>NW_026555325.1:41040000-43540000 GCF_021234165.1 Pteronotus mesoamericanus | reverse complement strand
AACTGCCTTTTGATCCAATGATTCCCCTGCTGGGACTATACCCTAAGAATACCAAAACGCCAATACAAAAGAACCTATGCACCCCAATATTCATAGCAGCACACTTTACAATAGCCAAGTGTTGGAAGCAACCTAAGTGTCCATCAGTAGATGATTGGATCAAAAAGTGATGGTACATATACACAATGGAATACTATGCAGCAGAAAGGAAAAAAGAACTACTAAACTTCGCGACAGCATGGATGGAACTAGAGAGCATCATGCTAAGCGAAATAAGCCAGGGGGCGAAAGACAAATACCATATGATCTCACCTATAAGCGGAATGTAACCAACAATACGAGGATGCAAGGAAAATATGACCAACAACACTGAAAGGAAAAGAAATCAACAGAGACAAGAGGGAAGGTGGGAGGGGGCAAGGGAAAGTGGTGGGGGGGAGGCAGAGACAGATGTATTTAAAAATAAATAAATAAATAAATAAATGCTTGGGGGAAATAAATAAATAAAATGCAGATTTTTATTTATTTATTTATTTATTTATTTTTAAAATGTCAAAATCCATTATAAACTATTAAAAATTTAAATTCATTATAATGTTTCAGCAATTAAAACATGACACCAGCAGAGAAATAATCAAGTAGATCAATGAAATAAAATGAGCATTATAGAAACAATCATATATATCTAACAATGTAATATATTATTAAATTGATATTTCAAATCAATGGGGGAAATAAGGCCTTATTCAACAAATAAGTTTCATGGAACACTATTACTTGAAGTAAAACAAATACAGAGCCCTATCTGTTATGAACATTCTTATACACATCTTGCTGTTTATCTGTGTGAGACTTTCTCAAAGAAGGGGAAAGTCAAGGAACATATAGCAAGGACTCATGGATAAAACCAAAGGGGAAGAGCTGAGGGAGGGAAGAAGGAAGGGGGCAAGGGAAAGTGGTGGGGGGTTGGCAGAGAGAAATGTATTTGAAAAAATAAAATAAAATAAAAAGAAATTAAATTGGTGTGTTAATATACATATTCTTTCAAAATTTATTTTTGTAAATTACTCTTTAATATATATCTGACAAATTATATTACACAAACAGTAAGATTACTTTTCTACAGTTTAAAACAATCATTAACCTGAGCATTTTTATCCTACTTTTAGCAATTGGATGGGTTTAAAGTGGAATTTCATGGCTTTAGTTTACTCAGCCCCTGTATGGACCACTGATGAATCAAAAAATATGATTATTTCAGTTCTATATATTTAAGATTCAAAATGTAAATGAATGAAGTACACTTTCAATTGAAGAATCTAGGGATGATTATCAGGTAAATCTGAATATATTGAAATAAAAATAAAGATACTAATTGGAAAGGAACAAAATTAAACAGTAGAGGCAATCAACAAAATTAAGAACTTATTGATTGGAAAGACTAATAAAATTAATGAAAACTTGATAGATAATTTAAAAAGAAGGGAAAAACAAAATAACATTATAAACAGAACACTGAAAAATGGTAGATATTAAAAATGTCTTTGTGAACATTATGAGCTAATTCATGCAAATGATTTGCAAAAAATGGACGATAAAAAAGTCACTAGACCCATGCTAACTTTCACCAGTCACAGAAGAGATAGTTACTCTACTTAAAACTGTTTCAAAAAGTAGAAATAAAGTGAAATAGTACTTACTATATTACGAAGCTATTATAAACTTCATTATATATTTTTTCACAAGAAAATCACAAAGAAAGAAAACTATAGACGTATCTCCTTGTGGATGGAATTATATTATAAAAATTAGCCAGGTAAAAGCAGCAGTGTTTAAAAAATATATATATTATGTTAAGTAAAGGAAGAAGTAAAACTCACTATTTGCAGATGACATGTTATATATAGAAAATCCTAACTAATACCAAATTACTTGAAAATATCAAGGGGAGAAACACATGCAAATTCAGAGAAGCCTGTGAAAACACAGGACTTTCAGGAAATTTCATTAGGCAAAACTCTGTCAACCCTTCAATAATTGATAAAAGCATCAAATTCTCTGGTTAGCCATTAGATCTTCCTTCTTAATGTTTTTGTAGTAAATTTAAAAAACAGTTATAAATGTGGGCATACATGCCACCTTGCTGAAATACTTGAGATGATACCTATTTGTCATTCAGCTTTGCTTTTTAAACATTTTTCTGGCACAGAGGAGTTTCAAAAAACACATGTAGCATAAATTAATCATTCTAATCAGACTAAATCATTATAAAGAATATATGGTCAATTTATAGTTTATAAACATTTTCAGAAATTTTGCTCAATTCAGTATTTTCTATAGGACCATAGTGACAATATCATTTAGGGTTTTATGCAAGTACAAGGATGGTGGGTAAAAAGGTGTAATCAATTCAGGCTTTATTGAACACTGGTGCATTTTAATTTGTGTTAACTATGCCTCAGTATGGAAATAATTAAAAACAGATTTCTATGGCCTTAGGTCAGATGGAAGACTTGATTGCATCAAGAAAGATATGCTAATGAATAGACAGGTAACTTCACACAGGTATTCAGCGTTTTTTGTTCCATCATGTAAAAAAGCAAGAGTTTGGGATCAGGTCATTTGTAGTTTGGGGATGTAATTTTTGCCTATGTTTTCATAAGATACAGCAAATATATAACCAATTAGTTTCTGGTTCAATAAAGCTGCTTGTTAATATTGAGTGCTTCTCCAGGGGCGTCAGGGAAGAGAGGGCCTGCATCTGCCTTCTCTCATGCACAATAGGTATGCGGGGCTCCCTGGCCCTGGGGATATGGTGCTGACGAAGCCTGCTCACTCTTGATTTTGAGCACGAGTACATAAATCTAGAAGGGAAAACTCATTTCTATAGCATTTCTAAATGCTATAACTCATTTCTCTTTTTAATCCACCAATATGCGTCATAAAAGTGCTACTTGACATTTTAATTATCTTGTAGTTTTAGACATGTACTGAAAGCATTTGATGACTTGAAAAGCAGTGACTATTTTCTTAGCTATGTTTGAGAGCTGATTGATTTTCAACAAACTATTTTTCTTTGGTGAAATCAACATTAATTTTCTCTCCATAGACAATTTACCTGTCACTGTGAACAAAAATTCCATCAAATGATTGAATCACATCTCATTTCATTCTTTGTAGGAATATACTGTTGAGCAATATACAATGCGGGGGTGGGGGGGGGAACTTGTAAAACACAACTGTCTTTAACTAAGAGGCATTGATCGAACGTATAATGCCATTACCTGTTTGATCCTCTCAATCATATGAGGCCTGTCCAGAAAGTATCCAGCCATGCACTATGAAAAATATTGACATTTTCTGAAGAAGATACAAGGTACAAGAAACATTGTGCATAGGACAATCATGCCTCAGTCTTCTTTAAAGTAGACACCTTGGGACCTCACACAGCTCTCTCAATCACCATCAGCTGCCCCATCATATTTTCCTGAATCTCATTGATGTCCTGAAATCTGTTCCCTTTCAAAGGTGATTTTGGTTTTGGAAAAAGTCAGAAGTTATAGGTCACCAAATCTGGGCTGTAAGGGGCTTGAGTAACCTGGATGATTTTATGTTACACCAAAAAACTCTGCATGAGATGTGATGCATGAGTAGGCATCTTGTCATGATGAACCTCTCAAATCACCAGTTGCTATAGCTGCAGCCTTCTCAATCATCTGAATAGTCTCTGTGGAGGAATGTTCAAACTTAATGCAAAATTTGATGCAGATTTGTTGCTCTGCTTGCTCAGTCATTTTGAATGCGACAGCCACACAGTACACATGCTCATCAACGATGTCTAACGCCCCCACTAACTAGTACAGTGAAGTTGTCATTGTTAACACATATACATTCCAGTCACCTCCTTGGCTGCTGGGTTACATCGATATCATGCAAACCATCCTCAGTATATTAACTATGGCTGGACTTTTTCTGGACAGACCTTTAATATCAACTGCAATTGTATTCAAACAAGCACTTTCAGTTCTTTATCCCACATCCTATTTTTGGAATAAGATAAAGACAGTGAATACATGAGAGTGGACTAATAATGGGTTGAAATTTTCATAGCACAGTGACTGACAAATTAAGCACTACAGATTTTAAGTATATCACAAAACTATGCATACATATAGGAATTGATGCCTCTATGAATGCATATATATACATATATGTATATACAGGGACATGTATATACATAGAGATATGGATACAGTCCACATTTGTAGTCCATTTTGATATATGAGTATGTACACACACACAAATAGTGCACACAATATGGATGGGCATCATATATGTGTGTATTTATGTACTCGTATAGTGCATACTGATATGTGTATATGTACATTCATATACCGTACACATGCTATTATATATTCACACTCATGCATGTTTGGAAATAGCCCTACATAGATGTTATTTTCTGATCAATTGAAAATTGCTATTAACAGTCATTTAAATATATACGGTGTTATTACTATTAGGATGATTTAAAGAATTGTAAATTTCATAACTGATATTCTCCCCTAATGTTAAAAATTACCAATATTAATCTAAATTTCTTGGGAGACATATATTATTCATATTATTTGGAATATGGGACAATTACGTATTTACTCATTTCCCTAAAACATCATATTCCTCAATCTTCTTAAATAACAAAGTTTAACATACCCACAGATTGAATAGAGACACTCAGCTTCAGTCAAACTTTAATACAAAGCTAGTCATGAGTAGTTGCTCCAGAAATAACAACAGTGTAAAAATATATAATGTTGCAAGAGTTAGTAGTTGGAGAAATTTTGGAATGGAAATTCGATTTTAATGTAAATGTTAAAGTCGCTGCTATGACAGATGGACGCAGCAGCTTCAGAGTGGGCCCCTGCTATCTCTGTCACACTCTTGGCTGCCTGTGCAGGCTCCAGCCCTTAAAGCAATAATGGATCCTGTGGAGGCAGAGGAGTTATGCACACCTCATGTAGCTATAAACGATATGAGCCCAACTAGTTAACATGTACTCTGATGTTCTTAACAACTAACAATTTACCTGCAAGTTATGTCAACTGCTAAAAACAAAACAAAATAAACAAACAAAAACTTGGATAGGCTACAGTAGTAATGCCATGTGAACATTTTTTTTCTATAGCTTTATGCATACATCACACCTTCAAGTGCACTTTCTCTCTCTAGCTTCCTATTTTAATCTGTAGTGCTTCCATCCTGGATAAATACTAGTCCTTGAAAACAGTGGAATATGTGTGTTGCTAAGGCTGTAGCAGAATGAAACCATAGGTTATAGTTAACAGTTTGGGAACAGGAGCGATTCTATCAATATATTTCTGGGGAGGAAAAGAATTATAATATAGATTATATAGAGAATTGGTTTGAGTTTTGGAGCAACATAAACCTCATTTCACATTTTTAATCACATATACCATGTATAGTACACTTATTACTTGACATTTACAATAACTAAAATTGTATCTACTCAATACCAAAATAATTTGTCGATCGGTAGAAAGGCACAACCAAAATAAAACACATCAGAATTCTAGGCATCTTTGTAGATGAAGTAGTTGGTGTGTAGACAGAATTTATCTCTATAAAATATTTGCTTACCATTATGTGGACATTATCCATGATATGAAGACAAGTTTTAGGGAGAAAAAATTAGCCATTATCTGATATAAATATTTAATAATATTTTAATTAATCTTATTTCATTTTTACTATGTTAGTCAATGATGGTATAATATGGTCAGAGCAGGTACCTAGACTGTGGCACAAAAATAATGGGTACAGGTAAGAGGTAAACATTAGTCACAAATTAAATACAGTGGTCTTAGCATCAATACCTTGAGCAAAGGCAGCGGTCCCTCAGTCCCCCCAGGTTCCCAAACAGAACGGTGCTGAAGGCATGCAGTGAGAGGACTTGTGTTCTGGTAACAGGTTCGGAGCTCTTTTCCCCTCCCTTCCATAGGACGTTCATATATGCATACAGGGCTTTCTTGAGAAACATATTACCAGTGGGGAGAGAAGGAGACTACTTGGGTATCAGACAATATGCATTCAGATCCCAATTGTTTGTGATAGCTGTCTGAAAAACACCAAGTACCTAGCTAGCATCTGGAGAATTTGATGTATGTGAAAAGGTGAGTTCAACTGAAATTCTTATGCAAAGATAAATTCTTGTGCCAGTTAGTTTATTGTCCAGACAATTCAAAGTGAGCTTCCTGTGTCAATTTCAGAGAGTAGGGACAACACTGAAGTGAGCCATCAATTTAAACAATTTAAGCAATGGCATCTTTACCACTTATGATTCTATCTACTGATTTAAATTTAAAAAAAAAATTGAACCACTCCCAACATTATCCACTTTATGATTCTTTACTTTATATTCATGATTATTTTATTCTATTACTATAAAATCTAAATTAATAAGCAAAATAGAGACAGACTTATAGATAGCAGACTGACAGCTCTGTAGGAGGAGGGTTGAGGGTGGAAGGAAGAACAAAAAAGAAAAAGAACTCATGGACACGAACAACAGGGTGGCGATTGCTGGGTGGGAGGGAGTGGATAAAGGTGGAAGACAGTATGGGGGGATAAATAGTAAAGGAAAAAATACAACAAAGAAGAGTAAAAAAATGTGAAAGCTTTAAGTTAATTACTTTATCTATTAAACTGGCTCTTTTATTTCATTACAATTATTTTGTTCCAATGATACAATAAACAGTAACACCATAAATAAAGCTTAATAGCATATCAAGCTATTTTGAGGACTCTTTTCAATATTCAGATTGTGTATGAAAAGCAACCAATCTAGAACAAATTTCGTGGTACTTTTCCCCAATGTGTGTGATTATAAAGTTTTGAGAACGTTGTACAGTAGCTTGCACTCATTAATTTATGCAGCGATAACAATGTTGGCATAGAGTTAGTGCTGCACACAGATGAAACAGATGATCAGGCAAAATTTTTACTGACTGCAAAGACAATAAGCCTCAGGGGACTTTAAAGAAAAGACTATAACTAATAAGTACTTACACAGAGTGCCTTTATGACTCTAGTCAGTACATCTGTCCTTTAGGTCACTAGTGCTGGAAGATTCCCCAGAAAAGGATTTACAACTTGTAAAGATGAAAAATATATATATAAAATTACATTCTGTGTATTTCTTTTTATTCAGGTTGATGTTTTCCTCTTTCTAATAATACCAAAATTTCAGCAGTAGAAATGAACAGAACTGAATTCAGTAGAACTGAATAGTAAGTTCCAGAGAAACAAAGCTATTACATCATAAGAATGCTACTTGCTTCTTCATTTGTTCTCACCAGAAGGCATGTGTGGAATTAATAAGCAGTGTAGAAAATTAACACTTAAATAAGAATATGTGTGCTTTGAAATTTGAGGGCATTATATCTCTAACACAAGGTTCTAATAATTTAAGTAAATAATAGCAAGTTTATTAAATTGATTTAAAATGTTTTGTTGTATTTTGACAATAACATGAAATTACTTTATGTTTAATAAACATCCAAATAATTGAAAAATTTAGGGAACTAGTTGGATAACTGATAGTTTATGAGAGAACATATTAATAGAATGACCATATATTCAAAATTATTCTTCATGAAAAGGGTTAATTAAAAACACAGTTGTTTAAAGGGTGTAATCTAAGATGCATAGGGATACTGTTTTCCATAATTTAAGAGTATTTTTCTTGTAATTCTTATAAAAGCTAATTTTATGACTTTATGCAATAAGACCTATAATTTACAAATTGTTAGTTTCTCTATAGCAATAACAAAATAAGTGAAAAAAGTTTTTAAATAAATGAATTAAATTGCAACTTGTATAATTGAAATTTTAGTAGAAAAATCTAATAATTCAATTATATTTAAAAATGACAACTAAGATACAATACACTAACATTTAAATTTTTAATTTCTCTATTAAAATTGATGTCTTTAGTAAAGTGAATTTTTTTTTGTAAAAAAAGCAAAAGTAATATGTGCACTGGAAGAAGATAAAAGTATTAATAGCTTCTCCTTGTCCATTATCCACTGACCCACTAGTGAGATACCAAATATCAACTGACTGGATTTAATGTTTTGTTATTCCTATTATATTCTTATGCTCAGAAAATTATTACATCCAGCTACTTATCTACTTATGTATTTGTAATAGATTTACACCAAAAGTTTCAAAAATATTTTGCCTCTTTTATACTAAGATTTACTTATATGTATTCTTTGGAAAAGTGACTGAGTCTTTGCCCATTTCATATCAGGTTATTTGTATTTTTATTATTGAATTATATAAGTTCCTCAAATACTTTGGTTTTTAACTTTTGATCAGATATATGGTTTCAAATATTTTCTCTCATTCAATAGATTGCCTTTTTATTATGTTGATTGTTTCCCTTTCTGTGCAGAAGCTTTTAGGTTTTAAGTAGTCGCACTTATTTTGCTGTTGCTATTGCTTTTGGTGTTATAGCCAAAAAAATCAATACAAGACCAATGTCAAGGAACATTTTCCCTATGTTGTTTTGTAGAAGCTATATGGTTTCAGGTCTTATCGTTAAGCCTTTATTCCATATTGACTTAATTTTTGTGACATTTTAATAATATTAATTCTTCTAATTCATGAACACAAGATAGCTTTTCATTTATTTCAGAGTTCTTTTGCAATTTCTATTATCAATGTCTTATAGTTTTCAGTGCACAAATCTTTCACCTCTTTGTTTATATTTAATGTTTTTAATTGTTTTTGATACAACTGTAAATGGAACTGGTTTTTTTTTGTACCAGTTTGTTATTGTTCTTTTTTTCTTTTTTAAAATTTTTTATTTTTTGAATTTTTTTCAAATTTATTTATTTATTTTTTCAAATACATTTGTCTCTGCCTCCCCCCCACCACTTTCCCTTGCCCCCTCCCTCCCTCCCTCAACTCTTCCCCTTTGGTTTTGTCCATGAGTCCTTGCTATATGTTCCTTGACTTTCCTGTTCCCTTCCTTTTCTTTATTTCTTTTTCAAATAGCTTGTTGTTAATGTACAGAAATGCAAATAATTATTGTTTGCATAAAAATAGAAAAAAAATTTCCATTTCTAGGACTACAGAATCAATTTAACTTCTTTCTTCCTGGTTAGAATGTCATTAGTTATTCACATACTTATACTTGTTTTTACTTCATTTCTCTGGTGAGCACTATGTTTTGATGGAAACGGTGACAGTGAGCACCCTTGTTCCTCATATTAGAGGGAAGGCTTTCAAATTTTCACTATTGAGTATGATGTTAACTGTGAGGCAATAGTATCTTCATGTTTTACTTTACCTAAAATAAGTCAGCAAAAGGTGAAATAGGAAAAAATAGAAAGGAAAATATAAAATAGATAGTGGTAAAATTAAACCCAATCTCATCAAATGCTTCACTAAAAATGTTTTAAATACTTCAATGTAGATTGTCAAACTGGATTAACAAGTAAGAAAAGTTTAAGGTTGTCTACAAATAATATGATAAAAAAAGTAACACTTTGCTAATTCTAATCATAAGATCTGGAGTAACTATATCATCATCAGATAAAATGAGCTACAGAAAGAAATATTAAAATATATTAATAGTGACTATATTTTATAGTGATTATTAAGTCAAGTCTTCAAAAAGACCTAATAATTACAAATATGTTTCACATACTAATAAAGTGTAATATTACATGAAGGAAACTTGACAGAACTATAAGAATAAATAAACATTTTGATGATGGTTTCTTTAGCCGTGAGGCAGCTTTTAAATTTGATGTAGTCCCATTTATTCATTTTTCTTTTATTTCCCTTGCCCTAGGAGATATATTGGCAAAACTACGGCTATGTGGGATATCTGTAATTTTACTGCCTATGATTTCCTCTAGCACTTTTATGGTATCACAACTTATATTTAAGTCTTTTACCCATTTTGAGTTTATTCAAATGTAAGATGTAAGCTGGTGATCTAGTTTCATTTTTTGTATGTAGCAGTCCAGTTCTCCCAACACTATTTCCTGAAGGGACTATTTTAACTCCATTGCATGTTCATGCCCCCTTTGTCAAATATTAATTGACCATAGAGACCTGGGTTTATTTCTAGGTACTCTCTTCTGTTCAATAGAACTATGTATCTGTGCTTAATGCCACTATCAGGCTGTTTTGATTACAGTGGATTTGTAGTGTAGTTTTATATCAGGTACTGTGATCCCTCCAACTTTATTCTTCTTTCTCAAGATTGCCAATGCTATTTGAGGTCTTTTTGGTACCATATAAATTTTTGGAGTATTTGTTCTAGATCAGTGAAATATGTAATTAGTATTTTAATTGGAATTGCATTGAATCTATAGATTGCTTTGGGTAGTATGGGCATTTTAATAATGTTAATTATTCCAATCCATGAACATGGTACATGCTTCCATTTATTTGTATCTTCTTTAATTTCTTTCTTCAATGTTCTATAGTTTTCCAAGTACAGGTCTTTTACGTCATTGGTTAAATTTATTCCTTGGTATTTTATTTTTCTTGTTGCTAGAGTTAATGGGATTTTTTCCCTAGTTTCTCTTTCTGATAGTTCATTTCTTGTTGTAGGAAAATGCCATCAATTTCTGAATATTGACTTTGTATCCCACTAGTTTGCCAAATTCACTTATTAGGTTGAGTATTTTGTTGGTGGAAACTACAGAGTTTTCTAAGTATGCTATCATATTATCTGCTAATAATGATGGTTTTACTTCCTCTAGGGCAGACTGAAATCACATAGAGACTAAAAAGAAAAAAAATTCAAAGGATCAATAAGTCCAGAGCTGGTTCTTTGAAAAGATAAACAAAATTGACAAGCCTTTAACCAAACTCATTAAGAAAAAAAGAGAGAGGACTCAAATAAATAAAATCAGAAATGAAAGAGGAGAAATTATAACTGATACCACAGAAATACAAAGTATTTTAAGAAATTACTATGAAAAACTATATGCCAAGAAATTGGACAACCTGAGTCAAACAGACAAATTTTTAGAAACATACTATGTGCCAAAATTGAATGAGGAAAAAGCTGAAAGCCTGAGTAAACCTGTATCAATGAGTGAAATTGAAGCAATAATCAAATAACTCCTGGCACACTAAAGGCCTGGAATGGATGGCTTCACAGATGAATCTTATTGAATATTTAAGAAAGAACTAACTCCCATCCTTCTCAAACTATTCCAAACAATTCAAGAAGAGGGAAGACTCCCAAACTCTTTTTACAAGGCTAATGCCATGTAAAGGCATGTAATGCCTAATTCCAAAACCAGCTAAAGATACAACAAAGAAAGAAAACTTCAAGTCAATATCTCTGATGAACATAGATGCAAAAATCCTCGACAAAATATCTGCCACCTGGATTCAAGAGAAAAAAAAAACTTAAAAAAAAATCCCACACCATAATCAAGTGGGATTCATCCCAGGGACCCAAGGATGGTATAGTATTCACAAATCAATAAACATAATACATCCCATAAATAAAAGGAAAAATAAAAACCACATGATCATATCATTAGATGGTGAAAAAAACATATGATAAAACCCAGCACTGATTTATCATAAAAACACTCAGCAAAGTGGGATTAGAAGTATACCTCAACATCATAAAAGCCATATACAAGAAACCTTCAGCCAACATTATACTTAGTGGGGAAAAACTAAATGCTTCTCCCTTAAGGTCAGACACAGGTGTCCACTCTCACCTTTCTTATTCAACATAGTACTGGAATTTCCAGCCACAGTGATCAGACAAGAAAAAGAAATAAAAGACATCCAAGTGGGAAAGATTTCCCTTTTGATTTTGATCATCTACAAAGGTTTTATTTTAGTCATTTTTTTAAAAAAAATTGAATTTGATCTTGACATTATTGTAAGTAGTTTGTATTAGGATCTGGTCAGAAAAGAACATTCTAATATTATATTAAATATATATATTTTTTATTCATTGTCAACCATGGTTTCAATTTTATAGCCACCTATTTTCAACTTAGTTACATATTCATTTTGCCACCACACATAAAATATTTTTAGTTTTTGATATAACAATGTGCTCAAAAGAAATACTAAACAATGAGTTATATACAAACTTTTTACATACACACAAAATCATAGGGGTTAAATTTCAATTTTTAATATTTCAAACATCAGCATATAAACATATCTGTCTTCTGTTACTGTCATATTTAAAGAAAATCAAACCACTTAGATTTAATATTTTGAGCAGCCACAAAATATTCATTGAATTGCAAAAAATCAAGAAGCATCTATAAAGTAAATCTGACAGTCTTTAAATAAACCTGACATAATGAACACAATGAACCTACAATTGAGATAAAGAAAATGTCACTGTGTAAATTCAATGATCCCTGCTTGGGCAGAATATATAATTCAATTAATCTTCTCCACACTACATATTCTTCAGCATAGTACTAGGAAATATTGTTTGAAATGGTAGACTTGTAGGCATCCTTAAAATTCATTTTTGCTACTGTCCTTCATTTTAGGAATCTGTGCTTCCCCATACAATCATGACCACCAGTCCATGCCTGTTTCCTCCCTAAACTCCTCCTTCCCATTGTACACCTACATTGCAGTACAGATATAGATACTATAGCTATGAAAATTCAGGAGATTTTTGTTGTTGTTTTTACCTCCACCTTTATGGGACTTTCTATATATATCAGGGTAATCAAGAAAGGTAAATAAAATAATTAGTGGTAAGTCTGGAAAGATTTATATTATAAAATACAACAATGATAATCAAGAAGAGAAATAGATTAGAAATAAATAGAAGAGAGATTAGGTGATTAGAGATTGAATTTTCTAAAACCGTACTCTTTATAGAATTGAGCGGCAGTTTGTAAGAAAAGGAAAGTGATTGAAGAAGTAGGTGCCAGACTTTCAGGGGAGAAGATTTTTATGAAATTATTCCTGTTTCTTGTTGTTTTTTTTACAGACTCAGGTAAATATTTCAATTGTTTTCTAAGTATCTGTACCCAAAGTTATATATTTCCTTTTCTATGTTTAAGGGGTATTTTTTAAGTGACTCAGTCTAGAAACTGGCTTTTAATTGGGAGTCATTTTGCCCATTTTTAAATTCAGATAAGATAAATAACTTGTCTAAGATTACTATGCTAGTGAAGAATAGACCTGGAGCTAGAGGAGAAGCTTCCTAATCCGTTGTTTTGATTTCTTAATATTTGACAAAACTACTCTAAAAATATAACAACAGGCTGTTCAAAATTGCCTTTTTCTCTCTTCATACTCTACATTAGAGAAATAATTGTTCAAGATGGTTTCCAAGAATAATTTCAGCAAATTAACACTCAGTTACCCTTGATGAGGTTATCTGCCAGGATTTCTACATTTCACTTTTGTAATATCACACATCTCTCAAATTAATGATGTTGAAACCGAATATATCTCCTTTTCTCTGAAAGCTAAATTTTCTCTTGTATTTCTAGTGACCTAAGTTAGGATCTTGGGATTTGCCTCTGACCAGTCCTTCACACTTAATATCCAACCATTCTCCAAAGCTTACCTCATAAATACCTGTTTAATCACTTACATATCTCTAACAACATATTTTAAACTCTGGCCCAAGCAGTGATTATCCTTTGCTTAGATTCCTGCCCAAAATAAAAATAAAAATAAAAGACCAAACAGACGCAAACACATGTAAAAAGATAAAAACAAACCTTAACTGATCCAGCATTGTCACACTTCAAACCATTCTCCACCCTATTATCAACATTTTGTTTCCAAACAAAAATCCAGTTATGACATTCTTCTGCTTAAAAATCTTCCATGATTCCCATGGTGTAAGACAAAGTTCAAATTCCTAACTATAGCTCTCACACTTCTCCCAGACCTGGCCACTGACTACTGTATTGCCTCATCACTCATCACCTGAATATATTGCCTATAATTCACTTCCTCTTAACTTCTAAAAGATTCGAAAACTCTGCAGGTGCTATATTCTGTAATGAGTACAGAGTTTTATTTTTCCCTTCATATCAAGTCCCAGTTAAATTCTTTACCTATAGCATCCTTTTATATCTTAAACTTTCCCACTATAAGATTTATTGTGATTTATTATATTTGTTTTGAGTATTTTTTGTATCCTCACACATTCCCTTCCAACAGATTTTTAAATTAGAGAGGGCAGAGATCATTTCTACCCAAGTCACTCTTCTAACTCCCAGTACATAGGTTCTTGGTCAATAGTTGCTGACTGATTGTCTGTTTGAATGACTGAATACCAAATAAAACATACCATTTAAAAATGAAACTTTTACTTATTTAATAAGTGAAGGACAATTTATATCTAATACCTCTTCTTCCCCTTTGTTCTCTTATAAAATCATCATTCCCATTGCTTGCAAATGATAAGTAATTTCACACACACACACACACACACACATACACACATACCCCTCCCCAGGTTCTATGTACAGAACTAGCATTTTCTACCTTAAATTCGGTTGAATTCCTAGATCATTAGCCAAATATCTACAACTGCAGCATACTCTCTGGAAGAGATGCATTCTAAAAATTTAATTTTTTTCAATTAACTTAAGATCACATTGCTTTATATTCTAATTTTAAAAACACTATAGTTTTCCAGTTATTTGCAAAGGCCATTGACTTCTATTACCTTGCCATCTTTGCTTAGCCTATAAAATAATCATACAAACATTTCCCTGTGTGTAAGTGTTTTCATGGTTTCCAATATTTAAAAATACTGCTTTTTAAAGTATATTTATTTAAATAATCATTCTTGTCAGATAACAATAATCTCTTTCATTATTGTTTCCTCAATTATTAGAAACCAATTGTTCTTAAAACATAAGAGCATACATCACTTGCTACTCTGCAAGTTCTGAAAAATTGTCATGAAAACTCTGGGTGTCTAAGATTCTGAGTTCAGTGTGTTTAAGAAAAATACAATATTTATATGAATTGTGGAAGTCTGTCTTCTGACTTTGTAGCTTCAATAGATATCTAAAAATAAAATGACTACAATAAATCTTGTAGTTGTACAGTGATTTAAAATTTGCAGGTTAATTTCTTTCATACATACTTTATTAGTAATCATATCAAGTAAGCAAGAATTTTACTACTAGTTTATGAATGTTAATTAGTATGAAAAAATAATAAATGTATTTTAACACTATTCATAGGTTAAATATTAGATACACTCAAGGTTTTTATATACATAATTTCATTTTCAGTGAATTTTCTACTATAAATAGCTACGTCTTTAACATGAAGATATTCCTATATTTTCGGCTTTCAGTAATGAATATGACAGACAATATTCTTATTGGAAGGGAACTTACATGCAGGTAAGAAGGATCAGAAATAAGCAATAATATTTTTAAAAGATAATTCCAGACAGATAAAAGAGGAAAAAACAAAAAAAGAAAGTAATTTGAAAATGTTTGAAGAGAGATAAGTTATAGTAATCAAGGGAAACCCTATTTTAAAAGGCGACATTTTTACCTAGACAAAGAATTCCAAGCAGAGTTGCTGAGGAAGGAGCTGACTTGAGGAGCCTGAAGAAAGCCAAGTTACTTAATGTATAAGAAACAAGGTGTCAGGAGATGGGGTCAAATAAGTTGACAACTGAAAAATAACATAAGGCATAAAAGGTATGATAAAAAGATTCAATTTTATTAATGTGCATTGTGAAGCTCATAAAAGTTTCTAGGTGAGGAAATTGTGTGATTTGATTTATGGTTTAAAAGAGAATTATTCTATTATTGTATATAAAATGGATTTCAGTAGGGGTAAAATTGGAAGCAAGGTGATGAGCTATTGTATTTGGTCAGAAAAGAGATGAGGTAACAAGGCTAGAGTGACAGAGTTGAGATAAAAAACAAATTGAAGTTGAAAGATTAAAATAGATTTTGAAGGTAGAATTGACATGTAGTAACTTCATGTGGAATGTGAGGTAAATAGAAGAATAAAAGCTAAGAACAAAATTTTTAGCTCTCAAGCCAATGGGTTTTGATGTTTTATTTTTACTGAGATGTGATTAAATGAGTGAAGGGAATTTTTGAGTTCAGTGTGAGAACCAAGAATATTACTTTGTATGTGTTATGCTTGAAGTTTATTAGATATCAAACTGAAGAAACCAAATTAACAGAAATTTGGAACTCAAAATAGAGTTCTGGACAAGGTTTAAGTATTGGTGAATCAATTGCCACACAGAAGCACATATATGGGGTCTGTCCAGAAGGTATCCAGCAACATAATATAAAAAATAGAGGCATTTATTGAAGAAGATACAAGGTACAGTAAACATTGTACATAGGACAATTACACCTCAGTCCCCTTCAAGGGAGGCACCTTGACATCTCACACAGTTCTCCCAGTCACTGTCAGATGTCCTGTCATATTTTCCTGAACCTCATTGATGGTCTGAGATCTCTTCGCTTTCAAAGGTGATTTTAGTTTTGACAAAAGCCAGAAGTCACAGGCTGCCAAATCTGGGCTGAGTTACCTAGATGATATGATGTTTTGCAAAAAAACTCTACACAAGACATGATGAATGAGTGGGTGCCTTGTCATGATGAAGCTGTCAATCACCAGTAACCATAGCTGTGGTTTTCTGAATAATCTGAATAGTTCCCGAGGAGAAATGTTCAAACTTAAAACAAAATTTGATGCAGATTCATTGCTCTACTCACCTAGTCATTTTGAATGTGACAGCCACACAGTGCACATGCTCAGTCAATGGCATCTACCACCACCACCCCACCACCAACTGGTACAGGGAAGTTGTCATTGCTCACACATGTGCATTCCAATCCATTGTCCTTGGCTGCCAGGTTACATAGATGTCACACAAACTGTTCCCATTATACTAACAGTGGCTGGACTTTCCTGGACACACTTTGTATATGCACACCTACAGAGCGTTTAATGATGTAAAGCATGGGACAGGCTGTATTACCAAGGTAGAGTATTTGATGGATAAGAAGAGAGTCAAAGGGAGTGCAAGCCCTGGAGCACTCAAATATTTAGAAATCAAAATAGAGGAAGCTGATTCACAAAAGCTGACTTTGAAAAGCAGACGGTGACATCATCAGAGTGTGAGGTCATAGAAGCTTCTTTATATCAATAGAAAAGTAGAGAAGGAGGCAAAGGAAAATATGATTAATTTTTTAAGAATTTTGTAGCTATTGATGGTGGATTATTTTGGTTTCATGAATTATATTTACAATACAACTAGTGCAAATGAAAAGGCAGTTCTACAGAATTTTGGTCATTTAGTTATTCATTAAGACAGTATTTATTAAACCATATGTTAACCTTTTTTTGATTTCAGGTAATGAGGCCACTTGCTGTAATAAGCCTACATCTATATAGAAAATAAAAGTTCATTAACACATATTTACAATAAAACAGAGTAAACATAATGATACAAATATGTAAATGGCCCAGGCTGGTGTGGCTCAGTGGATTGAGTGCTGGCCCATGAACCAAAGGGTTGCCTTTTTGATTCCCAGTCAGGGCACATGCCTGGGTTGTAGGCCAAGTCTCCAGTAGGGGGTCTGCGAGATGCAACCACACACTGATGTTTCTCTCCTCTTTCTCCCTCCTTTCCCCTCTCTTTAAAAGTAAATTTAAAAAATCTTAAAAAAAATATGTACATGAATACATGATGAGAATAGGGGAATACATTCATTCCAAGTGAAAAAAATATTAGGCAAATTGATTAAAAGCACAGCAGTTCTTGCAAAATAGTATGTAGTATGAAGTGAGTCCAAAACCAAAATTGCTAAGGTTGGCACAAAGGAGTTCCATGGCAAGGATCTTAGGTTTCGTTTGTCAATTAAGGGACATCAACATTTGAGGATTAAGAATAAATTGCTTATATTTGATTAGAGATAAACCAAACTTGTGATTACAGAAAGGAAAGAATGGAGGATGTCTAAATAAAGGCTGAAGAACATAGTAAGCACTATTTGCACTATTTCTGTTAGGAGAATATGAAGGGTCAAGTCAAGAAGCATGTATAAAGGGCTCATGAACAAGGATACTGTAGGGGGAGGATTGAATGTGGAAGAGGGAGGTGGGTAAGGCAGAGGGGAGAGTAATGGGGGACAAAGGGAAACAACTGTAATTGAACAATAAAAAATTAAAAAAAGAAAATAATCTCAAATCAGGACAACAAAAGTGATATATGGCCAAAGCACAGACATTAGAGAAATATTTGGAACATAAATTTTTAAGAAACATCAGCTTGCCTGTAAAGACAATAAAAGAAGACACTGATTACCCTTAGCTTGAGTGACTGATGTAATTACCGAGAACAGTAGGGAAATTTAAAACAGATGGGTAGTAGTAAAGTCTCCTGCATAGTAACAAGAGTGTGAAGAAAAGTATTACCAAGCATCATCGAAAAATACTTTATCCAGATAAAAATCATTTGTTTATTTGAGTTAATAAGTATATATATATACACAAATTGTTTCAAAGTAAAGTGTCTGGCTCTAACAGCCAATTCTCAGGATAGCTAATAAGGTGGCATGTTCAGATATTTTGTATTTGTTCAGGCTTTGGAGTAAGCAGAGTTCAGGGGGCCTACAGAGAGGAGAGAAGCCTGACCAAAGTTTGGTCAAGGGAAGGCAGAAAGTACATTTGATCAGGTGGGATGGCAGTTGAGCAACCATACATGGTTTGGTTTATGCCTTTTGTGGCTCAGTGGACTGAGTGCTGGCATGTGAATTGAAAAGATCTCCAGTTCGATTCCTAGTTGAAGCACATGCCTGGGTTACCGGCCAGGTCCCCAGCTGGGGGCATGTGACAGGCAACCAATAAACATCTCTCACACAGATGTTTCTCTTCCTCCCTTCCCCTCAAATAAATAAATAAAATCTTAAAAGAAGTTACTTTGTATCTTTTTTCCTAAGTAGGCAGACATCTAACTCAAGAATAGCATACTATTATTTCCTTTGTCTCTAATTTTTATTAGCAGTTTTTTTTGTTATTTTCATATCTAGATATACATTCCACTCTATGGGGAACTATAAAAGTTCTCTTTTCTCTAGAATTCTGCATAAAGAACTTCATGGGACTGTGTGAGATGGGGACAAAATTTCTAGATAACAAAACAAGTGTAACTGCTTATTATTTGGCCCCATTCAGGAGGTCAGACTTCCAATATTTTAATCATCTTTAACCTTAATAGGAAAATGCCATTCAAAATTATGAGTTATTAGAGCATAGATTTTTTCAAATAACTTATTTTAGCATTGTGTTTGAGGATATATAAGATATTGAAAATTTAACATATCATCGGCAACAACTGGAAAATCAGCATTAAATGTACTCAAGTAGGTTTTACACTAATGATTTTAACTAGAAAATTAAACAAATGGAAATAATCCTGTGTTTGTGTATGTGACTGTGTGTCTGTGTGCGTGCATGAGTGTGTTTGAACTTTCACAGAAAATGAATTAGGAAATACTAAAACAAGTATGTATCCAAGCAGTATTTTAACTGCAGACTTAACAGTAAATACTAGTTTAGATACTACTATTAATTTATCACACCGTAATGTTTCCTTGCTGAAGCACAATGTTTGCATCACATTATTCCATTTGCTTTAAAAATATTAACCAAGAATAAGCAACTAGCATAACATTATAATGGATGCCAATTGTAACTTTCTGAGCCTGTATTATACTTCTGACAGGTTCAAGCAAAAACACACCATCAACTAAAAAGGATGAACTAAGACAAAAGTAAAGCTTCAAGTAAATTCTTCAAGGGGTGCCCATTCATCATTCATTAACAAGAAACAACCAGCTGCTACATAAACCCAGATTCCTCCTTATGTTCTCCAGGAGCCCACAAGGGAAAGAGTACAGAAAACTATTAGAGGAGCAAAGAGCAGACTCAGCACCAGCAGCTCAGTTAGGCAACTTATCAGGTAACTAGGGAATCCTGAGTGGCATAAATTTACAAAAGGTTTCTAAATTTATTGTGGTGAATAGAAAAGATCCCGGTGGCCAAATCCAGTCCAATTAGGATAAAAACATTTTCCTCCTTAGCTGCTAGCTTTCATATGAAAAATTGCTTCTTCTCAAACTCAGTCAGTTTTCAAATGTCTACTACTTGGTTTTGCCCAACAGGAGGCTAAAGGGTCTCATACACTGACAGATGCTCCTTGCCATAAGTGTGTATAGAATTTAAATGACTTTTCTTTTCTGTCCTTAGGCATTTAAATTAAATTAATATGAAAATAAAACTGAGCCATTTAAAATGTGCTCTTTTTTTTTTAGATAGTGTTTTAAAGGATTTCTAACAAGTGAAATAGGGACAGACTCATAGATACAGCTCCTCGGGGTGTTGCTCTTTGGGGTGTTGCTGCATAGGAGTGGAGGGATTGAGCAAAAGAGGATAAAAACTCATAGACACAGAAAACAGTGTGGTGATTGCCAGGGAAGTGGGGTAGGGGGAAGTGGAGGAGGGATGGTAGGGATAAATGGTGATGGGTGGAGACTTGACTTTGGGTGGTGAACATACAATGAAGTGTATGTGAACATACAAGACAAGACAATGTGTTGTGGAATTGTGCACCTGAAACCTGTATAATTTTGTTAACCAGTGACACTCCAATAAATTCAATAAAAATAAAAAAATTATTGAAGACATCACTAGTCATCTATATTTTGTTAATTCACCAAGTTATATATTTTTCTGTTTTATATTTAAAAATACTTTTAAAATATTAACCATCAATATTTGTTACAACTTGGTATTTTACATACTTCTGACAAATTCTTGCATTATTGTTATTGTAATCAGGTGAAGTTGATAGGCATGTATAATTATACACAATTTGTGAGGAAAAATAATTTTATTTATGTATTTTTAGTTCATTATTTTTGTTTTGACATTGTGTGGTAGAGCCAGGACTATTATATAGGTTGTTTTTCATCTCACTCAATGTACATCATATTAGGCTCTGCTGCCATTATATAAATTCAGTGGAAAATATATTCATTATGTTTCATATTCATAAATTAAATAAAATAAAAAATTTGTAGCAATTGTCCACATATCTAGTAACAAAATTTAGTTTTTTTGTATGTATATATCGGGGGGGTGGTTAAAACTGTTGCACATCTTCATAAATCATTTAAAGAGAAGGCTTTAATTTGCTGTTGTCTTTTTAAAGATTTTATATATTTGTTTTTAGAGAGAGGGGAAGGGAGGGAGAAAGAGAGAGAGAGAAACATTAATGTGTGTGTGGTTGCCTCTCACATGCCACCCCCCGCTGGGGGCCTGGCCCACAACCCAGGCACGTGCCCTGATTGGGAATTGAACCGGCAACCCTTTGGTTTACAGATCAGTACTGAATCCACTGAACCACAACAGACTGCTAATTTGTTGTTCTTTATCTGTGTTTTAGTAAACCTCTGTGTTAGTTTGCTGGGGCTGCTATAAGAAAGTACCAGAACCTGGAAGGCTTAAAGAACAGAAAACTATTATCTCATAGTTCTGGAGGATACATGTCCAAAAAAGTGTACTCTGACAATGTTGGCTCTTTTTGCAGTTCGAGGGAAGGATCTGTTTTGGGCCTCTATGGTTTGTAGATGGCTGTCTTCCCCCTTTGACTCTTCGCGTCATCCTCCCTCTATGTTTATGTTTCTTTGTCCATATTTCCCCTTTTTATAAGGATACCAATCATATTGGGTTAAGGGTTACTCTAATAATCTCACTTTAACTTGATTGCCTCTGTAAAGATTGTATCTTCAATAGCCAAGTCTTGGAAGCAACCTAAATGCCCATCAGTAGATGATTGGATCAAAAAATTATGGTACATATACACAATGGAATACTATGCAGCAGAAAGAAAAAAGAAGTACTAAACTTCGCAACAGCATGGATGGAACTGGAGAGCATCATGCTAAGCGAAATAAGCCAGGGGGCGAAAGACAAATACCATATGATCTCACCTATAAGCGGAACCTAACCAACAATGCAAAGAAGCAAGGCAAATATGACCAGCAACACTGAAAGGAAAAGAAATCAACAGAGACAAGAGGGAAGGGGGGGCAGGGAAAGGGAAGGGAAGGGGAAAGTCAAGGAACATATAGCAAGGACTCATGGACAAAACCAAAGGGGAAGAGCTGAGGGAGGGAAGGTGGGAGGGGGCAAGGGAAAGAGGGGGGGGAAGGCAGAGACAAATGTATTTAAAAAGTAAATAAATTAATTAAAAAAAATAAAAAAACAAAAAAAACAAAAAGGATGGATAGAGGGATGGTGAAAAAATAAAGCCACTTTTACTTAAAAAAAAAAAAAAAAAAAAAAAAAAAGATTGTATCTTCAAATAAACTCGCATTCCAAGGTACTGAGGATTAGAAAATATAAAAGAACTAATGTCTTACTCCTAATCTCCATTCTCTAAAACAGTATTTTTTCTTTTATCATAGTACAGTGATAAGTTGTCCCTACTTTTACTAAAAGCTGTTGTCACAATGACCTTGATTCCATCACTTAACTGTTCTTTTTTATCTTCAAATTTTCCTTTGCATATTTCATGCATTTTATCATGTGCTTGGGTTTTTTTTTAAGTTTCTAACCTCAAGTTATTTACTAGCTATTGTCCTATTATTTCTGCCATGCTCAACATTTGAACTTGAAAATAAAGATCTATGCTCACCAATCCTCTTAGTCATCTGCCTTCCATCTATCTTTCTTCTCACTTCCATTTAGCTTCTACTCTGTTTTACCAAAACTACTCTGAACCTTCAGCCATGACAACAGAATTAATTGAAGGTAAATTTTCATTTTGATTCTGTCATTATCTCTCTATGGTATTTTTTATTATTGTTTACTCCTTTTTTTTGAACTTTCATCTCTGTCTTCTACCTTTTTATTGTGTATGTTTTTACTCCATCCTCTTGGTCTTGCATTATTTTCATTCTAAATAGATATTTCATTTAACTTACTCCATGCCCTTGCCCTTGCTTGAAGTCCCACAAAGCCACCTATGAACCTCTCATTCCCAAGTTTATATATATAAATATAAAGATTTTTCAAAATCAATATAAAAATAGAACCAATCATTCTCTCTGCTTCTTTCCAAAAGTTTTTCTTAAGTTTTTCTTATCTCAGATAAGTATGTAATGTTACACTTTACATAAACTTTGACTTTTACTTATAATTCCCAAGATAATAGAAACTTAAGGTTTTTTATATTCTAAATTTCTTTAGCTACAAAACAGCTATCAAGATATTACCTTTTGTGAAGTTCCTATTGACAAGAATTAACTATAGTCACCATTTCAAAGCAATATGTATAGAATTGAAATTGACCCTTTAATGGAGTTCATGGGAATCACGCGATCATGTACTACATTTTAGGGTTGCAACCTGGAGAAACACCATATGAAATAAATGATCTCACATGGATGATAAGATGGAGTACTGTTCCTCTCTCTCTCATCAAAATAGAGTTCTGCCCATCATATGTCCAAACTATAAAAAACATAAAATTATACTATATTAAGGGAAAAAGAATGAAATAGTTATTTTAGAACTTACAAAAGAGTACTTGATAACTATTTAGCTTTTTCAAATGATTTAATAAGAAGGACTTATATCAAATCATTGTTAAAAAACACTAGCAAATAGAGTTATATGACATATGATTTTATGGTTTTGTTCTATTCACATTCCAATATATTTTTAAATACTGGGTAGCATAAATATATTTTTAAATCATGTATGAGGGGGCTCTTCACAAATCCAGAATTTATTTATAAAAAATTGTGTATTTATTCTTTCTTTATTTTATAATTATTTTCTTTAAATTTTTTTAAATTTTTATTGTTCAAGTATAGTTGTCTCTATTTTCCCTCCACCACTTTCCCCTGCCTCACCCACCTGCACCTTCCACCCCCAATCCTTCCCCACTTTGGCTTCTTAGTCCATGGGTCCTTTATGCATGTTCCTTGACTTTACCCTTCCCCTTCTAAAAAAGGTATTTATTCTTGGATGTTTAAACTTCAGTCACCCTCAAAGTCCTCTCCATTGATGCAGTATACCTATTGAGATGTTTTTTCTATTGTTCTTCAGTTTTTGAACCCATTGATTATGATGCTTCTTAGTACTTCTACCATTTTTTTTGTTTCTCATCTTCCACATCAGTAAAACATTTTATTTTGAGGACTGCTTTCATCTGGTGAAACAAAAATGTCATTTGGGGGTGAGATCGGGTGAACAGAGCAGGAGGGGCACCGGGATCATGCTGTTTTATGGTCAAAAACTTCTAAACATTCAATGCAGAGTGGGCAGATATGCTCATAAATCGCCCATCATGAATGGGCAAATGCATTGAAAGAGTCTTCAGAAAAATTCACTGAAGCTGAATGCAGCCTCTCATAACAACGCCAGCTGGTACACTGACAGATGGGCTTCTAGAACACTCACCCAACGGGGGAAACCTGTACTACAAGGGATCTACCCTCCAGAAAATAATTCTGGATTTCTTGGGAAGGTCCCCCCTTGTAAGATACTAGATATTACAGTGAAAAGTAATTAAAATTTTATTTCCTAACCCAAATATAAAAAATGGTATAACAAGAACTATGTCTATTGAAGCTAGTCTATATAGCATTATTTAACTTATATATTGTTCTTTGTTTTTAATTCTTTCAAGAATGATTAGCTTGACTGTATACTAGACATCACAATGAGTCATAAAATGAATTATAAAAATGTATTAACTTTTGATCTATTTTGTATAGCTTTCTTTGGTCTTATTAATTTTTTAAGGAAACTAAAATGTCAATATTATCTATAATTTTTATGACCTGAAAACATTATTATGCTTTTTTATAGAAAATTGTGACTGAATATATTTTAGTGCCTACTGTATATTTGAAAACTTAGCAATGTTAGCCTGTTTGTACAGCCTAAAACATTAAATTAGAACTATTATTTTGATGACTCCAAGTGGCAAAAGAGTGTAACACATTTAGTATATTTAATATAAAGTTGATTTCTTGGAAATTATTCTAAATTTTTATAGTGTTTGTATAATTTAGGAAGCAGTATCCAAAACCTAATGCTTTATTCTCTGGTCATGTCCACTTTGAGACTTGTTGGCCATGTCAAAAATTTACTTTGAAAGTAAAATTTTGTTTTATGATATCCTCACAAAACTTTTCAGGTTTAGAAATACATATTTGTTTTTTTCAGTGGTAAATTTCTACCTAGGAGAATTAGAATTTTCAATATGGGAAAACAACCGAAATAAATGGATTACTCTGATTACCCATAGTACTTGGATAGAGAAATTTTAAATATTTATTAAGTTCAGTAACTCTTGAGAAGCAACTTCCTCTTGGTTGAATTTATCTCTTGGAAATGATCAGGTTGGAGAAAGTGATATGAGATAATAAAATGTGTTGTTTGTTAAATGGTTCTAAATTTATGGTGCTAAATGGCAGTGAAAAAAGGTAAATGAAAAAGAAATGACTCCTGTTGTTGGGGCAGGGGTTTAAAAAGAGAACCTGAAGTAAAAAATAACTGCTGGAGAATAGCAGAAGTGGAAGCAGAAGTATTGTACAGGGGTATAAATTAAATTGTCTTCAATTATTTACTGAGGTAAATATCAAAATTCTTTAAGTGCATATATTTTTGTTTTGTATTATTTTAGTTTAAGTCCAATATTATTTAAACAAAACTTCCTGGAATTATACACACTACTTATGAATATATAGTGGAGGCCACTAACCAAAAGTTAAGTAGCACTGATAAACTACAGATAAGAGTATCCTGTGAAAATTAAGTTTCTCTGTCTCCAAAATAATAGAATAAGAGTACAGACCTAACATTCTCCTTTTTAAAATAATTAATAGTTTTTCAGCCTGAAAACTTATATTTGAAGGAGAAATTCTGTATTAAGTATTCTAATATGCTTATTACCTTTGCTTTCTTATAATTAAATTGGACATCTAACTTTAAGAAACCATATTGGATGCATTGTCACATAGGAAATATGTTAAGTTAAATCAGTACTTGGAGGTTGCAATGAGAACTTACCAAACAAATATTGAAAGCCATCATAAAGTCACAGCTTGCTAACTTTGATGGTAAGTTGATTGAATGTATTTGTATAGTTATGGAAACAGTGTTCCAATCAGATATAAAAGATAGGTTTAAAAGTGGCATCACAGAAATTTTAACAGTATCCATTGAAACCTTGACCAGGTTAAAACATATATATTGATTTACTTAGCTTGCTTTACTTTTGTTCTATGACCACATAAAACTTCAGGGTTAGAAACTGACTTTTTACGTAATCTAGCTACAGAAAGTTATTTCACTGATTATGGTGAGAGGAATATTCTTATAGAGTCCATTTATTTTATAATAAAAAATAAACACATTAACTAGTCTATTAATCATGCAAGCTCATGAATTTTAGTTATTTGAGTTGGTGCTGGCAGGTCTTACGATGCCAGGCTCTGAGTGTGCAAGCTGGAACAACAAAAATCTGAGTTGTGGTAATTTCACAAAAATAATAGGTTTGTTTGTAAAACTTCCTGAGAAACAGTCTACGTACATGATCCTGATGTTCAGAGAGCTCTTTTTCCTTTCTTTTCTCCCTCCCTTCCTCCCTCCCTCCCTCCCTTCCTTCCTTTTTCTTTACATTTTGTAGAAAAATATGAAATATTCAGTTCAAGATTTTATACAGCACAGAGTTCCTCTGGACTGTGTATTTTGGGATATTTATCTCCAATTTATGGTCCTTGCTTAGATAACAATTTTAGAGTTTTTGCAGAACAAAACAAATCTATAAAAATGGCAAAAATAAAACAGAGACACTTGATTTTAGGACCATTCATGACTCTTTTTTGCTTGAGCAATTATGAATTCACAATTTTTATTTCTCTTCAGATGATGGTCTTAAATACTGTGTTATCTTTTAACAACATCTTAAAATGTTTCCTAAAAAAGTTTTTAGCATCTGTGAATTAGGAAGGTTTGTATGTAACAATTTTGTCTTCAAAACAAACTAAATTAAAATACATAACACATTGAGCTCCAATTCCCAATCTTTATAAGTATTCAATTCCAACACTAGATTACATTTGCAATAATGTAGAAAACATACATTTAAAATAATGTAAAAAGATCTGAAATATCAATATTACCTAAGAAAATTATAAGTGTATATATTTGACCTCACATTATTATCCTGAAATGAATCTTATGTAAGTTAATTTATTCTTGCAACATATATTTATTGATTAAAAGTCTATCATTTACCTATCTACCTATTAATTATTGATCTATCTACCAATCACATTCAAATAGTATGACTGGCTGAATCAGACAAAAAATAAGGTAATGTTTTTGTTTCATTGTGTCTATTTAGTCTATCAAAACTTAAAAGGAATTCAACCCATATTTCCTACAATACATATAAAATTTCATAAGACCATCAAAATAATATATCCAGTTCGGGCAAAATGCTGATCAGAAATGCTACAGTGGGTTTGTGCAGAACTATTACCTCTATGTTGGGTATATTCTTAGAACCAGTAATTTTTTAAAAAATAAACTATTTAAACAGTAAATAGTAAACTTGAGGTTTGTAGATTGCATTGATCAAAGAATTTCCTTTCCATCCATAACCACTTTTGATATAACTAATCTGCTGTCACCCCACACACATCAATATCCTACAGGTGTGAAACAGCCTGAAGATTAAAAATTGGAAAAGATGATGCTCACTGGTCAATGGAAGTCTACTGCAATCCTTTAAAAATATTTTAAGTATAGGCTTACTGAGTGAATAAGAATCTATATTTTTTCCTTCAAGAAAGTAATTTATTTGATAGTCCTTCATATTGTAGAGTCATGGAATTTTCATATTATTCTTAAAACTTGATAAAAGTCCTAAATTCAAATATTAAAACTTTTATAATAGAGTCAGAAATATTTCATAACTGTTGTCAAGTATTTTGTCATTTAATTATATTCTTCGGCAACAAAATGCTAGCATTTCAATGTCTGCTTTTGTTATAAACATTGTAAAGCATAATGTAAATAGCCACTCAGGAATTATAACTGATCTAAAATTTTTTTAAAAAGTATCCAAACTGTAACCTTAAAAATAACTTTTCTCCTGCTGACCTCTAAAAGAGCAGGGAATAAGAGTACAAAGAAATCTTTGTCATTGAATGATTTCAAGCCCTTGGAAGGAGATGACCCATACTTTAGTTTTTAAATTAGAATTTCTCACAAAATTTTCTGTGTGATAAATATTCTAAGCTCCCATATTACCCATTTATCTTAAAATTGTCTCAAATATAAGTTTCATATGGCTTTTAAATACAAACATCCGCTTTAGCATGAAATTATTTTTTAAGTATGAATATTAATCTCTTGCTTTTTCTAATTTGGCAAGTCTTTCTGTAGTTCCATGCTGCAGATGTAGAATCATTCTCATGGGCTTTGTGTAGGTGTTTTAGAACCTCTTTAAAATTCTTAGGACAAGAATTGATTTTACTGCTTGTGTACCTCATGTGTGCCTCATTACTGAAGCTGTCACATGCATATAATATAGAAATTAAATGCAACAGTGGCATAGTTGTCACTGACAGAGGTGTCTATCTGTGTGGCATTCACAGTAACATCTGCACGACTGCTACCTCACCCAGTGCCCAATTAATGTAACCAGGAAGGTGTACAATTCCCAATTCACAAATCACTGAGAATTTTAACTTTTACTTGTATTTTCATCACCTAAAATTAATAGTGTGCTGTTCACAAATTTAAAAAATTTGCATGCATTTCCATAGTACCACTCTGTAGTTGCTTTTCTGTCATCTTCCCTAAGGGCGTGAATACAAATGCCTTTTCCTTATTAAAAATAACTGTAAGTGTTTGCTTTAAAATATTTTTTATTCTAGAATAAATTAAATTCAGCATTTAGCAGTACCTTTTGCATTATATGCACTTAATAAAAATTTCAATAATTAATAGCATGTAACAAAACAATAAGTGATATTACAAGGACATAAACAGTAACCTGTATGTTCAGAAACTGAGGTTTGCTTTTTGTAGTTTCAGTTTTCTCTTCACATTACACTTTATCTTAAAACATGAAGAGTGAGTGCATTTTATATGTTATGAAATATCTGCTAATTATTCTAACACTTCTACAATTCTCACTATTAGTACTAGCTTAATGTAAAAATAAACTATAGTACATCCATAAAATACAATATTATTCAGTGTGCAATTAAATGAGCTAACAAGTCATGAAAAAATATGGAGGAACCTTAAATGCACATGGCTAAGTGAAAGAAGTCAATTTTAAAGGGCTACATACTATAACATTCTGGAAAAAGCAGATCTATAGACACAGCATGATGTTCAGTGGTTGCAAGAGATTAAGATTGAGAGAAGGATTATAGACATAGCAGAGATAATTTTAAGGGCAGTGAAAATATTCGGCATGATACTATACCGTACATACATGTTATTACACATTTGTCCAATTCCATAGAATGTCCAGCACCAAGAATGAACACTAATGTAAACTATGGACTATGAGTGATAATATGTCAATATAGGTTCATCAATTATAACAAATGTACAAGTATGTACAGGATGTTGGCAATAGGAGAGGTAGTGCATGTGTGGGACCAGGGGGTATATGGGAACTCTCTGCACCCAATTCTACTGTGAACTTAAAATTGTTTAAGAAATAAAATCTGTTTTGAAGAAAAAAGTCATCATCAAACCCAGGGTCACCTATATTTCCTCCTATGCCTGTCTTCTAGAAGTTTTATAGTTTTATGTTAACAGGTATATGACCCCTATTGAGTTAATTTTGCGAAAGCTGTAAACTTTGTGCCCAGACTCTTTTTTTTTTTTTGCATGTAGATATCCAGGCTTCCTTTTATCAATTGTTGAAAACAATTTTCTCCATCAAATGCCTTTGCTTCTTTGCCAAAGTCAGTTGACTGCACTCTGTGGGTCTATTTGTGGGCACTCTATCCTGCTACAATGATATAGTTGCCTATAACTGTACTAGTCAGTGGAGGGGGTAGATACCAATGAGTGAGCATGTGTACTATGTGGTCATCACATTCAAAATGACTGAGTGAGTACAGCAATGAATCTGCATCAAATTTTGCATTACGCTTGAACATTCCTCTGTGGAAACTATTTGGATGATTCAGAAGGCTGAAGCTATGCATAACTGGTGACTGGCAGCTTCACCCCGACAACGTGCCTGTTCATTCGTCATGTCTCAAGTAGAGTTTTTTGGCAAAACATTAAATCACCCAGGTGACTCAGCCCCTATACAGACCAGATTTAGCACCTTGAAACTTTTTGCTTTTCCCAAAACTAAAATTGCCTTTGAAAGGGAAGAGATTTCAGACCATCAATGAGATTCAGAAAAATACGACATGACCCCTGAGGGTGACTGGGAGAACTGTGTGAGGTCCCAAGGTGCCTACATTGAAGAGGAATGAGGTGTCATTGCTCTATGTACAATGTTTCTTGTATCTTGTGTCTTCTTCAATAAATGCCTCTTTTATCATAGTACATGGCTGGATACCTTCTGGACAGACCTTGTATATTAAACAAGAAAAGAATAATCTATACTTTGTTTTATATTAAAATAATCTAAAACAAGATACTACTTAAAGGGCAATTCATTTAGAGCTTATTCCTATTGTATATTGTACAGAAAGAAGAAATGTCTCAGAATAGTTACTGGGATTTTCCAAGGGCTATACAGTAAGCCATTCTACAGCAGTTAATATTTTTTGCTAAGCCGAATCTTCATTAATGACAGCATTTTTAAAAATTATAATCCTCACAGAGCAATTTAATTGTTTTCCAAAAATATTCCAGACAAGTTGGTGAATACCTTAATGAATCATTATGAAGAACTTTAACTATTTAGGCTTTCAAGACTTTGATGTATAATCATTTATGGAAATAGCATGCATCTTGGGTATTCCTTACTAAAGTTTTATTATAACTAAAACATATATTTCATTAAATTTAAGAGTGAAAATATGAAGTATCACATGGTTATGACAGAAATTTTGCCTAAAATGGATTTTTAAAGTAAGAACCCACATATTTCCAAGTTCAAGCTCAATCACTCAATTCTTCAAAAGAAAAGCAGTAGCTTATAAAATGAGTTTCTAAGAGTAAAAAAACTAATGAGCAACAGAAAGAAAACTTTGAAAGCTTGATAAATAATATTTGGACACCATACAAGATTCTATCATTCTTTATCAATACTTCACTTTAGACATAGGATATTTAAAAGTTATAAATTTAATTTGTTTTAATAGAATGTTAGCTTAATATATTAAAATAACATCAGACAATTTTATAAGAAAGCAATAATTATCTATTATTATTTAATAAATAAATAAACTGGATTTATTTATTTATAAACTGTTTATTTAATAAATAAAGCCAGTTTCTTAAAACACCCAGGATTTGAGAAACAGTAATTCTTGACTTAAGAAGTAATGTTCAAAATATAATAGAAAAGAGTGAATAATAGAAGTAGAATGGTAAACTTGGAAAATTTAGAAAATTAAATATCAGAACAAGTCAGACTACTTTTTCTGAAATCAAATGATAGCTCATGAGACTTGATAAGATCAAAAATATCATATGTTGTTAAAAGCTATAGAATTATAAGTATTATTTAACAAATATAATTGAGAATGAGTTCTATGCTGGGTTTCATTGTCTTACTTGGTCACAGGAAAGAGAATGTGACCGACAAGGTAATGATGATAGCCAGAGAGGAGATGGGGGAGGGGGTGGAGGTGGGCGAAGGGGGAGAAGAAGGAAAGTCTGTAATAGTGTAAGCAATTAAAATAAAGAAAAAAAGTCATCTATCAAAATATGTGGAAGGCAGTACAAATAAAGATTTTTTAATTTACATTAAATAACTACATTAGCAAAAAAGAAAAAATAAGAATATGTGAAATTGAATGATTTTCCATAGATCACTTTTAATTTCTAGCAACGATTTTGTTGGGTTTTTAAAGTAAGGTGAAAATTTTATAATTTTACTTGGAATTTTTATTCATTTATGTGTTGTATAATTGCAAAATACATTACTTTAAATCTACCATTTAATTTTTTGAGTTTTGTGTGACCCATCTGTCATGTTTCTCTTTTCCTTTTGTTGAGAGTATTAATACATTATTTTTGATTATAAGTGTTAATTATACATGATTTTACTACTTGTTCAGTGTTTGTAATATGAACCTTTGTATTGACATACTCTAACAAAATCATTAGTATTAATAACTTCCTTCTTTTATACTATTGTTATCTTGAAATTTAGTTTTACATTTCTTAAATTTCATAAGATAATAAAACCAGTTATTTGTACAATGAGTGTTCATTACTTACACACATATTTACCCTTTCTGGCTGTCTTTAAATTTCTTTTCAATCTTTATTTTTTCATCTAAGAATGTTTTAATTCAGCCTGAAAAATTTACTTTAGGGTTTTCTTCAGTACAAGATTGCTTGGTGACAAATTCTCTTACATTTTCATTGACTAGATATTTATTTTCTCTTACTTTCTGACAAATTATTTTCCATGTATAAATTCTAGATTGAAAATTGTTTTTATTTGTTTGTGTACTTAATTCTTTTGTCACGTTAAAATTTTCCATTTTGTTGACTTCTGGCTTTCATCATCTCTTTTGAAAGAATTTTTAAAAATCAATCCCTAGTTTTATATTTTCTAGTTTTTTAAGAAGAAGTATGTCATTCTTTTTACCCTGGATGATTTTAACACATTGTTTTTCTTTGGTTTTATTCTCAGGAATTTCACTAACTGTGTATTTCTTTGACTTTATTATCCTTGGTTTGTTCAGCTTCCTGAAAGTGTCCATATATTTTTATAGTTATTTTTGTATTTATTTTTCTATTATTTATTTTATTATTATTGTATTTATTTTATTATTATTCCTCAGGAGATGGCTTTGATGTCCTATGATGACAAGAGATTATAAGACAATCGTGTGCTTTTAAGAATTAGGTGCCAATACTTTTAAATGTAATCTTAGTTTGGAAAATACCTTATAAATGGTATTAGGTTGGTCCTTTGTTACCATCCTGATTAGCTGCCTCAGGCAAACCCAGACTATCGTAGTTTGAGGAGTACTTGCACAATATTAGGGTGTGAAGAGAAGAAAAGGTCAGTAAGTCAATGTGAAATGAACAACCACATTTAATAGCTAATATGAGAAGAAGGAGTTGAAGTTATAAATGAGGAGGATAATTGATAATAAAATTTTCAGGGGAAGAAACAGAGGCTAGGAAAGAATGTACAATTAGAACTTCAGCATTTAGAATGCTATAGAATTGTCCTTAAACATGAGGAAAGAAAAAACAGTGTGTCTAATATATAAAATACATTTATAAATAAAATATATTTATATGCATGCATGTGTTTGTCTATGGGTGCATATATGTTTTTCAGGTTTGATGTCATGAAGGTGCGTTAGTAACATCGACATATTTTCTCTGAAATAAAAGACAAAGTCATTTGCTAAAAACCATTGAAATTTGGGTCTTTGAGAAGCATAGCCCTAGCTGATGTGGTTCAGTGGATTGAATACCAGCCTGTGAACCAAAGGGTCGCTGGTTCAATTCCCAGTGCAGGGCACATGCCTGGGTTGCAGGCCAGGTCCCCAGCAGGGGATGCGCAAGATGCAACTGCACATTGGTGTTTCCCTCTCTTTCTCCTTTCCTTCTCCTCTCCTTCTCTAAAAATAAATAAATAAAATCTTTTAAAAAAAATTTTTAAAAAGAGAAGTGTTCAGAGAGGCAGCTATTTTTAAGTAATTATATGAAAATTGTAAAATGCTTGAGTGGAACCAGAGTAAAAGATTTCAGGACATTGTTTAGTCACCAGATGACATTTCTGAAAGTGGATTTCATTTAGTATCACTACAACCATCTGGGTGATTTTTCCCAAAATATTCAGCAGTTTTATTATGGGGGAGAAAAAAATGAATATTTAGCTTTGTGAAGTGTTGGAGATTTAAGAATGGAAATCTTAAAATATGGGCATGAACAGGCTGAAAGAATGGACCATGTTTCAAGATGTGCAGAATGAGGAGGCAGTAGATAGCTTGTGCACAGGAAGAAAGGAACAGCTTTGTGGGAGAGAGGGAGAGTCAGAGTATAAAAATTTGGGGGGAAAAGAAAAGGAAGAATATGTGAACAATGAAGATAAAAAGTTGAGCCTCTCCCTTCCTCCCCAGTCTGAGGGAGAAAAACCTGTTAAATGTATATTAAAACAAATACATGGACATAGCATTGGAGCAAATTCTATCCAATAACAAGTATACCAGTGACAGATTATTAAGATCCTTGAAAAAAAATTAATGAATTTCTTATTATATAAGGTTTTTACAACAAAATTCACTCCAGCTGGAAAAAGTATAGTTTAAAATTCTTAGTTCTTAGCAATAACAGCAATATACTACATTAATCAATTTAATTTAGTTGAGATTGCTTTTTAATAAATGTGCAAAAAACAAAGTACTGAGGATTGTGCCTAGTGCTTTTATGTAAGATATTTAGCTGTGTGAAAAAGACAAGATTAACACTGAAATATCCATTGCTTCTGTTCAGTTGTTCCCACAACTCTAGTAGTTCTTTTGTGCTTCATTCTGTAGTTGGCCTAACAGAATTTTTAATGAAATTTGCTCACAACTTTGCGCTTAATCTCACCATCCAGTCATTTTTTTCCCCTGTGCCCACGTGTTAAAAGTGATTGCTCTCGTTTCCAATGAACTCCCCAGTCACGCTGCTTCCCTGCCTGTGTTGTTACCAATGACGGGGTGGTAAGAGTAATCTTTCCGTGATACGGCCAATAAAATAATGCATTTTCTGTAAAGAATTTAAGAAACAAATAAAATGCATGAGTTGACAACTCTAACCAATGTCAATGATAAAATATTCCTCCCTGAAAAATAACTGGTGGCCTAAGTTCTAAATAATTTCTATATTTACTAATTCTTAATATTTTAGTTCTCACTTTGTATGTGTCTGATAATACACACATTTTGCTTGCTGCACTTCAATAAAAAAAAATCAGTGTCCCAACAACACAGTTCAAATTTCAGTTATCACACTATATTAAGTGTGAGTTGGGGCACAACATATAAACTTCACTGGTAGATCTTGAGCTCATAAATCATTATGTAAATAATGGATGAACTTTGTGATCAGTGACCGTTACACCATTTCTCTCAAAGTCTGCCAGTGATCAGTCACTGAGCATGCCATCCAGCTGATCACAGGCAGCCACGTCTGTACTTCTGCTGACTCTTTGTCTCGCAGTGATAGGCCATGGGGCATTGACAAAGTTGGATGTTAAAATGAAGTGGCTGGCCCACAAAGAGGAAAGTGCAGCAAGAAATGACAATTGATAATGCTGAAAAGAAAAGTGAAATCTGAACTGAATTCAAATGCAAATATTGATAAAATACCTGACTGTGAGAATGCTGATACTGCCACCATTCCAGAGACTGTAGATATCCAACCAGAAGATCGAAAAGTTGCTCACATTATTAGTTATGACCAGAAGAAGGCAAGTGTCCTTAAAGAAATATTTTAATTTTAATATTTTAAATTACAATTAGATAACAGTTTTATATATTAACTACCCTATACATTTATAATCAAAAGTAAGAAAATTTTTATATTTTGACCAAAAGATTTTAAAGATTAAGAAACTATCTAAGTTTTTCCATTTATTATTAAAATCACTTTGGACTGCTTCTGCTTACTATGTCTTTTTTTTTTTTTTTGTCTCAACTACCATACAAAGTGAGGACTGGCTTTACTGTACACATGACTATCAAATTAGCACAATATTAGTGCTTATTCTTGAGTAAACTTTGTGAATTATGTGAAAGTCTCTTCAGGAAACTCCCAATTATACAGTAAACATATATTAACTTGGCTACACACGTTCATTTAAACAGAAAATGTAAACAGTTTAGAATAATTTAAATAATATTTTGAGCTAAATTTGTTTTACTAGTCCCTGTGGCACTAATTTTTCCTGCAATTAAAAAGTAAAGTTAAATTTAACAATAACAGCACTCTGTTACTTCACCTGTGTTCTTCTTTGTTATCGCTTTTAGTTTCTATTTGTGTTAAAATTATTATCGTGTAGATATTAAGTCTCAGATTTTAAATTTTCATTACTGGAACAGAATATTATGCAAGAATAAATTTATATTTCTAAAAATGCATTAATGCATTTAACTGTTTCTTCTTTACTTTTTTGTTTCTATATATAACATTAATTAATTATATTTATATATAATTCATTACAGTTACTTCCAGTCTGGCTTTAACTTTACCCTGTTTCTGTGAAATGCTGCAGATGATTTTTTTTAACATCCATCCTATCTATGCACCTGGACATCCCTCTAGTTTACTTCCCTGATATCTCTTTCACTCTTATAAAACCTTCCATTCAAAAAATAGAGTCTAGTTCTTTGTATTGAATCTTTTTCACCAGATTTCTTAATTTCCTCACAAATTTCTAAAATGTCCCATGTAGGCAATTATATTTTCATATATTTACATCTCTTAGTTGACTAGTTAACTACTTCTTCTTATATAAATCAACCGTCTCTATAAACTTTCTATTGGTATTAAATGTTTATACTATAACATCTCCATGCTCTGCAGCGTTGTCCCTTTTTATGGTGGATCATAAATATCGCTTGTTAGCACATTTTGGAGACAACACATCATCGCTGCCAGACTGTGCTCCCTTCCAAGACATGCAACTGTGCTTGGGCCACATTTCCTTCTTTGAGTGTCTCCCTCCAAGCTGAAGTGTGCTTAGTCTCTCTGTTCCTACTGCAGTGAAATACAGCATAAGTTGCTGGGTTCTAAGAAATAGCTATCTGTGATTTATTAAAAATAAACTCCTTTTAAAAATCTGCATATTAGATATATATAAAATGTCATACTCACTGTGATTGAGTCCTCAAATTGATAACAGTAAAAGCCTAAGGTCAAATATGCATTATAATGGACTGCCAGAAATATTTTAGTCAATTCAGTATAATTTTGTATTAGAGTTTTACATTAATAACTATTACTCATATTAGAAATTTAGGAAATAGAAAATTATTAAAGAGAAATGATCCTTTAAACCAATATCTCAGTAAATTACTGTTCCAAAAATACACATATGTGGACATTTATATTCTTTATGTAACATGGTTATAGTTTTAATTTTAGTAAAATTTAACTTCAAATGTGATATTATTGTTGCTAATTTCTGTATAAATTTATGTTCAACAAATATAAAATATTTTATGTTAAAGTTTTTCCATTATTGGACATTTAAATAGTGTCCAGTTAGAAAATCCCAATCTTCATGTTAAAAAATTAATTTTAACTCTTTTTCAATAGCAAAACCAACAGCTTTAGATTTTATAATCGCTACCATTTCTGTGCTTCATTAGTTTTCCCTATAACATAAAATTATAATTAATGGAAATTAATATATTAAAATATAATGCAATTTATAAACAATTTACAAACCAGCAAGTTAATAGTTAAGAAAATTGATGGTAGCTGATGTTATTCAAAGGATTTTATTAAACACTGTGGGTTTAATGCCTTTTCATGTATTTTGTAAGTGAATAAAGTGACACAGTAAGAGAATCTCCAAAATTATCAAATAGTGCATTAATTCCCATGGAAAATAATACAAAAGGTTTACTTCCATATGATCGCCATTTTTCATAGCCAAGATAAAATCAGGTTTTTTAGAGAGTACATTAGTGTAAAACTGGCAGTGTATGTACACATATGTGATGACTATACAAAAGAGAGGCAGCAAAGACAAGGTTTAACTGTTTTTCTTGTGAGATTGAGAGAGAGAACATGTTTGTAATAGAGTAGACTTTTAATATTTGTATTGGTTGTTTGTGGTTTGGGAGTGTCATTTATTTTTGAGTGTGGCAGGTATGAGTTTACTTCAGATCAAATTATACAGTGCAGCTTGGGAAACATGATTTTTCTAGAGTACACTGGAGTAACATAGAGAGGTTAATGAGGAATTAAAAATAAACTGCAAGCAGAAGAGAGCACATTATTAGGGAATAAGTGAGATTAACTCTTCTGTAATATCCAGTTAGGACTGGATTGGATGGCTGTCAGTCCTTTCTATAACTTTGGCTCATGATTGATGCCTCTGAAAGTTTTACCTCAATACAAGATTCAGTTACTGGTCCCAGTGGTAATGAGAGAGGCATTGAATGTATTGCATCCTATTCTTCAATTGGACTCTGGCTATAACGAACAGGGGAAAGCAAGATTTCGTGTCAGATCATATATGTCTAAGGTTTTCATACATGTATCTTTACCTTTAATATCATAAGAATAATTGCCTTTGCTAGTGTGGCTCAGTGGATTGAGTGCCGGCTTGTAAACCCAAAAGGTTGCTAGTTTGATTCCCAGTCAGGGCACATGCCTGGGTTGTGGGCCCTGTCCCTAGTTGGGGGCGTGCAAGAAGCAACTAATTGATGTGTTTCTCGCACATTAATGTTTCTCTCCATCTCTTTCTCCCTCCCTTCTTTAATTTATCTCAAGATAAATTAAAAAATGTTTTAAAAAAAAGAATAATTAACAAAACTTTGTAAAGGTACAGATGAAATGTGGAAGAATTAGAGACTGGCTGCAAATGATTAACAACATTGAAAAGAAAAGCCTAGAGGGTGATTTCTGTCATGTCAGTAGACCTCAGTTCCTACAAGATAAAAGCAGTTGGCAGGTGCAGTTGTTTGCATATAATTGTTTGCCTACATGATTTGATTAATAGGCTATCACCAGATCTCTGCTTCCTAAACATATTCTATTTTGTCCTAAAACTAAAACATTCATCTAGGTCATAGGGTTGTTTGCTGCATTGCACATAAATTATTTTCAATATCCTAAATACATTCATACATTTACTAATTTTGTTTCTTAAAAATAAATATAGGCATTTATCCTGTGAAATAATTCATAATTGTCTCAAAATGAAAGATCTGAAAATTGGATCATGTAGTTACTACTTTAGTGACTATATAAAGAAAGAAGAATTAATAAACATTGGATTACTTAAATAATGTAACTAGTTTGTAAGTATTGTCATTGTTTAATGAGAATTAGTAATGCTTAGTTTTTATATCTTTTATGGTTTCATCATTTTGCAAAAACAAACAAGTCAGTATTAAAACTGAGAGAAGAGGTTATTCACCAATATTTATATCATTTTTTTTTCTATTTTTTTACTCTCAGATGAAGTCCCAGAACTTCACGTGGACTCATTATGTTTCAGGTCCATGTTTCTTATTTTACTTTATATATTATTTTTTTCTAGCCTTGTCTTTGATCTAGATACATGCTCAGTGACATCTATTGATGTATGAGGATTCCATGTTAAGGTAATTTGAATTAAAAGACATAGCTGTCTATCAAATAAACTGTCACTAAATCAAAAGAAATGTCACTGAATATAAGGCTAGAATAAAACAGTGAACTACCTTAAAAATGATTTGCCTGTCTTTGGAAAGCACATTTTTGAGGCTTTTTAAAATTATAAATTAACCTTATATTTCCATGTGAACATCATTTTCTTAATGCAATTGGAACTATACATATTTAAATGTCTAAAAAGTTCATTGTATAAAAGTGTGCATTATCTATTTTATAGGCCTTTTGTTATTAAGGGGAATTGGGTCCTGAACTTCAAGGAACTGAAACACGTGCATGATATAACAGTGCAGGTAAAGCTGAGCTAGTAATTGGTTAAGAAAAGAGAGTTGCTTTAAACAATAATAACTTTAAAAACCTACCATTTCATTGTTTATGCAAACTCCAGTGGCCCAAAACTTAGAAGGGAGAGGGGTCAGAGTAGGTGCATATTTGGAAAATTCACTTCCTTTATTCTCTGCATTTGTAAAATGAATTGTGTCTTTTCTTCCACTTCAAGCAGTTTAATACTGTTAGGTAATTTTAAAAACGTCCTTGGACTTTCTCCAAATGCTTTCTTTAAATTCTTCTGTGTCTCAAAATCATTTTTATAAAATGTTCTTCAGTCTTAGTTTATTTTTAAATTTAAATGTGCCAGATTAAATATAATACCTGAATTAAGTAATATTTAAGACCTTGCTAAGGGTCTGATATCAGGCTAGTGTTTAGTGATATAACACAAGAATATATTCAATATTATATGTGATTTGCTCTCGTGCATCTCTCTACCAATACACTCTTTTTACATCAACTCTCTCTTTTACTGACTTCTTTAAATTACACTTTATTACAGACATTCAATTGACCCAAGAGTCCCCTGGATGTAACTCAGTCATGTCTCTTTTCTTACAGCAATGATCCTCAGATGAATAGCTGATTCACCTAATATTGTCATCCTGTAGCTAGCATTCTGATTTATACTACTGTGCTCCTCCTGTTAAATATTTCTACTCCATTTCTATTAGCTAAATTCAAAGAAATGTTGCTCAAACTCTTAAACATATATTGCCAACAGCCTATCATAATAATCATGGTTGTACATGTGATAAACATTTGTCTGCTAGTTATAATAAAATATTATCAATGACAGAGCCGGCTGGATAAATAAAACTATATTGATTCGTCATTGAAAATGTTTTCTTGGGGCTTCTCTCCCCTTCTGTAATGGTTAACCTTTTATCTAAAAAACATCCCATTATCCATGAGTTAAGAGCTGGGATTGACAACAGTAACACTTTAATTAAAATATCCTGTTGTGTCAGTATATTTAAACTTCTGTACAATACAGTAACGTGAATAAATTAACTTAAGCCATTAAACATTAGCCATTCAGTATAAAGGAAGAAAATTGAAGACTTCAGCAGTTGACAACCTTGTGTCATCAACACAGATTTAAACAAACAAAAAAAATGCTTTGTTTTTAAATATGCCTCAAGTGAAAAACCATGGAGACTCATTGAAACAAACAAAAAATGGTTCCTTGGCCAATAACATTGAAAATATCTAAAAACACAGACTAAGGTAAAAAGACAGGTAGAACTTATCAAAATCAGAAATAAAATGAAAGATATAACTATGAATTCCGTAACTACTAAAAGATAAGAGAAAGCTATGAACAACTCTACTCACATAAATTCAACAACTTAGATGAAGCAGACCAATTCATTAAAAAAAAAAATTACCAACTGATCCAATATAAAATAGACTTTTAACTCATAATTTAAAAGTTTTTGAAAGGCAAAGATAGTTTTATTGGAAAAACAACCCATATGATTTCACTGGAAAATTATACAAAACATTTAGAAGCAAAATTAGCACTGATTTTACATTATCTCTTTTAGCAAATAAAAGACAAGAATGACTCTATAATTCATTTTATGAAAGCCATAACTACTCTGATAACAGGACCAGATAACCACACCACAGAAAAAAGAAAATTATATATCAATATCTCCCATCAATTTATAAGTAAATACTCCCAACAAAATACTAGGAAATCAAATGCAGCAATATCTCAAAATACACCATGACTAAGTGTAGTTTATTCTAAAACTGCAAGGGTGCTTTGATATTTAAAAAGTAATCAATGTAGCCCATGATATCAATAGAATAAAAAATAAAAACGCACAAGATCATATCAATTGATGCAGAAACATTTGTCAAAGTCCAACAATATTAATAATAAAAGCTCCCAGCATGCTAGATATAGAGAAAAACTTCAATTTGATAGATAACATCTTTATAAAACCTAAAGTTCACTTATGTTTATTCATCTTAAAACTATCTTGTTCCTCTACCATTGTACTTAATGATGAAAAACTGATTTCTAAGATGGGAATCAAGACAAGGATGTCCACTCTCTCTGCTTTATTCAACATAGTGCTGGGAATTTTAGCCAACATAATAAGGCAAGAAAAAAAATACAATTAAGGAAGAAAGAAAAATTTCAATTAACAGGTGGCATGGTTGTCTATATAGAAAGTTCTAAGGAGTCTGTAAATTGTAGAACTAATAATGCAGAACTAACATTTCAAGGTCAGAAGATACAAGACCAAAAACAAACAAAAAAATCATATTCTATATCCTAGTCATGAACATGTGGAAATTGACATTAACAACACAATATCATTTACAATGGCATGTCCCTTGTTTGATGCTATACTACATTCATGTAAGATATGTTTTTTTTAAAGATTTTTTATTTGTTTATTTTTTTATAGAAAGGGGCAGGGAAAACGTAAGAGAGGGAGAGAAACATCATTGTGTGGTTGCCTCTCACGTGCCTCACACTGGGGACCTGGCCCACAACCCAGGCATGTGTTCTGACTGGGAATTGGACTGGTGTCCTTTTGGTTTGCAGGCCAGTGCTCAATCCACTGAGCCACACAGCCAGGGCTAAGATATGCTTTTTACTGGAGCTGACTGAAAGATCAATGATACCCCACATACCAGAAATGCAAAACTTCCAATAATGCCTTCCATAAGGATTTTCACCTTCTGTCCAACATTCGACCTAATACACTGTTGTACTCTTTATTCCTCCAAGTTGTAACGATTTGAATGACTTGGCCTAAGAATATTGCTGATATGAAATATGAAATAGCCTTCATTAGGGACAAAATAATGATTTCTCATAACCTGTCCCTATAGCAGTTTCACTGTGACATATTTCAAATTGCTTACCTATAGATTGACAATATTTACCAAGTGGTATGATGAAAAGTCAGAATGATGCTGACCTTGCCCTGGAGTCTTGGTTTTAAGAGCCTTATTCAGTGCCAGTCTTTATCCCTATTCATTGTTGAATTGAATGGAAGAAACAGAGAGAGATGTCTGAAGAAAGGGAGCAGACATTCAGTTCACTCAGAGTCTTAGTGTCTAACACCCTGCACATAATTACTTCAATAACTTCTCAACCTAGATATCCATATCTGTGCATATTAGCTGATATGAGCTAAGATCTCATATGACTTCATTAAGTATTGTCAGTTTTTCTCTTTTTTTCCATTTTATTGAGGGAACTATGTGATTGAGGTAACAATAGCAAAGTTTTTGGAAAGGATAATTAAAACACTGTAACATTCTGTGTAAAAAAATTCAATAAAATGATTGGTGGTATTTTTATTTTTAAACCTAAAATATTTTTTGAGTTTTTTTTAATGTCATTTTTAGAAAAACACTAAACCTATTAAATAAATTTTATTATCCTTACTCAGAGACAAGCCTATTAATTTTAGAGAAAAGGGTGGGAGAAAGAAAGGGAGAGCAAAACATTGATATGAAAGAGGAACATCAATTGGTTGCCTCTCATAAGTGCCCTGATGGGGGACAGAACCTGCAGCCTAGGCATGTCCCTTGACAAGAAATTGAACCAGCAACCTTCCAGTTTGTGGTATGATGCTTAACCAACAGCCACACCTGCTGGGCTGAAGAAATGATTTTTAAGTATAAAGTTATAATATGATTTTTATTAACTTTTTATGAACTATTTAAGATACAGCTTTTGATAACTTATGGTATAGCTTATAAATTTACTATGCTTTTCTTTTCCTAGAATCTTTAATTTCATATAGCAACACTCTTACTTATATTAAAAATAAACTCTTTATCACTGTGTTTAGGCCATTTCAATCTCAAGAGTTATGGTGTATTAAAGAGTGACTAAGTTTTGGAAAATATTAATCAACAGAGAGATTGAGAACTGCTCATTTCTTAGAACCAAAACAAACCAAACAAAAAGGAACAGTTACTCCATTTTAGACAAAGCCTCCCAGGTCCAGGTGTCGTAAATAGTATAAGACATAGCTACATGAAGATAGCTTTCTTCTATTTGTTGATACAAGTGAACATGATGATTTTCTATAAAAAGAGACACATATATTTTATTTCCTTTTGGCTGAGTTTACCTTTTGATTGAAAAAACATCAAGCTAATGACATATTTTAATGAGTTTTTAGCTGCTTTCATGTACTGTCATAATCTTGGCCAACTGCCTTTACAATTCCATTTATTTGAAGTATTTATGCTTTTTGAAAAAATGCATAAAGACATGTTGAGAAAAGAAAGTCTACTGGATTTAATCTAATTATAAAAAAGTTAAAAATAAAAATTGTAAATGTGCATAAATAAATCTAATTTTTCAATTATGTCATATGTATTATTAAAACTTTGCATATATTTTTAAAATTTAATGTATGTTAAGTTGCAGTGTTATTGATATTTTGCTAAAATGTCTTAAGTTTAGATAAGTCAGTATTTTATCAAATCTTATTTTTTTTCAGCTCATTCTTAAAGTTCAACTGTGTATTATTTTACTAAAACATTAAAATTCTAATACTTTGGAACTGATATGTTTGTTCACATTGTTGTAGAATGGCTTCTCCAGCTAAGTTTTAATTCTGCCTAACCCATCTTTATGTCCCCATTCAATATAATAATTAACATAGATAATTTAAAAAGAGAAAAAATACAATTTACTGTAGTCAAGTAAGAAATTATAGAAATAGCACGAAACACTATTCCAATTAAACTTCTGTCCCCAAATTAGAAGATACTTATTGGATTTTTTAGTGGATACTTAGTGGATTTTTTTCCTAATGATTGTTTTGATTATGAGTATAATACTATGTCCTTATTTTTAGTTTCTTGGTTTATTTTCATTGGGGTATTGACAGGGCAATATTGATGCCAGGAAAAATGAGTGGAAAATATATACATAACATTATAAATCATGAGGCTAAGTTAGTATAAAAGTCAGTGAATTCTAAAAAAAAAATATAGAGCACAACAGGACCTAGTGAGAAACCAATACAAATAAAGAAGAAATTACAGAATATTTACATATTTTCAAATACCACTGTGAGATGAGAACCACTAAAAATGAAGTGGAAGTTCTTTCTAAGGAAGGAAATGGAGCATTCCTATTACTCAACTGATATACTAAGAAACGTATTTGCAAATGAAGTAAACATATGGCCAATTTTGATCCTAGAAATAGTCCTAAAAAGGAAATTATGAAATGTTTCCTTATTGTAGAAAAAGATTTAGATCATGAAGGACAGCTTTTGATTTAGGTATAAAAATATTGCTTGAAGTCTGCAACCTCTACAGGGCTTCTGAGTACTGATGATTTCTTCAGTCACCAACCATATCCATTTCAGGGTCAGTAATAAATTGTATAGTTGCATATTCATGTTTTTATGTGTTCTGAGGGCTGCTTTCTCCGGCTGAAGGAGAGAAGGGTCTCCAAAAATGGCAGTGATTTCCCCTTATCTGCAGTTATATTTTCTGGTGTTTCAGTTACCCGCGGTCAACAGCAGTCTGAAAATATTAATTGGAAAATGCCAAACATTAAGAGAGAGAGAGAGAGTGCGCGAAAGAGAGAGAGCACATTCATACAAATTCTATTACAACATATTGTTATATTCTATTTTATTATTAGCTGTTAATTTATTACTGTGCTAATTTATAAATTAAACTTTATTATAGGTATATTGGTATAGGAAAAAATAGTATATACACGGTGCAACAAAAATAGGTTTAGAGTTGTGAATGTATAATACACAGACTTTATTCATATATTATTGTTTATTCATTTTTGTATTATTGATATTGTCCATACAAACAACTGTAAACCTACTTCTGCTCCACCATTTATAGGATTCAGTACTATCTATGGTGTCAGGCCTCCAATGGGGGTCTTGGAATATACTTCCTGAGGATAAGGGGGGACTTCCATTTTGCTCCCTATATTGGTACCTGTGTAACTCAGCCTCACAGCCGAGCAGTCCCAAACTGCAGTTTAAAGGACTCTCCTTGCTTCTGCCATCACCCAGGAGATTTGTGCATTTTCACATCCAAGAAATTGAGTAGGAATAGACAGAGGCAGTCAAGAGGGTCTTAGTGAAGAACAAAATAACAATCCTATAAAGCAAGATGTGCACAGGGAAAAGGAAGAAATCTCTTCTCTCTCTTTTGCTGCTGTTAACTCTTACTTACCCATACAAAATGGACAGGGACAGAGATAGTACTTTCCTTTTCAGATGTGCAAAGCAAATTAAAAAAAAAACAAAACCAAATATCATGAATCAAATAAAACCATCATTATTTTTTGGTAAGAGGATATTAGAGATCAAGACATTTTTTCTGGCTAGACTGTTCTAATCAAAACTGAAATTTACCTGACTTCTTGAATATTTAAAATTAAAATATACTTACTATTTTAATTGTGAAATAAACTATTAATTCTACTTCATTTTTTCTTTGTAGTGGAGTGGGGTCTATAACAACATATACTGTCCGACAGTCACAATACCTTTTCTTATTATATATTGAAGTTAAATAAAATATGAGGTTTACTTTAAGAAAGTTCCCCTACTGACATGTATTTCGAAGAGATTATCTGAGGTGAACTGAGGTAGTTATTTCCAATGAATAGTTACATCACAGTATCACCTAGAAATTTATTTATAACAATATGAAAATTAAAAATAAATTGAATATACAAATACAGGAACCTATTTGATGAGAGCAGTCAAATGGCTTGTGTATAGAACAATCTGTTGATAGAATTTCCCACTTGCCATTTCAGTGGAGGCATGAATGAATTTTTTTGAATCTTCCAGTTCTCTAGTACTCTGTAGCTCAAGTCAGTTGAGACCTATTGTGGATCAGTAGCTAAGCAACAGATTTAAAAGTCCAGAGGCTATACTCCTATGTTTCCTCCGCCAATAACTTAGCATGAGATGGTGAGCAAACCATTTAACCTTCCAATTATACTATCCCTCATCTTTTCAACAGCGGGGAGATATAGCTTACTTCTCACAGCTTGGTGAAGAATCTCGTAAAGAATACCTCAGATAAAATAAAAAAGATGCTCTACTATGTTGTCAGACAGGAAAAACAGACCCACATCCTGCCTTTTCCACATGATATGCAAACCATTAGAACCAGTATTTCTTAATATAGAAATATCCCCTTACTATGCCTTGACTTTTCCCAAATAACCCTTTATTATTTGCTGACATTTCATCAACTACCAAATCATGGAGACATTATTATATGAAACTGGGTTTATTTATTTATTTTATATTTATGGCTTATATATAGAATCTGTTTAACTGTCCTTAATATTTGAAGATTATTTCTTACTAAGAGTGAACAAAAAGGAAGAGTGTTTTTTGAATTCTGTGGCATGTCGATACAGACCTAGAATGACTATTTTGTTTTTGCCTCCAATTAAAACCTTAGATCTGCCTGTGATCCTAGTTTTTTATTGAAGTGCCTGCTCAAAACAAAAAAGTAAAAAAAGCCATATGAGATTAAGTATCAGAAAGAAATGCTACCTCAATGATTTCTCAGTAAAAGCAACCTTTGTTCCTTTCTTCAGAGATCTGTTTCTAAAATACACATAAGCTGTGCAGGGAAGGAGGCAAAAGTATGGTACTGGGGGCAGAGGGTAAGCTTCCAGGATCAAATGACAAGGCCTTTGTGTATAGAGAAGTGATGATTTTATATAATGCCTAATTCATTCTGTGATCCTCTCTCTCTTTTTTTGTTCCTCATCTTAGGAGAAGAATGCACAAAGGTAGCTGTTAACACACTAACTCATGGAAAGCCCCAGTTTCCCTATTTGGGTAAAATAAAAAATGTTTGAAGACTATCAAAATAAACTTCTCATATACCTTTCACTAAGATGCACATATTCAGAGGGGTGTACACAGCTGTTGTGAGCCAAAGAATACCATGAAAATATTATATGCATTTCTATTACCTGACAAATTTGCAGTTTGTGTTTTTTTATTCCATTTGTTTTTATTTTGTTTGTAAAGATCCTGCCAAATAGATGAAAATATTAAGAAATATAGATAGAATGAAATTGCACATTTGAAATTTAGCCTGATTATGTGGAGAACTTGGAAAGTTGCTATCTATGCAATTATTAAACATCTTTTAAAATTATATTATCATACCAGATATTCTAGAATTTGGACACATTTTAATAACTACTATTAGCTGCTGCTGTGGCAATGTGTCAACAAAGAGAGAATCTACACAGGCTGAAACCATGGAGAAGCAATATTCTTGCATAAAACAAGTCTTTAGAAGGCTAACACCAAAGCAAAACATGTAAAACTTTTTGGCGTTCCAAATGCATTTGCATTTCCCTAATTATTACATGGAAATTACCTTTAAAAAATGGCGAATATTTCTCTTATAATTTATGTCACTTCCTTTTTTGTTCAAGATTCTGTCACTCTAAAGCATACCACCTACCATTATAAGGCACATCATTCTTTTTAGAATGTAAATATGCATTCTGATTCAAGCTATATTCCTGAAAGACTGAAGTATGTAATATGCTTCTTGTTACACCCTGAGATATAAAATATCTATCGCCTAATTTTTATGTAATTGTCAACACAACAATTTTAAGAATTGCATTTAAATTTGTCTATTTTATAGAAAGGTATATGCCATCATTCTGGAATGTATAGTATTACATCAATCTGTGAAAATATTTCTCCTTAAAACCAAATAAATAGTAAACAATGAATTTGGTGACTCTGAAAATCTCCAGCTCTATTTCAAAAAATTCACATATTTAAGATGTTCAAGGAGCTTCAATTTTGAGAAAGATGAGTCAATTTAGGATTTAGGTATGACCTGGCACATCTGTAGGACTAGAAATTGCTTTTAACACCGGGGAGTTTTCTAGAAAAAGAAATGATCCATAGAATAGAGAGAGTACATTTAAATGGATTAGGGACAACTGGCCAATCTCTGAGGTGGAGAAAGATTCTAAATAAAATACAATTTCTGTTACTCTGTGCTCTGACTAGCCATTTCAGATGCATGGTTTTCAGATCTAGGGCAGAGTAGTTTCAGTGAGAGATCGAGAATAAGCAAACACATGGCACTTAACAACATTGATGTAAATAGTGTCTAAAGTGTGATAGGGCTACAATTGCTCTAGGAGTCGTAGACAATGCCCTAGAAACAAACACCTGCCCTTTTGTCACTGAATGTAAGCAGCCTCAGTATGGACATAGACAGGAGCCAGCCCATGTGGTACTAGTGCATTGCACCACGGGTGTCCAGCTTTTTGGCATCTCTGGGTCACACTGGAAGGACAGTTGTCTTGGGCCACACATTTAATACACAAACAGTAATGAAAACTGATAAGCAAAAAAAAAAAAAGGTTTTAAATAAATTTACAGTTTTGTGTTGGGCCTCATTCATCTCCATCTTGGGCCACATGCAGGCTGCAGGGCTGGACACCCCTGAGACTAGCCCTATTGGCCTTAGAATAGTAATTGGCTAAATAAAGTCCACTTTTTTCATCTAATTCAGTTCTTTACAAACTTTAAAATGCAAATGAATCACCCAGGAATGTTATTAATATTGAAGATTCTGGTTCAGTAGGTCTAAGGTAGGGCTTGACACTCTGCATTTGAAAAATGTTTCCATATGATATTGATGCTGCTAGTCCATAGACCAAACTTTGAATTGCAAGACTTTAAATCTTCTAGAGTGAAAGTGAACTGGAGCAGGAAAAAAGAAAATAGGTATGTGTTATGAGATGAAAATTGCTGGTGAACAGCTAAATGATTTAAATGAAATTTAAAGTGGCCTCAAGTTCCAACAAGCAGGAGGAGGCAGCTTTTCTGATCATGTTCTGAGTTCTGTTAGGCCAGTTAGATCAAGTATATCTGTTATATGTGATAAATATCTGATCTGAAAATATAGCACATCTTTTTCCCACTTGAGCTTGATATTTTAAAAATGGTACTTTAAATTGCAGATGAATATTATTGCATTCCTGCCTCCTCTTTTGTATGATTTCTTTGGGCCGAAGACAAAGGAAAAACTCTAAAAATATTTACTGCAGTTATTCAAAAAATGATTCTAAATGTCGACCCTGGCCACTTGGTTAGAGAGTTGTCTTGATACTTCAAGATTGAGGGTTCAATCGCTGGTCAGGGCACATATGAGAAACAACAAATTAATGCATAAATAAGTGGAATAACAAACTGATGCATCTCTCTCTTTCTCTCTCTCCCCCATCTCTTCATCTCTCTCTCTCTAAAATCAATAAATTTTTAAAAAATGCTCCAATTGCCAAATGTATGTGTTGTGGTCCAAATACTCTTGGGTGAAAAAGTCATGACAATTGATCACAACTTAATCAAAGTTCACAGGAGTTAAGTGAACTAAATTATATCACATAATATAACACTTAGAAAAAGATAGATGAGGAAAGATGTGGATAAAGAAATTATAAGAGAACAAAAAGACTTTAATAAGATCTAAGTTTTTTGCTTTGATTGATCTTTTGTCAGAATACTCTACCATGTAGTAGTGGGAAGATTCTGAAAATGGGTCAGAATCCAGACTCTCACCAGAGCTTCCTGCCGGAGGCTATAATCCTGATGAAAGAACAGACATGCAGCGTGGCGCTAAAACAGCAGAGCAGTGAAGGCTGCCAGTGGGTGTGGGAAGAGGGATCTGAGAAGGAGCACAGGCCTGTGCCCCACAGGGTTGCATGGGGAAGTGAGCCAAGATTTTCAGTGTTCTAAGAAAGTTTTACAAGGCTTAACAAAAGTTACGTAGACTAAAAAGGTCTTTGAACTTCTGGTAGGAAGGACTCAAGGCTTAAAGATGTATTTAGCATATTCAATATCAGGAGCAATATCTCGTTTCTCAGGGATTGATGCCAAGTGAGGGCCAATGGGGATTATACACCACACTGGAAGAAATCCGACATAGACAAAGTACAGCTGAGCATTGGATGGTCCTATGACATACGCAGGTGACTCTGCTCAGTGAAAATAGATGTCATATCAAATAAATAAGGGTGAAAAAATGACTCTTCTACTCTCTGGACCTATAGTATTTTGACCCTTTTGGTTCTCTTATAAGATTGAAATTTGATCATTTCAGTTAAAGTACTTCTAGTTTGGGAAATAGCGAGTGTAGGTACCACTTTAACAATATGAAGAACATAACAATTCTATCACATTAATCCTAACAAGATGTTATTGCAGCCTGTCTAATATACAAAATTAGATTATTAAAAGGGGCAAACTCTATTTTGATTAGATTTTCAAGGTAAAAAAAACTCAGCTTAAAAAAATTACAAAATTAAAAAAGATTGTGTTAGAATGCTCTCAGAAATAAAACATTCTGATAATGTGTCACTATAAACAATAAAAAATTCTCACTAAAAAGTATCAATTATTTAAATATTTTAAAATATTTTTTTCTTTATGTGTGTGTGTGCATGTTGTATTTTACATTAGTTTATTAAAAGCTCTATCTATTTAATATTCAAACTGTCTCTGGCAGAATGCGACTATTGTTTTCATTTTGGTTCACGCCTTCTATTTTATCTTCAAAATTATCACCACATTAAAACCTTATACTTCCACGATAACTGCTGCTTCAGCTGGCTTTTATCTGAATTTCTGGTCTCCTGCATCCACGCTTCTTTCCATCCTCTAATCTGCTGTCAGTTTAAAATTTTAAGTTGCAACTCAAAATTTTGTGCCAGAATATCAATGAATCAAAGTTTTACTTATTTGTGTGTTTCAGAAAAGTACAATGCAAGCATTTAAAAACAAAAACCTACACCTTTAATCTCATGGGAAGGCAGTAATAATCTACACGCTTAGTCTCATGAGAAGGTTAAGCAGACCAGTAGTTGGTCAGGGCTTAATACATACCCCTCAGAATAGGATTTAAATTATTCTGTAGTCCACCTCAGACACTTGTCACACTTTATCTTTTATAGAAAGAGGTCAAATATACCTATATAATAAGGCTGTCCATAGGAAACACAAAAACTTATCTTAAGGCTAAAATGCTGATGCAAACAAGCTAGAATATGCCAATAATACTCTGAGATTTTTTTTTTCAATGAGCAGCTGAACTGTAAAAATGTATATCCCAGAATCTACAATGTTCATTCTGAAAGCTAAGCTTTAAGTCTTCCCCTGCAATTTATATAGTCAATATGCTCTTAGGATAAAATAACCTTATAAAATATTATGCACATAAAGCATTTCTCTATGGCTCATTCAGTAGTCCACTTAAGTGTTTTGGTTATTTCTGAAACTTAAATATACTCCTGGAGAAAGCGACAATTTATCACTCCAGATTTTATGTGTCTGGGCCTTTGGCAGTGCCCCTGCCAAATATAGTGTTCATATCCTTAAAAATAACACATCACCTCAGCAATTTACTCACTTTATACAATCAAGGATTTTCAAATTGGAACAGACACTCAGCTTTAGGCAGAGAGAGAGGAGAACCTCAATTTTTCACTAATGTTTCTGACCACCACACAGAACATTTATAGCTTTAGGGAGAGAACAGGTATACATATATGTGAGTTCTAAGTGGTCACACTAAGCATGCAAATCGAGTGCATCATTCTGAATTCCCCCCATAATATTTACTTTTAGGGACTATTCAACAATCACTTGCTGCTTGAGAAGTGTACAAATTATTTGCATTGCTATCAGAGTTCTTTCGTAACAAGATTCTCAAACCGTATTTACCAGCCTTTCTTCTATTGTGTTACTATTGATGTCCAATATTCTGGAGCAGGGACCTGCAAAATTTTTCTGTAAAAGGCCAGATAATAAATATGTTAGGATTTGCAGGCTATAAGCACTCTTCTCCTCCTCTCTCTTCCTCCTTATCCTCTTCATAAAAATATAGAAATAAAAAAGAAAAAAATTCTTATCTCACAAGCCATTAAAAAAAACAACAGCAAAGGGCCAAATCTCACCTTTCAACATTGTGAAGTATCTCCAAGTGTTCTTCCTCGAAGGTGAAGGTTTCTGCAGGTATTACTTGCACTGAGACATCTTTATCTTTTTCATTGCAACCACTTTTCTCATTACGTCTGTAAATTTGCCCTCGCCACAATATTTCGGCTGCATATAAAGGATCTTCAGAATGGTGGCAACATAAATATCCTTATATTTCTTCTATATTTCCATTTATATTTAATTCATATTTTCCTTTTTTCAGTTTCATCAGTTTTCATTTCTCTGCTGCATTTTTATTTTTGTTAGCCAGTTTCCTCATTTTATCATTGTCTTTTGTTAGTGGCACATAGGTTTATCACTATGCGTCAAGGAGTCAGCAGAACTACAAACTTTGCTGTCTGAACGACGTGCGCAGTGACCAACTACTGATAAACTTTGAAAGAAGTGATGTCATTGGTCACTGATCATCATGGGCATCTTTTATTTACATAATGATTTGTGGACTGAAGAGCTGCCCAGGAAAGTTTAAACTTTATGCAAGAACTTATACTTACTATGTTAATTGAACTGTTAGCACACTGGTATTTTATTAAACATGGTAGATGAACTTTGAAAACTGAAGCTGAAAAAAATTAAATAATACTGGTAAACAATTTCATTTGGTTGTTACAACAGTCTCTCTCTGCTCTTCCTTGCTTCCTTACATATCTTTTTCAGTAAACTTAAAACATGTAAAAGTAATTAAAAATATTTTTCATTTCTGTTCTAAAATAAATGGGACATGAAGCCCAGAACAGCACATGGAATATAATATAGGTGCCATAGATACTTGGAAAAAACTCTATAAATTTAAAGGAAGTTATATGTTGAAATGTTTTCTTATACAAATAACTACTTGGGATATCTTGTTTTGTGACTCAAGTCAATGTTTTATTAGTAGTAATATAGTTACTCCCAAAATGTTATCTGTTTAAATAATAGTATTAACATCTTTTGCAACAACAAATATCTTTGAATAATATTTATATTAATATTTTAAGATATATTCATCTAAATTTTATCTTTAATAGATTTACTTCATTTTAGTATTATTAACAATATTCACCCTACATTTAATTCTCTTTGTTCTGCAATGTTTTAGAATAAAAATTCTTTCCATGTTTTTGAAGAAGTATATTATAAAATGTTTAAAGCCTGTGCAAGCAACCTGTAGGGCTCTGACAGCTACCACAAACTCTCTTCAGGATAAAAGGGTGTTTGTAATCATCTTCAGTATTTAGAAAAATTATAATCTAAAATGATAAGAATAAATATTTATACTTATATGACATTTACAATTAGTCTTGAGTCAGGATTTTACTTGTCATTTTAGGAGAACAATCTAAAGAAAGACGATGAAGTACATAGCTATAAATAATCCATAGCATAACTTTGGTAAAAATAATGTGTATTTGCTCTTGAACTGTCATCTTACCTGACACTAGAAAGGAAGAACTCTCCTAACCAAATATTTCTTCGCCTCTTGACTCTCAAAGGCCAGTTCAGTTCAAACTAAGTTATGCTTGTAGAGACCCATGTCTGGGAAGGGGTAGAGGTTATGATTTCTGCTAAAGCAGCCACAGGAGTCCAAGCAGTTTTATCTTCCAGTAGACAAGGTCTAAGGCTGATTTGACCTATACACAAATGTTTTAGTAATAAATTAATGTAATTTCTAGAGCGTGTAACAATAATTTTGAATTTAGCTGATAAATTATCAGAACACTAGACAAATAGCTTTATAGTCATTTTACATGTTTGCATGATATAATAATTATCAGTTAAAAGCATATGATATTTCTATTTTTTAGTGTCAACAATTTTGAATATCAACAACTTTATATGATTCAAATAAATATTGGGTTGGCTAAAAAGTTCATTTGTTTCTTTCCTGTAAGATGGCTCTAGTAGCACTTAGTTGTCTTTAACTTCATCTGAAACAGATTGTTAGATTGTATTGTGACAGCTGTCATATCAGTGTGCATTAAAAAAAACACAGCAAAATTGGTGAATTTTTGTGTATCCATTTCAATATTGAAGATGGGAGAAAATAGACAACATTTTGGCATATTGTGCTCTGTTATTTCAAAAAAGGTAAAAATGCAACTGAAATGCAAAAGAAAAAGGTTTCTGCAGTGTGTAGAGAAGGTACTGTGACTGATCAAATATGTCAAAGGTGGCTTGCAAAGTTTCATGCTGAAGATTTCAAGCTAGTCGATGCCTCACAGTGGGGTAGACCAGTAAGGTGAGAGTGATCAAATCAAGACATGAATTGTGAACAATAGACATAGTATATAGGAGATAGCTGACACACTCAAAATATCTAAGTCAGTAAAGTTATTGGTAAAAATGAAAAATGTGTGTTTTATTTTATGAAAAATACTAAATGGACTTTTTGGCCAACCCAATATAAGTAAATTAAAATTTATGTATTATTTTAGTATATTGAAATCAGAGTCTTGAGGAAGTTTTTAAGAAAGTATAAGAAAAATACTGCCTCAACCCATTTTCTACATTGAGCCAAATAATAATCAGTAAAATCAGAACAACAAATTAAAAGGGTAACTTTTAAGATCATAAAAGTTTTTAACTTAAGTTTTTTTAGATATTGAAATTTAATTGCTTGAAGGTATCATTATTTTTTCCCCCAAAATTACTTAGATTGATTGCTTCAGCATAATCTATGAAGTAAAATGCCCTCAAGCTATCAAATAAATCATGTTGCAGGGTTCTGTGATTACAAAAATTGTGGAAATCGCTAATTACTTCTGACAGAAATGGACATTTACCCTTGTATAGCCACTATTATATATTTAATGTTAACATAATGTTATAATTTCCTTAAAATGATTCTGGAGAGGTATGTAAATTTTAATAAGTACAAGGAGATCAAAGTAAGAAGCAACTGATATGGAAATATCCCTTCATTACATAAAGTGATATGACTATTCTGATTATTATATTTTCAAGGTTGTTTAGTAAGCCCTAAAAAAAGTATTATACCAGATCATGAAAGTTAATTTAACTTTGTTTTTCTTTCTCTCATCTCTTCAGAAGCTACTGTGACACAATTACTAGAAAACTATTTAGGCTTTTTAAAACTAAGTTTATTAGGATCACATTGGTTTAAAAGATTATATACGTTTCAAGTGTAAACTTCAATGATACATGATCATTTCTGTATACGGGTCATACAACATAGAAATTTTTCATCTTCTAATTTTCCCTTTTTCTGATTCTTCTTCAGTCATATCTGGCTAGGATGAGGCTTAAGAGTTTGGGTGGTGTATGTATATCGGATTATGTGCTCGCTCCCATGTGTGCATATGTGTGTGTGTGTGCTTCAGCTTTGAGCACAAATTCTGACTTTTGTTAGAATTTGATATTCTTCTTTTTTGCCAAGTCCTCATGTTATATAGGAAGTTTGCTTAACTAAGGACGGCAATATTATCTCGATTCTTCATTTTATCTTTTTTGTTTTCAATTTCCAGAATCTGCACTGTAGATTTATCATCTAAGTATTTTCTTTTTTTCCTTTATTCAAGCTGTATACTTAATGCCTTTAAATAGTGGGTCCTAACTTAACACAATTTTACTTTAAAAATGCATTTATTAGTCTAAAAATGAAAAGTGGCTATAAGCTTTCTTAAGTGAAAGTGCTTTGTTGTATGGCTGTCTGTTTATATGCAAGAAATAAATAGCCATTTCCTTCAGGTGATACATCTACATTCTTGGGAATGCTTAATTTCCTTTGACAACCAATTTGCTTTTGAAATATTACTGTACATAATAATTACAAAATGTAATTGTTACAATAAAATACAAATAACTGAGCATATTAATTGGGAAATTACTTTGACACTGTTGGGATTTTGTTTTCCAAAATAATGAGTTCAAGGCTAAAGCTCTTTGACTCTCCCAATAAATTAGTAAAGTGAGTTTTCTTGGATTTTGTTTATTTTCTGTTCCCAAATGTACATATCATGTATATTGTTTTATTTTCCTTGTTTTAGTGGGTATGAGAGAGCCAATGTGAAGTCAAGAGCAATGGCTTAATATTGAAGTAGAAAAAGACTTCATTATGCACCAGCTGCAGTATCTGGAAAGTGCTGAGGATTCCCAGGATACACAATTAGGCTTCCAGGCTTTATGCCAGAAATAATAGGAATTCTGGATAACCCAGATGATTCCTAAAAGCAACTAACTTAATGTAATATTCCACTCACTTAAAATCTTTTTTCTGTTCCTGCATTTTCATTGACTTTGACGAAGATATGTAAGGATTTGTGTATGTTTGCAATATGCTATGATATTTTAAATGTCAGTCAAATGAATTACTGTGACAGAATCTTAGAATAAGAACCACTTTGAGGTCTAATTCTTCCATCAATATAAATTTTCAACTGACATGGACATGAATAGGAATTACAGCCCTGTGCCAAGAAATAGTTTTCTATGGATTGCATCATGACTAAGAAATATTAATAATCAGCGTGTTATGTTACTTCACCTAGGTAACCATTGTTTGATTGCATGCTTGGAAATATTAAACAAATTAGGATAGTGTAGAGAAATGGTAATCGTTAAAGAGAAAGGCAAGGTTATTCATTTTACTTGAAGGTTTTATTGATAATGTACACTAGAGGGTACTGGCAGTTTGCAAAGACTGTTGTAATAATATTATCTTAACAATGTGCCAAATTCCTTCTCCTGAACAAGCTTTGAAGCCTGGAGTTTTTATTTAAAGACCAGAAATGAAGTTATGCACCTGTTTTTAATAACATTTTATAATCAGTTTTGAACTGATACCTGTTATCAAATCTGATATTTTATGGTTTATTTTGTACCACTCATGTGCTAAAAATTAAGATGTGAATGGATGTTAAGTTTATATTTCCCCACATTGATTTTCATCCAAATAGATTTGAATACTATTTTCTAATTAATGTGATCATTTATACTGCATTGGTTGTATATGGAAATTAAGCATTTCTTACAAAAGCACAGATAAATTGAAGATGTTTCATATAAAAATAAAACGAAACTGGCAACTTAGCAAATAATTGGAAGTAAATTACATGTGAATTAAAAGGACTATTTGGTGAATTTACTGCAGTGAACGTAACAGAACATTAAAAGTACAAAAATAAATACTCTAAGGGGAGGAAGCAGAAAGTATAGAAAATATTGAAAACACAATTTTTTTCACTTTTTGTGGGTTTTTTGTTTTTTTTTTTACTGTCTTCCAATATGTTTAGATTCTATGGAACTCTAAATGGCCTTAGGAGTATTTTCTTCCTATGTATATGTTTCCTATGTCTTCCAGCATTCCTAGGTTCCTAAAATTTTTAATTTAAAAAAAGAGGGACTCTATGTGCAGAACAGAGAGTCATTGAAATATCATTAACTCAGTCTTGAAAAACTTGGACAAAAAACCTAATCAAAGTAACAGTGTAGGCATTGAATATCCTACAATCCAGAAAGAAATTTTATTATTTTTTGCAGAACCTGAAATCTGTATTTTTTAAAATACTGGCTTCAGCCTCTTTCTGTTCAAGTTTGTAGACTCTCTATAATGTGCCACCTACCAGTCAGCAAATGTCTCAAGGAGAAAAACGATGTTGGGATCAGGTTTGTGTTTTCCTTTACCCGAGGATCTTTGTTCCTAAAGTGTTTGGTTCTGTGACAACTCTAAAACATTTTCAAACAAGTGTTTATTTGGAATGCCTCCAGAATTATAAGGTGGTTTTAGTGAGATCGAGGAAGAATACCAAGTTAGTTTTCTGTTAGCAGACACAGGAAAATGGTCTTTGATAATAATAAAGTGTTTATTTAAAAACATCCTTGCAATTCCCTCTTTGAGATTTCATCAATGTTGTTTTATTTTAATATGACTATTAAAAATCACCCTAGAATATAAAGACTGAAAAAATCCGCAGCATCCTTTTTTAAATTTTTTATTTTTGTTTATTTATTTTTTCATAAATTTTACTCCTTTATTTTTTTCGAAACTCTTTAAAGTACATACATCATTACTTCATTTTACAGATGAGGAAACAGAGGTACAGAGAGCATACAAGACACATATTTAGTGTCATGGTGAATTTTATTTGTAAACTTGGCTGGACCACAATTCCTAGATATGAAGTCAAACATTATTTTGGGTGTTTCTCTAATGGTGTTTTGGGATGATTAACATTTACATTGGTGGTCCTGGAGTAGAGCAGATTACGCTCCATAATGGGGGTAGGCCTCAACTAACCATTGAAGGCCTTAGTAGAACAAAGACCGACCTCCCCCAAACAAAAAGAAATCCTGCCAGTAGATGGCCTTTAGACGTGAACTGCAGCTCTTCTCAGGGCCTCCATCCTGCAAGCCTTCCCTAAGAAACTTTGGTCTCACCGAGCCTCCACTATTATGTGAACAAATTTCTTCTTCTTTTTTTTTTTATAGTGAACCTGATTATATTACCAATTTTATTTTTTATTTTTAAATTTTTAAGTCATTTTATTCTATTACAGTTGTCTCAATTTTACCCCCTTTTCTCCCCATCTACCCATCCCACCCCCACCCACCACTCCCGCAGTTAATTCCCACTCTGACATGTCCATGGGTCATTCATACATGTTCTTTGTCTAGTCTCTTCCCCTTCTTTCCACCATTGTCCTCTTTTTCCATCCCCTCTGGTCACTTTCAGTCTGGTCTGTGTTTCTATGCCTGTGGTTTGTTTTGTTCGTTAGTTTATTTTGCTGAATAGATTCCACTTATAGGAGAGATCATACGGTATTTGTTTTTCACCAACTGGCTTATTTCACTTAGCATAATATTCTCCATTTCCATCCATGATATTGTAAAAGTTAGGCGTTCCATCTTTCTTTCTTTCTTTTTAAAATGCAGATTGATTTTATTTATTTTTTAAATGTCAAAGTCAATTATAAAATATTAAAAAATTTAAAACTATTATAGAGTCTCAGCAATTAAAACAACATTACACCAGCACATAATCAAGTAGATCAATAAAATATAATGAACATTCTAGAATCAAATGTATGTCTGTCTAACAGTGTAATATATGATGAAATTGATATTTCAAATCAACGGGTAAAATAAGGCTTGTTCAACAAATAAGGTGCATGGACCACTATTACTTGAAATAAAACAAAGATAGAGCCCTATTTCACACATTATACAAGAAATATTCAGGTGAGTTAAAAACAAATATGTAGAATCTAAGGAATTTTAGGAGAAAATACAAACTGAGAAATTTCAGGGTAATATTTTTCTTACCCTGAAGTAAAATATTCAAACCCAGAAGCTATAAAGTAAGATATTGACAATATAACTATATTAAACATTTAAGACTATATAGTAATATACATATAAAAAAAGTTAAAGGACAAGTAACAGAATAGGAAAGTATTTGCCACACATCTAAAAAAGGGTTAATGGTTTGTTTTGTTTTGTTTTTCTTAGGGAAAAATTTCTACAAACATTTAGTCAAAAAATGGATAAAGAATACCAAAACATCATTTAAAGCTTTTTTCAAAAAAAAAATAGAAATAGGCAAGAAATATACAAAAACAGGTTTAGCTTCAATAAATAATAAAGGAACAATTAAAATAACACATCATTGTCACAATCAGATTACTAAGTATTAAAAATATTGGTAATCTCCAGTATTGGTGACTGTGAAAGGAACTTGGTATTTATAGACTCTTTATCTTCATCTTAAAGCAGTCCCTTTAGCATATTTTGCAGTGCTGGTTTGGTGGAGGTGTAGCCTTTTAGCCTTCTTTTGTTAGGGTAACTCCTTATTTCGCCTTCCATTTTAATTGAGAGCCTTACTGGGTAGAGCAGTCTTGGTTGCATGCCTTTGCTTTTCATTACTTGGAATATTTCTTGCCACTCCCTTCTGGCTTGTAGTGTTTTTGTTGAGAAGTCAGCTGCTAGCCATATCAGGGCTCCTTTATATGTTACTACCTCTTTCTCCCTTGCTTCCTTTAGGATTCTCTGTTTGTCTTTGATATTTTCCATTTTAATAATGCGTTTTGGAGTGCGTCTCGCTGGGTTCCTCTTGAGTAGGACCCTCTGTGCTTCATGGACTTGTGTGACTTTTTCTCTCCTCCAATTAGGGAAGTTTTCCATTATTATTTTTTCAAACAGTTCTCTATCCCTTTCTCTTCTTTTTCTCCTTCTGGGATCCCTATTATATGGATATTATTACATTTCAGGTTTTCCTGCATCTCCCTAAATGCCTCTTCATTCTTTTTGAGCCTTTTTTTCATTTTCTTGTTCTATCTGGGAGTTTTTTCTACCTTTTCATCCAGCTCGCTGATTCAATCCTCGGCTTCATCTAGCCTGCTTTTGAGTCCTTCTTCTGTGTTCTTCAATTCAGAAATTGTAGTCTTCATTTCCTCTTGTCTCTTATTGATAGTTTCTATGTCCTTTTTCATGGTGATATAGTTTTCAGTAAGTTCCTCATAGTTTCCCGGTAGTTTTTGATAATTCTCTCTGAGCTCACTGGGCTCATTGAGCTTCCTTAGAACTGTTGTTTGGAACTCAATATCTGATAGTTTACTTGCCTCTATTTCATTTAGTTCTCTTTGTGGGGATTCCTCCTTTCCCTTCGAGTGGGGCATATTTCTTTGTCTTCCCCCTTATTTGTGAGAATCTTCTCTTTTGCTTCTTCTTCTTAAGTTGATTTGTCTTGATTTTCTGACTTTGTGGTGTGAACTTCTATGGTTGGAGACCGCTGTTTTTACTTTCTGGATCTGCCTCTGATGATGTCAGATGTTGACCCTGTCTGACCTTAGGCAGTCTTTTCGAGACTTCCAGTAATCTACTGTTTGTGGCTGTCTCCTTCAGCTGTTAATCTATTCACTCTGCACTCAGCAGGCCGCCTTAGACAGCTCAGGGTGGGGTGGAGTCCCTTCTGGGAGCGGGGTTATTGGGTCCTCTCATGCTGTGCCATATGGGAGAGGAGTCAGCACTGAGATCCCGCCGGCTATTCTCTCCATTCTCTCCCTTAAGCCTCTGACCCCTGTCTCTCCTCAAATGTCTCCAGACCACTCTGAGCCCCCTTTAGCCAGGGATCTACTATCTGTGGCTGCCACTCTGCACTCAGCAGGCGGCTTAGACAGCACATGGCAGGATGGAATCCCACCTGAGGCGGGGCTACTGGGTCCTTTGAAGCTGCTGCTGCTCAGGGGAGTGGTCTCTGCCTGAGCAAGATGGCTGCTGCTGCATGGGAGATGAGTCAGCATCAAGATCCCGTCAGCCACTTTCTCAGTTCTCTCCCAAAAGTCTCCTTCCCCAGTCTCTCCTCAGGTATCTCTAGCCCACTCTGCCCCTGTCTTTCCCGGAGACCAGAGTAAGTGGCAGTTAGATTGCGCTAAAGCTGATTCTTCTGTCTCTGAGGTTATAAGGCACCCCTCTCACTAATGTTCAGTCATTTGTTCCAGGTGATTTCTCCACAATTTAGTTGTAATTCCAGATTGGTCCTGGAAGGAAGTCAGTTTGACTTCCACTCACTCTTCTGCCATCTTGATTCCAAAATCTTCAGTATTCTTATCTGTTTTCTGACAAAATGTTAGATGCATAACCTGGTATGTTCCTTTTTTTTGTCTTGCCTCCTTAACAACTTAGAAACTGACTTAGTGCAAATATTTGATCATTTTTGGAAGTAAGTTAGTTTTCTAGGACTTCTATAACAAGCATCACAGACTAGGTTGCTTAAACAATGGAAATGTATTGTCTCACAATCCTGGAGACTCACAGTCCAAAATCAAGGTGTCAACAGGTTTGATTTCTTCTGAGGGCTGTGAGGAAGGGATCCGTGCTAGCCCTGTCTCCTTGACTTGTGGTTGGTTGTCCACTCCATGTATCTCTGCATCATCTTTACTCTATGTGTCTCTGATAAAATTTCCCTTTTTATGTAAGGATACCAGTCATATTGCATTAGGACCCACCCTAACGACTTCATTTTAACTTGTTTATTGTAAATAACCAAATCATCAAATAAGATAAAATTCTGAGGTTCTAGGGGTTAGGACTCAACAAACCTTTTTTAGTGGAGGGAGAAATTTAACCAATGTACTATAGATAATACACATGCATATGCACAAGTTATTTGGAAAGTAAGTTATGTTTGCATTTATTGATTTCTGATGCATGAAAAGTTTAGCAAAAGGGAACCAGTTCATAAGAAGCAGACTAAAGAGCAAAAAAGTATTGGTAAAATAAGCTGAAGTCAGTCTTTTAGACTCTCTTAACAGCAAGAACAAACAGAGTATATTATTATCTCTTTCTAGGGAAATTCATTCACAATTGAATTAATAATGTGGGAACATCAATGAGCCTATTAATTCTGCTTTTCTCAATTGTAAAGATTTAAATATATAACTTTCAATCACTTACCATAAAACCAGGCACACTATCATGGGTTATTCAAACCATTCTATATTTTATACTGAAAACATAAAGTAAACTGCATAGAAAAATTCTAATATCAGAAAATATACTAGAAAAATCTGCTTACATAAGAATATAAAAAACTCAACCAGGATTCTCCACATGACAATTCATGCCCTTTGAAGTGCAGGTTGGTGCCCTTTGAAGCACAGGTTTTCATTTTGATGAAGTTCAAGCTTATCTTTTTTTTTTCTTTTGTTGTTTTTGCTTTTGGTGTCATAAATCAGAAAGCTTGCCTAGTCAATGACACAGGTATTTTCTGTTTTTTATAAAAAACTTTTATAGCTTTAGCTCTTATATTTAGGTTTATTTTCCAATATGGGTTATTTTTCATATATAGTATAATGGAAAGGTAAAGGTCATTTTTCTGCATATTAATATGCAGTTGTCCCAACATCATATATTGAAAAGTCTCTTTTTTCCCTTATTAAATTGTCTTGAAATCCTTGCCCAAAAATTGGCAATAAAAAGTCTTGTGAAAAAAATGACTTTAAATGTAATGGTGCAGATATGGACTATCAAATCTTTTTCATTGATCTGTATTTCTGCTCTATGCCAGTACCACATTGTCTTGATGATTGCATCTTTGTAGTAATTTTGAAGTGAAGAAGTGTGAGTCCTTCATCTTCACTCTTCATTTTTATGATTGTTTTTTCCCACTCTTTTATTGCTTCTTTTATGCAACATTTCCCCTCTTGGTTCAGCCCTAGCATACCATAAAGTGGCTCTTTCAGGAGAATCTGCAAGTATATGTTTACATTTCATTATCTAAGAATGTTAAGGCAATATATATTTATTTTGAACTTAGGGGTTATAGATTTTAATTTATGTAACACTCCCAGCAGAGTTGAGGTCAACATACATATTCAAAATGGAATTTTTCCAGTAATGTGTATAAATATTCACACTAAATAAGATGAATAAAGGCTGCACAAACTTTACATCATCTCAGATGAAATTTTGCAGCTAAGTGAATTGCCTAAGATCTTTTGAATTCATGAATACTCCTTCATCCAGATCTTTTCAGTTCTTAAAGAAGTGGCTGATATACCTCACCATTGGTTGATCATATTCCTCAGATTGGGTCAGGTCCTACCAAACAATATGAGCTTTAACAACATCTAATCATCTCATAAATGTAATTAAAACACTAATTGAATAAATTGTTTATATTCTGTCATGACAAACCACTAGATTTCAACTCCATGAGTTCAGAAGTTAGCTTTTCTTGTCTATTACTGGATTTTGGGGCCATTAGAATGTCCTATAAATAGTTACTTCTTACCATTGGAACCTTGCACTTACTTGTTTCTCTGTCTGGAAATCTTCTACTATTCTTGATATGACTAGTATTTTGTATCCTTGTATCCCAGTTTAAAAACTTTTTCTTCCAGGAGATTTCCTTACACAACAGTGCATGCTCGCACTCTTCCTATATTACTCATCACAATAGCAGTTTTCTTTCATATCACTAAAAGCAGTCTATAACTTAATCTACAGATATATAATAATTTTTATATCCCCAATAAACCCTGTTTCCTGGTATTCATGACCTCATATATTTCTCTACTACATTGTATCTGGTCTGGCCCTATTGATTTAAAGAATAAAATGAAGTGAGAGGGATACCATGCTAGTTGTGGTGTTAAACCTTAAGAAGACCTAATGGCACTCATTTTCCACTTTGGGAGCTCTGACCTACCGTGGAAAAGATTTTCTGCCCTGCTGGAGAGACCAGGTGAAAATAGCATGTAGAAGACTACACAGAGAGACACAGGAGCTTAGTCATCTCAGTATTCCAGATGAACTGCCTGCTTGCTGTTCCCAGTAAGGTTTCAGACATGTAATTAAGCCATCTTAAACATACCAGCTGCTATAGACTAAATGACATCCCCCTGAATGTCATATGTTGAAACCTTGACTCCCCAATGTGGCTGTATCTGATTTAAATGTTAATCACATCTAAAAATACCTTTACAGCAAGTAATTTTACAAACTAGGCTGGTGTTTGATTAAAAATGTGGGCACTCACCAATAACCTAGCTGAGTTGGCATATAAAATTAACCACATAAAGGCAAAATTCATTTCTGGGGGGAATAGAAGGTCCTGATTACTGCTGTAACATATTGTTTTGTTAAATTAGTCACCTACTAAAGAAGACAGTTCATCAAGTTTAAATATATGTAAGGCCTTCCTTGCAATCACAGGCTAAACTATTCTGGGTGTTATGGTCAGGTTTTTGAGAGATGCATGAATATCTAAAAATTTGTATTCTGTACAATTAAGAAATTATTACTTAATAAACTATGCTAAAACATAGCAATATATAGCATTTGGGAGAAGTTTCTGAAGTGTCTATGGCAATATCTTTTGTTGTTGTGTCTCCAAAAACACATTTTTTTTCAACGATATAAAACCATTATTAAACTTCATAACACTATATTCTTGAGGCTAAAAAAAATCGATTCTGTTAAATTTATTTTTATGAATTTTCTTCTAAACCACTGTGGTTATTCTATGACATTTATGTTCTGAATATAGGTTTCCAAAACTTTAATAATGTCTAGTGCTTAGTTAACAAGACTTCGTTTTATCTGTTTGTAAACATTTTCTTGGCTGACTTTAAAAACTCTAGCATGTTTCCAATATGAGAATATGTATTTAAATACCCCTCACAGGAAATAACCCAGCATGTGTGCATGTGTGTATTTACTTTTATGTATGTGTGTTTGTTGGGGATGTCATCCATCAATCCTGAAACTATGAATGAATCTACAATATGCTACAAATTCAAGGAGTTCTTATTTCTTCAATATAAAACTTATGGAAATATAGTAAAGTTTCCTTTTGTCTGTGTATACCACTACACCTAGAGGACATAGCACCAGAGGCAGAAAGCGCACACACGCGCGCGCGCACACACACACACACACACACACCCATAGAGCCATATCACATGATTGTAATGTTTGAATGATATTAAACTCTCTGATTTGACATACATTACAGAGAGAAGCTCGTCAATTTAAGGACAACGAAATAAAATAAAACTTTAATCATCGATATTGATAAATTGAAAGGAAAAACTGAGAAGCTGCCCTGGCTTGTCTTTGATTGCATTCTGTTCTACTTTATCCTGCTTGGCTGAATTGACTTTTGGGCTATTTTAACCATGACTGTTAACTTGGTTTGAAGGCAAACAGTGGACTGGATCTTACTCCCAAAGAACATCGATCTTCCCATGAAATTATCTAGATTATCAAAATCTAGACCATTAACCAATATAAAGATGCAGCTTTGTTAAACATTAATTGTGGCAGCAGGGTTGCAAATATTCTGTCATTAGGTTGTTGTTTTACATTCTGGATGACTGTATGTGTACACTTTTAAGAGGGTGTAGATTCTGGTAGTTCTACAAAAGCTGGGGCAGTGGGATTCATGTCAGGATAATGAGGCAAAGGTCTAGTTTTCCTCTTGCAAAAAAAGAAGGGGAAGGGTCGTTAAGGAACATGTATAAAGGACCCATGGACAAAGTCAAAGGGAGGAAGGATGGAGGGTGGGAGGCGGGGGATGGGGCAGGGAAAATGGAAACAACTGTACTTGAACAATAAAAAAAATAAAAAATGAAGAGAACATATTCAGCATATGTTTTATATAACATATTCACAAAATCTTCATATTCTCTAATAGTGAGTGCAACAGCTTAAGAACACAGGCTCTGGAAACAAACTGGTCCTTACTAGTTCCTACTCACTTTGTACAGCATGCTGGAAGGTAGGTTTCTATTTATCTCTGTGTGTGTGTGTGTGTGTATATATATATATATACTTCTAATTGAACCAGTGGGCTTTTTTAACTCATTTATTAACCTTCATAAAAAAAATAGAAATTACTGCATTGATATTGGATACCACGTGAACTGTCTAGGTCATTTTGCAATAAGAGAGCATGTTACATTCTATTCCCACCAACTTTAGGTCCTTACTAGTCCTAAATTGTAAAAATTACCTAAGCTCAGTTAATAGCTACTATTATCCTAAAGAATTTGGGTATGAATCAGAAAGACATTTTTAACTCAATGCACCATACAGGAAACAGTATAACTTTGAAAACAGTGCCAGAAGAAGGAAGTATCAAGGGGTTAAGAGAAATATCCCTGATTAATACTTGGTTATATCGACTTCATCTTTCTGTTTAATGCATCGGTATGTAGCTAGAAAAGTTTTTAGTTGCTGTGCCACAGAATATTCTTGGGTCTGTATTATTGGACATTTTAATTGATGATGTGGATAAACCACTTATGCCAGACATCTTTTTTTTTTAATTTTATTTTAATTTATTTTTTCAAACACATTTGTCTCTGCCTCCCCCTAGACATCTTTCATTTGGTTCTCCAGGCCCACTCCACGCCCTTCTCCGCTCTGCTCTCTGCCGGGGAAGCTGGCATGCACTCCTGTGCTTTCTGGGTTGTGTTGGGTCAGTGGAAAACCCCTACAGGAACTGAAATGGAGGGAAAAGAGTGAGGTTCAGCTCCTTCCTGGCAGGCCAATACATGAGCACCACAAGAAATACAAATGATTTGTTCAAATAGGGAATATCAGAAAAATTAAGACTACATGATATAAATAAAAAACTGGAGAACAGTTTTAGATAAAAATCTCAAACTCCAGTACATCCATGTTTTCCTGTCCTTGTTCTTTGCTATTAAGCATAAGAGAAAAAAAAAACACCTATGATTTCCTCTTTCTCCCTAATAACCAATACTAATGTTTGGATAGTCCTAGTATAGTGTAGAAAGGAGTCAGTTCCAAAATGGAAGAGGATGGAAAAGTGGCTGGTAACTACAATAACACATTTTCCCCATTTTATTGTATGTATACTTGTTTCATAAGTATAAAAATAATTGCCAGTGTTTTAAGGAAGATTAAATGAATCAATATTTATAAAACACAAATAGTCATTGGTGCTTTAAAAGAATGGGTGGCAGCCCATCCTTAAAGAGGCATCAGTTCCTACTCACTTTGTACAGCATGCTGGAAGGTAGATTTCTATTTGTCCCTCTGTGTATATGTATACTTCTAATTGAACCAGTGGGCTTTTTTTACTCATTTATTGACCTTCATTAAAAAAATAGAAATTACTGCATTGATATTGGACACCACATGCACTGTCTAGGTCATTTTGCAATAAGAGAGCATGTTATGTTCTATTCCCACCAACTTTAAATCACTAATCTGTGTTGACATGTAGTACCAAAAAAAAAAAAAAAAAAAAAAAGGGCAAGATAAATTGGATATATCTCTTTATGGTGGTGAAACTCTAGGCATCCCTGAGTTCTTGTAATGGTTAGAAAGAAATATATTACTGTCTAAGGATGGCCAAAAGTTGGAATTATGCTAGGGAGACACTTAAACATTTTATTTGGGGTAAGCATCTCTTTTATAATGTACTCAAATAATGCACTAGTTGCCTATTAATTAAGGACAGACAGTGCCTGCCTGAAGCTAGAAGTAAAATCAATGGGGATACATTATTTTTTAGCATACATCTAAACTCAACACAATTTGAGTATTTCATTTCTTACTGTTGGGGTTACACTCAAGTCCAAAGAAAGCAAACTAAACTCTAAATTTTTACAGAAAATTGAATTTACCTATAAGGTTGTTGCCCACATGTGAGCAAATTGACACCAAAGAGATTTTTCAAAGATTCCAATGAAAGTGTGTGATAAGTACTGGACAGAAATATAACAGAGTATTTATAGTGGTGTAGTCGTGAATGATTAATTATCTCTCAATATCTCTATGTTTTCCTTAGATTCTTTAACATTTACTCTTTTTTTAATTTTTAAAAAAAGCTACAAGGAGTAGCTGAAAGAAAAGTAATACCACTGCAGTTATAAAAATAAAAACTGAATGTATTCTACATTGATTTATCTTTTATTCTGTCTTTCTTGGATTATTACATATAGATATTTGAGTGTGTTTATATATTTATAAAACATTTTATTACATTTGTTTATTATTTGGGTATTTGATGTTATTTTCTTGTAGGTACTAGAAAAAAATGCTTAAGAGAAAACAAAGCTGAACAAGAATAATCTAGAGGTGTGACTTTGTATAGTAACAAGATAAAAACAAATTTAATTATTTACTTTTTGTCTTTAAAGAGAAATTTGATGGGGGGGAAAAAGAGTGGGTAGGGAATTCCAAGAGAAAAACATATCTTCAATTTTTAGAGCAACAAAAACAAACTAACTTTTTACATCAATAATTTCAAATCCTCAAATTGTAAACTTTCTTCCTGCATTAATGTTAACAAATATATTTATTGTCAAAATAATAAATTCACTGATAGCTGTAAACTTATTCAGGTATCTCCCAAAGTTGAGAAATGAAACAATCTATGCATTATCTGAGTCTGTCAATTTAATCAAGTGCTTATCATTGCTAAAAATACATAAATTATAAATATTTTGATTTACAATATTTTCAGTTTACAACTACTGCTGACAATTTTATAAATTATTGACAGGAAACAGAGATGGATCTACAACATTAATCCTTTTTCTTCAGCTGTTTTGATTTCATGCTGATACATGTGTAAGGGCTTGTGTTATATATCTGTGTCGCCACTGACAAACTAACCTTGACCTACTTATGATGAAATGTTGTGGTGTCACTCAGGCTCCCGATGTCATTAAAGCTTGACAGCATTGCCTCCTGTCGGTTTTTCCCAAACCCCAACTGAAAAAAACATCTACCAGAATTATGACTTTGTTTCACTATTATTTTTTGAAATGACATCTTAACTAATTAAAACTAACCTGTTGTATTTCAGTTCTGTCTTTCTACAAGGAAAAGGTCAGCCCATTAAGGATTTTCTTATTGACAAGGCATCTTTGCTTCTATGGATACATCTTCAGAGTAAAGTAAGGTCATTTAGAAAAAGGAAAAAAGAAAATCATAAACTTTGAACTTGTCTTAGTATTTTTTTTCTCTAAGCTTGAAGTTTCCTGACCAATAACTTATTAAATCTGTAGGAAAAAAGCAAATACAAACTGTTATATAAATCTAGAAAAAAGGTTTTCAATCATTTAGTTATGTTTAGAACACAGATTTTAAAGTCATATGCATTCATAATTAAAATCAAAATACAATACTGCAAACTTTACCTTGAATCTAAACTTTATAATGTATTTGAGTATATAAACAATAATCTGTATGCCAAAAAAGAAAAATCAAAAGGTTAAAGTGAATTTCCAAAAGAGCAATTTAATGAAATTTTCCACTCTTAAATATCAAACAGGGATGAAAGAGGTTACAGTAAGCAGCTGGGAATCATAACAAAGCTACAATTTTCATCTGTTAGCTATTCTCATATTTTTAAACATAATAGAACTAGAGGGAGAAACAAAAGGTATTTGAATTAATTCCTAAGTTACAATTTTGGATAATAAGTCTCCCATGGAGACTTCAAATTTAACTTAATATTTCTGTGACAGGCCTATGAATATGGTTAAATGGCACAAATGAAATAAAATATAGAACTTTTTTACACGAAAGCTATCAAAATATAAGAATGTATTTTTTTGTAAACTGTGTAATATAGACTATATTATTTAATGATTTATACATTTTTAAAAATCCACCATACAAACTACTTATATTAATTTAGTGTCTCATTTAAAATGTAGTGAGAGGGGGTATTTTAAATATCATATTTGGCAAGAGATAATAGCATCACTAAACAAATATTACTTTGGATCCAGAATTAAAGAGAAAACGCATTTCACTGATATGCAATTATTATAGCCTTGGCAACTGGTTGGAAATGTGATCCTAAATTCTCACCAAAAATAACAATGAGAGAATACTTTTAGATGATTGTTTACTGTGAGTTTTATCTTTTTAATAGCCAAGATTTTTCCGAGGTTCCTATAGTCCATGGTAGTTCTTGATCTTCATAAAATGTTTGTTATTCAATTGTACTGCTAATGTGCCCTTCTCTGATAACTAAATATAATTCCAATGCCCCTTCTAAACTGTTCCTATATCCCAGGTGTTGTGCTGGGCACAGAGAGTACACAAGTGAGAAAAACCTAGTTCCCACAGCCACTGAAGGACTAACAAACACTGGTAGGGGAAGTCATTTAGGAAAGTTATTTTGATTACTCCAAGGAAAATTATGTAAGGGTACAGGATTAAAAGTAAGAAAAGCAATTAGGAGGGTATTGTTGCAGAAAATGTCAAGACTTGGTGATTAACTGATTGTGTTGTGTAAGGTAAGCAGGGGGAAAAATCAGTCAAATATATAACTAACTTCCATGGTTTCAAGACTGGGTATCTAAAAGTAAATGGTTTTGTCTTCATAAGGTCAAGTACAAAAGAAAAGAGAAGTAGCTGGAAATTGAAAATGGCTCAAATTGTTGAATTTGCAGTGTATTTAAGAATATCCAGGCAAATAAGACATTATGATGAAAATAAGCATATGAGAATGCTATCAACAAATAAAGAGAAATTACGTGGGAACATGGGCCCAAGTACCTTCTTAAGGCATAAAATTTTCATGAGAAATTGCAATCCTTATTTTTGAGAAACTTAGGTTTTAAAAATAGGTTAATAGCAACCCAATTTCTCTGTAAAATCAGTTAGTTTAGCCAATATCTACATTTATGATAAAAATGTGTCAACTATAGAGGCCAGAGATATATTAAGTTCACTTGTACTTTGAAAAGAACACCTTATAAGAAAAATAAGGGTCAACTGATTTTGGAAATTAGCATGCACCATGTAAGCCATTGCCAGTATTATAATTATATTCAGTTTTTCATATCTTTTTAGCAAAATGCTGGACACATTGCATGCATGTGTGCTAAATACATATTAATTAGTTGCTATATTAAAGTGAAAATAGGGACTACTTAGAGATTTAGAAATAAAAGTTGCTATTGGTTTTAACAAAAGGGTTGATACTAGGTTTTGAAAAATGAATAGTCTTTCAAGCAGAAGGGAAAGCTATACATAAAGTAGATATTGTTTTAAGCAGAAGGAAGACGATGTCCTAAAATGTGAAATGGCATTGCATATTTTGTAATAATATTATATATGGCATAGTTATTAGGTACTAAACTAAATAATAAGCTCCTGAAAAGTAATCAAGTCATCATATCATGAAGTGCCAATTTAATGGATTTTCAGAGTATTCCATGTTAAGGGATGTGCACTTCAGATATTTATTCTTTAGCTGATGGAGAGCCAATGATGGTGTTACATTTTCAGAGGAAGTAAATGATTGAATTTTCTTTCTTTCAGAAGTTAACACCTCTGACAAGGTGAAAAATGGGATGCATGCATAAACAAAGTTGTGGCATACATACATACTTATGATAAAGTTGAGTTTATAAGTTAAGCACAGTAACTAATAATCAAATAGAACAATTAGAACAATATATTTAATAAAAGTTATGTGAATGAGATTCTCTCTCCCTCTCTCAAAATATCTTACTGTACTATCCAGTAGTTCCAAAAGAAGAGGAACTGCTATAAAAGTTATATTTTTAACAAACTGCATTAAAAACTTAAACTGCAACTTCTTTCCATATATATCAGAATGTTCAATCAGAAGTTATTTACACAGACTTCTAAAGTCTGTACAAATCAAGAGTTGCAATTATAATGCAAGCTGATCAGAAACAACCTTTATATTTAATATAAATCCATAAATATTTAATATAAATTTATGCAATTGATTAACTGCATAGTACAATATTCACAGTTTTGCTTTCCATGGTTTCAGTTACCCTCAGTCAACCTCACTCTGAAAATATTAAATGAAAAATACCAGAAAGGAACAATTTATAATTTTAAATTTTATGCCATTTGGAGAAGCACGTTGATATCTCCAGCCTGCTGGGAATGTGAATAATCCTGTTGTTTAGTGTATCCACACTACCCTCCTGTTAGTCACTTAGTGACTGTCTCTGTTTCAGTTAGATTGTGACAGTATTGTGACATGTGTTCAAGTAACCCTTGTTTTACTTAATAAAGACCCCATAGTACATGAGTAATGATGCTGGAAATTCAGATATGCCAAAGAGGATTTGTAAAGTGTTTCCCTTAAGTGAAATGAGTGTATGGGTAACGAGAAAAAAACAGCATTGTAGATATAGGGTCCCCACGGATAAAGGGGAATTACTGTACATATTTCAGTCAAATATGTTCAGACATCTTCAAGGTACTTCTTTTACAAAAAGACCATTACCTTATAACTTTATTAGTTCAAAGAGAATTTACACTAATTAACTTACTTGACTTTTGCCAAATCAATATTTAGCTTCAACAAAACAATAGTGTCTTGATATTCTCATTCTACAAAGAAACCAAAATTATCAACCACTTTAAAATATCCTTTCCTGTTGGACTTAAAAATTCACATGTTTTTTAAAATTATTCAAATACTCTGAAAGCATACTTCCTTTTCCGATCTACTCTTCCACCTGGATTTAATGAACAATGAATTAGGTTTAATGTGTTCTGCTAACTGAGTTTTATAAGGGATTTAGGGAAAACAAATCAATAAATAACAAATGCAATCTTTATAAATATAATATTTGGCCAATGGTTCTTGAACATTTCCTATTTTTGTCAGGTGTTTTGCTTTAATTAGTTCAATTCATGGTCAAATGGGAGGCACTGGAGGAACTGGTAGGTGTGTAGTATTTTTTTGAAAATTCATGTCAATTTATTTGACAAAAGATTACTGACTTACATTCCATTCTCCATCAGGTATATTTAGTTAATCATTTATTTGTGTTTATTCTTTTATGGTTCTCATCACATTACATTATAATTATGTACTAATATTTTTAATTCCTCTGAATAGACTAGAAGCTAATGCTCTTCTGCGTCCTCTACTATACCATGGCAAATTGGGTAAAATGTAACCATTAAGTGAACAAACATTGAATTAATAAATGTTTTTTGATAGATTCACTAACTCACAAATGAAATGCTTACAAATAGTGCAGATCTAATTTGTGTGCATTTAACTGAAAACAAGCTTGGATAAAAGTCAACATCCTTATAAATGCACTACTTCGATCAACTGAATCTTTTGTATTTGGTACATCCTATTGATGAATGGTTCATTCATCCAAGGTCAGATATATTCTCTTCTGGTGAAAACATGATGGAAAGAAATAAATGATCAAGGAAGAGATAAATCAGCTAGGATGTAGGATCAAGTGAACCACTGAAAATGCCCCTCTTTCTCTTTGTTAAATGTTCACTGTTCATAGAGGTTGCCCGGGCTTGATCCCATCGTCTGCAATTATAGTAGGCAACTGTCTTACCTTATAGGAGGCAACATAATAATGTTATCAGTTTTGCAGGTTTTAAAGACAAATTGCCTGGCTTAGAAGCTTGGCTCTACCACCTTAGACAAGGGTGATCTGTGGAAAGTTTCTCAATCTTTCTACAGCTTCAATTTCCTCATCTTTAAAACCTAAATAGATATAACACATTTACCATCTCACTTATTTTCATAATGACATTATTGTTAAGTGTTTAGCACCAAGCTTGGTTACAAATAAGAGCTTACTGAGAGTTGTTATTTTTTTGTTTAGTTAGGAATCTTTGTTTTTGTAGATCTTTTTATTCCTACTAAAAGCAAAACTAACTATAACAAAATGAGTATGATAAAATGCTTTATGGGAGACCTATGGGAGATATGTGCTTGCATGTATGAATGGAACTGTGCAATTGATAAAATTCTATTGAATATTATTTAGGTTTCCAGGTTAATTGGATTCCAAATTAGTTTTGTTAAGAGAAATTCCCCAAGACGAAACACAATACAAGAGAATGAAAAAGCCATTTACCTCCCCTCCAGATTTAAAACGCCTTCTGCCGCAGAGGTCACTGCTGTCTATGTATTTATGTGCATACAGACATACACTACATATACATACAAGCCAGAATGTGGCATTTCAAAATATACATGAATGTAATTTATACAGTATTGTTTTTTTAATATATATTATATATCCTGGTACCTGAAACCAGTATAAATATATAAATGAAGAGATGAATCAATCATTCAATCAGTCAAATTCTCCTCAAAAGTATTCTTTAGTTCATGCAATTAAAAATGATTTACAGTCCTGGCCAGCATGGCTCAATTGTTTGAGTGTTGTCCTGCAAAACAAAAGGTAGTAGGTGATTCAATTCCTGGTCAGGTCAGAAGCTTGGATTGTGGGCCTGATCCCTGGTCGGGGCAGGGTGAGAAGCAATGGATCATTGTTTCTTTCCCTCTGCTTCTCCCTCCTTCTCCTCTCTCTAAAAATGAATGAATAAAATATTTAAAAATGACTTACAATATACCCTAATTTAAGGTTTTATTATTATAATTGCTATTGCTGTTGTTATTGTTATAGAGAGATAAAAATAGAAACAAGAAATTATAATTAATGCAAATTACAAACTTCACGTTAGGGCTACTATAAGTGTCTATGGAATCCTATGCCTTTAAGTTAGGTGTATAACTATTCTGATTCCGATTCCAGTGTGTAGTTTTTTTTTTTCCCCTAATGCCACTAAGCAATTCTCCAACATTGGTTGGGTGTCCTACAATTCCAATTCTGATATTAACTACTTGGAAATAGTATCAGATTTCACAAAGTTCCATCCCACAAATTTGTCCCCCTCACCTCCCCATGCACACACTTTTGACAGCAATCACAAGTTCATGTTGTTACCTGGTCTTCTGACCCACTAGCTGTAAATGGAAGGTTTAAGGATCCCCTTCTTGGGTTTGCTTAATTTGTTTGAGTGACTCACAGAACTCAGAGAAACATTTTAATTAATAGATTACCATTTCACTTAAAAAGATGTAACACAGGTTTAGTCAGGTGGAAAAGATGCATAAAGCGAGAAATGGGGAAAGGGTGAATGTTTTCCATCCTCTGTGGGTGTGCTATTCTCCCCAAATCTCCACTTGTTCACCAACCCAGAAACTCTGAATCCTCTCCTTTTGGAATTTTATGGAGGCTTCATTAGAAGGCAGGGTTGATTAAATCACTAAACACTGAGGATGACTCAATCTCTAGCCTCTCTTCCCTCCTCAGAGGTCAGGGGTATTGGCACTGAAAGCTCCCCTATTCTAATAACATGGTTGTTCCTCCTGGCAGCCAGTAGGCAAAACTTGCCCCATTAATATAACAAAAGACACCTTTGTCATTGTCCACACTTAGGAAATTCTAAGGCTTTAGGGAGCCCTGTGCCAGCAAAAGGGACAAAGACCAAGTAATTCAGATGAAATCATGACAGAATGAGAAAAGGATTTTACTTTACATAAAAATCCAAAATTTGCTTCTCCAGACAGTAACTGAGGAAGTTTTGAATTGATTTTGGTGGGGGGGGGAAACAATGAAGGTTAGATGTGGGGTTTAGGGAAAAAAAACTATGATAAAGTGTGAGACAGAACCTCCTGCATTTACTACTGAAAATGAAAATTTCGTGTATTGATGCTTCTTTTTCAGTCTAGCTCTCCCCACATGCATGAGAACATGACCGAGTGACGCCTCATTCAGTCAAATGCCCTAACTGTCGGTTTTGAATAAGGAGCCAACAAGGCAAAGAAATAGAGACAGCAAAGGATCAATTCCCCATGTTGCAGGGACAAAAGTGTTAGGGCTTCGGCAAGTGATCAGAGTAGCTTAGGTTGACAAGAGTGGCACAAGCTCTAGCTGTCAGTCCTGTGTTGACAGCAGCAGAATCCTTAACATATTTGTGGATCTGCCTGCCATCCAGCCTTCTTTATCCCGTCCATGCTCTAACCTTTTGCTTTGCTTTTCAAGTAAATTCTGTGATGTTTTCCATTATTTTTCAATAAATATTTTGTATTTCATTCCTTCATTGTTTGTTTCTGATCCTTACTCAAAATAAGACCGCTATAACTAATATATGATTATTTTGTCTCTATTTCACTCAGTCTTGCCAAAGATCTATTACACTTTAAAGTGTTTTATTAAGTAATTTTATTTTTAATTTTTCAAATAGATTGTGTTTTTGTTTATTATTTTATTTCTCCATGTTTGTTTAGATTTAATATTTTAATCATTTTCTAGGTTTTACATAAATTGTCACTGTCTTCATTAACATTTTTTTTCTGATGAAAGAACTAAAATCAGTCTGTTTCAATGTTCCCTCAGTGGGTACTTTGGATTCAGTTTTTAAATTTGAAATGTATTACTTTTAAGATATTTTGCTTTAAATATTTTGTACTTTCTCATGTCTTCCTGTATAAAACTTGAATTATTTTAAAATATGACTTTAACATATTTATACATTAACATATACTAGAAGCTATTATCTTTTTGTTTATGAGTTTAATTTCTTGGCATCATTGAATATAATGATTCTGTGGGATTCATGAAGACTTTCTTTTTTTCTTATACCATGTTTTTACTTTTAATGTCAATGTTAATATTCTGTGTGTCCAAGATAATTGTACATAGTTTGAATCTCGTAGGGGAATTGTTATTTTTTCCAACATTTGGTATATTTAATAATTATTTTCTTTCAGTAAAATCCAGTATTTTAGAGAGATGGTTGACAAAATGTAATTCTTGATTTGCGTGAGGTATGTATTTGGCCTCTAGAACAGTTATTTTAGTTTAAATTTTTAGAATCATCATTAGGGGCTTTTTAAATCTACTTAGGGCCCACCTCATAGAATCTAATGCATTTAATTTTCAGTGCATCCTTTGAAGCAGTCTTTCTAAAGTTCCCTAGGTGTTTCTGCTATAAAGCCATGCATGTAAAATAAGGCCTGGAAACCATTAACCTTGTTTCTGCCTCTCACACCAGTTGTATTTCTTTTTTGTGTATGTAGCCTAATGATCTCATTTTGTGCTCTTTCATGTGAGGTCTTTGGACTTTCCACAGACCTATCAAAATGCCATTATTTCTGCAAATATCCTATGCTTTCATTTGCTCCTTTTTTTTCTTTTAGGCTAAAGCTCACAGCAAAAACTGTTACACTCACTTTCCTCTTGACCTTTGGCTGAGGGCTTTTCCTTAACATTAGAGTTACTTGCTGCATAGATACCTGAAATTCTCAAACTAGGCATTGTTTGTTTTTTCCTTTTTAGCTCATCTCTACAGTATGATAATCTACTTAACTTAATCACACAGTTTATTAGTTCTTTTATTTACCTTTAATATGATTTCAGCAACAATGTTGTTACATCTGCTTCACAAAATTCCCCTTGACTCCAAACTGTTCTGCCAAAATTGCCCTCACTTTCCTTTAGGTCCTCTCTGCCAACACTTTCCACTTCATAAGGGTGCTGCCAGCATTATGCTCGAAGCTCCTTAAACTCTGATGAACACTCTCCTCAGAGTCTTCATTAATTGGCTTAAATGGATGGGTCTGGCCTGTGATCTCTCACAACAAGGCAGTGATGGTATTGGCTGAGTTTCGATCATCTGAAGATAAACTGGGACTGGAGCATCTGCCTGCCAGGTGACTGACATCAATTACTCACGTGGCAGGTGAATTGATGTAGGTTGTTAGGGGGAACTCAGTTCCTCACACATGGGCCTCTCCACATGAATGCTTAAATATGCTCATGATATGGAAGTTACTTTCCCCTAGAACGAGCAACCCACAAGACCAAGGCAGAAGCTGCACTACTTTCCTCATAAGTTCTGCCATGTTCTACCAGTCACACAGATGATGGATTCAATATGGACAGAAACTGCACAAAGGAAATAAATGTCAAAAGGTGAGGCTATTGGGAGCATTTTGGAAGATGGTTATCTCATTTATATATTTTTCACATTGTTATGACTACTATGGTAACTAAAAACATGGGCATGATTCAGGTTTAATTATTAATTTAAAAAGTAAAATTCATGTCACTTGAACAAATAATAACTTTAAACCTCCCTAGCCATAGCCCCACAGTGGTCTTATGATATGTCAAGCATTTTGTTAATTTCTTTACCTGTACCTTTATTTTCATAACAAAACCAATCATTATGGGTTGGCATGCCTACACGGATATAATATTTGTTTTCCGCAAATAAAATATCAGTTTATTTTTCAACATTTATGAATGCATTCTCACACCACTTTTTTGATATCAACTTTTAGCATAGGCTCAAACTGGGTGTCCTGTCACTAAATACCTAAAGTTAGTATCAGTTTCTACCAGTTCAAGGGCCAGGTGTCCAATAAGATGGTTGTTACTTCAGTTTTTAGCCACAACTGGTGTTCCCAGGCTGCTTCCACTTTTCTCCAAGTTGGCTAAAAATGTTTGGTTTTCCATACCCCCTTCCCCCTCTTCATGTTATAATTTGCTAGGAAAACTCACAGAACTCACTTAAAGTCCTAAACCTTTGATTATAGTTTTATCATACGGCATACAACTCAGGAACGGCCAGATGGAAGACATCAATAAGGCCAGGTCTCAGGGAGAAGACTTCCATGCTCTTTCCTTGCAGAATCCAGGCATGCCATCCGCCCAGCCCATCAATGTGTTTAGCAACTCAGAACTTTCACTGAGCTTCTGTGTACAGAGTGTTCATCTGGGTTTCATTAAGTAGAAATGATGGATGAAACAATTGGCCATGTGATCGGAGCTTAATCTCCAGGCCTACATCCCTTCTCTGCTTTTGATTGATAAGGCTAAATATTCCAGTCTTCAATCTAGTACTTAATCTTTCTGTTATGGCCAGCCCCTCCTCCTTTGATACTCTCTCAGGGCCCACCATGAGTCACCTTTTACTAGTTCACTGTCATTGTCTAAAGGGGCTCATTACAAGTAACAAAAGACTCTTATTTATCACTTAGGACTTTCCAAAGGATTCTGAAACTCTGCCAGGAACCAAGGACAAAGAACACGTATATTCTTTATTTTATCACAACTGAATAATATAATTACCTAAAAAATTCAAGTTTTCCTTTATACTCTTCTTTTGAGTAGTACTTATATGAAAATATCAAATAATTCCACTTAACCACTGTCATGATATTAAGTCTCTGACTACTGTACTGCATATAAACCATAAAAGTATTTCATGATTAGGCATTCACTGCCTTCATAATCCTCCATTTTAAAGGAAATGGATTACATAGATATATTTGAAGCATGTCTGTGTTATTTGCCTTAATATAAAAATATAAATTTGAGTAAAATATTTTTTTATGGACAGCAGCTGATGTAACTCATTTTTTTCAAATGGAATGGGTTGATCGAAATGTTGTAGTAATTAGGTGATTAGTAAGTTATACTTGAGGAAGGATGAGACACATCTAAGAAAATGTCTTAACTTTTTATCAAACAGCAGTTTGTCATAACATATTCAATTGGTAAAAAATGTAGATGGTAACCTGATTTTTTTATAGGTATTGATGTTGGAAATTCTCTGGCAAAGGCAGGATATAAAAATAACTCAAAAGCTATTTTAAGATAACCAAAGGTTTTTATTTTTAAAAGTCATTTCTCGGCTTCCTCTGGACCTCAATTCATAATGGTCATCTTTTAACTTGGAGTTAGTCTGATAATGCAGGAATTGAATATGCTCTTTAAAAACACTTCTAAACCCAAAGTTCTTTGATTTTAAAATATACTTGTAGTGTTATTCAGTGTTAGGGCTGCTTGTTTTCTTCTACTTGCTTATCTTACAAAGGATACCTATTTAACCCTTACACAAAACCCCAGCACCACAGAAATCTCATTCAAATCTTAGCTCTTCGAAAGGAGTCTTCCTTTATGCTTCCCTAACTTTCAACAGACTGAACTTTGCTGTGCATCGCATCTGGCTCTTGTGTTTGAAACTCTCAAAGCTGGGTTTGTGACATTTGGGGCCTCATGTCTGAATTCCTAGTCCACTAACTGCATTGCCCAGATTGTGTTTTCCCATTCCTCTTGCATGCTAAAATCACCTACCAACTCAGACTACAATAAACTTACTATTCTATTAGGACGTTTATTTTGCTTTTATTTAGGAATTCACCATCATACTAACAGTTCACATGTCTGCTGTATGTCAAACTTACCTCTTTCTTTCATGTAATTCCTATCTTCCTCTTCTGCCCATGACTTGAATGACATAACTTGGGCTTTGCTTTGTTTGTCTTGGTTTATGATACTAATGTTCTACTAAATCTTTCCCTTAAGTCTCACCTCCTGTTTCACTCAGTTGTTTATCAATGATCAGTATGTTTTACTAAATTTTGTAATGCTACACTGACTACAGATGTGAAGTAAAATGAAAATTCCCATGTCTTAATAGATGGTGCACTTATTCCCCACTTCATTTTCCTTCTCTGTGGAGTGTGCTCCATTCATTTATGGCATCTTTCTCAGAGGAGAAGGAACAACTTTTCTGGTGAATGCCGGAGAATTCAGCCTGTCTTGGTCAACCCCTTTTACCCCTTCCTCTGTTGTGATGGAGGGGGTATATACCTATTTCCAGCAAGAGCATCTCTAGGATACTTTAATTCTTTTAAGGGAAGATAAGAAGTGTTTTTCTTTGTCTAGACTTGACTGAGATTGGCTATTTGATGAGATAGTCACATCTTTCACATTTGATTGCTATACAAATCCAAGTCTTCCATTGGCCTCATGTGAAGATGATTTTTCATCTGACCAATAAACTAATTCTTTTAAAAATAGTGACCATGCTTTTCCTTCTACCTCTTATGCAGAAAATCTTTCATAAATAAAAATCTTCTGATAAATGCTTTTTTCATATATACTTCATAATATTTTGTAAATGGGTTATAGCATTCTCAATTTACAAATAAGATTCAAGGAGTGTATACAGTTTAGTGGATTAGAGGATTACCAGACATGAAAACTCCATGGCTTCCTGTAACCCACTGTAGCAAGGAGTCACCTTGTCAGCCTTGGTTTATGCTGCACCTCGTCAGATCACTTTAGGAAACAATCAAATAGATTTTCTACCTTTCCTCTTCTGTAAATGGTGGACAACAAAACCACTCTGTAGAAGTTTTAGAGTTGTATATACTTCAAGAAAATACCTAAATAATTTTGTATATATGATCAATGTCATTAAAAAAATATCAATCAGACTCCTTTGAAAGATTACCTACATTTTTAAAAATGTCTTGAAATAAATAGGGTTAGCTCCTCAAGAGAATTAAAGGTTATATGAATTCATGAGTGAGTTTTTTTAATGAAAATCAAACAGTTGTACTAGGGTTTTTAACTTAGAGGTTCACTGATAGAATTGAGCTAGTCTATGAAATTGGCTAGAAAAATACTTTTAGCTTTTCTAAACCTTGACTTTAAATTTAGCATTTACTTCAATTATGAAAAGTAAGCAACAATCTATAATAGTACTAAGTAGTAACTGACTTTTTTCTATGTAATCACTGATGTTTTCATATTTTTACTGTAGTTCTTTTGAAGCTTTATGGATATAAATCTATATAAACATATAAAACATATACATATATATGTATATATATGTATATTTATGTGTATATATGATTTAGTGATTACCTTTTGAGGTTTTTAGCCTAGGTTCCTGTCAGGAAATGATACCTAAGACCAAGGTTTGTTGTGCTAGTCTGTTTTGGGAAATGATCCCAGGAAACAAGAGTCGGGGCATGGGAGAATGAAACAAAGAATGAAAGGAAGAATACACACAGCTGTGGGCAAGATACTCAGTTCCACCAGGATGTTCCAAAGCTGTATCCAGTAGCACTCACCCCTGATGGTCAAGCAGTTTCTTCATGGTGCGTTAGCTAATAACCACTGAACATCTTAAGTTTTTCCATGATTAAGCATCTTCTGATTTTCTCAAGGGTCCCAACCTTTTGAGATTTTAGCTAAAATACTCCATAATTTGTTGCCTCAGCATTTATTTTGTGTGGCCAAGAAGGCTGCAGGGGCCTTGAACTGACACTAGCACCTCCCACATGCTCTAGATAGCATGGCTGAGATAACAGCTGGCAGGTCGCAAGTATATGTATGTTCTGGACATGATTTCTCCAAAGCACCTGGTAATAAATAGTCTCTCCACTCTGAGCTCCTTTCTTTCCCCTTGTGTGCCCGTTAGGCAAGAGCCCCAATGAGCTTACCAAAACTCCACTCATTTTGATTTGATTCATCCAATATACCCTCACCCCAGGCATCCCAAAGCACTCCACCCAGGGACACCAATACAGGCATTTGTCTCAGGTCCTGCTTCTAGCTCTCAGTCTGCACCCTGCTTTGATCTCTCTGTGTCCCAAGGACTGCCATGCATCTCTTCCAGGACCTGTGAGTAATATACTTCTCTATTTCACTTTCCCTTGTGGTCTTCATTGAACTTTGGCTCATCATCCAACACTCCTATACTTAAAAAAATGTGAGTTTAACAAAAATCTCAACACAACCATAGGTCTCAGAGAAAATGCTTGGATAAGTAGTAGTTGTAAAAACAAGGGAAGACCCTATCTGATCACAACTGCATGAAAATAGTTGCCACAGCAATGGCTAAAGTATAGGCTCAGAAGTTATGAGACAGGGCAGGAGATGACTTAACTTTAGGCATGGTTTTATATAATAGATCTTTTTTTTTTATTTTTATCTTCCTTTACCCAAGGACATTTTTTTTCATTGATTTTAGAGAGAAAGAAAAGGGGGGCGGAGAGAGAGAGATACATCTATGTATGAAACATTGATTGGTTGTCTCCCATGCACGCCCCCACTTGGGATCAAACCTGCAATTTAGGCATATGCCCCGACTAGTAATCAAACCAGTCACCTTTTGGTGTATAGGATGACGCTCCAACCGAGCTACACTGGCCATGGTGTAACTGCTTTCTTTTTATTTTCAGTAGTTATCAGATCCGTGCTATAGAAATAATACAATTAGCTTCACTTCTTAATTTTTGTTACTATTTATCTTTCTGAGAGTTTTCTTGAATAAGCTTAGATTTCTGCTATTGCTTTTGTCAGCTTTGACTCGCTGTAACTATACATAAGACATGTCTAGCTCCGGCTGGTGTGGCTCAGTGGACTGAGTGCCTACCTGCAAATCGAAAGGTCGCTGTTTTCATTCCCTGTCAGGGCACATGGCTGGATGGTGGGCTGGGTCCCCATTTAGGGCCGATCAAGAGGCAACCAATGGATGTTTCTCTCCCTCTTTCTCCCTCCCTTCTCTCTCTGAAAACAATAAATAATTTTTTTTTAAAGACATGTCTTAACCATTTTTATTTTTTCCAAAGTATTTTCTATTTTTCTCCCCCATTCTACATTGTCAGTGTATGTAATATATCCAACCTGTTCTTTCTTCCTTGCTCCCTTCAAGGCTTTAGAACCAAAAATCTTAAATGAAATTTTTTAATGTTCATAATAAAGAGATATTTAATGAGCATTTCTTTTGCTAAAATTTCCAGTTTCAGTTGAATGTTTGGAGATACTTCTTTTGTCTTTTTTTAGAAAGGCCCATGTTAACATTATTCTTTATGCTATTGCATGTGAAAGTCATTTGTCTGTAGTGATTGCACATAAGAGACAACTTGTCTGGATATAAGTATAGTCCTATTAGAATGTGTAAATATCACTGTACTAATTTTGACCATTAGATATTGCTGGATCCATTAGATTTTTCTTCATAACAAATTGCCTCACAATCTCAAAGGCATATAACATTAAATAGTCACTTTTCATAACTCTGCTGATCAGCTGAGAATATAGTGATCTGGTCTGAGCTCAGCCAGGCAGCTCTAATGATTTTGGTTGAGGTTATTTGCATACCTATGGGTTAGCTTAGGTCCTAATCTATGTTGGGCCTTGATTATGGTAACTCCACTTCCTATTTCTTTATCCTCCAACAAAGATCCATTTGTCCCATGAAAAATCATGTAATGGCGTGCAGAGCAGGGGTCTCCTGAAAACCACAAACCATGGCTGGAGGAAGGGGGAAGTGGATAATATGGCATTTAAAATATTTTGCATAAAAATGTCATTAATAGCTGTGTCTTGAACAGAGAGGGCTGCAACCCATGACAAAAGTATATGTGGCTTTGAGAGCATATAGTGACTTGTGACATAGCCAGAGGAGGCGGATGCTCCTGCGTCACAGGGAACTCTTGATCCCTAATGGCAGCTGAACAAAAGTAAAAGATACAGGGGAACTGGCAAAAATGGCACATGAAAGAAGGTGCTGGATATGAGGTCACATAGGAAGTTCCAGGCTGAACACTTAAAGGAGGGTGGGCTGAGAGTCTAGCAGGAAGGGGAGTCCGCCGGGAGAAGCCGTGTGGTCTGAAAGAGAGAATAGAAAGCCACGTGGTATGAAAAGGTGTAGATGAGAGTTGGGTATGAGGTCTGGTGTTTGAGGGGGAAGCTAAGCAGTTGGGAGTTAGAGCACACCATGATGTCTGGAGTAAGAAGGAGACTGAGGCAAAGTTGATGGAGCTATAGGGCACCTTCCTAACCAAGCACGGATTCATGAGAGATGCTTGGAGCTGAACTGTGACCAGGGATGCTGAGCTGCTTCTGCTTTTCTGAAGGGCACACAGAGAAGCCACTCTTGGGACATGTGCCTCCCTGGACTCCACCATGACTCAGTGCAACACAGGACATGTTTCTGTGAACCACTGCATGGAGGCTGAGAGCAATATACCCCAGATCCTGAGGGAGAGAGCTGCGGCGAAGGGATGGCAACTCTGAAACGCACAGGAGCACCTTCCAGAGGAGATGGAGATCTGTGTGTGCAACCAGCTTAAGAACAAATAAGGATATGGGGGACTTTGGGCATGGTTTTGGCTTATAGCCTTTTCGGGAGCAAGGGAAGTGCTGGGTTTCATGGGAGAGCAGGGCTCTGAGCAGAAGTATTCTCAGCCCCTGAAGCTGGGACCCTGTTTATAAAAATCTGTTCCCTTCAACACTAATTGTTGGGTCATATGTCAAGGCAAAACTCCCAGTTTTGCTCAGTTACAATCAGGATACTAGTCCAAGCATGTCCTTCTCATGTTGAGGGTGTAAGTGTAAGAGCAAGTACGTGTAATTGTTAGAGGAGGCAGCAACTTTGATATTAACAAGAGGGAAAAAACAGAACAAAACTTCTGACTAAGCAGGTAAATACCTTTGCCATCACTCCTGGGAGCAACTGACATAGTTCCACCAGCTCTACAGATCTAAGAAAAGCCACAGACATTCTGAGAAGAGGAGAGAAAGGGGCAGAGGGAAATTTCTATTATTATTAGCGCAGGTGCAGACTCATACACAAGTCACCTCAAAGTGACCTCTCATCAATTATACTCTGATTATAATAAATTAGCATTGTGGTTTTGACCCCCCTTGTGGACAAACCTAGATAATTGTGGGTGAGAGCCACAGTGGCAGGAAACATCCCAAAGGAAATCAGAGGATAGGATTGGATAGTTCAAAATAAACCCTCTCTTTTTCCCAGCCCAAGAAAATAGGCGCATAACTGAAGGATTAGTGAAGTTGCTCATGGAGCCTGCCTGATCTCTCTCCAAGGACATACTTTGATTTTAACAAATTTTGCCACTGCTGCTTTAACTCCTCCTGCATGTGTGTCCCTGAATTCTTTCCTGTGACACCTCAAAGAACCTTCTTGGTCTGGTTACGTAATTACAGGAAAAGAAGACTCTTTGAGTATGGGGGTTAAAACATTACTTTTCCTCCTATGTTCTAAATCCTTCTTGCTGGGCTAATCAGATTAACAGGAGAAAGTGTACAAAGTTTATTGTGAATGTAACTACTGGGTGTATCTTAAGATATGATACCCTAAATACATGGGGAAGTTGAGATTTATAGACTGTTATGGACAAAGGAGAAAGGTGGTAAGAGTCTGAAGATTCAAAGAAAATGGAAATTCACAGGTAGCTGAGAAGGACCTAACCACATATAGCAGCAAATTCTTGCTAAGGCAACTCAAAAAAAAAAAAAGAAAAAAGAAAGAAAAAAAAGGACACAATTAGGGAGGGAGGTCTAGCTACCAAGCCCCTGCCTGGAGCCTTCCTACCTAAAGCTAAGGTGACTATATTAAGATTCTCTTTCTGGAGCTGGCCTTTCCATCTCAATCTCTTAGGATAGGGGCAGAGTCAAAGGTTCTTTCTGGGTCTTTTGTTTCTTAACAATCAGCCTAAAATCAATATCCCAAAAGGTACAGTTTTAGGAATGGCTACGCTTTGGTCCCATTCAGAGGCTTTTAGTGGTGTTAACAAACAAATGAACCCATTGTGGGGGGGGGGTGCCCAGATGCTATTACCGAAACAACAATACCCCCTTCCCCGGGGTCCCTCATTTGTAGGTCCTTTGCTCTCCGCCCTTGTAATTGTGGCTCTGAATGGCAGAGTTTGGTGAAAAGGAAAGGAACTATTTACTCAAAAGTTATACAGGTTTGATTAATGGCTAAACGTCACCCTTAAACTTCAAAATCCCTTTAAAACAATCCCCAGCACACACAGTCCTGCCTCCCCGTCCCCCACCTTTGCCCAGTTAGGCCAGTCAGGCCTGTCAGGGGTACCGTCCTTCAGAAGAAAGAGAACAGAAGTCCAGGGCTCGGCTAGGCAGGCCTCTTGCTGTTCTCAGCACCATTTGCTGCGTCGCTGTGATCTCCAGCTCTTAATCCATAACCATGTGGCACCTTCTCCTGGCCCACTAGCAAGAGCCCTTTCTCTCCTCTTTCTTCCCATGTGGTCTACACACTGTTTCCCAGAGACTGTGTCCCTTGTTCTCTCCTGTGAGACCTGTCTCTCCTCCTTCCCTCTCCAGTTACATTCTGCATTAAGTCTTTTAAACCTTCCTGATTAGCTTTGGTGATATGCAAAATAACCCTCTTTGCATATGAGGAATGAAGCTATCCTGTTATTGACATGCAAAATGACTCTTAATGACCCTGCTTAAGGCTCCCATCCCCCATGGCGGCCCACCCTGGGGTGGGGAGAATATATTTTTCTTGGGCACCCCAATCTCTGGACCCCGTTAAAAATACTCTCTGGGGGGGGGGGGAGGCTGGCTGTGCTGTGTTACAGTGGCATCACACCGGTAACATTCCTTTGGTAAAAGTAAGACACACAGTTCACCCACAAGTTCAAGTGTTGGGAAATATAGTCCAGTGATTTTATTTATAGAAATTGCTGAGTCATATGATCAAAAAAAAAAAAATCTGGAGAGGGACCAAAATTCTGCCACCCTGCAGCTGCTTTTCAGGATATTGATTTTAGTATGTCTATTAGGAAACAAAACACTCAGAAAGAACATTTGACCCTTCTCCCCTTTCCTGCTCAAGAGATTCAGTCAGAGAAACCTGCTTCAGGAAGGAGATCTCAAAATATTCCCCTTAGGCTAATTTGAATTAAGGATGGCCAATATGAGGGCTTTGGGCAGGTGCCTGTGGGCTACCCACAGTGTCCCATTCTTTGTTTCTGAGTCGCCTAGCAAGGATTTTCCTGCAGTGTGTGCTCAGCTCTTCCTCGACCCCCTTGAAGTCACCCATTCTCACTGCTGAAATATAATATCACAATACCCCCCCCACCTTTCGCCTTTGTCCAAAATGTCTTATAAATCCAAATGTTGCCTCCTTGTCTTTATAATTTTTGTGGATTTATCATGTCTCTGTGAATTCCCCATGCACATGTATCAAACTTTGATTTTTCTCTTGTTAATCTGTCTGTGTTGATTGTGTTATCAGCCCAGCCAGAATAATTTAGAAGGTGGGAAGAAAAATATTAATACATTTTTCACCCCCACACTGGATAGAAGAATGGATGAAGAAATTGACAAATACTGAAATCTATATCAATGCAATAAATAAGTTCTACTATAGCCTTATTTTAATTTCCTAATAACACAGCTTGATGTTATATTTTGTTGCCCAAAATATTATTTCTTTGTCTTAAAAATCCAAAATTATACTATAATAAATACTGTCTAGGTCAACTTTCTCTGCTTTTTCCTGATGTAACTTATCTCATTTGATTTCAGGAAAATTTTTTTGAATTTGTCATAGCAAAAATTACTTTGGATACAATTAAACAAGCAAAAGGGTCTTTCTCCAAAGCTATTGAAATAAAGAAATACCAGAACTCAGTCTGAGCTCAACTCTGCTCAGGGGGTGGCTGAGGGTATAGAAGAACCTCTGTGTTTTCAATTACCTTTACTCAAAGTAAAAGTAAACTTTCTCTCTTCTTTATGGCAACAGGTATTTTTACAATTTGGAGCAAGGTGATGGTGGAAATGAAGCCCCTACGCTCCCACAGGAAACTAAGAAATAGGGTGCTATTTTCTTTTATGATTACATTTCAAAGGGATGGTTCTCAGGTCATTGAGAAAAGCAGTCCTGGATTGTGAAACTGTCAAGAAGCTTTTAAAAAGATTTACAACTCAAAAGAGCAGAGGAAGAATTTGCAATTATGTATTTTCTAAAGTAGATGCTCTTAAGTATATGCTCTAGGTCAAAAGACTACAGTCTGGAAGAAGGCTGTCTAAAATTTAGTCAAACTAAGGGAAACATTACGTTCTTCTTAGTCAAATTACATTTTAAAGTAGTTGTTAACATTCTAGTTACTTTAGTTCTTTCTGTCTTAGATCTCCCCGCCTTGCGTGTGAAGACATTGTGTTCATTGGGATTTAAAGGAACACTTTTCTTACACTGAAAAGAAGATTTCAAAGTTATAACACAAATTTTTTTTAACTATGAGGGAAATTAATTAGACTTTATTATTTACTTTTAAAATAAAATACTGTGATACTTTGAAGAGGAAAGCAGGTCTTTTTGGAATTAACATTTTGTATCGAGACTAACTGCTTAAGAATAGAATCTTATAACAGGATTTTTGAGAAAATATTTTTTAATCCAACTATATATGTTTAGCAGTAGGATGGATGCACTAAGTATAGTGAGAAGGATCCAGGTTCCTCCTAAAAATATGATTGATGTAAGCCATCAAAAGATAATGTTTGTAGAGGGATGCCCTAATTTTCACTCATATTGTGACTGGTAATTCAAAAACTAAATTATCCCTGAAGCACAATCCTGAATTTAAATGATAAAATAACACACATGAGTATATTTCAGGCTGGAGGTGTTAGCGGAACCTCAATTTTTTTTTTCCTGTGTCCGCCTGCCTGAATACACTGGCCCAAAGAAATGCACAAGCATTTGCAGCATATAAAGAAAAGAATAGTTTAACAGTGAATTGGCCAATATGGAGAAAAGGAGTTTATGCTAAACATGGACTCCTAGGTGGCATGTAGGTTACAGATTATACAGGGCAAAATCAAAAGCTAGAGTGGATTAGTGGGTAGTGGTCATGCTGGGAGCTGATTGGGCAGAAGTGAAGTAAGGGTAACAAATCATTTTTTTTCAGGTCTAGAGGACAGTTATGAGGTCTCTTCCAGCTTCTCTCTGATCTCATGGGAAAGTAGCCAGGGAAGGGATGGGGAGTGAGGGAGGTTGGGTTGTCTTTCTACTTAGGGCTCGGGAGCTGAAACATAACTTAGGTCAAGATGTTATCTTCAGTCTGCCAGCTGTCCAAAGCTTGTGACTATTAGTCAGTTCCTGGTTACTGTTTTCTGCTGTCTCAGGGGTGTATTTTATCCAGATCTCTGTGGGGTATATATGTAGAAAGAGAAATATGATTCCTAGAGCTAGGCTTTAAAACTAAATGTAATCAAACTCATAGGGACCCTCAGTTTCAGAAGCCAAACTTTCTGTGTGTTAGTTCATGTTACGTCAAAGAGTGAGTTGTGTGGCTATGTGTGCATATTATTTTTCAAGGCTCTGTTCACAGGGAATTTAGAATTGAGACCATAAAAATTAAAGGAAAGAAGTTAATACATGACCTTTCATTCAGAACCATCTACCAAAAGAAACTGGAATGGGAAAAAGAACTTTTGATGTCTCAAATATGATATTCAAAATTAAGCAACCCTTACACTAGAAAATAAATTAAGTTTGGACTATTTTGGTTTGATGTGACTCCATTGTTAATCATATGTGTCAGAATTTTTTTTCTTAAACTGTAAATGGAGGATTGGTCATATTATTGACATTACCAGTTCAGCCACTCAAGAGCCTAGGACACACAATGACCATTTCATGCACAGAACCTTCAGAGTAAGAACGTGCTTGACCTGGGATATTTTTCAGTAAGCTGGTATTTTTTTTCTACATCACTCAGGGTAGTCACAAGCTGCAAAAGTTCCCAGACTCCTTCTTGGGCCATTGTTCAGAAACAATCCCCAGCAATGCATAATTGTTATGCTTGTTACCCACAAGGGACTCTTAAAAGCCTTCTACCTTAATATGTTGTTAATTCACCACTAAGAAATCAATGACAATGCTCTATGTAGTTATGCCTTGTCCCTCCAAATTATGGCATTATAAAGGCTTATTTTTATCAACACAGCAAAGACGCTGCTGTTTTCTGTGGAAGAGAAGCTTCAGCACTTGCCTTCCTTGAATGCAGTGCCATCGGCAATATATGGAGAGTTTTCTAGAATATTCCAAAATATCCTAGAAGAAATGCATATTTGCAACACTTTTTATAATGCATAGATATATTTATAGCTTGTGCTCATGTCATAATCACGTCCATGTCTCCCATGCCCATCTAAAAGATTTTAGCTTTTGACACATAATCAAAATGTTTATTGATAGATGTTAATGGTACGGTTAGCAGTGCTCAAAATAAATTTAAAAGACCAGAGAGTGAAAGCACATTTGTGGTTGTTTTCAACAAAGATTATCAGCTATAGACATAATGTTTCAGAGGTAAAGCTTAAGAAAATTGTAACTGTCCTCCCTATATGAAAGTAAATACTCTGCAAGTTAGTGGGAATATTTATTACAGGTTGATTTTCTTCATAGATTATAGAAGAGAATGCAGTTCTCTCTAGAAGAAGTATTTCTTGTGCCATAAGACAATTTAGGTACTTTATTTCTCATAGCACTAGAAAAGAGAATGTTCTCTGTACTATCTCAGAGGATGAACATTTAGGTCTTACATGATAAATCCTCTCTAGCTTCCCAGTTTTCCTAGGAGTGTAAATATCTCCCTCTACAGTATACCAAGAAACTTCTGTTATTTATTTATTTTTTTTGTTTTCTTTTCTCTGGGCCACCATTGATACTGTGTTTCAGTCAAGTGTAGACATAAAGCATTAGAGCCATTTCCAGGCCCTTGAGCTAACATAATAAATTTGAAGTCTTTCTTAGAGAGCTATATTGATAAATTCAGCTTGATCAATTTGAATGTCCTCCACCCTTAACTTATACCCTTATGATCTATTTTCTTTGCACATTTTCCAGGTTTCTCTTGGTATAAATAGGCGAAATCACGTATTTCTCTGATATATATTACACCTCCTCATGACTTGTACTTCATATCTCAATCTCTGAAACCTGTTGAGTTTTGAGTCTAGTCATAGGCGAAGAAGGGTAAAAGGAGCCAAATGGTGACAGAAGATGACTTGACTTTGGGTGATAGGCACAGAATGCAAAATACAGATCATGTATCACAGAAATGTACACGTGAATCCTATATGATCTTATGAGCCAATGTTACACCAATAAATTTAATTTGAAAATAAAAAGACAAAAAAAAAAAAGAACAAAGAGGAGGCAGAGATAGGTCATGAGGAAAATCATCAATTCTCTGTAAACCAGCTACCTCAAAATAAGCCATTAAAGTCTTTATTGAAAAGGAGCATCAAGTCGTCAGAAAGAGTTATTTCTAATGGCAAAAAAAGATATTTAGGGCTTAAGTGTCCCCAGTTTCATCAGAATCTACTTTATGTTCAAATACAATTTTTAGGGTTTCATTTCTCCGCAATCAATATCCTCATTGTGATAAAAGAGACTTTGTGACATTGAAAATTCATTTTGGGTTGTAATTCAGCCACCAACGTTTAAACTTTGAGTTTGGTTTTCAAGAGTCCAGACCCTGTGACTAAAGGAGACAAGTTTCTTTTAAGAATGTCATTTATGCTTTTCTGTTTCTATACATACCTTTAGGTAAAAATTTAAAGACTTGATCTCATCATTTTTATCCCCCAAGTTCTCAGAGCACTTAGAATTTACTAACTTACCTTTGTATATTCCTTATTTCACACACACAAACTTTTTTTAATTAATTTATTTTTTATTGTTGTTCACGTACAGTTGTCTCCCTTTTCCTGCTACCACTTTCTGCCCCCCGACACTTGCACCCTCGATAGTACCCCCTTTCGGCTTTGTCCATGGGTCCTTTATATATGTTCCTTGACGACCCTTCCTCGTCTTTCCCCCGTTATTCCCCTCCTCCTACACCTCTGTTTACTGTTAGTTTGTTATTTATTTCAACGTCTCTGGTTATATTTTGCTTGCTTGTTTGTTTCATTGATTAGGTTCCACTTATAAGTAAGATCCCATGGTACTTGTCTTTCACTACCTGGCTTATTTCACTTAACATAATGCTCCAGTTCCATCCATGCTGTCATGGAGGGTAGGATCTCCTTCTTTCTTTCTGCTGCATTGTATTCCATTGTATAAACATGCCATTGTTTTTGATCCACTCATTTACTAATAGGCACTTAGGTTGTTTCCAGCACTTGGCTATTGTAAATTGTGTTGCTATGAACATTGGGGTCATAGGTTCTTTTGAATTGGTATTTCAGGATTCTTAGCATATAATCCCAGTGGTGGAATTGCGGGTTCAAAGGGTAGTTCCATCTTTAGTTTTCTGAGGAAATTCCATACATTTTTCCACAGTGGTTACACCAGTCTGTATTCCCACCAACAGTGCACTAGGGTTCCCTTTTCTCCACAGCCTCACCAGCATTTGTTGTTTGTTGATTTGTTTAGGATGGCCAGTTTGACCAGTGCAAAGTGGTATCTCATTATGGTTTTAATTTGCATGTCTCTAATGGCTAGTGATGCTGAACATCCTTTCATATGTCTCTGGGTCCTCTGTACATCTTTTTTGGAGAAGTGTCTGTTCAGGTTCTTTGCCCAATTTTTTTTTAATTGGATTGTTTGTCTTCCTGGAGTGGAGTCATGTGAGTTCTTTAAATATTTTGGAGATCAAACCCTTGTCTGAAGTATCATTGGCAAATATATTTTTCCATACAGTTGGTTCTCTTTTCATTTTGCTGATGTTTTCTTTAGCCATGCAGAAGCTTTTCATTTCAATGAAGTCTCATTTGTTTATTCTTTCTTATATGTCTGTTGCTCTAGGGGACATATCAGTGAAAATATCGATGCATGGAATATCTGAGAGTTTCTTGCCTATATTCTCCTCTAAGACTTTTATGGTGCCACAACTTATATTTAAGTCTTTTATCCATCTTGGGTTTATTTTTCTGTATGGTATAAGTCAGTGGTCGAGTTTCATTTTTTTGCATGTAGCTGTCCAGCTCTCCCAAAACCATTTGTTGAAGAGGCTAATTTTACTCCATTTTATGTGTCTGCCCCTTTTGTCAAATATTAATTGACCATAGAAACATGAGTTTATTTCTGGGATCTCTATTCTGTTCCATTGATCTATGCATCTGTTGTTCTGCCAGTACCAGGCTGTTTTGATTACAGTGGCCTTGTAATATAGTTTGATGTCAGGTATTGTGACCCCTCCTACTTTGTTCTTCTTTCTCAAAATTCCTGCAGCTATTCAGGGTCATTTATGTTTCCATATAAATTTTTGAAATATTTGTTCTATATCTGTGAAATATGTCACTAGTATTTTAATATGGATTGCATTAAATCTATAAATTGCTTTGGATAGTATGTACATTTTGATGATGTTAATTCTTCCAATCAATGAACATGGTATATGCTTCTATTTATTTGTGTCTTCCTTAATTTCTTTCTTCAGTGTTGTGTAGTTTCCTGAGTATAGGTCTTTTATCTCCTTGGTTGGATTTATCCCTAGTTACTTTATTTTATTTGTTGCTATATTGCAAATAGGATTTTTTCCTGATTTCTCTTTCTGATATTTCATTGTTTGTGTACAAAAATGCTTTCAATTTCTGAATATTGGTCTTGTATCCCACTGCTTTGCCAAAATCACTTATTAGATTGAGTAGTTTTTTGGTGGAGTCTGTATGGTTTTCTATGTATACTATCATGTCATCTGCAAACAATGATAGTTTTACTTCCTCCTTTCCAATTTGGATGCCTTTTATTTATTTTTCTTGTCTGATCGCTGTGGCTCGGACCTTCATTACTATGTTGAGTAGAAGTGATGAAAATGGACATCTTTGTTTTGTTCCTATTCTTAGTGGGAAAGTTTTAGTTTTTGCCCGTTGAGTATGATGTTGGCTGTAGGTTTTTCATATATGGCCTTTATTACTTTGAGGTATGCCCCCTTTATTCCCATTTTGCTGAGTGTTTTGATCATAAATGGGTGCTGTACCTTATCGAATGCTTTTTCTGCATCTATAGATATGACCATGTGGTTTTTGTCTTTCCGTTTGTTTATATGATGTATTACATTTATTGATTAGGAAATATTGAACCATCCTTGCATGCTTAGGATGAATCCCACTTGATCATGGCGTATGATGTTTTTAATGTATTGCTGGATGTGGTTTATCAATATTTTGTTGAGGATTTTAGCATCTATGTTCATCAGAGATATTGGCCTGTAGTTTTCTTTCTTTGTTGTGTCTTTTCTGGTCTTGGGATTAGGATGATGCTGGCTCATAAAAAGAGTTTGGGAGTCTTCCCTCTTTTTGGATTTTCTTGAATAGTCCAAGAAAGATAGGAGTTAGCTCTTTCTTCAATGTTTTGTAAAATTTTCCTGTGGAATCATCTAGTCCAGGGCTTTCGTGTGTCAGGAGATTTTGATTACTGCTTCAATTTTACTGCTGTTATCATTCTTTTCAGGCTTCCTGCTTCTTCTTGATTCACTTTTAGAAGATTATATGCTTCTAAAAATTTGTTCATTTCACCCAGGTTTTCAAATTTCTTGGCTTCTACTGGTTTTCAGTAATTTCTTTCAATCCTTTGTATTTCAATCAGTTGTAATTTCTCCTCTTTCACTTCTGATTTTAATTATTTGGGTCATCTGCCTCTTTTTCTTGATGAGTCTGGTTTAAACATTGTTTATTTTGTTTATCTTTTCAAATAACCAGCTCTGGATTTATTGATCCTTTGAATTGTTCTTTTAGTCTTTGTGTCATTTAGTTCTGCTCTGATCTTGATTATTTCCTTCCTTCTACTCACTCTGGATTTTGTTCGTTGCTATTCCTCCAGTTCTTGTAGGTGTAGGGTTAGGAAGATTATCTGAAATGTTTCTATCTTTTTTAGGTAAGCCTGTATTGCTATGAACTTCCCACTCAGGACTGTCTTCACTGTGTCCCACAGGTTTTGGACTGTCGCGTGTTCATTTTCATTTGTTTCCAGAAACTTTTTGATTTCTTCTTTGATCTCATGATCGACTCATTCATTGTTTAATAGCATGTTATTCAGTGTCCATGGGTTTGAGTGTTTTTGAGTATTTTCCTTGAGGTTGGTTTCTAGTTTCAAACCCTTGTGGCCCAAGAAAATGCTTGATATTATTCTAATTTTCTTGAATTTTTGAGGTTTATTTTGTGCTCTATCATGTGGTCCATCTTTGAAAATGTTCCATGAGCCTTTGAAAAGAATGTGTATTTTGCTTCTTTGGGATGAAAGGTTCTATACATATCAGTTAAGCCATGTCATCTAATGTGTTGTTCAGTTCCACAATATCCTTGTTGATACTTTGTCTGGAAGATCTATTCATTGCTGACAGTGGGGTGTTAAAATCCCGTACTGTCAGTGTGTTGCTGCCTATATCTTTCTTGAAGTCCTCCAGGATTGTCCTTATATATTTGTGTGCTCCTTTGTTGGGTACATATAGGTTTACAATATTTATGTCTTCTTGAAGGCTTCTTCCTTTGAGTATTATGAAGTGTCCTTCTCTGTATCTTTTTATGACCTTTGCTTTGAAGTCCATTTTGTCTGATATAAGTATTGTTACCTGACCTTTTTTTCCTGTCCATTTGCTTGGAATATTTTTTTCCAACCTTTCATTTTCAGTCTGTGTAGGTCTTTTGTTTTGAGTTAGGTCTCTTATAGGCAGCATATGTGCAGGTCATGTTTTCTTATCCATTCAGCTACCTTATGTCTTTTGATTGGAGCACCATTTATATTTAAGGTTATTATTGATGGGTGCTTATTTGTTGCCATTTTACCCCCTTTGTACCTGTATTCCTTTCTCTATCACTCTTTTTTTTAATCTTCTTAATCTTCTTAAAGCAGTCCCCTTAGCATATCTTGCAGTGCTGGTTTGGTGGAGATGTATTCTTTTAACCTTCTTTTGCCTGGGAAACTCCTTATTTCACCTTCCATTTTAACTGAGAGTCTTGCTGGGTAGATTAGCCTTGGTGGCAGGCCATTGCTTTTCATTATTTGGAATAGTTCTTGCCACTCCCTTTGGGCTTGTAGTGTTTCTGTTGAGAAGTCAGCTACTAGCCATTCTGGGGCTCCCTTGTATGTTACTTCTTGTTTCTCCCTTGCTGCCTTTAGGATTTTCTCTTTGTCTTTGAATTTTGCCATTTTAATCATGATGTGTATTGGAACGGACCTCTTTGGGTTCATCTTGGTTGGGACCCTCTGTGCTTCCTGTACTTCACAAAACATATTTTATGGTAACAAGTGGTTGATTACCCAGAGCCTTGTCCCTATGAAAACCTGATTATAGTTATGTACAAATGATAATATACGTCACTGTTTTGCATCTGCAAGCTGTGGATTAGTAATGTCCCTTTTAAAATTAAAACTAAAATCATGAATATTAATAGTTTTAAATTTAATAAGATCAGAGACCCAATTACAGATAACATTAATTCAGACAAGTGAACCTTAAGATTATGTTTCTTTGGAATCACTTTTGATACCAAATTATTTACCAATCAGTGTTCTATCAGAAAAATAGAACCACTATTGTTACTTCCTAGATATAATCATATTTACAGGAAATTGTTTTAGGAATTGATCTCTTGTAATTCTGAGAGCCATTTAAACAGTCCGATAGCCTCTTATTTTATATGTCCTTAAAGTCTAGAGTGCAGGCAGTCAAGAATTAAAATGGTTATATTGTGGGTGAGAGCAAGAATGACTTGGAACATACAAACCAGAAAAAAGCCCATGAGAAGAAAATAGAAATTTTAGCTGCCTTCATCGATGTGAAGAGTGTATTTTATAGGAGAAACCAGTGCCTTTTTTCATGTACCTAAATATTCACATGGGCTAGAAGTAGAGAAGCTAAAGGAGGATTAAAGGAAAAGTGGAATTGATTGCAGGCCAAGCAGCTGCTTGAGGAAAATCAACAAATAAACATGAAGATTTGTGAACAACAAGAGTCTTTGTACTGATGTCCTGAGTGTAAAAACAAAATGGCTGCTGCTTCATTTCTGACCTTCAGATCTTCTGGAAAAATATCTGCTGTGGCTCATCCAGAAGCATGTAAGGAAGAGAATGCTGGGAAGTGGTCAATCGAGCCAAGATGACAAATTCCAAAGCCAGCTAAAACACATTAATTTGTACAGCAAAACATATGATTATCTATAAGTGACAGAAAAACTATAAATAGGCTCACATTAAATACATGTCAGGTTTTCCCATCAAAAGATTTTGCATTGATCTAAAGAAGTATTCATTTTTTAAAGATTTTTGGATTTAATTTCAGTTGTGTTGAAGATATTCTACAGTAATATTTTCACCAAAAAATCAACAGCTTATTCAGAGGTAATTAACAAGTCATTAGCTATTTCTTGCCCTTGTAAGACACAAACACTGTAACAAAAAATATAGGTTATATTTTATAACAATATGAAACAAGTATAGTAACTGTTCAAATTTTTTTGAAAATTTTATAGAAGTATCCTTGGCTTTATTATAAAAATATATATAGCACCATTATGGTTCATGTTCTCCATCCTAGCTAAGATTTCTATTTTTTTTCAGGGGTGAGGGAACAACTTGATTACGTCAATAACTTCTCATACCTGCCTCCCTTTCCTCAAAAAATCACACAAAAACCTGTACGATCCTTTAACTACGTAAATTCAAATAACATCTATGCATTTGCCCCCATTTCATTCATCATCCTGTAGGATTTGCAGGCAGGCACACCTCTCTGGCTTCCTTGTTCAGTATCATAGAGACTAACTGAACTCCAGATTCACTGGCCTCCATGCCATTTCTGCACAGGGCAGGGATTCTTCTTCTTCATGCCCTTTGTCTAGGTCTCCCTGTGACCACCACCCTTATTTTCTTCTGTATTTTATTCAGATGTTTTATTTTCAGTGAGGTCTACCTTGAACATCTAGATTTAATACTTTAATTTGCATTCTCCCTCCCCCAACACTCTTTTGCCTATTTCCACTTTTCCCTTAAAAAAAAATTCAGGAATTTTCCACTTGTTTAACAACCGATTTACTTGTTCACCATGTTTACTATCCATTCTCTGACTACTTTAGCCTGAACATGAGCTCTTTAAATGCAGATATCTTTGGCAATTTTTCTCCCTAGTACATCTAAATCCCAACCGTTTAGAATGGTGTGCGATACATAGTTGGTGCTTATGTGTGATGAATGACTGCTTGTATATGTAGAAGAAGCCAAGTAAGATGGCAAGTGAAGACAAAATGGGTTTCAGCTGGCCAATGTAGGGTTTTATGTAAATTACTTTGTGCTGGAATAAAGCAGCATACTGGAAATTGAACAGTATGTCAGCATGTTTGTGGACATTGAATAAATGCAGGAAAAAAATTGAGTTCAAGAAAATTAAAGAACTATATGCTGAAAAAGTAAGCTGTTGCTATACATTTTTTCCTAACTGGTAATTTGCATTTAGGTTTTTAGTCATTAGGGAACCACTAAGTATCTGCAACACCCCATGGCATAATGAGCATTATTTCAGACAATAGTAGATCAAATGGGCTGTAGTGGGAAAAGGCATTTGGAAACTCTAGCAATCATCCTTCAAAAATCTTTAAAGGGTAGTTGAGATACAATGCCATAAAATTTAAATATCACTTAAGACATTTTTGTGATAATTGCAAGTTTCTGTATCATTAGTATGGTTCCCTTTGTCCAGAAATTTTATATTTCTGTTATCAGAGTCATTTTTATAACCTTTACAGACTTATAAAAGTTATGTACTTGACAAAGCCAGTCCTCAGTTGATTTTTTATAACCATAATCTGAGAAGAGAATCAGAATGGAATTTATACATGTTAAAGTTTAGACCTTGATTCAGTTTTTTAAAAATTTATTTCAACTGTCTATTTAATTATTTAAATTAAGAATACCATACCAATAATTAAATAGCTTTAAGAACACAGACAACACATAAACAGCAATATTAAAGATATGTAATATGCATACAGCTTGAAAATAGACAAAAGATAGTCAAAGCTCAACTGCTCATGTTAATAAAAAGAAAAAGGAGGCTTAATCTGATAGAGGGTGGTGAAAACTTGATACTTGAGCTTGAGTGTTAGGAATCTAAGAAATAAAGTATTCATTTCATGAAGCATAAACTAATGGGTGTCTGGAATTTCTTTACTGGTATTTGCTTATCTGTACAAGCCATGTCATGCAGATATTAAAGACAACCATCTCTGAGACTGATTCAAAGCACACATTCAAGAGAATTGAGCTATCCATCATCTCTCCTCAAACTGATATACTGTATTTTGCCATGTATAATGCACACCTATGTTTTTATCCCAAGCTTTCAGGAAAAAAAATCTTTTGTTTTAATTTTTCAGTCAATTATTTATTTATATTTAGATACTTGTTTTTGTATTATAAAGGAATTTTAGCATTTATTTTGAACATATTATGGTACAAGGAATTTTATGTAACAAGTAATTACAAAACACAAGAACAGATACAAAAGTATCTCAGGTATTACCCATGTATAATGCGCATCCTTATTTTTCTCTCAAAAATTTGGGCAAAACAGTGCACACTATGCACAGCAAAATACAAGTAGTTAAATATTTTGCTTTAAAGTAGCTTCTCCTTAGATTGCAGGATGAATGAAATGGTTAAACTTTCTCATAAAGTACTTAAACCCAATATATTTGCCAATTTGGAAAATAGAATATCCAATGATAATTTTCCTGTATAAACCTTGGAAATAATTGCTCAGAAATACGACATTATGTTATGCTTTAGTACTCTAATTTATAATGAGCACTTAAATATTGAAACCTCTTTAAACATGTAATTGAAGGCCAAGCTCAATCCATTAGTAATGCAATAATGAAATTATTTTCTAGAATTCATATAGCAACTTAATAAACTCAAACTTGTAGTTCAGGGACCATATAGTATGTGGAATAAAACTATTGCTGTAAATAGTTTCATAAAATAATTTTACTTAAATACATTTTGTGCAAATTGCATTAGAAATTTTTTGTCTCATATTCAGACTGATAACCTCATATTATCCATATTATTATTTATTGGATTACTGAATATTTAATATTAAAACATATACATACTAAAATTTCAATAGATTTAACATCACTGTTTTTGATGCTGAAAAAAAGTTTTTATAAGTGCTACCAGATTGAGAGTAATTTTACAATACCTTCACTTGCAAGGTCCATTGCTATTATATTTCAGCTAAAACAAAAATGAAAGAAGAAAAAATGAACTCTGAAAGGGATAAACCAGAGAAACAATTTTCAACACTAGTGTGCCGCATGGATTTTTAAAACATGCAATACTTGACTAGTCAGGGGCACTGACTCCTTTTCCCTTAGATTGTCAAATAAAAAAATGACAACAGTCAACACAACAATTTGGTGTGAATGAATAAAAATAAAACCTATTTTTTGGTGTGCTGCAAAATTTTAGTAATTAGTTTACGTGTGCCATTGTAATGAGGTACAAAACATGAATCCCCTGAAAATAGGGGGACACTCCCACTATCCTGCCTTCAGGTAGGATGATGGGCAGGAGAGGCGCTCACAGAGCAGGAAGTACAGCATTTAAGAACATTACATAACAAAGGCAAGATTAACAGCCTTGCCTTTCTGAAAGGAAGATCTAGGAAGTGGCAGAATTGGTCTCTGCGAAACTGCAGTCATTCATAACAAAGGGAGGGGAGCGGGGAGGGCGGAGCTCATACACCGCCTATGCAAAAGGACAGAAGGCAGGGGTTGGCTGCCCACCCTGTCCCTGTGCCACTGGGAACTCTTGTCTTGACTAAAGATGGCAGCCAAAACAGGGCCAATGACCCTGGGGAGCTGACAAAACTGATGGACACTAACCCACCATAGAAAGAACCAGATATGAGATCACAAGGAATTTCTGAGCAGAGCATTTAAATGAATGGGGGCTGAAGGTCAGAAGCGGAGCCCACAGGGTCTGCAGTGAGAAAGGCAGTATTCCAGGAGGTCTGAAAGTCAGCAGGGAGAGACACAAGGTCAGGGAGGTCTGAGAACGGAGTCTGCAGTGGGGGTCTGCCTGGGGGGTCTGCCTGGCGGCCTGCTTGAGAAGGCAGCAGAGCTGGCGGTTCAGCAGGGTTGGGGGGCAGGAGGCGGGTGTCCTGCCTACCCACCTAGATTCATGAGACATGCTTGGATCTGAGTTGTGACTGGTTTTGAGCTGCAGCCTACTGCTTCTCCAAAACGTCGTACCTCTGCGTGTTCTGCAACTGGCCTGGTCTGGCAGAGGGAGGCAGGGCTACGTGTTTGGGGTGTTTTTAAAAGGAGAGGGATTTAACAGTAGAAACCTGCCATTATTCTAAATCTGTATAAACTTTAAATAAATAACCCTTTCCTTTTTCACCCAACTCTTGTATTGGGAGTCACGCTTATCGGCGGCAAGTGATTGAGCCGCATATCTGTTCCAGAACAGCATTGGCTAGTTCTCTAACACCATGAGATTAAAAAGGTTTGAGAATTCCTGAACTAAAGTAATACATAGACAAAAGTAAATTTGGGAAATGACCTTTTGAAGTCAATATGTATATCTAAAAATAATATCACAAAATTTCTAAGTTATCGGAAAGAGAAAATTATAAAAATCTTTGCAAGTAACATTTTGTTATTTTTATGCTTTTCCATTACATTCCCTGAGTACTACTGTTTTTATGCTTTTAACTATTAAGTTATTATCAACTAAGTTACCATTTCATATAGTACTCAGAATTAAAAACATGCAATATTTCTAGGAAAGACTACACCATATTACTAGTGATAAATTTAAGCGTTTATAATAATGAGTCATGCTATTTCTCAGAGTAAATTTCTTTAAAACTCTTGAGAACTGAAAGCTTAGTGCCTGCATTAACATAACTTCACTATTCAGTATTCCACATTAACATTATTTGACTTCCAGGAAATACTTACTCAGGAAGGTAAAGTTACAAATAAGTTTATTCCATAAATTTCATGAAAATCCAGGTACCCAAACAATAGAATATTTAGTTCTTCAATATTTAAATATTACTCATTTCTCACAGCCATAAGTTGCTCAAGGGCTCATTCAAGCTCCCTTTAGAAACCCCACTGAGTACCCCACTAATACATTATTCCACAAATTAGACCCAATTTCAAATACAACATCTCACTGAAGAACCTGTATTTAATTGGACCCCTCAAATCTTATAAATATCTTGTCCTTGACCTTCCTGTGATTTTCAAGATAGTTCACTCACTTGTGTAGTCAGTAAACCTATGTCTACTTAACCAATGGATTACTTTGGTAGTCATTCTGGAGAGGTGGCAGGGGTTACCCTCATTACTTAAAAAATGTTTAAGATTTTTATTGATTTATTTACTATGTGATTTCCATAAAATAAAAGAGCATTAGTATCACTGTTTTGTTATACTCAGCAGCTTGCCATATGGTAAACATACATTAGAAGACAATTAAGGGTGAAAAAGTACTGCTTTTCTCACATAACACAATTATATAGTGTGAAAACATTCAGGAAGTGTTTATGAACTCCGTAGATGTTGAAACATAAGCTATTTCTTCACAAGACATAAGGAATTTTGCAAGGGAAACATAACCAACATTTAGTTCTTTTTTAGAGATCTAATTAGTATGTCTTTTAAAGAAAAGCTGTCTAACATTTAGATTATTTTTATGTGAATTATAATCACATGAAATCTTCAGACTGTAAATCAGGCGAAAAAATCTTTTAACTCTCGATAACCTCACATATGATTATGCAGTTTTATAACAGATTAACAGCAGACCAATGTTTATATTAAAATCTAGGCTTGAATTAGTGCAAGATACAGTTCCATGAGATTGTTATAATGCCTGGGAGATTTGAATCTTTACTCAAAAATGTGTAAAAAATATTGTTGTACAGGAAAGAACTGAACAAGAGACATTAAAATTTAAGTAAAGTCAGTAAATTTGATATAAATCAGAGATGAATTTGTAAATTATTGAAATATAACATACTTTAGAAAAAAGTACACTAGTTATCAGTACCAGCTAAATGAAAGTCAACAAAGGCAACTATATAATCAACACAGAGAAAAAGAAAGAATATTATCTATATCTTGGAAGCTCCCTGCATGTTCCCTCTCCATTGTTATCTTCCTTTAACAATGATGTTTTCATGGAGATGTTTTGGCGTTTCCTTTTGTGTGCGCTTATGTCAAAAGTTATGCTTTGAATATATGAAGCTTATTTTATGTCAATTATACCTCAATAGTTGTTTGTAAAAAGTAAATACACAAGATGATTTCAAAGAATGATATGTGCTATAGAGTGGTTAAATAGAAGGAAGAAGAAAAACATAAAAACAACCCCTTTGAGATTACATTTTTTTTCATGAGAGACCTGCATGATAAGAATGAGTCAAACATGAAAAGATCATGAAAAACAACATTACACACACACACACACACACACATACACACACAGTGACTACATGTCACAAACATAATCAAGTTAAAGATGTCAGGCACTAAATAGTATTAATGAACAATTCTTTATTTATAAGGTACAAAGCTGGCTAAAATTAATGTCTACTGTTAGAAGTGAGAACAGTGATTACCCTTGGGTATTTAGGTGACGGGTGGAGGCTTGTAAGGATACAAGGGATGCTTCTGAGGGCCTGTTCATATTTTCGATTTAGGTGCTGCTTGCCCACCTCTATTATGTTTGTTAAAATTCTGCGAATCACACAGCTATGATGTAAACACTACGTATACATACATATACTATTATATATAGACTAAAACTTAAAGTTAAAAATTATACTAAAATATGAAATAAAAATATCATCCCAGTTCGACACTTTCCAAGAATTAACTTTTGTTAAAAAATGATATCCTCATTCTGACCTAGAATTAGAAATTATCTACACCTACTGGAGCTCTAGGAGCTCCAGGGACATTGACTTGCTTGCACTTCAGGCTTGCCCTGTGTGACTGCCTACTATGCTCCCATGACCAGAGAAATCTCCAGAGAAGAGATGCAGGAAGTTGTTGGCATGTATTAGACTTCTCTGTTAACTACCTCAGGTGTAGACCAAGGAGACGGAGTTGGGAAATTGATACTTTGTACTTCCTACTTTGCCCCTTTTTTGTGAATAATAGTATCCTTGACACTCATTTTTTTCAAAAAAAAAATGTTCATTGATTTTAGAGAGACGGGAAGGGAGGAGAGAGAGAACCATCAATGTGAAGGAGAAATATTGATTGGTTGCCTCCCATTTGTGCCCCAAACAGGGATTGGACCCACCACTTGGTATGTGCTCCGACCAAGAGTCAAATCCCAACAGATTTTGGTATATGGGATGATGTGCAAACCAACTGAGCCACAGCAGCCACGGTATATCTGACATTCTTAACAGAACTCTGGCTTTGTTTGTAATTATGATCTACAGTGAGCTTACTGTGGGTGGCTCCAGACCGTCCATTCACAGAGACAGCCAGAATCAAAAATTGTTCATCACTTTTGGGTATGCTTTATGATGGCTCATGGGCTTTTTCAGACTCTACACCCTTGAGTAGGGTAGAGAATTATCTTTTACACATAGAGTTTTCCCATAAACTAAAATATACTACATACATTGTAAAATATGAAAAAAATCAACCACATTCAAAAGGCGAACTTGGTCATAATTAAGAGTGGACTTGATGATAAATAAAGGTGGATAGAACCGATAGCATCAGAATTGCTAGTCCAAGAATATAACACAGTCACAAGTTGGGTGTGAGTTAGCATGTCAGGTGGGATAGGCTACTTAATAGCTGACAGCAGAGAAAACAACATCAACAAAAAAAAGACTGTAGAGATAGAGGACATAAACTGTGTCACCTAAAATAGGAGAAAGTAACTCACAAAAAGAAAATACAGAGTTAACAAAGAACTAAGTCGTGAGGATATTTTTAGAGGGCTATGGTATGGTGGTGTACAAGAAAGGTACTTGGCAGTCAAAATTCTGACATCTATGAGAACTTCTGTTTATAAACCTGTCTCTAAATGTCTAATGTCAATGTAATTCATTTAATGCAAATGAACTATGTATTTTCCATATTATTTAAAAGGTGTACATTCTCAAAAAATAATTTGGAGCCTGAAGTGCTTTGCAAATTACCTGGAATTTGGTGGTAAGGGTCATAGTCCTCCTTACGGCTGACACACTTGAGTGATTGAGTAGGACTTCAACTGGAATGGTTTTTGCCTCAGGGCCAAGGAACAATAGTTGCAGTATAAAGTCTCTGCTGTGTGCATAGTAGTGAAGCTTGGGAAAGTCACTGGGGAAATGTAGATGTCAAAGCAGTTTAACAGATGTAAAAAAAAATCCTACTTTTACACTGTCAAAAAATCTGTTCCAACTACTATGTTTTGATCAAAGTCTCTTTTAAGTGCCATAAATAGATTGTGAGAGAGAACTTAAAAGAATAAGCTTTTAAAGAGAAACTTTGAATTTCAGAACTGTCTCTGGATCTAATGTTCACCTGCATAGTAACCTAGATGTGTTCATAGAGCCTGTTAATATGCCAGAACTTTAATAAGGTGGGGAGGAGACTAGTCTATGTTATGTGGTCTTCCACTGCCATATAATCTGTTTACCGTGATTTAAATGTGGATGATAGTAACGGCATTCAGGTGGTTCCTGCTGGGCAGAGAATTATAATCATGCAAAGGAAAGACAGTTGAATGATAATTTCATTGAGGTAATGTTATTTAAGAGTGACATTATTAATGATTTTAAAAAACCACAGACTTTTTGGCATATGGTTAACTGTCTCCTAAGTTTGATATGCATGTCATTAAAAATTCAAACTCAATTTACTCTTCTATCTTTGTGTGTATGTATTTGTTATTTTATGAAGTTGGCCTATTGAGATTTCTGTTAATGAGTAAAGGTATTCAACAATCTGTTTTTGAGAAGCAACATGAAAATAGTCATAAAAAACACAAGTTCTATGAAAACAACTATTTCCGTATAATTTATGGCAAAGAATAGCTTTATTTTGGTCTAGATTTCATTGGAGATGCATTTTAGTTAAAGCAATGATTATCCTTTTTCTAAAGTTTTGACACTTATGCACAGCTGAACAACTGTCCTATACAGAAAGCGTCAGAGTCTGACATCATTTTGCTTGCATTACTTGTTCCCCTTTTCCAAAAATGATCATTTTCTACCCTGCATTTTTCCCTATTATTTTACCTATTTTAAGCAAAATATCATTTTAATCTAGCACACTTGTGCCTGACAATTGTGCTAATATAGTTTCCTGAATATCAATGTTAATGTCAAGTTATTTTCCATGTGCCCTTTAAGAAAAACCTGGTGCATCTAATGTTCAGACATCTACATTTTTCTTATTTTTCATTAACAGTTTAAAATTTTTTTCATTACTATCAAACTAGGCTAATATACAGAGGGACTTGGATGAACATGACCTGTATATCATTTATAAGGAAGGATCTATCATACCACTGAACACAAAGCAGTTTGGAGATGTCACAATGGATACTATCATAGTTTTTGGTGAAATTTACTTCTTCATTTAGGTAAACTATACTTAATGGAGAAGTTATTTACCATCTTTTTCCTACTGCTATATTTATCACTTCCTAGCATAACAAAGTCTTATGAAGCAATATGTTTAAAATTATAACTTCATGTTATTACTACACAGACTATACAAGTAAGTATTTTCCCACTCTAACAGTGCCAAGTTTCCATTAAAGATATGTGGGCCCTATTTTTAACAAACCCAGTGCTAAGTAGTCTTTGTATTTTATGTCATTGAATCTTCACCAGAAATCTCAAAAGTACATATTGCTGCTTACCCCATATTACAAATAAAAATCCTGAGGCTTAAAGTGTTTGAATAATTTGCCTAAAACTTCAGAGCTAGGGATTTGGAGCAAAGACTTAAACCAAGTCACCAAACTTCAGAAACCTTGCTCTTAAACACTGCATTACTCTGGCAAACAAGGTTCTTCAGAAATTATGACAGTTTTATTTTATTCTGTCTGCTTCTAATAATGAGTAAGTAGTAAATATGTGGATTGGTTAGGTATTATAAAAATTTAAGTAACATTTATATTATCCTCTGAAAATTGTGTACTTCCCACTCACACATAGATATAATCTTATCTTCCTTTTACTTTAGTTTAGATCCTTTTCAAGACTCCTCACCTTAAATAACTTTTCTAATGGTGTCTACCTTATATCAGTCTTCCTAAATTTACACTACATAGCAATTTCTTTTTAAATTTAGTGTATCATTATTTTAATTTAATTTCAGTTAGTTCTCAAGTAATTTCATGTAATGATTTTGCCAGCTTTATTGAGTTATAATTGGCATGAATTAAATGCACAGATGCAAAGTACACACATACATATATTTTAAATAATTGCACAATTTTATTACTAGCACAATATTACTAAATGTTCTGTTTTTCTTCAGTGAAACTACTAAAAATGTTCTGACATGTCACATTTTTAAAGTGATGACCTTGTGATCTCACCTGATGCTATTTTTGTGATACTATTTTCTTAGTGACATTTTTCACAGAACTTACAAAATTGCATCTGTAGTGGACTTGTACAATTTTAACATTTTCTATGGTTTTAAATTTGAGTGAACATGCTGTTTTGAAAAGAGAACTTTCTTATACACTGTCAAATAAAAACAATAAATGTCTCCATAGTTAGAAAAGTTGTGATTTATTTAAATTGCTATCTCAGGTCAAATTTGCAGCAACCACTACAGGGAATTAAAAACAACATAAACCAGACAAAGAAAATATAAGATGATGTGAAATATATGGATAGATCTTAAATGTCATGGTACAGTTCTTAAAAGTACACTAAGATTACAGAAAAGAAAAAGATCATGAAGATTAACGAAGATTTCAAAGAATTACATAAAGTGGAAGAAATATAAAACTTGGAGAAATATAGGAGAAAAATCTAAATATAGAAATTAATTATATAGACTTATTTGGTCAATTTTAATACTGTTAATAAACGTACATTTATGGCCTAAAGCTACAGTTTAACAGACAGAAAATAAATGTGTACCGGTAATTTTTGTATTGCCTAATAAGTAGCAAATTTTCTAAAATGAAGAAACTAGTATTTCTCCTTTTAGTCATAAGCTGTTTGTTATCAAAGATCTTAATATTAAAAGGGAAAAATGTGAATAACAATAAAACAGTATTTTTATAACTAGAAGTCTATTGCTAATTTATTATGTGTTTGTATGGCTAACTAAATTTAAATCCTAGGACATGACTTCTAAATGTCACCAAAGTCTGAAGAATATCTTAAATCATAAAATTGGCTCAGTGTATTAAGAGTAACTTTGGATTCTAGATTAATATACTCCATTTTAATTAGACCCAAGAAATTACACTATAGTTTATAATATTATGGATGAATATTAAAAAATTCTAATTAACCTCATTAATATTGTGTAAAGATAATAAACCTAAATTATTCAGGTTAGTTATTTTGATATATATTAATCTAACTTTCAAGCTTGTCACAATGAATTCTTTTGCTTATAAAATCTGTTTTATTTATACCTACAAAATTTTCCAGCAACTCATTTAATATTATTTTGGAAATTATAAAATAACAATGGGCAGACCTTATCTAGAAGACATTATCACATATGCTCTATACTATGGTGTTAATAAACTGCATTCTTTGAATTTGTTTATGAAATATATTAAACATAAGATTTATATTTGTATGGTCAACTCAAGACAATTAAAACTAAAATCAATAGACAATTTGCTGTAATTTCATTGATATCAGGCAAGTTAAAATCATGAGAAATTAGATTGTAAGAATAATTTATATGTACTTCATACAAATCCCCTATCAGACATATGGTTGGCATATTTATTTTTCATACTTTGGGTTAACTGGACATTTTCTTAATGGTATAATTTGAAGCATAATATATTAAAAGGATGATGAACTCCAATTTATTTTTTTGTTGTTCTACTATTGGTATTGTATTATAGCTATGAAACCATTACTTAACTCACATCACAAAAATTTACACTTATGTTTTCTTCTACTAATTGTATAATTTTAGATCTTACCTTTATGTCTTTGATCTGTTTGTGGTAGTTTTTGTATATATTGTTAGGTGTATGTCCAAGTTCATACCTTTTGTATGTGAATATCCAGTTAGCAGAGCATCGTTTGTTGAAGTCTATGCTTTCTCTTGAGTTGTCTGCACACCGCGTTAAAAATCAATTGACCATAAATGTAAGGATCTATGTCTGAAATCTCAACTACTCTTCATTAATTTACATCCATATAAAAATACCACATACTTTTGATTACTGTTATATTTACAGTAAAGTTTTAAAATCAGCAAATGCGACTCCTACCACTTTGTTCTTTTTTAAGCGTGTTTGGCTCTTCAGTGTGCGCAACATTTCCTGTGGAATTTTAGCTCAACCCCTCCACCCTCGGTCCAGCTCTCTAATTTCCCCTCCCCCACCAGCTGCTCTCTCTGCGTCTCCACTTTCTAACACAGATTTTCCAAATACAATTAAACAGATTCTTTAGCATTTACCTCAATGAAAACTGGTAAATCAAAAAACTAAAACACAAAAACCTCTGAAAAGTTATTTAAATGACATGCAATTACATTTGCAGTGGCCAAAATATTCACTCTTCTTTTTTTTTTTATGTTGTAGAAGCATATCCATTGACATGGAAAAATGTTCACAACATACAGGTGAGGGGACAGAAAGCAAGTTATAAACAGTATTTACAGTATGATCTTGAGTTATTGTTTAAAAATCTCAAACCATATCGCTCATTATTTGCATATACTGAGGCATTCTTTTTGGCTCAGACCTGAGGTTGTAATTCCTACCATGAGCCTTAGAGAAGACATAGCCATAGTCTAAAAGCCCTGGGGGTGATTTCTGAACCATAAAGACTTCCAGGAACCATTGTTATGTCAGTTGAGACAGCAGCTTCTCTCATACCTTTCCTGTTCTGTGCTGATAAAGTTGTGGTTCTTGGTCTAAATTTCTCCAATGAAGTTTATCTTGCATAGTTTTAGGTAGTACAAATGTAGGACAGCGGACTAGTCCACCAGTAAAAGATGACAAACATACGAAATAGAAAAAACAAATAAATGATAATACGATTATTATGATTTTGTAAGAAGAAAGAAAGCAATCATCTTTTCAAAATGTAATGTATAAAACAATGTACAGAATTATTCCAGTTATTTGAGAAAAAAGTACAATTAGATTGAAAAAGATAAGAAGGGTATAAGGCAAATTTCACTTTCTGATGACTCCAAATTTACACCTTACTCAACAGTTTTGGGTATCTGCTGTTTCCTAGACACTCGTTGCTGACTTTCCTTCTGATCCCATTGATACAGCCAAAGGCCTAGTGTATATGTACATTTGGAGGAAGTGAGGATTGCAATACTGGAAGAGGCATTATCTACAACAAATTGAATTATTAAAACCAGACTCTGAGTCTTCAAGGCCACCACCTAAAAAAGTGAGAGGACAGTGAGGTTTGTGAGTGGGTTTTGTTATCAGACAAAACAGCTATGACAATTACCTGCTATGGGAATCTGAGAAAAAGTGTAACTTCACTAATTCTCATTGGAGGTGATCCAGAATAATGAGTTATAAAAAACAAATAAACAAAAACAAAACATCAACAGCAACAACAGCAACGGCAACAACAAAACTACCAGTACCTAGCTCACAGAACCATTGTGAGAAGAGGGAAAAAAATATGTATAGTGCCAACTAAGTATCTGACGTAAGATCAGATAATCAGGAAATGTTTCCTCCCTATACCTACCTCTTTTGTCTCCTGCAAGATGACTTTGACATAAATAAAACAGCTTAACAACGAGTTGTTATAAATGTAGTAGCAACATTTAAAAATGAGTATTACATTTGATCTAGGATTCAGGGCCATTTCTGGGTTGTAGAATAAGTTATGTGATACAGGCAACATTCAGTCTTCTTGAGTTATTGCTGGATTGTCAAGTATAAATTACTTGAAACAAACAGGACTCAAATTGGAACTCATAATCACCAGTCATTTTGTCATGGTTTCTGAATATAGGCAACAATTGATTCAAGGAATAAGGTGAAATATGACTAATGCATATACATAGATGAGGATGGGAAAACAATCATGGAAATGTAATTGCATTTTCACATTTATAAAACGTTACAATACTATGTGAGATATTCTCTTTGAGTAATTCTGTTCCATGAACATTGCTGTTGATATAATCATTAAAGAAACACCTGATTAAACTATTTAGGTTAGTTATTTATGGAATTGGGAAGAAACTCTCATACTTGCTCAATGGTGGGCAGGAATAAGACAATAAATCCCCATATCGTAGTGAAATTTCTAAATAAAATTTCACTTTATCATATACTTTGATTTATAAATTTGCTTAGTGCTTTTCAGAAAATAATTGGAGTAAGATTTTTAAAAAAATGAAACAAAGGACCTACTAAGTATTAGTGTCCTTATATGAGAGTTTGGACTGAATGATTTTTATTTCATTTAGATATTAATATTTTGTTTTCTGAAAATGGAAAACTATTTTTTTTACTTAAAAACAGAATTACCACATTTAATTATTTTGCTAGTTGATATTATATTAAGAACAAAAGGCAGCTATGCAAAAAGTAAAGCTCAATTACAGTTAAGATTTTTCCTCCTGAATACAGACCTCCACTGGCAAATATTCCTTCAGAGTACACGGTAATCGGTTTCTGCTGGGTTATACTGAAGCACAGTTCAGAGGACAGCTGCAACAATTTTCTGCTTGGATCAATTATTTTAGAGACTTCCTTCATCTCAAGTGACCATGATTAACAAGATGAAAGACAACACTGAAAATTGTTTGAAGGGCTTTAAAAGTCAACAGTGAGAACAAATCAACTGGTTATATATAGTAGTTAATTTCTGCCATCACATGACTCATTTCTGTTAAGTGGGGTCTATTGATTTATTGTATACATATTTGGGGATTATCTTTAAAAGTAGATTACAAAAAAAATAATTTATTGAACTTAAGCCTTTTATGGGGAAAATGTATTACTACTAATAATCTCCTTACTGATTTGTTTTCAGGTTTACTTTCATTATGATTTAATGAGCAGAACGTTATCTAATTAAGGGGTATATTTTTAGTCAAAATATAGTTTTTAATTCCTCAAGCGATGTTTTCTCAAGTGGACTTTGTAGTCGCTAAAACATGAAAAAAACCAAAGACTTAGCAAAGATTTGGACATATTTTAAAAACACACAAAAAACAATGCACATTCTTGAGCCCAAACACTGGTCTTCATTGTTCACTAGGACAAAACCTTCTCATTTTGCTCATATAACTCCATTTCTGGGTCCTGGGGAGAATAGTATTCCTTAAGGTTATTGTACTGATTTTTTTCCACTTTCCACTTCATGTATTTAACAAATATAATAGGTTACAAATATAAATAAATATAATCAAAATTAACCTAATGAACCTGAACCTCAGAAATTTTTCACCATGTAATGACTCACTCATATATTAAATCTTAATTATATTATCTCTAACATAGTAAGTTTTGATACTACTTAACTTTTAATGTTTGCATAATTTGACTCCCCTCCTGGGATGTAGGTTAGCTCACTTAGCACCTGCAGCAGATAATGTCAGTGCTCTGACCGTGTCCCCCTGTTTGTTTACCATTGGCAAGTACACGGGCTCCTGGTGTGCCTTCATTCCCTATTGCCAGCACTGGTATCTCTGTCTCACAGGGCTTCCTCCAGGATGGCAGAGCTCAGGTGTAGAGTACAAGAATTACCCGCTCCAAGAGTCTGCCCTGAATGGATGACTTGTGGGTATGGGAATGTAGATATTTCTGCTCTCCTGCCCCAAGCGAGATAATGACATGACCCTACCCTTGACTCTAAAGCTCCCTATGGAACTGAGTCATATTACCCACTGGATATTAGACTTGATGTTCTGCTTTGCTTGGCTTCCTTCCTTGCTTTGTCTTACCTCCATCTCTATTAGAATTTTCACACTAAACTTCCAGGTCTGATTCTGTGCAACAGAATTTAAAACAATACTCAATCTCAATCTCCTTCTCCATTTCTTGACTTTACTAATGGAGTTTATAAAAACTAAATATTGTATTTCCCTACTTCCCTTATTTCACCTCACCTTAAGACTCTACTAGTTCACCTCACCTAGAGACTCTCAGAATCTTGGGCCTGGCTTTATGAGCCGCTGGGATAATGAAGGCAGCAAGCTAACTGTGATTCTTGTTATGTGAGACAAATGAACTTCCATTTGCATTATTTTACTAAACATTCTAATATTTCCAAATGCATTATGGCTTGTCAAGGAAGGGCACCATAATTTTTACCTCTTTTGGTCCTTTTAATACTCTGTGTAATATAAAAATATTATGTATGAATAGAGAATATTATGTATAATTATTATATATGTTGTGTGAAGTGAAAAGTATTTTATGTATTATAAAATATTATATTAGTTATTAATTTGACAGATGTATAGTTTCTTACTCATCTCTCACCAGGATATAAACTCAGTGAGAGCAAAGATGTAGATTTTTGTCACTTTTTCCCTAATGCCTTATTACATGTTAAAGGCATATTAAAAATTCAATAAAGCTTGCTTAATTAAATATATTTAGAAGTAAAAGATATGTATAAAATTTTAAAAATATGATTTTTAGAGCTTTCAAGGTAACATTGCATGCATTGTTTTGTTCCACAAAAAAAAAAAGCATAGAAAATATGTTGAAAGGTTATTATATCAATTATGTTGTCTAAGTATGTTGTATGGACAGCTCTCTATCTACTGTATGGTTAATAAGTAAATAGATGAATGGATAAATTTGAGAATGAACTCCAGTAATATTGACTGCAGTTCCTAAAAAGAATGAGTTCTCAGTTAATGAAGAGCATGTATATTAAATTTTATTTCAAAGAGCAAGGTGTTTTTTTTTTTTTTATTGTTGTTGGTTTTTTTGTTTGTTTGTTTGTTTTGTTTTTAACCTGCAAGAATTGTCAGGGCAACAAGCAGCAAGGATGGTCACATGACATTATCAAAAGTTCCCTGACCCAAATTATGGAATCTCAGTTTAACTATTCATTAGTTACATAATCTTGAATTTATTTTAACCTTCTAAAGTAAGGGTAAGCATAACCTTACAAAGCTACATTGTCATCCACTTGTATCTATTGCTTGCTGCTTCTGTTTCATTACTACCAGTTACACTACCAACAGATATTTATAAGAATCAAGCTACATGAATTTACTGTTTTTATCAGTTAAAAATGGCTGAAGATTGGCAATTCATAGCTCAACCTATTTAGTGGATATAAAATTAACAAGACTCTATCCTACTGTCAACATTCTTTGAAATTATATGGTAATTTATGTAAAATTACATAAATGGTAGAGTGAATCATACAGTTGACTCAAGATCCATTTGGAGTCATTTAATATTGAAGCTGGCTTACAGTGAAAACTGCTAAATGCCACAGTAGAGGACCTGGTCATATTTTTATTATTTATGACCATTGATATCTTTCCTCCAATTTGGTGATTTTAGATTTATATTGTATATGCTCATATGTGTGTGTCAAAAGTGCCTACCTCTAATACAAAATGTACTGACCGCTCAATTTTTATTGTGACAACACCTAGCAACTGAGTATAAAACCCTATGTCTTGGGCTACCAGCAGGTGACCAACATGTCTTTGGAATGAATGGGAGATAGATCACATCTTCACCCCATTACCAACATAATGAGACATACTGTATTTTCTTAATTAAGTGAAAATTGCTTGGAGGCATTTTTAGTCATAATCTCAGCTAACTTCTTAATTTCAATATATTGCTATTTAATTGCTTTAGGATACTTTATCAAATGAATTAATTTAGCAGAAAATGTATTCTTGAGGGAACTCATTGTGTATGATTTTCTAAATATTTTCTTACCTAACACAGCCAAATTTTTAGTAATTTGTGGTAAGAAAATTCTTACACTTGTATTTTAGTTATAGCAAACATAAAAAATAATCCATATATACCATACATGTCTAATTTATAAGCACTAGAGAAGAAAGGAAATAAAAATTCCCTTTGAAGTTCTCCTGGGGAGGGAACAGTTACTAGTTTAATTACTTTTTCTTTTACATTAATAAAGTCAATCCATGGAATTAAACACTATTTATTGCAATGTCTCAAGTGAGCTTTATATTTATGCCAGGCTCTAGAGTCAAGCAAAATTAGTTTGGGGAGAGAAAGTAAAGGTCATGTACCCTAAACAGATAAGGACACAGTTCTGTGAGGTTTAAAGATTAATTGAAGTTGCAGTTATTTACAGGTAGATACAATATTTGAATATGAGGGAATAACTAAGAGGGCAGTGAAAGATCTCTCAGGCTGCACATTACAGAAAGAGTTGTCGGGAGGCAAAGATTTTCTGAGGAAAAAAGAGCTAGCTTTTAGATGTGTTGAACTTGAAATGGAAATGCCCAGCAGGCACTTAGGAGACCCAGGACTGAAATTTAAGTAGAGAGATTAGAGCTGGAGATGAGGATTTAAGATCAGTCTCAGATAGATCATTGTTAAGCACTAAACTCTGTGAACTCTCAGAGGACGATTATGACTGAAGACTAAAATTTTCAGTAAGTATATATGAGAAGTGAAAGAAAGAACATTTATAAAGTGACTTCAGGAAAATTTCTCTTGTCTCACTCTTATCAATGCATTTAATTGTCCCTTCTATTCTGGTTCAATTCTAATGTTACTTAAAATTATTAAGAGTCTACCATCTTAAATACAAAAAGAAACAAAACCCCATTTCTTTCTCAAAAACACATACACAAGCTTATCACTACCCATTGTTTCATAGATATCTTTCTTGGAAGTTTATGTGCTCTTCTCCATTCCCTTATTCCCCCATCCCCTTTATTTTTTAACTTGCACAGTTTGGCTTTAGCTCCCCCTGCACTACTATGATCAGCTCTGTAAAGTCACCAATCAATGATTCCTTATAGTAACTACAATGGACAAACTTCAGTGTTTATTCTGCTAGACTTGGAATGTATTGGTTATGTTAACCACTTTCTCCCACAATACTCTTTCCTAGGCACTATGTCGACCTCTGGCTAATTCTTTACAGTAACCATTTTGTTGGTTTTTCTTCCTTTTCTGTGGTATAGTTCCCTGAATTCTGCATTAATTGTATTTCATATGGTTCTAGGGAACCATACCTGAATAATTTTTCTCAAGACCTTTTTAAAAAATTTGTTAATGTCCATAGGCATTTAGAACAATGTCTAATTTAGAATAAGTGCTCTACAGATTATTTTTAAAAAGTGTTTTCATTACCTGTGTGTTGATCTATTACTATTTCCCTCAGAATTTTGCACTTCTGCAAACTCCAGTGTTTAACAATGCAAATGTCCTACAAATTGCACTGAGCAAAGGTGGAAGCCCTCAGCACACCCCTATTAAACCCCCTACATGTCACTTGGCACTGCAGATTCAACAGTTCAACATGCTGAAAACCAGCCTGAGCACTAAGGCCTTTCTCTCAGCCTGCTCTGTCTGCGGAACGCTAATTCTATGGGTAGACACATGTATGTGTAATTATCTAGTCTTTTGCATTGCAAAGTGCTTACAATTTCCACACTCAAAATTATCCAGCACAAATTGGTATATTAAAGGCTACTGTCATTTTAGAAATAAAGTCATAAATATCAATATAAAAATAATGATTTGTAAATGTAGAGAATAAAGAACAAAACTAAATTTAGAATATATTTTTTTTATTTTCTTGCGTGAGCTTGAGCAGAGAAACATACATGTAACTTTATCACATATATTATCATCATATTCAGGTTTCAGTGTTGGTATTTTTATTTTTCACAGTTTACTATAACCAAAAAAAGTGTTGTTTCATGTTGAAAACCAGTTGTATGTTCATACATGACTATTTCTCCTACTACACGGTAAAGTCCTTAGAGGTATTACAGTGTTAGGGACACTCAGTAAAACTAAGGATTACAACATTGCAGGTATTTTTGAAAATCCAAGAAAGGTAGTCAATGATTTAAAGAACAGAGAAAACAATTAAGAATTAATCAGTGACTTCTAACAGAGAAGGTTATATTAAATGATGTATTATGGAATTACAGTGAAATATATGAAAAGATGAATAGTTGTGAAATTATGCTAAAGAAAGTGTATTATTATAATAGGTGTGATATTAATCATGATAGGTTACTTAATACCAAAAATAGTAAAAGTACTCCTTATGAGTTCTTACATCAGAGGACGAATTGCTTCTTATGGTTGACTGGGGTTCTGTTACACTCAGGGATCCAGCTGATAAAGGCTTCGCCCAATTTGTACCTGAACCATGCTTTACAGTTTTACATTGGATCATTGGAACATACAGCCTCATTAAGTTTTGTAGCAGGAGAAGGGCGCTAAAGAACCACATGCAGACTTTTCTAAGTCAGAACTAGTCACATGTCTTAGACTCACCAAGTATTGTTCTGGAAAATCAAGAGGAGAAAATGGAATATTTGGTGAGCACCACCATGATTTCCATAGGTACCAAATTTAAACCTAACATTTAAATTTAATTTTATCTTTCACAGTGTATGGCAAATCCAAAATAAAAATGGTTTAGAAAATGTAATCGTTTAAAAGAGAGAGTGTTACATTCAATATATAAGACGTGACTTAGTTTTTGGCTTAGTCACAGTTTGCTATCTACTTTTGTCTTTTCTTTTTTTGTTTTCTCCCTCCTTCCACTCCTTCCTTCCCTGCCACTTTCTCTCCCCACCACACACACACTCTCTCTCTCCATTCACCACACAGGGTGTGCAAGATACAACCCTTAAGTTTGTATGGAGCAGCTTAATATCTAAAATTGAGCACCACCTGGCCAAATTTATGAAACATTTAATCTAAGTGCTTGCTAAATTTACCCTTTTCTCTGATATCCCATCCAAACTCTAAAATTATGCTAAGCCAAGGTATGTGTTTGAACAAAGGAGAAAGAAAAGATATCACTGCCATTAATCAATCAAAAATGACTTCTCTAGCATGTTTGGGAAACAGGAACTGCTGAGGTGGGTCATCATATGCCAAGTGTGTTACACTTTTTAGATCCTCTTTGGAGTCTGTCACTTCCCAGAAATGATGCCAAAGAGTGGGGCCCCGGCCCATATTGCTCTAGGACTCACATATCACTCTTTTGCCCACCACTGTTTCCCCTAAACAATTAGAGAGGGAAGTGTTGTTAGACTTCATGACTTTCCAAGACCTTTTTGTCTTCTGTTCTTTACAAATCCATGGTCACACAAGGATTTAGGATTTTAGAATAAAAAATACCCCCAAATAGTGAAATCTACTTGTGCTTTCTGCCCTGTCACATACATTCTCTAAGATAATGAAAAGTATTGAATTTGTGGAAATTTAAGAAAAAAGTAATGGAGAAATACAAACAAAAACCATAAATAAACATCTCAAATTAATATTAACTACATGAATAATCCTGATACTGCTTTCTATTGTCTGTTCTTGCATATAAAGATATCACTTGTATGCACTTCACAGTCGTCTTCTTTTACCACCTCACTTATTTCAGCATATGATGTAATTTTCTGTCCCACTTCCTACTTTAGATTGTGATACATTCCCATGAATCAATATCCAATTTTAAATGAGGCTCCCTCCCTGAACATAACCCTCTTGATAAGATGTGACAGCTGAACCCAAAGGGATAGATGCCAGCTTTGTTCATGATTGTACTGCCATAATGAAACAAAATTTTACCGTGTTGGTCACCACAGAAAATAAATTATCTCCTTTTACATTAACAAATACTAAGAGCGATATTAAAAAGGCTATATAGATACTGTTGTGTGCATGTTTTTAAATTTAAGTACATGACTTTCTCTTTATCTCTTAAATTCATCAACATTTAGTTATTCATTTTAGCATCCTTGTATTTATATTTTGAAAGAAATAGGCTTTTCCTAGGCTATCACAACTTGTGAGTCTCACTACAAAAATTCACCTATTTGGACTATACTATTTTCTGCAACATATTTCCATTAACATATCAGAAATGAAACTGTCAACAGTATTTTGAAAATGTGACTTGACTCAGTATATCAGTTGAGTAAACATATTTTAAACATACATTATTACTTATGTTTTCTCTTAGTGAAATTATGGGAACCTGTTATTATTTCCTTGTCTAAGGAGCTATAGAAAAAATAATCATAAATTGTAAAGATTATCCATAGTTTTGGAAATTTATGTTTATATAAACTAGACAATATTTGCTAGTCTCAAAACTTAATGAACTTTTGCATTATCCATTAATGACTATATTTATATGCATAACATATAGTGCAATTCCTAACATTTAAAAGTTGCTCAAAAAATGTTCAGATATAAGAAGAGAGGAAGAAAGAAATTATATTTAAATAAATTTGAAGGAAACCTTCAAATAATGTATTTTTTCCACTTTCTGAGATTAAAATATATAAAGCAGAATACTTGAAAGATAGTCACAGACCCTCTGCTGGAAACTAAATAATGAAGAACTAGCTCATTTCAAAGAACTAGTAATGTTTTCAAATAAAAGAGCAATGTAATATTTCACTTCTCTGATTTAGTTAACTGATTTAGTTAGATAAAAGTCACTTTTCTATCACCATTATTTATGCTGTGTTTATTTAAATAAAATTTAACACAGTTGAAAACTGTTTAACTTTTTCAATTAATGGTTTCAATTCAATGATTATTGGAGTTAGCAATTGTAAGGGCACATAGACATGAAGCTTGTAACTTGTTAGACTATTTGTCAAATAAATGAGTGGTCTACAAATGGCTTTGGTCAAAAAATCAACACTGTCAACTCAAGCAAGTCACTTAATATTTTAATGATTCTTCCTCTTTGCTGAAAAGTGAATATAAAAATACCTAGCTTATTTAAATTTTTGAGGCTTTAACTAAAATATATGAAAGAACTTATAAATTTACCTTTAAAATCATTTTTTACAATTCCTTACTAAAATAACATCATTCTATATCATTCCTACTTCATAGACTTCTTGGATAAACTGTCTAAATTATTGTTCTTTACACTTGAACCAACTGAAATCTATTCTTTCCTTCCAAACTATTTTGTTTAGAGTTTTCATAAGCTGCTTTTATCATCCCATTCCTAAACTGATGATATCCTTTAAAGTATGATGGTAATCCCATTCTTGCTTTGCATAAAGGTAAAAATAAAGTGTACCCTTTAAAAATATTATCTATTTCCATACCATCAATTATTATTAATGAGGTGATTATTGCAAAGTACATATCTACAGTCCAGGCATTTCTGAGAATAAGCTTATTATCTTTTTATTTGATGGAAATCTCTAAATGGATGTTGTATGGCATCATCCAGAATATGTAAACACTGAATCATTTCTAGGAACTAGGAACTAGAGATAATTGAAATATTTAAAAAGTATAAGCAAGAAGTGGTTTTAAGTGCTCAAAAACATAAGAGGAAGATTAGAGTCTTAACATGTAAAAAGAGAATTAGGACCTATTTGAATTAGTTAAATATAAATTTTATGAATGAAAGATATAGCTATTGAAATATAAAAAGAAAAAAGCTACTTTTAATAAATAGGATAAGTGGTAAATACTACTCAGATGAAGATAGAATCAAAGAGTTGAAAATAAATTTGATGAACTCACTCAAAATGCAATACAGAGTTATTGAAATATTAAAAATATATGTGATGTGTATATATATGTGCATATATAAATATTTGTAAATATAAACATTTGTAAGGTATATAATACATAATATATTAATTAAAATATATATAGGACATAGAGGTAAAGTATAAACATCTACCAAATATATAATAGAGGTTCATAGAGAGAAAAAAGAAATAATTCAATTGAGAAATTTTTGAAAGATAATGGCAGGATGATTTCTGTTGCCTGTAATAAAAAGGTAACTGATGCTCAACTTGTTCTGCTAACACAAACAATTTTAATATAGGTAAAATATATTAAGAAACTATTTTAGACATTTGTATTTTGGCAGCTCAATTCCTAGACACTTTCCAGACATCAGAGCAGGAAAGTAGAGTCCCAGCAATGTTAGGCAGACTCACAAAGATGCAGAGGCACAAGCCAGAACTTGAGTTTGTTGAAGCGTTTTGTCAGGACACTGGAGAGGAAACATCTGTGAAAGATCATGGACTAAAAGTTTGCATGATGTGTCCTGCACGTCTTGGGCCAAGGACATGGAAGAAAATTCACAGTGCAAAATCTAAGGGTCCCAGGAGAAAGTTGCTCCTTTGGGTCTAAGAGTTGAACAGATTTGCCATAGGTTGGACAAGATTGCAAGATGTTGAAGTTTAAGTCCAGCGATATTTGAGATTCCTTACTGAGCAACTTAATCATCTAGTTGATCTCATAAGTTCACACATTAAGTAGTACTTCCAAAACTGTGTCATGATCTACAACACAGGACAAAATCCAGGTATTCCAGCCTTAAAAAGAATCTAAATCTGATGGAGGATCAGCCAGCAATGTAACTGTTTATCAGAAAAAAAAATTCAACACCAGACCCCTTGCAATCATTCAATCATACAAAAAAATTAGTAACAAAGAACTAGATGTTAGAAATAGCAGATAAACAATTTAGAACTATTATAAATATGTTCAAGAACTTAAGGAAAATATTGTTATAATGAATGAACACATACAGACCTCAGCAGTGAAATGAAAATTGTAAAACTAAGCCCAACAGAAATGTTATAACAAAAAACTACAATAGCTAAAGTGGTGATTGAAAAGTATAATCCTTCCAGTGTTGGCAAGGTTTTGAAACAACACAAACTCTCATGTACTATAGATAAAAATTTAATTAGTACACCACTTTTGAAAATGGTTTGGCGGTAGCTTTGAAATGTTAATCACAAAAATACATATTACCCAGGAATTTCACTCCTAGATATTTACCTGAGTAATAAAAATGCATTTATACACACAGACTTGCATGCAAATGTTCATAGACACGATATCAGAAATAACTCCATACTGGAAGCATTATTAATATCCACTAACAAGTAAATTAAAAAATGCAATATCAATAAAATGCAATAATATTCAGCAATAAAACTTGAATTAACTATTAATATATATATAACAGTTTATATATTCTCAAAATCATTGTATTCAGTAAAAGAAATCAGACGAAAAGTCAATTGCTTGCCTTAAGAACAAGATAGGAGAGGTCAGAAGAAATGGTAAGTGATTTGAAGATAGATTAATAAAAATTATCCTAACTGAAGAGCAGAGAGGGGGAGAAAGCAAGGAAGGTATAAACTCTGTGATGAAATATTCACAAGTGTTAACTCTTCTTACTTGAAGAAATATAATGAGAACCTAATGGAAGATGAACAGGTGAATAATGTTAGCTTCTAATTCATTTATTCTCATAGCTGTAAAATTGCAATAACTAATCAGATCTAGCTCAAGAAAAACATAATTTATGGCTCCCTTTTAGTTCTTCTATTAAAATTATTTAATCTTTTAAACATTATTGTATTGAGCAATTGAAGCAAATCATCCAAATGTTAAGAAATGTTTTTTGATTACTAATCACAACTTTTACAAACAAGTTTACTGAATGCAAAGCTCTCCCAGTAATCAAACTACAAAATTAGCTTCCAAATAAATGTGTTGAAAATCAGAACATTTCCATATGTATTTCTCTAAGCTACTAGACTTTTAACACACTTTCCACATCATTTGCAAAAAAATTTTTTACATCTAATTGTTATTAACTAGTATCCCTGAGGCCTATTTTGGATAACTGGACATTGTTTATCTTTGTCTTTCTTACTTTTTGGCTGATGAACTTTTTTTTTTTTTTTACAGATTTATTTTTAGAGAGAGGGAAAGGGAAGGTGAAATAGAGGGATAGAAAAGTCGTGTGGTTGCCTCTTGCACACCCCCCACTGGAGACCTGGCCCGCAACCCAGGCATGTGCCCTGACTGGGAATCCAACCAGCGACCCCTTGGTTTATAGTCTGGTGCTCAATCTACTGAGCCACACGAGCCAGAGCTGATGAACTTTTTAACACACTAATGAGAATGTTAATATGGTGGGTCCATAATTCGAGAGTTCATGATCAGATTTATTTCCAGTTATAAGTTCATGTAAGGAACCAAAATTCACCATGATGCAAAAAACATTCATCCATGAACTAACCACAATAAAAGCTAGTTTCTATTCAAACATACCTGTTGTTTAACATTAGGGCTTTTTTTCACCTTTACAGGCAATTAAAAAAGAATCAATATCCTTTTAATTAAAAAAATGTAAATAAATTACAAACTCAAGTAGTATATTTTTAAGTAGATGAAATACTTCATAAAGCCAATTACAATGTTTTTGAGAATATCATCATAAGCAAACCCAGGGCTGATAATCAGCTGAGATGTACTAGTTCGATATCTACTCAGATGTTGCACCTCCATGCCCTACCAGCTGTGTAAATATTTTGTATAAAATCATATCAAAACCTCAAGATCTGGCAGAGATAGGCTAGTTATCAATTGAAAAACAGAAATTCACACAAATATGATAATAGATGATAGTCTTCAAAAGAAAATGATTATCATATCAATAGATAAAGAGTAGTCCTTGGAAACAGAGATGAAGCCTGAGATACTTTGACATAAATGACCTGTTTAGTGATCATATTTTGAAAGCCTCTTGTAAAGAGATGATTTACTTTACAATTATACAATTTTGTCTGAAAAATTATCCACAAAATCAACCTAATTTCTTTTTATTCATTTAGTCAGCTATTTATTCAGTATGTAATCATAATTTGAAGACATATTATGTAAAGTATATACCGGCACATTCACTGAAATAATTTTCATCATATTTAATTTCATTCAATTTGTCTGCTTTATCATTTACTATAAAATTTTGACTTTGTGCCAAAGGATTTACTCTAAGTAGCCTTTTCACAAAATAATTTTCCGTACTTGGTAAAAACCTCCTCAGATGATAAACTGTGGTAAATAAGCTAAAGGTAATATTAAAAATTCAAGCAGAGAATTTTCCCTCTTCTACCTCCCAACACCCCCCTTTCCCTCTGGTAATCACCATACTGTTGTCTGTGTCTATGAGGTTTTTTTTTTTCCTTTGCTTATTCCCTTCACATTTTTCTTTCAGTCCACTAAATATGTCCCCTCTGAAACCTGTCACCCTATTCTCTGTATCTATGAGTCTGTTTCTATTTTGTTTTTGGTTTATTTTGCTCATTAGATTTCACATATAATTCTTTTTTAAATTGAATCTTTATTGTATTTTTTACATTATCTTTTAGTCCCCTCATATGCCCCTCCTCCAAGCAATTGCCTCACTGTTGTCCATGTCCATGTGTCCTTTTTCCTTTTTGCTCAATCCCTTCACCACCTCACCTCCCCATCAAATAGCTGTCATCCTGCTCTTCATCTATGAGTCTGTCCTCATTTTCTTTGTCAGTTCAATTTGTTCATTAGTTTCCACACATTAATGAAATTCTATGGCATTTGTCTTTCTCTGGCCGGCTTATTTCACTTAGCATAATGTTCCCCAGGTCCATCCATGCTGCTGCAAAGGATAAAATTTTCTTCTTTTTTATATCTGAGTAGTATTCCATTGTGTAAACATCCTATAGTTGTTTTGTCCACTCATCTATTGATGGACACTTGGGCTGCTTCCATATCTTGGCAATTGTAAATAATACTGTAATAAACAGGGGTGCTTATGTTCTTTCGAATTAGTGTTTTGGGTTCCTTAAGATATATTCCCAGAAGTGGTATCATTGGGTCAAAAGGCAGATCCATTTTTAATTTTTTGAGTTATCTCCATACTGCTTTCCACAAATAACTCCTGATACCAAAAGGCATCTGGCATCTCAGTCCCTTTTAAGTACAGTAAACATATGCCTTGTTTTGCCCAGTGGAGTTCTGGTTTACAATCGTGACCCCTTTTGCCTTCAATACATTATATAAGAACACCATTACCAATCAAGAAATTAATCAAAATATTTTTACCAGGTAATGATATTCTTCTAAATAAATGTCAAGGGCTTATTAAGTAAGTTTTCTCCTCTTTATTAAAGTGGCTGGAGTGGTTAATAGTGGAGACAGAAAATAGAGGTGTTTGTCATGTGAGACATGAAGGATCTGGTTAAAACTGAAGGTGTTTCAGTTAAAAGGAAAGGAAATCCTTTTCTTTTCAAAGTATCATTGAATGTAAACTGGACATTTACCCCAGCTGAGAGCCTCAAAGCTCTATTGTTCCTTTCAACACAAATTTAAACAGATCCTTTTGTAATCTTCCTGAACTCAACCTACTCTGCTGGACCATCATCTACTGACCAAAAAAAAAAAAAAAAGAAAGAAAGAAAGAAAAAGAAAAAAAAAGATGTTGCTTAAGAGTCTAGAGAATATCTGTTCCAACAGTCTAACAGCACAGGGGCCTAGGAGTTTCTTCTGTCTTTGCCAAGTTAGCAATAAAAGATGTGTTCTTGGTAAGTAAAGTTACAATTTGCTGCACTGTGCGGCAGCCAGACGGGGCGCACAGCCTCAGGGGAGCGCCGCTAGGGTTGCTGCTCCTCGGAGGCGGGGCAGCAACCACCGTGTGGGGTGGGGGCTGGAGAGGGAGCATGCTGTGTAGAACATGGCACTCCCTGAATCTGAGGGATACCATTCGGGGCCAGATGAGATGGGTGCAGGGCTCTGAATCCTGCAGAGCCTGTCCCAGCATTGTTAGGGATGAGGGGAATAAACAGGAGTCCTCGCAAACACTTCTCCCTTTGCTGGGAGAGGAGACAGGGCACATCCCTCTAGTGAGGAAGGCCCAGAGTCCCTTTGTTCCAAGGCTTTTATTGGAAAGGGTATCAGTGGGGCTAGGTTAACAGGAAAGCACAGGTTATCTCATTACATCAGTGTATTAATGTTTTCAGAGAATGGGTGATGTTTTGAAGAAAACAAATGGCAGGAACACGCCAGTTTACATGGGTCCAAGAGGAGACTAGTAAACAAGAGAGATGACTAAACTTGAGAGCACAGTAAACAAAGAGTGCCTAAGGGTATAGGGTTAGGGTGTGTGAATAATGTAAATTTCCTTCCCAGCATCAGCTGGCTAGAGCTTTTGAGGGAAGAACAGAGCACACATTAAAGAGTTTACTTTTAGGCCTGATTGGGAACTGCCAGGTCTGGTTTAGGGCTGATTCCGGTATTGTTTAAAGCCTGAGAGGGAGGCTGGCGGGAGTGGCGGGTAGAGCCACCAAGAGACAAGAAGGCTGCCTTCGGATAGAATGAGGACTCTGGCCGTATCCAAGCCGAGTCAAGAGGTGAGGGCCTTTTTGTCCTTTTTCTGTGTCCCCCAATTTCTTGTCTGCTGCCAATAACCATTTGGAATCTATCTTAGGTCACCCCTCCATCAACATGACAGGGATCTTACCTGTCATCAACAAGTGACCATCACAGGGCAAAGCAGAGAGACAGGAGCTACACCCCTGCCAGGAGGGACAGGTTGTGTCTCCTCAAGAGCCTGTTTTCTCCAAGGCCTCCTGATTATTTCCAGCCTTGGGGCCCTCCCGCCTGTCAGCGGGGTTACTGTTCCTGAAACCAGATGGGGCGTTTCCAGACAGGAATTCTTAATGTAATTTCCCAATTATTTATTCAATAAATATTTTAAATTACTACTTATATGCTAGATCTTATTTCAGGACATAAAGGTATTCTCCTGCTTATGTTTCACTTATAGCAGGGAAAAACAGACAATAAATACTATACACAGTAAATATGTAAACTGTACAGTACTTTAAAGGTTAATAACAGCAATACAAGTAAAAAAAAGAGAGAAGACTGTATTACTTAGGGTGACAGCAGAAGAAAAATGACACATTCAGAGTGGGATTAAAAGCAATTTAAAAATGTACTGTCACAGAAGAGTGGGCCATATTTATGAAGGTATGTGGGGACTAGCAAAATGGAAAAGCCTTTACCATATCCAGACCTCAAGTGGCAAGGGAAGGAGCCACACAGCAGCACTGGTGGGAGCTGTAATCCATGGGAGTATAGAGAATATCCAAGAGAAACCTGAGACAAATAAAGAAATGCACCATTGCCAGCGTGGGATTTAGCAAGAAAGGAACTACAGGAATGAATATTCTGACTGTTCCCTTCTATTTCTAACCGCCTGAGATTGCAACACAACAGCAAGTCTCAAAGTGAAGCATTAGAACAAGGGAAATTGAAAAGCAGGCTCTAAAGTTGAGCCTTCCAGAGCACAAGACAAGTCAGAGAAGTGTGAAGAATAGAAGAGGAGGCTGTACAGGTTTAGAGTTATTGAGAAAGCTAATCATTGTGGTATGAGCAGATTGCAAGTTTAAATGTTAGAACAGGTTCATCTTATTATTGAATATGTTGGTCATGTTCTAAAGCATTGTTAATAAAATATTATATTGGGTTGGCCAAAAAGTTCACTTAGTTTTATCCATAAAATCAAAGACACATTTTTCATTTTCACCAATAACTTTATTGATTTGGATATTTGAGTATGTCGGCTATCTCCCACTGTTGGCTTCTTAGTGGGTAGAGGCCAGGGGTGCTGCTAAACATCTTCCAATGCATAAGACGGCCACATAGCAAAGAATTATTTGGCCATGATGTCAGTAGTACCAAGAAATTTTGCAAACTACTTTTTACAAGTTTGATCAGTCACAGCACCTTCTCTATACACCGCACAAATCTATTTTTTGCATTACAGTTGTTTTTACTTTTTTTGAAATAATAAAGCATAAAATGGCAAAAATGTTGCTTACTTTCATCCACCTTCAATATTAAAATGGCTACACAAAAATTCAGCAATTATGACTTTTTTAAATGCACACTGATATGACAGCTGTCACAATACAATCTAACAGAATTGTTTTGAATGAAGTTAAAGACAACTAAGAACTACTAGAGTCATAGTAGGAAAAAAAACCCTAAATATTTTGGCCAATTCAATACATTAAGTGCTATATATGTTATGTTGTCTACCATAAAAATTAGTAAATATAAAAATATTTCTATTGGATAATAATTTCTGATTATTAAACAACCTATGTACATATTTTTTATCATAAACCATTAACAAATTGGGTATTTACTATACTTAAGCATTAGGAATCAGATCATAAATCTTATTTTTGACAAGCTATCAACTAAACAGTATTTTTGTTTGTTTGTTTACCCTTAATATGATCATGTAGTAAAAAACTCTGCTAGTTTCAAGAATGAATATACAGAGCAAGAAAAATTTTCACAATGTCCTGTATTAGATGTGACTGTGTAGCGCATCATAGACAAGGCAATTTAAAAAAAGATATCAATTGCCTTGACCAGTGTGGCTCAATTGGTTGGGTGTTGTCCTGCAAAGCAAAAGGTTGCAGGTTCAATTCAAGTCAGGGCACATGCCTCGGTTGCAGGTTTGTTCCCCAGTCAGGTGTGAATGGGAGGCAACTAATCAATGTTTCTCTCTGACACTAATGATTTTCTTCTTCTCTTTCTCCTTATTTTCCTCTCTCTAAAAATATATAAAATATTTTTAAAAAGAAAATAGAAAGATATCTTTCTTCCTCATTTTCAGGCTTTATTACCTTGAATTAAAAAAATATTTTGTTTTGAATTGTGATATACTAATTTAACTATAATTATGACCAATCAAATATATTATAATTTTGTGGTACAATGAAACACATCTTTAAAATTAAACTGAATTATTATTCATACAGAATGTTCTACATTTATTCAGTAAATATTGGACTCCTGAGGGAACACATTTAATATCTAATGTAAAGAATAGTAGAATAGGATGATATAATGAGGCTCTGTCTTTGGGGATTTGGATAATTCTCTGAAACCAACTTTGAATCTCCTACTTCCTGAAATACCACAGGAGATAAATCAATACCTTTTTCATTCAGACATTTTAGTTGAGAATTCTACTACTTTCAGTTGATGACATTACTAAGAGATACAACAAAGTTAGCCTAATAGGACAAAGGAACATCAAAAACAGAGATAAAATACATACAATGATTTAAGATGTAAGAATATGATAATAGGAATGTGCTAAAAATGGTGAAAAAACTTGCTTTTTGGGAAGGAAAAGAATTTTGTGCTAAAGTTACCTCAGAGCTTAGTTGATTGTGAGTAAACTAGAGGTAAACAACATTTTTAATGAAAAGGAACAACTGAGTAATGAAAGAAAGATGAAAGATTATGTGTAGGGGACCCAACAAGTGCTTTAAGTGCTAGAGATTAATGTGAACAAAAAGAGATGAGTCTTGAGCGCTAAGCAAAAGTGAGATCCAGGGACCATTTTATGTCCTGTTAAATGGCACAAATTTAATCCATGGAATTTGGAAATCACCATACATCTTTTTAATTAGTGGCTTTGGCCAATTATCTATATTTAACAGGTAGATGGAATAAAAAGTTTCTCAGGAAAGAGAGAACACATTTCAATGAAGTATGAGAAAAATTTAGAGAATTGAGTTACATAGCAATCATTTGAATAGGGTGTTTCAATAATAATAGGGATAAACATAAATTTTTGTGTATCACTTTTTAGTTTTATTTTTCTTGTGTACCTGCATTTTCTAATATACATTTTGAAATCTACACTGACTGTATATTTAAAATTAATTGTTATTATCAAAAAGTTAAAAAGAAGATTGCAAATAAATAATAGTACCTAAACATAAAGGTTTAAGTGTAATGATTTGTTTTTAGCTAATTTTTATTTATTCAGAAATCAAAAATAGCCTGGCATACCCTAAGTGAATGACTCAACTGCCTAATTTTATTGATAGATATAAGGAGTGCTATCCTTTCTAAAAATATTTACACAAATATATTGTAGTTAGTATACTTATGATAAATAATGATTTGGTAGTGCTGCATTCTGTTATATGGAGCTTATTTAAATATATAACAAATATAGTTTCATTTGCAAAGAAAAAAACTGTATGGTTTCTTCCCCTTTTATGTTTTTGATGTCACAATTCTTTATGTTGTAATTTCATTATCAAGTTGTAGTAGCTATAGTTATATTAAATTATCTTTAAACTTTATGCTATAGTTAAGAGTTTAATATGCTATTCTAAAAAGAGAGCCATGGTATTCTAATTCTATTTATCAAGTTAACTAGGGTCTTGTGAGCTTTTGCCTTTTAGGTGCAGCTTAAAAAACTCCATTTAACATTTCTCTTATGGCAGGTATAGTAGTGGTGAATTTCCTTAGATTTTTGTTTGTCTGGGAAAGACTTTATTTCTCCTTCAAATTTGAAAGATAACTTTGTTGGATAGAATATTCTTTGTTGGCAGTTTGTGTCTTTTAATATTTTGAATTTGTTATTCCATTCTTTTGTAGCCTATAGAGTTTCTGCTGAGAAATCTGCAAATAGCCCAGTATGGGTACTTTCAGAGCTTACTCCTCACCCCCCACCCTCCAAACACTGGCTGCTTTTAAAATTCTTTCTTTATCATTGACTTTTGACAGATTTAATATAATGTGTCTTGGAGAAGGTCTTTTTGTGTTGAGATAATATGATGTTCTACTAGCTTCATGGACATGTATATAGTTTCTTCCTCAGGTTTGGGAAGGTCTCAGCTACTATTTCTTTCAACATGCTGTTTGCTCTCTTATTCTTCTGGGATAGCCAATATATTTAAGTTGTGTTTCTAATGGAGTCAGATATTTTGCATAGGGATTTTTACTTTTTTAAAATCTTAGCTTTCTCTCTTTTTTCCACCTGAGTCATTTCTTTGTTTCTACCCTCAAGCTGGCTCATTGTCTCTCCTATATGATCTCCTCTTTTTCACATGCATTGTAATGCATTCTTCATCTTACGTGTTTAGTTTTTCAGCTACAGAATTTCTCTTTGGTTCTCTTTCACTATGTCAATCTCTTTAGTAAAGTACTCCATGTTTATTATCGTCAATCCTGAGGCCATTGTACTGACTTTCTGAGTTTTCTGGAAGCTTATTGAATTCCTTCAAAACAGCAATTTAAATTTATTTTATCATTTAGATATCAATATTCCATGTCTCTGGGTTTAAAAATTGTCATATTTTGTGACACCTTGTTACCATGATTGTTCATGGTGTTTGATGAGAAGTTCCTTTGCCTCTGCATTTGAAGTAGCAAATGCCTTTTCTACTTAGGAGAGCTATGTTCACTTTGATTCTAACAGTTCAACAGGTTGGTAGTTAGGGGCCTTCTTTTTGCTTTCCAGAAGGCGGCACTATACCACCTCCTGGGTTCTCTTAACTGACACTGACTCACAGCAGCTATGGTTGGGAGCACAAGCATGTGCAGTACAGCATACAGGATATAATCCATAATATTGCAGTAACTGCATGTAGTGCCAGGTGGGTACTGGAAATGTCAGAGGGAACACTTTGTAAAGTATGTGATTGTCTAACCACTATGCTGTACACCTTGAAACTAATGCAAAAGAAAATGAAATGTAAACCATAATTGAAAAAAATGCAATTTAAAAAACTGAAAGAAAGCATAGGCTGACAGCAGAACACAGGGAAGTTTGTATTTAGCACTTGGGGTTTTGGGTGTGTCCATGGCCCTGTAGGGAGATCCTTAAATAGGGAGAGGACCCCAGAGGTTTTAAGGCAGTCCTCTTGCTTCCTAGGACAGATAGTAGAAGATGCTTTCATTAGTTCTCTTTGCCTACTTCATTTTCCTTTTCTTCCCCTCAGTCACGGTGTTCCCTCTTCAGAGAAAGCAACCGGTCCCTCCAGCTGCAGAATGCATGGCCAACCAGACCCTTACTCTTTGTCTTTACCCCCCCACCTACTTTGCCAAAAAGGTTGTGCTGGCTCACTGCTTAGCCAGCTGTTGCTGTCTCCCATCCCTGCCTCTGCTACCACTGGCTACAAAGGTCCAGACTACTCCCTTTCAGGTACAGAGATGACTGGACCTCTTGGGTGTTCTAGTGTGTCTGATTAGTTGTAAATCAAAGGGGAGAGAAAGAAAGAACAATTTATGCCATCATATTGCTGACATAAACATCAGTTTTAAAAATTCATGTTTATACCCCTCACCTGTTAGAATGGCTATTACCAACAAGACAAATAATAACATGTGTTGAAGAGAATTTAGGGAACAAGTAATAACATGTGTTGAAGAGAATTTAGTATAACTTTATTCACTTTTGAATCAGTACAGCCACTATAGAAAACAGTGTTGAGGCCCCTCAAAAATTAAGAGTAAAGCTACCATATGACCTAACAGCCCCTCTTTAGGGTGTCTACTTGAAAATTTTGAGAACACTTATTCATAAAGATATATATATATATACTCCTATGTTCATTGCAGTATTACTCACAGTGGCTAAGACATGGAAACAACACTAGTATCCTTTGATGAATGATTGGATAAAGATGTGTTTCATATAAAGAATGTAATACTGCTCAGAGATAAGAAAAGGTGAAATACTGCTTTATCCACAACATGGGTAGATCTTGAGAAAATCATGCTAAGGAGAATAAGTCAGTCAAAAAACAACGCCAGAACCATATGATTTCAATTATTTGGGATATAAAACAGAAAGCAACACACAAACAAACAAATAAGGCTCAAACACAGACAACAGTGCAGCAGACACAAGAGGGGGAAAAGTAATGAGGGCAGGTAGAAAAAGGTAAAGTGGGTCAAATTCATGATGATAAAAAGATACTTGAATTTGGGTGGTGAACACACAATGCAAAATACAGATGATGTATGATAGAACTGTACACTTGAAACTTATATAACCTTATTAACCAATATCATCTCAATAAATTTAATAAAAGTTTTTTTTTTAAATTAGGGTTCAAAATATGACAATCTCTTTTATTTACTTCTTGTTAAAGATGATAAATTAAGAAATATATTTGCCCAAGTTTTCTCCTAAAATTTTACTGAAAGAACTGCAAAATGGAAACATAAATAAACAATGCATTCTTAAATATAAAAATAATAAAATAATGGATTAAAAACACCGTTTTGGAAGTTGAAAATCACATAGATTTAGTAGAAAATAATTTAGTAAATTTCAGAAGTATAATACTTTGAGCTATAACAGAAAAAAAAACCCCAAAACATGATTTCTACAACAGAAGACATTAAAACCTCAGAAATTGATAACTCTAAATGTAGGGGGAAAGTTGGCTTGAGAACAAACAGACATGGAAATGTCTGTTGATTTGCTGAGATTTTTTTAAAAAAATAGATAGTGTCTTAGAGTTTTCTTTATACTAGCAGAAAACTGAGCCTTTGGTCTTTAGAGAGGGTGATCCAGAGGATCCATATGCTGCACATCAGGAACATCTAGTTTTAGGAGTACAGTGCTGATATGTTGAAAAGGATATGTTGAAAACCCACATAGTTACTGAAAAACTTTAAGGGCCCCTTTTCTACCCTCATTTCATTTTTTTTTAAATTTAAGGAAATAATTAATACTTTTTAGAGACAATGCATTTCAATTCAACAATAACAGATGTAAAAAAAAAAAAAAGTATGCCATGAGACAGGACTCATCTCTAAAGGTAAAAAGAGAGTTATGCTCATTGTCACCATAAAAAGAAACAGGGAGATTCCTTATGTGTGGAAGAGTTTGGTTTTTACAAGGGAAAGTTCATTTCACCTCCACAGTGGAGCTTGGTAAAATGGTAATGGGAAGTCTGTGTTAGAGCGGGACAACAATCAGCACCACGGCAAATGGACAGCAGCCTGGTGCATCCTTTTAGGACCTCAGCTCTATGGCAGCAAGGCTTATGTCCTCCGGCAGAGAAGATTTTTATTAGAGAATTATAACCAGCGTGACATAAATTTCTGAAGAAGCTTCCAGATTATCTACTTGCAGTCTTCACTTGATAAGCCTTGCCTAAAGAGACCAACTTTCTGCTCAATTTTTTAGTGCTTTTTTAAAACATGTGCACAGCTATAAATCCTCAAATATTTGAGGAAAACCCCTGAAAATAAAATCGGGTACTGTGACAAACCTGCAAGAAAAATAAAATTGAATGATCAAATATAATTTCCTTAGAGAGAAGCAAAATATAGATTTCTATGTGAAAGTGTACTCAGAGAATAAATTGTTTAAACTAAACATATCAAAACAGAAAAATTATTTTAAGTTAATATTTTTATAGGTAAAGATGAAACGTTTTCTTAAAAATAAAAAAAGATATGGAAAATAAATAGATATAGTATAATAAATTTTGAGATACACTTCAGATGTCAAAGAGCAAATATTAAAAATTCCAGAAATAGAGACAAAATTAGGTCATGGTACAAGCAGACTGTTCGCCTGCTTAAGCTGAAGAATAAACGAGTATTTTCAGAGTTGCATGTTTCCTAATATCTGATTGTGTATTTCTCCCAATAACCTCTATATTATATCCACATTTTTTTGCTGCAATTACAGTTTACCTGTGACTACTACACATGACATTACTTTAGTAGTTATGACTTAGGAGCCTCATTATTATCATTTATTCCTTCTTTTTGTTATACATAATATTCATTCAAATTTACCAAGTCTTTCTATTTTTACCATCTTCATATATTTATCAACTCTAAATGTTACTCTGCTACCATTGTCTCAATTTTCCCCCTTTGCCCTCCTCCTCCCAGCCTACCTCCTAATCCCACAGTCAACCCCCAAACCATTGTCCAAGTCCATGTGTCATCTTCTTTGACTAGTCCCTTCCCCTTCTATCTACCATTATCCCCTTCTCCCCTCCCCTCTGGCTGCTGTCAGTTTGTTCCATTTTTCCATGTCTCTGGTTCTATTTTGCTCATTATTTTATACATTAAATTTTTTTAAAAAATTATTCTATTTATTTACTTTTAAAGAAGGAAAGGGAGGAGGAAAGAGAGGGAGAGAAGCATCAATGTGTGGTTGCATCTTGTGCACCTTCTACTGGGGACCTGGCCTGCAACCCAGGCATGTGCCCTGCACTGGGAATTGAACCAGCGTCCCTTTGGTTTGCAGACTGGTGCTCAGTTCACTGATCCACACCAGCTAGGGCAGATTTTTCTTATCAGTGAGATCATATGGTATTTGTCTTTCACTGGCTGGCTTATTTCACTTAGTATAATATTCCCCAGTTCCATCCATACTGTTGCAAAATGTAGGAGTTTCTTCTTTCTGTCTGCTAGGTAGTATTCTATTGTGTAGATGTATCAGAGTTTTTTGATCCACTTAAGCTGTTTTCAGCATTTGGTTATTGTAAATAGTGCTGCTATCAACATAGAAGAGCATAAATTTTTTTGAATTGGTGTTTCAGGATTTTTAGGGTATATTACCAGCAGTGGAATTGCTGGGTCAAAAGGCCATTTCATTTTTAATGTTTTCAGGCAAATCCATACTGTTTTCCACAATGGTTGCACCAGTCTGTGTTCCCACCAACAATGCACTAGGGTTCCATTTTCTCCACATCCTTGTCAGCATTTTTTGCTTGTTGATTTATTGATGATAGTCATTCTGACAGTTGTGAGGTGATATGTCATGGTAGTTTTAATTTGCATCTCTTTGATGGGTATTGGTGAGCATCTTTACACATGTCTATGGGCCATCTGTATATCCTCCTTGACAAGTGTCTATCCAGGTCCTCGCTCATTTTTAAATTGGATTGTTTGTCTTCTTGGTGTTCAGTTGTATGAGTTCATTATATATTTTGGAGATTAAACCCTTGTCCAATGTATCATTTGCAAATATGTTCTCCTATCAAGTCAGTTCCCTTTTCATTTGATGAAGGCTTCCTTAGCCATGCCGAAGCTTTTTAATTTGATATAGTCCCATTTGTTTATTTTTTCCTTTATTTCCTTTTCCCTAGGAACTGTATCAGCAAAACTTGCTACATGGAATATCTGAAATTTTACTGCCTATGATTTCCACTAGGATTTTTATAGTATCATGACTTATATTTTAGTCTTTTATCCATTTTGAGTTAATTCTAGTATATGGTATGAGTTGGTTTTCTAGTTTCATTTTTTTTTTTTTTTGCATGTACAGGTTTAGTTCTCCCAATAACATTTATTGAAGGGACTATTTTTATTTCATTGTATGCTAGTGCCCTCTTTGTCAAAAGTTAATTGACCATAGAGGTATATGTTATGTGTTTATTTCTGGGTTCTCTAGTCTGTTCCATGGATATATGTGTCTATTCTTATGCCAGTACCAGGCTGTTTTGATTACGGTGGCTTTATAGTATTGCTCTATATCAGGTGTTGTGACCTCTATAACTTTATTTTTCTTTCTTAAGACTCCTAAGGCTATTCAGGGTCTTTGTGATTCCATTTTAATTTTTGGAGTATTTGTTCTAGGTCAGTGAAATATGCCATTGGTATATTAATAGGGATTATGTTGAATCTATAGATTGCTTTGGAAAGTATGGACATTTTAATGATGCTAATTCTTCCAATCCATGGACAAGGTATATGCTTCCATTTATCTGTATCTTGCTCAAATGTTTTTCTTCAGTGTGTTATAGTTTTCCAAGTACAGATCTTTTACTTCCTTGGTTAAATTTATATCTAAGTACTTATTTTTTCTTGTTGCTTTAGTAAATGGGATATTTTCCCCTCTAGTTTCTCTTTCTGGTAGTTCATTGTTGGTGTACAAAAGTGCTATCAAGCCTTGGCTGGTGTGGCTCAGTGGACTGAATGCCAGCCTATGATCTAAGGGGTCACTGGTCCGATATCTGGTCAGGGCACAGGCCTGAGATGCAGGTTTGGTCCCCAGTTGGGAGCATGCGAAAGGCAACATTTTGATGTATCTCTCACACACTGGTGTTTCTCTCCCCATTTATCCCTCTCTTCCCCTCTCTGTAAAAATAAATAAATACAATCTTTAAAAAATCCCATTGATTTCTGAATATTGACTTTGTATCCTGCTACTTTGCCAAATTTACTTATTAGGTGGAGTAGTTGTTTGTTTGTTTGTTTGTTTTGGAGACTATAATGTTTTCTATGTACTATCTTGTCATCTGCAAATAATGACAGTTTTACTTCCTCCTTCCCAATTTGGATGCTTCTTATTTCTTTTTCTGGTCTGATCACTATGGCTAGAACTTCCAATACTATGTTGAGGAAGAGTGGTGACAGTGGACACCCTTGTCTTATTCCTGATCTTAAAGGAAAAGCTTTCATTTTTGCCCATTAAGTATGATGGTTGCAGTAGGTTTCTCTTATATGGCCTTTATTATAGAGGTATGCTCCCTGTATTCCCACTTTGCTGAGTGGTGAATGAGTACTGGATTTTATCAAATGCTTTTTCAGCATCTATTGGCATGATCATCTGCTTTTTGCCTTTCATTTTATTTATATGTTGTATTATAATTATTGATTTGTGAATATTGTAACCATCTCTGCATCCCTGGGATGTATCCCACTTGATCATGGTATATGATTTTTTTTAATGTATTGCTGGATTCGGATTGCCAATATGTTGTTGAAGATTTTATCTATGTTCATTAGAGACAGTGGCCTGTAATTTTCTTGCTTTGTTAAGTCTTTACTTGGTTTTGAAATTAAGATAATACTAGTCTTGTAAAAAGAGTTTGGGTGTCTTCCCTCTTCTCAAATGTTTGATTAAGATTTATTCATTTCTTGCCTTATTGCAGTGACCTCCAGAAATAAACATTGTAATGTGAAATCTTTAAAATGAATAAGCATTGACTCTTATCTCTGAGTTGTTTTCAAATGACATTTAACTTTTTACTACTGTATTTAACTGTTTGAAACTTCTTGATTTAAGTGAACATAGCTCTCAGAACTGCTTGTTTTCTGCTTTTTTTTTTTTTACAAAAAAAAATAAGATTTCTCTTGTTTAAAGACCAGAAGAGGTCAGATTGAGATTAGTACTTTTAAAAATTATATTCACAAGAATATTCTATTCATTTTATGACATGATATTACTTCTTCCTTGTGCTAAACCTGGACATTATCAGTGTATAGTGGAGGTAACCAAAAAAAATCTACTTTTGAGATTTGGAGAAAAAAAGACATTTTAAAAATTAATGTTATATGCTATTGTTCTGTAGTGAAGTGTTATCCCTTGAAATGAAGAGGAAAATTAATTCAAGACATAGCAAGTATGAAGATCCTTGTTTACTCCTCCTTAATCAAAGATTGTCTGACTTCAAGAGAAGAGCAACAGCTCCTGGCTTTTGAAATCAAATAGGGAAGGCATGAAGACATGCTCTTTAAAGGATCAATACCTTAACTGGTAATGAAAACAAGAGTGTATTTCAAGAAGTTCAATATGAAAATCATAGCTTAAGAGTTCTATTATATTTTAACTTTCAAACTGAAACAGAGGGGCAAAAGAATTCACAAGAAAAGAGAGGGAGTCAATGGTCTTTAATAAATCACCCTGTGACTTTTTGTACCACCAATAACCATCCTATTAAAAAGAATAAATTAAGATCCATGTTTCACAGACTATTTTGAAAGTTTTTCCAGGAGAAAAAGCTGAGGCAGTCAATTTTCCTTTTAAAGGAAGGACACTGGCAAATGATCATATGCCAAAAAACTTGAATATTGTCCTGGATAAAACTGTCCTCAATGCAAGAAAGATCAAACAAAAATCTATCTTGAGCTTTTTGTGTCTTGATCTTTTAAAGTTTTATTTCTTAATCTTGAGCAAGGTTTTGTGAAGTTAGTACTGCATTTAGAGTTGTTTGTTTGTTTACTACAAGCAATATATTTTGTGTCTACAAGAGCCACCTTATTTTTACATTAGTTTAATTATTTTAATATTTTATTCTAATACTAATCCAATAGAGTATTATGTTCTGTTACTATTTTTCTGAGTCTGGAATTCCTCTTTTAAATTTTAAAACATGGACTGTTTCCTTGTTCAGTTCTAATAATATTTCTCCCCCAAATTCTTAACATTAGTATCTAAATATAATAAAACATTTTAATCAGCTAGGGATTATCATTGGATTATGTAGGATATAGAATTCAATATAAATGTCAGCGATCCAAACTGTTTCAAGAAAGAAATAGGATCCCTTTTTCTAATTTACATTTTGGGATTATATACTTGTTTTGTTTAAAAATACTTATTTAAGCAGCTTTCCATCTCATTACCAGGATGAATACAAGCACAAAACATGTCCAAACACACACATATGCACACAGTTACATGCTAATTTTAAGCATAAAAAAGTATAATTTAAGAATAATCATTGATAGACACTGTATCTAAGATACTGTACACTTTACACTTGCCTAAGTATACCTTTAACTTGAAGTAGTAATATCAACTAGCAAGTCAAATGACTATTTTCCAGACATGCGTTCAAGTTTAAGAGATAATCTCATTATTTTAGGCATGTCAAATTGGTTGTGATGAGAAGTGTATAGGTTTATCAAATTTTGAAATTTGTGGCTAGAAATGAAAGTTATTAATGTGTTCCTAGCTTACTTATTTTCTGCCTGCATGTTTAATAAAGGTGCTATTTATTCTTTGGTAAATGATTTTTAAATACTTTTGTACCTCTATCTAGTACCATGACCTTAGTTGAAGTTCTTTATATATTACTCTGGCTCAGTTTCCTCCTCTGTAAAATTAAGAGTAGAAATAAATTGTCATAAGTCTCCTTTCATTTCTAGTATTTTAGATTCCAAATGCTAATTAATGGTCATCCTATAACAAGTTATAATAATATGTATAAAGCCATTATTTTCCAAGTATTTAACTCTCAGACAGTGGGATAAGAACTTAGTATTATCCTATTTAAAGTTGCCAACAACTATATATTATTATATGAATTAAGTAGTTCAGGGGAAGAATGGTTAACAAATGTGTTCAAGCAAATAAAGAATGTAAAATCTGTAGGATCTGTGTTTGATGCCAAGACCAGACTTTTTTTTTACCAACACTAACTTATAATAGAATTATTGCTTCTTTTAATTTTGTATTTATTGACTTTAGAGAGAGAGGGAAAGGGAGAGAGAGAAAAAAACACTGATTTGTCGTTCCACTTATTTATACATTCATTGGTTGATTCTTGTACGCACCCTGACAGGAGATCAAAGCTGTGACCTTGGCATATGGAAACAATGCTCTAGCCAAAGGAGGTACCTGGCCAGGGTAGATTGCTTCTCTTCTATGGGCAAATTGTGCTTCAAAATTTAAAGTATAGAAATCCATTTTCCCTCCATTTAACCTTTATTATCCTTGGGATGTGTTTTTCTTTATCTTTATCTTTATCTAGTGTTGGAAGATTCCACGCCTCCCTGTATAAGTACCTAACCCCTAACAAAACTGAAGACAATTGGTGACTGGTTACCTGGAGACATTTAAGATATTCTCTAGACTTCACACATAGTACTTCCTGTCCCATTGTGTGACACACTGAAAGCCCATTTCCTCTTGGTGCTTGAAATCAATCACCACGACCATTATACTAGCCCTTTTCTCTATCCTATATTATTGGCATGAGATGCCCAAAATAGCCAACAAGTAAATTTCACCTTCCAATTCAATGTGAATGTTATATTCTTTGATGGAAACATTCTCAGCTGGACCCAAAGTTCCAGACAGAGGGATAAAAAAAAATTATTCCAATGGTCCTTCAGGTCTACTAGTGAAAAGGATCACTCCCACACCTTGATTGCTAGACCTATGTATTCTGACTGTAGAAAAATGAGGCCCACATATAGTTGTCTCTGCTTCAAAACTTAGAGCATACTTTGTAAAACAGCACACCATGCTTTCAGGGCATTGTCTCCCAGATGGTATCATAAATGTTAGCAAGTATTTTTCAAAATGATAATGATTTCTGTAACTGAGTAACTCTGGACTGGCTCATGAAATTCCCAAGTTACATCTAACACAGAAGGGCTAGTACTATTCAAGTCACTTCATATATGGATACCACTTGGCGTTCATGGCACAGGTACAGGTTAAGTATTCAATATGAACCAAAACATTGTGTGCTCCATGAAACCATTACTTGGTTGTATTCCACCCCAAAGCTCAGTCTGGGTGTGCCATACGTCTTCTGACAAGTGTCCAAGAACAGTCTTTGGTGGAATGAAGCAACTATATCCCCCCTGTGTTTGATGCCCTCAAAGTAACAAGGTTCCATTGCCATTTTCCTTAAAGACATTATATCTAATTTATATTCAGTGTAGATGAAAGAGCAAATTAAATAATACTGCAGGTATGCTATTGCCATCTGCTACTCAACATACACAGACAGCTGTCTTAACATTGTGTCAACTTCATTCACAGTCACACAAGCTCTGAATGACTGAATGTTGAGCAATTTTCACCCTGTACAAATCAAAGTGATCTCTCTCTCAGGTTATCAGAAAAAGAGACAAATTAGTAAATATTGCCCAGAAACTGTAAAAAAAAATATGTCAACTTGTTACCTACCAGTTGAATGATCATGGGATTCGCTGTCAAATATTTTCTCCAAATTATCCAGATTTAGTCTGTAGGCCAAGGTATAAATCTTCAGGAGCCCTCTTTCTCTTCTATCAACATGAGTTTTATGTGAACAACAGACTGGGAGAAAGTGCTCTGAGACATTCTCATTGAAGTAAAGTTTCTGCATTTTTTCCATTTTTCAGCTCTACTCTTTGTGCCTTCTTCCCGCTCACTACACTCTCTTCCCATGACCACTTATTTTCATTTTAAATCATATCCATCCTCACCTGGTGGTGTTTTCTGGCTTACAGAATAGGCAGGAGCATTGGTTTCATCATTGCTTCCTCTTCAGCATAATTTTAAGATGTTGTAGAGTGTGATAGGAAAGTAATTAGAGATCTGACATTACAACTTCATAGTATGGCCATATTCAAGTTTAATTGTAATTTAACTACATGGAGAAGTTATAATCTACTCTTATAATATACTAGGAATGCATGCATTGTCAAATTCATTATGAATGGATATTATGTCCTGTTGGATTGATGTCTCTCTCTTTCTAATAGTAATAGATCAAGTGAGTTGGAAAAAACAGCTTTGGGAGGGAAAAAAGTTATAATGTTGTATGGTTGCAGCATTCCCAAATCCCTTATTCCTAAATTCTAAAAAAATATTTCCAATGGGATATCTCTTATATTGTCTTTTACTTGTGAAAGCATTCCATTTAGTCAATTTTGAGACTTTTATATCACTTATTTTAAATAACAAGTATTTGTTTACTTAATTTTCAATGAGACCAATAAAATTGATGATAAAGGATGTGATTTTTCAATGTAACATTATGTTTACCTTGCCTGGGTACACTACCTGTCTTTGCTCAGCAGTAATAATAAAGTACAGAGTTTGATCACAGAAATATATGCATGTGAGAAAATTGGTAGACTATTTGTAGCTGCAATCCTTTAATTATGCTCATTGTGGTTGTTTTTGTTATGGTTTGTTCAGAAAAAAGAAAGCTTAGAATAGTAATCAATTTAGGTCAACATCCATTTGTAGCTCCCCCAGCTATTAACAGGCACTTTTCCTCTAGGAATCATGCCTCCTGCCATCTTCAGGCAATTTTGTTCATGCTGATAATAGAGTCAGTTAAATCACATTTGTTAACTTCAGTATGTAGAAGAAGCAAATATGTAATCATTTGAGCAGTCTTTGCATGGCTGATGTCCATTTATTTCATAAATCCAGATCTGAACTCAGTTTTAGGGATTTGACTTTGGCAGTATTTTAAGGATTCCAATTCACTTCTGAATTGGCTATCAGATTTTGTTGCTGTTGTTGTTACTATGAGTATCCATGATTCCTTTCAGGTTGTGGTCTCCACTGATCAGTCAGTGACAGGGCAGGGAGTTCTTTGTCATTGCAGTTGATTTTGGTGTCACTCACCTGTTTTGCTGCTTTTCTGGGCCTGGAGCTGAAATACAGCTGAGGCTTAGATGTTACCTCAAAGGAGGTGACCTTTTGTATCTGGCTATAAATTGCTCAGCCAGTTTGTTCAGGCCATTATGTTCAGCTATCTGTCTCTGTTTCCCTACTCAATTTGGAAAGGAATCTTCCTAGTTTTTTACTATCCTGTTTCAGCCCTAGCATCTGTAAATATCCAAAATCCCCTGTGGGGACGCAAGCCTGATTCTTTCTGTAGTACTACACAGGGGCTCTGAGCTCTAGAGCCAGCATAGAATTTGCCCTTATTCTCTATCAGGCATCTTACCCTCTACCTAGAGTTCTACAGTCTGCAGGACATTTTGCATCCCGTTTTCAACACAGAAATACTATCCTAAATTAAGACAAACTCAAACAAAAACATGCAAGCAAACAAAAAAAAACACATATGTATTTTTTCTCTGATTTGGAGAGAATCATAAAAATTCGATTAACATAGTGATGGCTGCAGGAAGATCCTTGGAGGGATCTGTCATTAAACATAAAACCAAAGAAGCCTACTGTGTATGTTTGGGTTGAACTCTCTGAACTTATCTGAACTCCACACAGTGCATCCTCTTGATTATATAATTTTTGCTTATTGAGTAATATCTGTTGAGCAGCTTCTTTTGTATCTTTATGTCTCTCTAGCATTACCAAAGACATGATAGTTGTTTCTAGGCTGAGATGTATGTCTATGGTATAGTCTCAACTAACATTTGGTTGCAAGTTAACAATTTTTAAAGGGACTCTATTGAACAACTACATTAGGCAGTTTTGTTCAAAAATCCAATAATCACTGCCTGTATCCCAGCTGTAGACAGTTCCAAAATCATTTGAGCAATTAAATTAAATGTGTTAAATGATCTTGCCTAAGCAAAAGCAGTTTGTGAACCATTTTTTAAATTTTAAAACTGGGAGCAGGGCATGTGATGGGCAAAGGGGGAAAATTGGGACAACTGTAATAGAATAAAAATTTTAAAAAACTGCAGTGAGGTATAATTTACATGCAATCAATATAACTGCAACAATTATCCTCAAAAGTTATCTCATACCCCTTTGTAAATTCTCCCTTCCACTTCTCCCTACCAATTCCTACCCCACACAATCACTGATCTGCTTTCTGATTGATAGATGTTTGAAATTCATAGACTTTTAATAAATAAAACCATAAAATGGATATTCATTTTTGTCTGCTTATTTCAATAAACAGTTGTTTAGTGATTCCTCTGTATAGTTAGAATAAAAAATGTATTACTTTATATTCCCAACTAGTATTCCGTTAAGTGTATATATATCACAATATTATTCATCTAGCTTGTCTATAGGTTGTTGTGATTATCAATAAAACTTCTATCAGCATTCATGCCAGTGTTTTTGTGAACATAAATTAACACTGCGCTAGGAATTGGGTTGCTGAGCCATATGATAAGTATATGTTTATCTTTTTAAGAAACTGCTAAACTGTTTTCTAAAGTAGACAAATAGTATTGCATCCATGCCAACATTATTAGAAGAATCCATTTCCTCCATATACTTACAACATTTGGTACAGGCTTTTTTTCATTCCAGACATTTTAACATATGTGTTATGGTATTATACTGTGGTTTTAATTTAGATATCCCTGGTGACATTTCATTTGTTTTTCATCTTCATACATTCTTTGGTAAAGTATATGTTCAAACCCTTTACTGGTTTTTTAAAAAAAATATTGTTTCAGAATTTTTATACATTCTGTATAAATGGCCCTGATTATGTATTATATTTTTTAAATGTTTTGTCTTATCTGTGGCATATCTTTTTATTTCTTTAACAATGTCTTTAAAGGGCAGGAAGTTTTAATTCTGCTGAGATCTAATTTATCATTTTAGTCTTCTGTGGATTATGATTTTGGTGTTTCTCTGCCAAATATTTAAAATATTTGCCTCTGCAAGGTCACGTTTCATGTTTTCTTCTAGAAATTTTATACCATTGTGTTTTACAATTTGGTTTATGATTTAATTTAGTTCATTTTTGTTCAGTGTTGTGAGCATAGATTAAAGATTATTTTTTCCACACGTGGCTATCCAATCCTTTATTGCCCTTAGCTGAAAGACTATAGCTTCTAAGAACTGCTTTTGCACTTTGGTTTACCATGATTTTTCCCTTAGTCTTGGTCAATTTCTGTATTCTTCATTGTGCTGATTGATTAGGTTGTCTATCATGCTAGTACCTCTTTGTCTTCATTATTGTAGCTTTATAACAATTGTATAAAATAGTGTTACTCTTCCAATTCTTTCCTTTTTAAAAGTTGTTTGGCTAGTCTATTGTCCTTTGCATTTCCCTATAAATTTTAGAATCAGTTTTTTAATTTCTACAGTGATGGTTGGTGGGATTTTGATGAAGATGGTGTTTAAATTAGTGATCTATTTGAAAAAGTTGACGTCTTAAGTATATCAGTCATTGATTATGGTGTATCTCATTTAATTAGGTTTTCTTTAATTGTAGTCAACGTTTTGTTGTTTTCCATTTATAAGCCTTTCACAGGTTTTGTCAGGTTTATCCCTAAATTTTTCAAAATGTTGATTCTGATACTAATGTAATATTTATTTGAATTTCAAGTTATATTTGTTTGTTAATTATAAATGGTATGAGTATAACATGGAATTGGTGAGAGTGCAAATCCTTATTTATTTCTGATTTTAGGAGAAAATATTCAGTCTTTCCAATTGAGTGTACATTAGCTATATTTTCCCACATAACTGATCGTAATTAAATTGAAGAAGTACTTTTTTCCTAGTTTTCTGAGAATTCATTTTTTGGGGAAGACTATGTTAAAAACTTTTTTTTTTTATTGTGGTGATCATATAGTTTTGCTTTTTTTTTATTTTGTTAATATGATGAGTTACATTAATTGATTTTCAAATATAAAACAAAATTTGGCTCTCGGGATAAATAACACTTGATTTTGATGTTTATGATTTTAATAAATTGTTAGAGTCAGTTTGCCAAATTTTTATAAATTTTACATCTTTGTTTAAGAGGAACATTAATCATTAGTTTACTTTACCTTTGAGGTCTTTAGTTTTATTATAGAATGATTTGAAAATATTCCTTCCTTTTTCAACTTTCTAGACATTTGATTATTTTTGGTATTATTTTTTTCCTAAATGTTTGATAACCTACCTGTAAAGCCATCTAGTCTTACAGTTTTCTTTGTGGGAAGGCTTTAAATTACAAATACAGTAGCTTTATAATAGACATAGCTCAAATCAGTTTTGTAGAACCTATACAGATGTCATATTTCGCCTGAAATTTGTAATTTGTGTTCTCTCTCTCTCTCTCTTATGTTGGCTTAGGTATATCAATATTTTTGGTGTTCTCAAAGAATCAGACTCAGCAGTAAAAATACTCTATATAATTATAATGATGGATAGATGCCAGTATGCATGTGTCTACACCCACAGAAGGTACAAAACCAAGCGTGAATCCTAAAGTAAACTATGGACTTTGAGTGATTATGATGCCAATGTAGGTTTATCCTAGGTTAAAAAAATTACATTATTCTGGTGAACGATGGTGATACAGGAAAGGCTATGCATGGGTGAAGGCAGGGTATATGTGGGAAATATCTGTATCTCCTATTAATTTTGTTGTAAATGCAGAACTGCTCTAAAAAAATTAACATCTTAAACAAAAATCAGATTTTGGTTTCATTAATTTTATCTGTAGTTTTTTATTTTCCTTATATATCATTGATTTCCACTATGATCCTAATTATTTTATTACTTCTACTTTAGGATTTATTTGATTTGATATTTGTTTTCTGGTTTTTAAAGTAGAAACTTTGGCTATTGATTGAATCAATTCTTTGTTCTATTCTAATATAGATTTTTTCCCTGTAAATTCCTAGTAAAGCAACGTCATCTCATGTATTCTGATATACTGAGATTTTATTTTCACTCAGTATAAAATATTTGCTAAATTAATTTTGAGTTTTTTTCTTTGATCCAGAGGTTATTAAGGAGGGTATTTTTGTTAGGTAATGTTTGAAATATTTTTCCCCCAGATATCATTTTTGTATTGATTTTACTTTAATTTTATTTTGATCAAAGAATAAAATCTATATGACCTAATTAAAAATTATAGAGACTGGTTTTATTGACAAGAATATATGGTTTGTTTTGGGAAATATTTTATGTGCATTTGAAATGAATCTGTGTTCTGCTACTATATTTTGCCCTATCCTAATATCTTAATTGTATTGAATTAGTTGTTAGTGTCTTTCACATGTTCCATACCATTGTTGATTCTTTTATTTGTTCTACCAATTATTCAAAGAGGAATATTGAAATTGCTGAGCAAAATTATGAATTTGTCTATTTTCATGTTCTTTTTGATTAGTTTTTGCTTTATTTATTTTTGAAGTTATGTCATTAGTTAGAAAAACACTTAAGATTATGTTCCTTGAGGGACTGATTCCTTTTTTATTATGAAATGGCATTCTTTATCACTGGTAATACCCTTTGCTCTGAAACAGCTTTTGATTTCCTCTACTGTTTTTCTTCTTTCCTATCATCACCTTCTGCTCTAACCATATTATTTCTTCCTTCTGCTTGCTTTTGGTTTAATTTACTCTCCCTTCTCTAGTTTCTCAAAGGAAAAACACTTATTGTTGCTATTTCTTCTTTTCTCATAGAAATTTTTCTTGCTATAATTTCCCTCTAAGCATTGTTTTGTTGTACTTCATAATTTTATATATATTTTTTCATTTCCAGTTCAAAATATGTGTTTTATTTCATATGAAACTTTCTTTGTGACCCATGATTTACTTAGAATACAGGGTTTAACTTTCTTAGTAGTAGTTTTTTTCTTAGGAGTTTCTTAGTAGTTTTTTTTCAATATAGCTCTGTTATTAATTTCTAGTTTATTTTTGAATAATTTTAGTTTTAATTATTATAAATATATTATAATTTTTATGTTTTATGGCCCAGTACATGCTCTATCTTGATGATTGTTCCTGATAAAAATAGTGTGTATTGAGTTGTTTAGTGGGAAGTTTGTTAATATCAATTAAATCAAATTGGTTGACAGTAAAGTTCATGTTATTCATTTTTATTGATTTTCCACCTTCTTATTCTATCAGTTACTGAGAAAGTAATATTGCATTTCCATGTATAATCATATATTTGCCAATATCTGTTTTCAGGTTTATCAGTTTTTGTCTCATGCTCTAAAGTTCTGCTTTTGGGCATAGATATTTATAGTCATTAAGCCTATGCCTTCTTGGAGAATTGACTTCTTTTTCCCTATTCAATGAATCTCTTTATCCATGGTAACATTCCTTGTTCTGAAATTATTTTGTTAGAAATTATTGTAGCTTCTCCAGCTAGTTTTTGGTTAGAGTTTGTTAATAGGCCTCTAATTTCTCTAGTGACAGCTTGATTTTACCTTGTGGACTAATTTGCCAGACAGGTTTTATCAATAGCTCCTCCCTACTTACCTTCGGGTCTTCCTACTTGCCTTTGCATTTTTTTTTTTGTTTGCACTGATTTCCAGAGAGAGTCTATGTCTTACAGCAGCCCCTAATGAAGCTTTTCCACTGTTTGTTTTACTTGATGCTTGTTAGCATTATGATGTGGGGGGAGGGAAAGCGGGCTTTGTTGCCACTCTGATTTTGGCAAGGATTGTGTATCTCTGGCTCTGGAGTCTGTTCTCTTACAGATGCAGCTTTGCATCTTACAGTATACTTGGTCCTCCTCCTCTAGTAAACTTTTTTTGTTTCTCTTTTCTCTGCTGTTGATTTCCACCAGTTCCCTCAGGATACAGCCTTTATTGTTACTCTACCTACAGATTAAGACATTTGTTTTCTAGGAGAGTTAAGGGAGATGGCTTTGAGTGGATTTTTTGCAGTGACTGTTATTCCCTTCTCTCTGCTGCAATAATTCTCCACCAGTTCATTCGATCTACCGTTATTGTTTCCCAGGAACCAGGGTTTTGTTCAGTAGGAGAGATGAGAGAGAGGTGATTCTTGATGAAGCTCAGGAGTGGCTGTCATTTCCCCCAACTTTCCTCTCCTCAGAAGTCCACTGGTGTTTCTAGAGAAAATTCCTGCATAAGGGTGGGAATCTCTTTGTCTGCAGCTTGAGGGGCTTGAAATTCTCATGCTGGACTAAGTGATTAGTTCAGAATACGTAGTGAATATTCCCAGTGGTTTGTGTGGGTAGATCAGCTTCCCCTTCCCTCTCCATCTTCCTGTGTGCGAAATTCCCATTCATACTGATCAAATGTTTGGGTCCCCTATTTTTCCCTTCAAACATTTCTCTCTCTCCATATTTCATGTTGTTTGGTCTGTTACCTTATTTCTCTAACATGGCCACAACAATCATTAATTCATAGTTCATTCAAGTTTTTTCTTGTTTTAAATGTAGGAACATTTTTTCTCCCTTTCTTAGTCTGCAATCTGAAATGTATGTCTCTGATCATTTAAAATTTTTTACTATTTTAACTTTTCTAAATTTTCTTAGCTTTTCTTATTTTTAAACATATCTCTATTACCCACTAAATTTACAATGAAATCAGTTTTCCATTAAAATCTTCATACTTTAATTTTGTTTTTATTCTTGTATATATTATACCATATCATCTCACATTTTGTTTTTCACATATCTTTCCTGAATTCTTGTAATTTGTATGTGTTTTCCCTAACATTGGCAATTATTTAAAAAACATTTTAGCTATTGACAAAATGTTTAAACTCTTTCTACTCTGGAAATATTTTTCTTCTTGGTCAGTGGGTTTCTGATGTTTATTTCCTCATATTTCCTTTGTATTAATTATAAAATCTATTCATTGATCTATGCCAGGTTTTTCTTTCTTTTTATTCAGCATTAAATAAACTAGAGTTTTCAGGATGTGGTATTTGAAAGAAATTTATGACACAAGTTTATAGAGATGAGTAGTCTTACAGTTTTCCAGACCAGTTGATTTTCATATCCCACCATTCCTCTTTTTACTAGTGACATAAAGATATATTTCTTCATGCAAATATAGTTCATCTTCTTTTTTTTGAACCAGCTCAATCCAGGGAAGCTGTAGCTGTCAACCCTTCTAAGCTCAGTTCTCAATCTCATCATTGAACTAAAAGTTAATTGCATGGCCTTCATACTCTTGTTGCCTTTACAGATTGCTGCCAGTAATCACCCTCACAATATTCTGTGTGCTTCTACTTTCTACTTTTCTGTTTGTAGTTTCTACTTGATCATAGATACTTTGGGAAACACATGTATTTTGGAAGGTCTAAAATATTTTTGTCTCCAAATATGCATGTAAATACACACGCGCGTGCACATACACATACACACACACAAACATGTGCATGTATTTATTTTTTCATGACAAAATAAAAAAGAATTACACACTTTTATGCAACCAGTAACTACAAATACTTTGATTAGACATATGTTGCATTACAAAGCTAAAGATCATTGTTACTTTCCATTAACAATAGATATATTGCATATTTTGGATGACCATGTACATGCATGTGATGAATCACATGGCAATGTGATGAAAATAACTATTTTAGTCTAGATAAGATGAATTTAAAATGTTTGGACCTAGAATATAAAGAAAAATCATTTCAATGCTATCATATTTCTGTTAGTAATGTATTTATTTTATATAATAAAAAATATATATTCCATCAACTTCTAATGCTGTACAACTTTAAAATCTTTATTAAGAACCAGTAGTGAAATATAGTTATCCAGAGCTGTAATATATTCATCCATATTTTATTTACAGGAAACTTTCAGAATGTATCTTGGCTCATGTGTTTAAGTTTTTATGCATATTTTATTTACAAATTATTTAAATTCACATGTCTGACTTTGATTTAGAAGTCAATAAAATGAAACCTCATAGCTTTAGTTGATTTTTAGTATTCTCTGGATAGAACCTGATTTGTGGAAAACATAACTTTATTAAGTATTTAGGTTTTAATGTTGGTATATTGAAGTAAAAGTGCCTTGAAAACCTGTTCATGCTTTTAAACATCAAAATTTATCACTGAGCATATGCAATGGGTAATTTTATTTTTTATCTCAAATCAGTATCAGCAGCATATTAGTATCTTGTGATAGCATAATTAACCAGATTATTTTCTCAGTTTTACATTTTGACTATTCCTAAACACACTAACTTCAAATAATATATTTAAATACACGGACACAGACAGATATTGAGTTTTTAAAAAAAGGCATAACAGTCCAACAGCGTAAATCACATGTTAAAAATCAAACACAATGCTATAGCATATATGATGTAATTTTTAGACTGGAAATATTCTGTTAATATGCAGATATACTTTCTTCTATGGTGTTAATGGAATCCATATATTATACATGATTATTTACAACCACGTTTTCTGAGAGACATTTTCGTTGTCAGAGCAAAAAAAACATCCTTTTTGCTTTTCCTTATAACTTGAAATGACCCTCCTGTAAACGTTTTCTCCACTGTATCACATCCCTGTCCTTTTTCCCCCTCCCTGTCTGCTTCAGCTGGGCCTTTGGCTTTGGGTTAAAATAGTTGGAGTGCCGTGCTCTCCAATCCTTGGAAGGAGAAAACTTCACAAGTTGTTAGCTATTGCTGGTTTGCTACCTCAAAGATACCATAGCCTAAGTACAACTTATAAAGAAAGTAACCATAACATAAACTGTTATTTCTATTTTAGCTCATTTCTTTTCAGGTCTAATAGAAAATTATATTTCTCTATTTCAGTGTTATTTCAGTGCTGATTTACTTTGTAAATAAGAAAAGTAAAATGCTTTTCCCTTATCTTATGGGGGATTGCTGTAATGAAACATGGGCATATAGTGCTGTAATGAAATGACTAAACAAAGGGTTACACCTGAGATACAGCGAATCCTATTATATTATTGAAATAACCATCATAAAATTGTTTCTACATCTTGTTAACAATCAGCCTAGAACTGGGCCCCACTTTCATAATTCCCCCTAAGAAGCATCTGTAGAAACCTGAATTGTTTAAGATCCCTCTTTTCCCCTAATTGCATTGCTCCTAAATTTCCCCTTGGGTGCTTTCTCCTCCACTTCAGCAAGCTAAATTAATCTTTTTTTTAACCTTATCTAGATAAAAGTCTGTTCCTGATTGTATTTGTTGTTGGGCATTGGCAATCCTAGAACTTCCAGAGATTTCTTTGAGACCCTTGCTGCCACAGACTAATATCTTTGACTGAAAAGTAATGTACTTGCTTTATATCCAAATCTACTAAAGGCAACCTTGTGGATGATAATAAATGATGTTAACGTTAATACTAACTCTTTGCTCCAAATATTCCATTGAGCCATTCAAGATTTTTTTTTTGTCTCTTTAAGAATGGAGAACCAAGAATTCCTTGCTTATCTGATCTGTTTGCAATAATTTTTCTGATGAAGGACTGACTAATCATTGATTGACCATTAGCTTTCCTCTCTTTTCTGTTTTTATTTTTAATATAGTGTTAATTAGAGGGAGTTGGGGGCCACTATAAGACTGATAAATGTCTTTTCAAAAGAACTTGAGGAATACGAGCTCTCCTTAGACATTACTTTCTTTTCTTTTTTTTTTGAACGAATTTTGCCTTGTGTCTTTAATGAACAAAATAGCAATGCTTTCCTCAGTCTTGGGTTTTGTTTATGTATACAAAGTTAATTTAAATGATATTTTGTCTTCACAAATTCACCTGCAAGGGGCACTGCTGATTTCTCTGGCCAGCAGGCAGAAGCAGCTTGACCTTAAGGATGAGGGTCAAAGACATGCAAAAGAGATATTTTTGCTTTGGATTGATTATCAGCCAGCCTCTAATGGATTGTCTGCTAATAAATTTGTTACCTCTTGGCATTAGCTGTAGTGTTATCTTTTTTGCCTTTATTTTTCTAACTAACATGATTCACCAAGGGCAATTTAAAATTGCAGTAGTCACCTTGGAGAACTTCAGATATAGCCAAAATTATGTATTTGAGATGCATTTTGGAACAAAATGTGAAACATGTTTGGGAAATGGGAAAGTGGTGGGGGGGAGGCAGAGACAAATGTATTTGAAAAAATAAATTAAAATAAAATTTAAAAAAACCCAAAAAACAAAAAACAAAATGTGAAACAACTACAACAATAACAACAACAACAACAACAAAAAGCATAATAACACACGGGGAAAATCTTGTTTATATAAAAATTACTTTGTTTAATAAAGAAGTCCTTTCTTCTTTTTCAGTACAATGAGGATTAATAAGTATCAACTTTGAATCATGAAACCTGGCTGGAATTGTCAAGGTCCCAAATTATTTTTTAAACCAGCTACCATGACAATCTCTTTGTCTATCATCAAAGTTAGTTTTGGTCCATATAAACCTTCTTTCCATCTTGCAAGAGGCAGAGAATTAACCTCTAGTATTTAACTCTTCCTGTGTGACTATAGATGATTTATTTGCCCATTTTTCTCTTACTCTCTCATTTTTACCCTTCACTTAGGAAATTAATTCATCATCAAAATGTACACATTTGAAAAGTATCTGCTGTACATAAATAGATCTAACACAAAAAGATTAATTATAAGATAACATTTCCTACAATCTCATGGTGTGAGCTTTTATGATAGGCTTTTACAAACAATTTTGGTATATTAAAGATTTACATACAGTTTAAATTACAGATTGAAGAATTTACAATATAATATACATTCCTCTATTCATCAATTTTGTTGGTTCTAAGGAAACAGTTCTACAAAAGAAAAATAATTAAGCTGCTATGTCAATGGCCTCTTTATATTACTTTACATAGTAAAAAGGAAGCAAGACACTCAGTCTTAAAATATGAGCTAAATATTCTTTAAAAAGTAATTTTTAAATACAGAGATTTATATATTTTTAAATGTGTATGTAATATTTACATCAAAATTAATATTTATGCATTTTAAGCTGATTTGAATGAATTTAAGAAAACTTCTTTCTCCTTGATTTTTGAAGCATAAAAATATTTAATTTTTATATGGTACAAAGCTACAGTGTTTTAGTTTGTATAAAATTAAGGCTTATTTTCCTGGAAATTAACTTTGTAAATTTCTTACACTGGTTTTTAAGAACAGGAAATTATAATTATATAAATTGTTTACCTGTAAAAACATAAAATTATGCTTATTTGAAGAAATTTTAGTACCAAGGGTCTTTTTTAGTTTAACCTCTGATATTCTTTCAACCTTACAAGTCGTAGACTTAACATGTGAACTTTATATTGCAATTTTCAGATATTTGATTTAGTTTAAGATTTTAAATAATATAAATAGTAAAATATATCTCTGTACAACATACCTTAATATGCTGTACTGTTTTAAATATATCATAGAGTAACCATCAGTTAAAGATTAAAGAAAGATGCATAAATGTGTTTGACTTACCTAAACATCACTGTTCTATTTTTTTAAGTGTAAAATAATGTGTATAACAATACAGAAGGTATTTATGCAAGGTCATAGATATGTTTGTGTTTATCAAGGAAATATTTTATTTTTATATAAAAACACTTGTGTTCATGCCAGGATATTTTCAAAAAAGATAAAAGATGATTTTGAATATATACATTAAGTAAACTTTATTATCCTTTCATGTAATATATACAAGTAATGGTTTTGTGAACAATGAAATATATTAAAATAACATAATTGGTTAAATGTATTTGGTATTTACAAGAAAGAAAAGTATAAGGATATTTCTTTGCAGATTTTTACTTAGATGATATATAGGAGAATAAAATTAAATTTTACATTTTCTTTATTTTAAAATGCCCAAATAGTCTATGCCTAGTTTTCCTTCTATCATCAGAATATTATATTGTTTTAGTGTGCTATTGACATAATCTTAAATCATTTTAAATATAAATTATTGTTTAAGAAAAATAGTAGTTTTGAGATAAAATAAACTAACAAAAAGAATAGAACCATAGGTATGGAAACATGGAACAGACTGAAAGTGACCAGAGGCGAAGGGAGTGGGGGATAATGGTAGAAAGAAGGGGAAGGGATTAGACAGAGAACATGGATGAATGACCCATGGACATGGTCAACAGTGTGGGAATTGACTGTGGGAGCAGGTGGATGAGAATGGGCAGAAAAGGGCAAAGAAGGAAAAATTGGGACAACTATAATAGAATAACAATAAAAAATGTTTAAAATATGATGGATATTTATTGCTGAATTTGAAAATTTGTCTCTAATTTTCCTTCACAAACTTTTGAATTATGTTATCTTTGAAAAATTTTATTGATTTTCTTATTCCCTAACTCAAACATCAAAATCAGAATAAAAAATATATTAAAATAACTTTTACATCAAAAGTATTGTAGAAGAGGGTACAGAGGAAATCTTCTTCCATGACCATTTATTAATGGTCATGGAAGAAGACTTGACTTTGAGTGGTGAATACACAATACAATACACAGATGAAGTTTGTAGACCTGAAACCTATATAATTTTATTAATGAATGTAACCCCAATAAATTCAATAAAAAAGAAAAACAAATCTACCATTGGATTACCTAAATAGCAATTGAATAATATGAATATTTGATCTTTCACATTATAAAAGGAAGGATAGTAAGAATAATATTGTTTGTAAGTCTCTAATTTTAATTAAATTTTGAGAGATTTATTTTTTTAACTTACCAAACTTTAGAGTCCAATAAAATCTGATAAATCAAAGGAAAAATTTAGCCCATATGGATTACTTTAAAAATATTCAATAATAGTGTACATTTTTGGTTAAAAATATATTCATGTTTTTTACAGAAGGACACAAGCATTGGAAACAAACTAGTTGGTAAAAAAAAAGTCTTTGATTCTAGGTGTCCATACTTTGTAAATTGTGATATTCATAATGTACTTATGAACTCAATTAAAAGACTAGAAATTTGTTAATGGTTTCATTGTTCATATTCCCACTCTCAGAATTTTTAACGAAGAAATATATTTATTTTATGTTAAAACACAAATGAACCTTCTACTATCTCCTATTCTGGTTATATGTTTTAAAAACATCAAGAATCAGCTAGTGTTATTCCCCAATAAGTACTGCCTTCCTTGCCAGGGAAGCACTACATGATCCTAAATTAGTAGGCTGAGTATTCTAATAGCATCCTCAGCAAAGCACTGCACTTGGAAATGATTGGAGAAAGTCTTATCAGTGATATTAACTGATATTACAACAGTAAAACTTTAGGAGATTGAATTTTCAATGTTTTTCATGGCTAAAACAACAGTGGTATGCAGAAATAAAAAAAATTAATTATACAACATTGGATGTGAAACAAAGGATTCCTAAGAATTCTTTGAAAGCAGACAATCTTAAGAGGCAGACTGCTAACCCGAGTTATATTAATTAAACAGATCACAATAAGAAGTAGGAAGCTTCCATCCAAGACAAGAGAATAATTACTTAAGAACTTTCCCATTTCTTTTCTTCTAGCTTTATTTTTAGTTATCTGTGGCTCTACTTCTAAACTCCCACAGCACTTTTATAGCCTCAGAGAGTAGTTCATTTTCCTCATATCTGATTGTTGAATTGGTCACCTGACTCACATGACCTCATTGACAAAATATTAATACATGCTTTCTTAAGCACTACAGAGCATAGATAGCCTTCCATTAGTTCTTTCTGATGCTGATTTTTTTTTACCTTAAAGGGGAAAAATTGAACCTATCATTTTTTTTAAGTGAACAGAGGTGCTAAGATAATAATACACTTCCACTAAAATTATCACATTATTGTCATTGCAATCAAGCTCACAAGGAATTAAAATAGATATTGCTAGCTATCTAAGTGCCTGCAGCACTATCAATATGTTATTCAGAGTTTCCAGCCTTTTTGCAGGAATTACTCAGTTCAACATAAGAAAGCTTTCTACCTCAAGAAAACAAGAATCAGTAAGAATCAGTATGGAAATTAAGAAGCAGTTTGCTTTAATAAAGCAAAAAGAAGAGTTTACTTTTACATTCTTGCCCAGAATTATGTGAACTCTCCTGTACTTTGTCTTAATATAGTATCTAGTGAATTTTGCCACCACAAAATACTAAAATGTTGATCTGTTTTATCGTTGACATTATACTCATACTACTGGGAAGAAAATAGAAGCATCCTTCACTCCCTGATAAGTATTCATGTGCCAGGGCATGCAAAATGAATCTTGAGAATGTTAGAGTGCCTGATTTTGGGCATACAGAGATAAGTTTTTGGAAGTGAAATGCAAAATAATGCACATTGCACTGCTTCCCATGAAAATGGAACAAAAATACACGGTGGTCTCTTTGAATTGAATAGGTAACATATAGGTATATCATATTTGTTTTATTAGCCATTTTTTTAAAACTGGGAACTCTCAAGGCTGCCAGTTTCAAGTGATATCTAGAGAAAGAAATGGCTTTGCAACACTGACTGTGGCACAAGCTTACCTTTATGACACAGCAGACCGATGCCATGCGAAGTGACTTTGGCAGACAGACATAATGCCCTTGTCCTCACGGAAGCTCCACTGTGCCAGAAATTCTCAGCTGAGACTACTAAGATTTTGGAAAAATCTATACCACCCTCTACTGGGATTACTGAGAAACCCTGTTAGAGATGGAAATCTTGATCACGTGACCACTGAGACATAACATTGGACTTGCCCAGAATCATTCCATTATAAGAGAAGTAGTATGTTCCAGACCAGGATGAGTTGTTCATGATCTTTATAAAATGTGATCCTTTTATTTTACTGCTTTCTTCTCAATCCCCTGCTATTAGTTTTTAGTGAAGTTGCTGTGATTATGCAATAAAGGAAAAAATACACGTTGAGTCATGGTTAGGTCCGTAGGATATGCTACAACTAGTCAAGATGAATGGTTTCCATACTATAACTTCACCAAAGAGTGACCCTCAAGGCACTGATATAATAAAATCCTCTCAGTAGGAGGTCTTTAGGTCTTGTATTTTTTTTTGTATACTTCATCTGGCCTAAGGTGTGCTTCTGAAATGATGTATGTTTCATGGCTAAGGGTTTGCCTTGCTACTCAGGGACTTGGGAAAAGTGAAATTTGAGTCAAAGGTGACAAAATAATGTGGGTGAGACTTCTAGAATGTGCAGAGTATGAAGACTCTTGTGCCCTCTGTCTCTGCCAGCTAGATAACATCCGTGGAGAAAAAAATCATTTTTAATATTTAGATAGACAAGGTGACCTGTCCTAGAAATATTGGTCAGTTTTTCCCTTCGCTGTTCTCGTGTTTCTGCAATGAAAACATGTATAAAGCAGCCACAGTGAAAGTGAAGCTGCTCCAGCATGGGTTCCACTTGTTTTTCTCCAGATCACAGCTCATCTGCCAATAAGTGCTAATATGGCCCCAGTTCCTTGTGAGTCAGATAGCTACGTGGTAGCAGATGCATTTTATTATACTGGCCCTGTAAAGGAGTAGACAAACTTTTGCCCCCCTACAATTAGTTATATATTCCTGTTATCGACTGGCATTCACTGACCAGCATGCTCTGCCAATTTCCTTATTAACGAGTTTCTGAATGCCTCATTCAGCACTGTAGATTGTACCAAGTGTGCTGTCCGAGGGACAAAATGGACTCATAATGAAGTAAATCCTCACGTGACTATGAAAGCAGAAGTTACTTGTGAGGAAGTTTAAATCATAACATTAGGATTGTGACCAAATGCAGGTACTTTTGGGATAGTCCATGAGCAGACAATCTTAGGGAATTGTTAAGGAGTGATATCTGCTAATGCCCTAAATTTATCTTAGCAAGGATTCTTTTGCAAGTATAAAGCAGCAATAAGTAGTATTTATATTGATTATCACATTATAGAATCTTTCCACATATGTGATTTTAAGTAAACCTTAAATAATCTGTGATATAGGTATTAGGTTTAAGTCATTATATTATCTCTTGTTACCAATGTGGGAACCAAGGATAAAAATCTTAAATGAGCTGCCAAGTAACTCTGGCAAATAGGTAATTAGGCTGTAGCTAAAATTCAGGTCTTTGAGAAATTAGCTTTTATGTTGTTTTCCACACTGTCATGATTTTCCATATAAAGTTATTATTTTTTTAGAAGTACCACTAGGAACTAAATAAACAATAAATCTGGCTTCGGTTTATATTCTTAAAGTACCCACTAATTACAATAAAACTATTCTTAAACATCATCAAGTTTATTCAAACTATCAGCATTTCATGAGAATAACCTCATGTTTCCTCATGTCAATAAACAATTGTTTCTTGACTTAAATGTGAACTAGGTATAATTCAGTTGAGGTTAATGTCAGGAATTTAAACAACCTAAACTATGAGATCACTCTAAACTGAAGGGGGAAAAAAAAATCAAACAAACACTACATTGCAGAGTGGCAAATGCACTTTTAGTTGCTTTTCAATTAAAGAGACAAGATTGGATTTAAAGATTTGACTTTACCTAAATAATCAAAGTTATTAGTTCATAATTAGAGGCATAGTTGTGAATTTGGAGCACAATCAGGAGCATCAGTCAAGCATAACAGAAACAGTTCTGTTCACATATGTTCTGTTTTAAAATGGAACATCCATAACAGTTCAGTGGAGCTCAAAATTACAGCTGAGAAGTGATCAGTTAACCACCCTGAAAAACTGCATATGGGAAATAGACTGAAAAATTAGTTTCTTAACATTGACATGTTGCTACAACATTATGTTCATGAAAAGATCTAAAGAACATTCCTCTTAAAGTAGTGTATATAATTATGTATATGAATATATACTAAACATTAAGGATAATTTTAAACAATTTGAACAAACATTTTTAAGATCACATTTTTTAAAAACAAATTCTAAAACCAATGCTAGGAATGTAAACTAAGAAAATGTATAGTGTATCACTTACCAATATGATAGGTATTGAGGGCAAGAAAGATAATCTAAGAAGTGGTTCCATTATTACAAGGAAAAATAATTCATATATGTTTATATTATGGAATTATTTGTTTATTGGTTTTCCAAAAATAGAAAATGATTAGATGTTCATAGTAGTATAGAAATAGTTATATGCCAAGAAAAGAAACTGTGTCATGTAATATCACACTTAAATTTTTTGTTTCCTTGTAGCAGGCCTCAAAATAATAGTGCTCTTTCATGCTGATGCTGGTTGGGTGCTCCAATCAATTGGAAGTTACACGATCTGCAGGGAAAAATAGATGAGAGAAGATATGTAGACCAATGGTCTAGCGAACTTCTTTTGTAATTGCCAATTAACAACAACCAAAATGCCTCTGCAAAGTAAATTCACACAGAGGAGAGGCAGTGTAGTAAATTGGTCAGGAATACAGACTACAGATTAAATTGTCTGGGTTCACTTCATAGGCAGACCATTTACTGTGTTACTAATAACAGAGTAAACAAATAAGCTCATTAACTTATTTGTGCTCCAGCTCCCCATTTATAAATTGAGGATCATAATAGTGCCTGATTCATGGGGCTGTTGTAAGAATCAAATATCAATTAACACATTAAATGTTCTAGGAATATACTTGGCACGTTGTAAGTATTATATAAAATCAGTGTTACTATTATTGTTGTTGTTGCCTTAAAATACACACCTCCAAACAGCTAATACACTTCTTCAAACAGAAATCCTGAAATGGCACTCTCACAACATATAGGCTTAGATAATGACACATTATATTCTGAATTGGGAATCTGTTCCCTACTCTTCTAGCTCAGTAGAGCTGGGTCCCAAAGGAGAGGTCTTCACATTATTGGTATACGTGCTAGGAGAAAACTTTCTTGAATGCCACTGCATGTGGCCTTGGCAAATATTCTTTTTATTAGATCATTAATTCCTGTCCATCCTTAACTTCTCAGGTTAAATGTCACATTCTCACTGATGTCTACTTTGAGCTCCAATTTATGAATCTTCTCCCTTCCTCAGCTCTGGAATCAATCTCCCTCCTCCCCCAAATCACTTGTTTATTTAGTGGAGAATGGCATTTAGATGTGCTCAGTACTAAATGTCTATCATTGCGTCTATTCCAATTTAATCCAATACCTTATGCTGCAATCTACACTTTTCATTCTCCATATTTGTAGCTGGTTTCTATAACAGGGAGAAACCTGACTTTTTACTATCCTCAATATATTTTCATTTGTTCAAATTCAGAGTGTGCAGATATTCATTTAATAATTGCTACCCTGTAACACTTAAAAAAATCAAAACTTTTAGCTAGAATTCAATATTGTTTTACAGTTGGATTTTTTAGGTAAACCTTAATTTGCGTACAGTGAAATGTGCAGATTTTAAGAATACAACTTAATATGTTTGACAAATATATATTCACTTAACCACAGCCCCATTAACATATGTGTTCTTATCCTCAAAACATTTCCTCATGTTTTCCTATTCAGTTCCTCCAAGCAGCGATCTTTTTTTTTTCATTTTCACAATTATATATTTTCTGTTCCAGAACCACAGGTAAATGGAATCATATGGTCTGTGCTCTTCTGGGCCTGCATTCTGTCACTCAGCATTATGTTCAACAGACATACCATTTAGCATGCTATTTCAGAGGCTGTAGTGTTCACAGAATGTGTGCAGAAGTCAGTGGAAAGCCATGTTTTGTATCCGTCTTGGAGAAGTTACATTATAAAAGTATCCCCCAAGGCAGACAGTGCTTCTCCTGGTTTATCTGCTCTCTTTCACCTTTGAACCATGTCTACAAATCTTCCACACAGAAAATCAGCAGCTTAGCATCCTTGATATCTCTTCTATATTTAGTGCACACATTTGTTAACCTGGCTCCAGACTATTTGTCTTGCTGACAAGCCTTCATATTCTTTTTAAAAAAATCCTCATGTAAGGATATGTTTATTGATTTTAGAGAGAGAGTAAGAGAGAGAGTGCGTTGTGCTCTGATCATGAACTAAAGCTTTGACTCTTCAGTATATGGGACAATGCTCCAAACAACTGAGCTACATGGCCAGGAAATGAAAATGTGTTCTTTGACGACTAATAATAACATAGATACAGTAAAGTAGCATGCAGTAATATAATGAAATGTCTAATTCTATTGCAAAATTTGGATTTTAGACAAATTTTAGACAAAAATTTCTTTATATTTAAGAATATAATAATATGAGTCAATTTTTAAAGATACAGACAATTATAAACTAGGAAAATAAACTAATTTTGTATATTTAATCTATGAGAGGAAGTGTATAGAATGAAATAGCAACACTGGAAAGCTTTAAACATTTGAAAGAGAAAAACAATAATATAAGTACTTAGTAAAATCAATGAATACCTTTAAATAAAAGCAATATTTGAAAATTTGAAAGAATTATATAAAATGTGGTATTTAAATGTGTCTGTCCTTGTGGTTCAGAATCAGAAGTCCTTACAGATAGTGAAGATAATTTTTGAAGCAATTACTTTTCAATTTTATTAAGTCATTCTCACCAATATATCCAGTTAAAATTAAATGTTTTCTGACTCTATCTATTTCCTCTGTCAGTAAATAAGAAGATAATAGAATTATATTAACGAACAAAGGAGGATTATTGCCTTCATAATATTAATGCTGCTATAAAGTTTGAGACTGTAAGATTCCAAATATCAAAGGCTGACTGTCCTATCTGAAGCTGGGCCAGTCTTTGTGTTTCAAAATTAATAAGGATGATTTAAAATGACATTTTAGAACAAGTTAAGGCTCCCAATCATAATTGCTAAAATCTGTGAAGATAATTGATTATACAAAGCCCTTTATGCTCATTTTGAAATTAGTAGTATGGTTTTTCACCCTTCAAACAATTTATTTTCAACATTACCTCTTTCTTTGATTGACGGCCTATAGGACACTGCATCCAGACAAATTAGTAACATTGCTTATTATATTGCTAATTTTTCCTCTATATGCGCGTTTCTTATAAATTTTCAGCATTTACATACACTGAATGTTTCAATATTCCGCAGTTTATTTCTACATTTTAAACATAATTAAAATCATTTACATGTGAACACAGTGGTATAATTATAATCATTTCTTAAATAATAAGATGCACAAACCCTCCTGTCTGGGGGGCATGTTCACTGCTCTCAGATCTAGCAAGCTTTGAAACAGCAGTTCTCAAAATGTCATAGGCCACCTAAGGATCCTCAAACTGTGGCTCTCCATTCATGACAAGATAAGGAGCTTAAGCCAGAAGGTGTATCTACCACAAGACTAAATACAAGGTTTAGTTGCCCTTCCTTTTTTTTTTTTTTTCTTTTTACAGCATGACTTTTTTTCATACAGGAAGTAGTGCCTTAATACATGTACTGGCACAACCTCCTGAACTTATTGCAGAATGGTTTTTTGAGTAGCATTTCTCTCAATCAGTGTTCAGCAACTTTTCTGTGAATGGTCAGATAGTCAACATTTTAGATTCATGAGCCACACAGTTTCTGTTGCACACACTCGACTCTGCTGTGTAGCATAGAAACAGTCATAGACAATATGTAAGTGACTATGCCTGTGTTCTAATAAAACTTTATTTTATGGATAATAACCCTGGAATATCATACATTTTGACATGTCAAGGAATATTATTCTTTTTTTTCCAACCATATAAACATGTAAAAATCATGCCTAGCTTGTAAGCCACAGAAAAATAGGCAGTTTGCTAACACCTGCTCTAAACCATCCTTTAGGTAAGTTAAATTGACACTTGTAAAACTTTTTCTAACTTAAACTTAAGGAAATTTAGTATTTCTTACACTTTTTTAAATTCATGTATTCCTCTACAGGTTTATTACTTCCCATTTCTGTGACAATCAATTTTTTCTTCATAAGACTGAGATCACTTATCTAAGGTTCTACATCTAGTAAATGTGTCTGGGATTTGACCCCAAGAGTTTTGCAACAGAGAATGTGTTATTAGTCATCACAGCAAATTTCAATTCTTAAACCATCTATCTGTTCTATAGAACAAAGTTGGGGCTGAGGCACTGAACTTGATATTTAGAGAGGGAAGTATATTTTTGAGATTCAGTGAGTAGGAGTTAGGAGATCAGTGTGTCCAGTGGCTTTGCTGGACTCTGAACAAGTTATTTAGTTATTTGAGTTTCTGCTTCATCTGGAAATTTAAAGGCTATGATGAGATGTTCTCAAAGTATCTCTAATTTCTTCCACTTTTTTGATTCTAGGATATCAGGGTGCTATAGAAACATGATTGGTTTATATACAGGGTGGGGCAAAAGTAGGTTTACAGTTAGGAGTATGCAAACCGGTTTATTCTTGTATTAGTATTCATTAATTGTTGCATTATTTTCCATGCATTGAACTGTAAAGCTACTTTTGCCCCACACTGTATTGAGCATCCCAAATACACAGATTTGCATATTGAAAAGACGAGAAGAGAATGTTAAAGAAGTTACACAATCAGAACAATATTTTTTAATGGTTTATTAACCAATATGAGTACTGAAGATAATCCCATAAACACAGTATATGTTGCACTGATTTTATCATCAAATTAATGAGGCTGGAGTCTGGCCCAGTGCTGGATTATAAGATTTAGAGATACAGCCTCAGCACCTTCTGACAAAGCCTGAAATCATGTGATGTTCTGCTTAAAGTAATCTACAGCATCAAGAGACTGGAACAACAAATTCTAGTTTTGCTAGATCTCTGACATTAACTTTTCTGATTTTGATTTACATTATGTCAGTCATGCTATTCTATCAGAATTTTCTTTGGGATTTTGAAGTCAATTTACCACACCCTGACTAATATTTCTCTAATTTTTGGCCACAAACTACACATAAGAAAGGTCCCCTTGGTTTCTTTTTCATGTTCATGTTATTCAGGGACTGTCTATTTACCTAATCCAAGTCCCCCACTAGCTTTCTTAAAAATTTGCCCACTGGAATTCTCTCTGTTTCTTGGTTTAATGGTCATCTGGAATATCACAACATTCAAAGCAAACCTAGAAATAACCAGTCCTGAATTTGCTCTGCTGGAAGAACAGAGGCTGCTAAAATTCTCAGCTACCTTAATTTTTGAGATGGGAGATAAAATAAACTTCTCTTGTCCTCCAAGAAACACTATCCCAGATAATTTTCTTTATATTATTTAAAAAAAATTCCATTTCACTTTATTCACTCCTAATATGCCATATATTGCTTTCTTGGGCTTGGAAATATTTCCTCCTGATGTTAATAGTTGGTTAAATCTTCACTACTCCATTGTCACAGACCAGACAAATCATTGGAATGAAATGATATGATACTGTCTCTCTAGTAGTAGAATGCATGAGTTGCCAGAATTTTAAAATAAAATACAGAACACCTGGTTAAATTTGAGTTTCAGAGAAAGAATTTTTTTAAATGTACAGTATTCTCCAAGAAATATTGGGAATATATTAAAATATTTATTGTTTATCTGAAATTCAAATTTTACTGAGGGTTTTTATTTCTATATGACAACCTTAATACATGGTATATAGGACATATTATGAATTGAAATAAATTTTTGTTTTAGAGAACCCAGAAATAAACCCACATCTTTCTGGTAAATTAATATTTGACAAAGTAGGCAAGAACATACAATAGGATAAAGACAGTCTATTCAATAAATGGTGTTGGGAAAATTGGACAGATATTTACAAAAAATAAACTAGACCACTTTCTTACACCATACACAAGAATAAACTCAATATGGATTAAAGACTTAGATGTAAGACTCAAAACCATAAACACCCTAGAAGAAAAAAACAAAGGCAGTAAAATTTCAAATATTTCTTGCAACAATATTTTTTTCTTCTTTTCTTTTTATTTTAGGTTAATTTATTTTTTCAACTACATTTGTCTCTGCCTTCCCCCCACCACTTTTCCTTGCCCCCTCCCTCAACTCTACCCTTTTGGTTTTGTCTATGAGTCCTTGCTATATGTTCCTTGACTCCTTCCCTTCCTTTTCCTCCGCCTGCCCTCCCTCCTTCCCTCTTATCTCTCTTGGTTTCTTTTCCTTTCAGTGTTGCTGGTCTTATTTTCCTTGCATCTTTGTATTGTTCGTTAGGTTTCGCTTATAGGTGAGATCATATGATATTTGTCTTTTGCACCCTGGCTTATTTCGCTTAGCATAATGCTCTCCAGTTCCATCCATGCTGTTGTGAAGTTTAGTAATTCTTTTTTTCTTTCTGCTGTGTAGTATTCCATTGTGTAAATGTACCATAGTTTTTTGATCCAATTATCTACTGATGGGCATTTAGGTTGCTTCCAACACTTGGCTATTGTAAATTGTGCTGCTATGAACATTGAGGTGCATAGGTTCTTTTGAATTGGCATTTGGGATTCTTAGGGTATAGTTCCAGCAGGGGAATCACTGGATCAAAAGGCAGTTCCATTGTCAGCTTTTTGAGGAAATTCCACACTGCTTTCCACAATGGCTGCACCCATCTGCATTCCCACCAACAGCGTACTAGCATTCCCTTTTCTCCACAGCCTCGCCAGCACCTGCTGTTTGTTGATCTGTTTATGATGGCCATTCTGACTGGTGTGAGATAGTACCTCATGGTGGTTTTGATCTGCAGTTCTCTGATGGCTAGTGATGCTGAGCATCCTTTCATATGTCTCTGGGCCCTCTGTATCTCTTCCTTGAAAAGTGTCTGCCCAGGTCCTTTGCTCATTTTTTTATTGGATCGTTTGTCTTCTTGGAGTGGAGTCGAGTGAGTTCTTTATATATCTTAGAGATCAAACCTCTATCTGATGTATCATTAGCGAATATATTTTCCCATAGGGTTGGCTCCCTTTTCATTTTGCTGATGTTTTCTTTAGCCGTGCAGAAGCTTCTTATTTTGATGAGGTCCCACTTGTTTATTCTTTCCTTTATGTCCCTTGCCTTAGAAGACATATCGGTGAAAAAATTGCTGCATGGGATACCTGAGAGTTTCCTGCCAATGTTCTCCTCTAGGACTTTTACAGTGTTGCGACTTATATTTAAGTCTTTTATCCATCTTGAGTTTATTTTTGTGTAAGGTGTCAGCTGACGATCCAATTTCAAGTTTTTGCACGTAGCTGTCCAACTCTCCCAACACCATTTGTTGAAGAAGCTATTATTGCTCCATTTTATGCCTCTGCTCCCTTTGTCAAATATTAGTTGCCCATATAGACCTGGGTTTATTTCTGGGCTTTCTATTATGTTCCACTGGTCTATGGGTCTGTTTTTGTGCCAATACTAGATTGTTTTGAGTATAGTGGCTTTGTAGTACAGTTTGATGTCCAGTATTGTGATCCCTCCTACTTTGTGTTTCTTTCTCAAAATTGCTGGGGCTATTCGGGGTCGTTTATGGTTCCATATAAATTTTTGAAATGTCTGCTCTATTTATGTGAAATACGTCATTGGTATCTTAATAGGGATTGCGTTGAATCTATAAATTGCTTTGGGTAGTATGGACATTTTGAATGTATTAATTCTTCCAATCCATGAGCATCGTATATGCTTCCATTTATTTGTGTCTTCCTTAATTTCTTTCTTCAATGTTGTATAGTTTCCTGTGTACATGTCTTTTACCTCTTTGGTTAAATTAATTCCTAGGTACTTTATTTTTCTTCTTGCTATATCGAATGGTATTTTTTTTTCTGATTTCTTCTTCTTCTGTTTCATTGCTGGTGTACAAAAATGCCTTTGATTTCTGAATGTTGACTTTGTATCCTGCTGTTTTGCCAAATTCACTTATTAGGTTGAGGAGTTTTTGGTAGAGTCTACAGGGTTTTCTATGTACACTATCATGTCATCTGCAAACAATGATAGTTTTACTTCCTCCTTTCCTATTTGGATGCCTTTTATTTCTTTTTCTTGTCTGATCGGTGTGGCTAGGACTTCCCATACGATGTTGAAAAGAAGCGGTGAAAGTGGATGTCCTTGTCATGTTCCCGATGTTAGTGGGAAAGCTTTCAGGTTTTGCCCATTGAGTATGATGTTGGCTGTAGGTTTTTCATATATGGCCTTTATTTATGTTGAGGAATGCCCCATGAGATACATTTTTTGAATGAAGAGAATCAATTATATGGACACGTGTGTGTATATGTGTGTATATTTTCAGACTGAGTTGGATATCATTTTTATTTCCCATTCCCAAATGCTAGGTAGGACCAATGGAGCCCATAGATCTACATCTGCTGTCATACTTTCTTAATTATAAAGTGAGGTCCTTAGCCTCAGGCAATATTATGTGGAATACCTCATTAATAAATTAACCTTCAAATATTGATGCTGATAGGAGTCCTGTGAGCAGGAATATATATTAATCTTAATAAGGATGAATTATTGTTCTTTCTAAGATTAAATGAGTATTAAGAAATCAACTCAACATCAAGTGGCTAGTTAGCCTCCATGACAAGAACATAGGGGCCTCAGAGACATTAGCACCTACAACTGACAGGTTACATATTTAACATTTCTAGTGGCTATATCAGCTTTAGTTGAGAAAAAGAACCTGTGTTTTGTTCTATGCACAGTCTCTGTATCTGCCACCATGTCTACTCCTCTTATGTTTAACCACTTGGGTGGTAGAGGGAAGAGGCTAGTTGATATCTACCGCACATGGTCTTTACCACCTACTTATTGAGTACTAATGTGTACAGGATGCTCATTTGGGTGCTACAAAGATCCTCGTATTTTGTGCTCATTCCTATGGGTACTTTGCATACCTTTTCCTAGACATCCTTGTCTATGGACTTCTAATCTCTATCATCTCAAGTCCCTGATCAAGGTATTAATTATTACCCAGCGGTCTATGTATCATGTTCTTATATCAGGCCACTCTCTCACACACAGGTGGATGGCCAGATGCATACCCCAAGCCTCTGCCCTAGGGTAATTTCTCTTACAACTCTCTTCCCAAGAAAGCCTGAAATGGAATGTAGTAAAACAGCATTATATTTTTCAGCTTGCAAAATATACTGAATTAACCAATAAATTCAATAAGCATAATCCCCACCCCCACTTTTTGATTATCTGTAAGATTGTACATACGAGGTTATAAATATCAGCGAGGGAGAAGCATTAGAAAAACAGAGGTGAGACTTGGGAGGTTGGGGCTGCAAGTAAACTCCCAGGCAGTTCTGGGTCTGCACATGTGTGGAACTTGGCGCTCTAGTAGCCTGAATGCAGCCTTTGAAAAAGTCACAAGTGCTGGCTATTGCAAGCAAAACATACAGAAACCACAGGAGGGTACATAGAAAGGGTAAAATGAACCTGACAGGGATCAGAATAGAGAAGTAACAGCTTCTGCATGTTTTTGTAACCTTGTTCTTCCTTACATCTGTTTAGCAACTCATCAGCACACATTTTAATGTTTTCTATCCCTTTAGCTAAGCAAATTGGAGATAAATGAGTGAACTACAACTTAACAGTCTGAAAACTAACCTGGGTCTTCACTACATCTGGATAGGTATCACTACAACTTAACAGTCTGAAAACTAACCTGGGTCTTCAATATGAGTCTTCTTGGTCAACGGCCACATAATAAACATTCAAAATTTATAGCCATTACTCTGACTCATGCTTCTATCATTTCCTTATTAGACAGTTTAAAACTGAGGTAATCATGGGTGTTTATCTCAGGTTGCTGTTACCAAGTTCAAATATTATTTCTATGACTTTGCTCACTACCTTTCCTCTGGTCTCAGATGATGAGGTATCCACATGCTCAGAATAACCCCTCTACTTATATCAATTCCATCTCTTACCCATTAGTCATAAATTCTCTACCTCTCTTTTATTTTCTTACTCAAATTATGAATATATCTTTTTATTAAGGAAAAATATCCTGGACCCTGCAAGCATCCTAGTGATGGTCTAATATTCCTATGTATGTTTACATTAAAACTTGTCAAAGGGAGTCCTAAAGAATCATTGTGTCTTTTTTCACTCCTCAGTCTGTTATAGTCTGAGGTTATTTCTCTTTCAGGTCCAGAAGCTACCATGGTTAAGTCCTTAGTGATTTATTAGGAAAACAAAGAATATATTTCAATGGCTGTCTACTTGGATATTGACTTTCCTCCCCTGACCGCTTAGACAATGTATTTTTCATGCCTTTTCTTTCCCTGCCCGAGAGATACTACAAATTATTTCCCAGTGATGCCATTTACTATATACAGGCATATATTAAACACAATTGCTATTTGTAGTTCAGACTCCTGGGTTTTAGGTTCGCATAGCCAACTTCCTCTTGTATGTATCTACTTTACACTCATAGCTAAACATAAAACTATTCAAAATTGAAATCAAGTCCTCTGTCTAGTTTTCTTCCCTAGTAAGCAAGAGGTCATCCTCGACTCCTCTTTCTAATTCCACTATCCCCTTCCAGTTTCTATAACTACACTCAATTAGTCATCAAGACCTGTAGGGTTATTCTCTTATGCATTTCTTACACTTATCCTAAGTTATCCATTTCTTTTCTTACTTAAATTATTAAAGTAGCCGAAGATTCATTTCTAAGTTTGTAGTTTTATCATGCTAAAGTGCTTTTTCTATGACTCTCTTTGAAAAATTTACCTAAAATATAAACCTAACTGTCTCTATTTGACTTCCTTGAGGGCCAATAGTCTACATGGAGGGTGATTCCAGGAAGCACCATTATAAAGTGCAGTGAGATAGGAGATGGAGGAAGTTAAAAAATGATGTATTATTAATAAACAGATCATCACCTTGAGAAACTGAGATTTAATCCTGTTGAGAACCCTCTAAAAGAATTGTATAATATATTTCAGAATGACTCTGCTGAGGAATCAGAAGGCTGGAAAGTTCATTCACCAATTCCCATCTCACGCTGGTTGAGTACGACTTATGTGGTGAGTTAAATTCCTAGCACTTCCATCTGCCCCTGTGAAGGCTGAACACAGTCCTAGATAGAGAAAAAACTCTCCAACAGAGAGAAGCAGGTGCTTGATATAGGAAACCTTTGGTGAGTATGGGAGCTGTAACTGAAGCCACATGTGACGACCAGGGCCATGGGACTGAGGCAGTGGTAGAGTCAGCTGCATTGCCAACATCGCTTACTTCAAATTCTTTAGGGTCTTACTATTACGTAAAAGATAAGGACTTCCGCAAGTTTCTCTAAGATGCATCAAGCCAATTCTTATCAATCCTTGCCTCATGCATTTTATTCTAGCCACTATCAAGTTGCTTGTAGATATTAAACACAGAGGTGTATGGCTTGTAGATATTAAACACATGTTTCTATGTTGTTCCAAACTCATCTCATCTTTTACCTGATTAATAATCATTGTTCATGAGACAGGAAAAGAACTTCTTGCCCCAGGATTCCCAACTAGAAACTCCCATCGTTAGATAGGTGCTTTTTATTTGTTTTCTCCTCCAGTACCATTACTACAGTCATGTAGTATGTTCTCTTTTACACATCTATTATAGTGAATTCATCTCTTACCTTTACTTAACTTAAAGCTTTTTGAGGAAAGAAGGTCTATATCTATTCTACTTATTAATTTTTTTTTGCCATTCCAGTATATAACTAAGTGTCTGACATAGCAAATTGTCCATACTTGCTGAATAAAACATTAACTTCTTGCTGTCTCATATGTAGAGGAGTAATTCAATCTGAGCAAGTCACTTTTTACATGACAATGGGTCATAACTCCAAGGTATATTAATTTGCAGTGTAAAAAAATTTATGGTTTTAGTTCCACTTATGTCAAAACATCTCTTCTACATTCAGTCTTAAAATAAAGTATGCATTGTATAAACATTTTAAGTGTTCACCTAAGATATAGGAGTAAATCAATGTTACTTTAGCTGTCATAAAAAATGTATTAAAAGCAGAAGATTTCTACACTATATGTTGGCCCACTGTTAAGTGACACTAGAAGACAAAATGTAGAATCTGAAAACCTGTGGCATATTGTCATTAATTTTCTTGAAATTGAAAATTCCGTCAGCTTAATTTCCTACATACCTATTTGCTGAATTTTTTTTCTAAAAGCTCCTTCTGAGTGAAGAGCTTTATTTTTCATGTATGATGGATATGGAAATATTAAATTTTACTCATATCTTAAGAAAAGCCTATTCTTCTTTTACTTGAATCATTATGGAAGGCCAATCTACACTTCCACAGCTATTTACCAAATGATAATTCTATCATCTTAAAGCCTGAATGCAATTTCAATGAAGACTCACAGGTGCTAAATCAATAAAAATGCACATAGCAAAATGATTAGAAATCAATATATATTTGAAATATATATTAGTTATTATAAAGAAGTTTGGTGAAATAAGATAATCTGAGAATATAACGGTGAAGTAGATAAAAGCATTTTGTATAAAATGTAAGCTGGCTAGGTAGAACATATATCAATAACATGTAACAGGAAGAAAGTGGCTCTTTCATATTTTATTTCTTTTGCCAGCTAGTAAAAAAGATGTTTCTTGAATTACTGGAATCTCTAGTCTTTGTTTTTTCTGTTGAGATCTGACAGATGGGAGCTCAGCAGCGGTCACACAGAATGTTGCTGAATGTGATGTGTGTACAAATCAGATAATACCTTTTTCCCTGGGATGCTCACTTAGCCCTCCTCAGCAACTTTGACCCACTTTATCGAATATATCCTTACAACAAAATTGCAAGACATTTGTGAAATTTTCTGTGAATTGAAATTGGCTATGTACCACAGTGATTTTTTTTTCTGGATCTCTTTATTAAATATATCTGGAAAACACATTTTCCCACATAAATATTAGACTTTTTAATGTAATATTGATGTTTATTTTTCCTTTAAACATTATCATGTAATAAACCTGATTCTATAAGGTATTTTTGGCTGTGAATTTGGTGATATAAATACTAACCCAGTTAAGTTTAAAAAATATTCAAAATATGTTGACAAAGTCATCTTAGGTAGAGTTTTAAAATTTTAATAATCATTGATATTTATTTATTTAAACTCACTAACAAAGAAATAGTGACTTTAAAAAGCATTGATGTGGTTGTTTGAAATAGAATTTGAATAATAATCACTGATTCATCTTTAAAAAATTTTTTACTACAATAAAAACAAGAAAACAAAATGAAACACAAACAAAAGACCATGACACTGAAAATCAAGACTGACAGAAAGAATTATGCCAGAATTGATAGTAATTTTAAAGCAATCAAAGTAGACTTACAAAGCTTAACCAAGGTTAACCAATTACGGTTTCACATCATCAAAAGGAAAGCCTGAAAAAGGCAACTGATTTTTTGTGCCTTTCTAGAACGCCCTCTGACTCAACAGATTGAGGCTTGCCATACACAGACACGGAGCAACAGTTCCACTCCACCTTCACGTGCTGCTTTGTTCCACGGCAGCAGTGATGAGTTTCCTCACCGCGTGTCCTCTCTGCCACCCTATAAATTCAGGTCACAGAATGAAATGACAGGAAACTCTGTCAAATTATAAAGTCTCATAGTTTTCTGCATTTAAGGAGATGGTGTGCAAAAGAAAAGTTTATCCCTTCAGAAAAAAGTCAAGAAACTATTATCAGAGAAATAGTAATAAAACATTATTCCATTAAATAATACTATTATTGCCCTCAGTCTATAGATAGAAATGTCAAAGGTTAGACAGAATACATAAATGTGCCAAAACTATGCTGTGATCTCTAGTAAGTGTAATTGGTATTGCTGGGATGTGAATTCCTAATGGAGTAATTTCAGCAGGTAGAGCCTTATAAACAATAGTAATAGACACAAGCAAATTAATAGAAATAAGGGTTAATAGTTAATTAATGCTTTTTCTTTGCCAGCATTATGCTAGATTCTATTTTTTTTGTAGTAGTTTTTTTGGAATCAAATTTATATGTCATACAATTCACTCAAAGTGTACAATTCAATGGTTTTTGGTAAATTCAGAGTTATGTAATCATCCCCACAGTTAATTTACAACATATTCATTAGTCCAAAAAGAAACCCCCTACCTTTTAACTATAATCCCTTCATAATCCTATAATTTTCTTCAGCTAATCTACTTCCTTTCTATTTTTTAAATAAAAATAGTATATATTTAAGGTGTACAACATGATGATTTAATATACATGGTGACATCATTACCACAGTCAGACTAATTAACATCTCATCTCCTCACAGATTTACTATTGTTTTTGCATGATGTGAGCACCTAACATCTACTTTCATAGCACATTTCCAGTGTTCAATAGAATATTGTGAACTATAGTAATCATGTTCTCATTAGATACCTAGACTTATCTTATGTATCTTAAATTTTGGACTCTTGACCATCTCTCTGCCCTTGATAACCACCCTTCCATTCTGTGTATTTGGCTTTTTTAAAAATTTCATACAAAAGTGTATCATAAAGCTGTTTTTCTTTTGTGCCTGGCTTATTTCACTTGGCACAGAACCATCAAGATCCACATTGTTGCAAGTGATGTTTTCTTCCTTTATCATGCCTGAATAATACAAAATTTTATTGTGTGTATATATGTATCTTCTTGGTACCTTTTTAAAAAAACTCCCTTTGGATATATACCCAGAAATGAGATTGCTGGATCATAAAGTAGTTCTAATTTTAATTTTTTTAAGGAACTGGCATGCACTGTTCCATAGTGGCTGAACCAATTGACATTTCCACAAACAGTGCAGAAGGAATTGCTTTTCTTTCCATCCTTGTTATTTCTTGTCTTCTTGATGATAGCCTTTCTAACAAGTGTGAAGTTATCCTACATTTTGCCTCTCCCTAATGATTATAGATGTTGAACATCTTTTCATGACTGTTAGCCATTTGTATTCTGAGAAAAAAAATGCTTATTCAGATCCTTTGCTAGATTGTACAAGAATAATCTCATTAGGTCTTCTGAATAATAATATGAGGAATGATCATCATTCCCATTGTATTAGTCAGGAAAAAGACTGGCAAGTACAAATTATTTGCTTAATTTCATACCTCTGCCCCTGAATCTGACAGAATTAATTCAGCCTCTTGTGGAAACTTTATTTAAGCTGAACCAATGTGATTTTCTCTTTAAAATTCTGAACTGTGTAGCAGAGCCAGTTCATTTCTATATGTTGATAGACTAGAAGGTAGCTGAATGAGTATGCATAATGCTATAAAGAAATAAGAATAATGAGAGGAGCAAGTGAGAAGAGCAATAACAATGAGTTAAAAGGAGAAATAAGCAGGAATGAGAAAATGAAGCTGGGTCTATTTCCAACTTTGTTGCTGAACTTAATGTGATACCAAGTTGCATTCTAGACCCAGCTTTGTGTCTACCACTTCTGTAATTCTGTATTTTATTTCAGATAAATTTAGGTAAATTTTTTAAAATTTTTTTTAAATTTTTTTTTTATTGTTCAGATACATTTGTCTCCATTTTCCCACCACCACTTTCCCCTGCCCCACCCACCCCCACCTCCCACCCTCAATCCTGCTCCACTTTGGCTTTGTCCATGGTACTTTATACATGTCCCTTGACCACCCTTCCCCTTCTTTTCCCTGCTACCCTGCTCCCTCCTCCCCTCTCATTATTGTTGGTTTGTTTTTTCATAGTTGCTGGTTATATTTTTCTTGCTTGTTTGTTTTGTTGATTAAGTTCCACTTATAAGTGAGATCATATGGTATTTGTCCTTTACCCCTTCGCTTATTTTATTAGCATATGCTCTCCAGTTCTATTCATGCTGCCTCAAAGGGTAGTAGTTATTTCTTTCTTTCTGCTGCATAGTATTCCATTGTGTAAATGTACCATCGTTTTTGATCCACTCACCTACTGATGGGCACTTAGGTTGCTTCCAGCACTTGGCTATTGTAAATTGTGCTGCTATGAACATTAGGGTGTGCAGGTTCTTTGGAATTGGTGTTTTGGGATTCTTAGGGTATGATCCCAGCAGTGGAATTGCTGGGTCAAATGCAGTTCCATTTTTAGCTTTTTGAGGATGTTCCAAACTGTTTTCCACAGTGGCTGCACCAGTCTGAATTCCCACCAACAGTGCACTAGGGTTCCCTTTTCTCTACAGCCTCGCCAGCACCTGTAGTTTGTTGATCTGTTTATGATCTATGTAGTATCTCATTGTGGTTATAATTTGTATTTCTCCAATGGCTACTGATGCTGAGCATCGTTTCATATGTCTCTGGGCCCTCTGTATGTCCTCCTTGGAGAAGTGTCTGACTAGGTCCTCTGCCCGTTTTTTAACTGGATTGTTTGTCTTCCTGGAGTTGTTACGTCCTGTAAGTTCTTTATATATTTTGGAGATCAAGCCCTTGTTTGAGGTATCATTGGTAAATATATTTTCCCATGTGATTGGTGAGGGGGCAGATATTTAAGTAAATTTTTTACATAATAGTTATATATGTTAATATATAGTAATTACATTTTATATAATAGTTATATATGTTAATAAAGCCAAAACAAAAGGTAACATTGGCTATTATTTTGAGATGTGATTTAGTAATTCATATTATCTTGTTTAGTCTCAATTGCATTTTCCAATATTCTGTGCTAATAAAGTTAATTAAGCATTAGATTAGATAAGGAGAAATTTAACTACTTTAGCTGATAAATGCATTCAATTATATGTTAAAATTAAGGATTTACAAAACCTAGTTGATTGTGACAGAAAAATACTGAGCTGAAATCAGGAGTCTTTATGATACTGGCTTTACAGAAATGTTCAAAGCATTCATTCTAATCTTTGTAGTGTATATTGGTTTTTAAGAGATACTTTAGAAAATATTTATGTGTGCATTTGTATGTGTATACACATACACATACATAGGCATATCAACTTTAGTTGCAAAACATATAATTTTATGCGATACTTTTTTTCTTAAATATAAAGTCAAACACTCATAAGAGCCATGCAAAAAGATGATAATGTTAGTAGATTATCAGAAAATTTAATGAGTGGGTAGTTTTATGTGTATAAATGTCTAATATGAACGGAATGATAGCCGGTAAATGTCAAATGTAAAGTAGTGGACTTAATTAAATATTCTATTTTTGTAGTCTTGTAACTATTAAAAATCAAAGATAATTTTTCAAATATTAATTCAGAATTTCCACCATGATGTAATAATCAGACTAAATCTTGTCATTAAAATAACATATCTAATTATAAGTTTTAGTATTTCTGTTAGTAGAGCGCATATATTTACTATATAAGCAATAGAAATGTAATGCTTGGAATTAATATAGTATGTATGTTCAACACAGAACAATTGTCTATTCCAGTTTCTATGATTCCACTACCTAGCATTTCTGGAATAAAGATATCATTTTCATTTTACATTAAGAGGCAAAATCTTAATGAATTGGTTTCAGTGGTAATCAGGAAGAGTATCTGACACATTATTTTAGAATTCAAGCTACATGTTATTATAACTTGCTTTTAATTTTAATAAAATTCAATAAAATGTCTTTCTTGTTTTAACTATACAAAAAATCTAATTCTAGTAAATCAATATTTAATACATGATTTTTCAAATTTGATCTTTTAAAAAACATCATTTTGTGTACCTGAATCTTGCTTCCTAATGAATAGCTATTGTGAGTTTAAAATTCTCTGTGTGTAAAATTTTCTTTTGTAAAAAAGAATTTATAGGCATTCTTTTACATGTTCTTCTCAATTAGCAGTTTCAAAGTGAGACAGTCTCTTTTAGTTTATCTTTAACCTGTTGTAGACATATGATGCAGGAAAGCTAGATCCTATTTTCCTTGATATAAATCATGGCAGAATCATCAGTTCTGTCCCACATGAGTCAATTAACTTCACATGGAGGAACACCCATTTCTTATCTCAGAGTAAAGCTTTATTTCTGTTCACTTATTGAAAAAATCATATGGCACTAGATTCAAATTTTAAATGGCTCAAGCACCATCTCTGAATGTCTGAAAGTGTACTGTCTGTTTATTAAATTCAGTCCAGTGATTCATTATGCGGTGAAGGCACAAAGCTATGAATTAAGATGGGAGCTTATGAAGGCTTGGGTTCTCAAGCCATCTGAGTCTGTTAGAATTTATATTTACCAAGGTTCCTTTTAAGTCTTAACTGTTTATCTTTTTTTTCTCTCTAGAGGAAAAAGTTCATTACTGCTACTTCTGAAAAAAATATTTTAGTTTTACATATAGAACACAACACAGACTGTATGACAACATAAAGTATCCTAAACACAAATTACTTTGGGAAAAACTATTAAGTTAATAAATTATGTTTGTTTATTCATGTAAAATGTATTGCAAAGTCCCTGTCCCTTATGCATATGAGAGATATTTGATCTCCCCAGTCATGGGCAGGAAAGATCTACCTTCTGTAATGTTTGCAGTAATTGGTCTGGGAAAATTTAGAGAAAACAGGCAAACAAACAAATAGTGTGTGTATCAATAGTTAGCATGAAGAAAATTCATATATTTCTATTAAAACACATACCAAGCTTTGACAGCTGAAATTATGATTAATTTCTGAAATTATGATTAATTCTAAACTATTTATAAAATCATACCCACAAATCTAGATGTATAAGTACAAATTAAACTCAGATTAAGACAAATAAAGAGAATAATATAGCCTGGAGCAGTTATAAGCACATGTAAACAGAAAAGCAACAGAAAGAAGCTATCAAATCTAAAGCTTGTTCTTGAAAAAACATAAAAATGTATAAACTTCTAGTGGATCAAGAAACATAAAGGTCAGTTTACCAGAAAGGCAGTGACAGAAGGGAATCACAACAGGTTTTATAGACATTTCATTATTCATAACAGAATAATGAAAGGACTTTATGAATAACTTTACACCAATCAGCTTGATATGTTATATGAAATGGATACATTCTTTGAAAGATTAAAAACTACCAATTCTCTCTTAAGAAACATATAATCTAAATAGTAGTATAGTTATTAAAGATATTGACTTCATAGTTAAAAATCTTCCAACGATCTAAGCCCTGGCCCAAATGGATTCACAAGCAAAATATACCCAACAAAAAAATAATAATACTAATTCCGCAAAAGTATTTTTAGAAAATAACGTTGAAAGAGGGAAGAGGCATTTTTCTAACTCATTTTAAGAAGTCTGTATTACTCAGACACCAAAACTTGAAGCAAACTTTACCAGAATATAAAACTATAGCCCTTATGAGTATGATAGAAAATATTACTAATATCTCCCTTCATTCCTTCATTTTATTTTCTCTCTCTCAAATACATCTTATTAGAGTAGAATTGGTTAGATTTGTTCAACTTTTACAGATTAATTTATGTAATATAGCCTAAAGTACTTTTTAAAAATGTAAGCTCATTGTCATAAATGAAGCAATGCATTTGGCAAAATTTAGGATCCTTATATAATAAAAATATTTGCATAAACTAATAAAATATAACTTTCTCAATCTGATTAAAAAAATCTCATAAAAACCCAAGCTAACATTATATTAAATGCTCTAAGATCAGAATCAAGGCAAGGATGTCTGCTCTCAGTATTCCTTTTCAAAGTTGTGGTGAAGGTCCTTGCCAATAAAATCAAGGAAGAAAAAGAAATGAAGAGCATTCATTTTGAAAAGAAAGAAACACATTATTTCTTTTTACAGATGTCCTAATTGTATGTGTATAAAATCTCAAAGAATCCCAAATGAGCTGCTAGATCAGGTAGGTGTGTTCAATGAAGTAACATGACACAAGGTCAATAATAAAAATCAATTATATTTCTATGTAATAGCAATCAACAATTGGAAATTGAAATTTTAAACAGTACTAATTTAATAATACCAGTACATTTAAACTATTTATTCTTTATACTACTAAAATATGTGGAAGATTTTTACACTGAAAATCATAATATATTTGATGAGAGAAATCAAATAGATCAAAATTTATGGAAAAACAGATGTATTTCTGAGAGAAAAATAAAATAAAAATTGCCAACTATCAATTCTCTTCTTCCAGATGATTTATAGATACAAAGTAATCTTAAACTCTAGCAGACATTTTTGTGTAGAAATTTTAAAAACTGACTATAAAACTTATATAGAAAACAAATGATCTAGAATGGAAAAGATAATTTTAAAAAAGAAGAGCAAATTTATACTACCTGATTATAAGAATTATTGTAAAGCTACAATAATCAAGATAGTGTATTATTGTCAAAAGTATAAATGCATAGATTAATCAAACAGAATAAAAAATGCAGAAATAGATTCCTGCAGATATGGTCATTTGATGTTTGATAAAATTGTCAAGGGGATTATATTAAGAATATAGTCTTTTCAGTGTATGGAGCTGAACAAACAAAATATACATATGCAAAAAGGCACATTTCTACACCAGTTGCATTGTATACCACATTAGTTCAAAATAGATCATAAAGTTAGAAAATTTCTAGAAAAAATAGGAAAATAAATATTTGTGACTTTGGGTTAGACAGAGATTTATTATTATGTAGGGCACAAAAAATAAAAACAAAAATAAGTCCTGGTTGGTGCATGGCTCAGTGGATTGAGTGCCAGCTTGCGAACCAAAGGGTCACCAATTTAATTCCCAGTTGGGGCACATGTCTGGGTAGTGGGCCAGGTTTCCCATAGGGGCACACAAGAGGCAACCACACATTGATGTTTCTCTCCTTTCTTTCTTTCTATCTCCTTTACCCTCTGTCAAAAAATAAATAAATAAAATATTTAAAAAATAAGATTTTGCTAAATCTCACTTCATTATAATATTCTATCCTTTCCAACATAGCATGAAAGAAATTAAAAGAACTGTCACAAATTAGGAAAAGTGTATTAAAACCACAATAAGAGAGTACTAAATATCTATAGGACTGTTTCTAAAAAAGACTTGAGAATGCTAAATGTCAGCAGATATGTGGCAGAATTAGAAATTTTATATATTCCTGGTGTGGTTGCAAAATAATCCACATCCATTTTAGAAAAAAAGTAAGGCAATTTCATATTAAAGTAACAAACTCTACTCCTAGATATTTACCAAATAGAAATGAACATGCCCAAACAACACCTGTATGTGAATATTTATAATGTATTTATTCATAATCACCAAGGGCTAAAAACAAAACAAATGTCCAACTGATAAATGGTTTAAAAATTGTCATTTATACACATAGTGTCATTTAACTCAGTGAAAAGATGAACTGCAAATACATGCATTATGTTGAGTGAAACAAGTCATAGATGACACTGAAACTATAATGATGAAAAATACAGAGACAGAAGTCAGACCAACAACTGCCAAGATTTTGAGGGAGGGAAACAGGCCACAAAATAATAATGAAACTTTTAGATGTGACAGGAATATTCTATACCTTAATCATGATAATGGTGAAACTTACGGTTTCAATTTGTCAAAATTGACAGCACAGTGCTCCTAATACGGTGAATTTATACATCACATAGGTTGTACCTCCACAATACCAACAAAAGAATAGAGCATGGGACATTAGAAAAATATAATTCCATATATGAGCTCTCCTTTCTTCCATGCAAATTTTCAGGTTGGCCAATTGTTCATTGTTCCTCATTTGTCCTAAATTTTACTCTATCTCTACTGGATCTTGCAAGTTTCAAAGCCCTTCTCTCAAGCCTCATTTTTTTCTTTTGAAAAAATCTTGATGACCAATGGTATGCCTAAGATTTATGCTTGTCAGATACTTGGACAAGTACCAGTTGCTAATTTGGTTGAACACAGCTTTTCTGTCCCACCACCCTGTTGCCTACCTGACCATACTTACCCAGATGTCATGCTGTTTTTTTCTGTTTGGGCAACTTTTTATTTCTTGAATCCCTGTCTATTCTACATGAGTAGCTGTGTCTAGGAAACGTGTCTTTTAATATTCCGATTCATCAAACTACCAAATGAGACCTATTTCTATTTTCCAGACTATTATTAATTCTAAAGACAAGTTATTATTTACTTTTTCTTCTACAGCATGCTGTTTCAATGATGCTTATTCAGCATGCACAATAATATCATCTATTGAGTTTCTTATTAATACAGATGGAGGGCTCTACTCCGGACTTAAAAATCCAGAAGATTTAAATAAGATCTCTGGAAAATATACACTTTAATGTCCATAAATAATTCTAATATTCATTTCTATTTTCATTGTTATGTGACCAATTTTGTTCCAAGTATACAACTAAGTATACAACTAGAAGAGGAACAGAATCATAGATACGGAGATCATATGGAGGGTACCTGCTTCACTGCACTGTGATGCTGTATGCTGAGGGAGAGGTTGGAGAGGGAATAATGCTGCTTGCTCAACACTCATCCCGTTTCTAGTCACTTCTCCCACTGCCCGTATGCTACTGGCACCCCTGTAACCATTGCCCTGGGGGTGGTTCCCAGAACAGGTGGGTTTGCATATGTTCTAGGACCATAGGAGCCATTCAAACGTACTCTCCTGAGAAACTCGCTGTTTATTCTACCACCCCAACCCCCAGTGGTTTTCACAGCTAGAAGTTACGAGCATTTATTTCCCTGTGCTGGAACCCTGGCCTGCCCAGTCTAGCCTGGGGCTTGCTTCCCCAGGTGTCCCTCCCTGGTTTTATCTGCTACATGTGAATGTGAGATCTCCTGAATCACTGGCTGCTGCTGCCTCGCCACTGTTGCCTTGCTGCTGCCACACCCAGTCCTCTTCATGCCAGCTCCAGGTCTCTGCCCCACCTACCCATCTGAATGAGTATTTCTGCTTTAAACCCTTAGTTGTTGGGCTTCCATACAGTTTGATTTTCTGGCAGTTCTGGTTGTTTGGTTTTTTTTTTAATTTTGAGGTTAGTTTTGATCTTTTTTATGGCTGTGTGAGAAGGTGAGGCATGTCTACCTATGTCTCCATCTTGGCCAGAAGTCTCTTGGGCTTTGCTTTTAAATGTTAACTCTTTCCTGGGTCTTCAGTCCACTTGACTACTCTGCACACTTTGGGCTGGCAAGCCTCCATAACCACATGAACCAATTTCTTAAAATAAACACCTCTCTCTCTCTCTCTGAATAAGTATAAAATATATGATATATATGTATATATCAGTGTATGTATACAGAAATAGGATGTATATACACCCATGCATTCTATTCTGCTTCTCTGGAGCACCCTAATAAGTATATATGTGCTTGCACAGAATCAAATCTATTTTAAAAGATCTCAGCATATATGAGTACAGAACTAGTAAGCTATTTTATATAAAACTTTCAATGTAACATTCAAATATTATTCATACCCTATATAAAATAATGTATACTTTGAAAGCATTTTCAAAGATAATTTATTTTTACTTACCTTTAGAAGCTTGTGAAATAAATATAGAAGGCATTATTGATGAGGATTTCAAGCCTATATTTAAAATAAATATAAAATAGAGTTTTCAGGTTAAAACTTTCAGGCTAAGTCAAAAACTCCCTTGAGTTCTGATATTCATCATCTCTCTCTTCTAGTAGGTTTTCTAGGTTTCCCTCTCCTTCAGCTACCACCTCTACTGGTATCATGTAGACCTTCATCCTTGAGTGACCTGCTTTCCTGGTCAGCATGCTCTTTGCATGCCAGGGTGCTCTATCTGTTCATTTTTAGTCACAAGTGCTCAACAGAATGAGTACTAATTATGGAAGCAGCCCTTGCTTCTTGTTATAGGCTTAATCATTCCTACCAAGATAGTGGTTATTCTTTTTCTTTCTTTCTTTTTTTTTTAATATTCTGGTCTCTAGATACAAGGAACCCAAACTGCCCTAGCAGCAGATGTAGGTTGTAGCTCATTGGGGTTTTTAACTTGTTCCCTGAAGTGCTCTGTCTTTGGTGACCAAGGCCTCTAATGCTGTAGAACTGAGTAGTAATATCGGGAAGCACAAATCCCAAAGGATGTCATTGGGAGTGGTAGTAAATGTAGTCACTGCTATTTCTAAACTTTGTTTCCAAGATCCATGAGGAAGTAGTCTACTGCAAAAACCTTTGATTCAAGATCTATGCTTTGTATTCACTATGGTGTATACAAGCTTATTCTTGTTATTCCTTTAAAGTATCTTTTCCAAGCTAGTGCTTCAGCTGTGCCTTCAGAAACTTTAGATTGTTCTATCTGGCTGGAAGCTCCTGGTTTGTGGGACATGTAAGACAATCAGTGGATCAAATAGCTATGAGCACACTCTTGTACTTCATCTTCTGTAAAGGGGATCCCATGATCTCACATAATGTTATGTTGGATCCTGTGGTACTTCCTAAGCCTCGTGGTGGTACTGATGTTGCTCTGCAGACAGGAAAGAGCAATACAAACCTGTAATACATGTCTATTTTTAGAAGAATATATTTCTACCTTTTTCATGTGGAAAGGACCTGTTGTAGCAAAACTAAAACATCCTGCATGGTGGTTGTAATTAATACTGTTATTTAGCTGAGATTTCTAAATTTAGTCTTCCTAACACCTCCCAAATCAAGACATGAGAGCCTCTTTGTATGCTACTAATAATACCTTTGGCTTCCACACTAAGCTTTCAATTGCTTGTTAATTGATCTTAGCCTTTTCTTTTATTAAAGCATCTGTTGATCTTAGAGATTGCCATTCCATTTCATTGTTCCTGAAGTTTTTATTCCCCTCATATTTTGAAAGTGACTCACACTTAATACCACCTGAATCTAACTTTAAGATTATGGTGCCTAGTAGATTTGCAAATGAGTATGTTAAGTTGGAACATGTGTATGTGCATCTGGAATTCTGAAGAGGATTTACGTAGAGACAATCTGGTGGTGTGGATGAAAATAAGACTTTTTCCAGGGAAGTTTATCTTCTCTTTCTAAATCTGCTTCATTTTCTCAGCTCTTGGGTGAAGTTGAATTTCAACATAAACATACACAAGGCAATATGAGTTACCGGTGTTACAAGGTATATTTTAGGTTGGAAATCAAAAGAAAAGTAAAAGTGTATGGAAATAAAATATGTGAGGATATATTCATATGCAAGAGTTAAGATGAGAAAATAAATTTGCAGTTATCCAAAGAAGTCTCTGAAGAGCTCCTTGGGTACCAGAAACACTCTTTCAGTTAATTTTTATTGGTATACACAGATACAGGTCCAGTAACTTCACATAATTGGGAATTAAGCTCAGAACCAAAATTTTAGAGAATGTCTTTGGCAATTGATGCCAACACAAAATAGATTTTAATAGAATCATGTAAATTTCAGAGAAAGACTATTCAGAGCCTTTTATGTGAGAATGACAAAGCCAAATAAATGACTATCAAATTAATATAACCATTCCTCTGTGGAACATCTAGCTTGAAAAATCCAGGATAATTTATTTCATAACTGCATAAAAATTATATTAAGATAACTCAAGCATGCCTATGGAATATTGATTTTACCTAAATTTTAGATATTATTATAAAGGTTTTTATATTGAATATCAATTGAAGAATAAGTATGCAGTCTTTAAATTTATGGTTAAGCTGCTTAAATAATTTTTTTTAGGTGAATGGAAAGGAAATATGTTCAGAATGACAATTTGTTGGAGAGAAATAAGAATTTTCAACTACTTTTTTAGGTCCTTGGCTGAGGTTCCCCCCTCCCACCAACACTGTAATAAAAGACAGATTAACAGGAGAAACACACATGGAAATTTCATAATAGGTACACACCTTTTCCTGTATACATAAGACATATCTAGGAAAACTGAGTAACTCCCTGAAATGACCAAAGTCACCACCTTAAATCACATCTCCTGCTAAAGACAAATGAATATGTTGGGGTGGGAGGAGCCAGTTATGGGAGGTTATCAGGCAAAGCATAGTAAATGTGAGTCCCTGCCTTCTCCACTACTACATTTCTAGAGTTATTCTTCCTCTTCTTCCTGCTACAGAGAGGGAGATACCTTACAAATGAAGAGTTTTCTTCTAAATATATATATTTATCTTACAAAAGGGCAACTTCTACTGGTTTTCAGAACTTTTCTTGTGTATGCAATTCTAAAAAACTATCAGTTCCAGGTAATCCTTATCCAAAAAGACCTGCTTTGGGGTGACAAATTCTGCTGCCCTTCAAGTTCTATATGATTACGGTGCTTCTGAAGAAGGTAACAGTTAGCTTCCTTTAAGGTTTCTTAGTGGAAATTCCTATATATTTGAATGTTTTCTGAGACTCTTATCAAATATTCTTGCCTGCCTCAAGCGCCATGACAGACGACAGGGCATAGTCAATGCTACCAGGTTTAGAACTGAGCATAGCTAGAAGTAGGGTTTAAATCATGCCAATTGTTTTGAGATGCAAAGTCGTAAGTAGCTTTGAATTTTGGAATGTTGAAATTAGATATTGAATTGTGTTCCAGTTTCAAGTACTAAGAACCCATGTAACATTTCTCAACATATATTAATATATTTTATTCACACAATTCTCACTGGATGCCCTCCTGTTCTATTTGATAAGCCCATGATTAATTTATATAAATCAGTGTTCTCAGTTCTTTGGGGGAGACAAATAATCTATGCTTTTTGTTTGTTGTTTATTTCAATAAATTGCAAATACTCATCAAAATTCTATCATAGCTTTTTCCAAAGCTTATATACTGTGACACAATAGCGTAATGGTTAATTTTCCTAAAAATAGCACTGGCATCACATTTTTATGCTAAGGAGTAAGTCATTCTTTGTTTGACTCAAAGGTGACTTTTATTTTGTATGAAATATGATTGACACTTGTACTTATTTATGTAGGAGAACAACCATGAAAACAGGAAATTAACTCTGAAAGTAGATACAGGTTTCTTGTGTATAAGAAAGAAAATAGATAAAATGAGTTGGTCTATGGTGCATAGAAATTGGTAAAATTGGTGCTGATTTTGATGTTATTGGGGAGAAATTTCGATTAGATTTCATTTAGTGTGGAAAATTGGACCCTGCTACAAACTCTATAGTATTCCATGCTCCGGACAGGCTTACAGACCTCTCCATCTGTCAAATATCATGCTCTTTGGTTTGGAACATATTCCTTGGTTTGGAGCATTATGTTTGAACAGATGGAGTGGCCTGTTTGTAGATAAAATTAACAATGCATTTCTGTGTATATTAGTTCATTCTAGTTTTCATAATTTTTTCCCTATGGTATTTAAAACCCAAATTACATGTGTTGTCTAAAGGAGGGAGAGAGTATGAAAATGCTGAGCTTGAGCAACTGAAAATAACTGCTGGAATTGTGACCAACATTAAACGTTTTGAAAAATTACTTGACATATAAAGGATATCTTTTAAATGCTTTTTGAAATACTGAACAGAAAAATTTTTTATGTTCTAAATCTCTATAGCTTTCTAAGTTAGAATTTTAGCATTATACAATCAATATGATTTAATGCTTTCTATTCAAATGTCATCCTAAGATATTGTAAACTATCAAATGGTTGGTAGAAATAAGTGGCCTTAAGATACATCAAAAATGAAAATTTTTTCTTCCCATGGAAAGTGTACGAAGAGCTCAAAGTCATAATTACATGTTGCTTAATTTTCTCTTCATAATTTTAATGATTTTTAAAACATATATGTATAAATACACTTACAGATAAATATATATTGTCAATAAAATTCCAAATGTTTTGTTATTCTGGTGTCTTTTTAATGCAAATTTTGTATGTTATATATCTATATTTCATATATAATAGCAAAAATAGCAAGAATAGTCTTAACAAATCCTTTTTTCTTTACAGTTTCTATTTTTTAAACAATTATGAAAACTTCTATTACATAGGAGAACATAGGTATTTTAATGTAATTTCTTTCACTGGCTTTATATTTGCTAGGTGTGTGGCAGCATCTCTAGGCTGGACAGGTCTGCTTGGGGCTCGGGCAGATGGAAGAAGATGCGTGGAGCCTTGGGGATGCTTGACATGCCTTTATTCGGGAGAGTCACACAGGCACAAGCTTGGTCCGGGGAAATCACACAGGCCACCAAGCCTGTGTCCGCGCTGCACACAGGCCACAGGCCCATGTCGAGGGAGTCACACAGGCCACAAACCCATGTCCAAGTCAGTGCCCTGACTCTCCACCTCGTCCAAAGTTCCTATCCCTTAAATACTAGCCCCAAACAAAGCAGGCTACAGGCCAGAAAGGGAAGTAACTATCATGAGCTGCGTGTGCGAGCTTACTCAAGGCCATGGGGCAGTTTATCACACCTGAAACTCAAGGCCGTGGGAACACTGCTATTTCAGACTCCTTCAAGGTTGTGAGGAGCTGCTCCCTCTGGTTACCCACGCATCTGGGTGAGGGTGCCAGACCGCTTCCAAATACCCTACACTGGGTAAATAGTTCATCATGATTATTCTATCTCATTTTTTTTTTTTCAGTTGATGTTTGAACTTATGTTGTTAAATTCCTGCCATCTCATCTCATTTTTTCATTTTTCCTAGGTCATGTTTTATATATTTATAAAATTTACAGGAATTTTCTTGTCTCCATGTTTTACAAAATTGCCTCTATGGTTTCATATTTCAACTATTTGCTTTTACATCAATGCTGGCAAATAAGCTCATACAAAACATACAAAATATTATTTAGCAGTTGGAGTCTTTGTTCTTTGAAACAATAGACAACTTGATTTAATAAAAATCGTTTTTACTATTTTTTGAATGCCAGACATCACAAGTGAGATATGAGTTCTTTACCAACATGTAATCTAAATGCTGATAAGTCACTCTATCCAGAGAGCTCTCAAAACATTAAATTGTAGTCCAAAGAAATGGCAAATACCCTAATGGAACAACTGCCTCCGATTTTTACAAACTTGCTACCAAAGATAATTCTAGTGGCAAGAACAGAAGCAAATTTAAACTTTTTGCCAAGTGTCTCAATGAGAGAACACTTTGCTCTAAAATACTTGTTGTAAGCAGCCAACTGATGAATCATTTTGAGAGAAGAGCCAGACAAACCAATCACCTTAGTACACATTCATCAATGGTCCTAATAACAATGGTTTCCCCTAATCTAATTCATTCTGTGCAGAAGTACTTACTGCTATAAAACTCAAAAATGTCAAGCAGCTATTTTTTTTGTTTGTTTTTCTTTTGCTTCTTTAATTTTTTTTTTTCAGGCGAGACATTGAACATGAGGTGCTGGGACATGCAGAAATGCCTAGTCTACTTTTCCATAATGATTGCTTACAAGAGTTGGCCTTGGTGTTTTATAAAGCACTTTTGACTTTGATAATATTGAATTGTCATTTGGTTAAAACACATTTATAACCTGACTACATCACAAACACAGTTGTGTTTGGCTCTTTCCCAATCTCACTTTATCTCTGTCTCTCTGTCTCTCCTCATACACACATGTTTGTGTATATAACTAATGATTCATGGCATGATGTCTGGAATCAAATCCAACTCTACTTCCTACTTAACTATGTGATCTTGGCTAAATTAATGAAGTTCTCTATGGCTCAGTTTCCTAATCTGTGAAATGAAATAATAACAACAATTGATCAAGTATTTTGAAATTTAATACTTGTAAAGCACTTAGATCAGTGTTCCACATATACTTAATATTCAATAAATGGTAGCATAAACATTTAAAATATAAGATTGTACTGGATAATTTATAATGAAAAGAATAATTTAAAAAACGCTTTTAAAGAATTTTTTTAGTATATTAGAGAAGATACAGTTAGACATGAGGTAGTATCCATGATTCTCTGCATTATGTTTTCTGTCACTTAGTATGTTTATATACACATTTTCAGTCCTTTGCATAAGTATTTTTTTCTTAGGTAGTTTGGTATCATCTTCCATGCAAATGGGACACCTATAATGATATCTGGGAATTGGCCTTTCTAGTAATGTAATTAAGAATTACAAGGCCTCAAAATTTGTCTAGCATATTGACAGAGATAATGTGTGGCCCAATCATTGGACAGCAATATGCTGTACCTCAGATGTTACCTGCATTTATGTTAAATAAGATAGTATAGAGCAGATATATATTATTTTGATAACCCCACATCGTTCATTGGATAAGTTCTTGTCAAAGGGACACATTTTCCAACCTTGAAATAATAACAACATGAATTACAGTATTCCTTGCCCTTTCTAAGAGTTAAGACATGGGCAATTTTAATAGTTTTGGCCAACTGGAACTTTGGTATTTTAATATAGAGTGATTGACTCAAAGGAACCAGGGAAGCCAGCTATAACTCAGAACAGGGGTGAAGTTCACTGTACAAAAATAGCACAATGAATTGTTGAGAGGCATCAGGACATTGTAAAAAATTCTTTCTATGGTCTACCATGGTCGTGCTTTTCTGCTGCTTGTTTTACAGGAGCTGCTTCTGCAGGCTTCTTTTGATTTTATAACCTTTCCAATGTATCTCCAATAAACTGTTTTGTTATCCCCATGCATGCTAAAGTTTATGTGTGTACAAATGCCTGAAATAATTTATAAGTAGGAGCTGCTGTGACAGTGACGACCGCTTTTAGGAGGGAGGACTCCTAGGGAATGGTTAGGCTCAGAGGTGAGGACAAACACATTCAATACACTGCCTACATCATCTTTGATGGAGTAAGACAAGAGAACTTTGTACAGAGAAAGTAGCCCATGGGGGTGATGACAGGAAATCAAAGTCACTGGTCTTATATCTGTGAGGTATGTGGCCACCACAGCTAAAAGTTCAGCACAGACCATTCCTGATCTTTACATGATCTGCCAGTGACAGAAGGTATTTGGGAGGAAAAAGGCGAATGCCATGGCTGGCAGAGGATACCAAAGAAATGCAGTTTTGCTAGTGTTGTTATATTGTTGCAGACATGTTATAAGGATTAAATTGATGAGTTCACAAAAGCACCAAAAACAATACCTAAAACATAGAAAGCTCTAAAAATAAGCCATCAATTCTTGAGAATCAAGAAAGCTTTGTCTTAGTTGTCCTGAATACAACTGTGCTGTTTTTCAACGTTATAGAAAGAAATATGTTTTTTAAAAGTAATATAATTATCATTTAATGATCTGATTTCAATAATGTAAAAGGGGCATATGGCAATGATGTTATACATTAGTCATTGTAACTAATTTACACTATTCTTTCTACTTTGAGACATAAAGCATGCATATCATTATTTGATCATAAAATGTTGTATATGGTTTTCTATTTCAACTCTGCTTTTACATGGATTCTGGCAAATGACTTCATAACCCTAAAATTTTTATATGAATGGTTTAAAATTTAAGTAGTAAGTAGAACATTTAAAAATTAAATTATTTGAAAGTAAAATTTAATCTCATTTTGGAAAACAAATTTACAAACATAAATGACTTGAAAATTAATAGGATCAATGGGTTTGATAAAATTATATTTATGTATAACTTTTTGGAAACTAGTCTGATCTATATCTAAAGAAAAATCATAAAATTTTTATCTTTTATACCTGACAGAAATTTTGTCAGTTATAAGTTAGAAATTTTAGATTTAGATGGGGCATAACAGAGATGTAATTTATTGAAAATATAATTCATATTTTATAGTATTAAAAGAACTACCTATGTAATTTTTATGTTTAATCAAATTTAACCATAAATACTTTTAAATAATAACATAAAAACCATTTCTTAATTGATTTTACTTTTAAACTTTTTTCTTTATATTTATTTTAATAATATTTATGGTTTATCCAATGTTAATAGCTGCCAAAACTATCTAAATGACTTATGTTAAGTGATTTATAAAATGTGTTATAGTTAGTTATCTGAAGTGGCTAGCATTTTTATAGATGAGAAAATTAGGGATTAATGTGATTTGGTAACTCGTACAAAATTACACAAAGACTGACTTTCTCTCAGTTCATCCTTTGACTCCAATGGCAAAGCTCTTAACCAATAAGTCCTACTGTTTCAAAGGTTGGGGTTTTATTTTCTTAATTTTTAAATAGGTTTCTGATTTTTATTATATTTTCAAAATGAAATATTACTTTTCAGGTGGAGATATATATAAAAACTTTTCATAAACCTTTCTCTTAAAAGAAAAAAAAAATGTTACCTGTTACTAATATGACAAGTTTCACCTGGAAAGTCTATGAAAGCTGAAAAACAGACAACAAACAATTAGCCTGCTTAAAACCATGAGAGAGCAAAAATGTAGCCTGACCTTACAAATTCATGATCACAGAGAGATGGCAACCAAACTGACATGGAGTGGATGCTCTTAATTGCTCTCTTCACTCTGGTAATTAGCTATTTCCTAAGATGTGCCCAGAGGCCTAGGGACATTGCAAACCAAGTATAGACTAGGTTTCACAAGGCCAGGAAAAATCCTAGAATCTGCTGTCTCTGATTAGAGCAGGAGATTCAGGCTGCTTTTTAACTGCTAGGCAGAAGAAAATTAAATCCTTTAGGAAGATTATAATCTCATTCAGAATACACACACAAACACACACACAAGCACACACAAACACATACCTGGGCATGTGTATACATGTGCATTCTTTACATTCTATATTGGTATAAAAGGGTTACAATAATGAGATATTTTAACAATCACAGAAATACTTTTTCTGAAGTCATGTAGCCATTAGAATATACATAAATTTTCTGGTAATATTTTTTTTTGATAACCTTACAGATGGATGTTGTAGAAACAATGAAAGAAGCATTTGTTTATTTATCTTATATCACTTCTGAAGACTATTTTAAAATCAAGTTGTCCAGATACATAGTTCATTTAAAGTTAAATTCTTCTTCTAAGAAATATTTATATATATGTTAATTTAAAACATAGCAATGAATACAGGAAAAAGAATCCTTTTCAGTGTTAAAGATTTGACAACATTTGCTTGTACCAATTGTGTTTTCTATGTCATTTAAAAGAGTGTATCATTAACAATTAAAAAATAAACAGGAATGTCAATGTGAACATTTAACGATTTGCATAACATCCTTCAAAAAATGTATACCTAACTCTAAGATTTATAACCATGTATCTTGTGATTTCATGTGCATTTCTCCATTTGACTTAATATGTTGCCTTTAAAACATAAACTTCCTAGCAGTGGTGCTGCACATTTGAAACATAATGACATTTGACAGTAAATACATAGGATTATCAAATCACTTATCTCCCGTTTCTGCAGTAATATTGAGGGAATCTGAATAAATCACATCTCCAAGGGTACAGCTGCTTTCAAACAGCATAACTAATGAATTGCCTTGACTGGAAGAGAGCAAGCAATGTCCTGCATTCATAATCTAAGACTGCTGACAGCCCATGCTTGATCCGAATCAGTCACCGTACCTGATTACAACTTTAAAAAAATAGCCATTTTATGCTTATAATTACTAAACATGTAATAGTAATGTATACTAATATAAATACCTAGGTTTTTGTTTTATTTTTGCCTATTTTCTTTGTCAAAAATTAGTTGTCCAGTTATTATTTTAAAACATTATTGATAATGTGCAGCTACAGAACAAACTAAAGATACTAATACTTCATTGAACAACAGAAACATGCTAGAGAAAGTAGATGTCAGGTCTCTCATCACATACAAAAAAGTATTAATTATGTGAGATAATATATTAATTAGCTTGATTTTAGTAATCATTTCACTATGTATATATATGTATATCAAAACATGTTACACACTTTATATACAGTTTTTATTTTTAAAACATATAAATGAAAAAACCAAGTGATATAATAATAAAGGAATAAAATTAAAAGCTACATAAAGAAAAATAATTATAAATTTAGTTTTTACTGTAATCAAGTGCATATATTTATACAAATCGCAGTATGTTTTGGTATCTTCCCAAAGGTATAGGGTAGCATTTGTGACTAATATCGCTAAAGGAAATTCCTGCTATATATATTGAAAAGCTGTTATTAAAATATGAGAATATGCTACTTAATACATTTGGACAATATATGAATATATAATCGTAATTTTTCACACAACAAGGTTACTAAGATCATAGGTAAAGTTCATGTTTTAAGAAATATAAAGTAATTAGGACTAAATAATTTTCTTATGTAGTTACCAGTATTAGAAGCATATTATGTTTCAAAAAGAGGAAATAGTGTCGGAGAGAAAGATTGTTCCTCACTCAACCAAAAAAATATAAAATAAAACCACAATTAAGTGGATTGCGACAAAATTTGTTCTCTATTTTAAATGTTGATGAAAGTATAAGTTACTAAAGAATTTCAAGGGAAAAATTCCATTCATTTAAACCTTCCCCACCAAAAAAAGCTAATAATAAGTTATCAATCAGTCATTTAATGTCTGTTATTTTTTACAAAAGAAATAGAATGGAATTGTAATAAAACTTACATAAAAATTGTATCAATGAAAATTTTGTAGCAACAGGGAGAATGTAAGGTAAAAATATGTTCATGTATTACAAATAAAAGTATTTTAATATTATGAGAGAAAGGCAATGGGTAAGATAGGTTAAGATGGTCAAAACATTCGAACTTCCAGTTATAGGGATGTAGTATACATTGTGGTGACTATAGTCAATGACAGTGTATTATATATTTGAAAGCTGCTGAGAGTAAATCTTTTCTATAGTTACTGCATTTTTTCGCTTACCATTCATTCCCCTATACCCTCTTCCGTCTCCATCCACACCTCTCTCCCACCCACACCCCAGAATCACCACGTTGTTATCGTGTCCACGAGTTCTTTTTCTTTTTTGCTGGATGCCTCCACCCCCCAGAAACCACCTCCACCCCAGAGCTGTCTGCCTGCTCTCTATCTGTGAGTCCGTCTCCATTTTGCTTTTTAGTTCAGTTTGTTCATTAGATTTCAGCTATGAGTGAAATGATATGTTACTTGTCTTTCTCTGACTGGCTTATTTCTCTTAGTGTTCTAAAATGTTTTTCTTACAAAAAATATTGTAATTATGTGTGGTGGTGGATGCTAACTAGACTTATTTGATCATCATCTTGTAATATATATATATATGTATATATATATATACACACACACAAATATTAAATCATTGTTTTACACTTAAAACTAATTAATGTCATTTATATCCAAATAAAATGTATTACTATTATGAAAATAAAAGATTATTCAGTGCTAAGAATAATGGATCACTCCCTTTCCCCTTCTTATTCTTATTAACAGATATTTAGTGGTAATATATACTTCAATTTTATAATTAAAGTGTGCATGTATAACACTTAACATGTTTGTATATTGCCCAACTTAAAAATATGGAAGCCCAGATATCAATTTATCTTAATATTTCCAGTGTAAAATAGAAAAGTGCCACCATTACACATTATTCATCAGCTATATAATGATGAAAATGTATTTGGAATTTAAAATTTAGCATTGTTTTATTGTATATTGCCAGTAATATCTAAAAGATATAAATATCATATTGTCAGTGTTTTACAATTTTTTAACATATATTCCTAAATAACTCAATTTCATGATGAAATGCATGCAAAACCCCATGGAAAAACCTGGAAGAAAGGGCACTCTTTTTCAAGTGTAAGTTTATTCACTTATCTCTTATCATTAATCATTTTTACACAATCTTTGGCTCGAATGAAAAATTTATAAGATACAGAAGAAAATAGGAATAAACAGTTTGAACACCAGATAATTATTATGGTCAAAATCAGATATATCTCATGTATTACAACAATCAGGGAATTTAAAATACCTATGATAAATATGTCAAATGCGCTCATGCAAAAGTTAGATACACTTATGATCAAACAGATATGTTCAGCAGAGAAATAAATGAAAAGAAATAGAAAAATGGAAATGCTAGAAATCAAAGCACAATAATAGAAATGAAGAACCCATCAACAAGCTTGTTGGAACACTTGACAGATTTAAGGGAAATAAGATGATCCAAACCATAATGTAAAAAAAAAAAAAAAAGAGAGAGAAAAATAAAAAAAAATTGGAGTACAGCATACATGAGATACAGGACAATGTCAAATTGTCTGACATACATATAATCAGTATCATATAGAACAAAAAGAAAATTATACACAAGGGGTATTTGAAGAAATAATGACAAAAATTTTTAGACATATCAAACCACATATCAAAATAATTTAAAAATTAAAAGAAAGGTAAATGCTGAAGAGAAGGTCATATATATGTATTCCAATTAAAAACCAGTGATGCAAGCTAAATATGGAAGCTAAGCAAAGAGAAATTATATATAAAAAGCAAGCAAAGAATACAGCATATTTTTTTTCTAGAAACCATGTAAGCAACAAGACAATGGAGTAAAATTGTTAAATTGCTAAAAAGAAAAAAGTCAACAAAAAGCTTAAAAAATTTTCTAGAAGTCAAGCAGAAATAAAAACTTACCATGAATAAAAACTGAGGGAAATAATTGTCAGTAAGACATATTTTATTAGAAATATTAAAGGTAGTCTTCAGGTAGAAGGACTTTGATACAGATCACAAAAACATAAATCAAAGCCCAGAGCTTGAGAGCGTTTAAAATTGGGGAAAATAAAGATAAACTAAAACTATTTTATGGTGTTAATTTCTCTAAAACATAATGGACTGCTCAATGCAAAAAATGGTAAAAAGTATTGTGTTTTTATAGTACATGTGAAAGTGAACATATAGCAAGGCATGGGTAGGAGGAGTTGGGAATTACTGTTACAAGATCTTTATACTTTAAATGATTTCTTAATCTTTGGTAGCTAATTCAGATTATTTAAACACACATATATTGTTTATATATAATATAATACGCTTATATAAAAACATATGTAATAAACCTAGAGTAACAACTAAATTTTTAAAAAGGTATAAATGTAGAAATAAAACAGAATCATAAAAAATGCTCTGTTAAATCTTTGAAAGGTAGGAAAAAGGATAAAAGAAAGAAAGAACAAATAAAAATTGAAAACAGTTAAAATAATAACATATTTTAATTCAACCATATTAGCAATCACCTTAAATATGAATAGTCTACATCAGATGAACAGATTGTCAGTTTTATTGTTAGTATAAGAAAACATGACCTACATGTTTTCTTTAAGATATAACATATTCTTTACGGAGGTCTTCAGTGAATGTTGGTATCAAATTTTCTTGTGTATTTCCATAATAACACTCTGCTTTACATTTTGAAATACTCAGCATATTGCAACTTACTTAAGATTGTGTTCTGCTGTATATCAGAAATAATGTTTATCTCATCCCTAAAATTATCCCAGTGCCTATCATAATGCTGAGCAAATCCCTATTATAAAGTGCTCAGTTCTTTAAACAAATGACAGTTTTATAGATAATTCATATAAAAAATGATAATATGGCAATAATTTTCTGAGAATGGTTCTTGAGGTGGGATATAAAGACATTTAGAATTGATTAATTAATTTTAAAAAATAATTATTTAAATGTACTATATTTAAATGAAAAGATGCACTATAATTCTTCTTAATGGGCAAGTAAATGAAAAGAAAAATTATAACTTTATGAAAGAATCTGAGCAATATAATAACATTTCAGCCTATATGACAAAGACAATACTTATATATCTCTGGATGTTAATGTGGAGAATGCACATAATGATATTTAAAATTGTGTTTATTATACTTTAAAATATTGGGAAAAGCAAATATGATTTCAAATAATAAGTAGAAAAATATGTTAATGGATTTTCAGTTACTTTGGTTGATGAATTCTAAATTACATATAAAAATTGAATCAGATCAAGAAGAATTACTCAAAAACAGGTTTGATGCTTGCCAGGTACAAAATTTATGTAATAAAACTTCATTCTACCCCCAAAATAACTATGCTTCTATTTTTTACATATTTAATTTTTAAACATTCTTTCAGTATCATAATGCTGACATATTTCAATTTGTTAAATATTTGTTTCATATGAGCTAATAAAATATGTGGTTCACTTTTCTTTCATTAATTCTAACTTTAAACTCAATGATTTTATTTTTTTGAAAGTTACTATAAAGAAAATTCACATACAATATTCAACTGTGTGCCATATGAAATCATGTAATGTCCCAAAATAATTATTTAAAGACCATTAAATGACATAGGATAAAGAGCTAACTAAATTATAATTTAAAATAACATTAAAAAAGGCAAAAACAATCATCTCCAACATATACAATATAATAAATACTGTAAAGGTAAATATATTAATGAGCAAAATTGATGATATTATAAACAACTAATAGAGCTAGTACATATTTTATCTGTAAATCTAAGGCAGTTACGCACATTAGTTTCTCAATAAAAATACATATGTATCAATGACAGAACAGTACCCATATATAATGTGTAAATTACATTTGAAAAATAAAAAAAAATCTAAAGCAAAGATATATCTCCATCAGTGATGTATAGGTCAAAAATCTAATCATGGTAATTATGTGCCATATGCTAGATTTATTTTATTATATGGTGAGCAATAGTAGACTTAATGGTTTTGTTTTGCTAGAAGCTGAAAGCAGAGAAATTTATTGTTCTTTCTTACACCAGCTTTATATGGATTCCCAGTCAAGTATAATAAAAGTTATGCAGTTTAATATTTACATGTATCAAAAATATGTATCATTTCATTTCAGGGTAATGTGCTACCTTTAAAATGCCAATTTTATCCAATTATATTGATGTTCAAGCCAGGGAATGCCTCCAAATTATGTACATACCATCATCTCATTTTCTTAATCAACATTGATTGCAAAATTCTTGCTAATTGACTCAATTGTGTTATGCTTGTCTTGACTCATCCAAATCAAACAGGGTTCATTAAAATTAAAGTTTCCTGTAATAACATCAGATGAAACATTGATATGATCCATTTGTTTAGAGACAAACTGGATCAAATTGCCATATTTTGCACATGCAAATAAATAAATTTGGTCAGTGAGCATAAAATTTTTAGTGTATAGAGAGATTAGAAACGGCATTTTCATATTATTTATAGTTATATTTATTCTTGGGATAATGTGAGAGGAAAAAAATGCAGGTAGTCAACAAAGAAAAGAATTGAAATTACATATTTATTTTTGTTGTAAAATGAAAAATATATTTTTAAATAAGAATTTTAGTGTGATTTATATTTATGTTGAGATTACATAAATAACACATGACTGATTGGAAATACTAATGTATTCTTGATAATTAAAAATAGAGAGCAACTTGGAAAAAAATCAAGAATTAACCATATCACAAATATACCTTTAAAAAAGTTTTGGTTAATTTTAAAAATTATGATACTTAAAAATGGGCTTCAATTACAAATTTACAAATGTAGTCACCAACATAATACTGATAAACAACATTTCTATCACCTCAAACATCTCCCTCAATGTATCTCTTTGTAGTCACATCCTCCCATGACTTTTGGCAAACCCTAATCTATTCTTCTCTCTACAGGTGGTTGTTTCCTTTTTTGGTCCCAAAATGGATATCATCAACATAGATTTATATAGTATGTAACCTTTTGAAAAATATTTCTTTCACTCAGCAGAATATATCTGAGATCATTCAAGACTTTGCAGGTATTGACTTCCAGCCAAGATGGAGGCATAGGTAGATACACTGTGCCTTCTTGAACAGCCTAAAGGAGGACAACAACATATTTAAAAACGAAAAACAACCACAACTGCCAGAAAATAGAACTGTATGGAAGTCCAACAACTAAGGAATTAAAGAAGAAACATTCATCCAGACCAGTAAGAAGGGTGGAGAAAAGGCAGCCTAGGCAGAGAGGATGTGCGGCAAGGTGGTGGCTAGCAGTCTCACATTTGCATGTGGATAAACTGGGAGGAACAACAGGAGAGCGAGACAGGCCATGCACCCCAGGGTTCCAGCTCAGGAAAAGAAAGCCTCAAAACCTTTGGCTGTAAATGTCTATGGGGGTTCTGATGGTGGGAGAACCTCCCAGCCTCATAGCAGAGTCTTTTGGAGAGGCCCATGGGGTCCTAGAATGTACACAGACCCACCCACCTGGGAATAAGCACCAGAATGACCCAAACTGCTTGTGGGTAGTGGTGGAAGTGACTGAAAGCTGGCACAAGCAGCATTGTTCCCTCTCTGACCCTTTCCCCACATACAGCACCACAATGCAGAGGTGTGAGTTGACCCACCTTGGTGAATACCTATGGCTCTGCCTCTTACAATTTACCAGGTGTGCCCAGACAAAGAAATGGCCCAAATGAAAGAACAGATCAAAACTCCAGTAAAAGAACTATGTGATGAAGAGATAGCCAACTTATCAGATGCAGAGTTCAAAACACTAGTAATCAGGATGCTCACAGAAATGGTTGAGTATGATCGTAAAATAGAGGAAAAAGTGAAAGCTATGTAAAGTGAAATAAAGAAAAATATACAGGATACCAAGAGTGAAGGGGTGGAAGCTGGGATTCAAATCAAAGATTTGCAGCAGAAGGAAGAAATAAACATTAAACTAGAACACAATGAAGAAATAAGAATTAAAAAAAAAAAATGAGGAGAGGCTTAGGAACCTCTGGGACAACTTTAAATATTCCAGCATCTGAATCATAGGGGTGCCAGAAGGAGAAAAGGGAAAGCAAGAAATTGAAAACTTATTTGAAAAAATAATGAAGGAGAACTTCCCCAATCTGGCGAAGGAAATAGACTTCCAGGAAGTCCAGGAAGCTCAGAGAGTCCCAAAGAAGTTGGACCTAAGGAAGTACACACCACGACACATCATAATTTCATTACCCAAGATTAAAGATAAGGAGAGAATCTTAAAAGCAGCAAGAGAAAAGGAGACAGTTACCTACAAAGGAGTTCCCATAAGACTATCAGCTGATTTCTCAAAAGAAACCTTATAGTCAAGAAGAGGCTGAAAAGAAGTGTTCCAAGTCATGAAAGGCAAGGATCTATATCCAAGATTACTCTATCCAGTAAAGCTATCATTTTTAATGGAAGGGCAGATAAAGTGCTTGAAAGATAAGATAAAATTTAAGGAGTTCATCATCACTAAGTCCTTGTTATGTGAAATGTTAAAGGGACTTATCTAAGAAAAAGATCAAAACTATGAAAAGTAAAATGACAACAAAGTCACAACTATCAACAACTGAACCTAAAACAAAAACAAACTAAATAACTAGGAACAGGAACAGAATCATAGACATGGAGATCACATGGAGGGTTATCAGTGGGGAGGGGGAGAAGGGGGGATAGGGGAAAAGGTACAGGGAAATAGAAACATAAATTGCAGGTACAAAATAGACAGGGGGAGGTTAAGAATAGTATAGGAAATGGAGAGGCCTAAGGACTTTCTTGTATGACCCACAGAGATGAACTATGGGCGGGGAATGCTGGTGGGAGGCGGGTGCAGCGTGGAGAGGAATAAAGGGGAGAAAAAAATGGGACAACTGTAATAGCATAATCAATAAAATATACTAGAAAAAAAGACTTTGCAGGTATCAACATGTATATAAAGCTTTGCAAGTAGTGATGACTTGTATTCTATTAGATGGATATACCCCATTTTGTTTATCTATTCACCTTCTGAAGATCTTTTCCTTTAGAGATTTCAAAGTACATTCGTAACTTTGCAAAGTTTCTTTAGAATCAGTATATTATCACGTCAATTGATATGTAGAAACATTTTTTACCAGTCATTTCCTTTTCATGTCCTACTTTAAACTATAGAAATCTTATATTTTGCATCTATCTGTATTGTAACATCCATGAGGCAATGTTATTTTTATTTTCAATTTTCAAAAATATTATAAAGAACCAAGAGAAGAATTAGTTATCTCATCTTTATTGTTTATTTACATAAAATTTGTGTTTTCCTCCTTTATTCTTGATTTGTCAAGTTCCCTTCAGGTATTATTACTCTTCTGACTGAAAAATTTCTTTTAAAAATTATTTTGGAGCATTTTGCAGATGCTAAAATTATTTTAGTCTGTTTCATATAAAAGTAATTTTTTCTTAATTTTTCTTTAAAGTTTTAATTAAAGATTACATGCAATATCTATATATTGTTTTCTGTGTTCAGGATAGTGATAAGATATTGATATAACTTACAAAGTGATTGCCCAAGTCTGGTGCCCCCTGACACTATACGTGGTTATTATACTATTGACGATAATCCCTGTGCTGTACTTTACAACTCTGTGACTACTTTCATAACTGGCAATTTGTACATGTTAATCCTTTCTTTTTTTCACTCATCCCCCTAAGGCCCCTCCCACCTGACAACTGTCAGTTTGTTCTCTGTATCTATGAGTTTTTGTTTTGTTTATTTACTTTGTTTTTTAGATTCCACATAGAACTGAAATGATATGGTTTATGCTTTTCTCTGTCTGACTTATTTCACTTAGCATGATATTCGCTAGGAGTCCATCATCCTTTTATTATGGCCATGTAATATTCCACTGCATGTGTACCACCTGTTCTTTATCCTTCAATTTATTGATTGACACTTAGGTTGCTTTCTTATCTTACCTACTGTAAATAATACCTCAGTGAACATATGGGTGCATATATCCTTTCAAATTAGTGTTTTAGATTTTTTCATATAAATGTCCAGGAGAGAAATTGCTAGATTGTATGGTAATTCTATTTTTAATATTTTGAGGAAACTCCACACTTTTTCCATAGTGATAGCAGCAGTATTCAATCCCACCAACTATTCACAAAGGTTCCCATTTTTCCACATCTTTGTTGTTTGTTGATATATTTATTATAGTCATCCTGACAGGAATGAGGTGTTATCTCATTGTGGTTTTAATTTGCATATTCTTGATGATTAGCGAAGTAGACCATCTTTTCATAATTTTATTGTTTATCTGTATGTCTTCTTTGGAGAAATGTCTCTTTAGGCCCTCTGCCCATTTTTTAATCAGGTTATTATTATTATTATCACTATTATTTTGGTGTTAAGTTGTATGAGTTCCTTATATATTTTGGATATTAACCCTTTAATTTTTGTATCTATGGTGAATATGTTCTCCCATTCAGCAGGCTGTCTTTTTGTTTAATTTGTAGTTTTGCTTTCCTTTGCTGTAGTCTGATGTAATCCCATTTGTTTATTTTGTACTTTTATTTCCCTTGCCCAAGGTGGCATATCCAAAAAATAACAATAGTAACAAAGACTTTACTGCCTATACTCTTTTCTAGTTTTATGGGTTTGCGTCTTACATTTAAGCCTTTAATCATATGATAATATCTTTATTTTGCTGTCGTGTTGAGGGATATTTTCACTCAATATCAAACTCTGGCTTGACATCTCATTTTTTTTCACCACTAAAAAAATGCTGTGCCTCTTTCTTCTTTCTGATTTGCATCAGAAAACTTCAGTTATTCAAATCATTTTTTCACTGATGATAATGAGCCATTTTTTTCTGGCTCAGGAGTTCTGATTATGATATATCTAGACACAGATTCCTTTGCGTTCTGCTTGGGGATTCATTTAGAATTATGAATCTGCAGGTTTCCATCTTTCATCAAATGTGGGACTTTCAATCCATTATTTCTTCAAATAGTTTTTCAACACAACATCATTATTCTTCTTTTTATAGACTCCAAAGTGTTGACCTTCTGTTGTTGTCCTACAGATCCTTGAAGCTCTATTCATTATTTTTTATATGTTATATATATATATATTAATTCATATATATATGAATATATATATATATATTCCTCTCTCTCTCAGATGTTCAGATTGAATAAATGCTATTGACCTGTCTTCAAGTGTACTGACAGAGAGAGAGAGAGAGAAGGAAGAGAAAGAGAGAGAGGAGGGAGGAGGGCCGAGTCTCTCCCAAGTACAGAGTTCCTTCAAATACTGAAGAGCAGAGCTATGAAAGGCACTCTGGAGATGGCACTTTCTTAAGTTTGAGTCAGGAAACTTAATGATACCCACAAAATGCCTTTTTTATGCAAGAAAGCTAATAAAAGTTCTTCTAAGACAATTTGGGCTATCATTGAGCATATTACTGCACAGAAAACAAATTTAAGACTGTAAAACAAAGAGGAGCTCCCCAAAGGAGGGCTATAACAGGGGTCACCAGGCCCTGGGCCACAGACTGGTGCTGGTTGGCTGCCTGGGAGGTGGATTTCAGCTTCGATAGATTTATACAGTGCTGGAGTAAAAATCCAGGGGCAGCAGGATTGGAATAAAGTGGGAAAGTTAAAAAGAGATGCTCCCGCATTGATCTGACACACCAAAGTGCCACAGTATTGGTATAACTTAAAATAATATTTTCCAGGGGATTTTAAAGATGGTTGTTTTGACAGGGAGCCGATCATGGAGGAAATGGCAGGTTACAAGCATATTTGAGACTCAGATCATCATCTAGTGTTGCAAGAACTTAAAATTATGAATTTAATGGTATAGAGTACCATAGTAGTGCCCTAGGCATTGGTATAGGCAAAGGGAAGTATTCTCTAATAGGAAAATTTAAAAATATCCTAGGTCAAGAATATACAATAATGAGTGATAGACAGACTATAAGCACCTTAGCTAACAAGGCACCATATGTAAAATCAAGCATGATCAAAACCAGTAGAAAGAAGCTCACAACGATTTCAAATCTGGAAATATTAGACATAGATTATACAACAATAATAATGATTAAAAATATACAAGATAAACTTGAAGATATTTTGAAGTCTCAGACATAATAAAATATAGCCTGACAGATATGAAAACAAAACACAATTCAAAAATCAACAAATAAATTTTTAAAACAATAAATATAGATACTGAAAGCAGGATCGGAACTGGAGGATTCACCAGAAGATTGGTAACAGATAACTGTCTTTCTGACACAACTGTCCTCTTGAATTTAGTGTCTTTTGTAGAACTAACTTGTGTCAGAATGTTTATTAAGCTTGGTACATTTATGTACAGTTAGTGGTTACTGTACTTATGCTGGGAAATTAAAGAAATCTTTATTATGTATGTAAAATAATTTATCCTGGTATTTTAAAGTCAGATATTTTACAGTCAGTGATAAAATTTGATCACTGCTATGAGCCAAAAAATCTTTCTTATGCCTAAATTATAATGAAAAATAAAAACATTAATTTTTCCCACTTAAAACATTTCTTTACCCATCAACAAAATACTTATTATTATTTGCATATAATATTAGTTCATATGTTCACTACTTCAATGTAGCCATGTTTTCAAGTCATTATTGAGTGCCTGCTGACATCCTAAATAGCACTACATAACTAGTTAACATGACATAAATGGATAGCACTGTCTTCTTGGTTTTCTTATCAGTAGCCTTCAGAATTATTTTTCTTACTTGAAAACATTTACTGATTAAAAAAAAACATGAATTATCTGCCATGATGAATGAGTTAAAGAAAGTCTCAACACATCTAGAGTTAAAATTAGATAGCAGTTTTGAAAATTCAGAATCTGCAGCCACTGTAATAATGTTTCGAATTCTTATATTAAAGTACCGGAGTAACTTTAGTAATCTTACTGGGATCCTTTTAGGGGATGATCTCAAAGCACTTTTTTTCTAAAATGCTCTAATCTACTTTTAAATAGCTTGTAAGGAAATTACAAATACATCATCCTACAGCATTAGTTTTACTTGTTCATAGATGAAAAGACTGTCTCCCTCCTTTTTATGTTTAGAGTAACACCATTAACTCTTTATAACAATACTGATTTCCTAGCCTGTCTATAACAATTCTATGCAAACCGCATTTAGTGAGGCCTGTGTTAAGATCAGTGGTATAATCCATTAGTTCTATGTCAAACCCATCCTTAAACTGGAGATACTGTGAAACAGCATTCTTCTGTAAGAACTCTTTTTTCTTCTAAAACTTCTCTCTAGTTCTAATCAAATTTCCAATCTTTCTCTTTTCAAGTTTTTGAAAATATTGCAAAATGGGCTTTTGTTACAGCTGTTTATTTGGCATTTCTTATTCCACTCCCATACACTTACAATCTAAGGCACTCACTTTTTAAATTTAATCTTTATTGTACTTTTTCCCATTACCATTTAGTCTCCTTATACCCACCCCCCCAACTCAAGTCCTTTGTATTTACTTTCCAGTTTCCAGTGGTCTATATAATACTTAAGCACTCTAGGGGGAAACTTATACATGTAAATGAATGCCAAAGTTATGAGAAAACAAAGTCTCTGGTCTTCTGCCAATATATCTTTGGGAAAAACATGTTGATTTGTCATTTTTTTCTGACATTCAACTGGATGACAGTCCGAGGTTAAAGTAAATTGAAATAAATAGCTTCAATAGACAGTAATTTCTCTTTGTATAAATTAAACTTCATTTCCCTTTTTGTTATCTCAATAAAGTTGAAAAAATATATTATTGTGTATCATTTTTATATTGTTTTCAAACAGAAAAATTATGTTGTCTTACATTTCACTTCATATTTCTTAAAATGCTTCTGCTTTTTGCTATTTTCAGCATTCACCTTTGCATCTACTGAAATAAGTCCCACTGCTGCTTTGATTAAGACAGTTTCAATATGCAAAAACTTATTGCTACTTTACATGTTATTCTGTCAAGTGTTCTTGCACATTTTTATTTAAAGATCTTAGGCAAATCACAACCATGCTTTGATACAAAACTATCATCCTTTTGGAGAAGTTAAATCTATTAGGTCCAAATAAACCCTCTCTATGGACAATGTCACTAGTTTTAACACAAATTTAGATGTTTTCTATATGGACATATTTTAAACCAAACACCTTTTCTTATTACAAGTGTCATGTACATAAAGATGATATGTTAAAATAAATATCCAAAACATTGTGTTTATGTAATTTAAAAATATAGATGTTAGAGAGAAACACAAACATAGGGTGTCTCAAATAACATTAAAATGGATGGTTTTACCTTTAGGATACAAGGAAAACCAATATGGAAAGAAGTTATGTATGCTACATACTTAAGTAACCAATTAAATGGCAGACTGAGTTTTGTTTGTTTCCATTAACAAAAGAAAACCAGGGTGACCCCCGAGGCGGCAGGGAGGAGCGCAAACATCCCGGACTTTAGATGTTCTTTTTGTTTTTTGCCACAATCGATTCCCAAGTCATACTGGATCCCAATGACATTGGAATAGTATCATAATTGTTAGGCCAGCTTTATGTCACTTTTATTTGTAAGATACCTCTTTCAAATCATATTGTAAATATTACAAATGTCCCATTCAATTTGTTGTTTTTTAAATAAAGTTCAACAAAACAAAAAATGTTTTAAAGTTTAATTACCGGTTCAATGAAGAACTGGGATTTTAGAGTTGAAGCCAAACTCACTGAATTATTCAATGCGGATTACCTGCAGATTCTACTTTATTTATTATTCACGCGTTACTTTGGAGTCATATTTATATAGCATAAAAAGGAAAGTAAAGAAAGAAAATTGTAAATTAACATGTCGTGGTATGTAAAAACCATTTGGAGTATTGGAGGTTTTTTTTTAATGAAGAGATATGCAAAAATCACTTAAGAAATCTCTCAGAATGCTCTTCCCTAAAGTGTTATTCTTATAGAATCCTCACCACACCACACTGATTCTGAACTTATTTTGCTACTCACAATAATAACTAAAAGTTATAAAAATACAATAAATCTAAATGGTAACTGTCAATTCCTAAGGCCTAATAATGTTGGTTTGATTGATCAGTTTGTATATTAAAATTCATTACTGTCAGAGTTTCAAATGAGTACGCCATTATTTCAAAGGAAAGCTTAATTCATTTGAAATAACGCTTATGAAATACTAATGAAAATCATAAAATATCATTTTTATATTATTATGTGTAATTACTAGATTAAGCTCTAATTAAGTAAAAGGTAAACACTGTCAGGAGTTTCCTGGAGCACTGCCTATTGCATTAAGGGGTGAAATCAGTGTGGTGCATACACTCCCAGAAGTGCTAGGCAAGTTGGGAATGGACAACATGGGATTACACACAGCTCCACTTAGGTTCTATTTTTAAAAATTTGAATCTGCAAGTGTGATGCTGAAAAGCACTACAATGTCCATGGAATATAACTCTGACTTAGAGGTATTTAAAATTTTTAAAGATACACATTTTTCCAAAGTAAGAAGTATTATAAGGTACATTAGCAAAAAGCATATATATATATATATATTTATATATATAAACTATTTCTTTATATATAAATATATATAAACTATTTTTCAAGTAAAGAAATTCTTTATTATTTGGCCATAATGGAGCAATTTTAGAACACTTTTCTAGAGAAACTTCTACTAGAAATACACAAGTTATCCCTGATAGACCCAGCCAATTAGAAAATACTTGTTGAACGAAGAAAGCATAATTATGTGATATAATAGGGATGCTAACTATCACTATAATGACAATAATATTATTACATATGAATGTATCAAATCAATGTTATACATTTTACAAATATGTACAATGCTATATATCACATATATATATTTTAATTAAAAATAGAAATAAAAAACAGTTGAATATATATATATATAATAAAATGAACCATGGAATATCACCTTTTCTTCTTCATCATTTGCCACCTAAGGAAACATTCATGTCCACTAATTCACTAAGATGCAGAGGTTAGCCATCAGTAAGACCAAGTCTTAATTTAATCTATTCATGTTTTTTCTAATACTTTTGTCCAATATATCCGAAATAACCAATTTGTCAAACTATTGCTTTTTTTATTAACCATAGTTTATTAGTTTGTTACCTAATAAAATATTACCTACTGCGGATAGTTTATTATCTGCAGTGTTCTTTGCAGTTAAGGATATTTAATAATATTGAATACATTATAAAATACTTCCAATTTGCATCCATACTAAATCTTTGGAGAGAAGACAGCAGTGTCCCTCTTCCATGAACCTTTATGTTTGGGAAATCCTTCTTCCTGCTGATCCAGCACAGTCAGGAGGGTGGTCCAAGCTTTTTTTCTTCAGCATTTATCAATTCATTATCATTAAAGTGGATGTCAAAAGTAAAACAAACCACTATCTTAGTTGAGCTGGAGATTTAATGCTGAAATACATTTTTTTCTTAAGAAAAATCTTATCATAATTTATTATTCAGATGAAGAGAACATTCTTAAAATGGGTCGCTTCATTGTCAGAATGTTTCAAATTAACTGACTGTAAGAAAAAACAATAATTTGGAATTTAGCCATGTTCATTTTAACTAATTGATCATATTTGAAAAAGTTTTTGACATGCAAAAAAATAATCCAATTCAAAAGTCAAGTCACTGTGCATTTAACATCTTGTTTTGCTAATGAAATTATCCTGCCCTGGAATACATCTTTCTGATTTTTACATGCAAATAACAGTATTAAATTTTTTGTTTGTGTCACAGCACACCACCTGGACACTAACACTGAGAATAAGCAGGGAGAATATTGAAAAATATAATGACTTATATTTAATAACTAGAGACTGTATGGGGCATTCCCTTATTAAATATTTACCATCTGCTAGAAAACCAGATGGCCAACTTATTCTTTGATAATATGGGTTACAATAAAGTGTTAGTTTTGCTCTGGTATAAACATTTAAAAAAGAATTAAAATAAAAGAAAAATTGTCACATATATAGTTTCTCCAACAAGATTTTAACCATTAAATTTTAAGTGTTTAAAAGCTAAATTTATCAAGGTATATTACCAAAATTCATTTTCTTCAAAAAGCTACAAATTCTTTGGGGCAAAATGCCAATGGTTGCAACATTTAGGTGTATTAAAATCATCTCTGGACTTTGCTAAATGACGAATGCTCAGATATTAATTTGCTGATTCTATTTCAGATCCAGAGAATTGTGACTGTACGACCCATCAACTCAATATAAAAAGGAAACAACAAAATTTTCTATTCTGGTTATCATTTGAAACTACTAGGTATTAAGGATAGCAAATGTGTAATAAATCTGAGAATATAGTAGACATGAAGCTTATGCTTTAATAGATTACTAGTCACTTTGCTTACCGAGGAAAAAATGGATTTTTAAAAATTTCGGTTAAGAAAAATATACTATTCACCATTATGTTGAAGTAATTTTGAATTGTCTAATCAATGCTGAACTTACGCAGGCTTATGTAAATCAAAATGCTATGAAATTCAGTCAGATCATGGTAACACTGATAATTTGTCCCCAGCATGAACCAATATAAACCAAGAGGGGAAAAACACATTTATGTACAGAAAATAAAATATGATACCAGCATTGTACAAAAAATAAAAAATAGATGGCAGATGAAATTTCATGATTAATTTACATGATTTGCAAGTAATTTGTTACCTTATGAATGCCCTGTCTTTGTTACACTTTGAAATTCACATTATGTGGTAAGTTTTACAATGCATATACTTAAAATTAGCACTTCTACTTTTGATTTTGCACCCTAAAGAAAAACAAACATATCCAGGAAAAGTTACATACAAGGCTATGAATAGCAGAACTCTTTGTGACAGCAAAATACAAAAAAACTATTCTAATGTCCATCAGTGTCAGAATAGATGAATAAAGTTCTCAGTTTATTCACCCCATGGAATACCAGCAGTGAAAATGTATAAACTACATGCAATAACATAAATATATCTCAGGCACATAAGTATAAAAACATGGTATAAAAATATACATGCAGTATTGTTCCAAACAGTTTTACAGAAAACAAAAACCTAGAATATATTATGTCTATATATATATATATATATATGTAAAATCCATGATAAAACTGTGAAGAAAAACAAAATATTAAATATTATGAATGCACAGTATTGCTCACCTCCTACATAAGAAAGAAGAAACGAAATCAGGGAAAAGCTCCCAAGGGCCTTAAGATTTCAAGGGGATGCTTTAAAAAAAATACTTAAAGATATACAGGTCTTACTTGTTCTTAATTCATTTAACCTATACACATACACTTTATAAATATTCCATCACATCTAGTAAATATTAAGTGTAAAGAATTTTAAATGTTATATTACCAATAACAAAAGACTATCCCATAATAATATATGTACAGTGACTTATAATTCTTTTTCTGTGTATTTGTGTTTCACAGGAGGAGCATCCAATGTGTATTTGCATAGCAAGTCACCACCTCTTAGTAAACATAGACAAACCAAAGCATTAACTTCAAAATATAATTATAGCAGAACATAATTAGATTTTATAGTTCATGTACTAATCATGGATCCTGACACACCATGAAGAGTTCTCTGTCATTCTACCCCACTTGCTTATTATCTTGATACAGGGGCCATCTTTGCAAGCCACAGAACTCCCTTTCTGCAATTAAGGATGATAGAACATCGGTAAGACAGGTGAATCAAGCTGCATTAGGATGTTTAGTCACTGTGATATTGTATCCCGTAAAAACCTAGTTGGAATATCAGAGTTTTCCATTCTCAGCGAGATGGATTGAAAAATAAAAAGTTCATCAGTCATTAGCAGGAGTTGAAAGTGAAAATACATGAGTTAGAAGGTACCACAATGTGTCCATTTTAAGCTGAAGTTACAAAAAAGAGTGGAAACTAAGAGTAAAACAATCAGTACCTATGAAGAATGAAAAGTTATAAAACTAGGAAAGAATAAATCACCTGCTAGGAAAATCAAAAGAAATGGAGACTTAGAGAGTAAATCATTCATATCAGTGATGGAAAACTAAAGCTTAAATCCATGATTCATCCTTCTGAGACCTCTAAATTGCCTTCATTTAGGAACATCTTCTGTTCTTAATGCTCGGAGGTTATTTGACCTTTCCTGACTTTTTCCCCAGGTTGATTTTGCATTACAGATCACTTCTCTAGTGCTAGCTTAAATTTAGCAGTGCTGAAAGCTTAAGACCACTAAAAATAATGTTTGTAACATTTTTACTCTAACTATAATCTTAAGTATGAGACAAAAAGTAGCAGTCATGTGACTATGTGTGCATGTGTGCGTGTATGTATGTATACACACATATATATGCATATATGGATACATAAAAGTAAAGTTAACCTGAAATCTGTGTATTACTGTGACTAATGCTATTAATCATGCTTGTTTTAGAAAGTACCGTGTCTTATGCTGAAGATGGTGACTGTTCATTCCTGGACTTTTAATTGATGCACTGTAATGCATAGGGTAGTTCACTTTATACAATTAATCAAAAAGCTATTGCCTAGAATGAAAGCTCTGACCCCTGCCTTTCTTCAACAAAAAAATCTACCTGTGCCAAGTCTTGCATTAAGAATATGAATTATGTGACAGCAGCTGTAGTTATGTTCAAGTGGATGTATATTTTGGCAAGTACTTTACATCAACCTGGATCTGTCTGACATAAGAGTAGGCATATTTATATTCTTTTTTGTTGAATACTGATAATGCAATATTTATAGCATGGAAGGCATGCCTTTATTCTGGTGCACATTATATTTATTAATTAGATTTGCATTCAGAGAAGGGTGAAAAGATTGATGTTCGTGGTTGATCCCTGTCTGAATACACTAATCAAAGTATTCTCTTACTGCTTTATATGGTAAAGCCTCATCTAAATTTACTACTAACATCCTAAATCCTATTTAAAGTATTTTAGGTTATTGAAAACAAAAATACAAAAAAGGTCATTTTCTCACCTTTTCACAATAAAATCCTCCCAGATTTAGACATTGTAATGCCAGTACAAAGTGTATGTATTTTCTGTATTATTACTACTATTTTTACCATACTTTTTAAACCCAAAAAACTGAGAAGTAGAATAAACCCAAATATTTAAAATTAGGCTTAAAAATATGTCCTCCATGCAGTATCTGCTCAGTGTATAATCTTAATAAGAAACACCTTGCATGTTTTGAGATTTTCATATTGTAAAGAGTGTTCTTAATAGATTATGGCCACTTTCAAATCACTACTTCAGTAACATCTCTATTTTCAGCTGGTTTGTGTAATCCACAGTGATGTGGATGGATTTCACATAGACTATTAAATTCTATATATAAATTAAAAAGTTTTTTTTTTGTCTCTCAGCACCTTTAAAACTATGTTTCACAGTCACTAGTTCTTGGTATGTTATTAGTTCTATGTAAAACCAAGAAGGCTGGTCAAAAGTGATGGGAAAAGCTGTGTTATAAACAAAATTAAACTGTTTATTTTAGAACTCTTCATAACAGTTAGTATCCATCATGCGTAGCTAAGAGAAGAATGCCCATGTAGAATTTCACATTAACTTGACCACTATTTGTTTATTTTTTAAACTGAATTAAGCAGCCTACTTAAAGTTATCTTAAATATACTTTTCTATTCATTGAACCTTTCAGAATGGCTCTATTTATAGTCTAGGTTAATTGAAAAATTTTTAGAAAATAATTTTTTACTTGTGATTAAACTTTATATTCTAATATAAGAATTTATACATAGTATATTATGTATTACTGTCATGTAAGACTTTCAGCAAAATAATAAATCACTCAGTGTTTATCGTGTTAGTTATGTGGTTCCTATTTTTTGATAGAGATTTAGGGTTGAGAGATATTTGAGGAATAATCCTAGTACAGGTTCTTTTTAGACGGTTATGATTTGTCTTTTATATAAGGATCATAAATCATATTTTTCCATAGGACAATAAAACCATATTTTGCTTTTATATTCCTATTGTAAACCACATTTTATCCTTTAACACAATTTCAATACCAAATGAAATACACATAAATAGGTTGTGAATAAAAGCAGGTTTTGATTTTTGGTAAGTATACATCTCAATTATCAGGTGAAGATGTGTACAGTTGTATATCTAGTAAACCTTAATAGCCACAAACCTTTAGTGTGCAATGGACATAGCACAGAGTGTTTTACATTTAAAAATGGATAACCTGGTAGACCCATTAATTAGAAGTTTAGAAAGAGTCTCCTATACATAGTTCACCATTTGCAGAATAATAACATTGTATTTTGGTTAAGAAACAAAGAGTCTAAAGATCAACAAGAAGTGGGTAGTCACATTCCCTCCTAGGGCATAATGCACAGTGGCAGACTGGTAGAGGATAATGGACTCTGCTTGGAATGGTACTCAGTAGACAATTAGTATTTGTTGAGTCACTGAATAAGTGAATAACAATAAATATTTATCATTTATGAATGTTAAAACACAGTGGATAGATGCCCATTGTGTGCAATGCCCCATTTAGTATTCCCTAATTAGCTATCTTCAGTGCATGAATTTAGAGGTAGAATCAAGAGCAGTTATCAGCTGGTAGAGGAAGGATGAAGATCAACCTACCCCTTGGTATCAAATATTTGGTGAAAACCATTCCATGTAGGTCACTTCAAAGAACTGTAACAATGTGACGTGGAACTCCCTTAAAGACTTGGGAAATGGAAAGCTGGTTTGTAAAAAGGCATGCTGAAACAGCCTAGAAATATCATTGAAACTTTATCCTATAGAACTAAAATCAGGGCCATGGCCATGGGGAAATTTTTCATAGCTCAAACAAGTAATAGCAAATTCACAGCAGGAAAACTTCAAGATTTGAAATCTAAGGTCAAGAGCAGATGATTGTTATTTAAAGATAGCGTGGGAACAGTTACTCAGTTTCAAAAAGTTTGAGGTAATATTTTTTAGGTTTTGTTGTCTTTGGCAATTCTACAGAAATATCAGAGACCTGCAACTGTGGAAACTCCTGGGTCTGTTGATGGCACAGGTCACTGATCTGCTGCCTCGCATCTGCTCTAAACAAATCCTGACTTCAAATATAACATTCTTTCTTCAAATAATCCTTCCATTTTCATTGAAATGCCATCCTGAATTTCTGTTCACTAAAAAGAATCTGTCAAATCAGAAAAAAAATTTTAAATAGTGCTTACATACTTTTCAATTCAGTATTGAATTCAAAGTCTTTTTCCTTAACTCTGTATTTTCACCTGGTTTAAAATAAATTCTTTATACTGTACTTTTCCATCTCTTTTAACATTCAATAACAATAGAGCAAACTGAGTACCACACTTAGGTAAAGCCGTGGAATCAGAAGGTGAAGTGGTTGCCTAGCAACATCACCTGTGAGTAATTAAGCAGCTCTTGAGAATTCTGAATTTGGCTTTAAATTCTTGGCCTTGTAACAAATAGCTATTTGGACTAGTTGGACTCTACCTAACAATTGCATTAAAGATTACAATATGCAAGGTGGGCAACAAGGGTAAGAAGGTCTTATCACCACAGATTGTTATTTTTCCACAAAGGTTAAGCTCTTTTCCCTGCAGTCAGCCCAAGGCACATACCAGAAGTACAGGTGTCTGTGACTGTCACAGATGAAAACCTACATCTCCTTTAAGTAATTCACAATACAACACTGTTTTCTGATCCCTAGTCATCCTTCCTTTGTCTTATTCTGCCTTAGGTCAGTGCTAAAGATACATGAAAAAATCCAGTTCAGGAGCTCTGACAGTAAGGCAAGACATGAATAAGGTGGGTTGGAATACCTAAAGCATTTTAGAAGCTAAGTCAATATTCATCCAAAACTGAAGACTTGCAAATTATTTCAAGCTTCAAGAAGCATATGGTATGGAAATGTCATCACATTTTATGACCCTTCAATCATTGTGCTCTCAGGCATCTTTGTTGGAACAGTCCTTTCCCCCAAAGAAGAGTATTCTTATCCTATGCTCACCCGAAAGCATCCTCTGAAACACTTAATGAGAACAAACGCTTTGAAGTGCTCTCAATTTAATCAAGATATCTAAAATATCATTATAGAACTATATATGACTTGTGAGACTTCATATATATTAAAAAACCCTGAGCTGTGGGATTTCAATAAGGTCAACATAAAAAGTAATAACAGCCTATGTGGTTTCATTTATAATGCCAATAACTTTATAGTTAAAACAATAATGATATAAACATTAAAATGGTCCAACAACTTAATGAAATAAAGAGCAAAAATTGGTGTGATAATGCCACCAATTATTACACCAATTGCATTGTAGATCCAATAAAAGAAAGCTGTAAGGGAGGAGTTTTAAATGCCTTTATTTTTTTTAATAGAAAAAAGATACCATGACATAGATGATAAGGACATATCAATCTACAAGTAATGAATGCTCCATTATTAGCATTTCAGGAAAGAAATACAATGCCGAATATAATCATTTAAAAAGTAAATTTTCAATTTTATTATATGGAAATACCATCGTTTATAAAAAGAAAAGCAGAGTGATATCTCAGAAAGAACAAAATGGATAAGGTGAAGTATATATTTTAGAATGATATAGTAGTATGAACTGTCAGCATCCAGTAAGTCTGGAAGAGTTTTTGCCATCAAGGAAGCAAAAAGACTTTTGAAAGCAATGAAATATATCATGATTTTTAGAAGCAGCAGCCTATCTCTAGGTTGTCAGTGTCAGCAATAGGTAAGTTACTCAGGAAACCAATAAAGCTTTATACTAACCTAACTATTTATAAGAAAGTTTTGGGTTCTATAACTTGCACCCCTTGGCAGATACCTAGCGAACTCAGACATTTCAAATCTTGAACAGAGCTAAGAAGCTAAAATTTCAACATAGAAGCAAGCACCAAAAACATTGGCAAATACTGTTCTTGACATATGTGTTTTATTTTCTACAATTTTGGCAAAAATGCAATCCCATACAGTCCCGTGAAACAAAAAGGATTCTGGGTTTAGAGGATAACAGAGAAATGTGAGAAAAAGGCAGAATTTGGCACTTTTGATTTCAACCTGTACCTAAATCTTCTTATTTTTGTGATTTTTTTGTTCCTTTTAAAGATCTTAACCTAAATTTGATAATTTTCAAATGGCATTATAATATGACTCATAGAATTGTGCTATCTACCCGTATATCTGACTCAATTCCTCTACATTAACTGATCTGTAAACAAAAGTATTAGCAATATGTTGTTTAATATTTCTTGAACAAATTTTGTTTGAGCACTCTGTGAATAACAGGCAAAATTCAGCAATGGTTTTAGAAGTAGGAGTATCAGCTACCTTTGGGGAGGAAGGTTGGGTTACTGACTGGAATAGAGAAGTAAAGTGATTCTCTGATATTATTCTATGTATTGATCTTGTTCACAGTATACTGGTGTGTTTACTTTGTGTTGATAAATACAATGTATACTTAATATTTTTAACTGTAGTATGCTTATATTAGATTGCAATAAAATGTTTATAAAATGACATTTTAAATAATTTACCTGTTTAATTGTTTTAAGTCCTGCTTATAACAATATTTGAATGGCATTGGCATTACAGGAAAATGAGTGGTCTTTCTTCCTTGGTTTTTTAGACACATGCATACATTCTTAGAGGCTTATTGACTTTTACAAATATTTCTAAATAACGAAAGAATTTTTTTAAAATGGCCTTTTAAGATATAACTACAAAATTTTCCGGAAGCTTGCTTTTGAAACAAATGCTGGTAACCTGAAGATTCATAGATTTTTGCTTTTTACTGGAACTTAATTCAGTTCGTTGAAAATATACTTCTCAGCCAGTGTCCCTCATTTCAGTCATTATAATACACGACATGCCAACATTGCTGCGCCCTCTCCTGGTTGGATAAATCACTCTATTCCATTGCCCTGGACTCGTCCAGTGATAAACCTGTGCATTAAACTGAGGACTAGGCATGTGGTTTTCATAAAATCTAATCTGATATATTTCCTTCTCAGGATTTTTTAAAATGCACCTGTTTAAAAAGATCCTCTTTGAGAACCTATGCACCCCAATGCTCATAGCAGCACAATTTACAATAGCCAAGTGCTGGAAGCAAACTAAGTGCCCATTAGTAAGTGAGTGGATCAAAAAATGATGGTACATTTACACAGTGTAATACTACAGAAAGAAAGAAAGAGCTACTACCCTTCGGGACAACATGGATGGAACTGGAGAGCATTATGCTAAGCGAAATAAACCAGGGGGTGAAAGACAAATACCATATGGTCTCACCTATAGGTGGAGCCTAATCAACAAAACAAACAAGCAAGAAAAATATAACCAGCAACACTGAAAGAAAAAAGGAACTGACAGTAACCAGAGGGAAGGAGGAAAGGAGGTAATTAGAAGGGTCAAATGAAAGCCAAAATGGACAAAGCCAAAATGGGGAAGGATTGAGGGTGGGAGGTGGAGGTGGGTGGGGCAGGGGAAAGTGGTGGCAGGAAAATGGAGACAAATGTATTTGAATAATAAAATAAATTAAAAATTAAAAAAAATGAACAGATCCTCTCTGATTTCAGGATGTTAGACTATCAACTCAAATATGTCTGCATAGATAAATAAACCCATGACAGATTCAGTAACTTCTCAACTCCATGGTTCTTAGATGCTGGAACTGAGTATTAAAATTGATTGTTAATTCCAATCAAGATTCACATACATGAAAGCAAAATTTATATCAAAACTTTATTTACAGTTGTATAAAGAGTATGAGACAAGGAATGTCAACCAATATAGACATGTATTTTCAATTAGATAATTCAAATGCTCAACATCTTCACCAGATTTTTAAAAGAGCATTCTTAATTGATTTCTGAGCTTTGTCATCTCATATTATAAAGCTATTCTAAAATATAGATTTAATATTGAAAATTCTATCTTATTTGAAAATATTTTCTTCAAATGGGGAACATAAAAAAATTGAACATAGTAAATTACTATAATCTATTACTTTTTCCTCTAACATGGAAGAAAGAGCTAAGAAAAATGATTCTATATGAGTCAAATATTCTAGGTATGCTACTGAAGTATATAGCCTGTTTAAAATTACATTAAATATACTAAATCCAAAGATATATATTAAAAATGTATAAAACCTTATGAGTTTGGATAAGTAATATTTACTAAAACCACACACACATTTTTGCTTATGAATTAAAAAACTACATCTCTTTAAGATGTTAAATCTCCCCAGGTATACTTTTTAACATGATTCCAGTTAAAACACATTCTTCGGAAAGTGGCTTGGCCCACAGTTTGATTTGCTTGACACTGGAAATAAGTGATCCCTGTTCTCTGTGTTCTACATTTTCCTCTGTGTATTTTTTCTTTATCCTATATATAAAAATAGATCTAGACTCTTCAGTATTCAATGGAGAGATTCTTGGGAATTATTGATTTAAACATTGGCCACCATTAGAGAGTCTTCTATCATTTTTTGTCTAACAATGAAGCATTTGTTTTATAAAGCAAATTATAGGTGAATGATTTGTTAAAAGAAGTTGAACATATATACAGACCTGTGGAATTGTATTCATTAGTAGTTCAAAATAATTCATTTTTAGCATTGCAGAATTTTGTTATCCTTTCAGTCTTTTTAAAAAAATGTGCTTGGTTTTATGTAATTCATGAACCGCAACTTTCTGTCCTCTGTCTTACTTTTAGTTTTGCTTTTCCAACTTTATCTACATATGTATCATGCACATCTATACCTATATCTATAAAAAAATCAATAACAGCAAAAAAATCAATTCACATTTTGAAAGTCTCTAATTCATGTCAATTACCATGCTAGGCATTATGAGCAACCCAAAGATGAAAAAAAAAGACATGCTTATTGCTCTTAGAATTTTATGATACATTCAGAATGAAGCAAAGCAGTTTCTCTTAATTGTGATAGCAAGTCATTTTAATCACCATATGTTATTTTTACATGTACTATGTGTTATTTTAACTCAAAATGCATGAGAAAAAAATAATTTATAACTTGGGATGCTTTTTTTTCCCCAGAAACAATCTGGAGGTGTTTCAGAATTTCTTGTGAAAATCTTACACATACTATCTATGTGGAAATTAGACAATCTTTGTCAATAAGTTTTTGTGGGTCCCATATATTAATATGCAAACAGAATGGTTCAAGAAACTATTGTGACCATAATTTTTATAAGTGTGCTTTTTTCAAGGCTCTACTTAAAAAATGCTATTTTGAGTCTTTGCTGACAGCTGCCTGTAGGCAATCAGTTAGGCCAAAACATCAATCAAAACTGCTCTGTAAGACAATCATTCTGGAGATTTTATAAATATTCTTCAGTTATGCCAATTTACTATTTAGAGATACTGCTACTTCATTGGGCTTTAATACCATATTCAGTGATAAAGAATCAATATTGTTTTCCTTTAGAAATTAAGTATACTGCATGCTTCTCAGGACTTTCTTTATTATGTGTACAATTTGAATATTAGTTGTTCTATTAACTCAAAGTTCACTGCCTAGCTCAAACTTCTACAATGTTCATCACAACCCATCCCAGCCATTAAGAAAAAGATAAAATCTAGGAATGGCCAGGTAAACATTGGCTCAAAAGAAACAAACAAAAACATATTTTCTATTGAGCATTTCTGCTCCTTTCCTGTATTTCTCAGACCTACCGAAAGCTTCTGCTCTCCTCCTGTCTTCCACTGGATGTGTAGCTCTCATTACTGGTGCAGTTCTTGATAGGTACAACAGTACCTTTCTAAACATCACTGCTACCCTTCTCTATATGACTATGCTTGCTCTTCCCCCTCTCTTCATTTTCTCCTTCCCTGTCCTCTCCTCTTTCCTTTTTCTCTCTATCATTACATTCTTCCATCAGGAATAGAAACTCTATTGCTGTGTCTTAATGAACAATGAAGTCACCCATTGGCCTCTGCTGCAACACCCCTGTCCACTGACAACAATGGCACCATCATGTCCAGGTTGTGTGCCTGTTCTCAGTGAAATAAGAGAGCGTGTTTTTCTTTTTCTTAGGCAGTACCAAAATATGTTTTTGTGGATAAGAAGCTATAGTTCTGGGGCTTTAAAAAATATTTTAAAGTTTTGTTTACATACTCCTTTCTCCCAGAATCTTATTGCTGAATTACTGATTTACTAATAGAGCTTAGGGCCTTATTTCCTAAAGGGAATTCTTTCCCAGGAGACACCATATTTGCAGTCACATTAATTTTCTTGGACTAATATACCACTTTAGCAATTCAACTTAGATATATCTAGATTCTGCTCTTGGACATAACTGATCCAATCATCTTTAATCTCTATGTATACAGATTTTTGAAAAGGAAATATTAAAGTATATTAATTTAAAATAGAGAATATACATTGGTATAACTCTTTATAGAACTGTTAGGTTGTAATGCAACAAATTGGTATTGTTTCCTGAATAGTTTTTAATTTTTATGTTATTTACTGCAGCTATTTCTTGGGGCATAATAGAACATCATTGACTTATAATCAATGCTAAATTTCTCTTAATATTTTTATTTTTATGTCAATAATTTATTCTGTTTTAATTTGAACTTTAACTACTAAAAACAAATACTAGTGATATTCACAAAAAAGTAGAGTTTACTATTGTTTCAGTAATATGAGTCCTGGTAGAAATGCCATACTATATAATTTATTAGAAAATTCAGAAGGTTTAAAAAATACCCTCAAGTTGCATAAATATAACTTGCAATAGTTAATTGGGAGTTGATGTATATAAACTACATCTGTTTGAACAATAGATTTTCAATATTTATATGATATATTTAACATTGGTTAGCCTACCTATATCTCAGTATAGAAAGACGTCTTTATAAGCTACCTGTTTTTTTCCCAAAATGGAATATTGCATTACGAACTTTTCCATTTTTTAATTGAACACTCTGTGCTGTTTATACTACAATCCTTTGATTTAAAGTTTCTTAGTGAACAGCGTAGCCGTCTTCAACATTTTCTGCTATCTCCCTCTGAAGCTTTAATAGCAACAAAAATGACAGCAACACAAAAGAAAATGTAACAACAAAAAAGCTTTAATTGGAAAAGTGTGACTCATATAAATTCTCAGGGAAAATATTAATAGAAATTCCTCTTTGTGAAAATAATTGCTTTGTAAATGTTTATGGTACTTCTTACCTAAGAGTCTATACATAATGGTCATCTACCTTAATTAATGCAAGAGTATTGTTGTTGTGTTCATGTTTTTAATTATTTCTCTCTTTTTGGTTGTTTTAAATTGATATCCTTTCCCAGAATGCTTAAGAGAAACAACTAAAAAGTGCAAAGTAAAATGAAAATTTAATGTAAAGAAAGCAAGCTGCGTAAAGAAGCGCATTAATGAGACTTGGCGAGAATACGGAGGGGAAGCATTTATAGTCAGCAGGGCAGCCGTGGCCTTGCGTGTTCCTGCTCTGCTAAACGCTCGCAGGAAGCCTCACACAGAAAGGGGTTTTGAAACTAATTCTTATATCAACTTTGAATTAACATTTATATAATTCTTTTTCACAGGGTATTCAGAAAATTAAGTTTTCATTAACACAGATCCAGACGGTTTAGAATAATTACTACCTTGACAAATACTGTTTTGTCCTTTAAAACGTGCCTTTCTTAGAACATATTGTATCTAGTGCACTTACAGTATTCTATTCTTCCTTTTTTCTATTTGTCAACCTGGTGTTTTAAACTTAATTTGTGCTACTTTTAATTGTGTTTGAATGTTTCAGACTATATCACTTTCTTTTAAAATAGCATATGCATTTTATAACAAGGCATTCTTTGCCATTTAGATTCAAAAGAAGGAAATATTTATTCAACAAGACAGAGTAAAAACACTTGTCAATGTCTTCGAGAGCAAAATATCAATTCTTTAAATCTTAAAAAACATATTTTATACTAAATCTCTCATTTTCATAATAGATAGGTTATTATTCTTGAGTTTTTCCTCCATGATAGCTTAAAAGAACATTTGAGCAAAAATCAGATATCTCAATTTAAATATAGTTGCTTGAAATTATTTCATTATTTCTTCACATCTGTGGTTGTATATGATGATGCTGATACTGTCGTTTCATTGTCAAAATATGGATTCATAGTTTAAAGATTACAATGTAATAAACATTAATAAAAAGAGAATAAATGATATATTCTTCAAACAAATATGGTATGTGCATAATATTTGAATTTATAATATATTCAAATTTATTTTTTAATTATGAGGAATATATAAAAACTCTTGGAAAAATATATAAAATTCACTAAAATATCATAGAAATTATACAAAAAGTTTTAAGACTTTTATTGCCATCTATATGCCAATAATTGAAAAACCTATAGCTTCACTGCAGGTCTTTATTCTAAGTCCCAACAGCATATATCCAAGTGTCACGGGATATACTATATGAAGCTCAAAATAAATTTGTGAGAAAACATATGTAGTGACACCGTTTTTATACTTTATTATACCCAGCTCCTTTTTACTTTTCTTAATAACCTTTAACAACTTTAACTAGTTCTCCAAAAATAGTCCATTTCATTATTTTAAGCATCTGAAGCTACAGACCTACTCAGTCATTCCTCAGTCCACTGTACTTAGTGCAGGACATAGGCACTGGGTCCAAACAGACCCAATAAGATCCGATTCAAAGTTTCTTTTGTCTATCTTCTTCTGTGATCAAAATCTTTAAAGTACAGGCTGCCTTTTTGTGACCCCAAACTACTGGAAAATTAAGGCATGCAAAAGAAATCAGACTCAAAATATTAGGAGAAAGAGCAACTTGGTATTTCTAATGGTGACTGTAATTTAAGTCTTTGAACCAGAGACCAGGATCAGCTGGTTATGCTTACTGTAGGCATCTCTCTCTTGCAACTCATTATTATTCACAAATGTATTCTCCCTCTTTTATTAATAATGGGGTAAGATATTGCCATCCCTGTTTTCCTACTATGACATGTTTGACCTAAGATTGACTCTCTGAGTATGAGATACTTTACCTATAACCAGTAAAAGGGAAAATATAATGCTTTTATTGCAGCATTGTTTTAAGGATAGAAAGACTACAATGCCTGCCTTTTAATAGCGGTTAGTTATTCACCCAGGTGACTAAGAATCACCTTTGAGTTTTCTTAGCCATTCACTCATTTTTATCATCATACATATATCACTTTTAATCCATTATTTCTTCACTTCGTCTGATGTAGTTAAAGTAAATATATTTTGTCATTATACTCTGGAAGTAACAAGAATCCCCAAATCTCTATGGCCTCCAACATTAAACGTTTTTTGTTTGTTTTTCTCTTATCTTAGATGTCAGCAGTTGTTGGTAAACTGCTGCAGGTTCTGCTGCATACATTTCCACACTGATGCCCAGACTGAAGTAATCATCTCACTTTAGGCCATACTTTTCTTGTTGCAGAGGAATATGAGTGATTGAAAGAAATATATGCCTACTGACTCTTAAAGAATTGCCACAGAACTGACACTCTTGTTACTATATCATAGTTCATGGGTCCAAGCAAGTCATATGGCCATGCTAGTCATTGGGCCAGGCAAGCAAAGTTAGTTTACAGGAAATCATTGCAAGTCACAAGTTGAATAGAGATGTGTTATTTTTCCTAGAGTGCAAAATTAGACAATACATCACAATCAAGGTCCATTTACGTCTCTTCTGACTTATGGTAACAAACTCATAACAGGTCTTCACTCTATCCTGTCAAAAAATATCTTTCTAAAATACATCTCTTTTCATATCACTTTTTAAAAAACATCTTACTCTGGTTCACCATCACCTAAATTAAAAAAAATATATATATATAACTTGGTTGTGGATATTTAATCCCCAGCTTACTTATCTTACTTTTGACACTGTTCCCATAAATTAGATTCTAGATTCTAGATATTTCTCACTTCTTTTATTTCCACACCTTTGCATCGGTCAGAAATAACATTTTTCATCATCAACTCCTTCTGTTTCAAGAGGGATGGGTGGAAAAATAAACCTCAAAACCAAACAAGGTCACTTTATGCACTTTTGTTGATCATCTTTTCACCATTCAAACTTTATGTTAGGCATTGCTATAATTAAATCTTTCTCCCTTAGCAAACAAGTTAATGACCTCTACCAATAATACTGTTGAATTAATGCTTATGTCAATTAATCTTTAACACCAAGCTTAAGAAGTAATAAAATAGAATCCAATTTGGACCCTAGAAGACAATCTTGTCATTTTCATGGTGTTATGTTTCCAACTTGGATTGAAAATCTATTTATAGTCCTCCCACATTTAACATGTCATTTTCAGCCTGGAAATGAAGTACAGAATAGCTTTTTATTTTTGATGTTCCATTTGAAGAATTGTCTTCCAGTTGAGCCTAAAAATGTCCAAATGGATTGAGACTTTGTAAATATCTACAACGCACTCTTTTCCCCTGTATCCTGAGCTATTATTTTCTCCTGTTGGTCCTCAGTTTCATTCAGATAACTGTTATTCTTATTACAGATTTATGTTAAATACAAAAGAGTCTACATTTTAAAGCACTAACTTGCAAGCATAGTTTTAATAAGTATTATAAATGTACCAAATGACCCCACGAGATCACTACTCTTATTATCCATATTTAATTGATGTGGAAATTGATTTAAAGATTTATTAATTAATTTGCCCAAGACTCAACCAGCAATCTTTAGGAAGATAGAAGTAGTCTCTAAGGAGACCAATTAAATATCTCCTTTTTTCCTTGCTTTCATTCGAGCCAAGTGACCACTAAGAAACAGAGGTTACATCATCAATTTTGTTAATGATTAAAATAAAAGTTGGAGCAGAGGGCTTCTTTTCACAGGCAAGCAGATCAACTCATAATGAACTCCAGTGTGGGACAGTGATGGATCAGGACAGATCTCAAATTTGAAGATTTTACCAGTTAAAAGAATATCATGTCATGGAGAAATGAAGTAGGTAGCTTGCTCACTTCAAAGAGATTACTGCCAAGAGAAAACTTAGGTTTAATCAAACTATATACATTCCAGTGTATTATTTCAAAATTTGCCAGTAAGATATGATTTCCTACCTCTGCAGGGAAGACTGAGTAAAGGAGTAGAGAAAAGCCAACGTAGCCACAGAAATGAGGACTTTCACACAAAGTGGGTGGGGAGGGAAACTCCAGAGACAAAGATGTGTTGCTTCCTAACAATGGTCATTTCACATTTTTTTCTTCTTCCATTTTTCCTCCCTCCCCCTTATGTTCAGCTTATAATTTTGCTTTATACTTCATTGGGAAATATTAATAGCTAACACTTATGTTTTCCTGGTGCCAGACACTGTTCTAAGAGCTTTACATATATTAAGTCTTTTAATGAAATGGAAGCAATCAAGCAGAAACTTCCTCTGTTACATAACATCAAATCGTTACAAAATGTCTTCCCTTCTTTCTTGTGTAATTTTTTCATTATTACAGTGGATAACCTTTTCTGCGTCTATAATGGATCAAACATGCCATATTCGTGGGTGCAAAGCCATGCTCATGTTTTGGATCAAATCTGTCCTTATCTCTCAAAAAACTTTGCCCTTGAAATTATTTAATTTTTACAACTGAATCTGTAATAATTTTCTTAATCCTCAATTATAAGCATCACATCTCCATTTATAAAAATAAATTCCCTCAAATTATTTCCAGACTGATAAAACTCTGTTGCCATTCAACTCTCTTCTCTTATTAATCTACCTCAATTTACTCCCCCGTCAACCACGCCAATGAAACATATCCTATCAAATCCAGCAACTTCCATATACAAAATCTTATAAGTATTTTTCTTTTTGTATATTCCTTAATGTTAGCATAATTTTGCCTCATTTAGAAATTTATCTTTTAAAGAGCTTTTATTGAGGTCATTGTACATTATGATTTTCAAAAACCTACATATAAATAGCTACTTAATTTCCACTAAGATATTTTTCCTCATCACAACTTACCTATCAGATAATAACTCTTAATGCATCATTTTTCATTGTACTTTGAATTCCAGGAATGTCAGAGCTAAAATTTTGTCCTACATCCCAGTGCTCATTTTGCTATTAAATCATTTTTAATTTTTATTCCCTTACAGTTCCAATTTTTCCTTCCTTGCCTTTCTCTGCCCATCCCACACCCCATTCCCACAGTCAACTTTTGTGTGTTGACACAACAGTATTTTCTCTCTCTTTTTAATTTTGTTTTTTATTCACTGACCACTTATTAATTCTCTTTGTTGGATTCTCTATCCACTAATTAAATGTAAATGTTGGATATCCCAGAACTTCTTTTTTTTTTTTAAATTAATTTATTTACTTTTTAAATACATTTGTCTCTGCCTTCCCCCCACCTCTTTCCCTTGCCCCCTCCCACCTTCCCTCCCTCAGCTCTTCCCCTTTGGTTTTGTCCATGAGTCCTTGCTATATGTTCCTTGACTTTCCCCTTCCCTTCCCTTTCCCTGGCCCCCCCCTTCCCTCTTGTCTCTGTTGATTTCTTTTCCTTTCAGTGTTGCTGGTCATATTTTCCTTGCTTCTTTGCATTGTTGGTTAGGTTCTGCTTATAGGTGAGATCATATGGTATTTGTCTTTCGCCCCCTGGCTTATTTCGCTTAGCATGATGCTCTCCAGTTCCATCCATGCTGTCGCAAAGTTTAGTACTTCTTTTTTCTTTCTGCTGCGTAGTATTCCATTGTGTATATGTACCATCACTTTTTGATCCAATCATCTACTGATGGGCATTTAGGTTGCTTCCAACACTTGGCTATTGTAAATTGTGCTGCTATGAACATTGGGGTGCATAGGTTCTTTTGTATTGGCGTTTTGGTGTTCTCAGGGTATAGTCCCAGCAGGGGAATCGCTGGATCAAAAGGCAGTTCCATTTTCAGCTTTCTGAGGAAATTCCACACTGCTTTCCATAGTGGCTGCACCAGTCTGCATTCCCACCAACAGTGGACTAGAGTTCCCTTTTCTCCACAGCCTCGCCAGCACCTGTTGTTTGTGGATCTGTTTATGATGGCCATTCTGACCGGTGTGAGGTGGTACCTCATGGTGGTTTTGATCTGCATTTCTCTGATGGCTAGTGATGCAGAGCATCCTTTCAAATGCCTCTGGGCCCTCTGTATCTCCTCCTTAGAAAAGCATCTGCCCAGGTCCTTTGCCCATTTTTTGATTGGATTGTTTGTCTTCTTGGAGTAAAGGCGAGTGAGTTCTTTGTATATCTTGGAGATCAAACCTCTATCTGATGTATCATTAGCAAATATATTTTCCCAAATGGTTGGCTCCCTTTTCAGTTGGCTGATGTTTTCTTTAGCCGTGCAGAAGCTTCTTATTTTGATGAGGTCCCACTTGTTTATTCTTTCCTTTATGTCCCTTGCTTTAGGAGACATATCAGTGAAAAAATTGCTGCGTGGGATATCTGAGAGTTTCCTGCCAATGTTCTCCTCTAGGACTTTGATGGTGTTGCGACTTATATTTAAGTCTTTTATCCATCTTGAGTTTATTTTTGTGTATGGTGTCAGCTGATGATCCAATTTCAATTTTTTGCGTGTAGCCATCCAGCTCTCCCAACACCATTTGTTGAAGAGGCTGTTATTGCCCCATTTTATGCTTCTGCCCCCTTTGTCAAATATTAGATGCCCATAGAGACCTGGGCTTATTTCTGGGCTTTCTATTCTGTTCCACTGGTCTATGGGTCTGTTCTTGTGCCAGTACCAGATTGTTTTGAGTATAGTGGCTTTGTAGTAGAGTTTGATGTCCGGTATTGTGATCCCTCCTACTTTGTGTTTCTTTCTCAAAATTGCTGCAGCTATTCGAGGTCGTTTATGGTTCCATATAAATTTTTGAAATGTCTGTTCTATTTCTGTGAAATACGTCATTGGTATCTTAATAGGGATTGCGTTGAATCTATAAATTGCTTTGGGTAGTATGGACATTTTAAGGATATTAATTCTTCCAATCCATGTGCACGGTATATGCTTCCATTTATTTGTGTCTTCCTTAATTTCTTTTTTCAATGTTGCATAGTTTTCTGCATACAGGTCTTTTGTGTCTTTGGTTAAATTTATCCCTAGGTACTTTATCTTTTTTCGTGCTATATCGAATGGTATATTTTTCCTGATTTCTTCTTCTTCTATTGCATTGCTGGTGTACAAAAACGCCTTTGATTTCTGAATGTTGACTTTGTATCCTGCTGTTTTGCCAAATTCACTTATTAGGTTGAGGAGTTTTTTGGTAGAGTCTACAGGGTTCTCTATGTACACTATCATGTCATCTGCAAACAATGATAGTTTTACTTCCTCCTTTCCTATTTGGATGCCTTTTATCTCTTTCTCTTGTCTGACCGCTGTGGCTAGGACTTCCAATACGATGTTGAAAAGAAGCGGTGAGAGCGGACATCCTTGTCGTGTTCCCGATCTTAGTGGGAAAGCTTTCAGTTTTTGCCCGTTGAGTATGATATTGGCTGTAGGTTTTTCATATATGGCCTTTATTACGTTGAGGAATGCCCCATTTATTCCCATTTTGCTGAGTGTTTTGATCATAAATGGGTGCTGTACCTTGTCAAATGCTTTTTCTGCATCTATCGAGATGATCATGTGGTTTTTGTCTTTTCTTTGATTTATGTGGTGTATCACATTTACTGATTTGCGTATATTTGAACCATCCCTGCATCCCTGGGATGAATCCCACTTGATCGTGATGGATAATCTTTTGAATGTCTTGCTGGATGCGGTTTGCCAATATTTTGTTGAGGATTTTAGCATCCATGTTCATCAGCGAACTTGGCCTGTAGTTTTCTTTCTTTGTAGGGTTTTTATCTGGTTTTGGGATCAGGGTGATGCTGGCCTCATAGAAGGAGTCTGGCAGTCTTCCCTCCTCTTGGATTTTTTGGAATAGTCTGAGAAGGACAGGGGTTAGCTCTTCCTTAAATGTTTTGTAAAATTCTCCTGGGAAACCGTCTGGCCCTGGACTTTTGTGTGCTGGGAGTTTCTTGATTACTGCTTCAATTTCCCCAGCTGTTATCGGTCTGTTCAAGCTTTCTGTTTCTTCCTCTTTCAGTCTTGGAAGATTATACTTTTCTAAAAATTTGTCCATTTCATCCAGATTTTCAAATTTCTTGGCATATAATTGTTCATAATAGTTTCTGATGATCCTTTGTATTTCTGTGGTATCAGTTGTTATTTCTCCTCTTTCATTTCTGATATTATTAATTTGGGTCCTCTCCCTTTTTGTCTTGATGAGTCTGCTTAAAGGCTTGTCCACTTTATGAATCTTTTCAAAGAACCAGCTTCTGGATTGGTTGATCCTCTGAATTGTTCTTTTTGTCTCTATGTCATTCAGTTCTGCTCTAATCTTGACTATTTCCTTCCTTCTACTTGCTCTGGGATTTATTTGTTGTTGTTTCTCCAGTTCTTCAAGTTGTAGTGTTAGGTCTTTTATTTGAAATGTTTCTATCTTTTTAAGGTAAGCCTGTATTGCTATGAACTTCCCTCTCAGGACCGCCTTTGCTGTGTCCCATAGGTTTTGGACAGTTGTCTGTTCATTTTCATTTGTTTCCAGAAATTTTTTGATTTCTTCTCTTATCTCATTATTGACCCATTCATTGTTTAAAAGTGTACTGTTCAGTCTCCATGAGTTTCCAAGTTTTTGAAGTTTCTCTTTGAGTTTGATTTCGAGTTTCAAGGCCTTGTGGTCTGAGAAAAAGTTTGGTATTATTTCAACTTTCCTGAATTTACTGAGGCTTGCTTTGTGTCCTATCATGTGGTCTATCTTTGAAAAACTGCCATGAGCATTTGAAAAGAATGTGTATTTTTCTTCTTTGGGATGTAAGTTTCTATATATGTCAGTTAAGTCTCTTTGATTCAGTGTTTCATTCAGCGCCACGATATGTTTATTAATGTTTTGTTTGGAAGATCTGTCCATTTTGGACAGTGGGGTGTTGAAATCCCCTACTATCAGTGTGTTGCTATCTATATCTTTTTTGAAGTCATCCAACAATTTCCTTATAAACTTGGGGGCTCCTATATTGGGAGCATATAAGTTTACAATGTTGATGTCTTCTTGATAGATTCTTCCTTTAAGTATGATAAAGTGCCCCTCTGGGTCTCTCTTTATGGCCTTTGCTTTGAAATCGACTTTGTCTGATACAAGTATGGCAACGCCAGCCTTTTTCTCATGTCCATTTGCTTGGAATATTATTTTCCATCCCTTTACTTTCAATCTGTGTAGGTCTTTTGCTCTGAGGTGGGTCTCTTGCAGGCAGCATATGTGTGGGTCATGTTTTCTTATCCATTCAGCTACCCTGTGTCTTTTGATTGGGGCATTGAGTCCATTCACATTGAGAGATATTACTGATAGAAACTTACTCATCTTTTCTCTTTGTACTTGTGTTCCTCTCTGTCTCATTCTTTTCCTTCATCTACTTAAACCAGTCCCCTTAGCAGATCTTGGAGTGCTGGTTTGGTAGAGATGTATTCTTTTAGCTTTCTTTTGTCTGGGAAACTCCATATTTCTCCTTCTATTTTAATGGAGAGCCTAGCTGGGTAGAGCAGCCTTGGCTGTAGGCCCTTGCTTTTCATGGCTTGGAATATTTGTTGCCATTCCCTTCTGGCTTGGAGTGTTTCTGTTGAGAAGTCAGCTCCTAGGCGTATCGGGGCCCCCTTGTATGTTACTTTCTCCTTCTCCCTTGCTGCCTTCAGGATTCTCTCTTTGTCTTTGACATTTGCCATTTTAATGATGATGTGTCTTGGAGTGGACCTCCTTGGGTCTCTCTTGAGTGGGGTCCTCTGTGCCTCCTGGATCCATGAGAGCCTTTCTCTCCTCAAATTAGGGAAATTTTCCATCATTACTTTTTCGAGGAGGTTCTCTATTCCTTGCTCCTCTTCTTCTCCTTCTGGTATCCCTATTATACGGATATTATTGCGTTTCAGGTTGTCCTGCATTTCCCTAAATGCTTCTTCATTCTTTTTGAGCCGTTTTTCCATTTCTTGTTCTTTCTGGGAGCTTTTTTCTACCTTGTCCTCCATCTCACTGATTCGATCCTCAGCTTCATCCAGCCTGCTTTGGATTCCTTCTACTGTGTTCTTCAATTGAGAAATGGTATTCTTCATATCTTCTTGTGTCTTCTTGATAGTTTCTATGTCCTTTTCCAGGCTGATATAGTTTGCTGTAAGATCCTGATAGTTTCTCTGCAGTTTCTCATAGTTCTCTTTGAGCTGGCTGAGCTCATTGAGCTTCCTTAGAACCATTGTTTTAAATTCCATATCTGATAGTTCCCTTGCCTCTATTTCATTGAGCTCTCTCTGTGGGGAGTCCCCTTTTCCACTCATTTGGGGAGAACTTCTTTTTCTTCCCATTTTTGTGAGAGTCTGTTAAGTATTTTTGTCCTTTACTTTTCTTTCTGGGCTTGCCTCTGATGATGTCAGTTGTTGACCCTATAGGGCCTTGGAAAGCCCTATATTTCAATGGCTAGAAGAAGACTCTTCCAAGGTAGGCAAATTGGTGTACATACAGAAATTTTTGGGAAAAATGCACCCAACTAAATGGACTATTGGTGTCTCTGAGATGAATATTTGTCAGGAAATAAATGTAGGAATTAATTGGATAGCCGTAAATGGTGAATTAATATACTGAAAGAAGAGATTAAGAAACTGAAAGCTCCTTTTCCTTCTCCAGGGTTGCAGTCCTTCCGTACTGTTGCTCCTTCTGTGCCCTTTGTTTCCTTTTACTATTCCTTGCTTCAATGTTGGACCTGGGAGGAGGCTTAATGACCTCTTAGACGGATCATTCCCAGTGGCTATGGGGCCCAGAGATTATTTCCTTTTGGCAGGGGAAGAATTGCTTTCCTTATTCAAATACCCTGATATGGGCTGCCCAAGTCCCAATTTCACCTCTGAGAATCTAAGAAAATTTTCTTAAGGAAGACTTTCCTTCCATGACTGGATGGTTCAGTTGGTTGGAGCATCTTGTCCTGTACACCAAAAGGTTGCAGGTTGGATTCCAGCCATGGCACATATTTAGGTTGTGGTTTGATCCTTGGTAAGGGTGCCTATGGGAGGCAATCCATCGATGTTTCTCTCTCACATCAACGTTTCTGTTTCTTTCTCTCTTTCTTCCTTCCTCTCGGCCAGCTCTCGTCCTGAGGTCCGCGGGGGCCTCCCTCGTTCCAGGCTCCTTGTTTGAAAGCGGATGTCCCAGAACTTCTAAGCCCACCTCCCTCTAATGTTTTTAGCGTCATATTTATACATGTGTTTTTAAAATATGTATCTGATGAGGCCTTCTACTATATGTATCGAAATATTTTTCCAGTTGTATTTCAATCTTAGCATGCATCATACCTTACACTCGATCACCCTTCCTTCAGATCTGCCTCGCTCCACATTCTTCCTGTTTTAACAAATGGCTTCAACTTCAACACAGATGCTGACGCCAAAACTCATGAGATCTCGAATCCTTTTTTACTCAACTCTCATGTTTAGAACAACGACCAGTCCTTTCAGTTCTATCAAAATATAACTCAAACCCATAGCCACCTTCTTGGTCTAAGTCACTTATTAAGAAAGGTTATTGAAATAGCCACCAAACTAGATTTTTTGATGTCCCTTCTGTACTTTTGCAAATAGTCAAATTAAGAATGACCATTTAAAAAGGTGTTTTGTTATTTCTCTGATAAAAAGCCAGCTAATTATGGAAAAATGTAAACAATTTTTTATGAGCTTCATGATTCCAATAAATATCCACTGAGTGAGACTGGGTTTTCATATGACTTCATATTCTTTGGCTCACATATAATATGTTCAGAGAGGCCGTCCCTGGCCGTCCATTCTATAGTATCGCACCCATCAAGTCATTCTGTTACATCAGTTCTTGGATAGCGCTTATTTACACTCTAGAGTTAGTGTGTTGTGTTTGCTTTTGCTTATGTATTTTGTTGTCTCCTTGAACTAGAATCTCAAATCTCAAATGGCAAGGACCTTATCTACTTTCTACGTTACCATATCTCCAGCAGAAAAACAGAACTTAGTGTGACAGGCACTAAATAATACTTTATTGTGCACATGGATGGATATACATAGTACAATAATTGGAAAAGCACATGCAAACATACCTTCATTTTTGCCAGTGTCATGGGAAAAGACTTATTCACCTTTTAGCAGTGCATTAGTGTTTTTAGAGTATTAGCACTGTAGTAGTGCAGTTGGAAGGCATATAATATATGTGTTTATAATGTTAGTTTTTGAAAAGATTATTTTAACTAAGATGAGAGGGCTTATATAAAAATATGTATATGAAAGAATAAAAAACCAAAAGATCAGTACAAGTTATTAAGTGCTTGAAGGAAATAACTAAAACACTGAAGCACAAGCTGTTTACTTATTGGATATATACTTTGAACTTTCCAAGAAAATTCCATGTGTCATTCAAGTTAATCATCATAAACACAATAGAGAGACAATGAGTAATGTTAGACTTACACCCACAACTTGTAGGTGCACCTGGTATTGATGATGATTTAGGGCAATATAAACTATATGTAATACATTTATATTTGTGCTATATAATATGGACTTCTATTTCCATGTTATATATATGGATTCATATATATATATGGAAATTCTTCCATATATATAATATGGAAATTCTTTCAAAACATTTTAACAAAACTAATATAAAAAACATTTTATGATTAATAAATTTAGATTTTTCCTGTTACTTCTCTCAACTTTAATTTCTTACATGTATAGAGAAACTGATTAAATCATTCATTTTGTTTATATAAAATTATGTAATAAAAAACAATCTTTATAATTTTATGTATCTGGGTGTGTATTATCTATCTTTCTATATATCAGCTATTTGCCTGTCTACACTTCTATCTTATTTCTCATTCTCATCCCGTATATTTTATGTAATGCAATGTTCTGTTAACGTGAATAACTGCCAAAGAGGAAATACTAGTCATATATGATTGGCTATAATCCTCAAATTTTATTTGCTTTTCTTGTTTTAGAAATAAATCATTTCCTCTGGGGAAACCACTGCCATGCACACCCACTCCGTGTACTTTGAAGCACAGATGAATCTAAAAGTAGACTCAGTTGGTGTATTCCATCAGTACATCCAATCCTCCATACCAAAGTCATCAGGAATGAACAAAATCCAATCAGAGGCAACTGATCCTCAATAAAGAAAAACCATCTTTCCTTAGAAAAAAGGGCATAATAATAAGAGATACATATAAGTTTGAGTTTCTCTGCCTCCAGGATACATGGAAGAAATTACCAAGTGGGGAGGAGCCTCTGAGGAGTCTGGAGACAAATCATCAAGGAATCCAGGATGAAATGATAGAGGGAAACTTGGTTGCAAAAGTATTTTTCACTGTCAAACTGACAAAAATAAAAGTTGAGGAAATAACTGTAATATAAACATGAAAAAGGACATAAAATTTCTGTATAGCATAATCTTTGAAGTTCCATGTTCTGTATAACATGTAGCTAGCTACAGCATGTTTTGTAACATTGTAATCAATATTTCCTCTACTCAGCTAAATATCAATGCAATGATAGGTGGGATTAGACAAAGTTTGTGAGAAGGAAGGTAGAAATTAAAAAAAAAATAACCCTAGTAACAGAGTTAGCTACAGAGGTAGTACTTTCTGCCAAGTTTCACTCTCATTTCCAGTGAGAGTCTAATGCATTCCACCTCATTGTCATGTGACTTGCAGTTCTGCCCCAAAATTGGATTTAGCCACGTCTGAGAGTAGATAAAATGTACACCACTCTTTGCGTGTTTCCACCAATTCTCTTGTTCTTTTTCTTCAGGAAGGAAAATATAACGGGAAGTAGAAACTCCTAAATTCCAGATAAGACATTTGGAAAAGACCCAGAGTTGATGCAGGGTAACCTGTAGTGGATATGCAACATTTGCCCCTACACTTTCCTGATATTTTAGGATCATGTGCTACCATAGGAGAAAGGGCTAAATCTGGAGCTTTTTGAGAACTTAATGTAAGCACTTGAATTTTGCTATTGCTTTGCAGGATAAATGAGATAGATGAAAGATAGGTAGATAGACATAGATGATGGCCTGGGACAAAGCTAAAATATTTGTGAATGGAATAAATTTTAACACTTCAATTTAAAATTTTTCATTAGAAATGCTTAATCAATCCTATATGGTCATTATCTATATTTTCTTAAGTACCCCAATGAATTTCTTGTCTTAATAATATTAAACTACATTAAATGCAAGTCATAATTTAGCACTCTCGGTGGGTCCTATTTTGTATATGCCAGCATTAGTTAATTAGATATCATATTTAAAGAAGGAGACTTTAAATTCATACATTAGGCTTAAAACTCATCTCTGATGTGTTTGCTTTGGCCTATTACAACCTGCTCTGAGGCAGTTTTCTCCTTTCTGAAATGAGAAAAATGCCTGCACTATATAATGCTGTGAGGCTTTAAGGCCACTAACCTTGAGTTTGGGGATCTAGGAGTTTCTCCTGGATAAAGTGATACATAACGTTTGGTTTAGGACAGGAGAGTAGATAGAAGTTGGCCAGATGAATTTGGAGTGGAGAGAGGAGAGGCATATTCTAGCGAATAAAAAAATAGATGGATGGAGGCTTGCATAAGAGACAATGAAATCTGTCATCTGGCTGTGAAGTTCCAAGGCAGTAAAAAGTAATTATTAAAACAACAAGAATAGAGACTTGTGAGCTAAATTCAAGAGATTGGATACTAATCTAAGTATAAGCTAATGTCACTAAAGCATTTTAAGCTTCTGACAAAGTTAGATTTTGCAATATATTTTCTCTACTCACATTAAGGAATATTGATTCTGGAGAAGAAAGACTAGAGGCTGAGAAACACAGAAACTGTTGCCATGGGAGATTTCCCGGAGTGGCTTAATTCAGGGAAAGGTAGATGTATTAAAAGTAATTAAAATGTAAATATTAAAGGGCTTGGTGGTGGATTGGATTTGTGGGATGGCTTCTGAAGAAGGAGGACTATTTGTATAGCATCCGAGCTTCTGGTTGGAGCACTAGATTATGTCACTGAGATTATACATTAGGAGAATGATCAAATTTGGAGGAAAAGTTAAAGGCCTCAGTTGTTTTCCATTTAAATTTGAATTTCCTGCAAAGCACTCCAGTGGAATTGATTAAAGGTAGTCAGAACCAAAGTTCAGAGGACAAACCTGGTGAGTCCTCTGAACTTTGGTTCTGACTACCAAAAACAGTATGAATGTATAATATCATCTATGAAGAGGAGTTTAGGAAGAGCAGAAGGAAAAGTAGTTTATACCAGAACAGGCACAATTCTATAACTGAAGAGGATATTGACACTTCAAAGACACTGTGAAAAGATTCAGGAGAGTTAGGAAAAAACATTCCAGTTTGGCTTGCTACGCCGCCATAACTTGTTTCAAGAGGTGAGTGGATAGTACTTCAAATGCTGCTGAACAAAACCAAGCAGTGTTGAGACAGTACCTTGGGGGCTTTGCAATAGAAGGCCATTACTGGTCTTGTTGATAAGTATTTTCAAGAGAGGGAGAAGATGGGTGGGAAGAAAGATCGCAATGCATGGAAGGTTCAGTGTTGGCTTGCAACATGGTAGACCAATTGTCAAAAATTCTCTGATGTCTTTGTATTTACTTGAGCTCAGATTCATATGGGCATTTTTTTCAGTCATAGGTCCAAGCACCAATTACTGTTAATAGTCTTAACATTCATCATTGTTTTTCTACTTTTATACATATATGAAGTCTTAAGACTTACTCGTGGTATTATTCATTATTTATCTCTACCTACCATCATTATCATCACAACCATTATTATCTACTTATTATTGTTCAATATCTAATGTAAATCATGGCCATTTAAATGTAACATACTAAATTATTATTAAAAGTTAACATACAAACTTTCCTAAGTCTGTTTGATAACATATAATAAGGTGTTTTGATAGCTTAGATCTCATGTTTTCATTATGTTCGAGTATTGTGTGATTTGTTATCTCTGTGTTTTATTGCAATTTTAAAATTCTGCTTAGAGTTCAAAGCTGGGTTAATAAGGACAAAATATATATTAATAAATAATGTGGATTTAGGCAATATATATAATACACTAGCAGATATAGTTTTAAACCAATCATTATATTGGCTAATAATGAATAGAAATGTATAGTTATCTCAATGCCTGCACAGTACAGTGACCAATAAATCAAAGGAAAATCAGTCTCATAATCATTATTGATCTATTGTATTAAAATCATCTTAATATTGTAAGGGAGGCAAAACTTTACCTCTGCCCTTGCAGGGTCTCTGACTGGGCCTGAAAAGATGTGGCTATGCCTAGGAGTTCTTCTGACAGGTTAACCAAAGACAGGCAATGCTTAAGGAAAGTAAAGGAAGATAAGAGTTAGTTTAACTAAGCCTGTTTGTACAGATTTCTCTTAGCCTCTATTCCTTGTATCTGGTGATAAAGTTTCCTCCTAGAATAGGAAAACCATCTTTCACAGGGGAGTTTTATTTCCTGTTTTCAAGAAGAAAAGGGGAGGTCAGAGAGCCCTCTCACCTACTGTTTTTAAAACACTTTTAGTTTGAAATAAACCTTATAGAAAAATAGTATAAATTGGGGTTCCACTCTTCAATATTTAAGCATCAATTGCAGAGAATAGATACCTCTGAAATGAAATGTTGATTATTTTTAATTTTAGACTTTTGAGGAAATGACATTTTCCCCAGTGGTATTTTTTTAATGTATTCATGTTAAATCTTCTAGCTTATCTCTCATTCTGTCCAACTCTCCTAGGATAAATCTCATTAAGAAAATGAAATTGCTCCTAATTTTATCACTATAGATAGCTCTGGATGACATAAAATTAATGCTGTCCCAGTACACATCTGAAACGCAAACCAATCATGTTCTTTTGCTGGTGAGACACATTTAATTGACAATATTCAGCTAAAGATAAAATGAATGATCTTTGACAATTTAAATATAATACCTCACATCCTTCAAGCAAAAGAAGTAATTCCATGTTTTTGTTTTAATGTGAACCACTTTACAAATATTACCAACATCTCTAAGTATGTGTGGTGACCTCTACATCTTTGATAATATATATCTTGTGCATTGTTATTGTATTATCCTTTTGTTGTATGCCCATAAAGATTCTTTTTTAAGAAACTCTTTAAAAATGTTACACTTAGCCAATGATACAAGATAGGGTGATAGGAAGGTATTTCTGATTACCCATTCTACAATCCTACAAAACCGTAGATAAGAGATAAGGAAAGTTTTGCAAGTTTCTCAGATTACATTTGAAAAAATTCATATATTATATATATATACACTATGTATACACTATATATGTATATATGTACAACAGATAGTTTTACTTTAATCATACAAAAATTCACATAAACAGTTTCTGAATTATTTATGTAAGCAATTTAAATCAAGTGCCACAAAGCTATTTCTGTTCCTGTGTTGCTCTTTTTGTATTTACAGTGATATACATCTTATTAGTACCACCACCACATACATGGTAAAATATATATAACTATATATTTTAATAATATATTCTAAGTGAGTAAGGCCAAAAGGAGCCATGCATTGCTAAAAAAAATATGGTTTTGGAATGCTTTGAGTAGAAAAAAGAAGTGAGAAAATTAAACCATCATGCAGTATTAAGTAGTATAGGTATATAAAATTCAAAAGAAACTACATTGTAGACAGATGTCATACATACTGTACAAAATGTACTTACAGGAAAATAACACTCTCAGTTATATTAAATTTATGTTAGTTTGATTTTTAGGTTCATTGCTTTATGTGTTAATACTAAGTAAGTTAATCATAGTTTTATATTTCTACATAATTAAGAAGGATTATAATAAAAATAATTTAAAGCAATAATGGATGAGTAATCAAATACTTTTTCTCTTTAAAGTATATTTCATTCATTACTCAAGAAAGCACTTAACTCAATGCCAGTATAGAATAGTTTAGTGAATGACATATAGGCTTAACCTTTCCATTGAGCATTTTATAGTAATAGTAAATAAAAATAAGAGAGTGGATATGTTTTGACTTGGTTCTCATCCTCAGCATTACACACACACACACACATACACACACACACACAGAGGCTGAAATCAGTTATTAATGACCATTTTCACATTGTTCAACCAAAAGTTTTCAGCTTTGTGAAAAAGTCCTATGTGTGTTTGAGTTTTGCTAGATGATGTGCAAGTGAAGAAAAGAGAACTGTCTCAATGAATAAAATAGCTCCAGGAATTTCATATTTACCTTTCATAGATATACAATTGTTGATGGCATTTTTCTTCTATTCACATAACTTTAGAATATAACATTCATGTTGAGATAAAAATATGTGTTTTTCTTTTGTTCTGGTTTATTGCAAGCTCTACCAATTTCTGCTAGAAACAGATTCCCTCAGCATTATAGATCAGATTCGGTGTACTCATTTTAAATCAAATATATTGCAATTTTATATAGAGATGATACTATGATAGACAGAGGGAAATAATATTTCAAGCAATTTCACAAGTGATTCTCATAGAAATTTCTTATTTAAAACTCAACCAGAACAATCATGCCTACCTGACCTCCTTCCAAATACCCCATTTGAGTGTGGAACAAAAATAAGAGAAAAATAATAACATGACAGCACCAAAAAATAAAATAAGTAAGTATGCCACTGGTAGATAAAATCATGAAAGGAACATCTGGAAAATAGCAAACAGCAAAAACACTCGATTGAAAAAAGTTAGGACAAAGGAATATAATCAAATTTGGCCAGGATGTAAAGGAGCATGCTTCTTGCCAAGAGAGCCCCAAAGAAACTTACAGTCAAGAATCTAGTGAACTGTAAGCCTTGAGATTATCAACAAGATATAATGGGCTCCTTGAAAAGCAGGGAGAAGCATGCCTAAGTCTACCTCTCAATCCCAGATCTCCAACTAAAGCAAGCAAAATACTGGGGAAAAAGGGAAGTGCTGGGGAAATTATACAGGCTATGAGAAAGAATTATATTCAGGCAAAACATAAGTTCTGAGTTTCATAAATGGTGTGGAATAAAAAAACATGCATTCTGTGTATAAGTTGTATCACAAAGCTGTCTCCCTATGAATTAAGTTTTGGGGAGCATTTATTTTCCTGTCTGCCTGTTCTTCCTAAAGAAAAGTGTGTTAACCAGGATATCCTGCTCATTCCTATGCAGAACCCTACATTTATTTTTAAATTTTTCTTTAAAAACTTATATGTTATTTATTATCTATTTTGATGTCTTTTAAAATTAAAGTTGCTATTCAATATTATTTTATATTAATTTTAGGTGTTTAGTAAATGGTCAGTTCCATAATTTACAAAGCAATTCCTCCAATAATTCAAGTACCCACCTGACACCTACATAGTCTTTACAGTTTTAGTGACTGTGTTCCCTGTGCTGTATTTTACATCCCCTTGGCTACTTTGTAACTGCCATTTTGTACTGCTTAGTTCCTGCGCTGTTGCAGCCACTCCCCCAAACCACTTCCCTCTTGGCAACCATCAGTTTTTTCTCTGTATCTATGAGTCTGCTTTGTTTGTTCATTCATTTTGTTCTTTAGCTCCACATATAAGTACAATCATATGGTATTTGCCTTTCTCTGGCTGACTTATTTCACTTGGCATAATACCCTCTAGTTCCACCTATGTTGTTGCAAATGACAAGAGTTCATTTGTTTTATGACCATGCAATATTTCTTTGTCTAAATATACCACATATTCTTTATACAATTGTCTATTGATGGGCACTTGGGTTGATTCCATATTTTGGCTATTGTGAATAATGCTGCAATAGACATATGGGTGTATGTATATTTTTGAATTAGTGCTTTGGTGATACCCAGAAATGGACTTTCTAGGCCTTAAGATAATTCTATTTTTAATTTTTTAAAGAACCTCCATACTGTCTTCCACAGAAGAAAATTCAGTAGACTTATCACCTTAGGCTCCCTTAGACCGTGAGAGTTTTTTAGACTTTCCTCTTTTTGATGACCCTGATAATTTTGAGCATTACTAGTCAGTTTTATTTTTTAGACTGTCTCTCCGTTGGGATTTGTGTAATGTTTTTTCATGAATAGAATGGGGTGTTTGGGGAGAAAGACTATAGTTGTACATTTTTATTGATCCTATTAAGTGTATATTCTTTCACTATGACTCATTACTATGATGTTAACCTAAATCACCTGGACTGTGATAATATTTGTCAGATTTCTTTACTGTAGAGTTACTCTTTTTATGTCTTCTTCCCATACTGTACTAATGGGAAGAAAGGCGCTATATGCAGCCCACACTTAAGAAACAGGGAATTATGATCTAACTCCTGAAGGGCAGAGTATTGAAAAAATCATTTGGAATTTTTTTCACAGGAGATTTATTTATTCCCCCTTATTTGTTTATTATTATATTATTGATTTATATTATACAGACTCATAGACATTTATTTTGTATTTTTGCATAAAAATATCAAATTTTCTTTCTTAGCTGAATTTATTGTTTGCATTTCAGTAGTATTCATATTAACAATTATTTTTCAATTCAGACTCTGAAAGCTATGGTTCCCATTTTATTATCTACTCTAAATATTAATTTATATGTAGAATAATGTTTAGATTGAATTTTAACATCCACTGTAATTTTGAGTAGTGTTTTATAAACAGTTTTAGGAAAAACTAAAGTTTTTTAGAAATAAGGAAAAAAAAGAACAAAGCTCCTATTAAGATTAGCAACTTAACTTCAGTTACAATCTAAATTTTTACTAATCATTATCAAACTTGGCCCCTAGCGTCATTGTTATTTTTGACTTTTCTTAATTATGTTACATTGGGAATCAGTTGATGATTCATATCTTCTTGTAATCCCTTTCTTTTTACCGTATGGTAATTTAAAATCAATTCTTTACATTGTTTCATTGTTGAGACAATTAAATTCTGAAACACCATTATCTAACTAATATTGTGTTATAAGAGGGCTATGGCTACGGGTTACGTTACTGCTGGATATTTTTCCAAAAGCTGTTTTTATTGCTACTTTGAATTTACTTTCATTGTCAAAATTAGGTTAAAACTTATTTTAACCAAAGTTTGACAAGTGTGATTTTTCTTCACCTATAATGAATCAGGGGGTATAACAAGTAGAATATCAAAGATGTAGAAATGCCAAGTGTGAATCAGGGAATTGTTTCTTCCTTAGCTAAGTAACTGGCATACAGAATTAAAATTTATTGTTCTAATTATGTTGTTTACACTGGAGATTTTTCACATTTTGCATGATCTATATTTAGTATCAAGGACATTTTATGTTCTTCCCTTTCTTTCAAAGCTGTTTTATTTCCAATTTAAAAAGTTGTTATACATTTAAGTTAGCAGGAGTAAAGTGTCTATTTCTCTTCTGTTCACAGACATGTTGAATCAACTTAGATTTACAAATTTTTATTAAATCTTGAAAATTTTTACTAAATATATACATATGCATACATAGTATTTTAATTAAGTTGTCACTTTATTTACTATCTAGATTATATTTTCCTAAAATTAACACTAGTTATGTTGAAGTGGTTAATAATATGTGTAATCAAAATAAAAGATATACTAAAATATTTCCAAGTCATTTGTCATACATGAAAGCTAAAATGAAGAAATTGTACCAAAATCTAAATAAATAGAATATATGGGCTTTAGAGAATATTTAAATTCTTTGAAGTGATTAAAGTAGTATGCAAAAATGTTTAAAGTAGAAATATTAGAATGTGTTTACTAACCTATGCATTGATATACTTCCTTCCCTTTATTTGAAAGTCAACCTGGTTATATATATTTAGTTTCTTTTCTTAAACAGGTATAATGAAGTAATATTTTTGTATTTCAAAAGGCATCATATTTCTTATACAAAGAGTGCTCTGGGAGGCTTTACATGTAATGTCACATTTTTTTAAGTGGATGTGTTCCAAGTCCCGTCGTATTAACACAATACCAGGCCCTTGCAAGGTAGCTTAGTTGGTTAGAACATCATCCCAATACACCAATGTTGAGGTTTAGATCCTCGGTCAAGACACATACAAGAATCAACCAATGAATGTATAAATAAGTAGAAAAGCAAATCAGTGTTTCTCTCTCAAATCAATAAATAAAAAAGGAACAGAATGCCAATAAAAATTCCAAACTAAAGATTTGAAATATAGAAATTTAGAGCTTGAAGCAACATTAGTGATTGTGTACCTCACCCCCTTCATTTTACAACCAAAGAGAATGGAAAACAGTAAAAGTACTTGATATTTACCAGATCATAAAAGAAAATTAATCATAATCTAGGACTTGAACTCAGATCACCCAGGGACCTAATACTCAGAACAAGAGCACCCCTTCTATTATGCCAGTCCACATCAGTAGTATCTGAAGCTATGTACCGCTAAATTAAATATATAGATTCTTCTTACTGCGTTGAAATTATGTTTTTATTTAGATAACTTATACATATTATTTCTATTTAAATTTGTAATTTAAATTTAACTTGAATAAGCATGAAAGATAGGTTGTATATTAAATATATTAATTTTCAAAAAATGCCAATTTTGATAATACAAAATTGATTACATCAAATGCAATCTATATTAAGTATACATTATGCTAAAGTTCTAAGATTCACCAAATCTCCTTAATTAGTAAATATTTATAAGTGGACAGTGGAAAATTTGGAAACTGTAAAAGCATTCTATTTGTTATTCTCTGCTGAATTAATTGAGGGATTCCTGTAGACATAAAATATATATATTGATTATAAGAAAAATCAATATTCTATTAACTATATGTAAAATGTTTTCACTGTGATGTATTTAAATAAATTTATTGAAATATATACACTCCTGATATTTGCATCTCAAAATATTCCAATCTAGTATCCCAATATTTGAAAATTACTTTTCAGCATATAAGTATGAATTGCTCCTTTTTTCTTCTTTTAAGGAAATTAAGTCTTTCTTATATTCTAGTTTACATACCACATAACTGACCCCTTTAAAATGTAAAATTAGTTGTTCCTACATATTCACATAATTGTGTAACTCTTAATGCTAATTTTTGAATATTTTATTTATTCTCTCCCCAAAGTGCGTAAGTATTTTCCCTTTCCCATCAGTCCCTGGCAACCATTAATCTACCTTTCACCTTTATAGATTTGCCTATTCTGAAATTTTCCTTTAATGAAGTCATACAATTGGTGCTAATTTGAAGCTGACTTTATTTAGTATAATGTTTTGAAAGGTCACCCATGTAGCATGTATTAGTACTCCATTACTTTTTATTGCCAATATTCATTGTATGGACATGCCATATTTTGTTATCTGTTCATCAGTGTGCTTAGATGTCCTTGATGAGGTTGAAGAAGTTCCCTTCTTTTTCTAGTATGTTGAGTAATCTCCTCAGGAATAGGAATTGCTTTTTGTGCATCTATCGAAATAATCATATCCCTTTTTTTCTTAATACATTAATATCTTGCATGAAATTGAATGATTTTCAGCTGTCAAACACAGTACTTTTATATGTATTGAATTCAATTTGTTGTTATTTTGGTGAAGACTTTTATGTGTATATTCATGAAGAATATTAGTCTATGATATTATCTAATTAAGATATCTTTGGTTTGGCATACTGTTGCCTCATAGAATGAGTTAAGAGGTATCTTCTCTTCTATTTCATGGAAAACTCTCTGAAGAATTTGATTAATTTTTTTGTGTATGTGTGGTAGAATTTACAGTTTAGCCATGTGGGTATGGGCTTTTCTTTGTGGGAACTTTTAAATTTACTAATTCAATTTCTTTACCTATTATAGAGACCTACTTAGATTGGTCCAATAGTTTGTTTCTTTCTACGAATGTTTTATTTTGTTTTGTTTTGTTTTAATGAAGTTATCGGATTGTCTGGCCTATAGTTGTTTATAATATTCACTTCTAATTCTCTTGGGATAGGGCTCTCATGAAACTCCAAACTTCATATCTCTCCTCCAGGTTCAGGTAGGCCGCTGGTTTCCGCTTTTGCCACAGCTGTGAAGTTGTTTGTTCAAGGCTCACACTAACTGGGAAGAAAATTGGGATAAAATAAGTTAAAATTTTCTGAAGTTGAAAATTTTTATTTAATGTAGTTGTCATTAAATTTTTTCCTGTAATTTTATTATGATATAAGAGAATTCTCCAGAATGGTGGTTTTAGTCAACTTAGTATCTACATACTGAATATACCATATTAAAGACTGTGATTGGCTTTGTAAAATACACTTCTACTGATCATCTCATACAATGACTTTTAATATCTATTAATTCCAGTTATTTTTGGTATTTGAGCAATGAAATCTACCTTGCCAAATGGCATTGCTTTAATCTTAAACTTATGTGTATAATCAACTAAGACTTTGTTTTAAAAAGAACTTGTAGTTCTTTTATTAAAATTATTCCATAATATTTTATTTTCTAAGACTTTATTGTCTTTAAATCTTCTCCCTAAAGTGCTCAATCTTGTGCATGAATAACAGTTTGACTGGAGTCAGAAAAAGTGGACTTATTGTTGGTGAATAAACTTTTAGTGAATATTTTCAGGAATATTATATTTTATTATATAATACATGATTATTATAGGGGCATTACTAAAATCTTATAACTTCCAATGGAGTCATTTGGCTTTTGGTAAAATATTCTATTTTTTTTCCTTTTTTAAATTTATATATATTTTTTGTTTTTTGGAAAATATACTATTTTTAAGGCAATCTGGATGTGCTAAAAAAAATCTCTGTTGCCTTATTTCTACTTTAATACATAAAAACTATTACAGTCAGTGATGCTATGTGAATAATGACTGCAGAGCAAAACCCACTGGTTTTTAAATATTTTGCAATCTATACTTAAAGCGACTTGACTAAATGCAGCAATTTTTTCTACTGACCAGTAGAATTTCCCATTATATAGCAGTTATTAATCCTTGACTAGCAGATCATGCTGCCGTCTCTGAGCAATCACAACCACCCACAACCTTAGTCCCCACAGTTTATTTCTTTCTATCTGCTAAAAATCTCTGTGATCCAAAATAGCTTCAGTGCCTATAAATATTCCAGGATGAGAGCAGAGGCAACATTGTATGTGTTAATTTCTGCATGTTTTAGAAGCTTTGTGTATGACAAAATATATTTTTACTAAAGCTTCAGACAAAAAAATGAAATCTATACTGTGTGTTATTTAGCAAACTCAGATCAAAAGAAGTCTTGTTAAAACAATAATATTTAGTGGAATCTATATATCTAGATTTGATACACACGGCCATTAACTTTATCTATTGACTTCTACTTAAAACAAACAAAAAATAATAAATGTGCTAATTAGAAGAAAACATAAAACTACAACCATTTATAGCATCATCACATAGAGACTGATAGTATATATGTTTTTATATTTTCTTTTATATCTCTTAATGCAAGAAATTTAATGTACAAATTAATAAACAGAAAAGTGGAAAGACATATACTTGTGTACCTAAGATGACACTGTATAAATAATTTACATCTTTTTTTTTTTTTTTTTAATTAATTTATTTACTTTTTAAATACATTTGTCTCTGCCTTCCCCCCCCCTTTCCCTTGCCCCCTCCCACCTTCCCTCCCTCAGCTCTTCCCCTTTGGTTTTGTCCATGAGTCCTTGCTATATGTTCCTTGACTTTCCCCTTCCCTTCCCTTTCCCTGCCCCCCCCTTCCCTCTTGTCTCTGTTGATTTCTTTTCCTTTCAGTGTTGCTGGCCATATTTGCCTTGCTTCTTTGCATTGTTGGTTAGGTTCCGCTTATAGGTGAGATCATATGGTATTTGTCTTTCGCCCCCTGGCTTATTTCGCTTAGCATGATGCTCTCCAGTTCCATCCATGCTGTTGCGAAGTTTAGTACTTCTTTTTTCTTTCTGCTACGTAGTATTCCATTGTGTATATGTACCATAATTTTTTGATCCAATCATCTACTGATGGGCATTTAGGTTGCTTCCAACACTTGGCTATTGTCAATTGTGCTGCTATGAACATTGGGGTGCATAGGTTCTTTTGTATTGGCGTTTTGGTGTTCTCAGGGTATAGTCCCAGCAGGGGAATCGCTGGATCAAAAGGCAGTTCCATTTTCAGCTTTCTGAGGAAATTCCACACTGCTTTCCATAGTGGCTGCACCAGTCTGCATTCCCACCAACAGTGGACTAGAGTTCCCTTTTCTCCACAGCCTCGCCAGCACCTGTTGTTTGTGGATCTGTTTATGATGGCTATTCTGACCGGTGTGAGGTGGTACCTCATGGTGGTTTTGATCTGCATTTCTCTAATGGCTAGTGATGCAGAGCATCCTTTCAAATGCCTCTGGGCCCTCTGTATCTCCTCCTTAGAAAAGCATCTGCCCAGGTCCTTTGCCCATTTTTTGATTGGATCGTTTGTCTTCTTGGAGTAAAGTCGAGTGAGTTCTTTGTATATCTTGGAGATCAAACCTCTATCTGATGTATCATTAGCAAATATATTTTCCCAAATGGTTGGCTCCCTTTTCATTTTGCTGATGTTTTCTTTAGCCGTGCAGAAGCTTCTTATTTTGATGAGGTCCCACTTGTTTATTCTTTCCTTTATGTCCCTTGCTTTAGGAGACATATCAGTGAAAAAATTGCTGCGTGGGATATCTGAGAGTTTCCTGCCAATGTTCTCCTCTAGGACTTTGATGGTGTTGCGACTTATATTTAAGTCTTTTATCCATCTTGAGTTTATTTTTGTGTATGGTGTCAGCTGATGATCCAATTTCAATTTTTTGCATGTAGCCGTCCAGCTCTCCCAACACCATTTGTTGAAGAGGCTGTTATTGCCCCATTTTATGCTTCTGCCCCCTTTGTCAAATATTAGATGTCCATAGAGACCTGGGCTTATTTCTGGGCTTTCTATTCTGTTCCACTGGTCTATGGGTCTGTTCTTGTGCCAGTACCAGATTGTTTTGAGTATAGTGGCTTTGTAGTAGAGTTTGATGTCCGGTATTGTGATCCCTCCTACTTTGTGTTTCTTTCTCAAAATTGCTGCAGCTATTCGAGGTCGTTTATGGTTCCATATAAATTTTTGAAATGTCTGTTCTATTTCTGTGAAATACGTCATTGGTATCTTAATAGGGATTGCGTTGAATCTATAAATTGCTTTTGGTAGTATGGACATTTTGAGGATATTAATTCTTCCAATCCATGAGCACGGTATATGCTTCCATTTATTTGTGTCTTCCTTAACTTCTTTTTTCAATGTTGTATAGTTTTCTGCATACAGGTCTTTTGTGTCTTTGGTTAAATTTATCCCTAGGTACTTTATCTTTTTTCGTGCTATATCGAATGGTATATTTTTTCTGATTTCTTCTTCTTCTATTGCATTGCTGGTGTACAAAAACGCCTTTGATTTCTGAATGTTGACTTTGTATCCTGCTGTTTTGCCAAATTCACTTATTAGGTTGAGGAGTTTTTTGGTAGAGTCTACAGGGTTCTCTATGTACACTATCATGTCATCTGCAAACAATGATAGTTTGACTTCCTCCTTTCCTATTTGGATGCCTTTTATCTCTTTCTCTTGTCTGACCGCTGTGGCTAGGACTTCCAATACGATGTTGAAAAGAAGCGGTGAGAGCGGACATCCTTGGCGTGTTCCCGATCTTAGTGGGAAAGCTTTCAGTTTTTGCCCGTTGAGTATGATATTGGCTGTAGGTTTTTCATATATGGCCTTTATTACGTTGAGGAATGCCCCATTGATTCCCATTTTGCTGAGTGTTTTGATCATAAATGGGTGCTGTACCTTGTCAAATGCTTTTTCTGCATCTATTGAGATGATCATGTGGTTTTTGTCTTTTCTTTGATTTATGTGGTGTATCACGTTTACTGATTTGCGTATATTGAACCATCCCTGCATCCCTGGGATGAATCCCACTTGATCGTGATGGATAATCTTTTGAATGTATTGCTGGATGCGGTTTGCCAATATTTTGTTGAGGATTTTAGCATCTATGTTCATCAGCGAAATTGGCCTGTAGTTTTCTTTCTTTGTAGGGTCTTTATCTGGTTTGGGGATCAGGGTGATGCTGGCCTCATAGAAGGAGTCTGGCAGTCTTCCCTCCTCTTGGATTTTTTGGAATAGTCTGAGAAGGACAGGGGTTAGCTCTTCCTTAAATGTTTTGTAAAATTCTCCTGGGAAACCGTCTGGCCCTGGACTTTTGTGTGCTGGGAGTTTCTTGATTACTGCTTCAATTTCCCCAACTGTTATCGGTCTGTTCAAGCTTTCTGTTTCTTCCTCCTTCAGTGTTGGAAGATTATACTTTTCTAAAAATTTGTCCATTTCATCCAGATTTTCAAATTTCTTGGCATATAATTGTTCATAATAGTTTCTGATGATCATTTGTATTTCTGTGGTATCAGTTGTTATTTCTCCTCTTTCATTTCTGATATTATTAATTTGGGTCCTCTCCCTTTTATTCTTGATGAGTCTGCTTAAAGGTTTGTCCACTTTATGAATCTTTTCAAAGAACCAGCTTCTGGATTGGTTGATCCTCTGAATTGTTCTTTTTGTCTCTATGTCATTCAGTTCTGCTCTAATCTTGACTATTTCCTTCCTTCTACTGCTCTGGGATTTATTTGTTGTTGTTTCTCCAGTTCTTCAAGTTGTAGTGTTAGGTCTTTTATTTGAAATGTTTCTATCTTTTTAAGGTAAGCCTGTATTGCTATGAACTTCCCTCTCAGGACCGCCTTTGCTGTGTCCCATAGGTTTTGGACAGTTGTCTGTTCATTTTCATTTGTTTCCAGAAATTTTTTGATTTCTTCTCTTATCTCATTATTGACCCATTCATTGTTTAAAAGTGTACTGTTCAGTCTCCATGAGTTTCCAAGTTTTTGAAGTTTCTCTTTGAGTTTGATTTCGAGTTTCAAGGCCTTGTGGTCTGAGAAAAAGTTTGGTATTATTTCAATTTTCCTGAATTTACTGAGGCTTGCTTTGTGTCCTATCATGTGGTCTATCTTTGAAAAACTGCCATGAGCATTTGAAAAGAATGTGTATTTTTCTTCTTTGGGATGTAAGATTCTATATATGTCAGTTAAGTCTCTTTGATTCAGTGTTTCATTCAGCTCCACGATATGTTTATTAATGTTTTGTTTGGAAGATCTGTCCATTTTGGACAGTGGGGTGTTGAAATCCCCTACTATCAGTGTGTTGCTATCTATATCTTTTTTGAAGTCATCCAACAATTTCCTTATAAACTTGGGGGCTCCTATATTGGGAGCATATAAGTTTACAATGTTGATGTCTTCTTGATAGATTCTTCCTTTAAGTATGATAAAGTGCCCCTCTGGGTCTCTCTTTATGGCCTTTGCTTTGAAATCGACTTTGTCTGATACAAGTATGGCAACGCCAGCCTTTTTCTCATGTCCATTTGCTTGGAATATTATTTTCCATCCCTTTACTTTCAATCTGTGTAGGTCTTTTGCTCTGAGGTGGGTCTCTTGTAGGCAGCATATGTGTGGGTCATGTTTTCTTATCCACTCAGCTACCCTGTGTCTTTTGATTGGGCCATTTAGTCCATTCACATTGAGAGATATTACTGATAGAAACTTACTCATCTTTTCTCTTTGTACTTGTGTTCCTCTCCGTCTCATTCTTTTCCTTCATCTGCTTAAACCAGTCCCCTTAGCATATCTTGGAGTGCTGGTTTGGTAGAGATGTATTCTTTTAGCTTTCTTTTGTCTGGGAAACTCCGTATTTCTCCTTCTATTTTAATGGAGAGCCTAGCTGGGTAGAGCAGCCTTGGCTGTAGGCCCTTGCTTTTCATGGCTTGGAATATTTGTTGCCATTCCCTTCTGGCTTGGAGTGTTTCTGTTGAGAAGTCAGCTCCTAGGCGTATCGGGGCCCCCCTTGTATGTTACTTTCTCCTTCTCCCTTGCTGCCTTGAGGATTCTCTCTTTGTCTTTGACATTTGCCATTTTAATGATGATGTGTCTTGGAGTGGACCTCCTTGGGTCCTTCTTGAGTGGGGTCCTCTGTGCCTCCTGGATCCATGAGAGCCTTTCTCTCCTCAAATTAGGGAAATTTTCCATCATTACTTTTTCGAGGAGGTTCTCTATCCCTTGCTCCTCTTCTTCTCCTTCTGGTATCCCTATTATACGGATATTATTGCGTTTCAGGTTGTCCTGCATTTCCCTAAATGCTTCTTCATTCTTTTTGAGCCGTTTTTCCATTTCTTGCTCTTTCTGGGAGCTTTTTTCTACCTTATCCTCCATCTCACTGATTCGATCCTCAGCTTCATCCAGCCTGCTTTGGATTCCTTCTACTGTGTTCTTCAATTCAGAAATGGTATTCTTCATATCCTCTTGTGTCTTCTTGATAGTTTCTATGTCCTTTTCCAGGCTGATATAGTTTGCTGTAAGATCCTGATAGTTTCTCTGCAGTTTCTCATAGTTCTCTTTGAGCTGGCTGAGCTCATGGAGCTTCCTTAGAACCATTGTTTTAAATTCCATATCTGATAGTTCCCTTGCCTCTATTTCATTGAGCTCTCTCTGTGGGGAGTCCCCTTTTCCACTCATTTGGGGAGAACTTCTTTTTCTTCCCATTTTTGTGAGAGTCTGTTAAGTATTTTTGTTCTTTACTTTTCTTTCTGGGCTTGCCTCTGATGATGTCAGTTGTTGACCCTATAGGGCCTTGGGTTGTTTGTTTGAGCCTTTCAGGAGTCTAATGCCTGTGTCTGACTCCTGCTTGGAACAGCTCTGTGACCCCTTCGGTCAGGGCTGGGCTATTTTTTGGGATCTCTCTGCGCTCTCACGAGAGCTCCTTGAGCGCGTTCCCAGCGCGGCAGGGTCCCCCCACCTGCCTGGGCTCGCATGTGTTTGCCCCAGACCAGAGGGCTTATTCGCGACCTCCCGTGCTCATCTGACCTCCCTGGCACGCGAGCTTCGTGGCACTGGTCAGTTTAGAGTCTTCTATTGTGTGTTTTCCCCGCTTTTGGCTCTTTGGGTGCGTTGCTTGCCCTCGCCAAATGGGGACTATGGTAATGGGAGGAAATCAGCTCTCCGGTTAATCCTGTTTCTGGTCTCTCCTCCAGGGACTCTGGGCAGCTCTACTTATTTTGTGGGCCGCTCTGCAATCGCGGCGGGCGGGTCAATTTACGCCTGCCCTTGCCCCTCTGTGCAATCCCTCGCAGGCCGTATGGGTGCCAGTCTGTGTGAGGCCTTGCCGGCAGGTGCAAGCGTTTGCCAGCCCGGGTGGGTCACACACACGCTCGCCAACCCTCGCCAGTCACTAGGCGCAAGTGTGCGCGCCTGCTCTGGGTGTTTTGGGGGTGTCTATGTTTGCTTTTCGGCTTTTGGCTCTTTGGGGGTGTGGCCTCTTCCCCGCGCAATGGAGACTTCGGCAAGGAGAAGGAGTCAGGACTCCCCGGTTCCTCCTCCCGTTCTTTCCCCAATGCCTCCGTTTCTAGTCTCCCCCTCAGGGGCCTCTGGGCAGTTCTGTGACCCCTTCGGCTGAGGATCCAACCCCTGTGCGGACTGCGTTTCAATCGCAGGCAGTCTGGTTCATGCGCGCCCCGCTTCTGCCTCTTTGGGGTCGCGCCTTTCCAGCCCACAATGGAGACTACCGAACGGGGAGGGAGTCGGGACTCCCCGGTTCCTCCTCCTGTTCTTTCCCCAACACCACTGTCTCCAGTCTCTCCTCAAGGCTCTCCCAGACAGTCTGCACTCAGCCCCGCAGGTCACACGCGCACAAGCTGTGTGCGGAGCGCACAAAAGGCAGGTTAATTGATTCCCTTATGCCTGAGCGAGATGGTAGCTGCAGAGTGGGAAGTGCGTTATCACCCGGGCTCCACCGGCCGCAGTCTCAGTTCTCTTCACAAAGTTTTCCTCACCAGTCTTTTCCCAGGCACCAGCCCACCCTGCTGCCGCCTGTACCCAGCGATCAAGGAGGGTGGCTGCCGCTGCAACTTTTGCGTTTGCCCTTTAAATGTCTTTTTGCATCCCCAGCCACTTGTCTCTGGCAGAGAGTGCCCCTAAGCTTTTTGGGGTTGCGTTTTGTCTGTATTTTCTCGGCTTTAGCGGCTGTAGTTTAGGGGTTCCTGTTTATGATTCAGACCCCGTTCTTCCCGGGGGACGCTAACTGGCTGTTTCAATGTCCCTCTGGTGCCAGTACCCGTGCGCACCCAGCCCACCCTCTCGAGCCTCCACCGCAATTCTCACCCGTTGGGATGTGTGAGAGTCGAATCTGCTGTCCGCGGCACCAAGGCTCCTCTCCCACTATCGCTCCACTGCTTTCCAGGTGATTACTCCATTATTTAGTTGCAATTCCAGTTTGGTTTTGAGAGGAGGTCAGTGTGACTCCCTTTCACTCCTCCGCCATCTTTTTTCTCTCAATAATTTACATCTTACTTGATTCTCTCTACTTATAGGATTTTTTTGTGCCATTACATCTTTCTCATTCACAATGGCTCACACTATTTCAGTGTAGGCATTTACCTAATTTATCCAATCATTTCCTTTTTCCTGACTTTCAGATTACTGTCAGACTGAGCAGTTACAAAGAAGGGTTGAATAAATTTGACCATACATTGAGGGCAGCATTTAGCACAATTTTCTTAGGAGGAATTACCAGAAGTAAAAGCTTGGGGTCAAAAAATGATATTGTTGATAAATAATTGGAAATTTTTATCTTATGTTGTTACTTCATTGCCCTGAAAATTGACCTACGTTCAGTTTAACATTTTATTTGAATAGAAAATATGTAATAATAAAACCAAAGAAAGAAGCAAGGATTGGGAGAATGGGAGGGGGGGGGGGGAAGGGGGAAGGGGAAGTCAGGAACATTTTTTTTGCATTACTTAATTATTTATAACGTTGACAGTTCATAAGCTCTTTGTGTTTACTTATTCCCCCTTTTTAAGATATTGAACCTTATGAGTATCAAAAATTTTTTTGTATGAAAGGTGTTGCTTTTCTTTTTTTTCATCCATCTTGTTTGATAACCCCAAATTTTATCAATATAATTTTATGACCTTTATAATGTCTGCTTTTTAATGAAATTTTTCCATTTACATTATAAAATATAATTTTATAATATAATTATAATGTTTTATAATGGTATATATTTTAAATTCTTGGTAGCAATTATTTGTGCTTCCTTCTTTTTAAACATTTTTGATCAGTTTCTTCACAGGTATATAAATTTAATAATCTTTTAATAATCTGCTATAAACACTTTGGTCATTGAATAAAAGTTTAAAAATATTTTTTAAAATGTTACTTTTACATTTGTAATGCTTTTCTTCTTTTTTTAATGTTTTTTTTTCCAAATACATTTGTCTCTGCCTACCTCCCACCACTTTCCCTTGCCCCCTCCCTCCTGCCCTCCCTCAGCTCTTCCCCTTTGGTTTTGTCCATGAGTCCTTGCTATATGTTCCTTGACTTTCCCCTTCCCTTCCTTTTCCCCGCCCCCCTCCCTCCTTCCCTCTTGTCTCTGTTGGTTTCTTTTCCTTTCAGTGTTGCTGGTCTTATTTTCCTTGCATCTTTGTATTGTTCGTTAGGTTCCACTTATAGGTGAGATCATGTGGTATTTGTCTTTCACCCCCTGGCTTATTTTGCTTAGCATAATGCTCTCTAGTTCCATCCATGCTGTCGCAAAGTTTAGTACTTCTTTTTTTCTTTCTGCTGTGTAGTATTCCATTGTGTATATGTACCATGACTTTTTGATCCAATCATCGACTGATGGGCATTTAGGTTGCTTCCAACACTTGGCTATTGTAAATTGTGCTGCTCTGAATATTGGGGTGCATAGGTTCTTTTGTATTGGCGTTTTGGTGTTCTTAGGGTATAGTCCCAGCAGGGGAATCACTGGATCAAAAGGCAGTTCCATTTTCAGCTTTTTGAGGACATTCCACACTGCTTTCCACAGTGGCTGCACCAGTCTGCATTCCCACCAACAGTGGACTAGGGTTCCCTTTTCTCCACAGCCTCACCAGCACCTGTTGTTTGTTGATCTGTTTATGATGGCCATTCTGACTGGTGTGAGGTGGTACCTCATGGTGGTTTTGATCTGCATTTCGTTGATGGCTAGTGACGCTGAGCATCCTTTCAAATGCCTCTGGGCCCTCTGTATCTCTTCCTTGGAAAAGCGTCTTCCCAGGTCCTTTGCCCATTTTTTGATTGGATCGTTTTTCTTCTTGGAGTGGAGTCGAGTGAGTTCTTTATATATCTTGGAGATCAAAACCTCAATCTGATGTATCATTAGCGAATATATTTTCCCATATAAATTTGTAATTTTTTTCTTCTAATGTCTTTAGATTAAATTTTCTTTTCTGTCTTTACATTTTTGAAATAGTTGCATAGATCACTGATTTTCAAAAATTTTTATCTTATATTGTGAAAGTATAAATTCTCTTTATATACTGATTCAATTGCATTTCATAAGTTTTGACATGTTGTATTTTATCTTTTTAATTTAAAAATAATTTTTCTCGGTTTATTGAGATATAATTGATATATAACACTATATAAGTACAAGGTGCACAACATGTTGTTTTGATACACATATATTGCAAATTTACTATGAAAATAACATTAGTTAAGACCTTTGTTAATTCAGTTTTTCTAATTTATGTTATACTTTTTCCTCCCATTTTTCTAGAGGTAGATGCCTTAATTTTTCAAATATATGAGCTTGTCCAATTATCTTTTAAATATATTTTTTTACATTAAATACAAGGTAGAGAACTATATAACTTCAAATCTTTAAAAATTTGTTGAAAACCACCTTGTGACTCAGCATATTACCAAGAGTTGTGTATATTCTATATATTCTTTTAAAAACCATGCATTCTACATAAGTATAGTGTTATATTAATATGTATTGGTCAAATATTCAATATGTTTGCTCATTATTTATGGTCACCAATTACTAAGAGATATATGTCAATCTGCCATCATAATTGTATTTGTTCCTGGTTTGAATTTACAATTTTGAGCCTTTGTTATTAAGCACAAAAATACTGAATTTTGATATCCTCTTGGTGAATTGAAAGTAAAAGCAAGAAGAGAAGAAAGAAAAAGAAATAAGTTTCCAGCCAAATTGGAAGCATAAGTAGGTACACTTTGTCTCCTCAGCACAACTAAAACAGGATAATAACCAGTTTCAAAACAAACACCAACCACAACTACCAGAAAATCAAACTGTATGGAAGTCTGATAGCCAAAGAGTTAAAGAAGAAACAATTATCCAGACTGGTAGGAGGGGCAGAGACAGGCGGCTGGGGCAGGAGAGGAGTGCACAGCAAGGCAGTGGCTGGTGGACCAGGCAGTGCCACATTCATGTAGGGATAAACCAGGGGGAACAACTAGGGAGGGAGACAGACCAGGGTTCCAGTGCCAGGGAAATAAAGCCTCAAAATCTCTGGCTGTAAAAATCTGTGACGTTTGGGACAGTGGAAGAAACTGCCAAGATTTTCGGGAGAGTTTGTTGGAGGGACCCACAGGGTCTTAGAATGTACACAAACCCACCCTACTGAGAATTAGCACCAGGACAGCATCTAGAAGGGAGCAACTCACTTGTGGGTAGCAGGGGAAATGACTGAAAGCAGGGTGAGAGCAGAGCAAGCAGCACGGATCCTTCTCTGACCCCTCCCCCAGATACAGCACCACAATGCAGTGAAGTGGGTTGCCCTGCTTTGGCAATACCTAAGGCTTCGCCCCTGATAATGAAACAGATTCGCCAAGAGAAAGAAATATGGCTCAAATGAAAGAATGGATCAAAACTCTGGAAAAAGAACTAAGCTACAAGGAGATAGCCAACAGATGCAGAGTTCAAAATGCTGGTAATGAGGATGGTCACAGAAATGATTGGTATGGCTGGGAATTAAAGGAAGAAGAGAAAGCTATAGAGAGTGAAAACATTTATATTTATAAATATATATATTTTTATATATATAAAATTTATATATGGAACCAGTGAAGGGATGGAAACCTGGACTCAAATCAATGATTTGGAACAGAAGGAAGAAATAAACAGTCAACTGGAACAGAATGAAGAAACAAGAATTCAAAAAAATGAGGAGAGGCTTAGAAACCTCTGGGTCAACTTTAAATGTTCCAACATCCCAGTCATAGGGGTGCCAGGAGGAGAAGAGGAAGAGCAAGAAATTGACAACTTATTTGAAAAAATAATGAAGGAAAACTTCCCCAATCTGTCAAAAGAAATAGACATGCAAATCCAGGAAGCACAGAGAGTCCCAAACAGGTTGGACCCAAAGAGGGCCACCCCAAAACACATCATAATTAAATTGCCAAAAATTAAAGGTAAAGAGAGAATCTTAAAGCAGCAAGAAGAGAGTTACCTGCAAAGAATTTTCCATAAAACTATCTGCAGATTTCTCAGAAGAAACCTTACAGGCAAGAAGGGGCTAGAAAGAAGTATTCAAAGTCATGAAAAGCAAAGGCTTATATCCAAGATTACTCTATCCAGCAAAGCTATCATTTAGAATAGAAGAACAGATAAAGTGCTTTTCAGATAAGGCAAAGTTAAAGGAGTTCACCATCACCAAGCCCTTATTATGTGAAATGTTAAAGGGACTTATCTAAGAAAAAGAAAAGATCAAAACTATGAACAGTATAATTGACAACAAACACAACTATCAACAATTAAACTTATAAAAACAAAACAGACAAAAAGAAAACTAAGCAAACAACTAGAACAAGAACAGAATCATATAAATGGAGATTGCATGGAGGGTTGTCAGTGGGGAAGGGGAAAGGAGAGATTAGGGGAAAAGGTACAGGGAATAAGAAACATAATTTTAGGTACAAAATAGACAGGGGTATGTTAAGAATAGTACAGGAAATGAAGAAGCCAAAGAACTTATATGTATGACCTGTGGATGTGAAATAAGGGTAGGGGGAATGCTGGAGGGAATTGGGGTACTAGGCAGAGGGGGAGAGAGTGGAGAAAAAATGGGACAACTGTAATAGCAAAATTAATAAAGTACATTTAAAAAAAGAAATAAGAGAAAGAGAGAAATTTGACAAAGGATTTACCATAACTGAAAACATCCTGCATTAATCACAGTTAATTTTTCCATGTATTGGTAGCAGCACCAAATTATCTAGGATATAAATGGATCAGTTTATGGGGTCTAGATACATGTATTTTCTTAAAAGGCATAGAAATTAATTTGGTAAAAGGTATTGGACACCTGTGTAGTGTTTATGCCAGTAAATGATAAAGTTGAAAACAATAATTAGATGTATTTTAAAGTGAATAAACAAGTTAAAATCCATGAGTTATTACCTAGAATGGATTAAATATTTGATTGTAAGAAAATAAAAATAATAAAATTTGGAAATGTATTTTTATAAATATTTGAAATTTCTTGAAGGTATAAGATCTCTTAATGACAGAATATATGCAAAACAAGTGATTAATTTATAATATAAAATTTTTCAAATTTAGAATATAAAAAATAATCTACAAATCACAATTATATTTCAAATTTACATGAATTAATTTATTTTAAATGTTTAAATGGACAAAGTTTTTCCTTTGAAATAATACATGTAAATATATCAAATTTAGATAATGAAAAAGTAAACTAAACAAAATATTAAAAAATAGAATATCACTTGAATTTCTACCATATGAACATAATAATTTTCAATATTTGAAATGTACTTTTCCAAACTCTTTGTCTATGCATAATCATATATTAACTTGTTGCACAAATGCATATTAAATGTGTTGAATACCAGTTACTGGGTGTTGGTGATATAATGTTTTACAATAATATTGTTCATAATGTTCAAAGTTTTTTATGTGTGCTACCTTATTTTATGTTTTATTCTAAGTTCTGAAAGTGGGTTCTTATATCATTACATGCAAATTACAAGAGAAGACTATAGTGGCATAGAGACCTGCGATCACAGAACTAGAAAATGAATTTAGGCAGTATGGATGAATTCGCTATTCTGAAAAAGCATCTATAGTGGAAGATAGCCTAGTCAAAGATGTAAAGACATTTATAATTTAGTGTTGTAAATGCTTTGATGTGGTAATTATAGTTTGTCATGGATTAACATAGGAACAGCATTAACGATATATTGGTTTGCCTTAAAGGAATTCTGGAGAAAGTGACAGCTAAGCTTCAAGAATGATTAAAGGAAGGATAATTCAGGAAGTGGTTGTTTTGTATTAAGGACTAGAGATCAAAGAAAACATAAGGCTTTTGAAGAGCTGTTGTGGTATAAACTCTGAATAAGAAAGAAATGTGAAAATGAGAATATATATTGTTTTGTACATACCCATTGTAACATTTATTTAGACATGTTTTAATCATTTAAGTTTTTCTGCACATTTCATAATATCTTGTTAAATATGTAAAACAAATAATCCTTCCCCTCTTCAATGAATATCCTTTTCCTTTTTTTTCCTCCTCCTTATTCTTAACCTTTAACAAACTGCCTTTTACTGTCTATTTCTTTATTATGAAACAATTTGTGAGCTGCTGGGTCTCAGATTTGATATTGAGTGTATCTTTGAACCCTTCATAATATTTTATATTCTGCCCAACATAATATGTATTTTATTTCTATAATTCTATTCACTATTTTTCAATGTTCACAGCCAATGAATTAGATACTATGCTTGGGTAGGATTAATAAATAGTAACCCATTTTTTTCCTCCCTGAGTCCAGAAAGGTGAGGTCAAAATATCAACTTTATTACTAATAAAGATTGACTGGAGAATGCAACTTTCGTATGTAGGTATACGAGTTTCCTAATATAGAAAGATATATGCACCCACTTATAACTCGGTACTGGCCGGTCTCTCCAAAAAGTTTCTTTTCTAATTTTATGGTAACAATAAGCTGAGAATATGTCTACTCTGCAAGCAGGAGAAGTGTAAAAACAGAAAACAGAAGGAACTGAGACATGCATTTTATGTTCTTTCTCTAAAACTCATAAACATGTAAAGCATTGTTTTTCCCTGGGGAGCAGGGAAAAGGCTGCAGTGTAAGGTTAGCAATGATTAAAAAATCATCCTTAATTCAGAAAATCAAGGCATAAAGTGCCCCCACCTGGATCTCACCATTACATTTGCCATGTGCCAACTGCTAATTTGGACGGCATCTATAATGTTATAGTATTGTATCATCCTCAAGATTTTTATAATATAGAATAAAATATAGACATATGTAAGTAATTAGAAAATGGTGAGTTAAATGCTATAACAAGGATGTATAAAAGACTGTTTTAGTGAAATTGGGAGGTAAAATATTAATTCTCCTTCAGTGGGAGGAGAGGGAAGACAACAGGGTGAGAGTTATACACAAAGGCCATAATATGACAGAAGGAAATATATAATTTTATAAATTAAAAAAAAATATCTTAGGTGCTTTGTGTTATTCCGCTTATTCTACACAAGCCACTCAAGTTGTAAAATGTTCACTATCTCTAATGACATCTGTAAAATTTGGTGAATCATCTGGGGGGAAAAGCCTGTTTTTTCTAGGATCTTTCAGAGTTTGTGAGAATGTAAACAATGTCTTCTCTGTGAAATTGCAGGGTTCCTTAAAACTTTTTTGACACAATATCCCCTCACAGACTCTTAGTTTAAATAACCAGTTTCTTTCTTTCTTTCCCTCTCTTTCTTTCCCTCTCTTTCTTTCTCTTTTTTCTATCTTTCTTTCTTTCTTTTCTTTCTCTTTCTTTCTTTCTTTCTTTCTTTCTTTCTTTCTTTCTTTCTTTCTTTCTTTCTTTCTTTCTTTCTTTCTTTCTTTCTTTCTTTCTTTCTTTCTTTCTTTCTTTCTTTCTCTCTCTTTCACTCTTTCTCTCTCTCCCTCTTTCTTTCTCTCTTCCTTTCTTCTTTCTTTTTTCTCTCTCTCTCCTCCCCTCCCTCCCTTCCATTTTTTCTTTCTTCCCTTCTCTTTTTCTTCCTTCCATTTTGCAGTAAAATATCAGAGAGTGTTAGGTCTCCATCCAAGACTATTCATTACACTGTTGCTGTTTGCTTCTCTGTTTACTCCATGCAACATATACTAGTACCCTATATTTCTTTGAGGCTCTGTTGTATTATTTATCTGTCCTATAATGAGAAAAAAAAGCACTCACTTGCATTGTAGACCCTTTAATAAGTCACAAAGAACACGCTTCAAACTTGTCCCACTGGAGGATAAGACAAATGAAGCATTTATCCATTGACTACTATTCCTATTTGATTGAGGAAATTACTTCTGAGATATACCTGGATATAATTTAGCAATTTTTATAGCTTAGGAAAGTTAAAAACTGCGTAAGATTGTCAACCATACTGTGAGAGTTATCAATTGCTGCGTAACAAGTTATTCCAAAACTTAGTGGCCTAAAGTGCACACACACACATTTATTATCTCATAGCTTCTGTGGGATAGGAATTTGGATACAGCTTACATGAGTCATATGGTAAAGATGTCAGACAAGGACTAAATCATCTTAAAGTTTAAACAGAGAAGGATGCACTTTCCAAATGACTTAATGGTTCTTGGTAGAATTAAGTTCCTTGTGAGCTATTAAGATAAAGGCTTCAGGTCAGCTGATGGCTATCGGCTCCCCAATTTCTTGCTATGACACCCTCTCAAATGTGTCAGTTTGCTTCATCAACGCATCAAAACAAACAAACAAACAAAATTGAAAAGAGTAAACAAGTAAGTTGAAAGTCAATGTCTTTTTTAACCTAATCATAGAAGTGACATCTCATTACTTATTGTCTTCTGTTCTTTAAAAGTGAGTCACTAGGTCCAACTCACACTCAAGTGGAAGGAATTACATAATGGTGTGGCTATTAGAAAACATATTTGGTGTGATTCATCTTAGTAGTTTGCTGACTACACAAAACGTGCTTAAATCAGTTGGCTGAGGAAGTGTGATCCAGTGCATTATACCATTTGCTACAGTTACTTCTACATATTTAAAAATGCATTGTTGATACATATAAAGTCATGTCATTTCACATGAACATACTAATAAAAATATATGCATAATGGATATTAAGACATTTATATCTCTATTTATGCTTCCTACCTCAAAAAGTAAAGAAAGTAACTATTACTTATATATTTTCAGTTGGAGGGACTGAAAGTTCAAAGATGCCTATGGTTTTATGATGAGTGGTTTACAGAACAACATAGGAACATTAAAAAACTAAACTAAAAAAAAATAAAGAAGCAATTTTTCAGTATTACTTGATTAAAACCAGATTAATCACAACTAGGAAATACACTAATCGAGCCATGTAAAACAAATTATATGCTAGAGAGATTTACAAATGAGTCCAGTTCACACTAACTTTTCTGACTTCAAAAGTTCATTTAAAGATCTATATTCAAGTAAAAAGGAAGACAATAACTACTTTCTTTTAAAAAAGATTAGTAGACTGATGAAGAATGGGAGTTATAATTTATTAATTTTAACAATATAAGCAAATTAAAGTGCTGACTTCTACATTTTGGTAGTTTAAATAAAATAACTATATCATATGAGTATACAAAATAACTTTTCCTAGGATTTTTAACAAGAACATATGACTCTTTTTCCTTAAATATTTTCCTATAGCATTACTAATGTTTTACTCCAGGAAATAGAGAAATATAAAACTTACCTATATAATTTTGTTTTTCAGAATGACTGTGTAAAAATTAGTGGTAAATCAACCTATTTATCACATCTGTAGATATAAAAAATACTTTTTTGATGATATAGATTAACATTTTCCAACAAAAGAAAGCAATCTTTTTCAAATAAAGAATTTGCAAGGGAAAGTGGTGGGGGGGAGGGGAGAAGAAAAAAAAGAAGGTGGCAAAGGGAGGGAAAGGGAAAAGGGAAGGGTGTGGAGAGGAAAAAAAAAAAGAAAGGGGAAGAAAAAAACTCCCCACCCACCAAGTACTCACCAAAAAAGAAAAAGAGGAAAAAAGAAAGGGAAAAATATGGGGGGAGGCAGAGACAAATGTATTTAAAAAGTAAATAAATTAAAAAAAAAGATTTTGGTGTTCTGAGTTTCTGTTATTTTATGTTTGCTTGTCTGTCTGTATCTTATAAAATGACATATTTTCATAGGAAAGATGAAACTATGTATTACCTACTTTATCATAAATATTTAAAACCAGGCCGCAGGTTGTAGATTCTTTTCCTGCCTGGACCACTTTCTGCTTTCCATAGCAAACTAAATCTGTGTGTGTGTGTGTATGTGTGTGTGTGTGTGTGTGTGTGTGTGTGTAATGTCCTGATATCCCATGCGTTGAAAGTGCATTCAGGAAACAGAGTGAGGAAAAACCAAGTCCACTCAAATATCCTCTTCACGTATAAAAGAACATTGTAGCTTTTTATAATAATCCTGATTCTCTATGACTTGCTGAAGAAATTGGGTCTTTAAAAACATTTTAGAAGAAAAACAGTCTTCACAAATTTTCTCCAGTAAAATAACTTTTATTTCTAATAGTCTCAGAAACACCTTGCTAGAGGTGGGTGCTCTGCAGAGCTTATCAGAAACCATTTTTCTTGATTCTGGTGATAGATAAGGATGAATAGATGTTAAAGCAAATCTTCAGGACACAGGGGAAAAAACAGGTGGAAACTCAAAATGAGAAAGGCCATATTTTGCTTGCCTTACTTTTTATAAGTTTAAAAGAAAATGAGTTAGTTACTTCTGGAATCTATGTTTGATTTTTCTAAAAAATGAATTAATTGAAATGTCTATAGGATAATTTAAGGATTAAACTATTCATTTCCAGTTTTAAAGTAAGTTTGTATGAGAATAATTGCATGTATCAAAATATATCTCATTTTAATAAATTGTACTTGTGAATAGAGTTTTATCTTTAAAACACAGGGGGATTTTTATTATAACATACATGTACATTTTATGCATAGTATCTTTTCAACAAGTAACAAATTGCTTTTTAAACTTTCCTGAAAATTTGTACTTTAAAGAGTAAAAGTAGGAAAAATTTACCAAAATATATTTAGGTTCTTGTTTAATAGATTATGAACCAAGTTAATGACATAATCTATATTATGTATTGTATCTCTCTTTGGGTATATATTATTATGTGTATTAATATATATTTATATACAATACATACACATTCCACATTTATAGGGAGAAATATGTGCTTTGAAAGTGAAACTTATAACTCAGTTATGACACTCAATAAGTATGTTTATACTTAATTCCATATCTTAGCAATTTTTAAGTACATGTAAGTGTTCATGCTCAGTTAAACACAAAATCAATTTTGCAAATAATAATATAAAAACAAATGTATTTGTTACTTGATTTATTATTTATAAACATCAGCCAAATATAAAAAATAACCACACCCTTGCCTGAAAATTTGAATTTCCCACATGACAATGATTTAATTATTGATGTTTTATAAAGATTCCAATGAAAGACTAAATTGGGAATCTAAAACTAAATACTAATAAAGTTTTATATGAATTGTATATTTCTCCTTCACTTTGGATTAAATTCAAGCTAAAACATCATGTATGTGTATTTCTTAGTTATTATGATTATAACTTTGACCCAATATTTAATTTTGATTATACTAAACTTGAAAAAATATTAAAAAACAGAAAAAGCACCCCACCATATTTGAGTATTAAAAAAATGCATAACCTACTACTACCATAAAACTAAACCTACTTCTTAATCCTAGCCTTATTTTATAAAAAGATTTTTATGTAATGACCTTTAATTAAATGATTTTATATTTATATAAATGACCACACTTTTTTTCACTGTTTATAAAACATTAAATTACAATAACAGACTTGATCTTATAAACCAAACAAATACTGCATGCATGACCTGGGAGTATGATAATGAAAACAATGTATTTCTAAGTTTAATAGTTTTGGATTTATTAAATAATTTTAACTTTACAATAAGGCTATTCCTCAGTCACTTCCTATGACCTCATGCTCTACACCTCCCACCTCCATCTGCACTTATTCCAGAGTTTTCTTTCAGTACTTTCATCTGTTATTATCTCTATAGGAAGCAGAAAGCACTTTTAAATTAGAATAAATCAAAGAAGCTTTAATAAATAACTGTTCAAAAACTGTATGGAGACTATGTATGAGAACCACAAGTTGCTACCATATTGAGAACCAATGACATTACAGGAAAGCAGAGTTATCAGAAACCGAAGAGAAGCACCCCCTTAAAAATGACATGACCAACCAAGGAGACTTAAAGGGAGAAATCCAGGGGATTAAATATCCTCATCTTACTCTGATCCTTCCTTTCAGTTCCATTCTGGGGCTACACATTGAACTGAACTCAATCAGAAGCCATAAGACAAGGAGCCAGATGATATAAATTCAGGGGATACAGATCAGTCAGTGAGACAGAGAGGATGGATTGGAGGGAGCAAATGGAAGATTTTTGGCAGAATGTCATATTAGATTTACAGAAATAATTGGAAGATTTTGCTACCTGCCATTTCATTGGAAATTTATAAATAGAAATGTATATTTCTGGAAATGATGGTGTTAAAGCAAAAATTGTTCCAAAGTTAAACATGTAAGGAAGACTACTGCAATAGGTGAGAGAAACCGGAATGCAATCTAAACTGCACTACATTGAAACAATGAGTGGGAGGTGTTTTTAAAGAGCTGGACAGGTGGAATCGTAGGCCATCCATTTGCTAATCTCTTTTATGCAAAAGAAAAGTAAACTCTCTTCAGTCTTCATTACAGGTCAGGAGCTTAGAGACAGAAGGAGGCTTGTTGAGAGTTTACTCAACCTGAGGCAAACTTAGGGGCATCCTAGTTAATGATCTCTATTTCTTCTATGGTCACTTTTATTTACATTGGGAAATTTACAATTCTGCCTCGTTTTTCCCTCTCCTTATTCAATAGGTCTCATATTCAGTCAAGTATGGGTAACTCTCTGGGAATCATTCTAATTTTTCCTGAGCAGGTTCAGCTTTATGCAGGTTCAGAACCTTCTAGATGACCAAGGGTAAGTGGGGTTTTAGCAAGCCCTCTGGCTCTCTCACGCTGGATCTCCCTGTTAAATTTCAGGCTGACCTGCCTTTGTGCTGCTTGCCCCAAACAGTACTATGACCTCAAGATTTCCTTTATTAGCCTTCTCTAACTATTTGCCACTGAGGTCTCTGTTGTTTTTATAGCACCACAGGCATGCATTTTTCCACACTTCAAATAAAATGAGCCCATCTGCCTGTAAGGGAGCTGCTGGTGCTGCAGACCTTCACTGCTGTTCCAGCAGTGAAAGCAGTCCTAGGATGAAATACCTTGGATTCCTCATCTTACCAAGTTTAGCAGGTCTTCTTGAACAAATAATGCTTTGCAATTTGTTAAGCCTTGAAGCGGTAGTTTTGACAACTTTATTCAGCCTTAACACTGCTTTCAGCAGAAAGGATTAGTTAATAATAATACAAACTCCTCACTCAACTATTCTGGAAGTCCTACCCTCCCCACATTCACACATTTTTACCAGTTTTCTTGCCCCTAGCTGTAGAAGATGTTTCTTATTTCTGAGGTTAGACAGGCCATTTCTTTAAGTGTTTAAATAAAGGATTTTTTCATATTGTTTATATCTAATTAGCTACAAGTTGTTACCAATTTTAGTGCTAAACATTCTTTAATTAGGACTGTAATGTTATGGTTTAGAATAAGAAATATATATTTGATCTCCATTCCAGTTTTTGGCACAGAGTGCCTAAAACCCTTGGAATTTCCTAAGAAATGAGAGCTCTTAAGGTGTGTTTTGGTAATGAATGACTATTTTCCCCACCCCCAAAATGCTGGAGGCTGGTTGTAACCAGAAAACGAAGTCTGGAATTCTCAGTCCCACCCTAGACTTACCGGGAGGAGAGGAGCTGCAGGTTGAATCAGTCCTCAATAGCCAACGATTTCATCCATCAAGACTATGTAACGAAGCCTCCACAAAAACAAAGGACAGGGATTCAGAGTTTCTAGGTGGGGTAACAAGAATAATTCCAAGTGCCATGTCCTAAACTCCTTTATTCAGGACGTCCCCCCCTGTGTATCTCTTCACCTGGTTGATTTGTATCCTTTGATACTCTTTATAATAAACTGGTAATCTAATCAGTACACTGATTTTCCTGAGTTCTATGAACTGCTCTAGCAAATTAATTAAACACAAAGAGGGAGCCAGTTTATAGTCAGTTGGTCAGAACCACAGACTTTTCTCTGACGTCTGAAGTGGAAGGTGGTCTTGGGGGCTGGGTCCATAAAGTGTGGAATCTGATGCTATCTCCAGGTAGTGTCAGAGTTTAGTAGGAGAGTAGGACATCCAGCTGATATGCGGAGAATTGCTTGCTTTTTGGTGGTGTGGAAGAAACCCCTATACATAGAAGGACATTCCATTCCATTCCATTCCATTCCACTTTAGCCCAGAAAAAAAATATAACCTTTTCTATTTTACTATTTAACTACCTTAAAACCAATGTTCCCCCATGCTGCCATCCTAGAATCTGACTAAAATATAAATCTAACCATGCCACACACATACTTGCTTGAACATCTCACAGGAACTCTTACACTTCCTCAAAATTATAGTTTTCTGCCTTATATAAACCCACCCTACCCCTCTGCCTCATCTTTACTACATGCTATCTGTACTGTACCTTTCAGCAACATGAACCTGCATGTAGATTTTCAGTACACACTATACTACTTCATTTCTCTGCAACTTGGAATGTTTGTATTACGATCTATGCCTTACCTTTCCCTAATATTTGTCTAATTGTCATTTACTTATCCTTTAAGAATACACAAGTACACATTATCAGAACATCCACCCTTGAGGCTGGGTTTGTTAATTCTTCACCCTCTCTCATACCTTCCTGTGCATTCCTGCAACATTTTCGCATAGTCTTAAAACTGTTCATTAGAACTCTCTATTTCTGAGATTTGTTTTCCCACCTTTATGTTTGTTCCTCAAAGACACATAATCTTTCTTATTTGCTGTACATTGCATAGTGCCTGGCAAAGAGAATGGGTTTTATAAATATTTGTGAATATAGTCCGACTGATTCTGGCTGACAGAAATGCAAATTATAGTTTATTTTATCTATATAAATTTGCATATATTCTTTCACATCAATCCAATTTTTTCACATCAATTCTATGATCATAAGCCCAATGACTATGAGCTTCATTCGTTAAAGGGCAAGGATGGACAGATGTACAACTCCATGAGCCCAATTATCTTTTGCCTCTGAGGGGAAAGCAAGCTGTCAAAAAAGAGTCATTGGATGTTTCTGTTCTTTGCACTGGGCTAGGGAAAATTACTGATTTCTTAATACGCAAGATCAAAACCGCACTACATCACCATGTTACCATGTCACTGTACTCATGTACCTCTGTTGGCTCTTACAGTTTTCCCCAAAATCTATTTCCTGGAAGCACTAAGACTTTGTCCAGGTGGTGCTGACTATATACACAGCAGTCTCACCTGTGTTCCTTTTGAGGATTATTGTCATGCTCATTTTGAAGAGGATTGATGATATTCTTATGAAGGCAGAGCTGCTGTTATTTAAAGAGATATTTAGAATGCAGAAAAGAATATTTCAATTTATTATCTTTCTATGTTTTATTAACAATTAAATTAAAACTAAAAAGGTTTGAGAAATCACTATCAACTATGTTAGTGACATTATAGTGATACAACTCATCAGTTTCTGAATCACTTTTTTAATTATAAAAGGAGAAAAGATAGTACTATTATAAGAAACATTTCAGGTCAGCTATATATTGCTTAGATTTGGCACCATTGTTTCTGATTCTTCAAAGACCAAGATACTTGATAAATCATAACAGGGTAGATAAAATTCTCATTAATAAAAGTTTTCAGTTTGAGAAATTAGATATACAAATTTCACACAGAGAACTTCACAGAGAATAAATTTGTCTTAGGATTCCTTAACCCTTGACTTATTTCATTCAATGACTATTTGAGTGCCTAAAATATGGGAAGAAATGATATAAACACTGAAAATATATTGATTTTCAAAATAAATAATTTTTAAAGAGTTAAGTGGGAAAATAAAATCTAAATTAACAACATTTAAACATACCTATTTAAAGTCAAAATTAAGGATATACACTAACAGAATATACATTCCAGATTTTTTTTGACATTTGGTCCAGATGGCAGCATAGAAAAATGCGGTGCTTGTCTTCTCCCACGTTCACATCAAAATTACAAATAAATTATAGAGCAACCATTATTGAGAGCCAATTAAAGACCTACTAAACAGAAGTCATATAACTAAGATAAAAAGAATAAGCTATGTTGAGATTGAACAGGGTATTAAGAACCAGACACAGGGAAAAGAAAATCATCTACAAGCCAAGGAGAGAGGCGTAAGAAGAAGCCATCCCAGTTGTCACCTTGATCTCAGTCTTCTTGCACCCAGAATGGAGAGAAAAGAAATTTATGTTATTTAAGCGCTCCACCGCCTGCAAAAGATTTTATTCTACATTTTAAGTAATGCAGTAAAATAAAAAAATAAAGTATAAATATCAGACAAAAATAGCTAAAACTCACTATTTGTAAATAGTTTGTTTGCTTACATAGAAAGACAATAGAATTAATAATTAATCAACAAATACTTCTGACTAATATAAAGAACTCAGCAAATTTGACCAAATACAAGCTCTATATATTCAAAACAATAACTTTATATCTACTGGTTATATGAAAGGTCAAAATGATGACAATATTTGTAAACATTTCAGGCAACAGAAAGGCAAAGAATGTGTGCATGTATGTGTATTCATGGCTATGACTTTCAATACTAATATTAAAGTAAAATGTGTGTGCATGTGATATGACATATTTTGAATATGACAAATCATTTCATTATGCAATAGAAAAATAATAATTGTGTGTTTGGTTATCTACTATGGAAAATTCAGGAAGTAATTATATCAAAAATAAGCATGCTTGTAGAGGTAGATATTGATTTTTTTTATTCTTGTGTTTAAAAGTACATTTGAAAGATAATAATCCATTATAAATAGTTTTTCTCCCTGGCTGGTGTGGCCCAGTGAATTGAGTACTGGCCTGCAAAACAAGAGGGCACTGGTTCAATTCCCAGTGAGGGCACATGCCTGGGTTGTGGGCCAGATGGAAGGTGTGTGAGAGGCCACCACACAGTTATGTTTCTCTTGCTCTCTTTCTCCCTCCACTCCTCTCTTTCTAAAAGTAAATAAAATCTTTTAAAAAATTAAAAAAATAGTTTTTCAACTTGTAGCATGATGACTGAGATTATTTTGTATGTTTTATTTTTTACCACCAAATCATTGTTACCCCAACTCACTTAGATTTTGAATAAAAATTATATACATATTTAAAATTTTATAAATATAAACATTTCTAAGAAGCATAGCATTGCCGTTTTTTACAAGGGCATTCATTAGCTTTCAGTCTCATGATGTTCTTTCCTCTGATGTTTATCTGTTAGAGCAGAGGCCATTACTGCTACTCTCATACGCAGCAACATTGCAATACTTGAATAACTTTCTATTATTGTTGATTGTCTTTTCTATTTGTGTTTCATTGCACTCCAAAAATATGGGTTGGATCAAGAGGTAAACATTTGTAGTGACATAAAGGTATTCAAAAAAAGATGTCTTGCTCAGCACATTTCTTGTATTATTCTTTTATAAGATGTTCACATTATTGTCCATTTAAAGAACTGGCAATTTTAGAACTTGAACTGCTATTGGAAATGATTTTTTCCAAATAAGCTATATGCAAGAGTACAAGAGCTTGACATATTCATTTATTTTGAACATGTAAACTTTATTTGGTCAAAACAAAAAAAATAGAAAAATAATTCTGAGCACAGATTTCATGTTGTAGAATTATCCAAGCATTATCCAAGCATAATAACAATGAACAGTACAAACAGCATCTAATCTATGGCATAATGTTTAATAACTTATGAGGAAGTAAAATAAATTTATCCTTTCTTCAATCCACCAAATTTTAGTTGTTAACATGTATCTATCATTTTGTTAAGAGCTGTGTAAACATTGTCTCTGTGCATAGGTCATTTTTTTCCCTTAATTTTTGAGGGAGGGAAGGGAGGTAAAGTAGAGAAGTAAAATATGCAAATATTTTTAATGGTTATAATAGTGCATAAGAAAAAACTGCAATGTAGTGTAGTATAAGAGGTGGCTCTGAGAAAAAGTCATTGAATTTTGGGGTCCTGTTATATGAAAGAGAGCACACATGAAAAGACAATGTTACAATATTAATGAAAAAAAAAAGAACTCTAGGAGTGCTTTTTAATGCTCCCAAATATAACCCCATTTATGATTACATGTTTTTTTTTAGGTGGACATGATATTAGTTGTACACCCTATAATATTAAACCCACTTTATTCCAGGATATATTTAATTGATTTTGTGTAATAGTTAATTATGAGAATGAGTAGGTTGTTTTTTCTCTCTATATTGAAAATAAACTCTAACTTCCTCAAATGACTTTAATAAATATGTAATCTGACTAGTCTACTATGATTGTTTTTTTTTTTATATTATATAAGCTTTCACAATTTAAACACAGGCAGCCCACAGTGCATATGCCCTGTGAGGATACAGTACTGAAGGAAAAAAAACCTGAAAAGAAACCTCGAAAGAAAAAAGGTTTTTTCTTACATGGTGGTGTTAGGTAGAAATGTTAAAGAATGAAAAAAAGCATAGTAACTTCAGAGAAAAAGAGATATTTCTACTTGGGTGAATATAAGATAATTTTTTCTATTTGCTTCAATAACTTAGAACATTATTTTGGTAAAGGGCAGATCGGGGAGACTGAACAAGAAAAGCACACCAAATAGAGTATATTACATTTATATATTTCAGAGACAGTGTGCTTACCCAATGGAAAGCTAGGACATCAGGGACAATAAAATGAAATTTTGACATAGAATTGTTAGTAAATTGGAGTAAAAAATGAGAAAAAAAGGAAATTACAGATGTATTAGGTATTTTTATATTCCATTTGCAATTGATGTATTTTCAATTGAATATATTTGTTTAGAGTAGTTTATTCAACTCAATATTCATAGTATTTTATACTGGAGTGTAAGAAATGGTTGAACATATTTTTTAACTCTATGAATTTCAGCCAACATAAGAATGAGAAGAAACAGTGGAAGATAAAGTTTTTTTCCAGAATCTTCTTTGTTATCTAGCCCATGTTGGCTGATCAAATTGATCAGTATTTTAAAGAATAGATTCTAGACACTTGCATTTTAAAAGGCTTTTTTCACTGTTGCTGTAGAGAAGGGCATAAGTAATAATATCAAATTGCCATCTTCTTTAAACTCTTACATTTTGTCTCAGGGCAGGTCATTCTCTTTGTCTGGGTGGCACAGGATAGTGAAGGCGGCTGCTGATGACTGCTCATCCGTATGAGACTCCTGTTAGATCGTAAACTAATTGTTACTTGGGAACTCCCTTCATGTGCTTGTTCAAAGTTAGAAACCAAAGAGTTGAGTCAGGATGTGACATGTCACCTTAACAACCAGGATGCTCAGCCAGAAAAAGCATGTGAGAGGACAAGAAAATCAGCTAAAACACTATCAGAATTAATATGAGAGTTTAGCAAGATAGCATGTTATACAATCAATATACAAAATCAATAGTTCTCCAATTAATTAAAAATAATGAGATAGAATATCTCATGAGATACTTTGTTCATAGATAACAAAAATCAATATCACACCTATGAAGAAACTTACCAGGCTATGTGCAGAATCTCTATAAAAAATGTTTTAAGAATAAAAATAAGCTCTAAAAACATGCATAGAAATGCCATGTTAATGAATGGGAAGACTCCATATTTTAAAGATTTCATTTTTTTAACTTTAAAAAAATTATATTAATTTATTTTTAGAGAAGGGAAGGAAAGCAGAAAGAGAGGGAGAGAAACATCAATGTGTGGTTGCCTCTTGTGTGCCTCCAAATGGAGACCAGACCTGCAACCTTAGCACGTTCCCTGACTGGGAATCGAACTTATGACCTTTTGGTTCACAAGTTGGCACTCTTTCCACTGAGTCACACCAGCCAGGGCTTAAAAATTTCATTTCTAACTCTGATAATGGAAGTAAAATAAGTAACCAGAACACTATTAGCAGTAAAGTAGAAACAATAGTAATATAATACCACAAAAAAGACTAGTACATATAACAATAGACAATGAAGTTATTAAAATCAGTAGATATAGAAGAGATTTTAATGGCATTATAGAGAATAAATATTTGTAAAAGTATATAAATTAATTTATATTTATCTACATATACTGAAATAAGACAGAAAATTATCAAAATATTTTGCCATAAATTTTTAGACATAAGATTACAACATGAGAAGAAAAGCAACATACTAGGAAAATAATTGCTATTTGTATACACACATGTGTCTACACATATACAAGGGGTGAGCCACCAAAAGAATAGAATTATCTTCTGTAGGGCAAGCCCTTGTAGTACAGCCTTTCCCCGCTAGGTTAGTGTTCTAGAACCCGTCTGTATCATTGTACCAGCTGGCGTTGTTGTGAGAGACTGCGTTTGGCTTCAATGGATTTTTTTTATGATTTTTTCAATGTGTTTGCCCATTTTATAATGAATGATTTATGAGTACACCTGCCCACGCTACACAGTGCGCAGCAGTTTTTTGACCAAAAATGGCCTGACCCCATTGCCCCACCCTCTCTATCCACCCAATCTTGCCCTGAATGACTTTCTTTTGGTTCCTCAGATGAAAAAGTCCTCAAAAGACAAATGTTTTCCCAATGCAAAAGATTTGAAACAAAAAATGGCAGAAACAATAAAAGACATCAAAATCGACAAGTTCAAAAACTATTTTGAACAATGGAAAAATAGGTGTATTGCATCAAATAATACTTAGAAGGTGACTGAAGTTTAAACATGTATTAATAATTATACAATGTTTTAATAAATAAATTCCAGCTTTAGGGGGACCTCTCATATATCATATCATTAATTTATATTCATTCATTAATATATAAGGAAATTGTACCAAACATTCAGAGAGTGAGGGCTATCACATCAATTTGTTTAGGTTATGCCTTGTATAAGGGAGCTTAGTAACACAAGGGGACTGAATTCCAATGTAAACTGGGCTCACTAAGCCCTTCCATCATAGGCTTGTAACTATCTGGAGGAAGACTTTATTATTTTCAACAAAAGTTCCTAGTATCTTTTGGTGGCCTTGATGATTGCAAAGAATACAAACAGGCAATTTCCAGAAAAAAATACAAAAATTTTCAAATTATATATACAAAGCTTTTCACTGTACTTCCAATCAGAGAAATATTAAGACAAAAGGAAAAATTTATATTTACACAAATATCATATATATGTATGTGTATATATATAAAATATGTTAATAGATCCAAAGCTGGTATGGGTAAAAATAAATGAGTACTCCCTTTGCAAATATAAGTTATTAATAAGTATAGAAATTTTGGAAGATATCTACAAAAATATGAAACATAAATATTAACTTGGTAATTTCACTTCTATATATTTATTGTATATACAGCTTATACAAAGTTTCATGAACAATGATTTTATTTGCAGCCCAGTTTCTAAAATTAAAATTAAAAAACTACCTAGTTATCATCAATGCAATATTGGATAATCAATTATTTTAAACAATAGTACACATTAACATGTAAATACCTTTATTATGTAAATAAACATCCATAAGTCTTTATTTATCAATGTTAAAAAATCTCCATGCATTTTGTTATATTAAAACCAAAACAAGTTGCCAAAAAAATCAATCATTCAACAAATATTTACTGTGTGGTTACAAGGTGCCAAAAGCCAAATATCATGAGCAAAAATCTTTGCTTTTGTGTAACTTTAATTTTAGTGGAAGAAAAATAAACAATAAGAATAATAAATTATATATAAGAAGGTAATAAGTGTTAAGGGAAATAAATAAAACCTATAGAGTGTATGGCAGTAAAGAGTATGGGGGCATTTGTCTGCAATTTAAATGTAGTGTCCAGGGTAGAGTTCATTGAAAAGTTGGCATTTGAGCAAATGCTTGAAGAACAATGGAATGAACCATATAAATATCTAGTAAAAGATCTTTCTGCTGCTGAAGAGAATAGACAGTGCATAAACAATGAAGCATGCATGATCCTAGCTGTGCGGAGGAGGAAAATGAAGTGGGAGAAAGGTGGTTTCATAAGAGATGAGATGAGAATAAAAACAGGAATAAGACTTTTTAGATATCATCGCCGGTTAAGAATAGGGTGACATCATAATTTATTGTTGGAAACTAGATATTTGTGAAGTGAAGGTTGACCCAAACAAAATGAACATAAATAATATGCAAACATTTTATATATCAATCGGTTTGACAGTAATGGTATATTTAAAAAATTAAGAGAAAAATTAGATCTTTAACAAATTACATATGCATTACATTAAAGTGCAAACATACATTAAATGGGCAGCGACAACAGAAGAGTTTAGATCAGATGAATGTCAGAGTCTAATTAACTTTGAGAGAACTATTTTGGCTGGTATATTGAAAATAGACACTAAAACAATAGATAGAAACTTCTAGGTTAGTTAGGAGGCTATGACAGTCTTCTAGAACAGTGATTTTCAACCTTTTTCATCTCGCGACACACATAAACTAATTACTAAAATTCAGCAGCACACAAAAAAAAATATTCTATTTTTTGCCAATCTCATAAATAAATAGGGATAATTTTGATTCACTCATACCGAACATCTATTGTTTTGTTAGCTGTTGTTATTTTTTAATTGACAATGTAAAGGACGAGAAGGCAGTGCCCCTGACTAAAAGCAGGTATTGCATGTTTTAAAAATTCTTGTGACAAACCAGTGTGCTACAGTGCACCTGTTGAAAACTGCTGTTTCAGGAGAAAGATGTGGGCTTTTACCAGGATTTAGCATAATGATACTTTGGTAAACTTTTTATTAAGGAAATAAAATACAGTATCCCCCCACCCACTGTTGCGGTTTTTCCATCTCCTGTTTCAGTTACCCACAATCAACCACATTCTAAAATTATTAAAGGCCAGAAATAAACCATTTGTAAGTTCTACATTGTGTGTTTCATTCTGTATGATGAAATCTTCCACTATTCCATTCCATGTCTCCTGGGAAATGAATCGTTATTTTGTCCAGTGCATCCACCTTGTATACACTATACACTACACACACATTAGTCACTTATTAATGGTCTTTGTTATCACAGTTGTTATCGTATGTTTTGAGAGAGAAAGAGAGCTATCACATTTACCTTTGATTAAAGTATACTGTTATAATTTTTCTATTTTATTAAGAGTTATTATTGTTAATCTCCTACTGTGCTTGATTTATAAATTAAACTTTATCATAATTATGCATGTGTAGGGGAAAAAACATAGTATATAGAGGGTTGGTTACTATCTATGGTGTCATGCATCTACTGGGGATTTTGGAGCATGCCCTCTGTAGTTGGAGCGGGGCTATTATAAATCAAAGGCAAGTAGTGGTATATGTGTAGAGGTAGAATTTTGTATTTCAAATAAAGTTTTGAAAATAGATGCACATTGGTTGAAGAGGCTGTCTTTGTTCCATTGTACTGCATTTATGCCTTCGTCAAAGATCAATCGATTCTATTTATGGGGACCTATTTCTGAGCTCTATACTCTTTTCTGTTTATTCATGTGTCTGTTCTTTCACCAATACCATGCTGCTTTAATTATTGCAGCTTTATAGTAAGTCTTGAAGTTGGATAGTCCTCCAAATTTCTTTTTCTCCAGCATTCTCTTGGCTATTCTGGGTCTTTTGCCTCTCCATATAAATTTTAAAATCAGTTTGCCATTGTGTACAAAATAACATCTAGGTAAGATTTTGTAATGCATAGACCAAATTTTGATGGGGATTGTATTGAATCTATAAAGTGGGGAGAACTAACATCTTGATGATATTGAGTCATCCTTTCCATGAACATGGAATATCTGTTCATTTATTCAGTTCTTCTTTGATTTTGTATTTCAGTTTTCTAGATCTCATAAAAATTTTGTTAAATTCATACAAAAAATACCCATACTCTCAGTGCTAACATAAATGATATTGTAATTTTCTTTCAAATTCTACTTGTTTATTTTTGGCCTATAAGAAAGCAATTGATTTTGTATATTAACCTTGTATCTTACAAACTTATTAGTTACAGGAGATTTTTTGTGTGTGGATTTTTTTGGATTTTCTATATAGATAATTATGACATCTGTGAAGAAAGACAATTTTATTTCTTTCTTTCAATTCTGTATACCTTTATTTCATTTTCTGGTGTTATTGCATTAACAAAGGCTTTCAATACAATGTTAAAAAAAGAGTGGTGGAAAGAGACATACTTGCCTTGCTTCTGATCTTAGAAGAAAGGGTTCAAGTTTCTCCATTCAAGTATGATGTTAGATGTAGGTTCTTTGTAAATATTTTTTATCAAGTTGAGAAAGTTCCTCTGTTTCAGTTTACTAGGAGTTTATACCATGAATTGGTGCTCTATTTATTTTTATGAAAGAAAAACGAATATATGTAATCAAGATAGAAGTCTATGGTAGATTATATTTGATCCAACTATTTACTTCCTCAGCTATTGCTATGGCCCTTGTAGGAGAAATATATTTCCCAACCCTGTTGATTTTTGGGCTGAATCATTTATCTAATGGAATGTGAGTAGACATTATATGTGTTATAATCAAGCACAAGTTTTAAAAGTATATGATTGGCTTCTCTTCTTACTCCTTATGTTGTCTGTCTCATAATAATGACGTGCCCTAGAAATGGCGCTGCTCCTTCATCCAGGCTTGCAGAATAATAATACATGGCGAGGACATCCGTATTACCATCTACAATCTGAAGCAGTCTTATTTTGGAGGAGAATCAATCGAGTTTATTGTATAATTCTTGAACCTATTGCCAAGGGTTAGCATAGTCTAGATTTCTGAAACTGAGAAAAAGAAAGATAGATAAAGAATGAAGAGGGGTTTTTTTTTTTAATGATCCTGATGACCTCTGTCTATAAAAAAATGTTGGAATTGTCTCCCTTCTGATAGAGATAATCTGATACCTAACAATATAAAAGTTATCTTGGTTGCATACATAGAAAATCTAGGAACATAATAATCTTTCCAAAAATTTTCATAAGAAGTCTTTATAAGAACATGAAAAGACAATTAGGTTTATTGTACCTTAGGAAATTTCATAGATCTATTTTTTCAAATAAAGAATATGAAAATGTTAGCTCTTAGATTGCTTTCTGAATGTACATATTTTGACAAGTTCAATTCATTTTTAAAAGGTCATCTGTCCTAGTTCCTAAATAAATTGACTTTATTTGTTTTTGTCTATTCTAGATAATAAAAAGTACCTAGCTGCTTGAAGTACATCAGCTGCTATTAGAGGGAGAAAGACATAGATTAATTTCTTTTACCAGATAAAAGAAAAAAGACAGTATTTCTCTTACCAAAATTACATAAATATATAAAGCTTTTGATTGAATTATTGGTTTCCTCTGGCTATTTTTTTCAGAGAATATTATTAGAGGACTCTGCTATGGGAACCTGAAAGATATAGTTCCAAAACTTAAATATCAGAAAAGCAAAGATCAATAAGGGAAATAAATTTATTTTTTAAATCAGACATGAATATGAGATATAAGCTCTAAAGCAAATTAAATTCCCTAGGGCTGCTCATCTGTCAGCTACGACAGGTTTGAAGGTCATTGTTGCTGGCTATTTGGCTAAATTTCAACTCAATTTAAGCCCTGATCAGTGATTCAAAACTGACCCACACAGATGGGCAACCATGTGGGGCCCAGGTGCATATTAATCAGAAGATTCCCCTACTCCAAAAAAGGAATGGATGAGTTGTTTAAAAAGAAATTGTGAGGACAAATGCAGAAGGGTTGAGTGATGTGTCAAATAATTCTAAGACACTTTGCTTATCAACTCCTTGCTCTGTGGTGCCTTTTTGCCACTAGGATACGTACATCCTAGCCATATAAGTTATTTTTCCATAAGTGGAAGAAAGCAAGCAAGGACTGATATTTGTTTCAAATAATTTACACATATTTTAGCTTTATAGAATATAAGATATCTTAACGTTCTATTTTATGATTTTCTATAATGAAATAGAATTACTTTTTAATTATTTATTTATTTTGTGCCTAATCAGTTCTTAATGCCTTAGGGGTGCGGCAAACTGGAAGTGTGAAGTAATCAAAACACAAATGTATATGACTTGAGAATTCTATTTCACTTTGAATCTAAATTTAAATGATGTCTACATTAGTTTAAATATCATACCTCTTCTAGTATCTAATTATAGATCACAGAAAATAGTTTCAATTTTCTCAATATACTTTGGTAAAAATAACTTTGTATGGGCCAAATGATACTTATAACCAAAAATATAAAATACAGTAAAAGTCATTTGAATACATTTTATTCTCATACATTTTTATTTCCCAAGAAGATGCATTTATAAAAAAAACTATAATATTTATATGACCTGCCAAAATTACCCAGTAAAGCAAAAAAAAAAAAAAAATTGGTTCTCATGTCTTCACACTATGAATAGAAAATATAATAAAAATAATAATTGATTTTAAAAACTCTACAATGATTATCTTTCTATCAGACTCTGAAAATTCCTTACATGTAGATAAAACTTCCATTAGAAGTCTTATTTTGATAATTTAAGTTAATGCTAGAGAACTTTACTCTTTGTTATATAACCAAATACATCTTATTTAAATTCTCCCTCCTTTTCAATCATTGCTTTGTGATAACAACAACGAAAGTCATAGCAGCATTCTTAAATGAAAATATTGTCATTTCAATGAAATTTAGAATTTCTGACTTAGTATTTCATCCTGAACTTATTTTTTTTCTGTGATATCCCTTAGCACAAATCAATATTCTATGGCTATTTTTTTCACTATGTATGTATGATGATTGATTTATATTTCATAAATTATGAAAAGTCATAATTTTATCTCTTCAGGTTTATGTTTCTAATTTTTTGGAGAGAGAATCTTTAAATCATAATCTCAAATCAAATATGAATAATCACAATTTGTTTTATCCTTTGAGAGCTTTCCCCTTGTGGATCAGTTGACTCCATATTCTGTGGTTTCACTCAAAGAAGTAGGTATCACTTAAACATTTTCAGAATCAACACTGCCATATTTACTGCCAAAATACACACAATAATAATAATCATTGATGGTTCTGACTATTCAAAACTGGAATTACTATAGCCTTATGTATGTTATCTCAATCACCTTGATCTGTTGTGTAATCCCATGGCAGATTCTATTTCTCTTTTCTCTTATTCATTGCAATTGAAATTATATATTTTCCACTTAATCTATGTCATGTTAAAGACCTTCTTGGCATGCATCTGCCTTTTTAATGGGAAAATCAATAAAAATATGCTTGTCATATAGCATGTGGTCAATAAGCATTTGTTGAACAAAATAATGATTAGAATAAAAAGTTATTGTTATGGTTAACAAATGCAGAATCTGAAGCTGATCAGGTTTCAGTGACTTGCCCACCATCACGTAGATAAGTTGTATTAGAGCTGGGAGTCTAAAGACCTTGTATTTTTTTCATTTTTATTGATATATTTATTAATTTTTATTCTTGTTTATTTTGTTAGTTATCCCAACTTTTCCCCCCTCTGCCCCGTCCAATCCCCATTCCAACAGTCAATCCCCACAATGTTGTCCATGTCCCTGGGTCATTCATACATGGTCTTTGACTAACCCCTTCCCCTTCTTTCCACTGTCCTCCCACCCCCTTTCCTCTGGCAGCTGTCAGTCTATTCCATGTTTTCATGTCCCTAGTTCTGTTTTGTTCATTAGTTTATTTTGTTCATTAGATTCTTCTAATAAATGAGATCATACGGTATTTGTCTTTCACCAACAGGTTTATTTCACTGAGCATAATAGTCTCCAGTTCCATCCAAGCTTTTGTAAAGGGTAGCAATTCCTTCTTTTCTCTTTTGCTGCATAGTATTCCATTGTGTAAATGTACCACAGTTTCTTAATCCATTCAAGTACTGATGGCATTTTGATGTTTCCAACACTTGGATATTGTATATAGTGCTACTATGAGCACAGAGGTGCATAAGTTTTCTTGAATTTGTGTTTCAGGATTCTTAGGGTATATTTCAAGCAATGGAATCACTGGGTCAAAAGGCAGTTCTATTTTTAATTTTTTGAGGAAATTCTATACTGTTTTTAACAATGGCTGCACAATGCTGTATTCCTATCAACAGTGCATTAGGGTTCCTTTTACTCCACATCTTCTCAACACTTGTTGTTTGTTGATTCATTAATAATAGCCATTCTGACAGATGTGAGGTGATATCTCACTGTGGTTTTAATTTGCATCTCTCTGATGACTAGTGATATTGAGCATTTTTTCATGTCTATAGACCATCTGTATTTCCTCTTTGGAGAAGTGATTATTCAGATCCTTTGCCCATTTTTTAATTGCATTGTCTGTCTTCCTGGTGTTGAGTCATATGAATTCTTTATATATTTGGGAGATTAAATCTTTGTCTGATGTATCATTGGCAAATATGTTCTCCAATACAGTCTGTACTTTTTTTCATTTTGATGATGGTTAACCAGGCAGAAGCTTTATAATTTGATGTAGTCATATTTGTTTATTTTTTCCTTTATTTCCCTTTTCCTAGGAGATATAGTGACAAAATTACTGCTACATGGGATTTGAAATTTTATGGCCTATGTTTTCCACTAGGACTTCTATGGTGTCACAACTTATATTTAAGCTTTTTATCTATTTTGAGTTTATCTTGGTGTATGGTGTAAGTTGGTGGTTGGGTTTCATTTTGTTTTGTTTTGTTTTTTGTTTTTTTGCATCTCCCAACATCATTTATGAAAGATGACATTTTTATTTCATTGTATGCTCATGCCCCCATTATCAAATATTAATTGACCGAGAGACAAGGGTTTATTTCTGGGTTCTTTATTCTGTTCCATTGATCTGTGTGTCTGTTCCCATGCCAGCATCAGACTTCTTTGATTACTATGGCCTTGTAGTATAGTTTTATATCAGGTATTGTGATCCCTCTTATTATCTTCTTTTTTCTCAAGATTGTTGAGTCTATTCAGGGTCTTTTTTGGTTCCATATATATTTTTGAATTATTTGTTCTGGACCTGTGAAATATTCCCTAGGTATTTTAACAAGAATTGCATTGAATCTATAGATTATTTTGGATAATATAGATATTTTAATGATGTTAATTCTTCTAATCCATGAGAGAGTACATGCTTACATTGTTTGTATCTTCTTCAGTTTCTTTCTTCAGTGTTCTATAGTTTTCTGAGTATAGGTCTTTTCCTCCTTGGTTAAATTTATTCCTAGGTAATTTATTTTTCTTCTTAGTAAATGGGATTTTTTATTAGTTTCTTTTTCTGGTAGTTCATTGCAAATATACAAAGATGCCATCAATTTCTGAATATTCACTTTGTATCTCACTATTTTGCTGAGTGTTTTTCTTGAGTTTAATTGCTGAATTCATTTTTTAGGTCGAGTAGTTTTTAGTGGAGTCTATAGGGTTTTCTAGGTACACTGTCATGCTGTCTGCAAATAATGACAGTTTTACTTCCCCCTTTCCAGTTTGGATGCCTTTTATTTCTTCTTATTGTCTGAACACTGTGGATAAGACCTCCTCTAGCACGTTGAATCAGAGAAGTGACAGTGGATACCCTTGTCTAATTCCTGATCTTAAGGAAAACACTTTTAGTTTTTGTCAATTGGGTATGATGCTGGCAGTAGATTTTTTCATATATGGCCTTTATTATACTGAGATATGCTCCCTGTATTCTCATTTTGCTGTTTTTATGATAAATGAGTGGTGGATTTTATCAAATGCTTTTTTAACACCTATAGATGTGATCACATGTTTTTTGTCCTTCATTTTGTTTATGTGGTATATTACATTTATTGATTTGTGAGTATTGTATCATCCTTGCATTCCCAGAATAAATCCTACTTAATCATGGTATATGATCTTTTTAATGTATTGCTGCATTCTGTTTGCTACTATTTTATTGAGGATTTTAGCATTTATGTTCATCAGATATATTGGCCTGTAATTTTCTTTCGATGTTGTGTCTTTACCTTGTGTTGGAATTAAGATAATACTGTCCTCATAAAAAGAGTTTGAGAGTTTTCCCTCTTCTTGAATTTCTTGGAATAGCTTGAGGAGAACAGATGTTATTTCTTTTTTGAATATTTTCTAAAATTCATCTGTGAAGCCATCTGGTCCAGGGCTTTTTCTGCTGGTAGTTTTTGTTTGTTTGTTTGTTTTTATTATTGCTTCAATTTTGCTAGTTGCTATCAGTCTATTCAGGTTTTCTGCTTCTTCTTGATTCAGTTCTGAAAGACTGTATTTCTAGAAATGTATCCATTTCACTCAGGTTGTCCAATTTCTGGGCATATAGTTGTTCATAGTAATTTCTTATAACCCTTTGTATTTCTATAGTATCAATTGTTACTTTACATGTCCTCTTTCATTTTTTATTTTATTTATTTGGGTCCTCTGTTTTTCTTCATTAGTCTGGTTAATGGTTTGTCAATTTGTTTATCTTTTCAAAAAACCAGTTCCTGAATTCATTGATCCTTTAGATTGTTTTTTTAGTCTCTATGTCATTTAGATCTCTAATGAACTTGATTATTTTCTGCTTGCTCTAGTCTTTGTTTCTTGTTGTTCCTCTAGTTTTTTTTAGATGTAGGGTTAGATTGTTTATTTGAAATGTTTCTGTCTTCTTTAGGTAGGCTTGCATTGCTATGAACTTCTTTCTCAGGGCTGTCTTCACTGTGTCCCATAAGTTTTGTATTGTTATATGTTCATTTCCATTTGTTTCCAGATACTTTTTGATTTCTTCCTGATCTCATTGTTAAACCATTCATTATTTAATAACATGTTGTTTAGCCTCCATGTATTTGAGTTTTTTTCTTGAGGTCGGTTTCTAGTTTCAAGCCATTGTGATCTGAGTAGATGCTCAATATGATTGTTATTTTCCTGAATTTGTTGAGGATTGTTTTGTGACCTACCATATGTCTATATTTGAGATGATCTATATGCATTTGAGAATGTATATTTTGCTTCTTTGGGGTGAAATGTTCTATAAGTATCAATTATGTCCAATTGACCTAGAGTGTCATTAAATGCAGCAATATTTTCATTGATTTTTTGTTTGGAAGATTTATCCATTGTTGACAGTGGGGTGTTTAAACCCCCAACAATGGTGTTACTGCTGTCTATCTCTTTCTTAAAGTCCTCCAATATTTATATATTTAGCTACACCTATACTGGGTACATATATATTTACAAGGGTTATATCTTCTTGTTGGATTACTCCCTTAAATATTATGTAGTGACCTTCTTTGTCTCTTGTCATAGGCTTTGTTTTGAAGTCTATTTTGTCTGATACAAGTATTGCTACCCCAGCTTTTTATTTCATGTCCATAAAAGGAAAATAAAAAGGAGATTAAAAATAATAAAAAGGCTATGAAAAAGAAAATAGTGGAAAAAAAAGAACCAAGATTTGTCTCAGCAGTTTAGATCAGATCTTGCCTTCTGGTTTCTTCCTTTGGATATCGCATTAGTGCCTGAATCTGTTGCAAGCTGATGTCAGGTGCTGTTCACACCTGGCCCTCAGCTGTCTTTTCAAAGCTCAAAGTGATCCACAGTTTGTAGCTGATTCTTCTGGGCTTGCCTGCTCCCAGGATGGGCAAAGCTTCTCTGCCAAGCTGGCTTTTATTAGAACTGGCCCCAGGGATGTTTCAGCAAATGTCCCAAGGCACCATAAAATCTACCTCTGCCTCTGGCTCTGCCTGCTGGTCTGCTGGTCTGCTGTCAGTCTTAGACTAGTCTCAGACCCTACTATTTTTGAGAGGACTTCTGGAAGAAACAGGGGGCTGTGATTGCTGGATCTCCCTTGGCAGGTGCCTTTCAGACTTTAGAGAAGATGGCGGGTGTGTCCTCCCTCCCTTGAGCCATTAGCCTGAGTCTGTCTGGGATCATTGAGTACTGAGTCCCTCTGTACTCAACAGGGCAAGGCTCCTAGTAGGCTTCCAGAGCCCAGGTTTTGGGTCTTCCAGATGTCAGGGGGGTGTTTCTGTGGCTCTCCCACGAGACAGAAGCACCAGTCTTTTTTCCAGGATAGTATATAGGATGGCTGTACCCTACCACCAGTCTCTGATGACCCCTGAGTCTGTTTATGTTGCTGCTTCCTTAACAAGGTTAAAATGTAGGATAGGAGAAAAGAAAACAAACAAACAAACAAAACAGAACACAACGACAGAGCAAAACTGAAAAAAATGAACAAAAATGTTGCTGGGTGAAGTGAACAGGGTTTCAGCGGTTGTGGTAAGGGGAATTCTAGAGGGTGGGGGAGCTGTATCTCACAGGATAAGACAATTGACTTCCCCCTGGGAGGGGCTAGCTCTTCTAAGAAAGATGGCTGCTGTGGAGCCCAGGCATATCTAGGCCCCAAAAATCTCACAGCCATTCTCCCAGTTTCTCCGAAGTGCTTGCCACTCCAGCCAGACTCTCGTTGAGCAAATCCAGTCCTCACTGCCCTCCCTTTGCTGGGGCCCAAGGTGGGTAGCCACTAACACAAAACCTATGATTTCTCCCTTAAAGGAAAAAAAAAGATGATGGGTTTGTCTCCAGCAGTTTTGGTCTCTTCCCAGTGCAGAGAGCCTCTATGGTACAGAGTTCTTGATTTCCTGATCTAGATGTTCTAGTAATGTCCCTTGTGTGAGTGATGTGGACTCCCCTGTTGTACTTGGGTCCTGCTTGTTATTGGCATATTCTTTGGTGGGAACTTTCCTCAGCCTGGCTGACTAAGGAGCTCAACTCCTACCATGTTTGCCTCTGCCTTGAGTGTGGCTTGGATCCTAGTTGGGGCACATACAAGAGGCAGCCCATTGACCTTTCTTTCTCACACTAATATCTCTCCCTTGCAAATCAATAGAATATGTCCTGTATACATGATCTTCTTTCAAGTCTTGTGTCATCATGATGGGGTGGGGAAAAGAAGGTAAGAATCCAGGAGCAAAACTGTAACATGAGATGGGGCAAGGCTCTCTCTCCACTGTCTCTTGTGAGTCTCAGCTTGGAGCTTCTGCTGCTGCTCTCCCACCATGGCCTCTGCAGCCAGCACTGCCCTGACCACCTCTCTCAGACCGTGGCATTCCTGGCTCCTTGATCAGTCCGGCTCCTCCGCCCTTCCACAGCTTCCTCAGTCAGGCTCTGTCCAGTTCAGTGTTCTAGAAGTCCCCAGTGCTGGGGTGGCCACAGTCTCCTCTCTGGCAAATACTGCCATCCCCAGGCCCTGGCTCCAGCAGCAGCAGAGCGCCCCGGCCAGCCCAGCGCAGAGGGCACAGACACAAGGCCAGATGCTGATGCACCGCTGCTCCAGCAGCATCTTCTGGAGGAGGATTTTGTAAATTCCACAGAATGGCTCCTGCTCTGAACCTGTGCAGCCAGAAGCACTGGGATGGGTGGCTACGGCAGCAGAGGTCCCTCCAGAAGAGCTCAGGCCACCAGCCCGAGTGCCCTCACAGACTGACAGGCACTCACATATTTGCACACACACCTATACACTCATTTGCACCCACGCTCACTCACACATGGCCTCACATACACTTAACTGGATTTTCAAGTTGATTGTTCTGTAGTTTAGCTGCAAGACTAGTCAGAGGCTGGCAGCAAATAAACGGAGCTTCTAGCTACTCTGCAGGCTCTTGAAACCCATGTAGATTTCTATACAACCTAGAAGAATCTCACTCAAAAGCCCTCAGTCTTATCATCATATTAACATACACAGGTACAGACCAGCTTTCTTAACTAATAACCTCCCTGTCATCACTATCTAGTCAAGTACCAAACCTCATTCATTCTTTCTATTTTTAAGCAATTTTTAAACTTTAAAAAAGAAATCCATATATTCAGAACTGTTATTTGACCCAGCAATTCCACTGCTGGGATTATACCCTAAGAATTCTGAAACAGCATTTCAGAAGAACCTATGCACCCCAATGTTCATAGCAGCACAATTTAAAATAGCCAAGTCCTAGAAGCAACCTAAGTGCCCAACAGTGAGTGAGTGGATCAAAAGGCTGTGGTACATTTACACAATGGAATACTACACAACAGAAGGAAGGAGCTCTTGCCTTTCACAACAGCATAGATGGAACTAGAGAGCATTATACTAAGTAAAATAAGCCAGGCGGTGAAATACACATACCATATGATCTCACCTATAAGTGGAACCTAATCAACAAAACAAATATGTGAGCAAAATAGAACCAGAGACATGGAAATACAGAACAAACTGGCAGTGACCAGAGGGGAGGGAGGAGGGAGATAATGGGAAAGAAGGGGAAGTGTCAAGTAAAGGAACTTGTGTAAAGGATCCATGGACAAAGACAATGGGGGCAGGGGGAGGATTGAATGTGGAAGGAGGGTGTGGGTGGGGCAGGAGAGGGTAATGGAGGAAAAATGGGGACAACTGTAACTGAACAACAATAAAAAGAAGTGTAAAAAATAAAATAAAATATCCATTTATTCAATTAGTACTTTTTCTCAATACTCGGGTACCTGATTTTTTTGTATTATGTTTCTGATTATATAGCCAAACAAAAACACTGGTTGCAATCTCTTAAAATATTTTTATTTTTGTTTTATAACACAATTTTTGGCATAAATTGTCATCATACAGAGGTTCCAAATTGTATTGCATCTACGCCTGACTGTTTTCCTGGTCTGTGGTTAGGAGGTAGGGCAAGGTACAATTGAAGAGGCACAGCTGTGCTACCTTCATCTGCCAGTTTATACAGAATACATTTATACAAAATGCCTCTATAGTAGCAGTAGCAGTAGAAATAGTAGCAAGAGTAGAAATACTTATATCTTAGTTACCCCCAATACTCACAATCTTACTTTCAGCCAGATGCTACAAATTAACTTCTTTAATCTTTTTCCTTTTTATTTTTTAATTAATTAATTTATTTTTCCAAACACATTTGTCTCTGCCTTCCCCCCACCACTTTCCCTTGCCCCCTCCTCCCTCTCCCTCCTTCAATCCTTCCCCACTTTGGTTTTGTCCATGAGTCCTTGCTATATGTTCCTTGACTTGCCCCTTCCCTTCCTTTTCCCCTGCCCACCTCTCCCTCCTTCCCTCTTGTCTCTGTATGTTTTCTTTTCTTTCAATGTTGCTGGTCTTTTCCTTGCATCTTTGTTTTGTTGGTTAGGTTCCGCTTATAGGTAAGATCATATGGTATTTAAGTATACTTCGATTTTAAAACATTTTACTTCTGTGTGTCTGTCCTCTAGCCTGTTTTGTAAGCCACGTTATTTTGAATTATGAAGTACCCTCAAAAATGGGTGATTATTGCAATGATAGTCAGGATACAGTGATGTCAAAAAGATTAAATAATATACATTCTCAGGATTTTAGGGTCACTAAATCTGAGCAGATATCATAAAAATCCTATCACTTAGCATAACTCAAAAGTGAGGATCCCAGGGAATCTAATTTCCTTCTTCTACTCAGCTAATTTGTATTCTTTCTGAACTGAGAGTTTGGATTTTGTTGTTTTGATGTTGAATGATAGCAAAATAGATTCTTGAACCCTTGGTGCCCCTCTTTGCCAATATGTGAAACTGATTAGCTTGAAGAGTTCTTTTGATTTTCCCCCAGCTCGTTTTCCTTCTTTGCCCTTTGAAAGGCAAAATGAAGATGGGGTTAATAATTAGATTCTTTTTGAGTGATGATAGTTGTTTACATTTTTTATTAATAATTAAAAAGTCCCCTTAAAAGACTTTTGTTTACATTTATTTTTAATGGACATTAATTATTTAGGTTGTCATTAGAGTGTGATTTTTTAAATTTAATAATCACTATCTAATTTGAGGGAAGAAAGAAATTGCAAGTAACTTACCTTCTTTCACTAAGATGAGCATGTCTGTCCTTGTGTTTCCATTTTATTATTAAAGTTTGTTTTAATATCAAGGTAGAAAAGAAAGCCGTTAACTGAAATGGTAAACAATTAATTAGAATAATACAGAAAAAATTGTGCCACCTTGAATTCCCCACCATTTTGAGGTGGAATGCTCAAAATTAGAAGCCTTTCATCTGTGACTAGATGGTGTACAAAATCCTTAATTTATCTGCATTCTTTTTATTACTGAGAATCTAATCTGAACTCTTTAGTCAGATTTCTAACAAATAATAGGAAGAAATCAAAAACATTGATCTTGGAACTCTGTGATTGATAGTCATCTCTGGGAAAGTCCATCACATTGAGTCCTTTCCCTTGGTTATTGATTTGGGTTTCAATTACTCATCAGTTTAAGTTGAAGTCTGAGCTACAGAGGTATGGACAAACCCTGCCTCTTGTATTTAGAGAGGGATTCTATGAACCTGTTATGTGTCTGGCATATTTCCCAAGGCTAGGTATTAATAAGTATTAAAATGACTTCAAGCAATTGATAATTTGGTCCGATCATTACAATTGTTGTTTCATAAATCATAGAAAGGTGAAATCGTACAAAATGCATCCTTCTGCGACAGACTTCAGCATAGTTTCCTTGAGATTCATTGAAGTTATGTGTATAAATAGTTCTTTTCTTTTCATTGCTGAACAGTATTTCATGGAATGGATGCATCAGAGTTTATCTAACTATTTATCCATTGAAGGATATTAGGGAAGTTTCTAGTTTTGGGTTATTACAAATAAAGCTGCTGTAAACATTCATGTACAATTTTTGTGTGAAAATTGATATTTGTGTCTCTGAGATATAGGTCCAAGAGTGCAATTGCTAAATTGTGTGGTAAGTCTATTTTTAGTTTGAAAAGGAATTACCAAATGATTTTGTAGAAAGCTGTACTTATATAAAACTTCTAAAAATAAAAGTAAGAACATCTTTTGGGAAGCTTGGGCTAGGTAAATACTTAAAACCAAAAGAAAGATCAAATGAAAAGAAAAATTATAAAGTAGACCTCCTTACAATTAAAAATGTTTGCTCTGTGAAAGACTGTTTAAGGCACTCATTTATGGTGTCTTCCTAATGGCAGTCTAATGTGACTCATAAGTTCTACTCAAGTGAGAGAAGATCCCAATTCTTCTAACTGTATCAGGTATGTAAAACAAGTTACATAAGGAATAATGAATTGCAAGATGAAAAAATCAGTAAAAAAAAGCTATTATCAGCATGTTGGTTTTTCCCACTAAATATTTTGCTTTCCAGTTTGGTGGCATAATGCCATTCCCAAGTCCTTGGACCACACAAGAGCTTTAATTCCAGGAAGAGTGAGGGGAGAAGCCTAGTATTCCCAGAGAGTACAGAATGTGAGAACAGCCATGACCATAGTACCATGGCATGAACTACCCTCTATTGTGTTTACCAATACACCTACCCATTTTCTTATTAGGCTGTGATTTAATTAAAGACAAAGAAAGTAAACAATAAAGCATAAGAGGGTAAGAACAGAATAGATGCAGAATAAGTAAACATTAAATTTATTGGCTTCTTACTTTAAGAAGGACATAGGGCAAAGTATGAGTGGAAGACAAGTTTATTTTCTAAAGTTGTACTTTCTGAAAACGGAAGTAAATATTTTATAAAATTAAGTAAATCTAACAGAAGTAAAACTGGATCCATCGTATAAAAGAGAGGTAATTCTAATTTTATAAAATTATGTGTATGCCTTCTTGCCTCTGACTAATTTTGGTTTTCAAGAAACTTATTCCTCTCTCCCTTAGAAAGCTACCTGCATATTGCAAACTAAAACATGGACTGTTAACATCAACGAAGTATCTAAGCAGAGATATTAAGTGTAGAATTGAAAAAGAGAATACAGCTTCAGAAATGTATACTAGATAAGAGATACAAAATGAATGTGAGATTCAGCTGCATAAAAATTCTGTGTAGCCCAAAGGGAAATTAGATTAAGATAAGAGAAGCATTTCCAGAAATTTAAAGATGTCTAATAAAACTCAAGAGGAAAATCATCAGTCATGGAGACTAAAAAAACAAAATAGGAAGGTTTCAGTTTATTATTATTTAAATTATACAATTTAATCATGTGTGTGTTGATAATTAATGACATTATCAATAATTCTTGAGAATCTTCTCATAGATCTTTTGAACTTTATCCTGTAATTAAAATTATCTGGCATATGGTGAAGAGGGGATTGAGTTGGCAGAAGGGGGCATATTTTCCATCATGAAAACCATTGTGTATGTAGACAGCCAAATAAACTTTCCTTCAGATAAGGCCAGAAGTCTAAAGAAATAAGTCATTTTTAAACCATCAAGTCAAAATATCTTACTAGATTAAAATTACTAACACAAATCACTAAGAGAGAATGGAACAACATGATCAAAGTCTCTTTATAAATCTTCTAAATGATATGTTTTATTCATTTGTGTACATACTCCCACAAATTGGTCTTTTTAAAATGACTTTCTTTTTTCAATATTTTTAACCCATTGTTCACTCAGTTTTACTAGAATAGGTTCACTGTGTAGGTAAGTATTCCACTTCTTTTTGACTGATTCCTTGGATTCTAAAAATAATACCATAAAAGCTGTGAAATTTCTCATCATATTAAAATAGTACTAAATAAATATTGCTCGATCATAGTTTTATTTTTTTAGATTTTTATGTGAGTCTGTAGGAGAGTAAAACCTCAGTGTTACAGATATCAGATTTTTCCCACTCAATGACATTTTTTGGTATTCATCTACAATTTATTTAAAGAATTTTATTCTGGAATAGAAATGAATCATCTGTTCTCTTAGCAATGCCTGAAGATACTCAATAAAATCAATGAATTGTGACTATTATACAAATTATAAACTTTAAAATGTTGTTCAGAAATCTATAGCAGATATATCATTGTTCATTTGATGGTGATTTATCAAATTCTTCATAAATTTGCTTATTTTCAGTTATTTCACATTTGATATTTGACTCATTCTGACTGACTGTATCTTTCCAAAGCACTACTGAGAATGTTTAAAAGGATGTCAATAAATACTTTAGTGTGTTTGAAATAAACAAAAGATTTCTGTTTAATAATACACTTTTTATTCAGAAAATAATAGATTATTTTTAAATGTATATCTAAAAACTTCATAGTTGCCATTGTGGTTTTCAAATAGTCAAAATAAGTGCACCATAAATACTGCTAATCATGAAAAAACTAACATATAAATCACCTGTTAGTTTGTTAACTAGGTCAAGATAACTGATTTCCATATATATATGTTATATGGTTAACTTATAGGCAGCTTGTACAATCATCAGTGTCTGGATGACCTAAGATGTCTGATTATATATATATATATATATATATATATATATATATATATATATAATCCTTTTCTCATTCGTAAGAATAAGCTGCAAACTTCTTTTTAAGGGAATCTGTCAATAGCTCACACAATTTAAATGATCACAATTTGACAGAGAAATTCAACTTGTATAAATGTGTCCTTTACATATATTTATACTTATGCACAAGGTATGCAAATAGATGTGTTAAAAGACATACAAGTGTATATATGTTAGAATAAATTTCCCCAACAAAACAAATCATAGAGCACATGTTCTATACCTGACAGCAGGCTGAAAATACTGGGTCTGCATTGCCCCTCTACAGATTGCTCCTTAGGTGGAGACTCTACATCTGGAGGAACAAGCCAAGAAGGGTAGTAACCGCCATCCTTTTAACAGTGACATTCAGAGAGAGCAAGAAAGCTACTCAGCAGAAGCCAGCTGTTGTCTGCAACTTCAAGATTAAGAGAGTGGTTCCACCTAGGCTGTCTAAGGAGACTGCCTTTATTTACAACAAAGATTGGGGAAGTTCATGATTAAAGGTGAGTAAGAGGAAGCTGGTAGCTCTTTGATGCAAATACTAAAACAATGACAGCTCAAATGGAAGTTTAATACGATGAGAACCAGGAAGTTTAACACAATGAGAACCAGGAAAAGGGAAAGCTAAAATGAACCTTTGGGAATCAGCTCATAGAATAGTAACATTCTGCTCCTGCAAAGGGGCCCGAAAGATTTGGATCAAACTGTGAAGCAATTTAGGCTCAATGATATTGTCAGACGCTAATTCGAGTCCACTTGAAAACACAAAGAATGTGTGTTATAAACTGAACTATGTCCCCCTCAAAAATTCTTTTAAATATGAGGACAAAAAAAATAAAATAGGAAAAAAAAAAAAAGAGGAAGACATTGGAGTGATATTGGAGAGAAACTCATTCAGGATCCCTGGAATAGCAATTTCAATTTGCCATGCTAGTGTCCTGCTTTGGGGAACCAGGAGATAACATACTAGGTACAAACATTGACATTGACGCAACGAGCACCATGTATATCAAAATTCTGAGACCTTCCCCCACATCCAATGACCTTATAGCAACCAACAAGATGAAAGCGGCTAAGGTCATGAACATTACTGAAGTGGAGAAGAAAAAGGGAATGACCTCCATGAACCCAAATATATGAAGCAAGGGAGATTTTAATAGAATCTCAGGTCATATGTTCACTGATAAATCAGGAGGCAGAAAAATCTAGTTTGATGCTCTTAATGTGACACCATTTGTACATTATAGAAACAGAAATTTGGGTGTATAACCTTTCCATTTAGTTATTACTGACTAATAAATCACACAAATGCTTATACACTAAAATCACAATTTATTTGGCTGACAATTCTGTGCATTGGTTGTACGTATATTTCTCTCGGACAACTTAAATGACCTCTGCTGGGCTCTCCGGTTAACTTATAGGCAGCTAGTACAATCATCAGTGTCTGGATGACCTAAGATGTCTTTATTAATGTGTTCTGTATTTGGCTGGATGGCTCTTTTGTGAGGCATCTCAAGTCTCTGCAGTTTGGTATTTCTTAACCCATCAGGCTGTCTCTGAGTGTTTACCTAGGGATTTCTGGTTTCTGAGAAAGCAAGGAAGGCCAAAATTTAATGAACAAGCATTTCTTGTCAGGTCTCTGCTTGCATCACATTAGGTAATGTCTGATTAATCACACCATGTTAAAATTTGAATTTGCTTGCCATTTATTTTGCCGTTATTTTGCCACTCAAACTATGCTTTGCAGACTATAGCAAGAACACTGCCACTGTGTGTGTTAAATTGCATTATCTTAGCCTCTACTAAGATATAATATGTGAATCTGTATTTTAACAAGATTTTATGTGATTTATATGTACATTACAGTTTGAGAACTATTTAAACTTAGCAGAAAAGTGCTTATCTATGTAAAGCTTTTTGATTTGCAGTTAATGTAAGGACAAATGCTATAACCATTTATTTTATAACAGAAGCTGTAAGTGTGTAATATGCTAAGTGGGAAAAATTTAGTAGCGTGAAATTTCATAACAAAATCATCACAAATTTAAAATTGTAATATTCTATATATAGTGTTTATTTTGAAAAGTATATTTCATATATATTAATATTGAGTTAATTAACATAATATTAAAAATATGCAATCAGAAAAAATCACTCTACAAAACTATTCCATTATATTATAAATTTTAAAAGTAATCATTGATTTATCATCAAGTTAAGCATGTTTGGTTACTGAAGTATTTCTCTAATCTATTACTCATTTGATCCCATTTTCATCTTTCCAGAGCAATTTTTTTATTACTGCCTACATAAGCCATCTTAATTATGTCTATTCAACTTCTCTATCTGGACTCAACTTTGAGACCATAATTCCCTTGTACTTCTCAATTTCCACAAAGTTTCTGGATGATGGCATGGTTGTTACATTCCTTTAAATGGCTTTCCCTACAAAATTTATAACCCTTATCCAGATTGCTTTCTTGGGCATCAAAATCACATCCATTGCATATTGCACATTTTAACTCTCAGTCAGATAATTCATTACAAATTCATTTCTCCCCATTTATCTCGTCTAACAAGTGCCTTGACTGTCTCCCTGTTTCTCACTGGAATAAATGTATTTCTTCAATGCTTATTAAGCACAAATACATTTTTATCATATTATTTTGTCATCTCCTTTGCTTCCCTTTTACATGATAGGTAAAGAACATTTAAAAATTCATTAAATAATACATATTTTTAGTATGTTATGCATATTAAAAGTGCTTGCATGATCTTATTCATTTTATATTTTCAATGTCAAATACATTTAGTTAAAATCAATAGAGCACACACATATCTATGCAATGCATAACTCAAAAGATTCACTGATTTTGAAGTACCTTCTGAATAAAATGTAGTCAATCTGCTTTTCAGACTTTCCATGCTCTGGTTAAAAGCTGTTTTTATTAGTTCCTATTTTTTATTTCTTTTCGCTCAATATAATCAAAGTACCTCTTTCTCTATCTTGCTTTTCTTTGTGCTGTGCCTATTTGGTTTCATTGTGATGTGTTATTTCCCTCCCATGCCCTAGTAGTCCCTGTTAGATGTTTTTTGCATTTGCATTGATTCTCAACCTTAGTAGAAATTTGAAGTCATCTTTTATCTAGCATACATATTATTATACATGCTAAATCTACCCATGAATGACAGATGAAAATTTATGAGAGAGGCCTAGTTTTTTTTTTTTTCTTGCATAAAAACAATGTCACATCACTCTTCCCTGTGCTTCCATTTGAAACATTGTGTTAATTTCATTAGGTTTATGTCAGCAAGGAGTTTTGCAAATTTCTTATGGTTTGATACATCTAGAGATTTTCATTTTTGCTCTTATCTAAATTTCCACCTCGTTCCAAATTTTTTTCTTTAATTTTGCTTATAGCACACAGATCTGCTGGGAATATATTTCATCAGTTTTCATTGGCTAAAAGTTTTTTCTCCCAAATTTTTCAAGATATTTCTGATTGCACAATTCTGGGTTGGGAAAGACCTCCCCTCTCCCACCCAGTATTCTGATTTTCAGTTTCAAAATGTAAGCCTGTTTCTAATCTATGATTCTCTGTATGTAATATGTTTTTTGTGTCTGGGTACTTTTGATACTTTATATCTTTGATTTTCAGCAGCTACATATGAAGTATCTAGGTGATTGTGTATGTGAATATGTGTATGTGCTGTTCATCTTCTTTGGAGTATACTGTGATCTATGATTCTTGGTTATGAAATTTGATGTCTTTTTCATTATTTTTAGAACATTCTCAGACAATTTTTCTTTAATTAGCTATTCTTCCCAATTTCATCTTTCCCTTCTCAGATTCCAAACACATGCATTGTTTCTTTTAATTGTCCCACAGATTTTGAATGTTCGCTTCTATTTTTTCCATAATCTTTCTCTACATAGTTCACTATGGGTAATTTCTGTTGACCTATTTTTCAGTCTGTGTTTTCCTTCAACTATGATGAGACCACTTATGAACCTTTGAAATTAATTCTTTATCTTTGGTACTGTAGTTTCCACTTCTAGCATTTCTATTTAACTTTTATTATATCTATTACTTTCTGAAATTCCTCATCAAATTATGCATATTTTCCATTTTTCTCACAGGAAGCTTTAATGTATATATGCATTGTATAGTGAGATAGTTATTTAAAAGTCTCTGTATTGTAGTTCCAACATCTTGTTCTATTTTTGAGTCTGGTGTTAATGTTTGCTTTGTCTCTTGGAAGTGGATTTACTTTGTGTGTGTGTGTGTGTGTGTGTGTGTGTTTATGTTCCTTATAATTATATTTGAGTGCAAGACATTGAATTCTGGACACAGAACAGAAGATACTGACAAGAATAACATTTATGCCTGGAAAAAAGGCATATTTTTTCTGCTTGATGGATAGTGTAGATATTTTGTCACTGTAGCCCAGAGCTGAGATGGCTTTGGGTTTTGTTTTATCTTTCTTTTTTTGTAGGGGGTTGTTGGTTTTCATTATGATTTCTTTCACTGCATCACTGCCATAAAATTAGTTTCGATGTTCCCTTGTGTAGCAGGAATACTTACACACACACCCCCCCCCCCCACACAAATACACACATATATACATACATATTAGTATATATTAAATGACTAGATACCATATGATCCAGAAGTATGGAGTGTGTGTGTGTGTATATAATATTATACACACATATATATATGTGTGTATAATATTATATATATTATATGTGTGTATGTGTATATATATATATGTGTGTATATATATATATGGTCTGTCCAGAATGTATCTAGCCATTTAATGTGAAAATAGAGACATTTCTTGAAAAAGATGCAAGATACAAGAAATATTGTGCATAGGACAATGATACCTCAGTCTCCTTCAAAGTACGTATCTTGGGACCTTACACAGTTCTAATTGCCATTAGCTGCCCTATAGAATTTTTCTGAATCTCATTGATGGTCTGAAATCTCTTCCCTTTCAAAGGTGGTTTTAGTTTTGGGAAAAGCCAGAGGTCAAGTCACAGGGCACCAAATCTGTGTGTGTAGGGGGAGCAGAGTGACCCGGGTGATTTGATATTTTGCCAAAAAATTCTACATGAGACCTGATGCATGAGCAGGGGCATTGTTGTGATGAAGCTGCCAGTCACCAGGTGCCCGTAGTTTTGACCTTCTGAAACATCCTAATAGTTTCCATGGAGGAATGTTCAAGTGTAATGCAAAATTGGATGCAGATTCATTGCTCTACTCGCTCAGTCATTTTGAATGTGATGGCCGCGCAGTATACATGCTCACTCAATGACGTCTACCACCCCCACTGACTAGTACAATGAAGTCATCATTGTTCACGCATATGCGTTCCAGTCTACTCTCCAGTTGCCAGGTTACACGGATGTTGCACAAACTGTTCTTGTTACAGCAACAATAGCTGGACTTTCATAAATATATATATATTTATGTACATAAATATATATATATATATTTCTTTAAATAAATGTTTCTGCTCAATCCATTCACACCCTTGTCCCAGAGTGGGTCTCTGTCTCTGCTTGTGACCTTCACTCAGGGGTAGAGTAATATTCTCTGTGACTCTGTTAGTGATAAGTATTGGTGAAGCACAGCTGGAATTTTCTGTTGTTCATTTTCATCTTCCATTTTAGGCAGGTCTTATTTCTCTGCCCAAATAATTATCCAAGAAGTAAATCAAGTGCAAAATTATTTCCTTGTTTATTATTTTCTTTCCTTTCTTCAGTAGAATATTTACTTTCTCTTTTGTGAATACTATAGTATTTTATTTATTCCTCTTCTTGGTGATTTCCACATTTTATTTTGAGATGCATTTGCTTAAATTCCATGTCTCCTATGAGGTGTTGGGCTTTCAACTCTTTACAATGTTATGCTATAAATTTTATAATAAAAGTAGGTAATTTAAAAATTAAATATAAATTAAAAAGCATAAGTAGAACAGAGTGAGTTATCAATAAATACTCAATGAATAAAACCACCTTTTAATATAACTTAGTGTGGTATGTATATTTAGAGGGTATGTGTGAGGGGGTATGCGTGTAGAGCTCAGTATCAATAGCTTATAGCTTAAAATACACATTGTAAAATGAACAATTTCATGTATAAAAATAAAAATGTTATATAAAAAGGAATATGAAGAATGAATCATAAGCTTTTCTCCTAAGTTATTGGCTTCAGGTTTCAGGCTAATTATTTTATTAAATTAAAATTTCTACATCATTTAAAGTAGGATAAGGATGTAATTTTCTGTGAGTAATCTCACAAAATTTCGCTGACTTTGCAATGGTACCATATTTTATTTCTTTGCAGTACATCCTATTTAAGGAAAAGGAAAGGTGATATAGTAGAGCTACTAGAGTGATGTTGAAGGGGCACTGGATCTCCTATAATAGTAATAGTTGAGCACCTTTATTATAGCCTAATGCCAGGATTGCATGGAATATATTAAAAGGTATGTCTACTCTCTTAGCCACTTTCCATTAGCATTCATATGAAATTTCATCCTTCGTCATACAAAAAACTTAATTTTTAATTGACACTGAAGGGATTTTTTTGAATATGCAAAACTGCATATCCTTCTTTGGCAATCAACTTTACAAATCTGCATTATTTATACTGCATATATTTTTTATTCTTTGAGATGCTATGGTTGTTTGAAAAATATTAAACATCCTTTCCCTGTGTGGACATTAACTGAGAAATTCTCAACCTTAGAATATTTTCATAACCAAAACATGTGACCATTATAACACAATGGAATACTACTCAGCAGAAAGAAAGAAGGAATTCCTGCCCTCCATGACAACATGGATGGAACTGGAGAGCATTATGCTAAGTGAAATAAGCCAGGCAGTGAAGGACAAATTTCATAGGATCTTACCTAGGAGTGGAAACTAAACAACAAAACAAACAATTGAACCAAAAAGGACCAGAGACATGGAAATAAAGAACAAACTGACAGTAACCCAAGGGGAGGAGGAAATGGATAACAGGAGAAAGAAGGGGAAGGATCAAGTCAAGGAACATATACAAAGAATCCACGGTCAAGGACAATAGGGTGGGTATTGTCTTTGGGAGCTGGGGTTGGACAGGGCAAGGGAGCGCACTGTGGGGGAGGAATGGGGACAACTGTTACTGAACAACAATAAAAAATACCAAAAACACTCAAATATTTAATGTTGTCAATTAATTTACAAAACACATTTCTATTTATATCTTGTGCAAAGTAAATGTAGTTTAGAGAAATAAAATGAATGACTCTAGTAGAAGATCAGTACATAAAATATTTTCAATAAAAGATGAACTAATTCCTGTTTAATATAATGACACATTTTGAGTAAATTCATTGAGGCAATCATTATAATTACAAAATAAATTTTAAATTATATTAATTAACATAACTTTTTATCTCACTTAAGTTAAATGGAGTGATTTACTTCCAATGAATTATTGGTATAAAAAGCCACACTATTTTCCTGTAAAAGTGCATGTATACATACATTTTTTCCCTTTTTTCCCTTTTCCATAATGAAAATATTTACTATAGTTATTAGAAGTATCTGTGTAAAGATATAACCATTGTATTATAGAGCTAATATAACCATCACTTCAATTTTATTTTATATGTATAACCTGACTTTTAATGTTTTCTGGACTTCTTCATCTGGATGTATGCTTCACAAAAAAATCTTTGTCTATTCCTTTTAATTCAAGATTGGTATGTAATATATTTCAACATCTTATATAAAAATGTCCCCATCATACTTTTTAAAAAACTTTATTTATTTATTTTTAGAGAGAGGGGAAGAAAAAGAGAAAGAGGGAAGGAAACATCCATGTGTGGTTGCCTCTCATATGCCCACTACTGGGCACTTGGCCCAAAGCCCAGGCATGTGCCCTGACTGGGAATTGAACAAGCAACACTTTGGTTGCCAGGCTGGTGCTCAATCCATTGAGCCACACCAGTCAGGTCCCATCATACTTTTCTTCAGGGCCCCAATTCAGGTAGATTAGATGGCATCATTATCTGTGACAACAATATAGTTGTGAATGTGTTTCTTATAGATGCAGTAGCAATTGCTGAAATATATAATCTTCTCTTTTATAGTTATTATTCCTTGGCATTTTTGCCCTGATGAAATGGTCCAACTAATTTATGAATAGGCAGTTTGCCACTCAGACAGATGGCTCTGAATGAAGCCCAGAGAGCATGAATAGTCCAAAAATGCCGATGTTGACAGGATTTTCAGACATAAAAAATCAAATGTCTGTCAGTGTCTTAAGATGTGTCATCACTAATCCACTATTTATTAGATTATATTCTAATACAATTTTTTTCATTCTCATAAAGAGTGATTATAAAGAGAAGTATTTTAATGGAAAATTCAGAGCTGGGCTTCCTGTTCCAAACAAAAAGCAACATTTTATCTTCAAAATGCAATAAAATCAAACTTAACATATAATTCTATTCCATGACTTTTATGGCACTGGGACAAACTTGGCCTTGCCAATAAAATGAATGGGCATATTGCCTTAAAGATAAAATTTTTATCATAGCCTCAATGGATATTTGTTCACATTTGATCTGTATTTCTTGACTATAAAATCTAGTGAACTAAATTAGATTACTTCTTAGTATTATTACTTTGGTATATAATAAATCCTGATTATGATACACTATGAAAACAGCGTATATTAACTTGAAGCAAAAGCATGTCTAACACACACGGACACTGTTATCAAACAGTATTTATAGTTAGTCATATGGATTTAAATGTCTACGCATGTTACCAGTGTAGATAGACACTGCCCTTATCTGTCATGTTTTCTTCATAATAAAAGGGGACCATTTTGTTAAAATATCTCTGATGTGATGTTTGACGTAAGTAATGGCATGGGGGGCAAAACTACTTGTCATAAGGTTTCTTTAAAAAAAAAACTTTTTGTAATGTTACACTTCAGTGAATTTAGAAGAAATAACTGTTTTATGAGGCAGGAAATAAGTTATACCATCTAAATATTACTGCATCTAAATAGCAATTTTACTTGCAAAGTCATTTGGGATTCTATATACTGTCACTTCCTTTAGAACTAGAAAAAAACACTCTTTTAAAAACTTGCTTTAAAAGAATAAATAAAAACTTGCTTGAAGACAAAGAAAGATGAAATAAGAGAGATAAAATTTATTTAATGTATACGCATTAAAATAGTAATTTGCAATTTTGCTGTTAGATAAATAAAATAACAATACTAGAAAATTTGAAAGTCACATGGAAAGGTTACCAGCATTTATAGACTTGCAGCTTTAGAACAAGCATACCAAGAATCAATAGTTGTAAATAGAGATTTCATTTAAGGAATCACAATTTACAGTCTTCTCCAAGAAGCTCAGTTGCCAATATAAGTAAGCTTGGGACTCTAGCAAAAACTGCGGGATGGCTAGTTGATTAATAATTTACAAATATTCCTATATCATCACAGTGTGCAGAAACATGTGAGAGAGAAAAATGATAAAACATAAATCTTATTCTTTAGAAGTTCAATATACACTTTGTGAAAAAGGGCCCATCTCAAAATGATGGTGTGTATAGAATCAAACGAGAAGATATAATATAAAGGGTATACTTAATTTTGATAAAGGGTATACGTATTAAAACAATAAATTGATTAATAATCAGGTACAATGAAAAAGAAAATTCAACAATCTGATGAAAAGAGGATATTAAAAGATAATTTTTAGAATTGGCAATTTTATAACAGTTGTTTAAAGTGAAACTGATTAAAATTTTATTTGCAAAAGAAAAATTTCTGAAAATACCTTTGACACTTCCTCTTCATTTCTGATATCATGTTGTTGTTCCTTTTATAAAATGTTAAAGTTTCAATATACAGCAAAGTATATGTAACATATAACTAAAATTACAAAACATGTACCTAAAATTACAGAGTGTATAAATCCTACCAAAAATTGCAAGATTAAGAAAGAACTATGTATTAGTAAGTGGGAAACAAAGAGCCTCAGAGAGCAACATTTTGGATGAGAATGCTAGGCAGTGGTGTATCTCAGGGATTACCAGCCAGCAAGAAATATATTTATGAATAAAATGTGCGTTATCTAAGGTGGAAAATGCATACCTTCTTTGCATCAGTTGATTTAGGGGGTGGGGAGAGCAGGGTTGTGCCAGATATGACAGGATTCCAATAACAGGGAACAATGATGTAAGAATGGAGACAAACCATACTTGCTGAAAGCAGTAAAGTTGTGGCTTCAGTTAATTAATCCTATGCTTTGTAAAAACCTATCAGAGTAGAATAATGCCCTATGATACTGGCATGTTCTAGCAAATAACTGATTCAGAAAAATTCAATTAATTTAGTAAAAGACAAAGATAAAAGGAACTAGCATAGCATTGTATGAAGTTTCAACAATAAAAAAATAAAGTGAACTAAAAAGTATCAAAGGCTAATAGATAATGAACATTTACCAGAAATAATACACCCATTTAAGAGATGAGTATTAAGATCAAATGTTTCTCATGAAATCAAAATAATCAATATAATTATGCTTTTATACATGTTGGTAGGTACCAGATTCATTTTACTATAACAGGTACTGTAAAATACCTTGATAAATTACGAAACCAATAACAAAAATTAACATATCAAAAAACAAAGCATTAGAGAACAACTTGGAAAGTCAATGTTGAGAAACCACATTCATTATTGATAACAAAAAAGAATCATATTGAAGTATACTAGATTTTTTCACAACCTTCCTTTCCTTTCTCTAGAGATTATTCCCATTCATGAAGCATACCGATGAACAAAAAGCAGATTAGGGTTGAAGGCAGGCTTGCTGGACTAGAGACAAAGGAAAATATTAGACTGCAAAGTAACTGTGTGTGTATCACTACCCTCTGTCCTTTCCCCTCTCATGTAATAAGTTATAATAAGTTCACTGAAATTCCTTATGTTACTTCAGACTAAAGATGGTGGTGTGCTTTTTTTTAACCTCATGACATTCAAAAACATCAATTCTTATCTCCTTTTCTTTGGTTTTATCCAACTTTACTTTTAAACTCACTTCAAAATAATTTTCTCACAATTCATAATGTAAATCACATATTTGCATTAAACACAGTCATTTGATACACTAACCCAAAAGCCTAAAAAACAATGAAGTCAGAAAACGAAGACTGGGACCTGTGCCTAGGAAAACTGATCTTCCATCACCCTCAGTTCACAATACTTTGATCCCTTTTTTTGGACTGGTATTTTGGTCTTTGTTGAAATTTATCATTATTCTCACAAGAATGTTCTGGAAAATGTGAGGGAAAAAATATGATTTTTATCTACAAGGACATGCGGAGAGTAGAATGAAGGAGCCAGGTAGGCCTTAATAAGTTTCCTGCAGTGAAGGCTGCTATAGTTTCCGAAATCTGCTCCAGGCCTCTCCAGTCTCCTTTCCTGCCTCCAATGTCTCCTGTAAATGCCTGGTAGCTCAGATTCAAGTGAGTGCAAATTGCCCCTGAATACACTGTAATGTGTTCTGCAAGTCTAAGAAAAAATATATCACAATTGGAAAATAAGCAAAAAGCATTTTAAAATGCTCAGGAAAAATATCTAACTACTCATATCAACAGGTATGCAATATTTTTATTCAGAATGAAAATACGAAAACAGTTTTCAAATGTTAATTTGATGTCTTTTAGTGCTTCTGCTATTTTAGTTTCACCTCTGCCACATTAGCAAAATGTTTCCCTTTGAGGACTTTTTCCACCCAAGGAAACAAACAAACAAACAAAAAAAAATTGCTTGGGGAGAGATCTGGTGAAGAGGGAGGGTGGGGCATGTTGGTCATGCTGTTTTTGGATTGTTTGTCTTCCCAGAATGAAGTCATGTGAGTTCTTTATATATTTTGGAGCTTGAACCCTTGTCTGAGGTATCATTGGCAAATATATTTTCCCATGCCGTTGGTTCCCTTTTCATTTTGCTGATGTTTTCTTTAGCCGTGCAGAAGCTTCTTATTTTGATGAAGTCCTATTTGTTTATTCTTTCCTTTATGTCCCTTGATCTAGGGGACATATTGGTGAAAATATTACTGTGTGGAATATCTGAGAGTTTCCTGCCTATGTTCTCCTCTAGGACTTTTATGGTATTATGACTTATATTTAAGTCTTTTATCTACCTAGAGTTTATTTTTGTATATGGTGTAAGTTGGTGGTAGAATTTCAATATTTTTCATTAAGAAAAAAGGAAGAGGAGCCAAAAAATAGTATCAGAAATGAAAGAGGAGAAGTTACAACTGATACCAAAGAAATACAAAGGATTGGAAGAAATTATGATGAACAATTATATGCTAAAAACTTTGAAAACCTGGGTGAAATGGGTAAATTTCTAGAAAAGTATAACCTTCCAACATTGAACGAAGAAGAAGCAGAAAGCCTGAACAGACCAATAACAGGTGGTGAATTTGAAGCAGTAATCAAAAAACTCCCAGCACACAAAAGTCTTGGAACGGACAGTTTCACAGGAGAATTTTACAAAACATTTAAGGAAAAGCTAACTCTTGTCCTTCTCAGACTATTTCAAAACATTTAAGAAGAGAAAAGACTCCCAAACTCTTTTTATGAAGCCAGCATCATCCTGATCCCAAAACCAGATAAAGACACAACAATGAAAGAAAACTACAAGCCAGTATTGCTAATGATCATAGATGCTAAAATCCTCAACAAAATATTGGCAAACTACATCTAACAATGCATAAAAAGATCATTCACCATGACCAAGTGGGATTCATCCCAGGCATGCAACGATGGTTCAATATTCACAAATCAATACATGTAATGCATCACATAAACAAAAGGAAAGACAAAAATCACATGATCATTTCAATAGATGGAGAAAAAGCATTTGATAAGGTACAGCACCCATTTATGATAAAAAACACTCAGCAAAGTGGGAATAAAAGGGGAATTATCTCAACATAATAACGACCATAAGTTAAAAACATACAGCCAACATCATACTCAATGGGCAAAAACTAAAAGCTTTTCCTCTAAGATTGGGAACAATCTTAGGTTGTCCCCAAGGCTGTCCACTTTCACCACTTCTATTCAACATAGTTTTGGGAGTCCAAGCCACAGAGATCAGACAGGAAAAAGAAATAAAAGACACCCAAATTGGAAAGGAGGAAGTAAAACTATCATTGTTTGCAGATTATATGATAGTGTACATAGAAAACCCCATAGACTCCACCAAAAAACTACTCAATCTAATAAGTGAATTTGGCAAAACAGTGGGATACAAAAAGTCAATATTCAGAAATCAAAGGCATTTTTGTATATCAGCAATGAAATTTCAGAATCAGAAATCAGGAAAAAAATCCTATTTGCTATAGCAACAAGAAAAATGAAGTATCTAGGAATAAACTTAATCAAGGAGGTAAAAGACTTGTATTCAGAAAACTGCATAACACTGAAGAAAGAAATTGAGGAAAATACAAATAATTGGAAGCATATACTGAAAGATATGCTTCAGGGATTGGAAGAATTAACACCATCAAAATGCCCATACTACCCAATGCAATTTATAGATTCAACACAATCCCTATTAAAATATCAATGATGTATTTCACAGATATAGAACAAACATTTCAAAAATTTATATGGAACCATAAATGATCCCAAATAGCTACAGCAATTTTGAGAAAGAAGAACAAAGTAGGAGGGATCACAATACCTGATATCAAACTGTATTATAAGTCCACTGTAATCAAAACAGTCTGGTACTGGCATAATAACAGACTCATAGATCAATGGAACAGAATAGAGATCCCAAAAATAAACCCATGTCTCTATAGTCAATTAATATTCATCAAAGGGGGCAGAAGCATAAAATGGAATAAAAATAGCCTCTTCAACAAATGGTGTTGGGAGAGCTAGACAGCTACATGGTTTCATAATAATATTAAACCACAAAAATATATTATTAGCTCCAAAACCAAATAAACATTTAAAAAATAAAATAAGCTCAAATATTAGCATTAATTATTCCTTGATGATGGGGCTTTGAAGTTTTAGTTTTGCGATTTTTGTTGTTTTGTGTTTTTATATTGTAAAATACTTCAGTATTGTCCATTTAAAAAGAATAAAATCAAGATTAATCAGAGTGGAAGTAATCTCAAATTTGAAATCCCAGGCTTAGACTAGGGGTCTCTTTTCATATACAGCATGCATTCTCATAATGCAGTATCCTAAATTAGAAACTATAAGCAATGTCTCTCTATGTATGGCCCCCTCTTCACCCCCTCATGCCCATGTGGTAAATCTTTTATGCTTCCTTACGTTAGTTCAAGCTAGGGACATTTTTAAATCTCACTTAAATTAAAACTGTCAAGACCCATCCCTTTCTTCCAGGGTTTCCCCCTGACCCCCGGTCCAGCTAACCTTTGAAACTTGATGTGTTATAGTTCTTTTACAATTAAAAAATATTATAAAGAATGAAACTTAGAAACCCTAGGTTGGGACATGTTTCTGGCCAGATGTATTGCTTTGCTTCAAATCGCTCTATTTAGATTGGTACAGCTGCATGCCCTGAAATTTATAGTAATTCCCAAAAGAATGCTCAAGCAAATGTGGGGAGGAGATATGGTGATTTGATTTTGATTAGTTTTCTCTTTGTTCACAAACATTTAGAAATTTTACCTAGCCAGGAGAGGCAAGCTTTCTCAACGTGAAGACCAGTTTTGCATTAAGAAAGTTAGGCGACTTAATAGTTTAATTCAAACAGTGACATAAAAATGTTGAAGGACAACCAAGTATGTAACAGTACATCAACTTAGATGTGAGGATAGATAATGAAATGTATTTTTATACTTTAGCACTTAAATATGCTGTAACTAATGCTGACTTATTTTGTGTTGCTTTGAATCATTTAATTTCTTCAATTATGCTACTCAAATTCTTATATTCAAAATTATGTCAAACATAAAAGGATTGATTACAACCAGTGTATAATCAGCATCTTCCTGTTGGAATATGAATTCTGAGAACATGATTTAGACTTTATCCAGAATCTTCAGGCCAATTCTGTATTGCTTGGATAATTAAACTCTCAATAGCTATGAAATATCAAAAGTCTTGATCGTGTGATTTTGGATCTAAATACGGTCTTATAACTCATTTTATTATACACACACTAGCAAAGTGCCACTATCATAAAAAGTTAATTTGCTTGCTTGCATCATTGTACCAATGACTTTGAAAACTCCTCTAACAAAGATGTCATAAGCTGGTAAAGAAGGCAATTAACCAAAGTTCCTATACCTCTGAACATAATTAGATACATTCCCAGGTTCCAAAAGTAAAGAGAAACCATGGACTATTCATTCATATGTACTACTATGTGCTCATCAATTCGTTGTTATATCACATTATGCCTTGGTTAAACTTTGTATATATTTCTGGTGCTTGTAAGCACATTTTCTCTGATTTGGTGGATATGACCTAACTCATATTTTCAGCATTGCACAATGGATACGGATTGAAATTTCTGTCTTACTCTTAAGATGCCCTTACCAAAAGCCACATGTACCTCATACATGTCCCATGTGCCTATCTTATTATATGTGTAGGACATTTTTGAGGTTCTAATGTAATGCATTTTTAATGATGCATGTATCCTGCTACTAAAGCAGTAGTATTGAGAATGTCTTTTCCATGTCATTTATTTTTTAGACCATTCTCAGAATTGATATTCCTTACATTTTTTCTTTGTTATAAAAATGAAAATGTTTGGAATTTTTGTATCTTGCTGAGCTATTAAGTTTTATAATCATGTAAAAAGAGAAGGTTTTTTATTTTGGGCCTGAAACTTTCATATCTTAACTTTCAATAAAATTATGAAAGATTTTAAAGTAAACAATGTGTATTTCCTGTATTTTTTTCCATGGCTTCTCAGGAACTTAAATTAACAAGTAGTTTTATTCCTCTTGAATATTTAAAATCTCTCTGAATTGGATATTTCACCTCAGCTCTAAACATTATTTTCTCCTGAAAATATATTTATTTTGATCCAAACTCACCCCAACCTACCTTACAGATACAGCCTTATTTCTTGCTTTCTATTCAAAACTTTTTCTACAGTTGTCTCAAAGAGTAATAACTTGTTCATTCACTAATTCAGGTTTAGAAAATAGGCTATTCTTTATTTTTATAACTGACTTCTCATTTCTGACTCTGAATCCCCAGTCTGTCTAATGACAGATAACTGCTTTCAGTTAAATTTAGTTCAATCCAGTGATTAATGAATCAATTCAAGATGTATAAATTAGTCACAGTCTGGTTAAAATTGTCTGTTTTTATCCTTTTCCTTGGGTTCCAGGTTTTATATTCAGGAATCAAGGAGGTGGGTGGGAAAGGAAGCCATAAACCCACTGCTGACAGCAGCACAGTAACGGGGCGTGTTTGCCCCATTTCACATGCGGTAATCTGTTGTCAATGCCACCCTCCTCCACAAACAGCAAAGGTTCTGAAGCAGTCTGGAGAAGGTCAAATCGAAAAGTCTCATGGTGTCTTCTGGTGGAGGTCATCTCACAGAGAGGCCTGCTACTCTAGTCCCTGCCACCTGAACCTGGTATATGGTCTTTTGTTCTAGAAGATCTCTTATGACTGTGATCACCTAAGAATCTTCTCAATTGATGTATTGGCACCAGGACCCTCTTATGACTCATTTAACTGTGCTTACAACTCTTGTAGTTCCTACATCTATTGATTGTATGCATTTAATAGTTAAGTTATCATATTTGAACTGCATGCAATCTGAAAGATAGTGGTGGTAGTGGTGAGATTCCTTTTACCTCAGGCATCCTATATTTTAGAAGTCAGATTTTTTAAAAAAATCAAATTGACCCTCTATTTAGTTTTTTTAAAGTTGTGTTCTGCTTCTCCCAGCCAGAAAGTAAGAAATAGGAAATGGAATCCATTCTCTTGACTAACATAAGATATCCAGTCTTCTTTTCTATCTCCTAATTCATTAACCTCCAACTCTGCATCATGGAAGTCAACATCTTTGTTTTCTGGTATTTAGCAACTATGCACACCACCTCATGCCCATGGTTAACATGTGTGCATGCTCTGTATGAATATCGGTTGCAGGAAAAAAAAATTAAGGTACAAGATAAATATGGATGTATAGGAGGCCAAGAATTGTAAGATTCTCAATAACCATGAGCCTAGGAATAAAGGGAAAAAATCATTTTTGTGGACCAATCAGCAGGATTCTCTTCAGCCAAATTTGAGCCAAGAATATCTCCTATTATTCTCCTAATATACGGATGACAAAATAGAGGAATATATGTATGATTCATAATGTTTAGGTAAAAATTGTTGAAAAGGACTTTCTATGATGATAGAAATGTTCTATATCTGTGCTGTCCAATACATTAAACATTAGCTATATGTAACTATTGAAAAACTGAAATACACAATAATGATTGCAAAAATCAAATCTAGAAACTATATTTGGGCCTTTCTTTGGTGGCTTTCATGTGATCCCGGTTAATCCTAGAATAGCCTTCCTTCTTTTTCTATATACTTCTGGAGTAAGCCTCATCGTTTAGTATAGGCACAACTTCCAGTTCTCCTGTTCCCCATTCCTTTCCTGTGTTACCTGCCTTTACAATGTGCTCATACGGCCTCTGCAAATGCACTATATTTTATGGATCACTTTCTCTGTTCATCTGAGGTTCTTGAAAAGAGAGGTTCTATTTGAAACACAACACCCATAGCACCTATCATGGTGCTTAGCACTCAGAAATATTTTGACATACAGTTGAGGAAGAATGACAAAAGAAAATAGAAGGAAGAAAGGAGGAAAGGAAGAAAGAAAGAGGGGGAGGAAAAGAAAGGAAGGCAGAAAAGGAAGGAAAGAAGGAAGGAAGAAAGGAAGAAAGAAAAGGAAAGGAAAATAAAATAAATGTTAGTGCTGGGAAAGAAAAGAGAAAATAAGAGAAGGAAACTATGGATAACTTGTTATAAAAAGAAATATCTTCTTAATATCAAAGTGGGTCAATATATGGATTAGACCATACTGTAAAGCAGTAAATTTGTCACTGATTAAAGTATTTAAAAAGAGCCCTGGCTGGTGTGGTTCAGTGGATTGAGCACCGGCCTGTAAACCAAAGGGTGGCCAGTTTGCTTCCCAGTCAGGGCACATGCCTGGGTTGTGGGCCAGATCCCCAGTAGGGGCTGCACAAGAGGCAACCACGCATTGATGTTTTCTCCCTCTGCTTCTCCCTTCCTTCCTCTCTAACAATAAAACAAACAAAAAAAAAACTTTAAAAAAATAAAAAGAGTATTTAAAGAGAAAGTCTGTGAATGACTGCTAGAAATACACAAAAGATAATTTAGTACTTAGGGACAGGCTTAACAAATACATTCCAAGTTTCTGAAAGACTCTTAATATTTCATAACTCTTTCTTGAAAGTTGCCCAGGTTGAGAAGTTATGCAAATTTAAAAAATCTCAGAAAAGTCTTCTATTGCTCTTTTTTTACATTCCTACTTTGTCACACATGAACATAACCATGTTATATATATTATGGCTTATCAATGACCAGCTCTGAGAGTTTAGTTAAAACTGCAAATTGGTAACATGAAAATTTAAACTTCACTGGAATAAATTTTAATAACTGACATAAAAATGATAAAAAATAATTGCATGTAAGTTTTCTGGATTTAAAATATTAAAAATATTTAATTAAAATATACCTATAAGATAATATTTCTACTGTTAGAATTTTATTCATTTTTAACATTAAGTTTCTTATGACTCATAAATAAATGGCTTGATATAGTTACTGTCATTCAAACATTTAAGTCATTGGAAATTATTGAGTTGAATGCTAAGAAAAAAGAATTTTTTGTAAAGGTTGTTGATCACACTAATTTTAACATCAGAATGACAGGCAAGGCATTGGAACATTTGCACTCTTAAAATAACTGAAATAACAGAAAAACATATGTGTATAGAAACAACAGAGGGATCAAGTAGGAAGAGCATCTCTAAAGGAAGCTGAGAATTTATAATTAACAAGTTAACCTCTATTAAAATCATCCTAAATTTATGTTTGTAGCAAAATTAATTTTTTATTGTAACATAATTACTTTTTGAATGGAAGGAATGGAAATGTCCAAATCAGAACATTTTACATTCACTTATTCTTTTTATAATTATTAGCATAAGTTTGTAAAAGATTCTGGAAAAGGTAGAAGTGACACACATGGAAAACAGAGAAGGCAAATTAAACCCAAGACCATGGCACTGTGGCATTTCAATGGCATGTGCTTGTCAATATGTGTGTGTGATCATATAATCATGCAGTTTTAAGACGTACATGCAAATAGTTAATTATCATTAAGTGAAAACAGTGAGTATTGTTTAAAATTTTGTCATAATATATACGCATTCTAAATTGTAACCATTCATTTTGATAGTCATTATTTGTATCAGAACTGCAAGCACCATTAGAATGTGACTATAGGGTGAAAAGTACTCTCAGAACCAAGGTGAATGTGGGAGCAAAGCACAAACCAGGATGTTAGTAGGAGAGGTAGTTTGAGTAAGTCAGATTCTGGAAAGCATCTGAAGTTTGGACCATTCGGAGTTGCTGATGGATTGAATGCAATATATTAGAGAAAGTGAGGAATCAAGAATGATTCCACTATCTAAGGACCTAAAATGATAACTTACAAAAGGACTATTCAAAAAGGTTCCATTATCAAAAATATCAAAAGAAGCTGGTCCACGTAAACATTTTAAATGTGTACTTACTGGAGATTTTCTTAGAAAATACCCTTAAATCAAGTCCAATGTAACCCTTATTTTGGCCACCCTATAAGTAAGTGTTGCTATTGATGGTTTTTGTTTTTGTCTTTTGTCTGCTTCTTTCAGGATTTTCTTTTTGTCTTTTGTATTCTAAGTTTGAATATAATATGAATAGCATAGTTTTTTTCTTTTTTTCTTTCTATTTATGTTCGATGTTTACTGAGCTTTCTGGAAGGAAGCTAATCATTAATTTTGGAAAGTTTTTGGCCTTTATTACTTAAACTATTTCTTCTATTTTCTTCTTATCCTTGTATTCCAAATACAGGTAGGTTTACCTTTTGAAGTTGTCCCATAGGTCTTGGTTGATTTTTTAAAAACACTTTTCTTTGCATTTTATTTCCATAAATTCCTATTGACATATCTTCATGTTCAGTGATTCTTTACTCATTCATGTCAAGTGCACTGATAAGACAATCAAGGACTTTTTTTACTTTCAGTTAGTGTTTTTTTATATTTCTAAGAGTTCCTTGATACATTTTTAGAGTTACCATGTTTCTCCTTACATTCTCATCTGTTCTTGCATGCTTCTTATTTTTTTCAGTTAAAGATCTTGACATAATCATAATTATTTTTAATTCCCTATCTGACCCAAAATTTGTGTCACTTCTCTATCTGATTCTGATACATGCTTTGTCTCTTCAAATTTATCGCCTCTTGTTTTTAATTTGCTTTGTTTGTTTGCTATATTTTATTTCATTTGTCTATAAGTCAAACATATGTATTGAGCAATAGGAACCAAGGGAAATAAGCCCTTAGTATGCGGTTTTATGTTCACATGCCTAAGAGTGAGCTGTTTAAGGTTTTTGGTAGTTTTAGGTACAAGGGCTTCAAATTTATCTCCTGTTCTTGGTTTTATTTCTCTTTTTGTCTTTGGTCTTCTTGAGAAACTCACCTAGAATCTAAGTCATCAAAACACTTTTGGTTTCATTCACTGTTTTATTTTATATATATATATGATAGATATAGATACACACACACACACACATATATTTAAGATTTTATTTATTTATTTTTTACAGAGAGGGGAAAAGAGGGAGAAAGAGAGTGAGAAATACCAATGTGGTTGCTTCTCGGACACTCTCTACGGGAGATCTGGCCTGCAACCCAGCCATGTGCCCTGACTGGGAATCTGAACCAGTGCAGTGACCCCCTGCTTTTTAGGTCAGCACTCAATCCACTGAGCCACACCAGCTTTATTATACAATTTTTGCGGGTAGTAATATGTGGTGAGGAGAGCTTTCTATAATTTTATGACTAAATAACATTTTCAAAATGGAACACTGTCTCTGAGTAGTGACATTCACGATGTTTCTTAGCATTTTTTTCTCCCCTTAGATGAGATAATAAGGCTGGAGTCAGGAAAATGCTCTTCCTTTAGGTAAGATAAGGAAGGCTCTGGTGAATTTCTGGTGAGTTCTGTATTTTTTTTTCCTGGATAGTTAGCCCTTTTTTTTTTTTCTGGAGAACATTCTGGTCTATTTCATTTACATTCTCTCATTACTGGTCATAGTTATTAGAGCATCTTTTTGGCTCTTCATCATAAGAACCTGGTGTGGAACCTGGATGAAAAACCCATCAAGGTGTGCTGCATTTCCTATCCCCTCTCTCCCCCACTCCCACCCCCACTTCTCATTGTTAAATCACATCCCCATGAGTTTATTACTGTCATGCCAGTCCATAATCAGCCTTCAGCATCGTTCATAGCTAACATGTAATGGTTTTGACCAGTTTATGTCTCTAGCAGCTTTTGGTATAGGTAAACATTCATCAGCTGTGATTCTCTAGATTTACTTGACTTTTCTGCTTCCAGGTGGTGTTCTGCTTTGAAACCTCCATTTTCTGTGATATCCAAGAACAGTTGTTGATTTCCAAGTAGTTCAGGTTTCTTTTGTTGCTATTGTTTTTGTTCTACAATTGGAAGTGACAATTCCAAGCCTTTTGCATGTCTGGGCTTCATCTGGAAGTCCGTGCAAACTATTTTATTTCCAAATCCAGGATTTATCTTTAGAACATAAATATAGAGGTATGCAAAGGTACAGGTAAACAGTGTGTGTTGTGGTGTTATTTAAAATAGAAATAAAATAGGAAATAACCTAAAGACCAAGAAACAGATGTGAAGTGATTGCAGTACAGCCAAATACAGACTTACTATACATGTGTTAGCATCGACTATGTGTGATAAGGTTCATAATATATTGTTAGTGTTAAACTATTATGTGTAAAACAGTTTCTTTAATGTCATATCATTTGCCTGAGTATAAATGGTCCAAAAAAATAAATTTAAAGGTAGTTACCACTGAATATATTTTTTGTCTTTTATGCTTTCTTATTCCATGAGTTTGTTTAGCATTAAGCCAGGTTTTTTTAATTTAAAAAAAGGATGATTAAAAATTAAATTGATATAAATCTCAGGCAAATACATTGTAGTTAATTTAAGCCATATATTCATCATTATCCTTTCCAAAATCATGTTTCTATAATAATAATTTAGGGTTCCTTATGTTGACATTTTTTATCTTATTGTATATGTCATAAAATAAATGGTACAAGAATAAACAAAAGGCATAATAACTATATTTTTTTCTGAATATACAAGGTGAAATTTTAAAAATGATTGGGAAATAAAATTTCAGTTATGGTCTTTTAGAAACCAAAGGCCATTAAACTTTCTAATCAGTCTTTCTCCATTCATATAGCTTTAATATTTTATATTTAATTAAGGTTTTATTTATTTTATTTTTATATTACTGTAATTTTCATAGCTATGAAATGGTACATGAACACTTTGATGTCTGTAGAAATCATTCATGATCTTGATTATTATTCCACAAACTATCATCATGACCATCATAGTAAACATTCATATTCTATTTTATAAAATTAAAATAGTTAATAGAATAGAACAATTTTCTCACAGTAATACATATATAATTCACATTAACATATTACTAGTAAGATATCACTCACCATGATAATCTCTCAATGTATCACAAAGATGTTCATTTTTTAAAATGTCATAATAATCAAGAGTTAGATTTTTAAAATTGAGTTAAGTATTGATGACCTCAGCATTTTTGTTCCATTTCTTGTCTTTTTAATTTATAGATGACAGAGATAAAATAAGGTAATACATATTTCAAAGATCAAACTTTATAAGGTTTACATACATATTTTCAATTCAAGAGGCAGAATCTCCCAGCAAATGTTCAGATGAATACACAAATGTTTGTGTATTCAATGAACATATTTAACACAAACATTTGCAAAGCTCAAGCAGTAGAAAATAATTTACTGTTAGTGAACTTTTATTAAGGCATATTAAAAGTCACTGTTTTCATTTATAGAGCATTATTACAAGGGTGGTTTAGTTAAGGAAGTTTTCTTAGTAACCTGAAGGAGTGAAAGGTTAATGGCATAATTAATTTTACAAAATAAATGGTAAGACTAACCATGTTTTACAATTATATGGTAAATTAACAGATAATAATATTTGTATGTAACATGCATTTACATTTCAATAAGCTATATTTAGAAATTCCTTTAACTGACAGCAAGCATAAAACTGTGTAGTTTCTGTGCAAACAACCAAACAAAACAATATTTGACAGGTGAGAATTGATATCCTTACCCTGCAATTCTCTACATAGTTATTTCATTGCCCAGACATATATCTTACATCATATGAGGTGGAGTTGAGAATATGTGGCAAGGTCATGGAAGGATAAGGAACCTGAGATTAAGAAGAAGAGGCTATGAGACCAACAAGGTGTTAGTTCAAGACCTTTGCTGATGAGATTGTAGGTTCACACATCTAATTTAAATTTGGACTTAAAGTCATGAAAACTCTGTAGGATACAGCAAAGAGTAGGATCTAAGGTGTTAAGGTTTCGCCAGGGGAGCAAGATGTTGAAATGTACAGGAATTTGTAGCTGTTAAAGATATAGGGACTAAATAAAGCCTCTTGGAAGGCTTGCAGGAGAGATATATATGAAATTTGGGCGAGTAATAGGGGAAAAATGGGGACAACTGTAATTGAAAAACAATAAAAATTAAAAAAATAAAGATACAGTCCACTTGAAAAATAAAAGGCAGTCCTGGCAAGAGCATTTATATAATTATATTAATAGTGACTTTTAAATCTGAGGGATACCAAATGAACAATAATTAGTGACTTATAAAATTATTGTTAAACTCTGTTTTAAATGAGGCGCATAGGAAAGACTTGTAGAAGTTGAAGAAGATGGTGGGATTTGGATGGGACAGGGTAGGATGTCTGGGTTATTTCCAGGGGCGTTAGAAAAGGGGAATGTCATATTTTATGTCTGAATTAAAAGATTTTCTATAGGATCTCATTGTATGTGGACTTTAGATCACCATGGATCAAACCCAAAGGTACATCTTAGTATTTATATACATAGTAAAATTGATAAATTTAACTAACTTCTGTAGAAAATATTTTTGTTTTGATTATAATACTAGCCTAGTCTTCTTGACTCTTTATGTGTTAGAGTAGTAATTTTCACTTTTTCACTTCATGGCACACATAACCTGATTAGTAAAATTCTGTTGCATACCAAAAAATTTTTTTTGCTGATTTGACAAAAATATGTATGTTTGAATCATTCACACTGGATGACTATTGCGTTGATTGTTGTATTTTTTTTTTTTTTTTTTGGTCAATGTAAGGGGCATAGGTCAGTGGCCCTGACTAAATAGTCAGGTATTGCATGTTTTAAAAATTCTTGCAGTACACCAGTTGAAAATTTCTGGTTTAGATCCTTAAATGGAAAATATTACTCATCAATACTTAATGGGAAGAGATCCTTAAATGGAAACTATTACTCATCAATACTTAATGGGAAGAGAAGTACAAAACATGAGGATTTTGCAAATTTTTAGTAATCTAAGTACAATGTTTTTAAAACAGAAAGTATATAAAAAGGAACAATTCTGTATATAAAAAGGAACAATTTTTAAATTTAAATATATTAGATTATGTTTTATGCAAGAGGAAAGCATAGAAATAAACAAAACACTACTCTTATCCATTCTCCTAATTCCAATGAGTAATCATGAAGATAAATAAAACAGAAGGAAATAAAGAATCTATATGGAATAAGTCTCAACTTCTGATGATATAAGGGAGAACAAATATTATATATACAGATACACCCATGATTGCATGATCTGGTGACCATCATCCTTGTTCAGATGATGCCTTCAGTTCCCAACTTCACTCTGGTGTGCTCCATATTTCATGTTCACAGAGAAGCTCTATTATAGTGTATTTATCACTGTCTATATCTGGAGGCAGATATCTAGGTAGGAGGATATTCTAGGTTAGGGCCATCAGATGCAGATTATGTGGAATGTATGGCTGCTACTCTTACTTTTTCCTTATGCAATGTACTTTGAACATATTAAACACTCTCTTAAGAGCCTATATTTTCAGTGAAGCTAATTTGATGAGCCCATATAAATGGCCAGGAAAAGTGAGATACACTTTATTCCTCAAACTTTATGTCTAGCCTGCTCAGTGGCCATCTGTGTATTATTCACGTTTAATCCTCTCAAAAGTTCTATAAGGTAGGCATAAAACAGGTTCTGTTTAGTTAAGGACAGTCAGGAAAAGAATTTAAGTAACTTGCCCATGTTCCAGATGGATAATAATAGACCTGGGATTTGAAGTCAGCTATATGCCTCTATGCTCCTAACATTTGGCTTAATGCCAATTTATTCACTTATTCATTTACTTATGAAGTCATCTGAAAGCCTGACAAATAAAAATAGCACACAAGCATTATTCAAGGAACAAAAGTGGACTAGAAATACACACTTCTAAGAGAAACATAAAGGCACATGGAACATAAATATGAACTGTCAAATGACTTGGGAGAGCAAAGCAAACAAAAAATTTTGTGACTTTTTTATTATGTTGTTATAAACAAACTGAGTTAGAATATATTGATAGAGATTAATATTCAGAATATTAATTAATTTAAGTAATAGGTTTTCAGTTACCTAAAAGACCAAGATTATTTAAAAAATTGAAAAATAAGTTTACAGAAATACAAAATGATAATGCATTTTTCAATATAATCAAAATAGTACGTCAAAAAGTTAATTAATGAATATTCTTTTCTTATGTTTCTGGAATAATGTCATTGCATTAGTACCTAATATTTGTATCTACTTTATAGATACAAATAGATATAGATACGAATAGATATAAATAGATTATATATTCAAAGTACATTAGAAGTTGTTATGCCAACACTCTGACACAGTACAGGAGCAATTTCTCCAACCTCCCAGAAGTGCACCTTCTGAATGTGGGGAAGTGAGGGTTAGGAGAATAAAGTGTCATTCCATCACTTTCTTAATAACTGAAATGTGAATACTTCAAATAAAAACCAGTTACAAGCTGTGTCATAAAACTGCAAAAAATTCTCTCACATAGTAAACAAAAATATATCTGTGAAAACTTATAACCATGGGCCCTAATTCTGCCCTTTGAGCTAATTCTTCTCCCATCCATATGGTTCTAATAAAAGTATTTATTAAAAATTGGGTGATTTTAATTTTCTTGTGCCATAAGAGAATAGCAGGAAGGGCCCACAGGGATTTTCCCCCTTGCTTGCTTGCATGCCAACACAACTGCTTTAAAAAACTGGGCTGCAACATGCTTGGGGATCAACATAATGAATGCTGCTGCTATAAAAATGACTAGAACCTGCAAACACAAAATAAAGTGCAAGGGAAATTATCTGGGGAATTCAAACTAAAAAAAAAAAATCCGTCTACTTAAGAAAATGTAGGATTTCTTTGGGAAATTCATACAGAATTTCTCTTATGCTTCTTAGAGACAACAAGATGATGGGAAGTTTATAAGAAAAGTTTATCGGGAGACATTTTTAAAAAAAAATCACTGAAACAAAATAACATCCAAAATATTTATTTAAAAATCTGAGTATATTACCTATCAACAATTGAATCCAAAAAACAAACTAAACAAACAAGAACAGAGACAGAAAGTGTTTTGATGATTGCCAGATAGGAGGCAGGTGTGGGTAAATGGGTGAAGAGGTGTGGGGTTTAAGAAATACAAATAGGTAGTTGCAGAATAACCATGGGGATGTGAAGTACAGTATAGGAAATGGAGTAGCCAAAGAACTTATATGCATGACCCATGGACATGAACAAGGATGTGGGGATTGCCTGAGGGAATGGGGGGTGCTGGGTGGAGGGGGACAAATAGGGAAAATTGGTAAAACTGTAATAGTAAAATCAATAAAATACAGTAAAAAACTTAAAAATAAAAAAATCTGACTATGTATACACAGAGTGTATACATACAGAGTCCGGCACAAATAATGCCCCTTTTTATTATACTATCATAAGCATGTAAATCTGTCATATAACAATATCACACTCAAGCACACCATATGACATTTTAGGTGAAATGTTCAAATTAAACTTATAAATTATTACACCCATATTATTACCCTACCGACCACACTCAAGCATGCGTTACTTCTGCCAGACCCTATACCTGAGTTATAAGTAATATTTTTAATATTTTATTTGAAGTATTTGAAAAAATACCTCAAACCAGAAAAAAGAATATAATATATATGTACAAAAGATTTAAATGCAATTAATACTAACATTCGATCATATTTGCTTCATATTAGTTTATGTTAAAGAGTACAATATCAGAAATTCAGTATACTTCCTGTGCTATTCTATTATCTTTCTACTTCACTTTCTTCCACCAAAGTGAACAAAACAAAGTATTTTATAATCTTTTTTACATAGGTACTATTGTTATTGTTTATTTATAATGATGATAAAAATAGTGGCTGTTATTTATTATTTGTTCTTGCAGAAAATATACACCAGTTATATATTTTGTGTATACAAACACTCTTTCTCATATGAAGTGTTTACATTGCCTTTAGCTCTTAAACTTCTTGTTTGTGGGAATTTTTATTTATTATTTTGAAACAGTATATCTGTTATTTATGTATTTATATATGCATAAAAATACATATTAGTTTTGGTATTCTAAACTTTGGGTAAATGATATCAAATTTACTAGCTTTCTTTATTCAACATTCTGTTTATGTTGTTTATAAATATTGATGCATTTTGCTCTAGTTCATTTATTTTCATTATTATGGATAATTATAATATGTAGATTTCTTTATCCACTTTTGTTTTGGTGAACAATTATTTCTAAACATATAGCCAGTACAGATAAAGCTACCATAAAAGTTTTTTCTAGATTATTCAGTAACATCAATCAATAAACTTCTCTCCATAGAAATTTCTTTATAAAACATATTTTGTATTTTTTAACATGAGTTAGTAATATACATTATAAAAGAAATGTTTACATATTTACTGGGACAGAAATGTTTATATATTTAATGCTTTTCTGGAAAATGTTACACAATTATGGAAATACCTGTTTAGGAAAGATTAAACTTTAATGACCCTAATTATCCAGGTTTTGTGATTATAAAATTATAATATGCTGTTAATTCTCACATGACTTTTGCATAGTCTTCTTCTGAACTTAATGCATACTAAATTATCACCTTTATATGACATGTTAATCTGCACCTTGAACATAAAACTGAATGCTTTAATGCTACAAAGCCCCATTTCTTTGTGGCCTTTCACTTTCAACCTCTGCATCCAGCACAATCTGGGACATGAATCAGGCAAATTCACTTGGAATACCGTGTGGGTTAGGGCTTAGTAGTTCCCTGGATCAATATAAATAACTGGAGGTGAATTGGAGGGAACAGAAACCTTGTAATTGATGTAGGAAGTGGTACAGCATTATCTTGGAAGTCACTTATTTCATTGTAAAAATTTTGGTCTCCTACAACAACTAGTTGTGTTACCTTGGGTAGATTACTTAACCTCAAACCTTCAGTTTTGTTATCTATGAAATGGGAATAGTAATTTCAAGTTTTGTCCATTGGTAAATGATAATTATGGACAACATATATTGAATATTTATTTGTTACAGGCACTGTGTTATATATTTCTAAGGCATATCTACATTTATTAAATGCTCTTATAATTTGATGAAGTGATTGCTTCTAAAGTCTCCATTGAACAAATAAGAAAATGAAAGTACATACAAAGAAAGTAAAATGTGGGAAGTTAGAAAGCTACTATATGGCAGAGTTGTGTTATAACCCAAGTCATTTTTATCTATGGTCATCACTCTGAATCTATTGAAAAATTGTGGCTTTTAACATGTACCTTGTATTAATTATCTATATTAAAATGGGAGATCTCCAGTTGCTGTCTGCAAAAACCTCAAATGTAGAGGTCCACAAAGTATTTTTGAGTTATTCATATAACAGTAGCAGAAATACCACATTGGGTACCCTAAGCCAGATGTCAGCCCAGGATTGCTCTACTTCACAGAAGGCCCTGAGGAAATTTCTTAGTATTTGTGGGTCTCAGATTTCAGTATTTATAAAAGCAGAAGTGAAAATCTCCTCATCTGAGCTATCTTAAAAATGCTCAATAATTCATATGTATTTTTATAAAGATATATACTCAACATATGTTCTTTCTGCTGTTTCAGAAACTCACAATTGACAAATATACAGGCAACAAAAATAAACATTAACATATATTATTTGATAATTTATGTTTTATGACATATAAAATATTATTTAATTTTTAACATAATCATTTTTCTTATGTGAACATATCCCATTTATAAAGAGATTTTTACACCAAAATGTTAAAAACTACTTAAAAATATGTAGGTGTATAAATGAGATCAGTTGTAGGTTTTTCATATTAGGCTGGTTATTAAGAAGGATTTTTGTTCATCTCTTTACTACTCCTGATTTGACAAATTCATTGACACTGAGCACAGGTATTCAAGAAATGTAACAACCTCAACAGTCTTGGCCTGAAGTTCTACTCTTTGACATACATGCTTGTTCATCTATGGTTTCTTGGATGCCCACATATGAATACCATCTAAGATGATAATATATTAAACAGAATTAATTTATATTTTGGCAATTTACACAGCATCAAGAATAACATTTTAAAACAGATTTTCAGTGCTCTATGACATTGCAGATATATTTAAAAAATTTGGTGACATCTGCAGATCCTGAAGAAAATAATGCCTTACAATTGGGGAAAAAAATAATATGATTTGGGAGATGATTTGTTTGCCAGAAAACAGGCTTTGAATATGCATAAAATTATTAAAGTTGCATAAATGTGTCAAATGACAGGAGCCTGATAAAGCAAAATTTAAATAAAAGTAGAAACTGGGTAGGCCCCTAAAATGGAAATTTCTAATTAAATAATAAAAACTAAATAAATTCAAAAGTAAACTACATGCAGTAAAAATTATGAAATCTTTTAACAAGAACGACATATTTTGAAGCAGAGATATTTTGGCATTATAAAAATATGTCACTTTGGGAGACATCACCAAGATGGCAGGATAGGAGGCTCCTGACTTCCCCTTCTCCCACAGATACACTGGGTATACATGAACCAATTTCCTCTGAGAGTAGTTCAGAAACTTGTTGAGTTATTCTGGCATGTCAAACAGCTGAGAAAATACATTGAAATAGGTGAGAAAGTTTGAAGTACACTCTTACCATGAACCTCACCACAAACATAGTGTCTTAAAATTGGGAGGGAACGCAGGACTCCCAGTTTCCTCTGAAGAATGAAGGGTTTGAATTATACTTCTAGCACCCCAACTTTTGAAGTTGCCACTCAAGGGACAGACTCACAAATTACCTAACTCTGAGAGCTGAGAGGGGTAGGCATTTATGTGTCTTACAGAACTGTAGTAAACAAAGAAGCAGTTTTTAAACAGGTATGTGAGCATTTACAGTAGCACTCCCCTCTACAGTTATTCTTACCAATAATTACTTTAAATATAAATAAATTTTTCTAATCAGAAGACATATAATTGCTGCATCATCCTAAGTGAAATAAGCCAGTCAGAGAAAGACAAATACCATATGATTTCACTCACATGTGGAGTCTAAGGAAGAAACTGAACTAACAAGGAAAATAAGGACAGATTCATAGATGGCTGACAGCTAGGTGTGTGGGGGGAGGTGAGGGTGTGGACAGATTGAGCAAAAAGGAAAAAGAACTTATGGACATGGACAACAGTGCGGTGATTGCTGGGGGAGGGGGGCATAAGAGGACTAAATGGTAATGGAAAAAATAAAATAAAGATTAAACTTAAAAGACATGTAATTGTTGCATGGATTTACAAAGAAGCAAGACCCAACTCTATGTTGCCTACAAGAGACTCACATCAGTGTGAGGTACACACATAGTCTGAAAGTGAAGCAATGAAAAATATTCTATGCAAATAAAGCATTAACTATATACAGTAAATATTAACAGGTATAAAAGGGAGAAATAGACACCAGTACGAATAATAGTGGCGATTTCATTACCCCATGTTCAAAGATCAAGAGAGAAAGTCAGTATGAAAATATTTGATTTAAACTACAAGGAACATATAGCAAGGACTCATGGACAAAACCAAAGGGGAAGAGCTGAGGGAGGGAAGGTGGGAGGGGGCAAGGGAAAGAGGTGGGGGGAAGGCAGAGACAAATGTATTTAAAAAGTAAATAAATTAATTAAAAAATAAATAAATAAAAAATAAATATAGAAAAAAAAAATAAACTACACCTTGGACAAGACAGACCTAAGAAACAGGTACAGAAGATTTCATCCAAGAGTAGCAGGACAAACATTTTTCTCAAATACACATGGTACATTCTCTTAGTGAGAGCAAATATGAGGCCACAAAACAAGCATTACCAAAATTAAGAAGATTGGGATCAAAACAACCATCTTTCTGACCATAATAATATGAAATTAGAAATCAATTACAAAAGGAAAACTGGAAAATCTGTAAGAATGTGTAGATTAAACAACATTGTCCTAAACAACCAAATTCAGAGAAGAAACCAAAAGGAAAATAAAAATATTTTGAGGCAAAAGGAAACACAACAAAAACTTACGCAGCAAAAGCACTTTTGCCAAAAAGGACATATAAATACTGCCTGCATTAAGAAAAAAGATCTTAAATAAACAACCTAACTTTATACCCCAAGAACTAGAAAATTAAGAATTAACTTAGCTGAAAGTCAGTAGAAGTAAATAAAGTCAAAATAAATAAAGACAGTAGAAAAGGTCAATGAAACTAAGAGCTTTTTTTAAAATTAGATAAACAAAATTGACAAACCTTTAGCCAAAGAACAAAAAAGAGATGACTCAAATAAATAAAATCAGAAATGAAAGAGGAGGCTACAAATGATATAACTGAATACAAAAGAAATTACTATGAAAAATTATGTGTCAGCAACTTTGATAACCAAAAAGAAACTTATAAATTTCAATAAATATAAAAGCTAAAAAGTCTGAGCTATGAAAAGTACAAAATTTAAACAGAATATTAATGAGTAAGGAAATTGAAGCAGTAATCAAAAACCTCCCAACCATAAAAAGCCCAGGATTGAACTACTGAGCTGGTGATTTCTACCAATCTTTTAAAAATAATTAATATCAATCCTTCTCAAATTCTTCTAAAAAATTGAGGAGTGAAGAACACTTTTGAACTTATTTTATGATGCCATCATATCCTGAAAGCAAAACCAGGTAAGGACCTGAAAAAAATTATAGGCCAATATCCTTAACAAATACATACAAAAATACTGAGAAAATATTAACCAAAAATTATTAGCATATAAAAAAGGATCATACATCATGATTAAGTGGGCTGTAATTTGGGGGATGCAAGGACAGTTAAACATACATAAGTCAATCAATGGGACACATCACATTAGCAGAACAAAGAATATTATATGATCATCTCAATAGCTACAGAAAAAGCATTTGAAAATTCAATATCTTTTCATGATAAAGACTCTTAACAAACTTGATATGGGTGGAATATAATTCAGTCATAATAAAGACTACATATGACGTGCCACAGCTAACCTCATACTCGAGGAATATCAGAGACAAGATAAGGGTGCCTACTCTTGTCACTTTAATAGCACTGGAAGGCCTAGCCAGACCATTTGGGCAAGAATAAAAAAGCAACCAAATCAGACAGGAAGAACTAAGTAAAACTGTATTTGTTAACAGGTGGCATGATCTTATGTATAACAAATCCTGAAGACCAAAAAACTGTTAGACCTAATAAATAAATTTAGGAAAGTTGCAGGATACAAAAATTGACCCACAAAAATCAGTTTTGCTTTTACATAGTAACAATGACCCATGGAAAGGGAAGTTAAAATAATTCCACTTAGAATAACATCAAAATAATAAAGTACTTAGGTATAGATTTAACTAAGGAAATGAAAGATCTATACACTGAAAGCTATAAATCATTGATGAAATTGATTGGAGAGGACAATAAATACAGAGTATATACCATGTTCATGGAATGGAAGAATTAATATTGTTAAAAATGTTCATACTACTCAAAGCAATCTATATTCAGTGAAATCCCTATCAAAATTCACAATGAGATATCATCTACACATGTTAGGATGTCTGTTATCAAAAAGAAAAAAAATAAATGTTAGTAAGAACCTGGAGAAAAGAAACCATCTTGGACTGTCATTTTGAATGTAAGTGGATACAGCCAGTATGGAAAAGAGTTTGTAAGGTCCTTACCAGATTAAAAGTAAAAGTATCATTCAGAAATCCCACTTCTCGATATACACCCAAAAGAAACAAATCACCATGTCAAAGAGGTATATGAATATGTACTCCCATGTTTCTTGCATCACTATTTGCAGTAGCAGCATATGGAAACAACCTGTCTGTCAACAGTTAACAAAGAAAGGGGTGGTTCAAATGTTGGAATAGTATTCAGCATTAAAAAAAAAAGAAAGAAAGAAAGAAAATGCTGCTAATGTATGAGTGTGGAGGGCCAAACAGAAAAAGACAAATTTTGCATGATAACGAATGTATGTAGAATAAAAATAAAAGTCAAAATAATAAAAACAGAGTATAGACAGGTAGCCAGGAACATGGTGAATGAGGAAAATGAGGATAGGCTAAAAGGGTACAAACTTTCAGTGACAAGATGAATAAATTCTAAAAAGCTAATGTATAGCATGGTGACTACAATTGATAGTACTATATTGTATATTTGAAATTGCTAAGAAAGTAGAGATTAAGCATTCTCACCACAAAACAAAAAACTTAACTATGTGAGGTGATAGATATGTTAACTGATGGTGAAAATCCTTTCATGATCTATATGTGTATCAAAGCATCACATTGTATACTTTAAATATGCTACAAATTTATTTACAATTTTACCTCAATCAAGCAGAAAAAACAGATAAAAATATTGTCACTTGGATTATATATTTAGATTTATTTATTACTCCTTTATTGTTTTCTATTTCACTGACTCATGGGTAAATCACCGCCAAATTAGGCTACACTGAAATGTTATTTCTTAAAGTGAGTAATACATTCTATTGCTCTAAAAAAATAAAATGTAGTATTCAATACCTCTGTTAGCATGTTAACTTATTTTTTAGCCATATTTGGTTACTAGTCAGAGTTAACATTTAATTACTCCAGAATTATAAGAAAGTATGAAAATAAGCTTATATTATTACTCTATGCTTATGATGTCATAACTATTATTGATTAGTATTTAGTTTTATTTACAAAGATTCAGTTAAGTAAAGGTCTAAGGAATGTGGCTAATTTTAGAAGGTTATAGAGTCAGTGTTGCTATAATTCAAATAGTGGGAAAACTTTAACAGCTGTAAATTATTTTTCTTCTGGTTTAGTATAGTCAGTATTAATTAAATATGCTAATATGTTTTTTCCTAAGTAATCATTTGAAATATATAATTGACTAATTGTATTTATTAAAGAATATAATCATTGCTATAGTAGACTTATACCACCAGCTTTTCTTTGCAGATGGCCTTATTTCAAGGCTTTCCTCAAATAATTCACTTCATAAATTGAATTTCAATGTCAGCTTGACCAGTATGAAGCCATTTTGCAATATTTGTATAACCTGTGTGAAGTCCTTAGAATATGCATGTGAAAGGAAGAAATTACACCAGAAAACTAACTACATTCATATCTGTCCAAGTGCTGCAGAAACTATTAAGAATGGCCACAGGTTTCTGGAATGTATTATTTTAAACTTAATAAATGAAAGTGTGTATATACATATGTATATATATAAACTTTTATATATTTATATAGAAACTTTTTAATATATAAATATATTTATATAGAAACTTTTAATATATAAAAATTTAAAAAATAAATAAAAACACATATGCAAAAAATTTATGTATAAACTTTTATATATTTTATATGTAAACTATTTATATATCAGTATGTAAACTATTTATATATAGTTTATATATAAACTATATATATGTAAACTATGTACATTTATACACACACACTATTTTCTCAGTGTTTTTATAAACCTAAGTTAACTTCAACTGTGGGAGTATTGACAAAATCATAATCATCTATAAAACTTTTGGTACTCTATGCCAGTCCTTCAAAAATTGTCATTTTTCAGACAAGTAACCACAACATCATTTGAGAACAGGCTGGCAATGTAAAATTTTGGTCCCTCATTACAGTCCTGCTGAATCAGTGTCTGGGAATGGATTCAACAATCTATATTTTAATAAGCACTATGTATGTTTCCTATGCACATTTAAGTTTGAGAATCACTGCCCTATGCTATTTCCAAACCCCAGAGGTAACAACTTTTCAAAACGGGGCGTCCCTAGTAATTTAAAAAAATATTTTATTTATCTATTTTTGTAACCGTGAAAACCAGGGGAGAGTGCAAACGCAGTCCCCCCCACACCACTAATTACGCAGTTGTTTCCCACATTTGAGGAAATTGCAGTGGTCAGAACATCCGGAATGCAATGGATAAGCCCCGTCCTGGGAAAACCACCTTCGTGATTATGGTATCTCCCCTGCCAGGTAAGTGTAAAAAATATTTTATTTATTTATTTTTAGAGAGAGGGGAGGGAGGGAAACAGAGAAGGAGAGAAAACGTCGATGTGTGAGAGAAACGTGGTTTGGTTGCGGCTCACACACACCTCAAGCAGGGACCAAGCCTATAACCCAGGCCTGAGCCCTGACTGGTAATCCAATCAGTGACCTTTTGTTTCGCCTTGCAGTAGGAGTCCCACCCGACTGAGCCCTACAGGGCAGGGCCCAAGTAATTTCGATATGCTAATCTACGAAATGGCAACGTTTTTTAAATATCTCAAGTGTTCTACTTATTTTCATGGAGAATAATTTTTCTTTTCTTTTTACCACATTTAAGAATATATGCATGAAAATTTGAACTTTGTGTCCATTTACTTTCAAATCAGACTTCTTTCTAAATACAAACCCTGTTAGGTATTACTATAAATATTATTACTAGCAGTTATAGAAGTGAAATATGGCAATTTACTGTCATTTTGGTGATTCAAAAACTATCAGCATAAGACAATTTAATTAGGGGTTTGATCAGATTTCTCTATGAAAATTTTTTGTTGACACATGCTGCCAATGAAACATTCAAGATCATTGACCGTCCTTTCTTCCCTGCGCTCAAATACAGTGAATTAAAAAAAAAAAAAATTCCTACAATGTTACCTGACCAATGCAAAAGTAATAGAGAGTATCACTTTAAGCAATAAATACCAGTACTAGACTATACTGGCAAATGGTGGCATTTTTCTTCAGAAACAATGGAGCATGTATTTGCACAGGGAATTTAGTTACTTGTCATTTATATAATTGGCTACTATATCCTGCGTTGTAACACCAATGATGTGGTAAAAAATTTGGCAGTAAATCTGAAGGACTGGTTAAGTCAAATGTGAAGGTCTATTTTTTATGCTACTTGTATTAATGCTTAAGAATATTAATAGAGGATACAAGCATATTATTAACATTATGGGGGAAAATACTTTAAATATTGTGTCTATTCAGGAATATCTAACAATGTTTTAGAAATCATTTGCTTCAGCTCTGGTCCCAATAGTGAACATGTCACCCTGTGTGTATATACACAAAATACAAATACAAATTCAAGTAGCCATAAAATACTTGCAAGTGCCCCAGACAAGAACACACGTGAATTTAATAGCCTTGGCCTTCCACTCTCATAATCATCCACTGAATGTGGCCGCTGCAGTAACCCATGGACACGCACTCCTACTAAGGCCTTCATTTCATTGCAGGTGTTGTGAATGAAAAGCAAACTTTTAGCAGATGTCACAAACTACTTAAATTCACAATTTAGAATTCTTGATATTGTTTCTATAACAGATTTTTGGATGATGAGGAAGAAAGCAAAGTATTAAGATAGAAAAAAAATTAACACTCAGTCTTTAAGCATATTAAATTGGGAAATGACCATAAAGTGAGAGAAATATAAAGAAACAGAAGCCAGAGCTTTACATAGGATTAATAGTGATTGGGGCCCATAGGTTAAACTGGAAAAAAAAAAAAAGACATTAAAAGGAGAAAGGACAAAGTTTATTCTCAGAGGTTCATGGAAGCCCACAAAATGGCTCATAAAAGTGACTAGAATCTAGAGTTTATAAACCATCTTAACAGGGGAAGGACAAGGAAGAAAGGTCATTGAGAGAACAACAAATGACTTTTAGGAAAGGCAAATTGAAGTTTAGGAGCTTCTGTGGGAGGTAAGACAATGTTGTGACCAGTTTGTTTATGAGATTTCTCATCCAGGTGCTGACTTCCCTGTCTTAGTGAGAGGAGTCAATAGCCTTGAAGGGGGATTTATGGCTCTGATTTCAGACAGATAGTGGTCAAAGACTTTTTCTGCCTCTGTTGATTTTCAAATGTCTTCAGCTCAAACTATTTTTTATGCCACAGTAGTATAATCTAGATACCGTCATCATCTTATCTTCTCATTAATGGTTCTAACTAGCACGGGGTGAAGAAAGAATAGAAAAGAAAAAGTGCTAATTATATTTGCTGACATCAATCTGGGATACTTAGCATGCACATTTATTGTATTCCTGAGGGGGTTTCTAATCATATCTGTTAATTAATCATCTTTAATTTATTACAGTCCTTTTACATTGACTTATTTTTCTTTCTAGGCATTTAATCAGCACCAAATGTAATAATGACAAAAACAAGAATCTTACAATTTAGCACTCTTTAGGTTTCTTCTAATAGTCTATGAATCTCTATTTTCAAACAGTAATATGAAGGAGTTCTAATCAATTGCAGGAGGAAATGACATTGGTATAAGCAGACAAATATACATATACTTGAAAACATGGAGCATGCTTGAATTTATCAAGAATTTTATAATGCCTAAATCAGGTACCCTATAAGGTCCATGATTTTTAGTCTGAAAAATAGTGTAATCATACAGACAAAATCATGTACTTTTAAAAGGAGAATGTAAAATAGTGGAATGCTTTTTATTTTCCTGTTCTTGGTATGGTATTCAGTTTATGAAATCAGAGTTAATATATTAATGCATTAGTTATTGTATTTATTCAAAAATTTCTTGAGATATGGGAACAAAGCCCAGGTGGAAATTCATTTCAGTCACTTAGAGAAAATATATAAGCTAATAGAATAATCTGTTAATTAAAATTCAGGACTGTCCAGCAAAATTACTTAGCTCTAAATTACATAGTTTCTAGTTTTGAATTCTAAATGCAATGTGATTAGAAGCTGTCTTTCTTTCATGTCTCAGTTGTTTCTGAACACAGTTAATTTGATCACTGTCCTAGGAATTACATGTACAGAAGATGCTCTTTATACTGCCTCTGTAAACTGCCCAGAGCTCCAGAAAATGAAGATAAAATCATTTCACACTTAAAAGTTTCAGAGTATTTTATTGGATTATTTTCAAATATAGGTTATTACTTTCATGAAGCAGATGTTATTCTAATAAAAATATAGACATATTAATAGTTGCAAAGTGTCCCAAAGGCTGTATAATTAATTGTTTTTCAAAAAGTCTTTAAAAAAATCTATACTGTGGGCTTTTGGTATCTTGCCTCTATTTTAATATATACTTTTTTCTAAATATCACATCGAGAAGAGTACTGATTTAATGAATAAATTAAATTGCTCCAAGAAATAAGGTTCATTTCCTACTCTGAAACAATCCATTAAATAACCCATAATTTACTAAGGTAAATGCAGAGAAATTGATAGATTTTTCTGGAAATACTTTAATAATTTTGAACATTCACCATTTTAATATCCTAACTTGTAGTCATACTGGTTGGTTTAGTTTTACTTTAGCAGACACAATCATGAGAGTGGAATTAAAAAGGTACCTTGGATTTTTCTATAGTCCTAAATTAAAAATAGCAGTACCTTACATTTAACCCAAGGCAGTAGAATGGAGGTGAAGGTAATTTTCAGAGAAGGTAGACTGGATTTCAAGTACAAGGAAACAAAAATGTCTTTATAATGCAGTGAAATATTTAGAAATTTAAAAATGCTTTTAGTAAAGGTGCACTAGATATTAAATCTACATTACAGATTAAAATTACATATTGAAATATCAAAAGTAATATCAGTTATTTGCAGGTATCTAGAGAAATATCTTAATTATTAGTAGAAAATTAATCAATTTCTTCTCTCTAGCTAAATCAAATTACCCTTTCCTTTGTGCTTCTTCTCACTCTAACTTCATTCCTAATTCAATATTTCAGATAGCAAAAATATATAAATAGCTATGACAGAAATGTATAAATTGAATTGGCCATGCAAATATGTAAATATGGCATTTACAATAAAAAGTTCTGCTTAGCTTTCAAGACTCTTTTTCATAAATATACTCTTCTCAAATTCAGAATAAATTCAGAGTATAGCAACTGAAAAATCAAGGGTGATCAGTAAAAGTACAAGCACATTAATGTTATCATGGAAGGAGAAAGAATAAAGCATGTTTATGTTTGCATTAGAAATTTATATTATTCCATACTTTGAGTACACTGGTTTCTGCATTTAATGGACTTCTGATTGTATCAGATTTGCAGAACTGGAAAAATTTATTGGTGTGACTATTGTTCTCTTCAGCAAGAGGGAACTTTGGTTTGGTTCCCTGCATGTGAATAGTCCTTTCTTGCAAAGAAAACCTCTCCACTTGTGGCTGTGGGCAGAAGGCTGCCAGTCCTGCTTCGCAGACACAGTTTCACGCCCGCACTAAATTATTTTCTGGTCTTTTTGTGCAATGTATCATTGTAATCTGTCCTCAGCTATTTTATCCAAAATAAACTCTGAAGGAAAGTTAAAAAAAAAATTTATATTATTCTAATTTAAAATAGTTTAAAAAATTGTATGTAAAATTTCTAAGTTACTAAACTGTTTTTTTCATGTAGTAAAAGTAACAATAAGTAAATATAATATGTAAGAAAACTTAAAATGAATATATTTTTGAACATGCTTAAACAGTAATGTAATATATTTCTTCATGTCTTCATTTGCCATCCCTCAGAGTAAACCCAAAGGTAAGGTTTCCAGTGAAAGTATTTTATTTGGAAGATGATGATAAGAGAAACAAGTAGAAGAAGAGGAAGCATGAGGAAACAAAAATAAATTGTCAAATTGGTATACATGTAGGCGACTGGAACTTAACCCCACTAAGGAGCTTTGAGAGCCAGTGTAGGATAGGATATGGACTTGCTAGTCTTCCTGTGGGGCTACAGAGCTGTGGTACTGCCACTAACAATCATCTTTGGTTGAGGGCTGATCAGAAGGAGTCAGTTAATTCCCTGGCTCTTCCCTGGCTCTGCCAGTTCAGCCCACAAGTGGGCAGAGTGTCCTCTTTCCACTGTAGAAAGTCCTCTGTTAGGGATTTTTTTTTTTTTTTATGTCAGCTTGACTAGATTAACCATCCCCATTATTCATACAAACATTAATCCAGTACTGCTGTTAAGGAATATTGCACATGTAATTAAAATGGCTCTCAGTTGACTTTAAATAAAGATTATCCTGGGTAATTGGGCTGGCACTGACTAAATCATTTGAAAAATTTTACACGTGGGCCTGAGGCTTCCCTGAGACAGGAAATCTTGCTGTGTACAAGAGCACTGACAGTTGCTCTTGTGTTTCAGCTTACCACATTCTTCCTTCCCTGCCTCTGCCCACCCTATACATTTCAGACTTGCTTAGCCAACTCTTGCAATCTTGTAAACCAAGCCAATAAGCTTGGAGATTATATGTATATATAATATGTCAAAGATGCAATGATGAAGTTACTGCAGTTACTGGAAATTGAAAATTGAGCTGATGTGCATGAATGATGTGTCATGTTGATATGAGGAAGGCACTGTTCGAATCCTCTGACTGCCCTGACACATTCGTAGCTCACATTAAATTAATTTTACTTTATCACTGATTTCCCAAGAGGACTGCCAATGAATTTTCTAAAAAACATCTACATAGTTTAGTAGAATAAGCTATAATAACTCTGCTGTTTTGGTCTTGAAGATGGAACTGATAGCTGTCGTCAACCTCCTCCAGCATCTATTCTATATATTCCTTATCTTTAAGTCACGTGCTGATTTCAGTTGATTGCCTCATAGGGTAGCCTAGATCTTCATTCCTGGTCTGTGGCCTTGGTTATAGTATCCTTGTCATGTGTGATTGACATGGCCTAAATCATTTCTCTAGAAGTAATAGTAGTGTTAATTGAGGATAGAAATTTAGGAGCACAAGTTATCTGTCTCAGATATTTTGGTTATTTGTTTTTTTTATGATTGTTGCCAATTAAAGGTACTTTGAGAAAGAGAAAGAAAGCCACTTATGAGAGCTTAGAACAATTATTTTCAACCAGTGTGCAGTGGCATACTGGTGTGCCACAAGAATTTTTAAAACATGCAATACCTGACTATTTAGTTGGGACACTGACCTATTTTCCTTTAGGTTGCAAAGTAAAAAATAACAACAGCCAACATAATAATAGCTGTCCAGTGTGAGTGATTCAAAATTATACTGATTTTTTTTGTTACATCAGCAAAAATAATATATGTTTTGGTGTGCAGCAGAATTTTAGTAAATAGTTTATGTATGCCATGATAGGAAAATGGTTGAAAATCATGGATTTAATGTAATGAAATACTTCTTAGCACTTTTATTTTGAGTCAAAGTCTTTTCATCCTTTTCCTTGTATCTTTCTCAGCAGTCAGAGTGGGGACAAAAGATCCTGCCTCTTGTATTTTAAAAAATTATTTCACAGCATGAATACAGTACTTACAATCACTCCTGAGGTATACAGTGCCCAGTGAACTCCAGTCAGTACAGCAATGATTTAAAACAAGTAGTCAGACTGGGCAAAGGGATGTTAGATGGAGAGTAGAACCTGGAAAGACTAATCTTTTTTTGGTCTTATTCTCCCTACCTAAGATGAAAAACTTACATAGCATGTTTCACAAAGAATGCAATGGTGGATTTCTTCTCACCCTAAGGTAGGAAGGCTATGATTTCTGTTCCACTTCTTTTGCTATTACATCTGTTTGATGCAGATAAGTGAATCCCAACTGTTGGTCATTGTATCATACAATTCCAACTGCAAACTCACTAATTTTTAGCACATTTTAAAAAAATTCTTGTCTCTACATATATTGCAGTCTTGGTGCAGCCATAGAACAGAAAATACACAATCATTGGAGCAAGAAAACTTTAGTGAAAATAAATAGTAACATAGGATTCGAGTAATGGGGAACTGGCTAATAAACTAAAAATTATAAATGAAAATCTTATGGGTGGTGGAAGAGTATCCCAGTAAGAAGAAATTTGGAAGAAAAGATTTCTCCTCAAGGACAGGATTCACATTGGTTTCAGTCCACTGGATCTCACTGGATTGTCCTGGCAGAGGGGTTCTACAGTCAGAGCCCACAACTGCAATTCAAGAGTTAGCTATTGTGGGTCCAAGGAAATTTGAGTGGAAGCTCATGGAGGTGAGAGGAAGGTGTTTGCAATCAGACTTTCTAGAAAATCACAGGAGGTGTGATGTGTTCCTAAATTTCATAGAAGGCAAGTTGGAGTACTCACAGAATGTGCCAGCTGCTCCCAGGAGTAAACCGAACTCATGTATGGACATATGAACAAGGGAAGATGCTTAGTTGGAGCTGCTGACACCATCACCACTACCAGATCTGCCTGATGGGGAGAGATGTCCTAAGAAAACCACCTATAGCACTTCAATGCAAAACTAAGAAGCTGGCTGTGATGTTCTTGATTTCAACATATTAATATTGACATTGACAAGCATTATTTCAATCAGTTTTCCATTATTTTATTAAGTTGACATCCTTAAAAGGGAATTTAGGATCCTATCAGAACATTAAAGGTTATCAGACTGAAAGATATAAAGAAAAAGCAGGAATATATAGAAAACAACTATTTAATAGGGAAATAAAACAAATAGACTATCTTCACAAAGATGTTTACTTATCCAGACCATTATGCCTTAAGTACATTATCAAATCTCTAGTGTTAAATGAGTTAGGAAAAAAATTCTAGTGTTCTTGTTTATTTGCATAGCTTGATCATGTTAACCATATAAGTGTAAGTTTCCATTTTCCTTAAAATCCTATAGATATTAACCTTATAGATACACTTCATAAATATACTCTTTGCCAAGCATGTGCAACTTTACCACAAAATTTATTTGTCTCATTTTCCTTCAATTCAGTGCTACAAGGATGTAACTGTGTAATTTGGGAGCATATTTCCAACTAGTAAATTGTGGATTTATAATTATTACGGGCAGTTGTATAGCTGAAACCAGAAGTAACCATTGGTTTCATGTAAAACCAAAACAATCTGTATTTGAATACAAAGCTGACAGGCTTTTGGACAAGAAACAAATGAACACATATATCCCTACTTCTATTTTTTGGATTTTCTACATCAGATTTGCTAGACTATTTAAGATATTCAAGACCAATAATAAAGATACAAGAGAGCAATTCCATTTTCTATGCCTAAAATAAAAGTCAATTTAAAAATAATTTTTAAAAATTCTCAAAGGCAAATAAAATACTATCATAAAATCCTCCTCTACATTTAATAATTATGAATATAAGATATTCTGTTTTACTTTAAAGGGTTGTATTATATACTTACCTCTGAAAAATTCTTCATAATGGAATTTCATTAAAAAAATTAAATTTATTGGGGTGACACTGGTTAATCATATTATGTAGGTTTCAGGTATAAAATTCTTTGATATATCATCTGTATCTTACATTTTGTGCCCACCACCCAAAGGCAAATCTTCTTTTGTCACCACATATTTGATCCCTGAATGTTTTTAAAGACTATAATTATTTCATTTTGGAAATTAGAAGAAAGTAGACCATTACTCTTTTTATACTCCAAGAAATAAAACAAACTATAATCTTATTCTGGTCACTCTATTTATCTAGGGTTTTCAAAAAGTGATTGATTATAGGATCTAGTAATAAAGATAACAATTTACTTCCATGATTGGACTATGAGTTTATTCTAAATTAGAGTTTTTTGTTCTAAGATTTACTATATGTTTCCCCCATATTAAATACTTTAAAAGGAATAGTTAATACAATTAATAATAGTAACATCAATTGATAGTACATGAGAGTAAAGTAAAAAAGACAACATAAAATTAGCAGTATTCCGAAGTTATTGAGAAAACCATAGGACTTCCGAACAATATGGAGGTGTAGGTAGACATGCTTTGCCGCCTCACGCAACCATAGAAAGAATTATGACCAGATCTCAAAACTAATAATACCCAGAACTGTCAGAAAATCTAGCTGTAGGGAAGTCAACAACCAAGGATTTAAAGAAAATGTGTTCATCCCAATGGGGCAGAGACAGGTGAAAAGGCAGTGTAGCATGGAAAGGCAGCAGCAGAACAAATGAGAGGGATATCTTGGAAGCAAGCAATCCCAGCCCCCAGCCAGACCACACAGCCTAGGGTTTCAGCACTGGGAAGATATGTCTCTGTTACCTCTGGCTGTAAAAACCAGCGGGGGTGGGGCAATGGAAAAAACTGCTGGATTTTCATTGCTTAAAGGGCCAACATGGTCTTAGAATGCATGGAAACCCATCCACTCTGAGATTCACCACCAGAGCAGCAGCTGGAAAGGCATCAGTTGCACATGGGAAGTGGGTGAAGCGACTGGAAACAGAGCGAGTGTTGGGTGAACCACCAGAAGTCAGGTGACGGCACTGTCCCTCTTGAGGCCCTCCAACATAGGCACAAAGCAGTGAAAAGGGTTGCTCTGCTCTGACAATTACTTAAGGCTTTGTGCCCCACAATTAACAGGTACCTTTTTTACATAGGCCATACCACTAAGAGAGGGAGTAAAAGCTGCTCTACTCAATACACAGAAACAAACAGAAGGAGGCTGCCAAATTGAGGATACAAAGGAAAATGGCCCAAATGAAAGAACAGAACAAAACCCCAGAAAAAGAAGTAAGCAAAAAAGAGGTAGCCAACATATCAAATGCAGAGTTCAAAACACGGGTTATCAGGATGCTTAGAGAACTCTTTGAATGTGGCTAAAAAATAAAGAAAGAAATGAAAGTCACACTAAGTGAAATAAAGAATAACCCATAGGAAACCAGCAGAGAAGGGAAAGAGGCTGGGATTCAAAACAATGATTTGGAACAAAAGGAAGAGATAAACATTCAACCAGAACAAAAAAAGAAACAAGAATTCAAAAAAAAACACAAGGATAGGCTGAGGAATCTCTGGGACATCTCCACACATGCCAACATCCGAATTATAGGGCTGCTAAAAGGAGAAAAGGAAGACCAAAAAATTGAAAATTATTTGAAAAAATAATGAAATAAAAGTTCCTTAATTTGGTGGAGGAAATAAACATACAAGTCCAAGAAATACCGAGAGTCCCAAACAAGTTGGATCCAAAGAGGGCCACACCAAGATACATCATAATTAAAATGCCAAAGATTAAATAAAGATAGAGAACCTTAAAAGCAGCAAGAGAAAAGCAGAGAGTTACCTACAAAGGTAGTACCCATAAGACTATCAGCTGATTTCTCAAAAGAAGCTTTGCAGACAAGAAGGGACTGGCAAGAAGTACTCAAAATCATAAAAAGCAAGGACCTAAAACCTAGATTACCCTATCCAGCAAAGCTGTCATCTAGAATGGAAAGGCAGATAAAGTGCTTCCCAGATAAGGTAAAGCTAAAGGAGTTCATCACCACTAAGCCATTATTACATGAAATGTTAAAGTGCCTTATTTAAGAAAACAAAGGTCAAAACCATGGACATTAAAAAGGCAACAAATTCAAAACTATCAACAACTGTATCTAAAACAAATAAAAAAACAAACAAACAAAAACCATAAGCAAACAACCAGAACAGGAACAGAATCATAGATATGGAGATCATTTGGAGAGTTATCAGCTGGGAGGGGGAAGGAGGAGAATGGGGGAAACATACAGAGATTAAGCATAATTGGTAGGAACAAAATAGACTGGGGGGAGTTAAGAATAGCATAGGAAATAGAGACGCTAAAGGATTTACACACGTGACCCATAGACATGAGTCACGTGTGTAAATCCTTTAATCCTAAGGGGATGATTCCTGGAGGGAAGGGAGGTACCAGGCAGAGGGGAGCAAAGGGAGAAAAAATTGGGACAACTGTAATAGCATAATCAATAAAATATACTTTAAAAAAAAAAGGAAAACCGTAATGGGAGTCTAACAGGTATTGCGATCACTGTCTATAAGACCCTGACATTATGTAAGGTAATCTTCGTGGAAACAGAATAGCTTGAACAACTTTTTTTCCTGATTAATCTGTTTAGTGATATGCATGTTGTCTTTTGAATACTAAAGTGGTGAAAATGAGAGAGACAAACAGACATACAGACTGAGAGATGGACAGATGAAATGTTAATCTTTTAAATTAAAGGAAATATTGAGCTAATCAATGAGAATTCATCTCAAAATTCTTGTTCACTAAGAGTCACTATCAAATGCTACATATTTCTTATAATTGTGAAAAATATATAAATATGTTTAATAAAATCAAAATAAAACTAAGAAATTAAATCTTCCACCAAAGAAAACATATGTGTTAATATATGTGAGGTGATGCTTAGATATTTAAAAAGATTTAGAGAATACTGACTTTTGTTTCCTCATATCTGAGGCACTAAGCAAAGTGGCTTATTTTGATTAATGGTAAATTGCTTAATGCTAAAGCATATCAAGATCACAAATTTATTCCTATAATGTTCACCATTTTCACCATCCCCAACCATCCACTGTTGTCCTGGGAATCAAAGAGAGTTGTAATATGTACATGAGATTAAATATTACCCTGAGCATCCTTTGAGAAACAACCAATATTGGAGTTTAGCTATAAGCAAAGGAATCAGATTCTGAAATTTAAGGATTGAGACATATGTTTGAGAAAAAACAGGAAAGAATTTTCTGGGACTAATACAGTAATTTACTATGGGCAGGCATCTTTGGCCTTAGGGAAAGTTATAACTTGTTCAGAAGATAAAAATTTAAGGAGCTTTAGAGAGAGAAAACAGCTAAAACCTACCTGTTATAGTGCATCAATAAATCAAATCTGCCTTAGCCAATGTGATGTCTTGAGTATCTTAGCAGACAAAGCAGCCAATATTCCTAATTATACAGAGCTTATACTCGCTCATGTCCTGCAAGCCTACACACATCCTGACTGGAATGGAGACTCAGATGAATATTCTAAATTCATGAATTCTCTTAATACCCAATTAATTTCAACTTCTCTATAAGTAACAAAGTAGTAGGTTAAAAAAGAGAGAGAGAGAGGCAGGCTAATTTTGGAATTAAAGCTCCATATGGCAACAGAAGTAATATTAGGAGGTGGTTCTAATTGCAAACCTCTCAACATATGTACTGTAGAAATGGGTCCACACTACCTTTTCTATCAAATATATATGTCTGTTATATGCCCTTACATTCAGATTTAAAGTTGCTAGTTATGTAGACTGTTTCATTTTAACTTTTCATTTATTTTTGAATGTCATTATTGTCAGGAAAAAAAGTGACATGTATTTCAATAGAAAGCCTCTGATTGGACTTATAAAGAATGGTTTAAAGTGTTCAAGTCCTTCTCCTTGGAGAGAGTTATCATTCTAGAAAAGGGAGAAATTACAACAATCTCAATTATTTCCCTACGCACACCGATAATTAACATGAACATAATTATATTATCCAAATATTTAAATAATAGAGTCAAGCGCCAATAAATAAATCTTTGCTTAAAATTGTCAAAACGAGCGTGGTAACAACATTTGTGACCATGATTGCTCTAACAAGCCCAAAAGTAATTGACGCAGCTGCTGGGAAAAGCATTAATATTGATTGCCATAAAAAGAATTTTCCCTCATTTTAGAAACTTTAATCTCATGTTCTGTATTAATATGATGCTTCTCTGTCAGGAAACACATATTTTCCCCTCAGAATTTTAAGTACATTTTGTGTATTCAAGTAAGGTTGTTAAGAATATTTTGACAGTTTATGAATTTATTGCAAGTATACTCTGGTTTGCAATAAAAATATAAAGGAAACCAGAATTTGCTGGGCTAAAGAGACTATGAAGAATTACTGCTGCTTTGCTCCCATCAGTGAAGCCAAGAGGTAGAGGGAAAAAATATATACATACAAACACATCTGTAATTATACACTTAAGCGATACATTAAGCGATATGGTACAGAATGTTAGTGTTATAAAAGAGATAAGACACCAACACTAATGAAAACTGGGTTAGTTGGTAAAGAAAACTTGAAAGCTGTCTTTAGAAGGGAAAGAACGTGGAGAAAACTATTCTTTTGTTTAAGCATTAAGAAGAAAGCTAATGTGGTAGTAGATAAAAGTCGTGCAAAATGAATGCAGGCTAGATGTTACTAGGAATTAATAGTGACTTTTAAAGCCAGTTAATCCCATGATAAAAGTTTAATTGTAAGATTTTTAATATGGCTATGGAACATAGGATGAGTTTACAGGAAACTGAATAGCTTGAGATCCAAGGTGGAGACTGTTCCATCCCCACAAGAAGAAACTGAATGCCTGTGTTTTCTCGCTTGTGACAAAGGAAGAAAAAAAGGGCCAACATATAAGCAAATAGGATAAAATGAGATAAAATATTAACAAGTACCTGAAGACCAAGTGTTGGTGAATTTGACAGTATAGAGCCCGTAGAAATGAGAGAAAAGAGGAGTTTGCACCCATTCACAGTCCCTTTCCTCAGCACTCCATTGTACACTCATGAGAAAATTAAAGACAGGGCTACAAACCGGCAAGTGCTGCCCTCAGTAAGCAAGGGTAGGCGTAAGGCTTAGGCCCTTGTGGAGAAAATAGACTTTCTCTTAGAAGCATTAAGCATCAAGGGGAGGGGAAGCAATTCCTGGTACCCCCAGAACACGGGAAAATGATGTCGATAAAAAGATCTCTACCCATTGGGAAGATGAGAAAAACATTCTGAGCCAAGAATAATATGTCAAAAATGGTCTCCAGGATAAAACCCAAAAGAAACACAAGGCAGAATTTTGGCTATCTGCCCCAGGAAATGTGTCAAGAAAGCCTAGAGAAGTCCCGCACTGGAGGCCCGAAACGGAGGCTGAAAGAGGATAACAGCAAAGTGGTCCTTCCATTGCCCTGGAGAGCAGCAGAGCTTCAGCAAGCACAGATTTGCAAGCATCAGAAAGCTACCACTGGGGAAAGGTTACCTACTTTAAGAGAGCGCACTTTTGTTGTGCAAGCACATGATGAGAGCTGAAAACTGAGGACAGAGCACAGTGCTGAGAAATGCCCTGTGAATTCCAGTCCCCCACGTAAGTACAAGGCATCAGCAGACTAATTTGAAGCTTGTTTTGCACTAAAGGAAAAGAGCAAAGACAAAACTTAAACCAGGTTCAACTTTTGTCAAGATTGATTCAATCCCCCATGCTACTGCATGAAAAGAATACATAGTTCCAGGTATAAATACTGTTTACCTCGGCCTATTTTGCTCCACAAAAGACTTCCAGTATTCAATCAAAATTTATTAGACTGAGATACACACAAAAATGAAGAAAGAAAGAAAGAGAAAGAAAGAAAGGAAAGGAAAGAAAAACCATTGACAAACAATTAACAGACTCATACTCAGAGAAAATCCCAATACTGGAATTAACAATAAATAACCTAGAATCTATTAAATAACCTAGAATCTATTAAAATAACCTTTTTCAAATAACTATAATAACTATACCTAGAATATAATGGAATTCATGAACATGTGTGAACATGGGGGAAACTAACAAAAGAGGAAAAACTATAAAAAGACACGAAATACAATCTTAGAAATAAAAATAATAATATCGGAGATAAAGAATTGCTTTGATGGGTCCTTTAGTAAAATTGACACGGTCAGGTAAACGATCAGTGACCTGGAGGATAAGTCAAATAAATTACTCAACTGGATACATCAAAAGAACAGTGAAAAATTCACATAGCCAAGTAATGCAAGAATACAGGGTAAATACTTCTACTATTATTAATAATAACAACTCATACAATGCATACATAAGTAGGTTGCTCATGTTCAAATTAATGAAGGCAAAACATAAGAAAATCTTGAAGGCAGCCAGAGAAAAAGACACATTAATTATAGATGAGCAAAAAAACAAATAAACAAGACTTTTTGTCAGAAACAATGCAAGCTCAAAGACAATACTGCGATATCTTTAAACAGTGGAAAGAGAAATAAAAAAAACTTGTCATCTATGCCAAATAAGAGTATGTTTATAAAGTAAAATTGATTTTTCTAGATAAATAATAGCTGCAAGAATTTAATTCTAGCAGAGTTGTGATTCAAAAGGTGTTAAAATAGGTTTTCAAGCACAAAGAACACTGCCAGAGAAATATGTCTACAAAAACAAATGACATGCTTGGAATTGATAAAAACAAATGTAAATATAACGGTCATTTTTGCATGTTTTTAATTGCTCTAACAGGTAATGTAGTGTTAAGGGCAAAAATAAGTACCAAAGGTATGGGGATATACAACAGATATAAAAGTAAAATATGGAATCATAATAAAACAAAGGAGAGGAGGGAGAAATTGAAAGAATATTGTTCTAAGATTCATAGACTACAAATGATGTGACATATTATCACAAAGTAGACTGTAATAAGTTAAGATACATACTTCAAATCTAAAGAAACTTCTAAAACAGAAGTTAGGAAAATAGATATATCATAATGCCAATAGTGCAGATACAATATAATAATAAAATGTACTTGATCCAAAAGTGGTTTGAAGACTAAAGAATAAAGAGCAGATTAGAATTAGAAAATAACTACAAATATGAAATTAAATTTAATCATAGCAATAATCATATTCAATGGATTTGGTCTTAATATCTCAATTAAAAGTAGTGATTGTAAGATTCAACTTATAAAAGATCTAACTATATTATCTTTACAAGAAATTTACTTCATAAGTAAAGACATAGATAAGTTAAAAAATAGTTACAAGATAAAAAATGTAATACCATACAATTAATCAAAAGAGATCTGGAAAAGCTATATTGTTTTCCAAGAAATGATTTCAGTGCATAAAATATATTGCCAGAGATAAAGAGAGATATTACATGATGATTAAAAAGACAAATCACAGAGAAGATACAACAGTCTGAATTATGTAATCACCTGAGACCAAAGTTTCACAGTGAAAACAATAATAAAATGAGTTTGTCCATCAGATTGAACAAAGAGAAACACTAAACACGGAGAATTTCAGTGGAGAAATATTGGTCATTTTATTAAATGGTGCCATCCAGGAGAGAGGGAAATTAATGTTCAAAGCCCCAAACTCCCTGATGCAATGGCCTATAGGTTACAGATTATACAGAACAAAATCACAAGACGTTGTGGGTTAGAGATTCAAAGTCCTATCGGGAGCAGACTGGTCAGAGGTGAAGTAAGGATAATAAATCACTTTTTCAGGTCTTGAAGACAGGGCTGAAGTCAGGCCCAGTGTCCCTCCCTCTGGTTTCATGAGAAAAGAGCAGGAGTCATTTTACCAGGGCTCAGGGGCTGAAACATAACTTAGGTCAAAATGTCATCTTTAGGCTGCCAGAGGTCAGGACTTTGTGATCATTATTCAGGTCCGAGCTACCCTCGCCTGCTGCCTCAGTGGTTACTTGGTTATCTAGAGGGAAAGGCTCAGCCTCTGAGTGTATATTTTTAGAGAAAAAGACGATTTCTAGAACTAGGATCAAAACTAAATTTAATCAAAGTCATAAAGATCCTTTTTTTCAATTTTTAGGATAAAGTAGTTATATTACAAATAAAGGAAAAAAAGAATAATCTAGAAAAATGATAAGGATTAAACAAACTCAAAATAACCTAAAAAATAAGAGCATCAATAAATGAAATGCTAAAGAAAAATTATCATGATCTGTATATTGCATTATGTACCCACCACCCAAAGTCTAATTATCTTCCATTATCATATTCTTGTCCCTCTTTATCCCTTACTACTCCCCCACCTCTTTCCTTCTGGTAATCAACATGCTGTCTATGAGTTTCAGCTTTATATCCCACATATAGTTCTTACCTTTTTCTGACTGATTTATTTCACTTAGCATAATATTCTCAAGATCCATTCATGTTGTCACAAATGGCAGTATTTCATCTTTTCTTATGGCTGAATAGTATTCTATTGTCTATATGTACCACATCTTCTTTATCCAGTCTTCTATCAAAGAACATTTTTGTTGTCTCCATGACTTAGCCACTGTGAATAATGCAGCAATGAGCATAGGGGTGTGTATATCTTTGCAGATAAGTGTTTTCAAGTTTTTTGGGTAGATGCCCAGGGAGGGATCAATGGCTCATGTGGCAACTCTATTATTAATTTTTTGAGGAACCTCAATACTGTTTTCCCTAGTGGCTTTACCAGTCTACATTGCCACCTGCTGTGAATGAGAGTTCCTTTTCTCCACAACTTCTCCAACATTTATTATTTGTCTTGTTGATAAAAGCCACTCTAACAGGTATGAGGTGGTATCTCACTGTGATTTTGATTTGCATTTCCCTAATAGCTAGTGAAACTGAGAATCTTTTTATATATCTGTTGGCCATTTGTATGTCTTCTTGGGAGGAGTGTTTGCTCAGGTCCTCTGCTCATTTTTTAATTGGATTGTTTGTTTGTTTGGTGTTGTGTTGTATGAGTTCGTTACATATTTGGGATACTAACCTCTTGTCGGAGCTGTTGTTCACAAATATCTTCTCCCATTCAGTCGGTTGCCTCTGTGTTTTGTTAGTGGTTTCTTTTGCTGTGTATTTTGGTTTGCATCTTCACACAATGCAATATACAGCTATTATATCATCTAAATGTACACCTGAAAACTACATGATCATATGAACCAATAGCATACCAATAATTTAATATAAAAAGTATAAACTACAAAAAATTATCAACATGATCAACAAAACAAAGACATCACTACAAATATACTGACATTAAAAATAAAATGATGGAGTATAAACAACTTTATTCCAAGATATTTATCAGTTTCTGTGACATGAACAATTCTTTAAAAGTCACAAACTATCAAAGGTTGCTCATGAAAAATATACAACTGAAATAATTTTATTTAAAAATTGAATTGTAGAAAACATCCTTATAATACAGAAAGCTGCTGGTACAGATGGCTTCACTAGTGAATTCATATACTTAAGGAAGAAATAATATTAATTGTACCAAATGTCTTCTAGATAATAGGAAAGGAAGGAACACTTCAAACTCATTTTATGAAGCCAGAATTATCCTGAGACAAATAAGAAAAAAAGGTATTAAAAAGAAAGAAAACTATATACAAACACCCCTCATGAATATTTTTGCAAAAATCTACAACAAACATAAAGTAATAAAACCCAACAACATATATAAAATTTATTATAAATAGATTTGTCTCAGGTAATGCAAGATTAATCTAATATTTGAAAATTAATTTATGTAGTTCACTATATCAACAGACAAAAAACTTATTTCAGTAGATGCAGAAAAAAATTTTTTTAAATTTAAAATTGATTTCTAACTTAAAAGTATAACAAAAAATAATTGCAGGAAACATTCTCAACTTGGTAACTTTTACAAAAAAACCTAAAGCAAGTATTAGACATAGTGTTTAAAAACTTCATGTGTCTTTCCTAAAAGCAGTAACCAGGGAAGGATGTCCCATCACACAACAAGAAAAAAGAAATAAATTTAAAAAATTCAGATTATAATAGAAGGAATAAAAATGCCTATAACAATTGACAACATGGGTTCCAACTTATAAAAATTCCAGAGTCTGCATAAATATAAAACTAAAATAAATGAGTTTAGCATATTCATAGGACATAGGGTTAATTAAAAATTATTATATTTACATATAAAGATTAATTAAAAATTAAAATTTCAAAAAGTCAGATAATATGCTCAATAGAGTACTTACACTATGCTCATTGCTCATATTCATTTCAAAATATTCATAATAGAAACTTTGTTCAAGTTAGATCATGTAACACTTCTGTCCGAAACTCTCCATTATTTCCTACTTTATTAACAGTATAAGGTGTTAAAAATCTGCACAAAGCCCTACATATACTGTTCCCTCCCTATTCTCTCTGATGTCTTCTACTTCAATGCTCTTGTTTCAACCTGTCCCAAAAGTGAGCCTGATTGTTAGTCTTCAAACACAAAAAGCATGTTCTCATCTCAAGACTTTGGTACAAGGTACCTAGACTGGAGCAGTCTTCTCCCAGTAGTCATATGTTTTTCTCCATTACCTCTTTCAGCAGGTCTCTGATTAAATGCTATTTGGATCAATTATTCTATTTAAACTAGTACTCTCCTCTCAAACCAACAATACCTGTGTACTCTTGGCTATCAAATAGTAAAAGCATAACTTCAAATTATAGTGTAGAGTCTTTCTTATAAGATTATGGGCTAGGTTTTCCAAGAATTTAAACATTGTTTTTATGACCTAGAAATTAATTTACACAATATAATGTGTACTATTGCTTTGTTATCTATAATTGATTTAAATTTCCTCACATTTTTGAATTCCCACTGACAGTTTAGGGGCTAGGGAGGATGGACAATGGAAAAGGGATAGATTAAGGATTTTATTTACTACCAATCTATCACAATCTCTTCTAATATAAAACAAATCTCTAGGTTTTTTTGTTTTTTCCTTTACCACAGACACCACCCCACAAGTGTCTGGGGACAAAAACCTTAAATGTCTTCATGATAAAGAAGAAAGAGATATGTCTCAGAGCTCCATATCCATGGATTCTACTTCTAAGGATTAAATAACTGGGGATTAAAAAAAATATTTGAAAAAATATTACATTGTTGCTGATATGTACTATGTAGTTAGGCCTACAAGGGTTGCATCTATCCTGAATATGTACAGACTTTTTTGTCTTGTCATTATTCCCTAAATAATATAAATACTATTTATGTCACATTTACATTGTGTTAGGTGTTATAAGTAATCTATAAATTATTTTAAGTGTATGGGAGGACACTCATGTGTTATATGCAAATACTATGACATTTATATAAGGAACTTGAGCATCCATGGGTGTTGATATCTGAGGGGGTTCCTGGAACCAACCCTCTGTGGATTCTGAGGGGTCTCTCTCTCTCTCTCCTCCCTCTCCCCACTTTTAGTTGGGTTAGTTCAAATTTTGTCCTATTAAGATATTTGACTGATAGGATTATAATTCTCCATGTTATAGAATATAATCCATCTATTTAAATGTTAATTTCATTGAAAAATACCTTCACATCAACATCCAGAATAATGTTTGACCAAATATTTGGGCAACCTGCTCCAGCCAAGTTGATACATAAAATTAACCATCACACTAACACTCCCCTGAGATCCTTTATACTTTAAATATGAACTGTGTAAATTATTTTGTATATATTACAATTATATGTACCTGCACATATTTGTCATTCAAATAGTGGGAAGTATGACATACTAATTAATTTATCTGTACTATCTTAAAATGACAAAAGCCCTTTGTTCACAGTCACACCTTACAAGGAACATGAAATTATTTTGTAAACATTGTTTATGTGTGCTAGACTGCAGACTATATAGGATGTGCAGGTAACAGGTAATATAACAGGTAAGAGACTATATAGGATGTGCAGGTAACAAGTAATATCACAGGTAAGAGACTACACTGCTCCATTTTTGTCTCTTCTCATGAAAATATCCCAAACATAAATACCAACTATTTGAAAGTCTATGCCATGGAAGCCTAGGAAATATATACCATTAGCATCTATAGTGTGAAAGCATTTTATAAACTGTTGATACTTCATATTTTTTTCATTTTTTAATGATCATATTTATTTATTTTTAGAGAGGATAAAGGAGGGATATAGTGAGAAACATCAATGTGTGTTTACATCTCACATGCCCCTTGTTGGGGACCTGGCCTGCAACCCAGGAACGTGCCCTGGGAACTGAACCAGTGACCCTTCGCTTCGAAGGCTGGCACTGAATCCACTGAGCCACACCAGCTAGGGCTGACACTTTATATTTTTTCAAAAATCACAAGGATTCAGTCTAGATGAAGGTATAAGGAATAATGTGATTTGAGCCACTTTAACAATGGGAAATTTTAATCCACCCCACCATTATTTTTATAGTGTTTCTATAAATACTGACTCTAACACATAGCTTGTAGATAAAGAGCATATTTGTACAAGAATCCTAGGAACTAACTTCAAAAGATACAGACTCTGACCTTCCATCATGCAAGCTCTGGGAGATTTGCAGACCTTCCTTCATAAAACTGGGATGATATAAAAGTGGGATGACAAAAATCCAGGATGATGCACAACAGACCATTGCTTGACCAGTTTTGAAGTCCATAGCAGAATGGACTGTGCTGGTCTGCTTGGGAAGAACTTTTCAACCCCCACCTCTTGATCTCTTTGTTCTGCTTTCCCTCTTTCTTCTTTTGAAAATCTCTGCCTGCACTGACATGTTGAGATGGGCTTTGAAACAAGGGTCCCCCATCTTCTAGGTGGCTGGCATCTGAATAAACCCCTTTCCTTTTCACCAGCATCAGTCTCACAAGTTTGACTTTCACGGTAGCAGGCCGCTGGACCGGCGTTTGGTTACGTGACTATGTTCCATTTATGTGCCCTTCTCGTTTTGGGAAAATCCAGCCTCAACTCAGCTCCCGTACTTCCAGTACTATCCCACCCTCAGTGACAATACTACATTGATACAGAAGCTTCCTAGGAATGAGCCTTCATAGCGCTGTGAGACCACACTAGAACTGACGAGTTGATCATCAATGCATTCTTCAGACTGATTTATGACCAAAAGGGAAAACTGTGGATGAAAAAATGGATTCTATGAGAAGAAACCTCACAGGGTAATCTGAGTATAAATTTTAACTGGGCAGGTTATGGTGGGTAGTCACACTTCAGGCATCTAACTTTTCAATAAAAGGTTTATTTCGCCTTAAGCAAGCTCCATCCACTTTTTCTGTGAATCTAGGTGAACATACCTTTGAAATAAACTGTAACTAACCTCACATAATCTTAACTATTCTGTAATTCTATCCCTGTGTTCCTTACTGCCACCTTTATATAATCTTTCTTAATTTACGTCCTTAATTTCAATATGCAAAAGAAGCTGCAAACTGTTACTTTGGGGGACCACTTGAAATCTTACTCTAGTTCGCCTTAAGCTTACAAAAGTTTAACAGTTTTGACGTTTCTTATGTTGACACCATGTAATATTGCAAAAACAAGCAAAAACCCATAATGTTGTTCCCACTATCATTTAATAAAAGATATCAAAGTTTAAAATTTAAATATAACAAAGTATGATCTCAAATTATCAAACAATACTAAAATTGGGAAGCCTTTATTTTTCTCATTTTATCACAAGTGGCTAAAAAGTCCATGAGCATTACTGAGTTTTGCCTTATGAGAATAATATAGTCTGTCTCTCCTCCCTTCCGTCAGATGAGCTTGCTCTGTTCCTTCAAGGATATATATCACTTCTATTTTTTTCATTTTTGAAAACAGGTAATTTTTCTTTAATTTGGAAAAATAAGAAACAGCACGGTGAGCAGTTCTTATTATTGGGGAAGGAAAAAGCATGCAGCAGTATTATGTAGTTTGGGTCTTTTTAATACTTTTCCATATGTATAATTCAAGAGAATGTATTCCTTTTGAAAACACACTCAATTGCCCATAATTTCAAGAGTTTCACAGAGTCTCAGGAGCCTCAGGACATTTGGGATCAGAACTCTTGTTCAAACGTGTCTGATAAATATTTATCTTCTAGTCCAACACATTCCCATGGCTTCCTTTTGCACCACAGCAGCAGTGATGAGACACTGCAGGTGCTTCTCTGAGGTCTTCTCTGACATGTGTCTTGAAGAACGGCCATATCAATTACCTCAGCAAGGTTGAGCTCATAATACCACAGGATAAGACTGAGTGAATGAAGCTACTGGAACTGGATGGATTTTTGTCATAAGCAGAATTGCCATGAGAAACTTTAAAATATTTAAATTCCAAATAAATATTAGTGTTAGGCATACAGGTTTTATACGTGGGTTAACAGAGCTTTGCTTTCTGTGGAAAAGATTCCGGTAGGTGTTTGCTATTTAAATATTTTCGGTAATTAGTCCCTATGGTGCCGCCTAATTCAGGCTCCAGCTGTTCATGCTAATAAGATGTTACTTAGTGTCAGAAATTCCCAGCCTCAAGCATGCAGTGGTTAACTAGTAATGGGGTGCTTGAGAAATGGCACACAGAAAGGGGGTGATGAACAACTGAAGCATAATTATCACTCTTTAGGTACCAAAAAAAGGCTAGTGATATCTATAGTATTAGTATTAGCAGGGAGTCCTCTTGGGTGAAGCATAGTTCAAAGAGAAGAGGGAAAAAAACATCTCAGCCATAATCAGAGAAAAGGTATTTCTTTAGATGTACAACCTGATTCCTAAAAATATTAAACCCACAAAAATAATACAATATTTATAAACCACCACCTCTTATATCTCACATTGACTGTATTACATGAAAAGCTCTAGTTGGCCAACATAAGGAACTATAAAAGATAAGTTGTGAGTTTCATATTTTGTGTACTGTACCTTCACTAACACTGCCTTGCCTGACTTGACCTATGAGTGAGTACATCATTGCTTTAGAAATTGATTATCTGTGAAATATTTAATTTATAATTTAAATATAATATATTGTCACAAAGAAGTGCTTAGAAAGTTCCAAATAGATATGTTGTAGAGCACATTCTCATCAAAATGTAATAAACTAGATGTGAAGTTCAATTTAAAGATATAAAAAAAACCATGATTTTTCTAAAATAATTACTAGATAAATAAGTAAACCCAAATTGAAAATTCAAAATAAAAGTTTTTAACTAGGTGCCTCAAATCCATGTTTAAGGATGTTTTAAAAGTTGTGTTTTAAACTAAGCAAAAATAAATAAATTCATTAAATTTTAAATGAAAGAATTAAAGGTTAAGAAACTAATCAATATAAAGGAAAAACTAACAAATTACAATATACAGAAGAACTGACCAAATGACAGAGATAGAGATCCTTAAAGCTGGTTTAAAAAAATAAAGAGATTACATTAGAAAGTGCATTACTCCTTGGAAAGCATGACCAAAAATAGGGTGCGGTGGGCAGATGGAGGGCAGGAAAGCAAAATGACATAAGGATAAAGAATGAGATAAAACTACACACTATATCCAGATAAAAATAAAAGGTTTATGAAGGAATAAGATGAGAACATTTTTTTCAATAAATAAAAAATACGTTATAAAACATTGAGCTACAATATAAAGATATTTGTTATGAAAGTAAAGATGAATAAACATTTATAGTCCAATGTGTTATTAATTAAATAACTTTTTTGTGCGAAGATTATATATGTGTACGCATGCATGTTTATGCATATGTAGATATAATCACAAAAACATCAAAAATAACCTGAAATTCCTGACCATATGGTATATTTTCACAAATTCCTGATAACGTGGCAGACTTTCTTAGGGAGAATGATTAACCATTATACTTTTATTAATATTTTAAGTAGAAAATATATTTTAACTTAAATTTTTTCCTCTGGGTTATTTATGAAAAAAGACAATTAACAAAAATAAACCTGAAAAAAATACAGCTATATTTCTCAGCTACTTAGAAGCATTACTTATTCCTATTACTATCATTATAATTAGAAATTTGTAGTTCATCAAGGTAAATTCCGCAAATCTCATAGTCAAAACTATTCAAATGCAAGTCCAAGGTATTCGAATGCAAGAGTACCTGCTGAATTTGAGGCTAGGAATGGATATAAAAATTAGAAAGAGAAAGATACATGTTTTGCAAGTCCAAGAAGCACAGATTATCCAAACAAGACAGATGCAAAGAGACCCATGCCAAGACACATCATAATTAAAATGCGAAAGGTTAAAGATAAAGAATCTTAAATACAGCAAGAAAAAAGAAGTTAGTTACCTACAGGGGAGTTCCCATAAGACTGTCAGCTTATTTCTTAAAAGAAACTTTGCATACTAGAAGGGATTGGCGAGAAATATTCAAAGTCATGAAAAGAAGGGACCTACAGAATTGCTCTATGCAGCAAAGCTATCATTTAGAATCAAAGAGCAAAGACCTTCCCAGACAAGGAAAAACTAAAGGAGTTCATCATCACCAAACCATTATTATGTGAAATGTTAAAGGGTCTTATTTAAGAGAAAGAAGATCAAAATTATGAATAATAAAATGGCAAGAAATACATATCTATCAACATTTGAATCTAAAAAACAAACTAAGCAAACAAAAATAGAGACAGAATCACGGATATGGAGAGCATTTTGATGGTTGCCAGATGGGAGGCGGTTGTGGGGAAATGAATGAAGAGGTGAGAAGATTAAGAAGCATAAATGGGTAGTTACAGAATAGCCATGGGGATATAAAGTACAGCATAGGAAATGGAGTAGCCAAAGAACTTATATGCATGACCCATGGACATGAACAAAGTTGTGGGCCTTGCTTGAGGGAGTGAGGGTGCTGGGTAGAGGGGAGAAAAGAAGAAAAAATTAGTACCACTGTAATAGCATAACCAATAAAATATAATTAAAAAAATAAACAAATAACAAAAACAGATAAGTGCCTTACAGAAACAAAAGGAAAAACATTCAGATGTTAACTGCTGGATAATTGTCTTTTAACTATTCTTTTATTTTTAAAAATATAAATAAAGTAGAAAAATTCTATCTTTGAGAATCCCAGCCTCACTATTCTAATTACATGTCCACTTTTGGTTGTACTCTAATTTAAAATATAAGAATTCTGAATATTAATGTGCTATAATTAAAAATCACTGAGACTCAGTCAATATTAACTTACTCCATACATGTCCATATCCTTGTGATACAGCCTTCACTCTATTAAGGAAGATTTCATTCAACTGAAATTTAACAAAAATTAAAAAATAAAACACCTTGATTTCATAAGATACAATTAGTAAGGAGATTGATTATTTCATATACAAAGAGATATATTGATTTAAAAAAACCATTCATGGGTGAGCAGGCTATTAGGTAGCCATCTAGAAAGTGACCTATGATAATTTTTGTTTTATCCAACATTTTGGCATTATGTGAAATATAGTCTGGTCATTATAATTTGTTTTAAAAAACTGGCTCTATAATGAATATGTTTTTGACCTTTTCTTGACAACTTTATATAGTCACAATGTCTATAATGTTCTTTCTTTTAATCTCCTCATCTATTTTTGTCTCCAGAAAAAGAAAAGTGTTGTTTTTTTTTTGACACATAGTTGTCCTTGATTTTCAATCATCTTATTTATGTATATCTCAGTGGAGAGTACCAGAGATTTATAGCAAAGGCAGAACACCATTATTAAATCCATTTCACTTTTCTAAGAGCATCATGAGACTGAGGCTAAAAAGAGAAATGGCTATATTGCTTTCTTATAAACATTTATTTTTTTCTAAATGATTATGACCAATGTTGTTATTCCCATTCATTCAAAATATATTTTTATGCCTAGACTCTCAGGAACTAAAACGACTGTTAATGTGGATGGACTAAACAACTGTTAACTTCTATATCTATGGTTTACAAATTATAAAGAGTAACAGAGAATTACTTAATGTCTATTAGGTACAAGTAATTAGCGTATAAAGCATCCAAGATACCTTATCTTTTGAATCTGGAGGATACCAGAGTATAATGTCGATTATGAATTAGTTATTATTCCAGACACATGTTCTCTTTCAAAATACTTGAACCAATTATTTAAAATTGAATACTATTTTAAAAATTATCATAATTTCTTATTGTGTTCCAGAACCAGAACATATATGATAAATGGAGATATAATTTAGAACAAATAATGTAATTTTTTCCAAAATATAGTCATTTTAATTAATAACCATTTAATTCAGCTTTTTTACTATAATGGGAAAGATCCCTAAGTAACCTGACGACTTCCTAGTTAAATACTCCTAATTATTGTAAGAGCTAGACAGTAAAATTATGTTCCTTACCCACTCCCAAGTTAGATTTATTTTTTTCCCTACAAGAAGGTGGTCTACGATACTAGAAAATGAACAAAGAAAACAAATTGGTTTGCGGTCAGCAGCCTGTAAAAAACTTTTCAAACATCTACCAGGGGTGTCCAACTTTTTTTCATCTCTGGGCCACACTGGAAGAAGAAGAGTTGTATTGGGCCACACATTAAAAACCCAAATAACAAAAAACAAAAAAATCTCATAATGTTTAAAGTAAATTTACGATTTTGTGTTGGGCCACATTCATAACCATCCTGGGCCACACGCAGCCCATGGGCTGGGGGCTGGACACCCCGACCGTCGTTGTTTGTTTGTTGGAAGAATTTTAATTTACAAAGCTTTAGCCTTTTCTTTTATTATGTTTGGGCTTTTTCTCCTTTTTTTCTGTCTATCTGTCTCTAGTCTAATTGTCTTTGTTAGGATTTTGAAAACGTGGACTCCCCAATCATTTTCAAAAGTGATGGTTATAGGAGAGAGTCTGTGCACACCATGTTCGGGCACATCTTTGCTGCTCTCTCTGTACTACCGAACACGAGGGTCTTATCTATCTTCATGCCTTTGCTGCAGCCTCAATAGTCCTTGAAAAGGTGGGATTAGTATAACCAATCATCAATAAATATATAAACATATTTAAAGATAAAAGGTACATTTAACGGATAAATTTATTTATTTTTTCTGTTGTGAATAAACAATGTATCCTAAGACATAGAAATATTTTTTAAAAAATTTAGTTAGTACTTCATTTTAATTATACTTTATTCATGGAAAAGAGAGCAGGAACTAATAGAGAAAGTGACTATAATAAGCAAGAATAATGTGAACCAACTACAAATGATATAAACAATGTTACATGAAATCCTTTTCATCAAGAAGTGTGAAGAGCCTGAGATATCTACTTGAAAGATAACATGTTAGACCATCACAGCTTTATGGATTCTGATAGAAGACATGAGACTCTTGTTAGAGATGAAAAACAATAGTTATTCACAGCAGCATCAGTTGCCTGAGTGCATGTTCTCTGAGCCCAATTCCTGCAGATTAATATGAAAAAAAACCAGATGGCTTCTAAGCATAGTTGGTTGCATTGAAGAAGAATGCTGAACTTAGAAAACCTGATTGTTTTAAATAATGGACAGTAAGCACGCTTTCCGTTTCCTCTAGAAAGAGAAACTATCATTAATTGTTCATTATTCAAATGCTCAAACATGAGTGACACATGAAGAACGGTCTTTCAAAAGCTTCTAACTTATAAAAATGTTTTCTCAGGATCTCCTTTTAAAGGAGAGTAATTTGTGGTAACATTCAGAAAGAGAAGAAAAGTCAAACTCTATTTGAAAACAAATATTATATTATTTTAATTGGGTCAACTATAAAAGAAAAAGTACAAAATAATGCCAGTGGAGCAGACACTGAAATTTCTTTCGTTCTTGATGAGTACCACTCCCCTGGCTTCTCTGCAATTTTTTTCTAAAGGTCTGCAATAGCAACTCTCTCCAGAGAACTTCCCTTGGGATACTGATGCCACTTTGCTTACACTGGTAGAGCTGAAAGAGGCTGAGAGCTTGTTTTCTGATGGTGGCTCTTAGCCAATGATTGATTGGTGCTTAAATTGAAAGCTCACTCTGCTTCTAATCAAGACAAACACTGAAGTGGAGCTTACACTTCCAAGTTTTCCTGAGGGATCAGGTTATATTTACCCTCCCTGAACATTCTGGAAATAACATACTTCTTGACTACTATTTCTTTTTCTTTTTTTCCTTTTACCTTACTAGTTTCTCCTCAAAGAACTTTTTAAATAAACCACTTTTACAATAAAAAATTCTTCTCAGATTCTGCTTCTTGTTAACCATACAAAAACAATCAGGAAAATAAAAAGAAAATGATAGTTACTGCTATTGAGTGCTTACTGTATTCAAGTATGGTGTAAGTCCTTGATTTCATCCTCATAACAACAGTATAAGGTGGAAACAATCATTCCCTTTTCCTTAGGAGAGAGGCTTAAAAAGTTAATTAATTTGTTCAAGTCTCATTGACAGTAAGTGATGGAGCTCGGTTCTGGAGCCATCATCATCCAAAAAGACTGTATACACTATACTGTAAGACAGAACACTATATTGTAAGTTGCACAGAAGATAAGAAGATGAAAATCTCTCTTCCCTCCCAATCTTTCCCCACAGAGTTTAGAAAATCTAGTTAATTTTAAGTCTTTTGAACATAAAAAGCAGCTCTGAAGAATATTTTCATGAGCCTTTTGGTTAAAATGTTAACAGTCAAATACAATCCATGGACGTATTTTAGCAGGGATATATATATATACACACACACACAGATATATATACATATATATGTATATATATCTGTGTGTGTGTGGGTGTGTGTATAAATCAACAAGTTTGCAATACAGCTCAGGTAACTGCAATCACATTACAGATAATTATGGAAAGTCAAAAGAGGTGAAAAAGAAAATCACTTAATACTTAAAATATAGATGTTAATTTATCATTGCAGAGAGATGTAGTAGAAAAGACTTATAAATTCACTCTACTATTCTAATAATGTTGTCCTTTTTTCTTTTTTGTTCTTTATTTTCTTGCCTTTTTCCTCCTTGTTCCTTATCTCCATTATGGATACTTTTCAAGTGAGAGTGCAAGAGCTAATTCTTAGAGATGTTAGATTACCTAACCTATAATATTAGAAAGCATCTAGTGAGGTTTTTAGCTTTTCTGGAAATACTGCAATGGATGTACCTCCAGGGATTAGAGGGCACTGAGATCAGCCACTCCAAAGTGTCCAAGAACAGACTTTGCAAAGAAAGCATATTATTTCCAGTCATATAGATGAACATTTTGTTAAATTCTAACCCACTAGGATGACACAGAAGCAGAGTTTTGATGTAATATCTTTGTATCAACAGCAAGTAACTGAAAAGGCTTAATTAATCATGAAAGATAAATCTTAGGCCTTTTCTTCTATTTCAACATGAACTTGCCTTTATTTGATCACTGTACTTAAGTGGATCAGAAAAGAAATAGACAATTTCCAGTCTAGTCTTGATGCTACCATTCCATAGTGTGTTAGAAAGTTCAAAATGCTGACTTAAATGCCATGTCTAACAAAATTTATTTAAAATTAATATTTTAATAAAACAATTACAAAAGACTCTGGAAATTATAAATATGTCTTAAGTTGCAGTTTGCTGCTTAAAGAACAAAACAGCAATAAGGACACAAGAGAATAAGAAAAGTCTCCGCTTTCTAAAATACAATTTATGAAATTATTCAATAGAACTTTGTATTATTTTGATTAGCCAATAAATTAGTAAAAAAGGAAGATGAAATAATATTATTAAAAGTATTAGGTTATATAATTCAAAGTTAAAAATAAAAATTTTGACTATAAAATTGATAAATTGTGAATGATTTTCATCTAATGTTAACTCAGTGGAAGCATGTTAAACAATAAGGTATATTGAACGTTCGAATCTCATAGTAATTCATTGAAACATATTCATTGTGCATGGTAAAATAACAGACATTGCATTTAAATATAAAATATTTGATCTCTTCAAAAGCTCACATTCCTTAAACCTAGTATTGTTCAAAAAATACCCTTTTTTAAAAAAGATTGCATTTATTTATTTTTAGAAAGAAAGGAAGTGAAGGAGAAAGAATGGAAGAGAAATGTTGACGTGAAAGAAATCGGTTACCTCTCTTATGTGCCCCAACAGGGGATCAAGTCCACAACCTATGCATATGCGCTGACCAGGAATTGAACCAGTAGGTGACCTTTTGCCTTATGGTTGGGCACCCAACCAAATGAGCCATACCCACCAGGGCTAAATTGATATCTTTAGACTTAAGAGAACCTACATTCATTTTTTCATATGGTAAAGTATGTTTGTCTTATCCAGGTTTTCTTATATAATGATATTTCCCCACATTTCTCATATATACCATGTATGATGATACTAAAAGATTCAATACGTAACAATTGTTTTACTAGAAAATCCAGTAAGCAGTTTAATTGGATATCATCACTAACAACATTAAACTGTTTTATAGAATTTGAACCCAGAGAACGTTCCAAACATATATTCAAACTTCTAAATTACTATATAAGGAATATAAATTGTATATAAATGACTGATACTTGGTTTTTATCCAGTCAAATTTTCATGTATTAACAGTAGTTTTGGACATTATTATACAATTTAAAACTATTTTTTATAGTTAGCTATCATAATTATCTTTTTTGTCCCTTCATAGATATTCTAAAAAGGTTTGCTTATACTTTTTTGCCCACAATTTTCTCTTAAACTCAATGCAATATGGCTTCTAAACCCACTAGTCTATTGAAATACCTATATAAAAATGAACAAACTAAAATGATTTATGTCATTAAATGAAGAATGCATAAATCTTATTGACCACTTGATGCTACTAATAACTCTTAACATACTATTTACTTAAAACTACCTCTTGTCATCATTTCCATGATGCTATATTTTTCTAGCTTATGCTGTAGTTCTGTGGACACTTCTCCACGTCTTCCATAATCTCCTTCTTCTCTTCTGAAGCTTAAATGTTGATTATTTCTGGGATCCACTTTTCTCTGTATAGATTCTCCCTAGGCCTAATTTGAAATTTTCTAAGACTTTTCTTAAAATGATCAGGATGAGGATTTCAAAATAAAGTTCTTTATTATATCCCTCTTTTGAATTTTAGATCTTTTCAGCAGTTCCTTTTTCAAATGATTTTCATTTCTATCTCAGAGTGATTGAATTCCTCCTTTCCTATAAAACTGAGTCCCGAAGTATAATGTGAGGCTATCAGGTCATTCTGTAGGATGCCAGTATACTTACTTCACTACTGTTAATAATTTACTACTCAAGAGTCAGATTTGTTCTCCAGTTATTTTGTGCATATTGTGATTATTATTGTAATTACATAATTTAATTCAATGTTAAGTGAAATGATTAAATATAAGTGCAAAGAAGTAGAGTTTATCCCTACTATGTTACCATGGCAACATAGTAAGACTGGAGAAAAATAAATAATTAAAACATTTTTTGATGTGTTCAGAAATGCATTTGAAATAAATAGGCCTGTGTGCTGGCTGGTGTAGCTCAGTGGATTAAGCACTGGCCTGTGAATCAAATGGTCACCAGTTTGATTCCCGGTCAGGGCACATGCCTGGATTGGAGCCAGGTCCCCAGATGGGGATTTGTGAGATGCAACTGATAGAGATGTTTCTCTCACACATCAATGTTTTCCTCCTTATCTCTCTCCTTCCCTTCCCCTCTCTCTAAAAATAAATAAACTATTTTATAAATAAATAAATAAATAAATAAATAAAGGCCTGGGAAGTCATACATGATTTATTTTGAATGTGGACCATGGAAAAAAAGGAGGTCAATAACTTCTGTAATAAAACAAATATTCTAAGAAAAGGCCTTGGACCTATAGCTATATTGGTGAATTTAATATACAATAAGATGAGGTCAGTTAGTGTATGATGCTTAGACTGGGCCAGTGTACATGCACCTTAATGAGTGCTTTCCCACTTTAATAAAATCACTGACAATCAATGAGTTCTGACTGTTTCAGGTAAGAGAATTTGTACTGCATATTCATGTATTTGCTAGACAGACTGACTTGGATATATTTGAAGTGCCTAAATTTAATTTATCCAAAACTGAATATATTACATTTTATTCCCCTAAAAGTGCTCTAACTTTTGCAAACTTTCTTCTATTCCTGTCTTCTATCTTTCCATCATTTGTGAAAGACCAAATCAACCTAATTGCCCAGGCCTGAAACTTAAATTTCATTTTGAAATCCTCTCTCACTCTCTTACATAACTTTCTGTATAAATCAACTCTCAAATAACGCTAGATTACCTAATTTCTAGATTATGTAACCAACATTGTATCTATTCCCTTGATGCAGCTTGAAACTTCCTTTATTTTCCTTGTATCCTGAATACTCCCTAACAAATTCACATATAATAATGCATTCCTCCTTGTATAATGCTAGTGATCTTGTAACCTACAATTCTGATAAAAAAACATTCTACTCATTGTTTAAAAATTGTTAATGACTATCATCTTAACTAGAAAGCCTTTCTGCCTTTTCCCTTGCTTATTTCTTAGCCTCATCTATCAAAATTTCCCCTTCCACTCTTCTGTTCTTTTAATGTGTCATATAACCTCTCTCATAACACATTGTTTATCACATTTATTATATTATGTAGCCCATTTTATTAAAATTGCTTATTTACTTATCTATTTCCTTATTTTGACTCATTAGTTATTGGCTTCATTTCCCTCTCTCTCTCCCCAGAGCCTAGTAGAGACCTGGAACATAGCAGATATAAATGACCATAGAGACAAGTTTGCCGAAACAAGGTATTCAATGAAAGGGACGTGTCAAAGATGAGAATAGTGTAGTCATAGCCTGAAACTATACTATTAGACATAGTTTATTCCTTTTCCTTATCGCTAATCAAACAGAACACAACCTTGGCTAAGCATTTATTGGGTATACTATACTAGAATAATTATCATGGAATTTTCTGTGAAAGACCTGGAAACATGAGATTTATTAATGACATTGAAGAGGAAGGCATCTCAGAGGCTTTAAGCAGTTAAAAATATTTCCTTATCTTAGACTATATGTACCTAATAACATATTCTATTCATCCCTTGACCATGACTATAAAGAAACAGAGTAGCATCATGTTCAGGAAACATCATCTAGGAATTCAGACAGTTCTTGGGGTGGAGTTGGGGTTTGCTTTACAAACTGTCTCTGAAAAGACTAAACCTACCTCATAGACTTGGAGTACCAAGGCCTGAAGTTCTGAGCTCTTGTGAATTCGCAGTGATGACCAGGAGAGAACAGTCTGCCAGTGCCCTCCCTGGTGCTAATCCTAACTAAATGATTCAGAATTGAGAACATGCATTATTTGAAAAAGCAGGAGTGGCAGTTAATATCTCTCAAAATAGGATGAAAATTTAAGGGACTGTGAAGGGAAAGCAGCACACTTGAGGGTAAGTGACCCTGGGTAAGTACTAACACATTAACTCCTTATGAATAGCCAAGTTCATTATCAAGGAAAGTAGTATTTGGTGCTTGATTTTAATATTTACACTCTCACTTTGTAATCCCTCTATCCTCTCAAATGTCCCAACCATTCAGTTCAGAAAGCTGCAAGTGTTCTTTTGGAAGGCATTGTAGGACAGTGTGCCGTAAGAGCGGTGTGGCCTACTGCATTTAACCTTTTACTGTGACTGCAGAAAAAGAGAGAAAGAGAGAAGCATTGCCAAAGGAACAATATCTAAGAGTTCCAGAAATTGGAGTGCAGTACAATAAACACTAGTTTCAGGGGTAGGGGGAAGGGAGGAGACAAGAAATCATGCAACACCATAAAGAAGCTTCTAAGTTTCCAGGTAACAACTTGAGAGATTAGAAGAAAAACTTTCCTTCATTTATTTCTGAGCTCACAGTTTATAGGCGGATTCAATTTAAATTTAGTGTGCAGCAATACTATAATGTATTTTGTTTTTCATGTAGAGAGAGTTTTATTTTTATAGTTCATCTATATTCAGTTTTATAGTCCATTTATAGTCCACTCTATATTCATAGACATTAAAAAATACCTTCACTGTTTGTAAACTTTCATTCTAGTCAAAATGCATAAACCAGTTTTTAACATAGAGGGGGACTCTAACATTTGACAGTATAACTATAACAAGCTTTAATAGCTACCTCCAACTGTAGCTACATTTATCTGTATACAAATGTATTTTTGTAGAGTCTTTTCTACGCTGACATGTTTAGGCAAAGATTATCTATGAGAAAATAATATTGTATCTTACAAATACTAGAGAAAGATTGTGATTCTCAAATTTAAATAGATCTTTGTTTAGCAATTAGATAATGTCAAACTAAGGTTATGTATTAGCACAGCAGATTGGCACTTCTTGGATATATACAAGACAATTAAGATGGTTAATCTCTAAAATGAGTTTGAAATATTATATTATGTTTTCCATTACCTAAGCAATAGTATGGCTTTGCAAAGGTCATGGTCAGGACAGTTGTGTTTGAGGACAGAAAATAGAGCTTTCATATCAATAGAATAGATGAGGTCTGTCCAGAAAGTATCCAGCCATGTACTATGAAAAATAGAGACATTTATTCAAGATACAAGGTACAAGAAACATTGTACGATGTCTCAGTCTCCTTCAAAGTGGGCACCTTGGGACCTCACACAGTTCTCCCTTTCTCCATCAGCTGTCCCATCATATTTTCCTGAATCTCATCAATGGTCTGAAATCTCTTCCCTTTCAAAGGTGTTTTGAGTTTTGGGAAAATCCAGAGGTCATAAGGTGCCAAATCTGGGCTGTAGAAGGGCTGAGTCACCTGGGTGATTTGATATTTCTCCAAAATACCTCTGCACAAGACATCATGCATGAATGGGCACATCGTCATGATGAAGCTGCCAAACACCAGTTGCCCGAAGCCGCAGCCTTCTGAATCACCCAAATAATTTCCACAGAGGAATATTCAAGCTTAATGCAAAAATTTTTGTAGATTTGTTGTTCCACTCACTCCGTCATTTTGAATGCAATGGCCACATAGTACACATGCTCACTCAAGGGCATCTATTGCCTCACTGACTAGTACAGTGAAGTCATCATTGTTTACTCCTGCACATTTCAGTCCACTCTCCTTGGCTGCCATCTTACATCAATGTCACACAAACCTTTCTTGTTACATTAACAATGGCTGGACTTTTTCCAGACAGGCCCTGTAACAATATTGCTATCATTTTTGTTTCAGTACAATGGTTTTGGAGATGGAAGCTCTTTTAAACCTATAATAATTTTAGGCTTATCATTTTTTAAAGCACCTTTTTTATGTCTGTATGTATGTATTTATTTATTTATTTAAAGATTTTATTTATTGTTAGAGACAGGAAGGGAGAGAGGGAGGAAGAGAAACAGCAATGTGTGGTTGTCTCTCACATGTCCCCTACTGGCCCACAACCCAGGCGTGTGCTCTGACTGGGAATTGAAGTGACAGCCCTTTGGTTTGCAGGCTGGCACTCAGTCCACTGAGCCACACCAGCCAGGGCTGGGCTTATAATTTTAATGAGAAGGTTATTTCCCTGCCAACATACATAGGTTAAAGTAGTAGCACTTTTAAAATCATTTAGATTAAAAGAATGAGTTGAAAGGATAAGCAGATTCATTGAAACTCAAAACATTAATTTTAAATTTAGTTATTTTCAAAAGTGTGTGGGGAATTTAATATGGCTATAAAATTAAGGCAGCTGAATTGTTAGATTTTTAAAACTCACTTTTCTGGAGTTTAAAATGCTATAACTAGGCAGTTTTAAATCAGAGATATATTGGCAATTTGTTAAAAAGGGGGTAATATGTCCCCTAAGTCAGTAAGCATTTAGTAGTGACATAGTTAACTGAAGTAAAGAGGTTAGCTTCTGTGACTACAACTAGGAGGACTAAGATCCAGGTAGTACGTTTAGGCAACAACAAGAGATTGGATCAATTGGGGCAACACAAAAGGGGCAAACACCAGGTAACAGATAAACCCTTCAGAGCATAACCTCCTGCTGATGGAAGCTTAGAAGAAACCTGAGATCTAGTCTTGTTCTAAAGGAGATGATGGGCTAAGTAGGGTAACTAAGGCGGCTGCATTGGGAGGGTTTTCTAGTTAGAAGTCCAGTTGGAGAGCTAAGTAAGTGAAGCTAGAGGAACTGGGCTGTTTTATACATGAGTATTAGAATCTTGCCCCTGGTCCGCTGAATCCTAGTTCTTGAAGGATATGATGAAAATTCAGTTGTGAAAAAAATGTTTTTGATGATAGGAATTAAACATTGAAGAAAAGCAGAGAACCTATTTGAAGAAGGTCTGTCATAAAACTCCTTTTCTTAATATGTGAGCTTATGCTTCCTACTTATATCAGTAAATATATGAAGAATAAAATGAAATGAATATTAACTGATGAAATTAAAATAGTCTTAGGCATAATCAATACAAACATGGTAGCGAAGATAATATTAAACAACAAAGTATGATGAATTCTATTGAAATGTAATGAGATCTATTTTTTTAATTCTAAAATATATAGTATTCTAAATAATGTGAAGATAATAAATATATAGAAAATATATTCCATAAAAATGTTAGGAGCTTAATTTATAAAAAGTTAAAATGCAGCTGTTAAAGTCAGAATTCTATAAATAAGAAAAAAATTAGTAAATACATAAACAAATACAATCAAAATATTACTGGAAAAATACAATTAATAAAAATTATTTGATCATTTGAAGGTAAGATTTTAGATGATTGAAATACTCTTATTTTCCACCAGGAGCTTCCAGGCTCAAGTAGATGCCATAGTTCATGTTCTCAAGGGTCGAAAGCTCACGGAAGGTGCCAGTCTATACGAGCACTCCATGAGTAAATAAAAGGATCTTGCTCTGGGCACTTGGTTTCATGAGCAATGGTGTCTTTGTGTGAAGGCAAAGTGAGCTCTTTCTCTGGACCAGGGCACCCCATGCTGGATTGGAGCGGGGGACACAATCCACAGGGCTGGCAGGTGGTAGACTAGATTTCAGTCACACTCAACACCTCAGAACGAATTGAGTTGCCTTTTACTACTGTCTCCAAAGCAAGATCTTGAGCTTCACTGATGATATAAATAAGTTCGTAGCCTTTATCTAACTTTATTTGTGAAAGAAAGTAAACAGTTTATTGGAAAGTATCCCTGGTGGCAACTTTCATTCTACAGGACAGGGGCTTAGCTAGACAAATAAGCAGAGAGAAAAAACTTGAAACAAGAACAAGAAATGGAGAATACAATACAGTTAGGGGGAGCAAGAAACACATTGGTAAATGTAAATTCAATCAATTTTGATAGACTAATAATGAAATATCAAACTTTGGATAGCTAACTCAGATTACTCATGTCTGTCTCCCTTAGGAGACTTGAATATCTGAGCAGCAGGTGTTTTCCATTCATTTCTTTATCTCCAAGTCTAGTTTAGTCTCTGACACATGATATGTTAATGTTTGGTGATGGGCACTAAGAGAGAGATAAAAGATAACAGATTATAGATAGATGGTTGATATATGATAGAGAGAGAGAGAGAGAGAGAGAGGTAGGTAGGTAGATAGATAGAAAAATAGATAGATAGATAGATAGATAGATAGATAGATAGATAGATAGATAGATAGATAGACAGACAGACAGGCACAGTGAAGTTTGTGTCTACTTCCTGGGGTAGGGGAAATGGTTGAAGTCACTCTTTGATTATTGAATCTATTTTAAGTGATTCATAATTCCATTAAAAAAATAAGTACTTCAATCTAACCACTGTTTTGAAGTTATAATTTTTTAGAAAATTATGTTTTTATTTCAACTGATTTAGAACCAATTTGGAGTAAAAATGGATAACTGTTTCAAAACTGTAGTACAACCTGTAAAGATTTTATTTACACTTTTCCAATTGATTTTATTCCCTCGTTCAACTAACTTTTGTCGTTTTCTATGTGTCACATACTATGTTGGCTCAAGCAGGTCTAAATCTAATAAATTTAACAAATAAGATAGTATATTCAATAAAGAAAATACTTTGCAACAAGATGTGTCCACAGCATGCCTTGTAAGGATAAAGGACAAGATGCTAATTTATCTGCAGAGAGAGGGAAACTAGGAAAGAATCCCTAAAAAACTGACACTCAAGTTGAATTTTGATTCATTAGTAGTTATCCAAGTGCAGAAAGCTATAGGGAAGAAGCTGTTGCAGGGTAATAACATAATCACACAAACTTTAAGTTGAATTGTAACTTAGCAGATAGAATGGGGGGCTTGCAGGAGGCTGGAATAAATGGCCCTGAGCAGGGAGGCTGGCGCCTAATTCACCATAGATTTTTCCATCATGGTAAGGACTTTGATGATAATCTCAAGAATAATTGAGAACCCATAATAGGTTTTAAAGTACAGGATTGTAATGATGAGATTACATTTATGATTCCACTTGTTCCACTTATGGAGGACTAGAGCTAGAACCATATACAGTACAGGGATGGGAAAATTTGAGGGGAATTAAGGAAATGGAGCTAAAGTGATTCATTGATTGATTTGGTGTGAACATTAATATGCTGGCTTCTGAAATGGACAATGGGTTTTTTTTTTTCATTTGTTTTTTGTTTTATAATAATGCATTCACAGAGCTTGGAAACACAGAACAAAGAAAAATTTTCAGTGGTACCCAAATTTGAGTTTTGAGTTCACAATACTTAGCCTATTTCCAGTGAGATACACTGTACAGTTTGATATAGGTCTTCAATTCATGAAGATAAAGAGAGAGAGAGGTTATTTGGCTACAGTTACATGTTACTTTCTATGTTTGGGTTTTATTTTATATTCTAATTCACTCATCTTTATAATAAATAAATGATATAGCAATGCCTGTAACTAGAAGACTAAAGATCTGCAAACGGTAGGTAAAAGACAATATTGGAATTATTTAAATTTCTGATTTTATAGGCTGTACATTATACATGCATAAGACCAATATTTCAGCTCCGGGACTTATGTACAAGCCATCAACCAATACCCAAACTTATTTCCAGAATATGACTATTATACTGGCCTGACTCTTGACTGGTGGTCCTCTGAAAGCCCTATTGCCTGATGAGTCCATCCTGACTTACCTGTCTGATTGCTCTGCTTATTGTTGATCTTCATCCCATCAGCCTGATTCACTCTGAAGTTGGTGTTATCAGAATGAACTAGTGTCACATTATATATTCACCTTGATTCCCAACATATAATGAATTCCCAGACTATGTTGACAATATCTTATCAAAAATGAATTATCTAGATGAATTATTTATAATCAGAATGGTTTTGACATGCTTAACTAACATTTGCTTCTCGTCCAGCCACTGGTATCATGAAAACAAATAGATTTCTGTCAAGTTGAGTTTCAAGTACCCTTAACTGAAAAATTTTTTCCTCAAACTTCCCAGTTTCTATCATATATCTAGCAATCAAGCCTGCCTAATCATATCATTTTAACCAAAAGAAATGTAGGAGAGCAATAGAATTGAAAAAATAAAGAAAGAAAATAAATGATAGCGTGAAGAAAAAAGAGAAGATACACATCACACAAATGGTGTCTTTGATGAAATTAAAAACACAAATACCAAGGGGAAAAGGAATTAAAAAATAAGAACAAGAGGGAAGGGGTAAACAATTAGGATGATAGAAGACAAAAAGAAAAGATAAAATCTGCATATTTTAAAGTCAAACACTTGGTTTGGTTGCAAAGAGCGGAAGCAACAATTCTGCTCTGAGATTAAAACAAACTGGGTCAGCATTCCCCCATAGATATTCCCATCTATTTTATTTTCTAAGAGAGTTTCAAACATTTTGCTTGGGGAAAAATCATCTGTTCCACTTGTAGCTCCCAGTTTTGGAACATGTCATCTTAGAGCATTTGAAACTAAATTGCTTCCCTTACCATTTTTATCTTCTATTTGTCAATCACAAAATGGTATATTCACTCTTTCACAACTATTTTTTTTAGGAAACATTTAAAGAAATGTATATTATGGTACATAATCAATTGAGTAAATGACCTTAGATTTTATCCCTATTTGTTTACTTAAAATATAACTAAATATAGATTATTTTGAAACAGTAATACACATTTATGCTCAATATTATTTAGGGTGACCCAGTTTCTATGGGGAACATAAGAAATAGCATTTTCTTAGTCCAACAGCACCTGAATGTTGCTTTCTCTTTAGAAGGATTCAGTTGTACTCGGGGCCAGGATTCATTGCCAGGCCACTACAACTCTTTATCACTTGCCCATGGTGAGGTGAATCGTCTCTACATGGCATGCAGACTTTGTCTTACTAAATGGCAAGGACTGGAGCAGCTACACATGGAAAACCTCTCATGGAAAGAGTGTGGTATTTCCTAGTTTTCTACTGAATAACTATACTCCTCAGTACAAATAGAAGCCCTTGAATAAACAAAAATGCAGAGATCATTAAAAATAAAGCAGAATCTGGAAGGGCATTGTAAAGACTTTCTAATTGTTCCTGGGTGACTTAGAAATAGGATACAAACATGACCACTAAAAAGATTTGCAGAAGGAAAAAGTATTTATTTATGCTCTTTCCCACTTCCAGGTTCTCAGTTAAGAGTATATCTAGATACAGATTGTGTTTACGTCATTCTTCCCAAGATGTTACATAATAGATAGTGATTTATTAATTTATTGTCTAAAGGGCCAGTTGTTCGGGAAATTTAGTAAAATCTGAGTATAAACAACATTGGAACAAACAGAAAAAAATGTATGGATCTGTTATACTTATTCTGAAATAGGGTATCATAATTTAAGACCTCATAGAACTCTAAGATATTTTGCAGCATCTCTGAGTTTCAGAGATTCCCATGGATAGAAGAAGCAGTTTATTTCCAAAACCTATTGTTAGCATACAGTCCCCAAACAGTAAAACCAACTAAAACAAAAGTTGTATTTACTTAAATATTTAACAAAAATTTATTGCAAGAGATATTTTTCACTGAATTTACAGTTTCAAGGAACATGGTACAAAACATAGTGCCATTAGCTTTGTCTAAACATGAAATAGGTGCAAATACACAAAGATTTAAAAAAAAAAACAAAGCATACTTTACAACATAAATTACAGTACTATAAATATATTTTATGTACATTATACATACTCTTAAGACATCAATTTAATATACAGCATATATTGTATTGATTTTGAAACTATTCAGTGCCTTAATAATATTATATATCAGAAACTAAGAATTTATTTGCATCATTAGACTTACAGTAAATGATTTCATATCAGGGAGGCCATATTGAGGCTAGTTTCTTCCCACCATTCGGAAAGGCAATGTTCCACTTAGATGAGCATTAACTCACATGGTACTAGTTTTCACATGTCTATTTCTTTCCCTTCTATGGTGGAGACTAGAAGAGAGGCTGCAGGGGAACGACGGCCGGGTGCGGGGAAAGTAGTGAAGGGAAGAGTGCGTGGGGTAAAGGCGGGAAAGCCAGGTGGCCAGGATGAAGGACCGAAGCTGGAATGATGGGCATCTGGGGAGGAGCCACGAAAGTTGGCTGATTGCCAGGACAGAGCCTCGGTCCGACGGGTCCTATTGAGATTTGAGGTAACGATGTTCTGGTGAGAGCTGGGACTTGGGCCAGAAACTGGTGGTGTGGTTGAAGCACTTTAAAGGCTCCTGCAGCGGCGGCAGGGGCTGCAGTGTGGTGGATGGCAGTTACAGAGGTAGAACGCAAGGGCTGCTGCAAAGGCAGAGGCTGCAGAGCTGTGGCGGGGGGCGCGAGGGCGGCTGGAGGAAAGGCAAATTTGACCTTGCTGGCCAGCATGTTCGGCGGTATGATGTGCTGGTAGACCTCACAGGGGAGATTTTTGAATTTTTCATGGTTTTCTATTGGGATCAGTAATGCTTGTTCCGGTAAAGGCAATGGAGCCAGGATATGCTCTGTCGTTACAAAGGTATGACCACTGACATGTGCTTCTTTGAATGGTAATGGTGGTTGTGCGTTAAGAATTCCTGAATTAAAACGCAGCCACTCAGTTGATGCCTCATTCACCTTTCCTTGTGGAAGGGCTTCAGCCAGTTCATAGTGACAAAGGTATGATTTAGGTTGTGAGTGTCTAAAGTTCTTTTCCACATGAGGCACCTTGGGAGGAATTTGCTTTTCATTACTACTTTTATTGTTTTTTGCTTTCTGTTCGAGCAAGGTATTGTTAATTTCTTCTTTTGGGGGGGCAGTGGCTACATAGACAGATGTGGTGGGTTCACTGGAAATCTCTGGCAAGACACCAGAATTCGTGCCCACTACTAAGTGTTCATTTTCACCATTGGTTCTAGAAGGAAGGGGACTGGTCGGGTCTAAAGTCAGTTTGTTTTCTCCTTGGGCTGTTTCTTCTGAGTTCCTGTCGACATGTGCAGTTTCTTGTGGTTTTATTTCCTCTTTTTTACCTTCACTTATTAGTTCATCCTGGTGACATAAGGAAGAATTGCCTTTCACAGGATACTCTGCATTCTCTTTGAGTTCCAAAGTTTCAAGTCTGGTGTGGAATCTGCTTCTTTTTCTCCTCCGTTTCCTCTTAGGCTTAAAGGGAGCGGAAGCACGTGGTGGTCGCCAAAATTCTTCTGATAAATAATTCTGTCGATTTAAACTTTCATCTGAAGAATAAGAATATGAATGTTGTCTACGTTTTCGATAAAATATTTCTGATTCATTAATGAGAGAATTATAACCTCTCTTAACAGCCTGATTTTGACGCATGCATTTTATGTCATCTTGAAGAACGAAGCATCTGTGGTCCTTACTAGAGCTGGACATTTTGGCTTTACAACTACAGTACGCTCTGGAGTATGCTAAACAATGTTTCCCAGAATGTATCATCGTTGGATTGGATTGTTCATTTAAAACAACTGAGTTCTTTGTACAGTGATTTTTAGAACTGATATCATTGTTATTATTGTATTCAGGGTTCCAGGTTTTACACATTTCTTCATTTTCACTTAAGTATATAAATGCTGACATGGGCTTTTTATCAGGTAATTGAGGTGAGTCCAGTAATTGCTCTACAGCTAAATCCTGCTTGTCTGAAATTGTCTCCAGTAGATTTTTCTTAGTCGTATCATCGCAACTATTTTCTGTTTCCATTTTGAAGTGAGTTTTTGATTCTTTGGTTTTCTCCCCATGATGATGGTGACATAACTTTCTTCTTTTTTTCTTCCTTCTACTTTTATGGAACCAATGTTCATGTCTATCTTTCAATCTTGTTTTGTTGTATTTCTCATGAGTATCGTGTTTTATTTGCTTTTTAATAAAATTATACCTTTTTGTTTTTCTGATTCTACAAGAATTATTTTTATACCTTTGAGCGATACTCTCACTTCTTTCAGAATCACAACTATTAGAGAGAGTATCTTCAGCCGAAAGGGGAGTGACTTGGGTGGATTCATTTCTGCTGCCTCCAATGTTATCATCTGTGAGTCCCGCAATAGATCTGTCCTTGCAATCCAAAACTGGTCTCTTGCAAATGTCATCGCCTTTCTGCTGAGAATAAAGGCCATTTAAAGGCAGCTTGTTTTTATCTAGATTGTTTAATTTAGTGGACTTAAAGTCAAAACACAGAGGATTGCAGCTATAGGAAATTGATGGCTGAGTAGTTGTGTAAATTAGCATTTCTGATGGCCACTGAAGAACTGTGGATCCATCTTTGTTAAGTACAGGTGCAAATGGCTCACAGGGTCTTTTATGGAAATCCGTTTTTTTATGTAAGGTTATATTATCCTCCTCAGGATTTGAAAGGGCCAACATCTCAGGACCATAACTCTTATTTTCAGCTTCAATTGTGGATGCGTCATTGTCCTTAGCATTTTCCTCCAGGGTAACTTGCAAAGCTGTGCAGTCATTAGCCTCATCAAGAACTGTGCATCCGTTTCCTAACAACTCAGAAGGATTACCACTCACAGGTATGTCTCCATTAATAACATCTTCTTGTGGTAATTGATCTGCTAATGGTACAGAATTTTGACAGTTATCTGCATCAGAAGATAAAGGGAGTTGAAACTGGCAAAATGAAGGTAATAATAATGTATCTTTTTCACTAGAAACATCTTTCATTTCTTGAGTTTGAGCAGTTTCTTTGTAAGTACACATTCCCTCTGATGGATGAAAAGAGTTAGCTTTCTCCTCAGGACTCAAAAGCACATCTGTTGGTGAAGATAGTTGAAGATGACAAGCACCAGGGACAAATCTGCTTTTTCTACTTAATCCTTTTTCCACAGAGGCTTCATCATTGTGTTCACAGAAGGCTGCAGCTGAAGACTCCAGCTTCACGGATGCTTTCTTTGGAAATGCAAAAGAAAAGCCAATTTTGTGTCTGTGAATTCCCTGGGCTTGATCTCCAAGTTGATTATTTTTTGTGTAATTATTTGCGCTTTCTGGATCTGTAGCAACAGTGGTAACATCTTTAGCATTCTCTTCACTATCAATCAAAGTATATTTAAAATCTTCCTGGTTATTAACTGAATCCACGACAACTCTTTGGGAAATTTCATTACAATTTTCTCTCACAGTAACAGTTGTTGACTTGAACATGGGGCCACTTCCAGGAGCACTACAAAAAGTAGCAGAAATTATATGAGATAGGGCACTTCTGAGGAAGAATATTCAAATATATTTGTCTTGGAAATGTTATTATAACAATTTTTTTTTCAGTTTTTTAAATCATTGTGAAAGAATTACTTTCATATGGTACAATCACCCTCCTTAGGGTCACACTTTTTAGTTACTGGTTATTGTTTGGTATAACTTGGAGGTACTGTCATGAGGTTACTTTTATCGCTATCTCCTAAGAGCAATGGCAAAGATAGTCCCTGCTCTCAACCAGTGCTTCTTGACCAAGATTGTTTACCGCAATGGTCTTTTCAGTGACATTTTGAAGTACTGTAAAATTTTCTAAAATAAAATTACTTTTAATTGACAAATACTTAACATCATTCGTACTATACAGAGACTATGAAGGAAATGAAAGAAATACTCTTTATCATAACTTCAGAAGAGCTGGGAATTCACCGACACTTACTGAAAGTGTAACACAGGCCAGCCAGCATGCTGTAATGAGAAAATGACTAAGAGATAATACTATCTTGATGAGAGTTTTGTTTTTCGAATTACTATTCTTAATATTTAAAAAGTACCCCAAAATTATAAATGACTTAAATTGTGATTTCTATTTATTTCAATATACCAAAAAAAGTGAGTTGTGATTAAAAGAATTACACTGTCTAGCACATAAACAAGAAAGTACCTATATATCATCTTAACCCAGACAGAATCATACTATGCAGAATTTTCCATGCTATTTAAAAGTTAGCTCCTTAGAAATTATAATTGGCCAAATTTTTAAAATTATTTTCTTTAACATAATGGACTGTGTAATTGCCTTATTTTATATTTAAAAACAACACTACTTTTTAGCTGCATATCTTTAGAGGCACCAAATTAATGGGAGAATCATTTGCAGATGTGTATGTGCATGTGCATGTGTGTGTATAATGTGAAATATGTACTGTATACTGAGGAAAGTAATTTAGATAAGAACTGTTGGTTTTTTGTGCATAACCTTTTTAACTCTACTTCTCTTAATATATTTACATTAAATATATTAATGCTGCTTGTGGAACATTAAATTACATAAGTCTTTTAATTCTTTATAACACCAATTTTCAAACTCTTTCATCTCATGGCACAGATAAACTAATTACTAAAATTTTGTGGCCAAAGAATATATTATATTTTTTGCCAATCTGAAAAAAAGTAGGTATAATTTTGATTTATTTATGGAAAAAAATAGTAATTACCTACCCATTTTGCTCCAAAGCAACTTTTTAAAAAATCAGGTGCCTGTACTTTTATACAAGGATTTCTGGTATGAAGAATTAACCAATCAGGTGTAACCTTACTATGCAATGTGACCAATAAGATGCAACTCTATTAAATGACTTACATGTTTGTGGTTCCAGAGAAAGTATTTGTACCAGCAGCTTCTGTTGTGCTGGCTGCTGTCATTTTTTTGTTTATTTGATAATCTAAGGGAAGAGAGGTCAGTGCCTCTGACTAAATGGTCAGTTATTGCCTGTTTAAAAAATTCTTGTAGCACACAGGTGAAAAATCACTGCTCTATATCATAAAATTACACTTGTATAATTTTTCATGTATTACCACACAGAGTAAGAATATCTGGTTGGTACATTTGAATAGCAGTTATATTTTATGTTCTATATATGATTCCAAATGCACTTAATTTTTATTTTTTTCTGAATTTGACATTCCAAGGACTATTTTTATATATCAATATCCCCTAAAACTATTCTATACAAAATAACATTATGTAAAATAGCTTGGTTTTGAACAATAGTAAGAGAGGCTTATGTACTGAGAGAAGAAGGAAAGGACACTGTCAATGTGGTCTTCTTTTCATACCATTGCTCTGGCTTAAACTGTAAGTTCTAAATTTTAACATGATAGCTTCTGTCTATGGGAAACAGGTCAAAGTATAACAGTTGTGAAACTTCTAACAGTCTAGTGACAATCAAACTAAATTTGACCTACCTCTGAAATGTATAGTGTATTCCAGACCCCTTAAAAATATAATTAAAATAATTTTTAAAAAGTTTTTTTCCCAATTTATAATTAGCTCCTCTTAAAACTCCATTTATAACAAAGGTCATAAGATGGTATTTTGGTCTCTCCTTCAATCAAATGTTTTTAATTTCTCAAAGAAATAGAATAAATTTCAATAAGATAACTTAAATAATGGAATAATATGAAATTTATTTTTCATAAACTAAAAGTATACATTTTGGCTTTTTTTGAAGTGTGCAGTAAACACATTTGCCTGAAATTTCATTTCAATATACCGCTTAAAGCTCACAGAGAACCATGAAAATGTAAGTCTTATTCTCTGTATAGAAAAAAAATAAATTGTGTCTTTTATTTCTATCTTTCTTCTTTTACACTTTAAGAAAATTTAACATTTTATTGCACGCTCACCATACAGTTTCTTTTCTTAGCTCAGCCAGCTTGTGCAGACGTTGGAGTGCTTTTTCCTGTTTTCTTTCATCTTTCCTTGATTTAGATGCTACATTTCGAGCAAATTCCCTTTGTTTCAGCTCTTTGAGCCTCTGTGTAAAAAAAAAAGGAAATGGTTAATAGTGTTTGGGTCTATGGCAATATTAAAGTTACTATTGTTTTTATTGTTGGAATTTTGCAATACACGTCCTTTGTTTGACATTATTTAAGGAAAACACAGTATTTGTGATGACTCACTTCAAACAAAGATATTTTCTTACCCTTTTGGCTTGTGAAAATGCCATAATATATTATTACAGTATATTATAAGATATACCTATGCCTTAGGTAAATTGGAATGGAAAACTTTCATTTCTCTTTCTTGACTGTTTCCTGACAAAGTTCTCTGCCTTATTCAGATGAACTTTTGGAGCCTTGTAAACTCCTAATTTTCAAGCAATATTATTTTATGTACTTCAGTTACATATGATAAATTTCATAATATTTTGATATTCTTTACATTAGATAGGCATCTGGTAGTTTTTATATTTTTTAAGAATAGTAAATGTTTTATGTTAATTCATAAGCTAAATGGCCTCTTCTAATGTAATTTAAAACAATCCCTCCGCTCAAATATTAGGCGTATTTCCCAAATAATTTAAGATATGACAAGAAAATGAGTAGTGTTTTTGTGTAAATTCTTTTTATAATAGGTGTATTTTTCTTGTTTTTTTTTTAATTTTTTTGATTTTTAGAGGAAGAGGAAAGAGGAGAGAGAAAGGGAGAGAGAAAGAGAGAGAGAGAGAGAGAGAGATCAATTTGTTTTCCAAATTGGTTGATTCTTGTATGTGCCCTGACCAGGGATCGAACTGCATATTGGGAAGATCTTCAAAAAACCGAGACAAACTGCCAGGGCCTTGGTGTATTTTTTGTCTGCATTGTCTGGCTCATTTTATGGTTGAAGGCTAGAAAAAGAGTGTGACAACTTGAACAGAATTGATAAATAGCCATGAGTGTGCCATGATCTAAAAGACATCAAAGTGATTCTACACCCTGAATATTTCCACTATAGTCTTTCACAGATACAGTGTATAATTATTAAACATGATTAAAATGCTATATTTTTTCATGAAGGCTCGTGTTATTATTCATTTGTATTATGTTGAGTCTTAGAGTGAGACTCTAAATGAATAAAATATATACTAGTCACCATTTTATGAAGTGATTGAACAAAGTTTTAATAAATGCCGCATACATACACACTGATGTATGTTAAGGCTTAGAAAAATGCCTGGTATATAAAATGACTGCTTAATAAATATTTGTTATTTATATGTGAATCACTTCAGTTCCTTCAAATTAGGAATTTTCCTCCCTCAAAAAAATATAGTAAAACTAATGAAATAATATTAGGCTCTGGGTAATCCTGAATTGTATCTGCTTAATTTTACCTGCTTAAGCTTCCAATAAACTTTAATATTTTAATTGATGGGATTCATATAAAATGTGTATAATTATTTTAGAATATTTTTTAAAAAACAAAGATATTTTAAGAGTGAACACTTGCATTGACATATCTGTGAAGTATGGGTATATTCAGAGTTGAGTTTAAATAAAAGACAGACAGTGTCATAAGTACCAAAATTGTACAAGTATTTCATAGAAAGCCACATATCGATATAATTACTTTGATGCAATGATTAAAAGTAGCAGTAATTTTATAATCTGCATTAAATTATTTATTGATTATAGAAAAGGCCAAGAATTAGAAAGGATATTTTGCTTATAAATTTTAGTATTCCAAGTCTTGGTTGTTGCTATTCCCAAAATTCTTGCTGTCATCATCAAGACTCATTATCAGTAGTCGCTTTGTTAAGTGGCTGGGATTTTTAAAAAATTGAAGAAAAATATTTACCTTTGCCTGGGTTATGTCCATGTGTCTGTGACTGCACGTATGGGCAAGTGTTTGTAAGTGTACATGCAATTTGAAGAAATAAGGAGATAACACACAGAGGAAGGGATATTAGTATTCATTGGCTGAGGTGTATTCTTATTGTGCCACATAAAGAGAGATGGGGTACCCAAAAAATCCCAAGAAAGGCTGCCTGGGAAAAGGATATCTGATCTGGGTCTTGAAGGACATAAAAGATCATGAAGGAATAAGAGTTGGATATTGGAGGTCGGAGGGTACTTCAGCAAAAATAAATAATTTTGTATGAATATAATAGGAGCATGCATATTCTAAAAAAACCCTTCATGTAAAGAAGTATGGCAGAGCAGAATGTATAGGTGGTAGTGATGAGAACTGATAAATGATAGGGTCTAATCAAATCATGGGGCCCCTAAAAATCATGTGAAATGTGACTAAAGGAAGCATTAAAAGACTTTAAATGATGCAATGCCACAGTAGGTTTTTCATATTATCAAGATTCTTTCGGCATTAGCATGCAAAAAATTTTGCCCTGGAACAAAATTAGAGGCAAAGAAATACATAATCTGCATACTGCATTGTGTACCCACCACCCATAGTCAAATTATTTTCTGTCATCATATATTTGGCCCCTTCAGCCCTCTACTACCCCCTGCCTCCTTCCCTCTGGTAACCACCATACTGTTGTCTGTCTGCATCTCTGAGTTTCAGTTTTATATCTCACATATGAGTGAAATCATACGGTTCTTAGTTTTTTTCTGACTAACTTCACTGAGCATAATCTTCAGGTTCATCCATGTTGTTGCAATGTTAGTATTTCAGCTCTTCTTATGGCTGAAAGAGTATTCCATAGATATACGTATCACATCTTCTTTTTTTAGTTATGTTTTTGGTTTTTATCCAGTCCTCTATCAAAGGACACTTTGGTTGTTTCCCTGTCTTGGCCGCCATGAATATGAAACTATTAACCAATGTCACCAGATATAATAAAAAATTGACAAGGAGGCCAATAAGTAGGATACTACAATGATCCAGATAAGAAACACAAGAGCCTTTTCTAAGGCAGTTACAGTAGGGAGAAGAGATAGAATTGGTGACTTCTTTGTTACATCCAATTGAGTGACCTAAAGGGAATGCATTGTCTTTACTGAGAAATACTACCTGCCATTCTAAGAAAGAGACATTTAATCATGAGAGTTTGAGTGTTAGATGGAGGATGCTGACAGTCTGAAAACTCAATAGAAGCTGTTTTTTTAAAATAAATATTTAAGTAAATCAAAATGCCAACCAAAATATAGCAAAATATAAAGTTGCAAAACCAAAGAAAGAATTAATTTCAAAGAATTTAAAAAATTTGTATTTATGGATAGTGGTATTTTAACTAGTTGTGATCATTTATTTCCTACTAGGTCCTCTGGGAAATTGGAGACCACAAACAGGAAAGAAGACTATTTTAAATAAAATCTTTAGAATACAATTTATTTTCTATTATATATATATATATATATACAATTTTTGTTTATACATATATAAAATAAAAGTACACTATTTCTAACAAAAAGCAAAGCTTTTTTTTCTAAAGCATGAATATAAAATACGAAGAATTTCACTGTTTACTGTTTGACCATTAAGATTTGAATTAATCCATTTCCATTTACATAGTAGTTAAATACAAGCAGTCTGTCCGTTATCAAATATCAGTACTGTTGTGTTATTTCTGATATAATTGAGTGACTGACATGGCTGGAATCAGCCCCTAAATGCTGATTTAGATAACTGTATTTAGAATGTCAATATAGTTTTAGTTTTGTAGAGGGGCACCAAGCTACATTCAAGGACTGTATTGATCTCAGTCTCCCTCTCCGTATACATAATTCCTTTATTTGAGCTCCAGACTTCCAGATGTCTAAGTAAAAAAGCCTGCATAATATTTAAGGACTATTCAGCTACAGAGCTTGCAGGCCTAGTCATATACTTCATGTGCTACTTTTAGGCTTGAATTTATCTGTCTTATTTATTTGTTTGTTTGCTTATTTACTATGTATTTGTTTATTTTTATAGTTCTATGATACATGATATGTATACTGCATTGTGTGTCCACCACCCAAAGTCAAATGATCTTCTGTCACCATATACTTGGTCCCTTTAACCTCTATTACCTCCCCACCCCCTTTCCTCTGGTAACCACAACACTATTGTCTGTGTCTGAGTTTCAATATTATTAGGTTGCCCAAAGAGCTCAGTTTTATGATTCTAGTAGTGCCGAACTGTCTTTAACTTTATTCAAAACAATTTTGTTAGATTGTATTATGACAACTGTCATATCAGCATACATTTAAAAAATTATCAAAATTAGTGAATTTTTGTGGCCATTTTAATATTGAAGATAGAAGGAAATATGGAACATTTTCAACATACTCTTATTGTGTTTTATAATTTAAAGGAAGGTAAAATGCAACTGAAATGCAAAAAAAGATTTGTGCACTGTATGGAGAAGGTTCTGTGACTGATCAAATGTGTCAAAAGTAGTTTGTGAAGTTTAATGCTGAAGATTTCTTGCTGGATGATGCTCCACAGTGGGTAGATCAGTTGAAGTTGATAGCAATTACATCAAGACATTATTGAGAACAATAAACATTATACCACAGGGGAGATAGCTGATATACTCAAATATCCAAATCAATAAAGTTACTGGAGAAAATGAAAAATGTGTCTTATTTTATGGAGAAAAATAAAGACTTTTTGGTCAACCCAATATATTCCACATATGAGTGAAATCACATGGTTCTTCGTTTTTTTTCTGTCTGACTTATTTTGCTTAGCATGATATTCTCAAGGTCAATTCATATTGTCCAAATGGCAGTATTCCATCTTTTCTTATAACTGAGTAGTATCCCATTGTATATATGTATGTAACATATCTTTTTCCAATCATCAAAGGACACTTGATTGTTTCTATATCATGGCCTCCATGAAAAATGTTGCTATAAACATAGAGGTGCATATATCTGTGTGAAAGTTTTCAAATTTGGGGGTTATATACCCAGAAGAGAGATTGTTTGGTCATATGTTAACTCTATTCTTAACTTCTTGAGGAATCTCCCTACCGTTATCCATAGGGGCTATACCAGTTTACATTCCCACCAGCAGTGAATGAAGATTCCTTTTTTCTCCACAACTTCTCCAACACTTGTTGATACTGTCTTTGATAATAACCATTCTAACAGGTGTGAGGTGGTATCTCACAGTAGTTTTGATTTGCATTTCCCTAATAGCTAGTGAAATTGGGATTCTTTTTTATATATCTGTTGGCCATTTGTATTTCTTCTTGAGAGACGCGTCTGCTCAGGTCTTCTGTCCATTTTTTAAATTGTATTGTTTACTTGTTTTGTGTGGAGTTGTATAAGTTCTTCACATATTTTAGATATTAACCCATCATCAGAACTGTTGTTCACAAATATCTTTTCCCATTTGGTTGTTGCCTTTTTGTTTTGTTGGTGATTTCTTTTGCTGTGCAGAACCTTTTAAGTTTGATATAGTCCCACTCATTTATTATTGCATTCACTTCCCTTATGTTAAGGGTCAAATTCATAATTTCTTCCCTAAGACCAAAGTCTATAAGTTTAGTACCTCTGTTTTCTTCTATATACTTTATTGTTTCAGACCTTATGTTCAGATATTTGATTCATTTTTAATTAATTTTTGTACATGGGGTTAAATTGTAGTCTAGTTTCATTCTTTTGCATGTGAGTATCCAATGTGCTCAGCACCATTTTTTGAAGAGGATTTCTTTTCTTCATTGTATATTTTTGGCTCTTTTGTCAAAAATTATTTGCCCATATATACATGATTTTATTTCTGCACTCTCAATTCTGTATCATTGGTCTGTGTGTCTGTTTTTCTTCCAGTACCATGCTGTTTTAATTAACATTGCTCTAATATAATTTGAAATCTGGTAACATCATGCCTCTGGCTTTATTCTTTTTTTCTGAGGATTGCTTTGGTTATTCAGGGCCATTTTTGGTTTCATACAAATCTAATGATTTTTTGTACTATTTATTTAAAAACATCATTGGTATTTTGATGGGGGTTGCATTAACTTTGTGTATTATTTTGGGTAATATGAATATTTTAACTATGTTGATTCTTCCAGTCCATAAACATGAAATATTTTTCCATTTTACTGTGTCTTTTTCAATCTCTTTTATTAATGCTTTGTCATTTTTAGCATATAGGTCCTCCACATCCTTTGTTAAATTTGTATCTAGGTATTTTATTTTTTGTTGCAATTGCAAAGAAATTTTTTCTGAAATTTTATTTTTAATATATAGGAATGTAGTAGATTTTTGTACATTGATTTTGTAGCCTTAAAGTTTACTATATTTGTTTATTGTTTCTAATTGTATTTTGGTGGAGTCATTAGGGTCTTCTATATAAAGAATCATGCCGTCTGCAAAAAGTGATACTTACTTCTTTATTCCAATTTGGATGCCTTTTATTTCTTCTTCTTGCCTGATTGTCCTTGGCAGGACTTCCAGTACTGTGTTGAATGAGAGTGGTGAGAGTGGACATCCCTGTCTTATTCCTGATTTAAGAGGAAATGTTTTCAGTTTTTTACCATTGAGTATAACATTAGCTGAGGATTTGTCACATATGGCTTTCACTATGTTGACATACTTTCCCTCTATACCTATTTTATTGAGTGTTTTAAACAGAAATGGATGTTGTATCTTATCAAATGCTTTTTCTGCATCTTTTAATAATACCATATGGCTTTTAGCTTTTGTTTTGTTAATGTGGTGTATTACATTGATCAATTTGCATAGGTTGAACCATTGTGTGCCCCAGGAATGAACTCTACCTTACCATGATGTGTTTTTTAATGTTCTGGTGTATCTGATTTGGTAGTATTTTGTTTAAGATTTTTGCATCTGTATCAAAATTTATCTTTAAAAGATAATAATTATTATATTTAATAATTATTAAATTATAATTTAATTTAATAATTAAAGATAAATAGATATTATTATATCTATTTAAATAAATTTATCTTTGTAGTTTTCTTTTTTTGTATTATCTTTGTCAGGTATTGGTATCAGGGTTACATGGGCCTCATAAAATGTGTTAGGAAGCATTGCCCCTTAAATTTTTTGGAAGAGTTTGAGAAGGACAGGCATCAAATCTTTGAATGTTTGGTAGAATTCACTAATGAAACCATCTGGTTCTGGACTTTTTTTTTGTTGTTGCTGGGGGGAGGGTTGATGGTAGTTCCAATTTTTTCACTGTTGATAATTCTATTTAGATTTTATAGTTCTTCATGATTCATTCTAGAAGGCTATATAATTCTAGGAAGTTACCCATTTCTTTTAGTTTATTGAATTTGGTGCACTGTAGTCTTTCATAATATTCTGGTATGACCCTTTGTATTTCTGTGATGTCTGTGGTAACTCCTCCCCTTTCAGTTTTGATTTTGTTTATATGAGTTTTTTCTCTTTTTTTGCTTAATGAGGATAGCCAGGGATTTGTCAATTTTATTTGTCTTTGCAAAGAACCAGATCTTGAATTATTATTTTTGTGTAGCCTTTTCTCTCTTTCATTCGATTCTGTTCTAGTTTTTATTATTTCCATTCTTCTGCTGACTTTGGATTGCTTCTAGTTCTTTAAGCTATAATGTTTGATTATTTACTTGGGATTTCTCATTTCTTGAAACAAATCTGCAATGATATAAACTTCCTTCTTATTATTGCTTTCCCTGTATCTAAAAGTTTTGATATACATTATTGTCATTTTTATTTGTCTCAATATACTTTTTGATTTTACCTTTTATTTCTCCTTTGACCCAGTCATTTTTTAATAGTATGTTGTTTAATCTCCACATATTTGTGGATTTTTTTTACTTCCTTTTGCGGTTGATTTCTAATTTTAAAGCATGTGGTCAGAAAATATGCTTGGTATAATTTCAGTTTTCCTGAATTTGTTGAGGCTAGTTTTGTGACCCAACATATGGTCTATCATTGAGAATGCCTCAATTGCATTGGAGAAGAATGCATAATCTGATGTTCTGGTGTGAAAAGCTCTGTACATGTCAATTATGTCCATTTTGTCTAATGTCTCATTTAAGGCCAATATTTCTTTATTGATATTCTGTTTGGATGATCTATCTAGATCTGTCAATGGAGTATTTTTAGGTCCCCTACTATGATTGTATTTTTGTTAGTTTCTCCCTTTGGTTCTATTAGTAGTTGCTTTATATGTTTTGGTGCTCCCTTATTGGGTGCATATCTATTGAGAAGCATCATGTTTTCTTGATATAGTGTCCCCTTTATAACTGTAAAATGTTCATCTTTTCTCTTGTTACCTTTGTTAGCCTGGAATCTATGTTGTCAGATATAAGTATCTGCATTTCCATGGATGCTATTTGCTGTTAGCATCATTTTCCACCCTTTCACTTTGAGACTATCTTTGTCTTTAGAGCTTACATGTGTCTCCCGAAGGCACATGGTTAGGTTTGTTTTTGATCTGCTGCTTTGTGCCTTTTTATAGGCAAATTCAATCTATTTATATTGAAGGTAATTATTGATGTATGAGAATCTTTTGTAGTGATTTTATCTTTTGCAACCTGGTAGCTCTGTATCACCATTGGTTCTTTTCCTTTGTTTCTGACTGTTCTTTATGTTTGGTTTTATTTCATTCTTTTCCTTATGTTTCCTATTTTAAAGCTATGTGTCTTAGTTTTGTTTGTGTGTCTGTGTCATTACCATTAGGTTTATGAAAAATAAAGTTTTATATATACAGTAGTTCTTTTACTTTTGAGTGCATTTGATCTCCATCCTCCTTTGGGAATTCATAATTTTACCTCCATCGCTTTTATGTTTTTGTTACCTCTGTTCATGCTGTAAATTTGTTGGAGATCTTCTTGTAGTTTTGTAACCTTTTGTATTTTGTTTCAGATAAAATAACCCCATTGATTATTTCCTGCAATGGAGATCTTCTGGTGATAAATTCCCTCCAATTCTGTATGTCTGGAAAAGTCTTCATTTCTCCTTTATATCTAAAGGATAACTCTCTTGGATATAATAATTTTGGCTGGTAATTTTTTTTGGTAATTTGAATATTTGCTTCCACTCTCTTCTACATTAAAGAGTTTCTATTTAAAAGTCTTATGATAACTTAACAGGCTTTCCTTTACAGGTTGCTTTCTTCTTTTCCCTCACTGCCTTGAGAATCTTTTCTTTGTTATTAATTTTTTACCATTTTAGTACAATGCACCTTGGAGAATGTCTTTTAGATTGTTGTAGTTAGGTGTTCTGTTTGCTTCTTGGATTCGAAGATCTAACTTTTTCCACAGGTTTGGGAATTTCTCATGAACTGTTTGAATAAGGTCTCTGTTCCCTTTTTTTTCTCTTCTTCTTCTGGTATGCCTGTAATTTTTATATTGCTCTTTGTGATGGAGCAGATAATTCTCATAGCGTTATTTTATAATGTTATGCTCAAGTCTCTCTTTTCTTCTCTCTGTATCATTTCCAGATTTCTATCTTTGATATCATTAATTCTTTCCTCCCTCTGTCAGTTCTGTTAACTATGCTCAATAGTTCATTCCTGATCTCTCACTGAGATCTTCATCTCCAGAATTTCTATTAGGTTTTTTAAAGTTTCAGTATTTTTGGTAAAGTACTCACTTTCTTCATTAATTGGATTTCTGAATTCATTAAACCACTTATTGGTGTTTTCTGCATCTTGAGTTTTTTCAGAGCTGCAATCTTGAATTCTCTGTCATTTATATCACATATTTTCATGTCTTTAAGTTTACTTCTTGGAAATATTTCATTTTTTTCTAAACTGCCTTGTTATCTTGGTTATTTATGGTAATTGATGGATTCCTTCTCTGCCTAAGCATCTGAGTGTGAGCTGCACTTCTCTAGTGGATTGATAAGAAGTCTTTCTGTGTTTTCCAATAGGTGACGATGAATCACAAATATTTTAGCTCTCTTGAATTTCTCTGGCTTTTCAGTTATCCACAGGGTGGGGGTAATGGCCTGTGTTCCCTGAGAAGGTTGGCACCTCTCTTGTGATTTGGTCATTCTGATCAAAGAGGACCCACCCTGCAGGGAAACACAGTAGGCAACGGAGCTCCAAATCTATAAAATCCCAGTGCTGTCTCCCACAGCCAGACACAGGTGGCCTGGATGTGTGGTGGTGGGATGAGCCGGGTGAACCTGGCCACCTTCTTTGTTGCTTTGCCCTCCTAGCAATGGTGGCCTGCTGACCTCTGTGGCATTTCCCCTTGAATCTCCACCTGATACTGCAATAAGTTGCAGAGTACACCTTTTCCTCAGGGAAAAAGTATTTCTGTATATCTGTTCTCCAGTTTTCAGATAATGTGCTTGGAGCCCCAACACCAAGGGTGAGGGGAGGGAAGCCCTGGGACACTAAGGAGAGGCAGGCAGCCTCCACAACTTTGTTCCTCTGTCTCATTGCCAGACAACCATGGTTGCATGTCTGTGCTTTATCCCTGCTCAGATCACTGGGCTCAGATGCAGCTAGTACTGTCCACTTCTACAGGAATGCTCACTGAATCTCTTTGTTCTTCACCGCTGAAGGGAATGCTCAAAATCTGATTTCTCCCTTCTCCAGACTGAGCTCCACAGTGAGCTCCCAGCTACAGGGCTGTGTTCATGGCTGCTTGGAGCTCTTCTCTCTTCTTGTCTCCATGGTTTTCTCCCACTTAGCTACTTTTAGGTGTTTCAATGCACAGATCTTTCATCTATGTTTGTACATTGAGCAGGGAATCCTTTTTTGATTTATGGTTGTTCAAATTGTTGTAACTTGAACCAAGAGAAATCAAGGGGAACTCTCATGCTGCTATTCCTCTGATTTCACCTAGTAATTACCTTGACTTCCAGGGCATGGCCTACTTTTTGTCATCCTGTAGCTCCAGTCATGGGAGCAGCCCATCCATCGCCCTCCATCAGCTCTATACTACTCCTGCAGCATCTTAATTTCAAATGTCAAATGAATGTCAAATATCAGCCTTTATTTCCTTTCTTTTATTTTTCTGCAGTAAAAATAAAGTCTTACATCATACTTGATATTTAGGAGAGTACTTTTGAAAAGTAAATAATAGAAACAAAGTAAACTCTTTTAAGAATGCCAAATTGAAAAAAAAAATCTTAAGTTCCACGCAAATAAATATATAAGATAATACCTGTGAGCCTTATGGAAATGTAAATGCTATTTCAAAAACTTCCTGAATAATTTATTGAAAATCACTCAAAAAGAAATTCTTAGTGATAAATGTCAAGACAAATGACAGTCAGCAAGAATTATAAAATTAGAATGTTAAAAGAAATTTGTAGAAGGATGTGGTCTAGCTAGTCTATTACAAAAGAAATTATAATGTGCGCTGGCATATAATTCAATATATGCTTTGGAAATATGCATGTAGAGAATGGAAAAACATGAAGAATCATTATTCTTTGGTTATAATACCATCTGAGAGGGCCTATTCTACTTTCTTCTGACATTTCTCTACTGACTTCTATCAGACTGTAGAATGATCGAAGGGCAACACAGGTTATTGATCCTCAATTACGGTCTCAGGAAACCCATGGTGTTGGATTGTTGGGAAGTTATAATGGTCTTAACCTTAGGTCAGACAGGCAAATATTTAATCAATATAAGAAGAGGGATGGAAATAAAGAGAGAGGCCCATTTGTGCTTAAACATTTAGGTGAATTCATTGCTTTACAGTTGCAAAACAACTTCCACGAACATTTTTATACCTATATTTTATATACCTACTTACCTACAAAAGATTGGTTCCTACAAGCAGAACTGCTGGAATAAAAGACATACAATTGCATTTCTGAGGTTTTTGAAAGTGTTGTTCATAACTTTACAGCATTTTAAAACTCTTCCCAGCAGTATATGAGTATATGTTATATCCAATATTGGGTAGCATCACTGTTAATATGTTTAATTGATAGTCAACAAGTGATGTATCATCAATGTGTTGCCTATAATTCATGTGTTTACTAAGAAAGCTACAATATTTTACATACATATTAGCCATTTGTATTTCATTATTTAGAACTGATATCTCATAAAATTTATTAAGCAATATTATATAATGTATCAATATTATACATTGATTCAGCAAATAAACATATGAGCAGACAAAGTTAGCATTATTTTCATATTTAGAGGAGACAAAACTGAAGCTAAGCAAATTTTAGATGCTTGTCCAGTCACGTGCTAGTGGATCTTTATTCATGGTCTCAGCAACATGAACTTCCACTCACCAAGGATGGCCTGGCTACAGCCCCTGCTGAGTGTACAATCTACTAGCAAGATAAAGCAACACCAAGCTCTCCAGTATGGCACCATTCACAAGGGCAATCAGCCAGTTGCCTGGAGGCAGGTAGATTATATTGGATGCCTTCCTTCACAAAAAGGTCAGGGTTTTGTCCTTCCTGGAATAGAAGTCAACTTTGAATATAGATTTTTCTTCCCTCCATGCAATGCTTCTGTCAAAACTGCAATTCATGAGCTTACAAAATACCTTATCTATCATCATAATATTCCACACAGCATTGCTTCTGATCAAATAACTCACTTCACAGAAAATAAAGTATGACAATAAGCCTATGCTCATGGAATTCACTGAACTTCCTATGTTCCACACCCTGTTTGTTTTCATAGAACAGTGGAATGTCCTTCTGAAGACTTAGTTATAGCTCCACGTAGGTGGCAATACCTGGCAGTGCTGGAGCAAGATTTGCTAGGAGGTTGTATTTTTTTTCTGAATAAGTGTCCCATGTATAGTTCTATTTCTCTCATAACCAGGATTACAGGGTTCAAATATCAAGAGGTGGAAATAGATGTGACACCACTCACTAGTACCCCTAGTGATCCACTAGCAATATGTCTGCTTCCAGTGCCCAAAATGTTATGCTTTTCTGGCCTAGACATCTTAGTTTCAAATGGAGAAACAATTCCACCAGGAGACACATCAGTAGCTAAATCTGCTACCTTGTCAATTTGAGTTCCTCATGACACTGAATCAACAGGCAAAGAAGGGAGTTACTGTGCTGGATGAGATGACTAATTCCATTTAACCAAGGGGGTTTTCCCTTACTTCCACAATGGAAGTAAGAAAGATTATGTCTGGAATGTAGGAGATCCCTTTTGGTGTTTCTTAGAATTACCATGTCATGTGATTATAATCAATGGAAAACTACAACAACCCAGTTCAGGAAGTACCCTAGACTATAGAAATTAAAGTTTGGGTTACCCTACCAGAGAAAGAACCATGACTAGCTTAGGTTTTGCTCAGGGTGAAAGGAATTGGTAGTGGAACAAAACAGTTATAAATAGCAACTATGACCATGTGACTAATTATAGCTTGATTATGCATGAATATATTAATATAATTATATATTCATATAAAATCTTTATTTTTTCTACTTTATCTTCTTATCATATAACATAGGATGCATTAAATTTAGATCATAGTATTTATATATTAACTTTATATCACAGTATGTAAGAATAAGATATCAAGAGGAAAAGTGAACATTACCCATAGACTTTGATCCTCTCCTGGGGAATGAGTTAGTGAGTTTTTGGTTATATGCAGGACAGTATCATGTTAGGCAGTATAGGACTGTTGTTTTCTTTATTTGGAGGTTAAGTATAGCTTAAGGAAATGTCCACAGATACCAGTTTGACAAGGGGTAGACATGATGGTTAATTGTATATGTCAACCTGGCCAAGCCATATTCGCCAGATATTTGGTTAAACACCTGTCTAGATATCACTGCGAAGGATATTTTTAGAAGAGATTAACATTTAAATCAGATGAGTGATCAGGTTTACTCATTAAATCCTAGTAAAACAGATCATCTTCTATAATGTAGGTGGGCCTCATTAAATCAGTTGAAGGCTGTAAGAGATAAAACTGAAGTTACATAGGAAGAATTATACTCCCAGACAGCCTTTGGACCTGAGAATGTAACACATCAGCTCTTTCCTGGGTTTCCAGCCTGGCAGCTTGCCTTGCAGATTTTCGACTTGAACTTGTCAGCTCCCAGAATCATGTGAGCCAATTCTTTAAAATTAATCTTTCCCTTCCTCCTTCTCTCCCTCCCTCCATCCTTTCCTCTCCCTGTCTCCCTCCTCCTGACTGCTCCTTCCATCCCCCTTCTCTCTTTTTTCCCTTTTGTTCCATTCCTAGAATCCTGATTATTATAAGACAGGCTTTTGCCAGTGGATGGGTAGTCTAGTTGTGATGTTGGTGGTGAACATTGCCAATTGCCTTCACATTATCAATTATATCCTTCTACTTCATTAATAGAATTTAAATACTGGGAGTACAAAAAGGTATTCAACTAAAATAATAAAAGTCCGAGCATCCTAGTAAGAGTGGCTATGTGACAGTCTTCACTAACTGAATTATAAGCAGATATTTCTGAGGAGGGTATCCCTGGAGAAAAAAGTCTCATTAGAAGAAAAATTCCCTCTTTGTTTTTTTAAAGACTTTTTCTTAAAAAAGATTTTATTTACTTATTTTTAGAGAAGGGAAGGGAGGAAGAAAGACAGGGTGAGAAATATCAATGTGTGGTTGCCTCTTGTGTACCCCCTACTGGGGACTTGGCCTGAAACTGAGGCATGTGCCCTAGACTGGGAATTGAACTGGCGACCCTTTGGTTCGCAGGATGGTGCTCAATCCACTGAGCCACACCAGCCAAGGTCCCTTTCTGTTTTTTCAACCATGATGTTTGCTTCCTACCATTGTATAATTGTGTGTTTTAGGTAGTCAGGAGTCATCTCTCAATTGCAAGGCTATCAGTTTGACAAAGAAGTCCTAATGGTAAAGCTAGCAGAGGACAAAATGTCCTATTTCCTAATAGCATCACTGACTTACTGCATCACCCCCCAGCACTGATTACCTATGTCATTTGGGAGAAAAAAAATGTACACACACACACACACACACAAACATTATTTGAGTTTCTATTATTGGCAGCAGAAATAGTCTTAACTTAAATATCCACTTACTAGATATATATCACATGATATTTTTAGGCCTTTGTCTCCCGAAATGAAGATACTGATGTTATCTAAGGTTTCTTCTAATTTTCACATTCTGCGATCAATGTTTTTATTGCCATCTTCTAAAATAGATTTAGTTGATATTAAATAAAATATATGTTTAGATTAATAAAAATTGTCTTGGTAAGTGTTTTCTCTGCTACAATAAATTCATTATTCTTTAAAATTGTTCCAATACTCCTGTTTCTAGTTTTATATTTCTTCATAAGTTAATATATTACCAACTATTACTGTTTCCACAGGCTTAAAATTTTCTTTGAATTCCCAGGAGTTGCTTCTATCACAAACTATTTTCAGCGGCTTTTGAAAAATCTAAGTATGCTTTCTATCTTGCATAGAAGTAATATCCTCAAAGAATTACAACTCAATCACCATCTCTATTTCCTGAATCAATTTAGCTTTCTTGGAAGACAGTATGCAGTGAGTGCTATTAGAATGTTAGCAAATATATTTCTTCTGAGACGGTTAAGATATTCAACTGAATGGTATCACACTTCAATGTGTAATTCCCTTCTAGTCGTTATTTAATCAATGACATTATGCTGAATGAACTTGTGGAAGACTCTTTTTAAATTTCTTTTCCTATTACTATCATAAATGTGTATCATTTGGACTTCTCTCCCAGCAGCTTTAAAAGAATCTAATCTCTTAATGGCATATCAGATCGGAGCACTATCTTTCCCCAAGGCCTCGCATTCTTTAAATTCCATTAACTCAGGTTTCTCATTGTGGACAAAAATTTCATTCTAGTTCTAATATAAAAGTATTTCAATCTGTATATGTTATATCTAAAACTGCTTTTTTGACCATTCAGTTCATTTTCTTAAGTGCTGAATCAAAAGTGTCTCATGCATTGTAAGTGCTCATGAATGCTGTCAAACTGAATTGGCACAGGGTGGCAGTGATTAACTTTCATATACAATAGAAGGCTTTAAAAATTTGTTAACAGAAATCTCAGTAAGATCTTAGGTAGTACAGGGAAAGCAATGGAAACTCAAATATAAGAAATATTGAAACTTGAATTTTAAAAATATTTTTAAAAAACTTAATTGGCTAAAGAATAGTTAAGAATTATGATACAATTTCAAAGGAAATAATTATACAGCTGTTACCAATAATGTTAAAAGCTGTAAAACATTAGAAATATTGTTATATTATAATAATATTTAAAAATAACATGCTAATAATTTTACAACATGTTCAAATATATCTGCATCTATAGCAATAAACGCCACAAAATACATCTATAGATCTGTTAGCAAATGTATCTGCAACTATGGAAAAAAATGCCAGAAAATATACAAAATGTTAAAGATATTTCTCTTTTAAAGGTAAAATAAAAAGAATTGTTGGTTTATTTTCCACTATATGGTATTTTTCCATTTTTTTCTTACTAGTATGTTTAAGAAGAGTTTTTTTTAAATTTAAATTTGAAATATAAAATGAGATATATTTATAAATTAAAAAAATTACCATCATATGGATTTTCCAATATTTTATTTATATTTATGGATAATAAGGAACTAAATTGTTGCAAACATTTCAAATCTCTCTGAACATTCACAAGTAAATCATTACAACCAATAAAAAGGTTAAAGTCAACCTGGTGAATTTTTATGTAGTATATAATTTTTAACACATAAAATACTTATGCGTTGGTTAATATTTTTATGAGCTCTGTTTCATAAATTTAGTGTAAAAATAATATATAGGGGCTTTTGTAATAGTCTGTGGGAAATACAATATTAAATTATATAAATATATTATTTTCCTTTTTTTATCTAAAATATTTTTGTATGTAGTTATGAAAGATTTATAATTTATTATAAAATTATTATGAGTAAAGGGTTAAAAATATTTTCTCCTTCTCTTGGAGGAATTTAATCTTTTTGAAATGTTATAGCTTTGTTTCTTAAACATGTAATGAAATTGGAATATCAATTGTGTTATCAGGTAATTTTGCTATGGTTGAAAATCTTTTTTGAAATGTTATAGCTTTATTTCTTAAACATGTAATGAAAGTGGAATATGAATTGTGTTATCAGAAAATTTTGCTTATGGTTGCTTTTGGCAAATTGCACTTGAACTAAAGAGAATGTGAAGAATTTATTAACACTTGGTGGGAAGCCATAACTGGTGACTTCTCTGTGCACAAACCAGGTTTGCTCCTTGCCAGGGGCACGAAATTATGCCCATGAAACTTTTGTAAAAGATATCAATGCCCACTTGTGAGAGGGGTCTTTGAGGCCGTAGTGGTCCCCACAAGCACACATATGCCTTCTCTTTTCTCTCTGAAACTAAATAGTGACTTGAAATAACAAAGGAAAGAGGCCTAGAAGTACAGTGGGAATGTGAGGACTTTCGCTGAGGAGGAAACACCTCGTGTTAGATGCTAGCCTTCTAACTCAAATAATCATTCAAATATGCAAGTTTGGCAGCATGAACCAGGGAAATGCATATCAAAATCACAATTAGTACTATTTCACACCTACCAGGATGGCTAAAATGAAAAAAATAACATTGCCAAAGGCGTGAAGAAATTGGAACTCACGTCAATTGTTGCCAATGTAAAATGGTGCAGCCACTGCTAAAACAGTTTTTCAGATCTTCAGAAATTAAACATATAATGACTTTGTGACCTGGCAATTCCATTCCTAGATATATATAACCAAATTGTCTGAAAACAGATATTCAAACAAATACCTGTACACCAACAATTGTAGCAGCACTACTCAAAATGGCCAAAATGTGGAAAACCCAAATGTCCATCTAGGATATAGCAACAAATTGTGTTACATATATGCAATGGGGTATTATTGAGCCATGAAAAGGAATATGTAACATGGATGTACTTCAAAAACATTACATTAAGTGAAAGAAGCCAGACATGAAAGGTCACATTTTATATTATTCAATTTATGTAAAATATCCAGAATAGCAAAATGCACAGAGATAGAAAGCAGAGTTGCCTAGGGTCAAGTGTAGGGGGAAATGAGGAGTAACTGTAAAAAGGGTTTAGGGTTTATTTTCGGGGTATAAAAATGTTTTGGAATTAGATATAGTAGTGGCACAACATTGAATGTATGAATGTCACTGAATTGTTCATTTATTATGGTAAATTTTATGTCATATGAATTTCACCTGAAAAACAGGTACATCAAATTTCCCATTTTATCTAGGTATTTCTTTTAATTGGTTAAACCAAAATAAGTTCGCTTTAAGACCCTTAATCAAAATTGACACTTGGGAAATTTTAGAAATAAGGAGGGAGGAGGAGTATGAAAAAGTAATCAAAGACAGAAAAAAAAAACTTTATTTTTTGCCCTACTCATTGATTTAGAAAATTCTTGTCTGTTTAAAAATTACTGTCCTTGAAATTATGTTTTGTTTTATTTTTAATAAATAAGTACTATGCATTGCAGAGGATTGTTTTTGACTTCAACAGTTGCAAAGACTGCATAGACTGTTGGCATAATCCAATCCAGAAGCAAATTCAAGCTAAAGTGTACAGCTCTCTCATTTCTTTGACGGGAGGCCCATGGCCAGTGTAATTCACAATGCTAGAGGTTAAAGTAATACCTAACCAGAGATACGGAGCTTTCTTAGAGGATTTCGAGAGACTACTGAAAATTCCATATATAAGGAAACTTTATTTTTTAATTTAATCTTTATTGTATTTTTTCCCATTACCATGTAGTCCCCTTATACCCCCTCTGCCGCCAGCAACTACCACACCGTTGTCCATGTCCATCACTCTTTTTTTCTTTTTGCTCAACCCCTCCAACCCCTAACTACCCCCTGCCACTAGATGTCATCTTGTTCTCCATCTATGAGTCTGTATCTTTTTTTGCTTTTAGTTTAGTTTGTTCATTAGATTCCACATAGAGTAAAATCATATGGTATTTGTCTTTCTCTGACCAGCTTATTTCACTTGGCATAATGTTTTCCAGGTCCATTCATACTGTTGCAAAGGGTAAAATCTTATTCTTTTTATGGACAAGTAGAATTCCACTGTGTAAATTCCCCAGAGCTGTTTTATCTACTCATTTACTGGTGGACACTTGGGCTGCTTCCATATCTTGACAATTGTAAATAACACTGCAATGAACATAGGGGTGCTTATGTTCTTTCAAACTAGTGTTTTGGGTTCCTTCAGATATATTCCCAGAAGTGGGATTGTGGGTCAAAAGATAGATCCATGTTTACTATTTTCGGGTATCTCCATACTGCTTTCCATAGCAGCTGCACCAGTATGCATTCCTACCAATAATGGAAAAGGGTTGCCCTTTCTTCACATCCTTGCCAACACTTGTTGCTTGTTGATTTATTGATGATAGCCATTCTGATAGGTGTGAGATGGTATCTCATTGCGGTTTTAATTTACATTTTTTTGGTGATTAGTGACGTTGAACATCTTTTCATATCTATTGGCCATCTGTATGTCCTCTTTTGAAAGTGTCAGTTCGGGTCCCTGTCCATTTTCTAATTGGGCTATTTGGGTTTTTTGGTGTTCAGTTGTAAGTACTATATAAATTTTGGATATCAACTTCTTACCAGTTGTATTAGCGAATATGTTCTCCCATTCTGTGGGTTGTCTTATTATTTTGTTGATGGTTTCCTTTGCTGTGTAAACCCTTTTTAGTTTGATGTAATTCCGTTTGTTTATTTTTTCTTTTGTTTCCTTTGCCTTAGGAGATATACCTGTTAAAAAATTTCTATGGGCAATGTCCAAGATTTTTCTACATATGGTTTCTTCTAGAATTGTTATGGTTTTGGGTCTATCATTTAAATCTTTGGTCCATTTTAAATTTATTCTTGTGTGTGGTGTAAGAAGGTGGTCTAGTTTCATTTTTCTGCACACATCTAATTTTCCCAACACCATTTATTGATTAAACTACCTTTAGCCCATTGTATGTGCTTGCTTCCTTGATGAACATTAATTGACTATAAAGGTGTCAGTTTATTTCTGAGATCTCTATCTATTCTGTTCCATTTATTTATGTGTCTGTTTTTAGGGTCAGTGCCAGGCGGTTTGAATTACTCTGGCCTTGTCATATAGTTTGATATAGGTAGCATGATTTTTCTAACTTTATTCTTCTTTCTCAGGATCACTGTTGCTATGTGGAACATTTTGTGGTTTCATATACATTTTTGAAATATTTTGTAGTTCTGTGAAATACATCATTGGAATCTTGATAGGAATTGCATTGAATCTATAAATTGCTTTAGGTAATATAGACATTTTAATGATGTTAATTATTCTTATTCATGAGCATGGTGTGTACTTCCAATTATTTGTATCTTCTTCAATTTCTTTCTTCAATGTCTTATAATTTTCTAAGTACAGGTCTTTTACATCCTTGGTTAGATTTATTCTTAGGCACCTTATTCTTTTTGAAGCAATTGTGAATGGGATTGTTTTCTTAGTTTCTCTTTCTGTTAGTTCGTTATTGGCATATAAAAATGCAAAATCAGATAAAGACACTAGAAAGAAAGAAAATTACAGACCAATATCCTTGATGAACATAGATGCTATAATCCTCAACAAAATATTGGCAATCTGGATCCAGCAATACATCAAAAGGATCATACACCCTGATCAATTGGGATTTATTCTGGGGATGTAAGATGGGTACAACATTCGCAAATCAATAAATGTGACTCACTACATAAACAAAATGGAGGTTAAAAACCACATGATCATATCAATAGATGCAGAAAAAGCATTTAATAAAATCCAACACCTATTTATGATAAAAACGCTCAGCAAAGTGCGAATAGAGAGAACATACCTAAATATAATAAAGGCAATATATGAAAAACCCACTGCCAGAATCATACTCAAGAATACATTACTGTCACAAATAAAACTGGAATTGAAGGTATATGAAAGAATTGCCCAATGTCTATTGTGATATGCATTTAACATTTAGTTCTCCTCTATACATTTATGTCACAATTATCAAATCTATAGGAAGGCAGTATTTATAATGGGAAAATTATGAATTTGGGAATGTTTGGAATGGAATTTGGTCTCATGATTTGCTCTTGTGTTCCTTTCCCCATTTGTATAATAGAGAATAAAACACCCATGTAAAAGCATATATGCTTCTTACAACTCTGTAAATACCAGTTTTTTCTCTTCCTTACCCTACACCTAAAGCTAAAAGGCAGAATTCTATATATAGTATATGGATCTTATTTGAGATTGTGTTCACTGGTCCAAAGGCTATTTTATCTTGTTAAGTTAGACAAATGCTCTTTTTCAAATATGCTAATCAAGTGGTAGAGTTGCTTAAAAATAAATATCAAAAACAGTTTAAATTAGACTTGTTTAATATGTATAAAATATCTTTTTAATAAATATTAGGATATTTTATTTAGATAAAATACAAATATCAAGTGCATTTCTGAAGGTTGAAGACATTTTATAATGAACTTCATACCTTTTATTTTAGGAAATCAACACCATATTTCATTGATGTTAATTTGTCAGCTTGATTCAGATATTTGTATTCATTCTACATCAATGGTCCACACATGTATGTTTTAAGAAATTAAGAATAAATATGTATAAAATGCATGTAATAAATATTTTCTTTTGCTTATTTTTATATAAATAATTATAAATACATACTCTTAGTAGCTAATTATAAAATAATTCATTTCATTATATGATTTGGTACTTTTGCTACATTTTCTTAATGAAACTGAGATTGAGGCAGTATTACTTTATTGTTGCTTTTTGTTGAAAGCCAATTTATCTCTGATAGAGCATTACAATTGTCTATAAATGAGTAACTAAAAAGGCCTAATTTAAGGAGAGAGAGAGAGAGAGAGAGAGATTGAGAGAGATTGAGATTGATAAAAATACACTAGGCTGCTGCTGCTGTTGGCTTTGAAGACAGAAGAAAGAAGAAAGGGTCATGACCCAAGGAATGAAAATTGCCTCTTAAAGGTGGAAAAAGTAAGGAAATGGGTTCTTCCTTGGAATCTCCAGAAGGAACACAGCCCTGATGACACCTTGCTTTTAGGACTTCTGACACTCAAAACTGTTAAATAATTTGTGTTGTTTTAAGCCATTAACTTTATAGTAATTTGCTGCAGCCAAAATAGAAAACTAAGACATATGCATTTTCTAGCAGAAACTTACCATAACAGGTAAATGCAGGATGTGTTGGGAAAAAATTAATGTCACAAGGCTGATCATTGATCAGGAGTCCAAGATTCATTAATAGTTATCTGTATGACTTTATAAATCAGATTATAAAGAACTTTGTGTCTTCATCTATTAAAGGTCATCCTCCTACATTTTAGCTTTTTTTAACATCAAATAAAACAACAAATATGATAATTCTCAAGTTACAAAATGTTATATAATTATATGATGTAACTCTCGCTGTTTTTGTTGTTTAGATGAAACTTTTGATAATTTGAATCTTCAAGATTAAACCTCTATCAGCATTTCTTTATTTTAGAGCCAACAATGTGATATTTTCTACTACAAATTTTCTCCATTTGAAAGCATACGTTTAACTTGATACCCTCTGGTATCACAATTTAATTAAATATGTGATTTGTGTATTTCCTAGATAAAAGACATTATTGAAGTTTCTATGGAAGCAAAGAGATGGATAAAGGAATGTGTCTTAATTTCAACAACATAAAATTTGGCAGAATAAAATATATTATTGTATATGGGATACAAAGTGCATATTTCCCTGAAGGGATTTATGATTAATTTCAAATAAGTTTTGGGTAATTGTCAAAAACAAAACAACAACAATGAAAAAATAAACTTTTAAGAGATAGAATAAAGGGTATTATGGGTAGTTTTTAAGTCAGAAACAATGACATGAGGATGAAGAAGAAACATTTAGAGTTTAAGATAACAAATGTAAAAAGATGAGAGAATGTACTAGTTTTTCATTTGTGCTTAAAAAATCATCACAAAGCATTTAAATGGCTTAAAATGGCACATAGTTATTCATCACGTGTCCTTAGGTCAAAAGTCAGGCAGAGAGTGGCTGTGTTCTCTCTCAGGGTAGACAAAGCTGAAATCAAGGGGTCAGTCAGACTGAAATTTCATCTGGAAACTCTAGCGAAAAATCTGCTTCCAAGTTAGTTCTTACTGTTGGCTAAATTCAGTTCCTTGTGGTTGTAAGACTGAGATGCCTGCTTCCTTTTTTGGCTGTCAGTTAGAGACCTCTTTTAACTACTAGGGGCTGCTGCATTCCTTCTCTGGTAGCTTCATCATCTTCGCTGCCAGCAACTGAGAATTTCTCATGTGTCAAATCCCCCTCATTTTTCAAATTTCTGACTTCTTATACGAGCCAGAGAAAACTGCTTAAAGAATAGATGGGATTAAATTAAGCTCAATGAGATGATCTTAATTGCATCTGCAAAGACACTTTATAGAAAAACATAGATTAATGCATAATTGATTCACTGGGAAATGATGTGTGTACAAGGGCTAGGAATCTTGAGGATCATACTAGAATCCTACTTACCACAGGAACAAAGCACAAACTACAGTAAAAAGGAAATGCATTACTCTTAAGGACAAAAAGCTAAATGTTGTGCTAACATACTTAAATTCTATTCTACAATTGCACAAATACGGAGCAACCACCCTCCAATATATTATTTTATGAAGCTTTTAGTAGAAAACCAGCAATTTCAAATGAGTTGAAAATGTCTGAAGCAATAAATATTCCCCTTTCCTTTCTTTCCAGTGACTCAGTAAGATGGTAAAATATAATTAAGGAAAATAAAAATAATAACTGTTTTGAAACCAAGAAAATAAGACAGAAGTGTACCGAAATGTTTGAAGAAATCTGGATTATGGAAAACCTATGAGATTGGATTGACAGGAAACACCGAGGAGGCACATGGCAGCCCAGAGCGCTGAAGTAAGTTGTGGTCATTCAAATGAACTTGAGGGACAAAAGCTTCTGAAACCCTCCAGAACACTTGGGGTAAAAATAAAGTTAGGTTCACGTCTGGCATATCTTCTTTTTTATGAGACATGTACTTAAGCTTTTAGCACATCTTTGTTAATGTAAGACAACACAATTACTATTTTTATATTTAAAAAATACACTGCTCTCCTGAGAAAAGCAGTTTTTTAATAGTATGTAGAGAATTTTATTAGCCGACTTGGTGACATGAATCATGCTTCTCTGGTTGGAAAGATACCATGCTGATGCTTCAAACTTTACCTTTAGCTGCCTTGGGCAATATCAATAATGAGATACCAACCATTTCTCCTAAAATTAAAATTAAATTTATCGTCTTTATTCTACAATTAAAAGCAGTTATTCCTGATGGAGTACAGAGGCAGCCTTTTCCAAAATGCTACAAATACACTGAGTTAAAATTGAGCAGAAGTAACAATGAGGGAATACTGCATCATAGCATATCAAAGTTTCCTAAAGAGGAAAATCTGTATAAAGAATATGATTTTTGAATTAATATATTTGTTTTGATGTATTTGTGAATTGAATGTATTTTATATGTATTATGTGCTTATTGGGTGCTATATATTTACTTAGCATGCAATTAAATAAGAAGCAACACCAAAAATCAAAAACATTCACAGGAACATATCTTGGTGTATGCTCCTTTAGTATACATTATATACTAAATGTTTACTAAAATATATGCACCTTTAGTATATACTGATTATATCTATACTTTAATATAAAAAGATATATGTTAACATCCATATCTTTAATATGCAATACTTGTAATACAAATATGTGATATTGAATTTAATCGAATGTTAAATATTTTAATAATTCAATTTCATATCAATTGAATCATGCCATATTAAAAAAATTCTTTGTGATAAAATAAAATTATTAATTCAGGATATTTTGACATGTGTAACCATCTTGAAAATTATTTCTGTGAAATAAGTAAGTTAGGTCTCCAATTATTTTGCTAGATATTTATAAAGTGAAGAAATGTTATCATCATTTCTATATTTCATTTTCATTTTGGAAATCTTGCAAGGATAAAAATTGAGAATCTGAAGATAGTATGAGAGCAATTGAAGTGTCAGAATTTAAAATATTGAAAGAAATTAAATGCAACAGTGGTGAATGTTTAAGATAAAAAAAGTTGATGAACTATTATGATTCCATTAAAATTATTATAAAAATCATTTTAAAATGAAAATGCTACTGATAATATTTTAGTGAATGCTATAGAGTAAAAACTGCATCTATCTAAAAATAAGCACACGTGAAGAAAGTTTGAAAAAAAATCACTTTGTTATTAGGTAAACCAACTTGGGAATTATTTTCTCAGATCTCAAAAATGGTTATATATACACATATATGTGTGTATATTTTTAATGACATATAAAGTAAAAAGAGATAGCAAGTCATGTGAATGTATTTACATTTTAGCTTTGGGCCAAAAAGAATGGTATAAAAGCAATTAGATTTATCAGGAAGAGTTAAAGATAGATTCTCTCTTTTTTTCCACATATTTTATTTCTTTAGCCATTCTCCTTTTTTTCATAGTCTTCCAGTAAAAACAAATAAACAAAAACAACAAGAAAAATAAACCCTGAGTTTCCAGTGCTTGAAACATTGGTTTCTTTCAAGCTCTGGACTCTATGATTCTGACACAGATCTGTTCAGTCTTTAAAACAACACAGCACAGGTTTAAGTTAAACTCTTGAAAGTTAATATAACTCACTTTGAAATTAGGTGTTTATGCTCAAAATACACACCGACAAACAGAATTCAGAAAATCAGGCAGAGCAGAGGGTCTGGAAGGCCATGCTGCTTTGGTGGGGCTAGGGCCATGGCGGAAAGTGAGTTCTGCCTAAATCTTCCCAGGGACGTGTGGTAACATTTCTTATGCATCTGATCTTCAGAGACTGGGAAGACGATGGGGATGAGATTTAGATTATGGGATGGAGGGAGGGATAAATTTATGGATAGTTTTGTTGAAAATTCTGCTTTACTTTTCATAACAAACTTTATCATTACTTTTATGTACTATTTGTCATAACTTAATATTAAATAATTGCATCTGGATATAGACCAGGGGACATTCTATGAAGAATTATCTTTAGATAACATCAACCCTTTTAAAATTTTCCTTAGACAATTTTTTACACTGTTAGGAAAAACATTTAATATCGCTGATTATATCCCCCAAAGCAAGGCAAAGCCATCACAAACAGGGAAGCACAAACAGGGAAGTGCTGACAAAATATTACCCTCTAACACTAAATACAAACTACAATCATTAAAGAAAAGTTTTATCTTCAAGTAGATTAGATAATACTAAAATTAAAAAGACATAGACTGGAAAAAAGGAAATATTAAAATACTCAATGATTGGCCTTGTGTGTTGGTAGAAGATTGTATTTATTAAGTACTTAGGACAAAATGGCCATAAAAAGACTAGAATCCTACCTTAGAGAATATAAAAAGAGTGACTTTTATTTGCAAGGTATTGTCATTTGAAAGTTGCTACAATTATTTGATACAACTAATGAATAATCTATAAGGTTAGATTATAGATATAGATAAAGGTTAAATCTATTTAAACCTTTCTTAGAATAAACATTTCTAGTAGAGTCATCTTGAGGTCTACACAACAATATTATGATAACATGAATGGCATCTCCAAAGTTGTGTGTCCATAGAATAATAATCACAGCAATATAACAGAATTTCAGTATATGAACATCTGATGACACCAGGTTTCATAAGATTGGCAAATGACATATTTACAATATAAATGACATATTTGCCAATCTTGTGACTTACACAAAGTGCATATTTTTTTTTAAAAAATGATGTCATACTTTTGGCAATTTGGAAAAATGTAGATGATCCAAGCATGCAATTAAAATGAAGAATATTTATTTTTAAAAATTAAGTATTTCTTAGAGATAGAGTTGTAAACCTCACCATGTTCTACTGTCAGAGGGTGTGTGTGATCATAATAAAGGAGCCAACCTTACATAAATGAGGCGAGTTAAAGAGTGTCAGAATTCTCCTTTATCATAGCTGCTCATGGACCTATGAATTACTTATAGCACTTAAACCTTGAATTGCCAGGATTACAAATACTTGTATTCCTAGGTAAAGGGAGACTATACATGAATTATAATATATATAGCCATAGACACATAAATATTGATGTACCTATACATTTTTTGCTTTCATTATCTTGTTTTCTATTTTTAATACTCCATGAGACATTATTTTCTGTTTGGATAAATATAGATATAATTTGTTCTTACACAAATCATCCAGATCATCAAAAATAAGTCATGTTTAAGATACTAACTGGTAACTCCTGAATGTCTAAGCTTACCTATACTTAAGCATAGCTAAATATTAAAGTAGCCAGGAAAACATAATGAATGAACCATTCCATAGACTGTTTACTTTTTATTTATTATCAAATTTGATATTATTTAGAATATCCTGGCAATTTGGTTGGGCTTGTTCATTGTCAGAGATTCAAAAATAAAAAGAAAACTATTTGAATAATTAACAATCAAATGGTCATTGGTAAAATTTGTAGCTGGGTGAAAAATTTGTATACTTTATATCACAAATGTAAAAAGACATGTTTGTTTCTTTTTTTTTCTAAATAAATTACCTTCCCATTACTTGAGCCATTCCCCACTGAATAGTAGAAAATAAATAAAATTACAACCCTTATTTAAATCAACAATTTACTGATAACAAGTTTTCTGAAATAACAGCTAAGTATCTTCAATTTCCTATCTATTCTCCTTACTCCCACTAAGTCTTCTTAGGTCCTGGGAGCATAGGAGGACAGGAGAAGACTTACATGAGCCTTTAGTACACAAGATCTATATACTCTTCATATATAGTACACAATTTCTCTAACTACAGGTAATGTTGCTGCCTCCATTTCTGAACTCCACACCTGATGTATGTGTTCCATTGTTCTCACTTTGACAAGGAAGACTTGGTACCCCTCCCCAGGTGACTGAAATTCAACTGCATGTTAGTTCTCACTGGCAAGATAAACCTCTGAATCTAGCCATCCTTCCATCTTGCTCATTGGCTCAGATAATCTACCTGCATATCTTTTTCCACTTCATGGCAAGAAAACAGCTCTTAAATCAGTTGCTGAAGGGGCAAGGAGGAAATTCTGGATATGATCCATTGTATATTTAAACAGCGTTTCCTAGGAAGGCCAAATGGCAGAGCTTATTGCTTAAACACATTCTGATGCCAAGTTTACTAATTTTTTCCTCCTCCCCTGAGGACATTTTCCCCCATTGCTTTTAGCGAGAGAGGACAGGAGAGATAAACATTGATGTGAGAAAGAAACATTGATTGGCTGCTGCCTTCTCCTATGCACCCCAATCGGGGATGGAACCGCAACCTGGGTTTGTGCCCTGACCCCAGAATCAAAACTGTGGCCTCTGGGAGGATGCTCCAGCTCACTGAGTCATACCAGCCAGGGTTCTGATGCCAAATTTACTTTGATATTTGGCTGAATTTCATACTGGTATGGAGCGGGCAGCCCAAAAGCGTTCTCTTGCCAGGGTCACCTCTTTCACCACATCTTTCTAAGACATCTCCTCCTCTCTGGGTCATTGCCTGGAGAAGATAAATCAACATACGTATGCTTAACTGCTTCACTATTGTCTTTGCTTCTTTCTCCATCCTCTTTCTAACATCTCTTTATCAATTTTTCTGGAATAATTAGAGATGCACTTTTGCCATGCATCGATATCATAGAAACATGCAATATGTCATCAGATGACACCTTAAATAGCAACCTCATCACCCTTCATATCTCCACTCTCCTTTTCAACCTTGGCCTCATATTATTATCACCTTGAAAATTTAGACAGAGACATATGCCATGGGCTTATTCCAAACTCTGAGGTTACTCTTCTTTAAAGCTTTCCTGAGGATTCCAATATTCAGCTGGAATTAGTTTCTTTGTTTTATATCATCTCCACTCTTACCACAGAAAACCAAAATACTGATGTCTTAATTTCTATAGAAACAAGGGGAATCTTGAAATGTATTATGAGACAATCCTCTGTACAGATAACTTAAGGTTTGGTTCTTGATCTGATTAGAAGATGAAAATTTCATGTTCAGGATGCTCAAAACTAACTGCTGCTCCCAATTTCCACATTATGTTAACCTTAGATATTAAATTTTTTCTGTATCAATTTTCTTCTTAAAAATTTGATTTTGTTAAGAGTAATCCCCAGAATCTGTCTCAATTTTTTTTTTTTTGGAAAAAAAAGTATAACTCAATCCATATAATAGAAAGTATATAATAAATCTATAGATTATTCTCCAAAATAGACATAGCATCATGACATATTAAGTATCATCCTTAATATATTATAATAAAAATAAAATAGTAAAATAGAGTGATATAATTTTGTTGATGCTACCTACCAAGTCATTACGTGACATACAGAAAGAATATACGGGGCAGGGCAAAAGTAAGTTTGGAGTTATGAGTAGGTGAAACACCTTTTATTCTTTTATTATTATTTATTAATTATTGTATCACTTTTCATGTGAACAAGTGTAAACCTATTTTGCCCCACCCTGTACTTCCAAGAGTTAATTACAATATAAATGAAGATATACCTGTAGGGCTCAAAATGGTTTCCTTATAGTGATTGTTCTGCTCTTTTAAAGAACTGAAAATTGTGGTGGTAACAAAAACAAAAGTGTAGAGGAACTTTTTTATTGGCTTATAATGCATAATTTAAATGTGAGGTAAATTTCTGCCCTATAGTCTGTTTTTAAATGCTTTCTGGCGTAATTAGGTAACATAGAGCAGAGACCTCTATTTAAAGTTGTGGTAGTTTTGAAGTAAAAACAGCATTCTCCTACCATAGATGTTCACACCACAAAGTCAGGAGATCAAGACAGATCAACTTAAGAATCAGAAGCAAAAAATAAGAGACTCACAAATAATGGGAAGACAAAGAAATACGCCCCACTCAAAGGGAAAGGAGGAATCCCCAGAAGGAGAACTAAATGAAATAGAGGCAAGTAAACTATCAGATATTGAGTTCCAAACAACAGTTCTAAGGAAGCTCAATGAGCTCAGTGAGCTCAGAAGATATTATCAAAAACTACACGGAAACGACAAAGAAATTACTGCAAACTATATCCGCATGAAAAAGGACATAGACACTATCAATAAGACACAAAAGGAAATGAAGAATACCATTTCTGAATTGAAGAACACAGTAGAAGGAATCCAAAGCAGGCTAGATGAAGCTGAGGACCAAATCAGCGAGCTGGAGGATAAGGTAGAAAAAAGCTCCCAGAAAGAGCAAGAAAATGAAAAAAGCCTTAAAAAGCATGAAGAGGCATTGAGGGAAATGCAGGACAACCTGAAACATAATAATATCTGTATAATAGGAATACCAGAAGGAGAGGAGAATGAGGAAGTGATAGAGAACCTGTTTGAAAAAGTCATGATGGAAAACTTCCCTAATTGGAGGAGAGAAAAAGTCACACAAGTTCAGGAAGCACAGAGGGTCTCATTCAAGAGGAACCCAATGAGGCACACTCCAAGACACATCATCTTTAAAATGGTAAATATCAAAGACAAGCAGAGAATCCTAAAGCATGCAAGGGAGAAAGAGGTAGTAACATGTAAGGGAGCCTGGATATGGCTAGCAGCTGACTTCTCAACAGAAACCCTGGAAGCCAGAAGGGAATGGCAAGAAATATTCCAAGTAATGAAAAGCAAAGGCCTGCAACCAAGACTGCTCTACCCAGCAAGGCTCTCAATTGAAATGGAAGGCAAAATAAGGAGTTTCCCAAACAAAAGAAGGCTGAAAGAATGCACCTCCACCAAACCAGCACTGCAAAATATGCTAAAGGGACTGCTTTAAGATGAAGAAAAAGTTTCTATGAATACCCAGTTCCTTTCAGAGTTGCCAATACTTGATATTACCAATATTTTTAATACTCATTAATCTGATTGTGACAGTGATATTAATTGTTCCTTCATTATTTGCTGAAACTGAACCTGTTTTAGTATATTTCTTGCTTATTTCTATTATTTCTTTTTAAAAAAGCTTTCAATGACTTTTTGGTATTCTTTATCCATTTATTGATTTAAGGTTTGTAGAACTTTTTTCCCTAAAAAAAAAAACAAAACTATTAACCACGTTTTAGATGTGTTTCAAATACTTTTCTCTTATATTCCTTGTCCCTTACCTTTTTTTTATATGTATATTACTATAAAATTAAATGTTTAATATAGTCATATTTTCAATATTTACTTTATAACTTCTGGGTTTGAATATTTTATTTCAGATCATCAAAAATATTAGTTCTATTTTCTTCTAAAACTCCTTAGATTCTACATATTGATTTTTAACTCACGTGACTATTTCTTGTATAAGGTGTGAAACAGGGCTCTATATGTGTTTTATTTCAAATAATAGTGGTTCATGCACCTTATTTGTTGAATAAGCCTTATTTTACCCATTGATTTGAAATATCAACTTAATCATATATTATATTGTTAGACAGATATATATGTTTGTTTCTAGAATGCTCATTATATTTCATTGATCTACTTGATTATTTCTGTGCTGATGTCATGTTGGTTTAATTGCTGAGACTTTATAATGGTTTTAATATTTTTAAATATTTTGTAATTAACTTTGATATTAAAAAGGAAATAAAGTTGTGGTAGTTTTCACCCTCCCTGAAGATTGATTGACTCTATAGACAGCCATCAACCTAATGAATTCAAAAACAGACAAAGCCTTCAGTTTAATTCTATCAAATCATGGCTTTGAAGTGAAACATCAATGAGATACAGTTCTATGATTAACTGGCCATGTATGTACGGTTCTTTTGGAGCAGTCACCTTTTGGGGTATCAGGGAGGCTCTATGTAAGAAAACTGTATGTTCTTCCCTTGTTTTGATCCTAAAGTGGTTTTAAAAATAACACATTACCTGCAATAAACACCTTAAACTTGTCTGTATTTAGAGTTTTGGTATCAAAAACTATAAAAATTCATGTTATTTGATGTAGGATTTCCATTCTTAAAGACCTATGAAAAGGATAGACAAAGAAATTTTCACTGCCTTTTTATTTACAAGAGAAAAAAAGTACTTTAAAGCCAAATAACAAGAGAATGGTTAAATAAATTATGATGTGTTTACAATAAAAATGCAATTAGACTGAAGTGCATATCACAAGAAAAATCTCAGGGAAGATGCTTGAAAGGGATTAAATCATGCATTGTTTTATCTGTGTCTAATATTTTCTTATTAATCTTTAAATATTATCTTGTAGATGAAAATTTATACCCAAATATCAAGAAGTGATTTCTTTCTCAAGTATCATATGAGTGAAGAGAAACTTAAATTATTAGGAATCATTCAAATTTGAGGAAAAAATGCTCCATTTGTATGGCAATATTAGTTCCTGTGAAAACAACAAATTTCATCAACTGGCCTGACGGTGACTTCCTCTGGAGCAGAGCAAAGCAGCATGTCAGAGGACAGTAAACCTCGACTTGCTGGGGGAAGGGCACTTCTGTGCCTTTTGGGAGATATTCCGCCACACTGAAGCCTCTAAAACAAAAATCCAACTGTTTGAGGAGTAACAGAAATAAGGTGATCATTCCCTTTTCTATCTCTTCATAGCATCAGTGTGACAAATATCTTAGAGTGAAAATAACTCTGAATTGCCATAGGCAGCCAGGTGAGAGGACAGACACAGTATGGCTCTAGTTTAAGGGCAGATGAACAAGTGAAAGGGTTTAGCACAAAATCTTTTCTTTTTACCTGATGCTGAGCTTCCCATTTAAAAAAAAAAAATTATATCAATGACTAGAATTCAGAATGATATAACACCCCTGGAAACTATTCTAATATTTCTTTATGAGAGAAGCACTTAGAAAATACAGAATTGAGAATTAAATAAATACTATTTATGGATGAACATAGAGGCTCTAACTATATATTATACTTAATGATATAGAATTCTTGAATTTTATATCCAAAAAGGCCAATAAAAGTAATCTAGTCCAAATCCTCTGTCTCTGCATGCAGAACTGGGAGGCTGGGAAGACAGAGGTAAAAAAATACAGAGACTGGACTGGTGGTTGCCAAAGAAAAGGAGCATTCAGGACTATATGAAAGAAGTGAATGTATTAAGAAGTACAAATTGGTAGTTACAAAATGCTCACAAGGATGTAAAGTAAAACATAGAGAATTTAGTCAGTAATATTGCTATAATAATGTATGGGGCTAGTTGGGCATGGAAATACCGAGGGGAAACACCATGTAAAGTATATGATTTAGTCACTAAGCTAAATAGGGCTAGCAGCTGACTTCTCAGCAGAAACCCTGCAAGCCAGAAGGGAATGGCAAGAAATATTTCAAGTAATGAAAAGCAAAGGCCTGCAACCAAGACTGCTCTACCCAGCAAATCTGAAACCGATACAAATAAAATCAGAAAAAAAGAAAGAAAGAACAGCTTTTCCCATTCTAGAAGTTCACGAATGAGACCTGCCTGAGGTACTCAGGTATCCTAACCCTTCAAATGAATTCGCACATATAAATGTATGTTTATATAGTTTCAAAATGTAAATGTTAAAAGTATAATTTTAAATATTTTCAGTTACTATAACATTGTCTCCTGATAAAAAATCAGTTAAGACTCTGCTATCTCCCAGAGTTCATAGTGATTTAGATAGTGTATCAGTCTCCAGGGTCTGATGCCCCTAGGTCTTATTAAAAGTGACCTTCTGGACTTCAAAATAACCACATAAATCCTGCCTGAATTCCTCTAGCTTATCTGTGGATAGTATATAGTATCCTAACTTCATTAAGTAAATGGAACTGGGAAGGTTCTCCTGAAAATCTAATTGAGTTTAATCTTGTGGCACCTATGGTTGAATGAAACAAAGGATATTTTTTAAAAAATATTTCATTTACTTATTTTTAGAGAGAAGGAAAGGGAGGAATAAAGAAAGGGAGAGAAACATCAATCAATTGCCTCTCCTATGCACCCCAACAGAGAACTGAACCCACAACCCAGGTATGTGCCCTGACCAGGAATAAAACCAGCGACATTTTGCTTTGTGGAATGATGTCCAGCCAACTGAGCCCAATGGATCAGGGTGAAACAATGGAATTAGTACTTGGTAAGATATTCTTAAAATACACATACAAACACACACATTTCCAAATACCTTGTTTATACAATGAAACAGATGTGTAATAACATATCTTGTGTTTTTAGGTATTTAGAAAAAATCAGAGAAACAACTTTCTAAGGTGTACCACATCAAGAAAAACATTCTAGAATCATTTTATAAAACAAATGCCAGGCCTTGGCTGGTGTAGCTGAGTGGATTGAGTACCGGCCTGTGAACCAAAGGGTCACGGGTTCGATTCCCAGTCAGGACACATGCCTGGGCTGCAGGCCAGGTCCCCAGTAGGGGGCGCACAAGAGGCAACCATGCATTGATGTTTTCTCTCCCTCCCTCCCTTCCCCTCTCTAAAAATCAATCAATCAATCAATCTCTAAAGAAAAACAAAACCCACAAATGCCAGGAATTGCAAAATGAAATCAATACTATTTCCTGATGGATTTTAATGTTCAAATCAATCAATAGTGTATGCATATGCATGACTTTTATGTAAGAAAATAAATGATATTTCCATCAAAACCTTCCCCTTAGCTAGTGTGCCAATGGAACGACTACCAGGAAGAAGAAAGGCAAGGACAGCTCTTTTAATGTGTATTAATTAGCAATGTACATAAATGAAGGCTTTTCCCTTACAAAACTCTCCCTCAGCACAGCTTTGTTGGTATGAGAGAATTAAAGGAACACAGCAAAAAATACACACACACACACACACACACACAACTGCTTCATAAGTCCTTACTGTGATCATTCCACCCTATTCTTTCTTACTTATGCTAAATAACTCTAACATTAATGGAAGGTTACTGTAAGTTTGTGGGTTATGTATCGCTTCTTAATAGCAACCAAAATGATGCATGGATGACGTTCGTGAGTGATAGCTAAAAAGGAAAATATATATAAATTGATGATAACTAAGACTGCTACACTGCTGTACCATATCAGTGTGCTAACCAACCAAGAAGTGGCACTGATAAACAAAGTGTATGAGAAAGCGGAATCTGTATTAACTTCACTCCTGACATCATCACTAGTTTAAACTCATTTTTACAGTATATTGAAAAACATCAATCTTGGATTTACAATTAATAGGGAAAAAAATAATAGTAAACTAAATTATACACACATTAAATACTTATTTATCCAATAACCTGTTATTTTTACCATATCAAAATTTTTTCATCATTTATTGTAGTTAAAATGGCAAATGCTTTATATAAAGAATATAAACAAATTTAATAAATATTATTCGATCAAAATATTTAAAAATTTATAAATTTGAGATATTTAGTTAGCAACCTATAGCATATAATTTTCAAAATACTGCCAAGCACTAAGAGGCAACTGAATGGTATTTCTTTGTATTAATTGTTTATTTCAAAGTTTATATTTGGTGCTTTAAAAAAAAGAACTGTCTTTTTTCTATGTTATCAAATCATACCAGAATATCTTAACAAAGGTATAACAACAAAAAAGTATATAAAAATATCTTATTCAGATAGTCTACACAATTTAAATTATGATAAAAGTTCAGAAATACTAGATTTTTTTGGACATTTCTTACTTACCTGTTTGTGAGCATGGTCATATGAATTAATGTGATTGTCAAATTCCTGATGCTTATAATACTGCTTGTCACAGAGTTCACAGTAAAAATTGGCCTTCAGATCTTCTAGAGCTTTTGCTATGGTGTTCTCCTTCTCAGCATAATCCTTAAAAGAAATTTCAAATAAGGAAGCAATTAGCTCTCCCCTGAGTTTACTTTGTTTTGATGGTTGTCAACTAGTATAATAATTAGAGTAGGAAACAGAATTTAACAGACAACCAGAACAATGAAGCAAATAGCAATAAACCAAGTTGAAAGAAATTATGAGTTAAAGAAAATAAAAGATTAATAGAAGTAGCCAAAATAAATGACGAAAAAAAAATAGAGGAGCTGTCAAGAAGAAAAACAAACCATAGAAAAAATAGAAGCCCTTATTTGAACAAGTTGCTATGTTATAATAGCATAGGAAAAATACAAATTATATAGGTATGTTGATTCAACTGTCAGTTTCTAGCAATAGTTTAGTTAACATAAAACTTCTAAACTCTGAATGAATATAAAATGTGTCTTCTTTGACAAAGTCCATATGAGTACATCAATATTCAAGTTTGGTATTTTTGTTTGCTTGTTTGGTTCCTTAAATGTCTACATAGTAACATATTCATCACAACTAGATTTCATTTGACTGTTTTCATCTTGATTCATAACAATTTAGATTGAACTTTCAAATATTCTCTAGCTGTGAAAAAATAAGATTCTTTTCTGCAAGTGCTTTACCTAAACTGAAAAAGATTAAACTGTATAAGCAGATTGCTTTCATCATAAATAAAGATGGATATAGTATAATCAAACTCCGGAAAAGAGGAAATATGTAGCTTTCATTTACAAAGCATAAAATAGCAAAATGTTTGGCTGTGGTTTTTAAGTTTTCTTAAATCTAAATTTACTTTCTATTTTATGCCTCTTTAAAATTTAACATTGTCAAATATGAATAAATTTTACAGGTTGAAACACTGTCCAAGTTTTTCACTGCAATGCCAATATGCAGAAGACCTAAACTTCAACCCCTACCATAGAACATGTCACATTTCTAATTTATGTATTTTCTCATACTTAACCCATATAAAATCCAAAATAACTGTATATCCAGGCTTCTTATATGTTTCTATAAGACACTCTCTCAGTCACTTGGATGAGGTGAAATAACATAGCCCTCTCTGTGTCAACGACAATTGTCCTTTTACCAATTATAGAGACTAAAAATAACTCATAGTTTGTGCAAATTACTTCTAGAAAATTTAAAAGTGGTTTACTAACTGTAGTTCAATGAATGACAAATACTTGCTTTACATTATTGTACTATATGTTGGTGTATACATCCCATAGCATAATCTTCATCATGATTTGTTTGTATACCTTGTAGCATACCTTGTAGTAATGATAAATACACCTGCCATAATCTGTAAACACATTGCCCAGTTTCTCAATTTAAAGACAGAAATCTATTGTTATGTTTTACTAGTTTTATCAACTGCATAGTGAGGCAATAAAATGCAACATCACTCAAATTGTTACATGATTCCATTAATTTCAATAATTAATTTACCATGTTTCAGCAGATTTGTGGAATATTCTCTATTTTAGATGATTTCCAATATATTAAAAAGGTTGTTTTAAAAATATGAAAAGGAGTCGTATACATATAAACTGCTTAAGTCGTATACATATAAACTGAATTTTACAAAATCTTCAAAATATTATTTTGTGGATTAGCCAATTTAAATGAAACAAAAATTAAGTATTAAGATTTCATGGCTAAAATGTGCAAAGCAGAGATAAAATTCCAGTCAATATGAGTAATAATGGCAACAAATTTTTCTTCAAAGCTGACTTAGCTCCCGAAACAATATTCTTGAATTGCAATTTCTTCACAACTTGTAGATTTTCCCCATTAATTATAATCAAAGTTAAGCTACTTCCTTTCTTTAAATATTTGGTTATTGCTTATTATGGTTTAAGTTTATTTTTCTTCCTAAGATTGATATTCCTCTAGAGAAGCAAAAATTGTTTCCTGAGGCAATCTTCGAGTAAAGCAAATTGACATTTTTAGGTAAAGTACATTCTTCATAAATATTAGCCTCATCCTAGATTTGAAAAGAAAAACAAATCTGAAAATAATGGCTATCATTTATTCAGGGCTTGTTTAGGGTCAGTCATTGAGTAAGAGTTTGGATGCATTTACTCATTTACTCCTGACTAAAATACAGCAATGTTTACTCTAGACATCGTTCTCATTTTACAGGTGTTTAAGCTGAATAATCTGCTCTGTAGCATTACCTTACATTTAAAATTTAAAGCACATAAAAGTAGAGAGAACAGTATAATAACCACTCAGGTACAACAGTTATCAACTCCAGGGCAATCTTTTATCTTATCCTAGTCTGTCTCACACTCTTTCCTGCCCCAGATAAATTTTAAAGAAATTCCCAAGTTATCTGTAAATCTTTCAGTATGTATCTTCAAAATAGGTCTTTTTAAACACATGACAAAATCTGTAAACCAATATTAGACCTAAACAAACAAATAAAAACAACAAAGAACATTAATCATTCCTTGATATCATAAGAAATCCAGGTACTGTGTTCAAATAACTACAATTATGTAATATTTTAAACTAGTCTGTTCAAAACAGGATTGAAATAAGGACAGTATATTACCATCATCTGAAGTTTTTTAATCTCTTTTATTCCATAGGTCTTCTCTATTTTTGTTTTATTTCTTATTAAAATTTATTTTCCAGAAAATATTTGTTATACTTCACATTTTGAAAAAAAATTTCAGAAGTACAGAAATATTGCAAAATTATTACAAACTTATACAACTTTCACAAATAAACTCATTGTTAACATTTGACACCTGTTTGTTCTCTTGCTCTTTATATTTTTCTAAGATATTAAAAGAAACATAGTCTAGTGGAAGCATAGATTGTAATAGATTACAGAGTAAAAAACATGTTTAGGTTAGAACTTTCAAGTTGATATGAACTGCAATTAAGGAGACAGGGCTGTATTCTAGGAAATGTCAGTGGCAGAAAAGGGACTGGTTATTGTACTTGTATAATAACCACTGTACTTGCAAAAGACATATATATTGTCATCGATTATACATTTTTTTAAGATTTTATTTATTTATTTTTAGAGAAAGGGATGGAGAAATAGAAGGAAATATCAGTATGTGGTTGCCTCTCACCTGCCCCCAACTGAAGACCTGGCCTGCAACCCAGGCATGTGCCCTGTCTGGGAATCGAGCCAGCAACCCTTTGGTTTGCAGGCTGGCTCTCAATCCACGGAGCCACACCAGCCAGGGCTGATTATACGTTGTTTTAAATGTATGTAAACAAAATCAGCTCTCGTTAGACTGACATGTCCCGATGTCCCTTGGCCCTTTTTCTTCCCCATTGTGATAATATTGGAAGAGGCACTGACTGACATTATAAAGCACAATAATACATATTCTCCACAGCCACCCCACTGCAGAAGGTAAGAAAACACATTTGAATAAGATGAAAGAGGAGCATAGCTGCTCATATATGTCAACCCCAAGTTTCCCCTCCTCTTTCTGGAAAAGCCATTTTGTTCAACTATGTACACAAAATTTCTCTAATGTCTCATTGAGTGGGAATGACAAAAAGTGAAGGAAAACGGGACAGCTGCTTGTGGCTTATCAGATCATCCAAACCCATCACACTTCATATATATCTATAAGCAGTTAAGTTGGAATCCTTGCTTTAAGGAAAGCAACACACAACTCCAAAGTTATCAGGTCATGAATTTTTCAATAGAAAGCATTTGCAATTGTGCAGGACATTTTTTTTTTTTTTTTTTGCAAATCAGCAAATTGAAACATAAAATTTAATGGTTTATCCATAATTTCAGGGCCATTCAATCCGCCCCATATTAAAAAAGAAATAGCAACAAAGTAGGACTTTGAAGGGAGAGAAATATTTCATAATAACATCTCTCATGATGGCTTTAGCAGAACATATGGTATGAAATGATATTCAGTCTCTCACAAAAGACACCCATAACTTGGGGCACTGGAATAACCTTCCCTGAGGAATGTAAGCTCTATGAGAGCAGGAGTTTGTACCTGTTCTGTTTACTGCTGTATCTCCAGAGTTTTTAATACAGTGCAGCATTGACAGACACTCAACACAAAAAATAGACAATATTAGCCCTTTTTTCTTCTGCAAATATATAAAATGAAAACAGAACAGAAACTAGCAGTGCGAGATATACAGTGTTATTAAAATGATTGTGTTTATGCCTGGGTTTGTGTTACCTAGCCATTTGGAGAACAACTTTAGAGCTAATACCAAGCTATGCCATATACAAATTATCATTGCTAAATCGTAGTTATAACGTACATTACATCTTGATTTTTCTGCTAGAAACTCTATTTAAAGTAGTTAAAATTGCAAAGCTATAAATGTGGCACTCTTAATATATTATTATTTTCAATGCTAAAAAGTAACATTTGTATGCAATTAACACAAAATGCATTGGAAAATTTCTCTCTCCACCCCCCTCCTATTTCTCCACTAAGGAAAAAAAAAAGCATCTTTGTTATTTATATGCAGGATAAATTGTATTAGTTTCTTTAGAGAGAGAATGCAAAAAAGCTTTTGTTAAGTTTTTATTGTAGTAAAAAGATTAATCAAAGAAGAGATAGCAAAACATCCCCACAGCCACCTGTATGTTGTAACCACCTACTGCCTTTTGCTCGCGTCTGTGTCCCCACATTTTTCCTTTCTCGTCCAGGGGCTTCTCTGACTGGTGATAGCAGAGCATGTGGGATTCCATTCAGCACTAAGAAATTCACAACTCACAAGCACTGGGCAATGAATATCATGTAAGTTTCCCTCTCGCCACTGTGGAGGATAAGGACTCAAGGTTAAATTTTTTTTTTTTTAATCTATCAGGCAGATATTTTCTGAGACACCATTCTAAGACTCCACAGACAGTCCCAGGGAAATGGAGTTACTTCTAACAGTGGCAAATATTTATTCTCATATTAATTTTCCTTTCTTCCCTTTTCTGGAACTTCATTTCTGCTTCCTGGATTACTTCTCCAATAAATTACCTGCACAGATGCTTTTATCCTGGTCTTGACTTTAAGAAGAACTGGCTAAGATGATAAGTGTTGTAGGATTTTCTATGAATGTCTTGCGGACAAGCTACATTTTCTAGCGTACTATACAATGATATTATTCTTTTCAAAACTCTCCAAAAGTCCCCCATCATTATTAGAATAAGTGTACTTACAATGACCTGCAATTTCTACTCTTCCCAGTACCTGGCTAAATGTCATCATTTTCTATCATTCCCTTTCCTTTACCTCACTTTGCTTTGGACACCTCAATTTCCTTAATGTTTCCAAAGCTTTATTAACTATATACCCACTTTGACGCTTGAACTGGTTATTTACTCTCCCTGGAATGTTCTTACATCAGATATCTTCAGGAAGCATTTTAGCAGAGTTTTTTAAAAAATGACTTCCTTTATCCTTCTAGCAGAGGGACGATTTTTATTCTCTGCCTCCTTTCCCCCATTTATCTTTGCTTTTAATGGAAACAAGAGGAAGCTTACTCAGGGAGAAAACAGTTATAGGACACTTTTGGGGAGTAGAGTCCATGTTAACAGTAAGGAAGAGATGGAGTACAAAGGAAGGCATGTGGAAAATCTGATGCTAGTTTTATCTGGTTTAAATTCTTTCCGTAGTAGGCAAGAGAACAACCATTTCTTGGTGATAAAATGCTGTGTTATTGTCTTAAAATATATGTCTTTCTCTTTTGAAAGGTTAAGTGTTATGATCTCAAAGGCTAAAGAATATATAACAAGATGATTCTCAGGAATATAGAAGGGACAACTAAAGGTTGAGTTACAGGGTCACATTTTATTAAAAGTCACAAATGTATTGAGCAGAATTATAATAAAAAGGTACATTTAAAAGTGAGATTTTTTAAAGGATTCCACAGAAATGTAAATTCACATATAACACCATCCAACTCGGGTGAGCTAAACCAAGTGCAAGCTAATAGAAAGGGCAAAGTTTATCTTACATACACATTTACAAGACCTGGAGCAAGTAAACTTGTTTCCTAAAATTGATAACTCCTTTCAGAATTAGTACCAAGGCAAGAGAGTTCATTCATAAAATTTTATGTATTTCTATTCTGTGAGTATTTAGCTGATAACCACTGGATAAAACACTGGACATGGTTTCTCATCTGTTCACGTAAAAGAAGGACTGACCCCCAAACCTCTGCTCTCAGGGTACAGCCTTGTCTGTCTCACTGGACTATACTCACCATCGAGACAATGGATTTTTGGAGGCATCTGTTTATTTTTTTCATCCAAGGATCCTATAAGAAGGCCTAGCCTGTAACTAGTACTTGTTAGCCTCTCTGGTTAACTTAAACGAGTTATTCAGTACAACCTGAGAAAATGCAAGAAGACTGAATTAGACTTTTCCTTTCATGTTTGGAAGGATCTGAGGGTCATCATGTCACCAGGCTAGATTTTAACTAAGCAGTCTTCTTGTGCATAAAGCAAAGCTGTGAGGGATTGCACTTTCAAGGTAAACAAGAAAAAAATATATCAGGTTTTACGAAGCTAAATGGTAGTTAAGGTATGTAGGATTCCAGATCATATATATAAAATCACATATACAGTTTCAACAGGGGAGTTCTATAGTAATAGATTCTGTAGAGTCCCAGTGTAGAATGTTCAACTTAGAAATTTCTTAAATTCGCAGGCAGCAATCATCTTGTTTGAAAGGTAGAAGGAAGGCGTGTAAAGGTATGATAACTATTTGTTAGTGTTTCAGTTGTAACAGTAATCTAGAGTAGGACAGAGCATTTCCTCTAGTGCATTGTCTCACTCATTATCTTAGCTTGAGCTCTCCCATAAATTGACACTGAAATAAGGAGCTGATTTTAAGTGATTTATTTGAGATCTCAGGAAACACTGGTAGAAGAGTGGTGATGTAAGAGAGAACATGTTCAGAGCTTGGAAGTCATCACTCTTGTACTTACAACAAAAACAACCTATAAAAATGAAAATCAATTCTTTTTCTTGGAGCTGTCATTGAATAGAGGTCACAGGGTAAAACATCACTTCAAAACCTGAAGAGACCAACTCATTCAGAGATATAGCAACTGATACCTGCTTATTTGATTTTGAAACTGCTGGAGCCATGACCTTGTTCGAACTCTTCAATGTTAACACTGATGAATTACTATAGACTGACTATGGCCTTGTGTGTGAAACATTAATTCTTGGTGGCTGTAACTCAGAAGGACCCCGAAACACTTTTGTAGACTTTTCTTTCATGAACCTCACCAGATTCTTATGATAATAATCTGAGAAAGAATTCCTTGTGTCCTTGGAAGTTGGATGGGAAGAATAACTATTGTGAAATAAAACAAGAATCTCCTCTATAACTACAGCCTACTCCTTAAGGGTAGAGTATTTCTACATCTCAATTCGAAGACCTTATTTTAGCCAAGGAAGGTAACTTATTTTTCCTACAAATGTTCTGTCTCACCTAAGTCATGGGAGCAACATTGTCAACAGGGGTCATGGCTTCAAGAAAATAGAGTGAAAATTCTATAGCCAAAAAAAGGAGTAGGGTCCTGGGGGGGGGGGAAGAAAAAAGAAGCTGCACCTCAGTAGAAATACATATGACAGGCACAGCACTGAGACACGGACACATTGTAAGATTAATATCTAACCAAAAGTTATAGATGGCTTCCTCTCCCCTATACTTTACCAACTTAGCTCTAAGGTTCCATTGCAATAGTGGGTTACAGCTGAAATCCATATTGTCCTTGTAAAAATGTCTATAGGGGAGCATGAAGTGAAAAGGACATAATTAAGGACACTAGAGAAATTTAAAGTCTGTTGTCCATAGAGCTACAGAAAACATTAGACAAAGCCCAACACCCAGACAGATTAATAGAAATATACTGAAGGTCTTCTTATCTCAGTTCCTATTACTTTATACATGTTCCATTTTCAACAAAAAAAATTACAAAGCATTCTGAAAGGTAAGAAAATAAAAAGAGGTTGAGGAAAAAAAGAGAAGCACTAGAAAGAAGCTCAGATCTCAGATATTACTCACATTGAGATTTCAGAGAGAGAATTTAAAATAACTGTAATTAATGTATGAATGTCTCCAATGAATAAAGTGGACAACATGCAAGAATAGATGAGTAAGGCAGAGAGAAATTATAAGAAATAACCAAGAGAAAATGATAGAAGTCAAAAACACTTTAACTGAAATGAAGAATCCTTCAATGGGCTCATCAGTAGACCCAACGCAGCTGAGGACAGATTCAATGAACTGAAAGCTGTTTCAATATAATCTTAACCAAGCTGAAATTCAAAGAGGATAGAAGGAAGGAAGGAAACCATAGAAGGACATCTTAAAGCTGTGGGATAATATCAAAAAATGTAATGTGTATTCGGAATGCCAGAAGAAGAGAAGGACAATTGAGTAAAAGAAATGTCTGAAGTGATAATGGCTAATTTTTTTAAATTAATCACCCCTATATGTGTGTATGTGTATGTCAAATAACAGCAAAATAATATAAATAAAAATACAACAAATACCTAGCCATATCATATGTATACAGCAGAAAACCAAAGAGAAAATCTTGAATTCAGATTTTAAAAGGGAAAAAAGAGGCTTACTTATGGAGAAATAAGAATGAGACAACAGATTTTTCATCAGAAGTCCATACAAACATTATATATATATATATATATATATATATATATATATATATAATGTTCTTTAATAATATTATATATAATCATTGTAATTAAATTTACTGGGTTACATTGGTTAATGATCGATACGTTTCAAGTGCACATTTCTATGACACATCATCTGTATATTGCATTGTGCCAAGTCTAGTCTGCTTCTGTCCCCATATATTTGACCCACTTCACCCTCATTACCCTCCTACCACCCTCCCTTTCTATCTGGTAACCACTACAGTGTTTGTTTTTCATCAGTCCCCAAGTTAACTTTGTTTAAAACAAGAATACTAAAAATAAGCTGGGTTATTATAACATATGAGAAGTAAAATGAAACACAACGTCAGAAGGAAATGAAGAATGAATTAAGAATACTCTTTTATAAGGTACCTAAACTACATGTCAAATAGTACAGTGATATGTGAAGGTGAAGTTAAATTAATAACTATGTATGTTGCAAACTCTAGATCAACTATTAAAATCTATTGAAAATAAGTATAATCAGTAGAGTAGAGAAGAGATAAAAATCAAATCATGTTATTCAATTAAAAACAGAGAAAGCAGGAAATAGGGGGAGAGAAACAAAGAACAAATTAAACAAAGAGAAAACAAACACAAACATGGTAGCTGTTGCATGAACTATATCAGTAATCATGTGAGAGGTCTAATATACCAAATAAAGACAAAGATTTTTGGAATGACTTAAAAATAAACTAGACTAACTATATGTTGTCTAAAAAACAAAACAAAACACTTCAACTATAGACTCAGGTTAAAGTAAAGAGGTGGAACTATAAGTAAACAAAGCCAGTTTACTCCGGGAACTCTGGGACCTATAGAGAACCCAAACCTCTGAGCTCTGTATCAACAGAGAAGGGAGCTACACTATTTATCCAAAAGATTGCTTTAAGGACCGGTTAATGGCAGTTTCCCAAAGGCATTTACATCTGGAACTTTGAGTTTTTTTAAGTGCAAAGATGGCGTGGTCTCCAGTGTCAGGAGAAAGTTTTCAAGAAGGAAGTTCAGGCATTACCAGTGGGAAGGAAGCCAGGGCTGTGTGCCTGAAAACGGTAACTGGCGACAGGTGTGGACGGGCACCAGGGATATCAGCTACACTGACTGAGCCCAGGGCAGGAGCTGTGAGGGAGGGCAGATCGTGATCTCACCAAGATCTCTAGGTTCTGGAAGGATCCCTCATAGAAACAAAAACTTTCCGAAAGCATCCACTCCTCCACCCTGAGTTGTCTTTCTCGCCCCTGTAAGTTTTAGGAATGCGGAGTCTTCATTTTCATTGCCATATCCCCAGTGCCTACAAGAGTACCTAGAACAAACGAGTGTTTAAAAAATATTTGTTCAATAAATGAATCAAGGAACTGTAACTATATTTTTTGGAGTTCTACAGATCATTAGTTATTTATAGTTTTGAACCATGTTTTTCGTGGTCTGTACTATTTGATCGGGTGGAAAAATATATTTGAAGTACCAAAAAATACACTTTTTTGTTTACTAAGATTTAGAAGCTTATATTTATAATCCTCAGTAGGCATCTGTGCAAAATTTAATGCATTTTACAGAATAATTTTCAAAAAATAATTTGTAATACTGTGAATTTCACATGAAGTTATCTCACTTATTGGTTTATTTTGCAATGGGAAGAAGAAATGATACACAGAGAGGTATAAATATCTGCCTTTAATGATCAGCAAAACCAATTTCAGATAGTAGAATATATATGTATAAAATAATTTCTGTTTCTACTAACATCATTATGTTGGAAATGCAAACGAGACACAACTTTTGTTTATATGGTACATGTAAGCATTATAATAATTTATATCTCTAAACAAAGGCCATGATAGGAGAGCAATGGTAGGCAGATTCTTCAGTGGAGGTAATCAGTGAAGGTAAAATAATGCCTAATTCATTGAAAACTGAATAAGTGTCCGTAGTTATAAAAAAGGTGCAGTGGATTTTACATTACAGGAAAAGTAATTGTGTAGAAAAATGAAATGTTAAACTTGAAAAATTGAAAGCTGTTTGGTGTGACTAGGGAATTTTGTGCATGTTTTGGTGTAGCATAAGGGATTATTCTTAGTGACAACAATAGGAAGGTAAAACAGAGATTAGATTATGACAATGTCCCAATGTATGTTAAGAAATCTGAATGTTGTAACAGCTGATGAGGAAATCTGCAAAGATTTTTAATCAAGAAAGGAAACTGATCAGGTTTGCATTTAAGAAACAAATATGTCTACTGGGTAGTCCATGAGATAGAAATGGAGTTAAGAGTGGAAGCAAAGACACTAGTTTGGACAATATTTTCCAGGTGGGAATAGGCAATATCATCAATAAAAAGAACAACCACCAGAGTAGAGATGATGGGAAAGCATGGGAAGACTAGAGACAGCATCGTAGTAGGTTGTGACTGATGAAATGAGGTGTACAGAAGAGACCAGTTCCAGTGGAGGGATGGAAACAGAGACCCAGTTTTTCCACAATGGTGAGTAATTGGGAGGTAAGAAAGTACATATTCTGAGTATCTTCCTTTGAGAGGGGAAGATAGTAGCTAGTCACTTCTGGGATGACTTAATATGTTGAATCTATAAAATTGTTCTCATTTTTTTTAAACAAGAGAAATTCCCTAGAGCTTAGATATGAGTTTTTTAATGTTTTCTGATTTTACTCATATTTACTTTCATTTGTTATGTCTTCTTATAAATCAATTCTTATTCTTTGTTTTCATTGTTAAGTATTTTAAACATAGCATAATACAATAGATTAAAAACTTCAGAACTATTTCATTATCATATAGTGAAATTGAAAGGACACAATAAACATTGTAAAAATCAAGGTACCCTGTAGCTTGTTATACCCATTCAATAAATATAGCCATTTTCACTTTAGTAACTTGGACTGAAATGATCCATGACTAAATTCAAGAGCTACTTGGAGGCCAAGGTAGTATTTTAGATTAGATGAGAAATAAGTATATTTTATATTACTGCATGTTGGGAAGGGGAGATGTAAGAATTTCTGCATATTTATTAACAGATTCATTGCTCAAAAAGATGGTCACATAGAAAAGGGTTGATATGATGAGGACTTAAGATATATAAATATCTATATCTATCTATATAGATACAGATATATATGAAAAAGATGGATTCCTAATTAATTTTAGATGAGTTCTACTATTTTCTAAAGTCATACATTTTTTCTTTTCTTTTTTTAACTTTTTATTTTCTGGCTGCAAAATGAAACTGTCTTGCTGAGAACAAAATAAGGTAAAATAACAGTCCTCAAAACTTTTACCTCTATGCAATTTTGGAAAATATTTTCTCAAAAAGCAAGCACAACACTGTAGGTGTCACATCACAGGAGTTTTCAGACACCTGCAAAGATCATAATGCAGCTACAGTTTCCATAATAAAAGGAACAATATGTGGAGACCTGCTCTCCCTCCCTTTTGTACCAGCAGGCTTTGCCCTGTGGCTAATTCTGCTTTGTCTTGAACTCCAAGTGGGAGTGATAGTCTGTGCATTTGATACATTGTTAGCACAGCAGGGAAAGCCCATTTGAAAATAATAATATGTTTCAAGTATCCAAAAAAGGGAATATTTTGCAAAGAGAAACATTTTAACATGAAAAACTTACAACTAAAATTTGGATGGAGAAGACACAATGAGGAAGGAAAGCACATTAGCATGTATTATTGATTGTCAAAAATGAGCACTGCACTCAAATCATCTCAGCCCTTGCAATACTAATCCTCAGGTGAACATTATTGGCCCCATTTTACATATGACAAAAACAAGACTAGAAGGACTAGGATAGCTGCCCCCAGACCGTACACCATGCAATGGTGAGTCTGACTTTAGTTGGCTCCTTTTGAGCTACCACCCACCAACCCTGACAATGTCTCCATCAGAAGAGTCCATAGTGGCCTAAAAGAATTCATATCTATATACACACATATATGAAACAAAGATTTTAAAAGAAATTAAAAGTTTAAAACGAAAGCATTTTTATTCATAATGTTCATAAATAAGTGCTTTATTTATGAACTAAATAAAAATTTAAATACATGATAATGATAATGCAAAACATTTAATCCTGTCTTTTTTTTTTTAAATGTATGATAGTTAGGCAGCCTGTATATTTCAGGAAGAGGAGATTTAAAACAATGTTTCTGTAAGGCTGTACAAATGCTACAATAAAACTACACTAAGCATAAGGAGTAGATCAGTGATGGTAGTTTTACCATCATAGTCATTGTAAGTTGTTATACTCATGAATGTAAAAGCATCATAAATCGTAGTGGCATTAATTAGGTTATAGAAACAGTATGATGATTTTAAAACATTCATAAAATATAGCTTTAATTAGGCACTAATCAAAGTAAGAGAATATTATTTTAAAATATGGAATTGGAATCCTGTTTAGTAAAATAACAGTGTCTCCTTAGGCTATACTTTGATGGATTCTCTGTGGCAAAAGCAGAAGTATCTTTACCTCCACTCTTTCCTTTGCATTCTTAGAGTTGGCCAGGGTACAGAAAAGTCAGGAAGGAATTGCTTTACCTCAAGAAGTTCAGAAATTTCACATTTCTATAGCTCTTGGAAAGAAACATAGAGGGATAAATGGGAAAAATACATAAAAGGATGGAAATTTCACCAAGATGATTAGGTGACAGGGTTCAAAGAGAAAATGTGTATGGAGAGAAAACAACTGAGGCAAAGATAACTGAAAATCCTTTATGAGGGAGAAAAACTCTGCATTTTCAATTATTCACTTGCAAGCTGATTTCCCTGATATTTAATAAGATTCTGCTAGAAATATGATTGAGACATGGTGATGTATCAGGGTAAGACCAAAGAGTAGTTTACTATGGTCTATTTTTGAATGACAGAAGGTCAGAGGAGAGGGCAGCTACCAGATGCTAGGCAAAAAGTTGAGAATGTTGATTCAGAAGACAGGAAGCAGAATAAGACATAAATATGAGAAATGAATTCCTTTAGAAAACAATGGTTTGTGAAATGGTGGCGATGGTGGTGGTGGGGGGGTGTGCGTGTGTATCTGTGCGTATTTTGCTGTATTCAATGCACCTTACTTGCCCAAGTGTTCGAGGGAAAAATAAGGATGCACATTATACATGAATAGCACTAAAATGTGGGTGAGCATTATACATGACAAAATATGGGTATGTTGATGGAAGAATTAATTGCTAAGTTTCTTTGCCATACAAAGAGGCCAGTGAATATTTTTGTTTTGATTTTTAAAGAATCATTCTATGACATTGGAATTTGATACCTGAATTACAAATGATGTTTCTAATTTATAAATCAATTTTGACTCCGTTTTAAATGTTATTTCCTAATAATTATAAACAAAAAAGTTTGATTTCAAACTAATTTATATGAAGAATAAAAGGAAATAATTGAAACTGAAGTCTTATTTGATCTTATAAATTTCATATAAAACAGCTTTATTCATAAATTAGACCATTGATTTTCAACCTTTTTCAGCTCCTGGCACACATAAATTAAGTATTATAATTATGTGGTTCACAAAAAAATATTTTTTTTTTGCTTGACAAAAAATAGGTATAATTTTTACTCATTCACACTGAATGCCTATTTTTGTCATTTTTTCTTTATTTGACAATGTAAGGGACAAGAGGTCAGTGCCACTGCCTAAATAGTAGAGTATTTCATGTTTTAAAAATTGTTGTGGCACACCAGTTGAAAATCACTGGATTAGACAATAAGTTTAAGTAAGTTTATCCAACGAGATCATCTTAATATTATGAAAATTCTCATTAGGTACATTCACAACTACATAGACAGACCAAGTTCATAAGACTGTCAAGTCTCAGTGGAAGAGGTTGGTTTAAGTTCTCTAAGTTTTTTATTAAAAAAAAACAAATTACTCAAGTCAAGGCCATTTTTCTTAAAACAGGTTTCATTGAGAACTAATGAAGCAAAGGTATTCCAAGATGGGAAATTCTCAAGATTTGGAGTAGAGTACCATTTTTTTTTTTTTGCTATGAAATTAGTTTATATGTATTGAATATCCGAAGTTAGGATACATATTACTCAATGATTTCATTAATTCATTATCTTGTGCCTTAGATATTACTGCATTTTTAAAAGTGTATATTAAATTTGAGACTCTATATTTATTCTTTTGGCACAATTGCTCTATGATAGAGTCACTTTTTAAAAAGATAAATCAGCCTATTTCTAGTTTCTCTGTTATGTGATATAGTTATGTCAGTTTTGAGTATCCCATTGATAAAGAAATACAACATTCTCAGATATGAATTAATATTTTACTTCAAAAAATACAATTTAAATTTATAATAATGTTTTAAAATGTGAAAATATGTAATTTAATACAGAGTCCACCTTTTAACTTGCATGAGTCACTTAAAAAATCATTTTAATGAAACCTCATGTAATAAATCACTATGCATCTATTAAAATGATGTGTACATTTATTTACTGAAATGTACAGATAGAGCATGACTTCATTAATTGACATAACACATAGAGATGCCCACAGAGATTTATTTGCAGTGCTATGTTTTTACTTTTGTGTTGTGGCAGTTTAGGTTAGGTTTACATTTTTCTTTGTTTTTTAAAAAAATACCACTTAAATTATTTAGTAAACATATAGGCTTAAAATGGACATGTCTGCATAACAAAATAAGGATGATATAGTACTTCAGTGATCCATGATCTGAACATCATAAGTGGTTGGGAAGGAAATAACCATATAGCTTATACATAGCCTTAGGCTTGGTTGGATCCATTACAACACCAGATAAAATTTTATAGTTTTCTGATATACAGGTAAAAAAAAAAAACCTTTGAAAACAATGTTTTCAATTTCTAGAAAATATTATAAGCATGCATTTTAAGGAAAAAATGGTAAATTGCTTAGTCAATATTGAAAGAGGTAATATCTTTTTATTAAAAAAAATACCCAGAATGTTACTGCAGTACCTGTGGCAGAATATGGTTGCACCTCAATAAAAGTGTCTATAAGGTTTATATTCATGCTAGAACAAACCATATAAATAAGGCATACAAAGTAAGACCATTAACATATAAATTATATTTAATGAGAATATTAACTTACATATACTGTGTATTCTATCCTTTGATATGACTTTCTGGAAGAAAAGCTCAATTAGCAAAATAGGGAAATTTTCTGGAGACATCTGCAGAATAAATGATAATACTAATAATGAATAGGCTCACTTTAGAGCATGTCATATATGTAATTCTCACAAAAGCATTTTTCAGTTCGGTCTATTACTATTGCCAATTTATAGATGACGGTACTGAGATACAGAATTTAAGAAACCTGCCTAAGGTCATGCAGTTGGTTGGTGGCAAAATCTGGATTTAAACCTAGGCAATCTGACTCCCATATTATGCTATAGTGATGAAAACTGATGACAATGAGTTATAATGACAAAAACGAACACAATTCATAAATGCCCAAACTTCCTAAAGCTAAAAATGGGATCTTAAGAACAATAAGTAAGTATTTTTGTCTTAAATTTTCAGCTGCTCTTTAGAGCCCCACCTCCCTGCAATCCCTGCCACAGGGAGTCTCCTGCGTGCTCTTGCAAGCTTTTCTCTCAGCCCTCAGGTCCCGCCCCCAGAAACGTCTGCTGCCAGGGCTTCTCTGCCCACTGGACCATGTGACCAGCTCTTCTGCCCTGCCGTTCCTCCTGGAGCAGGTTCCCAAGGGCCCTGGCGATCATGCTGAGGCTCATAACTCCTGCCATGACCACAGCCACGGTGGAGGTCTCTGCTGCTGTGGGAAAGAGCAGTCAGATGCGCCAGGCACTCCGCAATTTACAAGCGCTGTCACATCTTGTAAACTATGCTTAGTGAGCTTTCATGTGTAGCCTTTTTTTTTTTTAAATAAAGAGATGACATTCAAATAAAAGTAAGAATGTATAAGTAAATACTAAATGAGAACTATAGAACAATATTTTCTCCATCAACTTTTGATTTTTTTCCGATTTATAACACTTTAGAACATTAAATTTTCTGTAGAAACATTCCATCATATTCCTTCTCTCTCTCTCAACAAATCTCTATTAAGATCATATCTTTTATTGCATCAATATGTGCCACAAATTATTTTAACTTTTTTAAAGATTTTATTTATTTATTTTTAGTCAGAGGGGAAGGGAGGGAGAAAGAGAGGGAAACATCAATGTGTTGTTTCAATGTGCCTCTCACGTGTCTCCCACTGGGGATCTGGCCTGCAACCCAGGCATGTGCCCTGACTGGGAATCGAACCTGCAACCATTTGGTTCACAGGCCGGTGCTCAATCCACTGAGCCACACTAGCCAGGGCTATTTTAACTTTTTTAATATCATGATATAGACTGAAAAATCAGAAGTTTAAAAATATACATGAGAAGTATATTCAACATAAAATGATAAGTAAATATTATTTCTAAAAGAAAATATGCTTCTATATCTGATGTAAGCATAACAAAAATTAAGTCAAAGGATAGCTACAGAATATGACATAATTTGGGAACTAAATTGGTAATGTTTTATGTCCAAGTGATATTACCCAGGACACAAAGGTGACAACCCAGTTTTGTACTTGACTTACTGCTTATCAAACACTGTTTTAGATTCTGTCTTTACCAAAAAGAATAATCAGGGTCCCTGGAATAGAGGAACATAAAATATAGTGAGATGCATATAAATAGATGTTGTCAACCTAGTTACACAAGTGCTATGGCAAAGATGTCACAGGATCCTTTGGAGCACTTAGAGGTCAAGAAAGGCTTCTAGAAAAGGTGACAACTCAGCTGTAAAGAAGCAGTAGTAATTACCCTAGAAAAGAAATGTCTGAACAGATTTCCAGTAAGAAGAGACACCACATATATAATTGCAGAGGCTTGAAAAAACTTGATGAGGTTAGGGAACAAAAGCGGTGTGACTAAGCAGAGCGTGTAAGAGATACGGATGGAAAGGCAGGTAAAAGTTTGTTGATAAAAATGCATGGGGCACACTAAGGAGTATGGTGTTACTTAGGTTATTTATTATAATTGAGAAGAGAGATTAGTAATAGGGAGCCTCTTAAAACATTTGTAAATTTGCTTAGGCAAGAGTTACTGAGTCTGTATCATAAACCTATAGGTGAAAAATATTTGTTCAATTTTAGCATCAAATGTCATATTGATTTTTATAAAATAATTCTATATTAAAATAAGTTATTAGGAATGAATTTATCAAGTCTTACTTTGAGGATGATTTTCTAAAATATCCATGGACTTAAATGTTCATCATCATTTATTTTAATCATAATAGCCCTGCTGTAATTCAACCTCACTTACCACTTCACTTTCAATCTCTAAGTCAAAGAATCTACTTCTCTGCCAACATGAGTTATTCCCAGGGTCACAGGATGCACAAGCAGCCGGATGTGTACACAGGCAATGCTCCCAGATTTGTAGGCATGGGTAGGTTTCAAGCCAGGTAACTGCACTGTTCAGGAAGCTTCTTGTTCTCAGTGATACGCACGCGTGAGAACACATCCAGCCTCACCGTCACTCATTGTCCACCCTTGGTCTCTTTTCCCAAGAGACATTTCACTGTTGTTTAACAATTTAATTTTAAAAAACTACACTGTGCCAATCACCATGGTAGGTGTTTCTCATTTGATGCTCACAGAAATCCAGCAAAGTAGGTATTATTAACCCTAATTTATAGTTAAGGGAAAGGAGCCTCTGAAAGATTAAGCAGCTCTTCCAAATTTCAGAGTTACTGGGTGGCAGAATAGGATTTAATTCCACACCTCCTCTAGCTCAGCCTTGAAGTCTTGGCCATTACCTTATATCCCTAATATTATGCAATTAAACTTAACACACATACACATACACAAAATAGTACCTATAATATGTTAGGTACAGAACATGGTTCTGGGGATGCAAACATGAAAACTAAATTGTTTCTTCCTCAACAAACTCACACGGTAGGAGAGGAGCTAAGGAGATGTAAATGTAATGTCATACTGTGGCTATGATAACACAAATGAAAGATAAATAAGTCATTTCACTCAACAAGGCAAAGAAAATTAGGGAAAGATGAAAAGGGGAGCTCATTAAGTGGATCACTAAAAATTAACAGACCAATCCAGGTAGAGAACAATTGTCTGAAGGAAGAGCAGGAATGAAGATATGGAGCTGAAAGTTCACGGCATGCTCTGGGAACAATCAGCCATTTGGTGTTGCCAGAGAGTTTGTGTAGATGTACTCAAAAAATAAAATTGGGAGAGATCCTGGCATGAGGCTGGGAACACTTATATATCATAAAAATAGATAAGACCTTTGTTCTATAAACAATGGGGAGCCATCAGAAATTTTGATATAGAAAAAGCAATTGATCATACTCATCTGGGCAATATTATAACTCCCTCAACACTTGTTTCTTCAAGCATTTTTAAATGAAAATTATCCTTAAGATAATTCAATATATATGTGAAATCACTTATTGAAGGTAATTTCAGATTTAATTTGTTTCTATCGTCAATGGACAGAAAATGTGCTGTAATAACTGTGGTTGAGAGGAAGAAATAAGAGAGATGCTAACTACTTCCTCAGTTTTCAGGTACGTCCAACTTTGTTTGAAAACAAAATGAATCAATATATTATATTTTGTTTTATATTCCTTTTATATCAATGCATTGCTGTTTTAAAAATTCTTCATGTGATTTTCTGGATTAAATATGCATTTACAGTTTTATATTTTTTAATTAGAAAGATAAATTACTGAAAACACTTTTTGACAAAAAAATCAATAAGCGATATTACTATTATCTAAGTAAATCTCTTTAAAAAGACAGACATTAAATCTAGACTTGTAAAAGAATTTTCCAAGGTCATAGTCACTTTACTTTCACAGTTCCAAAAACTTCTCATTCATTCACTGAATGATGTCAAATATTGCAAGAAATATAAACAAGCACACTATGCCTTTTTCAAGGAGATAGACTATATAACACAATATGAAAGAAGACATGAAATGCCTGAACATTTTCTGATAAAGGTCCTTCGTGTTTACAAATTCTGTTAGCTTATTTACTAAGTTTCCATTTCAGAAAAATAGGACACTTGCCCCAGAATGTCCTGAGTGAGTTGGGAGAGCTATGATTGCATTACCAAAAACTCACAATTTCTGACCTGTGTAATGGAAGGGTAGAATTTTTCCCCATTTTGATTGACTGCAGGGAATGAAATGCAAGGCACAGGTAATCTTTTGTTTTGCCAGCTCTTGCTTACCAAGCAGCAGTGAGAGCTTCAAACCCCAAACCATTAACAATCTGGAGCACTGCAGGTATTAACAAATATTCCCTGGTTATTACGATTGTCATGAAGAAAACAACAATGAAATCTTTTTATACATCCCTTAATGTTTTGAATTTCCTCTCATCACAATGGTGAACAAATGGAGAAAAAAGTGATATATATTTTGTGCCTTCATTGAGCTTATAATCTAGTGGGGTTGAATGAAAAATAAAGATGAAAATAAGCACATAATTACAAGCCTATAAAAGAATTACAACTCAAGTATGCTTTCAGAACAAAAGAAAAAAGACATTGTGAGGAAGAAAAACCACATTTCAGCCAGAAACCCCACTTCCCAGCTCAGTACGATGGAAGCCTATTTCAGGCAGAGTGGCTGAGAAGATTTTCTCCCTCTTTTCCCAACAACCATTTTGAGTGACAGTTTCTTCCCAAGAGCAATCAGGCTTCTGACATTCATATCGCCCTAGTCATGTGTTGAAGAATTTCTGTTCTGCTAGACCTCTGATCAACTCTCACTCACAGGGTGGAGGCAAAACAGGTCAAATGTACTGGGCTCTGATCACCCTCACAGGAGCTCGCCTATAGACAAAGGTTCCATGTAGGGGCAGAGAAGTGGAGAAAACTATAGAATACTGTCCCAGTCTAACACCTTGCTCATGAAACTTGGATGTTACTCGTAGAAAATCAGGCCACTTTTTTCACCTTCAACTCCAAAACAGAAACACATCATTTCTGCCCAGGGGTGACAGAAAAGCTGTAAGAGCAGAGAATTCCATAGTTCTCCCCAAAGTAAAAGACTACTATTTCAAAGAGAATAAACTTTACTTGTATTAGACTTGTTACAATTTATGTCTCAGGGCATTGCAGAAAACCTTAGAGCAATAATTTCCCTTTTCCTGGAAGCTAAAATTTTGTTATGATACTAGTAAGGCCATACCAGGGAGGTTGTAGAAACACATAGTCAAAAAGAGCATAAGTAACACCACTGTCCTCTTTTGGAGGAAAGAGGGTCAAGTTCACATGTGAGTTTGTCTAAGGCTATGCTCTCAGAATATCAACATCAGGTGATGTACACAGCAGAGAAGAAATAGACTTCATTGAACTAGTCAAGCCAATTCACTGAGGAAATGAAAATGAAAACAAGCAAAGAAGACCCCAAGGGAAGGATGGTTATCCATAAACCAACTCAGAGTTGCTATAACATGTTATCTAAAACTATCCATTTTTCCACAAAAATAATTACAACACATGCCAATAAACAGGAAGAAGTGACATAACAGAAGGACAAAGTAAGCAACAGAGACTGCTTTAAGGAGCCTAGATGTTGGACTTAGCAGATAAAAATTCAAAGCAGCTATTAGAACTATAACTAAAAGTATGGTATGCTTAAGTAATTGAAGAAAAGTATGATGACAATGTCTCATTCAATAGAGAATATTAATAAATAGGCAGATGAAATAAAAAAGAACAACTGGGAATTCTGGAGTTGAACAGTATAATAATAATAAAAATTCATCAAAAGCACTCAACAGTTAATTGGATTTGTCAGAAAAAAAAATTAGTGAACTTGAAGATAAATCGATATAGATTATATCATCTGGAAAAGAAAAATAGAGAATAAACATTAAGCTCATGAACATATGCATATAAGTAACAGAAGGATAGGAAGAGATAAAATGGTAAAAGAAATATTCAAAAATATAATGTAAAAACTCATCTTCAATTTGATTAAACAAATAATCTGCACTTCCTAGAATCACAACCAACTCTGAGTAAGATAAAAGTAGAGAGATCCACACATGAATATATTTACATTTAAAATGTTGAAAACCAAAGATAAAAATAAGTTCTCAAGGGGAACCTCAATAATATATCAGCTGACTTCTAACTAAAAACAATGAAGACTAGAAAGTAATGAGATGTCGTATTCAAACCACTGAAAAATAAAAACCACTAAGCAAAGTAATTTACATGCAAGACTGTCATTAAAGAAATCATAATTAGGGAGAATCAAGATGGCAGAGGAGCGAGTGGAAGTCACACTGACCTCCTCCCAGGACCAACCTGGAATTACAACTAAACTGGGGAGAAATCACCTGGAACAAACAACTGAACAATGGTGAGAGAGGAGCCAGGTAACCTCGGAGACAGAAGAATTGGCTTTAGTGCAACCTAACTGGTAAGGAGTGTAGTACAGACCTAAGAAGGTGGGTGGGGTGCCCACGGGTGGCAGCACCAGAAGGATATTGAAACGGCCAGTTGGATCCCCCTGAGAAGAGTGGAGTTTAAACCAAAAGTGGGGATCTCTAGCCCACAGCACCAGAGCCCAAAAAGTACACAGAAAACAGCCAGCTGTGAAAAGTGGCAGGGTTGCTCTCTGCCAGAGACGGGCAAAGAACTGTTTAAAGGGCCAACTCATAAACTTTTATTTGTAGACACTTACCCTGGTCTCTGGCAAAGGTGGAAGCAGAGTGGGCTAGAGATGCCTGATGAGAGATCGGGGGGATGGAGGCTTTGAGGAGAGAACTAGAAAGTAGCCAGCGGGATTCCAGTGCAGACTCCTCCTCCATATGACAGCAGCAGAAGATCTAATAACCCCACCCCTAGGAGGGACTCCGCCCAGCCCTGAGCTTTCTAAGGCGACCTGTCTAAGTGAATAGATTAACAGCTGAAGGAGAAAGCCACAGATTACTGGAAGTCTCGAACAGACTGTGTAAAGTCAGACAGCATCAACATCTGACATTATCAGAGGCAGATCCAGAAAGTAAAAACAGTGGTCTCCAACCATAGAAGTTCACACCACAAAGTCAGGAGATCAAGACAGATCAACTTAAGAATCAGAAGCAAAAAATAAGAGACTCACAAATAATGGGAAGACAAAGAAATATGCCCCACTCGAAGAGAAAGGAGGAATCCCCAGAAGGAGAACTAAATGAAATAGAGGCAAGTAAACTATCAGATATTGAGTTCCAAACAACGGTTCTAAGGAAGCTCAATGAGCTCAGTGAGCTCAGAAGAAATTATCAAAAACTACACAGAAACGACAAAGAAATTACTGCAAACTATATCTGCATGAAAAAGGACATAGAAACTATCAATAAGAAACAAGAGGAAATGAAGAATACCATTTCTGAATTGAAGAACACAGTAGAAAGAATCCGAAGCAGGCTAGATGAAGCTGAGGACCGAATCAGCGAGCTCGAGGATAAGGTAGAAAAAAGCTCCCAGAAAGAGCAAGAAAATGAAAAAAGACTCAGAAAGCATGAACAGGCATTGAGGGAAATGCAGGACAACCTGAAACATAATAATGTCCATATAATAGGGATACCAGAAGGAGAAGAGGATGAGGAAAGGATAGAGAACCTGTTTGATGAAGTATTGATGGAAAACTTCCCTAATTGGAGGAGAGAAAAAGTCACACAAGTCCAGGAATCACAGAGGGTCTCATTCAAGAGGAACCCAATGAGGCCCACTCCAAGACACATCATCTTTAAAATGGCAAATATCAAAGACAAACAGAGAATCCTAAAGCAAGCAAGGAAGAAAGAGGTTGTAACATATAAGGGAGCCCTGTTAGGGCTAGCAGCTGACTTCTCAACAGAAACCCTGGAAGCCAGAAGGGACTGGCAAGAAATATTCCAAGTAATGAAAAGCAAAGGCCTGTAACCAAAACTACTCTACGCAGCAAGGCTCTCAATTAAAATGGAAGGCAAAATAAGGAGTTTCCCAGACAAAAAGAAGGCTGAAAGAATGCACTTCCACCAAACCAGCCCTTCAAAATATGCTAAAGGGACTGCTTTAAGATGAAGAAAAAGTTTCTATGAATACCCAGTTCCTTTCAGAGTTGCCAATACTTGATATTACCAATATTTTTAATGGACATTAATCTAATTGTGACAATGATGTTATTTTAAATACTCCTTTACTATTTGTTGAAACTAAACCTGTTTTCGTATATTTCTTGCCTATTTCTATTATTCTTTAAAAAAAGCTTTAAATAACTTTTTGGTATTCTTTATCTGTTTATTGATTTAAGGTTTGTAGAACTTTTTTCCCTAAAAAAAAAAAACAAAACTATTAACCATGTTTTAGATGTGTTGCAAATACTTTCCTATTCTATTCCTTGTCCTTTAACTCTTTTTATATGTATATTACTATATAGTTAAATGTTTAATATCATCATATTGTCAATATTTACTTTATAACTTCTGGTTTTGAATATTTTACTTCAAGTCATGAAAAATATTAGTTCTATTTCCTTCTAAAACTCCTTAGATTCTACATATTTATTTTTAACTCACCTGAATATTTCTTGTATAATGTATGAAATAGGGCTCTATATGTGTTTTATTTCAAGTAATAGTGGTCTATGCACCTTATTTGTTGAATGAGCCTTATTTTACCTATTGATTTGAAATATCAACTTAATCATATATTATATTGTTAGATATATAGGTTTTTCTCTAGAATGCTCATTATATTTCATTGATATACTTGATTATTTCTGTGCTGATGTCATGTTGGTTTAATTGCTGAGACTTTATAATGGTTTTAATTTTTTAAATATTTTATAATTAACTTTGACATCTAAAAAATAAATAAAATCAATCTGCCTTTAAGAAAGAAAGAGAGAGAGAGAGGGATGGAAATCCTACCTTTTGCAACAACATGGATGGAACTGTAGAATATTAAGCTAAGTGAAATAAGCCAGTTGATGAAAGGCAAATGCCATATGATCTCAGCTATAAGTGGACTCTATTCAACAAAATAAACTAATGAGCAAAATAAACCACAGGCACAGAAACATGGAGCAGACTGAAAAAGTGACCAGAGGGGATGGGCAGAGAGGACAATGGTGGAAAGAAGGGGAAGGGACTAGACAAAGAACATGTATGAATGACCCATGGACATGGACAACAGAGTGGGAATTGACTGTGGGAGTGGGGGGTGGGATGGTGGAGGGGGGTGAAGGGGGAAAAATTGAGACAACTGTAATAGAATAAAGATGATTTATAAATTTAAAAAATAAATAAATGAATAAATAAAATCTTTAAAAAAATAAAAAATTAAAAAAATAAAAGATTAAAAAAAAGAAATTATAATTAGGAGACTGCCCACTAAATAAACTGAGAGAATTTGTTTCTAGTAGAGCTGACTTATAGAAAATACTAAAACAAACAAAAACACCCAAAACATATTTTCAGGGTAAAAACAAGTGGTACTGGATAGTAATTCAAATCTCAATACACATAAAAAACATTGGTAAAGATGATTATATAAATATAAAAGATAGTATGATTGCATATTTCTTCCCTTCTCATCTATTAATTAATTTAAAATATGTATAAGTAAAATATGACATATAGCAATAGCATACATTTGACAATAACACAAAAAGGAGGCTTTAAGACCAAAGCTGCATAAAAGTAGAAAAATTACATTCTGATAAAACTACAGGAAGATCTAAAGAGAACAGAGTACAGTAAGTGAGGTTAAAAGAACAAACGCTTTAAATATATACTTGTCTGTTTTGTTTCTCTCAGCTTATTTAAAGGATATAAAACTATATAGTGCATTAATTCTAACAATGCATTTTGAGGTTTGTAAAATATATAGACCTAATATGTATTACAATGAGAGCATTAAAAAGAAAATGAGCTAAAGATATGTAGGAATAACATTTTATATCCCACTGAAATTTAGTATAAACCAGAGGTAGACACTAATAACTTGCAATGTCTTCTATAAGCCCCAGAACAACCACTGCTAAGATACTTTTTAAACAAAGTAAAAAAGAACATGATAATTAAAATGTTACAATAGAAAATATTTAGTAAATAAAAAATAATGCAATAAAGAAGAGCTTTCTTACCAATAAGAAAATTCTTTATTCTCAGGAATAAAAGATAAGACATCATTAATGAGTTTACAGGAATATTAAGGTTTACCAGAAAATACTGTTAACAGCTACATGTCAAAATATTAAGTAACTTAGATGAAATGTACCAATCCTATTAAAACGCAAACTGCAGCAGAGAACTCAAGAAAAAAATAGAAAATTTGGATATATATTGAAAACATGTAAATTGATTAGGTAGTACTAGTTTAAAAACTATTGACCTTTGTGAAGACTCAGATGGTCTCACTGGTAAATTCTACTAACATTTAAAGAATTAACACAACTTCACAAACTCTTTCAGAAAAAAGAAGTGAAATGAGTCTGGAACTGTTCTAATCTCAATACAATATATATGGGGGGATAGAGAGAGAGAGAGAGAGAGAGAGAGAGAGATAGCATAGTCCAATATTAGAATGGGTTATAAATGCAAAATTCTCTAACAAACTTTAAGCACACAGGATATATCAACATATGTAATGTACTAGACATCATGACCATCTAGAATATATCTCAGGTATGCAAGATTGATTTAACATTCTAAAACCATTCAAGATAGCACACCATATTAATAAAATAAGTAACAAAAAGCACATGATCATTTCATGACAAGTATACTACACAAACTAAGAATAAAAGGAGACTTTCTGACCTTGACATAAAATATCTACACAGATGCCAAGAGTGAATGCCTTATGGATTGGTAAAGTGCCTTGTGTTCACCCCCCACCAAGAGAATGAACAAACAAACAAGGATGCCTGACCTTGTCTCTTCTAGGTTGGACTGGAAGTTCTAGTCAAGTCAATTAGACAATAATAAAAAATAAAGTGTATGCAGATTGTGAAGGAGAAAGTAAAATCATCTCCATTTCCAGATATCTTGATATTATATATAAAAAATCCAAAAATATCCATTGAAAACAATTACACAAGTCAGCAAGTTTTCAGGATATAAGATCAAAATACAAAGTCAGTTTTATTTCTAAGCACTACCCAGAAATATTCCAAAAATAAAATAAAAAATACAATTCCACCAATAATAGCATTTCAATGACTAGAATATTTAAGAGTAAACTCAACAAAACAAGTGGACTACTCTTACATGGATCTAAATGGATGAAAGTACATCACATGTTTATAGATTGGAATAAATAATATTGTTAAAATGGGAATAATTCCTAAATTGTTCTACCTTTCTCATAATATCACTTACTTATTTTGTAGAAAATCATGAGCTAATCCTACAATTCATATTGAAAACTAAGCAGCACTAAAGAACGAAAACAATCTTGAAAGAGAAGAGTAAAATTGGAGGAACCACATATTCCCTATTTCAAAACTTTATATAGAGCTACAGCAATCAAAACATTGTGATACTATCATAAGAATGTATATGCACATTCATGAAATAGAAATTAGAATCCAAATATAAGCAATTTATGATCAATTGATTTTCCTCAAGGGTGTAAAGAGAGCAGAAAAAAATAACCTTTTCAAGAAATGGAATTACTGGATATTCACATGCAACTGAGTGAGGTATGATTCCATTTTTACATTATGTACAATAATTAAAATATATCACAGACAATAATATAAGAGCTAAAACTATAAAATTCTTAAAAGGAAACATAGGAATAAATCTTTGTGACCTTAAATAGGCAAAGTCCTCTTAGAACAACACCAAAAACATAAGTAAGAAGAAATAAATAAGCTGGACATCAACAGAATTTTTAAAAAAACTTTTATTATGTAAATTATACAACAAATAAAACTGTGTGAAGAGCACCACAAAATGGGCTAAAATATTTGTAAATCATATACCTGATAAAGAACTTGTATTCAGGATATATGAAGTCTTACAACTCAGTAATAAGAAATAATTCAATTAAAAATGGGCAGAATATCTAAATAGACATTTATTTAACGAAGATATACAAATAACCAACACACACAAAAATACTGGAATCATCAGCCATTTAGAAAATACAAATCAAAACGAAAATAATATATAATTTCACAACCAGTCTGATGGTTATAATTATACAAACAAACAAAGAAACAGATAACACCTGTTGGAAAGGATGTGGAGGAATCAGAGTCTGTATGTTGCCAATTTGAAGTAAAATGGTGCAATGACTTTGGAAAACAAAGTGGCTGTTAAATTGTTAAACATAGAATTATTATATGACCCAGCATTTTCATCAAAGATAAATGAAAATATACATCCACACAAAAACACAGATGTTCATAGCAGCATTATTCAAAAATAGACAAAAGGGAAACAGCCCAAATACCCATTAACTGATGAATGGAGAAACAAAATGTGATATATCCAAACAATTGGATATCATTCAGAAATAAAAATGCGTGATGTACTGATACATACGACAACATGGGTAAACAAACCTTGAAAACATTATGCTAAGAGAAATAAGCCAGTCACAAAAAACAACATATTGTAGAATTCCATTTATGTGTAAAATTGCATAATAGGTAAATCTATAGAGAAAGAAACTGGGTTGTGATTGCCTAGCACTAAGTAGGTGGTGGTTGGGAATGACTGCTAACGTTATTATTTTTTTGGAGGTGAATCAAATGTTCTAAAATTAGATTGCAGCAATGGCTGTACAAATCTGTGAATATATTAAAAATCATTCAATGGAAACTGCAAATGAATGGATTGTATTGCATATAAAGTATATCTGAATGAGTCTGTTAAAATGACAATATAACTTTTAAGTATCACTTTGGTTCTGTTGATAGAAACTTTATTGTATAAAATGAAAATTAAAACAGTGAAATATTGCCTTGGATTGTATATAAATCTAGTTTTATTCATAGGTAGTTTAAAAGTTCATGTAAATAGACCGAGGTAAATAGAATTTCTTATAAATAATTATATAGGAAAATTAAGATCAAATTCTCCATTTCTATGAATAATGTTATCAAATTATTGAGCCAATATTCCCCCGGAAATTAACTAAAAAGGTACATAAAATATCAAAACTTCCCCTCAAAAACAATGTAGAGGTAATAAGAAATCTCCAGAAAAATAGGTGAAGAAGTAGCACCCAGAGAGGAAGTAAATGTACAAAATCTGCTTTTGCCCTGAGTGTATGTATTATCAGTATCACAGGAATATGGACTTGATTGCTGAGCCCTTAATAAGGTGTGCAGGTAAAAATTCAGCTCTGTGCCTGTTTAGCTGGAAGTTTCATTGGATACCCTCCATCCACAGAGACTGTAACGACAAAGCTTCACCATCGGGGTCAGAGTAAGCCAGAGAGAATCTCAGCCTTGCCACTAACTAGGGAAACCAGCTAGCTTCACTTCAGGCCTCGAATAAATTCTACAGATAATTTTCAAATGAAATGGAGCAGGTCTCATAAAAAGCAATCAAGAACATGGGGAAGACTAGGTGAATCCTCTTTTGTTGGATATTGAACTAGAATTAAAAATACCTTTATGAACTCATGGAAAGGGCAAAAGAGGGAGGGGGAAGGAAGGGAGAGTGAGGAATGTATGGAATATATACATTTTCTACTTCTGGTCACTGAGAGTACTTAGAAATATTGGCATTCCAGTAGGAAACAACATACCTAGCTCCCCAATATGTATTCCTATGTCAAGCACCAGGCCATATTGGGTAAGGACTGATTCAAGGGTTAAAGACAGAAGAGGAAAGATAAGGCTACAGTATCATGTGCCAGCCAGTAAGGAAATATCTGAAGAATTATGGGACATCTCAGAAATAAATAAAAGCCAGTTTGAAGAGTCTCCTATTGGCCAAACTATGGGCATATTTAGAATCAAATAAACAATAATATTTAATATAAAGCATTGGATAAAATGAAAATAATGAATCTATATTAATATATATGTAAATGAATAAATAAATGGTAGAGAAGAAAAAAAAGTCTTTTTTATAGTATGATGCAAATTACAAAGTGAAGAAATGATTTGGAGTCAGGAAAATCACCATTTCACAAACATCACAGTAATAATTGTTTCAGGCTAGAATTCTTAATAGTTACTAAAATAAATAAGTGAAATTTTAATGAAAAACAGGATTTTAGGTGGGCTCCACTATCCCACCACACATACTTATTACTTACAAAGGGAACCACACACAGTTCACAGTATAGAAACCTGGTAGACATTGCTTTTACTATGTAATCAGAGTTAACATAAAATGTAATGGTACAAACTGACATCATGTGCCTCCTGATATGATGCATTAAGGACATTCCATCATTTCCATGACATTTTTTTGTGTGAAAAATTTTAGAATATATCAAAATAAGGGATTTCTGCTTAAGAGAAAATAATTACATACAAAGACAATAAGCTAAAAAATATTATCTAAGATTAAGAAGGCATCAATATCTACAGCTGCATGGTAAATATGGCAGTGAGTAGTCACATGTGGTTATACATATTTTAATCTAAATTAATTAAAATATATTTAGGTGAATACTGAGTTCTGAAATCACACTTCAAGTGTTCACCAGCCACAAGTGGCTAGCAGTCACCGTATTAAGTAAAGTGTATATAGAATATTTTCAGCATTGCAAAAATTTCTGTTGGAGAGAATTGGTATACAGTTCTAGACAACATGAAGAACCCTAAAAAAGAAAACATCAGGAAACGTAATAGAAAAATAAAATCAAGTTATAAGACATACAACCCACAAAGGGACACTTCAATAATTTATATGTAATCCAATTAGTTTTAACTAAGACAAAAATAACACAACAAGGAGTGAAACTTACAAAGAACAGATTATGCCAGTGCTGGGAAAATGTGGCAGGACACAGTTCATGGACATTACTAGAACCAGTTACGCTAGAAACAATTTTCCAAGAGTATATAGTGAAATTATATGTCCATAGGCTTGCAAATCAGGATATCCACTGTTTGGATAATATTTCAGATAAAATTTTGCTATAGTCCAATACAACTTGCAATAAAATGGTTGCGTTTTCTGTGGTAGCATGATTTAGGGAGCAATCTAGATATCTGCATTCCTGGGAGAATAGATAAGTAAAATATGGAGTAGTTTTACTGATCATGCATAGCCAGATGTACAGAAACATCAAACAGGTATAAAACAATGAAATTTGGCACAATATCTTTATATATATTTGAAGCATTAAAACTACAAATCCTATAACACTGGCGTACATTTCAGAACATCTATTAGACCAAGGTAGAATAGATGTTTTTTGGAGTGAGGATCAAGGATAAAAAATAGAATGAAACAAGAGTGAAGACTTACATGAATGAATAACACTGTGTTATAAACTAAGAGTAAAATTAACTCATTTATTGACATCTAAGTCTCAAAAGGAAAATGGCCAGATCCAATATTTATGCCAGAGCAGTTTTAAAGTTTAAAACAATCCATGTATTTGTTTGTGTCAGCTGATTTTAATTTGTGATCACTTTAAAACAAAAAGCTATTTGTTTTATTGACAGAAATATACGTGAAAAGTAAACATTTAAGTAACATGGTATAAAATAACTTCTGAAAAAAACTTGACATTTCTCTAAACTAAGTTCTAACTTTAGTTTTCTTACTCATCTCTTGTAATGTAAAGACTTAAAATAAGGTTTATCCCTAAAGGAGCCCTATAAATCTGCATTTTTTAGCACACAGCAAAGTCCTGCTGTGTCAATAATTGCTAAAACAGTAGATCTTTGGATATCCAAGACCACCCACTGGCTAAAGTACCAAGTTGTGATAGACTCTCAATAATTTCTTACTGACTAGTGGAATGGACATGGGATTATAATGTGGATAACAGAGAGATAAATTGCATAATTAATTGGTAAAGCTCCATATACTTTGATGTATTTATAGGTCATTGAAATGAGAGAAGCTGCACAAAATCCCTACAGAGTATAATGAATCCTTGATTGACTTTTTATCCTTGAAACTGCTTATTTTTCTACATATGGTAAGATTGAAAAACTGAAATTTCTCCTTAAGCGTGTGTAGCTGTCAGTGTTAAAAGTTTAAAAAGAAGTATTGACATCTACAATAAGATATTAAAGATACCATTCATGTTCATAGCATTTTCCATGAATTCAAAACTGCTGGAAAGTAAAACTGTTCCCAAAATTATGTTCTTTCCATTGTCCTCCGTGTCTTTCTTGCTGTTGTGGTGGTTGTGTTGTTTTGTGGTTAATGAAATCAACTTCATGTGCAAGGGTGTTTCTTTTCTTCAGATGTGAGATCTATTAAGTGAACTGGAAACCATATAAATGATATGTTTCAAATCTGAATACCCATTTAAATCACCTGTGAAAGTGTAGATTCTGACTCAGTAGGTCTGGGTGGGGTCTGAGACACTGAATTTCTACGAATTCTCAAGTTACACTAAAGCTACTGAAATATTATTTTAGTGAAACATTTAAATCATTTAAACATTTAATGTTTCAAATATTTTTAATATTTTCAAAGGTGCTTTAAAATAATATAAAAACAACAGTTTCTTCATTGGTTAAAAATTCTGATAGCATAACCAATAATCAGCTCCATTCGGAGAAAGAGAAATTAAATCAAATAATCAAGTGATAATTGTTCTAAAATTTTAAAACTATTGCATAATAAAAATGAAAAAAATAATTCTCAAAACCCAAAAATTAAAGTTGTTAGCACTGACACTAACATTTAGGTTGAATACAAGTTCACCTTTGTCAGTAACATGCATACACAAAACAAGTAGGGGTGTCAAAAGGTGCTGTACCTTTAAAGGGAAATCTGGCTTTTCTGCTCTCAACTTTTAAAACTAAATGTCCTCTGTAGTCCTTTTTCACTTTGAAACTGGCTTTCAAAGATATGTGACATATATCAGGTTTTTTCTCTCAGTATATTCTGGAGATTATAAAACAGACTTTGTTACAGAGCTTCATTCTAGCAGAATAACTATATTTTTACTTCTTTACCCCCCAACATACTCCTACAAATATAGCCTATAGTTAAAGAGAATTTATATTTCATTGTGTCGTTTAAGTTTTTCAGTAGTATCTGGTAAAAATTACAGCCATTTGTACACTCAAGCTGGATTCCATCATCTCGTAAAATGCTTTATTCTGATGGAAATCTTTTCAGTGCTTCAGAAAACCAGTATCTTTCTTTAGGAATGGATGGAAGGTGACTCACCATAAAATATTGATATTAAAGTTTTGGTGTCTAGATATTGCAAGGAGCTCTCAATTGTGTATTAACAGCTTTCTTTTTAAATCCAGTTCACCACTTGTGAACTGCCAGAATGGTCAGAGTTACTTGACTATTTTACTAACACAAGAGTCCTATCTTAGCATTCTACAACATCATTGCTACTTAAGGAACTTCACAAGGAAAGAAATGTTTCAAATGACAAAATATTTGGGTAAACATCAATGTAATCATTTCTTTCTTTAATCACCATAGCAATGATAACTTGGAACAAACACTACACTATGTCAAAAATCCTCAAACTTCACCCCTGAAGAAAATCTGTTATTAAACCTGGGACTGTAAGTTTTGTAAGCAGATTACATATTTTTCCAGGTAAAAAACTGGTTTATAATATTTAAAACTTGTTTCAGAATGAACCTCTCATAATAAGTAAACCAGGTAAATTTCAAAATTTACCTATTAAATATACACAAACAGTAATTGTCACATTTTATCAGTAAGTAAAATCTGAAAATAAATATATATTTGTTCTGCACTACCTAAAGTTACACTTTACATAATTAATATTTATAAAACACAAGCTTTTTCAAGTTGATTAAAAAGAATGTTTTCTTATTGCGTAAGTTTAAAAATGAAAAAAAATGATAAAAATTCTAATCAATGGTTCTCCCAAGAGTGAAACAGTTAGGAATGGCCTAATAAAACTAATAATTTCAGTAAAATAATTTTTTGTCCACAGCAACTTGTCTATATCAGATATTACAATTCTATTTTTTTTCTTACTGGCAAGCTAAGTGATAGCTAGCTGAAATGCCTTTGGAGGCTAAACAAAAGTACTAACTGTGAAGGCAGAGTACACATTTTGTAAGGGACTGTCCCAATTGTCTCATAAAGTGCCTTCTGATAGAAAGAATATGTTCCTTGATAATCAATATAACAATTCTTATTCTTTTATATTTGCAATGACAATGACCAGGTCGCTAGGAAATTCAAAAGATAATTTAGTGTCTCTGTGTCTATTAATATAAGATTGTTATGATACTTAAATCCTTAAATATTTATTTTAAAATATTTTTCACATTATTTAAAATATTACATAAAGAATTCAAATTGTATGCTACTACTTAATTATATGACAAGCTGTGAAGACACAAATATAATCAGAAGCTAGATATTATGTTTTATATACTGTTTACATAAATTCTAAATATATTACATATAGAATTAAAATATATGTTACATATAATTTTGTTCATAATTTATGTAGAATTAATGACTTCAATTTCATATTTCTCATTTTTAGCAACCAAGTAGCTACTTATGAGAAAATTACTATCAATAAATTCTGCTTTATAGGCAGTATATAAAATATATTGTGATGGTTAAGTGCATAGGATATACAATGAATAAAATTTAAGAAAAACATATTTATTTGAGTTTAATATTTGCATCCATCTCCTTTAAGAAACACAGTTTTAATATCTTCAGATTGCATTTGCTATTTACACGTTCATTATTTGGTTCAATAATAAATATTTTAATAATAATAAAAAAATGCAATTTATTGATAATCAACTGTTAGACTCAAATTATAAGTAATGAGAGCAAGACATTGTTGTAGTTCCAGAACAGGATGTAGATCTACTAAACTTTACATGTGTACTAGTGCAGCTGGCAGAAGCTGTGAAATAGAGAGCAGAAGTGGAATGTACCTCATTTGCTCATTTTACATAGCATGAAGTCAAGAAAGGCTGTATAAATTGATGTATTAGAAAACAAGCATTTAAGTATAGTATTTAAAAATATAAAAGAAACTAAAAGGTAAAGTATAAATTCTAAAAAACAATAGAATGGAAAATCAGGGAGAAAGGCACATAATTCCTTATTTTCATTTAGGAAAAGTTAGACAACTGACAAATCAAGATCTAGTTGTTTTTTTTAATTATTAAATTTATTGGGGTGACATTGGCTCATATAGTCAGTTGTACATTACCATGACACACGATCCATAAATTACATTGTGTGCCCATTGCCCAAAGTCAAATCAATCTAAATCAACATATATTTGGTCACCTTTACCTTTTACTATCCTCTACTCCCATTCTTCTGGTAAATACCAGTGTTGTCTGTGCCTATGCGTTTCAGTCTTATACCTCACATATGAGTGAAATTATATGGTTCTCAGCTTTTTCTGACAGGTATTTCACTTAGCATAATATTTTAAAGATCCATCCATGTTACACAAATGACAGTTTTCATCTTTTCTTATGGCTGAGTAGTATTCCATTATATACATGCACCATATCTTTATCCGATCCTCTGTCAAAGGCCACTTTAGTTGTTTCCATGCCTTTGCAACTGTAAATGAACATAATGAACATATGATGCATATATCTTTGTGAATAAATGTTTTTTGAGTTTTTCAAATACCCAGAAGAAGGATTGCAATCCCTTTTCAAGATCTAATTATTCAACACAGTATTTAGAATCGTGAACATCTAATATCAAATGAAAGGGTAAAGCACTAGTTATTCCTTGTGGAAATAAGGTACGGATATAAAAAGGAAGACATAGTTTCTACTAACAACATCATCAGCTTCTGTTACTTTAATTGTTTTGTTACTATGTTGAAATTATATTAAAATAAGAATATACATGAACTCTGAGTACACCTTCAACAAGTTCATCTAATAATATTTTGTTGGTATCATGATTGTGTTTGATAAACCCTAAACTTACCATTAATTATGATTTATGTAATCTTTATATTATTCTTGGTAAACTATTAAATGGACTAAGAATGTAGGAGGATATGATACTAATGCTAAATTATCTGAATACCAAATGTTATTGTAGTTACATACTCTGAAGGGAAGAAGCAAAAAAACCCATAAGATATTGGGAATAGTAAGCAGATGTAAATTTAGATGCATCAGAAGTCTAATTAATTAAAATATTACATGAAATAGGTAGACCATGTTTATGGAATTAATAAAATCAAATCATTGTCATAGATATATTTATTGATCAGTATTGTTTAGAATATCAGTTTCTTTTGGGAAATGGAATTCCCACACAGTGTCACTAAGACAAAATGAGAAATTAGAATATTTATATATTCATATATGTATAAGATGAGTTAATATGTATATACAATGTGCACACACAGGTATTATCATATATTCATTACTAGATGAATAGGTACACTTATTGTATTTTATGGAGTGAACTACTACTCAATCACAAAAAGAAACAAACTACCGATTCACTAAATAGTCCAGATGAATTTCACATGTACTGAGTAGAAAATAATGGATACATATTAGAAAATATTATCTGATTCAAGCATAAGAACATGTAGAGCATGTAAAATGAATCCAATAATCAGTTGCCTGGAGTGAAAGCTCAGGCGTCAGTGAGAAGATGCACTGCAGACGAGTATGAGTAATGAGAGAGAGATTAATATTCTATATTAAAACTGGAGATATTGGTGTATGTTTTGTCAAAAGTCATGAACAATTAAAATATGTGAATACTATTGCATACACATTGTACCTTCACGTTGATTTCAAAATGGAATACTAGGTATATCTGTGGAAAAGTGTTTTCTATATAAAAATACAACTACACATTTTAGGTTTAACATTATATATATACTATCTATTTCAAATAAGAAACATATTGTAATCACATATCTCATTTATAATAAAATGGATTATTTAACTTTCTATATTTTAATAAAACTACCCCTTCACTTTTAGTCAAACACATTGACCGTTCCAGGTTAAATACCTAGTTAAGACAGCTCTTAAAAACATTTAGACATTAAATTAGTATATTTTCTTAGGTGAATTGATTAAATGCTTGTCAGTAAGACCAAAAATAGATGACCAAGAAGATTTCATGTGCACTTGTTAAGAGTAAGTAGAAATTATATAAAGGTAAAATAGTCTCCTGAAGGATTGATGTCAGGGACTTAATTATTCCCTAGGTAGTACCATTTATCATTTTTCAACAGGTTTGTTTTAATGTTGCTGCCAAGTAAAAACATAGATTTGATATAAAAGGATACAAGAATAAACAATGACAACAGCCTCTGATAACGTAATGTTTTTTACAGGTTTTTCTGAACTTTTGTTTATAGCATAAGCTTCAAAAAATAATTAACTGGGGTTCCAAGTGCCTATTAATAAAGTTTCGAGGATCTACTAAACATAAATCTCCCACTTTGGGTGAAATCAATTCATGAAAAACAATGTCACAATTGTTGTTTTTGTTTGTAGTTTTTGGTAGATGGGAAGGAAGCCAAGGAAATGCAACAACGGCAATAATTTTAAGGATTCTACAAGTATAATAGAAATAGTATTTTGGTTCACTAATTTTTCATAAGACAAAAGGGCACATTAAATATGCTCTCATTTCATTCTTTAATGCTTTGCCATATCTTCTAAATTATAAAAGTTTCAAAGAATAAACTGTTAAATACATTCAAATAAATGTATGTGTTTTTAAATGAAATTGACAGCACTCAGCTACTAAAGAAACAAATGAGGCAAGAACATACACATGTACATATACAAACATACATATGTCTGTGTATATATGTGTGTGTGTAGTATATTACTTATCCATTAATTTATTTTGAAAGCACAAGTTTATTATATCAACACCCAGTACTGGCACCTTTTTCTTCCTACCTATTCCGTGGCCTTTGAATATAGCATCTCTGGATCTGAAATGCCACTGAACCTCCTTTTCAATTGACTTACTTGGTCAAGAAGTCCTTTCTCAGAGAAGACTTATTATGACAGTCTTGGTATTTTAAGACCTCCTAATATCATTTCTTTCTTTATAACCCTGGTAAAATCTGTTTGATAAATACACTAACTTTTGTATTTAAGTCTGTTTCTTTCAATGTACTGCAAGGTCCAAGCAGGGCGAGGTGAAAGAGGTGAAGGGATTAGGGGATGGGAGGAGGTAGAAAAGGGTAAAGGGGATAAACGGTGTTGGAAGGAGACTTGACTTGGGGTGGTGATCACACAATACAATATACAGATGATGAAGATAGATTTGTACATGTGAATTCTATATAATATTATTAATAAATGTCACCCCAATTAATTAAATTTAAAAAGTAGAGAGTACGACATTTTTGTCATTGTTATTATTCACCAATGGATCCCCTAGCAAGAAAAGAATGAAAACAATCATATTCTGATGTACAGGCTGCTCTTTATTGCTATCATAAACATATCAAATGGCCCATTCTGGTATTTTTACCCAAAGTATTTATATATCACTATGTTTTCCTCACATATAAAGGACTTGAACAGACACTTCTCCAAAGAGGACAGGCCCCAGAGACATATGAAAAGATACTCAGCATCACTAGCCATCAGACAAATGCAAATTAAAACCACAAAGAGATACCACTTCACACCGGTCAGAATGGCCAAAATAAACAAATCAACAAAGAATGAGTGCTGACAAGGTTGTGGAGAAAAGGGAACCCTAGTGCACTGTTGGCGGAAATGCAGACTGGTGCAGCCACTGTGGAAAGCAGTGTGGAATTTCCTCAAAAAGCTGAAAATGGAACTGCCTTTTGACCCACGAATTCCACTGCTGGGATTATACCCTAAGAATCCCAAGAAACCAGTTCCAAAGAACCTATGCAGCCCAATGTTGGTAGCAGCACAATTTATCATAGCCAAGTGCTGGAAGCAACCTAAGTGTCCATCAGTAAATAAGTGGATCAAAAAACTATGGTACATTTACACAATGGAATACTATACAGAAAAAAGAAAGAAAGAACTCCTACCCTTCGCAACAGCTTGGATGGAAGTAGAGAACATTATGCTAAGCGAAATAATTCAGGGGGTGAAAGACAAATACCATATGATCTAACCTAAAAGTGAAACCTAATCAACAAAATAAACCAGCAAGAAAAATACAACCAGCAACACTGAAAGAAAAAACAAACCAACAGTAATGAGAGGAGAGGAGGGAGGGAAGTAATGGGGAAAAGAAGGGGAACGGTCAAATCAAGGAACATGTATAAAGGACCCATGGACAAAGCCAAAGTGGGGAAGGATTGAGGGTGGGAGTTGAGGGTGGGAGTTGGGGGTGGGAGTGGGGCAGGAGAAAGTGGTCGCAGGAAAATGGAGACAAATGTACTTGAACATTAAAAGAAAAGATTTAATAAACTTTCAAGGTATACTTGTAAATTCAGCTTGACTGTCCACTTCACATTTTAGTGACCATCCAAAGTAAAGCCCTTTAAATATTTAGAGTCAAAGTTGTAACAAATATAATATGCACTACTGCCACTGACGAATTCCAACTGCAAACATGATATAAATGTATTCTCATTTAATGGCATTTTTATTTAGAATTCATTTGCACTGTATCATTGACTATAACCAGATGTGTCTCATCTCTGCTTGTTTTTGAGTTTTAGAATGCTATGCATTTAGAAGAAAAACACCCACTGGGAAAACATTCCAGGCATGTCTGTTGATCTTTGTCAGGAGTTCAATAAAAATGTAATCTCAAAACAGGGTAAGCCTCATATTTAATTTAAAGCTATCATATTTTACTTGTAAGTATATCTATAAAGGGATAATATCTGTTATGCTCTTTAATATTTTAATAGAATGTTTGAAATAAAATTTATATGAATTTTTAAATTAAATGTACAGGGGTAACATTGATTAATAACATAAATTTCAGGTGTACAACTATATAATAAATCATCAGTACATTCCATTGTATACTCACCACCCAAAGTCTAGTCTCCTACCATAACCTTAGTTTGACCCTTCACCCTCTTCATTTTCCCCTCCTCCTTCTCCTCTGTAACCACCATACCTCTGCCTCTGTCTATGAGTTTGTTTGTTTATTTCTTGCTTTTTGTTTTATATCTCACAGATGAGTGAAATCATATGGTTTTTGTCCTTTTCCTGTTGACTTATTTCACATACCGTGATACTATTCATCCATGTTGTTGCAAATAGCAATATTTCATCTTTCTTATGGCTGAGTAGTAATGCAAAAATAAAAAGCAAAAATAAATTAATGGGATTACATCAAATTAAAAAGCTACTGCACAGCAAAAGAAACCATCAACAAAACCAGAAGGCAACCAACCAACCTAATAGGAGATGATACCTACAAATAATATCTCCAGTAAGATGGTAATCCAAAATATATAAAGAACTCATAGAATGCAAAAACAAAGAACCAAACACTCCAATTAAAAAATGGGCAGAGAGTCTGAACAGACACTTTCCCCAAGAAGATATACAGATGGCCAACAGATTTTATGAGACAATGACCGATTTCACTAGCTATAAGGAAAATGCAAATCAAAACCACAATGAGATACTACCTTACAGCTGTTATAATGGCTATCTTCAACAAAACAAGAAATAACAAGTGTTGGAGAGGATTGTGGAGAAAAAGGACCTATAGTACACTGCTGGTAAGAATGTAAATTGGCATGGCCACTGTGGAAAACAGTATTGACATTTCCCAAAAAATTGAGAATAGAGCTACCATATGGCCCAGCAGTTCCTCTTGTGGATACTTACCTCCAAAAATTTAAAACAGTCACAAATATACATATACATATACATATGTATATATTTATTTATTCCTATGTTCATTGCAGCATTATTCACAATAGCCAAGACATGGGAACAACATAAGTGTCCTTTGACTGATTATTGAAAAAAGAAGATGTAGTAAATATATACAATGGAATACTACTTAGCCATAGAAAATGAAATACATGAAATTTTCTTACCAGTGGATATAATGAAGATCATAACTTTCAGAAATGTAATTTTCTACCTAATTTTTATAGTTTTATTTTTTCATTTTTTATTATAAAGAATGGTTTTAAAATACAGAAAAATGTTACTATAAAGGCATTTGTTATTGAAACATTAATTACAACAATATCACAAATTAATTGGATATCACCTAGTATGTAGATCATAGTTAATCTCCTCATTACTTTATGCTAGCAACACAAATTTCAAGAACGTTTTTTAAAAATTAATTATATAATAAATAGATTTATGCAGCTAGCTTCTGTATTGGCTTAAGCCCATTGTATAGGATCTAATAAAAGTGTAGAAATATGCATTAAAAAAAAGATAACAAATAAATGATTTTTCTCAGTATGCTTTAGTAAGAACATACTTAATTGCTTAATGGGAAAACAAGTGCTAATTTGTTAATGCTATACTCTTGAGCATAATTTTAATACCAAGAATTTTAATATTGATTAACACGTTTCAAGTTACATGTTTATCTAATTTTTATTAACATGCAGCTTAACTTTTAAATTATAAATCTTAAAAATTAATATAGATAGCATTAAGACAAACAATGTCTTCAAGTCTGCTTTAAACATATTTCATCTGCTATGGCTGGTGTGGCTCAGTGGATTGAGCCCCAGCCTGTGTACCAAAGGGTAGCTGGTTCAATTCCCAGTCAGGGAACATGCCTGGGTTGCGGGCCAGGTCTCTGGTAATAGGAGCTCAAGAGGCAACCCCACATTGATCTTTTTCTCCCTCTCTTTCCCCCTTCCTCCCCTTCTCTAAAAATAAAATAAATAAAATATTTAAAAAAATGTTTTATCTTATATAAATCACGCTTATAAAAAGGACCTGTTTCCGTTGAAGTATTCTACCAATGGTGAACTCAGAAATAGATGTATTAAGAAGGACAAGAAAATAGCACACCAGACAGAAAACAGTATATTTCTTTCCTCTTCCATGTTAAGTCTATTTCTCCAATGATAAAAGAACATGCATGCAATTAATGTATGATAAACATAGTTTTGAAAAAGTATTTAATGAACACCAATAATAGCTCACATATCACAGACCAATTTTATCTCTACCTTTATTCCACACATCAGTGATTCTGAGATATGTCAATGGTTCTGCATGAGATCCTTAGGTCACTAATATCAGCACCATGATATCTGAAACTCATACCTCAAGAATTACAGCTTTCTGACCACAGGCTTCTATGATTGTTTCTATTAATTTGCTCTTCAAAAATACAGGAACCACAGAACACACAAACACATAAACAAACACACTTTCTTTGTATCAAGTATCTCAAATAATCTTTATGAATAAAGCTATTTCTGTAGTTTTTTGTTAACATGAAATATAATGGCCGATTGAAGCAGAAATGAATTTATTTATCATTAAATGAACAAAGACATCTAATTGCTTGCTAATTTTTAGACTTGTATTTTCCATAAAATTATTAGATATAAACTCTGCTATGTGGAATTTATCTCCTTCCTTCAACCACTGATTTATCCTGTAGGAATCGAGGAAATCTTACCACTCCTCTTTCACTTACCTCTTAAATCTGATTTTATGTATATAAGCTCCTTATATCTCTCCATCTAACTTTCTACTCTTCCCTTCCTTACTTCTATGGCCACTTTCCCAATTCTTTATTGGATTAATGGTCTTCCAACCTCTTCTTTTCCTTTCAAATAGTACTGACAATGTTGACAACACCTTTTCTTTACTGCAAACCTTAATTTTTTACTGTTCTGCTATAGCTTTTAATTATCAAAAATATTTAAGATAGTTTTTTTCTTTTTAATTATGTCGATTAGGGTGACATTAATTCATAAATGTACATAGGTTTTAAGTGTACAATTCCATGATAATGAACCACCTGTATATTGTATCGTGTCCCCACCAAAGTCACCATTAGTTTACACAAAGATCATTTAAAGTCTTACCCCTCCTAGTCTCACCCTCCCTTTTAAACACTAACTTAAAATCCAATAACATAAAGATACTTGAAGTTACTCAAGTTGATTCGAGCATCTGTGGTGTCCCTCAGCTGAATAAAGGACTGAAGAGGAGATTTTAAAACAATAAAAACAAGTAAATAAAAACAGTACACAACATGGGCAGACAACATTTTCAAAGTTTAGTAGTAAAGATTGTAAAAGAGGAACAATGTGGAAATATAAGGAGGACTGATTGGTAAATAAGACTGGTTGAAACATTTAAATCTGGCATAATCACTCTAAAGATCAAATTCTAAAGAAGTCAAGAAGAATGGAGAAAGGACATTTGCTAATGTACAACTGTGCTGTGACTGTGTATTGGAAATTGAATAATTAAAAACTAAATATACAGGAAAAGAGAAATTTCTGAACTTAATTTAAAGATGGAACATTATATTATTATGCTTTTACAATTTTACAAGTACTGAAAAACAAACAGAACCCACTTTCTTTAAGTCTCAAAATTCTGCCAGGGAGAAAGTGCCAAATGATAGTCACTAACCCTCTAAGGATAGAATTGTATTCCAAACATAAGTATAAAGCAGGACTGATAGCCCAATTCCCTTTGTAAAAAGCAATTAGATGTTAAAAGAGATATCAAACAGTCAGTTGGGGAAATTAGGTATCATTGCTGCCTAGTGACTCACTGAATCCATCTGGGAACAATTGCCATGTTCTTTGCTTAAGCTAATAAAGTTGTGGCCTAAAGTCGTATTCCATTAAGGAATCCCTTGAGTCTTTTATTGCATGAGGGGACCTAAAATCAGCAGTGAGGAAAATGGGATGGTGAAAGATGTTATGTTCCTGGCTCTGTGTTTACAATGCATTTGTCAAATGACAACTTATGTACCGTACTTATGTATTTTAAAATGATATTTTAGAGATTTAAGGCACTGGGTGTTCATATGTATCAAAACAGAAATACTTGACAAGGGGCCGTAAATTAGCATGTTATAGTGACACAATAACAACAAAAATCAAAACAAGACTTTGGTTTTCTTTCACATGCCCCCGGATCTCATTTCTTCATCTTGGTAAAGCCGGTATGACAGCACTCCATTCATTGTAAGACATAGGCTACATGTATTATATGGTAGATTATTTTAAAGATTAGTAGATCAATTTCTTATAATAAGCCCTGTCATAGTTTCTGTCCATGAGAAAAAGAATCATCATATCTTGAGATTCTGGTCACTAGCAAATTTTAAGTATATTAATTGCTTTTAATTTAGAAAATAAATAAAAAATACCATAATATTATAAGCTATTTGTATTTTAAAAGTACTTTGAAAAACATGAATTGTGAAAATAAAATCAAGTGACAATATTATATCATTTTTACTTTGATAACAAGTGTTTGATATTATATAATCTATAATTATATTTTATACTAATAGATAAGAACATGCATACAGTTTTAAACACAACAAAATACCATCATAATTTGTTTTCTTTTTTTCAAGAACTCAATATTTTAAAATAACATGACGGGAATATTAAACACTCTGTGATACCATATTAGGAGTCACATTTCTAACATACATTATATTAGAAAAATATTAGATAACAAAATCTATTGTGATTTAATAATTATAAGTTATTTCCCATTTTTTCAAAAGCTTCTATACACATCTAAAAAAGGATAAATGTAGGTAATTATTTAGTGTGTGGTAATATAGATTTCTGAACTTCTTACAGTAACTGCATTGTATCATTCACTTCCAAATTCTACAAATTTGGTAACACTAACTTTTTTGCCAGAATACTTAAAAATTTTATATTGTTTACATTGGCTAATTTTTCTCAAGCATAATTTTAATTTTCTAAAAAGAAATTCCTATACACCCCAAACTAGAGTTCAGGGTTGAGACTAATGAATGTCTGTTCTTAACAGTGATGATCTATATGGTATAGACAAGGAAGTACAGGATGTTAAAAATGTCAAGTCCTTTATAGAGGAATAGACAAGAATACTCTTTATACTGAAAATTTTACATAAACAAAGAAATTGTTCTAAGCCATATCGATGAAAGCAACAGATATGCAATAGCAACTACCTAAGTGAAGGGGACTCATTTACATATGTCAAATTAAGTCCCCATGTCCCCCCACCAAAAAAGTGCCAGAAATTTAAGTGGGTTTTAAATAAGTCATGAAAATATACTTAAGTTTAGAAGGGCCTTCAGCTACTAGACAAGTGATTAAATCCCAGGCAGCACTTGAAAGCCAGAAACTGCCATGCTGTGCTGAATAAATTCTCCTCAATGACCTTTCCATGACAACTTTCTCATTTCCTATAATGTGGAGACAATTAGGTGTTAAATTATGTGTTTGTGGAGCAAAGAAGCAACCTTTGAAACAGAGGTTTTTCTGATGAAGGTATTGGGTGAATATGTAAAAATAGCTCCTAACAAGTAATATAGTTGTAGAATGTCCAGCTCCTTAATTTAACAAATGAGAAAACTGACGTCCAAATAACTTCACTGACTTGATGAGTGTAACAGCAATTTCGAGTCTGAATAGCACTGCAACTCACAATTAAATTCTCAGCCTGGTGAACCTTCTATCAAAATGTTAGTTTTGTGCTTTTAAATAATTCAGGTTAGGCATTTGTCTTTCCAATCATTTTTTCACTTAATAACAATTTAATGATGTCTCTGAGACAAACCCTGGTCACAAAAACTTGTGGGAAGGCATGGCAGTTTCTAGTTTTCATGAGATTAATAAAGTGCAGTCTTTATCCTCAAGAAAGTCACAATCTTCAGTCGATGAAGAGACTTTTGAGAAATTTATGTGAATCAGGTACTATTTCAGGTTGTGGGCATAGGGTAGTGGATAAGACCAAAAAAAAAAAAAAGTCTGCCTTTTTCATTGAGCTTAACCAATAACTACGAAGGTGTAAAACATGCTGTAATTAAAGTGTATATTAAGTTTTTCAAACACATAGATGTAAAGAACCTAATGTATATAACTGAACACATCTCAAAAAGGGACTCTCACTCTTTATGGGGCCAACAGAAGAGACTAAGGAGGAAGATAAAAGTATGCTTAGGGAACTGTAATATATATTGGGTGGTTAGCATAGAAGAGCAAGGAGGATTCTGGGAGATAGGCCTGTAGAGTGAGGCAAGGGTCATACAACATTAAACCATGCTTTAAAAAAAACCTTACAGATATTTAAATAAAATGATTAATAACTGACAATAAAACTACATCTTTCCATTCATTTTATAAGCACTTTTCAATCAAAGTAAAAAAGATCTTTGATCAGTCCTGTAATTCTGACCTTGGTACCTTTTACTCTACGCATACAAAATTCAACTTAAGCTAAATCTTATATAAGGTGGCCAGATTCCCACCTAAAATATGTAAAGAATTGTTTTCTGCTGTACCTGACTTCTGTACGACCCAGATGTCCTCTCTTCTTCCTCCTCTCTCAGACACTGACCAGATTTAACAGAAACTCTAAATTCTGACTTCATAGTTAGAAGGCCGAGTCAGCAGAGCTAGAATGCTATTACGGTGTGCTCACACCGCCGTATTCCCTTCAGGCTGGATGTTGGTCCCTCTCAGAAATACCATGCAGCTTGTGGGGCCAGCTATAGCTGATACTCAATTCTGAATCAAAGTAAACATGGCAGTTTCCCAAACATACACTGAAAGAAATGGAATATCTTTAGAGTTTGCCACTCACACTGTTAGAATTCAGGGATTTTGATTTGCATTTTGTTTAGATATTGGTATAAGCTGTGAACAACACAAGCTACACAAAACAGTTGATAACTTGGCCCAAATTTGTGTGATTCCCCAGTGACAGGGTGATGGGCGACGGTATTCCCAGCTGTTCCAAAAGAATCACAACCTGTTTGCAATTCTTTTTCGAACTCTCTGTTAAATTAACCTGTAAGTCTAGAAAAAAACAAATTCCTACAATGGCATTTTGATTGCTATGTTGCAAATTGTTTTATTATTAAAATATTAAGGTAGATGCTGAAATTGTTTATAGATTTAGTAATATTAAATTTGGATACTTAATTTATAATATAATAATGGCATAACAGTGCTTTTATTATTCTGCTCTTAAGGTGTAGTAAAATAAAAGGGGAAGGAAAGGAAGTTGATTGTAGGTGTGTAGAAATAGGTATATTCATATGTCCAATTATATATACATATTTGCCCAGTTTAGTACACAACTAAAAATAGATCATTATCATTTATTGATTCTTGATTAATTTTACTAATAAATTGAATTAAATTGCTGATTTGTGAACTGAAAAAGTAAATTACTACGTAAGAATGCTGAACTATAAAGGGATGAAGAGCATGCTATTGGTATGAAGTACAGCTGATGCTAATGTGTCATTTCCTTGTCAACAATTATGACATCATATACCTGATGGGCTTGGCTGAATCCTGGCATTTCATTGTAAGCATAATTGCCACCTCCAAAATGTGCCATCCCCACATTGGAACATCTGACAAAAGTGCAAACCAATTTTTTTTTTACTGCAAATTTGTAACACCCCGCTGCCTATCACTGAGAAATTCATCTGCAGTCCCAGTACCTTATTTTTCTTCTCCTCTACTTGAAAGAGTCTGTATAAAATTATATTGTGTGAGAAAGAATTACATGGTAAAGAAAGCACTAGTAACATTTGACATTAAAGTTTCCTTCACATATGAAGACACTTTCAGAGATTTTGTTTTGCATATAAACACTATTTCTTCATATCTTATTTTGGTAGAAATTCACGTAGTAGAATGGTCTTTAGTATATTTGATCAATTTTATGGAAATAAGAATATTTACAATTTTAGAAAGAAACACTGACAATGACTATTATCACAATGAAATACTTATTAAACTACCCAGATTGTGTTAAATTAAAAATAAAAACAGTGTGTTTGCTTCTTTGTGTTGATGTGACTGTATAATTACATACATGAATATGTTCTCCTAGTACAAAAAACACCTGTGAACATATATAATTGACTTGTTAATAACCTAAATTCCAGATGAGTCTTACAATTGGGTATGATAATCATCTATAGCAGAGGCTAGCAAACTCCGAAAACAGTAAGCATTCAACTTTATGGCCATACATTATTTGTTGCAACTCCTCAACTCCATTACTGTCGGGAGAAAAGCAGTCATGGGCCACATCAGAGACAAATGGCTGTGGCTGTGCTTTAATAAGACTTTCCCAAAACAGCTGGCAGGTTAGAGTTGGCTGATGAGCCATAGTTTGCCCATTCTTGATCTATGGACAAAAAAACTAATATGTGTGAGATGTAACAAATGACATTCAGGAGAATTAATTGCCTTAATCAATTTTACTATTTTAACTCACAAGGGAATTTAACAGAAGAGTACTGAAACACAAAATGTCTCTATTCACATTTTTCAAAGGTTTTGGAATTTTAAGGGTTTATGTAGTACTCTGCCACTTACAAAGCAAAAGATATAAAAGACGATCTGAACAATCAAAGTACTGATGTTATTTGAACAGTTTATATACTCTATATGTAAATAAACTTGTAAACATACACATTCATATACACTTATATAACACATGGATAATTTTATAGAGTATTTATTCACTGCCTTAAAAACTAAATTTTCATATAGATTATATTATTGTGAATAAATATACTAAATACATCAAATATGTATGTATTATTAAAAAGCTCTATAATAATATTTACAAATAAATATTGATCTGGACAAAGAGAAATAAATAGCTACCTTTTGACAATTTGTAGAATACCTTAAGTGTTTCTTCTAAGTTACTAAATTAATGTAACCAGGATAAGTAAAACTTCTAGACACATATGCCAATTACATTTTTCATATTACCAGCCTTTGTACTTATTGAAAAGTTTCTAATACATTATTTTTATCCTATATTATTTAATATTGATTCATATGAGTATATATATATATATATATATATATATATATATATATATTTCCTCTCCCTTCTGTTGGGCCTCTTCACTTTGTGTATATTTTATAAATATTTCATTTAAGGGCATGTAACCTTACAACTAAATTGTAAAAGAAAAATATATTTTTATTTCTGTATTGAGAGTGGCCTGTTGAAACATTTTATAATAAAATTAATACCCAATATTTTACATTTATAAATTATACCCATTATACCATTCATGACATGGAATATTCTGCAATTGGTTTACACAAATCTTTATTGCCTAACAGATGTTATTTCAACAATGAATTCCTTTAATCCTTGATTAGAGTACAGAAAATATTTTTAAGTTAGAGTTCTGATTGAACTGAAATTGGGTTCATAAAAAGTAGCTAAGGCAACATATTATAAAATCCAAACAAGTCAAACTTTACAAACTTATAGTATTTTTTCCAGAAAAAGATGTGTCTAGAATGAATTGTATTAAAGAATACGCTTAGGAACATATATACCAGTTGGAAAATAAAAATTAACTATTATAAACATATAATGCTTTAAACATTGTCATTGTATTGTATTTTGTAAAGCATTTTATTAAGTTGTAATATTTATTTCTGGTTTTAAAACAAGTCTTTTACTAATAATGTAGGCTTAACATTCTTATTTGATTATTATTTAACTCTTCAAGTTAAGTAATTTCTCTTCAGCCATGAAAGTGTACTTAAAAACAAATTAAGAATGTTTTAAAATATAAGCTACTTTAATTATTTTAAAAACACACAATGATATTTTAGCAATAAAATATATTCCACAGTTTTATACCTGTGTTTTTCTAAAGCTGAATGGGGATTTCAACTTTAAATCTTGCTTTAAATATTGGGTTTTACATTTCTTTCTGAATATAATTTATCTCTTCAAATTTAAATTATTTAGCATCACTTCTGCCAAAAAACCCAAATGTATTTATCAAAAAACAACATTTTTAGCTTTCAATGAATAGGAAAAACATATGTACTTAAATGATTCTAGAGCATACTATAAAATAAAAATACAATCTATATTATAAAAGTTATGGTAAAAAGCAAAGACTGTATAAATCAATTCTTATGTATTCAGTCTATTATTAATTCTATAATATTAAATAAATTAAAAGTAAAAAAAAAACCTATGCTGAACTACCAGTTAGCTTCATATACTCTGTAAACAATAATTCTGATTTAAACTTTTCTCATAAAGTTGTATTACCTTTTAATAGGCAATTCTGCACTTCAAAGGAAATGCAGTTTTTCATATACCTATAAATGTATATATGTGTAATTATAACACATATAATTTTAATTTTAAATAAAAATATAAAATGAAAAATGATAAAAACAAAATACAATTATAACCCCACATTCATACTTGCATTTTAAATCTAATATTGAATTCATGTCTATTTCTTGCTGTTTCTCATTAAGTAATATTGATCTTTGCACAAAAGTGCAAGTCTTAAAAGGAGCAGCTGGAAAATTAAAAGATTTAATAAATGTTTTTCCTAGGCTACATTGCTATATTGGACATTTAATTACAAATAACACGTTATACCCTACAGTGACAATTCTACTCATCAGTCAATTATTGAAAGATTTTTTAAAAATCTGACATTTTTTGTTTAATTTCTTAAAATAGAAATATTCCCACACTGTTGTCCACGTCCATGGGTAATCCCTACATGTTCTTTGTCTAGTCCCTTCCCCCTCTTTCCAACATTATCCCCTTCCTCCCTCTTCTCTGGTCATTTTCAGTCTGTTTCATGTTTCCATGCCTGTGGTTCTATTAAAATTGGGACAACTATAACAGAATAACAATAACAAATTATTTTTAAAAAGTAGAAATATTATACAATATCAAGTTGGCTCTCCTGCACTTTTTATGAAGCATTTTTTCAAGCTTTTCTTTAAGTTGTGCAAGTAATTAGGTGCTTTTTTAGTTTTTTTATTGTAAAGGCAGTAAGAAATCTAAGTTCAACAAACAAGTTGTCTTATATACAATATTTACACTGAGAACTCTTTTTTATTGCATTTTGATAGAAAGAATCCTTTATAACTATTTTTCAAAGATGCTGCTTTATCCATGCTTTCTCCTCTCCTTTTTCTTTCTTTCACTCAGAATAAAATGGCAAGCATTAAACCAGGTTGCTATATTTGGTGCATCCAAACTTCAGGAGTTGATAGCATAATGATTTTAATAGCTACTTTAAGTGTAAGATGGTGACAAGTTGACACTTGAGGTTTGTGTCCTGCAATTTTATTTTCTACCATTCTATTGTTACACTATAGGACTAGTGATATGATTACCGTGAATGTTGCAATGTTTTCTTTGCTTCTGATTTAGATCTAATATACTTACGCAGCATGCATTTTTCTCAAGATATTCAAGGTAAAACATATATTAAATTAAAATGCAGTTTTCTAGCAAAACACAGGTAACATTTAGTTATAAGGCTACTGTCTTTCCTCATCACTGAAAGCAAAATGTATATAATAGTTATCTTTTATCCACGGGAGATATGTTCCATGACCCCAATGGATGCCTGAAACGGCAGAAAGTAGCAAACTTTATATATACTATGTGTTTTTCCTATACATACCTATGATGAACTTTAATTTATTAATCAGGCACAGTAAGAAATTAACAATAACTAGTAATAGAAGAATTATAACAATAGATTATAATGAAAGTTCTGTGAATGTGATCTCTCTCTCTCTCTCTGTCATACTACCTCATAGCCGGTCTGGCTACCAAGAAGCCTGCTGAAGCGCAGACAGCAGAGTGTGGGTACGCTCACCGGAGAGCAGGACGATGCAGGTTCATGGAAGGGCTGGGCAGGACAGCTGGGGATTTCATCTAGCTCTTCAGAATTGGACATGATTTCCATCTTATGAATTGTTTATTTCTGGAATTTTCCATTTTATATTTTTGAACTGCAGTTGAATGTGAGTAAGTGAAACCACAAAAAGAAAAACCATGGATAAAGGTGGGGGGACTACTGTACACATGTGATTCCCTTCGTGACTTTTGATAATGCATTAGAATTTCATTCAAACATGAAAATACAATTTCTGTTCTACTTAAATACGTTAATATATTTGATATTTTCCCTTTTAGCTATTAAAGCCTTCATGGAAAAATTTAATTTTTCATAAAAGAAAAGAATTTCTTTTACCATCTTAGAACATAGCCTCAGTACAATAAGTTCATTTCAAAATACATCTTAAAAATAAAAATAGCACTTTGGCCTAAATATACATAAAATATAAATATGGTAAATATACCTTAAAATATATTTTCTAACATTACATGTATGTCATGGTGATTGCCTTAATATTTTAGATTGCTTGAAAAAAATCCTTGCTCATCATACAGCCTGCGATGATCAATTAGTAGCACTTATCAAACCATTACTGAAAGTGTTTCTATGAAGAATATAATTTTTATAAAATCTGTTCCTTTAAAAATGTTTATGAAATGTTTTCATCCAAATTAAATACAAAGCACAAGCATATCTCAATAAAATAGTAGACATTCTAATGTTGAAACTCTATAAAATTTCAATAATTCTACTAATAATCACTCATTAGAAAAAAATGAACTTAAGAAAAAGGGATTATTATTAATGGATAAAAGTGGGGTGTCTCCGCTAGCTGCAGTGGTTCTACAAAGTGTTTTCTTTCCTGTATTGTGTTGGAGGACTCATTGTTATATTATTCTGAGTTGTTCAGGAATTGCCTACTTTCTTATTCAATGCCATTTATTAAGTGTCTTTTAAAGTCGATAGCGATGGATACACAAAATAATTAGTAGTTTTACTATAAATATCCCAGGGAATCAAAGTGGACATTTTCTAATTCCCTTTGATATAAATTGATTTTCTACGCTTGTTTGTTCAGAGCTGATTAAACATTTTCAGTCTTAGTTCAATTTCTTGATTCTCTATAGAATTGTAAATGATGTGTGCAAATACTAAAAACCCTAATTATTGATTTAATGCACTTCTATATATTGGTCAGAAACATAATTTTTTATGAGACATACTTTCTAGGTGTTTCAGAGAAAACATATTCTTTGGCTTAAAAATTCAGGCAACATTATTTTAAAATCCCTGCTCCAAATGTGAATAAATGTCAAAATTTCAAACTTATCAAATATTTGAACATATTGCCTTAGTTCAGTTGCTAGTGGCTTGTGATTTTTAGGCTTGAACTATCTTCACTGAAATAAAACATCCATTTTTGAAAAACAGAATTTGACCAAAGTAATGAAGTGCCTCCATTTTAACCTGGGACCTCTTCAACTTTCTGTTGGTGATATCCTTGACAAAGGCCGAAATATTTAGAAAAGATCTGGGAATACATATATCTTGAATAGTTTGCTATGACCAATCAGGTTATGGAGTGGGTGATCTAAGATTATATTCAGCAACATTCATTTAACAGCCACATTCCAAGGCTAGATATTAAGCTATAAGTATCTGACAATACCATGGAAGCATATACAAAGTCATTATGAGAATTTTTAAAAAGACAGAAAACACTGTTGGACTATATTATTGCTCAAGAAAGTTATAACTTCATAGGCCCAGATCTTTCATATCTAAACTTTGCTTTCATTTCTACTTTAACCAATTTCTCTTGCAGGAAGGAAAAAATATTAATATGTCATATTTTGTTTAGAAGAAATCTGAGAAGATTCTTGTGAAAGTTTGTTACTCAAAGAACTTAAGCATTTTTCCCTTAATATGTGTATCTAAATAATACTAAAGACAAGATTCTTAAGTGTGGCCTGTGGACCAGCAGCATCGACTTTACCAAAGAAGTTATACAAATAGCAAATGAGTATATGAAAATATGCTCAACATCATTTGATATTAGGAAATTACAAGGTAAACCAATAGTAAAACAAAACTACACATTAGAATAGCTCAAATCCTAATCACCGACCATGACAATCATTGGAAGGATTCAGAGAAAGAGATACTCATAACTATTGCTGTTAGAAACATGAGATAGCACAGAAATATTGGAAATCAATTTGTCAGACAATCATTTCTAACAAAGCTACATATTAGCTTAGGACATGATATGGAAACCATACTCCTGGATATCTACCCAATTGATTTAAAAACTCATGTCTATAAAACCCTTTGCTTGAATATTTATAGAAGCTTTATTTATAATAGCTCTAACCTGAAGCAAACAAAAGGTCCTTCAATAGGTGAACAGATAAAACAAATTGTAGTGTACCTATACAATAGAACAGTATTCTGTAATAAAAGTAAATGAGCTATTAAACCTTAAAATATTATAGAGGAAACTTAAGTATACTTAAAGCAAAAAAAAAAAACTCTTAAAAAAAGTTATTACATTTAGTTCCAATTATATGACATTCTGGAAATGACAAAACTGTAGGGACAAAAGAAAGGTCAGGGGTTTCCAGTTGCTCAGAATAAGTGGTGAAGGTGTAATAGATGTAACATAGGAAGATTTTTATAGCAAGAAAAATCATTCTGTATAATAGTGTAATTGTGAATATATGGCAATACATATCTGTCTAAATGGATAGAACTGTACAGCTCAAAGAGTGAACTTTAATGTGTGCAATTAAAAATTTAATTGGGAGTGTGGAAGAATCACAGTGTGGAATATCAAATGTAAAAAAGACAAACAAACAATCTAACTATAATACCAATGTATGAAATCACTTCACTGAATGAGGTAGGAGAAAAGGTGCCATGTAATGTTTAATTGTGTTCAGTCTTTAAGACTAAAAGCAGAAGAAGTTGTATACATACACTGCATTCTACTTAATTAACTTGTTTCCTACTGGAATATGGGTTAACAATTCTTATTCTGCTATACATGTATATTGGAATTGAGCAATTGAATAAATGGATCACAGATGGGAGTCAAGTTTCTTACTAATAGGAGAAGGTTTGAATGACCATGTGGTAATGGATCAGAGTTAGAGAAAGTGGTGTAAAGGTATATTTAGCTTAATACATTTAGAGATGGCTACTTATAGAAATATGCATAGATATGTGTATATATACAAGTAATATATACACATGTATTTCCTTGCTCTGTCCACTGAGAAGCCAACAAGCAGCGACAACCAATAACAATAGACACTTAACCAGACCCTGGTTAAGATGAGCTTGGAACATATTGTAGTAACAGAAATTAATCAAGTGTTCAAAAAACAAACAAAAACCCCACAATGATGGAAGTATGTCAAAAACACATTCAGGAACCAATTGAAAGAGCACGTAATGGTAAAAGTACAATTATGTGAACAACAAAAATAAATAAATAAATAAATAAATTTTGATTATTACCAAAAGTATAAAAAATATTAATGAGCTTATGCTTATATAAATGATTAAATAAATAAATCTGGAGAAAAGGCTAATTTTCTGTGCAATACAATTAGAAATCTTTCATGTATATTCCCCCCGCTAGGAGGTAGAGCATAGCTTCTTACTCTTCTAAGTATGAGCTGTGCAGAGTAACTTTTTGTTTTCCCAAGAGGACAATGTTGAATGGCAGGAGATGAGGAAATGTACAATAGGAAAACCTAATAATCACTACCTTGGCCAGTTCACCAAAGATATAATCAGCAGAGATAAGTCATAGTAAAGCATGTAGCCTTGATATGAAGAAAATGGTACTTTAGCTCAGGGGCACTTCTTCCCAGAACCTATAACACCAGTCTAATCATAAGGAAAACATCAGGCAAATCTCAGCTGAGGGAAATTCTAGGAATACTTTATCAGCACATTTTCAAACTGTTAAGGTAATAGAAAAGGAAAAAAGTCTGAGAAATGGCCATAACCAAGAGGAGCTTAGTGAGAAAAGAAGGATAAATGTAATGCTTTATTCTGGATGAGATCATGGCATAAAAGAATCACATTAAATAAAGGCTAAGGAAATTTGAATAAAGTCTAGATTTTAATCAATAATAGTGTATTGATATTGTTTTAATAATTGTACTCAAACCTTATTAATGTTAAATAATAGCTGAAACTGGTTGTGCAAAAACTCTCTGTACTATCATTATAATGTTTCTGTAAATTTAAAATGATCCTCAACAATAGTGAATTGCAATAAATACATAGAAGTATGACCAGATTTGGAAGTATATGCGATACAAATATGCCTCAACATATACAAATTAATAATTGTGTTATACTTCATCAACAAAATAAAGAATACAAAATATGACCACCTCAATAGATGCAAAAACAGTATTTGACAAAATTCAACATTCTTTTATGATAAAGAGCCTCAATTAATTATGTATCGAAGGAATGTACATCAACTTAATAAAAGCCATATATGACAAATAAACAGATAGCATCATAATCAACCGTAGAATGTTAAAAGATTTTCTCCTAAGATCAGGAACAGTACAAGATACCCACTCTTAGCACTTCCATCCAAGGTTGTACTGGAAGTCCTAGCCAGGTCAATTAGGCAAGAAAAGCCACCCAAATCAAAAAGGGAGAAGTAAAATCACCTCTTTATGCAGGAGACATAATCTTACATATAGAAAATGCTAAAGACTCCACCAAAAAAACCTCTAAGAACTAATATATGAATTCAGTATAGTTGCAGGATACAAAATCAACATAAAATCATATCATTTTTATACAGTAATAGCAAACTATCTGAAAAAGAAATTAAGAATCCAATATTTAATAGCAACAAAAATAATAAAATATTTAGGAACAAATTAAACCAAAGAGTTTAAAGATCTGTACATTGAAAATTAAGACATTGATAAAGGAACATGAAGAAGACACATAAATGGAAAATTATTCTATGTTCATATATTTGGAGAATTAATATTGTTAAAATGCCCATACTACCCAAAGTGATAGATCTTCAGTTTCAATGTAATCCCTATCAAAACTTTAATGAAATTTTTCACAGAAACTGAAAAACCCTACAATTCATATGGAACCACAAACATTCCAAAGAGTGAAAGCAATCTTGAGAAAGAAAAACCAAGCCAGAAGCATCATACTTCTTAAACTTCAAAGCGTATTACACAGCTATAGTAGTCAAAACAATATGGCACTAGCAATAAAACAGTCACACAGACTAATGGAACAGTGTAGTGAGCCAAGAAATAAACCCACACACCCATAAAAGATCAATAACCTTTTACAAGGGTGCCAGGAATACCTAATGGGGACAGGAAAGTGTTTCCAATAACAGTATTGGGAAAACTGGATATCCACATGCAAAAGAATAAAACTGGACCATACCTTACACAATTCACAAAAATTAATTTGAAAGAAATAAAAGACTTAAATGATAGAATTGACACTGTCAGACTCCTGGAAAAAATAATAGGAGAAAAATACTTTGTTATTATTCTCAGCAATATTGATTTTCAGATACGATACCAAAAGCACAGGTAACAAAAGCAAAAGTAAACAAGTGGAGTTACATCAAACTAAAAAGCTCTGCACAACAAAGGAAACCATCAACAAGACAAAGAGGCAATTTGTGGAATTGAAGAAAATATTTGTAAGTCATATAACTAAGTGGTTAATATCAAAATATGTAAGGAACAGATATAACTTAGTAGTACAAAAAATATAATCCCCCAAAAGGATAAAGAACCTGAACAGACACCTCTCCAAAGCAGACATACAAATAACCTTAAACAACCTGCAGGTCTATGAAAAGATGCTCAACATCACTCATAGGGAAATGAAAATCAAATCCCAATGAGATATCATTCACCTCAAACATGTTAAGATGGCTATTATCAAAAAGGCAACAAATAAGTGTTTGTGAGACTGCCTGTGGGAAAAAAGGAACCCTTGAACACTGCTGCTGAGAATGTAATTTGATGCAGCCAGTGTGGAAAATAGAATGGAGATTCTTTCAAAAATGAATAATAGAATTACCAGATGATCTAGCAATCCCACTTCTGGGTATATATCTAAAAGTAATAAATATATCATAGAATATTATTTAGCCATAAAAAGGAAACCCTGACATTTGTGATAATATAAAAACACGAAGGGCATTTTATTAAGTAACATAAACCATACACAGAAGGAAAAATGCCGCGTGATCTCATGATCTCACTTACAGGTTCTATCTAAAAAGTTGAACTCATAGAATAAGAGAGTAGACTAGTGGTTGCCAGGGGCTGTGTGGTTGGGAAAGTGGCAACGTGTCGGTGAAAGGATACAACCTTTCGTTGTTAAGATGAGTAAATTCAGGGGATCTATAGTACAGCATGGTAACTATAGTTAATAACATTGTATTGTATACTTTAAAATTGCTAGGAGATTATATCTTAAGTGCCCTCACAACACAGACACACAAATAACTATAAATGAGGTAATGGAGTTGCTAACTTGATTGTGGTAATCAGTTAATGATGTATGTATAGTAAGTTATCAGACTACACATTAAAATAACCATTTTGTGCAATCTAAATACATACAAATTTGGCAACTGGAAATCACAAGACTGGAAAAAATAGTTAAAGTTAAGTACTGACTCCTGTGAGAATATTTTTAAATATTTTTTTTAGTTCTGACTCAAGGATAATTTTTTCATTGCTTTTTAGAGAAATGGAGAGAGATGAGAGAGAAAGAGAAACATAGATTTGTTTTTCCACTTATTTATGCATCCATTGACTGATTCCCGAATGTGTCTTTGCAAGGGATGAACCCACAGCCTTGGCTATGGCAACGATACTCCAACCAAGTAAGTATCTAGCCAGGGTGAAAAATTATTCTTATTAGGGACACATTATGTTAAATATAGTGGTGGCTGTGTTTTAATAGTACTTAGTTACATTAATTGCACTTAAGGGTACTTAAAATAATGAGTATTGAGACTTGAAAATTTCTTTTGATTTTTAAAATAAACTACTATTAATTTTATGCAGATTGATATACCAAATATTATATGGCATACTACTTGTGCAAGAATTACATTCCTGATAAACTGAGATGAGTAAATAGGTAAATTGAACATAAGGAAGCTAGAAGGCGACTTGCTGACGTTTGAGAGTGCTGTGTTCTGAACAGCTAGGTCCCCCGAAATTCATATGTTGCAGCTCTAATGCCCAATATGATGATATTTGAAGGCAAGGTCTTTTTGAAGTGATCATGTCAGATTAGATCATGAAAGTGGCCCTTATGATAAGACTAACATCTTTTGAAAAAGAGGAGGAGACACCAGATCTCTCTCAACACCGTGTGAGGGTACAGTGGGGGAGGCGCCAGCCAGGAAGAGGGCTCCCACCAGAATCTGACCCTACCGGCACCCAGATCTTGGACTCTCAGTCTCCAGAGCTGTGAAAAATAACTTTGTGTTATTTAAGCCACCCAGTCTATGGTGTTCTTTATGGCAGTGTGAGCTGAGACAAAGAATTTTATTTACAGAGAGAGAGACTCAAATTGGCAAGCAGCCAAAGATACATGGATTTTCATGAGCAACAGAAATCTTTAGGGAGAACACATTTTTACATATGTAACATATGTTTAACAAAGGTAGCGAAGGCCGGGAGATGGGCCAGGTCAGGAGGATGAATAGTTGTGAAGCCCACATCTCGTGACCTGATTTTGTAGACATAGCTCCACCTAAAACACAAGTCCAAGTTTATCCACCGTGGATGGAGTTCTTAAATTCGACTTTCTTAGAACCTATTTCATTGTTTTGAAAGACCAGTATTCTTAATGTGCATCATAATGAAGTAGACATGTGTTACATGTAGAGAGTTAAGAAACTAGAAATAAATTTCCATCATTTCACAGAAAAATAGTGACAACATTTCTCTCAGGAAGGCAAAATGGGGTTCACAAAAAAAAGGTAAAACTGGAGTACTAGAAACTTTCTCTCACTCGAGAGTGTTGCCTAATTCCAAACTTAGCATCCCCACACCATGCACTACGTTGGGACAATGACTGTCTAACAAGCCATTACAGCACAATTCCAGTTGTTCAGAGTAAAACCTATTCTCGACAGCATTAGGTATTAAAAAGAAAAAGAAGCTATTTCAGAGATTACAAAGGAGAGTGAAATAAAGGTGATACAAGTGTCTGCCAAGCAGATCTTTAACAAGATTCCTCCACATTTATATTATAATAATTTAGAATATAGAATATATATTCCTAGAAATGTTAGATGTATCTGTCTATCTATTTATCTATCATCTGTCAACAATTTCATACAGCAAAAATCTCTTGCTGCTAGAAATAAGTTTAAAACCCAATATTCAGCTAGAATTGTCATCTTGGGGCACTTAGATTAAGACTGCCTACAATACTTAAGAGATAATATAACTCACCTTACCAAAAGTGTATTGAACCAATGTAAGGCAGGAAGCATAGTACTTTTAACGAGCGATTTTTTCGTTACTTTTTTGAAACCATTGTGGGTTTTTTTGTGCACATTTGTAATCATAACTTTCTAATAACCAAACTGGATGATTTCATGGTAAGAATTTCACTAGTAAGCAATACTTTGAAAGAGAACTGGAAAAATGATGCCCGGTTCTGTCAATATTGCAAAACATGCAATGCTTTATTCCATCTAAATAAGGCGATTGCCTTAAATGGACGTCTTGTGGCAATATTACACTGCTGAGGAGGAAGCCTGTTGTTTTAGAAACTCAGAAACCACTCTGTGCAATCCCAGCAGTGACGGCTTTGTGCCTAAATAGAAGAGACACAACAGCGATATTGTTGGTGGAGAAATAAATGACACGCTGACTGCCAGGGCCCAGACACGCTGTGGTAAGGACAATGTGGGAAGCGCGTCTTTGTCAGAGTTAAAGGCAGGCTAAAATTTTAAGGCATGATCTTATAGATTTACAGGAAAATCTAGAGACGCTGATTCAGGGGAAAATTTCCTATTCAGAGATAAATCAGAAAAATCACTGGGGAGAAAAAGCAGAATATGAAAACATAGAGGAGACAGAAAGGCAAAGAAACTGGTTATTGTAGTGATGCGCGTTTATGTAACATTTTATTTTCCTCCCTTTCAGAACAAAATGGAGGGATATAAAAATAACAAAACTTATAATTTATTTTATAATGGTTACTCAGGGTATCATAAGATTTCTTTTGCTTTTTAAAAATACTCTCTAGAAATTCATTATCTTTAATTTCCATGGTTATTATATTTTAAAAGGCACTTAAAATGTAATAGAATACTGAGGTGCCTATTTTGTAGTAAAATATAAGCTACTTTATGTATTTAAATTTTTAAAAATATTTTATTTATTTATTTTTAAACAGAGGGGAAGGGAGGGAGAAAGAGAGGGAGAGAAACATCAATGTGCGGTTGCCTCTCAATGTGCCCCCCACACTGGGGACCTGGCCCGCAACCCAGACATATGTCCTGACTGGGAATCAAGCTGCGACTCTGGTTCACAGACTGGCACTCAACCCATTAAGCCACACCAGCCGGGGCTAAAAAATATATTTTAACAGAGATTTGCAATCATACTTGGAGAAAATAGTACTACAAATCTGAACATAAGATGGAGCAGGGCTGATGGGAAGCACGGCAGAATGTCTACAAGGTAATCAGTGCCTGTAAAACTTTATCCTTACTCTAAATTTCAGAGAACAAGAACAGAAAAAGATGAGTCCAGTAAAAAGAAAATCTCTTTATTGGAAAATGAGATGTCAAAGGCTAATTATAGATGAACTCTGCTATGAACTAAATTGTGCACCCGGCCTCAAATTCATATGTTGAAGATCTAACCCTCATCACTCAGAAGGTGAATGTATTTGGAGATAAGGCCTTTAAAGAAATGAAGTTACGCAGTAGCATTGGGGTAGGCCCTAATCCAGTATGGCTGATGTTTCTTACAAAATAAGGAGACAAGAACAAAGATGTGTGCAGAAGGGAAGCTGATGTGAAAGTTCAGGGAGAAGATGGCCATCTACACATGAAGATAAAGGCCTCAGTACGGAGCCAGCCCTGCTGGCGCCTTGATCTTGGACTCTTAATTTTCAAATTCTGAGAAAATACATTTTTGTTGTTCAAGCCACTCAGTTCACTGCGTTTTGTTGTGTCAGCCCTAGAAAACTAATACAAAATATTTCATATTTCTCATCTTTCTGTTCTGATTATGAAAATGGAAAATTACAAAGAGATGTTTTCTCTCACACAAAGAGGATGCAAGGAATCACACATCAGAGTGAGCTCAAGCCATATGCGATTATTATCAAGATTTAGTCAATGACAAGCCTAGTTTGGCAGGGTACTCGACTCCAAGCAGCCAAGGTATAGTGTGGTGCCCTAAGGAGCTGAGATAGTGCAAATGTTTAGAGAACATTTTAAAACTTATCCTTAATGCTGAATAAGCACTTAAATGAGTGTGATAGAATCAAGAAATCACTAATAGTTGAAATACTGATGTGGTACTTTTAACCTTTTTTTTAATGTGGGGTATTTTTTAGGAAAATATAAAGAAATTAATATCTGTTAAGTATTACGTAACAGTAATTCTATCCTCAAGAAAAGCATAGCTAGATCTGCCTATTCTACAAAAAAAAAAAAAAAAAAAAAAGAATCATATGACGCAAGGAGAGTGTCTAGGAGAAAATAAAGTGGAATTTGCTTGGCTCAGTAGAATAAAAATATAATAGAAAATGACTGTTAAGTTGTTAAGATAAGTTAATGCAGAATCAATCTCTGAGTTCATTTGCTATAGCGATGTCTCTGTTTTCTTAAAACCCTTAGAGTTCAGAAGGAACGAAATGTATATTTTGATTGGCAAGATCTAAGTACCTGGAACTTCTGTTAATTTCTAAGGATAAGTGATTAGACATTTCCAAATTCTTATGAAGAGAAGGTCAAGGACATAGAAAACACCTATCCAAGTCAAACTTCATGGAATTTATGTCTCTCAGCTGCTCAAATTGTTTGAAATGGGCACAAGCTGTCAGCATTTCAGAATTTCAGAAGATGGGCCCTCTCTTTGAAAGAAATTTCAGATGCAAGGGAAGCAAAATAGTAAATGACAGTTCAAGTTTGAGTGATGGCCAAAGTTGTGATTGAAATGCAAATCTCTATCTTTTTTAGTTCTCCTTTCATTATGTTACATTTGCACTTAATATGCTGTTGAAGAGAATTTTTAAAGCATACCCAAGTCTTTTAAGACCCAGATTCTGGGATTCAGGATGACGGAGGAAGGCATCAGTCAGAGTATCCAGCACATTACAGGTACTCACAGAATGTTTGCGTAATGCCTATATGTAGAAGCACATAATTACAGAAAACCTGCTGTGGCCTTACAAGCAGGTTTTCCCTTAAGGTAATTTCTAGCTACAGTGTTTCTCATTAACTAGAAGGAATCCAAGCCATTAGTATATACTTTTGCCAATTTTGAGATGTTCTTTTATTTTATTTCTTTTTACTTTTTTTATTGTTGTTCTTTAATGGTGTTAGAATTATGAAGGTTGTACAAATAGCAGGCATGCCCTGATAGCCCCATCGACAGGAAAGCGATAACCTAGTCCCTCTCATTCCCTTTTCCTGCTCTATTTTATCTTATAACTGCTTGTTTGTAGACTTTGTCTTATCACTACATTATGCTACAAAAAGGATTATTGTTAGGCTTCCTTGAGACAATTTTCTAGCACCTAGAAAAACAGTGGTTCCTGGAAGTTGTGGCTGCTATGGCTCAGTTGTTTGGAGCATCACCTTGTAACAAAAAGGTTGTGGGTTTGATTTCTGGTCAGGGCACAAATAGGTTGCAGGTTTATCCACAGTTTGGATGCATAGAGGAGGCCACCAATCGATGTTTCTCTCTTGCATTGATAGTTCTCTCTCTCCCTTTCTCTCTTTCTAAAAGCAATTAAAGAAAATGTCCTCAAGTGAAGACAAAAACATTTTTTTAAATAGTATTGATCAAATGAAAAAATTACATAATGCGAAAAGAACAATTATAACCAAAAGAATTGACCTTAATTAGTGCATGTCAAAAGCTTTTTATCTGAAGGTAAAGCAAGAAAATGCTCAGGATTTATTAGAGATTTGACATAGTTCCTTGGAATAATGCTGAAATCAATCTGAAGCAAAGGGTGCATATTTTTTATTTGAATATAGATTCCCTCAAACTGAAGAGGAAAAGTCACACCAGAGAAGCTAACATAATCTATTAAAACATATCACTTTGATTATAAATTTCTAAATGAATAATTAATCACATGCACTACCATATGCTCTTCCATCTATTATATTTTAATACTCACTGAATATGTTCAAAGAATTCAGCTAACATTTTAATTAACTAATCAACATAGTTTCTTTGGGAAATGATTGGCTTATTTTTGGAAATATTTATTTTTGAAAGGAAATTTTTTAAAACTTGAGTATCAGTTTTTATTAGAACTAGATACTTTCCTCCCCCAAATCAAAGCAAACTAACTTTACTGTAAGTTTTATTTTTTTTAATTTGTAAAGTTTTAGGAGAGTTTTATAGCTAATGTTGAGTATTTAACTTCAGTAATTTTAAATAAAAAATTCTGTAGGTAGGAAGCTGAATTAGAGCTATCAGCATGAATGCATGTTGTATTTAATTTTCAAAAATGAAAATGCCCCAAAACATATTTGTTAACTTTCTCTATTTAAAAGTCTAGAAACAATTATTAAAATATCCAATAGCATTCAGCAGAACTGAAGTCTCAGACTTTGGTATATAAATATTATTTCCATGAGTAATAACCTCGAAATGAGTTTGTAGTAGATTAGAATAGCAGGAAAGCTATCAAATATAATCAGTGTCATATCAAAGGACTCAGCAGCCATTTTAAAAAGGTTCGCATTGGCCAAAGATTTAAATATAAGCATGAAAACTTCAATGGGGTTGAAACACATCAAATGTGTATAAATATATGAGTTCATAAAATAATAAACACACATGCACACACACACACACCCGTCATCCCTTTGGTAGGATGCAATGGAACTACAATATTACTTTCCTGGAAGCTAGTGAATAAAGGGAAAAAATTTGCATTTATTCTGCCTTTCCTGTATATACTGCCTCTAGGTAACAACTCAGCTGGTGAAGAAAGTTTTCTTTTGAAAGTATTACAAATAATGAATGAGGAAGTGATAAATATTACTATTCGAAACTTGTAATTAATTGATACATTCAGGCAGTCCTCATGTATGGTTATAGCACAAAAGGAGACACCACATCAGTGTCCCCTGATAGGAGAACATGTCAATGAAGTAGTCTTGAACCACAAGCCTGCAGGTCAAACTCCCAGCACAATGGACAGATGTTCGTGCAAACATCACCACAGAAACATAGGAGACCATCTAGAAAAGACAAAAACAAAAACAAAAAGAAAAAAAGAAAAAAAGACTCCAGGAAACTTTGTAGGGCAGCTAGCAAGCATAAAACACCTTTAATGATTTAATAAATAAAGTAATGGAAAAGGAAAGACTGGGAAACTATAGATTAAAATAGACTTAAGAAACATATCACCAATGCATGGCTGTTATTTGGATTCTAACCTAATCAAAAAGTAATATTAGTTACATGGGTTTTTAATTTTTTTTGTTTTATATTTAAAAAAGGACTTAGCGTCCTTTAAATAGCATGGAGATAGTGAATGCAGTAATTATTCAGGATTGGGATCCTATCACTTGGTGTAGGGTAAAGATAATAATGCAAGGAAATTAAGGTGATTGTGAGAAAGTTCAGACACTTCGTCATATTGAACCATATAGACCAAAAAATATCCTAAAAGCCAATAATCTGGAAGAAAATTAATAAAGGTCTGGAAGTCTTTTGAGGTTCAGGAACAGATGGTGGAAGCATTGAGACACTGGCGTATAAGGACCTGTTAGCAGAAACTCAGAAAAATGATTTTAAGATTTCTGAGTTGGTACATTTATTGGTTGAGTCAGTTATTATGTGAACAGGTTAGTGCAGAAGATAGAATCAGAGATTATTACAGTTTAGAGGTGAAAACACTCTGAAGTGTCTTTTGGGTTATGAGGATGTTCCATGAAATCAGTCAAATGGAATAAAAATAAAACCAGAGCCAAGTATCAACATTTTCCACAAATGTGCTGTAATAATCCTTAAGTCACATAAGTTCTTTTTTCTTTCTTACATCTAGATAAGCAAGAAAGGAGAAAGATATGGATACTGTTGACCAGAGCAACAAAGCTTTAGGTGTCTCATATATCAAATCATAATATTTAAGAAGTTCAAACCATGACTGTAAACCTAATATAAAATAAACATGTGTCAAAGAATATTTCACTCATTAATTAATCAGGATACAGATATTAAACCAGTACGAACAGCATTTACAAAGCTAGGCAATGTTAGGATAATAGTAATGTCCAATAGAACCATATACTCTGATCTCTGGGGTTATCTGTTCCATCTAGATCAATATACAGATTAGTATGCAACTTCATTAAGTTTGGGGGCTTTAAACAACAGTAATAATGAGTGAACTAATTAAATTTATCTAGATTACCCTCAAGTGACTTTTGCTTCTTTTATGACATTGGAAGGTGTGTCTCCCAAATTTCCCTTATTTCGAATAGCATGAATAATTTTTCTCTCTTATTCCCTTACTGTGTTTTCAGTGTTCTCTAAAATATTACCTGGTACAGAGAAGATGCTTAATAAATATTTGCAGAAAGGTGAATGATCTTAGTTCTATATATTTTGTAAGTATCATCAATAACTATGGTGAAATGCAGTAATAATATTTCCAAGGAAAATTCTGGAAGATTGTTAGAGTTTTATAATTTTTGCATTTGGTGACTCTTCCATGAAATACTAACATTTAGCTTAGCTGAGATTTACTGTCATATCCAAACTTCTATTCCTCCACTCCATTTACCCATTTTCAAGTTGGTAATGTGAATTAGTGCAATTTCCTCTTACTCCATGGCTAGGAAGTGCTTTAGCAGTACAAATCCTTTACCATGGCATTACAGATACCAAGTATTCAAGCTTCTGTGCACAATTAAATTATAGGCAGTAACCTGAGGGAAGCTACCTGAGAATTTGAAAGGAAGAATTTTTTTTAACTAATAATCCTAACTTCCAAAGACGAAAATTCCTTGTACAAGTATTTACTAAAACTATCTCAACAATTCATGTTAGCATGAGATTAATGTAGGATGATATTGTTTTCTCTAATTTAGGAATTTAGAAATGTCAGCATCCACACTACAGTCTCATAGTAGGCAGTGAAGATTAGTGTAAAGAATAATATGTACTCAGTATCTAAGCTGTGATGTTTTCTGAAAATGACGATCACTAACATGGCCCTATTTCAAAAAACTAGGAGTCTCTGCTTTCTTAGTGTTTTTTGTGGTTTCAAATCATGGCTTTCCATGCTACATAAATAACCTCATCTTCCAGAAGTCATAAACAATGACTTTCAAAAGATCTTGTGAGTTCTGCCCAGCAAAAGAAAACACCAACAAAACAGAAAGGCAACCAATTGAATGGGAGAAGATATTTGCAATACATAAAAAACTCAGACAAATCAACACCAAACAAACAATGCAATTGAAAATAAGCAGAGGACTTGAACAGACACAAATGGGCAACAGAGACATGAAAGATGCCCAACTTCACTAGCTGCTAGGGAAATGCAAATGAAAACTATAATGTGACACCACCTCACACCTATTAGAACTGTTATTATCAAAAAGGCAAGTAAGAACAAGTGTTGGGGAGGTTGCGGAGAAAACAGAACCCCCATTCACTGCTGGTGGGAATTTAAACTGGTACAGCCACTGTGAAAAACAGTATGGAGGTTCCTCAAAAAATCGAGAATGCAGTTACCATGTGACCCAGTGACACTCTTCTTCTGGGTATCTACTTGAAAGACTTGAAAACATTTATTCACAAAGATATATGCACCTTTATGTTCATTGCCACATTATTCATGATGGCCAAGACATGAAAACAACTGAAGTGTCCTTCAATAGATAATGAGATAAAGAAGATGTGGTACATAGATACAGTGGAATACTACTCAGCCATAAGAAAAGATGAAATACTGCCATTTGTGGCAATATGGATGGATATTGAGAATATCAGGCTAAGCAAAATAAGTTAGTGAGAAAAAGTGTACCATATGATTTTACTCATGTGTGGGATATAAAACTGAAAGCAATAAATGAACAAACAAATAAACAAACAAAAACTCGTACACAGAGACAACGGTGTGGTGGTTGCCGAAGCGAAGCACAATGGGGAAATAGTAAAGGGTAAAATGGAGAAAAATATCTGGTGACAAGAAAATTTAATTTTGGATGGTGGGCACACAATGCAATATACAGATGATATATCATAGGATTGTACACTCAAAACCTATATAATCTTATTAATCAATGGCACCTCAATAAATTTAATAAAAATATGTTAATTAAAAATATAAATTTGACATTTTAGAAATGTTGCCTAAATAGATATTAAAGTTTATAACAATTCAAAAATGATTTCAGAGATTTTGAGGAAATTATACATGTTAAACATGCTCATAATTACATATTTACATATATTTTACAATGAATCAGAAAGAATTATTAATAAACACAGACAAAAATAACTATTTCAAAATCATTCTTTTACAGGTGCTAAGGCAATCATGCTATAAAATAAATAGAGAGATTTTATTTTTGTTTTTGGTCTTTTTTATGTAGAGTGCAAAAATTAAAATCTACCATTAAAATGAAAAAGAGAGTCATCAATCTCTTCCCTTATAGCGAGTGGTCACTTTCTTTTTGATTATCGGTCATGTGCAAGGATCACTAATATGTTACCGACATCCTGGAGGCACATGCAGCAAGCCCTAACTTCTCACTCTTTGGCTTGCTCCACCCACCTTTATGCTTATCCGCGCTCTCCCTTTCCATCAGTATCACCTCAGTTAAGCCAATATGCTGCTGAGACCTGATGTAGTAAGACGTGTTCTTAGAGAAAGTATTTTGAATAAAAGAATTAAAAATAAAACATGTTTCTCCAGAAAGCTTTCTAAATAATAAAATAATATGTGCTGTATATTCTTCTTAAGCAAACAAAGTACCTTCATAAATTGATGAAAAGGGGCTTGAGAAAAGTACTAATACAAGAAAGTACTTTTGGCCGCAGATGGAGTACAGAATAGAAGTGCTCAAGTTGAAGCACGTGTTAATGAGGGAAGATTCCCCTTTTACAATCTCTAACCGAACCAATTAACAAATACTTTAAAAGTGCGACATTCTCCACTTCTTTCCTGAATGCATTTACTTTTCTCTATACCCCAGAGAATCATCCACAATGAAGTATTTTCAAAACACAATCTATATATTCCTAGAGTTTAAAGAAGTATATTGTAACATCTGTTCTTTCTTTATGTCCACAGGAGTAAGACACGTATTATACACATGGCTTTCATTTGACAACCTTGACATTAGCTGCCACTGAATTATATAGTTTACCAGTTACCCAGTGATAAATGATAATTATGAATATTTTTCTCATGTTTAACTTTCATCAGCAAGAAGTGATTTAGCCTTAACCAATGAAGCCACAGAATTAAATTTTGTGTATTCTTCATAGCATTTACCTAAAAAAACAGGACTGTGTTCTTAACATTTGCCAAATACCCAAATTACTGCAAAAAGGCAGGATTTCAGAGAAGTTAATAGGACAACTTTCAACAAATATGTATGGAGTACAGTATACTATGCAAGTATTTTCCTCACTTCAATTGACACCTCTCTATCCAGATTTAATCCATGCATAATGTATGTTTATATGTAAATTTAACCGAATTATCAGTATTTCCCTAAATTCTGCCACTTATCTCCTTACTTTGTGTTAACACTTAATACTGAACTTAAATGTGGTATTTTCTGCTTACTCTTTCTATTTCATAATACATTGTTATTAGTTTTAATCAGTTACTTGGTTCCCCTCCTGATTATTACCGGTTGATCAGTAATAATACAAGTTTCTAGTATCTTGTCTCCCTTCCTTATTCCCTCCTTTCCTCTCTCTGTCTTGGTAGATTGCCAACTGGAATAGAGACCAGTGGCAATGATTCACCAAGACTTCCATTCGTATTGGTTTATTCACATTGCAGAGACAAGATAATGTCATTGGTGGCTGGAAGGAGAATTGATGACACAGCCAAGAAAAACTGAAATAATTGCTTAACGTCCATATGGCCTGGGTCTGAGGAATGGTAGCTGTATATTTCTCTGCATATCATAGTGCAGCACCAGTAACACTTTTTAAAATAACTGAATGAGTTATAACATACAGAAAAGTAGTTAAATAACAAAGCACATAACTCTATAAATTTTCACCTAGTAAACACATCTATACTTAAAAAAATCATCAGCCATCAGGGTAATGCAGATTAAAAACACAATGGCATTCTACTTCATACCCACTAGAAAGGCTATAATCAAAAAGAAAGGTGATAATAAATGTTGCCAAGGATATAGAGAAACTGCAACCCTTGTACATTGCTGGTGGGAATGCAAAATGATGTAGCACTTTTGGAAGCGGTCTGACAGTTTTGTAGGAGTTTAAATATAGACTTACGATATGACTCAGAAATATCACTTCTAGGTACACATTCAGGAGAAATAACAACATATGTCCACACAAAAACTTGTACACAAATGTAATGGCAGCATTATTCATAAAAACCAAATAGGGTAAACAACCCAAATATCCATTAAGTGATGAATGGAATAAGAAAAGTGATATAGTTACACAATGCAATATTATTTGGTCATAAAAAAAATAAATGATGTACTGACACATAATACAGAACAAATGAACCCTGAAAACATTATGCTAAATGAAAGAAATAAATCGCAACAGGCAATATATTGCATAATTCCATTTACGTGAGAATTCCAGAAAACAGGCACATCTATGGAGTCAAGAAACAGAACTCTGATAGCTTAGAGCTGTGGTAGGGAAGGAAGAAAAGTGACTACTAGTGGGTATGGATTTTTTGAGGGGGTGATACAAATGTTCTAAAATTAATTGTGGTTTTGGATGCACAACGCTGTGAATATTGTGTAAGTTATATCTCAATAAAGCTGTTATCTAAAAAAAACTTTGTTTTGAGGTAAATGCAATACCTATATTTATATATAATAATGTATAATAACAACAACTAATAAAAATACAGAACATTCCTTTGTGGCAGGCAGACACTAAGGTATCCCCCGATGATCTTTGTCTCCTTGTGTGCACACCTTTGTGTATCCCCCTCCTGTGGAGAGTAGGTGAGACATTTGGCTTGCTGATAACCAATGGTATATGACAAAGGTGATAGGATGTGACTCTCATACTTTGGTTACATTATATGGTTATGGTGATGAGGTGTCAACTCCTGTGATTGTATTTTGTTCTATAAGACTCTATATTGCTAGAGTTTTTCTTGCTCTACAATTGGCCTTGAGGAAGTAAGAATCCATCTTGTGAACTGTCCATGAAAATGTCTACATGCTAAGAAGTGACAGGTGGTACCTAGCAGCCAAGGGGCTGAGCACTGCCAGTTTGAATGAGTTTGGTGGTGGACTTTTCCCAAGGGATCCTGCAAATAAGAAATCAGTTCAACTGACACCCTTATTTCAGTCTAATAACATCATGAAGCAGAGAACTCAAATAAAACCTGTCTGGAATCCTGACTCACAGAAACTGAGTTTTTTTTAACCCAATAAGTCTGTGGTGATTTGTTATATATCAGCAGATCGCCATCATCTGAAAAGATTCCATTTTCCCCACCCAGGAACTACAGCCTCATTAACAAAGGTAACCAATATCTTCATTTCTAACATGTTGGAATAGTATTGCCCATTTTTAACTTATATAGCAAATCAGAGAGTACATTTTATGCCTGGGTTTCAGTGGTCAATATGGCTGTGAGACTCATTTACTTCTGTGTAGCATTTTCTTGTGTGTAGCATCAGTAATATTTATTACTGTATAGTATTCCACTGTGTGAATATGCCATAATATGTTTGTGTATTTTATTATGGATTTTAATGAGAGCTGTTTTCAGTGCTTGAGTTAATGTTGCTCTGAAAATTCATATGCATGTACATGTTGGGACATAATACACACAGACACACAAACATATTTCTATGGGATATATCTACAGATGAGATTCTTGGGTCATAGAATAAACATTATTCACATATGCAGCATTTTAGAAACTGCATTTCCCACAGTTCTACTCTCACCAGTAGGGTCCAAAAATTTGAGTGATTTTTTTCTCTTTTGTTTCAGGTAGTGTCAATTTTAGATATTTGGCAATGATAATCTATAGTTTCTACTAAATAATTTGCAATCACATTATGCTACCAGAATTTCCTGAAATTGTTCATGGTATTTGTTTATTATCTCTCTCTAGTAAAAGCAGTATATGATCCTTGAGATAGTAACTTTGCTTTTTTAAATAACTATATACCCAGCATCTCACACAGTGGCTTCATAAACAACATAAATATTTGTTAAAGGGTTAATTACACAGTGCATTAGTCATTTTCTTTCCTCATATACTTAAAAAAACACTTTTAAAGGGAGTTGAACAATAGTAAATGGTTACTAATGCTTTTGCAACTATACTTGCTGATATTATTTCTAACTTATTTGTGAAAATCTTATAACCCACTCTATATTATAAAATTTAGAGCAATGTCTTATTAGGTTATACAAGAACATGTGTTTTATAGTACTCTGGGTAGTTTGTGGTTGAGAAGAAGTTGCATCCAAATGTGAAAGGAAAGGGAAGTAAAAATCAACCAAAACTCTCATGTACTTTGTTATTGTTCCTTCCCTAAATCCTCCATCATTTGGGTTACAGATTTCTTAGTCATAAAATTAGATAGATAGTTCATAAACCAGATGGTAACAGTGTGTTTATTCCTTAAAGCAAGAAGACAAAAAAAACCTTGTAAATAGAGTGGGCAAATAGTTTAGGTCATTCCCTGCTAGGCACTTACCAACTTAAAGGAACATTCAGTGGCTGTGAAGCAAGGCAAGAGTAGTTCACAAGACAGGGAGGTACTCTAAATATTTGCATAAAAGTATTATCAGAACAAGAGTAAGATAGCTGAAATCTGACTCATAAAATCTAAAACCAGCATATTCTTCATTATATAAATCATAATTAATTTTTGTGTTTATGTGCATGCAGTTAAAAGAGGACCATTATTTAATATAGATGACAGCATATATTTTTTACATAATGTTAAAAAATATACATGTACATAATTTCCATCATCATTTAGGAGACACTTAATTTGTATAAATGGCATTGTAATTACTAAATTCATGTGTAAATACAAAGATAATATAGTCCAAGAATTATAGTATTTTAATTCTATAACATATGCTCCTATTTTCAGGACTGAACACTTACTCCTTAATATGCCTCCATACTTGCTATGACAATGACTCTCAAAATGTGGTCCTTAGACTGGCAGCATCAACATCACTTAAAAACTTCTTAGAAATAGTTTTCAGATCCCATCCCAAACCTGCTGTTGATATGATCATGTGATTTCATTTCAATAGATGTAGTAGAAAATTTGAGGCCTGTGTAAAGAAAGGTGAAATTTAACTTCAAATAATAGTCATTCTTAAACACTAGGATGCACTGGAATCATCTTGAGAGCTTATTAAACCAAAGATTATGGGGCCAACCACCTAATTTTCCATTTCAGTAGGTCTGGGATGAGATCAGTCACTTCAATAAATGCTGTTGGGAGAACTGTAGTAGTATTTGCCAAAAAGTAAAACTAGATCATCAACTTACACCATACACTAGCATAAACTCAAAATAGATAAAAGATATTTAAGTGGTGATACCATAAAAATCCTAGGAAAATTAAAAACAAACAGTAAAATTTCAGATATTTCATGTGGAAATATTTTTGCCAATATATCTCCTGGGCAAGGAAAACAAAGGAAAATAAGCAAATATTACTATATGAAATTAAAAAGCTTCTGCACGGCTAAAGAACATCAACAAAATGAAAAGGGAACCCACTGTATGGGAGAACGTATTTACCAATGTTAAATAGGACAAGGCTTTAATCTCCAAAATATATAAGAGCTCATATGACTCAACAACAGGAAGTCAAACAATCCAATTAAAAAATGGGCGAAAGATCTGAATAGACACTTCTCCAAGGAAGACATACAGATGGCCCATAGGTATGTGAAAAAATGCTCAACCTCACTAGCTATTAGAAAGATACAAATTAAAACCACAATGAGATATCACCTCACACCTGCTAAAATGGCTATCATTAATAAATCAACAAACAAGAAGTGATGGCGAGGATGTGGAATAAAGAAAACCCTTGTGCACCGTTTGTGGGAAAGGCAGACTTGTGCAACCACTGTGAAAAACAGTACCGAATTTCCTCAAAACATTAAAAATGGAACTTTGTCTTTGACCTAACGATTCCACTTCTGGGAATATATCCAAAAATTGAGAAATACCAATTCAAAAGAATATATGCACTCCTATATCATAGCAACATTATTTACAATAGCCAAAATTTAGAATCAAATTTTGGAATCAAAATTTGTGCCCATGGGTGAATGGATAAAAAAGCCATGGTTCATTTACATAATAGGATACTATGCAGCAGTAAAAAAGGAAGGAAGTCTTACTTTTTGTGACAGCATGGACGGAAATGAAGACTGTTATGCTAAGTTAAATAAGCTGGTCAAAGAAAAACAAATATGATCTCATTTATAACTGAAATCTAATGAAAGAAGTTAAAGGGATTAGACAAAGAACATATACACACAACCCGTGGACATGAACAATGGTGTGAGGATTGTCTGAGGGAGTGGGAGTCACACTGAAGGAAGGGGGACAAAGGAGGAAAAACTGGGACAGCTGTAGTAGCATAAACAATGAAAAAAGTTTAACTTAAAACATTTTTCTACTATAGATCTTCAAAGGATACATTTTCAATTTTTCAGAGAGTCCACTGGTTTTGTATTAATTGTGATTAAAATGTATTGCATAATAAAATGATTACTTTGTGCCAGTTCTATATTTGCTTTAATTTATAATGCTACCATTACTAGAAACTTTATTTTTAAAAATTTGTGCATGATATATAACAGATTATTAAGCTTGACAAAAGAAGTGGAAGAGGTGCTTTAATAATGGACAGATTGAAACCACTGACAAGAAGACTATTCACAACAATCAGATTATTTACAATGACCGTTTTAATTTTTATCTTTTGATTTTCTCCAAATTTTGAACTTTTGGGCAAGGTGGACTCCTTATATTTCCTTATATTTCACTTAAGTTGTTTTTTACTTCTACAACTTAAATTATCATTTCACTTTTAAATTTTAAGAGCAAAAATGAAAATTATTTTAATCATTTTATCTTATAGTATCATCAGTTCTATAAAATTAGTGTTTTTTCTTTGATTTTTCAAAATTGTGGCAAATATGAATCAAACATCATTTTAACCAGTTTATAATCCAATAGTGTTAAGTATATTCACATTGTTGTATAACTAATGTCTAGCACTTTTTTCTTTTTCAAAATTTAAACTTATACACTCTAAACAACAACTCTTCATCCCCTCTTTCTCACCATCCCCTGGAAAATACTATTCTACTATCTGTCTGTATGAATTTAAATAGTTTATATACCTCATGTAAGTGAAATAACACGGTATTTGTCTTTTTTGTGACTGGTTTATTTCACTTAGCATAACGTCTTCAAGGTTCATCCATGTTGTAGCATGTGTCAGAATTTCCTTCCTTTTAAAAGCTGAATAATATCCCATTGTGTGCATATACCACATTTTGTTTATTCATTCATCTGTCAATCGACATTTGAGCTATGTATTAGTCAGTTAGGGATGTTATAACAAAATACCAAAAATAGGGTGGCCTAAAGAATAGAAATTTATTTCTCATGGTTTTGAAAGGTAGAAGTTCAGGATCAAGGTGTTGTGGGGGTTGGTTTCTTCTGCAGCCTCTCTCCTTTATTAGCAGAACACCATCTTCTCACTGTGTCATCACATGGCCTTGTCTCTGCATGCACACTCTTCAGTGTCTCACTCTTTTTGTAAGGACACAGCCCTATTTAATTAGGGTTCTATTCATATAAACTCATTTGATCTTAATTATCTCCTTAAAGGTCCTGTCTCCAAATACAGTCTCTTTGGGTTTAAGGCTACAGCCTATGAATTTTAGGGGAACCCCATTCAGTCTATTATTAGACTCCTCCATTTTTTTGGTTATTGTCAATAATACTGTTATGAATACAATTCTACAAAAAATCTTTTTCAGTTCTTTTTAATTCTTTTGAATATATACTCAGAAGTGAAATTCCTGAATCATATAGTAATTCTATTTTCAATTTTTTGAGGAACCACCATATTGTTTTTCATAGAGGCTGCACCATTTTACATTTCCACCAACAAGGTCCAAAAGTTTCAATATTCCACATCCTCACCATCACTTTTTATTTATGTTAGCCATCCTATATGTATGAAGTGATACTTCATTATGGGTTTGATTTGCATTTCAATAATAAAATGTTTGTAAAAAATCATTGAACCTTAGGTGAAAGTGAATAACTGATGTCACTGTTTAAAACATGCAAAGATAATTGTTCTGAACTAAAACTGAATATTTTATTCAATTCACTATGAACTGATTCCACCAGTCAGGACAAGTGGTGAATTCAAGATAAACTTTACTATGAATGTGATGCATGTCTAGAAGAATGTCTTCAGTAAACTTCAATTTCTAGCCTCCATTAAATCGGTGCCAGGAATATCTTTTTAAAAAATTATATTACCAAGAAGTTTTATTGGCTCCTGGACTTTTTTCCTCTGGATTCAGTTGGAAGTAACACTGTCAAATTACTTTTAAATGGACATTGTATTCTACTTCTTATCTTAAATAGGTACTGATTTCTGTAGAACTTCAGAATTTTGGGTTACAACTGGGTAGAATGAGTATATTAACAAAGCAGACCATGTTTCACTTATAGGCCATAATAGTAATGTAACAGTTAAAGGTCAACTTCTAAATAAATAATTAAAAGTCCATGTACTATATATTAAATAGTCTCTGTTAAAATACCATCTTTTAGTGAGTTGCTTACATAGAAATTTTAATTACAATGTAATTTAAAATATACCTCATTACTGTTTTATGCTATTTAAGCATGTTTTAAAGTTTTTGATATATATTCTAGTTATCTTTCCTCCAAAATGATATGTAATTATAGTAATATCCATTTGAGAAAAGAAATAGTACACTGACCGATAGGAAGAAGTCAGAAATATAATTTATTTTCATTTAGTTAGTCAATAAATACAATCATATAAAGAAATGAAAGGAGTGGTAACATTGAATAATGAATTTTATATTTTTCTCCTATAATACCTGATCATGTATTTTTTGATTTTGTGTCTGTGTGTGTGTGTGTGTGTATGAGTGTGTTATATGTGAACATTGATATTACAGGACTCTAGGTAAAATTGACTTCATTACTTCACTTAAAAAAAAAGTAAAGCTTATAATTATAGGCTATGTATAGCAGTTATAGTCAAAACCCATTTTTCAGTCTCTACTTAGGACCCTGTGCCTAATTATATTTTGTTACATATGCTCTTGAGCATAAGTACCCTTCTGCTAGAGGCTTAGCTTCATGTTGTAACTTCTTTGATTTTCAAACAGCTGTCACAGCTTGTCTTGGATTTCTTTTTCACCAGTTATTCAAAAGTGCTCTAACTGTAAATCATAAAAATATCTGCAAGGCAGGCAGTAAGATAGAGTACATTTTCACTGAATAAAATTAAATTTCCACAGCAATTAAGTCAAGGTTGCTCAGATATTTTATAGCCACTTACAATAAATTTAGTTGGATAAACTTACTAGTTCCCTAGTACTCAAATACAAGGTTAAGTATTCACTCCAAAACTGAAGCTTAGATTAACCTGTATATCAATATGTATATGTTTCTTAATCAAAATTCTACCATAAAAATAATCTTAAAAACATTTTAAGTATATTTATGGCTATTTAGTTGTGTTTAGTTCTGGAATCTAGGAGTCATCATCTAAGTTATGTAATGATTCTATATAAAAGCTTCGGAATGTTAAATACATTACCTATCAAAGATGCAAATCCTCTAAGTAGCCATTTTATCACCAAAAGATGATTTGATACTTAAGGAGAAACATAATGATTACCAATGAATTGCTTTGGTTTGGTTATCAATGTGATTTCAAGTAAAGCAAGCAACAATAAACTAATAAGCAAGTTTTTATGTGTGTATATTTAGGTGATATATACTTATGAAATAATGACCCACTTTTTAAATTATAAATATGCTGGCATTTGTTTTCCACAGGAATACTTTTGTTTTGCAACTCTAGACAACATGTAATATTGATTTTTCTAAGTAAAGTTTCAGTAGAAAATACAACGGACAATTTACAATAGCCAAGTGTTGGAAGTAACCTAAATGCCCATCAGTAGATGACTGGATCAAAAAGTTATGGTACATATACACAATGGAATACTACGCAGCAGAAAGAAAAAAAGAACTACTAAACTTCGCGACAGCATGGATGGAACTGGAGAGCATTGTGCTAAGCAAAATAAGCCAGGGGGCGAAAGACAAATACCATATGATCTCACCTATAAGTGGAACCTAATCAACAATACAAAGATGCAAGGAAAATAAGACCAGCAACACTGAAAGGAAAAGAAATCAACCGAGACAAGAGGGAAGGAGGGAGAGGTGGGCAGGGGAAAAGGAAGGGAAGGGGAAAGTCAAGGAACATATAGCAAGGACTCATGGACAAAACCAAAGGGGAAGAGCTGAGGGAGGAAAGGAGGGAGGGGGCAAGGGAAAGTGGTGGGGAGTAGGCAGAGACAAATGTATTTGAAAAAATAAATTAAAATTTAAAAAAAATACAATAGATTTATAACTATGCTTAAAACTTGTAAATTCTCAAGGTCTACAGGTACTACTTATTGTGGGAGATATTTTAGATATTCTACTACTATTCTAAATATACTATTCTACTAAATATTCTACTACTATTACTCATCAATGTATGAATAAGTAATAGGAGTAGAAAAATAGACATTTCTTTCAGCTTCAGTCTCTAACCTTAGTGTGGCTCAGCATCACATCCCAATTTATTTCTCTGTGCATTTTGAACCAAGTCAGCTCTTTATATGTTACTGAGGCAAGAGATAAAATCTTATTCATAATTGTTTCATAATTCTCTGCAAAAATTTTCACAAAGCAATGACATTAACAAAACTATGTTATTACAGATATGTTGATAACAAAGACAATTCTAAACATGGCTCAGAATCACCTGTCCATTTGTTAAAATTTTCAATATCAAAATAAAGTCAGATATTTTCTTAAGACAAGAAGATATTTTTGATAGTTTTATTTTTCCTAAATAAACATGTTACCAATTTATTCTAATAGCTTTGAAATTTCCTTGGAACAGTAACAATAAAAATATTATCATAAATTATATGAATTATAAAACCCAGAAATTTGATATGGTATAATTACACATGTCATATTTCAATAAACTATAACATTGATTTTAATTTCAACTCTCACATATGCAATTAACAAATGTTAACGGAATGATTTGTTACTAATATATTAGTTTTATTGTCTTAAGATGTTATATTGCATATAGTCTATAGATGTTACATTTCTGACTGAGATGGTTACATTTCTGACTGACAAAGCTATATTTTTATGAATAGTTTTTGTGAATCTATTCATGCACGTGAATCACACAGCAGACAACTAATGGAGCGTTGCACTAGGTGTCACAGAAGGTGGAAAGCCTAGCTGATGACCAGTTTGAACCCCAAAAGTAAAGTCATAGTTTTTCCTAAAAGTGTGTCTGATGGTTAATAGCTGAAGAAAATAAAAGCTGTATATTCACAATAGGAAAATGAGTAACAAAATGTAAACTACTGAAATGTCTTTGGTTTATTTTATGAACCTTTTTATTCAAATCAGCAATTTACATTAATTTTTGGCTAAAATGAGTCATATTAATCACTGTCCCACATAACCTCAACTAAAGATGGTCTAATGACTATTTTAGCAAGGATACATTTAGTATGTAGGTCTGAACAATGAAAATAAAATGAGTGGCTTTTATTTTTTTTTATTCAAAAGTTATTTTGATATTTAACAAAAATCTTCTGTTTGTAGCTGGGTTTTATACCACATAGTCATTGAACCATTTAAAAATAATTGTGCACTTATTATGTGTTTCAGGGATAGAGATTCAGAATAGTGAAAAACAAGTCCTGGTTTTCATGAGAGACAAACACGAGTTAATGATTTACACCGTTAAAGGCAAAAGCTCTTCAGAAGAAAAAAAGTAAAGCAATGCTATTGCAGGGGCACATTACATTAGATATTTAGTAAAGGTAATTAATGATCTTAATAAGTGGCCAGCTTGGCTGGGAAAATTCTGATTGTAGAGGGCTCGGCAAGAATGAGAGGGCAGAAATTCAGTAAGAGTAATATTTAGAGAAGATGTGTATCACATGAGAACAGGTGAATAGAATAATAATTGAGGCGCTATATTGGCTCAAGGTGGTAAGCCTTTCATGTTTTCATTCATTAAGAGTAGAGCACTGACAAGAATGCAGCGTTTAAAAAGTAAACTATAACCTTTAAGAAAGCAAATATAAATTTAAGCCTGCATAAAGAAATTGCCATTTCATTTTTTTTACTTTCTACTTAAAAGTTTTTTAACTTGATTATATGGAATTTTATAATGCACCTAATCTATATGTTTTTAACTCTACTTTGATTATAAACAATATGCTTATGTTTATAGATTAATTAAATTGTTACTATATGTCACACTATTTTTGGATAGTTAGCTTGTACAATTTTTTTTGAAATAAAAATTACCATAACTATAAAAAACTTTATTATAATTTTAAAATCGTTCTTCATTTTATTACATTTCCTGCTTTACAGTGATATTGTTATGGGAAATAACTTGTCAACTTTATATTCTCAATCGTTCTTGCTTGGATTATGAGGAAGTTTTATTAGCATTGATTTTTTTTCGTCTGGGTTGAGACCCTGTTTTCTTGGTACATCTTATATGCTGATTCTCATATTAATAGTATGCATTATTTTTTATTCAAGAACTCTAAAATTTTTACACATTTTCAGAATTTTAGTGTTTGCTTCCCTCTTTAAACCCAATTAAATCTTGCAGTTCATAATTCTTGTCTAACATCTTAACTGAATGCAGATCTTATTAAATTATAGCTTTATGAACAAACTTTTTTAACTCTACTTCTCTCCTTACTTTGGGCAACTCAAAATATGTAATACCTTCTTTAAATGGTATGTGTTTAAGTAGTTATGTCTAATTTAAAAATAAAAAACTAATCAGATAAATGATTTAATAAATTAATTGCTCTTAAAAATAAGATTTTTTAGACCTGTTAGGAGTGAATTGTATCCTATAAAATAGAATATCAGCCAGAAACATTAAAAAAAATCATACCCTGTTCCTTGACTTTATTTGTAACATGTGTTACCTTGTAAGATGTCTTCATTTAGATCCGAAAGTGTCAAGATCTTTTTATATGTCATGTACATTGCTATATTACTAGTACTGAGACAACGCTCAAGGAATAGCAGGTCCTCAATAAAAAGGTGTTGAATGAATGAAGAAGACCATAGGCAAAGATTCTATCAACACTAAGATAGGCTGTGGGTTGGGACCCAGGAAGAGGAGAGAGAGACAGAGTGGGGAGATATTGAAAAAGGAGGTGATAGAAATCTCTTCATCTTCTATTTAGTATTTAATCTGTATATCAGCAGTTTAGGGAAAATAATAGCTGCAGAATATGCTTCCATAAGGTTGCAAATATGGACGATACAGTCTTCCTGAGAAAGTTACGTCAGAGGTTTAGTCTCATAATTCCAATCTCAAAATATCACTGGGGCCTGAGGTAACTAGCAGCCAGGAACACTATCAGATCCATACACAAGATCCAAAGACCGTCTCATGTCCTGGTCAATGGACATGACCTTGGCACCCTTGAGCAATCTCAGATACTTCTATTGTATACATTCTGTATGTAAATGCATTCTCACTGTGGCACTTACAAATATAACTCCAAATTTATTTGCACATATCTGGTGATGTGTAGAGAGCTGAGAACTTGTTTTTTGTTTTTTTAGTTATATGTTATTATTTCCTACCTGTCTTCCAAGCCTCTGGCACAGTAACTAGTGTATAAAGAACTCAATCCCTGGATCAAATTTTCCATTATATTTAAAAATATGTACCTAAATAGACTGTTATTAGCAGTAAATTATATTTTCAGTATCTCATTGAAAACTTACGATGCTATTTTAATCACTTTCTGTATATCAAACTAACCTATGCAAAGTCCCTCAAAACCATCCTTAAAGCTTTACGCTTCTGGTTTAATCATTATCTGGCTGAGCATAATTTGATTTACAAATGTATCCTGCCATTCAAAGAAAGAGATAACAAAAATAGGGAAAAGCAATTTTTTTCATAAAGCTTTACTACATTTTTTAAAATGCAAACTTGACAGACTGAAAATATCCCAACTGTGCTTGTCTCCATGCATAATGGCTTTATGCCACTTTTATGTTTGGCAAAATTTCTATAGAAATCACAAACCAGCTTTATCTCTCAACTTTCAAACATACCTTGAGTAAAATGTGCTGAAGTAGTAAACCTACTTTAACTTCTGTGAAGTATTTCCAGTAAGTACTCAAAATGCAGAACGTCATCTGGTTCTCTAAAGCCTACTAACTGCTCTGATATTAACATAAATAAAAACACAGTTTTATTTATATAACCAAAAGAAAAATGAATTAAATGCAAGTTCATTTTACAATAATAGCTGACACGTGCCAAATTTGCCATGTGCCAGGCAGTGCGTTAAAATCTTAACGGATGAGAACACTGAGTGAAGCTTAGGGAGTGGAAGGGTCTCACACATTTGATGGGGTCTGAAGTCAGGCAATTGCTCAGTAGGCTGGGAGGGGACGAGAAGGACAGGAAAGCTACTAAAAGAAAAACCAACCCCCTCCAAAAACTAAACAGCAGCAAACCAGCAAACAACCCCTTCTAGGGACTTCAATAAATCATTTTTCTTTTTTTTTGTCTGTCATCTGTCTCTCTTTCAAGTACAAAGTCAAATGCAGCCAGCCTGTAATAGAGTGCATCTTTCCATTGGTTGAGGAAGGAGAGGAAGACTGGGGCTTAGGGATACGTTTGAGTAACCCTACGTTACAAAAATGCCATAATGTTTGGCCAGTATAAGTTATAGCACCTTAAAATTCACACATTATGCCCCCTTAAGATTTGCCATAAACATACATTGTGCCTTTTGGAAGCTCTTCCTTCCCACCAGAGTACAGACACAGTATAGATATTAAAGTTTTTCAAAGTGAAATTGTCCAAGATTTAATTTAGTTCATGTATATTCTCTCAATAGGAAATTCTGTATTTTATAATGATAACATATGAAGATATATGCATAATAAAATTTTGGATATGAAAATATTATGACTAATTTTTGTTATTATGTAAACTCATAACTTACTGATTTTTTATTTCAATTTTACATGGTATATAATATTATGAGTGGAAAATGAGTAAAAATTTTGTTTTATATATCTATTGCACTTATTCATAGCTTTTATTTTTTCCAACCATAGAAAGATTCTTTATTAACTATTCATTTTATGCTTCCTTTAATTTTTTTTTGTTTGTGTTGGAATAACTTTATATTTACAGAAGAGATATAAAAGTAGTATGCAGAGTACCTATGTATTCTTCACAAGTTTTCTTTAATAATAATAACTTCCACAAGTTACTATTACCATGGTACATTTGAAAAAACTAAAGTTAATATTGGTATATTACTATTAACTATGGAGTCTATCTGCATTTCATGTTTTCCCACCAATGTGTTTTCTTTGTGTAAAGAGTCAATCCAGGATATATTGCTTTAACATACTATGATTTGCTTTATAGATTTGTAATATAAATTTTAAAAGTTGGTTGTTCATATTTTATTTTTACTAATACTCTTTTTACTTTTTAAAATTACTTCCCAAAATTTATTATGATAGCAGTACTTTCATATATATTATTACATTGTATATTACATATTTATATATAGCTTATATATTAATGATAATTTATTATATTTAATATATAGATTACATATCACATATACTGTACTTTTTGCACAGATACAGTACAAATAAACATAAATATAAAGGCTTAAAAGTCAAACAGTAAGTGCATATTTTTAACTTTGTGAAATTCTAATTTTTAAAGTTATAAATATAAATGTTTATTTAGTTCCTGTTCCATAAAATATAGTAAAATGGAGTTATATTCTCTTTTAATAGTATAGCATATCATTGTTTAATGTCATAATATAGAGGAATGTAATGAGTATAAATTTACTTTTAAATTTTCAAAACCATTTTAAGCAAATGAAGGCATTATTTAAAGGTGTTCTTCATAAAAAATTAGATTCATTTAAAAAATAATTAATTGTAACTTTGTGGTTAAGTTTATAAATACAACAGCAGACAATCTGCTTGGAATCCCAGTATTATCATTTACAGGTAATCTTGGAAAAATTAGTTAATCTCTTTAAGCCTTAGTGTCCTTAGCTGTAAAATTGAATTAAGTATAGTATCTACTTTATGGGATTTTGGAAAGATTAAAGTAGTGAATTCAAAAAGAACACTTAAGATAGTGATTTGTAAATAATAAGTACTATTAATTATCATTTTAAATATCAATTATATGTAAATGCTATTATTGCTCAATTATTTATATTATCAAAACATTTTTACATTACCTTATTTGCTATCTCAAATATGTTATTTTTCATTCTTTACCTCACAACCCTGAAAGTAAATTAAATTGATATTTAACTGAAACAATATTATATTCATGAAATTCCTTAATAATCCTCTGAAAAACTTCATTATGTACCAACATGAAAAAACAGATTTCAAATTTCTACATAGTAGTGTTTAAAAAGACTCATTAAATTGCTTTCTTTTAAAAGTCCCAATTATTAAAACTTTTCCTGTACAATGGTAAGTAGTATTATGTTTCAGGCTTAGCAATTTTTAAAATAGAATCAATATTTTTTTTAAACTACACAGCAGGGAGAATCTTTAAAATGTTTTTCAGTTCTATAATTCCCTTCAATAAAATTATGGAAATCCTAAACAGAGAGAGACTTACATGCGTGTTTATTCAAGCTCTAGAGAGATCAGCAAATTTATTCTGCTTATGTTAGACTTTTTTGTTTGTTTATTTTATTCTTTTTCCACTTTTACAAATAATCACTCTGTAATTCATGGCAAGGATGAAAGAATAAGTAGGGCAACTTCTGGAGAACATTTTCTCGTAAAAAGTCAGAATAGACTTTTTTTTAAAAAGTTTAATCTTCCACTCTTCAAACTATAATACGTATCTTATTGGAAAACACCTTTAAGCGATTTGAGTGCATGGTGTTATCATTATCTATAATTGCATTAACAATTGTTAATTATTTAATTGTTAATTGTTAATAATTAACAATTAACAATTGCATCAGAAAAGTGAAAGAGTAAAATAATAATCCTAAAATATAATGATAATCTGGTCTTTAAATTGAAGATCACAGTAAAAAATCACTACAGGTATGAAATACTGATTTGAGAGGAACATATTTATCAAGGAACCCGAAAGGACAGTGTGGAAGTTGTAATAATTCGGGCAAAAGGTGATGAAGGAATTCAGATGTGTTTAAGAGGTGACTTGGTAACTAGTATTTGCAGAGTGTAGAAAAAGGGAAAATACAGACTGTGTGCAAAGATTCAAATCTGGTTTCATCTTTGATCCAGAGAACAAAACCTGAAGTTGATATGGACATGAATTTCAATGGTCTTCTGAAGATCACTTTGCTGATCTTCCACTGAATTATGAGAGTAGAATGCTGTGTTTAAAATGTTTAAAAATATGGTCATGTATTTAGATGATGGAATTGTATATTTCTTGAAACTGAAAGAGTTCATAAAGAAAGATGTGAACTGGTTGAGGATACAAGAATTTAGAAGGGCTTTGAGGGTTGTTGAATGTTTAGACTAGACTTTGAAGAAAACTGGAGAGGTTTTCATTAAACCTACATAAAAAGACTGTTAAGAAAGACTGAACACTTAAATAAAGTTTAAATTCATAAATTTTATAACTCTAAGCCGTGCAAGTTCTTACTTTTCTCTAGAGTGTTTAACATACCAATTATTAAAGTAGAAAAAAAGTTTAGGATTGTGTTCAGCAAAAATAGAATGTTAGAAATATATAGATATTTTATATACATGTATACTTATATGTATACATATGTTTAAATACATATATACATACACAAAGTAATCATTTAATCATTTTCTGAGGGATTTACAAATGTACACATGAAATAATCCAAAATATTTTAGTCTTGTTTCCTACTCAAAGCACTCATTTATGGATATTCAATATGAAAAATCATATTGCCTTTTGAAAAATAATTGAACATTTGCTCTACAAACTTGGGAAACTTATACATAAAATAAAAAGAAGTCTTAAGTGACAAGACCATATGTTAATATATTCTGTAAGTATACCAGTCTGATATAAATGGAGACTCAAAATATTATAATCACAAAACATAGTCATTATATAAAATTTAAGAAAATTTACTAAAATATTTTCTTATAAAATGAATATACTATGTCAAGCAAGAAATAAAGATTATACTATGAAAACCTGTTGAATTAGAATGCAAGAGTAAGAAGTGAATACCCATCAGAACTGAGAACTCTTATTTGCCTGGGACTGTAAGTTACTGATGTTTATATTTTTTTGTAAGGGTTAAATACAATAAACAAATTTAATCTTTTATTAAACATTAAATTATTTGTATGCTATAAAGGGAATGCAAATATTTTTTAAATGGCAAAATTTAAATGAAAGGCATGCTGTCATAAATATAATGTCCCTTTTTTCTATGGGTCAAATTCAAAAAAATTATAATTGTCAAAGCATTATATATCTATTTAGAAAAAAGCTACTAATCAGGAATGCATCTGAAGACAATAAAGTCAGAGGCAGTACACAAATCTTTTTCAAATGCATCAAGAATTGGTTATTTTAATTAATAAGCACTTTTAAAATATTCATTGCTAAGAATCAGGTCTGTTAAGATTCACTTTATCCACAAATCTGTAGCTATCTATCAATAAATCCATAAATCATAGCACTATGTCTCTCACTATGAACACTACAAGAGTAATGAACCCATTTTTATTGCCTTCAAAAATCTACCATTTAAATTCAAGGAGGTAAAAAGGCACAATATACGAAGCATACAGGTTCATCTTACAGCCTCATAAATATGTGGAGAACACAGAACAAAATAACAAACGTGCTGAGAAATTAAAATATGAACACTACAGATTTAGGGATAAGCTTAGGTGCATTGTTTGAGTCCAGAGAGGCTCTGTTGAGCTACAGAGAGCAACAGAGACAAGTTTCAATTCATAGGAAGGACTCACATTTTAAAAAGTTGGTTAAAATTGACTGTAAATTCTAAGGAGAAACCTCAATATTTTCTAGTAGGTCCACAATATTTTTTAGTATCAGACCTCTATGGAACATGCTTAGACATAGTAAGTCATAATTCATATTCCCCAGAGAAATGAGAAATGAGAATCCCCATAGGTAAAACGAGAAAGGCAACTTTGAAGACTAAGTTTGTCTCATCTTTCAAATTTGTACTAATGTGAAATGGGTTATCTTTACCACTGAGATAATTCTGTTCTTAATTGCTGCTATTGGCATTTTCATGAATGTGGCATTATTTATATGATTACACTAAGGAAAGAGAAGACTTGAAAAACAAATAAATAGAAATAGGAAATACCTTGAAATTTACTTCTAAAGATTCATGAATAAGTGAATGACACTTATGTGAATAGGGAGAATGGACATGAGAAAGGCACTAGATAATTAAAAGAAGAAAATTGATGAGAAGGCTATGAATAAGTGAGTTCATATAAAAGTATAAATTTTCCTAATCATATATTTTTGCACAGATTGGTATTGTCTAATCTCACATTTTTGCAGGTTGGCATTGGCCTATAAGTGTATTAAATGTATTGTTAAGCATAAATATGCTAAGGTGGAACATTGCAACTGAGCTGCCTAATGCCATCAACACTTTTTTCAGTGTTTAGCCGAGGACTTCACTTTGCTTGGATAAGCAATGGGCAGACACATCCTGGCGACACAACGTGATAATGAGCACTGAGGACAGCCTTAAACCAATCACGTTTATGCCCCAAAATGGTTGCCAGATAAAATATGGGATGCTAAATTAAATTTCATGTTCAAATATATCTACATATAGATGTATATCTGATACTTATATCGATATCTGTATCAGTCTACATCGGTTTGGATATAGTATGCTTGTGGTGTGCCCATAAAATATATTTAAATTGAAAATATATGTTTATCTATAATTCAAGTTTAACTGGGTATTCTGTATTTTAATTTGATAATCTGGCAATCTTAGTCCTAGAATACTTAGCAAAGAAGAAGAATGAAATTTTATCCTTCCTTCATATGTTAGCTTCAGGCAATTTAAGATGCTTCCTAAGCATCTTCCTCGATTCTGAATTTCTATCAGAATAAGTTTGGAGATTACTAAATGTGACTTAGCGGAAGAGTCAAAGAGAAGTTATTAACATTGCTGAGTGAGCACATGAACAACCCACAATAGGCTTTCACTGCCACAGGCAAAACTAGAATGTCAGGCCACGTCTCTGCCATGTATTAGATTTCAACCGCAGACCACAGAAGGGCAGTGGTGAAGTAGCACATGCTGTGCAGGACAGGAAATCTCAGCTCCAGATCATAATGCTTAGCTGCTTTCACTACATTTTTAATAAAAATGATGTAGAGCCGCATTTTTGTATGTTTATAAGAGGATTGGTATTTCATAGAACCAAAGAATTGTTTAATATATGTATTTATGACACGCCAGTCAGCATTGTTTTCCAGATGATATGTATGGCTACATTGAGATTCTGTTGTCATCATAGGAGGAAAGAAAGAAGAATCCTACAGCTTACTGCCTTCAGAAACAAAGTTGGCCAGCTTCATTCCCTAAATGTATAATTAGCATCAAATTTTAAAATATTTTTCTTAAAATAAGAAAATCTGTTATTAAACAAATATGAAACAATAAAGGCAAATATCAGAACCGCAATCAAATCATTGTGTTATTATCAGTTAATCTTCTCTCCCACATTTCAGAATCATGGAGTCACCACTTCTACCTGATCAAAATGAAATAGAATCTTTTTTTTTTTTTTTGTGCAGGCCTGTCTATCTATATTTTTTACTGCAGTTTAGGCCATCATCATCTTACATGTGACTTATATTACTGTCTCTGAAAATTGACTCTTCTGATTATGTCTGGAAATCATTACATAATCCAATTAATTTTTTTCAAAATGAGACACAGCAATTAATATAGTGCTGGATATACTGTTGGACACACAATTTTCTTCAGTATAAGCTTTCAGCTTCCATTGTTTATTCAATGACAGCTAACGTGAGTGTGGCCAAAGAGCTACGCCATACTGAATTGTAAGTAACATCATTTTCATTATCATTATTATTGAGTCACATTTGTTTACAAAATAATTTAAAGAAATTAATAAGACAGCATTGTTAGTAATCTAGGAATTTAAAATATAAAACTTAAAAAAACAACACATAAATATAAAACATAAAAATTAATAAAACAAAAGAAAAGTATATTTTATATAGCCTCTAACTTCAGTAATACCCAAATTTGAATTTACCAGGGGCCATTATGTATTAGGAATAATTTCAGAACTAAATAATTATATGGATATTCATTATCTTTATAAAAATCCTAATAAATCTCTTTTGACAAAAGTGAGATTGATCTTTTTTACATTTTTATTGGATTTTAAATCTTCTGCAAGAGTCAGTCAGTATTAATGTAATCATTGAATGAAGTGAAATCTAAATACTGTACATGAAAAATCTTAAGTTTTATTTTAACACAGTGTGACTTAGCTTTAGTGGAACCTATGATACCAATGAAATATAAGAAATGTCTTAAGCTCATAAATTAGTGAATTGCTTTTCTTTCCAAAAAGTGGCTGATCTAGTCCAAAGATTAATGATAAATAATTAAAATTGTGAGCTATATTTATAAACTAACTTGTTAAAATTTAGCAGATAAATAATTTTAACATAGGTATTAACAACAAAAGCAGAATCCAATTGTTAGATAAATTCCTAAGTAAGCTAGTGGTACTCATTATCTGATATGGATATATTTTGTGCTTAAAATAAATGAGAATTTATTATATTAAATTTATGCTGGTTAAAAATAAATTCTATTTTCCCATTTCTACTTATCTTAGATAAAAGAACATTAAGATGTTCACTAAATATATGAGTACAATCGACTTCACATGTAAAAAGTTATTCTAAATGTATTTAAAAACCCATTATTAAATATGCTTGTTTAAATGTATGTTTCAAAAGATGATAGAAAACTGTTTTGTTTTGAAAACATTTATACATTTAAAAGATGTTTAGTCAAATATTTCATACTTGTATTTCTATTTATAGCTTCCTATGTCTTCACAGACAAACAGAAATGGTTAGAGTGCAACTTTTTCACTCTTTGAAAACTAACTAAATTTTGCAAAGGTTATTGTTGAACTAGCTTTAAAAAATTGCTAACTAGGAAAAGATACTGAAAGTGTAAAAGATATAAAAATATATTAAAAATAGATTCCTGTGTGAAACTGGGAGAAGGATTTCAGTTTATTCATATAAGCTCTCAGTAACTATGTAATCTTTTGTGAGCTTGTCTAAAATGAAATATAAAAACTTTTTCAGGTTAATTCATCAGAAATACACCCTTTTTGATTCATGATTTTTATTGGAAAAAAGTGATTCACTAAATGGAAGCTTCCATTTAATAATGTCAAAGTTTCTTATGTCTGTGACAGAAAAAAATATTAACATATATATGTTGACTAATTCATAGGCCATTTGATATTTTATATAATTTTATTTTATTTCTTGTCATAATTTATTTATCGAATAAACATTATCTACGCCGTCTCCGTCATTATGCTAGGAGATAAGGAAAATCATAGTCAAAACATGATGTTGCCCACGAGAAATTATAATTCAAGTCATTGTTTTTTGTTTCTGACCTTGGCTCCACAGCTGTGCTTAAATGAAGTGATTCGGTAGAATGAGTAGCACCAGGAGAAATAAAGGCAGGGTCCTCACCATTGCAATCTAATAAAGGACTTAATACAGGAGGCTGACCTGTGACCCAGTCAACCTGAGCCTAGTTCAATAACGCTGCCAGGCATTCCCAACACAAGTAAACTATGATAGTGCAGGAAGCGGGGAGCCCTTGAAGGTCCGTGTGTATCATCTCCAGTAGCTGGGAAAAGGAAAACCTTGAGACTGTGAATTCATTTCAAGGCCTAGAAGGGGCAAGGAGATGGGTCCACAGTGCCCAAAGAAATGCCCTAAAACGACTTTGGTTAATTGCCTGCCTCCTGTCATGTATGCAAAATGAACAAATAGAGTCTGGATCAAGAAAAAGATTCGGGCTAACAGACTCTCACCCATACCTACATTTGGGTAATCACATCTCTCTGTGAGAAGTGGGCAACCCCTTTACTCATCAATCAAAATGTAACTTCTTCACCCCCACAGTACCAGCTATAGAAGTCCTCAGAACAAAGGACCTGCTTTCTTGGCTCTTTGCCACATGTTGGACCCCTGGCCATGGCGGTTTCTGGCCACCAGTCCACTGGCCACCACTTTTGGCCACCTGGCATTTGGCCACACGGGTGTTGGTCACCTGGCTTCTGGTCATCCTGCCTTTGCCACCCCCTCTCTAGCCACCCTTGCGTTCACTTTCCCATTAGAGCTTAGCACTAATAAACTTTGCGTGCACGCTAGTAGGCTGACTGACCTGTAATTCTTTACTGCATCCGCACAAAGGACCAAATTTTGGGAGTTTCTCCTGAAACAGAAGTGCTCTAACAATGGGATGTTTGCTAATGCCTAGAGAAGAAAAAATAAATATGAATGAGTTTGTGTTCTGTTCGTACATTTGGTTGGAGGACTTTTTCTTTTCTTATAACGCTTTGGGCTTTTGTTCTTGATATCTCAGCACAAATAAGGTTGTTTAAATATGATCCCTGAGGAATAGTTACAATTCCATTCTTGAAAAAACATGTCAGTAGAACATTGACTTAAGAATATTAAACAAGTAAATACTTGTTTTTAAAAATATTATGGAATCTTCAAATTACTTTTTTTTAAATTTATTTTTTCAAATGCATTTGTCTCTGCCAACCCCCCACCACTTTCCCTTGCCCCCTCCTTCCTTCCCTCCCTCAGCTCTTCCCCTTTGGTTTTGTCCATGAGTCCTTGCTATATGTTCCTTGACTTTCCCCTTCCCTTCCTTGCCCTTGCCCCCCCTCCCTCCTTCCCTCTTGTCTCTGTTGATTTCTTTTCCTTTCAGTGTTGCTGGTCTTATTTTCCTTGCATCTTTGTATTGTTCGTTAGGTTCCGCTTATAGGTGAGATCATATGGTATTTGTCTTTACACAGAATTCTGTCTAGTGTACATGGTAAATGGTATAGCAAAATTCATATGTATGGAGTATCCATCCATATGATTTCCCCAGTCTCATCAATTGGATTAAGGTTACTTTTTCTTTTAGTGTAGGACATCCTGTAAGATTGGCTAGGTTTACACTTTATGGTAGTACATTATCAATAGCTATTATTTTGAGCAAATACTAGGACTCATCCTTTTCTGAGTTGGTAATCCTTTTCTGAGAAAACCATATAACTGTATTTGAAAACATTCCATAATAATATTTTACATTTACTATTGCACTGTACTGGAAAAAAGTAGTTTTAATGTGTTGGTTTTGGTCTTTATAATAATCTATGAGCTACAAATGACAGGTGCCATCAGGAGCTAATTAGTAGTCAGTCACATGTGGAGTCTAATGAAGAAACTGAACTAACAAACAAAATAGAGACAGACTCACATAGAGAGCAGACTGACTGCTCCAGGGAGGGTGAGGGCGGGTTAGGGTGCAGAGTGGTTTAGCGAAAAGAAAAAAGGACTCATGGACATGGACAACAGAGTGGCGATTTTGGGGCGGGAAGGGAAGTATAAGGGAGATGAATGGTAATGGGAAAAATGCAATACAAATAAATTTAAAACGAAAAGAGTCTAAGAGAGATCTCAAGGGTGTTAGTGTAAAACTGGATGTAATTAAGTGTTTTAATCATGGTGAACAAAATAAAGACATTGTGCATGTATTGAAAAAAAAAAGAGAGAGAAAAGAAAATAAATACCAGAAAACATACTTTTCTAGGCTCGGATGACTTGGAGGCGACAAAGCTACAATGGAGAAGTTGTTCATTTCCAGTTATTTTTGCCCATTAACAAGTGAATATTTCAAATATTAATAAATAGATTCATTATACTATTTATTTATAATTATGGATTACTCTATAATTTTGACACTAGTATTGGCAATTTAGTTTCATAAGAACTATTTCACCATGGCCATTTATGTACTTGGCAAATTCCAGAATGACTATATAGACATCAATATGATTATGATCACACATTACTTACAGGATTACAGGTAGCTAATTACTTCTATACGCTATTAAGTTTCCTTCATCTTACTTTTATAATTCCCATCTCTTTTGAATGCTATGAATGTTGGGGACCACTTTGTGTGGAATCGAGAATCGCAGCCCCGTGCGACACAGGCCTTGAAAGGGGCCTGTAAGTCTTGGCCAGAATGCTGGGAACGCTGGGGAGCAGATAAGACCCGAGGCTAGCACCGAGGTTTCCCATGGTAAACCTGGCCTAAAGGATGCATTATGGCCACCGAAGTTTGCTCCGCTTTGTACTGCCCTGATAAGGAAAAACCAAGTGTTTATTCTCAAAGCAGAGGAGAAGATTCTTGAGCCCCCGAACCTTGGCTTAATGACCATCTGGCATCAATATGTCTAACAGACCCTAACCCAAGGCTGATCTTTATTGTGATCAATAGGCTTTGGATATGAATTGATAAGCTTTGCATGTATGTTGTATACCCCTGTACATATCGTTCTCAAAAAAAACCATTTTAGTGAAGGGCTCGGGGCATTCTCCACTAGAGGGAATCGCCACCCTTTTCTCCTGACAGGCAAATTTTATCTGGAACAACTTATTTCTTCATCCACGATGGCAGGATGGCTCCACGGGATGGGGACTCCCACAGTTACTATTGTTCTCCAAATCATTCTTACCTAATTTGCAGCATTTCCTATTTTATTCTACAATACTGTCAACTAGAAAAAATCTCAATCAGAACAAAGAGATATACACATGATATGCCATTATTGAACAGGAATATTTTATAGATTGAAAGTCTTTTTTCTTCCACTTTAACATATTATTTAATATATATATATTATATAAATATTTAATAATGTAGTGTTATATACACAAATTCAAAATTATAAAACATATTTCTTTTAAAAAATTTTATATTTATTGAGCCTATTAAATATGGTGCCATATGTTGTAGTCCATGGATAAAATTTAATTTTGAATATTAAAGTTTGTGTCTTTTCTTTTACCTTAACATTCTTAACTTTTTATCTATTTCAAATATTACACTACTTCATGAAAACAAAATTAAGATAATGGTATATATGCCTGGATAGACCTATCACTTTGAAAGCCTTTATAAAGTATGTAGACTGTAATTGTTTTCATGGATTAAATTAATGACTTAAGCAGTTGGTGTTCAGTGAGACATTGACTATGAAAAATACAGAGAAGCAAGTCAGGGACATAATTTCAGTTGGCGACAAATAGAGCAAATAGATGATTTCAGAAAAACATGCTGCTTCATTGGATATGTTGAGTAACATAAAGAGAATTAAGAATACTTTATATTTGACCCCCTTTATTATAATCAATAAACTTAATTTTTAAAAAGATATTAAAAGAATAATTAGAGTTTTTAGACTTGAATGATTGGGTGGGTAATTGTGCTGCTTACTGAGACAGAGAAGATTAAAAAACATTCAACTCTGGTGATCATGAAGAGGGGAAAGGGAGGCAGATATAAAGTTCTACTTAGGTCATGTTAAGGTTGGATGTTTATTAATGAATAAGTCAAAAACATCTGTCAACTGTAGCTCATTGTTCCAAACTAGATGGCAAAGATAAGTATCTGAAATTGCCAGTAATTTCTGGAAGAAAAGAGCTTTCAAACACAGAAAGACTCAATATTAAATTGGCAGAGAGTGACATTCCATGAATCTAAAACTTGGAACCATAATTTTTAAAATTTATTTGCATATAGTGTGGCTCACTTTCATCAGGTTATTTGCTATTCACTCCTATAGAGTCATATCTTAGAAGGAGACTATATCTATGCTCTGTACCCATAGATTCTAGGACCTAGTATATTCTGATCAATAAATGTTATTGACTAAGTAGCTACTAAGCATGGTCAGATGCAGTTAAACTCAATGTGAAATCTTTAAAAAAAACAACCTTAAAAACAAATTTTTACTGTAGATTCATGCTATTTTTATCAAATATCATGTAATACACAAAATACCTTATTCTATCCTATTATCTAATAGGTTGTGAGTTTCAAATTTGTTCTAACTTTTTTTCAGTCTGACCCTACACTTTACTCTTTTCAAATACCTACAAAACATATTCAAAGGCAGCTGTCAGGTATTTTAGAGTGAATACAAAAAATGAAATTGAATACAAGAAAAGGAATATGTTACCTTAGATTTTAAGCCATACAATTTTCTCCAAAATTATGGTAATTAAAACACTTGCACAGGTTTAACAGTGCAGAATAAGAAATAGAACAGTTTTTATATCTTTACGCTTATTATCGTAATGATTAAAATGAATGCACAAAAGTATTTGCTGTATAGTTACACACCATAGCTGAGACTAAATGATTAAAAAGAAAAGGTTACCTCTTTCAGGATGGTATGTAAATTAGTACTTTGTAGTTATGCCAACAGCAATACTTTTTTAAATCATTTTTTATTTTTCAATTACAGTTGACATACAATATTATATTAGTTTCAGGTGTACACCTCAGTGATTAAACGTTATATAACTTACTAAGTAACCTTCCCAATCAATCTCATACCCATTTGACACCATACATCTTTAATAGAATATTATTGACTCTATTCCCCATGCTGTATTTTATATCCATTTGACTATTCTGTAACTACTAATTTTTATCTCTTAGTCCCTTCACCATTTTCACCCATCCTCCAAATTCCCCCTCACATCTGGCAACCATCAAAATGTTTTCTGTATCTATGAGTCTGTTTCTGTTCTGCTTGTTCATTTATTTATTATCATTTTATCATTCATATTTTTTATCTTCTTTTTCCCTTGTTCTTAAAGAGAACCCTTTATCATTTCATATCATACTGGTTTGGTGGGGATGAAACTCCTGTACCTTTTTCTTATCTGGGAAGCTCTTTATATGTCCTTTGATTCTAAATGATAGATTTGCTAGGCAGAGTAATCTTGGTTGTAGAAAAGCACCCTTTGCATTTTATTGATAAAAATTAATATCTAAAACTCAACATAGGTGGGGAAAAAACTCAACACAGGCAACCTAAAACAGTAAGATTAGATAACATAAAAGTTAAACTGCTAAAACAATTATTATAAACAAGTGATGCAGAGAGATCTGACCAGATCACTGGGGAAGAGTAGGGAAGGGCCAGAGGAGGAGGTTGCCAGAGGCACTGGTAAACAGGCTAGGACAAGGCTGGCTGAGAAGCTTAACATCTCTCCAGTGCATGGAATTATGAGCCAGAAGATTTAAAATAAAAGCAGGCCAGAGTCTGGCTTTCTGTCTCTCTTCCTCAAGGATGCCTGTATGATCGTGTTGCTGCTGCCTGCATTCCCCAAAGGATGGTATTTTGGATGGGAGAAGAATCTCCTAGGCACAGCCTAGGATTGGGCTGGCCTGGCAGAGGGTGGCAGAGTTATTCTTCTTTGGGTGCTCTGGAGGCGATGGGATCTGAGGCAGAAACTAGCCATTCTTCCAAAATTGTGTAGCTTTTGTATCTTATGTTATTTTAATTTATAAATTCATTTGATAGAAATAAGATAATTAAGAGCTCATGGGGGGAATGACAGGGGCCCTCAGGAATTAGATTTTAGCCTTAATTGATAGGCTTAAGTGATTAAAGCTGTAACTAAACAGTTAAATATTTTAGCCTTAACTGATAGATTTCAGTGACTAACGCATGTAGAAAGCTGTGATTCCAAAACTGTAGCCTTTGACTAAAGACTCCTTTCCTTTATCACCAAAACTTTGCCTCCAGAATTTTTCCTAGAGGGTGGCGGTGGGCAGCAGGACCCCACTTTTGTTCAGTAACATAAGCACAAAATGGCAACTATATAATTTGAAAGATGTTGCTTTATATCTAGAGGGAAAATAAAATTCTGGTTAGTTGTACACTAAAACAGAAGCTATTTTAATACACAATTAGCATTTTGTTTTTAAAATATTAGCAGTTGGACTCAATGCAAAACCTATGATAAACAATATACTATTAACTATATTACATAATGGGCAGCTGCCATTACTACCTTCAGTTTGTACATACATTTGAATTTCCATTTGAAATTCAAATAGAATGAGATCAGCATTCAGAATTTCAATATCCTTACCCAAAGAGAGATCAGGCTTTTGTATTCACTTCCAGGGAAGTAATCCCTAAATCTTTGGAAAGTTCTGCTTGATAAGTGTCTTTCTTTGGCCAGGGGCTGGTGGCCATGCTAGGTAATCTAATGATATGATTCATGATGGAGGCATTGGATCTTGCAGTTTTAGCTCTACATCCAGAGGAGTTAGACCCTGAAGTTGACCACATGGGTGGTCCACCACCTTTACATGACCCAGTTCTGGCAAAGGGTCTAGACACCAAAGCTCCAGCGATCCACGTTGGTTGCAATATTTTGTGAGTGTTGTCAAACGACCTCACCGGAAAAGTTAACATTGTCCCAGACACTAGTCGGAGAGAACTGAAAGTTTTGTATGGACATTACTTTCCTGGAATGCCTCTTATACCTCTTCTCTTGGATGATTTTAACCTGTATCCTTTCATTGAAATAAACTGTAACTGTGAGTATAACAGCTCTCTCTGAGTTCAGTAGTCCTGGCAAAATATCAAAATTGAGGGTGGTCTCGGGAACCCAAAAGTTGCATTTTGTAGCAGAGATGGTGGTCTTGAGGACACCTGAATTTGCGATTGGTATTAGAAGTGAGGGTAGTATTACAGATTTTTCCTAATTTTGAAAATATCTAAATTACTTTAATTCTCATATTTATAAGGGTATACTTTTGTATAATATTTATTAATTATATCCATTGGTCACTTCAGCAATGTACTGCTGAATTAAGTATTATAATTAAGCCCATTTTACAGATAGGGCAACTGAAATGGCTAAGTAATTTGTACTCTGTCATTGTGGTGGATATTACCTATATTAACTTAATGATGTCATTGATGTTGCACATAATAAACATTTCTGAGTTAATAAAAGTGGAATATAAGACATATACTATTACTGAATTTTAACTTTACAAACAAAAATACTAAAACTTTAACAGAGAAACTCTTCTCTTGCCCAAATAAGCAAAATAATATATGACTCAACTCTGTTTCTAAAACATATTTTATTAACTTTTCTGAGGTTTTACTTATTTATAAGGAAATGAAATTTTAGGGAAAAAATAGAACTCTGGTGTTATGTTTGGGAAACAGAAGGTTTGGCTTCTGAAATACTCTGTGTATTGAGACCTGTTCTCCAGAGTCATCAGCAAGTCAGAGAGCAGACTTTGTATGGTATCCAATAAATGTATTGCATAAGCAGCAAATATCAAGATGTAGATACTGGTACTTCTTAACATCCTCCTTAACTCCCTCATTTCCCTTGTTTATGGAGATCTCATGAAGCAGTTGGGTATTTCTCGAAAACATTCACCTGGTTTTAATCACATTTAATTTCTCTACCAGGATTCACATGAGCCCTATTCTGAAGGAAGGTAACCAAGAGAGTCTTAAAATATATAATACATATGAAATTTTACTTACAATTTGACTGAGGGTCACTAATCATGGCACTAATGCAGCACAATTGGAGACTATGAGTCCCTTGAAAAATTGACATTAAAAAGTGTAAAATAAGTGTCAGGATTCATTTCCCAAGACATGAACACAATTATTAAAGACTGTTGTTTAACATACAGAAAAATAACAAGTGATATGACAATTGTGTTTCATCTCCTATTTTAACAAATTTAAAAAACTGAGTTAATTTTATAAGGAAAATTATATTTGAATACAGCAGTAGATGTTAGAGAATGTTTTCACTGACTCTAATGTTATTCAGATAGTGATTACTTAAGTTTGACTTAAAAACGACTGGGGCATACAAGAACAGACAAAAAGGTTAAAACATTCGAAGTTTGAAAATGGGGGAAATGAAGTATTGGAACATTGAATGATAGGAAGTCGCTGTTTTATTTACTTATTTGGCAACACTGGCGCAATGAATATTTATGAATAGTATGTTTGGTAATCACACAAATAAGACAATTAATAGTGAATATTCTTAGTATTTAAGCTGTTTAAATCACATATAACTAAAACAGAGTAAATTGTTAATCTTACTTGGTGAATGAATGAATTTTTCTGAGTGTATAATCAGTTACATAATACCTTATAAAATGTGGCATATTAACCTAACTAAAGTAGTAAAAAAAAAAAACTTTCATTTTCTGTTCATATAACTATTTCCCATGTTAATCATGTTAGCTAAAATAAGACCTCAAGCTTTGAATTTAGTCAGCACAATAAAAAGTTTACTGGATCAAAATTCTTATTGTTTGTACAATAATCAAATTGCAGAATCATGTGTAAAACTTCAGACACATTTATTTTCTAATTTGAATTAATGCCCCCCTAATGAAAGATAATAAATGAATGATTTGATACCACAGTGTTAATTAAATTTTAATAAATAATTATTTTCATGTTTTTCTCTGTAGAAGTTTGTCTCTATGTTACTTATATCTGCAAAACATTCATGAAATTATGACAAACCCAGTTCTCTTTTACCCATAGTGATTTTTTAAAGTGTTGCTTCAATTTATTTTTAATTTTCATCATTCTGTTATGCACATTGTATTTCCTAAATTTTTCATGGACAAATGATTTTACAGTTACACTGAAGTCCTAGATTGAACCTCTTTTTGAATTTCACATATTATTTTGACAATTCTTTGGAGTACTTGCCAAAGATAGGGCTCTTTGAATCACCAGTCCTTTAGATACACGGAGGAAAGTGAAAGCAGTGAAAGGACTAAAATGAACACATTAATGCTAAATTGGTCAAGGGGGTGCAAAATAAAGTTATGTGCTGATTTACTACAATGCCACCGTGCCTTAGTAGGGTAGCCTTAGGTAATCTAATTTCCCTACAGAAGGATATCAGATATAATTTCATGTCAACATAGTCGATAAATTTTTAGTTTCCCAAAATTTGTAAAAACTGCTCCCACTGCTCCTGAATCTGGACAACCTGGATAGATAAGTCCAAGTTTATACATTTAGGGCCTTCATCCTAAATAATGTTCACCCATCAAAATCTCAAAGTTTTTTTTATCCTTCTTTTACTTCCTTGCCTCTAATGTCTATGGCTTTTTTCCCATTGTAATTTTCTTGTCATTAACTTTCTGTCTTTTTGGATCTAATTTTCTTATTTTTGAGTAAATATATTTGCTCTTCTCAAAAGCAGTTCTAGTCCCTTATCCAATTAATGCTTATTCAGGTCAAAGAGTTTATTCAACTAGGCTAAACAAATGGACTTTGTCACTCTGAAAATCAGTCTTCTGGGTGAATGCTTACTAAACCTTCGTTTTGATGTATTGCATGGAGCAAAAAAATTTGAAATAAGTATTAGAAAGAGCAATGGACAAATTTATTGATTAAAATAAAGTCTACACTGGGGTAATCAAATCATATATTTTATTTTAGTGTGGAGAGTCGTTAGCGATGATTATATAAAATGTGGCTAAAATAATAACACAAGGTTCTACAACAGAAATAACTAATGTGATTTTCATAATTTGATATAAATGTTAGCAAAACCTATAACAAACCTTAGGCTTAATGATAAATAAATGTTAAATACATTCTCTTTAAAACTGAGTGAAAAAAGCAAAGATGTGTGTTAACACCTAAGCTTTTTAATATACTACTGGGGGTCCTGGTCATCACTATATGGAAAAATAAGAAAAAAAAACACAAGGTCTACATATTAGAAGGGAAGAGAACTCATGATTTATAACTAATAAAATCATCTTACTAGAAAGTACATTCATCAATATTGAAGTAAAATGCAAAGTGATATCAAAATACCAAGTATCATTATTATACTACAAGTAATAGTAGTCTCAGCATACGTAATATATACTATATACATTTGCTTACTTATATTAAGTATAATATTAAGTATATTCTAGTACTAGAATATTAAGCACTGTATCCTTTATTTTCATAAGAGAATAGGTATTTTAAGTTCAAATCTAGCATGGATAAAATATCGAGCAAAAATATTATCAATAGAGTGCAATTGGCAAGGTTGACTCCGCCTCACTATCCTAAGATATTTGTAAGGCCATGATTGCACAGGATCACCCCTGTTGCCCTAGGCTGTGTTTTTTCATCCTGTGGACAATATATTAAGAGCTGAAGTTGTAACCTGGTCATCAAGGGGCATGTGGATGTGTTGGAAAGAATCTTGGAGGAGACTGAACATCAAAACTGAAGGACATAAAAAGTCTTATGCAATCAGTCAGCCAACTTTCACACAGGATCTTGTCCATGCTCCAGTTCCAGTAAATTCACATCTCATGTCAGATTGCAGTGAACTACAATGCCAAGGGACAGTGTGGGATTATTTATCCATCCCACTCTGTCTCTTTGCCTGGGTAGTAGTGGAGGCTGAATACATAAAACCTTTTTAAAAAAATCTTTTTTACTTCACCATTTCCCACAGACTTCTTTCATATTCAGAGTTCTGCCACTAGTGAAATATATGCATATTTCCATTATTTTCCTCCATTTGATTTACATTCTTAGGAAAGAAAATGTAAATTAGCACTAACTGAAGACTGCCTTAAGAGCACTTTGTTCAGCATTAATCTTCAAATACCATGCTTTTACCTTCAGCTCTAAGTACTACAAATTTATTTCATAGGTGTATGTCATGTTTTTTGGGTAATATGTTCCTTTATTGACCAATACTTTAATTGTATTTATAGTCTGATTTTAGACCTATGGAAAGAAAAAAGAATGATTTCTAAAAATGCATTTAAAAGTAACAGAGTCAAGGAAAATTGTCTTTCTAGTAGATTACTTAGAAAACAGCTTAAGTTTCTAAAATTACAAACTTCTTAAAATTGAAGTGAGGAAATAATTCCTAAATTTTAGCTGAATCTCAATATAAAGATTTTTAGGCATTTGGTCAAATAAGAGTAACCATACTGGTAGTTACACCAATGGCACTAAATAATATTTATTAATCTTTTATTATGATACAGGGTCAATGCAAGTAATTTCCATGGTGTATATTCATTACATTAATATTTAAGATGAATAAATTAAAAGGAAGTCACATCCTCACATCAACAATATCTGGTATTCACTGATCACACAGGGTGATTTATTTTTGTGTTTGCTTTTGAATAACTCAGTATGCCATATGGTTTTCCATAGGCTTGGCCTGAGAATATAGTGTTTTATATTGGCATGACACATTTGTAAAGATGTCTAGACATTATAGTAATAAGTGCTATGTAAATACACAGAGTTGAGAAAAAAATATTTTACTAACAAAATAATTTCTACATTCTACATTCAACATCTAATTAAGCACCTCCTTTCCATCAAATAAATACATCTTTTTTTCAGTTTTGCATTCGATAATTTTCAGAGCAACACTCTTTTAGATTAGTTGGGCTTTGTAAATTGGCTTATAAGGGATAACACTGAGAAAACTGAAATACTTTAAAGTGATTTTGAAAACAAAAAGCTGAGTGATAAGCTGAACCAATGGAGTGGTTTGAAATCATGAATTCCATTTCAAATGTACTGTTTTTTAAAAATGACTTCATTGTATATTTTATGGGAGATCAGGTATTCCTTGCTAAGCTGAAATCCTCTAATTCCCTAAAAATAATATTCCATCAAGGGGAATGCAAGATTAGTGAAGATATTAAGACATTGGGATTATTTTCTATTTTTCTTAAGCAAACCAAGCTAGATCTCCATGCTCTTTTTGAAAATTCAGAGGTACAAAGGAAACATCAGCCACCTAATCTGTTACTCCAATCCTTTTTGGAAATTGTGCTGGTTTATTTTTCATATTCCTGTTGCCTATGAGGAAGAACATTTTCTCTTAGTGTCACAAATGATTAAGAGAGTTATGACAGAGCCCATGTGACTCAGATTTCTGCACTTAAGGATTGGAGCACAGCGCATCTTTGGAAAGAAGTGTGTCAGATTAGAAGGAATCTCCAGGTGCACAGTCCTTACGCCTTCCCCCCCTCCCCAGTTTTAATGAGCTATAATTGACATACAACATTGTATACGTTTAAGTTGTACAGCATAATGATTTGATAGAATCCACTTCTGCCCAACTGGGAAACCTAACCAGAAAATCCAGGCAGCCATAGAGCCCATCCTACAGATGCACATGAGCAAGGGACCAGTAGTCTTTGCACTTTCTTAATTTCCCATTCTGACATCATAGGCTTAATGCAGGAAGCAGAGTGGATATATCCCGACTACTATGGGAAGCAGAGTGGATATATCCTGACTGCTATGGGAACTTGTATGCTAGGGCATAGAAGTGATAATGCACATTGACTGATGTCTACCATTTAGTGATTTGAGTTTTCCCATTCGTTGTTACTAAAGCATCCAACTATGGCACAGCTTAAAATGGGAGATCAGCTTTCAATTTTGTGTATTCCCACATAATGTTTTTTGTCTTTATTTTATATTATTTTTATTGTATATTTTATGCTATTACAGTTGTCCTACATTTTTTCTCTTCTCCCCCCTCTACTCAGCTCACCTCCCACTTCCATAATCATTCCCCCACTCACACTCACTCTCCCACATAATGTTTTATTAATAATTACATGGTAGATGACTGTTTATATTAGGTATTTTAAAATGCTTGTTGAGTACTGGCCTGTGTGGCTTAGTTGGTTGGAATGTCTTCCATAAACCTGAAGGTCATGGGTTCTATTCACCATCAGGGCATGTGCCTAGGTTGCGGTTCAGTCCCCAGTTGGGGCATGGACGAAAAGCAACCAATCAATGTTTCTCTCTCACATGAAGTTTCTCTCCCTCTCTCCCCTTCCTTTCCCCTCTCTAAAATCAATAAGCATGCCCTTGGGTGAGAATATATATCCATAAGTTTACTGTGTTTTATTTCTGGTGACTTCATCAATTATGTGTTCCCTATCCATAAGAACAGCATATTTAAATACTTTTCTAATTTTATCTTGTTTTTAACACTACTAAATATTTAATTTTAATGCTCTATTCAAAAGTGTTACTCAAAGTATTCTATCCTGACTGCTATATATTGGTTTTTTCCTGTCATAGTATTTGTTGTCCACAGATGTTGACCACACAAAATTGTTTTTAATATATTCTCAGTTCACAGATTGTGTTTTCAATTTACTATTTTTTATGTTCTTGAGCAAGTTATTTTCTGAGTTTCATTTGCAAATGCCCATAATAAAAATACCAAATGAAATTCTGAATGTAAAGTATCTAGTGTGAGATATGACACATTATAGATGCTCACAAACTGGTAACTCTCTTCATCATATTTGACTATAAGTAAAAGTCTTTGGTGTAATTACATAAATAACATTTGGCATTCAAATATCCATTATGAAATCCTATAGCATCACATGACATAATTTTTCCTGATAATGTTTAATGTTATGACACATAAAATGATTTCTATTTGTGTTTAAAATATCTCCTCTGGTATATTGTTAAAGTCAATCTATAAAGTAGTACTAAAATAGTGAGTTAGAAGTAATTTATCCACTACAGACAAAGTAGGAGAATCATAAAATTCACATTATCTTATGAAAAAGTACTTAGAATAAATTCAGCACCATAGATTAGTACAAAAACAATGAGACATAAAGAGTTCAGATGACTATCTAAAGTAGGAGTATATTTCATTACTGAAAGAGTAGTCCAATGATATTTAATGACTAATATATTTTGCAATATATTAACACCTTTGACTTTAATTGCTTTGATTAAATTTTAGTACTGAGACAATTCTTTCATATTGCTTCTATTATTTACTTAATGAATAATAAATTCTCCTGGAAAAATACATCTTCTGTGTCATATCAAATTCTGTTAGAAAGGTTAATGTGTTATTTTATAATGCACAAGATGTGCGAGATAGTAAAGTTCTATTCAGACAAGCAGAAATGCCAGGGCATTTTTAATAAAACCCTAGATGAAATGCTAGCATATGTTCTAAAAAAAATAAGTTCCTTTTAAGAAAATGCAAAGAAAGTGTTATGTTTTTCTGTGCTATTTCAGTTACAGATAAGATTTGCTTTGGTGAAATTACCAAGGAAACTATTTTCTAGTTCTACATAATTCCTCAATGTTAGTAATAATGCTAAAGAACTTAAATTCTGAGTTTTATTCTGTCTGCTATTATGTTATATTAACACATTTTATATAAAAACAATTGTTCTTTTAATATGTTTTTCACATAGCCCTTTTTAAAAATAAATTTGAGGAATATGAAACTTAGGTTTTTAATTCACAATTCTTACAATATGTATACTTTCTATGATATAAGGCAGTCATACCCAAGGGATACAACTCTATATTTTTCCAAAAGTAATTTTTAGAACTATAGTTACATAATTAGTATAAGTTCTGGGGATGGTGCAGGAGGAAGATGGATAACAGGTATCATTATTATTATTTTAATAAAAATTATATATGAGTTATTTAAGATGTTCAACATTATTTTATAAACATATACATATTCATAATGAAATGAATACCGTAGGTAGCTAATTAACATATTTATCCTTTCACATAGTTATGATTTTTGGTGTGTAGTTAGAGCACCTGATATCTATTCTCTTAACAAACTTCAAGTATCTGTTACAGTATTAACTATAGTTATTATGCTGTACATTAGATCTCTACACTCATTCATCCTACATAACTGCAGTTTTGTGTTCTTTGATCAGCATCTTCTCTTGTCCCTCACCTTCCTGCCCTTGGTAACCACCTTTCTACTCTTTGATTCTATTTATTTGGCTTTTTTAGATTCACATATAAGTGAGATAAGTTCTTTTTCATTGTTATTCTTGAAACCTACTGATAAAATTACTTATTTTCTTGCAACAATGTAGAATGTTTCTTAACTTTAGTACAAAAATCTGGTTTTAGTCTGGATCTTTTGTCATCCTATTTCTTCAGTTCCTGGATAACTTATAATAAACTTAACATTTTTTCAAACATCTATTCAATATTTTAAAAAGACAAAGTATTTCTTACCTATTTGGAAATCTGTTTCTATAAAAGTGAATATTTTCTTCTGATATAAAATACCTTAAGACCACAATGAGGTATCAGTAAACATCTATTAGAACAGCTAAAATAAAACAATGGTGATAATATCAAATATTGATGAGGATATGGAAAAAGCTCTCATATACCATTGCTGGTAGAAATGTACAATAATACAAACAGTCTGGAAAATGGTTTGACGAGTTCTTAAAACTCCCAAAATATAGATTTCATATAATCTAGCAAATGTATTTCAGGGCATTTATCTGAAGAAATTAAAATCTATGTTAACACACAAAATACATAAATGGTTGTTTATAGCATTTTTAACTTTATTTTTATTGTTAACACTGTTACGTATGTCCTCACCCCCCTCTTTTGCCCACCTCCACCCAGTCCCTGCTCCCCCTTCCCTCTGGCCATCACCACACTGTTGTCTGTGTCTATGAATTATGCATATATGTTCTCTGGCTGATCCCTTCACCTTCTTGCATCCATTCCCTGGATTCCCCTCCATTTGACAGATGTCTGTCTGTTTCCTGCATCTGTTTTTCTGCTTCTTTTTTGTTTGATCATTTTTGTTCATTAGACTCCACATATAAGAGAGATCATATGGTAGTTGTCTTTCTCTGAGTGGCTTATTTCACTTAGCATAATAATCTCCAGTTCCATCCATGCTGTCTCAAAAGGTAAGAGTTCCTTCTTTTTCACAGCCACGTATTATACCATTGTGTAAATGTACTACATCTTTTATATCCTGTCTTATACTGATGGGCAGTTTTATTTGCAATAGCTCCCAAACTGGCAGCAATCAAAATTTCCTTCAGTAGGTGAATGGTTAAGCAAACTTTGGTCTGTCCAAACTATTGAATACCACTCATCAAAGAAAGCTATCAACTATTGATAAACAACAACTTCAATAGATCTCAAAGACATCATACTGAGTGAAAAAACAATGTCAAAAGGTCACATAATGTATTCTTTCATTTGTATAACATTCTTGAAAAAAATTATAGAAATAGAAAGCACATTTTTGGTTGCCAGGATTAGGGATAATGGTTGGATGAGGGGGTTTGTGTAACTATAAAGAAGTAGCATGAAGGAAAACTTTCAGGGATGGGGTGGTTGCACACATTTATCCACATAGTAAAATGACATACAACTTACATGTACTTTACATCTTTGTCATATTCTGGTTTTAATATTGCACATGGTTATGGGAGATGCAACCAATGAGAGAAAATGAGTGAAGGGTACACCGGAACTCTCTGTATTATATTTTTGAAACTTCCTTTGAGTCTATATATATATACAAGTAAAAAATATGAATTTCTAATTAAAAATGTGGGGCAGTGGAAGATTATGATTGGAGGTAGGAGAAGTTTATTCAAATTAGTATGAGTCATGTTAGATTTACATTCATTTATCTCCCTATTGTAAGAAAAAAATTTATTAGACATGATAAACACAGCATTTTACATTTTATTAAAGAATAGAGAATTCAAGAACTTGCAGATATAGAATTGTTTTCAATACCTTCATCACAGCAGTAATAATAAGATAATGCTATATCTTAATACTTACCAATTTTTTCATGCTCCAATAGCACATTCTATGTATACTTGTAGCAATTTTACAGCTAATTACTGTTATTCCCATTTTTAGAAAATGAATATGAATTTAGAAAAGCTAAGAAATTTCCAAAGGTCATTATAATTTTAACAGGCAAAGCTAAGACTGAAATGTTAAACTGTCTGATTCCAAGGTCCTAGCAGCTAAACTAACCATGGTACATTTGGTGATAAAAGTTTTAATTCTTAAAAAGCTCTAAATGTCCCAAAGAATAACTCCATGCATTCGATGAAATTTTTAATATTATTTGCATAAAATAGAAGTGAAACTGTTTTACCATACTTGTATCTTATACTTTAAGCCTTAGCCTAGTGCTCTAAACCCACCAATTTTATTTTATATCTCTGACTAAATTTTTCAAATATTGATATTCTTGCTTGTAAATTTACTTTCCTAACTGCTCAACAAACTCTCGTTCATCCTTCCACCCCTACTTTATCTGTTCTGTCCCTATACTATGTACTCATTTTCAATATTGATCAAATTGTAATTAATTTATTTACACATCCTTCCTGATGAGTAGATACTAAGGTCAGTTGGGAGTGAAACTGTTTCCTATGCATATTTGTGGAATCTGTACCAGGTATGTATATAGCAAAGCTTGGTGAATGACTTAGTGACTGGTACATAATTGGCCACTGTCAGCATTAGTATTTTCTTTTTAATTTGAGTTGTTTCCTAAGCAGTTTTATTTAACTCACATCTTTCTAAGCACTCTCTTGCTTCTGTGTAGCACTGTGTTGAGAGACTCTCTGATTTTTTGCCTGATTTCCATTATATGTAATTCCATCACAACCATAATGCCCTTCTGCTTTCCAAGGGAAATACCATGATTTCAAACTTACATTCTTTCAAATTGCAGCAACTATAATTGGCTCTCCACTTATAACTCAAATAAATGTACATAGAGCATCACATCTATATACCCTATATATATTCATTTCCTTCCATAAGACAATGAGCGTACTTCTAAGTCATTTCTTATTCCATCTTATAAGAATTTTTGCACAATTTTATTAATATGCTTTTTTCACTTGAGGAAAGATTATAACAGCCTTTTTCTGGTACATAGCTTTGCACAAATTTACTGTGTACATAATTGTTGAGAGATATTAGAGAAGGTGGAAAAGTGAAGCTAAAACAGGAAGAAGAAACAAAAAAGTATGAGGGATATGAAACATGACCAAAAATATGTTGAATCTCACAAGCTCAATGTTATAAAAGGATTATGAAAATTTCTAATACTACACAATGATTTATGTTCATTTTCAAAATAATGTGCCATTAAAGTTTTTGCAGAATATGAGACTTAAAATCTATTAATCAATCTATTCATCCATTCATCTAATCTATCATCAAAAAATTTTTAATAAAAGAAAACAGATAATTTCTTAAATATAAAAATCCTCAAATTTCTAGACCATTACAAGCCAACTTATTCTTGGAAACACTGCAGGTATTATTGCTAATCTTGTAGTTTTTCTATGCACTGTACAATATTGCCACTTAACTCTATGGAAAACAGTTGTTTTCACAGTAATTGAAGTGTACATTTAAGAGAATAATATGTAAAGTGAAAGAAGTAAGATATATTTGAAGTAAATAGTTTACTTAAAAAATACCCTCATTATAGTGTATATCAGGGTTTTTAGAATTTCAAAAGAAAATATTAAAACGTACTGTTGAGATTTATATTGTCTGTAAAATAAACTGATATCCCTACATAATAATTAGTATCAATATCTTTAAGTATATTATGCCTAAATTAATTTTTATGACCTATGTAAAATTAAAATTTTTTAATCAAAGCATACCTTTTTAAATACCTTCTTTTTATGAACAAGTTTTATCTTTAATCATTTAAAGATAATATTGAACTATAAAATAACTTTGTTCTGTAAGAGAGAAAAATAATTTTTTCTTAACCCTTTTAGGTTCTTGGATGAGACAACTCCTATTCTCCCATGATGCATAATAAAAGAAAGATTAATAGGAAAAAAAAAAACAGAAGTTTTCTGGAATGGCTCAACCCATCACTTTAAATGCCATTATTAGGTAAAGAAAGAAGATTATGTGGAAGAATGAGGAGCAAGTTATAGGAGGTATCAGGAAAGGACAGTATACAAAAATATGGTTGTTATGCAGACTTAAGTCTATGTCTTTTCTATGGATAAAGAGTTTCTAGACATTTACACATTCTCCTCTTCCTGGTGCAGAGAGGGAGACACACAATAGGAGACTTTCTTTAATGTAAATTTCTCTTAGAAAATGGTAATGTCTACTGGATTTTCAAAGCTTCTCCTGTATATTCTTTCTTAAAAAATGACCTCTCCAACATAATCTGTAGGCTAAAGGGGCGCATTTTGGAATGGGACATTCTGCTCCCCTCCCCTTCCATTTAGAGAATATCTTCCTGTGCCAATCACAATGAAATACATGTGCTGCCAAGTATGTGATATGTGTCAGAAAATGCAGTTTTTGCAAATGTCTTCCATGTAGACCTTTTACCATTTAACTGTATGATTTACTTAAACATAGTTTTAGAATGATTTTCTATTAAAAAAAGAGGAAAAATTCTTTAATGTGGTTATGTACATACTTTATCTCCTGGACTTGTGATAACTTTAAAATCATACAGGGCTATTTAACAGATTATCTGTGTTATTTTATACTTTCTCTAAAAATCCACAGTAAAATCAATCCAGCCCTCTAGATTCTGTATTATGCCAGATGGTGTCTTCACAGTAATATGTTCTTAAATTGGATGATTACTTTAATAGCCTAGCAAAGTTATGCTGTTTTGAAAGGCTGCACACTGTAAATGAAGCCTAAACTTTCCTATAAGTTAAATACTATTAACAGTTTTAAAGCCATTTGAAGATCTCCCTCAATGTCAAAGTTTTATACTCTGATGAAACTTTTTAGGGGCAGATTATTTTTGCAGAATTTGTTTCAATGTAAAATTGATGATCACATCTAGAAACGATAAAACGGAATTTTATCTGTATGGATGTATTTGTAACATTCAAGTTATCAATATACAAATCAGAAGTGATAATTTCCATTGTTGAAGTATATAATTGACATTATTTGACATTCAGAATATAATGGCAACTTCGCAGAAACTTTATTTCTTTAATATGACCTCTTCTCCTTTCTGTCCTTTTGATTCAAACTGACCTCATCCAGCCTTAAAACACCTCGACTTACCTGCCTCCCTCCTTCTTTCCTTGTACGGCCATTCCTTAATCATTAAGCCCTCGGGCAAATGAGGTTCTGGTCCTTATCAAACATTCTTAAGAACAAAGCATCAGGTCTGTTGACTATAGAAGCAGAGTTTCAGTGAAACTGGAGATAGCATCTAGGCTTCAGTTGTATTTCATCTCGAGACCCAGGCAAGTAGAATGACCCCACATCCTTGTGTAGCCAGACAGAAAAATGCCATGGTTGACATCAGGACTAGAGGCCATGATCACCTACCCCCTGCCCTCTACCTGACTAATTAGTAGGGACCATCACCCTAACTCCCTTAAGTCACCATGATTAACGATTTCTCTCCTATATAATTGGACGCAATCTGGCTTCCTCACCCGGATGTCAGGGGAAGTAAGGTAAGTGATCTCTTAGCCTTGAGACTGGGCCCGGTAAGTGTTCCCGTAGGTTTGAGTGGGCTCGCATGCGCAAAAGCTCGCTGTTCACAACCTGCTGGCTTCCTGCCAGCTTTGTCTGTTTTCAGTATATAAGGGGATAGGAGCTCCCTGCTGGCACAGGAGAGAGAGGACCGGTGACGTGCAGTGTGGCACACGGGGACACGCAGACGTACAGCAAGAATGGACCGCCTACCTTTGAATAAAGGCATGTCACATAACCCAACGGCTCCAGGATTTTTCTTCCATCTGCCCAAATCCTGTCAACCTATCCAGCCTTGAAAGGTTGCAACACAATAATCTATTCCTTAAAAGCCATTGTGGAGCCAGCTTCTAGGGCAATGGCTAGCCTGTGACTCCAGATTTGGTCCCATTTCCTTAAATAAACTTTTATTTTCTTTGCTGCAAACTCCTGCAGGGTTTGATTGTGCTTTGATGTGTGTAGGTGAGCAAACCCTTTTAACCATTTCACCTGTCAATATTGAATAAAGTATTTTCACTTGCTATTTTTGCTGAAGGTAATTTTGGGTAACTCTGAAATAATTATAAATGTATTCATTAAAGAAGTACACTGTTTTTAGTTATAGATATGAAAATTCAGAATCAAATTTCAGTTTTTGGAAACATTCACAGTAGCTTTCATTATACATTCACATTTTCTAAATAACCAATTTTAATGCAAAATTCCTAAAATATACTTTTCAGATGGAAAATTTCTAAATGCACCCTTCACTTTCCAGGAATTTTAATTAAAGCATAGATAGAGAAGAAATATAAACTTCTTTGATGGCTCATTTATATTGTCCCAAATATTGATTACAAAACCATTGTTGAAATTATTTGCTGCAGATGTAGACATGAAAATAAATTATTTAAGCATAGAATAACTGAGACAGCAGTGGTAAGTCTGGTTTTATTTTCACACAGCATTTTGATGTGAAATTTATTTTTGAACAATTGATCCTTTTCTCAAAAACATGAAGTTGTATCATAGACCAAAGCAGTCAACTTTTACTATTGTAAGAAATAACATAAAAGGAGCCACTTGAAAATGGAGTCAGAGCTGCCATCCCAAAGAAACTGCCTCACAGGTCTTATTCTGAAAAGCTTTGTAATGTTAAAACTTGACAAAATGTCCTTAGATTGGGCCTAAAGCAGCAGTGAATTCCAAATACCTCTATGCAAGGATAACAGAGAGCAGATATTAGGACTACTGCTCCAAAAATTAAAGACATTTAAAAATATTAACATTACTATCTTAGCTTATTTGTACCTATAGAAATTCTGTCCTTAGCTTATTAACATCCATAAAAATTTCTTTTTTTTCTATTTATGTAATATTCCCCTCCCCTTTTCATTAATATGCTTTGCCTTTACTTCCTATTCAGAATACTATTTGGGTTTGTGCCTAAATGAGTGCTTGCAGAATAACTATTCTTTTGGATCTCAAATAAAAACTGTTGCCCCTCACTTTGAGCTTTAATTTAATTATTTTTTAATCCCCACCCGAGGACATTTTTTTCTTTGTTGTTTGAGAGAGAGGGAGAGAGGAAAGGGGAGAGAAACATTAATGCAAGAGAGAATCATTGATTGGTTGCCACCCAAACCCACCTGGACAAAGGATTGGTGCCTGGACTGGAGATCACACACGTAAGGACCAGGGGGTGCATATGTCCATGCCAGGACTAGGGATTGAACCCCCAACCTAGGTATGTGTCCTGCCTGGAAATCAAACCTGCTACTTGTTGGCTACTGGACAACATTCCAACCAACTGAGCCATACTGGCTGTCTGGCCTTTTATTTTTTAGGTTAATGCTATCTAGAAAAATTATCTTAACTTTTGCTGTCAATATCCAACTGGTTTCTCAACTTATTAAAAAGTACATGTAATTATGAGTACACTAAAAAAGGGACTATGAATTTCTTTGACACCTTATACAATATGTAATGGAATTCCCTGTTTCTATCAGTTCTTGGTATATAGGGCATCGAAAACAGAATCTCACTTGTGTGAACTCACAATTCTCTCTTCTCTCCCACATCATCTCCAGGAAGAAGTCTATCTTTGACAGATTGGGGTTTTCGAAATTTTCTGTGAAGATTCTGAACTATAGATGAGGTGTGTCAGAGTGTACTGGGACTTGGAGGACCTGAGCCACCGCCTGTGCTGAAACAAAGAGGGTATGCATCACCGACCATGTACCTGACAGGGAGGCTCCCTATTATCGGAGGCAATTGAGGCACAGGCGTCCTCACCCTGCTGAAAACTGGTTGAACCCCCACTGTCCCTTCCCCTCTCCCTTGAGCATTTCCCAGGAAGAAGACCTATAAACCTCCCAAACTTGCTGTCACCAAATCAGTCATCTCTGACCAGAGGACATTATTGTTTCTCAAACACCTACACCCTGGACATCTGGAACAGACTAGTAAGTTGACACCCCTACCCCGGGGTCTGCTCCACACCCTTAAAAACCTCTCTACCCCTTCCCTTGGGGCTGCAGTGTTTGGACTCAGCCCACCTGATCATAATTTCTCCCCTAATAAAAGCCCTTAGTTGGACTTCTCTGGCTCCAGGTCCTTTCATAGCCATCTTGGCTACCTAACAAGGTAAAACACTAAGACACAGGGGCCCTTCTTTTCCCCCTGTACCCTGTTTGTGCCCTGGTGACGTTCTATACCCAGCCAGGCCTTCCTACGGTGCTCATGCCTGTCTAACTGCCTACTGGAACAAAGAATCTAGCTCTCTGATTTTGAAAAGTCAAGACAGGGTTATTGGTAAAAACAACAATAACAAACAGACCTTGAAGAAAGGGGATATGAAGAAATGTCAGAACATTCAAAGTAATGGAGATCTGTATACCATAGCACCTGTCCTTAATAGTAATGTACTGTCTACTTAAAATTTTGCTAAAAGGGTATATTGTGTTAAGTGTTCTTATCACAAAAATAAATAAATAAATAAAGCACACGGGGGGGAAAACCATAATTGAAAGGAATTAGGTTATTTAGAAATAAAACAATTTCAGAGCAGCTGAAGGACAAGAAATATTGAGAAAGACACTCAAAAACCTCCTTTTAAGCAGCTTCATAGTATGATATGAATAGAATTCTCTTTTGCCAATTTTTAACAAATTACAGTAAATAGCTATTCAAATTATTTCATGATGCCTAATTGGTTTGTCTTGATGTCTGACACCAAGACATACACATTAGCATTTGAGGCCTCAAGTTATCTGACTCCTGAGGACTAGGAGACTTTTGCAAATTTGCTTCAAAAAAAAAAAAGTACAAATTCTCTTTACCTTAATCCCATGGGGCATTGGTTATGTAATAGGCTCTTAGTCGGGCTACCACTCTCTTACGGAGGCATACCGATGCGAAAGTGAAACATTTAATAACTGAACCCTTCCAAACCTCTTCCTTCAATATTTTCTTCATTTTAGTATAAAGGAAGGGCAGAGGAAAGCAAGCAATGCCACCTCTTCTTTATCTATGTTCTTTATACAGTTTATCCGATCTTAGTTTATTCTCCTGATAAATTAATATTTACCTGGGTCGTCTTACTGTAATAGTTGAATGGGCTCTGTTGTTTCTTTCAGTGCTCATCGGCAACGCCGCAGCCCCAAACCCACTCTTCACATTTGCTTTTGTTCCATGCTGCAGTGTCAGCATCTTTGAATTAAAATTTTGAGAGCAAGAATCATAAATATCTATTTAAAGATTAAAATTTTAAGAACAATAACATCTTTATCACTGTATTTCGGAGTATGTTGTCCTTTTGCAAGAATGCCATGGGAAAAAAATACCCCATATTTAAATATAATTCAAATTCAGATAAACCAGAATATGAGTCATTGAAAGGCCCCAAAAAGCAAGGGTTTGTGGCCATGTTGGCCTGCTCTAATGATTCTAATAGGTCCATGGTAGAATTTGTGATTTCTGCTTGTGTTTGATTACATATATGGCACATGAGGACATTCACTTTCTTATGAATGGGCTTTGTTACTGATGGTGAGGGGAAGAGATTCCTTCCTAAGTGTACCCTCTTAGCTAATTGAAATAATTCACAAGTTACAGATGTCATCTTTGAAAACAGGCAGTGTTAGCTTTTTTCTTATCAAATTTAAATGTGTTTTAACATAAAATGAAATGAAATATAGTAACTATTATAAAACAGAAATGTAGCTATTAGATATATAAATATTAATGTGTATATAATGATTTTCAAATACTAGAAGAAAATAAAGAAATGTAAATGCTGGCAAGAAGGGAATAGTACATGCATGTGCATGTGATTTGTTTTTGTTGATTTCAGATTGTCAGAGCAAGTGACATGAACAATAAGTGATGTAGGAAGAAGTCATCTGATTCTTCCTAGATGGGTTTTATATTTTAAGTCAGACAAGACAACTATTCAGAACAGATAACTCATTTCCAACACAATTTAACAAAAAAACCACCCTATAATGTACATATTATTCTAGTTAAGCAGAAATGTTTAGAGTTAAAAAATATAATACAGTGAAATAACTTATTAAAGTGTTAAAAATATAATCCATTAAGTCTCTACACTAGTGTTTGCTAAACAAAATCTTCTTGCTCAGCTTATTTTTAGTAATTTTCTGCATATCACTAAAATGTCTAAAAAATAATGTTATTTAATTTCTCATGTGTATTAACTTGAAAATGCAATAACACAAATAAAAATATAATTTCCATCTCAAAAGGCACATTTCTTCTTTTTCATTAAGGACAATTTTTCATTGCCTTGTACTGTATTTATATATAGTCTGTCTGGAAAAAGTATAACCATAGTTAATATAACAAGAATGGTTTGTGTGACATCAATATAACCTGGTAGTCAAAGAGAGTGGGCTGGAATGTACATGCATGAACAGTGACAACTTCGCTATAGTCATCAGTGGGGGCAAAGATGTTGTGAAGATGTTGTTAAGTGAACAAGTGTACTGTGAGGCAGCTGTATTCAAAATGACTGAGTAGAGCAACAAATCTGCATCAAACTTTTCATGAAGCTTGGACATTCCTTCATGGAAACTATTCAGATGACTCAGAAGGCTGCAGCTATGGGCAATGGATGATTGGCAGGTTCATCAAACCTGAATGACATTCTTAGTACACTGGGAGATTCTTGAGATGTTTTAGGCAGGAAGGAAGCATGAGGTGGTTTACATGTTAAAAATCCCATGAGGCTTTTTACTCAGTGAGCAGAGGTTATTTATAGATAGTTTGCATTTCTAAGTAGGTATACATTTATTTGTCATAGATCATAATAGTAAATATTTATTGAGGTGATAATTTATATATTTATATATTATCATCTCAATAATAATAAATTATCATCTCAATATAGATAAATTGAAAATATCTACTTGGATAACTTTGGGGTAAGGAAAGAAAGCCTCCATCTGAGAAAATATTTAAATATTTTCAACTTTATAATAGAATATCGTATTTGGATTTTCAAGGTTAGTTCTAATGAGCCAACATGGGCTTTAAAGCAGTAGATAATTAATAGCTTTGAATGTGTTCATTGCGGTGAAGTAAATAAACCTGGCATTTCAGGTAAAAATTGTAATATAAAAGGTTATATACAATGACTTTTGCTACACTGAAATTATTTATTAAAACTATTGAAATACATACATAAACTATGCCTAATTTGTTGCCAAGATGTACATGCAGTTCTACTTCTGTTTTGTAAAGGAAGTTAGTAAACATACAGCGATACTGGAACTCATTTTCTACAAAAGTTCTAAATGATTTGACACATGAGTCAATGACATACATAAAGGTGAATACTATGACTACCAGGTAGCAAATAGACATTGGAACATAGAATGCAAACAAAATACTTCAGTATATATAAGTGAGAGGATATGGCCAATGCTTAGCCTTAAAACTTAGCAGTTCTGCTGCCTGTCAGGTGATACAAAAGATAGGAGATAGTTATCTGGAGCCTCCTGGGCTCTCAGTGATATCAGACCAGGTAACTCTTCATCATCTACATGTCATTAAAGCCAAGTGCTCAATCATCTGACCAATAAGCCATATAGTTGGAAATGGACAACAATACTACCTCATGAATTGGAAGAGGTTTATATGAAAGCAGCCCTAAAGGCACAAGTAAGTTACATGAAAAAGTGGCCCAAATGCCCATGGTGTGCATTCCTGCTATACTATTTTCTGTCTCTCGGCCTGAATGTATGGCCTTATGGGAAATTCCCTTGGACCAGCTAACAAAGCAATGACAAAAAAGTCTGGGGAAAAAAGTATATGGATAGAACTCTCCAAGTAGGCAAAAATGTGAAATATCTACATCCTAGGTGAATAGTCACCAAAGGATTACCTCAGCAGAGAAGGATTTTAATAATTAAGTGGACAGGGGATATAAAACAGCATAAAAAATGTAGTCAATAATATTGTAATAACAATGCATGGTGTTAGGTGGGTCCTGGAAGTATCAGGAGGAACACTGGAAAGTACGTGATTGTCTAACCACTACACTGCACACCTGAAACAAATCCAAAATAATATTGAATGTAAACTGTAGTTTAAAAAATGTAGAAAAAATTTAAAATAAAACAATAATTAAGTGGGTAGGATGACTTGTTCCATGGATGCCAGTTTGTCTATTTCCCCAGTTATCCTTGTCATCATTAAATGGGCTCCTGAACAAAATGGACTTGTTGACAGAGATGAAGATTTAGTCAGTTACCAGTTTGTTGTTCAGTTAACATTCTTCAACAACAACCACTCTTTTCTGTTTTTAAACCTTGAACACTATTTTCTCTCACCCTGACACATGAAATATTCATGTGCCAAAATGTATAGTTACCATGTGTGGAGGGGTGGGGCATTATTTTTGTGTAAAAATTCTATAGAAACTCTCTGAAATGAACTTTCCACCATGTAGCATAATCTTTTTTTGAAAAACATAAATAAGAGGCTTTATAATTCTTTTACAGAAAAGGCATCCCCTGACCTTTTGGCTTACTGCACAAATGACAGTGGTTGTACTCTAATATAGGAAGTAGAAAATATACTTACTAGATATAAAAAATAAGAATATATTCTACATTATATGTTTAGCTACACTTCTTATGTGCAGAGATAGAAAATCTTTACTGATAAAATCAGTGCATTTTGTATTGTACATGTTTAAAACATAATTTAATGTTAGCATTTGCTCAAAAAAAAGTCAACAACAAAAACAACAAAAATAATTTCCAAAGGGAACATTATCATCAAATCAGGATAAACAATGTGATATCATTTTTGTTGCCTTCCATCACCCCATATTCTGATTTTCATACCTTCATATAGTCATTTCTTTCTTCCCACTCCAAATGCTAAGATGCTAATGAAGGTCCTTGCTATTCACCTGCATTATTAAAAAATTTTCTAACTAGGCATCCTGTCTTTAGTATATTTTTCTTGGCTATGTTGACATTTTGGTTTTTCCAAAACATTGCCATATCAAAAAGCTGTACATTTCCCACCTTCTGTGTAGCATTGCTTCCATTCCTAGCTCTACTTAGGGTCTGATCAACCTTAAACAGGTGCAATTTGGCACTGCCTCAATTCTTGCCCAATTTACAATCCAGAAGAGTATTAGCAACTCACAGGGTAAATGTTTAACCAATCTAATTTGAGAAGAGGTGGATAAATTATTCTTCCTTTCTCTTTTCTCTCCATGAGAAATAGCCTAAGACAATTTTTATGGCTTCTCAGGGCATCCCTGTAAGATCTGGCATCAGTCAACCCTTAGAATTGACCAGCTTAGTTCAGCTCTCTCTCTGCCCACTCCTCCTACACATTCAGTTTAATCCCTTGTCCCTCACTTCTGTTCCTCAAGATGCACTCTCTAATAATAGCATATATTATATATATAACATATAATGCACATATAAATGCACATATAAAATAATAGCATACATATATAATAGTAGGCTCTCTTTTCTTAGGAACCCAGGCTAAAACATTAGCTTTGGGCTTTTCATTCTTTCCTCAAAAAACTTTAGTAACACAAGTCTAAACCCCTTAACTCTTTAATTCAAAGGATTTTACAAACTAAGTACTCTCTACCTTTCTGATTTATGTTTTCCCAACCTTTCCACATTAAGTTAACCTAAATTATTATTTTGAGCATCTTTCAACAGAACATATTAATGTACCCTCTCAATGTCATTCTTTTCTCTTTTTCTTTTGAAAATCTTACTTATCCTGTAAGAACTCACTTCCACCCCTTTTAGGAAGCCTTCCTGAAACTCAATCCATGTGCTCTCTTTCTTCTCAAAATCCCCAAAATTATTTAGATGCACTTATCAGCAATGATCTTATCCTGAATGGATTAAAATTGGAAATGTCACTTCTACAGCTCTTTTTAAGGTCTTAATGCAGAGAATCATACTTCATACTTTTCACATCTTTGAAATAAACAAAGTTTACACTAAAAATTTTGTGCTTTTTTGAAATTGTCATATGCTTCTGAGCTTCATCATTTTGATTATTTTGTTTTATTAACAATCAACAAAATTGTTTTCAAAAAGCATTATTTTGGATTTTATGTAAACATAATTTTAAATATGGCATTACCTTCCATGATTTAAATGTACACCCAGTCTCTCTAGACTGTACCATCCATTCAACTTATACAGCTCCTATTTGAAAACAACACTTTTCCCAATTTATCTGTGTGTGTGTGTGTAAACAGTTTCAGCAATATGTTTCTGGTTGTGTTTATTTTAAATCAGACATTAACATTAATATATCCCATTCATATCAGTCAGGTTCGCCACAATAAATAAAACTATAAAAATACTACATTTTATCCACAGTAATTGTGTTCTGAGAAAATATATATGATACTCAGATTTTAATAGTAAGTAGTAGAATTTTCCCATGAAAATTATTTACATAGTAATTTCTTCATGGAAACATAATAGAAAAGAAGCTATCATGCTAAGTCATATTTTTGTGGCAGTCTAATTGCTTATAATATTAACAGGAGCAACTGTGAAAAAAAGAGAGCCAGACACAATATTCTAATATGCATGTTATGATATAAGCATAACAATTAAATACCCCAGATATACAAAAAAATGTTTACTTAATTGTTGTATATCAGTTATAATATTGGCTGGCAAAATGATGACACAAAATTACTTCAAAAAGTTCTTTCTAGAATATATATATATATATATACACATATATATATGTATACACACACACACACACACACATAGAGACACAACAGCTATTTGAATGTACGTAAAAGTGAATCCATAAAAAGTGAAAAAATGTGCCTCAAATATTAACTACCTCAAATGTTAACGATAAATTGCTGTTTTTCTGAATTTTCCTATTCAGTGAGATGTATTGGATTTTTTACATATGTACATGACTGAGAAGCAAAGTAACATTAAATTTATTGCTAAACAGGATAATGTCTTTAATATGAACCAGAACAATTTCTAAACAAAAGTTTCAAGACCACAGTTACTGTTTTAATCACTGTACATTTCATCAGGATGATTTCATAAACACAGAAGGAAAGAAGAGATGGGGAATAGAGGAGAAAGCAGAAGTCAGGATCAGAGGCTTAAGTAGGCAGAGCCGATGGGACACTGAGTTTCAAATCTAAAGAGTAAGTTTTAAAAATCACATGTCAAGGAATGGCTGCTTCCAAACTAAAATATAAGTACACTTAAATTTCACCAAAAAATATTAGGTTCAATTGTCATCATTTCTCCTTCAGCTTAAAACTAAAAACGAATATTTTCTAATGTAACTCTTATCGGCAGAAATAAGAAATGCTTCCTGGGAGTGATGACACTTAAACTGCATCTTAATAATGCTTCTTGGCTGCATAGCAACATATATGGAACAGACAAATGAGAGTTAAAGCTGGGAAAGCAGAGAGGTAGTTGATCATCAGATCCCCAGTATGGATCGTGAGAGATGTTGTCTGTTATCCTATGAGTGATGAAAAAACCATTGTGACATTTAAGCTGTGGAATGACCTATGTACATTTCAGACAGTTTGCTTCAGAAACAGAGTAGACGATGAAACAGTATGCAGAGACACCAGGGTTATTAACGAGTCCTGCATAGTAAGGGACTGGAAACAAGACTCTCAACTCTAATTGATTTCAATAGTTGGTACTTTCCTGCATCTTTGTGTAGTAATATCACTGTTACTCATACAAGAGAATGAAGCATGTCACTTCTTCCTCAAAGGTGTGTATTTTTTAAGAAATTTTTATTCCATTACAGTTGTCCTGCCTCCCCCCCCACCCGCCTTGCTCTCTCCTGCCCCGCGCCCCCTACAGTCAATCCCCACCCCGTTGCCTGTGCCCATGAGTCTTCTAGTCGTGCTCCTTGACTTGCCCCTTCTTCTTCTTTCCCCCATTATTCCCCTTCCCCCTCCCCACCGGTCACTGTCAGTTTGTTCTTTATTTCCAAGTCTCTGGGTAACGACGTTCAGAGTGGAAAAATTCTTTGTTGTCTGAGACTGCCATGAGCATTGCAGGATGTTCCGAATACACAACCTTTCCTACTAAATGTCAGTAGGAAACCCCAGTCAGTGAAAACTTCACCCATTATTATTTACTGAGGCTATTTTACAAATGGTCTGCAGTTGAGAATCATGCCAATAAAAGGCACTTCTCATGAAAGTCACTGCATAGCTGATCCAGACTTCTTTAACTTTTTTGTTTCCTCATAATAGTATCTATTTTGTGGGAGTAGAGGAACAGTGCAGGACATTATACCTCTGTCTGTTGGCAGGTGACTTAAACTTAAAGAAAAAAACTGGAAACCTTTCTAACAAATATGTACTCCAAATATATATATTATGTAGACACAAATACAAGCAATGATATTAATGATGGTAAATACAGACTTATTAGAAACTTTGTATTAAATTTTCTAATTACTTTCAGATTGCAAATTTATACCAGAATGAGAGCTTGTACAATTTAGGACCAACACCAATTTAAGGATGTGTACACTGTGCAGTGTTGGTCCACTCTTTTCTTTAGTGTATTAATACAGTGACTCCCTAATACATCGAATCCAGATGCAAATAATTTTTGACTTGTATATGCCCAAAAATCAGCCTCTTCCTTGTTCCTTGAAGTGGGCTGTGCAGCACTTGTAGAAGAAACCACTATTTCTTCTACAAGTTTGAAAGCACTGGCCTGAAATTTAAGATTAGAGCTTTGGTTATACCCTAAGAATCCCGAAACACCAATTCAAAAGAACGGTGCACTGATGTTCAGGGCAGTGTTATTTAGAATAGCCAAGTGCTTGAAACAACCTAAGTGCCCATTAGTAAGTGATGGATCAAAAAACTGGTACATTTACACGATGGAATACTATGCAGCAGAAAGAAAGAACTCCTAACCATTGCAACAGCATGGATGGAACTGGAGACTATTACCGTAAATGAAATAAGCTAGGCGGTGAAAGACAAATGCCATATGATCTCAGATATAAATGGAATCTAAACAACAAAACAAACAAATGAGCAAAATAGAACCAAAGACTTGGAAATAAAGAACAAACTGACAGTGACCAGTGGGAAGGGGGGAGGGGAATAATGAGGGAAAGAAGAAGAAGGGGAAAGTCAAGGAGCACGACTAGAAGACTCATGGGCACAGGCAATGGGGTGGGGATTGACTGTAGGGGGTGCGGGGCAGAAGAGAGCAAGGCGGGTGGGGGGGGGAGGCAGGACAACTGTAATTGAATAAAAATTTCTTAAAAAATACACACCTTTGAGGAAGAAGTGACATGCTTCATTCTCTTGTATGAGTAACAGTGATATTACTACACAAAGATGCAGGAAAGTACCAACTATTGAAATCAATTAGAGTTGAGAGTCTTGTTTCCAGTCCCTTACTATGCAGGACTCGTTAATAACCCTGGTGTCTCTGCATACTGTTTCATTGTCTACTCTGTTTCTAAAGCAAACTGTCTGAAATGTACATAGGTCATTCCACAGCTTAAATGTCACAATGGTTTTTTCATCACTCATAGGATAACAGACAACATCTCTCACGATCCATACTGGGGATCTGATGATCAACTACCTCTCTGCTTTCCCAGCTTTAACTCTCATTTGTCTGTTCCATATATGTTGCTATGCAGCCAAGAAGCATTATGAAGATGCAGTTTAAGTGTCATTACTCCCGGGAAGCATTTCTGCCAATCAGAGTTATATATATGTTCTCTACTTACTGCCTGGTTCATGTCACAACCACAGCCATACTACATTGTATCATCAGTATCTCTTTATGTTCTGCTAAGCTCATTAAGGACAAGAGGTGTATCATATTTATATATGTATCTGGCTCACATATAACAATTAGTAAATTTGTTAACTGAATGAATTATTTGATTGGCCTTCTATAAATTTTGGTAATGTTTTCTAACTTTAAAAAAAGGCAATTTCTATCACATACACTATGCTCTTTGTTTAAATTATATTTATAGTAACCAAAGTCATAAAACTTATTTATTGGAGCAACATACAGGATGTTAATATTTATTCTTGTTAAATTTCATTACATCATTTTCAATTTTTTTTTGTATTTAGACATACTCTTTGATTCGAATTCTATAATCTATTGTATAATTCTTCCTGAAAACTTTGATGAAAATTACTTGTAGGTCTTTATCCAAGTTATTAAATAAGAATTTCAAATTTGAAAGTATAGTACCAAAAACATAAATTTGAGAAGCTACCAAGTATTATGAGAAGAAAAGTTGTTTTTAAAATAGTAATCTAAAAATTTTAAAGTAATATGTTCTGTAAAATATAATTGTTTTTAACTTTAGTTCAAGACAAGTTTCATTGTTTAAAGTTTAGCTAAAATGAGTACACACTTTCTGTATATCTATAAATAGATGACAGATCATATATAGATGAATAGATTACAAGCAAGAGAGAGAAGGCATTATACAAAGTTTAGAGAGCTCTCCACTCTCTTTTTATTTTCATTCGAGCTTAAACGATTCTTGATTTGTGTAATACTTCTGATTTGTTCCTGACTCTTCCAGTTTTTTGCATGTAAATTCATATTACTATGGTATGTGACAGTTCTTAAACAATTACATTTTAGTTACCTCATCAAATCAAAATAACAAAAACTACTGAAGGATATTAATGAGCTATGAACTTATTAATTATAATTGAAATGTATGGGTACATATGAATTTATGCAGACATATCAACAGTGAAATATCCAAGATTCTCCTAAGAAAGTTTGTTTTTTGTTACAATGATCTCATAAAGAGTGATTATCCTTTTAACTCTTATTTTAAGATAGAAATATAGTTGAATTTCCAGAAGGTTCTATAATTAGTCCGGATTTACAAAAGTCTAATCTCTGAAGAACTCATTTTGACACCAAATTGCCTTATCAAGTGAATAATCATGCTATATCTTTTTATTCACTCAGTGAGTCTTAATATTAATATAATAAACACAAATTCCAGGATCATATAATATTAGTGAGGTAGAATGGCCTTATAATGTCATTTTGGTAACTCTTAATTGCAGTAATTTGCTCATGGTTAGTGATTCTGTACTAATGTCATTTTCCCAAAGAAACTTTTCTATGAAATTGTAACATTTTATTTGCCTTAAGATTTGTATGACATTAAGTTGGAGGAAAACTATGAACTCGATTTCTATGAAAATCAAGCTGTTAATTCCCAGCTGATTATTCCAGAAGTCCAGTGGCACTAATATTTTTTTCCCTTGTGAATAAAATGTGTCCAAGGCACAATAAAATGATTGAAAAGACTAGTAGGCAAAGCAGATGACCTCATTTGAATCAAATTCAATGTTAATTTTCCCTCTTACCAATGATTTCATGCAATAAAATAACTAAAATATAATTTATTATAAAAATATGAATTCAAATTATTTTGGAAAAGTTTTGTTACTGAGAAAATAGAACATTTATTTTAGCAAAATGAACTCTATTGCCTTCCTATATTGTCTTATAACATATCTTTCTAGGAATCCCTAAAATTTTGACTCTAGAAATGGTGGATGTCATTTGCTGTATTCTGTTGTAATATCATTTTTTGTGCTTCTTGGTGTTCTATTCATACAAAACCATTGATTTTAGAAGGGTATAATCACTTTTTCAGAATAATATAATTTGCCAAACATTGTAAACATTGGGCACACATTGCAAAATCATTTCTTCTTTATCTCTTCTTTAAGGTTAACAATGACCAACAGTATTTTCCAAATTATATACACATATTCACACTGTTTAGAATTTTTACAGGTACTTTGCTGATGCAGTTCTGAGCTGGTTTAGAAAATGCCCCATGTCAAGTGAACAAAGCCTTCCCCTCACACACAATATATTTCCAATGGCAATTTCTACCAGTTTGGACTTTTTCTTGATTTTGTTTAATAGAAATCACTGTCTTCATATTGCTTTTATATCATTCAAGGTTGCCTTTGAATGAATTTGTGAGTTGAAATTGTAGCTGTCCTGATATCATGTCTTAAGTATTTCCTTCATTATTTAAGTCTGCATCAAATATATGTTATTATTCTACTGTCAGACATTTCTTTTTAACTTTTATCAATTTCAAATGGACTTCATATGACTTTAGTATTTAATTTTTATTATAGGCTGCCTAGAGCCTTGGAATATTTATGGACTTATATGAATTACAAGTGTCCTGAAAACCCATTTTTATACAGAAAATATTTATCAGTAGATAAAACAAAAACCTGTAGTATTAGCAAAAGTATGTCTACCAATCTAGGAAGTTAAATTTATTTATTCATTCATTCAATCAATTATGCATGCACTTAACAACACTGTGTATTCATTAGGTCAACTGTGTATCTAATAAAAATGCTGGACATTATTTTTAGCACAAAAAATGACCCAGATTTAAAATATTTATAAATTTAATTTTGGTATTCTGGTATAATACATTTTAATTTTCTCTAAAAAATATTTAGTTTGTAAATGAATTGAAGCAATATGGTTTTAAAAGATTTCAATTGATGTTACAAATAAGCTTTCAATATACTGCAAAAACAAAGTAGTCACTACTTCATATTCTAAAATAATTTGTATAAATTCATTTTTTATCTTCTGTAATTTAATTTGGCCAGATCCATTCTTAAGTGGGTACATAAGTCTCTTTCCCTTCACAAAGTGAAGCTAGTTCTTCATAGTAAAATTACAAATCTCTTCTTCTTTCCACCTCCGTTAGAGTCAGGATGACATAGCACTTAAGAGTTGTGGGCTCTGGCGCCCTGTTGCTTGGGTGGAAGTACCTGCTCTGTTGGTTATAACCACAAGGTTTCCTATCCCTTCTATGAAGATGACAACACTAATAACAGCACCTGACTTATATATTTGTTGCAGACCTTTAGTTCACTTAGAATATTGTAGCTCTTTATAAATTTTGGATATTAAACCCTTATTAGATGTATTGACAAATATGTCATCCTATTCTGTGGGTTGTCTTTTTATTTTGTCGACAGTCTCCTTTGCCATGCAAAAAATTTTAGTTTCATGTAGTCCCATTTGTTTAATTTTTTGTTTGCTTGTTTTCCTTGCCTAGGGAGATATGTCAGATAAAATATTTCTATCAGCAATGTCTGAGATTTACTGCCTATGTTTTCTTTCTGGACTTTTATGGTTTCAGGTCTAGTAGTTAAGTCTTTAATCCATTTGGAATTTGTTCTTGTGTGTGATGTAAGAAGGTGGGCTAGTTTTATTTTTCTGCATGTATCTGTCCAATTTTCCCAACACCTTTTATTGAATAAACAATCTATAGCCCATTGTATGTGCTTGCTTCATCTGTAAAATATTAATTGACTGTAAAGGTGTGGGTTTATTTCTGGGCTTTCTATTCTGTTCCATTGTTCTATATGTATGTCTTTATTCCAGTACCATGCTGTCTTGATTGCTATGGCTTTACAGTATAGTTTGATATTAGGTAGAGAGATTCCTCCAACTTTATGCTATGTGAAATAAGACAGAGAAAGAACAATAACATATGATTTCCTTATACGTGGGATCTAATAAACAAACTAAACTAACAAGTAAAATAGAGACAGATTCCTAGAGAGCAGGATGACAGTTATTGAGAAGGTTAAGGGTGTTGGGAGAAAGCAAAATGGAAAAGGGCTCATGAACATGGACACCATGTGTGATGATTGCAGGGGGAAGGGAAGTATAAGAGGGGTAAATGGTAATGGAAAAATGCAATAGAAATAGCCTTAAGAAAGAAAAATAACAACAAAAGAATATTGTGTAATACCACACAGTAAAGATTCCATAAATGTTGTCTACCTTTGTTTTTAATTTTCTGTTTTAGATTTTAGTTGCTCTCATCTCATCTGCTCAGTGGAATTATTTTGAATGGTGATCATGGCAACATTCACTTGATTTCCAGGGCTATATTTTTATCCTGACATGCCACTTAATGTTACACAATGTTCACTGTTGGAACTACGTTAAGAGGTGGTTGTGTAAGAGGTGGTTGTATAAGAGCTGGCTCAAGCCTTCAAGTCTACGCAAACAGCGAAGGTCTGCAGTTTGGCTACAGCTTTGGTAATTTTCTCTACCAATATCCTAAAGTCATTTGGTTACATAGATTCAGCAATTAACATTCTCTCTAATCAGTGTCATTAAGCATCATGATGCTTAAATATCTAACTCACTGAAAGCACTCAGATTAGTATTACCAGAGAAAATCTGTTGTGTTATTTTTCAAATGATTCTGACAAAATTTTAAATGGTTGGAGAAGCTTGGGCAGGAATGCCTAAAATGATATTTTTTAGAGCTTTATTCAAATTCAGATTAGTTTTACTTTGAGCTCATTACCATTCATAATTGCTGGTTATATAGCCTTATATTATGAGCATTGTATAGTGGACACAGATATTTGCCTAATCATCATCCATTCTGGCTTTCCAGGTGTCTACCCTCAAGCAACACAAACATAATTATGTGTTTCATGGTAAAGTGAGCCTCTATCCATTCCCAACAGCAGGCATAGTTGGATAGACACATACAACAGCATGATGATAGCCAAAGGGAAAGGGGGTTAGAGGATCAGAGGAGATAGGCAAAGTGGGGAAAAATGGGGATGTAAAGAGACTGCTTGGAGTGATGGGCCCATGATGCAGATAATGTTTTGTTGAGTTGTACATTTGAAACATGCATGATTTTGTGAACCAGTGTCACCTCAATAAATTCAATAAAAAAGAATATTCATGTGAGCCAACTCTAATCTTTGAGACCAAATTCCAAGTCAGCTGAATTGCTTCTACAAAAATATATTTATCTTCTGTGAGAAAGTCATAAGAACACCTATTTTTCCCTTTATTTATGGACATTATTGGGTCTGAACATGACACATAGAACTTCTTCATACATCTTATTACTAAGAAAGAATGTTGGGTCATATCTGCCATACTTGAGCTGCTTAATCAACAAACCTCAGAATCTACAATATCTTTGCAAATATTTGCAATTTCTCTTATGTGTAATGATAAGTTTCTTCATTGATTAAGCCAGTATAAATGAGCTTGTCCTGCCATTTTCACTGTAAAGCATCCAAAATAATACTGGCTGGAAAAAATGATTTAGAATAATTTAATCCTTCCCTCAAAAAAAAAAAAGAGGAAGATATAAAGATTCAGGAATAGTAGTTTACCACAGTCAACAAGAGCATTTATTTTAGGCTCTTGAGTGATTATATGGTTTAAATGGTAGTATGGACACATTTCTTTTTCAGCAATATGATTAGAACATTATTTTAGCCTTAAAAGAGAAGTTATCAAGGTTATAATTTCTCCTTCTACAGAAATGAAATTTGTGATTAAAATTTAAATTGAAATTTTAAGGATATGAATCTTTTATAATGATTGAATGTTCATATTCTCTGTACCTGAGTATACATGATTATGATGTGGTAGAAAGAATATTATCTAGCACTTCTAGTACCCTAAGTCTTCAAGTTCATTCAAACAATGAACACACAGTTGAAAAGATTTAGTATTTTTAGAAGACTTAAATTTGGTTTTGAGTAACCAGCATGTGTATTTCACTGAAAAGACCATAAATTTTGCTCATATGACATAAAATAGACCCAGATAAAATCTGAATATTTCACCTCCTTTTTACAGCAGATAAAACTTTTCTTTTTTCCAAATAAAATGCAATGCAAAAGTATTTATATATATAAAATACTTTTATATATACATATATATTTATGTCTATCATACATAAGTAGTATCATATCATACTATATTTACGATATAAAGAGGATGCTTTGGTTTAAGTAGGAGTAAAGGACCTAGAGCCACCCAGTGAATATCAACATTATACTCTGATGTCTTCTTTGTGAAACTTTTATGCTCTACTGAAGATAGTTTAAAAGCCACTGAACTAGACAGATGATCTCCTAAGCTCTCTTCTAGCTCGTAAATTGTTTCTTTCAAATAGAAAACTAACTTTTAAAATATCATAAAATGCAATGCATATTTTCTATTTTGTGTGTGTTTTTGTCATTTTTCTGGTGGTAACTTTTCACATTTAATTTTTAAAAACACAACTAAACATTCAGTTTTGATAAATATTAGTTCTTTGAATTTTTTGTATCCTGATCAGTGCTTTTTCCATCCTGGGAATAATTAGATATATTATTCTGTGACTTTAACTCTGTATATAGATTTATACATTATCAGAATCAAAAAATTACAAAATTGGCAATATGTTCTAATTATCTGACATTTTCAATATAAATGGTAGTTGTTAATTAACTGGGATATCAACCTCTAGAATCCATTTGGATTTTGTAATCATCTTCTACAGATTTTACAACCAGAAGCAAAGATGTGACACACAGAGGGTGACTCAGTTGCTGCTTTTCTTCCGTATGTCTTCATGCTGCAGAAAATGGCTTTCCTGAGCTTATTACCTTCACAAAATTCATAAGTTCTCTTCATTTGTTGGTGACCTCTTAAATTAATATTATGTGCTGTTTAATTTTATATTTTGTAATGAAAACTAAATTTTAAAAAATTGGAATTTATTTTAATAAAATTCATTTAAAATATGGTCCACCATTCACAGATTAGTTTTTTTTTGTAAAAATTAGTAATATTTTGGCTAATTGCTTCACCTTCTTAGCTAAAATAAACATATATGCATAACCCATAGACACAGACAAGACTGTGGTGATGGCCAAAGGAAAGTCGGGGTCAGGGTTCGGTGGAGGAGGGTAAGGGGGCAGAATGGGAACTTCTGTGATAGAGTCAACAATTAAGAAAAAATAGTAATATTTTATATTAATGGTGTTTATTCTGAATTATTGAAGTCACTTTTTTAATGTTCAAAAATAATAACTTTAAAATAGCAAAATGCAATTTTTTTCTAGTTGTTTAGATCCTAAGTCATAGTTCTTTATTTCACTTGTTTCTACATATTTACAATTACTGGTAAGAAGCCAATATTTTTTCATAATCATAAGAACAGATATTTTAATCAGCATATTTATTTGTATGTAAGCCATTTGATTACGATTATATAAAAATAATATTCACACCAAGCAGACAGAAAAAGCAAATAAAAAATGGTTAGCAATTGTTTCTTGGAGTGATTAACTGAGGGTGATTTTCTTTGTGGACATTTTCATATTTTAACTCCCCATGAAGAAATATGTTAATTTTACAATAAATTTGTACTGTGAAACTACTTAAAAGATTTGTTTATTTACTGGGATGCTATAAAAAATTTATTTTGATGGAAAGTATAATGAATGACATTGAATTTCCTGAAATAATAAGTATTTTCTAATGGTTTATATGTGGGTGAGGTAGAATCCTTTGCACATTTAGTTCTTTAGAGCAAACTCCAAAAATCCAATACAGGAAAGTCCCAGACACAGCTAAACTTCCAAATAATCACCTTGAGTCTTTATTATTTATTTCTAACCTGCTCTCACACTGGTAAATTTACTCCACTAGATTTTTTTTTAATCCTCCCACAAGCACATTTTTCTCATTGCTTTTAGAGAAAGATCAATACAAGAGAGAAGCATCAATTGGTTGCCTCTCCTATGTTTCCTGACCAAGAATGGAACCTGCATTTTGGACCAGAGATGCTACCCAGACCAGGTATCAAACGTATGCAAACCAGAGGTCACATGCACCAGTGTCCAGACTGGTGATCAAACCTGTAACCTAGGTATGTGCCCTGACTGGGAATCAAACCCTCAAACTTTTGGTTACAGGATGATGCCCCCATTACCTGAGCCACACTGGCTAGGGCTTCACTAGATTTTAAACTTGGGTCTATATACCCACAGCTTCAATTCTAGTTTAAATTTGTGTTGTTTCCTGATTTCTTCACCACTTGGAACTAATATTTTCCCACAATCATTCATTTAGTCCCACTTTTGGTTTTCTTAATGTAATCTTGTCCTGGTTGAAAAGTATTCTTTGACCTGCTTTTAGCTGCTTTGAAACCAATCATTTTGTCCTGACCAGGCAGATATCCATTAACTTAGCAGATATAGATATAAACATACACATGCACATGTATATGTGTGTATATATATATATATGTATATATAGCATATTCTGATAAGAGCTTAATATCTTTGAAATTAACATTATTATGGACGTACAGAAATGAAACTTCAGTATCAATAGTAAAATAACAACCCCATAGATATTATCACATAATTGGTTACCCCAGTCAGAACTCTTACACAGTATTTATGCAAATTACAATTGATTTATAGAGAGTACAACCATTTGAAACAGATAATAAAGTAGTCATCTTACTCTGTTTAGCAAATCATGCAACCTAAATTTTGGAAGAATAAGAAGCAGAGGATGCAACTGATTCAATTATTACTAAAACTTTTAAAAATTTTAAAAAACAAAGCATTGACACTATGAAAAAGAGCAAGAAGCCTGAATTTACCTTTTGATTACAAGATGCCTTAAATGCCTACTATAAAAGGCATTACTTATGTTATATTGGTAATCTATATCCCACTTGATAGGTTAAACCTAGGTATTTCCGTTTCAAGGAAGTGAAGAGTGTTTGTAGGTTTTTATGCATGAACACATAAACTTGTCTACATTTAATGTGATTATTGCCCACAAACAGCTCAAATAAACTTCCTCATCTAGAGAATTACCCATGTTAGATAGGAAGTTGACCATCTAGGAGGTCATTTTACCCGCAATCCCACCCCTGCCCCACACAACCTGAAGCCAATGACTAAATGATGCTGGCGTAAGGGGTCAGTTCCCAGGTAGCACCAACTTCATAGTGTAATTCATGCTTTCTAAAGAATCCACACTTTGTACGGGATCTGGCTGAAACCAAAGTCTAACTGACAACCCACCTTTGCTTGGATCATTGCTGTTATTTTTCTTTAGTCCCTCTCTGTTGAGTAGGGTCACGAGATGAAATAAATGACTCTGCGATTAATATCAATTTCCAAAAAAGAATGACATTACTTTATAATAAGTATGCACGAATTATTTCAAATATCTATTCACTATATATTTCACTAGGAATACCATATTATTATTTGCTAAATCTGATAATCCTATTTCTGACAGCGATCTTCAATAAATTATATTCACTTGAAATCTTTTTAATTTTTTAAAAAATTGTCTTAGTTATTGATTGATTGAGAGAGAGAGAGATCAATTTGTTTTTTGTTTTGTTTTTTTTGCTCCACGTATCTATTCACTCATTGGTTGTTTCCTGTATGTGTCCCAACCAAAGATTAAGCCCACAACCTTGGCATATCAGAACGACGCTCCAATGAAATGAAAAATCTGGCCTGGGCTGCACTTGAATTCTTGTCTCAGACTCTGCTTTAAAGAAACTGAACCTTAGATAATGTCAATTATATATTGTTATGTATAAACAATATATATCTCAACTAAATATATATATGTACATATTAATTGATTTAAATGCATTTTACAAAAATTTGTTCTAGAATGATAAATAGAAAACTGCTAAAAGAAGTTACTTGTGGACCAGAGAATAGGATTTGGATGAAAGAACTGTTTGCACTATTTTTCATTTTACCCTGAAATTATCATTATTTGCAGTTTACAATGAAATGCTACTCTAGTAACTCTAGAATAACAGTAAAGATAAAGCTAGTTGCAGCACTGATTTTGTCCTCATAGCAGCTGAACACCAGAGAAATTTTTTTTATTCTATTATGTCAGTTTTATGGTGGTGTCCATTGACTCTAAGCTGACAACATATGCCACAAAATGAGGTATCTAGGGAAAAAGGAAAGGTATAAGAAAATAATTTATAATTAGGAAAACACTAGTTACATGCAAGTTTTAAAAAGGAAGAAAGAAAGAAAAAGCAATGTATAGGCATAGATGGAAACTACTGTTTTTTAGGTAGATTTAAAATTAAATATAAGTCAGAGCTAAGGCATAAACCCATTGGAAGTCCATATTAGACAGCTAAGGTTGAACCTTCCTCTTGGGAATAGAGGTAAGTAACAGGAGTCAATTGTAAAAATCCTGAAAATATGAATATATATCTTGAAATCAGGCTTCAGAGAAAACAGCCTGTGAGTACAGCATAACAAATAACTTTTGAGTTTGGGATTATAAAATATAATATAAGCAGAAATACCCCTGGACTAAGGGACAAAATAGTGTGAAATGTAGTTGTCATATTATTAACATTAGATTACCTTGGACAAGCCGTTAATGGGCATTCATTTATTTATAAAACAAAGTGTATATGGTATATGGCTTTTAAAGACCCTCCAATTCATAAATTCTATGTCCTTTTAATAAAAAATAGTTGATTATTTACAATATCCAAGATGTGGAAAAAGCCCAAGTGCCCATCAGTGTGATGAGTGAATAAAAAAGCAGTGGTACACTTATTAATGGAATACTACTTGGCTATAAAAAAGGAAGAAAAAAATCTTACCTTTTGCAACAGTGTGGATGGACCTGGAGATTATTATCCTAAGTGAACTGAATCAGTCAGAGAAAGACAAGCACCATATGATTTCACCTATATGTGGAACTTAATGAACTAAATGAAGTGATGAACAAAATAGAAATAGAGGCAAGGATATATGGAACAGACAGCTGTCAGAAGGGAGGGAGGTTGAGAGACTGGATGAAAGAAGGTGAAAGGATTAACCAAAAACCATATGAGGTCCGTGATGAAAGTATCTGGCCATGTAATATGAAAAATAGAGACATTTATTAAAGAAAATACAAGATACAGGAAGCATTGTACATAGTTCAATGAGGCCTCAGTCCCCTTCAAAGTAAGCACCTTGGAACCTGACAGTTCTTCCAATTGTCATCAGTGGCCCTGTTGTATTTTCCAGAATCTTATTGATGGTCTGAAATCTATTCCCTTTCAAAGGTGATTTTAATTTTGGGAAAAACCCAAAGTTGCAGGGCACCAAATCTGGGCTATTGGGAGGCTGAGTCACCTGGGTGATTTGATGTTTTGCCAAAAACCTCTGCATTGAGATGTGATGCATGAATGGGCATTGTCTGATGATGCTACCAACCACCAGTTGCCCATAGCTGTAGCCTTCTGAGTCATCCGAATGGTTTCCATGGAGAAATATTCGAGCTTAGTGCAAAATTTGATGCAGATTCATTGCTCTGCTCACTCAGTCATTTTGAATGCCATGGCCACACAGTACACATGCTCACTCAATGGAGTTTATTGTCCCCACTGACAAGTACAGCAAAGTCATCATTGTTCACACATGCATATTCTAATCCACTTTCCTATGTTTCCAGGTTACATCAATGTCGTGCAACCCATTCTTGTCATATTAACAATCGTTGGGTTTTTTCCAAAAAGACCTAGTGTATGTGTGTCTGTGTGTGACAGTGTGGTGATAGCCAGAGGGAAAGGGAGGTGGGGGCTAGGTGGAGGTGGACAACAAGGGAAGAATGGGGACAGAAATTGACTTTGCTTAAGGCAATATGCTCACAATGCAGTATGCAGATGATGTTTTATTGAATTGTACACATGAGGCCTATATGGTTTTGTGAACCAATGTCACCTCAACAAATAAATAAAAAATATGATAAAATAAAAAAGATAGTTTAGAATGCCTTATTATTTTTTTTAGACTTTATTTAATTATTTTTAGAGAGAGGCGAAGGGAGGGAGAGACGGAGAGAAACATCAGTGTATGGGTGCCTCTTGTGCGCTCCCTTCTGGGGACTTGGCCTGCAACCCAGGCATGTGCCCTGAATGCCATGGCCACACAGTACACATGCTCACCAGTGACCCTTTGATTTGCAGTCCAGAGCTCAATCTACTGAGCCACACCAGCCAGGGCTTAGAATGCCTTATTCTAATAAATTATTTTAATCTTAGATATTCCTCTAGCAATAAAAGGAAAATAATAATGTGAGGAAATAACCCTACATTTTAGTAAGCATGTTTTCCAGATAAGCAGAAATCATGTATGTGTTCTGACTCCACAGTGAATTATGATTGCACTTTCTCTTTTAATCGTATATGATCATATTCTTTTAAAAACTTGTTATGTCATATCTGAAAATTTCTTCTCCTATTAGAATATTTTCATTTGTGAATATTTATAAGGATGTCAGAAAGGCATACATTTTTATAATACTTCAACAATAAAACAATTCATTCTTTATAAGGTAATTATAAGGTAATAGCTGGGTATGTATTTCATTATTTATTCGTAAGCAAACTTACTTAGGATTTTTATATCCACAAGACAACATAGAATCTCATTACTTGGTACTTATGGCTAAATGCCATGAAACATTCTATTATTAGAATGATATTGGTAAATCTTTAATGGGAACTTAATTGGTTAAAAATAGATGGGATTGTTAAATGGATCCTTCACTAAATAATTAAATACACTTATGGGAAAATCAATAAAAAGGGCAGATCTATGGTACTAGCATACCTCAGCTTTCTTTGAAGCTGTGAAAACTCAGACTCTACTGTGAGACATTGAAAGGACATATGATATCACACATAAATCCTGAGGGTTGCCACAAAACCACAGTCAAGTGTCAGAAACTATATACTTCCAGCATCACTGACTAGGAGTAATGCTTATTATTCTTAATACATAGCTCTGAATTATTTCCACTGGGTAATTTCTTGCTTTTGCGCTCACCATGAAGGCCAAACAGACAGTTATGGGTGGTTGGCAGTAAATCTACATCTGTGAATAAACTCTCCTGGGATCTCATGAAAGACTGTAATGAATTCAACACATGGTGCTAGTCTTAAGGCAGACACTTTCACACCATGAGAGAAGACAGTTAGGGTTTTCTAATAAAAGTTAAGTGCTGAATCAGTGTATGTGAAATCTTGCTGCTATTAACTGCTGTGCCCTGGATTTAAACACACAAACACACATGCATCAGTTAATGTGTATGAAGACACATATTGTACCACTGCTCTTTGTCAGCTTTCCCTTGTAAAATATATTTTTATGTCCAGTATTTTTAGACAAAGATATACTTAATTGAATATAAAATTTTAGTAGGTTCCACAGTTCAATTGCCTTTTTACAGAAAGTAACATCTAATATATGCCTTTACAAACTATCTTTAACTTAAATACCTGTTCATCTGTATTTAATGAGGAAATTTTAAAATATTACTATTTTTCTCATCAGAAAAGTGAATAATTTCTTTGTGTTCTATTTAGTTCTATTTCCCCCAGATGTTCTTTCTAAGAGTACAGGAATAACTGTGTCCTCAAAGTTCTTGGAGAGATATATATAGATAAAAATGAGTACTAAAAAATAAAAATAAATATAAATCCAAAATAAAAGCACTAATAAAATAGAACTATGCAGACTTTTAAAAAATTATGCTTTACCCTGCTTACCTATATTTAGAGACAAGAATAGATGCTGTTTCAGAATAGCAGTCAGATTAAAAGTGAAAGTTTATATCAATATTATATTTAAATCATATTACTGAAATTTGATTTTAGAAACACTAGATATTTCACATAGAATTTGTGACTATCTGCATTTACGTATGAGTTTACATGAAGATTAACTTTGGTAAACTAATTTGTCTAAATAGAAAAGACATTTAATAAATGGAAATATAAAAGTAAATCTAATTTAATCCTGTATCTTAAACATGAACATTTAGAATATCTTTTCTGTATATGATTTTATATCTCATATAAATTAGCTCATAACAAAAGGAACAGGAATCCTATAGTTTATTAGCTTATTCTAGAACCGGTACTATATTATAAAGAGTGGTACTTCTGGTGAAAAGAGATAGGCAAAGCTTTGGGGGATTTTGTGCTGAGCAAGTTGAAAGATCAGAGTAAATGTTACTTCTCTTGTCCGCTGACATAAATCTGTAGATACTCAAAAAGGCCCTCAACATCACTTTGTTAAAAATTACACTAAGGAAAATCATGACAATTTCTTCACAAGTGTCAACACAAACGTGGTTTGCACAAAAGTGCTGTACAGATCGAGTGGGCCCCATTTAATACGTCTTATTTATAAGATTATGCTCACTAAATGTAACTCACTTTAAAAAATTACTGTGTGTCTTTGGGTATAAAAATGTATTGTATTATATTTTTTCAATAAATTATTTTAAAACAAAGATTTGGTAGAATTTATTTTCATATTCCTGTTTATACAATGTAGTTTAACATATATGGTTATAGAAGTAAAAACAAAATAAAAGTATTACAGTAGTAACACTTCTCTAAATGACACTCAGTAAAATTTGGCATGTTTCCAAAGAGATGTTTGGTTTCAGTCGATGGTCACTTTTAGTGATAACATTATTGACTGGGGTATTTTAATTGAATATTAAGTAAAAGAGGACTTCTTCAGGTATTTCACAAAGGTGACATTCAGTAAATAGCATTTTCTCTGGCATGAATGAGTAATATTTTATCTAGTAACCTGTGATTTCAGAAGGAATTTCCATCATTAGAATTTCTCTTCTGAGTTAAAATATTTTAATAAAAAGCAGTTGTAAGCCTTATATAACTCTATAGGATATTGCCAATTCATCTAAACTCATTAAAGAGTAGTTTATCAAATTATTCATATATCAAATGGAAGGCTTGTAACTGAGTAAAATATAACACATCTATGATTTATGGATGACTAGAAAGGTAACAGCAATCACCTTACATAATCAAGCTTTTCTCAGTCTTTACAAAACACAGCGCTATGATAGTCAAAGTCTGGGTTCAAAAGTATTCATTCTGCACAAATTCATGGAGGCTGTATTTTTTAATTGTATCACATATTTTCTACAGAGACACTCTTAACCCCATGATACAATATCATTGGCTGAATACACTAATTTTAACTCAAGATCTCCCTAAAGATTATTGTTTATGAAATCTCACACTTCTTATAATTCATGTTATTGATTAGAAAATCTATACATATCCTTATTTTTAAATTTTTGAAAGATGTTTTATAAGTAAATAGATTTTAATTGTTCTTCTAGTAAAGTTGTTTGGTAAAAATTGGGGATATTTTACCTCTCTCTATGTATTTCCAAGGAAAAGAAAAATCATACCATCTAATGGTTAACTGCCCAATTCTTTTATTCTTACATTGCATGTCTTTTTTGTTGTTGTTCACATACTGCCATGTGTTTCATAATATACAGGATATTTCAATGCTACACAGAATATAAGAGAAGAAACAGAGTCTAGGAAAATCCTAAAACGCCACTTGCACATATTCAGTTTTAGTTATGGAATTCATATGGAAGGACAGGACTTTAATCGGGATATAGGGGGAACTAGATCCTCCTTTTTTATGTTTATAAAAGATTTTATGTTCATAAAAGTCTCATTAAATATATTTAATTATATAATCACATTAAATATATCCAATATAAGTTAAAATTTTATGTTTCTAAACAGCTCATTAAATATATCTAATCTTACTAAATCTATCTAATCACTTATCTCTAGAACTTGGTGATACAATGTTATCTGAAACTGTGGCCCCAATGTTATGACCAGACTTTTTAAATTATGCCGTCTTCTCAAAATGCTATTGTTCACTAATAGCTTCCAAATGAATTTTCTTATTAAATTCCCACAGCAAATCTGGCTATGTAATTAGTGTACATGTTTAATAGATGAAGTAATTTAGAGACTGCATGCTTTTCGAAGGACCACATAATATTAAAGGGTAAGAGTATAACTTGAATACCACCCGGCTAATTCCAAGTTTATTTTTATTTTATTGTGAGAAAGTTTAGGTGAATAACATGTGAAAACTAGTCATCTAGAATACAAATGAATGAGAAATCTCATATCTGGAGTATTGTTGAATAGATAAGGATTTTGAAGTAAGAGATGCTTTGACTTTCTGAGGAATTAACATTATAAAGCAACAATCAAATTCAAGGCTTGAGATGATGGCACACTACCTGAAGGATATCATGTTTCTAATGTAAATCAGTGCATGCAAGTGTTTATTTTATGGTAGTAATTTTTGTTAGGTAGGATAGATAGTAAACCAAGGCAGGGAGGAGGAAGGAGATACGCCTCACCCACTGACTCAGCCGTCCTGAGCCTGGCCCGACAATATTGCCAGGTGTTCCAGCATCACAAGAAACACTGTGTTAGCGTGGGAGGAGGGAAGCCCTTGAAATTCTATGTATCACTCCCACTATCTGGGAAAGAAAACGTTGAAGCTGTGCATTCATCCCAAGGTCTAGAACAGGGACGAGGAAGGGGTCCACCATGCCTAAAGAAGAGCTCATAAAACCACTTTAATTAATCACCAACTTCTGGTCACCATCTGTTTTACAAAGAAGTCCCTAATGCTTACAGAAAGAGCCCATAAATAACTTTGGGTAAGTACCTCAACTCTAATTAACTGCCTCCTGCCATGTATCTGTTTTACAACGAGATGAACAAAAAAAGTCTGGAGCAAGATAAAAATTTGAGCTAACAGACCAAGACACATACCTAAGTTTGGGTTGTCATGCACTGCCCCCGCTCCCTGGGAAAGCTGGCACCACCTTTCCCAGTCAGTCACCTTGTACCGTCTTCATTCCCGTCCCTCCAACTATATAAGCCCTCAGAACAAAGGACCTGATGCTCTTGCCTTACCTCGCCATGTCCTGAACCTGTGCCTTTCACCCCCAACTAGGCAAGGCCCGTTCTCTTCCATGAGAGCGATCCCTAATAAACCCTGCTTGCGCGTTAATGGACTTGCTGGTCTGTAATTGTTTACTGTGTCAGCAACAAGAACTGAGTTTCTCCCATAACAACTTGTTTATGTTATAGACAAAATATTATTTATTGGTTACTGGGGACAAAACGTCTTCACTTCATAAAACCTGGAACTTTTTCAATGGTATCAGATATACACTTCAGTCTATTATTCTTTTCTTTTAATTTTTCTTAGAATAGGTAGATATGTAGTGTACTTCAAACTGAGATTTTTTAAAAGAAGTTTAAAAGTATCATTAACTGTGATTTACATTGCACCTTTTTAAAATGTTCTTTTCAGCACAAAGATGGATCATTATTTCATTTAATTGTTCATGATGCATTATCCATTAAAATGAGTTTTTCCAGGGAATGAAAACAATTTTATACCCCTAGGCAAGTAAACACTCAAAACAGCTTTGAAGCATTGTGTATTGAGGAAAATTTAAAGCATGGAATTATTTTTTAAAAGGTTAAAATACTGAAATAAGCAAGAAAAACAAAGTAATCCTTTCAGCTTGAGTTTTGCTGATTTGTTAGAAAAAAGTATGCCTGAAGAAAAGAAAGTAATTTAATATCTTAAAAATCATGTTTTTTAAATAATATACCATATATTAGTGCATATTTTGAATTTGCTGTGGACTGAGAGTGAGAAACTGAGAGAGAAGAGAACCATGATTACTCCATTAGTATATAATCTACCTACAATCACTACCTAGCATCTTAGGCAGAGAAGAATAAGGGGAAAAAGTATATGATTAATCTCACTATTATATTAAAAGCATTTATTGTATATTGAATTTATGCCGTGACTTAGAATTGCTTGTTGCATATATGTTCATAAAATGGTCCTCATATTTGGTGTGTCTGTCTGAATATTTTTTGTTGTGGTAAAGAATACATGACATTAAAATATGCCATGTTAACCATTTTTAAGTACACAATTCAGTGGTATTAATGACATTCACAATGTTATAAAATCATAAATACTATCTCTTTCAAAACTGTTTTTATTACCTATAGCAGAACCTCTTAACCATTAAGCAGAAATTCTCCCCATTTCCTAGCCCTCCCAGCCCCTGGTAATCTCTAATATATTGAATTGTAAAATTTTACCTTTCAAACAAGGTAGTGGATTTTAGTCCTTGTATTAATCCCTTTAAACAAGTATGAATCACAATATTTATTTTAATTTCCTCAAAGATTACAACATATTGACATCTTTCGACATTCACTATTCCCTTACCTGTTTTCCTGACTTGACTTTCCAAAAATCATTAAAAATGATAATAAATAAATAAATTAAATACAACTAGGTATTTACCTTAATATATATAATCCTTCACTTCATCTTGTAAATACACTATATTCTCTAATAAAAGAAATTACAAACTTCACATACACAACGTACTGTAGATTTTATGTGCCATTAGCAAAGGTGCCCAATAAAATCATATGGAGTTTCATTAACCCTGGAACAAAATAAATTTAGTTTTATAATTTCAATTTTCTCATAAATGATTAACTGGGTAGTTATGAACAATATTCCACTCCTCCACATAAACTCAATTTCTGACCCATATACTTGGTTTATGTACCCATGCTGTCAGAAAATTCAATATTCACATAGAAATGCAGGTTCTTTATTCTCAAATATCAGTATTTATATTCATTTTTTTCTCCCTTCCTGAGACTAAAAAGCCTCCTGTACAAGCTCACAAATCATTCATTCTGCCTTCGGCTTGGGTGGTTGTAGAGCCGTGTCTTTAAAGGAAGCTACTTCCTTATCAAAAAGAATCACTCTAGAGCCATCTGTCTGTTTATCATTACATCTGGCTAGACTTATGTTTTAAAGGAATAGCTAACTAAATAAGGAAGAGACAATTCAGCTAATAGACATTCCTGGCAATCAATGAAAGGTTAGCGAGGAAAAATAATCACACATGCCACAAAAGAAACTGATGAGTACAGGATGTGATCTAGAGAGAAGGACAATGATGAGGCCCCAATTAGACATTACTGAAGACATTAATGACACATATGATATGAGTAATGACAATATTACAAGGAGAAATAAATTAGTCTTTGCTATATTAAAGAAAAAAAATTATAGGATAGTTTATCTAGTATAATTATTAAAATATTTATTGATCTTTGCATATCCTTGGATGTACAACCATGCTCCTAAATCTAGTATACTATGATATTATTGATTTTATTTTTTCATTCCCCCTTGCCTCGCTTTCTATATATTTTTTCATTTAGCAATTATGCTTTCGAAACCATTCTGGTGATTGAAGCCAAAGGGGAAAAACGAAGCCGTGCCATATTACAAGAATCAAAGTCTTTGGGGCGGTGATTCAGGGAAATAAGTACAATAAATTATTGAACAGGATTACCATGAAAGTAAGTTCAAAATGTCTGTTTTCAGATGTTCATCTTTTATTTGACCTCCAATGTAAAGTGTATACTGAGTAGGCAGAAAAGAGTATTAAAATCCCAAATGTGATGTTTCAGTAATAACTTTAATTAAAAGTTGCACAGGACAACAGCAGTTTAGCATATTGAAACCTAGAGAAAATAATTCTAATCATTGCCCAGAGAACTAAAATATTTTCAAGAGTAAGCATAAAATAAAGAATAATATGAATATGTACATTTTACAAGATGCATTAGAAAATTTACTCCCTCAATAAAACCATCGTTGATTTTTCACCCAGTTGTATGTTTATTTGTATATTCAGTAATATTAGAATTGTAATTCAAAATTTCCAACATTTGTACCATGTAAGTGATTGTGTACCATCTACAGGCATTGCTCATGAATAATCCCATTTATTTTGCTAGAGATTGGTTCATTAAGCCAACTATGGTCAATGAGATATTAGGGTGAAAGGCTGAATCTGCTGTTAATGGTCTTTGATGGTTCCTTTTCATCTTCTAGATATTATTTTTTAAATGTTTCACTTGCAATTATGACAGTCAACACCAAATGGTGGCTAGAAAACTAGAATAATTTATATTACTGGTGATATCTCCTTAATCAACCATACCTGCAGAGCTTCTCAGCTCAAAAAATTATTATGTGAGATAATTAATCATGTATAATTTTAATCAGATTGAGTTTATATTTCTATTTGTTGTATTCCAAATCATCAGATCAGATATAGTCAGTGATAATAGAGAAAAATAAGATTTTTCTTTCTTTTCTGCTTCACCAAATTAATAGAACCAATGTTTAGGCAAAGACCATTCATCTTTATCACATTATAATAATGCATTCAGTAAGTGTACCTGTGAACATAGTTTCATTTAAATTATAAAAAGCAAACTGATCTTTAATAGCAAGTATTATGGATTTAGCCATACTTAATAATTAAGTATAGTTAAAATGAGTAAGTTTAAGTAAATAGTATTTGTGCTAATAAAATAACATATATATTCCATTAATGTTTTTTAATGTTTCTAAAATGTTTCCAATGTTTCATCTGTCAGGGTTGAAAAAAATAAAGCAATGTATTTATCCTTACTAAAGAATTCATACAATAGGCATTGCAAAATATTCAAAGCAACACTAAACTTGACTTCAATATTTTTTTCTCAGCACATTTTCTTTAAAATTAAATTTCTAAACATTCTCAGGGGATGAAATTATATCAGCTTTAATTTAACAAATAGAATGATTTACGAGAATTCTTTATAATTTCTGTAGTCAATAGATTTCAGTTACTTTCATGTTATTATGAAAGTAATTATGTAAGGAGGAATATGAGTAAAAGCCATTATTAAACACATGGTTACTCTTTTCAGTATTGTTGTATTATTGAAAGAGTTAGTGAATAATTATTCTTATTATATAAATATTATTAAAGTTTTGATGACAACATAAATAATAGTAATACTATATATGTATTAAAATGTATGTATATCTGCTTTTCCTGTTAAAAATTTATATTATTATTTTTGTTAACCCTGTTTAGTAAGAAAAGAATCTCATCCAATGAGAAGAGAAATGATAATCATAGAAATGCCAGAATGAGAAGAAGAGCAAGAAATTGAAAACTTATTTGAAAAAATGATGAAAGAAAACATCCTTAACTTGGTGAAGGAAATAGGCCTATAAATCGAGGAAGCACAGAGAGTCCAAAATAAGATAGATGCAAAGAGGCCCACTCCAAGACACATCATAATTAAAATGCCAAGATTAAAGATAAAGAGAGAATCTTAAAAGCAGCAAGAGAAAAGCAGAGAGTTACCTACAAAAGAGTTCCCACAAGACGATCAGCAGATTTTTCAAAAGAAACTTTGCAGGCAAGAAGGGACCAGCAAGTATTCAAAGTCATGAAAAACAAAGACCTACAACCTAGATTACTCTATCCAGCAAAGCTATCATTTAGAATCGAAGGGCAGATAAAGTGCTTTCCAGACAAAGTAAAGCTAAAGGAGTTCATCATCACCAAGCCATTATTAAATGAAATGTTAAAAGGTCCTATTTAGGAAAAAGAAGATCAAAATTATGAACATCAAAATGGTAACAAATTCACAACTATCAGCAACTGAATCTAAAAAACAAACTAAGCAAATAATCAGAACAAGAACAAAATCATAGATATGGAGATCATTTGGAGGGTTACCAGCTGGGTGGGGGAAGGGGGAGAATGGGAGAAAAGGTGAAGGGATTAAGAAGCATAAATTGGTAGGTATAAAATAGACGGGGGAGATGTTAAGAATAGTATAAGAAATGCAGAAGTCAAAAACTTGTATGCACAACCCATGGACATGACTAAGTGGGTGGAGAGATTACTGGAGGAAATGGGGGTATTGAGTGGAGGAGGACAAACAGGGGAAGATTGGGACAGCTGTAATAGCATAATCAATAAAATATATTTTTTAATAAAGAAAAATAGAGGAGGAATACATATGTTAAAAACAAGGTGCTGTGTTGTAACCCTGGAATTTTTACCTACTATCTATACAATCATCAGAATGTTATTAAATCTCTCTATGCTCACTTTCTTCTTCCATTAAATGAATCTTAAAAATAATAATTCTCAAATAAGATTAATGTGGGGATTAAGTGACTTAATACAAGTAAAAATAAACTGAATAGTATCTGTCTACTGTAAAGTTTAAATTATTTTAAATTTTATAAATATAAAAAACAATGTAGGCATTACAATTTTTGCTCTATAATTACTGGTATATTTTATCGTCTTTTAAAAATGATTCTCAAATATGCGTAACAAGATAGAATAAAATGTCTCATTTTAATACTGAATAATGTTTGGATGTTATTTGTGTGATTTCTTCTAAAATAACAACTGTATGTTTCTATGCCTATATGTGCAAACATAAATTATATGTATTGCCAAAACAAGGGTAAATAAACCTAAAATTAGTAAAAGTTATGTTTACATTTCTGCAATACATCTTAGTAATTGGTACTTTTTCTACATTTTAACTTGTAATTTTTCTACTAATGACTCACCTGTATTTTTGAGTAAAACAATATTTCATTTGTGTGAGTGTGTTTTAAGATTTAGGTTTATTAGCCTCAGACATACTCAGTCTTCCAACACAAATTTGATTGAGTTGAGAGTCCTCGACTGTGCAGACAAGACAATAAACGTATTGTCTTGTTATAATAGGACTAGTAATGGCAACAATATTAACAAATATAGATTCAATGCCTTGTATACATTAAATATCTTGCATATTTTATTATATTTAGCTCTCACAATAATTATATGAAGAGAGTATGATTATTATCTGTAATTAGAGATGAGGATATTGAAGCAATGGAAACTGAATAACCTATTAAGGCAACACAACTGGTAAGAGCTACAGCCAAGGTCTCAATTTGGATGTTGTGATTTCAGAATCAATTATTTAGTCTAAACTGCCTTGTAATGTCATCTCCAGAAATTAATATATTATACTTAGTTACAATCCCTTATGTAGCTAAAAATATATTATTTTTTGAATTACAATCAAATACTTTATTAAATTTACTTAATATGACAATGATCATTTATAATAATATAAATGAATTTTTAAAATAAGTATACTATTTATATTTTTCACAATGTACTTATAAATGTGCACAATATATGTGTGTACAAATAAACATTTACCTATAATCAACCTCCATACACACATAAATATAAATGTATACACACATAAATTTACATATTCATCTATCTTTTATCTATCAAGATTCCATGAATCGAAAATGTTTTGCTGCTAAAATAATTTTGAAACCCAAATGTCCCCTAGGATTGTCTTTAGGGCATTATTTTTCTATCTATTCTTACTTATTATATATATATGGACATTTATCCCTATACAACCATGTACTTTCATGTATGGATAAAGTATATAAGATTTAATAGACTGCTTTGTGGTTATAAGGTAGGTAGATGTTTGGGTAAGGACCTCTGATATGATTTTATGTTCATGATTGACTCAGTTAACATTAGATGCAAAATTTAAATTTTTCTTTATTCATATAAGTAGCTGCTGACATGTGGGATGTTATTTGATTTTAACAGTGTGCACTTTTTATCATCTCAGATGTTTATGAGTTTTTTTAATATTTAAAAGATTTTATAAGCTTTTTAAAAATGAATGTTTGTATCTTGTTTCTCTGGCCTCTGAGAAAAACACAATTTTTAAGTTGAATAAAGATACTCTTTCCATCACATTTATCATGTTTTCTCTAGTATCTCTATCTTTTTTTCTCCTCCTCCTTGTCTACCGCACATAGTCTTTATCTTATACTTGCATATAGTGAAATACTCTCATCATTCCTTCACATCCTAAAATTTATTTTCCCCAATCTCAATTTTAATTATGATTTCTAAAACAGTTTTATCTTTCAAATTTAGTCTCTTGCTTTAAGTCATGTTGTTTTGTAAAAAAAAAAAAAAAAAAAAGAATCTTTTTGTACAATGTCTGACTTGTTTTTTTCATTTCATGCCTTCATACATTGTAGTGATGCATTTTCTTCCATGAGCTAATTTGAAAGACTTTTTTTAATCTCATGTGCTCCAGGATTACTGCATTGCTACCATTTCCTGATGAAGATGGAGCTTGCCAACAACAAAAACTCAAGAGTAATAAGAGCATAGAAATCTTAAATTCTGACAGCATGATATTTCACTACATTTTTAAGCTTAAATTGTTGGTCTGTTATTCAAAAATATAAAAAAAATTTAGAGAACCACTACGTATAACAAAAATAAAATGTTTTAAATCTTCAAACTTATTACAAAAATATTACTGGGCAGTTTAAAAGAGTGGGAGTTAAACTTGTCTCATTTACATTAACATAAAATATCTGGTCTGAAGAAATGAATAAAACTATGATAATGTCAACAGCAGGTAAGATATTCTGCGTTGGTTGTAAGAAACATGTCAAAGTAAAACAATTGATTTTAGAATGGAATTCAAGTCTTTCTATATTTTTCTGTTCAATGTAATCATTTTAAGTTCTTTTCTTTACAGTCTGACCTTGGTGGCAGAGACAGAGATTCAGTTTTTCCTAATAAAGTCATTTATTTCCCTCCCAATTGTGGTGCTGCCACTAAGTTTTCCTTTTACTCATTTTTCTTTGTCAATCTATTTTAAAGCATAAAGCTATCAAAAAGCAATAATGAAGGAAGAGACACACAGAGTAATTTTTAATGGATTGTCAGCTCATGAAGGCAATTCACAAGCTGTAACAAAATGAGTTCTATGCACAAAAGAAATCAATACTTATTGTACCATCGTTCCTGCTGCACTGCAATTTATCAGTAAACAGGATACTGTCACATCTTATAGGCCTTAGAAAACTAGTTCCTTTCACAAACAATATTTATTCTGATAGGTTTCATCACAGATGAATCTGATTTAAGCAAAGTAAAGCTTTCCTGGCAATTGAAGAAACAGGATATAGTAACTGTGTACCTTGATTTGTGGAAAAGGGACCTGAATTAAAGACAAAAAGCCAAATGGGGTTATGGAGATTCTAAACATTGGGAAGGGGCAGGTATAGGTTAATAAAAATGGGTTATCAAATACATTTGAATACTAAACACAAGCAATGCTTTTCTTTTTATTTGGGAGGAATGTACAAGCATGAAAATTAAATTGAGTTTTTTCCTTTGTTTCCTTTTCCTCCCTTCCTCCCTCCCTCCCTCCTCTTTCTCACTTTCTTTCTTTTCCTCCATTCCTTCCTTTCCCTCCATTCCTTCCCTTCCCTCTCTTTTTTCCTCCCTCCCACCCTCCCTGCCTTCCTTTCATCCAGTTGTTGATTGATGAGCCATCTCTGTAGGACCTCTGTAGTCTCTGACTGCCTGCATTTGGAGTCATTGCTCAATTCATCTCCACTTTCTCATACACTTATCTAGTTTTCTTTGTGAATTTGTTAGCACCCTAGGATATCGAATATATTCAACAGGCGAGGTTTTTACAAAAGTAGCCTATCTTTATAACTCTCTCCTTCCCAGGAGTTCATACAATTTCAGGAGTTCTAGTGTTATCTTTGGGTCAACCTTTGGAGACATTCATTTAACTTTCATTTCTATAAATAGCTTCTTAAGAAAAATTGAAGATATTTTTCCACCTATTAGAGGTGCAATATCTTAAGTTTTCCCTACCCTGGAAATATTTCATAAGTAGAGGGAGTCAAGCCATCAATCAATATAATATTTTAAATTTCATTTTAAGAACATGTGATGCATTTTACCTGCCTGCTCAAAGCATGTAGCAATGATAGACAGATTATTTTAGCAACTATAAAAGAATAATATAAAAGCACAATATAAAAGAATGATAGCACACTATAAAAATCTTATCAATGGAATTAAATATTTTATCAAAAGGCATAGAGAGAAAAACAAAGAAATAATTGAATCAGAACCTGCAGACAAGCGAGACTATTGCTTCAGAATCAAAAAAGGGATAAGGCATAGTCTTATAGAGAGATAGATTATTAATCAGTCCACAGGAAAGTGGCAGCAAACTGTTATTAAGACACTTCATAAAGGTCTAGTAAAGGGACTGATTGCCAAGTAATGTCGAACTATAGCAAAAACATTGTACCTCAGGGGGAAGCTGTTATCACCATGGTAATGAAGAGGAACAATGGTTAGCAGAACAGGAAAGGATAGGGTCATGTAAAAAAAAGTAGATCACCTCAGTTGAGATATAAAGCCAGTCTCTCTGCAGAACATCTTCAGTTTCTTCTGATAACTCAGGAAAGTACCCAAAAGCAATAAACACCTCTGCTACTCTCTCCTTCTTTCCATTAATCTGGCTGGGGCCTCCCATGGCTGAATGCAGTCAGTAGTCAGAGGGCACAGAAGACCATTGATAAGATCTATAGAAGTTAGTCTTGAATAAGATGAGAATGAACACCACGACAGTGGATGGAGAAGGACCAATATAACAGCTACATAGATGGAAATTAAATTTCTAGTCTCACTGATTCAAAACCAAACCTAAGGGGAAACATTCTCTTCCAAGTAACTGGCTGAAAAGTCAGGACTGACTCTCTTGTACTCTGACTGATTATATGAACCTGATCATTTCAGAAAGGCACGTAAACCAGTTCTAAGTCTGTAATTAAAACTTGAACAAATAGATTATTGATTAAATATTAAATCTACAATATATTTAATATTATCACAAGAAAGGATTCTTATATAGCCTGATTTAAATAAGAATCATATAGAGTCAGAAGAAGGCAAATACAAATCCACCAGGCTAGGGAGAAAGGAGCTGAGAAAGAGAGAGGGGAACACACGCACGCATGCACACATGCACGCATGCACACATGCACGCATGCACACACGCACACACTCGCATACAGAACACTCCAGGGGAATCTATAACTAACATTCTAAAATGAAAAATTAAAGAAAGACAACCAGCAAATAAGCAATAGATCTTTACTCCAGAAGAAATGTGAGAGTAACATATGTCTTAATGAAACCCCAAAAGAATAAAAATAAAGAAAGTGATAGGAAAGCCCTATTTCAAGAGGAAACATGATTTTCCAGAAATAATAATGACAGTAGTACTCTGATTAAAAGTACACACTATGTGCTGAGACGGTAAATTAAAACAAGTCGACAGCTAAATGCATTGAGCTAATGATATATAACCAGTCAGAATAAAGATAAAAAGTAAATCTATCAGATAGGAAAGGCATATTTATCTAAAAAAAAAAAATAGTACATAGGCTGACAATAGACTTCTCATGCTATAAAAAACAATGCCAAAAAATTATGCAGGAAAATCATCATAATGCTGTACAGAACTAAATATTAAACTATAATTCTAATCCTGATGAACTATCATCAAAAATTAGTGGAAAATAAACACATTTTCATATGACCAAAGAGGAGGCAAGAAAAACTTGTTAAACCTAGAAATTATTCATATCTGTCAGAGAAATGTAATGAACTCAAATGTGAAACTAATATTTTCCTTAAAAAAGATGAAATTAACTTAGAGAAAAAATTAAATACTCCTAGATGTATTTGTGTGTGTGAATACTTTCTCTGACACTGATTAGTAGGATTGCAATTAATGATGGAATGTTCTTCACAAAACTTTTGTGAGTGTTAAATGACACAAGTTATGCATTTTGAACATTTCTTAACACCAAGTAAGCACTAGATAATAACTTATAAAACTTTCCTATATATTTCACTTGTCCAGGAAGGGTCCATTTTTATTGAATAAGTGGAATGGAGTGCATTATCCACTAATTCAAAGTTACTTTGTTGTTTTTGTTTTTTGCTCACTAAGTATCATGTGCAGTTCCATTCACATATTTTCTGATATAGGATCCTAGATTTGGTAACCAAATCACCTAGAAGAATCACCCACATATGATTTCAAGGCAGTTAATATTATTTTAAAATCATTCATTATAAAATAGTTTGCAATGAACCTCTTCATTTATGTGTTTATTGACATATGCAATTATTTTGTGACTACCCATGTGCCATTTTCAATGCTTGTGTTGATAGTAGATATTCATATAGTAGGAAAATGGCAGCAAAGAAGGAAATTAGTAATTTTTAGAATGTTTTTGTCAGTCATACCTTACATGTTTTAACTTAGGAAGTATATATTATCAAAAAATATGTATTATCAATTTCATCCATGGAAGAAAAAAACGAAGCTCATAAAAAATTTCAATATTTGTCTAGGGGACTCGAGTTAATAAAAGACCATGACTCCTCTTTTAGAACCCATAATAAAGAAAGGAAAGACAAACTCAAAGCCAGTATTTGCACGATAGGTAAGAACTTCATTTGTATGAAGTTATTCATATACCACCTCATCAATAAAGACCCCAGACCTTGTGTAACTCCATTTCCAGAAAAAAAAAATAGAAAAAAAACCCTGTACTTTTGGAAACTCTGCATGATTGTTACTATATGAATTGTTTTATGTAGCTTATTCTTTGTCTCATAATCCTCTTTTCATATAATAAAAGGGAGCATAGCCATTGCCTTTGTTTGTTTGTTCATTTTCAGAGCATTCTCAGTCTTTATTTTTTTTTTAATTTTTCAAATACATTTGTTTCCATTTACCTGCCACTACTTTCCCCTGCTTCACCCACCCCCACCTCCCCCGCTTCATTCCTTCCCCACCTTGGCTTCATCCATTTGTCCTTCACATCTGTTTGATCTGACCCTTTCCCTTTCCCGGCCCGCTACCTCCCTCCCTTCCTCCCGTCCCTGTCTGTTTCTTCTTTCTTTCAATGCAACTAGTCATATTTCCCTTGCCTGCTTGCTTTGTTGATTAGGTTCCACTTATAGGAGAGACCATATGGTATTTGTCTTTCACCACCTGGATTATTTCACTTAGCATAATGCTCTCCATCCATGCTGTCGTGAACGGTAGTAGCTCTTTCTTTCTGCTGCGTAGTATTTCATTGCCTAAGTGTACCATAGTCTTTTGATCCACTCATTTACTGATGGGCACTTAGGTTGCTTCCAGCATGTGGCTATTGTAAATTGTGATGTTATACAGCAGACATAAAGGAAAAAATAAACAAATGGGACTTAATCAAAATAAGAAGCTTCAGCATAGCTAAAGAAAACATCAGCAAAAAGAAAAAGGAGCCAACCATATGGGAAATATATTTGCCAATGATACCTCATATAGGTGTTTGATCTCCAAAATATATAAAGAACTCACATGACTCCACCCCAGGAAGACAAACAATCCAATTAAAAAATGGGCAAATGAACTGAACAGACACTTCTCCAAGGAGAACATACACAGGGCCCAGAGACATATGAAAGGTTGCTCATCATCACTAGCCATCAGTGAAATGCAAATTAAAACCACAATGAGATATCACTTCACACTGGTCAGAATGGCCATCATAAATAAATCAACAAACAACAGGTGCTACCAAGGTTGTGGAGAAAAGAGAACCCTAGTACACTGTTGGTGGGTATGCAGACTGGTGCAGCCACTGTGGAAAACAGTTTGGAATTTCCTCAAAAAGCTAAAAATGGAAATGCCTTTTGACCCAGCGATTCCACTGCTGGGATTACACCTTAAGAATCCCAAAACGCCAATTCAAAAGAACCTATGCACCCCAATGTTCATTACCTTTGTTTTTTTAGCAATGACCAAGAGAGCTCCCTCACATAGCTCACAAAGTAGGTACAAGCTGGAGACCAAGAATGGGGCTCAGTATCTCTTCAGTGAATGGGTACCAAGTGGGGAAAGTTGTGCCTTAGACACTCTGCTGTCCAGGAAAAAACTTAAATGACAAATCCCATAGTCTAATCCTTAGGTTCATTAATTGAGGGTAATGTCAATTGCAGCATGAATGAGTTAATTAAAAAATTATCCCTGGCTGGTGGAGCTGAGTGGACTGAGTACCAGCCTGTGAACCAAAAGGTCGCTGGTTTGATTCCCAGTAAGGGCGCATGCTGGGTTGCAGTCTAGGTCCCCAGTTGGGGGCATGCAAGAGGCAACCAATCAGTGTCTCTCTCACACATCATTTCTCTCCCTCTCTTTCTTCCTTGATTCCCCTCTTTCTAAAAGTAAATAAAGTCTTAAAAGTAAATAAATAAAATTATATTAATTATTCCTAGTGACATAATATGTCCTCTTTCAGTTTATAGATACCTTATTTTCTCTAGCTGTTTTAAATATAGGCAACTTCAATCAGGAAGGTCATTTACCCTTTGATTTTCCACAATCTTGTTTATTGCCATCAACAAGTATAACTTTCCAAATAGCTCTTGAAAAAAAAATCTCTTTTTTTCAAGGACTCAAAATGGCATATTTCATGATTTTTTTAAGCTTTTGAGTAGCTCTTATTGCTTCTAGTCACTAAATTCCTGCCAAGCTTTTACTGTAAAAAACAGAAGAAAATTATAGGTTTTCTTATGAAAATTGGTTGGTGGAAAAAGTAATAATGTTCTTTCAATTATATCATCAACTAAAGATTGATATTCTATTTCAATGCAATTGTAAGGAAAAAAACAAAAATGCCACTATATTTTACTTATAATTTAATATAAACATAGGAAATAATGTTTTAATTTTTATTGGGTTGCATAGATATTTTAATTACTCTTTAATTTACATCTGAGATAAACTTTAGCCAATTTTCTTCTAAAATGTTTTCTTTTAGTTTTTAAAAATTTTTTTGAACTAGATAACACTAAATATTAGTACACATTTCAAAAGATCACATTGCCAGTGACTACTGGTTTAAGAATACTTGATCTTTGACATTTTTAAAGATTGTATTTAATAATTTGAAAATATTTTGAAAAACCTTTGTTTTTTTATTTTGGTTAGAGAAATTATATAACTTCACAGAAACATTAAAAATTTTTCACATGAAAAATATTTCATTTAATCCTCAGCAGAATTCTCTGATATGTGAATTAACATATGTATCACCATACCAAATATAAAAATCCTGAGATTTATATAAATTTGCTGACTGGATTATGTTATATTTTAAAATTTAATAAAGAATAAGGCAGTCAGAGAAAGACAAATATCATGACTTCACTCATATGTGGACAAAGTGAACTGACAAGCAAATTAGAGAGAGACTCATAGATGGAGAGCAGATGACAGTTATTGGGGATAGGGGGAGGGTATGGGATGAGGGATTGAGCAAAAAAGAAAAAAAACTCATAGACATGGACAAAAGTGTGGTGATTGCTGGGGGTGGGGGATTTAATGAAACCAAATGTTAATGGAAAATAAATACAATTAAAAAATCACCCTTTCAAAAAAAAATAAAAAATAAAGAAGCCATTTAACTCAAATAAATTGCTGGGTTTAATTTTTTAATGGCTTTTCCTCTTTTAATATATGTGTGAATGTTTGAAGGCCTTTTTCATTATGTAATCCTTCTGGAGGACAATGTTTTTATACAATGCATTATTATGTCTTTATTGGTCCCAGGATAGTGCCTTTTACACACTAGATCTTCAAACATAATTTCAGATGAAATATATATGTACATAATATGTATATGTTTCTGATAAGCTTTACATAAGATAAAATCTTACACTGGCTAATTGGGTCAAAAGAAGAATAGAGACCTAAAAAAACATTAGTCACTGGTGTTACACAAGTGTTGAATGCTCATTTAATTAAAGAAATAGAGTTACTGAAAGTTAATGAATGTCAGTACTATAGATCGCAATCTTGAAATGATGATAAAAAAAGAATATTTGTTTAACACTAAAGATGATATTAGTTAATGAATAATAAAATATAAATAAGACAGTTCTAAAAGGCTCCATTTGTTAAAAAATATACTATATAGCACTAAAATTCAAATTATAGCCAAACTCTTAGATTTCCTACCTGAATTGTAGGGTGAACACATTTTACAAAAGCTTTTAAATTATCTGCTACTTTGGATTATTTCCCTTTCTAGACCATCAATGTTATAAACATTTGAAAGTAACATGTGTCATCATTATAATCAAAACAAAAATTTATATATAGTTAACAAATCCATCTTCCATGCAACTATCTAGTGGAGACACTTGCTAGATGGACTTTCATTGCAATTCAACTTTCACTGCAATGTATTTTGAAAACAAATATTTTTTCCAGTTAAGATATCTTAAGAAGTAAATTTTGATATTGATGCAAAGAGAATAACTAATAAATTCTCCAATCACATCCACATTATAAGACTACTCTAAATGCAAAATTAATGTGTCAAGATGACTTCCCTACCTCGCCTCTGCCTAATTCTTTAAATATGTTAAACTAAACAAATTAAGCTTTATGCTAATCTGCCTGATACAATAGCATACAATGTGAAAATTTTGAATTTCTGCTGATCATGAAAAAAATATATTCATATAACTGCTGCAACACAAAATTACCACAAAATCTGTTTACCATAGTGTTTAACTGAATTACAATGTGAAATTAAAATTGGTAGTGTATGGATATAACTTTTCATCTTAGATATTGATTGTTAATTTTGCTATTTGAGCATTTATTTCTCTTGAACCGGATAACTTGTAAGTTAGGGGACATGTATTTTGAATCTGATGTGACAGATTATAATGTTGTACTTATAGATGTAACATACTTCTTGGTATTTTTGAGTTGCTTAAGAATGAAGTGGTTTTCCAAATTTCTGAGAAAGAATATATTTTGATACTAATTTAAAAGATTGTTTTGAAAAAATCAACTTAAGAGATACAATATAAATCTGCAATAAATAAAATGTACATTTACATCAGTTATGTCCCTTTGTACACTGAAATTTCTCTACATGTTTATTACTGGGTTAAAGGAAACATTTGAAAATACGTATCTTGTATTATATGTACAAATCTCCTTTGGAAAGTAACTGTGGTAAGCTGAATTTTGACCTTGGTGTTACTCCCATGGTAATGTTTTATGTTACCTGTGTAAAGGGACTTTGCAGGTGTAACTAAGTGTACTAACCAGTTGATCTTAAAATAGGAACATTATCCTGGATTATCTGTGTGGTTAATTACATGAGTCCTTAATGGTGGAAGAGGGAGGCAGAAAAGGAAGCCAGAGAGAGAGATGTGACCGAGAGGGAAGTTATTAAAATTCAAAGCATGAGAAAGATGCATAAGGTGCCTTTTTCTAAATTGAACATAGAGACTGGCCACATGAAAAAAAATGCAGTCAGCCTGGAGCAGAATGGCCTCTGACTGATAGTCAACAAAGAAACTAGGACCTGAGTCCTACAGCCTCAAGGAACTGAATTTAGCCTGCAACCTGAATGATGCTGAAAGTAGATTATTCACTAAATGATGCTGATAAGAACCCAGCAGCTCTGACACCTGTGACTTTGCGAGAACCTGACCAGAGAATTCAGCCATGCTATGCCCGGCTTCAGACGTACAGAGCTGTGAGATGATAAGGGTGTTTGAAGCTGCTAAATTTAATTTTTACATAAGCACAAGAAAACTAATGTGGCAGCTCAAGTCAATAAAATTCCCATCTGCATGAATTCTTTATATAGGGGAGGTGCTTAGATTGAGTGGATATTTTTTTCTAAAAAGAATCTTGAGATAGGGGCATAAAAAAAATCACATTCCATAAAGGCAAGCTTCCTGTGCATTCTAGTATCCCTATGGGAGCTTCATGATCATAAAATGCTACATGAAAAAAGAAAACTTACATCTCCATAACTGAATGATAGCTCTTAATTGTCATCTCTAACTGCTGCAACTGCTTAAAATCTATTACTATCCTCTAAAAAGCTCCAGAGTAAGCCATTATTTTTGATCAAAAAGTGTGTTTTAAAACAAACCAACCATAGGAAATATGGAAAGAATATACACTTGTAAGAAACAGAGTATCGGAATGACATATACACACTAATCTCCAAATAGCAAAGGTATGTAAGTGGGCCACATAGGTGGATTAATTACAATTGCCCAGGAAGTAATCAGACTCATGGACCTTATCCAGTAACGGTCATGAGTTCTCATGATCTTCCTGGTTTTAACAATCAAACTCTGACCTTTCTTCTGTTTGATATATCTATTCTCTCCTTCCCTTCTCCCATCTCTCCATTTTTAGATATTTGAATTAACCATTGCAATAGTCTATAGAGCACCTATTATTTTTTCTCCTTTCTTAATGGTATAGTTGCCTATTACTACAATAAACTATTTTATGATTTAAGTTAACCTTGAAATAAGAGCTAACAAGGATGGACATAAGTTCTTCTTATGTAATAAATGTCAGAAAATGTTTAAATAATAGCCATAAAAACAGGCATCAAAACTTTACAATCCAATACTTCAAAATGAGAGAAAAACAAAGTATTCATGTACAACCACCCTTTTTCACTGCTAAATTTTAAGGAATATTTGCACTATATTTTACAAAGAGAAAAAACTATAACATATGTAAACAGTAAACTAAGTTAAAATCCCATGTCACATTATATATTTTTTTCAGATTTTTTACATGTTGCAAAGTACTACATTAGCTTCAGCGGTCACTCTGGGAAACACTGAAGTTGAATAAGTTTGTTCACATTTCAGTCACCTTAGAAAAGAGAGAGTATAATTTCTTTGGCCCAACAGGTGACAGTTGTTTTGGTTGTATGTAGAGTCGTCCAGATGAAATTATAACTAAAACTTTCCTTCATCCCTGGCCAGTGTGGCTCAGTTGGTAGGAGTGTCATCCCACAGACCAAAAGGCTGTGGGTTCGATTCATTGTCAGGGCACATAACCAGGTTTCTGGTTCGATTGGGGTGCTTGCAGAAAGGCAACTAATGTTTCTCACACTGAAGTCTCTCTCTCAAAGCAATGAAAAAAGTCCTTGGGTTAGGATAAAAAATAAATTTTCTTCACTAAAATGCAATTTGACAATCTTGAGTGACAAATTAATTTCCCTGGTATATCCCCCTTCTTCTTCAATTGCTTCCCTATATACTGCTATCCACATACTCATCATTTTTTTAATTTCTCTTCTGGTTTCACCCATCCCTCTCTCCTCTTCCCAGTACATAACCTTATATTTTTCCCTGTGACGCTAAAACCCCAAGAATACAATTCTTTTTAAAGATTATTCTACTCCTTAGCCAGGTATTCAGTTAACTGTAAAATTTAAACTTTGTCTCCAAAGTGGATTAACAACTATAATTAAGAAATTCCCAAAACCAAGAAAAGATCAGCAACTATTAACAGAAGAATAGAAAGGTTTTTGGCAAAAGTATGTTTACAGTTGTTCATATGGAAAATAATATAATAATTAATAATACAAGAATAAACTGTGTTGTGTACTCACAACTGTAAACCTACATTTGCCCCAGCCTATATAATTCGTTTGGATGTATACAACCCAGTTATCTGATGTATATCAAATTATATATAGTTAGTAATCTCAGATATTAAATGCTGTATTGCGAAAAGTAAATTGGGCTGACACCATACTGCCCACTCTGTGGGTTAAAAATAGCACTGAGTAATATTTCATTGTCTGGATGCATCATAGTTGATTTATCCACTCACTTATTAAACAAATCTTTATAGCTTCCAAGTTTTGACCACTATAAATAAGCTATCTATAAACATTCATGTGAGGGCTTTTGTGTGGATATGTTTTTAATGCTTTTGTGTGGATATCAAGGAAAGAGGTTGTTGGATCTCAGCATAAGAGTATGATTAATTATGTAAGAAACTGCCAACTGTCTTTCAAAGTAGTTGTACCATTTTTCATTCCCACCAACAATAAATGAGAGTTCTTATTGTGCCACATTCTTGCCAGCGTTTGGTGATGTCGGCATTTGGTGTTGTTCCAGATTTTGGCCACTCAAATAGATGTGTAGCAGTATTTCATCATTTTTTTTCTCATTTCCCTGATGACATATAATATAGAATATCTTTTCATGAGTTTATTTGCACTCTGTATATCTTCTTTGATATGATACCTCTTGAATGTCTTTGACCCATTCTTTAATTGAATGTTTTCTTCTTGCTGAGTTCTTTTTCACTGCATTGTTTTCCCTCTTTATTGCCTGCCTTTGTGTGTCTGTCACAAATAAAAGTAATGGTACCTAAACCAATAGCTATAGCAAAAGCTGAGGAAATAGCCTGCATTTGTCTTTTGGATAGTCTTTGTTTATATCCAAACCAGCTTTATATAATGGGAGTAAAATGTATGAATTTAAGTGTTCATAAAATGAATATATATATATATTTTTACTTTATATAAATTATATATACACATATAATTTTCACATTATTTTATAGACCATTAAATGAGACTGCCTGTTGTTTGAATTTGCAATCAAACAATATGACTTCAATTGTCATTGTGCTGATTCACACCATAATGAGGAAACATGAAAGAACAAAGTAGAAGAGATAGGGAAGGAGATCAAAAGATAAATCTACACTAAACAAAGGCAGGAGAAAAAGAAAGATATTGGAGATACATGCTGTTTCACAAACAATTCCCTCTTTCATAAATAATGTATTAACTGTCTAGGATTTAACCAATCAAGAATTTTATCAAAAATCCAATTCTCAAACTCCAATGAATAAAATAATTTAAAAGTTTAAAATATCTATTAAATAATGTTAGCGACTTGCTATCACTGTTTGTAACATTCCCTATGATATGTTAAGCATTTCTTTTTTGAATGCGGAGTAATGTTTTTTTCCAACTATTTTTCAATTAGAACTTTATTTTTTAAAAAATTACAAACAGTTATATGTAAGAAATGAATATTTTAAACACTTTGTCCTTATTAAAAATAAAGTCACTTTAATTATTTTGCTAATAGGCTGGCATATTTTTGATTATCGTAACCTTAGCAATGAATAGGAGACAACCAAACATCTTCAATATAAGTTTTATGTTTTCAATGTCAAATAAAATACTATGCCAGTAAGTATCATTGGTGCTGAAGAAAAGTATATTTAAGCTGACTTACTCCACATGGATAGTATTGCTTTCATATATAAGATGAAACATTGATAGAGGAGACAGAAGGAGAAAACTCAGGGTAATATAACATTAATGTAATGATTGGGGCTTTAGAGTATGTTTTTTGTGCCCTCAAACTATTGATAGTGCACATACACACATAACTGAATAAACATTTTTAGAGTAAAATACACCTAATATATCAGAGACATGAATTATTTTACCAGTAATGAAAATGCAGAAGTCATACAGAAGGTAGTAAATATAAAACTATTGAAGTCACTATGATGTCTTTCATCATTAATTTTAAAATAAATATGCAAGAGGTATCTTATATCAACTTGAGTATGTCACATACAGGGTTTTAGAAGGATAATCTGGTGTCCAAAATTCTTTGATGAACCAGAAGTGTGTACATATTAGCTTCTCATAATTAAACTACCTGTAGTCGGTAATATTGTGATAACTATGTATGGTGTAAGGTGGGTACTAGAGTCGGGGGGGAGAGATTAAAAATAAATAAAAAAATATGATATAATGAAGATAAATTAACTTCAAATGGGCAATAGTTTTGAAGCTGATGTATGAAGAAAGAAAATGTAAACTTTGTTATTCTTTTAAATAAAAGCCAAACATCATGTACTTGTGATAGACTTTTATTTAAGAATAATAATCTTGCTGACTGCTGCCCCAATGTGGTGCAATATTAAACATCATATATTTGAGTAAAATAAGAAGAAAAGTATCTGCCAAGCACATTTCTCAGACATAGTTTTTTCCATAGTTTAAGAATGAAAATCAAGCTGAGAAGTTGTTTTATAGCTTTTTGAGAAATCTGCATCCTGTCTATCTTCTCACAGCATTGAAATGCTTTCATATAAGGAAGAGTATCATACCTCAATTTACATTACAGATTAAAAAGAACAAGCTTTCCTACATCAGATGTCAATATTAGATATTAGTATAGGATTTTAATGAGTATATTTTTAGGACATAAAATTGAAGAGTTTTTTTCTAAAAACATAAAATTTGATATTATTTGTCAGATATATACTTGTAGATTATATTATTTTGTAAATCAGGATGAATTACTATGCCTTTTAATATTTTACTTTGTAATTAGTTCATCTACACATTATATTAATGTGATATTAACCTGAGTTTTCTCCTTCTGTCTCCTCTATCAATGTTTCATCTTATATATGAAAGCAGTACTATCCATGTGGAGTAGGTCAGCTTAAATATACTTTTCTTCAACACCAATGATTTAGTTAACAAAATATTTGCTAAAAGAATAACAAAATACTTGCTAAAACACAAAAACATAAGAAAGTAAAATTATATATGTGGAAACATTTTTTATTTATGAATTAGTACATATTATAAATAATATTTAAATAATCTATTCTATTATTTCCTTTCAAATGCAATTGATCATGTATTTATTATAAAGTTTTCAGTTGTATTATAATCTCTTTATCCCTCATTAGTTCTCATTTGTCTTCCAATGTAACTCTGACAGTTGAATTTCTGCATATTGACTTCCCTATTTGTTTTCTGCAAAGTAAGGCAAGGGATTCCTAACTCCATTCTGTACTTCTTCCACTAAAAACAGATAAAAGAATTAACATGATTCACATTAAAGGCAGTTTCAGGTGTGCTGAGAATGTTTCAGTAAAGCACCTTTAGTTTCATTCTCATGATGAAAGCTATTTTGCATGGTCTTTGTTGACTGCAGGAAACTTATACTGTCCGTTGAGTTGTACCAAGTTTCCCAATGTTTTTTTCTTTCGTGTTATTTTTTATTTCAAAATATTTGTTTACTTCCTACAAGATTAGTAACTTTCTCAATATATGGTATTAAAACTAAAAAAATCTGTAATAAAATAATTCTTCTTGCTTCTATGTTCTTCACTATGGAAAGAGCCAGGAAATGTATAAATCTTCTTTTGTTTGAAGTTTTAGTAAAATATGTTCATTATACTTGAGTTATTTACCATAAATATATTATTAAAATGAGATAAAATCAGAAAATAGTACCTAATTTGTGTATATCTTCTCTTAGCCATTCAAAGCAAATTTATGAAAAGTGTATTTTATGTTCTTCATCAATTCACTGTGAGAAAAAATCTGCTAAAAAGTACTTTAACTCTCATTTATAAAAGAAAAATCTGAAATTCAGAAAGTTTAGATGACTTGATCAAGATGTCTAAAAAGTGACAAAACAGAACTAGGACTTAGGTTTTATTCTTTTTACTGCCCTATTCTTTGCATATCAAAAAAAGTAACCAATGTCTAAAAAGAAAACAAACAATAAGACCTTAAGTGACATTTTCAATCAGGACAGGCCATCATTCTAAAAGATCTTGATTTTATCATGCAAAAAAATCTAACTCTATAGAACATAGGAACAAGAATTGAGAATGTGCTCTTAAGTATGAACTATTCAGCCTTCTTCCATCGTTGGCACAGAAAAGCTTCTAAAATTGTTATGCCTACGTTGTGTTCATAGGATGGAGTAGCAGGAAGAATGTACTGAGGATGTTCCCAGAGTTGCTAGTGAAAAGTGGCTGACTGAGCAACTGGTTGCCATATGCCTACATAAGATAATGTAGAAAGAGGGGGGAAAAAAGAAAAATTAAAGGTGAAAGACCTAAATACATTACTGACTTCTGCAGTCATTTTCCCTGTTATAGCCTAATGAGGTATTTTGAAAACAATTATAGTTTAAGAAGTTGGCCTAAAGAGTCAAAAAAACCTTGAACTTTAAAAAAGGTATTTGAAAGTAAATATAAAGCATCTAAGCGAAATAAGCCAGGGGGCGAAAGACAAATACCATATGATCTCACCTATAAGCGGAACCTAACCAAGAATGCAAAGAAGCAAGGCAAATATGGCCAGCAACACTGAAAGGAAAAGAAATCAACAGAGACAAGAGGGAAGGGGGGGGCAGGGAAAGGGAAGGGAAGGGGAAAGTCAAGGAACATATAGCAAGGACTCATGGACAAAACCAAAGGGGAAGAGCTGAGGGAGGGAAGGTGGGAGGGGGCAAGGGAAAGGGGGGGGGGGAAGGCAGAGACAAATGTATTTAAAAAGTAAATAAATTAATAAAAAAAAAAATAAATAAAAATTAAAAAAAAAATAAAAAAATAAAGCATCATTCTCTTGTTATAGAGAATAGTAGTATACTCTCAGCTAGTATGTCTAAGTCAATAGATAATATACACTGAAACCAAAGCGTAAAGAATAGATGGGGAGGCTCTGAGTGTAGGGCAGGAAGAGTAAATAATAGCAACTTGAGGACACATTAAAAACAAAGAACACGTAAAGGAAAACACTGTTTCTCTTAGTAAGTAATGAAGTTAGAAAATCCATTAAAACAATTAAGTACCATAGAAAACAGAAGTGAGAAAAACAAAGCACAAGAATGGAATTATATAATTAATCTTAGTATCAACGAGAAACAACCATACCTCCTCATAACATTGTAATTTGCAGGTTGTTTGAGGCCTTTCTGCACTGGAAGAGAATGTAAATGGAAAGTGCATATATACATACATATGCACTTATATGCATATGTGCATATATGTATGTATATGAAAGAGGGGGAACAATATGTTTGTGTGTGCATGTTGTGTTGAGAAGACAGGCAAACATTTACAGTTAAGGGAATGACATCTCAGATTATGGACTCAATCAGAAAGAATTGTGATTATGATTTATTTTGTCAATGTCTGGAAAATCTGTTGGGGTAAAAGCTCTAATTTACATTCATACAGAATATTTGACATCTAATCCTAGGCAATCAACAAACACAGAAAACCTACCATAAAGAGCTTATTTCTATGATAAAAGAAAACATTCTCACTTACTGCATAAGCTGCAATTAAATCTAGAAAATGTAATGTAAAACACTATAAAGATAAGACACACACTGGAGGTTTACACTGTACAGTTACAGTTCCTTAATAGTTAAGAAATAAATGGGTATGCTCTTTCAGAAATAATTTGTTATTAAATGTAGTGATATCTATGTGCATATATATTTACATATATTTTCTACACCATATGAAACAATGCACTTTCTTTTTAAAAATAAACAGTTTGTGGCATAATTTTCTTATAATAAAATGGAATATATATATTCCATTTTATTAAAATATATTCCATATATAATATAATATATTCTATTTTATTAAAATATATTCCATATATAACATAATATATTCTATTTTATTAAAATAAATTCCATATAATAAAACCCATTTTAAGCATGCATGTCTGAGTTTTAATAAACACATACACCTGCTTGAGAATGGGCACAAACAAAATATAAAATATTTCCATAATTCTAAAAATTCCTTCATTTCTCTCTGTATTCAATTCCCTTACTGGCTAAAAGCAACAACTGATCTGCTTTCTGTCACTGTAGATATTATTTTTGTGCCTAAATGCTTCCTTCAGCATATTTTGAGATTTATGCTTGCTGTTCCATTTATCTGTTGTTTATATTTTATATTACCAAGTGGTACAATGTTGAACAGAAGTTGTAAGAGTTCACATTTTCCTCTTAATTCCAAACAGAGAGAAACAAGTCTTTCATCTGTAATGATGATGTTAATTGTGGATTGTTCATAGATGTTCTTTTTCAGGATGAGGTACTTCTCTTGTAGTTTGTTTAGAGCCGTTCTCATAACTGAATCTTGAACTTTGTCCAGACCTTTTCCTATATCTATTATAGACAATCCTATGTTTTTCTTCCTTATTCTAATAGAATAAATTAAATGATTTTTATTTGTTTAACCAATCTTCATTCCTAAAATAAACCCAATTTAGTAACCACTTGGTCAGTGGTTATCTGTTATATTTATTAAGGTATTCAATTGCTAATATTTTGCTAATAATATTTGTACCTATGTTCATGAGAGAGATTTATCTATAGTTTTCTTATACTGCTTTTGTCTTATTTTAGTACCAAGAAACACTGGCTGCCTAAAATAAGCTGAGAAGCATTTCTTCCTCCTTCATTTTATAGAGGGAACCATGTGGTGTTGATAATATTTATTCCTTAAATATTTGTAGAATTTACTAATGAAGCCACCTGATAAATCACTTCTAAAAAATTATGAATCCTAAACCAAAGCAAGTTATGTAAAAGTTTAACTTTTTAACAATGACATGTGAAATAAAGGTTACCATCTCTTTTGTAGAAAATACTGATAATTTTCATTTTCTAGAATTGTGTTCATTCATTTGTATTTTGGCACATATTTGAGTTCAGATCTATGAAATTACAGGGCCACATTTTCATGCTCAGTCAGTTATCTTGATCTCTTCTTTTCAATCCTCCCTCAAAATAAAAATCTAACAATTCCAGTACTTAAAATACAGATGTATTTTAAAATGTATCATACCTGACAACTGTTAATTATTTGTAAAATGTCTCCTATCTGGTTCTTTTTCATCCATTCACTTAAAAGCCATTCTTTCATAATTGCACTACTTGCTGGAAATCCAAAAATAAATTCAGCAAATACTCAATACTCAAGAATATCAGTACCCAATGGAGCAAGAAAATTGAAGCATCATAAAAGTATAGTTTAAGAACAGCGGCAGAGTTTTACAAGCACATTTTTGTGTTATTGAGGAAGTTCAGTTCCTGAATGCTTGAAGTTTGAAAAAGACCTCCTTGAGAAGGTGATGCCTGTGCTAAGTCCTAAAAACATACTTAACAAATAGGTGAAAAAATAAAGCTTGTGAGAGCTCTTCCATGAGAAAGAGCAGCATAGAAAGTGCAGGAATAAAAAGAGTTACATGAAGTACGCAAACAACTACAAAGAGTGTTGATACACAGAGCTTCCCAGAGGTCTTTCACAAGTGTCAGAAAGCTCTGCCCTAGAGAAACATCAGACTACTTTAGAGTCAGGCTACACTTCAGGAGTAGATGAGTCAATCTCCTCAGCCCTGGGGCATTCTGGGGGCCTGTTACAGCTGAGGATCTACGGAAAGTCAGGTACTTCAGTTAGCCTCTGCTGTTGCCCAATCATAGTTAAGTACTAATGCTTGTAAATTATACAAAATGTAATTGGAGCCCTGCCAAAATCAACTATGTAGCCAGTGGAGGAAGAAGGGGGCTAAAGCAGTGATTTCCCACCATTTTCATCTCATGGTACATATAAACTAATTACAAAAGTTCTATAGCACATCAAAAAATATAGGGTGTTTTTGCATATCTGACCAAAAAAGATAGGTATTATTTTGATTCATTCACAGTGGATGGCTATTGTTGTGTTGGCTGTTGTCATTTTTTTAATTTGGTAATCTAAGGGAAAAGAAATCTGTGCCCTTGACTTAATATTCAGGTATTGCATGTTTTAAAATTTCTCATTGCACACCATTTGAAAATCATTGGCTGAAGAGACAAGTAGTTTCTAGGCCTGGCTGGTATGGTTCCGTGGACTGAGCACCAGCCTGAGAACCAAATGGTCACTGGTTTGAGTCCCAGTAAGGGCATATGCCTAGGTTGTAGGCCAGGTCCTCGGTTAGGGATTTCCAAGAGGCCACATTTCTAGTGCCTCGATGCTTCTCTCCCTCTCTTCCCTCCTTTGTCTCCCTCTCTAAAAATAAAATAAATAAAATCTAAAAAAAAAAAGAGAGAGAGATAAGTAGTTTCCAAATCTTTGAGGACCTTGTGGTCCATATTATAGAGATTGGACTTTTTAACTCTCATAGTGATAATGACAAAGAGAAGACATTTATGAGTTTCAGGTTGAACACTCTTTCAGACCATCTCTGTGGGAAATGACAAGCAGTACAATTTTCACATACACAACTCATTATATGAACATATCCTCATGTTTTACTGTTTGGAGAATACAGAAGATGAGTTGCAATTGTGTAAAACTTATTTCCCTTAAAGCACATTATTTTCTAATAATCTTAACCATAAAAATATGCACATTAAAAGTGCAATCTTCTGAGTTGTCATGTTGGTGACATTATTCATCACTCTCAATGTTGTTTCTTAGAGTATTTTTATATAACATTAAGATTTTCAAACAGTATCATAAAAGATTTCTTTTAGTCCACTAATAGTTGTGAATTTAAACATTTGATTTTAATATAGCAATATTCTGTTAAGAAATTGAGTTTATAACAGAGAAACACATGTTTTGAAATATAATAATTAAACAATTTTTCTAGTTATCACTCAATCAACTACTAAGTTTTCTGTCCTAGGAAAGTCCACATTTTAACAGTTTAAACTATATAGTGGAATTTGGTATAAATGATTAAATCTGCTTGTTATGAATTAGCCTTATTCCAATTAAGAACTTGTGAAGAAGAGCAAAGAAAGGTAAATGTGAGCATAGCGCTTCTGGGAATATGAATGTTGAATAGTAAGTAGCATGATGAGCTGAAGATAGAAATATCCATCATTTTTATACTTGTGAAGTGTCCATTTTCCTTTTGACTCACAAAGTAATGAGAAATATGGAGGCAGGGCATTGGAAATGGAGATTTTTATGAACACCTTCAGTGGTAATACATTAAGCCACCTATGGTTGTACATATCAAATTTTAATGAGTTCTATATTGTGACCAATTTTATATATTCAGAAGTTACATAAATGTAATTTAAATATGATGGAAATTTTTTTGAACTTCAAATTTTAAAGTTTGTACTATTGACTTTAATGAATAAACACAAAATGATCAAGAACATATCCAATGGTGTAACATAGTTTGTAAACCACCAATTATGATGCCTCTGTGAACTGAGGACCTAAAAGAGGAGCTTCAACACTGCAGCCCTTGAAAATTTCATATATGATCCCTGCATCAGGGGTAGACCAAGGAACTCTGATGCAAACTTAATCCACAGACATGTCTGCTTTTCATCAGATGGGGGGTGATTTTTTGAAATACCGAGTCTGTTACTGAGATCATTTCTGACTCATACCTCAATGAATTCAGATGCATCAATAGAAGGGACGAAACAAATAATAAGACGGAAGGATTGTGTTGTCAAAATCCCTGTGAGACCTGAGCAAACCTAGCAGCTCTACATTGTTGTGTAGAAAGAATCAGAGAACGTTTGTTTGACCTTCAGGGGATGATAATTAATAGCACACAGCAACGGGGGGCAATTTTAAGTTCTGTGAAATGCAGGACATCCATACTGCCAATTTAAGATGAGGGAAATGCTTAATAGGCTTCTTTCAATATTCACAGGACTAACTGATTAGGTACACACATGACCACCATTGGAAGTGGTAGAGAACAAGGACAACATTCTCTGGCTTCCCAGGGGTGCAGAATTAAATGATGGAAGTAGAATGAATGAGTAAGGATTTCTTAAATTTTGTATAAGTACTAGATTAGAAAATTTGTTTGATTCCTGCTTTTATGATTTGTGTGGCACCCTCAGGTTACCATGTCCCATAGAAACATTGGTTACAGCTTTTTAAAGATTATGTTAAAATGGTTAGCTTAAACTAAATAGCTTAATTATTGTTAAGCACAATAATTCTGAAGTTCATTAAAAATGTTATTTTCCAAAAACAGAAGAATATATTATGCCTGCAGAGTATTCTATAACATTAATTCTGAGGAGAAATGCACACAACATCAATCTGTACTGTTACCATTTCTGCTTTAAACACAATTAAAAGCACATTAGAATCCTGACCATAACTCATTTCAAATAGTAATACTATATTATTCGATGTTCTTATATTCGGGATACAGTAACAAAATGCTAACTAATTATTTTAAAAACAATCTTTTTCAGAAAATATCTAAACATTTTAAATATAATTACTTAGACTTTAAAAATGTTCTCCTAAGTCTCTTTTCCCAGAGATTATCAAGTTATTATCGTGAACATGTACTTTTTTTAGTATATTACTTAGTTTCCTTCTGCCTAAAATACCTTCCAAAGTTGGAGAAAATAGTTTATGAGATAATTCACACCTTATCTTCTCCTCATTCACTATAAAATAATCATGAATTCTAAAAGAACCACCTACAGTAGATTAAAATTTGTCTGGTAAGTAAAAATGCCCCTAGTTCTAAAAGTAGATTTTAATTTTAAATTTCATCCACTGCAATTAAAAAAAAAAGGACATACTTGAATAAATTGCAGGTTGAGAAACTGATATTTTTTTTAAGATATTATTGAAATCACAGGTTTACAGAATTATGAAGCAATATAAAAATATGTTTCACAGTATTTAAAAATGCCATTGAATTCAAATAGCAGTATTAGGGGGACAGCGATTCTGACTTGAAGTATAATTAGTTCTAAAAAAGGTAGTATCCTAGAAAACAAAGCCCTTTTTTTATGTAAGATATTTCTTTATGTCTTAATAGTCTAAATAACCTAAGGACTTAATTTTAATAGCCATGAAAAATATAGACCTTCATAATTAAAATTACTTTATAACCAGGAACATTAAATAAGTTGAATATAGAAAAGGATATTTAAAATAATAGAAACAAAAAAAATTGGTGAAGTAGAAAAACTGCTGTGAAACAGTTTGCATTATGAGTGGGGAGAAACACACACACACACACACACACACACCCGCACTCCTTTAGCCCATCTCCTAGTCTGTCCTAGAGACACACACACACACACACACACACACACACACACACACACACACCCCCGCCCCCACCGCCCGCCACACTCCTTTAGCCCATCTCCTAGTCTGTCCTAGCCCATGTATTAAGTCAGGAGAAGGAGGAAATTCAAATTTTATCCCATACATGTCTGAAGACTTTTCTAGTTTTCTGATACTCTCATATACATCAGATAATTTCAGTGATTAATTAAAAAGTAAAATATAAAACATGATATAATTTCTAGTACACAACGTAAGGTTAAAAAGTAAATTAGAGAAGGTAAGTAAAAAATGGAATTTACTGGAGCTGAAATCACTTTTTATATTGTAAAACTGCCATTCAAGTAGCAAACTAGTGTCACCGAAATACGTTATTTAAAAAATACCTTGAACACCTAAAGTTCCAGGCTCTTGTGCACTAGAAATAGTAGGACAAATGAGGAGAAAGAAAGAACTGAAGAGAAGATAATTATTTAAACCCTGGTGTTGTTTTTTTCATTTAAAATATTTTCATTTATTTATTTGGCAAAGTAGAAAAACCTGATTTACTAGGAAAAATCATTTTTTCGGAATTAGGAAAATGCTCCAACTTGCCTCTAGATGTTTGCTAGATCTTGCTCAAATAATTTAAGTATTGAAGATATCAGTTTCCTAATTTTATCAATGAAAAGGCTAAAAAATCTAAATTTCTTCTACGTACAGGACCAAGACTTTACAAAAAATACATTCTAGAAAAATACTATTATATTTCCAATTATTTATAATTACATGGTAGAAGGGGAAAAAATCTGCTCCTGATACCAATAAAAACAGAACATCTCAGGATGACAGGTTGACACTGTTATTTTTAAACACCCTCACGTGATTCCTATGTGCTATGAATACTGAGACCTGCTGAACTCACGGATTTCCACTTTTTCATGATTTTTAATTCATTATTGCCAATATTGTTTTTTGTTTCTGGGTTCAATTGATCACGTTTAGTCAGTATGAGTTCCTCCCAACTGGCCTTTGTGTCCTTGTCACATTGCTCTGTCACTTTTTTTGAACACACTGTTATATTCTTTCATAATAAAATATCCCAGACTCATCTTGTAGTTTTCCTGATGTAGCTCTGAGGTATCCCAATATCTGGACATATTGTGTTTGTGTTGTTCTGGGCTGCCTTTGTCTCTAGGTTCTTTCACTAGGGATCAAATGCTCAGGGCTGGCACAGGATGGTTTATAACCCTATCATCCACTTCTCATGACTAGCAACCTTCAGGTCACGGTGACATCTTTCTCCACAATTCTTGTTCTTTGTACTTAAAGATGATCACATACAAATGCCTTATTTTGGTTTTGAGCTGCCAACATCAATGGCAGATTTAGGCTGAAATAGTATAGATAGGGAAAATATAACATAATTAGTTTGTCAAATTCATGATTTCAAACCACATGAGCAGGTTCACAAAGAAGTATTGTTTTCTAGTACTGCTTTATCCATGCTTTTGTATTCAACAGATGAGAAACACTAATAGAGAACGTTTGTCTGGTATTCTTCAAGAATATTATTATATATCTAATATACAGTCATGCATAATACTTTTCATCGACTCAGCAAAATATTCACAGAAAACAGTAGAAAACGTCTAATTTAGTAGAAGTAACTTTGAAATTTTATGCTATAATAGCTGTACATGTATTTGAATAAAAAGTACTCATCACTATCAAGTACAATGAATTCAAAGTTAATAATTAATTTGATGAGTAATAAAATCAGAGAAAAATATCATATATTACCATGAAAAATAAATATGTATTAAATTATATTTTACTAGGATAAAAATAATGTTGAACAATGCACACATACAACTAGAATAAGAAAAAATTTATATTAATGAGTATTTCACTGAAATATTATTGGTTTTATTTTAAGAACCATTAAAATGAAATTCTACTTTGGGTATTGAGTTAATTTTTCAGTTTTATCCAATGTTAACCAAAGTAAATGTTTTCCTTCAACATAATTTATGTTGTGGGTGAATGTGTCTCTGCATATACAAAAATTAAGTGCTATTTGGAAATACTAAAAATAATTTTCACTGACTTCAATCTTTGTTTAACAATTTGTTAGAATTACAAAATCAATGAGGTAGAGAAAATAACTTAAAACACAAATTTGAGAGTTCTAATATTTTTACACAGTGGGGTTTTAGAAACAAAGTGTTTCTTTTTCTTTCATTTCTGATCAGGCACAAACACCTGAGAATTAGTGATGCTTCTTAATATTTTCTTAACATATCATCATGTATCAATTATTACAGTAAGTGTATGCTAAGTTTGTGAACTTAAGTAACTCATTATAGATTATGGTGTGTTAACATATAAATACTACTTATTCAGGTCGAGAGGATGAAATGGCATTATGACTCCCAGTGAGAAACTCTTGCAGATTTTTACTTGAGGTATTTTGATAAAGATAGAGGAAAGTCTGTCCTGAAAAATTCCAGCCAGTGTTAAATAATGAGAATGGGTTGTGTGACATTGATGTAAATTTGCAGCCAAGGAGAGTGGACTGGAATGCACATGCATGGATGACTTCACTGTACTAGTCAGTGGGGGCGGTAGGTAGATGCCATTAAGTGAGCCTGTGCACTGTGTGGCCATGGCATTAAAAATGACTGAGCAGAAAAACAAATCTGCATTAAATATTGTGTTAAGCTTAAACATTCTTGCACAGAAACTATTCAGATGATTTAGAAGGCCACAGTTATAGACAGCTGGTGACTGGCAGCTTCATCACGACAATGTGTCCACTCATGCATCACATATCGTGCAGTTTTTGGTGAAACATCAAATCTCCCAGGTGATCTAGCCCCACTACAGTTCAGATTTGGTGCCTTGTGACTTCTGGCTTTTCCCAAAACTAAAATCACCTTTGAAAGGGAAGAGATTTCAGACCATTGGTGAGATTCAGGAAAATATGATGGGGCAGCTGATGGCAATTGGGAGAACTGTGTAAGGTCTCAAAGTGCCGACTTTGAAGGGGACTGAGGTGTCATTGTCTTATATACAATGGTTCTTGCATCTTATGCCTTCTTCAATAAATGTCTCCATTCATCATATTACATGGATGGATATCTTCTGGACAGACCCTTTTTTTTTTAATTCAGCTGCAGTATTTCAGCAATTGAGAATAAAATATTGAACTGTTAAACTAATACAGATTTACTGAAGTATAAAGGGTAAAATTATGAGGAACATATTTTATATGCTTCTTTAATAATACTTTTGCCATATGAATATAAGATTCATTATTATTGGGTTATCGCCCATACTTGACTCTCTCTGCAAGGTGACTATAGTATCTGGGACAATAGTAATTAGTTTCTTTGCTGTGGTGCTTAATGACTTCTACATAAAAACAAGTAGACAGGTTTATAATGTAACTACCAAGCAACTACTTATTCTTGAAGTGGAGCATCTGGCTTGACTTTATTGCCAAACTTCCATAGGAAATCTGTTCTGGTGTCCAACAAAAAATATGTAGTTGTTTTAGTGGAAAGAATGCTTGTTTTGCCAAAGAAGAGAAACTGTCTTGTTGGGCTGGATATGTGTATATTATCTTCTCATCAGGTACATATGATTAAAGAAGAAAATTAATTACAAAAGCTCTGGGTCTTTGTCAAAGTACGTTCCAAAATAATAATCTCTATTTGATAATTATTTCTAAAAAGGAAAAAATGCTGTAAATTTTAACCAATCTTTTATGCAACAAAAGATTAAATTTCTATAGATCTCATGGTTATATAGCTTTTTTTAAAAAAAGTATACAAAATTGCTATTACAAAATTTCAAACAAAATCAGTACTATCCTTTGATGAAGAAAATAAACAATAAATTAAAATATAGTGATGACAAACACCACAAGTATTTTCCTTCAGTTTGTATTAGTTTCCTATTGCTGCTGCAACAAATTACCACAGATTTACTTAAAATTCAGGAGATCAGAAGGCAAAAATAGGCCTTATGTAGCTATATGAAGGTTTTGGCAGAGCTGTGTTCCTTCCAAAACCGATGGGGAGAATCTACTTCTTTTTCTTTTTCTGTTTCTAAATAAAATAGGCCACCTGCGTTCCTTCTCTCCATCTTTGAAGCCAGCAATGAAACATCTTCAAATCATTTAATCTCTCTCTCATATCTGCTTCTATCATTGTATCCCCCTCCTTCTCTGCTTTTGGTTCTCCTGCCTCCTTTTTCCATAAAAATCTTTGTGATCACATTGGGTCCATCCAGACATTTCAGGAAAACTCCCATCTGAAGATTCTTGGCCTAATCACATGAGGAGGTCACTTTCCCATATAAAGTAACATATTCACAGGTTTTAGGGATTACTATGTGAGCATCTGTTGGGGCTATTATTCTGCCTACTACACAGGTTAAGTGCTTGCTTCCGACTGGCTATGACTCTTCTATTGTAACTGAATTTGGGTATGATCAATAATTCTTAAAATTAACAAAATTGGTAATAATTAAGGCATACAAAGAGTAATTAAAATGAATTCATAAATTATTGCTACATTGTATTGAACTACATATTTCTCTAAGCAGTTTACTCTTATGATCTATTAACTGATTTATTGAAGAATTTGAAATCTGGGGAATATCAATGTTATAACTTCAATACTTTTTTCCTCAACCATGTTACTGTCTGTGGTGATTGGACATGTTGTTTTTTCCTAGAACCATCAGACTGCACAAGAAATATCAACATACTTCCTATATTTTAGATAAGTTGAAAGGAAAAATAATCTTAACCACTTGCCATTAAAAATACCTTACTTTGAAAAATTTTACAAAAATATATGTCTGTATGAATACATTGCTATGGTCCATCCTAGAGCAGGGATGGGGCTCATTCAGTGGGGATGGAGGTAATTCCAAAGTTTATAGCAAAGATAATTCAAATTCTTCTCTTTAAATTCATCATTCATGTGGGGGGTTTTCTTTATATTATTTTATTTTGCTTTTACAAAAAGTGGTAAAATGAATAGGTTTGTACACTGAATACCTTTGTGTAGATTTATGATGATACTCTTAGGTTAAGTTGCAAGAATTATATCAGAATGTTGAATAGGATTATTAGTCTCAGAACAAGAAACATAAAAACCTTACAATCTGAAGAATAACCAACATTTAGGGCTGCTAATATCCATTTAAGACCAGTACTTCAATGAACTTATTTTATTATTCAAACCCACCTTTACCCTCTTCCCTTTGTCCAGTTTATCTAAGTAGAGAACTGAAGAAGAGAGATAGTATTGTAGTTTCCTGTGCCTGGTGGACAATATAGTAATTTTAATGAGAGATCCTTCAACAACCCCTTTGCAGCAATGCACTTTGAAGGAAAATCCCAAAAGATTGGGGGGTATTTGCTAAATAAAAGAACTAGCATTCTATTCCCAGGTGAGAGCTCTGCTTAAGCAGTAGACTCATTTATCTGCTCCTGATTACAGAAAGTAGAATTAAGACTGGTAGCGGGATAGAGGAGGGGCAGAATTGATGTAATTTACAAGCCTGCTGTTATAAACAGCAAAGCTGGATAAATTTCATTGGTTAAATAGACCCTATGGAAGGAAATGAGACTGAGCCAACTTTCTGAAGCTCTACTTAAGAGAGAGCTGTTTTCTGTAGAGAAAATTATCTGCCAAAAGAAAGATGTTTGGGGAAGGACTCCTGGTAAGCAAAGCTGGGGTCAGATACAAAAAGTTAAGCTTCATTTGGATATCCTAACACAGGGTCATTCAATAAAACAACCAAATACTACCTTTTGAAGAATTTAGTCCTAATATTCAATATATTTGCTGAACAGAGGCACCCACGGCTAGTCAACGTTAGAGTGAAAAGATTCCATCTTTGACCAAAAGGCAACAATTCTGGCCAGAGAAGAAAATAATTACTTATCTCCTTTTTTTTCCCCTTCTCCTACCTCAATTCAATTTACATGCTGAGGTTTAGAGAGAAGATATAAAGTAGTTTGGAGATTTCATTTGAATAAGAGGTTGACAATTAAAACTAAATGGTACTTACCATAATGAATAAAAATGACCTAAAGTAGAAGGATCTGCCAAAGTAGTCATTGGAGGTGAGTGAAAGATAAGTTAGCAGAATATAGATGAATTTGTTAACGGAATAAACAAAATGATGTTGCTAGAGAAGACTACTCAAAATGTGTTACAAATAGAATTACTGAAGTCAATTGTATGGACATTTAAAATGTTAATGGATACTTCCTTATTCTCTTGCAAAAATGCTTTATCATTATATAGTCTTAGCACTCACTTGTAAAAGTACCCAGTTCCTGTGACCAGTGTGAATATTAAATGCTGGCAGTGGGAGGTTGGAAGGCAAAAGTAGGTTTATAGTGTCAGTATGCAAAACACAGACTTTCTTCTTGTGTTATTATTTACTTATGAATATTTGTATTATTTGTTCTTTGATTGTTATTATTATTTTGCATCCTTACTTATGATTTATCTTTTAGTTAATGATGGCTGGTAATTTAACCAACTACCAATGAAAGTGGATACCTAAACCTGCTTTTGCGCACCCCTATATTTCTTAAGTCTGATATTCTATTATTTAATAATTTTTCGAAGACAACTTGTGAGCTTTTGTACCTTTAGATTTCATCTGACTTTATATGCCTGCTTCTTTGTGAGCTCTTTATTGGCCCTCTTCATGGAAGTTTATTTGCTTGAACCAAATAGCTTGATGCTCAAATTTTCCAAATCCAAGAGTCCTACCTCAGAGGTTCATACAGTTAAATTCTTGCTAGTTTAATGTACTATCTGCTTTTATTTCAATACAGGAAATTGAGTGGGATATTTTTGTTTCACAATTAAAAGTTACCGACTGTTTTTTGTTGTTGTTTTTTTTTGAAGAGAGAAAGAAAAATCTCTAGGTTAAAATTTAACTATCAATTTAACAGGAAAAACAGTGTTTCCAAAATTCATCAATTCATATGGAGAAGGTAGGTCAATCTCCACCTTAAATCCTGATATTAACTATGTACCAAGTGTGGGTTAAATGCTGCCTGTATCTATTTTATTCAGTCAGTGCCTGTATTGTCTTGATTGTTCAATATATTGAAAAAGCCCCAAAATGTAGCATTAAATAAGCTTCAATAAGTAATGCATAATTAATTATAATTAAAGGTGCTATGCAAGTGGCTTTCAGTATTATTACCTAGAATATATAATAAACAAGGTATAATATTCTTACCTTTAATATATTTATAGTATTAAAATCCAAAACCCCTATATTAAGTTTGAAATATGTTCCTGATATTTGTTTTCCAGTATTGTCCTGTTTTTACTGTGGAATAGGGAGTGAAAGGAGGTGCAGATTACTATCCATACTTTGCTTAAGTAAAGATCAAAATTTGTTTTCACTGTCTGGAGACACTAAATTCAAAGAACCCAGAAATATATAAGGCTTACAGGTAGGGTTGGAATATTGAATGGCTGTTAATATTTCATAAAATATATAAACAATGTATAAAATCAGCACTATTATAAGAACTACCTAAAGTTATATCAAATTTTAATATGCTTTAATTCAACAGTGATACAGTTATTAGAAAATTTTAACCAATTAGAAATGTATTTTCTTAACTCTGTATCACATATTTCTTAAACCTAACCTCTGAGGAATACCATAAGAGGTCTTTCCAGAAAACATCAAGCCATGTAATATGAAAAACAGAGACATTAATTGAAGAAGACACAAGATACAAGAAATATTGCACATAAGACAATGACACCTCAGTCCCCTTCAAAGTAGGCACCTTGGAACCTCACACAGATCTCCCAACTGCCATCATCTGCTCTAAGATATTTTCTTGAATCTCATCAATGGTCTGAAATCTCTTCCCTTTCAAAGCTGACTTCAATTTTGGAAAAAGCCAGAAGTCAGAAGTCGCAGGGTGCCAAATCTGGGCTGTAGTGGGGTTGAGACACATGGATAATTTGATGTTTCACCAAAAAACACTGCATGAGACTTGATGAAGATGCCAATCACCAGCTGACCATAACTTCAGTCTTCTGAATCATTTAATAGTTGCCACAGAGGAATGTTCAAGCTTAACACAAAATTTGATGCAGACTGATTGCTCTACTCTCTCAGTCACTTTGAATGTCACAGTCACAGTACATAGGCTCACTTAACTGTGTCCACGTGTTCCCACTGACTATTACAGTGAAGTTGTCATTGTTCATGCATGTGCATCCCAGTCCACTCTCTTTGGCTGTAAGTTTCCATCGATGTGGTGCAAACTGTTCTCATTATATTAAAAATGGTGGGACTTTTTCCAGACAGTACCTGTACAATACTTCTCTTCCATATTTTAATCAATTTTAATCATCAGTATTTTTAAAATTTATTTTAATGACATTTTATTTATGCATTGCAATGTTAAAATGCTTGTACAAGTTCTTCAATAGCTCTTGGTAATTAAAAAAAAATATTCCCCATTCTACAACTTAAAAGTACTTTATTTTAATACTGTAGCCTCATTCCAGTCCCCTGGATTTTTAGGCATTTAGCAGCTTAATACATTGGAAGCAGAATTTCAAAATGATGAGTGGATCATTAGTTGCATAGCCTCCATTATAAGTGATAGATGAACAGACTAAACCTGGGGATTTTATGTCTTTTGAATTTTCTTTTAATATTACTTTTGTGTAAGATAGCATTTAAAGCAGTTCTTTGATAAATAAAGTTTTGGATATCTTTATTTGTTTTTAAATCTGGAACCACAAGACACGTCAAGTCTTGTATTGTCTTACATTTCTACACAATGCTTTTTGAGAAAGTAAGTGGTTAGAGGAAAGTGGCATTAATAGATTCCTTTAAATAATAGTGTGAAGGGTTTAGCTTAGATTTCTCACCTACATTAAACTGGAAAATGTAGGACCTCATCCTATGGCTTCATAGCTAATGACATTGGACAGGTCACAGCCTCTCTATGGGCCTCAATACTCAACTTTCTGAACAGAGGATGAATAAATTATCTCTAAGTTCTTATGTGAGTGTTAAAGACTGTAAATCTAGGAGAAGTAGAAAAATCCCTTAGGAATGTAATGTACCAGTCCCTCTCAGTCATTTATATTTCAGCGTGAGTTCATTGGAATCTGCTACTGTGCACAACAACTGATAGTGAAAATAAGAGACTAAAAGAACTAAGCAATAAAGAAATGATCAAAAAAGATTAAATGGGGTCCTTGAAGTCCAACACTGCTTTTCAACCATTATTTTAGCTAAAAATTGCTTGAAAATAATATGTGGATTGCAGATCAACTATATGACTTATTCCTATTCTGTGACTAATTTTTACTTGTAAGTCTCTTAAGAGATCATTTATCCTTTTAACAAAAGCATTCGGCATAATTCCAGGGACATCATATATATTCAGTAAACTATAAAAAATAATTACACAATGTACCCCCTTTCATATTATTTCATTCTGTGCCTAAAACAACATTTATATTCAGTAAAGACACTTGATATTTAGTTCAACCAGAAACTTCAGAATACTGAATACAATTGTTATCAATATAAAAATTAAAATAAATGTCTTGAATTTATTATATTTAATATGAAACTTTGGTCAATATTATTTTATAGTAATTATGATTAACATCAATAGGATTTCCATTTCAATTGTAATTAACTTGTATTTTGGAGTATTTGTGTATCTTTATGCAACTGCTATTATTTGCTTATGTAAAAACTCTCAGTATACTGAACTTATTCCCTTATCTATCCAGTTTATTACAGATTCTCTACACAAGGCTTTGAAAATGCAGGAAAATCTCCCTAGACTTTTAATTTTGGAAATTTGACTTTAGGAGTTGGCCTGACGACAACATTCTGGAAATGATAAGTGGTCCACATGTCAAATCCTGCTATAGCACCTCATAAATTTTTAAGCTAAACAATTCGGAACAGATGTTTACATTTCTAGATGGCAAATGGATATTTTAATAAAATAGTAAATCTTGATTAAGTTTATTATCAGTTAGAATAACTTATATCAAGGTTGTTTGAGTATAAGAATAGAATCATAATATATGAAGCATGTCTTTAAAGTATGCAAAATCTCACAATACCAGCATAAATATGTTCACTTTTTTCTTGCCAGTTCATATGTAAGCATATTTTACATTTTAAATATTGCTTTTTCTCCTTAACACTGTATTATAAGCATTATATAACTGTTCAGGTTGCTACATAGTCTTTATACATATGATTTTAATGATTAAATTAACATTTTAATAATTAGTGTTTTGAAAGTCACTTAACGATACTTCTGAATATTGTTTTTTTTCAGGTATGCTCCTATAGAAAATACTACATTTTTATATGCATATAATTTAATATTTTTGTTTACTTCTGAAAAGTTCTTACAAGTGAAATACTTAGTTTAATAGATCATAAAATTGTTAATTTAAGTAAGCTGATATGCATTTCAAATTAAAGGTTTTAAAAATATTTTCCTATAATTTTTCTATAAATCAGACATATAGTTCAATAAGAAAATATTTTGAGAAAATTATAGAATTTGGCATGTGAATAAGTGTTTTGATTGTGGTATTTATTTTATTCTTCATAATTTATTTGACAGTGTATATTTTCAACAATGTTAATGGTTATTCTGTTGAGTACTACTTGTTGTGGGTAGCTTCACTGGCTTATGTTTTTAAATTTTATAAGAACCTTGTTGCCATAGTGATCATGAAATATAAATTACTATAGTAAAAAAATAAAATATGCCGGCAAATTTCAGAAGTCAGTGCTTAAATTGTTTCTTTAAATTCACATGTTCTTCTGGACCTGGAAAAAAAACGAACTTTAAAAATCACTCTAAACATTCTTAAAGAGAAAATCAATTTATCAAGAAAATAGATTACATTTTGAAATTTTAATTTCAATAAAAATATTTACATTATATAATTTAAAAGTTTATTTGTAGGGTTTTTAAATTAAATTTATTCGGGTGACATCAGTTAATAAGATAATATAGGTTTCATGTGCACATTTCTATGATACGTGATTTGTATATTGCTTTGTGTGTTCACTTCCCAAAGTCAAATTATCTGCCATCACTAATATTTGGCCCCTTTGGCGCCCCACCAATCTCCCCAAACCCTCCCCCCACACCATCCCCCCCAGTAACCACCATACAGTTGTCTGTATCTATGAGTTAATTTTATATCTCACATATGAGTGATGCAAACATACAATTGTTAGAGGAAAATTCCAGAAAAAGTATTTCATGGAGTTAATAACTCATTTTACAAGAGATGCAGTAAAGGATGCTCAGTGTCACTAGTCATCAAAGAGATGCAAATTAAAATCACAATGAGATACCACTTCACACTGGTCAGGGAGGCCATCATAAACAGATCAACAAACAAGTCCTGCAGAGGCTGTGGAGGAAAGGGAACCCTAGTGCACTGTTGGTGGAAATGCAGACTGGTGCAGCCACTGTGGAAAACAGTTTGGAATTTTCTCAAAAAACTAAAAACGGGACTGCCTTTTGACCAGGTAGTTCCACTGCAGGGATTATACCCTTAAGAATCTTAAAACACCAATTCAAAAGAACCTATGCACCCCAATGTTCATAGCAGCACAACTTAAAATAGTCAAGTGTTGAAAACAGTGTAAGTGCCCATCAGTAAATGAATGAATCAAAAAACTATGGTACATTTACACAATGGAATGCTACACAACAGAAAGAGAGAAGCAAATCCTACCTTTTGCAACAGCATGGATGGAACTGGAGAACATTATGCTTAGTGAAATAAGCCAGGCAGTGAAAGACAAAAATCACATTATCTCCCCTGTAAGTGGAACCTAATCAATAAAACAAACAAGTGAGGAAAATAGAAACAGAGACATGGAAATAAAGAACAAACTGACGGTAACCAGATGTGAGGGGGATAATGGAGGAAAAAGGGGAAGGGGTCATCAAGGGCCATGTATAAAGGACCCATGGACAAAGACAATGGGAAAGGGGAAGACTGAATGTGGGAGGTGGGGGTGGGTAGGGCAGGGGACAGTAATGGGGGTAAAATGGAACAACTGTAATTGAACAACAATAAGACAAAAAGAACAAGCAATAATACTGGAAAAACTGCCCCCCAAAAAGAAATTATAGATTTAGAGAGTAATGTTAAATATTGACTAAAATAACCAAAACATTGAATACATGGTTAAAAAAATAGAATAAAATTTAAGTGCACTGATGAGTTAACACGGACTTAAATACATTGGAGAGCTCTAAAAATTGGAAACCAGATACACTGGAAGTAAGCAAGTACCAACTGCAACATTCTCATTGTGTTCATACAAAAGTTAAGACCTTGAGCTACAATTTGACACTGTATGGATTACAGAAGACAGGAACTCTAACAGGATCAACCCAAGGTGTGGAAACTAACAAGAAATCCCCAATAGAACTGGAATTTATAAGCTAACAGACAGAAAAAAGGGAGAGCAAAAATCAGAATATTGTTTCTCAACCCTTCTAAAACTGTGTCCTCTAAAAATAATAACAATCTAGAATATTTCCAGTACCTGTCTTGATATTGCATCAATGAGAAAATAAAAACCTGTGTCACCTAAAATTTTAACACCCCCAAATGCCAAAATTCACTTTATAGGAAATGTTCCCAAACTAAGGTATTTAAAAGAATTTAATTTAACATTGCCCCAGCTTGGTAGAGAGAAGCAAATATTGTATAAACCAATCACAGCCCAGGATATAAAAATGTCCATAAGTGAAATTCAAAAAATTTAGCACCTCTTTATAATAAGGAAGAAATTAACACAGAAAGAAAAATACCTTTATATATACATATACCACACACACAAAGGCACCATGCATGAAAATTAACAGAAACAATAGCAGAAGTAGACATGAATAGATTTCAGCTATTTTATCAGAAATAAGTTTAATAAAAATAAATAAAATGTATTTTTATAGAAATAAAGAGAAATTTGGCAGAACCAAATGCAATTTCTGCATCTTGAATTATAACTAGAAAATTTTTAATGAATAAATGAAGCAGTAGGTTAGATATAAATGATGAAAGAATCAAGGAACTGGAACATGGCTCCAAAGAAATTATTTATATTTCTGCCCAGACACATAAAGAGGAGTTTTATGAGGAGAAAATTGTGAGAAGGTTTGTTATACAACTAAATAGAGATCTGAAAGGTAATACCGACACAGCAGTATTTTTAAAAGATAATACCTGAATACTTTCTAAAAATGTTGAAAGATAGTCATATTTGGGAGCTTATCTATTCTCAATGAAGACAATTAATGAGAAATCCGGATCAAGACACATCACAGTAAAATAGCAGAAAAGCAGTGGAAAATAAATATTAAGAAAAGCTGTACACAGCAACTTCAAAAAGAAAAAGTGATTAAAATGGTCAGTGTTTGATTAAGAAAAACTGAAGTTAGAAGGCACTGAAGGAATATCTTTAACTGGATGGGAGAAATTTTTGGCAATCAATAATTTTTCACATAGGAAAGTTATCTTTATGAATGACAGAAATATAATGGTATTTTCAGACAAAAATGGGGAAAAAACTGACTATGCACACAGATACTCAGTAAAGGGAATCTTAAGGAATATGTTTCAAGAAGAGAAAAACTGGCATTTGGTGAAGCTATTAAATTCAAGAAAAAATCTTGAGTTAGCTGATAGGAAAATGTGTCTACAAATAAACAATTATTTGTGTTATAAAACAATACTCATGTGTAATTTGGAGGGGAAAGTAAGAATTTAAATCAAAGAGCAACAAAAATTAAATGGATAGCAGCATGAAGGCCAAAGGGCAGTTAATTAAGTCTAAGACCCTTTTATCATTAAAAGAAAGAAAACGTATTAGTTAAATTTGTTTGTGTTAAGTAGAGTATGACCTAACTGAACTGGAAAAACCAACAAAATAATAAAAACAAGTAAATAATTGGAGAAATTACAATAGAAAACTAATTTTAAAGAACCATCCAATTCAGAAGAAAGCAAGCGGGAATAGGGAGAGGACCAGAAAAAGTTAAATCAAAAAATTAGTACATTTTAAGTTTATAAAAATAAGTTCAAGTATAACATAATCACTCTAAATATAAATGGACATAACATAACTTTTATGGGGATGTTTACAGAATGCCATATTAGGTCCAGGAAGTAAACTAGAGAGAAAAAAATTTTAACCTGCTACTGGCCAAGAATTTGTCAATGTTTTTCTTAATTCTTCTTACATAATCCACTACTTTTGTCAGTTTCAAATACTATGAGATAGCTATAAATAATATTTTGAGGAAAGTCGAAGTGTTTACAACATTAGTAAGCTCAAATTAATCTTCTTGCAATGTTGACTGTCTCAGTAATAGGCACTGTTATTCACAAGAAGTATTGAAAATCATCCTCAACACCGTTGCCATCTTTACTATCCAGTCCTAGCGATCCCAAAGTCATGATGACTCTTGCCATCCCCTTGAATTCATAATCTTCTCTCCATCATAAACATATCTACTCGAGTTCAAACGGACCTCACCAGGGGTCTGAGCTACTGCGAGAGCCTAATAGATAGTTAACTCATATACTCTTAAATATTATCTATCCCTTATTGCATAGTCTGATTAAATTTTTAAAAATACAAACATAAATGTGTCATATACATGCCCATAACAACACAGGAATGGCTTCATTAAACACTTGCTTTTAGGGAAAAGTAAAACTCTGTGTAGTCACATGTAACAGCTTTATAGATCTGAATTTTAACCTACTTTGGAGACAGGGATTTTATATTAAACAAGCCTCTCTGTCTTTACTTCAGCCGTATCTTCTTCAATTTTCTCAAATAAACTACACTCTCTCTCTGATATTGGACATTCAGTGATGTCTCAACCCCCCCCCCACAATCCTTCACTCCACCTGAAGTTAACTCCTACTATTCTGCTATTATCTCTTGAACAGGATTTTATGATCTCTTTGCTATAACAAATCCTATTATATACTCTCATAGCACAACAATCTCCACTTAACAGATTTCTGATAGGAATGATTATGATAGATTTGTTTTTGCAATTGTTTGGATTAATGATTTTGTAATTTAGCAGATCCAAACTCCACGAAGTAGAAACAGGGCCGATTTGTGTTATCATTTTTTTCCCCAGAGATGACAGGTATATAGGAAAAACTCTATGTGGAATAAATATCGAATGAACCAGTTCTCTTTCCTTTCATTTAAAACTTTCTAGACTCTCCCAGGAAGATGAAGATCACTTTATTACCTTATTGGTTTAATGAATTAAGAACTCCAAGACCAGCAGTACTCAAGACTTCAGTTTTTCACCTGAGATATTAACTTGAGGAGCTTCCTAGAACAAATCCATTTTTAATCTTCCCTAGGCACCTATAGAATTTAAAGGATGCTTAAGAATCAGGAAAATTTTTGAAATAATAATACTTAAGACAAATTTTCTAAAGAACATATTTTCCCTTCCTTATACATGCATAATTTACATAGTACAATATATTTGTTTATATATTTAATAATATCCAATAAGTGTCAGGCTCATACTAATTATTACACTGGTTCATGTGGGTATATTGTAGATGTAATTAATTTCAAGGCAATATCTCTGAAAAAATACAATTTGGTTAAGAAAGAATGGAACATAAACTCAAAAGTTTTCAGTAAAAATGTGAAGTTTAAATAATAAAATATTTCTGTATAAGAAAACAGCTTTTCAAAAGCAAATTAATTAGAAAGATATATAATTAAATGTAATTTCATTTTCCTTTTAGATAGCAATAATCAACATATTTATTCTTCCTGGAAAAAGCACAAATATGAAATTTTGATATACTGATTAATTTCACTCGTATTGTGATTCACTTCTATATACTACTAATGAGAGTAGTCAAGATAGATCATCTTAATGATCATAGTTGACAATAAAATGGTAAACAGAGCATAATTAATGAATTTCTTATTTAGCTTTCTCTGCTGTTGGCATTATACCAGACTAGATTGCTGGCATTAAGCACCATCTTAAAACATAGGTTTTGTTTAACAGTATGTTTTTCCATTGCATTTGGGGCTAAATTTGACATTAGGAGATATTACATGTAGAGCTCTACATGAGAGATTATAATTTTAACTATAAAGAAGTATACATTTATTGTTAGTGAGTTTTATTCTTCTTTTCTTATATTATATAACACATATATGGATGTCCTTGTCATTTTTTTCTGCTGGTATTCATCTTATTTTTTATATATCAAACAGTTTTTTTACATAAGTAATCATTTTGAAGGACAGAAAAATAACTCCTATGAATATAATAATATAATTCTAAATATTTTAGGTATACTATTTACTTAATGTTACATTGCGTATTTGTTTAAAACATGGCTTTTAGTAATTAGAGAGGCTAGGGGCCATGCTCTCATTTTCAGTCATAAAGACATCATTTCTGGATTTGTAGCCATTACAAAAAACTGTCAATATATCAGCAAGAATATACAACCATACTCACACCTTATTTATTAAGCACATATTCTGAACATTGGAGGTGTCTATTTATTTGTAATTCAGATGCAGAAATAATTATTTATGGTAAAATGTACATTTTTATAGGGCTAAGAAAAAATTAATTTTTAAGCTCATTAAGGATGAACTTGTGGGTTATCTTCTGTCAAGTAATATACATCCTAAATAGATTTTAAAATCCCAGAAGTAGAAATTTTCTCAGAGTTCTTATAGAGTCCTTAATAGAGCTTAAAGAAAGAATGAATTATAAAAATTCATTAAGTGAACATTTTTACTCCATCCACAATGCTGGCAATAGACTACTCAAGATACACTGCACGGTACAATTTAGTCACGAAAGCCGAGATTAGGAGACTCTAAACAAAAAACTGGAAAATTACCCTGCCCTCCAAGTATTATATATTTAAAAATTCTCATTGTCTGTTAATGCTTAGCTTTCTGAAATTTCAAATAAAATAAACTGTCTTTAATTTTTAATTTAAATTAATCTTAAATAATATTAATTGTAAAATAATAACAATATCTTAATAAACTAATGAAAGAATATAGTACTAATTGATAAAATGGTAATAATGTAATATAAAATTATTTATTCCACTCATCCTTATACTATAAAAACTAAAATAGCTTGAGACAAGATTTATGAAAATTTGTTCACCTTAAAATTGTACCTTTTGATTTAGCTATTTATCCAACTTTCCATACACCTGTCTTCTTTTTTTCACTATAAATAACAACTTATTTATGTTATACTAATTTTTATGGAATAAAAACTACTAAATCATTTATACAGATTATTTCAATAATACGAATTCAGATGGTACCTGCTTTTATCATTTTGAAGGTGAAATATTATATTTAAGTATTTTAATGTTGAAGTTGACTACTATTTTCAAATGAGAATTCTTTGTGGAAAATAGAAAGAAAAGCAATAATAAAGTGCTTAATTTTGTATAATCTGGTAAGCAACATGTTTTCACAAAATTTAAATTTTAAAACTATATTTTCCACATTGTATCATTGGAACTGATGCTCAGCAGAGGACAAACACATGTCTATTATTATATCTGTCCTTCTACCTTCATTAGCTCAATCCTTGATATTTTCATCCAGGTGATCTTGAATAAAAATTCAGACATATGAAAGACTGAATTGTTCTGATAATACCATGAATGTCTTTTTGGTATCATGAAAGTATGCTGTTTGTTTTAATAATCAGAAGTAATAGAACATTCCTAACACAGATAGAGCACTCTTATATTACTTAGTGCTATAAGATATACTGAAACCCAATATACAGAAGCAGCTTGCATGTCATCCAACCACCCACATTCATCAAAGTGGTATATTTTTCAAACTTTTTATAATACAGCATTACTTATTAATTAAATCAGCTGCTGTGTTCCCAAGTTATAAATGTCAATACAATGCAGAAATCAATTCCAAACAGTAAGTAGGAAAGGAGTGTGGTCCAAAAGTGGTCCATCAGAGAAGGAAAGAAATCTGTAGTAGTCTAGTAGTTAGGACACTGCAGATGGAGTTGCCTTTTTTTTTTTTTTACCTACAACCTGGAACCTGTATTATGAATAATTCAAAAATATATGAACATATTTGTCTTCTCTGGCCTGTCAGTAATCCAAGTTGGCACATGAACTCAGTCTTTTATATTCATTGCTGGTTCTCTGAGAAAACATGATACAGACTTACTACATCCCTCACACACAAGCATGCAGGTATATTTTTGTGGAAATACTGGAATTTAGATAATTAAGACTACATTTGCACCAAAATGAGATGAAAAACTTTCACAGAAAGCTAGAAGCATTATATTTACAGCTAGACTATATATTTATAGTACTACTATTAGAATTATTTTTTATTGTGGCTAAATTGGCATATTAAAAATCACCAATTTAAGCATTCTGAAGGGTTTACACTATTGTGCAATCATTCTTACATTATTTTTAATTAACATCACCTTAAAGAACAACTCAATAAAATGGGGGCCAAAACTTTACTGACATTTTCAAATGGATCAATGGGCCAACATCATTTCAACTTCTCTTATCAATTAATTATGGGGAATCCTAACATGCTTGTAAGACTTGGAACAGTCAGACATATCTAGTAATCACCTTTTTGGCTGATTGTCCAAATAAGCATATTGATTTATCAATGCTGTTCTATAAGTACCTCTTGATAATGATTTTTCCTTAAAATCAGAGTATTTACTTAAGTTTTGGTGCCTAGCACAATGTTATAATTTGATTTAATAAAATTATTTGCATTTAGCTTATTCATGATACATCATTCATAATCTTACCATTGACATTTGCCACATATGATAAGAACTTAACATGGTTTTGATAACTATTAGTGTAACCCACAAAATGTAAAAACGTCATAAAACAGATGTTTCTTGGAATAATTAAGGCAGAATGAAAAAGGTAATATGTCCTTGTTTAGAATTTACATGTATTTAGTAGAATGGCACAGAATACTTGAGAAGTCTTGAATAATATCTGGACTTTTTTGATATCTTGATAAGTATTTTTCTGAATATGACAATTTTATCTAAACCAAAATTAGAGAATATTTCTGTGTTGGCTTTATATTTAAAATTTGGATTTTTTCTTTGCAGGAATTAAAATGTCTATTCGTTTTTTCTGTTATATCAGGTTTTACAGATTCATAGATAGAGAGTAGGATGAGAGCTGGGGGTGGGGAAGTGAGGGTTTGGAGGGACTGAGCAAAAAAGATAAAGGACTCAGGGACATAGACATGGACAAAGGTGTGGTGATCGTTGTGGGACTTGGGGGTAAAAGGAGACTGATGGTAATGGAAAGAAATACAGTAAAAATTAAAATAAAAAGTAAAAAATAAAAATAAATTTAAAATGTTAAAGATTTTTAATTTTAGAAAACTTATTTCTAATATCTCATGTTCCCCAATATTTCATTCCCTTAATATTTATACATATTAACTTTTTATTTACTTTTGGATAGAGGATGAAATCAGATACTCAATGTTATATAGATCTCAGTTAAGAAACAGCTAATATGTTCAGACATATTTAGTTACATGTTCCATGACTAGAATAAAGAATAGTACACTATAAGGTATTTTTTACCCCTTATGAACTACTCACTTTTTCAGCAAATAAAGAGAATGATATTTTTTTGTCTGCCTAATAGCATATGACTTTTAGTTTGTATAGTGCTGCTTTTAATAGGCAATTGTATTGTTCCCACCCTTGGTTTCTCAATGTAGTTACCACATATTAGTCATGTAAACCCCTCTTCAAATGCATTTTCTAGTTTACTTTATAGGTAATAATTGAATGGCATTCCATTTACTAAAGATTTTCTTTAGAATCTGTTTCCCAGTTCTAGGTCCTTTTCCTTTCTTGGTTTTCTTTATGCTTGCTTTATTTAGATTAGAAACTAATCTAGTTTGGAGAATAATTTGAAGTGACTCACTTTTAGTTGATCTTGCAGACACACACACACAATACAAACCTTTTGTTTCCATTGGTTTTGTATTATTTGTAAACCCACTTCGTATCACAGACCTGAGAGTGTCCCCCAAAGAGCATTTGTTTTTGAATGTCACTGGTAATCGCTACATGCACAGCAAAAAAAAAAATTTCCATGGGTAGATGGATATCAAGCCTCCTCTTTTCGAATTAAGGAGGAATGAAAAAACAAAACAAAACAGTGAATTAAAAAATTAACTAAAAAAAAGAGTGTTAACTTAAAACACCAAGTGGAAAAAATAAAAAATTTTCTTTCCTTCTGAAAAATTATGATAATGATGGAACTTATTTCATCAAAGAGGTAAAAGTCTAGCTTTGTACCCTAACTAGTGCGTACTGTGGTTTCTTTCTAAAGCCCAGCTTTGGTCCTCCAGTAGGAATGGGAAAGCACAAAAAACTGATACGAGGAGAATGACCAGTGACTACTTAAAATACATCTTCAACCCAGACCTTATTTTTGCCCTCTGAATTTTTATATCTAATTATATACCTGAAATATTTGTGAAAAGTACTTTATGTTCAACATATCCAAAAGCACAATATTTTATTCACTATCACCACTGCTTTTGCCAGTGAATGGTACTTACATTTATACAATATTATAAGAGAAAATTTTAGGAGGACATCTTTTGACTTTGTCTCCCATATACTACTTATGATGCATCCTATTGATTTTGTTTAGTAAATGTATCTTAAATCTGTACACATACCTCAAAATACAGCTTTAGACTGCTACAACTGACACTTAGCTGGTATGTCTAAATTCATTATTATATATTTCCCACTCCAGCTCTCCTGAAAATGAGCAATCTGATGATTTGTTCAGTACACCTTGTTAAGAAAACCCAAATCTTGCATTTTCTGGACCTATGCACTGCTTTATTCTCATCTCTACCAACTCCTCACCAACTCTAAAACCTTATAATTTACTCAGTCTTCCTTACTTTCTACTCTAGACCCATGCTCTCCTCTGTTTGACCCTTTCCTTCATGGTATTGGGGTAGTTTGTAATAATGCCTATTACAAGTTGAACTGTGTCCTCCAAAGACAGATTTTGAAGCCTTAATCTTATTGGAATGAGGGTCTTTGCAGATGTAATTAGTTAAGATGAGGTCATTTGGAATAGGTTGAGCTTTTAATCCAATATGACCTGTGTCTTTATAATAAAAAAAAGCAGAGACACACAAGAAGAATGTCATGTGAAGATACAGACATGCAGACACAGAAATGAGACTATCATGTGAATATAAAGGCAGAGATTGAAGTTATGCTGCCATAAGGCAATGAATGCCTGAGGCGACTGGAAGGATTTAGAGGTAACATGGTCCTGCCAGTACCTTGATTTCTAGCTTGTAGATCCAAACTGTGAGAGAATCACCTCTATTGGATTAAGCCAAGCAGTTTATGGTCTGTATTATAGCATCCTTGGGAGTCTAATACAACACACAATAACTCACACCTACCTCTTCTGCTAGACCACAAGTTTCCTGAGGGCAGCAAAAATGTATTATTTTGCCCACTGTTACATTTCTAACACCTAACCCACAATAAGTGTTTGTACAGGAAGTGCTGAATAAATATTTTTGAATTAGATGACTATACCATACAACTTGGAACTCAAACAGTTCTTTATATTTGATTTTAATACAAAATAAATAAATTAGTGTTTTCTGAAAGCAACTTAAAAACCAGTTAATAAACTTATGTATTATTAAAATTGATATAAAAAGATGAAACAATCATTTGATATACCACAAAATATATATGAAATGAAAAAAGAGCGAAAGTCTATTGAAGAAAGTAGACAGGTTTTTCAATCAGCATGTAATATACTTTAAAATATTATATTAATATTCAGTAAAAATTTGAGGTTCTTTTTTTTTTAATTAATTTATTTACTTTTTAAATACATTTGTCTCTGCCTTCCCCCCACCTCTTTCCCTTGCCCCCTCCCACCTTGAGGTTCTTATTGGTACAGAGAATTTATCTCAATAGGCTCCATTTTCCCAGGTCCTGATGCAATGCTAAGTACATTGTAAGGTTTAAATCTAAATCAATCTTTGATGACTATTCAAACAGCGTTTTAAATAATCCTGTCAGAAAATTATAAATGAACACTGTGAGCAAAGATGTATAATATTCACAGGAGTAGAAAGACTTCTTATTTTATGACAGAATGTAAAGATGCAAATAATGAAAAATAGATTAAAGCTGTTTATTCTATACTTATTTCCAGATCTACCTTTACCATTGCACTCTATCAATGAAAATGAAACGTGAGAGACAGGCTAGCATAGTGGATATGAGCTTTGGTTCTGGAGACAGATTACCTAAACTTAAATGGCACTTAATCAGAGTACCTTCCAAATGCGGTTGCTGCGAAGATAAATGTGGTCATTCAAACAAAATGCTTAGAAATGTATCTAGAAAATACTATGTGTAAATTAACACATAACTATGACACTACAGACAACATCAAATATGTGATGTTTCAAAATGTTCAAACCTCCCCAAAATTTCAGTCTTTCCTTAAAAATTATAGAATTTCAAACTATATGCATGTATATATTCTAATACATGCATCCATTTCTATATAGCATAAAATATTATAAAAACATTTTAAATGACATATTCAAAATATAAATATTATTCTTAATATTTCTACTAGTTCCCAGTAAAGCCTATTGCACACTTTCTGGAATGCATGTGCCATATTGCATTAGGCCAAACCCTTTCGAAACAAAGAATTGGGTTTTGCCTTCCATTGTATTGATGATATCTAGCATTGTATCTGATACATAGATATAACCAATATGTACATGTTACAAGAATATACAAATAAATGACAATATGCACCCCAGAGACAATATATATTTTCTCAAGCATCACATATATTTATCCAAAAATTGTCTTACTTAATTAGACAGAATAATTAGAAACTAATTCTTCAAATTCTAAATCAATGCTCTTTCAATTATGTCAACTCATCTACCTGGAAATATAAATGAGGCCTGAACAGTGTGGCTTGGTTGGCTGAAGCATCATCCTGTGCACCAAGAGGTCACATGTTCAATTCATGGTCAGGGCACATATCTACGTTACAGGTTATGGGAGGCATGTATGGGAGGCAACTGATCTATGTTTCTTACACTTATGTTTTCCCTCTCCCTCTCTTTCTAAAATGAATAAATGTATCCTTGGGTGAGAATATTTTTAACAATAATAAAAATATTGTTGAAAGATATATAACTTAGGCAAATGTATGCACATAGGTAATTCCTAATATAAATACTAATAATGAGAAATAATGTATTACTGGGATTAATATGTAAATTTGTAATGTATTTTACTAGAAATTGTTACTGTTTCTAAACTTTGATCCTAAATTACTAAATATTAAAAAATTATTTTTAAAATATTTAATTATTGATAAAAAATGTTGGGGAAATAAAAAAATTTAAGACTATTTTATATATGCATGTCTGATATTTTCTTTCCAGTTTTCTGAAACTTCCAAATTGGCAGAAATCGATGGTTTGTAAATATGGCTAGTCCTTCTGTCTGTCTAAGTCATTATCAATTTACTTACTTATGTACCAATTATCTATTAATTATTCGGAATTGAAAGAAATTAAAAATATAGAAAATAAAATCTATTAAAAGTCCAAATAATTATGAAATAAACCACCTCATTATTAAACATGTACTAAAATTAAAGGTAATAATTGTAGGTAGTGTAGATAATATTCTACCCTTTTTCCTGATCTCTGGAATTATAATATAATTGATTAAATTTATCAAATAAGTATGATTATTTTTATCCTACCAATAATTATAACACTTTTCTGCAGAATGTTTATTACAGCTTTTATTTTATTTTTTTTTACTTCCATTTGAAATTATCTTTTCCTGCCTATCCAATTATCACACATTATACTCTCATCGAGGATGACTTTCAAAAGCCTCAAGCAAGGAGAATAGGTGTGATTCTATACTCTGGTGACCAAGCAAGTAGTAGAGGAGAAAGGGAAGCATTTAATCATCATATTTGTTGAAGAAATACGAGTCCATTCTGTCAATTTTAATGAGAATTAATTGTTAAAAATCAAATCACTTAGCTACCAATCTGCTATCAAAAACACAAACTTATTTCCTCCAATGATAGTCTTGCAGTCTTCCTTCTAGTGAAAATAACTGCTTACACTTTATTTTTAACTGATTTGCAGAACTAGTAATTTTTTAGCAGAAAATAAAGTAATATATTTAATTTTGTATTTATAGGAATCTCTGTCACACAATTTATTCCTTTTAACTTGTAATGAAGAAAGTGAAATTATAATGCAAATTTGGCACACAAAACATATATAAGGGATTTATAGGCAATATCTCAAGTTGTCATTAAACATTAATACTATTTTTCAAGTGGTTCTATACAAACTCTCTTTAATAGTTTGTATTTTTATTTAGTGGAATAAGTATTCCCTATTGATTCTCTGACAAATCAATATAATACAGTGATATAAAATCAAAACTTAAAAACGTTTTAATACATACTTCCCTGGGGATACTTATATACTTATTTTTGTAAATATATATTCAATTTCCAGTTTGATGTATTTTCATTATTATGTATGATTTCATTATAAACTGTTTTAAGCTAGAATGTAGAATATTTATTTGCAAATTGTATCCAAGATTTGCATTATATGATTATCTCAGTTACATTTACTTTTTGTAAAATGTAAGTGCTTATAGCATTATTACTATTATAAAAATTAATATAAAGAACTACCACTTATTATGTCTGTTACTAAATCACAACTTAAGACAGAATTAGGCTGAATCACTTATAACTATTGTAATCTTTGGCAAGATCTTTACTTTCTCTTCAGTCCTCCATAAGTAAAATTGAGGTATTGATGGTAGCCGCCTGATTTAAATTCATATGCTTTCTGAATTATGAACACATTTATCTAAAAATATGAATTTAAAGAAATATGGTATAGGGACATAAAATTATCTTGTGAGTCTCCACTTTAAGGATATTTACTATCAGCTTTATCTTTAGCCACACAGTTTTTGTTTTTAGCTGTTGTTTTGCAACAAATTATGTTGACTTCCTTTATTCTCTACTCCAAAAACTTACTATATTTTCTCAGTTTAAAGACAATCTTAATTCTTAAAAACATTCTTATTCCCCACAGAAAACTCAGAAGCTTGTAACTACATTTATGGTTTTTATCTTGATTGACACATACACACAGTTTAGTCTTAGACAATATTGATGAGAATAGAGAGAGTAGAAAGCTCTTTACAAATCACACCAAAGGGCCACTCAAAGACTCTTTTCTGCTCACACATCACAAGGTGCTTTTCTCACTGTCCCTCCTATCCCCCACTCCTCTCCTCTACAGCATAGTCAGCCATTAGAAAAAATAAATAAATTTAAGAGCACTAGCATATAAACAAAAAAAAAATTGAAAATCTTCATATCTTTTCATTTTCTTGTACTCCACCTGAAAATAATCTTTGAGAAAGGTTGTAAAATAACCTACACATTATGAACTGTCTAAAGCTGAAAGCCAACCCTCTACAAATGTGTGCTACAAAGCCCAGTGATTAGAAAATGGACGCCTCTCTTAGGTTAACTCATATAAAACTCAACTGTGAATAGCAGAAAATGATGGTGCTCTTTGAGCTAGAAGTGACTTGCAAATAATTCATTATCTGTGTTAGCATGAGAACTTTTAATTTGCATACTGTTAGTAAATAGAAGATGGCAAACACTAGGGATAAAAAAAAAGCTTTCAGGAGAAATTGCAAAGTGAATTGAAAGCACTAAAAATATAATAAGCACTGAATTTTACTAAAAGCACATTTTTTAATTGAATAATCTCTTTTGTTTCCTGTCATGGTGCAATATATAGTGTACATGAAGTATACCATTTGACACTTAATCTAATTAACTGGCTTGTTCAGTTACTCATAAGAAGAAAAAGAATCATAAAAATGTCTTTGTTGAACACTTCATTGATAAGTAAACAAATGGGCAATATCTCAAAATTTAAGTATACAGACTTTGGTACCAAAAAGATGCACACAATTAGAGAAATAAAATTAAAAAAATATTTTAAGAATAATGCCATGATGTTCGGGGGAAAAAATCTAAAGTTTCTATGTATATATTTCTTAAGCCTAAATCTCTATAACTGGGCACAAGCATATTTTCTAAGATCTGAAAGTGCATAATGTTCATTATTTGTGTGCTAAACTAAACAAAATGGAATAGACATGGACATGCTTATGTTAAGTTCTAGTATTTGCTTCCATTCTCTACAGGGTCCACAAGACATCTATGAACTAGAAGCAACAGAAATTACTTTAAATAGATATAATCTCTAAAAACTAAATTTTCTTACTTGTAAAATGACAATTGTAATATTACCAAATTAAGGAGTTGCTTAAGTGATTAAATGGCATATTTTATGGAAGTTTTAGCTTTGGACTTGATACAAAATAAGCGGTCAATAATTAAAAACATAATTTAAATGAGTTTATTTATTTTTAGGATTTGAAAATAGAATGTGAAAATATGATTGAAATAAGATTAAACAAAGACATTTGATGCTTTATCAACTATATTAAATAACTGACTCAACCACACATTTGTTATTGTAGAATTTATTCCTCTTAGATCATAATCACATTATAAATAAAAACTCTAAACAATGATAAAAGATAATCACATATTTACAATATTAACAAGATTCTATACAATATTTTAAGTAAAACATTTTAATTTGACTCTTAAATGGTAACTGAGATATAGTATATGATTTAATAAGAAAATAACTAGTATATATGATTTTATTTCTAAATCCATGCTATTAATGATAAATCTTTGATATACTTTTTATTAAAGTACCTAGTATCTCCCTACATTTTATAAGCTGTTCACCTTTGTTATTGTATTTTATAAATTACCTGTTGTTTATGTCAACCATTTGTTTTGTCGTTCAACCCTATGATTTTCTTAAAGCACATACTGAAAATTAATAAATATTATGAAAGGTATTATTACCCCTTATTTCTATGTGAATTAATTTATTTAAAGCATAGTTGGAAAGGTAACTGGCCAAATTAACTGAATTGTGTCATGAAACTGAACCTAGAACTAGAAATTTTCTGCTTACAATGTGAAATCTTACATTTTCATTCCTTCTATAGATATTAGACTATATTAAATTTAAGATTACGTCCTTTAACAATATTCTAACTAAACTTTTCTAATTGCATTTTGCTTTATGATAAAAACAAATGTATTTTTGATAGTTTTCTAATAGATCTTTTTTGGTTAGAAAAAGGAAGAGTAGAAGAAAGGAAGAGTGTTGGACAAAGAACCAAAGGAAGTACAAGATTAGGACCTCATCGCTCATCCTCAATGTGTGACATCCGAGTGTCCTTCTGGAACAAATCCATTGAAACTAAGCCAGATGCATTTATTGTAGAACAGTGAGCTATCTGAGGGCCTACAGAAAAGGTAGATTCCTGGACCCTGCCCATAGGTATTAAAATGTGGTAGTTATAAGTGAAGTCCAGGATGTCGTATTTTCTAAATCCTCACATGAGAATTATAATCATCTAGAATGGAATCTGTACAGCAGAGAACTTTAGTTTTCCTACACAGAACAAATTTGGTAATCCACTCATAGGTCATATAGGTGTTACATTTTATGATCAACCTCCTGGCTTATTTTTTCATTAAACTCCATAAAACACCTATACGTTGTATTATTCATTTGGCAATTTTTAAATGCTATCTGAAAAGCACAAGTCCATGTATCAGGTTTGGAAGGAGGAAGGATTATTCTTTTTTAAGATATCAATAATGGTAAAAATAACAAATAACAATTTAATTATGAACCAGACCCTAAAGTAGAGAATCCTCTTATATTGTTTAACCCTTAGCAGTAATAATTATATATAGTTTATATAGTATGCTTAAAATAACATGTGTTACATAGCAGAAACTAAGTGAATTATTATTTTTGTCTTTATAGATAAAGAACAGAAATTAAGAGAAGTTAAATAACCAGCCTGAGGCTAAATGATAGGAAGCAAAGGAGATAGTGAAACACTGTCAAAACTCTCTAGCTGTGAAACCCAGCAAAACCTTCATGTCCTAGAAAAAAAATTACAATTAAACAGTTGTCCTAATTCTAGTCAGGTTTGTAGCTAAAAATAGCCAAAATTTACTCATTAAATTAAGCATAAAATACATTTATTAGAATCATGTTAGGTAGCTGGCAGATTCAAAGGTGACTCTTTGAATGAGCCTTTTTACGGAACAAAAACTGGCAATGCTTTGGCAAAACAGTGCCACTAAGTCAATTTAGAACAAGGCACCTGGCTCTTCAGCTCCAGGATCTTTTCACTCACAAGGCTTGGCTAGTATTTGGTCATGGTCACTCACTGTGGTTCCCATCCCCTCTTAACTCTACTGCAGCTGCCTCAAATTGTCTCGTTGACCCTGTGCCTTTGCAGCATCCTGCATCTAAATATCCTTCCTTCCATCCAGCTAAACTGAAACTGCCAAGAGGTGGGGAGAAAGAATAACAATAATTACATTCCTCTTCATCATTGCATATTGTAGGGCTTAAGGTTGTTGAAAATAGCCAAGTATCATTTTAACAATATCATCTATACATAGCTTTATTGCAGGAATCTACAAATCCTAAAACAATGCAGAAGTTGAACCAGGATAGAGAATGGGGATCCGTTTCAGGCAGATTCCTGTCTCTCACTGTAGAGGTTTCTGTAGTTAGCAAGATGATCATATAAATCATCATCCAAATCACAATAACTCAGATAATTAAATGAAGTGCCTTATTAGGCATTCTAGAACAATAGTCTAAACTGGGATAATCCCAGGAATTCCATGATGTACTATCATCCAATTATTTAAGTTGATATACATTCTTATATTAGTTTACATTCTTCTTAACTGCCTAAGAATTAATGATCTCCTATCTTTCCTTCCCTGCCTCCTTCCCTCCCTCCCTTCTTTCATCTCTCTCACGTTCTCTCTCCCTCTTTCCTTCCTCCCTTCCTTCCTCCATTCCTCCCTTCTTTGTCTTTTTTTCCTCTCTTTCTTTCTGTTTGTTTGTGCTCAGCATTGTAGCCATCCAGTGGAACTTTGGCCATTGAGTTGCCTCAGATTTAGCAAAACCTCACCAATGTTACTTTCAGAACTGTGATACATCTGGTGGCTGAGCTAAGGGGAGGGGCAGGTCTTAATTGCTTCTCAAATAAATAATTTTTTTGATCTCTGGACCTGGCCCAAACTGCTATTAGAACTCCATGTACTTCCTGAGAAACAAACATGCAAACAGGCTGAAATTAGGATAACAATGTCCTCTCTGCTTTCCTACATTACAGTGGTATGTAGAAAGAGCAGAGAGAGAGAGAGAGAGAGAGGAGAAGAAGGACGATAAGGGCAAGGGGAGGGGGATGGAGGAAGGGGAGAGGGAAAGAGGGGGAAGGAAGAGGAGGGGAAGAGAAGAAAGGAGGGAAGAAGGAAGAAGAGAAGAAAAGGAGAGAATATGAATGATTTTTGCTGCACGTGTGCATGTTTATTTCACCTGGGCCAATGAACAGATAGTGTACTTATGTTGTTATGTAAGGTGGTAAGGGAAAATATGAGAATCTCTCATATGACCTATAGTTTCTATAATTGACAAATCTGCATTGCTACTTTATTAATGAGTCAAAAGAGTTGGTGTGTTTAGTTTCTGGAAGGCAAATAATTACTCAGACTTTAGCATATGTGAATTGAATCATTGATACAGTATTTTAATTAAAGCAATTTAACATTATAAGTAAACAATATCCAAGTCTCTAATTATTTATTGCATTATCAAATTATGCTTACAGCTATGCTAGGCATTGCACAGAGAAGAATCAATTTGTTTTCATTTATTATTATTATCACTATTATTTACTTCATTAATCCTTTACTGAGGAATAATATAGTAATACTGTAGACTGTCTTAAAGATGGTTCTACAGGACAGCAATGTGTAATATGCTACATCTAAAATTGTATCAACATCAGTCTACCTGCAAAAAAAGCCATGTGAGTTTTTGATAAAAACATGTATCAGTTCCTCTAAGTCCTGATCCATAAAAATTTCATATTTCATGTAGCATCAATAATTTCACAGTGATTATTAACACAAATAGAACAGTTTGTATAATTATATTCAATCTGCACATTCCCTCTAAGAAATATAAGTCCAGTTTCTAAAGAAAAAAATTGTTAAATTTTAATAAAACTTGGAAATTTGAGTCTCAGACATTTTGCAACTATTTTTCTGTAATATCACTTGTGGAAATCATGAAAATGGGGTTGGGTTTCACATTCTTTATTTTGTGTTTTAGCTATTTTGTTTAAAAAATATTGGTTATCACAGTCTACCCTTTTTACTTAATAATGCAGTACATAAAAATGTTGATAAACCAACAGAGACAAAAGGAAAGGGGGGGCGGGGGAAAAGGAAGGGAAGGGGAAAGTCAAGGAACATATAGCAAGGACTCATGGACAAAACCAAAGGGGAAGAGTTGAGGGTGGGAAGGAAGGAGGGAGTGGGCAAGGGAAAGTGGTGGGCGGTAGGCAGAGACAAATGTATTTGAAAAAATAAATTAATTAATTAAAAAAACATTACATTTATGCTATCAAAAATAAAGTTGTTTGTGGCTTAATTAAAAAATGTTGATAAAATTTAATAATGAATTAACTATAACTTTGAAATTGGGCATTATGAACCATAAAACTAGTAGGTTGTAGGTACTCAGAACAACCTAGGAACATCAACTTCAATAGTAAAGAGACTGACAAATTTATAGGCAGGAATGACAGTCTTTTAAGGCATAGTTGGACAGCAACTTTATGTCACTCCTACATATATCCACTACTACATATATCAATATTACATGTGGCTGAGGTAGCGCATGACCAAGAACAATTATTTGATGAAGTATACAATAAAGTACACAGCAAATATGTATGTAAATTTTTGTACTGACTTCTTGTTGGTCAGTGAAATTTTAAAGTGATTCTTAGCTTAAAAAATAAAAATAAAACTGTGGTAACTATATTGATCAAATTTATTAATCCATGTTTATTTACTATACCTGTCTATATGAGAGCAAGAGAAAATGTTATGCCGCCCCCTAGTGTAAATATTAATTTTGTAACATCAGAACTCCAGTAATCCAGCAACTGCAAAGGAATCACAGCTATAGAAATTATTATGGAAGAGAGTTAAAAGAAATTCTAAGCTTCTTTAAAGAGCTAACTTTCTATGAGTACATAGTTCCATGAACTTGATGAGTCAAAATATTTGGCTGATATCTGAATATTTCCACAGAATTTTCTTTTTTTTAAATCTTCTGGAATATTCCAGGCCCAATCCATATTTAAGGAAGGAGATTTTATGAATCTTGGAGTGGAAAGAGTTATGTAAGAGATGCCATGGGTAAACTGAGAAGAAAGGACATATTGATATTGCTCGATACTATGTTTAAATTATGTAAATTTATAAATATTGATTTGAACAAATAAGATTCTAATACAGATGTTAATGTTCCAATATGAAATGTGTCAATAGACACCACCATTTAATGAGAGTTTATTATGAGTCAAAACTGGTGCAGTTTACTTTATATGCTTTATCTCATTTGATGTGGAAGCCTGTCTTCCAGGTATGTTTTATTATCATCTCCATTTAAAGAAAATATAACTGATAGAGAGGTGAACTTGACTGAGGTTAAAACAGCTAGTCTCTAGTTGTGCTAGATAACTCTTGTCTGCTCAGTCATCTCTTTTTCTTTATAACATTACACTGATTTTATTGGGACTAGCAATGTGCCTGGTTTAATTATGTTTCTATCTTTCTCTTCACTTAGAAATGGTTCTGTGACACAGCTCTAGCCCAGGAGATGTAAGCAAATATAGTTGAGTGGACTTCTCAAAACAATAATCAACTTTTTGCCTTTTCTTCTTACTCATTTATTCTAAGTTTAGAATGTAGATGTGATGGCTAGAGAAGTAACCACCATACAACTGTAGGAAAAATACAACTAAAATCAGTTTTTAGCCTTGACATTATTGAACTACTTAATGTCAGAAAATATCTACTAGCATATTTATCTCATATTAAAAAATTACAAAAATACACTATTTAGGTACAAAGTGGATATTTGGGAGTTTGGTTACAAGCAGCTCTACTCACTCTTTACTGATACAGAAGTATATCTAGGATTTGAGCTCAGATCCCTCTAGTTATTAAGTGTTTATGCTTTACCACTATGTAAGTATGCCAGTAAGTATTTGATGAAGACATGCTAAACTAGATGTGAGAACACAAGCAATAAACATATTTTCGGGTGAGGATAAAAAAATAACTAAATAAATAAAATTATTTGTTCTCACTTAGAGACTGGCTGCTTTTATTCAAGTATAATAAATGCATGTATGATTAGCTACTAGAGTTGAATAGAAAAATATACTATATTTTACATAGTTATAAATGTGGCATTTATATTGTGGCTTTATTATTAAAGATTATAATCCAAGCAAATATTTAAAATATATGTTATTATAAACTTTTTAATAAATAACAGAAACATTCCACAATAAGGTTTATCAGTTTTAAACCTAAATAATTTGACAGTGTCCATTTCACCTATTTCCATGTAAACCCAAATATGATTTATATTTTAAACAGTGGGTTACTTTATTGTAAAAAGATGTAATAAACTGATCCTTAATATATTAATTGGGATTCTCCAGATAAACAGAAGCAATGATGGGGAAGGAGGGAAGAGAAGATTAATTTTAAAAAATCAAAAATCGACTCAGTGATTGAGGGCTTGTGGGTATCTGTGGGGCAGGCTGGGAGGCTGGACACTCGGGCAGGATTTGATGGTGCAGTCTTAAGGCAGAATTTCTTCTCCAGGAAACTCAGTTTCTGCTTTTACAGCTTTTCATGAGGCATCTTTACCATGGAGGGCCATCTTGTCTATTTAAAATCAACTGATTGTATGTGTTGATCACATCTACAAAATATCTTCACATCAACACCTAGATTGGTGTTTGATTAAATAATGGCTTATATGCTGGTTAACACAAAAAACTAGCCATCAAATCCAGCATAGCTCATTTTTCTAAACATGTTTAAGAAAAAAGTTTTATAATAATTTGAATATGGCATTGTCATCATGAACATTTTATACATTAAATGTAGTTACATTTAGGAAAGTATGTAATTTTCTTCTAATAGTGTCAAACCATTATGAAAAAGTCCAGAATAATATATTAGGTAATGGACTTTGACAACAAGAATTGAGTTTTAATTACGTATTACCCCATTTTATTTTATACTGAGCTAGAAGAAAGTATACTGTCATGCCTTTACAAAATTAATGAAATCGTGCTAGTTGAGAAAAAACCCCCACAATATAGTATATATAAGATTTCTTCAGAGTCAAAGGGTAATTTAGAATAAGATAAAACAGATCAAATGGTTTTGGGTTAAAGTTTTTAAAAAGAAAATCAGTAAAATTATATTTTTTACTTTTTGTAGACAGCAATTTAAAAGAGTGGTAAGTCAAGATACTCATACATAGTTTCTTCATGAATTTTGACTTCAATACACCAATGATCAAAACTGCTATTTTTTTCTAGTAGTAGTACTCAAGCTCCTAATATGCAGTCAATTGCCTTCTGTAGTTATATATCAGTTAAACAGAATCATTGGAGGAAATTATTTCAACTGTATTATCATTACCATTATTAAAAAAAATTATTTCCCCATGTATGATATGTTTAAAGAACTATTTTCGAAATATGTTACATGAACTAAATAAACATGTTTACTAGATGTATAAATTAAAGAATAAAATTACATCCAAATTTTATTTAGGAAAAAAATTAAAATAATAAGAAGTTACCAAAATACCTTTGGTATGAGTGACAGTTTGCAATTTTAAAATTCAAAAATGCATCAGCCTCAATTTACATGTTTTTCTATTATTATAGTGTTCCTAGATATATGATATGAAAAATACTGTTCAGCACTTTGACCAATATATAGTAAACAGATGTATGGAAAACTACAATTATTCCAAAAACTTTTGAATACTATTATCTATCTAAAAGTTGGTAAAATGAAGGATACGTGATGTAGAATCATAAAAATTATTCTCCCTTCCACATGTAAAATTTGGTTTTCAGAATAAACAAGGAGTAGAAGATGTGTCTTCATTGGTGAGGAAGATAATGTAATTAAGTGAAAAACCTATATAGCAGTTAAAGAAAACAATTCAGACAGTAGGAAACTTTAAAGTGCCTTCTTCTTTGAATATCATGTAAACCCATATATTTTAAGATACATGTTAAAATCAAAAACAAATGAAGACCAGCCTTGAAATTTTTCTGAGCAGACAAATCCAGTTTAGTCATACAAATAAAATTTAATTTTTTATTTATTCTTTATTGTATTTTTTTCTATTACTATTTAGTCCCCTTATAACTAACCTAGCCTGGGTCATTTCTTGCTTATGCCTCTGGAACGCATAAGCAAAACTTGATCTGTTACCCAAGACTGATATGAGGTAACCACTGACAATTCTAAATCATGAACAATTACTGTGAGAATAAACAGCCATTGCCTTGTCACTACACAAGCTGCAATATAACTATGTACCCCTGAGCCTCCACCATGTTTTGGTCTGAGTGCTCCCAGTTTGCAAACTATCTTTTTGGTTGTGTGCACAACAAACTTTTACTAATTATTATCTCTCAGCATATTTGTTTTACTTGTTATTTCTGAAATTTGATAGTTCACAGCGCCAGACTTGGGATCAAAAGAAGACATCAATGACTCTGAGTGAGGGTGGTGAGCAGCCAGGTGTTGGACCTACAGAACCCTTTGAACTCATTGCTTTCTCACCAACCCCGGAGTTTGAGGATAAGTCTCTCTTGCATCTTGAGCTCTGCTCTCTTTGTGTTCTGAGCTCTTCAGCTTTATTATGCACACTTGCTTTCTGTTTCTGTTTGTTGAAGCTTCTTTGTAAATTGCAGTATTACCTGTAAAGGCAGAAAACCATGACTCCCTGTGTTTTAGGCAACAGTCAGATTACCAAGCTCCTCAAAAATTATTTGTTTTAGACAATCTAAAAGCAGAGATGTGTTCCAATTGGCCTAAGTCTCCTCTCTTAAAAATTCCACTTATATACCCACTATGGACTAGATTCTTGTACCTTTTTGAAAAACTGGGTGAACTTTCTGATAATTTGGATTTGTAATGGTTACTTTAGCTTAGATAAGTTCATTTTTTAAAAGATTTTATTTACTTATTTTTAGACAGAGGGGAAAGGAAGGAGAAAGAGAGGGAGAGAAACATCAATGGGTGGTTGCCTCTTGGGGGCCCCCTACTGGGAACCTGGCCCACAACCCAGGCGTGTGCCCTGACTGGGAAATGAACCGGTAACCCGTTGGTTCCCGGGCTGGCACTCAATCCACTGAGCCACACCAGGCAATATCATAAGTCCATCTTAAGGGGCACCTTTAAAAGAAAGAATTCCAAAATTCTCAAAGACAATAGAATACTTTCTTTGATTGATATGCAGAAGGTTCTAAAAACAAAACAACTCCAAAAATAACTATAAAAGGATCCTTATACCATGCAAACAAAAGAAATCATTACTGTAGGTAGTTAACTAATTATTAATAATAAAGAGAGCAAAAGGAATTACATATTGAGCTTAATAAACAGAGGAGCATAGGCCTTCGTGCTTAGCCAGGAAGCTATAACATTTACAGGCTTTTTCATATACTGCAGGAGATTGAATACTAGAAGTGGAGGAAATCTGCCCAGGAGCACAGTCAACCCTCAGGTACTGGGTTGTTGCGGAGAGCAGAAAGAAGTGCTTGACCACAAAAGTCATTCAGTCTAACTAGGGGGTGGACCCATCAGAAGCCCTTGAAAACTTGGGAAATTGATGGGTTATTTTGTTAAAGCACCTATTTATAACCCCAGGGGAACAAAGAAACTCTCTCTCCTCTGTCTCTGTTTCTCTCTCTTCCTCTCTCTCTCTTTTTCAGTGACCCACACTTGCCCCATTCATTCCTGCATCCTCTTTCTCTCACTAGGTGAAGCACACTTGCCCAGTTCATTCATGTATTTTCTTTCTCACCCAGGAACACACACAACCATGTGGGTCTAGCAGCCATGAGGGCCTGTAGCAGATCAAATAAGCGCCAAAGGATTGAGCTTTAATATGAAACAGAAACTCTGGACACTGGCCTTTGTTTTGGCCGTGCTGAAGACATGACTGGACTTTTTCCAAGAGGGGGGATTTGTGGTGATGGAATGTTACAAACCTAGGAGCAGGTTGCAACCCAAATAAATCTTACCACACCACAGTCTCCCCTGCATGGGTCCACGATGCTTTTCTTGTGATCCCATGAAAGAGCCTGATTCCCACCAACAACAAAATCTTTAGTAAAGCACTGGCCATTTCTGAGCCTGTAACCTTGACTTAGTCCATCTGCTAGACACAAAATTTGGATCTAACCATTCTTTGGAGTTTTGTACCCGAGACATAGCTAAAAAATTGTTTTAAACAAATGCTATAAGATCTCTATTTGTGTTGTGTCTGTCTGTAAGCTTATGTATTTATGCTATAGTTATATTTTTCTACTTTCAGATTTCATTGCCAAAGTTAACTTGTAAAGAGTACTATTGAATTGGCTTAGAGAAAACTAAACATTATTTAAATCAATTATACTCTTAGAAATATAGAAATTAACCCAGATGTTTTTCAAGTTTGTATGAACTGTGATAATCTTTGATAAATAAAAGCTAGTTTAAGTTTGTAGATTTAATAAAAGTAGGTCAAAATTTGTCAAGAAGAAAAATAACAATTTTATGGTGAGCTGTTAGGTATATAATCAAAGTATATTTGTTAGAAGCCAGTAATTTTTTAAAATGTAAATAAGAAATAAGTTTATACTAAGTTAAACTAAATAATTGGTATTCAGCAAATATCTAAATCATTTTCAAAAAAATAAACATGACATGCTAAATATTAGTTTACCTATATTTTAATTCTTTACAGAGAGACAAAGATATTATGTCTATTAATAAACTTTTTTTTTCCACATGAAAAGTTTATTACACAGGCAGAAATAACTTATACAGGCTTTGTACGTAAGTTCCTAGCCTTGGAAAAGGAACATAACACCAGGGAAATCCTACGTTTGCCATTGATTTCTATGCGGGGAAAGGTGGTCGGTACATTAGATGCTTGTGGACCACCTCATAAGTACAGGGACACCCTGAAAATGCTGGCTGTGTTGATGTGTTTGCTGGAAGAGCTGTGCATAACATACTGTGGCAAAGGTGGTAAACAAGTGGCTGCTGCAATGGGTTGACATCTACTGTGGGCAGTTTGGCTGGACACCAATACCTAAATAGAGGTTGAAACTCAAGTTGGAAAGTTGGGAGAGTTGAGATTAGAGAAGCACAGATGTTGTTCATTTCTCTGCTAGCTTTGAGATCGGCAGACAAGGTGCGAGAACACAATAATAATTTGGAAATCTTTGAGCCATTTTGCAAAGCTAGGAGGTCACTTGTGACTAAACCTGATTAGGATGCTGAGAGGTGGAATATGTGGGGAAGTGATGAGAATGAAGAGGACCATGTTGCGGTGTTGTGGTGATTCATAAGGGAAGAGGTGAGACAAATGTCCCACGACATCTGATCACTAATATGCAGGAAAACTTTAGCAATTACCCCAAAATTCCTAAAAGAAAAATTACATTTTTTCTCTACCCTTTACAATTGTAAATCTTGTCATGTCTTTAAAATGTAAATATTCCATAAGTTAAAACATTGCGCACAGGGACAGAAGAAAGGGCAGGGTGGTGTTATAATACAGACTGCTGTAGAAGATCCCTTGCTCGATTTAATCTGTAAACAAGATATTTTATAAAACTATTAGAACACTAGGGGTGAAAGGACATGACTGTATATGAAAAGTAGGTAAGGAAAATAGAATGGTATTTTAAATAAAAAAAGATTGATAGACATTGTTTGTTTATTTGTTCATTTGCTTATTTTTTTTTTCTTGGTAAAGAAAATTTTTTAAAAAAGTAATGTTACCCTAAAGTAAACTGATTAATCTAGAGAAGGAAAGAAAAAGATAGGACAAAACCTAATTCGATATAGAAAGTTTGTGAAAAAGTAATCTGGAAAAAGGAATTTTATGTGTGGTCGAGCTTACTAAAATTGGAATGGTTTTTATTTAAGTTGAAAAGAAAAAAAAAGTGTTTTACTATCAAAGAATACTGGTGCAAAATTAAAATTTTGTTTGCTCTCTGTTAAAAGGACAAAAGTTTCTAAACTTACTCTTCTGCTCTTCATAAGAAATCATAAACAAAGGTTTTTCTTTATTTCTAATATAATCTGCCTAGAAAACAATGCGTCTTTGTTTTGTCTTAAGAAACCTGATTCTTTTCTGTTAAAAGAGATTTGTTTTTTACAACTATATAATTTTCTGTATATGGTAAATTTAATGGAAAGCATTGTCAAATAAAAAGTGGTGCTAAACTTTCTCTAAGGTATATTTATATGAAATTCCTAAAAATATGATATGTACTCATATAATGTTAACAGTAATAATTTTAAAACATATGTTAGAGAAATAACCACATTCCCTCGTGAATGGCATTATAATGAATTCTCATTGGATCTTTAACCATAGCCATTTTTTAAGACTTTTTTCATTTGCAGACAGCTGTTTTATTCTGATGCTTTTTCAAAAATGTTTCTGCAAAAATGCTTCAATTTTATAGAGATTCATGAAAAAGACCAAACCAATTTATAGATTCAATGCAATCCCTATTAAGATACCAATGATGTATTTCACAGAAATAGAACACACATTTCAAAAATTTATATGGAACCATAAACAACCCAGAATAGCCACAGCAATTTTGAGAAAGAAAAACAGAGTAGGAGGGATCACGATACTGGACATCAAACTATACTACAAAGCCACTGTACTCAAAACAATCTGGTTCTGGAACAAAAACAGATCCATAGACCAGAGGAACAGAATAGAAAGCCCAGAAATAAGCCCAGGTCTATACGAGCAACTAATATTTGACAAAGAGGGCAGAAGCATAAAATGGAGCAATAATAGTCTCTTCAACAAATGATGTTGGGAGAGCTGGACGGCTGCATGCAAAAAAATTGAAATTGGATCATCAGCTGACGCCATACACAAAAATAAACTCAAGATGGGTAAAAGACTTAAATATAAGTCGCAACACCATAAAAGTGCTAGAGGAGAACATTGGCAGGAAACTCAGATATCCCATGCAGCAATTTTTTCACCAATAAGCCTCCTAAAGCAAGGGACATAAAGGAAAGAATAAACAAGTGGGACCTCATCAAAATAAGAAGCTTCGGCACGGCTAAGGAAGACATCAGCAAAATGAAAAGGGAGCCAACCATATGGGAAAATATATTTGCTAATGATACATCAGATAGAGGTTTGATCTCAGATATATAAAGAACTCACTCGACTCCACTCCAATAAGACAAACGATCCAATCAAAAAATGGGCAAAGGACCTGGGCAGACGCTTTTCCAAGGAGGAGATACAGAGGGCCCAGAGGCATTTGAAAGGATGCTCTGCATCACTAGCCATCAGAGCAATGCAGATCAAAACCACCATGAGGTACCATCTCACACCGGTCAGAATGGCCATCATAAACAGATCAAACAACAGGTGCTGGTGAGGCTGTGGAGAAAAGGGAACCCTAGTACACTGTTGGTGGGGATGCAGACTGGTGCAGTCATTGTGGAAAGCAGTGTGGAATGTCCTCAAAAAGCTGAAAATGGAACTGCCTTTTGATCCAGTGATTCTGCTGCTGGGACTATACCCTAAGAATCCCAAAATGCCAATTCAAAAGAACCTATGCACCCCAATGTTCATAGCAGCACAATTTACAATAGCCAAGTGTTGGAAGCAACCTAAATGCCCATCAGTAGATGATTGGATCAAAAAGTCATGGTACATTTACACAATGGAATACTACGCAGCAGAAAGAAAAAAAGAACTACTAAACTTCGTGACAGCATGGATGGAACTGGAGAGCATTATGCTAAGCGAAATAAGCCAGGGGGCGAAAGACAAATACTATGTGATCTCACCTATAAGCGTAACCTAACCAACAGTACAAAGATGCAAAGAAAATAAGACCAGCAACACTGAAAGGAAAAGAAACGAAAAGAGACAAAAGGGATGGAGGGAGTGGGGGAAGGAGGAAAAGGTAGGGAATGGCAGGGTCGAGGAACGTGTGGCAAGGTCTCATGGACAAAACCAAAGGGGAATGATTGAGGGAGGCGGGGAGGGGGCAAGGGAATGTGGTGGGGGGAAGGTAGAGACAAATGTATTTGAAAAAATAAAGAAAATAAATTAAATTAAAAAAAATTGAATCTAAAAAAAGAAACTAAGCAAACAAGAAAAACAGAAAGAAAAAAAAGAAAAAGACCCTGACATATACTCTAAAATGAGGGTTTTTGATACTTTTAAGATCATAACAGTGAATTGGGTATGAATTTCTAAAATGTGATGAAAAAACTGATAAATTTATAAATCTGCTAACAAAAGATCCAGATCAACAAAAATTAATTACAACAGAGTAAACAAACTGATGAAGATAATAATAGTGTTTGGGAATTCATTTAAAGCATTGCTGGGATTTTAAAATTTTGTTTTTTAGAGTTAAAAGACACCTTTTTCTCTTCTCTTTAAAACTATAACTCACAGCTATTCGATAAAGTATTTCTTTGCAACAGAAGTTGAAGTATCTTTTTCCCATGTAGGAAGAAAGATCCATTTAGAATTTAGAAACTCTTAACATGATAATATTTGTTTCTGCATAAGTTTATTAATAATTATGTGCATAAGTCTGATAAGAATCTATTTTCTTTGTAATAGGATACAACTGGACAAGTCCTTGGCTTGGCTTTTTAGAAATCCAATGGAAGATTTTGTATGAAAAGTTCTAGCAAAGCCTATGTAGTAAACACTATTTTTGATGCATTAATGTAAATAATCAGGCCAATTTTATCAAAACTAGACATAATTTGCAAAAAAATGAATCTTATAATGGTTATCTTTGGTAGAAATGGGGATGAATATAGAAAGAAAAATTATATTTCAATAATATTCCTTTATGGTTATCAGAGTCTAGTGCTATCAGTGGTCTTTGATGTATTGATTTCTACCTTTAAACTGGACCTACTCCTAAATTATTCAGGTTTCCTCCAATATTTGGCTAGTCTTCAAACTAACACTTCCAATTTTCTCCCACTATTTTGACTTGGAATCACTATTAAATTACATAAAATTGCCCTTTACTCAAAGCCATGGAAAATAAAGCTGGACAACTTGACATAAACTTTGGAGAAGTCACCACAACAGCTCTTAATGCGGACAGCCTTCATGTCTGTTGTTATGCAGCCACTCAGAAAGACCACTAGAGACATTCAAACTGCAAACGAGAAAAATCTGTTTGCCATGGCTTGCCCTGACTTCATCTAAAAAGGCTTCTAACCTGACATCTAGAAATTTTCTCAACTGGCTGATCTCCAAACTCAGAAACTGAATTTATAATTTGCTCAAACTATTAACCTTTGTTTTCCTACTGTTTCCATAGAAACACCTCTCATTAAATTACCTGACTGCTCATACCATATAGAGGCTTAATTCAGGTGGAAGCTCACCTGCAACACAGTTTCCTGAAATGAAACAGCTTCACGTTCATCCTGTCCTAAGTAATTGTGAGGATATTTGTTTGCTAATACATCCTGTTATGCTTATGTAAATAACTTAAATAATTGAAATCCAATTAAACATTATCCAAATAATTGTTGATTGACTTAGAAAGGGAAAACCTGAATCTGATTATAACCCATTTGAGTTAATTGAGTGATTAAATCTTGACTCCTGGGAATTTCTGCTTTGGGGAATTTGCCAATACAGTCATCATATTAACCTCTCTAGTGCATTGTGTACTCTCAAAGGATTTAAGTGCCTGTAGGCAACCACTCACACCAAATGTAACCATCAAGATCAGAAAACTAGATGAAAACAATAACCACATAAATAATGAAGATGGTAATTACATGCTACTTCCATTTGCCTATGCAACTAAGGGAAAAGGCAAATGTGTGATTCTTTAGCCTGACTACAGCAATGGTGGTAAGCAATAATAACGCTATTCTGGTTGGTCGATCTCTCAGTTGGCTCAGAGAATGACCAACGTGGGGGAATAGTTAAATACAAAAACGAATGGAGACCATCCTTAAAAATTCCCTGAGCAGACAAAACCAATTTAGTCATTCAAAGTTTAATTGGGCTTATTTTGCAAGACTTGAGTTGGATCATTTGTTCCTTAATCAAAAGCAAAGAATGAACTCTTTTGGAAGGTTGATATGAGGTAACCACTGAAAATTCTAGCAGTATAACCAATCACTGTGAAGAATATATAGCCATTGTTTTTTTCACTACATGAGCTGTTTTATAACAATATACCCATGAACTTCATTCCATGTTTTGGTCTGAGTGCTCCTGGTTTGCAAACTATCGTTTTGGTTCTGTGAATAAACTTTTACTAATTTCTACAGCAGGTCCTTAATAATGTCCTTTCATTCAATGTCATTTTGTTATAAATACTGATGAAAAAATCAATCAATTAGTTCCGGCAGGAGCCATTCTCTGTGTGAAGTGAGTACTTCTCCCCATGTCTGGGTTTCCTCCAGGTACTCTGGTTTCCTCCCATATCCCAAAGATGTGCACAGAGATGACTTGGCATGTTTTTCAGAGATGACTGGGACTGAATTGTCCCAGTCCAGATGAGTGGGGGTGTGGGAGCAAGGGGCCCTGAGGCAAAAGGGCATCCTCTCCATGGGGGGCCCTGCTTCATACACTTAGCTGCCAAGGCAGGCTCGAGCCAAACAGCACCCTGAACTGGAATAAGTGGGTTGAAAAATAATAATCTTCCTTGCATTAATTTTTTAAAAATGTATGAATAGGTCACACTTTATTCCAATGTTTAATGTTAGAAGTGTTTTAGAACACTTCTAAACATTAGAAGTGTTAGAAGTGGGTCTTAGAAGTTAGTTGAAGTTTCCGTGACCAGAAATATGACATAAGAACTTAAGTCTTATTTACTTCAATTAGCCTATGTAAAATTGGTTTCATTGTACACTGTTTTGCTTGAGGTTGCAGTTTGCAAGAACTTACGGACAACATTAAGTGAGGACTTCCTGTACTTGAAATTTATTGGTTTTTACTTCTATTATTTCTGAACTTTTGATAGATGGTGCACACTGAACAAACTACTTCAGCAGATGAATTTGGCATTGAATACAACCATATGAAATCTTTGGACTAGATGGTTCTCTAGGCTCTTACTGATCTGTAAAAATGTAATTGCAGCCATCAATAACCTGGAAAATATTGGTAAAGAACTGAGAAGTGAAAACAAGATATTATGTCACTATTTGAATTATAGCTATCAAAAATAACTCAATATTTGATGAACTAACAAGGTATGCTACAGCCATGGGTACACTTGACAATATTTGCCTTAAAATATTGTTTAAATGTTTAAGTAAGTAATAACATAAATAACTTAAAGTTATTTTTCTTGCTTGAATAATGTGTTCTCAAAATGCACAAGTTGCAAAGTTTTGCTAGAATAAAAAAACAAGTATAGAAGTATATATGACACCCTATGTTCGGAAAAGTGAGGTACAAGATGATCTCTAATACTGAATGTATAATAGTTGAAGACAAACTTGGAAGAATAGATACTGACTGATTATGTGAACAAGTTTATAAAGTAGGAAAGTTTGGAGATATATTAACATATCACCTTAATTCACCCTCACCCTTGACCTTAGTCAAGGATATTAATCTGACAATTTTTCATCATCATTAATTCAGCAATTGCTATCTTTAGTCTTATGTACAGTCTTAAATGTGCCACATGAATGGGTTTCAATGACTGGAGAAACTTTTCAAATTACACTCCCTAGGAAATATAGAAATGTGTAAGGGCATGACTTGAATGATTTTGTTATATTACATAATAATAATCAGAACAGAAAGCCATGTAGTAAGTTTCAAAAACCTTACTTAATTTTTATGAGTTCCTATATACCCAAAGGAAAATCCCTAATATTTTTATACTCTTCAAAATGAATACATATGAAAATATTCTGAGTGACAAGAAACCCACAAATATGTCAAAATACGTGAATACTTTTTCAACACATTACAAATGAACATGAGCATTCCTGAATGCAGCTTAACACACACTGTAACCAGAATACTTAGCACAGAGCCTGTGGTGCCCAGAATAGTGGTTTACAATTGAGACACCTCAATAAATCTGAATGAACTCAAATATATAGAGAATGCATTAATAATTAATTATTTTATTTTTTTTTTTGCCAAACCTGGCACTTAATATATTAGAAATGGAGGACAGCCTATAGAAACAGGGCTTAGGCCAGACAGATATTCTTGATGTTTTCATACTGGAAGATAAGAAATGAAATAAATTTGAATTCAAATTATTTTGTGAATCAGGTACTATTTATAAATACCTGGAGGCAAATGGACAAATAGAATGTTTTCAGAAAATAGGTGACACCAATACCATCTTTTTATTGGTATGAATGTTATCATAGCAATTCCTACAAATTCCATAACAGTACATAAATTATAAAGAAAATATGTCTGGAGCCAGGAAATCAGCATTACAATATTGATTCACTGTATGACTGCTAGACACTTATTCCTTCTGAATTCCATAGTCATTAAAACAGAGAATACTCTTATGAGATACAAAAATGCTAATGAACTAACAGAAAGTAATGAACAAAATGGTAAAAATTTCCAAAGTTCTAAAGGCACACTCCAAATTCTGTATTAAAAGTGATTAGATTATATTTAAATCCTGTATTAAATATATATTATATACTTAAATATTTTAAAATATATAATTAGGGCAAAGAAATTTTGTGGATCAATTGCAAAACCTAAGTATAACAAAATGTCTTTATCCAGCACACAATTGCATACCAAATGATGATTTGGGAAAAGTCCAGGAAAAAAATGAGTATGCGTGAAATGGAAACTTAATTCATTCTCATTAAACCATATAACTTTTTCAGAATATTCTGGACCACCAATTAAATATTAACTTCTTATTCCATAGAATTAAAACTATATCACAAATGAGGTGCTATTTATAACAGAAATCATAAGTATAATGACCTTTCCCTTTGCTTGTAAAATGTTGCAAAATAGAAATTTGCATATGTTCAGTTAAAATAGTCAAGAGAAACATACCTAAATGCTCAGGAATAGGATCAAGATTGACAACAGACTTAATTTATAAGTACTTTTTAAAATTTTATGTGTGAGTAGCATAATGATCAATGGAAAGGACTTTGTACTTTAATAATCTCTTCAATGAGAGTGGCAAGATTACATTCTGGATTTAAGACTACAAATAGTCAATGTCACTGAAACTTTTGTTTTACTCTATAAGTAATTTTATTCTGTGAGTAAATTCTAATTCATGAAGTATCGCTGTATAAACAGTTATAGACTATGTTATATCAGTTCAATGATTATTGTGAAGGCTGTAAATTCATTTTTTAATTTAAATTTAAAAATTTTCCAGAATACCCATTAGTTATCCAGTGATTGAAAATAATTAGAAATTCTTTGAAAAAGTCAAAATACCTTATCTCTAAATGGTTTTACATTGTAAGTTGTACTTTTCCTGAAAAAAAAAAAAAAACCACAGGAGATATTAAAATCCTTTTAAGTTAATACACATTTTAAAATGCAAGAATGAGATGATTTTTAACAGAAAAATTCAAAATATGTGAAAATCAAACAGACAAAAAAGTAGAAAAGATCTCATAATTATTATTCTGTGAAACTGGAATTAAAAACATTATAACCATAAATTCTTACTTGAAAATGTTCAAAATGTAGCATATCTACATTTTTAAAGTAATGTTTGTGTTTCTTATAAGGTTGCTAATTCTGAGAAGTTTCAGGTTCAGTTTTCTGGTTTTAGCTTACAGTAAGTTTTAGGTAACTATAAATGTATATAAAGAATGCAAGAGTGTTTATAAAGCATAAATGTTCTTTAAAAGAAAATGCGTTTTTAAATTTATTTATAATCTCTTCTGTTATACTTAAAAAGGCATAAATCTCCTTCTCTTCAATAACAAAATCATCAAAAGGTACAGGAAACAAACATATGACATGTATTAACTTGTTAAGTAATAGTTTCAAATATAGTTGGACCATACATGAAAATTTAAATCATTTCTATCAGTGTAAATCTCTTACATAGGAAATACAAACTTGCACAGTTTATGAACATAACCTGAAAGGACTAGTTATAAAGCTCCTGTAAGTCCTTTTACTATAACTAAGAGAAATATAACAGGAGCTTTTTCTAAACCTTCTTATCTCAGTTTGTTGATTCTGACACTTGTATATATTTATATTTGTTCATCTCAGAAAAGTAGCTGCTTTCTCATACCTATTTTAATCCCAAATCAAAGCTTTAATCTATTCATTGTTAAAATGAGTGATAAAGAACTAATCAATTTCAAACCCACAACAAACAAATAAGCATAAGCGAGTTCAAACATTGTTAGAAACCCAAGGTTGATTTGAGCATTAAAGTTACCATAATTTTAACAAGTTAATGTTTAGCAATTTCTTTTCCATGAACTCTGTTGTGCGGTTTTATCATATAATGAGATCTTGCTTAATAAGTTTGGCTTTTCTCATAAGTGAAACGATTTAAAAAAAAAAAAGGTAGAACATACTTTCTTTAAAATGAAGCCCCCCCGCAACATACCTTCCTGCCTAGCTGAGTTCGCTAAATCAAGCTGAAATAACCTTAATTCCCTTAGCCGTTGCCTACTGCTCTAAGGAAGATGATAGAACAGTACTTTTACTTTCTTTTGTTCAACAAAAACAACCACCACCAACAATCTTATCCATACAATAATAAAAAGCTACAAACTAGCCCTGCTTCTTTGAGTCTTAAATGAGCTGAGAGGAATGGTCCAACATATTCATGGGGAAAAAAAAAATGAAGTGCATCACATCAATGTGAGAATTCACTTAAAACTTCTGATGAGAACTTCCTATTCTTGGAAAACATAACAGCACATTTTTTAAAAATTGTATAGAATCATTTTTTCAAAGATATGCAAAGAAAAGTAGATTAAGAATGCTGTATTTGCCTTTGGACTAATTAAATCTGCCCATAAACTACAAAAACCATGGTGGAGGGACAGGGTGCTGCCTGCTACTGGTCCTAGACTTTAGCGACACACATATTTGCGTATTTCCACCTTATTTTGGCTCTACTCTCTTTGCAGTATTAAGCCTAATGAATCTTCCCTTTACTTCTTCTTTTTCTTCTTCTTCTTGTCTTTTCTCCTTTATTGAAGTGTACACTTCTCAAGAGATAGCACTACACGGGAGTCAGCACTGCAGGGAGGTTTTGTAGCGAAGAGGAGATTTGAAAGAAAGTGAATAGGTATAACCCTGCACCACCTCAATGCTCAGCACACCTCCCACCAATCAGGAGTGCTCTTCCTACGAGGATGCTGAAACACGGAGCTCTGGGGTCCAGTGAGAACCTCGCAGCGACTGCATGGGTTCTGTCTGTCTAGCATGTTTCCTGGTGGCCCTGATTGTACCCTGAGGCTAGTCCCTCACACTTATCTCCAGCCTCTTTTGAGTGTATAGCTTAAAGTTGACAGCATGGGGGGCTGGAGTCACTCTTTTAAGCTTAGTACGGACAACTTCTCACTAGAGAAGTTTGCTACCAGTCCTTCAGGAGACCGCCGAGTACAAACTCCTCCTGAGACCATCACTCAGCCCCGCCACTTGCTCCGTGCCACTCGCCACATGGCTCCCTGCCTCCATCAGAGACACCCACATCCTCATTCACCTTCATCTTGCTAAGCCGAAAAATGTTACGGGGTTACTTGGGTTAGGGTTTTCTCCGTTTCTTTCTTAAGAAAGAGGTCCTGCTGGCACAATTTGCTTCAAATGAGGAGACATTGTGGTAATCTTCAGCGTTATGGGGTGAGGTGCAGTCCGGAGCGTTGGCTAAGTGTCAGGCAAAGCCCTGGATTACAGCTTCCCTAACATTCCTGCCTCTTCTACACCTAATTCTCACCCCACGCCCACAAAAGAAATAAATAAGTGCATTATAAACCAAATGGAAAACCGAACTGAATCTCGACACCTTCAAAATCTCACAGTAACCTCAATCCTCCTAATGTCCTCTTAGGAGAGAGACACACGGGGAGGGGGAGAAAAAAGGGGGGAGGAGAGAGAGAGAGAGAGAGAGAGAGAGAGAGAGAGAGAGAGAGAGAGAGAGAGAGAGAGACGCGATTACCAGAGTTTTGTTCCCGTTCTTGCTGAGAGGGCCCCGGAAAACTCCCTTGATGTTGCGAAAGTGTCCGTTGCTGAGATGCGTGGAGCTGATGACAATGTAGTAACACTCCATGGGGCAGCCGCCGCCTCTTCCACCGCAGCCGCCGCTTCCACGCGCCCTCACCCTGTGCCCGCAGTGGCAGCGCGCGCCGGAGCCTGGGGAGGCTGGGCTGGGGACCCGCCGGGAGGGCGAACCGCCGCCTCTCTCGCACGCCCTCCGGAGACAGGCTCACTACACCCCTCTGCCGTGCGCGCCCGGGCTCCTCCGCCTCCGCATCCTCGCCACGCTCTCCCTCAGTCTCTGCTTCTCTCCTAATTCGCCTTGGGGCGCTGCGCCCCGCAGGAGGATCGCGGGCTGGGAGGGGCCGGCCAGGCTGGAGGACCGCGCGGCGCAGGAGTCAGTGCCCGCGCGGCGGCCGAGCGGAGCTGGGCAGCGGGAGCCGCCTGAGCCGCAGCGGCGGCAACGGCAGCGGCGGCGGCGGCAGCAGCATCCCCCGCGCTCGGTGCCCGCACTCGGAGTTGCCGCTGCTGGCAGGCATGAGTGTTATTATAGTGAGCGGCGTTGCCGGTCCATTGCACTGAGCCAATGGCAGGGAGCCACTGGGCTGATACTGAGAGCTGTCAGAGGAGTACATCTGTCACCCGCTGCCTCCCCCCCACCCCCTGCCCACCCCCTTCGGCGCCGCCGGGACCCGGTGGCGCGGGTCCGTGAGCGAGTAGGAGCGCGCAGCGAGAGGGACGCCCCCTGCGCATCCCCGCGACCGCAGAAGGCCGGGGACCAGAGCGGCACCGCGGGCCGGAGGTGGAACGGTCCGCCACCGAGAAGTGGGAGACTCCCATAAGGTGGGGGCGGAGGGGAAGATGAAGAGACAGAGATTTCTTGCCTGGCATTCGGGGTTGGGGGAGGCGGCGAAGGGGTATAAATAAATTAATAATTCAATACCAAAAGCCAATTTCTTCCAACTGCAGCGTATCCAGGCCGGTGCCAGAAGCTGCCTGCCTCTCTCTCTCTCTCGTTGTTACCCTTTAGGTTTGGCTTATTTGATTTTGTTTTAATGTATTTTTAGTTTGGAGGCTGTTCAGAATGTTACAGAAAGAAAATGCCCCCCCCCCCCGTCCCCTTTTCCCATTTGTAGAGATTGTAAGTGCTTGTTTTGATAGTTTGGGCGGGGGGAGGGGAGTTGTGGCGATGCGAGTGGAAGTGGATAGGCAAAACCCGGCATTCCTGGTGTGTGTGTGCTTCGACCCAGCTGGCGTCCCCCTCACCCACCTTCCCTGAGAACGTGGGGTCTTCCTAAATTGCCAAAGCTAAAAGGAAAGGGATGCTTTGACGCAAAGAAGCTGTTGCCACAAGCTTGCTTTGCATTTCTCTGTAGTTCTTTTCCCACTACAGAGACTGGTAGCGAACAAAAGCGTTCGCCCTAGAAGCGACCTCAATGGAAAATCTCCTGCGAAGGAACTAATGGGCTGCTTAAGGGAAAATAGGAAATGGGGTCTGGTGTGTTCGGTTCCCTGAGGACAGATTCTCCAGCTGATTTTTAAGGGCCAAGGAAGCAATCGGCCTGGATGTGCCCTGCCACCCTCCCTCTCACCCAGCTGATTCTTTCTTTGTGTAAGTTTAAATCCTCTGAGGTGGTAGGGTGAGAGCATCCCGTCAGGTATATATAAGATTCATTAGTCTGCACTTAAAAAGATCGATTAACAGACAGTGGGAGGCTAGGAGATGGTGCCTTCAATGAATTTGCTGAAGGCTTTATTTTCCTTTTGCTTTGAATGGCTTAATTGGTTAAAGCAGATTCCAGACATTCTGGTGCTCCTGCGTCAGAGCAAACTGCACTTTGATATAAACCGTGTTTATCTTGTTTATTTGAGGGTCAAGATTTCGAGATATTCCATTCATGATGTCCTATACATAAGATTTTATATAGCAGTGACTCTGCACACCATAGTATACGGTCCTCAAATGAACCTGCCAGTTAGATTTTACTCTGAAGGAGGAAGAGAGACAAATATTTATGAAAAGAGGCAATAGTTATGTGAGTAAATTATAACCTATAGGGGTAGAAGACGCGTGTGCTAGATTCATTTAAGGACACTCTCCTTGTGCCATGCTTCAATTTAAACAAAGAAAAAAAGTTGGTGCAGATTGATCAAAGCTCATTATGAAGTGTCAGAGTTATTTAGAGGTACTTGGTTAAATTTCTCAGATATCCACTTGGGGGAGTCTGGAAATCTTGGGAGAAAGCAAAAGCAAGAATCTACAAAACTTCTATACTCTGTGGAATAGGTCACCTAACAATTTGGTAGAATTCAGTATGAATACAATACTATTAGAAAAAAATTTAAGTGATCTCCACTAATTATTGTGTAAAATTAAATCTATCTGGGGCTCATTACAGTTATTTTTCATTATACTTTGAGGATGGATGTAGGCATTCTCTGGAAACATCATTTTGGGAACAACTAATGACCTGTGTGATTTCCATTATGTCTTTTGAAGTTTTGGAAACGTGCAATTATTAAACAGAAGATACAATCTTCCCTGTTACTGAACCAAACCAGGGAGTATTTTAAGGAAATGGAAGATGCCCCATACATGAAAGAATCAGATAATGTAGTTTCCTTGTGTGTGCAAGTCATAAGAGTCTCAGCAAGGTTTGCTGTGGGTTTTTCTGCAATATTTTTCTTTCAAAATACTTCTGACAAAATATTCAGATCTGTATCTACATTATAAAGCTCACTTTCTGGTTCAGGAATCAGGATCCACAGTAACATGAACTGTACTATGGAACAGAGTATCATCTATATGGAATGCCATATTGTGTTTCTACTGGCAATATTTATATATCATACATTTTTCATATCTTATGATATATATATCATAAAAATAAGCTTTAGTGGAATACCTTTATAATCTCTGAAAAGAGTCATTTTACTCTTAGAATAGTCCACTTTTGTCTACATGTCACTTTTGCTATATGATATGATAGTGTAGCTTTTGACTGTCTCATCTAAACCTAAACATAAATGACAGTAAACACAGATAAATTTGCTGACAGTACATGAAGGATGCTAACAATTAAAAAGTAAGTTTTTTGCATAAAATTTTTCTCATTATTTCTCTACACATGAAGTAACTTATCTTAAACCTAATACTAATCAACCAGATTCTGTGCTATGCCTTGAACATATTTCAAAAGAGAATACAGGTTCCTTTTGTTTACCCCAACCAAATAACCATAACTGTAATGGTCATTCAAATAGAACTGGTAATCACATTGTATGATGCTCATTATGCCATTACCAATGCTCTCTTGCCTGTGAACTCTTTATCACATCAACCTTAATATTCAGGAGAACAATTAACCACCAAAATATGCTGTCTGGTGTCTAACTACAACAAACAGCTATTAGACATAGTGGAATTCTTATATCAAAACATAAAAGATCTTTCATTTGAATTTTGTTAAAAATGAAGTGAGAAGTCAAGAAGGAAATCAGGACTTCCCCATCATCTCAGAAAGAAAACATAGTTTTATGTGGCAATAAATTAAAATAAAAAAACAGTGGTAAACTACTGTGCCCTTCCATCTTGCTGTTTCTGTTTCTTACCTTTTGTCATGATGCAAAAATAGAAATACATAAGTAAGCATCTTTAAATTTTCTATTGTGTTACAATCTCTTTTATATTCATGATTTCTTCCCATCATTTAAAAGAATTCTGATTTCTATTTTTAGTAATCATTTTGACATGAATTATTTCTATGGACAACATCATCCTAATTTTTAAAAATAAAAAAAAAGATTCTCTCAATGACTTGGAGAATTTATATGAGGTTAAATAACTGCTGTTGTAAACATGCGGAATCAATATATCTTAATGAGAAAATATATTTTAAAGTATTTATAGATCAATGGAGTTTAATTACCAACTTTTCAGCTGAAAAACACAATTCATAATTTAAATATAAAAGTTTTAAATGAATGATTTTATTCTAAAAAGTTACAATTCATTTTTTTTTGCCATCAGTACACTTCAATTTTAGCCTTTCTACAAAGTACAATCACCTTGTCAATTTTTCCCCTTCTACAATTGCAATTTAAATCAGGATTTCCTGTGTTCTGAGCTTGTGCTGATTTACTTTCCTCCCTGTCTCTCCTCTTGCTTTGCTTAACCCAAATCTGGGCACCAGGTTTCCGTTCAGCATCTGAGCATTGTTCCTGACCCACTTTTGCCTCACACACAATTTCATTTCAAAATGACATCGTTGCTGTGAACTGTAAAACCAAGGTCCTGCTACTTTTCCCAGACAGGTGGCTGGACCTCTCCATCTTGAATCTCTGTCCTGATTCTCTCTATCCAGATCTTCCAGAGGAAAGTAAATCATCCCGGAGTTTGCCTACTGATATTTGAGACCATATGTTGCTTCCCCTACATTACTGAACATCTACTTCCTATCTTTACAATCTCTGGATGCTTTTATTCTGTTAGTCTACGTAACTTCACTGAATGAATGATCCACAAATTAGAGCCACTTCTGAGTCCCAGCAGCTCTGCCCTACCTTAGCCTTTGTGAACTAAGTTCCTGTTTCTATGTCATCCTGAAGGAAAAAAAAATCATAGTTCAGTTATTGCAGTGTTTTACAAATGTGCCTGTGATGTATTCTTGGTGCTTACAGAGTATATTATTGGGATTAAAAACTTTATTTTTTATTACTATAATAATCTTAACATAATAGGCATTTCTTGGTTATTTATAGAACCATATAATATAATGATAATTTGTAACTTTGACCTGTTACTATATGTATCTTGTTTGCTTTCATGTTGTGATCTCATTGGTGTCAAGTATTACTGCTTTTATTGTTTTAGGAATGAGGAAAAATTTAGGAACTTAACACAGAAATGTTTTGTTTACCCTAAGATGCAACTGAATGATATTGTGACATGCTGCATGGGGGAAGGTGTGGCATAGCTAAATTCAAGAAAAGTGGAGGGAGAACTGTATCCCCAAAGAACACTCATATTCACCATAATCATCAGATATGCTTATATCAGTATTGGCACACCAGTGCTCATAAACGAATTCATGTTTTGGTACAGGGTTTGGTTTCTGCAAAGCAACATCATCTGTTGTATAAAATTAAGATTGTTAATTTGGATATTTTGTCTATTGTATTTTTATTTGACTTTTATTGTTTTGTTTTGTATTTGCATAAGAGATCTAAGCATATGGGTTTTTATAATTAGTTTGATGTTAACATGTTTAAGCAGAATTGTACCACAAGGGAAGTAAGCTATGCTAGGGAATCTTTTAAAAAAACCTGTATGGTATTCAAATATGAAAAACAATTGTATATATTAGTGATGGGGTATATATTGAATAACCATGACTAATCTTATCTGCAGCTGATTTTATTATTGTAAGATTTGAAAATAGATGGTAACTTTTTAAGGTAATTATTTGTTAAGCATTACCTAATAGCAGGTCCATCCTCCATATTTCTGATTCTGTATTGCAACTCTACTGAGTTTAAGTGTGATGGGAGGTCGTTAAAAAACAAATATTGTATTTTAACAAATCTAATATCTCATCAATTGTAGATAGACCCTTTTTTTATTTTCACTATAAATGAAAACATACTGTCAATTAACTGGAAGAAACCACTGATTAAAAGACATCTTAACTACAGAGATGTTAAAAACAAAAAGGCATCTCAGATGCAGAGCCTAAATTCAAGTAGACACTACCACAATGAATGCTGTACTAGAAACTAAGATATGTCCAACTAAAGCAACCATGGAATATGGGACAGATAATGACTCAACTTCCCTAACTTGAGTTATTTCATCTCTAAAGGGAAGGGAGTAAGCCAGATATTATCTGTCTTTCCAAGCTTTAATTTTTCTGACTTCTCTGGCAACTTCCCTAGAGCCGATATTGGTCAGGCCTGGCAGAACGGAACACCAATTTATTTTCCTACTTGAGGATGTATGTCTTGAACAGCTGGTGGAAATGTTGAAATTGTGAAAATGGAACTTAATGCAAATGTAAAAAAGGATTAAAGAGAACTTTTACAATTTTTATTTAGATCTGACTCAAAAAAGTAAATTAAACAATCCATATTATGCAATTCTTTAACATGTCTTAAAAGAATGTTAGATTACATATTGAGCAATACAATGTATTGATCTGATACTGTGTTTTTATCTTCTTTATCCCCTTACTTTTCAATTCTAATAAGTAACATTGGGATAGATGCCAGAACAATGCTAATTTAAGAGCCAAAGCTGCATTGCTAAAATGTTGCCAAAGAAATTAATGCAATTGTATGCTTTATAATTAATTTACCAAAAGGAATAAAGTGAAGATAAATTATTATTGTAAGTCAAGAAAAGAGATGAACTATTATTATCTTTCTAAGTTTTAGAGTCCTTTTAAAAAGCTATCTGGCAAAATCTGTTAACATTAAAATTTCATGTAACTTCTGACCCAGCCATTGTATTCCTTGGACTCTACAGAGGATAAAAGGATTTTCACAAGAATTCCTAGTACTGCATTGTGCAATTATTCATAGTTATAAAAAAATGAAATTATAAAGAAATTATATGTTTTATTGAAAGAAAATTATCAATAAGGGAACAGTTACATAAATTGTTATACGCACCATAGACTTTTTATCTAATAAAATAATAAAGTATATCTATACCCATTGATTTATTAGGATTACCTCGTTTTTCATTGCATTGGTTATGTAATGTGCAAACAAAAGAAGAATATTAAAATAGGATCAGGTTTTGTATAAAAAACATGAACATGTGTATCTATTTGTAAAGGAATAAGAAGACATAAATATAAGTAAGGATATATGTAGTTTGTTAACATAATGTCAGGATGAGAGAGAAGAAAAAAACTAATGAAGGAAAAAGCTAGGGAAATAGAAATTAGACTGGTAATCATATACATATCTGTGTAAAAACACAGAAAACAAACAAAAAAAGAAAGAACGAAGGAAGAAGGAGAGAGGGAGGAAGGAGGATACATTACCATAGTATGTGAAAAATTGTAGAGATAAATGAAAGCAGAGAATATTGGGAGGAGACTAAACTGAAAGCAATTTGTCTGCAACGGTGAGTAGAGATGGCTGGGAGATGAATCAGGAAGTGCTTTAGAACTAGAATTGACAAGAATTACTGATAAATTAGATGTGGAGTGATGAATGGCAAATTTAGAATAACTGAGAATTTGACCTTAGCAAGTGAAGGGTTATTGGTGCAGTTTATTAAGGAAGTCTAGAAAGAACTTGGTGAAAATGCTAAAATTTAGACTAATTTTAAATAAGTTTGGGAAGAGTTTTAGATGTACAAGTGGAGAGGGTTGATATGGCCAGCCATAGGGTCTGACATCGGCATCATATACCCATTTGAGAGCCATGGGTATATCATTGTAATTTGCAAGCATGGGCTGCATAACCTCACATGAGAGTACAGGTAGTTAGAGGGCACCAGGACAGATCAGAGTGAGTCTAGACAAAATTGCCAAAAAGAGACAGAAAATGGGCTTCCAAGGAGGGTTTAAAAACCCAGATAATATAATGCCTTAGAGGCTCCTTTCTTTAGGAAAAAATAAGGGGCTCAAATTTAAGGAGAGAATGGTCAGCGCTAAGGAATGTTGTTGATAGCTCAAGTTAGATGGGATCAGAACATTGATCTCAAGTTGTCCATCTGGAAGACCACTGATAACCCTAACAAAGTAGTCTCTGGAATATACCAAAAAGGTTATGGAATTTATAAAAACTAAGTTCTGCAACAGAGAATGTACGCTATTTGTATGAGATAAATTTTGTAGAAACATTGTGGTACAACAGAACAGGTCTGACCAGACTTAAGAAAAGAATAGAAGGTTAAGATTCAATTCTACCCCACAACCCAACATACATACACACACACACACACACACACATGTGTGTATGTATGTGTGTGTGTATATATATAGGAATGTATATATATACACACACGTGTGTGTGTATATATATGTTGTGTTTGTGTGTATACATATATATATATGTTGTGTATATATATACCTGAATTCCCCTCTTCTCTAGAGCCCTCTTTGCTTATAAGAGGAAGAGAATGAGGGCATTTTTAAAAAGGTTTCAAATTCACGTATGGTCATTTTGACTTCGAGTGAAATAAATTATAAATTTTAATTATATATATTTTATTAATTTATCAAATATGTTTATATATAAATATTTTATAGGGCTTATAAGGTAATCATGAAGTGGACACTTCATACAATTTAGATGGGGCTATCTAGCAGTGTAACATTTATGAAAGCAAATTTGAAAATTTGTATCATAAACTTAACCCTATTCACCACTCAAAAAGCTTTAGCTTTTCTAATGACCTAATTACCTATGATAATTGATTGTTCCATGGTGGATCCCTGAACCAAGCTACTCCAGGAATCTAATATTAAGTTTCTTAATGGGAAAATATTTTGGTTGCTTGGTCTATAAGAAGCTTAGGAAGAATTGATGGACATTATTGCCTCAGTATACCCTCTTCTAAATAGATCAAGAATGGAGGATGTTCCTAAAGACATATTCTTAAGATCTACCTGATTTCATATGCTGTTTCTTTGTGACAACTCAGAACTCATAATAAAATTATTAAAGTTAGTATAAATTGGATTTTTATAACTGATTGAATCTATAACATTCAATTTTTATATATGTTCATGAGAATTCTGAATTCTAGTTTTAAATCTTAACAAAAAATTCTGGTATTTGATCCTTCTTTTTCCCTCCCTCCCTTCCTCCTTTCATTCCTTCTTTCCTTCCTTCCTTCCTTTCTTTCTTCTTTCTTCTTTCTTTCTTTTTTGTAGAGAGTACAGTTTTTATTCACTCTCCAAGAAAGGAGAGGGGCATAGCTTTGAGAGATACACCTGCATTGCAGGACAGGGGCTTTGAGCTTTTATTGAATAGTAATTGGATTGTGAAAGGGTGGGAGGTATGGTTGTGAGCCCGTGAGCTTTCAAGGGCACTGTAACAAGAGGCTGCAGTTTGTTCCAATGTTATCTTCTGCCTGTGGCTGCAGGGACTGGTTAGTTACATTCTTGCTTTCCAGTCCTGGGGACAGAAGCTCAGAAGAGTAAAATGGCAGTCACGTTTAACAAGGTCATAGGCCTGCTCAGCATACGGCACTGACTTTATCCTTTCATTCCCCTACTCTGGTTTTAAAATGGATTTGTTCTTAATGACCTGGCCCAGTTTTGGTTTTGGGGAGTAAAGACAAAGGTCTCTTCTTCTGTAACTCCTTTAGGCAGGCTAGGGATGTAGAGCTGTTTCCTGTCTGTGGGACCAGGTATGGGTCATTAAGCAGAAGAGCATGAAGCTGGACTGCCCAAAAAATGAGAGCTGTGGCCGAAGGCCATTTGTGGAGGAAATCTCCCAGAGTTTGGATGCTCCGTTGAATGAAGGATATGAGATATTTGAGGAGACATAGCCTAAAAACAAAATAAAGAAAAAGACTGCTATAGATCTTAAGAAGGGAGTTAGCCAGGAAAAGTAGGACTAGATATTGGCCTTAAAATCTCAAAAAGGGAGAGACAGAGCAGTAAGTATATTCTGTATGACTGACACTGATCAGTAGTTCTCAATAATTCCAAAGTCAAAGAATGAAAGAAAAAAAAAATGAAACATTAGCTTGGAAGAAAACTAGAAAAACTAGGATTCAATCTGTTTGTGGATGACAATTAGACATTGCAATTTCCATTGAAACACAACTTCTCTCCCTAAAATCACCCACATTTTATTAAAGGGACTGCATATAAATCCAGTTTCAGTTTGGCCTAATTATTTGCATGAATACAACAAGAACAGTAATTGATCATCTAGGCTCTTTTAAATCTGCTTTGCTGGAATTTTACAAGGAAACTTCAGATTGAGCTTTAGTCAGCCCTTCAGGACACAGAAGCCAAGCTGAACAGTTGCCATCTGGCTTTATGTGCAATACCTAATAGATTTGGGTGGATTCCTGAAGTTCTTAAAGTCCTCAAAATGTCTTCAGATTCCTTCCTTACCATCTTTCAGGAAAGCAACAATTGTTCCTTTCCTGGAAAGACTGCCATGTACCAGGTCATTTCTCCAAAGGGCTCTTATTGGCTCCAAAAGTCAATCTTAATTCCTTAAAGTTTTCTGGTGACACACAGAGTCCAGGCATGACTCTTTCAGTTATGACATTACAGACAAAGACTTGATTAATAAAACTGTATTTGGAAACTGGTGCTATAATAAAGAGAACAGATTCTTATTGGGTTTATGCACACAAATATATTGCCATGAAAATAATACTCATTAAGAGTTGCCAAATTCTGGAGGGATTAGATAGGGAGAAAAATAGAAATGTTGTTTATTGTTTATAAGGGTATAACTTAAAAATTGTTCTAGAAAAAAAATTCTTTTATCTTGAAAACAAAAAGATTTTAAATTAGCAATATTTTGAATAAAGTCATATGAATAACAATTATCTTTTGTTCATTTAGTCACATAGAACCAATTTTGTTGGTCTTGATTATTTGCCAGTATTTCCATGAATCCATTTAGTCCTTGGGGTTCTATAAATTTTCATTTACTTTAAATATGTGACCTACTTAGAGACCTGTAATTTCAAGTAAGTCAGAGTTCTTTTTATGAACCTTTCCAAAGATGTAATGCAATATATTTGCAAATGCATTTGAATAAAACAATGACTGTTTGTGAATGACCAAATTTAAAATCACATGGTTGTATATTTGGTTAAAATGTAATTGACAAAGAACGTTGTTTCTTTGTAAGATATATTTCAAGATAACAATTTCTTGATAAGTAATAATTACTATGAAATTAAAAAAAGAACAATACAAAACCCATATTTTTACATTTAACACACAATCATTATATAATATAAAAACCAAACAGTATGCAAGGTTTTGAAATGCTGTAAGAACTTACTGGAAATGTGCATTGAGCATTGGAAACAATTCATAAATTCCCAATGTGTGGGTTACAAATACTCAGAGTACTACTGCTTGATGTTCCCACAGAGACTCATCACTCTTGGCTTGTCCAGCATCATTGACAGGACACCTGTTACCCCTGAGAGCTTCCTGTTTGAACTTAATTTTGAATCTGTGCAAGTTCTTCCCTGGGGCAAGTTGAAATTTCTAGAAAATCTATTTTGATAGACATGTATACAAATAAAGTAGTTATTATTATTCTGTTTGGCAAAGCTTCCCATGTAACTTCAAGAATATTAAATAGGCCTAATTAGTTAAAAAAAACTTTTATAAGGAAAGAGAATAAATCCTTGAGGTATTCCAAGGACCCAGTGGAATAAGTCAAAGTCATTTCTCAATTTTTAAAATTTAAACTCTGGAAAGATTGTCAAATATACTTAACCAAAAAATTGTAATATAAACATTTGTAAAACACTATTTTGGTAATAACCCTAAAAGACATTAACTAAACTTAAAACTGGCTTAATATCAAATATGTTGTCCAAAACATAAGATCCTGCTTAATTTATACAAGTACTTAATATCTTTAGGCCACTAAAATATGACACCCTAGTTATGCCATCTGGAGGCAGGAAACATACCACATGTAACACACAGACAAAAACATGTCATAGAAAAACCATGCACATGAAGACTGTACACATAAAGACCATACACATAATTTGAATTACTAATTTTTGTAGAAAAAGTATAAGATTTCTCTTTTTTGCTTTTGACAACTTTTAAGAAGACTGGAAAGGGGATGGAGGGTCCTAAGTACCAAGCAAGAAGACCTGTTGAGACTCTTAATAAAAGCCTTAAGGATGGTTAATGAGTGGTGGAAATAAAGTCTCAGCCCCAAGGGGTCTAGCAGCAGGGAAGAGCCTGGCAGGGCTGCTTTGGCCTCCTGAGAGTTCAGAAACCTGGTAACAGAAGATATGTGCTCCAGATGGAGGACCAGGAGTTATAGTCCTCACCAGTGAGAAATACAGAGAGATAGATGTGTTTAACCTGTGCCTGAGGGTGACCTTACCAAAGGCCAGGGTACCAGCCAGAGGCCCTGGGAATGTATTCACCCTGTTCAGGCAGGGGGCTCAACTCCACACTGGCCCATGGATGTGTTTACCCTGTGCCCTGAGGGTGGCCTTACCAACGACCAGAGCACCAAAGAAAAGGGAAGAAAAACGTCCATTTGAACATCAGGGGTGATCAGTTCCTGATTCACTGGACCCTGTGTTCCACATGCCACCTGGGAATGGTCATATAGGGTGACTCTATGTCCAGAGGGCAACCTTGCCTTCTATCTCAGCATCAACGAAATGTAGTTTGATGAAGGATTTATTCCACAGCTGACAGGTAGGTTTCCCCACTGACAAGGGCAAGAGAAAGTATAATGAAAATAACTCCAGGTACCACCAGAGTCATCAAAGAATGTCATCAGAGAGATACTAGGTGGAGGAAGAGGCACTGGAGCCTGAGGTTTCCTTTTTTTTTTTTTTTAATAAATATAAAACTTTCACAACCTTTACCAAACTTTCTGCAACTTTTACAAGCTTTCTTATTCTTTTAGAAATATCCTTCTTTATAATAAATCACTTTCAATCCCTGTCCTTCAAAATTATATCTTCATGCCTTATACCTTCTATTATTAAAACCATGCAATATCTTTCCAACTTAATTTGAACTTAACTTTTAGAAACCTCAATTTCCAATAATGACCAAAAGGTAAGCAACTGGCACTCCCTAGATTGACTTATGAACACATCTCATGACCATTTGAAATGTAGGTTTCTCTATTGGCAAACACACTCTCACTTTCAAGAAACATACCTCCAATAAAGCACAAGGAATTCATCTACAGCTCCAAATCCACTCCACACCTTCTTTGCAAGAAAAAGCCAAAAGCAGGTCTAGCAATTTATGTTTTGGTATTTCATATTATTTAAAAATACGTAGACATTCAATAACTTTTATCAGAACTTGCTAGTTTAGAAAGGAATATCTGAAATAAATTAAATTGATTTTCTTTGATGTAGCTAAGGTTTTTCCCTTTTGGTAAAAATTATGTCTCCAAAATTTGTATTTTAAGACATGGCCTGGACAGCAGTTCTTGAAGACCAGGTATTTGCATTTCAAAAGTGTAGGGAAAGAAAAGCAAGCTGCTCCTAGAAAGACTGGATTCATCAGGTGAAGGGGCAGAATCGCAGCTTGAGTTTAAAATACGACTTGTTTCTCTGCATTGAGAAGCAGGCCTAATTTTTCCCAGGATTTAGCAACTCCCCAGTCTCTAGGAGGAGGATATAGTGTTTTACAGTCTGGGAAGGGAGTGAGATTTTCTCCCTCTTTGTACCGTTGTTTCTACTTATCATGGGCTCAGGGGAGTCCAGCCTAATTCCAAAAAGGAATTGAATGGAGGACTTGAGTTAGGCAGGTAAGGAGTAGCATCACACCCTGCTGGGTAATACTGATTAAAAGAACATGGCCTTAAGGGATTTGTTGTTTTCTGCTCAGCTGGAAAACAAATGCTGGGGGGACGGGCGGGGGATGGGAGAGTGAAGCAAATTGAGATGAAAAGGCATAGTTAGGAGGAAAAGGTCTGGAATGCCCTCTGAAGGTTAAAATCTTGTTTCTTCCTCTTGAGAACTAAACCTAAGGAAGGGATAGAGATGGCAGCAGTAAAGGCCGAGTTGGAGGATAGTATTATAGTTAAGTGATCCTTCCATGGGTCAGACTTTCTGATCACCCAGTTTGTATGTTACAATAACAAATCAAACACTTGGGCTTGAGTTCGGCAAGTTCCAGAGCCTTCAAGTCTCAGTGAGGAGTCCTTGTGTGGGGTGGATTGAGTATTGCCCACGGTGAGAACTACAGAAAAGGAAAGGATATCTCAGGGATGAGACCAAACGAGGTGGAGGGGAGGGAAGGTTTGAGAAGGGCGTCCCCAACTCAAAGGACCTAGATAGAGATCTGCGGTCAGAGCCGAGCATCCTTGAACCTGTGATCATACTGAACATGAGGATCTGTCTCAAAACCAGGTGTCTTTGAGCCCCCCAGGCAGACCAAACCACAAAGGTCTGTCTAGAGCTATGCCTCCCTGGACCCAGAGAGCAGACTGAAGCCAGCAGGGAGACTGTTGAAGGTGTCCCTCCCAGCCAAAACCCTGGGAAAGTGATAGACCAGTACCAGGTTTACAACAATGAAGGGAAGGGATAAGCTATTACTTTCAAAATGATGTTTTTGTCCTGAGATTCAGAGAGACTTATTGATCGCTGACTGTGAAGATGGGTGAGGAGAAGGCTGTCTGCAGAGTGTGGAGGGATGGAGAAGGACTAGAATCCTCTCACCAAACCTCACAAAGACAGGGTTAGGAGGTTAGTCCAGATTGAGCTTCCGCTGCCCACTGCTCCCTTAGTCACAAGTCTCTGGAGGCCGGAGGAGTGGGGAAAAGAGACGATGTCCCCATTTGGGCCACCAAAATGTTAGGGTGATTGGTGAGGAGGGCTGTGAAAGAATTCACAAAAAGATAAAAAAGTGTAGAGAGTGAAGTCTTTCCTCACTTTCCAAGAAAGGAGAAGGGGATGGTATGGAGAGATGCAGAAGCCTGATTTTTTTCATCATGTATAACAGACAAACACCATAAATAACATACATTTTAAACAATGGAAAATGGTTAAACAATACAGGTAATCCAGATATAGTATTGCAAATAATATTTTAATGTGGAAAAATGACCATGAAGATAATGGCAAGTATAAAAATGGCAAGTATAAAATTTTGTGTGTGTGTATAAAACACTCACAAGCATACTCACAATACATTAAAAATGACTTTATGATAATACAGCAAAGCATTAATAGATAAATCTCTCAATAGTAAAACTATAGTTGATTTTTTCTTTAAATACTTTCTGCATATGTTCATATTTTAAATGATCATTCCTTTCACATGAAGAAAAATTGACCAATTATTAAAATTTTAAGAAAATATTTTTTGATCTAGAAGAAAATGGAAAATAAATTATAAATGTATAAAAATAGTTAAAAAATGAGCACCAGATAAGCACATACATTTTTGCAGTGTATGGGAATAATTTTAACAAGAAAGCTTTCTAGATTACAATATCTAACAAGCAACATGACAGTCTACAGTAATAGAGGAGCTGAAGATAAAGGATGGGCAAGGGGAATAATAAAATGCAAAGAGAAATAAAACCCTTAATATCTACTTTTCTACCCTAGTAACATATAATGTAAGGCCAAAAACATTGAAGATTATAATTGATGAAGAGAACAGAGTAAATCTTCATTTAATGTCCTCAGTAGGTTTGTGGAAACTGACCTTACTGTGGCTTAAGTGAAACAATGTATAATGAAAACAGTTTTTCTATAGGCTAATTGATATCACCAAGAGTTAGGTTCCTAAATCATATTTCTGGTCACAAAAATATCACCAAATTTCTAAATAAAGACCCAAAACGTTTCTTATTTTAAACATTGAAATAAATGTGTATATATACATTTAAGAAAGATAAATAAAAACAAGTAAGATCATTATTTTCACATCGCTTATTACAGTTCAGAGTCAAGGGTGACTGGAGCACAGCCCCGTCAGTCAGGGTGCAAGGCAGGACACAGCACAGGACGAGGTGCCCTCTGGTAACAGGGCCACTCACACTCACAGCCCCACTCAGTCAGACTGCGACAATTAAGACATGCCAGTTAATCTAGCATGCACATCTCTGGAATGTAGGAGAAAACAGGGCACCCAGAGAAAACCCACTCGGACATGGAGAAGCTGTGCAAACCCTACACAGATTGCATTCTGGCGAAAACTGATTCTACTTTTTCTCATCAACTTTATAACAAAATTATGTTGAATGAAATAACATTATTTGAGCATTTGGTATATAACATTCACAAACTTATGCACCAAACAACATAAGTACAAACTGCATGAAGCAAAAAACTTAGGAAAATAAGCAAAATATATAAAGGAACAATTCACAAAATAAATACGAATATTCAATAAACATGAGATGTTACTGACTACTAATTTTTTCTACTACATTATTCAAATAAAAATAGATTGATAGCACATACTGGTTATTTAAGTTTGGGGGTAATGTATATTGACACATGTTTGAAGCATAAATTGGTTTTGTCCATTAAAATTAAATTTAAAAAAGTGGATATCCTGCATATCCTATGATTCAGCCATACACTTCTTACAAACTATTATACAGAAATAATATGAAGAGATAAAAATATAAGCACAAAATAGTTCACTATAGAATATTTGTAATACCTAAAATTTGACAAGGGCCAATATACCCTTTAAAGGAGACTAGCAGAACTTAATAAAAATGTATGCAATGGTATATTAGAGATCAATTCTTAAAATATAGGTATTTCTCTATTTACTAAGTAGGATTTTCATCTAAGAAAATCAAGACCAATAACTACAGAGTTGTCTCATTCTGTTGTAAATACATTAGCATGTGTATTTTTACAGACAAATGAACAGGAGGATATTGATAAGCATAAAAAAAAGGCAGAAAGACTGAATGTGCAACAGTCACTTAATAATGATTAATATTGTGAAGATTAAGTTGCATGGTTTGGGAGAAAGGGTCAGGGCATCTTAATTTCTTAAAGGATGGTAGTTTAAAAATAATTTTAAATAAGATGTAATAAGACTAGTTCGGTTTATATATTTTTAGAATTTTCAAGGAAATGAAGAAATCTGTACACCTACTTAGAATTAGTTGACCTAATTCTTTTGCATATAAGAAATTTATTTATCTGCTTATATTTTAGTTCTCCAACAATATAAGGCAACTTTAGGGCAGCAGCTTTGTCCGGATGACTAACCATTACATCCCTGGGGCATTGAAGTGTATTTTGAGCTTAGAATGTTCTCAGTAATTATTGTTGACTGACTAACTTACAGGAACAAGAGAATCAGGGCTAACATTTGTATAACAAATGCTTTTCCTATTATTAATCTTTTCATATTTATGTTGTATCAACAGATGTGTTGCCTCTCTATTTATACACAACAGAACAGGAAGAAATTAGCTTTCTCAGCATTTCTGTGAGAATAAACTTCAAATTTTCTAAAAAGACACATAAACAACAAAAACTGAAGCAATAGTTTATGTCTCTCATACATAATGGTCAGTATATGTTTTGCCCAGGACAAACAGTATCAGTGATCCAGGGTCTTCTACCTTGGTGTCCTACCATGCTAAACATGTGGTTTCTATCTTATAATCTAGAGAGGCTCTTCTTGCTTGCATCATTGCATACATGTTTAAGGGCATTCACAGATAAGGAAAAATGGAGGGCATTGCCCTTTAAGAGAATGGCTCTCAAAATGCATATGACACTTCTCTGCTTATATTTAATTGGCTATAACTTTGTCATGTAGTCACACAAAACTGCAACAGCAGGCTTGGGAATGTATTTCTTGGCCATGTACTTAACGGAAATTCAAGAGCTGTATCCTTAAAGAAAGAGCAGAGACTCACCTGGAGGACTTGTGAAAACACAGATTTCTGGACTGCATCCCCAGAGTTTCTGATTCAGTAGGCCATAAATAAGGCCCATTTCTAGCAAGGTCCCTGTATACTGAAGCTGTCAATCCTCAATCTTATTTTAAAAATAAAATAAAAGGACTGGAAGCTGCCACTGCCCTTTCATTTCAAGTTTGAAATTAAAATATAAGAACACATACACCCTTTCAAATAGCCAAAATGAAAAGATAATAATAAAGTAAGTGAAGCTTGAATCTCAATGAAACTTACTTTCAACACACCTAGACCAGAAAGTCAGACTCAATCAACACCAAACACAATGAAGCTCATTGCAGAACCCAATTTTATATCCTGGGACCTTGGATGTACTTTAAGTAAATAGGTACATGAGTATGAATGCAAAGTCCTTTACAACTATCAACCTAGGAAAGACTTCCATGATTTACTCTTCAGGAAATGGGATATTAAGAGGAATGATTGCCTTTTGACCCACCGATTCCACTGCTGGGATTATACCCTAGGAATCCTGAAATGGCAATTCAAAAGAACCTATGCACCCTAATGTTCATAGCAGCATTATTTACAATAGCCAAGTACTGGAAATAGCCTAAGTACCCATCAGCAAATGAGTGGATCAAAAAACTGGGGTACATTACACAATGGAATACTTCACAGCGGAAAGAAAGAAGGAACTCCTACCCTTCACAACAGCACAGATGTAACTAGAGAGTATTATGCTAAGTGAAATAAGCCCGGCAGTGGCAGACAAATGCAATATGATCTCACCTGTAAGTGGAACCTAATCAACAAAACAAACTAGTGAAGTAGAACCAGAGACACGGAAATAAACAACAAACTGACAGTGACCAGAGGGGAGAGGGGAGGGATATAATGGGAGAAAGAAGAGGAAGGGTCAAGTCCAGGAACTTGTATAAAGGACCTATGGACAAAGACAGTAGGGGGAGGGGACTGAACGTGGGAGATAGGTGATGGGTAGCGCAGGGGAGAGTAATGGGGGAATTATTGCTGTTCACCTGTAACTGAACAACAATAAGAAAATGGGTTTGTGGGGGAAGATTTACTGCTAATTTGCTCATATTTCTTTTTTTAATATTTTGTTTATTTATTTTTAGAGAGAGGAGAAGGGAGGGAGAAAGAGAGAGAAAGAAACCCTGATATGTGAGAGAAACATCAATCCATTGCCACTTGCATGCCCCCAACCCAGGCATTTGCCCTAACTGGGCATTGAACAGGTGATCCTTTAGTTTGTGGAATAACACTTAACTCACTGAGTCACACCAGTCAGGATTCAACTCATTTTTACAGTTGCTTTTTTTGATCATATAAAGGTGAGATAACCCATATGGTTCTACAGTTACTCTATTATCTCACAATCATGTGGAAAATGTTTATGTTAAAAATTGTAGAGCTGAATTTAAATGAAAAAGACAAATTAAGTATTAATATTAATCAGCCAGGAGTACCCTAGTCAATGTAAACTAAATTTAATGTCCTTATTTTAAATTCTATTAAAAATTAATTATATTTATCACAGCATATTTTATACATTGAAAAGTTGAAATACTACTAAAATACAGAGTGACACAAAGAAAAACAACTTACACTGGCTAGATAAATCAATTGATTCGATTGAAGCCAAAATACTTTACAATGTAAGCATTATTTTGAATATTTCCAGTATGATAAGATTTTTATGTGCCTACAAATAAAATGACAGGTTTAATACATTGTCGAAGTTTCAAATTTTCTAAGTTTTCAATTCTATGTAGCTTCTCCTAATGAGGAACATCTTAGTGATTGTATTATTGGAAATAGGGTGCTCTGTTATTTGAATATAAAAATAAAATCCTAAGTAATAATCTATTAGTAAAATCTAAGTAATAAATCCTAAGCAATCTATAAGTAATAATAAGATTAGACAGGTCAGAGGATACAATGACTGGGAGACTATTTTAGACAAAAGGAATTCAATGAGGTATAAATGTAAATGGTCAATAGGTTTGAGGTCAGTGTTCAGGATCTAGAAAATGCAGGAACTTTGGTCCATAAAATTAGGAAGGTATGGTAGTTCATGATTTGAGTCCAAGGACTAGAAATCTATCAGTATAAAAATAGAGGTCGATCCAAAATATCCAGTTAGGTAAGTGCAGACAACATTTAGAATGATAATGGGGTGGCAGGGAAGGGAAGGGAGTAAAAGAAAAATGTGTCTCAATATCAGGCAAGCTAGACCATGAATTTGGTTTTGGCAAATAGAGCTGCGATTCTTTCCTGGAAGTTATAACAGTGTTATTAAAAATGCAAAACTAATAAAGTCCTCATAGGTTTATCACCAAGGGTAGATAAAGGTGTTAGATCCTGGTAAGATTTGTATAAATTTTCAAAGCTCTCAAGTAAAATGTGATAAACTACACAATGTGAGGCTTCCTCATTTGGACTAGAAGTAACTAGTATGTCCAGTCTACTTGAATAATTGTAAAGTGAAGTGTGATGGGTGCTATATAATCTTCCCATATATGATTGTGTCCTATTGCAGCATAGAAATTTTATTTTCACAAGTAACTCTGTTACAATTGATAGGTTAAATGACTGGTTTGTCATATTTCCAATGAATACCTGAAGTATTTTTCAAGTATTGGGTTTACACTGTCTATCTGACAATTTGAGGAGGATAGGATAGGCATTATTTTTAGCTGCTAAACATTTTGTTCAGATAAAGCCTTATACTACATGATAATGGGGTGGCAGGGAAGGGAAGGGAGTAAAAGAAAAATGTGTCTCAATATCAGGCAAGCTAAACCATGAATTTGGTTTTGGCAAATAGAGCTGCGATTCTTTCCTGGCAGTTATAACAGTGTTATTAAAAATGCAAAACCAATAAAGTCCTCATAGGTTTATCCATAAGTTGATCCAGTTGATGCTTGGAGTTAGGACTCAGAGTTCCTCAAAGAAAAGGCTCAGCACCCTAAGAAGCCCATTTTAAAGTCCGCTAGTCTAAGAAATGCAGCAAGATTATAAAGAATTGTTGCTGAACTTAAAAAGGCTCAGGCAATTGAATGTATTCAGAAATCTAGATAGTCACCATGAATTAAAAGTAAAACATTCAGTCAAAAAGGTATTCATCACAATGCCTAATTATTTTGTTTGTTTGTATTATTTTGTTTAGTTTTTATTGCCACTTAAATTTGGTAGCCAGATTTTCTTATGAACTAAGGCAATGATATACTGAAATAGTAACCAGGTTTTGAAAAAAAAAATGCTGAAAAATTTCAAAATTAAAAGAAAAATATTGCTTAAAGGATTAAAAAATTGGTCCAAGTTATCAAAGGCAGAACTAAATATTAAGATACTTTACTCAAGAAAAATTTAATTCTTCAACATAAGTAATTATAAAATGGTTACCTATAAAGATTCACTAGTAACTGTGACTTAAGACTAATGCCATTATACAGCACAGACATGCTGTTAGTAGAGGAGGAATGTTAGAATAGCACTATCGGAGTTGTCATACCGTTCATTGAAAAAAATAAAGAACTATACAGAAATATTCTGAGATATTGACTAAGATAATTTAAATAAAAATTAAAACAATTAAAATAACGTGTCAGGTCACACACACACACACACACACGCGCGCACACACACACACACACACTGAATAAAAAGCAAAAGCGGTGAGAACAAAGAGCAGGAGGAAGGTTCAGGCTAGGACAGGAGAGCAGCTGAAATTCAGCCTGCATGCACTCTCCGTGCTAATGTAATAGATGCAAAAGCTGTAGAGAAAAATCATGCTTTAGCCAGAAGATCTATGCCAAGTTTGGTTGCTTCTAAATCCTAAAAGGGACTGATAATGAAAGACATAAAATCTAGTTAGGGCTTTGAAGAGTCAGCCAGTCTCCTACAAAATTCTATCCTAGAGTAAAAAAGAAAGTAGTATGTAGATATTCAAGGCAGTGCAATATTAATGCTTATTAGCATATTAGCAGTGTTTCAGTATTCCTCTTTAACTTCTCATTAAAACACACAAAATAAGAACAATAAAGAACAAATTAATTCAAAATGGCAAATGCACCAAATATTGAATCATGAAGCTGACCAAGAGGGTATGACTGAGTATTGATTTCTGCCTATTTTACACCCTTGATTTGGTTAAAAATATAGTTAGTTTACCTGTAACAAAGGCTAAGTAAATAAATTAACCTACAGTTAAATAATGGTGAGTGACATTTTAAATTCTTCTGGGTGAAAAAAGGAAGTATCTAAAAATATCTTTTAGCCACCACTATACAAAAACGGAGGGAAAGGTTTCTCATGTTATCCTTTGCAATGCTTCATAAACTCTTTAGAAGTTATTGTTTTCTTAAAAGAGAGGACATTTTGATATAATATTTCCATATCAAGACAAAGTATCATTCATGTAAAATAGCAATAAAAAGTCATTTTAATTTATACAAGAGTATCATAGCCTATTTATTCATCTAGAAACACAAGACAGTTTGATATTAAGAATCACACAAAATATTGCATCAAAAGGTCAAATAAGAATGTACTTTTCATATAATGCAACTTCTTCCCTAGCAGATTTGCTAATGGAAACATCACTTATATATAATCTAATTGCTCTAATGGAATTCAGGACATACAATTAACCACATAGTTAAGAAATAATTTACCTGCCCTTATTAAGAGATTTAAGCATTCTCGTTAGGTGAATTTTCAATACCTTTAAAATTTAAAAAACTCATTATTTTTCACTGTAACATACTTCACTGACTTAGTAAACAGAGTATTCTAATAAAATTTGCTAGGTTAATAACTTTAGAGTTGTCATTATGAATATAAATTACTATGCTCTATTACAATGACAATTTAGGGCTATTTTTTTTCAAGATAAAATTGTGAGCTGCCCTGTAAGATAGTTTGGTGGAAGGCTGAGAAATGTACATTTGATGCTAGATGTAAGAATCCTTTCTCCTATGTTGCTCTCTTGACTGCACTGTCAATTCAAACTGGTATGTTTATATTGCTTCCTCTGATTTCAAGTCTGCTGATCTCCAAATTTAAGAGAAAAAAACCAACGGAAAATTATAGTCGTTTTTAAATTTCCTAATTTTAGAATAGATTTTAATTTACAGAAAAATTACAAAAAGACTATGGAGTTCCCATACACCACACATCCAGCTTCTTTTATTATTACTATCTTACAATATTTGGTCTTTGTGTCACAATTAATAACTGATACAATGTTATTAATTAACCTGATTTCCTTAGTTTTTATCTTCTGTTATTTTACCATTCCAGGAACCTATCCAAGATACAGTATTACATTTAGTTCATGTCTCATTACTGTCCCCTTGGCCGTATCAGTTTCTCACTCTGGTCAGTTACTTGGTTGGGTGTACATCAGACAGTACATCATGGTTTGTCTGATGTGCTTGAAATGATTAGTCTGAGATATAGGTTTGAAGGAGGAAGTGGTAAATTGCTGTTCTCATCATATTTCATCAAGGGCATATGCTTTCTACATGCATTACCACTGTTAAGGTTCACCTTGATCACCTGGTTGAGGTAGTATTTGTCAACTTTTCCCACTGTAAATTTACTTTTTTCTTGTCCCTTTTCATACTCTGCTCTTTGGAAGGAAATCACTATAAGCTGTCCACAGTAAAGAACTGGAGATTTATGTTCTATCTCCTTCAGTGTGGTGTGTTTACACACATTATTTGGAGTTCCTTGGCTTGGGAGATTTATGTATTCTCCTCCATTTATTTATATATTCAATTATTTATTTTCATGAATATTGATTTTTAGGTATATATTTTATACTTTGGCCATAATGCAATCGTATATCTATATCTAATCTATATGTATCTATTTATATCTATATCCACCTGTATCTATTTATATCAGCTATCTGCAAATTGTTTCCCAAGCCTTTTGGGAGGTCTTTCGGGAGGTCTTTCATTTGGCTTCTGTGTCTTTTTGACATACCTCCAAATTTTTTTCTAGTGCTTCTTTCCTCTCTGGCACTTCAAAATGTCCCCAGGTTGTCTTGTATATTTGGTGCTGCAACCCCCAAATCAGCCATTACTCCAAGAGTCCTGGTTCCTTTTATTAAAGATGACATTAGAAAACAATAACTGGACACTAGGTGTGCCAGTTGTTACTGGGATGACATTGCTTCTAGGTTTTCTCTGGTGACAGAGCAAGGACATATTATAGGTGTGTATACACATATCTAGAAATTGTTCCAGGTTTAACACTCAGTATAAATATTAAACTAAACATGAATTCATACTGATGTCTCCAATTCTAATCCTTTGCGACATGGAACCCTTTGCTTATGTGTAAGCTCCCACTTTTTCACCATTTTCCATCTATTTACCTAGTTGTTTAATTCCAATATATATGTATGTTTCAGAGCTCTTGATTCTTATTCCAATGGGAAACAACTTTATCAACTAGATTACATTGTTTATATACAGTGAATTTTACCTTTAGTCTTAGAGAATTAATTTATTTCCAAAATTACGTAGGTAAGCATCTATTTTCCCACATGATTTGGTGAAGGTTTTCCAGACAGTTAATAACACGAATACATTCCTTTGTCACATTATGCATTTCATCCTTGAATCTCCAACCTCCTAAATGATTTATAAATTTCATACATTAAAGTTCAGTTTATGTGCAATAAAGTTCTAGAAGACAAGTACTGTCATGTATCCAACATCAGACAATGCTTTCATCATCCTAAAAATTTCCCTGTGATTTACTTATTCAATTCTCCTCCCACCTGAACTCCTGGACACCACTCTTAATTACTGCTGTAGTTCCACCTTCTCCAGAATGTCAGATCAATTGAAAGATAATGTACATACTCTTTTTCAAAATGGCTTATTTCATTTAACAACATGTATTTGAGATTCATCTACAAGTTATGTCTTTGCATGACTTGAGAGTTCATTCTCTGTTATCCCTAAATAATACGATGCAGTATGGATTTATCACTGTTTGTTTATCATACACAAACTAAAAGTCATCTTTGTTGTTTTCAGTTTTTGTCAATTATGAATAAAGCTGTTATAAACATTTTTATGTAGGTTATTGTGTGAACATAAGTTTTCTAATCAACTGGACAAATAGCTAGGCTTATTCCATAAATGTCAATTAATTCAGGTAGATTGATAATGCTGTTCCACTCTTTTATATCTTTACTGATTTTCTGTCTGCTTGGTCTATCAAGTTCTGAAGGAACGGTTTTGAAATTTCCAATGATAAGGGTGGATTTATTTCTCCTTTCAGTTCTATCAGGTTGCCTCACATATTTTGACACTCTGATGTTAGTTGCATATATGTTTGGGGTTATTTTGTCTTCCTGGAGTGTAGATTTCTTCATCACTATGTAAAACCTTCTTCTGTCCCTGATAAATTTTTCTTGTTCTAAGTCTGTTTTGTCTGAAATTAACACAGCTATACCAGCTTTCATTTTATTTGTTATCATATTATATTTTTATCTCTTTACTTTCAACCTGTTAGACTATATGCTTAAAGTGAGCTTTTCTTAGGCAATATATAGTATATTCTTACCTTTTAACATTGATAATTTATTTATTTTAATTATTTTATTTTAGAACAATTGGCATATAGAGATCATTTGTATTTAAAATTATTTTTCATATATTTAGGTTAATATCTAAGAACTCTGTTAGTGTTTTCCCATTGTTGCATTTATTCTTTATATTTTCCTTTTTTTCTGCCTTCTCTAGTTTCAATTATCATTTTACATGATTATAATTTATCTTCTCTAAAAAAAATAATAATAATTTATCTTCTCTCATTATACCAAGTATATGTCTTTCTAAATTTTTTCTGGTAATTACAACACTAATGGTAAAATTCTTCCTTTTTTCATATAGATCCATGTTTATGACTTATACCATTTTTTTTGTGCCTGAAATCTCCTTTTACCACTTTTTTGCAGAGGACTGCTACAATGAATTCACATAGTTTTTGTGTGTCTCAGAAAGTTTTTATTTCTCATTCACTTTGAATGATAATTTTATTGTGTGTAGAATTCTAGATTAGGGGTCTTTCACTCCACTTTCTTCTTGCTTGCCTAATTTGTCATAAGGACTTTGCTATAATTCCCTTTTTAAAGATTTTATTTATTTTTTTAGAGAAGGGAAGGAAGAGGGAGAGAGATGAAGAGAAGTATTGATATGCAAGAGAAACGTTGGTTGCTTCTCCAACACACACCTACCAGGAACTAACCCAGGACCCAGACATGTGCCCTGATGCAGATTCAAACCAGTGATCTTTCACTTTACAGGATAACACCAACCAACAGAGCCACATTGGTCAAGACTACTGTATTCTTATTGTTGTACCTCATTTAAAAGCTCCTGGTCTTCCACTTTTTTCCAATTTTTTTTGGTTAGTTTAGTGAAGTTTGTGTATAATATGCCTAAGTCTGTTTGTTGGTATTTATTCTACTTGGTTATTATATACTCTGCATTTCATGCATCTGGGATTTGTTTGATGTCTGTCATTAATTTTAGAAAATTCTCAGTCATTATTACTTCAAATGTTTCTTATGCTTTCTCCTCTCTTTACTCTTTTTCCAGTGTTCCAATTACATGTAGATTATATCTTTTGAGAAAAATATCCTAGTTTTTGGATATTTGGTTCTATATAGAATTTTTGAGTTTCTAACATTTTATTTGTTATAACAAGTTTCAGCAATTTGAAATATTCAACTTAAATTTGTATGTAATTCTTACTTACTTAATAGATTTCCACTTTTCCAGTAAAGCAAATCCTTGTTGACCAACTTATTCTCATTATAAAGTTAGAACAATGCAGCTAAACTACTGTTAACATGACCCTTATAGTAAAATGCCTGCTCTAGACTATACTACATGACCAGCGCACTATTACAAAGAAACTAAAGAAATTATATATGGTATAGTTGTTTAATTTAGAAGATATGAATTTGATTTTAAAGTTCAAAATGTTGGCATAATCAGAATATATCTGTTTAACAGAGGGTTATTTTTCCAATTACAGTTTACATTCGATATTATTTTGTGTTAGTTTCAGGTGAACAGCATAGTGGTTAGACAATCATATGCTTTACAAAGTGTTCCCCCCTGATATTTCCAATACCCAACTGGCACCCTAAATAGTTATTAGAGTTTTATCGACTACATTTCTTATGTTATATTTTACATTCCTGTGACTATTTTGTAACTACCAATCTTGCTCCTCAATCCCTTCACCTTTTCTACTCAGGCCTCTCTGTCAACCACTGATCTGTTCTTCGTGTCTATGGGTCTGTTTCTGTTTTGTTTACTAATTTATATTGTTCTTTATATTCCACATATAAGTGAAATTATATGGCATTTTCTTTATCTGACTGACCTTCTAGTTCCATCTCTGCTGTCACAAATGGTAAGATATTGTTCTTTTTTTATGGTCATTTATTATTCACATTTTTGAACTTTTTCTTTCTTTTTCTTAAAGATCCTTTAACATTTCCTGTAATACAAGCTTGGTGATGATGAATGCCTTTAGCTTTTACTTATCTGGGAAGATTTTTATCTGTCCTTCAATTATAAGTGGTAGCTTTGCTGGGTAGAGTGATCTTTGCTGAAGACCTTTGTTTTTCATCAGTTTGACTATTTTGTGCCAATCCCTTTAGGTCTGCAGAGTTTCTGTTGAGAAATCAGCTTAACGTCTTACGGGAGCTCCCTTGTAAGTAACTAACTGCTTTTCTCTCGCTGCTTTTAAGATTCTCTCTTTGTCTATAAACTTTGGGATTTTATTTGTGATGTATCTTGGTGTTGACTTCTTTGGGATCATCTTGCTTGGGATTCTCTGTACTTCCTAGACTTGTATGTTTATGTTCTTCACCAGGTTACGGAAGTTTTCCATCATTATTTTTTCAAATAGATTTTCAATTTTTTTCTCTCTCTTTTCTCCTTCTGGCCACTCTATGTTGAAGTTGACCCAGAGGTTCTTTACACTATCCTCACTTTTTTGTATTCTTTTTTCTTTTTACTGTTATGATTGGGTGCTTTCTGCTTCCATATATTCCAAATCACTGATTTGATTATCTGCTTCATCTAATCTACTGTTGCTTCCCTGTAATTTATTCTTCATTTTAATTAGCATATCCTTCATTCCTGACTGGTCCTTTTTTTTTTGGTATCCATGTCTTTTCATTCTGATGAAGTCCTCACTAAGTTCCTTGAACATTCTTAAAACAATTGTCTTGAACTCTTTTTCTGGTAGTTTGCTTGCCTCTATTTCATTCAGTTCTTTTTCTGGAGATTTCTCTTGTTCTTTCATTTAGCACCTGGTTCTTTTTCTCCATATTTTGCCTGCTTTCCAGTGTTTGCTTCTATATATTACATAGAAGGCTGCTCTCTCCTGGACTTTGCTCTTCTTTTATTCTATAAGCATTTTAGTTTGGGAAATTTTTATTGACCTATCTTCAAGTTCACTGATTATTTTGTCAGCTGTCCTTAGTATACTGAGGAGCCCGCCAAATGTATTCATTTTTGTCACAGCCTTTTTCATTTCTAGCATTCCCTTCTGACTCTTAATATTTTTTACCTCTCTACTTATATTGCCCAACTACCATATGTCTATTTTTCCACCGGAGCCTCCAACACATTTTTCATAGCTATTTTATTTAATGTTTTCAAGTTCCATGGACATATAACTGACAAATACAAATTATCTTTAAGCAATGTGTACAATGTGATTATTTGATACACCTATATGTTGGTTACCATAATCAAGCTAATTAACTCTTCCATCATCTTATATAGTTATCATTATTTGGTGTAGTGATATCATAGTTATTTTAAATTCTCTGTCTGATAATTCCAACATCAGTGTCATATCTCTGTCTGTTCCTGATAATTTTTTTGTATCTCTGCAGTATTTAAAAAGAATTCTTGACTATTTGGTGTGCCTTGTGATTTTTGTTGTTGCTAAAATCCAGGCATGTTTAAATGTTCAGTAATAGGTAATGTTAATAATAAGATTGAAGGGTAATGTTAATAATAAGATTGAAGTCAATAGGCCTTTAGTGTGAGCACTTATGTAAATATGGCTAGGAATTTAGTTGTGTTTAATGTTTGCAGTATCTATGGGGGTGTGTGGGACACTATTCCACTAGCATCCTTGATTTTATCTTCCCTCCTCATTTCAGGCTTCCCTAAGTGCTCCTCCTCAAATAGTCTCTATCTTGCAGCTTTTAAAGCTATAATTTCTTGTTTTATTCTGGAGCTTTCACTGTGCGTGGTGCTAAGGTATATAGGAGAAAAACCTCTGTAATTTTTCTATTTAATCTCTATCTTTTAGTGGATCTGTGTTTCAGGAAATTGACCTATTGAGTTTAATAATCAAAAACATATAAAGTTTACCTACAAACACACAAATAAATTAAACACACACTGTAAGCTTTTTTCCCCCTAACGACACCATAAATACCTCCAGAAATATGAAGAGCCATTGAATGAAGTTGGCATTATCATCCTTGAGTATTAGTTTTGCTAGAAGTTTTGGTGAAATCTTTATAGTAAAACATGATAAATGTCACATACATAAAGAAGTGAAAAAAATTAGTGTAAACCTTAAAAATAAAACATGAGCCTAGGTAAATTGTTTGCTTTGAGATGTGTTCTCAGATTCTCAATGTGCCTTTTACTCTCCTTTGTTATTAATAGCACTAAGATGAAAATTTTGTGGTGTATTAGCTTGTAAAATTAAAATAGAAAGGTTCTTAGGAGGAGATTATTTTTTCATATTTAGCCTACATTATCATTTTTGCTCTAGAAGGAGTAAATTCATAAAATTATTTTAGAATCATGATTAAAAAAACAAAACTATGCATTCATTTCATCCATTACTTCTTTCTGGTTAGTCTTCATGAAAGTGTTTTGATCAAATATTTGGTTTAACTGTTGAATTCATCACAGATACTTAAACAGGTAAAATTGAATTTTTTTTAACTTTTAAATTATCAATTTATTTTTTGGTCCTAATACAACATAAGAGAGGCATATGATACTATATCCAGTGACACTCCAACTGAAATGTTCCCCATCTACCTTGTTATGAAACCATATTCCCATAGTGTTTGAGATTACTACTAGAGTGATTAAACTTTTGCTTTCTACAAAAATGTAGTAAAAACTTTCTTGAATTTTATCTGTTGAGGAAATAAATCTAAGAGTTTAATGAAACAAGAACAGGACAACCTTTTCCTGGTATTTCAGTGCTTTTCAGAAAGACTCAATTATTGTACATTTTCTTTTTGCTAAAAAGAGATATGTGATTCATTTTTATTTTGGGTATTTCTTGTTCTTATTACTGACAGACTCTAGGGAAGAAATACGCTATCACTATCCTCATATCCAAGCCTTCAAACAAATTAGAAATCATATTGGCTTTTATAAACCTGTATGTGTTTTATAGTTTATTTAACTTTCTCATTTCACTTTCATGTCTTCCTTTAAAAAGTGTAATAAAACTATTTTTAATTTTAAGAATGGCTTCTTTAAACATTGTAGAATATATATGCATATGATATTAAAAATTTACAGAAGGTTTAAATATCAGATACATTCCTCTTAAAGAGTGATCAGTTTTCTTTATTATTTTGGTTATATGTAAGAGAGCTTATAGTTTTTTTAAAATAAATTACTTGTCCCAGTAGTCCTAGTATTAAATAAGCATCTCTGAAATGGAGAACCAAGTTTCTAGCACAGCTCCTTGGTGTAAAAAACCCCCAAAAGATTGAAGTTCTTTTGCGTTATTTTGTTAAAAAAGAACAAGTACAAAATGGAGTCACTTATGCTAAGCCCGCATCACCAAAACAAGACTTACCTAACCTAATTGCTGTGTTAACCTTCCTCAGGAATATAGTCTTAACCAGTCATTCTGGAATTTTCTGGCCAGCACAAATGAGGTAATCTACACAGGCTCTTTTTGTCTCCCAAAGGAAGATGAGGTTATTCACTCTCCTTTTATCCCCTATTCCTTTTGTCTATATAAATTTTCTATTTTGTGCAGCTCTTCAGAGTTCAATTTTACTTGCTAGATGAGATGCTGCCTGATTTATAAATCATTCAATAAAGTCAATTAGATCTTCACATCTACTGAGTTGAATATTTTTTAACAGTTTAGAATTCATATTGATTCATAATAACCATATTTCGCCATTACATTTTACTGTGAGTATCACGGACACAAATAAACAATTGTTAAATTCTGTTTCTTCTGATTTCATATATATTGGAAACTTCTCTGGGACTAAAACAGACATGATGTTAAAAGAATGATGTAATAAATTAGCCTGATGTTTAACAGAGAGTAAATTAGTTAAGATAAAGGGTCATTATTAGAGGTTAAATGGTTTTCGGAGATCTCTAGCATTACTGTATTAAGAAAGTGAAACTGAATCTAAACATGTGATGGATTAGAAGTGGAAAAAAATACAATACTGAAATTTTGTCCTAAAACCAGAAAAGAATTGCATAAAAGAAATGAGGATTTTACTTTTTCTGGAGACTAGGTTGCTATTTTAATTATTATGTTGATTTCAAAGGAGTACTAATGCTGTGACAGCCTTTTGATGTGTCAACTTGGCTAGTGTGATGTGTCAACTTGGAATAAGTTTTCAGTTATTCCAACACTAATCTACATGTTGATGAAATGGTATTTTGTCAATGTGATTAGGGCTATACTCTGTTAACTTTAAGTAAAGGAGATTATCATAAGTTATCTGGTAGACCTGATTCTTTCAGTTGAAAAACTTTAAGAGTAGAGCTTAGGCTCCCCTGATCCAAATGAAATTGAGGCAAGAAATCTACCAGACATAGAGTTCAAGTAATGGTTAAAATTATTTAACCATTACAAAATGGATCATACAAAATAGACTTCAAAACAAGGGCCATAACAAGAGACAAAGAAGGTCATGACATAATACTTAAGGGAGTGGTCCGACAACAGGATAGAACTCTTGTAAACATATATGCACCCAACATAGGAGCACCTAAATACATAAGGAAAATCTTGGAGGGAAGATTTTAAGAAGGAGATGGACAACAAAATAATCATTGTAGGGGATTTTAACACCACACTGTCAACAATGGATACCTCTTCCAAAGAAAAAACTAAAAAGGATATTGCGGCATTGATCAACACACTAAATCAAACAGACTTAATTGATATTTACAGAACATTTAACCCCAAAGAAGCAAAGTATATATTCTTTACAAACACATATGGATCACTCTCAAAGACAGACCACTTGGTAGGACACAAAACAAGCCTTAACAAGTTCAAGAAAATTGAGATTATATCAAGCATATTCTTGGATTATGATGGCTTGAAACTAGAAAACAACCTCAAAGAAAAAACTCAAAAACATTCAAATACATGGAGACTGCATAACATCTTATTAAATAATGAATGCGTTAACAATGAGTACAAGGAAGAAATCAAAAAGTATCCATAACAAATAAAAATGAACACACAACAACCAAAAATCTATGGAACACAGTAAAGGCATCCTTAGAAGGATGTTCATAGCAATACAAGCCTGCATAAATAAGATAGAAAAAATTGAATAAACAATCTATCCCTACATCTACAAGAACTAGAGGAACAACACAAAGCAAAGCCTAGAGCACTTAGAAGGAAGGAAATAATCAAGATCAGAGCAGAATTAAATAGCATAGAGACAAAACAAAAACAAAAACAAAAAAATAGTAGTCAATTCAATGAATCACTGAATCCAGGAGACAGTTCTTTGAAAAAATAAACAAAATTGACAAACCTTTAAACAGACTCATCAAGAAAATGAGAGAGGACCCAAATAAATAAAATCAGAAATGAAAGAGAAATACCAACCAATACCACATAAACAAAAGGATTATAAAAATTAATATGAAGAACTATGTGCCAAGTCACTGGACAATCTAGGTAAAATGGACATATTTCTGAAAACATACAATCTCCCAAAACTGAATCAAGAAGAAGCAGAAAGCCTGAACGGACCGATAACAACAGGTGAAATTGAAGCAGTAATCAAAAAACTCCTGGCACACAAAAGCCCTGGACCACATGGCTCCACTGGTGAATTTTATGAAACATGCAAAGAGCAACTAACACCTATCCTTCTCAAACTATTCCCAAAAATTTACGAAGTGAGAAGACTTTCACACTCTTTTTACAAGGACCGTATTATCCTAATCTAAAACCAGGTAAAGATGCAACAAAGAAAAAAACTTACAGGATAATATCTCTGATGAACATAGATGCTAAAATCCTCAACGAAATATTGGCAATATGGATCTAGCAATGAATTAAACAGATCATACACCACAATCAAGCAGGATTTATCCCAGGGATGCAAGGATCATACAACATTTGCAAATCAAATCAATAAACCTAATCCATCACATAAACAAAATGAAAGACAAAAATCACATGATCTTATCAATAGATGACGAAAAAGCATTTGACAAAATCCAGCACTTATTTATGATAAAAACACTCAGCAAAGTGGGACTAGAGGGAGCATACCTAAACATAATAAAGGCCATATACAAGAAACCTACTGCCAACACTACACTCAATGGGCAAAAATTAAAAGTGTTTCTTTTAAGATCAGGAATAAGACAGGGTGTCTGCTTTCACCACTCTTATTCACTATAGTACTGGAAGTTCTAGCCACAGTGAATAGACAAGAAAAAGAAATAAAAGACATCCAAATCAGAAAGGAGGAAGTAAAACTGTCATTGTTTGCCGACAACATGATAGTGTATGTAGAAAACATCACAGTTTCCACCAAAAAACTACTTGACCTAATAAATAAATTTGGTAAAATAACAGGATACAAAGTCAATATTCAGAAATTGATGCCATTCTTGTACACCAAAAATGAATCATATGAGAGAAACTATAGCAACAAGAAAAATAAAGTAATAAATTTAACCAAGAAGGTAAAAGGCCTGTACTCACAAATCTTTAAAACAATGAAGAGAGAAAATGAGGAAGATACAAATAAGTGGAACCATATACTGTGTTCATGGGTGGGAAGAATTAATATCATTAGTATCTCCATACTACCCAAAGCAATCTACAGATTCAACACAATTCCTATTAAACTACCAGTGGTATATTTCACAGGTCTAGAACAAATATTCCAAAAATTTATGTAGAAACAACATGACCCTGAATAGCCTCAGCAATCCTGAGAAAAAAGAACAAAGTTGTAGAGATCACAACACCTGATATTAAAGTATAATATAAGGCCACTGTAATCAAAAGAGTCTGGTACTGGGTTAAGAACAGACAAATAGGTTGATGGAACAGATAAAGAACCCAAAAGTAAACCCATGTCTATATGGCCAATTAATATTTGACAAAGAGGGCATGAGCATACAATGGAGTAAAAACAACCTCTTCAATAAATGGTGTTTGAAGAACTGGACTGGTACATACAAAAAAATGAAACTAGACCATCAAATTCACGATATACCAGAATAAATTCAAAATGGATAAAGGACAAATATAAGTTGTGATACCATAAAAGTCCTAGGAGAAAGCATAGGCAGTAAAATTTTAGACAACTCATGTAGCAATATCTTTGCTGATATATCTCCTAGGACAAGGAAAATATAGGCAAAAATAAACAAATGGGACTACATCAAATTAAAAAGTTTCTGCACCGCTAAAGAAACCATCAGCAAAATGAAAAGTGAAGCAACTGAGTAGGAGAATATATTTGCCGATGATACACTGGACAAGGGTTTAATCTCCAAAATATATAGAGAACTTGCATGACTCAACACTAGGAAGACAAACAACTCAATTAAAAAAAAGACAAAGGACCCAAATAGACACTTGTCCAAGGAGGACATACAGATGGCCCATAGACATATGAAAAAATGCTCAACATCACTCAAAGAGATGCAAATTGAAACCACAATCATCTCAACTGTCATAATGTCTATTATTGATAAATCAACAAAAAACAAGAGCTGACAAGGATGTGGAAGAAAGGGAAACCTAGTATACTATTGGTGGGAATGTAGACTGGTGAAGCCACTGTGGAAAACAGCATGGAATTTCCTCAAAAAATTAAAAATGGGACTTCTTCATGACCCAGAGATTCCACTGCTGGGAATATACCCTAAGAATCCTGAAACATCAGTTTAAAAACCTTATGCACCCCCATGTTCATAGCAGTGCTATTACAATAGTTAAATGTTGGAAACAGCCCAGATGCCCATAGGAAGATGAGTGGATTAAAAAACTGTGGTACAATACTACACAGCAGAAAGAAAAAAGGAAGTCTATCTTTTGCAACAGCATAGATGGAAATGGAGACTATTATGCTGAGTGAAATAAGCCAGCTGGCAAAAGACAAATATCATATAACCTCACTTTTAATGGGAATCTAATGAACAAAATTAATGAGAAAAATAGAACCAGAGACATGGAAACATGGAGCAGACTAATAGCTGTATGAGGGGAAGAGGAGGGGGAAGACTGTTGGAAGAAAGGGGAAGGGACTAGTCAAAGAACATGTATGGATGTCTCATGGACATGGATGACGGAGAAGGGACGATAAGGTTGGCTGGGTTGTGGGGCTCAAAAAGGAAAGAAAATGGGACAATTGTAATAGAATAAACAATAAAAAATAAGTTATTTTGCTTTACATTCATTTCATTAAGGTATAATGTTCATAGAGCAAATTTACTCTTTTTTGGGTATGTATAATTCATTTGTGGTTCATATATATTGCATATATATATTAGTTCTTTCCACTTTATTGTAGAATAGTATTCTAATGCATAGATATTTAACAGTTTTCATGGACATCCTCTGGTTGAAAAAGATTTTAGTTAGGTTACATTTTTTGGCTATTATAAATCAACCTTTTTAAATAGAATTTTCTTTCCATTGCTTCTTGAATGTATTCATTTAAACAATATTTACCAAACTATTGTTTTGTGAATGGATTTATGGCATTGGGGATATGATGTATAAGGTAGTCACAGTTCCACCACTTCAAGTTCATAAACTTGTGATAAAGGTGGATAATAATGCAATGACTTTGGGAGTCATGGATGCATAGGTACACGTAAGGTCACACAGCTGTAGCAATTGGTGTAGTTTGTGAAATCAGGGAATAATTTCTAAATTTATGACCTTTAAATTGATGCCTGAATAATCCAGAGGTGATTCCTAAAGTCAAGAAACCATAGTTTAATGCTTGGCTCTTTTAAAAATATTTTAGACTTTTAAAAATTTCTTCCCAGAAAAAGAAAAATTAGAACCTTAAAATGTACTCTGTATCAAATTTTGAAGTAAAAATAAGTGCAGATGTGGCTATAGAGTGTAGAGATATAATGTCTGTATGGAGAATCATAGTGTCCAATAATGTCTTTGCCATAGCTAACATAAGAAAGCATTCCATTCAAAACAGTTCTGGTATAGCCTTCAAATTATGTATGAGTCAAGGAAAAGAAAACATTTTTCAAGAACAATTATTTCTTGTCTAGCAATTTTCATCCTGCTAGAAGCAAACTATTTCCTGATATCTCTGACAAAAACAGTTTACCAATAGCTTCAGACACATTCTTTTCATGTTAGTCCTCAAGGGGAGAATTTTAGGAACAATGACAAAAAAAAACTCTTTTACATTCTAATGTGCCTGGAAGGGCATATGCAAATCACCTAATAGACTTAACTCTACTTATATATCACAGTTTCATTTAAAGAATGTCTGTGTAAAATTTAAATTAATTATGTGTATTGTAATTTCTAGATATGATAAATTTTATACTGAAATTACTTTCAGTTAAAAAATGCATGTTTAATCTATATTTCAAATGTAACTTAAATATGTGTACAGGTCCAGCTCAAATAACAGCCCTTTTCATTACAAAATCTTTTATTACAAAATCACAAGCATGTAACTCTGTAACATAACATCACACTCAAGCACACCATATGACATTTTAGGTGAAATGTTCAAATTAAAACTACAAATTATTACACCCACATTACTGCCCTACCAACCACATTCAAGCAGGTATTACTTCTCCAGACCCTGTAGATAGTAAAATACATTTTCTATGCTGGAAATCTATAGTGTCCTTCAGATAATTTTAAAGTTTCTTTTTAATTAAAATTCTCCAGGTCTTAATTATGAAATTTTTCCCCCCTTTTTTATTATTTTTAAATTTCATGTTTAAGTCTTTGTTTGTTTAGGATTTAAAACATTTTCCCTTGGAAACAGTGTTATATTTGTTACAAAAATAAAATAAAATGGTACCTGACAAACAGTTGAGCCATAACATTTACTCATTCTTTCCATAAATGTTTATTGTTTTATTCTATGCCTTTTTTCCATGTAAAGAATTGAAAATAAAAGACTAAACAATATTGTGTCAGCTTTGAAGAGCTCCATGCTTACGTGAGAACATCCCAATATAAGAATCTCTCTAATTTTTCTCCATTCAAACATATCTAGCACTATATCAGTTAAATTCACAGTTCTATGTCTCATATACAATTTGGTTTATTTATCAGGAAAGTATAGGTTTCAGAGGACGTGTACTTGCCAGAAGATATGGTCCCTCTTTCTTTCTGATAAAGCAACCCCTTTGCCATTTTAAATGACAAATGGATGGTTTATCTCATTTACCTAAAATAATTTCTTTAAAAAGAAGAGCCAGCTTTTTCATGTACCTCACATTTCTACAATTTACTGTTTCCAAACTTTAACTAGGACTGGGTTTCAGCATGACCTAGGGAGGTAGTGGGAGCAAAATATTTCCCCAATTTCTGATATTATAGTTAGCATAGGTATCATAAGAAATTGAATCTTTACATTGACTCTCTGATACATGGAGAACAAGATAGCATGGTTATAAAAGCAAAGTGGAAGACAACTGAGTTTCTTTTCTTTACCAAATAATTTACCAATAAATAGTGCAATATCCCTAAGAAAATGACAGAGACCAGCACTACATTGAAAGTTTCAAAAGGCACAGAAATGACAACACATGTCAAATTTCTCTTTTATTTCCATGTTTCCTAGGGGCAAAAGTGAATGTATCTTGGATAGTAGGTTAATGTAAATTCTCATGTGTTATATCTTCTAACTAAATTAACTCAATACAATTCTTAACCCCCTGTTATGCAGCTACTGAACTGGACGATGTTTATCTCTGTGGCAATAAAACTTGAGATGCCTGCCAACATAGTTTTAAAATACAAAAAATAAAATAAGACTGACAGATCTTAAAGAAGAAATAGACACAATCCTAGTTGAAGTTTCAGAAGTAATAGGCACATAATCACAGTTAAAATTTTAAATACAAATTGTTCAGCATTTGAAAGAGCAGAGTATAAATTTGAAGAACACAATTATCAATTTAAGTTGAATAAATATATACATATACATATGTATTGTTGCTGTGAAAATAACTGCAGAACATACATAGTTTTCCTTTCAAAGAATTTCTATAACACAGAATAAATTCTCTCAGAGGATTTAAACTAATTATAATAGAAAATTAGAAATCAATAACATACAGATGATAAAATAATCCTCAAATGTTTGGAAATGAAGCAGCCCAGTATCTCAGGGTATATGAGTAATGGAGCTTAAAATGTTATATGTGGCTGTTGCATTTATTTCTCACATCTTTATGAGGAATTTTTTTATTATCCCTCATGTTACACAGAAAACTGAGGTTGCAAGAGTATAAGTGACTTTTCTCATGTCATATAGCCAGAAAGTGGTAGAACTCAGATGTCAGCTCTGGGATACTGGGTTCTTAATCACTCTGTGTAGAGCCTCCCATAAAACTTAGAGTAAAATGTTTTAATTAATTGTTTACATATCCATGTAACCTTCAAGGTTTGTGAACTATACAAAAGCAGCATACACGTCTTCCTCATGTTTCTTATATAATCTGTATATAATGTTTGCCATAAAATAAGTGCTTAACAAATGTCAGTTAAATTGAATTTAATCTGTGGCTCAACAGCAGATAATCTCATATTAAAGCTACCTGTGCCTCTTCTTCCAAGGCAGAGTATTCACCGAACATCTATGTTTTCCTCTCATGTTTTCTCTAATAAAAAGATTTCACAGTGGTAACAAGCAATTGGTCAAATATGCATATACAATTTTTTTAATGTTAATGGGTTGATTTGATGATAGTATTTTACAGGGGGCACAATTAAGTGATTTTCATCAACTAAGGAACTGATCTTTAATAATACAAAGAGAACAAAGTCAATTTAATTATATTTAAATAGATCAAGTAAAAGAGTAAAACACTAATTTCACAGTTAAAAAAGAAAAAGCAAACCAACAAACAAAAACACATTTTTAAAGTTACCAGTAATTGATAGCATTGACTCTAACATGACCTTGCAAGACTTATAAACCATTAATATAGATAGTATTTTATTATATTTATTATATTTAACCAACTCTTAAGTAGAACATAGATCATTACTTATTTTAGTACTATTTTAACATTTACTTTAATTACTGTGAAATTATTTTTTATTGTTTCCTCTGCCTTGATTATTTGAACATTCCTTATCTACATTGAGGTCTGTCTGGAAAAAGTCCCGTCATTGCTAATATAATGAGAATATTTTGCACAATATCCATATAACCTGGCAGCCAAGGAAAATCGACTGGAATGCGCATATGTGAACAATGATGACTTCGCTGTACTAGTCAGTGGGGCAGGAGATGCCGTTGAGTGAGCATGTGTTCTGTGCGGCCATCACATTCAAAATGAACGAGCAAGTAGAGCAACAGATCTGCATCAAATTTTGCGTTAAACTTGAACATTCCTCCACAGAAACTATTTGGATTATTCAGAAGACTCTAGCTATGGGCAACTGGTGATTAACAGCTTCATCACAATGCGCCTGCCTGCACATGCTTCACATCTCATGTGGAGTTGTTTTTGTGAAACATCATATCACCCAGGTGACTCAGCGCCCCCTACAGCCCCTATTTGGTGCCTTGCAACTTCTGACTTTTCCCAAAACTAAAATCACCTATGAAAGGAAAGAGATTTCAGACCATCAATAAGATACAGGAAAATATGATGGGGAAGCTGATGACAACTGGGAGAACTGTGTGAGGTCCCAAGATGCCTACTTTGAAGGGGACTGGGGTATCATTGTCTTATGTACAATGTTTCTTGTATGTTTATTTTGTTCAATAAATGTCTTTTTCATAGCATGTGGCTGGAAACTTTCTGGACAGACCTTCTACACTTTGTATTCATCAATGATGGATCTAGGATTTCAATGTGGCTCCTAGAAAATACCAACTAAGAATTTGTCCTACCCTAGTTCAATGATTGCCTTTAAAAGACATGTTTATGCTCAGTATTTTTTAATAAATAAAATAATATTTGACTGAGGAATAAACAAAGGTACTCTATTTCTTAGAGTTTAAGGATATTAATATGAAAAACAAATTTCTGTTTTAATCCATTTAAATTTTTATAAAATAAAAAGAAGTGTTAAGTTCCCCCAAACTATGATATAAATAAAAATTTTTCAGAATGTCTGAAGAGAGTAATCAATATATTTAAAAAATTATAAAACTGCTTTAGTTGTTATAAACCTTGCGAATTATATTTTAATAAGGACAGTAGAGAAACAGTGCTGAAGTTTAAACTACATAACATTTTGCTTTTAGTTTTATACACTTCATTTTCAGTTAATAAAATTCTTTCTTATTTACTTCTTATAATATTGTTTTGCATATGAAAATTATCCAAATGAGAAAGATATGGAATATGTTTCTAAGAACAGTGTTCCCTTGCCTTTACTTTTAAACTAAATATAAAAACAACAGTTAGTACACATGGGCCTTTGAAAGACAATTATCCTGAAAATTGCTCTGAGTGGCTCATATATGTTCAGTAAACAAGTTTACCCATTTAATGGATGGCAAGGGGGAAAGAAATTCCCAAATTTATTTTTATCATGTTTTATGTGCCAATCAGTTACGTGGAATTGTAAAGTATGCTTTATATCCCATTTATACTGTGCCAAAACTGTTCAGATATTAAAGCTAGCTCTCAGAGGCATCCTGATAACGTTTAACCTATATCTCAGATTGTGTCCATATGCTGGTAAAGTACTATTTAAATTGGTAGAGAACACAGTCTTTTCATATACAACAAAAATATGCACCTAAAAAAAATTCCTCAATGCAATACTAAAAAAAATGATAGCTTATAATGGTCTCTCTGTACCCTTTTCATTCTAAAATTTTGTTACTATATTTTACTACACTGAGACTTTATGTCCTTGAAATCCAAATGCCCTAGTTAACACTGTAAACCAAAATGCAGAGACTATTGAGAGCAAGTCCCTGACGTTAAAATATCAGATCATTTGGTTAAACAGCTGTCATTATTATAATTTTTTTTTAGGAAAAGATGTTTTTGGAGATCATGCCTACAGAACGTATTCATGATTTCAATCCCACACAATATTTTAATTCCATAAGGTGTGTGGGTGCTTATTTCAAATTGACATAGTTTTGTGTTATTTTTTACATGCAAAATTATTATCAGATGGAAAGGAAATTAAATATTCTGAATGTGATAAAAGAAAAAACTCAGTGTTCTAGACTTGTATTACCAACTGCTAACTATTGCTAAAATTCACCCATTTTTGGAAGATGAACCACCTTGGCAACATCAGTAGTCTTAACAAAAAATAAAAATAGAACTTTTTCAAAAATACCTTAAATTTTTTATGTAAAATTGCTCATTGTATACATATGAAAAATTGGTAAATATTCCATATTTTTTCAAGTATCTACTAAAATTAACTAAAATATTTTTATAAAATATACTCGCTGATTTTGGTAGGTATTTTAGGTCAATTGTATGATATATTTTACAATATATATTTTAATAACTGAATAAATATAATATTTAATAGAAAATTTTACCTTTCAGTTATTGGATATTTCAAATGACAGGAAATCAAGCCCTTTTGTCAGACAAAAACATCACAGTATTCTTACAAATAGCCTAATATATGATAATATAGGATAAATTCAGCCTTGGCTGGTGTGGCTCAGTGGATTGAGTGCCAACCTGTGAACCAAAGGATCGCCTGACTTGATTCCAAGTCAGGGCACATGTTTGAATCCCCGGTAGTGGGTCCGCGAGAGGCAACCATACATTGATGTTTCTCTCTCTCCTTCCCGTTCACTCTCTCTAAAAATAAATAAATGAAATATTTTAAAAAAAGAGTAATTCAATAACTGAGTAGTATTATAAGTAAATTTATACAATATATCTCATAGTATATCATATTTCTTTTAGGTTATCATGGACACATAAATTAACTTTTAAATATTAAATTAAAAAAGTAATGGTGTTACTTTAAATTTAAAGTAACAAATTTTAAAAATAAAGGTTTAAAAAATAAAAGTAAAAGAAACTAACATTTTAGTACTATTATGGAAGAACTTTTATGTGGTCATTGGCAGAAATAGTTAACTACATGTTCATTGTGCTCCTGTGTGCTACAGATCTTGATTTTTTTAAAACAATCTGACATAGGAAAATATAACATATTATTAGTGCTTTGTTTTTTATTTTTCCTGAATTCTAGTGAAGAGAAGGGATTTCTAGTATTATGGCATTTGTTTGCAAAAGCTTATTTGTGTTTTCTTTTTTATGAATATCTTTTTTATTTTATTATTATTTTTTTAATACTCACTCGGGTTCATTTTTTCATTACTTTTAGGGAGAGAGGACGGGTGAGAGGAAGGGAGAGAAAGAAATATCAATGTGTGAGAGAAGCATTGATTGGTTCCCTCCTGTATGCACCCAAATCAGGGATTGTAGGCACATGAAATGGGGATCAAACCTGCAACTTAGGTAAGTGCCTTGATCGGGAACCCGACTCGCAATCATTTGGTTATGGGACGCCACACCAACAAACTGAACCACACAGACCAAGGCCTTATACTGATACATATACATTTAATAAATTGTACATGAGAATGCGTTAAGCAGAGTTGTAGGGAATTTTCTCTGAGTACATGCTTCTTAGAGATTAATTTCTTTAAAAGGACAAAAAAACCCATTCTCTTCAAACTATATATTCTCTACATATTCATATTAATATTAGCTAATTTGCACAGCAATTTATTATAATAATAATATCATAGCAGGATTTTTTTCCTAAAGCCCACTTTTAGATGTTGCACCGAGAGAAACTTCACCCCCTGTAGTAATGATAATTAATATATTTCTCACCTGAATTGGAAGCACTCATTCATCAGTCCTACCACACACTCTGTCTTCCCTTGTCTAAGAGAGACATGTTTTCTGATAGTCAACGTTAATGACATGATAATAAGAGCTAATTGAACAATTTCTCATTTTGCTGTTGCCAAAACTCACTCTCCTGTCAATTTTATATTTACTGTAGAAATGATAGGATTACCAATTTGCTTTTAAATGAGTACTTTTCCATTGGGCAACATTACAGTGTATGAGTACATTGGGATCATTTAAAAAATTAAAAGAACATAAACACATTTTTTTTTCATATAACAATTCAGTCACAGTTGATGAGATAAAATAAGTTCTAATTTAGGCAGAGCTTTATAAACCTCTATCTACTCTTTATTACATCCTGTTAACATCACATTTCAATCCTGCCTTTCAACACAGATAACTATATTTTATCCTCTGTATCACTGGAATTTAACGAATCATATTATGTACATTTTGTAAAAGAGACTGTCTTTTGTAGAGAAAACATAATATCATAGTTTGTAGTTTAATTGATGCTTTAATTAAAGTCAAATTTTGATATTTAAGTATTGAAATGCAGTCTAAACTAAATCCTTTTTATTCTAATTAACCTTGATCACTGAGATCTACTCCTCTTGGATTCAATCTCCTCTGCATATCTCTGATTAGATACAGATGTTATCAGCCACCCAGCCCTAACACAGGGGCAGTTTTGCCCATTGTATTCATTAGTAAATTGGATTTTTAAGGCAGGTGTCTCTAAAAGAGTTTTTTAAAAAAACACAAAAGTCTTTTTGAGAAACACAATGCAGACAACATTTTGTTTGTAGCTAGAAGGCATTAATTTGAATCATGGCTTTAACCTCTATTAACTTGGACAAATTAATAAAGATCTCTTAGCCTTAAGATATTTCCTTGGAATAGAAAATATACTAATAATAGCAACATATATTAGGCACTCACTATTTTTTAGGAAATACTCTAAACAATTTATATGCTTGTGTCATTTATGTGCATAAAAACCATATGAGTTTAGCATTATTAATCCCCATTTTCTAGGTAAGAAATTAGAGATAATATAATACCCGTGTCCCATATTATTTCAGGTTGCAAGGAAGGTAAATTTATTTAATGCAAATGAAAATGCCTCTTCAGCACCAAGTAGTATCATGTGATAAAAGTTACTGTTCTTTCTTTTTCTGCCCCCATTCCCTGTTCTAGATCACTTGTTTGTTCATGAATTGATTGATGTATACATTTATCTGCTTAATTTGTGAAAGAATTTTAGTCTTCAGAGAGAATCACAGGATGAAGGTATCTCAGAAGCACATTTTTTTTTTAAATCCAGGAACTTGAGAAAAAGTGAATTGGAGGAAAGAATAGTTTGAGCACTTCAAAAGGAAAAATGTAAAGAGCTCTCCAGGTTTTGGGGAGTGAAAGGAGCAGAGATAGATACAAATGCCATTTTCTTTGCAGACAACCCATCCTTCAGAGTGCTGGGGAAAAAAATCTGTTTAGAGTGAGTCTTCAATTTGTGATATTATAACTTATTTTAAAATCTACATATATTTGGTCATTCTATATAAAATCTACATATATTTGGTCATTCAGATGGCCAAAGTACATTTCTCATATGTATTTGGTCTTTATTCCAGTTCCTAATTTATAGCTCCCCAAACCCTTGAAATTTCCTCTGTGGAGAGTGATAAAGTGTTTTTTGTTATATAAATGAGGTGACTTTTGGAAAGCTCATAGGTCACTTAAGTATGGGGCTAGTTGCCAGTGGAGCCAACCATGAGATCAGAGTGTTGGAACTTTCAGTCCCATCCCCTAATCTCCTGGGAGAGGAGAGAGGCTGGAGATTGAGTTCAATCACCAAAGGCCAATGATTTAATTAATCATGCCTAGGATATAAAATCTCCATAAAAAACCCCAGAAAGAATGGTGTTTAAAATGCTTTCAGGTTAATGAATGCCTTTCACCATATCTTGCTTGCCTTATGCATCTCTTTCGTCCGGCTATTCCTAAATTATAACCTTTTATAATAAACCAGTGATCCAGTAAATAACTGTTTTGCTGAGCATGGTGAGCTGCTCTAGCAAATTTTGCACCCAAGAAGGAGATCTTGGGAACTTCTGACTTATAGCCAGTTGGTGAGAAGTACTGAAAAAAACCTGGATTTTTTTTTACTGGCATCTAAAGTCCATGGAGGGAGTCATGGAGATGCGTACTTTGTAGCTGAAGCAAAATACTAAGAAGCCAGAAAAGCTCTTGGCAAGCAAAAAGGGGAAACAGAGACACATGGCAGATTCAAACCGGCCTCATCCAGCACCCTGGCTCACTTGCCTCCTTCTCCCTTGGACCACTACCTTAAGCATAAAGCTTTCCTCAGAACAATGAGGTTCTTAAATATATCTTTGTATCCTTCTTTGAGGAATACACCAAATAATCTTAAGAACAAAGTCTTCAGTCTGCTGACCACAGAGACAGAGTTTTGTTCAAACTAAAAATAACATCTTGCCTCAGTTGTGTTTCAGCTCCAGGCTCAGAAAAGCAGCAAAATCAGACAAAGTGATGTTATGGCTGGCACCAGGAGCAGATACAACGACCAGTGACCCCCGACCCCAGTGCTGACCAATCAATACAGACTGTGACCCTGACTCTATATGCTTATTTTGACAAATCAGCATATTAAACAACATACCTGAAAAGCCGATGAATATTCTACTGAGATCTTTCCTTGATATCTACCCTAAAAGCCTTACCTTTAAAAAACATATAAAAGCCCTAAAACAAAGGACCCAATGTGTGCACTTTCTAGAGCATGCTCTTGTCTTCTTCCTTTAGGCATGTTTCTTTGCTTTCTCTCTCCTAAGCTCTAAGGGTCCCCACAGACTTGCACCAAGGGAGCAATAGACAGCGGTGGTTCATCTCAGGCTAACCTCCTTTATCCGTCTCCAAGGGTCCTCCTTTTGCCTCTGCATCTTGTTTCCTGAGTCCACGCAGCCCAGCTCACTCCCTTCTTCTGCCTCTGTGACTTTCTCTCTAAAAGGCCAAGGCAGTTCTCTGAGCATCCCACTCCAATTTTCTCTATCAGTGTACTTCCATTTTGAATGTTAAATAAACTTCTTCTTGCACTAGAGTTCTTGGCTCTGAATTCTTTCTCTGCTGAACTCAAGACCTGAGAACCAGCATCGCTGGTAACACAGCCAGAAGCACAGGAAGTAGCCAGGATTGCAAAATTTGAAGTGAGGAGGGGGACAGTTTTATAAGACTGAACACTTAACCAATGGAATCTGATGCTATCTCTGGTAGATAGTGTCTGAATTGAGCTAAAATATAAAACACTCAGGTGGTATCACAGAAACTTGATTGGTGGAGTGAGGGATTCCCCCCATAGTAGAATTTGGTTCAGAACCCTTTGAAAAATAATGCTGGAGACAGACAGAAATTATAGCCAAAAATTGTATATTTGAATTCCTTCCAAGTAAACATATTGACCATAACTTCAAAATAATGGTGTTTTGTTTGCCATCATCTCAATTCTCAATGAATCTATATTTATAGCAGTTATACTCTGCAGATAAGAACAATTTCTGCATTTCAGATAGTCAGAGGGACACATAGCTTTTTAAAAAATAGAAATTAATAAGTAAAGTGTTTATTAAGCAATAGAAAGAATGTCCAGTAGAGATTTCTAAAAATTCGGCTCCCAAGATAAACACAATTTGCTTTTATTCATGCTAAAGAGATTCATTATTAGTATCAGAACAGTTTCATCAAAGTATCCCAATGATACTCTTGAAGCAGAATTCATTTAACAGTTAAGAAGTATGATTTTATTCTATTTTTCTCCTCAAGTGTTTTTGAGTCCCTGACAGATTGTAACAATAATATAATGTGTTAGAACTAGATTTACAAAGTAAAATAAATCAATATCACCAAATATTAATTCATTTATTTAGTAAATATTTATAGAGTCATTACCTGTGCCAAACTTATTGTTGGGCATTAGGGAAATAAACTTGAGCAAGTTACATTCCTAACTTCAACAGGCTCAAAGTATAGTAGAGGAGGAAAATGTAAAAAGCAAAAATGTAAAACAATAAGAAAAGCAAAGTATAAATATGTAGTTTAAACTACTTTTTTAATCATGACTGAGGGTATGTAGTTGATGTCAGGGAAGATATGATAAAGGTCCTATGTGTGCTGCATCAACAAAAGTGTGTGGTTTAAACAGGTGAGGTCTGCAGAGAGGGATCTGGCAGTGCCTAAACAGGCCAGGGGGAGAGAGAGCATGAAGTGGAGTGGATAGAAAAGCAATAAAAGCATTACGTGTGTGTGATTATAAAATGCCCCTCTGATTTAGTGATAAAGTATGATGCAGGGAGCGGTGGCACTCAGTGCCTCTAAGGTAATTGTATACTCCCTTAACTCTGCTGCAAAGGCTTTTTAAGGTCTTCTGGTCTGCCACTCCCCCTTTCTTTCTCTTGCTGCCCTTAACCCTTTAACTGCAGTCTCACCAGTTATATACAATTACCCCTCCCTCCACTGGGTTTTTGCCATTGTGTTCTTGCTGTTTAGGAACATCTTCACCACTCAGAACCTATCCTGGCAGCTCAGTGGACAAGGGAGGATGCCACCCTGGGCAGGACCACATTCCGGGGCAGGGCCACTCAGACACACACACAGCACTCACGCATACTGAGACCACTTAGCCTTGCCAGTTACCCTGATGTGCACGTTTTGGATGTGGGAGGACACAGGAAGACCAGGAGAAAACTCACATAGACATAGGGAAAGAGTGCATACTTCACACAGACAATCGTCCTGGTGGGGAATTGACTTTTTTTTTCTCATCAATGCTATAACAAATTGAAACCAGGCTAGCAAAACGTTATTTGAGGATCTGCTCTACTCAAATGATTTCTCTCTAGTGTAATTCAGATTAGTCTTGTTACATGCCCTCATATAAGGTTCTTCCTTAATTTATACTTCAATGCTTATTTATACATTTATTGAATTAAAGAATGTTTCCCTCACATGACTATAGGGTCTCTGACAATAGAATTCAGTCTGATTTTGCTTTTCAGTGCTTACTCTAGTGCCCAAACCACAGTAAACAGTCAAAAAATATTTGTTTAATGAATAAAATTAGAGTCTCTGACATAATGCCTGGTATATTTCACATACACAATTAACACATAATATATAATATAAAATACATAATGTGAAATATTTAATATATTTATTTAGCATGTATATATTATTTAAAAGGGAAAAGGAGGAGATTGCTGACCACCTCCCTGACAGATATTTTGTAATTCAATATGACAAAGCTTCAAGTTTTATTTGGGGAAGTAATTGTTTGATTAAAATATTTTATTTCCTTAAATTTCTCAGAGTTAATTGTGACCAGTGAGATATAAGCAGAAGTGTTATCTGAGATTTACTGGAAAGTTCCCTAAGTGGAGCTAACTCAACTGAGTAATGTCATTTTTTTAAATCTTAATTCACATGTTTTTTCTTTAGAGTGGCTTAAAACTTGAACATGATGTTTTGAGATATCTTGGATTTTGAAGTGATCTTAAAAATGGGAGCCCTGGGTTATGAATAGGCATCAGAAAGATACAAGAAAAGTAGGTGCACTAATTAGTCTATTTTTATAATTTTTTTATCTGAGAAACATATATACCACTCTTGATAAAAGTATTGTAGTTGAAATGAATAATATTCTATAACTGGAGAAAGGGAGGAGTCAGGGACTATTTGAATTGCTAGCTAGTGATATCCTAGATGAGAATAAAGGATGTGTTAGCTGCAAAAGCCATTGTGAAGAAATGATAAATCGTAAACTGTGATTGACTGAATTTGGCAAAAGAGGGACATATTTGTTGTATTTTTCTAGGAGAATTACTACAATAATAAAAATTTCTGAGAATGTGCACTTTTGGGTAAATATGAAGTTTTTAAAAGACATGTAAAAGTTATACCAATGGTGAAGACAAGTAAGGATATTTAATATGTAAAACTGGAATGCTAAAACTCACTGAATATGACACATCAGGTCTATGGAAATACTCTCCAAGCATTTTTTGACAGGAGGTGTAGATGGAATTTAGTTTGTGTAAATACCCTGCTTAAACAGTGCTCACCAGCCCAATCTGGAAATTGTTCCTTCATTTTTTTTCTTTTTTCCTACTATTTTCATTTAGGAGAAAACACAAATAAAATTAGCCATTTTAAAGTGAACAATTCAGTGGTATTTAGTACTTTCACACTGTTGTGCAAACACTTCTATTTAGTTCCAGAACATGTTCATCAACTGAAAATAAAACCCCGTACTCATTAAGCAGTTGCTCCTCATTCCTTTCTTCTTCTGGCCTGTGACAACCACCAATCTGTTTCTCTTTCTCTGGGTTTATCTGTTATTCATATATCATAAAAATGGAATAACATAGTATATGACCTTTTGTGTCTCCTTTCACTTAACATTAGCACTTTTGACATTCGTCCTTATTGCAGCATGTTAGCAGTACTTCATTCCTTTTTATGGGTTTTGGATTTCATGTGAAATAATATATAAATTTTCCTTGAAGTTATTTTACTTCACCTATTTAACCTAGACACACCAGGTTTCTCTCTGTGCTAAAAATTGACTCTGCATATCTCCAACTTCGATGTCTATGCTAATGCAATTCCAGTTATGTAAGCTCACTTTCTCTTTCACTCCATATATTCAAATTCTTCTTATGCTACATAGCTAGCTCCTATCCTACTTTATCCATTAAAATTCACTTACTATCCTTCAGAAAAATTTACCTTGAAAATTAGTCCAATACTTACTTGATCTGCAATTAATTGCTATTGAGAGTATGTCATATCTCCATGCAGAATGAAAGCTTCTTACAGGAAGAAATCATTTAACGCATTTCTACATCTCCACTACATCACAAATAACTGAAAAAAAAAGTACAATTTATAGACTTGAAAAAATATTAAAGCTGCATAGTCATTGTACTTTCTTATTTATAAAGTTGTTAGACATATATTACCTCAATTTGCTTGTAGAGGGCTCAGTTTGCTGGATGGCAGTATAAAGGTTAATATTACTGTTATATGGACTAAAATTTTACCCAAAGACTCATTCCCTATTAGTAATTGGCAGCAAAGAGCCTGAAACATCAGCTTTTACTTATAGAGTAAACATATATTTTGGTCCAAAAGCTCAGCACAGAAGATGGATAATTTTCTTTGTTTTTTACAACTCAATTTACTTTGAAGCCTATTTGGCCTGAACACAATAAGCTTAATTAAATTGACATCTGTGGGCCTTGTCTAGTGAGAAGATGTACATGAAAGGAAGGAGTGGTGGATTGCTATGTCCTCAAATTCATATGACCATAAAGACAGCTGCAGACACTTCCATTATTTCATTGATGGACTTCAGAAGTTGTTGCTTAGTCATCTTCATTCTTATTGACAAAATTTCCTCAAATCCCATGGTCTGTTTGTGGTATTATTATTTTATGTATTATTATTTTGCATTTTTGGAAAAATTATGAACTTTCTGATTCCTACACCATACTGGAGCACAGAAAAGACTTTGTTTGGAAGGACCTCAGTTCCCTGTACACCTCATGTGGCCAGTTTTCTTTTACAGTCTTCTGGTCCTGATGACATTTCACTAGTAAAATAGAGAAATGGTTTCTGTTTTGAGAGCTTTTATATATATACATATATATATATATATACGTGTATACATATTATATACATATTGTATATATGTATATATATATTCAGCTTTATTAAGGTATAACTGACATATAAAATTGTAAAATATTTAAAGTGTACATCCTAGTGACTTGATCTACATATACATTGTAAAAGGATTCTCCCCCTCTACTTAACACATCCATCACCTCACATATTTGTCTCTATTTCTCTCCCTCTTTCTCTCCCTCCCCCTCTGAGAATATTTAGGGTGTAATTTCTTAGCTAATTTTAGTTATGCAATGCAGTGTAATCAACTACAGTCACTGTGTTTTACATTAGAGCCTCAGACCTTATTCTTCTTATTGTAATGTCTTGAGTATGGGCTGCATTCTATTCACCTATAGCAACTTAGATAGGAAGAAGAGAACACTACATTTATATGTTCGCTAACTCTAACTAAAATCAAGCATTTTTTAAAAAATAATGTATATAGACAACACGCAACAGTAGTATTCGCACCACCTATTTACCAATAGAAATTATAGATAATGTCACATCACACTAGCATTGTTATAGATATCACAAATACTATTTACTCTCATCACTGATAAAATCATGGTAGTTTATAAACTTAATTTATAAATTAATGCATTAATAAAAACACATAATTTACTACGTCATAATTTCATTTTTACATTAATTTGTTAAATGTATTCCAATAAAACTGATTACCCTATGTAATTCTATAAATTTTGATTCATGCACTTAAAAAATACTATTCTAAGAAAGTTACATGTGCTTTGTAAGACTTTCAACAAAGTCCATACCCTCTTCCCTCAAAATAGTTAATAATTTTTGAGAAAAAAAGGAAAAATAAAAAAAATACTGATATTATAGTAAATAATTAATGTGCAATAAATGCCCAAGAATTAAAATGTCTTTAATGTTTTTAAATAAAATGTAAGGTGGTCTGAAATCCAATGTACACTGAAGCTTCCAGGATTTATTTTCAGCTGTTCTTTTCCCCAGTGGTGGGGTTAGGAGGAGTATGAAGAGGGAGAATAGGGTGGGAATTAGTGAATATAAGTCTTTTGGGAAGGGTGACTTCTGAAATAAAATACATTTTATTGTGTTTTTTCATGCAGATTATTTTTTCTGTTCGTGGAGAATTTCTAACCTCTGTTGCATAAAATATAGCTTTGCCTCAGAGTTCTTTCAGTTCTTTTCTTAAACCTAATTTTTAAAGAATACTCATACAAATTTTGAAAGGGCAAATTAAAAATAAAAAAAAAAACGATGTACTTTTTTCCCTTGGCAACTGTAGTTATGTGGTTTGCACCACGGTTCTGATTGCCCATTCATTTATCAAATTTGAACTCTCCTCTCCTCTTAATTTCTTAATCAGAATGCTAAGTACTGGGACACATATGCCTTTCTCAAATAAAACGTTTTGTTTGAGATATTGTACTTTCACAAGCAGTTGAAAAAACAGCGCAGAGAGAACTTGCGTACTTTTTACTTAGTTTCCTCTAATGATATCATTTTGCAAAATGCACAGCATCACAACCAGGATCACGACTGATAGAGGCAAGACCCAGGACATTTGCATCACTACAAGGATCCTTTCTGTTGTCCTTTAACGACAACAGCCACTTTTTCTCTTTCCTTACCCAGCCCCAAAGCCCTGGTAACCAGTTTTTTCTTTAGTTCTATAATTTTGTAACTTCAGTAACATTAAATAAATTGGATTATACAGTATGTAATTTTATGGGGATGGCTTTTGTTTCACTCAGCATAATCCCCTGAGACTCATCTGAATTATATCAATAGTTTGTTCTTTTTGTGCAGTATCCCATGGTATGAATATACCACACATCATTTAGCCATTCCCCTCGAAGAATATCTGTGCATCCAGTTTGAAATATGTTAAATAAAGCTGCTGTAAATATTCATCTACAGGTTTTTAGGTGAACATATGTGGCCATCTTCCTGGGATAAATGCCCCAAAGTGCACTTCTGGGTCACATGGCACCACATGTATATTTAAAAGGAACAAAGCAAAATATAGTCATCCAATTCATTAAAATACTTAAAATGTGAACATTTATACACAATAGGTCTCAGCTTTCTCTTCTATAAAACTAGCATCTTAGACTACAAAACAGCTATTATATCTGTCTATAAACTTTAGAAACCATTTTTACTATATATACTGAAGGTAAATGCATATTCTGTATGTCAGAAATTGCTGTCTTAAGAATATACCTATAATAAATGAGTAATACCTGTTCATCAAATGGGACATACTAGAATGTTTATAGCAGCATCATTGGCCAGGTCCAAAAACAGTGATCACTATTCAAAGTGCTGACAACAATAAAAAAATTAAAAAATAAATTCAAACATTTAAAAATTGAAATCAATAAATAATTTATTCCTATGCACACAATAGATTATCACACACCAATGAGAACAAATAATCTTTATGAATCATTAAGGAAATACATTCTAAATACGATTTGAATGTTAATAAGCCAGGCAGACTAAATATACACACTATAATCCATTTAAATAAACTATAAAAGTATAAAGAGAAGTGACATTTGTTTATATTGTAAGAGATCCCTTGCATGGGAGTGATAGAAAAGAAGCACAAGGGAAGAGGCATTCCTTTTTAATTTCTTGTACTTTTTCTGGAATTTTCCAAAATGTAATTTATAAGTCAACATATTTATATTCCTGCAGTTTATATAGGTCAGGACCTTGGCACAGCTAGTCAACCTTCTGCTTTAATGTCTTTCACTTGAATGAAATCAAGGTGTTGTCTAGGGATCTTGTCACTTTAAGGCTAAGCTGTGAAAAGATACAGTTCTAAACTCGTATGCGTGGTTGTTGGCAGGATTCAGTTCTTCACAAGTTACTGGACTGAGAGATTAAATTCCTTTCTGGCTGTTTGTTGGAGGATGATCTTTGCCATGGTTGCTTAGATGTTGGATATTTTTATGGACCAAATTGTGTCCCTTCAAAATTCATACATTGAAGTCCTGCTGTCCAATGCGATGGTGTTTGCAAATGAGGTCTCTGGAAGTATAATTAAGGTTAAATGAATTCATAAGGGTGGGGCCACAATTCAAAAAGATGATCACATAAGAAGAGACATCAAAAAATTTTCTTGCTTTTTGCACGCACACAGAGACAAAGCCATGTGAAGACCTGGCAAGAAAGCTTCCATCTATGGGCCAGGAAGAGAGTAATCATCAGAAATCAAATTTTCTGGCAACTTGATCGTGGACCTCTGGACTTAAGAAATGTGATAAAATAAATGCTTGCTTTTTTAGCCACTCAGTCTGTGAAATTTTATTATGGCAGCCTGAGGAGACTAATACAGTTGTGGGTATCATGTTGGTGGTGGTTTGGATCTTGTTGTATTCATTTCACAAGTGCTGTTTTCTGTTATGAGAGGCAGTTAAGTTACAAGTGGATTAGTTTGATGCTTTATAGTCAGACTAAAATTGTTAAAGTGGTCTAAAGTATTCTCCACTTCATTAAAATTTAGTTCTATTATTAAGGAATGTTTCTTCTGAGGATGCTACTGACTCTCCTTGTGATCACTGGCTGGTTAAAACTCAGACATTTCCTATATGGTATGACTTCTGGGAATGTTTATGCTTACAGCTCTCTGGTCTGTTTTGTTCAAATACATAGAATCTCATCCTAGGCATGCAAAAACTCAAGGGGACCCCTGTGCAAATCTATGGAATTTCTTTCTACATACAGTTCCCTCCTCTTTGCTTTGCTTCCTCTCGTCTTCCAGCCATCTGAGGCCTCAAACCCTGACCTCTCTCTCCTGAACTTAGAAAATCTGCAAAATTTAGATTACATTCTTCTTTCTACTCCCTCAGTTTGGAAATTGCTTCTGGCAGTGAGCAATGATAATCTTAGTCTACATTTCACCATTTCCCTTTTTTAAGAGATCACAATCCTGTGCTCTGTTGTCCATTTTCTGAGAACAGTTATTTCATACATATTGTCCTGTTCTCTGGTTGCTTAAGTTGAGAAGGCAAAGCTCATTGAAGAGCTAAGGCTTTAAGTTGAAAATCATTGGTAAAAGTCATAAAGTTGCATGTATGACCAACTGAATTTCCTTCACTTAGAGAGGCCTTTTTGTTTGATAGAAGGTGGTCATTAAAATTCTGTCATAGAAAACTTGAAAGAAATAAAGGTACAAGTTATGAGTATATCTATAGGAAGAGTTTTTTGGTTAGGAAGAATTCTTAGGGTATGTGTTCTGAAGTGGAATTTTTAATTAGCAACTAGGTGGACAGTGAAGGTCTTGTGGAAGGTAGGAAGAAATAGAGAGTGGTAAAAGTTGAGGAGTATTTTGATGGACCAGAATGTGATTCTCACTCTAGGTAAGCTAGGAATCCAATATAGTCTTTTGAGGAGAATAGTAATGTGCTCTCACATATTTTAAAAGGAATACTCAGATAGTGTCTAAAAATAGTAAGTGTGGAAATAATACCATTAATAACTAAAATATGGGCTTACTATATGTCAGTTACTAGATGCTTTTCAGCTGTTAGTTCATGTAATACTCACACTATCACTGTCAAATAGATATGCTATCATAACCCCCCACTTTGAAGATGAATAAAACAAGGCACAAAGAGTTTAAATAACTTCCCTAAAGTCTGGTAGCCAATAATTGATAAGCAATCTGGCTTCAGTGCTAAGGTCTTACCAACTATAATCTATTGTTGAGCATATTATATTTTTAGAACACCTTTAGGGTTGTTCTGAGGCATCCCTGAGATAATCTATATAAAAGACTTGGAAGAAAGCTCTGGCACATAGTTCTTCAGAAATGTTAGCTATTATCATTTCCCCTGTGCCATCTCTGATCATTCTTATCTTACACTTTATTATTTAAGTCATACAAAACTTACTTCAGTTACTTTAGTATATATGCTTTCCCTTGTCCTTAGGTCTTTGCAAACATTATTCTACCTTTAACTTCATCTTTAGCTAAGCAAATTTTAATCTTTCTTTGTAAATGTTCTTATGTTCTAAGATATGAAACTCCTAAGCCCATTGAAAAATCACATGAGATCATTCTGTTATGTATCGTCATAGGCCCAGAGATTTTATCATAAAATTTATCACAGCTTTTTTAAAATACTATTTTAATTGTTGGATTCTGAACTAGTGCTAAGTTTCTGCCTGAAACAAAGCAGTACTGACCTGTGCATGTAAGTGACTTTTTAAAATAAAATGTATTTATTGATTTGGGAGAGAGAGAGAGAGATTTGTTGTTCCACTTATTTATGCAGACATTGGTTGCTTCTTGTATGTGCTCTGACTGGAGGTTGAACCCACAACCTTGGCTTATTGGGAGAAGACGTAAAGCGATTGTTTTGCCTCTCCTGTTTGGTCACTTTACCAAGTAAATGCATGTAGAATACAACAGTGGAAGAAATCTGTTTCCACAATCCCACCACCATGATTCTCAATTTATGTATTTGTCAAAAGTGCTTTTATTTAGAAACATGCTTATTTTATAATAGCACTAATAATGCAAATGAATTAGATTGTGTCAGTTGTCTATGACTGCTGAAGCATAATGCCTCAAAATGGTGTGGCTTAAAACAGTACAAATTATCTTACAGCTTGGGAGGTCAGAAATCTGAAATGGGGCCCACTGCACTAAAATCCAAGTGGTATCATGGCTATGCTTTCTCTGGAGTTTCTAAAACAGATTCCAATTCCTGACCTCTTTACCTTTGCAGAGTCCTCTCACAGTCCTTGGCTCATGGCCATCTTACCCCGTCAAACCAGCTTCTTCCTGCCAGTGGCGGCAGTGAGTCAAGTTGCCCTGACAGCACATCACTGGAACTCTGACTTTTCTACCTCTCTCTTTCATTTTTAAGGACCATTGTGGTTACACTAGGTCATCCTGGATAATTGCACATAAATTCTCTATTTTAAGCTTAGTGAATAAGCAAAATGAATACCATCTGCAACTTAGTTCCCTTTTGCCACATAACCTCACGTATTCACAGTTTCTGAGATTTGGAGGTGGACATCTTTAGATATGTTTATTGTTCACACCAAATACAGTAATCATTAAATCCTAAATGAATTATTCATATTAATTCAGTGTACTGATCAATTAATATTTACTATTGATATAATTATATATGTCTAGTTATATGACAGATGATAAAGCAAATTATTTGTTTGATAACCTACCAATTAGTAGTGTTCTACAAGGTAAAAGAAATTAAGGGAGTTCTGATATTGTAGGATTTGTGGCCCAAACAAAACCATTTTCAAAATGTATACGTAAAATAAAATCCATAGCATATTTATAGAGCATTTTTAAAAATATTTCAACATTTTTCTGTTTATTCAGACCTTGAAAATATGTAAAATGCACTAGCAAAAATAAAATGTTACTATCTCATATTATAGACAAGAAAACAGAAACTCGAGTTTAAGGAACTGACAATAATATAAAAAGGTAGGATTTAATCTTCCAGACCTTCCACAAAATTCATTCCGTTAAAAGCTGGGTCTGGTAAATACTTGGCTGGACTTACTGTCAATTTAATCTCTCAGAAGCTAGAGAGAATGCTGAGAGAAATAGCGATTCTGTACTTAAATCCAACCAATAAGAAATAACTGACTGGCAGAGAAGTTGAAATGGCAGAAAATCTGAAAAAGATTATATTTGAATTTATAGAATTTATTATTGTCCAGATTGGTTACTTAACTGTAGTCAAATGTACACCCTCCAAAAGGAAGTAGATATACTTTCGAAATAGAAGAGATTGATATCAACACACAGTTATTGAGGTTTTAGAATTTATAGGGCAATATAGGATTTATTAACAGGAAAAATATTAGTGTTAATAATTGGTTACTTTCTGAAATAAAATTCTGAAGGTATATCCACAAACTATGCTAAGAGAAAATAAAATAATAAGGGTATCTGAAGAGTTTAGTTACTGAAATAAACTATGTAAAAGACAGAATAGAGAACATAATAATCAAAGGTTATTATAACAAATAGACATTAACTTGCAAGCTTGATTTTTAAAGCAAAATTAGCCTAAAATAATCCTTTTGAAAAAGTTTTAAATGGCCATAAAATGATCTTTTAAATTATAAATAATATAAAACAAAAAATATTGAAAATAAAGCCCAGTTTACTTTATGATAATGGTTTATTGCTAATATATAAGCAAAAAAATTTGCATAAATTTTCAGCTTTTTCTGCTCATGTGGATGGTGACCCAGACAACAAAATTTAGAATCAACAGTGGTACAAATGATACAAAGCCTAAGGAAGAAGAGAAGGTTTTAAAAAAGGATATTTTTAGAGGGTGCTTAGTTGTTCTTGAGAAATGCAAATGTCTTGGCCTTGATGACATCCATCCAAGAAAGCCAAGAAAGAAATTGAAGATGAAAACTCTGAATGGTTGTCAGTTTTCTTAGAAATATGAAGAGGACAAAGAGAAGGGCTGGGAGACAGGATAAGATGATGTCACAATATTCATAACAGAAATAAGATGACTTTTTCTAAATTATAGAATATCATGTAGGTTAATATACTAAACATGAATTATTTGATTTGTTTAATATTTAGAAAACTACATTTCACTAAAAGCTAAAACTTTTCCTTTGAATTAGTAGGAGGAAATAAATGTAACTATATTCTCTTTATAAGCAAGCCACTCAAAATAATGCAAAAGTGTGGCGAAGAAGATGGTAAAAAATATACAGTAAGAAATCTGACCAAAATAATATACACCAATATACCAATATGATTATTCCATAAACTAGAATACAGGTCAGAAAGCATTCCATGGGAAAAGTTTTATAAAAAAAATAGATTGTGACACTAAAGATGTATTTATATTCATAGAGTAATTTAAAATATAAAAAATAGCAGAAATTTTCTTATATTAAGTCATTTCATAAAACTACAATGATTAATTCCATATAACACTGGCACTAGAACATGGAAGCAAATAATTAACAAATTTGTGGATGATGAGTTATACCATTTTAGTATACGATAATGTTGCCATTTGAAATCAGTGGAGGTATTGTGGTTTTTCAAAATGTAGTGCTAGAAATATTGGTCATGCTTTTGGAAAAGAAGTACTTGGCCACTTCTCAAATACTACACCAAAATCAAATTCTAGATTTGTTAAAGTGTTAATGTAAAATGAATAAGTGAGTAATATTCATTGTAAAATAAAGTACACATGAATATTTTTACAAACAGGGAAAACAGGGAATATTTTTCTAAAATGACAGTAAAGGCAGAAGCAGTGCTTGTATCTATAGAAACTTAATTTTTAAGTCTTCAATAAGTATTTATTAGTAACCTCATATGTTTCAGGCAATAGCTTCTGAGGATGTAATGACAAACAAAGCAGACATAATCCCAGATTCATTAGTTTCAATGGGCTTCCTGCACTTGAGGAATGAGGGACATGCAAGACAGAGATAGAATAATATTTTAAAGTTTATTATGACTAACATGACCAAACCTGTAAAACTGAAGTCTATTGTTTGTCTTCAAGGTAATTTTATTTTCAAACATGTTAGGAATACATTATTTACAACTCTGTGGTTCTTCGTTTATCTATAACACAGGCATATTGTTTCTGTAAAAAATATACATATATATGTACATATATATATAATTTTACCAAATTGAGTGTCTAGTAACCAGCATATAACAAGGGATTCAAAAACAAGAAGATATAACTAACAATTTTTAATATTCTAGTTCTTATTAATTTTTAAGTATAAAAGGAGTAGTTATTGATTACTTAGAATGCAGTTTTTCAAAGATAAGAGTAGTTAGTATTTATAATAAGTCAATTTTTACATATCTTTATGTATGTGTTAACCAGATATTTACTTTAAAGTATTAGGTCTTCAACCTGCTTTTTCATTTAATGTTTACATGTTCTTTTTAGTTTCTTAATAATTTAACTTTTAATATTAAAATGGTACGATGGCTTGTGTATATAACTTTAAAATAAAAATAACAGACAAAATTCTAAAATTGAACATAGCTCTTTTCCCCTTCTTTTAGCACTATCTCAGATCCTCTATTCCCAGGAATAGCCATTTTTTAATTCTTTCTACTATAACTGGTAGTATTCCCTTTCATATTTCTATGTAACATCATTATACATTCCTAAATTATATTTGTTTTATATATTATTGTTCAACTTCCTATATATTACATAAAGCTCTATCTCTTGAATCTACTGCACACACACAAAGTTTACATTCCTTCACTTTCTTTCCAATTATAACAATGTATTACACGCAGCGAAGCCAGGCAGTGAACTTCGCTTTCTTTAGTTTTAATTTAATTTAATATTTATTTTTCTGGATTCAATGATTCAGTAATTCTTTGTGTAGTCTATACTGTTTTTCAAAAAGGATATTCCTCTAACTCCCTAATAAATAGACTTATTTTTTTAATTGTTGTACAATTACAGTTGTCCCCATTTTTCCCTCATTGCTTTCCCCTGCCTTATCAATGCCCCCTTCCCACATTCAATACTCCCCCTCCTATTGTCCTTGTCCATGGGCCCTTTATACATGTTCCTTGGCTTCATCTTTCCCCTTCTTTCCCCCATTATCCTCCTCCTGTCTCCCCTCTCCCCTCCAGTCACTGTCAGTTTGTTGTCAGTTTGTTGTTTATTTCAATGTCTTTGGTTTTGCTCTCTTGTTTATTTCGTTGGTTAGGTTCCATTTATAGGTGAGATCATATGGTATTTGTCTTTCACTGCCTGGCTTATTTCACTTAGCATAACACTTTCCAGTTCCATCCATGATGTCACAAAGGGTAGGAGTTCCTTCTTCCTTTCTGCTGTGTAGGATCCCATAGTGCGATGAACCACAGTTTTTTGATCCACTTATTTACTGATGGGCATTTAGGCTGTTTCTAGCACTTAGCTATTGTAAATAAAACTGTTATGAATGTTGGGGTGCGTATGTTCTTTTGAATTGGTGTTTCAAGACTCTTAAGGTATAATCGTTGGGCCAAAAGGCAGTTCCATTTTTAGTTTCTTAAGGAAATTTCATACTGTTTTCCACAGTGGCTGTACCAGTCTGCATACCCACCAACAGTGTGCTAGGGTTCTCTTTTCTCCACAACCTCCTCAGCATTTGTTGTTTGTTGATTTGTTTATGATGGCCATTCTGACTGGTGTGAAGTAGTATCTCATTGTGGTTTTAATTTGCATCTGTCTGATGGCTAGTGATGCTGAGCACTCTTTCATATGTCTCTGGGCCCTCTGTATGTCCTCCTTGAAGAAGTGTCTATTCAGGTCATTTGCCAATTTTTTTATTGGATTGTTTATTTTCCTGGTTTGAAGTTGTATGAGTTCTTTATATATTTTGGAGACCAAGCTCTTCTCAGAGGTATCATTGGCAAATATATTTTCCCATACGGTTGGTTTCCTTTTCATTTTGCTGATGTTTTCTTTAGCCCTGCAGAAGCTTTTTAATTTGATGATATTCCATTTGCTTTTTTCTCTCCTTTATATCCCTTTCTCTAGGGGACAAATCAGTGAAAATATTGCTGTGTGGGATATCTAAAATCTCCCTGCTTATGCTCTCCTCTAGGACATTTATGGTGTCATGACTTCTGTTTAAGTCTTTAATCATCTTGAGTTTATTTTTGTGAATGGTGTAAGTTGGCGGTCTAGTTTCTTTGTTTTTGCATGTACTTGTCCAGCTCTCCCAACATCATTTGTTAAAGAGGCTATTTTTACTCCATTTTATGCTGCTGCTCCCTTCTGTTGTATATTCATTGACCATAGAGACATGGGTTTATTTCTGATCTCTCTATCCTGTTCCATTTATCTATGTGTCTGTTCTTATGCCAGTGCCAGGCTGTTTTGATTATCATGGCCTTGTAATATAGTTTGATATCAGGTATTGTGATCTCTCCTACTTTGTTCTTCTTTCTCAAAATTTCTGAAAATATTTGGGGTTGTTTATGGTTCCATATAAATTTTTGAAATGTTTGTTCTATATCTGTGAAATACATCATTGGTATTTTAATAAGGATTGCATTGAATCTATAAATTGCTTTGGGTAGTATGGATATTTTAATGATGTTAATTCTGCCAATCCATGAACACGGTATATGCTTCTAATTATTTGTGTCTTCCTTTATTTCTTTCTTCAATGTTCTGTAGTTTTCTGAGTACATGGCTCACTTCCTTGGTTAAGTTTATTCCTAAGTACTTTGTTTTCTTGTGTTATAGTAAATGGGATTTTTTTCCTAATTTCTGATTCTAATATTTCATTGTTGATGTATAAAAATGCTTTTGATTTCTGAACATTGATTTTGTAACCCACTCTTTTGCCAAATTCACTTATTAGGTCAAGTAGTTTTCTAGTGGAGTCTATAGGTTTTTCTGTGTACACTATCATGTCATCTGCAAATAATGACAGTTTTACTTCTTCCTTTTCAACTTGGATGCCTTTTATATATTTTCCTTCTCTGATTGCTGTGGCTAGAACTTACAATACTATGTTGAATAAAGTTGGGGAAAGCAGACACCCTTGTCTTGTTCCTGATCTTCAGGAGAAAGCTTTTAGTTTTTGCCTGTTGAGTATGATGTTAATTGTAGGTTTCTTGCATGTGGCCCTTATTGTATTGAGGTATGCTTCCTCAATTCTCACTTTACTGAGTGTTTTTATCATAAATGAGTGTTGGATTTTATCAAATGCTTTTTAAGCATCTATTAACATGATCATGTGATTTTTGTCTTTCATTTTGTTTATGTGATGTGATATGTTAATTGATTTGCAAATATTGTACCATCCCTGGATCCCAGGGATGAATCCCATTTGATCATGGTATATATTTTTAATGTATTGATGGATCCATATTGCCAATATTTTGTTGAGGGTTTTAGCATCTATCTTCATCAGCAATATTGATCTGTAGTTTTCTTTCTTCTTTCTTAGTTGTGTCTTTATCTGGTTTTGGAATTAGGATGATGCTGGCCTCATGAAAAGAGTTTGGGAGACTTCTCTCTTCTTGAATTTTTTGTACTGGTTTGAGCAGGATAGGAGTTAGCGCTTCCCTAAATGTTTGGTAAAATTCACCTGTGAAGCCATCCAGTCTAGGGCTTTTGTGTGCCTGGAGTTTTTTGATTATTGCTCAATTTCACTAGCTGTTAACAGTCTGTTCAGGCTTTATGATTTTTCTTGATTCACTTTTGGGAAACTTTATTTTCTAGAAATGTGTCCATTTTGCCCAAGTTTCCAAATTTCTTGGCATATAGTTGTTCATAGTAATTTCTTACAATCCTTTGTATTTCTGTGGTATCAGTTGTAATTTCTACTCTTTCATTTATGATTTTATTTATTTGGGCCCTCTATTTTTTTCATGATGAGTCTGGTTAAAGGCTTGTTGATTTTGTTTATCTTTTCCAAGAACCAGCTTCTGGATTTATTGATCTTTTGAATTGTTCTTTTAGTCTCTATATCATTCAGTTCTGATCTGATCTTGATTATTTTCTTCCTTCTACTCCCTCTGGGCTTTGTTTGTTGTATTTATTAAGAAAACAGTAAATCACATTTAGCTGTAAGGAACAATACAGACAGAGAGATCTCATTTATGGCTTGCAAATCTCTAATCAATAATATATTGACCTGGATATAATTCATCCACCTTATTCAGATTTTCCCTGATATTATTGTACTCATTTGTGTGTATATATATGTGAGTATGATTTCCTCTAGACTTTTATCACATGTGTGGGTTCCTAGTCCATTACCGTAGTTAAGATGATTAACAATTCCAATACCCCAGGCATCCCTTGCATTGACATTTTATAACTATGCTTATTTCTCAACTTTTATGCCTACCTCTACTGTTCTCTGCTCTAACCCTTGGTAACTACTAATCTATTCCCCATTCTTATATTTTTATTTCAAAAATTTTATATAAATGGAATCATATAGTATGCTATCACTTTAATTTAGCTTTTTTTTCCATTCAGCTTAATTTCCTGTAGATTCACCAAACTGTGTACATCAATAATATGTCCTTGTTTATTATTGAGTAGTATTTTATGGTATATAGGCACATTACTTGTTTAACCATTTACTTGTTGATGGACATCAGGACTGATTTTACTTCTTGGCTTTGCAAATAAAGCTGCTATGTATATTAATGTACATGTTTTTGTGTGAATATTTTTATTTACTTGGATAAACTGGGAAAGTTAAGTTGTATAGTAGTTGTATGTTTGGTGTTTTAACAAACTACCAAGCTGTTTTCCAGAATAGCTGTACCAATTTATATACCCATCAGTAATGTAGAGTGATCCCATTTCTCTGCATTCTTACCACCATTTTGTGATATTATTATTTTCTGTTTTAGCTACTCTGATAGATGTGTAGTGACATATTATTGTGGCACATTTTTAAAAAAATACTTTTTGTTGTTTTCTTTGAAAATAAAATTGTTTAGATTCATGTGTTTAATTTCCACTATTTTTTTCACTAACATCCTCAAAATTTTATGTTTTCAAATATACCAGATAACTTATTAATATGTGTTTTTTAAAAAAAAAATAAAGATTGCCTGTGGAGAACTTAATATCTCTGCTGTTGATTATTTGTTTTCTAGTCCTGTGCATGGCTGACATCCTGTATTTCACTTGCTTACATCTTCAGAAACATGAGTAAGCCTTAAGATATACTACGAGTTTTAGGTAATTATGATGTGTCAATCCAGGTTCATTAATTATAACAGATGTATAATTCATAGGTGAATGTTGATAAATGGGAAGGCTATGAATGTGTGGGGGCAGGGAACATAAGGAAAATCTTTGCACCTTCTTCAATTTTGCTATGGACCTGAAACTGTTCTAAATACATAAAGCATTTTTTAGAAACAAAAATGCAAAAAGAAAATCACATTAAATGCATTGCAAAATTAAAAACAAAACTTTCAAAATTTCTCCTGAGTCAAAGAGTGAATAAATTAGGACACTAAAAGCGCTGTGCCAATGATGTTGGGTATAGCCAGAGTTGTTCAAAAGAAAATGCATTGCTTTCCTACACTCTTTTTAAAATAAGAAATAATATTTTAAGTGAAATAGCATTTAATTAGAAAAGTTAGAGTTAGTCATGATACTGAAAATCCAAACAATAAAAAAAAAGAGACAATCTAGGAGAGTGTTAAAATAGGACACTAAAGTACCTACCTACCAGCCAAAAGACATTGGGAAAGATACTTTACCTCAGTTTCTCCTTTTCTTTTTTTTTTTAAAGATTATATTTATGTATTTTTAGAGAGAGGGGAGGAGAGGGAGAAAAACATCGATGTGTGAGAGATACATCCATTGGCTGCCTCTCATGTGCCCCCAACTGGGGACCTGGGCTGCAACCCAGGCATGTGCCCTGAGTGGGAATGGAACTGGCAAAGCTTTTGGTTCTCAGGCTGGCACTCAATCCACTGAGTCACACCATCCAGGGCTCAGTTTCTCCTTTTCAAAATGGAATAATAATAGTATCTTCTTCATAGAACCAATATTATAATTAAATGTGTTAGTACTGTTAAAACACTTAGAAAATTGGCTCATAGAGCCAGTGTTATGCAAGGACTATGTAATGCTATGTAAGTGATTAATAAAAATAAAAAATGACTTAAAGTGAATTTAATTAAGTGGGAAAGAAACTGAAATGCACAGAGTAGACTGGATCAATAAAACCAAATGCTGGAATTTGATAGATCAATAAACATTTGGGAAAATAATATCAAAGAAAGAAAAACAACATTAGAAATAAGGAGGCTGACATAACCTTGTGATACTGAAAGAATAAGACAAGGGATTCCTGTAGATACGTTTGCAGCTCAACAAACATTTGGAGGATTCCCTCATAGTTGAATTTTGAAACAAAACAGAATCACAGAACTAATTATTAGAGCAGTATTGGGTAGTACTGTAGCTGTCTTGTAAAACTGTAGGATGACTGAGTGAAATTTAAATTTTTCTATGCAACTCCATAAAGAAGAACTAATACCTAAGGAAGACATCATAGAAAATCTTGTTGTGTTTAATATATCTTGAGTGGTTTATTTCCTTATCACCAAACATGAAAACTATTTATTAGAGATGTTTAGGAAACAGGCAATTTGATAAGCAACTGATTTTTAAGATAACTTCCAGATCTGAGATTAATATCCCATGATGTATTTTCTTAATTATATTCTTTTTATTACACCAGGTTAATCTATTTTGGATACTACTCCAATAATAAACAGGATATTTGTAATGTTTGACAAATTTGCATAGTGCCATTAAGGACATCTAAACTCTATAAAATATTCTTGCCTATGTTGCCAGACTATAATGACATCCTGTACATTCTTTACCTGTGGAAAAATATCCTATGTAGAAATTGGAATAGTTATAGAACTCAGGAGTCAATACAAATATGAATATTATAAATGATGGAGAAAGAAGGGGCTTTTTGAGGTCAAGATAATGGTATATGAGGCACTCTCTGTAGCTGAAGTACAAAACACTAGTACATCCTGAAAATCTGGGTAGAGGAGTCCTTTGCTTTTATTCAGTCCCTAAGAGAAATTATTTGTATGAGGGCAACAGAGGCTTCCTCACATCACTCCCCACTTTCCTGTGTCTGCATACACAGGATTCTTTTCTAGAACTTGAAGTATATACTTGATTGAAAATTCCTGATGAGTGTATCCATATCAGACACTCAAGTTGTTCAGAGCTGTGATATCAGTTCCATATGTTCTGTAGCAAGTTTCCCTTTGCATATCTGATGACCCTGAACATGCCATGGAACAAAGCTAGAATCTCTCCTAAAATGCAAAATTATTTATGTCTACATCATAAAATATGTGATTGAGTGGTAAGGGTTTTTTTGATAAGGATGTGAGTTGATTTCAATGTATGCACTATAGAGATAAATTGGGTGGAAAAGATCATTGTAGCTGAAGAAATAAAAAAAAAATCAATTCCTGTGATATAATCCACATGGCACAGCATAAAAAGAGCCCCTTGTTGATGTTCACACATAATGAACAAAAGTAATGCTTGGGATATGGACCTCCAAAATTTATTTATAAAGACACACTAATCTGGAAAATTTATGACTATTAAGACAAGAACCATTGCTCTGTGATGATAGTAGAGAGTGAAATGATGAAAGTATGCCATGAAATTACACAGGGGAAAACAAGACTAAAAAACATAAGCTTGAAATTTCCCTAGTTCAAGCAGAAGGTATAGAATAAATATAGTAATAGAGACAATAAAATTGTGAGAGTCCTATTAAAGGGTAGAAAAATACTGGTATTTGGAAAGGGAAGGAAAGGAAGAAAGGAAAAAAAAGAAAGAAAAAAGAAAGGGAAAAAGAAAAAAAGACGGAAAGAGGGAAAGAAATGGAGGAAGGGAGGGAGGGAGGGAGGGAGAAAGGCAGGAAGGGAGAGAGAAAGAGGTGGGGTGGAGAAGGTCTTATAATTAAATAATTATTTTGTGTCACACACTGATTTAAAAAAAGAGAAAATTCAAGATGGAAATTAGCAGCAATGTCAAATGACTCAGAAAAGTCTAATAAGAAAAGAAATGAAAGGGCCCTTTTGCTTTGGTATGTAAGAAGTGGTTGCTATTCGTAATGAGATTTTCCTCTACCAACACTTATGCTAGATGTTATTTTATGTACTGCCATCTTGCTCTTGAGAGACTCATTTTTGTTGGGAAGTTGGGTCTATAAACAGAAATGACTTTTGTGGTAAGTAAATTTAATAGTACAGAGAAGGAACTCTGGAACTTTGGACACAGAAAATTAGGAGCCTATTTCTCACTGTTTAGAAAAATTTATAAGCATACTTTATTTGTCCTTTCTCTTAGGTTCCTCATTCATAATAAACACTGTTTGTGCCTATTTTGGTCACATAAATACATTTGTCATTTGTCCTTTCATTTCCATGCTGATCTGTCATCGCTTCTTACCTGTTTCACAGCAGTGATCTCCAAAACAGTATTTTTACTTTAATTTTACTACATTTTAATCAAAATTCTAAGAACCACCAGAATTATCATTCCCAAATAAACCTGAATGTATAGTACCCTTACCTTAATTAAAACCCTTCAATGGTTCACCATAGATTTCAAACTAATTACTGTAACACACAAAGCCCTTAATTATGTGGTCTTGCTCCATAAAATCATGTAAATCTGAGAAGCTCTTTATTATAACACTTGTATACTCTTAATTTCTGTACATTTTGTCTTTTCTCTAGTTAGTTAGCTGCCTCTCAGTCCTGTTTCCTTATGATTTAAAACAATGCCTGGCATATATAACACATAGTTTTGATGCATCACATATATAGGTATGCAAAATCCTATAAGCATATTTATTTTTTGTCTATCTGGTAATACATTATTAAATAAAATTATAAAATTAATTATAATTTTGAACACTGATTGAAACTGAACACTGAATAATTTTGAACAGTGAATGAACACCGAAAAAATCATGTTTTATAAATTTCCTATTGTACACTTTTGCATTGCCTATATCTCTTTATACAATTTTGAATTATATGCCTTACTTATTCTTTACTAAATACTTGCAGCAGAGAAAAAAAAAAAAGCAAGGCATCATCCCTCTTAAATTGCATTCCTCCTGGAACATAGGCTTTAAAAACACGCACTTTTATCCCGATTCTAGTCAGTGGTTTCATTTAGCTGAAGCCTCCCAAAGGACTGTGCTATGCAACTCTGTCCCTGGTGAGAATTTGGAACTGCAATAGCAGCTCCAAAAAAGGAAAAGGCACTTCCTCACATCTTTCTATCCGCCATACCACAGCTCCAAACAATTAAGGGACAGAGCAGCTCTGAATGGTTTAGCCTAGAATGTACAGACACAGCTCTCTCTCTATCCTTTGTAAAGTCATGTTGTTCTTTCAGGATTCTAGGTAGATAGTTTGAAAGGGAAATGATCACACCCAGTCCCATCTGATTCCTTCTTCCCCATTCATAGAAGGAATACTTAATCCCCTTATTTTCTTATATCTATAGTTATTCAGTCAGAAATAAATTATACAAAATGAAAGATGTGGTTTTCATTGATTGTATCAGTAGCTGCAAACCCAAGAAAAGCAACTTTATTAGGTCTCATAACTTTTCCAGTTAACTTTCTTAGACAGATTCCTCATAACAGGATTTGATATATTACCAAGAACATTAGTGATTTCTGGGTACAACCACATGAATTCTTATAAAATTTTTTCTTCTAAAGCCCTTTCCACATATCTAGCTTTATGCATCTCCTTCATCAGGCTGTTCCTGAATACCTTTTTACAGTAAACCAATAATCTAGCACACTGGAGCTATTATTAACATCAGAAGTTAAAACTTGGGGACACAGAAAACAAATTATTCAACTACCAAGGATCCTGCGGTACTTGAAATATCAATTGATTTAACTGCAGAATCAAAATTACAGCATCATGACTTCAGCAGCTAACCCATTACACAAGCAACCTGTCTATGTGTGGCTGAGCTTGCATTTTGGAGAGAAGAACATCAGTGGGGGCTCCATGTGAATAAAGTTTCAAATTGGACCATGATATCAATGTGTACATACTGAGGAATACCCTTTCAAGTCTCAATATATTAAAATATAACACCTCCCCTGGAATGCTTAATTTCCAAAAGCAGTAATATATGTTTAAACAGTCCTTTACCTCTAGTCCAATTACTCTGCCAGGTTACATAAATCTTATAGCCAGCTTCCAATCCGTGGAACTACTGTCCTACCCTGTGAGTTAAGAAACAGGGTATAGACTTCAAGTGTTGCCTCTTCCTTCGTCTGGGAAGATTTGGGCTTCATCAAATTATAGAAGCCCCAGGGGGAATCAAGATGGCAGAGGAGTGACTGGAAGTCACATTGACCTCCTCCCAGGACAAATCTGGAATTACAACTAAATTGCAGAGAAATCACCTGGAACAAACAACTGAACAACAGCGAGAGAGGAGCCTTATAACCTCGGAGAAACAGAGATCAGCTTTAGCACAACCTAACTGGTAAGGAGTGCGGTAGAGACTCAAGAATGCGGGAGGGGCGCCCGCAGGCAGCAGCACCAGAAGGATATTAAAAGGACCAGTTGGATCCCCCTGAGAAGAGTGAGTTCTAAACCAAAGGTGGGGATCTCCAGCCTACAGCACCAGAGCCCAAAAAGTACACAAAAAACAGCCAGCTGCAAAAAGCAGCAGGGTTGCTCTCTGCCAGAGATAGGTGACTGGAGACGCGGAGAGCCATTTAAAGGGCCAACACATAAATTTTTATTTGCAGCCACTTACCCTGGTCTCCAGCAAGGCAGGGGCAGAGTGGGCTAGAGACGCCTGAGGAGAGACTGGGGAAGGAGGCTTTGGGGAGAGAATGGAGAGAGTAGCCAGCGGGATCTCGGTGCTGACTCATCCCCCATGAGGCAGCAACCATCTTGCTCAGGCAGAGACCACTCCCCTTGAGTGGCAGCAGATCAGAGGACCCAATAGCCCCGCCTCAAGGGGTGACTCCGCCCTGCCCCGAGCTGTCTAAGGTACCTTGCTGAGTGCAGAATGACTAGATTAACAGCTGAAGGAGACAGCCACAAACAGTAGATTACTGGAAGTCTCTAACAGACTGACTAAGGTCATACAGGGACGACATCTGATATAACAAGAGGCAGATCCAGAAAGTAAAAACAGGAGTCTTCTACCATAGAAGATCACACCACAAAGTCAGGAAATCGAGACAGATCAACTTAAGAAGCAGAAGCAAAAAAGAAGAGTCTCACAAATAATGGGAAGACAAAGAAATGCCTCTGACTCGAAGAGAAATGAGGAATCCCCAGAAAGAGAACTAAATGAAATAGAAGCAAGTAAACTATCACATATTGAATTCAAAACTATAGTTCTAAGGAAGCTCAATGAGTTCAGTGAGCTGAGAGAGAATTACAAAAAAACTACAGGGAAACTATGAGGAACTTACTGCAAACTACAACAGCATGAAAAAGGACATAGAAACCATCAATAAGAAACAAAAGGAAATGATGAATATGATTTTCGAACTGAAGAACACAGTCGAAGGAATCAAAAGTAGGCTAGATGAAACCAAGGATCAAATCAGCGAGCTGGAGGATAAGGTAGAAAAAAGCTCCCAGAAAGAGCAAGAAAATGAAAAAAAGACTCAAAAAGCATGAAGAGGCATTGAGGGAAATGCAGGACAACCTGAAATGTAATAATACCTATATAATAGGGATACCAGAAGGAGATGAAGTTGAGGAAGGGATAGAGAACCTGTTTGAAAAGTCATGATGGAAAACTTCCCTAACTGGAGGAGAGAAAAAGTCACACAAGTCCAGGAAGCACAGAGGGTCCCATTCAAGAGGAACACAATGAGGCCCACTCCAACACCCATCATTATTAAAATGGCAAATATCAAAGACAAACAGAGAATCCTAAAGGCAGAAAGGGAAGAAGAGGTAGTAACATATAAGGGAGCCCCAATACAGCTAGTAGCTGACTTCTCAGCAGAAACACTACAAGGCAGAAGGGAATGGCAAGAAATATTCCAAGTCATGAAAAGCAAAGACCTGCAACCAGGACTGCTCTACCCAGCAAGGCTCTCAGTTCAAATGGAAGGTGAAATAAGGAGTTTCCCAGACAAAAGAAGACTAAAAGAATATACCTCCACCAAACCAGCACTGCAAAATATGCTAGACGGACTGCTTTAAGATGAAGAAAAAGAGTCTATGAATACCCAGTTCCTTTCACAGTTGCCAATACTTGATATTACCAATATTTTTTAATACATATTGATCTGATTGTGACACTGGTGTGTTATTTTAATTGTTTCTTCATTATTTGTTGAAACTAAACCTGTTTTTGTATATTCCTTGCCTATTTCTATTATTTCTTAAAAGCTTTAAAATACTTTTTGGTATTCTTTATCCATTTATCAATTAAAGGTTTGTAGAATTCTTTTTCCCTAAACAACAACAATTATTAACTCTTTTTTAGATGTGTTGCAAATACTTTCCCATTCTATTACTTGTCATTTAACTTTTTTAATATGTATATTACTATATAGACTTAAATGTTTAATATAGTCATATTGTCAATATTTTACTTCATAGCTTCTGGATTTGAATATTTTACTTCAGGGTAAGAAAAATATTAGTTTGTATTTTCTCCTAAAACTCCTTAGGTTCCACATACTGATTTTTAACTCACCTGAATATTTCTTGTATAATGTGTGAAATAAGGTTCTATATCTGTTTTATTTCAAGTAATAGTGGTCTATGCACCTTATTGGTTGAATAAGCCTTATTTTCCCCATTGATTTGAAATATCAATTTAATCATATAGTATATTGTTAGATATATATTTTTGTTCCTAGAATGCTCATTATATTTCATTGATCTACTTGATTATTTCTGTGCTGGTGTCATGTTGTTTTAATTGTTGAGACTTTATAATGGTTTTACATTTTTTAATGTTTTATAATTGACTTTGACATTAAAAAATATATAAAATCAACCTGCATTTAAAAAAGAAAGAAAGAAAGAAAGAAAGAAAGAAAGAAAGAAAGAAAGAAAGGAAGGAAAGAAAGAAGGATGGGACTCTTACTTTTTTGCAACAACATGGATGGAACTGGAAAATATTATGCTAAGTGAAATAAGCAAGTTGGTGAAAGACAAATACTGTATGATCTCATCTACAAGTGGAATCTATTCAACAAAATAAACTAATGAACAAAATAAACAAAATAAAGGTATGGAAATATCGAGCAGACTAAAGTGACCAGAGGGGATGGGGAAAGAGGACAATGGTGGAAAGAAGGGGAAGGGACTAGACAAATAGCATGCATGAATGACCCATGGACATGGACAACAGAGTGGGAAATGACTGTGTGAGCAGGGGGTGGGGGTGGAATGGGTGGACGGGGGTAAAGGGGTAAAAATTGAGACACCTGTAATATAATAAACATGATTTAAAAATTAAAAACATATATAGAAGCCCCTAAAAATTTTTCTTCTTCTAAATATTTTAAAGATTAAGAAATAAAACCATAATTCAAATGCACACAATTAATTAAATAATAAATTTAAAATATACAATGTACATAATGTTCAAACCAGTATAAAAAAATATGGCAATTTCTCAAAAAATTAAAAATAGAACTACTAGGTGATCCAGCAATCCCATTTCTTAATATACATATCCATAAAATTTTAAAGCAGGGTCTTGAAGAAATATTTGCATACCATTTTCATAGTAGCATTATTCACCAATAGCCAAGAGGAGAAGCAAACCAAATGTCCATCACCAAATGGAACGAAATGATAAATGAAATGTAGTATAAAAGGTTTGTCCAAAAAAAGTCCAGCCATTGTTAATATAATGAGAATGGTTTGTATGAAATTGATGTAACCTGGCAGCCAATGAGAGTGGACTGGAATGTGTATGCATGAACAATAATGACTTCACTGTACTAGTCTGTGGGGGCAGTAGATGCTGTTGAGTGAGCATGTGTACTGTGTGGACATCATATTCAAAATGACTGAGCAAGTAGAGCAATGAATCTGCATCATCAAATTTTGCGTTAAGCTTGAACATTTCCTCCATAGAAACCATTCAGATGATTCAGAAGGCTTTTAGGGACAATGTGATGAGTGCAGCACAAATAAAAATGTGGCACAAAAGCATCAAAGATGGATGAGAATCTGTTGAAAGTGATCCACATTCTGGAAATCCTACAACAAGCAGAACACTTGAAAATGTTGAACATGTATGGGCTGCAATCAACAAAGATCAGCGACTGACAGTGAAAAAACTACAAGCTGATCTGGGGATTCAAAAAATACTGTGCCCAAGATTTTGATGCAAAATCATGGCATGAAATGTGTTATGGTAAAATTCATTCCATGGTTTCTGTTGCCAGAGCAGAGGGAGCATTCTACTGCAGTTGTGAATACTTGATTCAAACCGCTACCAATGGACTAGATTTCCTTCAGGGGTCATAACCAGAGATGAATGATGGGTCTATAGCAATGAACTGGAAACAAAGGCCCAGTCCTCCCAATGGAAGTCACCTGGATTTCACACACAAAGAAGGTGTGGCAAAATTGTAGTAAGATCAAGATCATGTTAACTGTGTTTTTTGATTGGGAAGATGTTGTTTATCAAGAATACATCCCTCCAGGCCTAGCAACTAATAAGGAGTACGACTCAAATATGTTCTTCATCAGCTGAGAGATGCAACATGACAAAAAGAGCCACAGCTATAGGCAGCTGGTGATTGACAGTTTCATCACAACAACACACCTGCTCATGTACCACATCTGGTGTAGAGATTTTTGGCAAAACATCAAATGATCCAGGTGACTCAGTTCCCCCTAAAGCCCAAATTTGGCACCCTGTGACTTTTAGATTTTCCCAAAACTAAAATCACCTATGAAAGGGAAGAGATTTCAGACTCTTGATGAGATTCATGAAAAGATGATGGGGCAGCTGATGGTGATTTGGAGAACTGTGTGTGGTCTCAAGGTGCCTAGTTTGAAGGGAACTGGGGTGGCATTGTCCTATGTACAATGTTTCTTGTATCTTCTGTAAATGTCTCCATTTTTCATATCATATGGCTAGGTTGAATACATTCTGGATATATTATTCAGCTGTAAAAGGGAAGGAAATCCAGTCATATGTTATAATATGGATGAATCTTGAGAACATTATTCTGTTAAATAAAGTAATCACAGAAAGACAGATTCATAGAAACAGAATCTAGAATGGTAGTCACCAGGGGCTTAGGAAAAGGAGGAAATGAGTTGTTTTTTAATGGGCATAGAGCTTTTAGCTTTGCAAGATATAAAAGTTCTCGTGATCTGATATGCAGTGATGTGAATATTAACACTACTGAACTGTACACTTAACAGTTAAAAATGTTATGTACTTTTTATTGTAGTTAAAAATTAAAAAATATATATCAATATATAAAACAATATAGTTCACAAATTATAAAATATTAGAATTGAATGGGATCTCAAGTATCATTAACCCAACATTTGTCATTATTATAGATGACTAACACAGAGGAGTTAATGTGCTTTGCAGAAAAGCACATGGCTCTTTAGTGGATAAATTAGGTAGCAAAATCAGATAACTTGCATTAGTATAGAGCTTTATAACTAATATAACCATTACTTTTGGGGGATATTCTTTAAAATTAACACCAAACAGCACTGCTGATGTGGCTCAGAGGATTGAGTACCAGCCTGCAAACTGAAAGGTCGCCAGGTGGAGGCCCGGTCAGGGCACGTTCCTGGGTTGCCGGCCAGGTCCCTGGTTGGGGTGTGCAGGAGGCAACATCTCTTATACATGCATGTTTCTCTATCTATCTCCTTCCCTCCCTCTTGCTCTAAAAATAAATGAATAAAATATTTAAATTAACACCAAACAAGCAGTATGTAGGTTTTTATTTTAGTTTTTTTTTTTCCTGGTATAATAACTGTAATATATTCTACTTAATTCTTTATATCTCTTATGTGAAAATATTTCTAAAATCTCTCTACTCACTTTTCTATCCTTCTCATGTAAGATGAAAAGCATATGGGAAAAGAGTTTTCCCATAACAATTTTGCAGAAAGATTCATTGCTCTTTTGGACATATGTTTGTTCTGAGTTAATCTTTTCTTTTCTTTTAGCATAATTCATAAGAAAATGAGCTTCACTGTGTCAGGTGTTCGCCTAGTGAAGCTTATTTCCCACTTTTCTCCCTAACTGTAGCTGAGATCATTGAGCACCAGCAATTTATTTTTGGAATATCTTAAAATTTTTATCCTTTTTTTTACAGGTTACCTAGACCACTTTTGATTAAGAAAACTGTACGCAAACGCCATAAGCAGAACTCAAGGTGGTGGAACATATTAATTTTCTGGAGTCCTGCTTTGCAAGGTGTCAGGATGCACTGCTCAGGGTCTCTGGTCCCATTCACTGGAATCTAACCCGGCACTTTTTATTCCACAAGTCACTTTTCCCATATTTCTTTATAATTTCTTCAGCATTCTTACAGAATTTTTTTTATAGTCCTTAGAGTATTCTTCAAATAGGTCAGTCTAAAGGGGTCATTCATCAGTGCTATTAGGGACAGGATTACTTGATCGTGTTTGATTGTGGCTTCCAGTTTTCATTACTAGTTACTGGCGGACAGATCTGCCCTTTTTCGTCATTGTTAGGGTGATAGAGCTTTCTTTTGAACGTGATCATTCCTAGTTTGACTAGGTACTGTGCTGGAAAGTTTATTTGGATTCGTAAGCTCCCTTTATCATATGAAGGGTTGTTAGGTACAATAAACTGCTGGCAAGTCAATACATTAGCTTCCCCACCCTGGATGTTAAGGAAGTTTTTCATTCCACATTTGCGGGTTTCTTCAGGCTTCTTCATGTGTCTCTTGTTGGCCGCCATCTTGGATCTCAGCACCAGCAATGGTTAATTTGTGCTGTAGGGAATAGAAAACGGGTAAAAATATCATCTTCATTAAAAAAGGTATCAGAGTGAATAATAAAAAGTAAGAGTACTTTAGGATAGATTGCATTTGGATTCACAACAGCTGCTATTATTAACAAGTTCTTCACCCAAAGCTTAATCAAGAGGTTAAGTAAAATCCTAGGATTTTATAATGTATTTCTAAGATCTATAAAATAGATTTAATTGCAGAATTACATACAATTATCATTCATTTTTGCTCCATTTTGACTACTAAATTGATTTCTCTTCTATTCAGTTAGCTGGTCAAGTCATAAATAAGAAGCATTGTAGACCCCAGGAAGTAGGGAATGTAAAGAATAGATAAAGCATAAATATGGCATTAGCATTTCTTCTTGCTTTGAATTCCAAAGGCCTTTTTAAATACATTTCTCAATGAAATGTTGTACATGCTGTTAAGGTATTTTTTCTTAATGAGAATTTCCCCTTTCTTTCCTTCTTCCTCTCGTCTCTTCTCCATCCTTCTTTATTTCCTTCTTCTCTTCTTTTTCCTTCTCTTCCCTTTTCTTCTTACTAACAGAATGATGAGGCAGCATTGAAATACGGAGCTAACTAGAAGGTTTTCTTTTTGAGGGGGGAGCCCTGGAAAACCTGCACACATTGCTAGAAATCCCTACACATAGAATTAATGCCAGATTTAGATGGAGACAGTGTATTTAGGCTAGTCTCAAAGAGCCAAAGAAAGCAGAAAGATATTACTACTAAACATGGGTTTTAAGAAGCTAGTACCTATGAAAAGTAGCTCGGACCCATAGGAAATACTAGAAGTTTTATAATTAAATATAATTAAAATTTAACTGTGATTTTTGAAAAATATACTTACAGAATTATGGTTTTGGTTGCATATTTTAATTAGAAATATGATGTATTTTAACAAAAAAAGGAATTCCACAAAGTTATATGAGTTCTGTCCAGAGGGTATCCAGTCATGTAATAAGAAAAATAGAGACAGTTACTGAAGAAGATACAAGAGACATTATATAGGACAATGATGCCTCAGTCTTGAAAGTAGGCATGTTGGGACCTCACACAGTTCTCGCAATCACCATCAGCTGCCTTATCATATTCTCCTGAATCTCATTGATGGTCTGAAATCTCTTCCCTTTCAGAGGTAATTTTAGTTTTGGGAAAAGCCAGAAGTTGCAGGGTGCCACATCTGGGCTGAAAGGAGGCTGAGTCACCTGGGTGATTTGATGTTTCACCAGAAAACTCTGCAAGAGACATGATGCATAAGTGACCATGTCATTGTGATGAAGCTGCCAGTCACCAATTGCCCGTAGCTTTGGCCTTCTGAAGTATCTGAATGGTTTCCACAGAGACATTTTTAAGCTTAATGCAAAAGTTGGTGCAGATTTGTCATTCTACTTGCTCAGTCATTTTGGATGCAAGGGCCACACAGTACACATGTTCACTCAATGGTGTCTACCACTCCCACTGACTAGTATGGTGAAGTTGTCATTGTTCATGCATGAACATTCTTGTCCACTCTCCTTGGCTGCCAGTTTACATCAGTGAGAATGGTTGGGGTAGTAGTAGTTGAATCCAGGTAAAAGTAAGTGCTATAGCAGGCAGAAAAGATAATCAATCACAAAATAATAAAACTGTAAATTTTTTTGTTGACAGACTCCAAAATCTTTGGTCACTTTTTTTTTTTGCTATATCCAAACAAAAATGATCTCAGACTCTATCTGTCCTGACTGCTTTGCTCCTCTACATTTTTTTAATCTTCTACATTTATCTTCTACATTTACATCTAAAGTGTTACATAATTTACAAATGTAAGATTTTATGGCTCGCAATGACCATAACAAGTAACCAGACACAGAAACCTTCTAACTGTATGTCTCTATCTTTATAAATCAGCCTTGCACCATGGTTTGAAAAAATATATTTTATTCCATAGTTGCTCTCTTTCTTTAATCAAGTTCAGAGTCCCAATCCATGGTCACTCATGTACCATTAGTGGGAAAATGTATTTTCACAATACAATACTGTTTTCTTAAATTTTTTCAATTACAGTTTACATTCAATGATATTTTGTATTAGATTCAGGTGTACAGTATAATGGCTGGACAATCATATGCTTTAAAAAATGTTCCCCCTGATATTTTCAGTAACCGACTAGAATCATATGTAGTTATTACATTATTGACTGTATTTCTTGTGCTGTACTTTATATCCCCATGACTATTTTGTATCAACCAATCTGTACTCCTCAATCCCTTCACCTTTTCACCCATTCTCCCCACCCTCATCCCCCAGCAACCATGTCTATTTCCTGTATCTATGAGTCTGCCTCTGTTTTGTTTATTCATTTATATTGTTCTTTAGATTCTTTTGTATGTTCAATGATTCCATAATAAATATTATATGAAGAATTGATAAAGGCATATATAAATGTTGAATAATTAGAGAGAATGATCAGATAGAGTTTTCATTAAAGGATGTGTCTCAAACTCTGTCCTCAATAAAGTTAACATTATGTCTCCAGTATGGTCTCTGGGAAGAGAATTATTACTTAGAATCCTTTCCCAGTGGATATCTTCTTAACTCTAACAGTATGTTTGTCCACTACAGACTCTTATTCTTAAAACGGTATCAGAATACACTTTGCTTTTTCAAATGTTGACAGTGCAATCGTGTCTAGAGCCAGACCATTATCTCCACACTATCATATTTCCAGTCTGAAAAGTCCTGAAGAAATTTAATCGATTAAAAATATTAACAACAAAGTACTAAAAACTTGAAAATTGTTATAACTTTTGAATATCTATGACAGAAATAAACATACTAAGAATACAGTTTTGTGAAACTTCTCAGAAAAATATATTGCTTTTGGCAATGTAAGTAAGCAATTATCTTGCAAAATATTACTTTATAGTGATGTTTAAAAGGGTTCTATTAGTAGAACTCTTTTATAAGTGGCTAATTGTAGTTCTGGATGGACAGTTTAGTATTTTAAATGGCGGGTAAGCTAGTTTATTAAACCAATTACACCCACAGTCATTTTTTAAATGTACAATTTTACTCTAGTAAGTTATTTAAAGAATATAAAATGCTTGGAAACAACAAATACATATACAAATTCTAATAAAGCAAGATTTCTATGGACCCCATGTCTTTCATACATACCTCCTGCTAAAAAAATGAGATGTTTACCCCCTTTTTTTTCCTCCTTGACAATTTACTTAAATATACAGTGATTTCTTAATCTCTACCACAGTTTCTGGGAACTGTGAATTCTGGGAATTCTGAAATCTTCTGGGAACTAATATATTCCTTTTCTTCTGGCAGGTACTCAATATAGATATATTATTTTAAATTGAAAAAAATAAAATTACCTACACACTCACTCATAGTAGGAATATTTTACATAAATTTACTTCACTTTAAATAGGACACTAAGCAGCCCAAGTGTCCCTCAGTTGATGAGTAGATAGAGCCACTATGGGACACTTACAAATGGAATGCTACCCAGCCATAAAAAAAGAAGAGTATTTTACCCTTTGCAACAGCATGGATGGACCTGAAGAACATTAGACTAAGTGAATAAGCCAGTCCGAGAAAGACAAATACCATATGATTTCACTCACATGTGGAAACTAAAGAACAAACTAAACTAACAAGCAGAATAGAGACAGACTCATAGGTAGAGAGCAGAATGACAACAAAGGAAAGGAAGGGTAGGGGGTGGAGGGATTGAGCAAAAAGAAAAAAGCACTCATGGACATGGACAACATGGTGGTGATTGTGGTGGGGAGGGAGGTATAAGGGGACTAAATGATAATGGAAAAAATTACGATAAAAATTTTAAAAAATGAGGACACTAATACAAACATGAAAATAAAAATCATAATTTATTTGTTAATTGAAATAAGTGAAGAGATGACAGAGAGATATTCAGAAAAGAAAAACTCCTTATTGTATTGGTATGAACCAAAACACCTGTGTCCTTTAGCATTCACTTGTTAAGCACTGATTGCATTAGGTATCATGGAAATTGAATAGATTGATAATATAAAAAAAAAAAAAAAAAAAACAAAACCTTGGCCTTAATGTGCTTTCTAATTAGAGAGAGAGAAAAATTAAAATAAGAATACAAATTTAAAAAATATATCTATGACGTAAAATAAGTACAACAAACTGTATCGACTTCTCATTTTAAATCACAGTGAAGCTATTTTTTTCCTTGGCCTTCATTTATGCTTTTGCAGAGGCGGTATATTCTGTTATGTTTATGATCTTATCCTCTTACACAATCACCTGGTGAGCAGTTCCCCATTCAGCTCAAGTCCTCTGAGGAAGACTCCCTTTATCCCCCAGATAATCTTAGCTTATCTGCATGTTGCCACTGCACCTTGTTTATCCTTCCCTCATAGTAATTACTTCCACACCTGTATGATGATTGGGTATATGGACTGAGTAAGTATATCTTCTATACTTAATGGGCATTTAAAAATAATGTGAAGAACTTAAGCATGTCAAGACCTATATTTTTAATAAAATAATTTCCTGGATTCTAAATTAATCATAGAATTAAACTGAATACTTATTTGGATAAAAGGGATTTCTGCAAGTTTAAGATGTTAGGCAGATTTGACCTTACAAAATTTAATAAAAAGCAGCCTGTGATAACAGACAAAATCCCTGGATTCAAAAGAAGGAGAACTGGATTCAAGGTTAAGATCCCCACAGTATAGCCTGTGTGATCTTGGACAATCTTTTAATCTCTGTAAATATTCATTTCCTAAATGGTAAAAAAGAATGATTTCTGCATTAATTATATTTGAATTATTGTGATAAAAAGAGATAAATATGGAGAAGTTACTGGCAAAAGAAGAGTTTTATACAAAGTGGATATTAAAAAATTATGAAGATGGAAATATAATATAGTATTAATATATTAAACAAAAAATGTCTGGTGTCTTACATTTTTTAAGAAAAAAAGAAGTGGAAAATATAAGTTGAATGCATGTAGGTAGAAAAAAATGGGTGCATTTTAACTATACCAAGGTCTGTCCAGAAGATAACCAGCCATGTAATATGAAAAATAGAGAGTTATTGAAAAAGATACAAGATAAAAGAAACATTGTACACAGGACAATGACCTCAGTCCCCTTCAAAGTAAACACCCTGGAACCCCACACAGTTCTCCCAGTCGTCATCAGCTGCCCTGTTGTATTTTCCTGAATCTTATTGATGGTCTGAAATGTCTTCCCTTTCAAAGGCGATTTTAGTTTTGGGAAAAGCTAGAGGTCGCAAGTCACCAAATCTGCTCTGTAGGGGGCTTGAGTCACCTGGGTGATTTGATGTTTTGCCAAAGAACTCTGCTTGAGACATGATGCATGAGCGGTCATTTTGTTGTGATGAAGCTGCCAATCATGAGTTGTACATAGCTGCAGCCTTCTGAATCATCTGAAGTTTCCACAGAGGAATATTCAAGCTTTATGCAAAATTTGATGCAGATTCATTGCTCTACTCACTCAGTCATTTTCAATGCGATGGCCACACAATACACATATTCACTCAAAGGTGTCTACTAGCCCCACTGACTAGTACAGTGAAGTCACCATTGTTCATGCTTGCACATTCCAATCTTCAGTCCTTGGCTGCCAGGTTACAATGATGTCCCACAAACCTTTCTTGTTATATATAAGAATGGTTGGACTTTCTCTAGACAGGTCTTGTATGGTAATAAAATTATATTTTCCTAAGCATTAAAATTGTAGGTGCAATGAATGTTTCATAAGTCATTTTCTGAAATTTTTGTTTTGCATAAATATTAAGGTATCTATAGGTGTTGAAATTATTTGTAAAAGATAGAAATTTTCTCTCAATATTCAGCATTCACTAGTGTGGAAAACATTGGTCTCTAGTATAAGTATAATGTTCATTTGTTAAAAGTCACTTAGGTGCTAAAAAATATTGTTTTTTTGTAGAACTAAGGCTCTGTGAATATTTATTTTTTAAGACTTAGTCATTATACATCATGCATAACCATTTAATAAATGCCTTCACTGGAAAAATTTAAAATAATTTAGGATCACATAATTAAGATAATAAAAATATAAGTAATATACTAAAATATCCAGATACTGTAATTAAGCATGACATTAAAATTTCCTTGCAGAGACATCAGACTTTCATTTTTTAAAAAATATAATCTGATTTTAATGATAACATGATAAATCAAATATCATTGGTGATATTGTTATGGAAGCAACTTTTAACATAGCATCTAGTTGACAACAGTAACTATGACTTGTTATTTAAAAATTATTTTAGTATTTTTGCATTGCCTTTACAACCAAAGTGAAAGATGAGTTACATTTACCTTTGGCAGGTTTAGAGAGGTGAAATAAGTGTAATTTAAGCAACAAATTATAAATCCCATAGACCAATATATCATTAACAAATTACATGAGCTAAATTGTTGATGCACTGTATCTTTCTAGCACCTGAAAACATGAATTTTTAAGACCTGGGCTGGAGTGTTTTGCTAAACTAACATTATATTGTGATTTGGAGTAAAAATTTTGGTGTTTCTGAACCAGAAATTTTTCATCTAAAATCTTAGAATGTGTGTTAGTAATGAAGATGGTTTCATTATAAACAATTTTTAAAACTTCTCTGTTTATGTTTGATACTTTTAAGGCAATGGTGCCATCTTTGACTCCTTCAAAGATATTTTGGAAATAGAGGAATCAGCCAGAAAAATGAATGGGAATTTCTTTAGCAGTTATTTTCTTAAATGTTTTTCCTGGTTGTGCATCATCAGCTTTTATTCTGATATCCACATTCAGCATCCCTTTATTGTTTTGTTTAATTAATCATTAATTAGACTATCTTGTGTGCCAGTAAATATCCTAGGTCCAAGGGAATATTGAGAAAGTGAAAGAACGCCTCCCCCCCAAAAAAAAGAAAACAACACAAAACCATACCTGACCTCCTGGAACTTGTAGACCAGTGAGAGGGGCAACCATTAATTAAGGAATCACATAAATTAATGTTAAATTACAAATGTATTCAATATGTGGCTATAAATATTAAATAAAATCTTATTTTTATAAAATCTGATATGGTAAGGAGTATTAAAGAATTCCAAAGGAAAGAATATTAGAGCTGAAATTTAAATGAGATATAGGAATGATGTTCAGATGTGTCCAACCTTTTGACGTCTCTGGGCTACACTGGAAGAAGAGTTGTCTTGGGCCACATATTAAATACAGAAACACTAATGAAAACTGATGAGCTGAAGAAAGCTTTTAAGTAAATTTACATTTTGTGTTGGGCTGCATTCATAGCCATCCTGGGCTGCATGTGGCCCACGGGCCATGTGTTGGACACCTCTGATTGTGAAAAGGAGCAGATGGTAAAAAGAACAGCATTTCAAATAGAACAACATGTATAGGCTTCCTTAGCCAGGAAAAGATGTGTTGCATTTAATGAACTAAAGGGAGGTCATTGTGTCAAGAGTGTGACAAGCACAGAGAAGAACAGTACAAAGGAAGAATATATTCCTCTTTTACAGTCCTTTCTACCATTTCAATTCAACAATATCTCTTATTCCTAGGCCACTAATTTCTGTGTCATTTGCTTTCCATCAATTGCTTGGCTTCCTTTCTTGTGCACTATGGTTCAATCATGTTCCATATATACCAGATTCCAGTTACAGTCTAATATTGGATGCCTTCTACAACTTTTGGATGAAGAAGGGAAGCAAAAGTCTATTCACAATTTCTTCTCCTTCCCCTTACCTTAATACAAGCCAGTGCACATACTTCATTTAGAATTTCCTTGGCCTAAATCATGCGAGTCAGAGTACAGTTCTGCCACATAAAACTCATTTCTTAAAATGCAGTAACTTTCTCTGCCTGTCTCTCTAAAGAGCTGAGAGCAAATATAGCAAACATTTCTCCTAGGAAAAAATGTACACTTTTGCTTACACTCATGGCAGGTGATCAAAGAGTGTGCTTTGTTTTTATATAGACATAGCATATTAACTCACAAGCTGAAGAAGCACAGCAATGATTCTGAGAGTTGTAGTAGGTTTGTGAGATCTTGATAATTGCAAAATATCTAACTAACATATTCGAGGACTTCCCATTGAATTCTACTCTCTGCCTTCCTGGCTATCATTCTGCATGCTCTAAGTTGCCTCCTTGTTTAACTTCAAACCATGCCAGGAATGGCATTCCACGTTTTATCTATGCCTAATATACAATTTATTTTAGACATAAGTGTGAAGTACACATAATGCTTCTTCAGTGACTTTATAATCCAAGATCTGCAGAATTTAGCGCTTTGATGATAACCTCTCCCTTTCTCAGAAGCCCAGCACGGATGCTGCTCCTTGTTAAAGCTCTCTCCATATGATGATCATTGAATTCCATTTTTTCTATTTTTACTGGTTGACTATCTCCTATAAGGAAGAGTTTTCTCTTAATTAATTTGTTTCAGAATAGTTCTGCTGATTCTTATCTTAGTCAGTTATAATTCTTTACTGGTATTATTTTGATGCTCAAATGGTCTCAGATTTGGCCAATGGAGTTTCTTTAAATGGCTTCTGCATTCTTTGACATTTTCTAATTAATCTCTGAGAGCCACCTAGCCTTCTGTTTCTATAAAGTTACTGCAGGCTTCTTTTTCACACTTTCTGCCATCAGCCAAGAATCACCTGGTCCTCATAATAATATATAGGCAATAGTCATTAATGGATGCTAAAAATAAGGGTGAAATTTTGACAAGTAAACAGACATTTACATAGTCTCAAAGCTTCCTCCACAAGCATGCTACCTCAGATCCTTTTGGATACAATGGGAAAAATTGTAATTTTACAATAAAGACACTAACAAGAGTGATCAAACTGGACCATCACCTGTTAAAAGACAAGTCAAAATCATATCCTTCCTAATATAATGCACAGAAGAGGATTCAACAGCATAAATGTAATACTTTTAAAAAATCATAGTCTAATCATCAGGAAATATCAAAAATCACGCCTAAGGGATACTCTACAAAATAACTGACCTACTCATGGAGAAGTCCATCAGATGAGACACAAAAAAATAGAAACTGTTGTAGAGCAAGTAGACTAAAAAGACATGACAATCAAATAGAATTTATAATTTAGAATTTTATTTTGCTCTAAAGAATATTATTGGGAAATTGTCAAATAGTATGTCTTATTAAATGATGAAGACTACGTATTATTTTGCAATGTTAATTTTCCAATTATGATGATTGGACTAAAGTGTCTTGATTTTAGGAACAAGACAAATAAAAATAAATAGGCACCTTGTCTGCAACTTCATTTCAAGTGTGTGTGTGTGTGTGTGTATGTGTGTACACTTTAAGAATAAATAAGGTAAAAGCATTAACATCTGAGAAGTCAAGGTAAGGAGCATACAGAAATTCTTTGTGTTACACTTGTAAATTTTTGTAAGTCTAAAATTAGTTTGCTACTATAAGAAAATACAAAAATATAAAACCTTAAAGTCGATATTTTGAAACAGTGTAATTGTTACTTGGAATGATGTGTACTATGACACCAGGCATCCCAGAAGTGGCCTTTGTTGTTTATTTTTTCCTCTAAATAAGTAAAAACCCCTAAAGTTAGCTAATCATTAATTTATTTAATATTTTTTATAATAACTCATTTAACTTTTATGGGTTTTAATTGGAACAATATTGGAAATTTAAGGTGATTTAAAAGAAGAAGAGTTTCACAAACTCTGAAAATAAAATAATTAGGTGACATGATAATTCTCTCCAGAGTAATCTGGCCAAAATATTTAAAATAATAAAATGAGATAAAATAAAATAAAATAACATAAAGTAGTGCTCACCTTTAACAAATGATTTAGCACAGTATTAATATATAGAAGAACATATCTTGCTCATTTTTTTTCTTTATAAACTTGAATATTTTCTACAGACATTGTGAATTACGAAGTAAAGATTGTGGGTCATACACTCTAGCACTTTGTACCTTGGTATATAATTGGAGGATTTTCCACCTACTATTTGGTATAGCAAAGCATATGAGACAGAGTTAATTTTTGAAGAAATCCTTAGAAAACTTATGGAATTTTTTAAAAAATCTGCCAATATGATTCCAAAAGTAATTATATAACAACATATCTATTACTAAAATTACATTTAAAAACATTATGTACTACTTATAATGGTTCAAAATTGGCTTATTCTGGTGGTTGTGTGTAAATAATAAATATTAATATATTCTGTGTTTATTATAAACTAGTTATTGTTCCTTGGCTGCCTCCTATACAAGTTTAATATTAATTAACTAATCCTGATTGCTTTAGAATTGATAAGTGTTTGTTTGTTTGTTTTTTAATTGATTTTAGAGAGAAGGAGACAGAGAAATTGATTTCCTGTTCTACTGATTCATGCTCTCATTGGTTGCTCATTGTATGTGCCCTGACTGGGGATCAAACCCACAACCTTGGCATATCTAGACAACCCTCAACCAACTGAGCTACCAGGCCAGAGCAGGTAAGTATCTTTTTGTTCTGAAATTATACTAGCATTATTTTCCTAGGATTTATGTAAATTCAAACACTTTCTAGCCCCTTGGCCCCATTAGTCTGGTTTTACCTTCTTTTATTTTATTTTGTATTGTTTCAATCTTAAAACAGATGCCAGTTATTGGTATGATTAAAGCACCTTGCATCCTTATGGAATTCAGTGTTCAATTCCAAATATATTTACATGTATTTTTCATTCTACCCTACAAATTAAGTGGAATGAAATTTTTGTCAGGTGCTTTTCTTAAGTCATTTTGTAGTTCTCTTCTAATTCGACAAGGATAGGCCAACTCCAGTGAGGGAGTGCTCTGTGTTTTCCCAGGATTCTTTGTCCGCACCGTAATAGTTGACTCAATTTCATCTCCCCTATATCTTCACAATCATGTTGTGTTTTGTTTTGTTTTTTAGGCTGTAGTTGCTGGTGAATTTTACAGATATGTAGTCAGTCTGTAGAAACTGTTTTTTAGTACCAATGAGGCTCATGTTGCTTTATGATTCAGAACACACTGGGGCTCCTACTAAGGGTAGATTAGGGCCTACTGACAGAACCTCCTGCTCTGTAAATAGCAGCATATGATGGGTTATGGAATTTAAGGTAGAAATATATAAAGTAGAATGTAAAGAGTAAAAATTACAAATCCATGGAATCAGTATATTGCTGTTTCCAAATGGTTGAAATACTATTGAGACAAAGATATTAAAGAGAGTGAGATACAGAAAAAGATATTTGAAAGTAACATGGGAGAATTAGGGTTTCAGACGTGGTATAGTACTATAGAACGTTTAGAAGCAGTCATTTTCAGGGTATGTCAGTGGGAGGGGTAATTAAAAGAGAGTGGTAAACAAACTGTTGGGAAATGAGGTAGCTGTAGAGAGGAAGTTTAAGATGTATAAGTCATGGAAATCTGGTGTTCTTGGGTATTAGAGAAAAATAACACTGAAACAGTAATATGAGTCAGGAATAGGATAGCAAACTTGTGGTTTTATAAGTAAAAGTTTCTTGTTCCCAAACTCCACAGTCCTAGGCAAAGTGAGCAGTTGGTCACCTTAGGTGAATAAGTTGTGAAGCCAGGAGTGATAGCAGCTTCAGAAGAAACAAAAAAATTTTAGAAAAAAGAAAACATGACTGTCAGAAAGAGGCAATGGAAGTAAAGAGGAAGTCTCTCTCTCATCTGTATGACTTTGGAGGAATAAAACAAACCAATGTTGAGAAGAGGATAATGAGATTCAGTTAAGTCAAGGTTATCTAGAGATAACACTGTGATAATGTTGAAGACAAAGAGATGAGTCCACAGTGCAAAGGTATCGGAGAAAGAGAGAGAAAGGGATGGAGTACAAGGAGAAACCATAAATGTATTTATGAAAAAATATGGGGTTTAAATTCAGAAGATATATAAAAATAAAAATGATAAATAGTGACTTTTATAATGACTGAGATATAGAGAGGATCAATGGAATCCATTATTATAGAGTATTTACAAAAACAGGAGCATTAAACTATGTGTGCTCTAGAAATGCTATATTTGGTAGTATGTTGACTTCTGGACCTCTAACCTCTTGAATCACACAAGGAGGTATTTTAGTGAAAATAAGAGTTTCCTCCAACTCCTCCAGGTGGTGCGACTAAAATGAGAGGGTCTGCTCCCTGATACTGCTCTTTTGAGGTCGGGGGAGTAGGCAGCCACAGAAGTCCTTTCTTGTTCTGACTTGTATCAACTAGTTGGGCTGAAGTTCATCTACCATGATGTACCTGCTTGCCAGGGATTTATCACTGTGTTAATAGTGAATGCCCAGTGCTGTACTTTGCTTGCTCCCTTTATTGGATCTCTAGGATGTGATCCATGAAAAGGTGCTATTTGCAGATACTTTTCATTTTAATTTCCTGTCTAGCTGATGTTGGAAACAAAACCAAAAATAAGCAATCTGTTACAATAAGCTCCTTAAAAGTAGTTTTCCATAGTAGAGATCTCACACAATTTTGATGCTTTGTCCTTCACACATTTAAAATGACCTTTATATGTGTATTTCTACGATTCATCTAAATGCCATAAGGGAAAATATTATTCTTTTCTGGTTGGTTCAGCTTTCAACAGCTTTGGAATTTTGTTTTCAAAATGAATACTTGGGAATGAAAATGAATCACTTCTGTTAACCATTGAATATTTAACAATGTTGATTTTGCCTATTATGGTGATGACATTACAGGTAAAAACAGTGCTTGCTGATCCAGCTCCTTCCAGAGCACTATTATAAATTCCTTCCACATTGTTCCAATTAATACTTTGTATACACACTTGAATTGCCTGGAAATTTATATGATATCCTTATTATTAGATGTATTAGATGTGGTCAGATAGCACAAAATCATTTACTAATAAAATTAAGCAGCTAGATTGTTCCCACTAGCTGAGGATAAGATTAAAGAACAATTATACAATAACAGGAAATAAAACTCAGTTGAGCCATCACCTTTTTATTTTTATTTTTCACCAAAAAAACAAGCTCCTGCTAGACTCTAGATTGAGAAAAAGCTTAATATAATTATGTACCTGTGAAATTGTTACCAACTTGGACAGAAATGCCTCTGAGGTATTTAACAACTCAATTATTGTCAACAGATCTTATATGCCTTTTATAAGCAGAGAAAAAAATCTAGTAAAGAAAGCTGTGCAATTAATATTTTTGCATTTAAAAATTACTAACATATTAATATCCCCCCTGAAACCATGATATTGATAGAATACACATGATAGAACATATATATATACAAAATACAGAGATTTTTAAAGAACTGTTTGTGGAAACTTAAGGAAAATGGTCGGTTAAGACACAGTGAAATCGAAGAAGAATTAACAATCTCTGAAAATGGTAACATCTGTTTTCTGGGTGAATTTTTTGTGGCCTAGAGTTTGGATGTTAGCATTAAAGTTTCAGAAACAAGACTATTTCAGCTCTGCGATCTGATGCAACTTTCAAAGATGGACTCAACCAATGCAAGATACTGCTGTAGATTGCTAAAATAAAATTTAAAATAACACAAAAAAGGGCAGTAGTACTTGTAAGAACATAGTCAAAATATGTTCTGCTTAATAAAGTTGTATGGGTAACAGGTTTATGAAACAAATAAAAACATGTGGTCTGTCCAGAAGGTATCCAGCCATGTAATATGAAATATAGAGATAGTTATTGAAGAAGATATAAGATACAAGGAACATTGTATATAGGACAATGATGCCTCAGTCCCCTTCAGAGTAGTCACCTTGGGACCAGACACAGTTCTCACAGTTGCCATCAGCTGCCCTGTCATATTTTCCTGAATCTCATAGATGGTCTGTAATCTCTTCCCTTTTAAAGGTGATCTTAGTTTTGGGAGAAGCCAGAAGTCCCAGGGCACCATATCTGGGCAGTAGGATGGCTGAGTCACCGGGGTGATTTGAAGTTTCACCAAAAAACTCTGCATGAGAGGTGATGCATGGAGTGGACACATTGTCATGATGAAGCTGCCAATCACCAGTTGCCCATAGCAGTGGCCTTCTGAATCATCTGAATGGTTTCCACAGAGGAATTTTTAAGTTTAATGCAAAATTTGATGCAGATTCATTGCTCTACTTGTTCAGTCATTTTGAATGTGATGGCCACACAGTACACATGCTTACTCTGTGGTGCCTACCACCCCCACTGACTAATACAGTGATGTTGTCATTGTTCATGTATGTGCATTCCAGTCCACTCTCCTTGGCTGCCAGGTTACATCAACATCGTGCAAACTGTTCTTGTTACATTAGCAATGGCTGGACTTTTTGCACACAGACCTGCTATATGGTGCAATTAATAAATTTAAATATTACCAGAACCAGAAAACCTATTTTTTTCTTCCCAATTCTTCATGGGAAGATATTTTGTAATTTAAACAAATTGAGGACTAAGAAATTTGAATAGGAGTCTATTGCCTAAACTGAATATGTCCAGGATAACACAATTGGTTAATTCCCTCTCTGTAGAGGGGTGGCCTTGCCAATAGAAGGAAAGTTTATTGATGAAGGTCCCTTACCTTCTGGACCTTTTGGTAGACATTGACAACATTTGGTTAAATGAATGAATGAGTGAAGAATGCATTGACAACTGCATGAGCAAAATAATTTTCGAGCTTATTATAAAATTGTTCCCAGTCTTAATTTTAATTATTTTTAGTACTTGTGATTAGTCTTTTCTCTTATGTATCTTTTTCTTTTTTTTCCTGAATTAGAACTGCAAAATATGTGTTTATTTTGTTGGTCACTGAAACATTTTATATTTGTGTGTATGTCACCCTGTATGACTAGAAACTTGTTGATATTTATGTTATTTGGATCCTCAGAAAAGTAGATGCAAAAACAGGGTTAGCAGGGCAAGAGATTTTTTTAGGAATAAGACTGTAAGGGGAAATGGAGGAAGGGGGGTCTGTGGGAGAGCCATCAGACATTATGCAGTTTTAATTTCAAGTGAAGAAGTAAGGGAAAGGAAGAAGCTTGGGTAGAAGTGTCTAAGACTGCAGTTCGGTTTTAACGTGCAGCATGGCTATCAGAGAGTTCTTGAGCCAGTCACCTTTTGGAAGAGCGCCATCTCCCTTGGGAATAGGCTGTAGTATTCCTAGCCATTGATTAGGAGCAGCCCCTGCAAAGCATGGATCCAGCAGAATGAAGTTAAGAGATTTCAAAGAAAAGCACTCGGCCATTTGCAATTACACTCCCGGAAAGGAGTTAGAGATCACTAACACACATATTTATGACAACATTTTGTATTAGTTTTCTCTTACATTATACTTTGTTTTTAAAAAAAAAATTTTCTTCAAATGTCTTTGAATTTATTTTTTGTTATTTTTCTATATATTTCAGCTAATATTAAGGAATTGAAGGAACGTGTTGTTACATCAGATTATGTTAGGTCTCTGAAAAGTTCTTGTTTTGAATAAAAAAAAATCTAGGACAGGTTGTCCAGCCCCTCACCCCCAAACAGCTCCACACAGCTTTTCTGGCTCTCCGCCCCTTCTCTGTATCTGTCAAGTCTCAAGGCTCCATTTGGAACTCTCCCTGTGTCTGCTGTGTGCTGGCTGGGTGTCTGTCTGGCCCTGGCAGTGGACTCCACATTCTGACCGTAGGGCCTCGCTGCCACATGGGTGACTCAGCTCTGGCACTGTCCCCTTGCTAGAGCATAGCACTGCCAGGAGTTTCTGAAGCCACTGACTCATCAAGAAACTCTCCTGTTTGTGGCTGTTTTTTGTTTGGAGAGACCAACGTCACCTTTGAACCCTTAGTCAACATCTTTCCTCAGCATCCATAATGGGAGGCAATGTGAAAAAATGTGAAGCCACAGAACAAGCACTAGCTCTGAAGCCAGATAAGCTTCTATTCTATCCTTAAAAATTTTTTTTTATTTTACCATGTCTTAGTAAATGCTCTAACCTCTCTCCAACTTTCTCACACTGAAAATGAGGCTAAAATTTTACTACTTAGCTCACAGGGTTTCTGTGAAGATCAAATGAGATAATCTAGAACGAAGAACTTTATAAGCAAAGCCAAAAATTTTTACTGTGTTTATAACATTATGTTAAGTGATCTGACTCATGGCAAATTATGGTACGGCCTCCTCTTAAGATATTTATTATAATCTTATTAGGGAACACAGCAGTGTATACGGAATTAAAAAAAAAAAAAAGATACATGGGAAAGTGCCTGTTCACTGTCAATCCAAAGCCATCTTCTTCCTTTCCTGCTAACAGTGGCTCTATACATTGTGCTACACAGGGACGTCTCTTGAGCTCTGAAGGCCCTAAATGTGCTTTGCTTAAATCAGTCATGGGATCTGCATCCCCTGGGCTACCAGTGGCCTAGTGGTGCACAGGACAGCCAGTTCTTTTCTAAGGTGAGAGAAATCTGCTACAAAGCACTAAGAAGGGCTTTAATTCCTAAATAAAAAGGCAAAACTGCACGATCAAAAAAGCCATTCTCCCCCTTCATCCTCATCCTTCTTCCGGTGTGGATTATGGGTATAACATCTAGACTTGGAGCAGCCATCATGTGACCATGAGATGACAAGCAGGAAGACAAAAGCCAAACTTAAGGACGGTGCAGGAGACAGAGGCTACATCTACGCGAGCTCTTTGAACAAGAATACCAAGCCTGTAACACCAATCTCAGGACTTCCTGTCATGTGAGAAAAGTAGACACTGATTAGTTTAACCATTTTCATTTCCTTTCATAAAGCTAAAAGCATTCCTAACTTATACAATAAAATAGCAATAAAATTTATTATTTAGGTCATAGTAAAATGGCTATGGCATTTATATATTTTAGGATTTGTATCACGGTATCCATATATGTATCTGTGAAATTAGCATAGAAGGTGTAATTTAGATATTATAAAAGAATAACTGAATTTCAGATCATTAAAGAAGATTTCCTTTCTAAGTGATGAAATCATGTCTAATATCAGGGCTTCCACGTTCCATATAATCTTTATTTTTAAACCATATTTATTGTGGAGTAATACACATACAGTATTTAACCATTTTAAATGCAGAGTGTCATAGGTTTTCACAAATGATACAGTCATATAATAAGGACCATGAACAAAATAATATAGAGCATTTCATCACCTGAAAGTTCTCATGTTTCCAACTACAACCACTAACCACCAACTGTCACCATAGTTTCGGCATTTCTAGAGTACCATGTAAATGGAATTATATAGCAGGTGGTCTTTGTTCCTGGCTGCTTTCCCTAGCATAGTCCTTTTGGAATCCTCATGTTATTGGATGCAGTAGTACTTCATACCTTTTCATTGCTGAGTAGCAGTCCATTGTGCTCCTTGATTGTTCACAAGTTAATAAATATGTATTCACAAGGTAATCTATTAATATTTGATTGTTTTTAGTTTTTTATTATTGTAAGTGGAGTTCCTGTAAATATTAGCATATACACACACACAAACTCTGAACTAACATGCCACTGGTATTACCAAGGCAATTGCAAATAATCACATTAAGCAATCTAATATGAGTGTCTAGTGTCAAATTTCATACCCTGATATTACTTCCCAGTAAAGACAATGAAACTAATTGAATTTTAGCCAGCACCAACAGGTTGGCAGGAAAATATACAGGGGTAATAATAAAATTACTGAGATACTTTCCTATAGAGTGGCTAAAAAAGTCTATAAACTTAATGGTGATACTAAAAATGTGAAATTAAAATGGATTATAGTAAAATATGGTTGAAATTATGCAAATTTTTGTAGGTTATTGATAGTACATATTGTATATTAATAAACCAAATTTAGGCTATAATGCTCTCAAGTTTTGTCAATACTAATCACAAAATATCGCAAGAATAAGAAAGTTGTTTAAATTTTAACACCATAAAGTATAATTTGGTCTTTTAATGGAATATTAAATATTATAGCACTTTCATAAAATTTGTAAGATGTAGAGATATGACTTTTTGTTTTAGGATAGGGTATAAGAATTCTGATATATGCCTACAATGTAAGAAACAACAAAGATGAGAAGAACAGACACCCTCTCTTTAAAGTAGCACAAGGAGTATGTGCTTGAGATATGTACTGTTTTGGTCAACATCAGGCTCTACCTTTAATTTCTTCATACTCAACATAATAACATACTAGGGACTATCAAAGTTTCAGGAATAAAAAAATTATCATATAATATTGTACCTATACTGATAACACCACTGTATTCAGAGTATTTGGATAGATTCACAAATATATTTATCAGAGTTATCTAGAGAAGCAAAACCAGGAGTTAGTTTATACAGAGAATTATTACAGGAATTGGCTCATGTGATTATGAAGACCCATGCTCTGCTCTCTGCAAGCTAGAGTACCAGGAGTACCAGGGGTGCAATTTAGTCTGAGTCCAAAAGTCTGTAAATGGGGGTGGGAGGAAATGTAAGTCCAAGTTTGAGTAGAAGGGCCTAAGAACCCAGACTGCTGATGTCCAAGGGCAGAGGAAGATGGATGTCCCAGCCCAAGCAGAGAATAAATTCTTTCCCTGCCTTTTCTGTTCTGGTCAAGCTCTCCATAGATTGGATGATGCCCACTCAGACTGATGAGGGCGATATTCTTTACCAATCTATGTATTCAAATGCTAATCTCTTCTAAACACTCTCACGAACACACCAAGAAATAATGTTTTACCAGCTATCTGGATATTCCTCAGTGCAATCAAGCTGAGATATAAAATTAATCGTCACAACTAACGGCTAACATTTTAATTAATCTTGCAAGAAAATACACCAGAGTCAGTATACAGAGCAAATTGATGATATGTTAGATTGTCTGGAGTAGGATCATACCCATCCATGGATGCAAGGACACCAAGTTCACAGCTTGTTGTTTATTGTTTAATAATCACATTGAGGACTGCATTTTCCCTCTATTTACTATCTTGGTCTGCATTCCAAGTATTTGGTCAGGTACTTCTCTCAGTTTTTGTCTTTTCCCCATAATTTAATGCTTTGTTTGTTATTTCCTTTATAATAAAAGAACTATATAAACATATGTATTATAATTTCTAAATCAATAGTTTTTTTATGGAGGTAAGATGATTAAAAGTTTCTGTATTTCTCTTTTATTTCACTGTTGTCAGATAATATGGATGCTATAATTTTTAAAAAGTAATACATCATTACGGCATATTACATAGGTAATTTATGTAAATATCCCATGCATTTTTAAAGACACTATTGTGTCCAATATTTTCAGTGGATACATAGTTTAAAATACTTATTTGTAGTGGATATGAATCTCAGGCTATTGAGTCATGTGTGCAAGAAATGTCTATTTATTAACTGTGGCAACTGGATTTTGAATTTAAGCTTCTATTTTTCCAGGCTAGAGGAAACACCAATCTCCTTTCTGGTGTTTTTCTCCCTTTCCTCTAGGTCCTGGGAACTTGGATGGTACCAAGATATTGGTGGTATAGAGTGGGAATGAAAGTCTTTTGTTCATTGATTGTTCATATAAACAGAGAAGACACTATCATTCCATTTCGGGACTGAACGCCTCATCCCTTTCATGTCACACATAGGAAAGGACATTATTGTGAATATAACCATTTCTATGGGAATTTGTTGATTCGGTCTACTCTACCCCAAAACTTCTCCTGCTTCCTCTCTTTCTTTACCCTTGGTAATCTTCTGGATTGTCTGGGTAAGGAAGTTTTACCATTTGCTTGAGCATGAGGTGGAAGGGGATAGGAACATATAAGAAATAAAATGTATAGACAACTCAGAATATTATATCATACTATCCCTACTAAGTATACATTCCTGCAAATTAAATTTTACATGTTTTTCCAAATGCTGCTAACTGCCAAAATAACAGAGAACGCATCAGCCTTCTTAGTATGACTGTTTTCTACCACCCTGGACACTATCCCTTGTAGCACTAACTGTCAAATACCCAGGCCCTTAGCCATAAGTACTAGCAGAAATTTCACCAAGAAGGACTAGGCCTAAAATTAGGGGGTTTTTTTCTTTTCTTTTTTTTTTGTTGTTGTTGTTTTTCATAAAATGGGAAGGAAAAGCTATCTGGTTTAAGAGCAGCTAGATGTAGTCAATTATTGAAGGAAATACAGGCTGATTACGCCCTCAATCTTCTAAACCCTTTATGAACAGTCATTGATCTCACAGTGCCCATGTGAGAGGATAGATCAGTATAATGACCACTAGATTGTATTGGTGACTAGTTAGTTGTTATAACTCAGTTCTGTTTGCAGCAGGCATGTGAGAAGTAAAGGATGCATAGAAGCTATTGTGGATCCACAAGAACTTTACTCATTTCTCTCCAATTCCACAAGACAATTTGCATTCCAATATGTACATTATTTCCCAATGGGTGTAGTTCATCATGAAATTTTCATTTTTATAGAAGTATCGCAAAAATAGAACATATAATTTTTTAAATTCCTAGTGAGGAAGAAATGTTTCATTTTGATGATAGGCAATTCGCTTTTCAGTGTTGATATGATTTTTTTTCTCAAAAGTCTATTTCTCTGTGTGAGCCCAAAATGGCATATTGGTGTCATAATAAGAGAGAGTGTGCTGATTGGCTGGCATATTGGATTTCCTTTACCTTGACCTCTGATTCTTAGGCTGTGTGGCTTCCCCAAAGTCTACAAAGGGTAAGTCAGGACTTCTAATTCCTGAAACAAATCTCCATCTGTGTCAGTGAGTGCTGTCATAATACCACCATCTTTCCCTAACTCCTCTTGATAAAAGAGCTAAGAAACCAACCCAACTTCATTTTTTTTTATTCAGTCACTGAGAAAAGTCTGTAGGTTGTGCTGACTTAGGTTAAACTTCAAGCAGAGCTTGAAAAGCCTGCTCTGAATGGTTTAGATGCATACATGATGAGTCTGAAGCTTCTCAGGCCAGTGGCATTCCTACTCCAAAAAATGATTTAGTTATTTTGGAAATCACAGATAAAGGGAACTTAAAATTCACTTTGCACATAAGCTTTTCCAGGTATTCTCCCAGGAATGAGGAAAAATTATTTCAACTTACTCTAACAAGGCTGTGATTTCCCCCCTCTTCATTTTGGCCAAATCCTACTTCATCTGCTCAGGCTTAAAATATTTATAAGTACTCATTGCTGTCATTCTCATAATAATCCATTAGTTTTAAGAAAATCAGCAGTAACTTCTGAGATTAGACTTCAGAGCTAGGATTTATTTTTCCCAATCTTCTCCAATAATTTCTATTTTATTTTTCACAGTAGGAAAATGTAGTCAATTTACATTGGATGCAGCAGTAAATAAACTGAATTTTATTTATATTATCCTTTTTTCTGTTTACTCATTTTCCATATTTTTTCTTTTCCTTCTATTATATTGTTTGATCAATGTTATATTTGTCCTATTTACTTTTTTTTCTTCTCTCTCTCTTTTTTAGACTTTGGGAGTTTGCTACTTCTTCATTCTTCTACCACTGGCCTAAAAAATGCCAACTTTTAAGTAATTTACTTCCTCATTCTTACTGAACACTAATAAATACTAGATGAAACATTTTCATTTCCCTTATGAGTCATTTTTATCTATTCACTTTCACATTCTCTTTCATGCTAACATAATTTAAAGTTAAATATAAATAGTTATTAACTTTGCTTCCTTTTGTTTGTGTCACCTTACCTGATTTCATCCTCAAATCTCTTTCTTAGAAAGGACATAAGAAAAATGTTTTTTTAGAATCCTTATATTTATCCACCGAAATTTTTTTTCACCTGGATGGATGAATAATATCTTAGCTGGGTACGAGATTACTGCATTGCTATACTGTTCTCTCTAACCTACAGATTTCCCTCACCATCATTGAGCTCAATTTAGAAAATAAGCATCTAATACCACTCTAATTATTTCAGCTAAGTACCTATTATGAAATCTTAAATGTTGATAAATAAACCCTCATTTTGTTCTTGGAATTTATGAATAACAGCAGTATATACATATATCATAGCAAAGTATGAGCATATATATTTTTTCTCTAAGTTGGTGAAAACTTGTCTTCTATAGATTTAACTTTTTGCAGAAAAATTTTTTCTTATATGTTTAACGTTAATATTTTATTTAATTAGCAACTTAATTTGTATTACTGAACTAAACATGTTTCTTTTATTTGTGAAACAATTACTACTACCTCAATGTTATTTGTCCTAGATATGTTTTTAAATGCATGTGTGTTTTCCCTTGTACCGTATTATAAATCATTGTACTATGTCTTTAGTTTGCTAATTCAAACAAATTATAACCATCAGGAAATGAATGGATAGAATAGCTGTGGTGCATTTAACAATGGAATATTACTTAGCTATAACAAAAATAAGGAAATCTTACCTTTTGTAACAGCATGGATGGACCTGAGAGTATTATGCTAAGTGAAATAAGCCAGTCAGAGAAAGAAAAATAGCATATGATCTCATCTCTATGTTGAATCTAATGAACAAAATAAACTGATGAATAAAATAAAAGCCAAGGCATGGATACATGGAACAGACTGACAGCTGTCAAAGGGGCAGGGGGTTGGAGGACTAAATGAAAGAAGTGAAGTGATTAAGAAAAAAAAATAGAGAGAGAGACACACACACAGACACAAACAACAGCGTGGTGATAGCCAGAGGTTTGGGGGTGGGTAGGTGAAGGTGGGCAAAGGGGAAGAAAATGGGGATGGAAAGAGACTTTGCCTGGGGCAATGGGAACATGATGCCATGTACAGATGATGTTTTATTGAGTTGTACACTTGAAACCTGTGTGGTTTTGTGAACCAATGTCACCCCAATAAATTTAAAAAAACAAATTAATTATAACCATCCTTCATGTCACCTAAAATGCTAAATACTGTTATAAGCCAGTCAGAGAAAGACAAATTCCACATGATTTCACTCATATGTGGAACCTAATGAACAAACTGAACTGACATGGAAATTGGGGACAGACTCATAGACGGAAAGCAGCATGATGCTAATGGGGAGGCCACGAGGGGCTGGAAGGTTTGAGAGAAAAGGAAATAGGATTCATGGACATGGACAACAGTGTGGTGATTGCTGGAGGGAGAAGGTTATAAGCAGACTAAATGGTAAAGGAAAAAATAAAGATTACTTTATACAAGTAATTTTAAAAATTACAAATAAAAAATAGAATAAAGATTAAATCAAAAAATAAAATGCTAAATACTAAATTTTACAGATCATAAATTATGTATTTGAGATGTAGGAAGTCTTTTTATGTGTGTAGACATTACTGAAGTCTCCTAACTTCTTCTATGTATCTGAACAACATATCATTGTCTCTTCTAGTGGTTTAATTCTTATTAATCACTTCTGTGTGATCAACTTGCTATTTCTCTCTGTGGCTGCTGAGTACCATAGAGGAATTTCACTTTTATCAATGCTTCCTCACTAGGGATAAGATTCTGCTGGTAAGATTACCTTATGTCTAAACAGTTTGGGAAAAACACAGCATCTCTGCATATGTAGGTCAACACAACTCCAGATGGTGAGATGTGTTTCCCCGTCTACACATATGGAGAAAGGCCTAACTTCTCCACTGCAAATGCTTCCAAGTCCATATATCAGTCAAGATCCAGCCCTGGCTGGTGTGGCTCAGTGAATTGAAGCCAGCCTGCGAACCAAAGAGTTGCCAGTTGGTTTCCCAGTCAGGACACATTCCTGGGTTGTGGGCCAGGTCCCCAGCAGGGGGCGCGTGAGAGGCAACCACACATTGACGTTTCTCTCCCTCTCTCTCTCACCCTCTTCTTCTCTTTCTAAAAATAAATAAATAAATAATCTTTATAAAAAAGATCCATTCCACAAAATAGAACTCATGCTAACTATTTCAAAATAAGGGATTTAATACATAGAATTTATTCACTGGTGACAGAATGCTGAAAGACCCAAAAGGCAGTGCGATAGTTCAGAGTGGGGACTTTGGAGATGCCGTCATGGCTGGAACAGTGACTAAGAACTGAACTAAATTAAATTAAATGTTTCACTCAATTTTGGGGAAACTAGTTTAGATAGACAGCCTTTTACTCCCAATGACTTATTAATGTGTCTGAATAGTTTGTCCATGTGTTAGTGAGAGGAATTCTCACTTGCATCTCTTCTTTTCTGTTCTTCCCCTCAGATAACCAAGGATATAAATAGGTTCTTTTTGACATCTTACTCTTAGACAAGTATAAAAAACAATGATAAGTTCTTTTCTAATATGCATGTATTTAATAATACAACAAAAAATCTAGTCAGCTGAACCAATACCATTTATTGAAGAAGTATTATTCTTAACCATGATTGTAATAGAAATACCATATAATTATAGTCCATATATTCAGAACTGTACTTTAACTACATATGGTTATTCATAAAATTATTTGCGTATTGTGGCTAAATTTCTGAAGCATTTTGATTTAAAATTTAACATTTTATTGATATTTAATATATCGTTAACTATTTAGATATTCAGCTTACTGAAAGTTAACTTATCTTAATCATATTGTATTGGTTTAACCCTTATCCCTATACAGGGGAGAGGGTTTATTTCTGTTTACATAAATGTATATATAATTTTTATGATATAATATGTGAGATTGGAAAGACCTTATTTATTTTTAGGTAAAGATATTTGCCACATTTCAAAAGAATAGCTAGTATATTATTTTGCCATGCATGCAAAAAAGAGAGAATACTTTGGAATATTATAGCCTGATAAAAGAAAACAAAAACAGAAAGAACTTAATTTATTTTCTGCACACTATTATAACCATTTTAAAGGATATTAGAATTTAACATACTTATTGAATTAAAAGCATTTTTCAACCAATTATGTGAAAACTTAGTGGATTCTGTAAATGGGCACTAATGAGGTTACACATAAGTTTTATATTCTTGTTGAAAGATCAGAAATGAGAATGTCAACGATACAGCAGGCAAAGTACCCAAATAAACCAAGAAAAGAAAGATTAAAAAGAATCAGAACTTACAAAAGTATTGGCTGGCTTGGAGAATGAGAATAGTAATACTGAAATTTAATGATCACAACTTAAGAAATTCAAAATGATGATGATACGGGTGTCTCATAAATTCTCAGTTTGATATGCTTAATGCCTGATATCAGGTATTTGTAGGTTTGGAAATGTGTACAATGCTAGGAAATGCTAATTTATTTGATGAAAATATATGCTCTTTCCATAAAAGAAAATGTTTAAATTTACATACATATTTTAAAAATCTAAACAGTCACATTAGTAGGTGGTAAATAGCAGACAATATGGATGTTATTTTAAGTATTAAAACTAGATACTTCATATTCTAATTGCACTGAAACATATATATTAATACATATTAGTATATATACAATTTTAAAGTAATTATGCTAATTTGTTCATATAGAAAAACTGAATTTAACACACATGAGTAGCATACTTATTATTTCTCATATCCACATACCTCTGAAGCACTTATTTGCCAGTACTCATTGTTCTTCAGGAAATCTATACTCTATAAATACATACTATAATTTCTAATTCTTTTGCTCTAGATTTAACTCTTTATGCCTATATGTATATACATTTGCCTTTTACTTTCATAGAAATATATCTATTTTTGTACCTATGGTTTATATATCAATTAAAAAAACATATACTTTGATAAATAAAAAATATTCCTAAATATTAAATTTAGGACTGTGGATCTTTTTCAAGATTTTTTCTTTATCTTTGGTTTTCAGCAGTTTATATCTTACATGGCTAGAGGGTGCATGTGCGTGTGTGTGTGTTTCAGTCATTAAGCTGCCGGTGTTCTCTGAGTTTCCTAAACCCATGACTTGGTATCTGTCATTAATTACACACAGTGTTTAGCCTTTATTACTTCAATTACTTTTTCTGCTCCATTCAGTCTTCCTTTTCCTTCTAGTTGTTCTAATTACATGTGTGAGACCCTTTTATATTGTCCCCCATCTTTCTGTAATATTCTGTTCTGTTACTTTTAATTTTTTTTAGGCTTTGCATTTCAGTTTGGGAAGCTTATATGGACTTATCTGCAAGTTTAGTCTTTTATTCTTTGTAATGAATCTTGAATCCGTGGATGAGCCTGTCAAAGACATTCTTTCTGTTATTGTGTGTTTCATTTCTAGCATTCCTTTTTGGTATTTTCTTAGCTTTTCTATCTTGCTGTTTATATTACTCATTTGTTTTTGTGCTATTTTTTTATTAGAGCCTTAACATATTAATTCTAGTCATTTTAAATAACCTGTCTGATAATTTTAATGTTGTGTCATATCTAATGCTGGTTCCAATGTTTCTCTAATTGTGTGTTTTTCTTGCCTTTTGACATGACTTTCCTTTTTTTTTTCTTTTGAAAGCCAGACATTTATTGAACAATATACTGAGTTAAATAGGACTTAGTGTGAAGATAAATATTAATCTGGCTAGGATTGAGTGTTTAACATTTGCTATAGTTATAGGTTCCAGAGGCATGTAATTCCAATAGTATTCTTGCTTTTTCTTCCACTCTTGACTTGGGACTCCCCTACTAACTTGTCCTTGGAGAGATTATGTCTCCTATAACTTTTCCCTGAAACGTAGGCCTTTTTTTATGGAGGAACTCTGGTATACATCATTATTAGTATTTCTCTTCTCCCTATGCCAGAGCCACCTGGAATTTGTCTCAGATCTTCACTACAAGAAACTGATAGGCTTGATGGGCGAAATATCTTATAAAAGTGTTGGGGGTCCAACCAAGATTACTGGTTTTGGAAGCTTTTATCCAACACCACACTCAGACTCCAGCAATTCCTAAAGGTTGCAATTTGAGTGTTCCCACCAGTTCATACCCCGGTGGTTCCTGCCCTAGGTAAGCAGATTTTAGCTGTCAGTCTGGATTTTCCGGTCTCCTTGGATTTCAGGTTGTATGCAATTTTCTCTACAACCTCATTTCTCTGATGGGTCCAAGAAAAGTTTCTGATCTTCATAGCATTTCTCTGTCGTTAGTACAGAAGTAATGACTTCTATGTTTTTTACATCTCAACCTGAGAATGTGGACCTCTTTTGGGGGGCTTTTGATGCTTCTGATAATATGATAAAGTTAGTTAAAGACACTTTACACATGGAGGAAAATACATACGTGCTATATTTTTCTGTAACTTAAAACTACTCTAAAAACATGAAATTACATATATATCACCTATTTTTAAATAAGTATTGAAAATACTTTCATACAGATTATTAAATAGTGTTTAATAGCAAAATAAACCATTTTGCATGCACTGTATCTGAAGCATGTAATTATATGGCACTTTTAGATATTAAATGAATTAAAAAAAGAAAATAATATTAAGATTTAGGCTAATTAATCTGCATTACTTAGCACTTACATCAATATGTTTGACACTAGCAATTTCACCCCCAATCTAAGTTCTTTTCTCTTTTTTAGCTGGCTTCCAGCTACCCACTATTTATTGTTTCTTAAGTTCCTATGAGAATAATAGTAAACTGTTAAATAGTTACTAATGGTTATCTAAGTACCTGGTTGTTAGTATGACAATACAATTAAAGAAATTGGTATCATGCCATAGTTAAACATCAGATGGGCTCTTTATCTCAGCCATTACCAGCCATGCATTAGTAGATGGATCTTTGAGTTTTATCCCTATTTACTAAATATGTACTGTATCTCATAACATTTTTCACATTCATCTTAAACTCAAATAAAACTGGATATCGAAGAGTTTGCTGATATGCAGGCATTCTCCTTCATCATAAGGCAAGAGCTCTGGGGTCAGTCCTGATATGCTCCTGGGAAGGCCCTAATAAGCTTGGAAAAGCAATAGCTCACGATAAATTAAGTGACAGAGACAAAACTGCTAAATAGGCTAAGAGAGTTGAACATAATAAAATTGATTTACTACATAAAGTCAGGAAACACAGCAAGTACTTCTTCTGAGGTACCTAGCATACACTTTGTATAGTAAGACAATAAGGAATAGTCTGGTAGGGTTGAGGAATAAAGAAAAATGGCACACCACCATTGCTGAGAAGCACAGTCGTGGCTGTTAGTTACAGACTGGGGTCAAACACAGGTGATTCAGTTATGGAACTGGACTTCCCAATAACAATGCAGATAGTAGAATCCCAGAATAGTGGAGGACATTGTGCAGGACATCAAACTATTCCACCGTATTAGTATTTGTTAGCAGGACCTTATAAGCACAGAATAACAAGCAGTAAGTACTCCTGATGCATTGGCCAAGCAACTGTGCTCCAGCTGGTCCTAAAGAGGCACGGGACTGTCCCATAGACAACAGTTTTAAGTTCTAGTGGTCTGGGACATCTAGAAAACTCCCCATAAAGAATACGCCATTTTATTACACTTTTCACAATCCAGAAAAAAAAAAGAACACTTGTGGGAGAGAAAGCAGCCATGTAGAATCTCTGGAAAGCTCCAATAGAGAAGTTAAAGTGCAGGTCCCTAAGGTTCACTAGCAAAGCCACACTCCTTGCAGTAATGAACTTTACATCATTCACAAAATGGCCTTTAGCATATAAAGAGTCCCGGTAAATACTGAACTTCTGACCAAGGAGCATCAGGAGCTGGGTATCGCCAGACCTGCCAAATCATAAAATAAAGTGAGCCCAACAGCAAATCTGTCCTAAAACGTAGGTATCACTTTCGGCATCGGGCCCAAGCATACCCAGAGAGCGTGAGGAAGCTATACTAACCTCTGACACAAATCATGTCACCACCACTTTTGTACTAGCGTCTTAAGTCAAGTCACACAACAGGCGTTAGAGGTGCTTTTCTATAATGAGCTGAAAGGGTGTGAAACCCATCATGAATGTGTCAGCTTGGTATGAAAATAGACTACTACTGCATTAGAGACACACTCAGGAGTGACCCTAAAAGACAACAGTGAAAGGAAATATTCCTCCAATGATTACAGCTGTAGGCAGTACACCTGGCTATCTATTTTCTGTGGGGAGAGAATGATTCAAAGTAAGGATACTGTGTATATGGATTAAGGTCAGTGTCAAAGGCTTTATTTGTTGGTCCAGAGACTGGAACGATCAAGCTTCTAAGACAGACACACACACACACACACACACACACACTCTCTCTCCCCCCCCCCCCCGCTCTTCCTTTCTTTCTCTCTCTCCCTCTCTTTCTTTCTTTCTCTCTCTCTCTCCCCCATCTTTCTCTTAATAAAATATGACTTCTGCCTGGAATTCTATGTGGATATATGATATATTCATATAGAAAGTATATATAGATTTTTTATACTTAAAGAGAAAAATAAAGATCTATAAAAATCCAACAGTGCCACAATAATATTATATTTGACAGATGTAGTGAGATTTACAGAAGAAAAAAGTACAGATAAAGTTACAAATCTCCTCATCTTATGAAATAAATAATCACAAAACCCAATACATAAAAGTCTAAGCATATTCCTTAAAATACAAGTAAAATAAAGCAAATTAAAATTATTTTTGGAGACATCATTTTTTAATTGATGTTGACCTAAATGTGACAACAGAGACCACATCTAGAAGTGATAAAATAAGATAAGTCTATTTAAAATTTTGTTTATAGCATGTAATTAACTGCCAGAGGTATTACAAGCAGAAAAAAGCAAACATTTTTCTCTAGGAATTTGGACTGGAAGAAGAAAAAGAAAGGTCAGAAGACTGTTGCTTTTCATTATCAGCCTTTCTATATGATTTGATTATTATACTATGCTTATAGATTTCTCTAACTAAAAAGTCAAAATATCTAATTTTTAAAAAGTACCAGGGTGATACAGAACTACAAAATAGAGGCACAGAAATGGGGACTTGTATAGTTAATTTTATGTGTCACCGTGGCTGGGCCAAGGATATCTAGACATGTGTTCACATGTTATTTTTAGATATTTCTTTTGAAAGTGATTTTTGATGAAATTAACATTTAAATAATGACGTTTGAGTAAAGCTTACTCTCCTTCATAATGTGGATGGGTCTCAAGTACAAATTGAAGGCCTTTATAGAACAAAGATTGAATGCCCTTAAGCAAGAAAAAATTCAGACAGGACGCTTTGAACTCTGATGGCCACTCTTCCTTGGGTCTCAAGCCTACTGGCCTACCTTGCAAATTTTGAACTAGCACCTTCACAATCATATGACCCAGTTCCTTAAAATTAATCTCTCTCCTCTCCCCCAACCCGTCACACACACACACACACACACACACACACACACACACACACACACACACACATATCCTGTTGATACTGTTTCTCTAGAAAACCCTGACTAATGCAGACACTAAAGCAAACTGGGTACAGGTATCAGCGAAATGTTTACAGATTAGTGATACTCTTACTCTGTCTTGAAAAATAGAAATAAATGAGATCGATGGAATCAGATTGGGCATTTTAAACAGAGTAAACCATGTGCAAAATCCAGCACAGAAGTTTTGATGGTGAGGGAATTGGGCTTTTTGTAGGATGTATTTGGAATGAAGATGTGTTGAGAGAAAATAATAAAAAGGCCAGAGAGAATTAGGTAATAAAAGACCTATGTGCTTGGACTTAAACAATTTCAGGCAGAGAAAATGTAGTGTGATTGTCAGAATTTTTTAGAATTTTCCATGTATACATAGGATGGATAGGAAAGAACATAAAAATGTAAACTAAAAGACAGTTTTGAAGTCTGTGACAATTAAGCAAGAGAAAAATTAACTAAAATTTTAGCTACTGATGCTGGTCATAGCAGAACAAGGGATATTTAGGATATAGATATCACAGAAAATATACCTAATTGGGTAGAGCTATGAAGGGGAGAATGATCATTGAGAATTGAGACTGACTTCCAAGTTTCTGACTTGAGAGACAAGGCGTTTGAAGTCATTCACTGAGCTGACAATGTAGAAGAATAAATAGAACAGATGGTGCCTAGATGTAGGGCTGGGCAGAGGATGGATGGCAGGGTAAGAAGCAGTGTAAAAGCCACCGATACAGTTTTTAAATACATTCATGTCAGATTTTGAGCCACTATTGTTATTTTCAAGTAGTTATGTCCAGTAATCCATTGTACATAGGAGACCAACAGATCTGAGAATCATTAGCATATAAATTGTAGTTTGAGCCATCAAAATCTTTCAGTGTGAAGAGATATGAGAGCAAAATCCTGAAAAACCCACCGGTGGGTCCTGAAAGAAGAATGCACCATGATGACTAAGCTGTAGTGTCTCAGAGAAGTAACAGAATCAGGGAGAAGTGTTTTTTCCAATGCTGAGAAATGAGAGGGCTTCAAAAAGTAGTCAAGAGCCTCGAGGATCATACAGCCTTGTGAGATGAAATCCAGCAATTAAATTTGACAGAAAAAAAAGACTTCATTTTTAAATACTATATTTTAGAAAAAATATAGAAAAGATAGAGAAAATCTTTATAACATTTTTGGACAGGAAGGTCATTCTACGTTTTTTTTATTTCTATTATTTTTCTGTGAATGTCATCAAGGGAGCAAGGAGAAGGAGCAGAACAGAATAGTCATGTTTCCTTTTAGGTTTCTCAAGCTTTAGAAGCCACACCCACTCTTACTCAGACATTAAACAGGCAACCTTGGCTTTGAGGAGAGTTCAGCTAGTGGATGAGACCATTAATTGATCCCCTTGAGGGTGTTGGTATACACACAATATCTCACCTATTAGATATCAAATTTAAAATATTTAATAGTTCATTTTCATTATTAATGCCTATATTATTTTGTCTACAATTGACATATGTTGCTTGTAGCATTATGATTACCAAGAACTTTTAGGAAATAATTTCAGAATATATCAAAATATATCTACTATTTACCTTAATATTCCCACTTGGGGATTCTGTACCAGGAAAATTATTATACTATATACCTATTATTTATATATTTGATATATATTTCATTGTTTTATATACATGAAATTATATTATATTTAACTTTCTTGATTTTTATACATTTCATTATGTATTATGTATATTATGTATGTATGTACATATAAACAAAAATAACATATATGCAAAAATTCAAGTTATTTATAACATAAAGCAAAAATAATTCATACATTCTCAAGAATAAAAATAGTTAAACATTGCACATGTATGAAGAGTTTATTAACATCTACTTTTTTATTAAAATCAATTTAGAAGATAATCACTCTAAATAATAAATAAATATATAAATTCCATGTATAAATTTGTAAATTGATGTTAAATTTATCATTTCATCAAAATTTGTGTCTGTGGAAGAGGCAAGAAAAGCCTGAAATATACAAGGATTGTTGTACCAGGAGGACCAATATGTCTCATTATCAAAGAGTGATTGCTGCATATAATCTGCAACAAAGTATACAATCCAGGAGCAGATATAGATATAAAACTTGGTAAATAATATAACTACATTGTTGATTACTTGGGAAAAAATGACCCATTCAACATATGTTGCTAGATATTTGTTTTCCCCATTGAAAGATGAAATTTAGGTCCCTATTTTATGTTATGCACATAAATAGAATGCACATAGATTGAAGATCTAAAAGAGAAAAACAAACTTTTAGAAAAATACATAGTCAATTTATTTATGATACCAAGGTAAGAAAGATGATTTAGTCAAGTCTCAAAATATAAAGGGACAGATTGATACATTTCATACATAAAAATTTAAGAAAAATCTTCATGTCAACAGACACACAAAATAAAAAGAAAACCCATAGAATGAGACCAGTTAGATGCAACCATTATAAGTATAAGTATTTTTTATATTAAATAACTTCTATAAGACATTGAAGAAAAACAGGTAATCAATAGAAAGCTGGGCAAATGATATAAATAGAAAATTTGTGGAAGAAGATATTTGAAAAAGTAGAAAACACGAAAAGGTCCTAGAAATCAAAGAAATGCAATTAAAATGAAGCACAGCTTCTCACCAATTAGATGGCAAAATCAACCTTTATAGAATTACATAATATCAAGGATTGAGTGTTTGGGAAAATTTTACTCATACTTTTCTATTGGGAATATAATTTTGTCATTTAGAGACAATTTGGCAATAACAAATAAATTTGAAGATGTTTATACTCTATGACAGAGTTATCATTCAGTACAATCCCTAGAATATTTGTACATGTAGCAAAAAGACATAAAAATATCCCTTGCAGTATCATTTATAAATGCAAAGAAAATGAATGATTGATTAATAGTAAGAGCATAACTGAACTGTGTTTTTTCACATATTGGTATACAAAGCACTTAATAGTGTTGAAATAGAGCTACATGTAATATTATAAATAAATATCAAATTATGTGGATAGAAATTGACCTGAAAAATACATGTTATCTACTGTGCTATTTATAAAATTATGGATGGATTCTACAATGATATTTATGTATATCTATGAATACTTATGCACATAGCAAAGTTTTAAAAATTTAATAAATAGTTATCAGTTAAAATTTAACTGCTAAATAATAAGTAAACTCTAGAGAAAAATGTTGGATAAAGGATCTAGAAATTATAGTCATATGTTTATGCTTTAGTTCATAAAATATCTAAAACATTTAAAAATTCTAATCTACATTGATCACAGATGACTAAAATTAACTCTGTGTAGTATGTTTAATAATTAAACTTTTATAAACAAAGTAATGTAATTATATTTTAAAATATAGTAAAAAAGAAAATACATAATTTTCATAGTTCTGCATGTTTCTTCATGGTTTATTTCTTTATGTAGTGTATTAAATTAAACAAAATTATCTTCTATTCATATTTTCCTGTTTTTGCTATAAAACTACATAGAAATATTAACAAATATAGGATATACATAGACAATAATGCAGATATTACAGGTTCTTCTTTTATTTTCATGTAAGGACTTATGAACACATTTTGCTCTTTTACATTATGTATATAGTGGTGCAAAACTAATTAATTCATGCCAGTTGTCCTGGTTTCCTAGTACTTTCCACTGTACTTAGAACAGTGCCTGGCATATAATGGGGGGGTAAATATAATATTTTGACATCATTTCAGACTGGCATAAATCATTTAATTAGAAAATTCACTGCCAAAAAGCATCTTTCACTGCTCTTTTATAAAGAAAATTTTCAGTGATTAATAGTCAAAATATTTCATGGGCTTAATTACAAAGTAAAAAGTGGCATCTACAGATTACTGGTCAAAAGGAAGGAATTTTGTGGTGATTTAATATAGAGTATAAACAAAGGGAAAAAGATAAATAGAAAATAGAAGTAGTTACTCAGGATAGCAGGATATATTTCATGTTTCTCTGATGTTTAGTTTCATATAGCGTTCCATTTCGTGGGGCAAAACTAAAGTGGATTTATTTCCCAAATTCTGGTGCGGGCACATTGCTTCTATGTAACCCACACGAATGTGTACACCGTCATATGCCTGATACATCTGTAGCAATTAATGTCTATATGAGTCACTGTATAAATGGTTTTAACCTTTCCTTATTATAAGTGGCTATTTTGGGTTGCATATATTACCTCTTTTTTGGGACACAGTAACAGAAAAAGGAGACAGTGACTTATTACACAGTTTAAAAATAAGGACAAAAAAAGATGGATAGGGAGTCAATCAGAACATACTGAAGTTTTACTGGAAGGAACTACAGTTGAATAATTTTAAACTGAAGCATAACCTCAGGTTACCTTTCAATGACCATTACCTGCCTTTATTTCTCTTAAAGAAAGAGTATATAATTAACCATGTCTTTTGTCTTTTTATATCTTATTTTATTGTTCCTGACAATTTATTGAAAAGATAGCAAATCTCATTTGGACTTTTAAGCTATTTTAATGTAAAACCAAAGAGTAAGGCTTTATATTAGTAACTTTCATTAACTTGCTACTGTTCTCTAAATGTATACTCGTTTGCAATTAATGCGTGTGTAGGCACGTGTGTATGTGCATGCCTGGATACAGCTGGGGAAGGGATAAATTCACTTTTGACAAGAAAAATCCAGCAGCTACACTTGCTAAATTTTGTTTCTATAAAAAGAATACCTGCTAGCCTGCTGACATGAGGCAGACTAAACTGCAGTGTTGAAAGATTAAGGCCAGCTGGTGTTTTTCCAGTTGATTTGCATTTTTAGAGCTCAAGGTGATCCCCTCTTTATTTTAATAGATGTTCATGACTCAAAAAGTTGGCATCTTATAAGGATAGTAAAGCTACACCTGTTAAAGACATAATAAATGAAGTCTGAGAAACAAATAGAAATGATTAGCATCAAAGTGGCTAATTTGCAAAATCACTATATGAATGTTTAAGTTGTTGATTAAATCAACTATTTATAATGGCCTAAGTTTAATCTATATCCTGAAGATGTGTGGGAAGTATGCAAGAAGGATAGGGGAAGAAATTGTATCCCTGTGTTGGAAGAAAATTTTCCAAATAAATGAAAATGAAATTTGCAATGAAAATTGGATTGGTTTCAAGGAAAAACCAACCTATTAGGCATACATTATTTCATCTTAATATATGAAATATCATATGTACAATACAAATAATTATTTTCCACTCCCTTCTTATTTTACGCCCACTCCTAACCCCATCAAACACCACCAGCAGAACCATTTTTCTGCTGTAACTTTTTTCTTACTATTTCCAGATCTTATTTAACATTACAAATCCAGACTAATGTATTCTGATAAATGGGTACGATTTCTCAATATGTCATATATATCTATAGGCCTATTTGTTGTGTGGTTGACCCATGCTTACCATATTTCCTCATTATATATGGTTGCTATTTATTGACATAGAAAATTTAAGTAAACATTTGTAACATTTTAATTACATTTATTATACTCAAGTATGTCTTACATTTTCACATAAAATTTATAAAGCATTAAAAACATTTTAATGTTAACTACAGATTAAAAAAATCAGATCAACAAAGTCATTTAAAATAAAACTAATGCTTAAAAGTCTATTTTAAAAAAACACTCCTATAAATAGTGCAGGTAATCTTAAACATACAAAAGCATAGACTTCAGATAACATTTCATAAACTGACTTACATATTTGAGGTAATGTATATTTTTAAGGACACAGCTAACAAAATTTTACTTACCAAATATTTTGTGATCACTAGTTAAGAAAACATAGAATGTATTTTCTATTTACTGTGAACATGTTTAATTACATAACTGAAGAGTGGAAAAACATCTTACAGGCTATTTACCAGGTAGACAAAGATATCTGTGTAATTTTATTACTTTCTATACTTTTTATTAATTTTAAACTTTCAGTTATTTGGTCTTATTAAGTAATACTCTTTGGTTAATATTGTAAGTTTTGAAAGATAGATTGAGTCATATGAGAATTAGTCTTGAGCCACCACCTATTTTTGGACTACCTATGCATCTATTGTTTGTGCAGAGAACTACAAAATTTTTGCACGGAACTGGGAAATTTACTTAACCCATCTCTTGTCAGTTGTCTTATCCATACTTGGGGTGCTTTTGTCTCCTAGATGCCCTCTTAAAATATCATAAAATTCCATCAAATATATAAATACTTTCTATTTAAATTATGCCTGGAGATAAAGAGAGCTAATGCTATAGAAATATTTTGCAAGCCACCTATCTCCATGTAAGTAATTTTTAAGCCTAAATGATGGAGAAACTTTGGTAATATCATGAACTTAAAAATTTCTTGATGTGAAATCAACTTTGGTTGGTAAAAGTTTAAAAATAATTGTAAACAAAATGATATTCAAAAAACAAGACTGTTGAACAGTTAAGTATGGGTTTTGATCTTTGAAAACAGTGTTTCGGATACAAAGAAAAGTTATAAATTGAAGAAATTACATGTTCTTAATGTGCTCAGGAGATATGATAAAGAATAAAGCTGGCAGCCATTCTTAAAATTCATGGCTTTATATGATTTGAAGTCACTGTAAGGATTATAGTGGTTAAAACATCTTTACAATTAGAGAGTAAACTTAATGTCAAACACTGAAATAATTAATTCATTTAATTCGGAGCAAAAATAATTTCTTCATAGACTAAATCTGTAGTTACCTGTTTCAAAGAAATCAAATTAAAATAAAAACAGTTTCTTTTTTCTAATAATTGGTCAATATAAGAATTTTCACTGGATATATATTTTTGGAAGATTTTATTTATTTTATTTTTAGACAGAGGGGAAGGGAGAGAGAAAGAGAGGGAGAGAAACATCAATGAGAGGTTGCCACTTGTGCGCCCCCCACTGGGGTCCTGGCCCACAACCCACGTGAGTACCCTGACTGGGAATTGAACGAGCGGCCCTGTGGTTCGCCAGCCAGTGCTCAATCCACTCAGCCGTATCATCCAGGGCTGGATACATATTAATATGTGTTAGAGGTTGAAAGATTAAATCTTATCTCAGAAATATAAGATGAAATTAATTTAATCAACTTATGATAGAAGTGAAGATGGAACAAATAATTTTACCTATAACTTGCATGTTTTAGCTTTGAATAATCATGTATTTTGTGGAATCATAAAAATTATATTTAAAATACTAATAAGATACTTGAAGTCTTTTTAAAAGTAGCCTTGTGATAACCTGAAAATAAAATTATTTGAAGATCTGGGACCATTTTCTCTGAAGAAAACCAATTTCAAAAGTCAACATCGCATCTATAATGTTCCTTAGTTAAAACTTGAAATTCATTATACACACAACAAAATCATGAATTTCTGCAGTGTAAAATCTAGTCAAATAACTATATGAATATTTTATGTACTAATGAACTATTTAATATCAACTGTATGTAAATGTGTATTAAAGGATGTGTAAAAGCAAAGATGATTGCTGAGACAAGGGACTTTAATGGTTATTAAGGAACCATCTTTGTTTATTAAGTAAATATAAATATTAAAAATACCATTAATGTATACTAGTAAAAAGATGAAAATGGGTATATTTTGTAGCACTGTACTATAATGGAAACAGCGCAAAATAGTGTTACTGACAGAGCTTTCAGTATCAGTCCCTCAAATTACCAACTATGTAAGCCTAGAGAAGTTAAAACTTTTGAGTCACAATTTTGTGATCTATAATATAGAACAATAGTAACTTTTCATAAAGTTGTGAGGATACAGTGAAATAAAATTAAAAAGTGCTTACCACACTGTTAGCAAAAATAGCAAATGCTTAAAAAATATTAGTTAAAATATTAAATGCTGGTTAAAAACACTAAAATATCACTTTATTTTTAAAAGTTGGATATTATCAAGAGTAAACTAGATAAAATGTTATGACAGATAAAGATATGGAACAACAGTAAAAAATTTTTTTAAAAAGAGATGGAGAGGTGGATGAATAGTGTCAGGTAAATTGCATTTGTCTTGCCATATCACTACATCAAAAGAACTTAGAAGGTAAAGTCAGAACAAAAACAAATAGATGACTCTCTGAAGCTAAAAATAATTATCAAAATACTCTTCCTTTAATCTAACATAGTTATTACATTCTGATAAACAGAACAGCAATGGAATGTTGACAACATTATGTTTGACAATGCTACAATATTTTTTTGTTTGAATTCATGGCATCAAAATTTTAGAAAATTTGAAATGTAGTTGTAACCTTTTTTAATAATTTAAATTGTAGTTGTACATTTAGTTTCAAAACTGGGAGGTAAGACAGTGATATTTTGTAGCAGCCAGTTTATGCTTCCACAGATTTAAACTGTTAATATATGCACATAGATTAAAAATCGTTACTATTCCTTTTAAAATTACATTCTCCTTAGAAGATCTGAGAAAACCCTGTACTTGCTTTCTTTAACTTTAAAAAAAATCAGGCTAAAAAAATCAAGCATATTTGCAAAAGTGCAAAATGCACAGATCTTAAGTGTAAAATTTGGTAAGTTTGAAAATGTATAGACCCATGTAAACAACACTCAGTTCATAGTACAGAACCTTTCATCACCCCGGACATTTTGTTCATGGTACCATCCAGTAAATTTCCATATCCAATAGGTAACTCTTGTACTGATAACTTTCATATTTAATTTATCTCAACTGACCTGTAAATAAATGGAGTCAAAGGGTATGTAGAACAGTAGTGATATTCCATTTGCAGGCCCATTCTTTTAGGAAGTTAGTGTGTCTGTCTACTCCACATTCTCTTCAGTCTTTCGCAGTTAGAAAGAGATAATAATAAAGACTCAAGGGATGTACTAGAAACAGCCCTTGTCCTTGTGAGTTTTTATGCATAAAAGCCATCCCCAACTATAAAAAACTATATTGGTTTATTACTTGAATAGAAAAGTTCTTCTATTATATAAAGCCTCTGAAACAGTGGTGGCAGCATTACCCTACCTATAAAATTAGTCAGTTAATGTATTGATGTATTGTATTTAAATAGACAAGATTCCTCAGCTGTTGTCAGCATTAGGAGGAAATTTTATTGAATGTGAACAGGAAGTCCAAATCACTTTTACAACTTAAGTATCATCAAGTCAAAATGAAACTATTTACTTCTTGTTGTGACCTGAATAGAGTTGCTAATTCATATGCAATCAAATTATGAAAAGAGCCAGTGGGTTATAGACAACTTAATGCAGATGTTCAACTGAGAATATAGCAATGATTTAAGATTCAATAATGTCTCCAAATATAGTCCATATTTAGAATTTTAAAATGACAACCTAATTTTTAAAATGCCAGATTTCCAAATTATATGATAAAATATGTATACTGCTTACCTCAGTCTCATCCTTCAGTATTTTCACAGAAGTGACATTTCAGGAGTGAACACTGGAGATGGAAGTAAGAACTAAGCAGACAACTTGGAATTTGTTTTACATCATCGATGAGAAGAATTTTAAAGCAGTGGCATATGAGAGCGGTTTTACAATAGCTCACAAGGCAGATCATATTAGGGTTAAGGGCTTGGCCTTGATAGTACGTAAGTTTAAAAGTTCTTGCAAAACGTGAACTTTTGAGGAAACAAATCTGGGGTGCTGACAATCACAATTAACTTCAGTCAAAGACCCAAATAGCCAAATAAAGATTCTAGCAACAAAATGGAAAAAAAAAGCCTTAAAAATGGCAGAAAATATGGCATGGAATCCCTGATGATACCCTGTATCACATGGTTTAAGTTAATTTTTTTCAGAGCAGGTCAGAAGCTCTTGAATGTTTGGGCACTTATGATACCCCAGGATAAATGGATAAAATAAGAAAAGTTTAAAAAAATCAGTGGCATCAAGAAAGACGCCAGTGCCTGCTATGACATTGGCATGAACAGTGGACCAAATGAGAATGTCAGGGCCAAAATTTGACCCTTGAGAGAGGGGCTACACCAATAACCAATAAGAACTGGCACAGTAAAGAGGTTCCTGTGCTGGAATTGACATAGTTATAGAATTCTCAGGTTAGCAGTTACTGAACTAGAGGTAAAAACATTTAACAGGCTGAGCTCTGGCTTAAGATCTTAGAAAAGAAATAGAAAATGAGAAACTGCATAGTGAGGATAAGCAAGAAGAATTTACACGATTTGAGGAAACAACTGGCTAGGACTCAATCAAATATGTACAAACTAACACACACACAAACATGTATACACACAGAAGCACAGCCATACACATATAGGTTTGGGTTTACAAAGTTGCAATATAAAAAACAAGGAAAATAGTGCAGAGGAAAATGTGAAATACTAAAAATAGGAAATATCATGGAATAAATATCTTTTATATTTCATTAAAATTCCAAAACAAACCTCCTGAAGGTATGCACTTTGAAAAAGAGACAAAAAAAAAAAAAGAGAGAGATCAAAATACCTAGTAGAATTAAATGTAAAGCTGAATGGAATATAGGCTGCAAAGACAAAGTAATTTTGCTTTGAAATAATTAAAAGCTAAGTGAACACTGCTCAAAGTATAAACAGAAATGGGAAGAAAACCAAAACAATTGTATTTATGATGAAGTAAGGAAAGTCAAAGATTAGGAAATGATCAGTTATCCTCCTAAACATATCAATGAACTAGTTTATATTTTCAAAGAAACAGTAAAAGACATTAGGCAATGATAGTTTTATAGGTAAATTACTTTTTGACTAAAAGTCATAGAGCAAATGCACTGTTCTTCCAGGTAAAATCTTTCTTCAATTGTTCACAAATTTGGCTACATGTTTAAAAAAAAAAAGAGGTTTTAAAATTCCCCGAGTCCTGGCCAGACTCAGATCAATTAAATCAGAATCCCTTGTAGTGACACCCAAGGCATTGACTTTTTTTAAAATTTTTTTTCCATGTGATTTTAATGTGTAAACAAGGTTGAGAAAACTTGATATAGAACAAAGCCATGCATTTTAAAAGCAATAAATGAGGCCATACACGTGTTCACTGATTTATCCATTGATGAATAGATCACCTCTCCATTAGGCAGCTGACTTGACAGCATTCTCTTTCTTTTCATTTTGTTACTTTGTTTCAGAGTTGGTAACAGTTTAGCTACTTTTTCATTGTTTTCCTATATTCACACATACATGAATAAGCCTTCCTAGAATCATGTACTTGGAGTGTGTGATATGGATGAATTGCCTTTGCTCTTCTTTAAGGTCAACCTTCTACTTTTACATTAGCTCCAGTCCCTCAGTCCCTTCTTGCCTTCCTAAGAGTATTGATAAAACAATTGTCCCCTCTATCTGTTGCTTCGTCCTTTTTTGCCTTTCTATTATATATCTATTGGAGCTATGGGGATAGCTGTATATAAACAGCAATAACTGTGCCTTTCTTAAGAAAATCTTTTCCTTGACGTCATATTTCCTTTAGTTATTTTCTCATTCCCATTTCCCTTTACAGCAACCGTCCCTTGAAAGATTAGCGTTTTTTTAACTGTGTATATTCTTTAATCCCTTCTGATCTCAAAGACCCTTACTCTCACACTCCATTCATATGGCTCTTGGGAAAGATACCAATAACTTCCACATTGCCAAATCACATATTTCATTTGAAGAGTTCATCTTACTTAAGCCATCAGAATAATTGGAAATATTTTAACTATTTCCTTCCTGAAAATTTTTTCTTGCCTTGCATTTTGGCATAACTATGTCTTTTGCTGTTTCTTTATGATCCGATGTTTCCTTCTATTATGTAATAAAGATTATCCACTATTTTTTATTCCATCTGTCTGAAACAAGCACAATGCTAAATTTATAGTGATAATGTTTAAATTATGATAGTAACACTATTCATATGTACTTTTTTTAATAATTTGAATCGTAATTACATATACATATTTTTTAAATGTATTATGAAATTCTGTTTGAAATTAAATTATTTTAAATATTTAAAAATTAAAATTACTAAAGATATTTCATGATTTTAAATAACATGATTAACAACCCTGTTGGTATTTTAGACACAAAACTATTACTTAATGAACTTTGTTGTGTCCTAAAAAAATTTTTGTTGGAGAAACATATTTCTAGTATTTTCGTAGAATTTCCACATACAATTATATATTTATACTTTATTGGCTGTTCAAAGAAATGTTTCCTATTAAAAAATGACATAGAATTATCTATAACTGCCATATATTAACTATTTAAGAAGAAAGGAAAAAAGACAAAACAAAATAAAACATTGGTACAAATATACATGCACAGAGAAAACAATATAAATTTTGAAACCATGTTGAAGAAACTTTTGTATTTAGTAGTAGGTCACTCATAGAAAAGAAAATATTCCATTTCCCATTAGTCAGTTATGGTTAAATGGTTAAAAATGAAAACTATTTGCCTTAAGCCAATTCTCATTTAAAAAAAAAGAATTCTAATTTCTTGCAACAACCTGCTCAGAGTACTAACTAAAATAAAACTTTCAATTAGTTTAATTTTAAATAATTCCTCTTGAGGCCTTGACTCTCTTAGCTACTGGCTGACATGTCAAACTTGTACAAATACACCTTTTTTTCTGCCCAAAGTACAAATTTTATATCCATAAAAATATGTTGATAATATAAATTCTAAGTCTGAAAATTTGGAAAGTTATTTAAAACTCATTCACATAAAGAAACAAAAAATATTACTTTGCTAAAATCTATGAGCTTCTCAAAAATGACTTGCTAAAATTATTATTTATTAAAGATGATGCTAATTTTAAGACACATTGTTCCAGAAAAGTGCAATACAATGTTACCTGCATTTGCATGATATATGTTACTGAAATTGCCCATTATATATGGCTAATTAATTGCTTGCCTCCATGCAACATGATTTCATAACAAGGACAACACTCTGAAAATGTATTGATTGACTGAGGTCAAACTTTCCTATGAAAATTAAATATGCAATTCAAAATACTTGAGATGTCTTCTAAACATCTTTCTTAAACTCCTATTATTGTTTGCTTTACGAGAATGTGGCCTACTTGGTCATAACATATACCAGAATTTATCTGTTGAATTACTGAGAAAAGACATTGGTAAATTACTTCTAATATGCTTCCTGTTTGCATTAAGCACTGGCATAAAAAGTTTAAACTTCCACCCACATCCCAGGCTCTAACTTTCCTGGTACTTAAAAGTAAGTAATACATGATTCAATAAAATCACATTGGAGAAATTCTATTTTAGCCAATTTGTATTAAACAAACTCTATTATCAGACTTCCTGGTTGGAAATTCCAGCTGTAACACTTCCAACTATGGGACTTTAGAAATGATCTTAACATTGTTACAGTTCTGCTCTCCTTAAAAGTAAAAGATTATGATATTATCTAGTACATGGAGTTTTTATAAAACTCACAGGATAATTTGTGATGAGTACCAGACCACAGTGGGGTTCTCAGGTTTGGTACAGCTATCGGTGAGATCTTAGTCCAAAATGCCTGTCATTGGAGTCCGTCATCTCCATGGACTAGGCTCGCCTTAGTACCCTGCCATACTCAGTCATCAGCTGTGACGAGATTGGGGGCAGTATAGGAGGCAAAGCTATGGGTTTTAGCCCATGTAAGCTGGAACCCTTGATCAGTTACATTTCCTGCACTCACACACCTGAGAAGTGTGTTCCCATGGCCACCAAAGTCTATCTCTTGAGTCACACAGATTTATTTCTCTACACAGGTTTGGGAGGCAACTCCTCTGTGGTTCCCATAGGGCACCTCTTCCTGAAAAGACACTTACTTAGGAAAGAAAGGCACGGATGAACTATATTCTTCTTGCTGCTGCTTTCTCAGGACTGCAACGGATCATCACCTTTTCTTTCCATTATGTACTCACTACCTTTCAGGGCCACAAATGTGGCCATAATGCAGCCATTTTTGCTGTTCAGCTTGCACTCACATATTTAGTGATTCCATCTGTAAACTAACTGCAGACCTTTTCCCGCTCTTTAGCTGGTCATACAAGACCATATATAACCAGGGGTGAAATCTAGAAGAGAGAGGACCTGAGAAGTTGAAAGAGGGTATAACCCTTTTGGTAACCTGCCTATATTTCTCAATTCAGGAAGAATTTACACATAAATGTGTGCATTTCTATTAATGAAATGGTTACATTGGTTCTTGAGTCAAATTCAGTTTAAACGTGGGCACATCCGCATCTGGTTAAAGAAAGCCGAATTGGCAGCCAGGTGATCTGAATAACATTACTCTCTAAAAACCCTAAAGCTTTGTGGCTTAAAACAATGATTTGATTTTGCTTAACAATTTTTAGGGGGAACAGCCTGTGAAGGGCTTAGCTGAGCACATCTTGCTTGGGGTCTCCTGCTGATACCATCAGAGAGACTCAATCACATGGCTGTCAATTGATGCTGGTTGACAGCTGGGAGCTCATCTGAGTCTGTCAACTGGAATACCTCCCTGGTGCTTTCACTGGGGCAGCCTAAGGTAGTGGTACTTCCTACCTACGGAGCATCCCTGGGTGCTTCTGGTGAAGGGGTATTACAGAAAACCCAGAAGGAAGCTGCATGGTATATACTGTGTTCAGGCCTAAGAAGTCATTCAGTGTGATTTTCTCAACATTTTTTACTCAAGACAGTCAACTTCCTGCCAGAATTAAGGAAAGTAGACAGACTCCACTTCTCAATGGGAAGAGTGTCAATAATTTTGATAACATTTTTAAAACACCACCATATCAGGTTTCCCAAGTAACATTTTTGCCTTCAGCTTTCCAAAAATAAACAAATGAAAACAATCAGTAAAAATAAATTAAAACAGCAGCGCCAATAAATCCTATACCACTGAGTTTTATATCCTCAACTACTTTGTATCCTGTGTCTCTCTGCATATTCTCATTTTTGAGAGCTTTGAATAACCATATGGCAAGAATCATTAAAAAAAATCATTAGGTAAATTACAAACAAAATAATCAGCACGAATTAGTAAATTTCATATCTAGATTTAAAATGACTGTGCACGGTAATTCATGGGGCAGACACGGTCATAACATTATGATGCCTAACGTCATATTTACAATCAGTTGAAAAAATAAGTAATAGTAGTGTCTACATTTTAGGATGATTCTGGAAATAATATGAGAGGACTGAAAAAGCAAATGCTTAATAGATCATGAAAATTAAAAGTCAGGAAATTTCATTCAGATCCTTTATAACTATGTAAAAAAAAAACAATTTTTTAAACAAAGTACTAGTGGAATTACTCTACTCCATTTTACCATTAGATTATTTGGGTGTCATTTAAAATAAATTAAATTATTGAATAAAAAATAATTTAAAATAAACCATATAGTTTTAATATTTAACTGCTAAATATATCATATGTGAGAATTTTTAATATTTTAAAAAATTTGAGCAGATGGTTAAAGTCCAGGAGCCTAGGGAACTATAAGACAATCACCTACAACTGGGCATTAGTGACCCATGTGACCTCTTAAGAGGTTTCATGACCATTCTTATGATGATGTGTAAGTAACACCAAGATAGTCCCAAAGTCCTGAGGAGATCAGAATACCTTTGGAATCATTTGCTTTTTCCAAGGTCTTAATTTAGGCAAAATCTTAAACCGGGCCATCATCAATATCCAAGTCAACTAGTCCTTGATAAAGGCACAGTTATATTTTTTTTCCTATTTCAGTTTTGCTCTAGCCCACTTTTGAGAGTCTCATTACCAGCTTTAACCTGCCTAGTAAAAAGTAGCACATTCAAATCCTTCTATCAAAATGGATGTAGGAATTGCAATATTGCCTGACACACTGACACTTTCTTAATAACAAACTTATCTAAATTTGTTTTAAGAGAACAGTAATAAAAGGTATTTTTCTCAGCAGAATATAGGTGGGTCCTTTATATTAGAATCGCACAACAAAACCCATGCTGATTTGTGTCACACCCTGTGTTCATAGATACATCTAATCCATGCACGGCCACTGCTGCTTTTAATAACAGAGGAAGAGAGTCACTGACTCACTCCATGATAGAAAAACAACATAAAGAAAAGGACTAGAGTGTGCATATCCTGATGACATGCAAAATAAAGGTGCTCTTAAGAAAGACTGCCACAGTTTAAATTGGCATTTCCATAACCCAAGCCTACTGTGGATCACATACAAACCCAAAGGACCCAAAAAAGCACTGGAACCAGGAAAGGAAGCTGATAAAACGCTAAATCTTCAAATTGCAGTACTGGTGATCTGAGTAGTGAGAATGATTGAAGTGGCCTATTAAGTTATGTTAAGTCTATGCATATTTCTGACTTCTGGAAATTACAGGATAAGCAAAGTTTATGAATAAGGTTATGAAAGGATTCTGAATTTCAAATTGACCAAACTGTCCATTTTCTTACGTATTGGAAACAAGAGAAGTTTATTATAGAGAAATAAGCTTTGTCATTTAACATTAACATAATATGTTTATAATAAAGTTTAATGTAAACATAGAACTTAATTATGGTGTTTCATGGATAATTTACTAATAACATCTCAAACAGTTCAATTGGTGCTTTATTCATTGTTTTCAAGGCTTTAGTGCTTTGGGCTCATCACCTGAACAGGGTTAAAATGGCACCGGTATCTTAAATCTGTGTCTGTTGAATCTAGAAAAACTGCAGGCACCTTTGCTGGGTGAGAATATCTTTACCTGAAGTTTTGAATCCTTCGAAGTGAAATGCCTCCTAGATTTTGCATTTGTAAAAATTACAGTGAAAGATAAATTTAAGGAACTGTGGTTTCTATTGTTCTAAGTAATGTTTTAGGAAGAACTGAATTTATAATTAAAGCAAACTATTTATTGTAAAGATTTAGTGCTCAGATGGACCTGAAAGGGCTTGGGTCCTCTGAGCTCTCTGAACCAAGACATTATCTAAGACACAGACATTGCTCAACCTCTCTTGGGTTACGATGTCAGAGTAACAACATGACACGCTAACATAATGTCACCCTAGGGAATGAGTGTTGGCTTCTTAGTTTTGTAGAATTACTTTATTCACATGTTGGCTTGTCATACTTTTAACCTCTGGTTTTCTCTTGAATTTTTTTTTTTTTGTTCTTGCACTTTTGTTTTGGGATCTAAAATGGACATAAGAAAGAAAGACAGTTTTATTTGGTGCTGTGATATGATCTTGTTAAGATAAACATAAAGATGATTTCATTGGTTTTTAATGTATAAGGCAGTTTTACTTATTTTATTTTAATTTCTTCATAGGGATTTTAAAGTAAGAGAATTTTTATGATAATTAAATATGAGGTATAATATTTTCACATTATATTATTAAAATTAATTTTATAGGGTCATTTGAATCATTAGATTATCCTCAGTGACTCATAATTAACCCTGCACCTGGGAAAAATAAAGATGAGAAAAGAAAAATGGATAATTTGAATCTAGGAAAGAATATGGCTTTAGATTTGTATACTATTATATATGTCTAACCCATTTCAAGTGTATCTGAGAAGAAAAATTAAACACTGCTTCTGGAACACACATATTGAATCAGAAAATGGGAATAAAACTATTATGCTAAATTGATAATCACCTTCTCTAAAGAGTATAGCCATTATGCTGGGGATTTTTTTTTTTTTATGGTCAGTGTTTGAGGAAAAACTAAAGGGGATTGTACACTAAATGAACAATTTCCTCTTATTCCCTATGTTCCTGATTATGAAATAAGGTATATAGCCATATTTACTAACATGGCTATACACCTGGAAAAATTGCCAGGAAAGAAACTTCTTTACTTGTTTCATCCATGGGAGGAGTAAGGCCTTATTTAAACAGCGGAGATATGTTGTGATCGCCACAGAGAAACAGGGTGGAGACCCACCCAAAATTTAGTTTGAATGCTATTACTACTGAATATACCACTGACACACATACCAAGAGGTATGGAAATAATTTATCACTTACATAATGAATATTTTTTTGGGGGGGAGAGCAGAAGAGGCCCCAAGAAGGTCCAAAATAATGGCTTGAGAAGGTACATAAAATTAACTGGCTTGGAATTTTTTGTGAGTAGGGGGTAAATAGTGATGAGAGTTGCCACACATGAGTTGTGGCTTGATTGGTTTAAACTTCTGACTCTCAGAAGAAGGAGCACCTGTGTTTTCTTACTAGCTTGCCCCAATGTAGGACATGAAAGGAAAGGGAAGTGGTGGGTCTTGAAAGCTGTCAGAAGTCAAACATAAAAATAAAGTCATAATCTTTATTATAAGGTGGAAGTAAACTTTATTTGAGAAAAATTTCTTTTAAAAGGGACAAAGGGTGAGAATATGTCATAGCAAAAGAACTACATGTCTAAGAGATTTGAGGTGCAATGTATAAGCTATTTAAGCAATTTCGTTTGGGAAGATGGAATGGAAATTCTGTTTTAAAAAAAAAATATTGTGCGACCATATTTGAGTACTTAAAGTATTGTATTACAGGGAAGAAGAATTTAGACTCCTTTGATTAAATAGTCATGATGCAGGGAGATGTGACTAGACTGCAGGGCGGAGGAGGGGCTAAGTAAGGGACGGGTTGCAGGAAACCCTGGGGGGCAGTGAGACTGAAGCTGCCTGCTGCTAGCGAGGTATGTGACAGATATTTCCCACTCCAGGGCCGAAGTAGCATATGACAGAGGCTGCCTTCCCTGGGTAAAAACAAAACAAAACAAAACAAACAAAAAAAACCAGCAGGGCAATGTTGTGTTGCCCCAGCAACTGAGCTAGCTGGAAGGTGATGACAGGTTCCCTGCCTCGGCAGAGACACTGCAGGAGAAAGACTTGTAGGAGTCTGCAGAGGACAAGAGGAAGTGCCCTCCTACTCGCTTTGGGAAAATGGCAGCAGGGGGAGGTGCTGACCTGCCAGTCTAGCCAGGAAGAAAATGATGGATTGCCAGGGAAGCTGGGCCCTCTGGAGTGCATGGAATTATGGGCCAGGAAATTTAAATGGAGGGTAGGGAGAAACACGTGGCTTCTTCCCTTCACTCACCCTGTCGCAGGCTGGCTCACACTGAGGTCGAGTCCTGAGCGCTGTGTAATGCCCCAGCGGCAGCAGGCGGGCCAGCACTGAGTTCGTGCTGCACGCAGAGTCCCGAACTGTGCCCTTCTCTTCCTCTGGGATCTGCGCATGGCTGCGTAGGCTGAAGTGCATGTGAGACTCGGCTGTGGTCTCTGGGCCCCACAGCAGAGGTCCTACAGAAGGGGCTGCAGGATGGTAGCATCCCCCAACACCAGCGGGGTAAACGATGGCGGCAGGGGTGACTGGTTCTGCATGGTTCTGCTTGGCCAAGTGCATGGACACGCTTGCAAGCTGGTGGCCAGAAGGACAGGTCATAGGCACTGGGCCAGTGGGCAGCCAGTGGAAGAAAGGGCAGCGTACACTGAGGAGGATGCAGACACTCCAGAAAGGAGCCTGAGATCCAACACTGATGGAAAGAAGTGCAGCAGCTTGGAGGATGACTCAGTGGCTGCCTGCTGTATCCCAAAGGACAGTATTTTTAAATCTGAGAAGGAATTCTGGGTGTAGCATCAAATTGGTCTGGCAGAGGGTGGTCTGGTTATTTTTCTCCTGGTGTTCTGGAAGGGAGGGGCTCTGAGGCAGAAGCCTACCCTTCTTCCAAAATGATACAGCTTCTGAATAAACAACCTCTTTCCTTTTTCACCAACCCTCTATCTCTGAAGCTTGCTTATTGGCGGCAGGCAGTAAAACCTCGTTTCTTTTCAGTAACAAGACATGTGAATAGGTTAAGCAGTAGACGAAATATTGTAATTTTATATTATATATAAATTTTATATAATATTATATATTGTATTTTCTTGCTTTTCATCTATGATTCCTTTTCATTTTACCATTTAATGAAATTTTCTCAATTGTTGGCTTGTATTTCCTAATCCATCTCTAATCTTTTTTTACTTTCTTTTAGATATATGATTATACTTGAACAAAAACAACATATTAGAAGCATGTAGTTTACTGTTTGTGATTTTAAAGTCGTAATTTAATTTCATAAAATACCTAATAGTCTTTCTTTTAAAAATATTAAATAATTATCTTTATTTTCTCTTTACTCTTCTACCTTATTTTTGTTAAAAGAACTGTAACTCTTCTCTAACAGTTCTCTGAGACCCAAACTTTAGTGAACTGACATCCAATCTCTCCCTAGAGAAATACCAATTTAGAGCTGTAGATTAAATATTCATAAGATGATGCAAAAAATAATTATTTTCAAAGCACTGTTACAAAAAAGTGTCTTATAAAGATGCCCCTGAAAATTAAAGCTTATTTTTAACCCAGGGATGTAATAAGTAAATGGATGCTTCTTAACATATAATTATCACTGCACTTTTATGGGCTTGGGAATTCATATTCCAAATCGTAAAGAAAGTTTTATTAGCAAATAAAATAAATGTAACATTAGGTAAATTATTTTTTCCCTTGTTAGATACATGTAAAAACAAATGTATGTTATTTAAACTGAAAATGTCTTTAGAAAGCCTATAGTTCAACTGTTTCATTACAGACATCTGCAACTGAAATGTGATTAGAGCTCAGGTCTTGCCATTGGTTAACAAGTCCAGGGGGAGCAAGTTCCTATGTGTGGCGTGTTTATAGAAAAACAAAATAAAATAAAGATAAATAGATCATCTTAGACTCATAATACTGAGAACTTGAAATGACTACATAAGTGTTATGAGACAAGAATGTGATTGTTAAAAATAACGATTTATTATTAGGCTGTTTTAATGTAAATATTGTGGGAAGGAAAATCTGAGCTGGCCTCATCATTTCCCTTGAGAGAAAGGATTTCTTTGGTTAACAAAATACTTTATGAGTCATTTTAATTGGAATAATTGTTCTTGAAGTAGCACTCAAATAAATGAAAGAATAAATATATCTGAAGGAAAAAATTAATAATAATTGTGGGGTTAGTTATGTACAATCTAGAGAGGAGTTTGAAGGGAGTAGGTGGAGATCAACTATATAATAGGATTCTTGAGTCAGATTAGAAGAGATAACAACTAGAAATACCCTAACAGAAATGAAAGATACTTGATTTACTTTTAAGAATAAAGAAGCTCCAAATATGTCTAAGTTTAATTTTACATTATATGTTAGGCATGATAAAGTATACTTTTCAGTATCTCTTTTTTTAAAACTAAGGTCATTGTGTAAATGAGACCTTGGGGAACTAAAGAGAAAATAACCGTTTTTCTTTCATATTTGGGTTGCAAACAAGGAAATGAATATAGGAAGAAGGACCTGAGAAAGATATAGAATGGAGAAGCCACAAAGCTGCCACAGAAGTAACCAGTGAAATAAAAGACCCCTAAAATCCTTGGCTGGTACTCGAAAGGATGAAAGGCGTTCAGTCATGTATGGAATAGAGTTCAGCCAATTATCTTTAAATGATGAAAGAGAGGATTGCCAGAGCTGACATACAGTTATATAAATTATAATTCTAATGAACCCTCTACTGTAAATGCAGTTGCCAAATTAGTATATAAGATTGAAAGAACTACGTATGAAAGAAGAACATAGATGAATGTTATGGTTTATATAAAACCATTAGTTTTAGATGTTAGACATTTTATTTAAATATTTTTACTGCATTAATTATATTTATGGCAGACATATAAAATAAATTAAAATATAGAAGAAAATAAAGTACGTAAAAGTTTACAACCTCATAAACATGATTATCACTATATGGTTTAGATATATAATTTTATGAAAATAATATTGAATGAGATGACACTATAAATTCTAATACATGATAAGCTTCTTTACACTTTAGTAATCAATTTTATATTAAATATTATTTTCTTTACATAAATAGTATTATAATTTACATACTCTTTTTACTAGATCATTAAAAGATTTTTATATATGTGTATGTAGATCCTAGTTATTATATATATGCAATTCATAAATTTGATTTAAATTATCCACAGATAAAAAAAATCTATAAAAATGCAAAAAGCAATCCATGTCTCTGACTCCATTCCTACTTATTCTGTTATTTCCAAGTCAAATAGTTTATTTAGTATGTGACTGTGGACAAATGGATTGCTTTTCAGGTCTTAGTCTTTTTGTTTGTAACGAGTGTTTTAGTACCAACCAAATATGGTTGTTTTGAATATTAAATGAGATAATATATTTATATCTGTGCATCGTCTGACAGACATTTTGTGCTCATTACATGTTAGCCATTGCTAAATACCTTCATCAGGACTAAACATCAATTGTTATAAAACCCATGTTTGAGCATTTTTAAAAATAATAATATGGCTATTCTTCTTTGACATATTGATATGTTCCATGTTAATTCTCTTCCTAGTAATAGCAAATGCCTATTGGATTAGTATTAACCTAGCTAGGTAGCTAATAATAATTTGCAAATTAGCTAAATCTATATTTATGAATTGGCTTATTTATTTTCAGTCTTGATTTTTTTTTTACCAGTGAAAGAGAGACAAGGAAGGAGAAAAATAAATATCATAGATAGTATTAAGGGAGATGAGCATTGTTTTCTAGTCAAATTAAAATCATTAGAACAAATTACTAAAATTCACCATAAAACTGAAGAGAAGCTCAAACTGACATAAAAATTTCAAAAGAGTAATTTCTAAGAAATATATATTGATTCAACATGCTTACATAGCCAAAATGGTCTAAAATATATATTCTGCAGGATATTGTTAGCTATTATAGAATTTAGCTAATTTACAAAAGCTACCATGAATGGATGCAGGTAACTCACAAAGAACTACAAAACGGTAGGGGATTTTTAGCTCCATTTATATGAAAGCTACACTTATCATACATCATCCCAATTTTAGTAAAATAGCAGCTATTTAATTTGTGTCAAGTAGTTACATTGAACTTACTTGAAAACAAAATGATATTTTAGTTTTCATCATTTCATACCAGACTTATTCTTACATTTTATTCATTAAACTTGACATATTTTTATATTTTAATTATTACTCTATTACAGTTGTCCCATTTTGCCCCCTTTGCTGTCCTCTGCCCAGCCCAGCACCTGTTCCCACGGTCAATCCCCTCACTGTTGTCCATGGGTCATTCATACATGCTCTTTGACTAGTCCCTCCCCCTTCTTTCCCCCGTTGTCCCCATCCCCCGCTCCACTCTGGTCACTGTCAGTCTGTTCCATGTATTCATGCCTTTGGTTCTATTTTTTGCTTATTAGTTTATTTTTGTTCATCAGGTTCCTCTCATAGGTGAAATCATATGGTATTTGTCTTTCACCAATTTTGTTTATTAATCTTTATCAGTGACTCAGTTTCCCTGACAGTATACCTAGCACCTATGTTTAGTCATGTCACATTCTCTAACATGCCTTAGATTAAGTTCACTTTACCACTATATGCCAAGGTCTGGCCAGAGGTATTCAATCATGTACTATGAAAAATAGAGACATTTATCAAAGAAGATACAAGATGCAAGAAACATTGAACATAGGACAATGATGCTCTTCAAAGTAGGCACCTTGGGACCTCACACAGCTCTCCCTATCACCACAGGCTGCCCCATCATATTTTCCTGAATCTCACAGATTGTCTGAAATCTCTTCCCTTTCAAAAGTGATTTTAGTTTTGGGAAAAGCCAGAAGTGTAGGATGCCAAATCTCAGCTATATGGGGGGCTGAGTCACCTGGGTAATTTGATGTTTCACCAAAAATTTCTGCACGAGATGTGATGCATGAGCAAGAATGTTGTCATGAGGAAGTTGCCAATCACCAGTTGTCCATAGCTGTGGCCTTCTGCATCATCCAAATAGTTTCCACAGAGGAATGTTCAAGCTTAACACAAAATTTGATGCAGATGCATTGCTTTACTCACTAAGTCATTTTGAATGTGACAACCACACAGTACACCTGCTCACTCAATGGCATCTACTACCCCCACTAACTAGTACAGTGAAGTCATCACTGTTCACTAATACACATTGCAGTCTACTCTCTTTGACTGCCAGGTTACATCAATGTCACACAAACCGTTCGTGTTATAGTAACAATAGCTGTCTGTTATAGTTTCTGTACTATCCTCATATACACATGTTTTCCTAATATATGCATGTGTGTACACATGTATATATACACAAAAATATGAGCACAAATATATACATGTATAAGCATACAAATAAATATACTCTCATACACACATATATAATATATAGCTCCTATGCAGGGTATTATATGACTGGTTTTTATTTACCCAAAAAAACAACTCAAATTCAAAAAATATATTTTTAAATAAGTGCCTTATGTTCTTTCTCTTCTTCTTTTTACCAGATCTTTCATTTATTTTTATAAAAAAAAAATAAAATGAATGACTTTAATGTATGCTTTGGCTTGATTTCTACTTTGGCTGCATCCCATACTTTTATACAGAATGTTCTCAGCACCATTATTTTCTATGTATTATGTCACTGTAATTTAACTTGTTCTCTGAATTAAAAATTAAATACAAGAATTATTTTTTCAAATTGTGTTAATTGACTAATTACCAAATAACTTGTTTTTATTTATTTATGGCTTTATGAAAATGTCTGTAATATTTATATTTTAGTCAGTGAACTGTTTTCCTTGACTTTTTTCATTTTGTGTTTATTTATGTCTATTTTGAGTTCTATATAATCATATTTGCATGTTTCCAGGACACTAAAAGACCATTAGACATTTCATCCAAGATGTCAAACTGGGGGATTCATTACCAGCTTAAAGGATTTACAGTTGACTGAATAGACTTGTGAAGAGGCCAAAAACATGAATAAACCCAGAAGGGAAATATGGATTTTTCTCTTGTTGAGAAAGTGGTTTTGGCAAAACATTGTGCCAGACTTGGTTTGCTTGGCTGTCACTCCAACACTGAAATGGCTTTTCCTTTTCCATCTAATTTTACCAGACTGCCAACCACAGTGTAAGAACAAATATATTCCAGATCCTTGCGCCAATCAGTAGCACATTCTTTGATTTGATGAATTTTCCCTAACTGAGCCTGTAAGAAATCTGCTGGCTAAGGAAGATTTTTCTCTCAAGAAAAAGTTTTAAACTGATGGTTTAAGAGAAGGGCAATCATAAAATTCATTTGTTGTCTAGCCAGGACATACTCAACAATGAAAACCTTGTTATTTATGCTTATTCTGGGACAATTATTTTGGCCAAATCCCGAATTATGGTCTTTGTATCTGTGCCTTACATGTAGCCTACAGATGTGTTGATGGGAAGAATATTAAGTTAGCTGGCAACAGTTAAAAATCAGGAGAGTTCACATAAGAATTCAAGTTGCCAGTTTTTCTTTAAAATTATCATGCGATATTAATATTTTATATCACAACTTTGGTTCTCTGGGAAGCAGACTCTGAGATTGAGTTTATTGGGTAGAATGGTAATTAGGAAGTGCCCTTAGAATCAGTACCTGTGGAAGTCAAGAATCCAGTGCAAATTAGAGTGATGAAAGCACAGTAACAGTGTTGGTGGAAACCATGGGACACGCTAGAGCTAAAATGGCCCAGCGCAGTTCCATATGTACCCTCCGCCTCAAACAGGCATTAAATATGTATTGTGTGAGATGGGATCACCTTGGGGAGGCAGCTGCCTGAAATTGAGGCAATCCTTGAAGTGGTTGATAGTTTAAAACATCTGGGGCACCAAGACTTTCCTTGAAGTGGTATTTTGGTGATGTATCAGTGCGTTCACCAAAATAAATTAACACACTTTAGAGCAATAATTAGCTAGAGATGGGTGATTGAATAACGTGATAGGGTGACATTTCCAGTATATTCTACTTGCCCAAGTTACACCTTCCTATTACTTGGTTGGCCTCTGTCTGCATTTGAGCCAGTGACCCCGAGCCTGGAACAGTTTCTTCTGCTGTTGCTGTTGACACGACAGAGGACACAATTTGTTCCTTTGCCTTTTCTGGGTTCTGGAGCTTTGCCAACACTCGTGCCTTTCAGTTCTTCAGGAGAGTGACAAAAGCAGTGGCTCACACCCTGTCGTATACAATGCCCCATTTTACAGCAAATACTGTATAATTCCCCTTGATTATTCTGAATTAAGTTTAGAGTTCTGACTACATACATTAAAAAAGAAAATACTATGCCCTAAATGTAATATAAGGGTGAAACAAAAGGAAGAATTTATAAGAAAAGAACATGTTTTTAGTGCATAAAACCTTGAAGATGACTGGACCATTAGAAAAATTGAAGGAGCCAGAGGTTTGTATCTGAATGTAGAGCCATAGTAAATAGAATGTATACAGGTGTGGACCGAAACAATTAAATGGCACAGATTAGCGACATATCATGAGAAACAATTTTCTAAAATGATAAATGACTCATTCTCTCCTTGAAAAGCAGAATCTTTTTTTTTTTTTTTTTTTTTGATCTACACAGTACTGGCATTACTGGAAAATTTGTTGAGTATTCAAATTATTCCATGATACTTTGTACTTATGTGTGAAATGATTAAAGTTCCAGTCTCAGCTATGACTAAACCTATTTTACCAACATGAATAATCAATGAAACATTCAAAGTATGATGGATATAGAATACAGGGCAGATCTTTGTTATGCGAGACTGTTGTCAGCATTGCTATAGTTCTAACATATGTAGCACAAACCCACATTGTCAGTTACACCTTTCAATCAATAATGCCCTCACCCTGGAAAACCTGCGTTTAAAAAAAAAACAAACAACAAAACACTGGAACAAAAGCATTTTAATCAAATCTACCAATCCACTTCTCAGTCCTTGACCAACTTCACCTAATCCCCAGTGGTCCGTTATCTCCATTGCTTTCCCATTAAGCCATACTTTTATGGGAAGATGATTTATCAATCTTTCTAGAACCCCATCGAACCTGCATCCATCAAAAATTCTCCAAAGTTTCTGCCATTTAGAAAATGACCTAGGCAAGTTTCCAGGGATGATACAGGGGAACCCCTTTTTCACATGTCCTTAATTCTTAGGATACTTCTTTTAAACTGGAAATGAAATATTCAAACATATGAACTCATGCCAACACATTTCTGGGAAGCTCTAAATATTTAATTCCACAAATGGGAACATTCATTTTATAAAGATCTGGTTACCCTAATTTTATATTATTTCCTTCAGGAGAAAGCATTCTCTGGGCTTCTATGAGAGATAATTTTGACTGCCATTTTTCCAATATGATTACAGAAACTGTGTTAAAAATGATTGGAACTTTGGTATTATATTTAGAGTGCAGTCTTGAAGTCTACAATCTGTAATATCCCCAGTATTTAATAAATTGAATAGGCTGAGGGTGGCAGCACAGCAATAAAGCATTGGCAAAAGACTTGCCTTTTTGTTCCACTTTTATCAGTAACTATTTATGTGAAGTTAGGTGAAATGTTTAACTTCTTTTGGCTCTGTTTTTCCATCTGTGAAGTTATTGAGTTAGAAAACCTGATCTCTAAAGGCAGTCTCAGCTCAAAAATTCACTGACTTTTTTATGATTACCTTTTCTACATTTTTCAGATGTTAAATTGGCAAGAAATTAGGCTTTGAGAATTATTTTGGAAAGCTTTCAGTTCTATTTTGCAAATGCAGATGTTTGGTTACATATAGAATTTCCCTGATGCCTAATGATATATGACCTCAGCTGCCTTCAATCAGATTATCCATCTGCTATCTTATGTTGACTCTGAAAAGATAATTTTAAAATGTCTTCAGGAGAGTAGTTCCATGGAATATGACATATCTTGAGACACAACCAGGCATGACCCATTTCAGTGTAGACGAAAGAGATCTGAAACCTAATCTACTTAGTGGTGTGGAACTAACACCAATGTGGTTGACCTGTCTGAAGCTGTTTTCTTGAGGGAAACCCACATTGGCAGGCTGAACATAATATCCAGAGAGTACACAATAGATGATAGGTAGTAATAAGTCATGTTGTTGGTTTCCAAGAACCATTGTAAAATAATGTATCATATAATCAATCTTGACTTAATAATTTAATATTAAAATATATTCTTTATCCATTGATTAATTACTAATTGAATGTTTATGATGTGTTTGTGAAAAAAGCTTATTTTAAAAAGCATAGTTCATATACAGGCATTCAGTATTATATAAATATTTCAGAATGGGACAGAGTTTCAGGAACAATATTTTTGGACCTACATAGGGAAAATTAAACAAAAACAAACAAACAACTGCCATACTTTATAAAACTGGAATACTAGGCCAGGTCATTGGAACTTTATTCGGCCATGAAAGACAAGAGAGATTCAGTTAGAGAAATTATAAATCAGTGGATAATTTTATATCAAGAGTGACAAAAACATTCAGTTTGCTTTAAGGCATCAACTGAATTAATCAAAATTAATTGATCAATTATGAATAACTTATAATTAAAATCAATTATGATCAATTCATAAATCGATTAACTTAATTGAGTAATCTGTTAATTTAATTAATTGATTACCCCAAAGGTAACAGATTAATTTCAATGTCCTAAACACTGTGATTGTATTTTTCCTTTGGCTCAATTGTTTCAACCCTCTCATATAATTTCAAATTCATAAAGGGCCATTTATTATATCAGAACAATAAACTAAAAACACTTAAGAGAATTTCATAATTTTCTGCAAAGTTTCTGGTGAGTAATTGAATTTATATAAACTGATCTTCAGAAAGAATAAGGCATCAGAATTGTTTCAGGGTAAATTAAATCAATTAATGGCTGTACTAGTAGCCAGAGCTCACAACATTTACTCCTAAATGTTTTCTTTAAACTTTAATTTCTACAGGTTTTCTAAAATTTCTCAAGCTTACACCTGTAGACACAAGTCAACTCTCTTGATCTTCATAGGCACTGTGGTTTTTAAAGACATCATTCCACAACATAAATCAAATATATATACATATCCCACACCAAATTTAAATTTTACTTTAAAAATTAAAAGAGTCTTTTTATTTTTATTTTTGCATGTGTTTTATAATTAATGATGGACTATGATTTCTTTGCACCCATCTTTCATGCATTTTGTTTTCAAATGTAATGACATTCTTATTAAACTAAAACAGTTACTTTTGTCATTTTAATTATACATTCGTTCATTCTGACTTTACAAAATTCCTCTCCTCCTTTCATATTTTTTCAAGTCATAAACATGTCATAGTCCTTTGAAATGGGTATAGGCCACCTGTTTTGTGCACAAGCTGTCTATGGCATAAGACAGCGCTTTCTAGGGACACACTGTAAACGGTGAAAGCAGCCAGATGTGAGATAATTGACAATGGTAGAGAGCACAAAAAGAGCATATGACCTCTCAGTGGAGCACAGTAACTGGAAAACAAATAAATTTCACTAAATTTAAGCTTCTGAAATCACTCTTGTGTAAAACCAAAGACTGTGAGGAAATGAAGGCTATTGGTGATGACAACACATAACAAACTATGTTAAGAAGAAAATAGAAGCTATAACTAGGCAAATATTGACATGTCAATCGTCCTATGAAGTTATCCAGGACACATTATATACTAAAAATATATTCATTGAGACCTAATATGTGCTCCATTTCCAGTAGGTTTGCCAGATATAATGAAATATATCAAGCTAAATTTAACTCCCTATAACATTGAGTACATATTACAAAAAACTATTATTTATTGTTTATATGAATTCCAAACAACTGGGCATCCTGTAATCTCATTAGTTAAATTTGGCAACCCTAATTTCTAGACATTGGGGGGAAAACAACAGCAAAAACAGACACAACCTCATTTCTAGTGGAAGTAGCAATGAGGTTGGAAGAGAAAAATATGTATCAAATAACCACACAAACAGAGGTAAATTGTTCCTGTAACAAGTACTATGAAGGAGAGAAGGAGATGATTGTGCTTTTTATGCTCCATAAGAGTTTTTTGGCCTGATTGAAGAGGTTAGAGTGTCTTTTCATACCATCCAAAGGAACAGGAAGAGTTAACTAGGCTACAGATTGTGGCAGTGTTGGGGGCAGGAGGAGGTCAAAGAAGAGCATCCTAAGGAATAAGAGACAGAAAGATTTTTGTGCATAGATATATGTACAGGAAAAGCAAATGCCAGAAGAGCTCATACGAATGAGTGAAAATTAAAAGGAGAAGCCATGTGTTATACGAAGATCTTTCATCACCTTAAGAACAAAGACAAGACCATGAGAGTATTCAGCAAGGTGAGGTGAGTAGATGGTGTCAAAGAAAGGAACTGGAGAAATCCCAGAGTGAACACCTTAAACCAAATAACTACGCCTAGTTTTCCACTCTGTCTCTTCTCTCTCTCCCCCCAAAAAATGTTGTATCATAGTTAGAACTATATCCTTAATCTCATTGTATTTCTCTATTTATAAAACCACTCTTGGTTGCCCCATAGGTGATAGACTAATTGCAATGTGTTTCAACCCCCTCATTTAATTCCAATCTCATAAAGGCCCATATGTTACACCAGAACAGTAAGCTAAGATCACTTAAGAGAAGTTCATAATTTTCTGCAATTTTTCTGGTGGGTAATTAAATTTGTATAAACTGACCTTCAGAAGAACAAGGCATCAGAATTGTTTCAGGGTGACATAGAAGACAGTTATGAGGGAAATGTTCTTTTCTACCCTGCTTCAAGCATAGAATCTCATCACATAGACATTAAGCATTACTAAGCAGCTTATTTTTTTATATACTTAAGAAATTGTGGGAAAAAAAGTTATCTAAATAATTTTTTCAACTTATTGAAATCCATATTAAATATGTGGGAAATCACCACTTTGGACTGTTTCTTGGGGCTTCTAAAATGATACATTTTACTAGAAATTACTAGAAATTTAGTAATACATTTCTAGTACTTTTTACATAGTGCCTTATATTCTTACTGTGTCAATTACAGCATTGTCTGTTTGCATTTTTCCACTAAATGTGCAATCTTCTGATTTCTAAGAAAAGGTAGAATTAAGACAATCTTCACTCATATAAACAACAAGAACTTAAACATTTTTTAGACTCATATTACTTCAGTATCATAGGTTTTGAACATATATCCACATAACACATTGAAATGACTGGAATATCAAATGATTCATTAATTTCTTCAAAGAACATTTTTGGGTGACTCCTATGTGGACTTATTCATGAGTGAATAGTCACAATATGTCAGTGTATTTATTGTGTAAAAGGTCAGAGAGCTAAACATTTATAAAACAATATTTTAATAAAATCAAATATATTCAAGTTACAATGGTTACTGTAAAGGAAGTAACTCTGCCTGAGGGTTCAGGGAAGGGTTTATAGTTGAAACGGGAGGTAAATTCAATTCTGAAAAAAGGTGAAAAGGATGGGGAGGATGGGAGGCAAAAGAGAGAGAGAGAGTAGGTTTCATAGAGCATGGACCAAGAATGAGAAACAACAGCTTCCATAATCCAGAAACTAAGAGTAGCCCCATTTCAATGAACAGTTTGTGGGGTGAAGATTTAGAATTTTTTTAGTATGAAAACCTATAACAAATCCCTGTGTGTAGTGCTAAAGATTTGGGACTATGATACTAAACTGATAGACAGTTTTCGATGGGCTGTGTAGTAATTTTGCTTTTTTGAGGGAGCCCTCAAAAATAATATAGATGCAATGAACTCAATGATTACTAAAAGACTGGTTTGGCGTAATTTGATAATGAACTTCACAGGTGAGAATAGTTGGTAAAATATAATGTAGGTGTTTACTTGTTGATAAAATCATCCACAGATGTTAACAAACCTAACACATTTAAAATACTACTTGTTATTTATTCCAAAGCTGCTCTAAAAATTTCAGATTATTGAGTAGCTAATTCACATTCATTTTTCTCATTTAATTTTTCAAACACCTACAAAAAAAAATATGAGAGCTATAGTAATTCTTACTTTACTCATTATAAAACTAAGATTGAGAGAGGTTAAACAGTTTACATGAGCATATATAAAGATCACTGAAGAAACTGTATTTTTCTAATTAAAGAACACATTTTTTGCAGTGGAGGATGCTGTTGAAAAGCTTAGGACCTGAGTAAGGTTTTAGAAGAATGGTTGGACAGAAAACAGATTTCAAGGAAAAGGATAGTAATAATACATGATAATGAAGTAGAGATGACACATATAGTTGAATAGTTTGAGAACTTTTTCTTTGAAGTAAGCATTTTTTAAGTGAAAGAAACAAAGACATGTCATAGATAAAAACTTAAATGTGTGAAGGAATTTCAGTCTAAAATGGAACCACAGGATATGAAATGGAGAATCTTACCCATGTACTTCAGAATGAAACTGAAAAACAAGAGACTGATTTCCCATAAATGCCTGATTACAGAAGACCAAGATTTCTCTCTTAACCAATAAATATCCACCAAGAATCTCTCCTGATCCTAATGAGACAGGCCAGTAAGCCAGGACAAGCAGAATAGGGAAAACGAGACACATTTAGTCAAATGGTCAAGCAGTTTATAACCATGTAGTAAATCACAAGTTCTTATCTTCCATAACCAAGGACTCTTAAGAGTATATGCTTCACAATTCTCCAACCAGAGTGGTAAATAGCTTAAATCCCCCTACTCAGGGAGATAGCAGAATTCCAGTTAATACCATCTGTGCAAACCACACTCAGGCACAGACGAGGCTAAAGAAATAAATTTCATTTTGGCACATCAGCATAAAACTGATGAATATCCTATTGAGATCCTCCCCTAAGACCTCCTCTAAATTTCCAGTCTTTAAAACCCTCAAGACAAAGGACCCAGCACAACCTCCCTCCCAGGAACCTGCCGCACCTTTCCCTTCCCCCCAGCTTCTTCCATAAGCGTGCATCTCCTGAACTCTAAGGGTCCTCACAAGACTTGCAAACCCGGGAAGGAACAGGCAGCAGCAGCTCATCCTTGGCACCTCTGAACCTATCTCCAAGCCCTCCTTTTTCTCTGACTTTCCAGTGAGCTAATAGCAGCTCCACCTTGGCTCCCTCTGTCACTGTGACTTACTCTTCCATGAATTCATATAGTCCAGCCTATGCTCCTTTCTTACCTGTATTTCTAGAGAGTCGAAGTAGAGGGCCTGGTCTCTCTCCTGTTGCTTCTATCCTAGGCCCTTGCTTGTTTCACTGTCTACCTACAGCATTAATAAATATACTTTTAGCCACTTGGACTTGTTTCGTGAAATCTTTCCTGCAGGAAGTCAAGAACCCACACTGGCTTGAGGCACATCCGCTGTGGGTCCAGTTACTCTATGGCTACATTTATGCTTAAACTCTGGCTGGACTTCCATGTCTTTGCACTCCTTGCCCATGAATAAAGTTCACTCCAAACCTTCACAGGCTCACCTGTATCTTGATACAGCATGTGTTTCCCGAATGGCGATTCCTGTTATTCTCAGAAAAAATTCAATTTCTGCCCTGGCCTGTGTGGCTCAGTGGACTGAGAGCCTCCTGCGAACCAAAGGATTGAGGGTTGGATTCCCAGTGTAGGGCACATGCCTGGGTTGCAGGCCAGGCCCCTAACAGGGGGTGCACAAGATGCAACCTCACATTGATGTTTCTCTTCCTCTCTTTCTCCCACCCTACCCCTCTCTAAAAATAAATAAATAAAATCTTTTTTAAAAAAATTCAATTTCTTGTCACTTGAGCTTGTCTCAATTTATGTCTTTATTTAGGTTGAGAAGTTAAAAGAGAAAATAATAATAGAAACAGTGCTTTGCTAGACCCAGTAGAGTTTGAAAACTTAGTCATGGGATGATAAAAATCGAAGCCAAGAGGTCATGCATTAACCTTGAATCATAGCAATGGAAGTAGAGTGTAAGGTCATCTTTCTCTCAGTCTCAGGAAAAGGAAGTAAAATGGATTTAAACGACAAACCTTGCTTTTAAGAGGAGGGGAACAGATTGTTTTCCAAAGCTTCAATTTTGGAGATTTTGTTTGTTTGCTTTGTTTCCAAACTAAAATTTGCCTTTTTCTATTTCCTTATGAAGTTGTGTTTTCAAAATTGTAGTTAACTGAAGTGTCTGACAAGGTGGCTTCTAGCTAATCAAGGTTTTTATCTATGTTGTTTTCTCACTGACAGATTAATTACCTAAATTGCCTTTTTATTTTTAAGTAGTCCTAGGAAAGAAATTTAGCAATTAAAATGATTTAGTCTCTGCAGCTTATGCAGCATTTCAAGTGACATTTGAAAGATAGTGGAGGAAATTAATAAATGATTGTACAAAATAATATGTATCAGAAATATGTTTGTTGCTATAATTAAAAGAGTATAACTTAGTGATCCTGGTCAATTTTTACAAAGAATGAACTAGTAGGGCTTTTAATATTGCTTTAAAAATGTATTGCTTTTTAATCAGCCATATTTCAACTTCAGACTTGGATATGAATACTTAATTAACTGATTTTGAAGTAATGCAATTTATTTTATGTAGTTGATAGGCACTTTCTTGTAGAGATAGAGTGAATATTTATAAAAGTTTAATTAATTTAGAAACTTCAAATAAGTCAAATATCAAAGTCATTAGAACAGACTTTTATGTTTTTAATTATTAAAGAAGATGTGCCAATTCAAATTTTTATTTTTATACTTCATTGTGATAGGGGAACTCAAGAGTTAAAGATTTTAGCCATAATTACAGTCGATCAGGTTAAGTGATAAATGTAGGTGGAAAGCTGTTATTGCAGGAACTGGAATGCATGGCCTACTACGTGACTCCAGGAGTTCACAAGTAATTCAACCTTTGTGCTCCAGGGGTCTGCAAGCCATCGAGATGGTGTCTGAGCCATTGTGTTCTAGAGAAGGAACATCTGTGAGTCAGATAAAAAACTGTAGATCAGCAGATAAAGAAACACTAAGAAAACCACTGTAGGACTGCAGCTCTTTTTAACCTTTTTCCAAACCCCTTATCTACACTTTTCTTCTCATAAAAAGGTCTGCTTGAGATGAGATGGGAAGACAGTTTTTGAGGTGTATAACCCACCATCTTCTCAGATCGCCCGCATCTGAATAAAGCACTCATAAAGATTCAATCCTTCTCATAGTGAAAGGCAGCATGAACGCTGACTTCTCTGGTTTCACTTGTAAGATTGGCCTATATATTCACTGCAGAAAAAAAGTCATATAGGAAATAAAATATTTAAAACATTAAATTATCAGAAATTATACGAACAAAAAGAGTAGTGTTAAAAATTGGAAGTATATATTCCTAAATTTGCCTTTATGAAACTCTAGGTATATAAACCATGCACAGATATGTAGACATGTAATTATACAAAGTGGAATCATTAAAATCTATGTAACTGTCTTTTTAATATATGTTTAATATATTTCAATGCCAATAAATATTGTTTTGCATAACTATACATTTAGCTGTATAGAGTTTCAGTGTATGCATGTATTTATGTAATCAACACAAATTAATTTTTATACACACATACATGCACACACACACACAAGGTCTGTCCAGAAGATATCCAGGCACGTAACATGAAAATAGAGACATTTATTCAAGAAGATACAATATACAAGAAACATTGTGCATAGGACAATGATACCTCAGTCCCCTTCAAAGTAGGCAGCTTTGGACCGCACGCAGTTCTCCCAATTGTCATCAGCTGCCCCGTTGTATTTTCCTGAATCTCATTGACAGTCTGAAATCTCTTGCCTTTCAAAGGTGATCTTAAGTTTGGGAAAAGCCAGAAGTCACAGGGTGCCAAATCTGGGCTGTAGGGGGTCTGAGTCACTTGGGTGGTTTGATGTTCTGCCAAAAAACTCTGTACAAGATGTGATGTATGAGCAAGCATTCTATCGTGATGAAGCTGCCCATCATGAGTTGCCCTCAGCTGAAGTCTTCTCAACCATATGAACAGTTTCTACAGAGAATATTCAAGCTTAATGCAAAATTTGATGCAGATTTGTTTCTCTACTTGTTCAGTCATTTTGAATGCAAAGGCCACACAATGCACAGTGGGGTCTACTGTCCCCATGACTAACACAGTGAAGTCATCATTGTTCACTCATGCAAATTCCGACAGCCACACTCTTTGGCTGCCAGGTTACATTGATGTCCTTGGTATATTAACAATTTTTGGACTTTTTCCAGCTAATATATATATATATTATACATACATATATATATATTTGATTGTTTTGTTTTGTCTATTTTCCTTTAGGACAAAATCTAAAACTGAAATTTATGTATTAAAAAAACAAATCGAACTTTTGATATGTAACTAATTTTTCTCCAGAAAGAACATATGAATATAACTACCTACAAATTACTTTTATGAGGGTAAGTGCCAAAGAGTATGGTCCGTGGCCATACCTAGCCTACTATCACCTATTGCAAATAAAGTTCTTCTGGAACACAGCAACATTCATCTGTTTAGATATTGTTTCTACTCCTTTCACAGAGGCTATTTATTATATGTATCATGTTTAAGGTCATCTAAATCATTTCTTATTTTCTTTTATAATAACTTGCCAAACCCCATGCTAGAGCTTTTCCTCCACAGTCATATAAACATCTGACAGAACTGTAGATATAAATTAAAATAAAATAAAATAGGTTATGTGTATCTTAATTTACTTAACTGATATTTAAAAACATTTTACATGCATATTCTATATATTGCATTCATTCTGACTACCACATTTTCCAGAAGGTCATTCATATATTTCTTTGTGACTTGAGAAAGCTCTCCATATGTTGAAGACGTGAATTTTTAAAGCAATTTTATTGAGGCATAATTACATACCACAAAATTTTTCCGTTTTAAGTGTATAATATAAGATTTTTAGTTAATTTACAGTCATGCAACTATCATCACAATCTAGTTTTAGTTCATTTCATCATTTCTAAAAGCTCTCCTGTGTCCACTGCAGCCAATCCCCATTTATAATCCCAGCCCTAGCCAACCACTGTTGTCAGTCAATTCGCAGTCACTAAATGAAGTCATACCATATGTGGTCTTTAGTGTAATGTTTGCGTTTGTCCATGCCCAAGTGGAAAACATTTAGATCAGTTTCACTTTTCCACTATTTTGAATAACTGCTATTATACCCATTTGCATATAAGTCTTTATGCAGAGATATGTTCATAGTTTTTTGAGGGTAGATACCTAGAATTAAAATCGCTGTGTCACATTGTACATTTTTGTGTAACTTATTAAAAATTTGCTAGATTATATCTAGAGTGGTGGCACTATTTTACATACCCACTAGTAATATAAAAAGATTCTAGTTTCTCTGCATACTCTTGTTATTTCCTGTGTGTTTTTTTAAATATATATATTTTTAATCTAAGACAGACATGCTATAAGGTCTGAAGGAATATCTCATTGTAATTTTAATTTGAAATTTTTAATAAATAATGACATTGAACACTTTCCCATGTGCATTCTGGACATTTCTGTATCATCTTTGGAGAAATTATCTATTCAAAGCTTTTGACCATTTTTAATTGGTCTTTTTATTTTTTATATATCTTCAGTTCAAGTCCTTTATTAGAGATTTTATATATAGATTTTTATTCCCTTTTATGCATTGTCTTTTCACATTTTTTGATAGTTAAATTTGAAGCACAACGCTTTTCAATTTTTATGAAATCCAATTTATCTTTTTTTTTTTTTTTTTTTTTTTTTTTTTTTTTACATCTACACTTTTGGTGTTAGTCTAGGAAGGCATTGCCAAACCCATGGTCATGAAAATTTACACCAATGTTTTTTTTAAAAATTTATAGTTTTAGCCTACTTTTCTAAAAAATTTACAGTCAGTTCTCTAATCCATGTTGAGTTCATTTTTGTGTATGATATGATGTATAATCAAACATAGTAATGGAAATCTGAGATTATGAGAAGAAAATATACTCCACTCAATATGCTTACCCTTGCTTCTTAATTTTTACAGATCAGGGTTTAATGACTATTTCAAAGAATAAAATCATCTATGTAAAAGAAATGCATACATTTATGAGAAAATATTATTATACCTCTGTATATACAGATAAAGATGAGAATTTGTTTTCATGTTATCATGGAAGGAGAAAGAAAGTATTTTAAGTTTCTATCAGAACAAGTTTAAACAGTAAGAACTTTTTCTTATGTATTTGGAATCTCTGGAGGTTATGAAACTGACCCTTTATTTGACAGATTCTAAAGGCCAGGAAATGAATTGTGAATGTGGCATCAATGTAGCTACTTTCAGCTCATCAGCTCGGTCCTATCACCTCCAGGTAAATTATCTATGTTTGTGAGGATAAGCATTTTTGTAAGGCTTTGTTTTAGAAGTAATTTACTTTTCTTTCTATTTAGTAAAGCAATGCATCTAAAGAATGTGTTTGCTGTTCTTAACTGCTATGCAGGTAAACATCAGGGATGTTAAACTGTCATAATATATTCTGTGAATGTCTTCTTTAAGATAAGTGGCATGAAATTTGTTTATCCACATCAATAAAGCAAAGGTAAGAATTTACTTAGTTGTTTAACGACCTATAACCAAGATAATACAAAGAAAGCAAGGATGGAGTTAAACATCTAACTAAGTTACCTGTGACTGGAATTTTACCAACAGCTTAATAATTAAAGATTGGTTGTTAATACTAACCCCACACTTGAAAAATTTCTATTTATTATTTGTGATTTTTTTTAGTTGCTCATTTTCTGTATATATGAAAGTACACATTTTGGCAAAATTGCAGATTACAATAGCCTGATGGTTTCTGAAAACATAATAATTGTTTGGTATATGATTATATATGGAATTGGCATGAGTGAATTAGGTATAACTTATATCAAAAATATCTCTCTTGTTAAAATTTATTAAATATCAATTTTAGATGAATTTAGTTCTAAGGAATGAGTTTAACCATACTCTTCACCAAGGCCTTTGAGAACATTTCATTATTGACTAGCATGCATGACAAACTTTACATATATGCTTCCATAATTAGGAAAATATGATGGCTGTCAAAAAATATTGTTTCTATACATTTTTAGAAGTGTGTTTAGAAGGATCTCTTTCCTTAGTTTCATCAAAATAAAATTAAAATTTTGAATTAATTGCTTAGATGGAACAGAACTGATACTAAAAAAAATTGCTAATAAGGATGACACATGACACCAACACTGATCAATCAGAGCAGATGGGATTTAACAATCAGGGGTGGATATGCTAGATGACATCAACCAAATAGGGGCTCAGCGACTCATTTTTTAGAAGGCATTTTTACTTAAATGATGAATCATTCACAATTGTAAGAGAACTAGTGTTGGGGACCACTTTGTGTGGTATCGGGAACTGTAGCTCTGCATGAGCCAAGCCTTGAAAAAGGGCCTGTAGGTCTCTACTGGAACACCGGGAATGTTGGGAGGCAGGCATGACCCGATTCTAGCATGAGTGTTCCCAAGGGAAATCTGGCCTAAAGAATGCATTGAATCCACTGAAGCTTGTTCTGCTTTGTACTGCCCTGATAAGGAAAAGTCAAGCAAGGAGAATATTGTGTCTCCTCGGAAGTTTAGGGACTGCCAGCGCTGGTTCTCGCAGATATGACCCGTAGGTAGCCTGACCCAAACGTGGGCAAGGTGCCAGAAGCTGCACATGGCTAGGGGCCAGGAGCAGCATGTAAGGAACTTGGTGTCCCAGAACACGTACATTGATCTCTATAAACAAATCAAGTAAGATGTATAAGTAAGTGCATCCTGCTCTGCAAAGCACTTAGCCATTGTTTTGAGAAATAGCTGTCCCAAGCTAGGGAGGTGAGTAATGGTTAATAGAGTTCACCTGGTGTATGGGGGCAATATGAGAAAAAGCCCTGCGAGAGACTTGGTCAGGAGCACTTTCTCCCTAGAGGTGTTCCCCCTTTCTCTCTTCAGGTTCACTAAGTTTGTGTGCCTCGAGAGTTCTCTCATCTGCATCTCTAGACTGCCTAGACCAGAAGCCCAGCAAGCCAGAAAATGACTGGATGAATTAGCAAAATCAGGATTCAAAAGGGTGAATCCTGTTAACACTTGTTAAACTGGAGCTCTGAGCAAATGTGCTATTTGGTATTAATAATGATAAATGTGACATTATGTGGTTATACTCAAAGAAACAACTAAAAAGTTAAAAGAAATGAAAGGCAACTATTAACAGGAAATAGAACTGCAAAAAAGGAAATGATTAAGCTCTATGTGATTTTGAAAATGTAATATACTTGTAAAAAAACAACTCTAATTTAATAAGAAGCAGGATTAACAGAAAAATAATGTTCAGATCTAAATAGTCATTAGATCCACAGTACTCTACTGTGGCCCATTTAAATGTGAAATGTTTCATTTATATTTCCCTGCCATATTTTAAAGAATGATACTTATAAATATTTATAAAATATAAAATTAGCCTTGATAGGAAAAAGCCTTGAAGCTGTATTATATGAGAAAGCATGGAGAAAGAGTGAGATGTTTCAATTATATAAGGCAAGACTTAAAAAAATATAGAAGTACATTAAAATATTTGATGTATTGTGATGGGAAATGAGAACTGGAGTCAACCATGTGCTTTAGGTGACAAAAGGAATTTCTATTGATGGTAATTATTTAGAGGCAACTTTCAGTTCAAAACAAAGTAATGTGTCTTAAAAATTCTTAGAGCCCCAACAAAGGAACAAGCTGACTCTCAAAGTGGGGAGCTGTTCTCATGGGAAATGTCCTGCTGACCTTGGATGAACACTGCTCATGAAATGTATTCCCTTCTTCAAAGAAGATAGAATTAACTGATAGTTAAGTTTGTTTCTACCTCTAATATTCCTTTTAAAGATCACTTGGTCATATTTCAATGTTACATCTTACTTCAATCTGTAAATTGAGGCAGAAGCCAAGTGACAATGGTTCATGATGCATGTTTCCTTGGACACTAGCAGGTAATGCGCTTCTTACATATAAATTGCTTTCACTTTTATTTTTCTATCAATAACATATTATGTTCAGAAAATGTATAAACATATATGTCATCATATATAGATAATTATTAATGCATGTATTATATAATTTACAAAAATTTTGGGTTCAATACATTCCTTTTTTTCTCAACTAAGTATTGCATTTTAGAGATTCTATTCTGTTCTAGTTTTAAACTACAAAAACAACCTCTTTCCCTCAGACAGAGGTTGAGTTTGATTTTTTTTATAACGGACCCAAATATTTAAAGAAAGCGGTTTTAGACAGAGGCCTGTTTCTGCTGTATATTGTCCAAAGGCCATGTTTAGTGCGTCTTTCTAGAAATTTGAATTCTAAACCTCAATCCACAGAGACAACATGCCTATTCCTTCCTCCTCCCCATACCATGGCACATACATGGGTTTAACTTGTTTTGGTTTTACATGATTCACTTGACTTTCAATGATTCACTTTTTTGCATGTGGTGATTTAACTTCTTTCTGTTGAGTCCACTTCTGCATTTCATTAATATAGTATATTTTATCCAGTGAAGGCAGAAAGTATCCAAAAAAATCTGCCATACATTTAGTATTCTAGCCCATTTTATCAGAAATTTGAAGAACTCTCATCCTCTGTCTGTTAAAGTTATTCTTGTGTTTTCTAACTGTTTCTTGTTATACAAGAATAATTTCTAACTATTATTCTTGTATTTTCAGGGGCTTATGCTCATATTTTCCCTTTTCCTAAAATAGTGAAAGGGTATAAGTCAAATATGTACTCAATCTACCACAATCTTTCTTTTTTGTCAAGTAGTATTTTAAAATTTATCAATAAATTTATATTAGTAAAAGAAGATGCTTAGTAATGAATCTAATATCAACAGGCCAACTAGGGCCAATATGATATCTTACGTAGCGGCAAACACTAGCATATTGTCTATATGAGCTAAACTATCTCAATTTTAAAAAGAAATTAAATCATGTGATTAATGGAATAAATAACTTCTACCTGAGGAGGTAACACAGATGGAAGAATACTTTCCTTTGCTGACTTCTCTTTCTGTCCCAAACCTTGCCATTTCACTTCCAATGATGTTTACATGGCACTAAACTGCAACCATTTTTTATTTTGTTTTTGTTAGACAATAATTTTTCAATATGAGTCAGAATCTGTAAAGGTTATTTTTTTTTAAGTTTTGGAGAAATTATTCAAATAAAATCTATAGAGTGAACCAATTTAGTAATTTTAATAATAAAATCTAGTCTAATTTTTTTGATGAACAAGATCACAGTCACAGTCATATTGAACAAATTGATTTTACTGTTGCTAAGTCAAATGAAGTTACTCATTCACATTATTATTGAAGTCCCTGTCCACAAAAGATGCCCCAGTGCTCTAATGTAAATATTTCCCCTTTCCAAAGGATTTTATGGAAGTACTGAATTAAAACAACTACTTTTAAGGGAGGAATGCCAACATATGAAGATAAGTTATATAGTATCTGAAGTGGCATAATTATCTGGAAAATCTGTGAGCCTATAACCACTTTTATAGAAACCCTACCTACTTTGTGATATTCCTATACCACCAAGTAGTTCAGGGACCATGCCTCTTTGTGTTCCTATGAAGCAGAAATAATCTACCAATAACATTTCATCATTCTCAACTTTTGTACAAGGCTGAAAAGAGTACCAGTAATACACAGATATTATCCCATAGTTCCTTAATAAAACAATAAATACCTATTAAACAATTTTAGCTGTCTCAATCTATTTGCCAGAGTTCTGTTTCCTGTGGTTTAAAAAAAATTCAAAATATAATCTACTCTAGGAAAGAGTGGCAGTGTTACTTTTGGTAGACCTAACACAAACACTAATATGGAAATTCACAAAATGTTCAACATTTTTCTTTTTAACCTTACTCCATATTTAAACCAATGCTTTTCAAGTCCATGCATAGCACACTATTTATGAAACATTAATGAAATCACATACATGAGAGCACATTGCAGAGTGCCTGGCTTAATCAGTGAACTAACTACTTAAATTTTTTCATAGTTTATTTTTACTGCATTTTTTACATTACCATTTATCCCCCTTATACTCTCTCCCAACCCCAACCCCACCAACAATCACCACACTATTTACTATGTCCATGAGTTAATTTTCTTTTTCCCCTGCTCCTTACATCCCCTCAGAGCTGTCAGCTTGCTCTCTACCCATAAGTCTGTCTCTATTTTGCTTTATAGTTCAGTTTGTTCATTAAATTCCACATATGAGTGAAATCATATGGTATTTGCCTTTCTCTAACTGGCTTCTTTTACATAGCATAATCTCTCCAGGTTGATAAATGTTATTGCAAAGGGTAAATTTTTCTTCATTTTTATGGCCGAGGAGTATTCCATTGTGTAAAAAACCACAGCTTTTTTATTCACTCATCTACTGATGGACAGGTGGACTGCTTCTAAATCTTTGCTATTGTAAATAATGCTGCAATAAAGATAGGAACGCATGTATTCTTTCAAATTAGTGTTTCAGGTTTCTTTGTATAAATTCACAAAAGTAGGATCACTGGGTCAAAGAGCAGATCCATTTTTAATTTTTTGAGGTATCTCCATATTGCTTTCCACAGTGGCTGCACAAATTTGCATTCCCACCAACAGAAGGTGTGGGAAGGGTTAACAGAGTACAGAAGGGTTCCCCTTTCTCCACATCCTCGCCAACACTTGTTTGTTGATTTATTGATGATAGCCATTCTAACAGGTGTGAGGTGATATCTCAAGTGTTTTTAATTTGCATTGCTCTAATGATTAATGACATTGAGCATCTTTTCATATGCCTATTGGCTCTCTGTAAGCAGTTAAGTTTGATTTAACTTTCATATGTTGTCTCCAGTCAATATCCCCAGTGAAATCTAAAACAAGGGAAGAGAGACAGTCAGTGACAGAAAGACAGAGAGAATGAAATTTAGAGCTGAGAGGCTAAATATAATGCTTCCTACATAAAATGTGATAGAGAAAATAACATTACCATAGTTAGCTAGTTATTAATAATTAAATTAAGCAAAAGGAATTAGACATTGACCTTAATAAACTAGAGAGCACAAGTCTGTTTGCTATACCAGGAAGCTAGAACTTCATATCCCAGGGGATCATAGCATTGTGCCCCAAGAGGATATACACCACTCCTTTCCTGCTTCTGGTACCAAATTGGTAGGGGTAGCAGGGAGAAGCAGGCACTTGCACAATAGAGGTAAAAATGTCCAGGGGTGCAGGGGAGCTGCTCAACCAAGGAGGCCTGTCAGTCTAGCTTGGGGAAAGAAGGGACTGGTTGGAAGTGGACCTATCAAAAGCTTGCCAAACATTGGGAAATTGTTTGGTCATTTTGAAAAGGCACCTTGTCCATTCCAAACCCAAGCTAATATAATTTTAATAGAACAAAGAAGTTTGCTTTCTTGCTCTTTCTCCCTCACCCAGTAACACACTCACACCATGCATTTGCATGTTCTCTTGCCCAGGAGCATGCAGCTATGTGTGTCTAGCAGCTACAAGGGCCTGCAGCATACCGCATGGACGCCAAAAGACTAAGTTTTAATATGAAGCAGAAATTTCGGACACTACTTTTTGTTTTGGCCTTATGGACAAAGTTGGACTTTTTCCACGGCGGACAGACAGCAAGAAGACATTTGAAACTCAGGGGGAAGCTCCTGTTTCCACCTGAATAAATCTTGCCACACAACAACCTCCTATGCATAAGTTCTTGGAATGCTTTTCTCACACTCCCATGAAAGAGCTTGATATCCACTGACAACATTTGGTGAGCCAACCAGGAGTGGGAGGATCTGAGGTTTACAGTTAGAAAACCTGTATTTCTCTGGTCTGTCTTCTCTCTGTCTTTGCCCCATGAATCTCAGACCACAGCTGGGGAATGCCCTATCTGGCACATAGAATGGTCATAGTGCTCTGGGTCTCTGCAGGGCAATGGGTAGATGAGTGCCAGTGGAACACAGAATGTGGGGAGTGGGCACACACCCACTGTTGATCTGGATTGTCCTCCTGGCATGCAAAAACCCAAATGCATCCAGTGGCTCCATTCCTATCCCCTATGGCACCCTCAACCTAGCACACAGAATGGGGGACCTCCCTCAGCAAATACCACGCCCAGCCAAGCTTTGAGCAACACGGGCACACAGCTCACTTTCCCTTTTGTTTTCCCTGAATCTTCCCACCACTCAGACTATGCAGGTCCCTTACTTCCTGTGGTTCAGCAGTATGGGCTTGCAGTCTCCCTGGCTCAGTCAGAATGCATTCAGGTCCACTGTCCAGAACAAGGCTTGGGGATCTTTCCTTATCTGACATTAATACATCTCAGGAATTTACTCATGTGGCATGAGTTCCATTTTGTCAGAATTTATTTTTTAAAAAATTCTGTGGATAAAAAAGGGGCCAAATACTAAAGCTGACAAGCTCAGGGGAGCTTATAAACCTGCATAGTGGTCTTACAAACTCAGAGACAGAAAGTAACCACATAAAATTGTCATAAATTAAAATTTCTGCCCTGGCTGGTGTGGCTCAGAGGATTAAGTGCCAGCCCGTAAATCAAAGAGTCTCTGGTTTGATTCCGAGTCAGGGCACATGCCTGGGTTGCAAGAGAGGTCCCCAATAGGTGGCATACAAGAGGCGACCACACGTTGACGTATCTCTCCCTCTCTTTCTCCCTCCCTTCCCCTCTCTCTAAAAATAAATAAAATATTTTATTAAAAATCTTCTTAACTGAAAGCAAGTTATGGCAGTTAGTCAGATCCTATGACGGTATATAGTTTATATATCATATATAATATTTCTATGAATGTTGGATTATAATAAATGAACAAATTTTTTATTTTAATTTTCTAAATCAATATATTTCTGATTTTCTAGGTTGGTAGAACAACCTATCTCACTCTTTATTTGGAATAATTCATCTTTCTTTTGTTTTTCCATGACTCCAGGAGGCTTACAGGACATATAGAAAATAAGAAAAGCCTCTATTCTTAAAATCTATATGGCTGCTGTTTGATATATATATCATTGCCCAAGTCAGAATAATCCTTTAATGTCCAGTGTTTTCAGGATCCGATGCTAAATTGTCCCTAGGACTCTTTCCCTAGAGAGCACTAGTGTCTGAAGTTCATTTTTTCTAAGCAGCAGCATCCCCTCTCCATTCCTAGACCCTGCTTCTCCTTCTCCATCCCACTAAAGAAAAAATCGTATCACCTTCCTTAAGTGTTGCAAGCCAGTACTCAGTGCAGATCACAGAAGGCATCTTGTGTGATCTGTAGATCAGCAGCCCCATTTAAGATTCACATTCTCTCTCTTTCTCTCTCTCTGTCTCTCCTGCTTCTCTCCCATTTCCCAGTTCCTACCTCAACCTCATGGGTCGGAAATTCAAATACCTTCAGAAGGGACTTTATGTGGGAGGCAGCAAAGGATAAAGACTTTTAGGACTAAAGACAAGAGTTCAGAAGAGCATGCCCCATAAATGTTGACATTTTTAAAATAAAAATAACTAAATACCACACTCTGCTGACTGAAAAAAAAAAACACATTTGACAAGAGACCACCACTAATGTGGACTTTTTCATGCTCATTAAAAGATAAAGAGAAAGCATGATACTCAATTAGTTATTGCTTCTGGCTTTGCACATCTCTTGAGGCAAGGAATCACAAACTTCATGGATATCTTTTTAGAATGTAAGAAGTACAAAGAAAAAATAAAAATAATATATTCCTAAATTATGCTGCCATGTTGAATATAAATTCACATTTTACATGTGACAATAATTCAATTAAATAAATATATAATTTTATATTTGCAATTTAATGAGTTTTAAAATGAGTATATACTATTATTAATCGATGATGAAATTTTTACTTTGTTTTGAATCCAAGCTCTATTGGAACGATATACTTTTATGTCCTGTATCACTGTCGCTTCTTTTCAGCTCTATAGCTTAGTAGGTAGTTCTGCTTGAATTCTCCTGATAATAGTGCACTCACTGCACTACATATTATATTTAATTAATTTATGAACTTAGTAAATTTTTAGAGAGTTTTGTTTTCCTTAATTAAAACACGTCCTGTGGTAATGTCTACCCATTGATTCCAATGCAGATTATTTATGGGACTAATGGTAAAGTTCAATATCTCTAACAAAAAAGCCCCTTCAAGTATTTGAATAAAAGTGTCATGCTCTTTCAAAAGAAGGGATCTATTTTCCAGGTTGAATATCTTCTGTTATTTTTTTCTCATGAAATGTTTTGATCAGATATTTTTTCTAATTGTTTGCTATCCTCTGCAAAACTGAAATGTGTTATTAAAATGCATTACTAGTTTCTTAAAACATGAAATCTAATACTGAATACAGAGCTAGTGTTCTATGGTAATTCCTTTATCACAAACCAATTAAGGAGGACTAAAAACTTTCCTTCCCTACTTCTTTTATTTTTCCATTACAAAATAAAATTTGCCATAATAATAAAGATATTGTACCAACAAATTTTAGGAAATTATGCATATAAAAGCTGTATAAATAAGGTTATGAATGATTTATATTTGAATTACAATGCATGTTTATCTTAAAGACCAAGATATGGAAAATAATAGGCTAAAGAATATCAACCAAATATTTATTGCTACACACTGTAAAGTAACTAAAAACAAACAAACATATAAAAAAACTAAACTAAATGGATGAGGATTACATTGTACTTAGAATAATTTATAAGTGAAAAGCAAAGTTAGTAAGACTTGAAAAATGGAACCAATAGAAGACATTGTTGAAGATAAATAGCAAAATTTGCATCAAATTCTAGTTCATCCATGTGAAAAGATATAATACAAGCTTTGTAATGTTGTATAGTAGCCCTTTTATTACAATAATTATTTATAGTTTCAGTGATCTTAGTAACATTAATTTCATTTTTAAATATTTAATTTGAGTCTTCCTTATTAAAGCATGATTAATTATACTCTACCAATTGATCCTTTATTTTATTCATTCTACACATATTTTTGAGCACCTACTATGTTTTGGGTAGTGTTTTAGGTAGTGGAGATACTCCAATAAACAAGAAATTGAGTCATTGCCCTCATGGAGCTTACATTATAACATGTTACTTATGAGAAACCTTACTTAAAATGAAAACTTTGCATGTCATTCATCCCCATTCAAAATACATGACTATTATTATTATTTTTTAAATAGAAAGATCTCCTTAGGTCTTACCATGGCAGATATTTTGATAGCAAAGAATCCAGGAAGACTATGTTCCTTGTTCTGAGACTTATGTTTATAATTTTAACAAATATAATATTTAACTTAATTATCTCCAAGCTATTAAATATACTGTCTAGTCTTTAGGGAAGATTTCATTATACTTTCTTAAATCATATCACAGTATGGCAGGCAAAACCATGGACTATCAAAGATACCCACAAATTAACACCTGGAATTTGTGAATATTACCACACATGGCAAAAGAGACTTTGCAAATACGATTAACAGTAAGGACCTTGAGATGGGGAGACTATCCTGGATTATTCAGATGGTCCCAATTTAATCACATGAGGCTAAAAGCAGAGACTCTTCCCTGATTGTGGTGAGAGAGAGTTGTGAGGACAGATGAAGGAAAAAATCTCAAAGACATGCAACCTGTCCTTTTAAGAAATTGGTCCATTTTGCCCTGGCTGGTGTGGCGAAGTGGATTGAACGCTGGCCTGCGAACCAAAGGGTTGCTGGTTCGATTCCCAATCTAGGGCACATGCCTGGGTTGCGGGCCAGGTCTCCAGCAGGGGGTGTGAGAAATGCAACCACACATTGATGTTTCTTTCCCTCACTTTATCCCTTTCTTCCCCTCTGTAAAAATAAATAAATAAAATCTTTAGAAAAATAAATTGGTCCATTTCATCTATGTTATCAAATTTGTAGGCATAGTTGTTCATAAGATCCCTTTTAATATCTACAAAATCTGTTGTGTTGGTCCTCTTTCATTTCTAATATTATTTTGCCTTCTCCCTTTCTTTCTTTGATAGCCTAGAGAGAGTTTTATTAATTTTATTGATCTTCTAAAAGAAAGAGCTTTTGGTTTCACTGACTTTCTCTATAAATTTTGTTTTAAATTTTATTGATTTTTGTTCTAATGTTTATTATCTTTTTTCCACCTACTTTAAACTCAAGTTGTTCTTCTATTTCTAGTTTTTGAAAGAAGAAGCTTAGGTTGTTTACAGATCTTTCTTTTCTAACATATAAATTAGATGCAATGAATTTCCCTGTAAGTACTTCCTTTAGCTGCCACCTATACTTTTTATTTGTTGTATTTTTACTTTTATTTAGTTATAATTTTTCTTAATTTATTGAGATTTAGTGTTCAACTAATATATTATTTTGGAGTTTATTATTTAATCTCAAGTATTTTAAGAAAGCTCAGCTCTCTTTCTGTTAGTTTAATTTTATTGTGATCTGAGAAGATACTTTGTAGGTTTTCTTTTCTGTTATTTACATTAAGGTGGGTTTTTAAAGCCAGAAATTTGCTTTATTTGTCATTATGGTTTGAAATGTGAACTCCTAAAAGTCATATGTTAAAGTCCTAACCTTAGAATTTAAGAATGTTAACTTTATTTGGAAATGCAGTTGTTAGCATGTAATTAATTGAGATGAGGTAATTTGGGAGGAAGGGCTTGATACAATAAGACTGGTGTCCTTATAAGAAGGATAAATTTGGAAACAGACATGAACACAGGGAAGTTGCTAAGTGAATATAAAAGACAAAGATCAGGGTGATGTTTACAAAACCAAGAAATATCCAAGACTGTAATCAAACCAACAGAAAAAGGAAAAGTAAATATTAACAGATTCTTCCTCACACACATGAGAAGAAAGAAACTTTGCCTATACCTTGATTGTGAACTTCTAACCTCTAGATGTTTGAGAAAATAAATTTATGTTGTTAGCAAGCTACAGTACTGTTTTTAATAGCATCACTAAGAAACTAATGCACATGTTAAATACCCTAAGTAACATTGAGAAGACATATAAATGTTCTATAAATATAAATAGACCCAGTTTGTGGTGTTTACTTTAACTACATCTGGTGTTTAAGACTCCAGCTCTAAGAGAGGATTGATTCATTTTCCTTGCAGTTTTTGCCTCATGTGTTTTGACTCTCTGTTGTTAGGTATATACACAAAAAGAATTGTTAAATCTTCTTGGAAAATTGATACTTTTTTTATTAATGCCACCTTTCATCCTTGATTACTTCACTTGTCCTGAAGTGAGATTTGTATAAAATTAATATAGGTACTCCTATTTTTTAACTAATAGTATTAGCATGGTATGTTTTTCTTTTTCCCTCTTAATCTATCTGCATCTTTACATGTAAAGTTAGTTTCTTATACACAAAATAATTTGAGGCCTTGATTTTATTTACTTTAAGAATCTCTGTCTTTTAATTATTGTATTTAGACCATTGATGTTTAAAGTGAGTATTGATATAGGTGGATTAACATCTACTATTTTGCAATTATTTTCTACTAATTGCCCTTTTTTTGTTTGTTTGTTTTTCTTTCACTTGTTTTCTGCCTTTTCTGGTTTTAATGGAGTGTTTTATATAAAATCATCTTTCCTCTCTTAGCATATCAACTGTTTTACACACACATGCACTAAGCCTGTAATCCATTTTGCATTAATTTTTTTGTAACTTATAAGAAGTCAATCTAGGCTCACATTTTGCACATGGAAGTCTAATGCTTTAACACTATTTGTTGAAAATACTACCCTTTCTCCATTGAATTGCCTTTGTGCCTTTGTTAAAAATTACTTGGCTATTTTATATGAGTCTATTTCAAAGCTCTCTATTCTATTCCATTGATTTATGTGTCTATTCTTTTGCTAATATTGTACTGTCTTTATTATTATAGCTTTATAGTAAGTCTTAAAATTGGATATGGGAGTTCTTTGAACATTGTTGTTCTCCATTACTATCTTGATACTCTAGCTCTTGTTTTTTCATAAAAATTTTAGAATTAGTTTGTCAATATCTACAAAATAGCTTTTTGGAATTTTGATTGGGATTATGTTGAATATATTGTACAAAATGAAAAATACTGACATATTAATAATATTGTATCTTCCAATTCATAGCACAGAGTATCTTCCACATTTATTTTATTCTACATTTTTTATCAGTGCTGTAAATTTTTAACATAGATCCAATACATATTTTAGTTAATTTATAATGAAGTATTTTACTTTTCCAACTGCTTATTGACAAAGATGCAAAAGTAATTTGATAGAGAAAAAAAACTTTTCAACAAATTGTTCTGCAGCAAATTGACATTTAATGGCGAAAGATTGAAACTCAGTCTAAACCTCACATCTTACACAATTAACTCAAATAGATCACAAACTTAAATGTAAAGTATAAAGCTACAAAGACAACAAGAAAGACAATACTCAGGATCTACAGATAGACAAGGAATTCTTAGGCTTAATACTAAAAACATAATATGTAAAAGAATAATTAATAAATTGTACTTCATCAACATTAATAACATTTGCTCCATGAAAGACCATCTTCTTTAGGGTAAATAAACAAGCTATAGACTGGGACAATATATTTGCAAATTATATATCCAAGAAAATACTAGCATGTAGACTATATATGCAAGAGTAAAAATCAGAAAAACCCAATTGGAAAGTGGACACTTTAAATATTTTGATTTATAAGAAATATGTATTAGGTTCTTCAGAACCCTAATATATTTTTCATACATACTTGGTCTTCCTCAACAGTTCTTAGCTTATAGCTCCCCAAATCCTTGGAATTTCCTTAGTAATAATTCTTGTCCTCAGTTTCTTAAATCACTTCATAACTATAAAAATGAAATGGATGTATTGTTTTCATAACATGCCTCTTTCCACAACAACAGGGTTTATGTTAATAAAGTGATTTTTGGAAAGCACCTAAAGATGAGGGCTGGTTGCCAGAGGAACCAAGCAAGAATGGAGTGGAACTTTCAGTCCCATCCCCTGATTTCCAGAAAGAAGAGAGGGACTGTGTGTTGAGTCTATTAGCAATGCTCAATAATTTCATCACTTGTGCCTACGTAAGAAAGCCTCTATAAAAATCCAAAAGGATAGGGTTTGAAGAGCTTCTTGGTTGGTGAACATGTGGAGATGCTAAGAGAATGGCACACTCAGAGCATGGAAACTCCACACTCTTTCCAGATACTTTGCCCAATGCATCTATCTGTTCTATCAGGTTTTTGTTGAGTTATATCACTTTATAATAAGCCAGTAATCTAGTAAGTAAAGTGTTTTTCTGAGTTCTGTGAGTGACTCAAGCAAACTAATAGAACCTAAGAAGGAGGTCCTTGGAAATTGGGAACTATAGCCAGGTGATCAGAAGCACTACCTGGTCTTGCAATTGACAGCTTCAGTAAGAGGTTAGGAGCAGTCTTATAATACTGAGCCCTTACCTTGGAAGATCTGATGCTCTCTCCAGATACATAGTGTCAAAATTGAATTGAATTGTAGGAACCACTGCTGTTGTCCAAGAGTTGCTCCACTCCCTTGGTGGAATGGGGTGATCGGAACACTAAAAAAAGATATTTCACTGTAAGGATATGCCGATGGCAAATAAATACATGAAAAGATATTAATCAGCATTAGCTATCAGGAAAAACACAAATTAAAATATGATAAGCTACCCTAAATACGTACAAGAATGGTTGAAATGAAATTTTTAAAAAAGTATTGAACATGGGAAGTAATTGGGAGGATTTAGAGAAAGTAGATAACTCATACATTATTAATGAGAATATAGAATGGTATAACCACTCTGGAAAACAGTTTGTCAGTTAATTTTTTACGTAACTAAACATGCCTCTGCAATACGACCCACGATTGCTTCTTGGATACTTATTCCAGGGATATAAAAACATACACTTAGATAATTACCTACACATGCATATTTATAGCAACTTTATTTATATAACACACGAAAGTTGTAATTTACTCAAATGTCCTGCAGTAGGTGAATTGTTAAACTGTTGTACATACACCATGGTATACTACTCAGCAATAAAACTGCATGAACTATTGATGCACACAATAGTCTGGATGAACAGCCAGAGAATTATGCTCAGTGAAGTAAGCTGATACTCAAATGTTGTATATTGTGTGATTCCATTTTTATAATTCTCAAAATGACAAAATTATTGAAATCTCTCATTAAATAATCTTGGGATAAATATATATGTAAGAATTGAGATTCTTCTTTAATTGTGAAAGAGAATATAAAGTATGTGCACACATACACACACACATTTACACACATACCGTTGCATGAACATACATAAATATACATTTATCTAGCTACTTCAGAGGCCCATCACCCAGAAGTTACCCTATCAACAATTTGTGTTTTGTTTTGTTTTTTTCTTGACTCATATGTTATATAATTATTGACATTAACAGTAATTTCATTCAGGTGATAAAATTATGCAGAGCTTATTTTTTTTTAAATTACTTTCTGAAACTTTCACTAGGAGCTTTTATTACTTTTATATATATTTAAAATTATTTTTGAAATGCTATATTACCTTTTTTTTGAGCTTATATGTTTTAAAAGTAAACATGGACATATGAAAATTATTTAAACAAGGAATAATGGTCAATTACAGCTAATTTGGAAGACATTTCTTATTGAAGTTCTGAATATTTATCTATATTTAATTTTCTTTTTTTTAATTTATTTACTTTTTAAATACATTTGTCTCTGCCATGCTATATTACCTTTTATAATTCATAAAAAATTCATGTGTTATAGACTCAGTTGTGTCCTCTCAACATCCAAGTGTTGTAGCCCTTACCTCTGATGGTATTTAGAGATAGAGACTTTTGGAGATAATTAGGTTTTGATAAATTTGTGAAGATAGGGTCCTCATGATGGGATTATTGCCTTTATAAAAAGACACCAGAGAGATTGTTTTTTCTCTCTCCTCCATAGAGAGAAGATCAATAGAGACAAGCTGGTAAGAGAGTTCTCACCAAAAACCAACAATGCTGGCACCTTGTTCTTGGACCTTAGCCTCCTGAGCTACAAGGAAATACAGTTTTATTATTGTGACCAAGTCTATGATATTTCGTTATGGAAAATGAGCTAAAGCATGTAGTTTATAGTCTACCCTTATCCAAGGATGTTTCATTGTTCAAAGTTTCATAACATAGCTGAGAAGTTGCTGATATCTTTTAGAAAGTACTTTACTTCTTTTAAAGAATATAAGTACTGATATTAGAAGCTATAGCAAGATATATTTTAAGAACAAAACTTTTTAAGAGGGTTCTATTGACAGGTCATTCTATCATGTATTTTTTTAATTAACTTGCATTATTTTTTCTTTATTTGCCTTATTTTTTAAATTAGAGTACTTTAAAATTATTAAGAATCATCTCACAAATAAAAGAAAAATGCTCCAATTATCTTTTGGGAATGAGTTTTCATACTACATGGCACAGCAATTCTTCTCAAGAGGAGACATACCTATTTCAAGACTTCTTTTTAAGTTACAATTTAAGCAGCTCTTATTTGTGTCAAATTGTTTAGTCTGCCTGAATTGCCCCAAGAAAAAATATGCTAAAGAAGCTTTATAAAAAGAAAACTTCTTGTTATTCAACTCACATGTTCCTTGGAGAATTTTTTTAAACACATCTATTTTAAGAACCTGTGGGAAAATTTACATTTCATCCACAGTTGTTGTAAACAACAAATACATAAAAATAGGTTCAAATAAAGTTGCTGAAGCAAGGATGTGTTGAATTACTCCAGTAATCCTTTTGTATCTATAATATATGTTTCTAATATTTTCCTCTGATACTTTTATGAAGAAAGAAATAAAATAGTAGAAGCCAGGACCTGCTCGTCCACTCATACAACATGTTCTAACAGATAAATTATTGAAACAAAATAGTAATAAAAATATATCTCAACACTACATATCTGCAGCTGCACTAATAAAAAAAAGGCTAAATTTTCCACCAATTAGCCATCAATCATTCTTGTAATAAATATGCATTTAACAATAAGATCTCAGCCCAAATTAGATATTAACAGATATTGTTAATTAAGGAAATGATGATATATAGTTGCTATAAAAATGGAGCTTGAGCACTATATAAGTGCATTAGATATGATTATGATATATAGATATATACACATATACTCATATATTATATATATTGTATATAATACAACTAATGTACTTAGTACATATATATCAGTGCATATATGTATACTTTATATATGTATATAGACATACATTCATGCAACTATATGTAAAAACCTGTATTTGTATAAATGCATACACATAGTAATAACAAGCACATATACATATCATGTGATTTATATATATTATATACATATGTGATCATGTGGTTTACACCCTGCTATCATTGATAGAAACACTGAACACTGCTTACTACCTTCACATATGAACATGGACATTCATTTCTTTCCCAATTTTATAAGATTAATAAAACTTATTCTCTTATGCTCGCAAAGTTGGACATCAGGCATTGAGATGGTATGGTGGCATCTGAAGATCAAGGAAATTTTGATCCCTACAAGTCTAAGTATAAAAGAGTCACAATCAACTCACATAAGATTTGGTTGCCAAGATTGGGATTTTATCACGCCATGTAGTGCTTGGCTAATATATTCAACAATACTGTTTCATAAGTGATCCATGACTTATGCTGTTTTATTTCTTATAATAAATCAGATTGACTCTGAGCCTATGCCTGATTTGGGGCATAAAACACTCTATTTTTTTAACGACAATTTTTATGTAATTTTCTTTTCCAATAATATCATGAAATGGTGCTGGCACTGACTATCTGTGTACTCTGAAGTAGGCTAAAATCAGCATTTCATTTGACTGAGGCCATGAGTATCTTGAGAAGGTACAATAGGAGTGGACAATTGTGTACTATGTTTGCTAGTTATCATTCTACTGAGAGAGTAGACATCATTATGATTAATGCTAATGTATTCTGATCATGAAATCAGCCCATCAGAAAGTACCTCTTGGAGATCAAGAATGCCATGGTAGGAATAAAATTTCTGCATTTAAAAGGTAAGTGTTTAAAGGTCTCCAAGTAATGTTTGTGTGTACTCTAAAATCTTATCCAAATTATATGCATTTTATTTTCCCTCATAGGAGGTACCATTAACAAATATCATTAAAAGTATAGACCATTAGACTTAAAAAGAAATATAAAGATTTATTCTCTATATCAAAGCACCAAGTGAAAATATAATAGATCTTAGAAGTAATATCCTCTTTTTATTGTTATTCAAGTACAGTTGCCCCCAATTTTCCCCCATTACCCTCCCTTGCCCTGCCCACCCCCATCCCACTTTCAATCCTCTCTCCCCGTTGGTGTTGTCCATGGGTCCTTTTCACATGTTCCTTGACTTGACCCTTCCCCTTCTTTCTCCTGTTACTTCTCTTTCCCCTCCCCTTTGGCCACTGTCAGTTTGTTCTTTATTTCCATGTCTCTGGCTCTATTTTGCTTGCTTGTTTGTTTTGCTGATCAGGTTCCACCTATAGGTGAGATCATATGGTATTTGTCTTTCACTGCCTGGCTTATTTCACTTAGCGTAATGCTTTCAAGTTCCATCCATGCTGTTGTGAAGGGTAGGAGTTCCTTCTTTCATTCTGCTGTATAGTATTCCATTGTGTAAATATATTACAGTGTTTTGAGTCATTCATTTACTGATGGGTACTTAGGCTGTTTCCAGCACTTGGCTATAGTAAATAATGCCGCTATGAACATTGGGGTGTGTAGGTTCTTTTGAATTGGTGTTTCAGGATTCTTGGGGTATAATCCCAGTAGTAGAATTGTTAATTACCTAGAACTAGCCACAACATTCATTGGTAAATATATGCATCCACCGAAGTTTTCCTTAAAGTTGTCTTAACTATTTCCACTCCTTTCAAGCTTCAGATATCCATTTTCTCATAATTCAAAATAATGGAAAACTTGTGAAGAGAAAAAAACTAAAATATTCTGCCTCTGTAATTGTAATTAATAGTTCAAGTTCATAATACACAATAGTTTGAAAGACAAATCTTTTGTTTGTAAGATTGCAGCATTTTGAGAAAATAAAATGACTTCAGGATTAAAAAGACTAAGGCCTCGAAGGAAACAAGACAGAATCTATGTGGAAGAAGAAGAAGGAGAAGGAGGCGAAGGAGAAGGAGGCGAAGGAGAAGAAGTGGGGGGAAGGAGGAGGAGGGGAGGAGGAGGAGGAGGAGGAGAAAAGAGACTAGAAAAAGAGCCAGATAATCTCACCCAGCAGTCTTCCTTGTGGTCTCTAGAGCTGTTAGGCAGAGGGTGTCCCTCAGGAGGGCTGAATGGGATTCACTTCACAGGATTTTATAAGGCTCTGTAATGAAAATTTCAGTTATGATTATCATCCTAATGTTTTGGTCCAGGGAGAAAACATTTAATGTAATATTATTAAGGGCATGAAATATAAATAACAATATGAGGATTTTAGCTTTGCTTATACCATAGGACATTAAACAAAACATCAAATCCTTTCATTAAGAATCATTTCTAGTTAAGGAACATGTATAAAGCACCCATGGTAATGGACAAAAGGGTAGGGACTGACTGGGGAGTAGGGGGCACAGGGCAGGGGAGATCAACGGGGAAAAATCGGGCCAACTGTAACTGAACAACAATAAAAAAAGAATAATTTATAAGTAATTATTTTAGGATATACATTATAAAAATGACTATGTGTTTTGGGGAGAATACTTAAACACAGACCCCAAAGACATTTAAGATGTTTTTTATTCTATGTCCCTGCCCTACAAAAAACTACTTGTACCAATTAAGAATTTAGTCTAAATTAAATCACTACAAGAGAAATCAATTGGCAATCCTCCCACACAATAATCAACAGCATTTATTAATTCTCTACAATTGTAGCTTTCTGTGTCTTTCAAATATGTTTGATTAACTTAGTCTGGCCTTAACCAAAGGAAAAAAAATAATGCTTTTCAGTGTTAAAACTTAGCATGGATATTCATGATGATGTGAAGTCACTTCTTCAGAACTTGTTCCATTGTAGAATGATTTTTTCGCTATATATATATATATATATGTATGTGTGTGTGTGTACACACACACACACACACACACACACACATTTTTATTATCATTTCATTGCCCAGGAACTTTTTTAAATTTTAAAAACAAAATCATTTCCTGTTACGGTATTTTATCTCCCTCACTGTTTAAATTTTGGGTAAAATAATAATTGTACCACTCTCTTCTAGCCAAGGGTTGGCAAACATTCAAGTTTTATGTAAAACAATAATCCCCAGAATTTTTGCTTTGAGTTGCAGTTTATTTGGTCACTTTTTCTAGCTTCATTGCTATGGTATTTCTCTTACTGTAAACCCCATTCTTGATTGTGCCAAAACAATGGGACTGCCTTCAAGAGAGCACTCTTTACTACAAAAGTCTTCACAAGCCAAATCATGTTTCTGAACTTTAAGTTTATTGCATCTCCCTCACTAGATGATAGATCGGTAGATGTTAAAACACAGTTTTATTTAAGTAAGCATCTGTTACCGAAATTTACTGTAAATTTACTAACTGTATAGATTTTCATTTTCAGGATTTCTATAATCAAGGATCAATGATTATACTAAAATTGCAAGTGTGTGGAAGTATCATTATACTTATGTTGTTTCTTCCCAGTTTAAATAGCCTAAAATTGTCAGCCTTGTCATAATAGTGTACATGAGAGGACATCAGATTAAGTCTGAATTAAGAATTGATCAAAATAATCTGTTTTTTGCATGTGGTTTTCAAGAAAAAAATATTTTTTTACCTTTTAGTACTTTAAGTGCTCTTCTAACAATACCATAACATGCCATTTCTCCCATAGGACCCTCTTGATCATTTACTCTAGGGAAACTCCATGGTATCTTTGAATCTCGGCTTTCTTTCCAAAAAGTGGACATAATTTCTGTCTTATGAAGTTGCTTTTTGTTCAATTGTTTTAATTTTAAGAGAGAAGTAATTCATCATAATGATTTTCCAAATCTGAATGATTCTAACAGCAAATTCTTGTAATGTGCAATAGCATTAGCTGAATTTCTGAAATAATTATATATCACCAGAAAGACACAAATTATAGATCTCAGATTCTAAGATACTAAATTTGTATGAAGTGTTTTTGAGATCTAGGTAGAAAGTGACATAAAATATTTTCCTTTTTGAAAAATAAGAAAGCCTAGTAAAATAAGCTATTTTAAAATATTTTAAAATAAAATACTTTTTTTTAAGATTTTATTTATTTATTGTAGAGAGAGAGGAAGGGAGGGAGAAAGAGAGGTACAGAAACAGGGATGTGCAAGGGAAACATGGATCAGTTACCTCTCTTATGCCCCCAATTGGGGGACCAGCCTGCAACCCATACACATGCCCTGACTGGGAATTGAACTTTTTGATTTGCAGGACAACGCCCCCCTCACTGAGCTACACCAGTCAGATCAGTATTCTTATTTGTATAAATCATTCTATTATATTTTATTAGAATAAGTATGAAGATGTAACTAGATTCACAACTTCAAATTTGTGCAAACCTGTGGTTTCAACCAAGAGCATTTGCTTAAACAAGCAACAATGTGACTATTTGTCAATCCAACAATTCAAATTGTTTTTAATATTTAATTATGAAAATTTTCAAACATATAGCCTGTTTAAGAATTTACAATTAATATATTTTATCTATATTCATCACCATTTGTATTATACTTTACTTATTATTTGTTTTATCACACATTGTTCTATCCTTATCCATCCATTAAGTTACCCTGTAAATTCTATATATTAAGGTATCAGTAAGTCTCTGTCCTCTCTAAATACATCAGCATGGATATAATTTATTGGATATCATGGAAGTTCAGAGGGTTTTTTCTTTTGATATAACATTTATGTACAATGAAATGCACAAACACATTGCATTTTGGTAAATGTATGCATCTCCAAATTTCTATTTAAGATATAAAAAATTATCAATTAAAAAGACACCTTATGCTTATTCCTAGTCAGTTCTATTCCCCAGAAAATAAGTTCCATTCCCATATTTTTCACTATTGGCTAGTTTTACTGATTTTTTTTTTAAAGAAAGTCATCTTCTGATGCATATAATACACAGTCTTTGTACAAAGATCCTTACATTCAACATTATGTTTCAAAGATTCATCCAAGTTTTTTAACACATCAGTATTTCATTCTTTTGTATTTCTGAGTAGTATGGAACTATAAGAATAGACAGCAGTTTGTACATCAATTTCTCTGTTGATAGTCACCTGGGCTCTCTCTAGTTGTTGACTATCATAAGTAAAACTGCTATGGACATTTATGCTCAAGTCTTTTCTGCGTATTTGTTTATTATGTAACAGGGTGCTGAGCTGGAAGTCCTCCAAAAAAATCCCAAAGCTCCCACAGCTATCACTTGCGGGAAGGGGGAAGCGAAACAGAACAAGGCCATTGAGAGTGACTTTGCATACCTAAAGAACTTCGCCAGTGTTTGAGTAATGTTAAAAGCTGTGCCTGCCATACTTGCAGCCAGGGAGATGGGCGTGACTCTGACCTGTGATGCAATATAGCTGGAGGGGCTTGCTGCCCCTGCACCAGAGAATAAAGGTGATTGGCACTAAGTCACAGCACCATGCTTGCCTGGACTAACAAGGCAGCCAGAGCAGCAGAAAAAACCAGAGTGCTGGCAGGTGTAACCCAGTGTGGGAAGGGTTGGAAATGGGGTTATGGAGGAAGGTCTGTGTCAGGATTTAAACGCATGCACAGGGACAGCTAGTCTCTCTCTTAGCCATGCTTGAGCTCTGGATTATGTGTGAAGGGGAGTAGGAGTGTCATGAGGGGCTCTCTCACTCTCTGTCTTGGCCATGCGGTTTGAAAGGATGTAGAAGGATCACTCCTCCCACCAGTAGACCATGACGGTGCAGTTTTGTAGTAAGAGCATGAGCCTAGCCAGTGGAGCTCAGATGACTGAAAGAAGCCAGAATGCAGGCAGGAATCTGCCCAGCTAAGCTACAGCCTTCTATTTCTTTTCCTGAGAGTTGGTACCTCTGACTGGCCTGGTTTGGCAAAGGAGACAAGACTGCGTGTTTATGGGTGTTCTTTCCTTTCTAAAGGGAGTGAGATTTAATGACAAGATTCTACCATTATTCTAAACCTGTATAACTTTTGAATAAATAGTCCCTTTCTTTTTCATAAGACTCTGACATTGGGAATAAGAGTTCTTTTTGGTTGTAGGCAATAGAACCCAGAGCAATAGAATGCAGGGGTTCTATTACAATTATAGCAATTAGTATTATTGTAATATACCTTGATTCTGGGTCATTTCTGTACCCTGAGGGTAGGAATTGATAATTGGGCGTAGCTCACAGGTTTTGGAAATGTCTTTCACACACTAGTTGGTAATCTAAAAATAAATAAAGTAAAATGATGGTATAACTTTTTTTAATTGTTGATTTTATCTATCCCACATCATAACTTCTATGACAAAGGAAGCATAATATAGCTAAATTAAAATAGTAGTATCTGAAATGCCTTGTCACAACTTTATGTAAATTCACAATGTAATTTCTTAACATACCTGAGTTTAGCTAAGCTACTCCATAATATTGTTGCCTCAACATCTATTTTGTTTGGCTAAAAGACAGCAATGACCTTAAACTTGCACCTACATAAAAACTTTTCTTTAATATGAACTTTTCCCTTTTCTTTCCTTTAAAACTGACCCATCCAGTACCCTGACTCACCTGCCTCCTTCCTTTGCACGTCCATTCCCTTGATCATTAAGCCCTCTGAACAATGAGGTTCTGGTCATCATCACATAATCTTAGGAACAAAGCCTCAGGTTCCTAAGATTGTTGAACCAAGAGACAGAGTTTCTGGGAAACTAGAGAAAACATCTAGGCCTCAGTTGTGTTTTATCTTCAGGCCCAGAAAAACCTCAACACTAGACAAAGCAACATCATGGCTGACATCAGGACCAGATGGAATTATCAACTATCCCTTACCTTAGACCCAGCCAATTATTAGAGACTGAAACCCTGACCATGTCTCTAACTCCCTTAGTCACCATGATTAATGATTTTTCCCCTATATAACCCATACCCTAGAAGCCATGGGGGAGTCAGGTCTTTGAGCATGAGCTACCTGTGACTTCAAATGTGGCCTATTTTCTGAAGAAAAAAAAAATAAAACCTTTACTTTCTTTTCTGCAAGCCACTATTTGTGTCTTATTGAGCTCTGATGCATGCAGGTAAATTGACCTTTTAATCTAGTAACAAACTGACACTAGACTTTCATGCAAATACATACCTTAGATAGCAGCCCAAACAGTCTCAGATAAAAGTGAATTTTTGATAAGACTTCTCCAATATCCCCTTTGATTAACTACCTCCTCTCCTGCCTCCTGATGCCCTCCCCTTATGTGCCCTTTAGAAAAGATCTTCATGGGGTTTACCAAAACCTTGCTCTTTCAATTTGAATTGGCCAATCAGGCCTTACCCAAGGAATCCCAAAGCATTCCACCCATGGACCCTAATAGAGGCCTGTGCTCCAGCTCTTATTGGTCCACACTTAGCCTTGACCTCCCTGTGTGGCCCCTTGAAACATGCCTGGTACTTCCTCCAGGACCCATGAGTAATAAACTCCATATTTCAGTGTTTCTTATGGCCTGTTGTTGAACCACAGCTTACCATCTGGTACCCTTTGTACCACTTAACAAGTCTTAATTTGACAACGCATAACATCCCAGAAATACTGACATTGGTTATACTATTTCCCTGGTGAAAGAAATATTGTAGCATAAGAAAAATTACTATATGTTACCCCTTGATCAATATTCCCTCTCAAGGGCTAGAATGAGCTCAGTATGCAAATTGTAATCTGATGTTTAAAACTATAATCATAATGTGAAGTTAAATGCTTTACATCAACTAATCTCTGCATATCTAATACATTGTATGTAGTATTACATGAATTCTAAAACAGCATGTGTTCTGAGGTCATAACTACAAATACTTATGTGAGAAAAAAAAGATTTCCTTCTTAAATTTAGAAAAGGATGATTTAAGCATGTTGAGTCTTTTCAATTACACTTCCTCTAGGCATGCGTAAAATTATTCCCAGGGCAGGAAACAGAAAATGAACACTAGAGTAATCAAGAAAACATGTGGTGCACGTCTGCTCCTTCTTGCCCAATCTTTCTTCTGCTCAAATGTCATATTTTCACTGATGTGTTTTTTCCATCTCAAAATGCTATTTGTCTCAGTTACTTTACAAAGTTTTTAATAGTCAATTATCACAATTTAAAATAATCTACGTATTAATTTGTATATATCCTTCCTTTCACCAATAGAGTGAAAGTTTCTTGGAACAAAAATCTTATTTATCATATACACAACTTTACATCTGACTATCACCACTATTTAAAAAAAGGACAAAAATAAAAGTTGATTTTGCTAATCTCAGTCACCAAACCAAAACTTAACACCTAGTCTCATTGAAGTTTTGGCTTCTCCTAAGAGTTTAATTTTGAACCAATTAGTTTGGAATTTCCTAATCAGCAAGAGTGATCTGCTTGATAAGACTAATCAACTCTCAACTCCTCACATTTTTTTGCCTATAAAAATATTCCACTTTGTACAATTCCTTGTAATACCCTTCTATTTGCTAGATGGAATATTGCCAGAATCATAAATTGCTTAATACAGCCAATTAGATCTACAAATTAATTTAGTTGAAGTTTGTTTTTTAATACCTCCATCTTTCCTCTTATTATCTCCACAACAGACTCCAACTGGTCTCCACCCTGATTTCCTTCCTGAAATAAGTCTTATTAAGGATAGTGATGACTAATGGTGCTAAGAACACTGGCTTAAAAAAAGAATGAAATTAGAACATTATTTTTTACACCATACTTAATAATTAACTTGAGATGGAAGAAAGACAAATATAAGACCTGAAAAAATAAAACTCCTAAAAAAAAAGGGGTAAAAGATCCTTAATATTGACCTTTGCAGTGATTTTTTAGATTTCAAAACAGAAGAAAAATAAACAAGTGGGACTATATAAAATGATAAAACATTCATCATAGGACATCATCAACAAAATGAAAGGTAATTAATAGACTGAGAGAAAAGGTGGAATCAAGATACAGGGGAGTGAGTGGAAGTCACACTGACCACCTCCCAGGACCAGCCTGGAATTACAAATACATTGTGGAGAAGTCACCTGGAACAAACAGCTGAACAACAGTGAGAAAGGAGCCTTGTTACCTTGGAGACAGAAGAACCAACTTTAGCACAATCTAACTGGTAAGGAGTGTGGTAGAGGCTTGAGAAGGCAGGCAGGGCTCCCACAGGCAGCAGCAAAGAAGGATATTGAAACAGCCAGTTGGATCCCCCTGAGAAGAGCAGGGTCTAAACCATAAGCGGGGATCTCCAGCCTATAGCACCAGAGCCCAAAAAGTACACGGATAACAGCCAGCTGTGAAAAGCAGCAGTGTTGCTCTCTGCCAGGGGCAGGCAACTGGAGACAAAGAGCTGTTTAACGGGCCAATGCAAAATTTTTATTTGTAGCCACTTAGCCTGGCCTCTAGCAAAGGCAGGGGTAGAGTGGACTGGAGACGCCTAGGGGAGACTGCGGGGGGAGGCTTTGGGGAGAGAATGGAAAGAGTAGCCGATGGGATCTTGGTGCTGACTCATCCCCCATGTGGCAGCAACCATCTTGCTCAGGCAGAGACCACTCCCCCGAGCAGCACCAATATCAGAGGACCCAATAGCCCCGCCCCCAAGTGGGATTCCACCCCACCCTGTGCTGCCTGGGCCAACTGCTGAGTGCAGAGTGGCAGCCACAGACAGTAGATCCCTGGCTAGAGGGGGTGCAGAGAGGTATGGAGACACTTGAGGAGAGACTGGGAATGGAGGCTTAGGGGAGAGAATGGAGAGAGTAGCTGGCAGGATCCCAGTGCGGATGCCTCCCCCAGATTGCAACAGCATGAGAGGACCCAATAACCTTGCTCCCAGGAGGGACTCTGCCCCACCCTGAGCTGTCTAAGCCAGCCTACTGAGTGCAGAGTGATGAGAATAACAGCTGAAGGAGACAGCCACAAACAGTAGATTCCTAGAAGTCTCAAACAGACTGCCTAAGTTCAGATAGGGACGGCATCTGACATTATCAGAGGCAGATCTAGAAAGTAAAAACAGGAGTCTCCTACCATAGAAGTTCACACCACAAAGTCAGGAAATCAAGACAGATCAACTTAAGAAGCTGAAGCAAAAAAAAGAGTCTCACAAATACTGGGAAGACAAAGAAAGACCCTCCAGTTGAAGAGAAAGGAGGAATCCCCAGAAACAAAACTAAATGAAATAGAGGCAAGTAAATTATCAGATATTGAGTTCAAAACAATGGTTCTAAGGAAGCTCAACGAGCTCAGTGAGCTCAAAGAGAATTACAGAATTCTACAGGGAAACTATGAGGAACTTACTGCAAACTACAACATCATGAAAAAGGACATAGAAACTATCAATAAGAGACAAGGGGAAATGAAGAATACCGTTTCTGAATTGAAGAACACAGAAGAAAGAATCCAAAACAGGCTAGATGAAGCTGAGGACCGAATCAGCGAGCTGGAGGATAAGGTATAAAAAAGCTTCCAGAAAGAGCAAGAAAATGAAAAAAGACTAAAAAAAAAAATGAAGATGCATTCATGGAAATTCAGGACAACCTAAAGCATAATAATATCCACATAATCAGGATACCTGAAGGAGAAGAAGATGAGGAAAGGATAGAGAACCTTTTTGAAAAAATAATGGTGGAAAACTTCCCTAATTGGAAGAGAGAAAAAGTCACACAAGTCCAGGAAGCACAGAGGGTCCCATTCAAGAGGAACCCAATGAGGCCCACTCCAACACCCACCAACATTAAAATGGCAAATATCAAAGACAGAGAATCCTAAAGGTGGCAAGGGAGGAAGAGGTAGTAACATATAAGGGAGCCTCGATATGGCTATCATCTGACTTCTCAACAGAAACACTGCAAGCCAGAAGGGAATGGCAAGAAATATTCCAAGTCATGAGAACAAAGGCCTGCAACCAAGACTGCTCTACCCAGCAAGGCTCTCAATTAAAATGGAAGGCAAAATAAGAAGTTTCCCAGACAAAAGAAGGCTAAAAGAATATGCCTCAACTAAACCAGCACTGAAAAATATGTTAAAGGGACAGCTTTAAGATGAAGAAAAAGAATCTATGAATACCCAGTTCCTTTCAGAGTTTCCAATACTTGATATTACCAATATTTTTAATACTCATTAATCTGATTGTGATAATGATGTGTTATTTTAATTTTTCTTCTACTATTTGTTGAAACTAAACCTGTTTTTGTATATTTCTTGCCTATTCCTATTATTTTTAAAAAGCTTTAAATGACTTTTTGGTATTCTTTATCCATTTATCAACTAAAGGTTTGTAGAACATTTTTCCTGAAGAAAAAAACCTATTAACCATGTTTTAGATGTGTTGCAAATAATTTCCTATTCTATTCCTTGTCCTTTAACTTTTTTTATGTGTATATTACTATATAGCCCTAAATGTTTAATACAGTCATATAGTCATATTGTCAATATTTACTTTATAGCTTCTGGGTTTGAATATTTTACTTCAGGTCATGAAAAATATTAGTTCTATTTTCTTCTAAAACTCCTTAGATTCTACATATTTATTTTTAACTCACCTGAATATTTCTTGTATAATGTGTGAAATTGGGCTCTATATTTGTTTTATTTCAAGTAATAGTGGTCCATGCACCTTATTTGTTAAATAAGCCTTATTTTACCCTATGATTTGAAATATCAACTTAAACATATATTACATTGTAAGATATATACATTTTTCTCTAGAATGCTCATTATATTTCACTGATCTATTTGAATATGTGCTAGTGTCATGTTGATTTAATTGCTGAGACTTTATAATGGTTTTACATTTTTTAATATTTTATAATTAACTTTGACATTAAAAAAGTAAAATCAATCTGCATATAGAAAGAAGGAAAGAGAGAGAGAGATGGAACTCTTACCTTTTGTGACAACATGGATGGAACTGGAGAATATTAAGCTAAGTGAAATGAGACAGTTGGTAAAAGAAAAATAACATATGATCTCACCTATAAGTGAACTTTATTCAACAAAATAAACTAACAAACAAAATAAACCACAGGCATGGAAACATGGAGCAGACTGAAAGTGACCAGAGGGGATGGGGAAAGGGGACAATGGTGGAGAGAAGGGGAAGGGACTAGACAAAGAACATGCAGGAATGACAACAGAGCGGGAATTGACTGTGAGAGCAGGGGGTGCGGGTGGGGGTGGGATGTGTGGAGGGGAGTAAAGGGGGAAAAATTGAGACAACTGTAATAGAGTAAACATGGTTTACAAATTTTTAAAAAAAGGAACCCATATGTGATTTAAAAATACCTTAAAGTGTCAACAGAAATAGATTGAGAGAAAATATTTGCAAACTATATATCTAATAAAGGGTTAGTAATCCAAAAAAAAAAAAAAAATAAGAAACCCATAAAAGTCAATAGCAAAAAAAAGTGAATAAATTAATGAATGAGTAAATAAGATGAAAATAAAAGAAATTAATGGGCAAGAGACAGGAATAAACATTTTTTTAAAGACGACATATTAATGGCTCAACATCACTAATTATGCAGTAAGAACAAATTGAAGCCACAATGAAACAGTGATATTTTGAAAGAAAGGAGGGTTAGGGGTAGTTTAGACTGAACATTTTCATAAGTAACAGATCAAGAGGTGGATGGAAGTGGTAGACTAAAAGTTAAAGAGGGAGAAGGTGATTGCGCAAGGTCCCAGATGACTTGAGATGATTGAATTCATTATATCTATCTTTGTCCATAACTTTATATAGGCAATTTATAAGTTACTTACAGAGAGAAAACTAAAGTTTGTAATATCTTTTGTTATTGAAAAATGCAGATATGGAGGTAGAATAGATTTTCTTAGTATGTGTCTTTTCGGTTTAAGTGAATTTTTAGGTCCTCAATTTTTAAATCCAGTTTAGATGTAAATAAAGATTCAGATTCGTACATAACATGTAATGCACATGGATAGATTATAAACATATTACATTGGCCTTGAAATAAGTTTATTCTAAAATATCAGTATCAAAAGGTTGTTCTGCAAGGAGAAAAATGGTGTGAACTAATAAAAGGCACAAAGAATGCTTAAAAATTAAAAAACTAACAAATTACGTATTTTGCCATGTATAATGCACACCCATGTTTTACTACTAATTCCCATGTATAATTCACATCCTTTTTTACCACCCATGTATAATATGAATCTTTATTTTTCCCTCAACAAATTGGACAAAAATATGAACTTTATACATGCAAAATATGGTATTGACCAGGAAAAAACTGAGAGGATAAGTTCTGTTACAAAAAGCGTTAGTACAAGAACTATTCTCCAAAAACTCAGGATAAACACACTAAGCATAAAATATGTAGATGAAAAGGGGGCACTGTAATAAATCCAAGGGAGAGTAATCTCACAGAGTGTTCTGATCATAAATACCTAACTGGGCAGGTCATGGTAAATAGTTACATCCCAGCATAAAACTTCTTCAGTAAAAGGTTTATCTTTGCCTTAAGCAAGTACTGTCCACTGTTCTAGATTATTCACCTTTGAAATGCCTCTTTTTCAGACCCCTGGGAAGGGTAACCACCCTCTAAATAGGACATAATCTTGCTAGCAACCCATCCTGTAATCTAGTTCTTGCCTTGCTCTCTCCCACCTTCGTGTACTTTAAGTTGCTACCTTAATTCTAAATACATAAAAGAAACTGCAAATTGTCATTCTATGGAGCATTGGTATCTTGCTTCCCAGAAATGTTGTCAGTTTGGCTCGAATAAATTGTTATTAAAATTCTCAATAGGTTTGGATGTTTATTATGTAAACAAATACTTCCTATTGAAAATGTTGTATTCTGCAGAATATGCATCACTGGTTGGTTAAAATACTCTTCTGATCTCCTTTTCTCATCTAAAATCACAATTCCTTGTATGACTAAAGGGTGAAAAGTTACTATAATTTCATGACTATTAACTGGTCTGTCTTAACTACTTGGAGTATAGTTTCGAACTAAACCTTCAAGTGATCTATACTGTGGATGAGAAGAACAAAATGTAATAGTAGCATTGAATGTGCTGAACATGTTGAAACTACACTTTGTTTTAAAAAGTGATCTGTAATTGTACTTTAAAGTTTTATACTACTCTTTGTATATTAAACATTTTTGTCAAATTTAATAACCTTTTCTTAACTTCAAAAAAGAAATGTTATTTTAATGATTCCAGTTCGTCTGAATTTCACACCTGCAGTATAATGTATGCATTCAAATATAACTATATTTTTCATAATTACTCCATCAGTCATTTGATGTTTTTTTAATCTAATTTTAAATGTATGTATAACAGTTCCCCAAATAAGAGTCTTTCTACTGATGTTGTACATTAAAATTCCCAATTATTACTTTTGTCATTGAAATATTATTGATTTAGTGACTTTACTCTAATTATATTTGCCTCATTCTCCAGTTGACCTTTATTAAAAATTTAATAAAAAGTGTTTTAATAGAAAATAAATTTTTACACATAACAATTCCAATTTTGATTTTTTCTTCTTGTTGGAGATATTTTTTACTGTATTAATCTGAGGGCAAAGAAAGGTATTGTATTATAGCCATTAAATTTAACTTGAAAATTATATGCCTATGATAATAAAATATAATACACCATATATTTTATTTAATATAAAAATAAATATTTTGTTACCAAATCCAAGCAAGGATCTTTTCAGCAATAACTATTATTTATAATTTTAAATCAAGTAAAAATCACTGATTCTAGATACCATTATTAATCTTCCAAAGTAAAAGGTCTTTATTAAAAGTTTTGGATTTTGGAGGGGATGAGTCAAAAAAAAAAAATCTGTGCAGAGTATGTCACTAAAATATTTTCTTCCTACATATTTCTTTTTGGCATAATAAAATACTCTCAAAATAGTAAATATGCTTAAAATAGTTTTCCAAAACGAAATAGTTTAAAGTGGTAACATTAAGCAACATAAGACTACAGTCAGTTAACAGTTCTCTTCCTATCTTCTAACCTTAGCCTCCAGCATCTGACATCGTTTATTTGCTTCTCCTTCACATACTTTTGTCACTTGTCTCCCCAAAATCTCAGAATGATACTAAGTGATCTCCTTATCTCACTTCACATACCCATCTATCAAAAACTCCTGCTGGCTTGCCTTCAAACTACGTCCAATTTCTCACCACATCTTATCCTTTCCTCTCATCAGGATTAATTCAAGCATATTCAAATGTTTCTCATGTCTACTCTTTACCTCCCTCTCCTCTCACCCCGTCCACATGTAGTGTAGTCTCAGTAGCATAGGCAGAATAATCCTTTTAAATCCAAATTTACATTGCTACCTCTCTGCTAACCACTCTGAAGTGACTCCTTATTTCTTTGACAGTAAAAAGCAAATTTTTAAAAGTGCTTTATGAGATCTTACATAATCTGTTTTTTTTATTAATTTGTTATTCTGCCTACATTAGACTCCATGTTCCCGGCTCTAGTCATACTTAGCCTCCTTGTTGTAACTCAGATAAAACAGGAACATTCCCACTTTCAGACTTTTGCTGTATTTATTCTCTCCTTTTTTTCCCTTTGCCCATTTTTTCTTTAATTTTTATTGTTGTTCAATTACAGTTGTCCCCATTTCCCCCTCCCTGTTACTCTCCTCCCCCCATCCACCCTCACCTCCCACATTCAATCCTCCTCTCTGTTATCTTTGTCCCTGGGTCCTTAATAGAGGTTCCTTGACTTGACCCTTCCCCTTCTTAATCTCTCCTTTAGGAGTACTGACAACTGCTTGGTTATTGTCTAAGTCAGTTTGTGCTGCTATAGCAAAAGTACCATAGATTGCATAGCTTATAAACAGTACAAATTTATTTAAAGCAGAAAGAGAGCTGGAAAACCCCCAAACACTTCCAAGTAACTCATAGGTCAAAGACAGATGGAGAAAAAAGATGTTCTACATAAAGTAACCTCGCAGAGTATTCTAATTATAAATTCCTAGCTGGTGGGTAGTCATGTGCCAGACATGAAACTTCTTTAGTAAAAGATTTACCTTTGCTTAAGCAAGGCCTGTCCATTGCTTCTGTTAATCTAGGTTTGAAATTACTCTTTTCAGATCCCTCAGAGGTGAAACCATCCAATCCCTGCCTTGCTTTCTCCCACACTTACGTTATCTTTCTTACAGTCGCTCCTTAGTCCCAAATGCATAAAAAAAGCTGCAAAATGCCATTCCGAGAAGCATTTTTCTCAGATGTTGAGCTCATGTTTCCAGGATATCCTTTGTTTAGGTCAAACAATTTTTTTATAATATTTTAAAATAAATTCTTAATAAAAATTTGCTGCAGGTTAGAACATTATTACACTGCCAGAAAAAAGCATATGAAAAGATGCTCCACATCACATGTCATTAAGGAATTGCAAATTGAAACAATAAGATACCATCACACACTTATTAGAATGGCCAAAATTTAAATCACTAATAAGAGCAAATGAGGATGTGGAATGTTTGAAAATCTTATTCATTTCTGGGGGGATTGCAGAATGGTACAGCCACTTTGTAAGACACTTTGATAGTTTCTTTCAAAATTAAACATAACTCTTCGTATATGATCCTGCAGTCTTGCTCTTTGGTATATTTATCTATATGAATTGAAAACTACATTCACACAGAAACCTGTACATGCATGTTTATTGCAGCTTTATTCATAACTGCCAAAATGTGGAAGCAACCAAGATGTCTTTCATCTTGGTTGGATAAACTGTGGTACATCCAGAAAATGAAATATTAGTGCTCAAAAGAAATGTTCTATCAAGCCATGAAAAAATAAAATGGAGGAATCTTAATTGCATATTACTAAGTGAAAGAAACCAATCTGTAAAAGCTGCATACTATATAATTCCAACTATATGACATTCTGGGAAAAACAAGCTATGGAGACAGTAAAAATATTAGTGATTGTCATATCAGGGGAGATGAAAGGAGAAATAAATACAACATATAGAGCACAGGGAATTTTTAGGGAATGAAATTCTTCTGTATGAGACTCTAATGGTAGATACATGTCATTTTACATTTGTCAAAACCCAAATGACATGCAGCACCAAGATGAATCGTAATGTAAACCAGGGCTTTGGGTAATAATGATGTGCAAGTGGATGTTCATAAATTGTAAAAAATATATGTACCACTCTGGTAGAGCATGTTGATAATTGGGGACGTTGTAGATATATGAAGACCTGGGGTAGATAGGAACATTGTGTTTTGCTCATTTTTGCTTTGAAGCTAAAACTGCTCTAAAAATAAATTTTATTAGTTTAAAAAAGGGAATGGGTTATTGACATAGGCAGTGACTTGATTAATCTCATCAGAATTACTCTCTGTGAAAAAAGCCAATCTCAAAAGGTCACACACTACGTGACTCCATTTATAATAAGACATTCTTATTATGACAAAATTAAAGAGATGAAAATAGATTACTGTTGCCAGTGGTGGTGGTAAGGAGGGGGTCAGATGTGACTACAAGTGGGCAACCTGAAGTAGATCTGTGTGATAGAATACTTCTGAATTTTCCCTGTGGTGGTAGTTACATGAATATACACATGATAAAATGGCAAGAACTATACACACACACATTATTGTTGATTTCCTTCTTTTGATATTGTATTATACCCATATAAAATATATCTATTGGAGGAAAATTGGCAAAGTGTACATTGAGCTCTCTGTATTCTTTTTGTAATTTCTGCAAACCTATAGTAATTTTAAAATAAAAAGTAGAAAGAAAAATATAGCTTTTGATTATGTATCCTCAATCTAAAGACCAAAAGAATGCTAATTATTTTAACTCCACTTAGAGGTTTTCTGTTTGCAGGTGTATTGGGCATCCCTGAGACTATTTCTAGGTTTGATGATTCCCTCGGGGGGACTCATAGCATTCAGCATTTGCTATAATTTATTATAGCAAAAAGATACAGAGCAAAACTAACAAAGAGAAAGGGTGAATGGGGTGAAGTCTGGGAAACAAAGAGCAATCTCCCAAGGTTCCTCTCCCAGTGAAATCACACAGGACATGATAAATTCCCCAGCAAAGAGTTGTAACAACAAAAGTGAAATGTCAGCCAGGAAAACTCTTACATTATTGTCACCCATGCTTTTTATTGGGCCTGGTTACAGAGACAGCATGTGCCTGGCATGCACATAAATTCCAGACCCTGAGAAAGAAAGTAGGTGTTCATTATGAACAGTATTACTGATTGCTGTACAAACATTTTGGGTGCAGTGATCAATCCTTACCACCTTTGGAACCCTCCAAAGTCCAAGTTCCCAGATGCCAGTCATGGGCAAACCTTGCAAGCAGGTCTTTTCAAGAGTAGCAGTATAAACTTGCTATACTAACTCTTTCCTGCACACTAGGGTTATATATACGATAGAATTCAACAAATAAGTAAAAATATCAACATAATGAGGAGCCAATGTTTGTGTTATAGGGAGTGATATAAATATAGAAAAAAATACATAACATGAGGATGAATCTTGTGGTGTGAATTTTGGATTAGAGATATCAGTATAAACTCTATCTATCAATCATCTATCTATCATCTATCATCTATCTATCATCTATCATCATTTGCTTACCTTCCTACAAACCTATATCACTATAGTTCCCTTTGTTTAAAGAGTCTAAGTACAATACCAACCAATAGGAATAAACACATCTAACAATCATATCATTCTCCACTTAATGAAACTGGGAATTTGGGGAAAAATGGGTGATTCTAAGGTAGGGACAGGGGCAGGGAAGGTGTAGGATAATCCTGGAACTTTTTTTTTCTTTTTTAATAAAAGAAGGTAAGAAAATACTAAAATTAAAAAAAAAAGGGAGAAGTCAACTTGAAGTTGTTCCTACTGGCCAATTTTGGGAAACTTTCAGCATAAAACAGTATAGTAAATATAGTGGACTCTAATCTATTGACTATAAGTCTATAGTGATTATTTAAGTAAATCAATACATAAATAAAAACAGGTGTGAGAATAATAGATTTTAAAAATCCAATGAAATCATTTTCACATTCTTGATTCAGGCAGGATTTTTCTATAACTGTGAAAACTATTAATACCAGTTAAAATTTTATGGGGAATAGAATATTTACATAGTCTCAGAATGTCTCCAAACACAGTACTTATTAATATACTGATCTGAGAGATGCCACCTTAACTGAGTATCTCAGGTTAACACACAAAGAATGGAACCCATTTATGTTATGTCTCCCCAGTACACTGTCTTTGGAAGGACAGAATATTACTTTCATAGAATTCTAGCCAAAATAACATAATCTAATCTAATTACAAGACAGTAAGACAAATCCATAAACTCTCCTAAAAATGTCAGGTGTCATGACATACTAAGAAAGTAAAGCTGAGAAATTGTCCATCGATAGCTTAAAACAACTTGCAAGTAAATAAAATGCATTATCCTGGGTTAGATTCTCACTTGACAAAATAATTTAAAAGACATTAATGGAACAATTGCCAAAATTAGAGTACATTCAGTGTATTAGATATAATCACATCAATGTTAAATTTCTTGAATGTATTAATTGCATTATGGACTTGTGATAGAACTTCCTTGTTCTTAGAAGATACCTGCTGAATTGTTAAGGGATAATGGATGATGATGTCTATAATTTACTCTGAAATGATTCAGCCAAAAGAGAAAAATATCAGAGATAGAGGGAGGAAGGTAGAGGATATAGTAAATATGGCAAATGATGAAAATTGGTAAATATATACAGAGTGGTATACAGATGTTCAATAAACTATTCTTTCAACTTTTGTGTGTGAGGTTTTCTGGGGTTTTTTAAAATAGCAAGCTTTTAAATAAAAGACTTTTGAGAAATTTATTTAAAATATATATGGTAAATTAATTAAAATAAAGCTATATATTTTTGAAAAATGTGTTGAAATTGAATATTTGACTGAACCTAACCCACATAAGTGCAAAAGAGCCATTTGGAATTTTCATATTACTTTAAAATCACTTAAATTAAATTAGCATTGAAAACATCATGCTACCACCTAACACGTTTACTTGCAAAAGCTATTTCCAACAGCTTAAGCTTTGTAGCTCTCTCTTAAATTACTCTGCTGTTTTTATATGAGTATTTTTTGCTTTCATGATATAAAAAGCTAACTCATTATAAAGAAAGCCGTACTTATTAGGGCATAATATTTACATGACAAGAATCACCTAATAGAGCACCCTTTAGAAGCTAAGCCTTAAGCAATTCGCTTGGCATCTCGGGATATCTAAATGCTGGATAAATGTTATCTAGGGATCTACAGATAGATCACAGTGAACAGATTATTTCATTACTCACTGGTAAATTTAAGCCCCTTCCCATTAACTTCCATGTGGAACATTGTAATTGGAGACCTGTGCACATTAAAGTGTTCCTGAGGCAAGCACAGAGATTTTCAGGAGTCAGCTTTCCCCTATTTTATAAATCTTGATAGAAATGTGAAGAAAAATATTTCAACACAATTATGTTCACATTCTCTAATATTTCTCACCCAGACAAAAGTGTTTCCTAGGAAAGAGAACCAACTATACAGAGAGAAGAATGGGAAATTCATTTGTCAGAATTAGAAAGGTGGGCAGGCAGGGGGGAGGAGTTTCTCGGAGGGGGGTGTCTGCCTCCATCATCAGTACCTGTGACCTGGGGACTGTAGGTTCTCCAGTCTATGTGGCAGCCTAGCCTCTGGACTCCAGTCTTAAAAAAATATGGAGTACTTAGGCTATTGCGTTGCTTTATGTCTGGGGGCTCAGTAACTCTATTTATAAATTCTCCAGCTCAGACCTTCGTTGTTACCAGCAGCTAACAATGCTTACCTACCATACTTGAATAGTACATGCTGTAGATCTACTGTTTTGTGTCCCCTACAAATGTATATGTTAAAAATCTTACCTTAGTGTTTGGTATTAGGAGGAGGGGTTTTGGGGAGGTGATTAGGTCGCTGGGGAAATCCTCATGTTTGGGATTACTGTTCTCAGAACAGAGACCCAGAGAGCTACTTTGTTTCTTCTGCCTTGTGAAGTTATCATGAAAATGCAGCTGCCTAGGAAATAAGTCCACACAAGACGCCACATCTGCATGTGCCCTGACCTTGGACTTCCTAGCCTCCCCAGATGTGAGAGATAAATTTTTGTTATTCATAAGCTACCCAGTCTACGATTTTTGTTATTGACCCTTGAATGGCCTAAGGCAGCACATTTAGGTCTCTTCCTACTAGTCTGTGTGTGGAACACTGGGATCAGTGGTGAGAGTACGTCAGAGATTTCGCGTAAGCAAAGTGAGTGAATAGTCTGAGGAGCGTCTCAGCACCCCAGTCTAGCCGCAGTTTACGTATGGCTGGAAGAGCAATACAAAAACTATCCCGTGTTACAAAACAAAGACAAACACAATATCCTACTGCATTGTTTAATGCCAGAAGCCAGTGACCTATAAGAAGATTGAAATCCCAGCCTCTTTCTCCATGCAAAATAGAGGGAAGAATAAGCAGAGTCTATAGCTGTACAACCATACACAATGATTAGACCTCTTCTATGCTTATCATAAAATGGCTTTATGTGTAGAATACTAATCTCAGATATAAGCATTTTAACTTGTAGAAAAAGGCAGATATAATTAAATTTCTTTTTTATATATTTATCACTAATAAATGGATGTCTAATGCACCATTTCTGGTAGATGTTCAAAGAAATACACATAGCTAATGTAAGATAATATTGCTCAGTATGCTAATAGTTCTCAGCAATTTATTATAAAAATATACTTTGCTCATTCTGGGATTAAAAGTTCCTAAAACTAAATTTTAAAAGATAATTTCAATTAATCAGAAAACAAAGGTTTATAATTTTTTATGAAACAATTCATTGAAAGATATCCATGTCTGGAAATCTGTTCCAATTATAAAAGTTTGAAAAAACAAAGTATTGGCAAAAGTTATTTCCTTTTAGAATTTTATCTTCCTTACTTTAAAACGAGGCTTTAAAAATAAAAGAATAACAGCACAATGACAAGTTTTATAACTACAATAAAAACTTGTTTAAAAATTATAACAATTAATTGAATATTCTCTGAGATAATATTCTAATTAGTGATATTTAAAAGATGGTTAATATTACAAACTTATTTGAAATACAACTAAATTAATTTTGTTCTTGCTTTAATTTAAACTAGTTGAGTTCTTCTCAGAAAAACATGGTTGGGGATCAAGGCACTTAATTAATACTTATTTAGTTTTAATTATTTACTCACATTAAAAATTTTAAAAATCATGCAAATAAAAATAGAATCCTTTCATATTTTACTACCCATCTCTGAACCTCCATCTTTTTATCAACAAACTTTCTTCCCAACTTTTGTTCCAATATGCGATGAGACAAAAGAATTTCTAAATAAACCTGGAATAATTTCCATAGATATATGAGAATTTCTGTTTTCCATCTAAAAATAATGGGATCACTTTATGACTACTTTTATGTAGAGAATGAACCACTGTTAGTTAACATAAAATAGAAATAAACCTATATTGATAATATTCAAATCAATTCCTTTATACCTGATAATAATACTTAAGAAATGGAATAATTGATGACTATCACCAAATCCTTTACCACTGATTCAATTTTTGGAAATGAGAGAATTGAAGGAAAGCAAACAGTTGTGCAGTTTGTGTAGCTAGTAATACCCTAAATACTCCTTTGTTTAAAGATAAGATAAATCTAAAGATAACCATATTTGCAAAATTCCATTTTATTACCCTGGATTTATTTTTAAATTGATAACATAATTCATAATTATAATGGCACTTGTAAAAAATTAGGCTTTCAAAACACAAAATACAGTTATTAGCTTTTAGTAAAGACTGACATCTTGAAGAATAAAAAAAAGCATCTAAATCTGCTAAACAAACATCTCATGGAGCAAATACCTCAAAGTAAATATTGAATTCAAATGAATAATTTTTAAAATGCACAACTACTTCACTCTTCTCAGTATCTTCCTAGGGATGTAAGGAGATTTAGGACAAGGTCATAGAAATAAAGCAAATACAAAAGACAAGTATATTGTTTTGTTACAATTTTTTTTGAGATTCATCCCCCTTTCTTGATGTCCAGAAACAGGGACTAGTGATTTTTAATTAGCATAATCCTAAACTGCAAAGGAACTGAAATAGAATGAGGTGTTAACATCAGAGTACAGTTCTTTGGTTTGTGTATTTTATTTTGTTTTTGTTGTTTTTCCATCATCACTACACAAAATGACATTTCCAGTTTAATTTACCACATCTATCTTTATCATCTCTGTATCTTGAAATTTGTTCTATATGAGTCATGAAGGGTTAATATGCGTATTTGTATCTGTGTAAGATACCTCTGTTTTAGTTAAGTCACTCATTTTGGAGAAGCTTAAGTGTCTGAACATTTCACCTATATCATCTAAGGACAGTGCCTGGCTCAGAGAATTCCTTATGATTAGGTTGCCATTACTAATATAACGCCTCACCTTTTACCACAGCTGACACTGTTTTGCCGTAACTGATCAGGGTCACTGAAAAACAACCTATGCATTTTCCTAGCATGACTTCTTTGCAACAGAAAAAGGCAAATATTATGGTAAATGTGATATACAATCAGGTCTTCTTACTTTAGGTGTGAGTTATATAAATTATAGATATATTAAGAAAACTATTTATTATCAGTTTACAAGAGGAGAAGCTAGATGTCCCTAATACTAGAGTTCAAATCAATCTTGATTTGTGTGTGTATGTGTGTGTGCGAAAATCAAGACAAATGTGTCAATACTTTTAATTGTATTTTTAATGACATTCCATTTCCATCAAAAGTGCTGAGACCCATTAGTAACACTTTTCACTTTCCCTTGTAGCCAAAAACAAAACGAAACAAAACAAAATTTATCAAGTAGTTTCTTTTATACCACTGCCCAAAACCTATTAATATTTCACCAGTTTAATTACCTATTTTTTCTAGTTATGCTATGCTCTAACATCTTTATTTGGCCAAGTGCACTTAGCTGTTGTCAAAGCAAAAATTGTTCAAGACAAAGTTAAATAGGCAAGATGACTTTATTCAAGGTTATTGCAATAGGGGAGAGAGGCCAAGAATTAAGTCTGAACTCAGTTAATTTAAACAAAGAGCTGGAGAATGTTTGCTATCATTATTCAAAGGAGAATTAAACTTTCTCTTTTTAATAGAAGCTAGTTTTGCAATTTGGAGCAAGGCTCTGGCAGAAAGTTAGGCTCCTACCCTCCCACAAAGATTGGAAAATAGAGACACTGTCTTCCACAATGATTACATTTTAAAAAGATGGTTTCCAACTCCTTCATGAATACATTCTTGGGTTATAAAATGGCAAGAAGCTTTTTAAAATACTTACAACTCAAAGGACTAATAAAGAATGTATACTTATAAAATTTCTAAAGTAATTATTCTGAGAAAAGGGAGATCTGGTCCTAGAGGTAGGGAAATCCTGTCTAAAGTTTAATCAGGAACTAAAGCTGAGGTACACATTAAAGCTTTCTTGGTCATTGTCAGTTGACTTGCTATTAAAACCTAGTCCCTGCTACTAATTGAAGCCATTGAAATGATTCTTGGAGAATTGGTATGGTTTGTGAAAATCAGATACTACTTCCAGATTTTAGCCTTCTCATACAACATAAGGATTTGGGAAAAATTATTGCTCAAGTTCATTCCAGTCATACCATTCCACAATCCAATTTTTCTAACATATAAATATATGATTACAATAGTAACATCAACAAATGACAAAATATTTAAATATCTAATGAGGATTGTTTTCTATAGCTAGGTGTCCTTAATGCTACACTCCAAAGCAACCTTGATTGTTTTGCTGTGACAATCAAGGCAAATATGTATTCTTTTTTTATTAATACATAATGACATATAATATTGTGTAAGTTTAACGTATATAACATGTTGATTTGATGCATTTATATATTGTAATATGATTATTATAATAGCTTTAGCTAACACCTCTATCACATTATATAATTATCATCTCTCTTTTGTGGTGGAAATAATTAAGACCTAGTCAGTTAGCAACTATGAAGTTTACAATAAAGTGTCATTGCCTATAATCATTTAGATCTCCAGGATTTATCTGTTGGTTGCAAGTTTGTGCTCTTTAGCAACATTATCCCAATTTCCATAAACACCTTGCCACTGGCAGTCAAAAATCTACTCTGTTTTCTCCAGTTTGGCTTTTTTAGATTCATGCATAAATGATGTCATACAGTGTTTGTCTTTTTCTTTCTGACATCACACTTAGCATAATGTCTTCAAGGTCCATTTATATTGGTATGAATGTCAGGATTTCCTTTTTTCTCATGGCTAAATAATATTCCATTGTATATACATACCACATCTTCTTTATCTATCCATTCACTGATGGACACTTAAGTTGTCTCTATTTCTTGACTATTGAGAATAATGTTGTGAAGAACATGGGAGTGCATATAGCTCTTTGATATACCATGTTTGTTTTCATTTCCTTTGATTATATACTCAGAATTGCAATTGGTGGGTCATATGGAAGTTTTATTTTATTTTTTAAAATATTTTTTAAAGATTTTATTTATTTATTTTTAGAGAGAAGGGGAGGAGACAGAGAGGTAGAGAAACATGTGAGAGAAACATCGATTGGTTGCCTCCCACATACCCCCAACTGGGGATCTGGTCCACAACCCAGGCATGTACTCATCTGGGAATTTAACCCATGACCTTCTGGCTCACAGGCTGACATTTAATCCACTGAGTCACACCAGCCAGCAAGGAAGTTTTATTTTTAATTTTTGGAGAAACTTCCATGCTATTTTCCACAGTAGCTTAACTTACGTGCATTCCCACCAACAGTATATAAGTGTGCTCTTTTTCACATATCTTTGGCAATGCTTGTTATTCATTGTCTTTGTGATGATAGTCATTCAAACAGGTATGAAATGATATCATATTGTGGTTTTGATTTCATGCCCTAATGATTGGTGACAATGAGCATATTTTCTTGTGTCTATTAGCCATATGGATGTCTTTTCTGGAAAATGTCTATTTAGTATTCAATATTTGAATAATTAATATTGTTAAAATGTCCATACTACCCAAAGCCATCTATATACTCAATGCAATCCCTATCAAAATTCCAATGTCATTCGCAGAAACTGAAAAAAAAAACTTAAAATTTGTATGGAACCACAAAAGACCCTTAATACCCAAAGAAGTCCTGAGAAAGAAGAACAAAGCCAGAGACATCGCACTTCCTGATTTCGGACTCTACTACAAGTGATTAAAACAGTATGGTACTGGCTTTAAAATAGACACATAGAAGAATGAAAGAGAAGAAAGTACTAAGAAATAAATCCCACATTTATGGTCAAATAATATTTAACAGGGAAGCCAAGGAAATTTAATGCAGCAAAAAGTGCTTGAAAAACTAGAAAACCACAGACAAAAAAATGAAATTGGAACCCCTATCTTTTTCATTCACAAAAATGAAAAGATTAAAGACTTAAAGATAAAACCCTATACCATAAAACTTATAGAAAAAAAAAAAAACAGGGAAGGAGTTCCTGGACGTTGATCTCGGCAATTATTTTGCATTAAAAGCAAAAAATATAAATAAATAAATAAATCAACAAGTGAGTCTATATCAAAGAAGGTTTTGCACAGCAAAGTAAATAAATAAAATAAAAAAGCTTTCAGTGCTATACAGGTTTCATGCAATCTTCTTCAAAGTCCCAATGATATTCTTTTTAAAGAAATAGAACAAAAAAACCATCAAATTTGTATGAAAAAACAAAAGACCCTGAAGAGACAAAGCAACTGTGAGAAAAAAAAGAATGAAGCCAGAGATACCACAATCCCTAACTTCAAATTAAACTAGAAAGCAACAATAATTAAAACAACAGGGTACTGACAGAAAAACAGATGCAAAGACAAAGGGAACATAATGAAGAGTCTAGAAATAAATACACGTGTATTTCAACTAATAATTTTTAACACAGGAGTCAAAAACATACAAGGAAGAAAGTAAGTGATGCTGGAATATTGGAAAACCACATGCAAAGGAATAAAATTAGATTGCTGTTTGTCCCATCTATGAATATTAACAACAAAAAAAAAGATCAAAGACCTACATATAAGAACTGAAACAATAAATCACATAGGTAAAAACAAATGTAAGTACTAAAGTTTTGGACTTTAGTCTAGGGAAAGTTTTATGAATTTGACCCCAAAACCAAGGAAAGTAAAGGCAAAAACAAATGAATGGGACTATATCAAACTTAAAAGCTTCTTGCAAAGAAAAAAATTTTTCCAGCAAAACAAAAGATAACCAACCGACTGGGAGACAATACTTGCAAATATCAGCTCTAATAAAGAGTTAATATCCAAAATATATAAAGAACTTACACAACTCAAGAACGAAAAACAATCCACTTAAACAGTGGCAGAGGAACTGAAGAGATACAAATAACAATCAGATATATGAAAATATGCTCAGCTTCACTAAATATTAGGGAAGTGCAAATCAAAATGATAATAAGATACCACTTCACACCTATTAGAATGTCTATTATCAACAAGTCAAGTAATAACAAGTGTTGGAGAGGTTGCGGAGAAAAAGGAACTTTCATGCACTGCTGGTAGGAATGTAAACTGGTGCAACCACTATGGAAATAGTATGGAGATACCTCAAAAAATTAAGAATAAAATTACCATTTGAGTCAGCAACAGCTCTTCTGGGTATCTACCTGAAAATTTTGAAAACATTTATTCATAAAGATATATGCACTCCAATGGTCATTGCAGCATTATTCACAGTGGCCAAAACATAGAAACAACTGAGGTGTCGTTTGATAGAGGATTGTGTAAAGAAGATGTGGTACACATATACAATAGAATACTACTCAGCCATAGGAAAAGATGAAATACTGTCATTTGTGACAACATGGATGGACCTTGAGAATATCATGCTAAGTAAAATAAGTCAGACACAAAAAGTTAAGAACCATGTGATTTCACCCATATGTGAGGTATAAAACAAAATAACAATGGACAAAGAAAAACAAACAAAAACTTATAGACACATCAATATGATGGATACCAGAGAGAAGGGGCATGAGGGGGTGATAAAAGGGGTGAAATAAACAGTGATAAAAGACACATTGGGTGGCGGGCATATACTGCAACATACAGATGATGTATCATAGAATTGTATACTGGAATCAGGAACAAGACAGGGATGTCCTCTTTCACCTTTCTTATTCAACATAGTAATGGAAGTCCTAACCTCAACAATCAGTCAAGAGGAAGAAATAAAAGGCATCCAAATTGAAAGGAAGAAGTAAATCCATCTTTGCAGATAACATGATACTGTACATAGAGAACCCCGAGGATTCTACCAAGAAACTACTAGAACTGATCAATGAATTCAGCAAAGTAACAGGATGCAAAATTAATATCCAGAAATCAGTTGCACTTTTACATGCCAATAATGAACAGAGAGGGAAATTAAGAAAACAATCCCATTCACAATTGCTTCAAAAAGAATAAATATACCCTTCAAAAATACCCAGGAATGAACCTGATCAAGGATGTAAAAGACCTGTTCTCAGAAAATAATAAGACACTGAAGAAATAAATTGAAGATACAAATAAGTGGAAGCACATACTATGTTCATGGATAAGAAGAATTAACATCATTAAAATGCCCATACTACCCAATGCAATCTATAGATTCAATTCAATTCCTATCAAGATTACAATGATGTATTTGACAGAACTAGAACAAATACTTCAAAACTTTATATGGAATCACAAAAAATTTTATATGGCATAACCACAGCAATCCTTAAAAAAGAAGAACAAAGTTGGAGGACTCATACTACCTAATATGAAAATATACTGTGAGGTCACACTAATCAAAACAGCACAGTAGTAGCATAAAAACAGACATTTAGATCAATGGAACAGACTGGAGAGCCGAGAAATAAACCCAGACATTTATAGCCAATTAATATTCAACAGAGGAAGCAAGCACATACAATTGGCTAAAATTAGTTATTAAATGGTGTTTGGAAAATTGGAAAGATACATGCAGAAAAATGAAACTAGACTACTTTCCTACATCACACACAAGAATAAATTCAAAATGGAATAAAACTTAAATGTTAAACCCAAAATCATAAAAAATCATAAAAGAAAATAAGGCAGCACACTCTTGGACATAGCTCACATCTCCTGGCTCTCCTACTCTACTTCCAAGCCACGTGGTTCAGCTCAAGCATGGCTGCTGCCCTTGAGTTTAAATTCTTGCCCCTCTCCTTTCTGCTTCTCCTCCATAACCCCACTTCTGCTCCTCCTCCATAACCCCATTTCTGTAACTCCAACAACTGCCAGAACTCTGATCCCTTCTGCCTTTCTCGGCTGCCATTGTTAGTCCTGGCAGACATGTCCCCTTGAGTAGGGGGAACTGCCTCCCTGCTATACCACATCAACAGTTAAAGTCAGGCCCATCTCCCTGGCTCCGAATGTCTGCCACAGCTGCTTACCACATCTATGAAGCTAGCCAGCTGTTATTGATATGAAAAATAACTCTCAATGGCTGTGCTCTGCTTTTCCCTCCCCCAAGCCAGGTTAGTGGGGGAGTTCCCTGTTATGGGGCTTCCTGGCCTACACCCTATCCTGAACCTCCTTCCACAATGATTACAAGAAGAAAAATTAATTAACTTGTCAAATTTTCAACAAGAATGTAATAGTTTTCTGCATAACAAAGTATCAGGTATTTCCCAATAGTAAACAATCTTTTTGTTTCCGTTCATGACTATTTGTAGTTCTAATCTCAAATTAGCAAGGATTTGCAAGACTTGTACATGGTACTGAGGAAGTTTTTGTAATATTAATCAATTTTAGTCACTCATATTTGTATAAAAGAAGTCAAGACAAAATGTGTATTAAAAATAATAATAGTTTACTATTGACATGTTAGCAGATAATACAGAATACTGAATAATACTTTTATATATTTACTAACAGATATTGAATTTCCTTCCCAAATTAAAACTCCAATTTAATTGAAATGTTTTATTTAAATTTTAACATTTATTACTCTGAATTTTTGTTTTGCTTTTTAATTTTAGTGTATAATATCAATAAGTAATGGATGTTTCAGAATATGATAGTTTCTCAAATATATACAATTATTTTATGATGCTTTTCATTGTCTTCATTGTGTTTTTGATAAAAATGTACATTTAGTACTGGCTGGTGTAGCTCAGTGGATTGAGTGCTGGCCTGGGAACCAAAGTGTCGCCGGTCCGATTCCCAGTCAGGGCACATGCCTGGCTTGCGGGCCAGGTCTCCAGTAGGGAGGAGTGTGAGTAACAACTACACACTGATGTTTCTCTCCCTTTCTTTCTCCCTCCCTTCCCCCTGTCTAAAAACAACATAAATAAAATCTTTTAAAAAATACATTTTATGCATTTTTAAATACAATTAAATTTTATTTTGCTACAAATATTGATCATTGAGAATGAGTAAAAGTAAATAACATTGTAGAAACAGAAAAAGATGAAAGCACAGTTTAGGGGAAAACTCAAACAGGAAATGTTTTGTTTTGAAAGCATATAAGCTAACAAAAGGTACAAACATTGTTACAAGTTTCAGATCTAATATATTACTGCGTTGTTGAAATTTGCTCAGAGAAGATCTTAAATGTTCTCACCCCCAGCACCACCACACACACAAATAATAATTGTGAGATGATAGATATGTTAATTAGTTTGATGGTGGGCATCCCTTCATACTGTATATAAAAATATCACATTGTACACCTTAAAAATATACAATTTTCATTTGTCAATTATAACTCAATAAGGTTGTATAGAAAAGTGATTAAGCTGAAATAGAACACGTATTTTATTTAACAGACTTTTTACCTTGATATATGACTTTAAAATACTGAGATATGTAGTAAAAAATCTCATTGACACTGTTGTCCCAGGCACCACACATTTTAAGGGTGAACCTGAATATTTATATTTTTGCATAACTTATATAGCAATTACATCTTCTGGATTTTCCATCAAAAATGACAAGGCCATCTTTTAAATATTGCTTTTCTGGATAGTTCTTGGGTATGATCAAGCCAAATGAGAGATTCTATCAAAAGGAACAGAGTGATAAACCATGACAAGTAATACCAAAGGGCCAAATATAATTGCCATTAAATTTAGGTACATGGAAATTATTGCTGGCATGTAACAAGAATATTTTGGTGGTGGTTAGAGACTGTTAGTGTGGGTTTAATAAAAATAATGAATGTAAAGGACTAGATACTGTGAATTGATTGAGTTTTACTTCAATAGGGAATAACTAAATGAGATAACAGCTTGTCAAGCAATAGGGATAAAATGAGAAAAAAAAGAAATAGTACGGTTGCATTGTGATGAAAACAATTCAACAGAGCAGAAAAAGTTGAGACTGTAAAAGAGAGTAAACAGAACTACTATAGCAAAGTTCTAGTCGCATGTGGAACGATTTGAGTTTTGTGGGAAGGTAAATAGTTAATCAATGGAAACAGGTAGGAAAGATGAGTATATGTGTTTGACAGCTGGTGGGTGAGTTCATGTCTACTGTCTTTTTCATCACTTCAGTGCAATAGGACGCAAGGTCTTATTCTAGGAGCAATAATAATCTTCCCAATTTCCTAGAGTTGTTGAGATGAATAAATAAATTAGTGTCTGTAACAAGTTTAGAACTCTACATGGCATATTGTTATTACCTAAAAATGGTAATTACTAACTTACTGACATCAACCCCTCTCTGTTGTCTGCTTTTAATTTCACCAAACTTTTTTTTTAAAGAGTACACCTTTTCAAATTATTCTTTAAGGGCATGATAAAAAAAAATTAAATGAAAACCACTGCATGTGAGCTGCCCCAGTACTGTGAATAGTAAATACATATATTTTCCTTTTTGTGTATTTCCTTCGACTCCTCCAACTTCTTTTTCACTCTTGCTTAATCACTTTTCTATACAACTTTATTGAGTTATAATTGGCAAATGAAAACACTCTTGCTATGTTACTTTCTTTCCCAGGCCTCCAACAACTAATTTTCCTGTAACCAGCACCCTTCCTGTCTCTACAATCCTGTCTCTTCCTAAGTGAAGATGCCAGTATATGGCCTAAGAATAAAGGATGTAACTTTGCAAGTTTAAAACACCTAATAGAGTCATCTTATAAATAAAACCTGTGCATCCCAATGTTCAAACACACAACTGGTTTCTTGGGACTTTTCAAGGTTGATAGAAATATGAAACCATCTTGATGCCTGTCTTTGCTTTTATATATTTATCATGCTGTAAACAACTCTACCCATCTAAATCTTGCCGCCTTTCCTAAAAATGGAAATTATGCCACACTTAATCAAAGAGAATTTTATAAACAGGATCCGTCTAGTGACAGAAATGAAGTAACTAGCGTGTTTCTAACATTAGCTGCGCTGCTTTTCCTCCGCAGGAGGTAATGATTGCAGTGGCCATGATCAGGAAGTCTTCTAGCAGGACCCTGCAGGTGAATGAAAAGCTTTGCAGGTGTGTAAACACCATTTCGCTTCCATGCTTCCCCCTCACAGTGGGAAGACTATTGAGTCAGTGAATTTGTCTTAATCATGACTGCTGCAGAGGTGCTGACTCTAAGATACACAGTTCCCAAGTTGACGTTTTATTTTAAATAGAATAAGAAATTAAGCATCTTTAAGAATATTTTACCTGACATTATTTTACATATGTCAGCATCTCTGTGTGTGAGACTGAACTGGAGATAATCCTTCTAGGTGTTTTAATAATGATCTCTTAATGGTAGTCTACAAATTATTTTATTTGAAAGAATAGAAAACAGATATATCCTCTCACGTGATGTGAAGAATTTAGAATGATTTTACCTTTGTAATGATTATTAACTTATATTTTTGACTATGACTAAACATAACATGATTACAAATGTCTTGAGTTCAGATTTATTTCATATGCTTAAAATTTGATCATTTAAAAATCCTCATCCTGTTTTTTTCTTACCTGCCTTTACTACTCCAACTTAAAGTCTGCTCATTCAATCTTCTCCTGAAACTTGGGGTAATTTAAAATCCACCTCTTATCTGAATTTGTGGCTTCTCATTGGAGTCAAGAGGCATCTAGGCAAAGAGAGAGTCTGAATATGTTACCAGCTCTGGCCTCAATAGCTCAAGCCACAGAACTATTTCATTCTATTTATGTTACTTAGGTCATTGTTATCAAAGCACGGAGAAGCTGAAACAGCAGCTTCTTTCACATTTTACTCTCTGAAGGTTTTGTTACACTAAATGAAAATCTTAGGAAAAGGAGGTACTGATACTGCTGATAAGGTTTCTACAAGACCTTACTCCCCAATCAGAGATAAATGATTATGTCTTTAGTGTTTATTCCCTTTGTAAGTTCATATCTCTAATTATTTTGCTCTATGTGGAGTCAACACTATTGATTCTTGCTTCTTTGTCTGCATTTAATGTGCTGTATATGCTTTTTAACTTAGAATCAATAATTTCCTTGTTCTTGCACTAACTTGAAACCACCTTGTTCCAAAGGAAATTTCCACTAAGTTAATTTGTAATTATATCACCATATGATGAATGACCTAGATGCAATGAAAAGGTTCCAATGGTCTAGTAAAAAAAATAAAAACTTTGATGTAAAATATGATTTTAGTTTGATATATTAAAGAAAACCTCACAGCTGACAGGAAATTACACGTGAATCTTCTGATTAAAACATTTTTAATGTGAGTAATAGATGTTCCACAGTATTTTTAAAAATATTTTTCTCTTACTGCTTGTATTAAACTGCTGGTATGTGCATCTCTGTCTCTAGGTGGGCTTAGATGTAGGACATCCATAATGGAGAAACACATTCACAAGTGGAGACACCTTAAACATCGCTATTAGTTTGATAGGGCTGCCATGACAAAATACCATACCTTAGGTGACTTGAACAACATAAATTGATTTTTTTCATTGTCTTGGAGGCTAGACGTACAGGATCCAGGTGCCAGCAGGGTTGCTTTCTTCTGAGGCCTCTCTCCTTGGTTTGCACGTGGCCTTTTCCCTGTGCACACAAACTGCTGGTGTTTCTTCCTGTTTGCATAAGGACAGCAGTCCTGTTGGAACCGCACTCTGATATCTTCACTGTAATGCCTTCATCTAACCCCATTCTCATGTCGTCATTTAACCTTAAGAACCTTTCCAGAGGCACTATCTCCAAATATAGTCAAACTGGGAGCTAGGGCTTCAACCTATGACTTTTAGGGAAACACAATTCAATCCATAACAGGGATCAACTAGACTGAGACATTACGTGAAAAAAATAACTGAAGCTCAGAGAGAGTGTGAGGCTTATCTAAGGACACACCAGGCCTAAAATCCAAGTGTCCTGATTCTGGGTCTCCCACATTTTTCTCTCAGTCATGTTGCTTTCCCCAAAATGGTAACAGAAATAGGACCTCTGGGTCGAGTCTGTCTTTGCAAGACCAAGCAACATATAAAAAGTACACCTCCTATAAATGTAAGAGCTTGACCAAGCTGCAAGGCCCAAACCCCAAGTCCGGTTGGATGAGCTTGCTGTCCAGATCCGGGTCTGAGGAGGGTGAGGGCAAGGGTGAGTATGAAGAAAATGAGGATTAAGAGGAAGATGATGAGAATGGGGACTCCTCTGAGGATGGTAGGGACTCCAAGTCCAGCAGCTAGGATGAGAGTGAGGAGGGAGATAAGAATGAGGAGGAGGATAAGGATGAGGATGAGGATGATAATGAGGATGAGGACAATAAGTCTGAGGGCAGCAGCTCAGGGGACACCTCAGACTCTGACTCCAATTGATACAGCCCCACCTGGGGCAGTCCTCTCCAAATGACCGCCTTTGTTTCTCCCTCTTGTTCTGTCCCCTGCTCTCCCCTTCTTTCTTTCCTTTCCTTTCCTTTCCTTTCCTTTCCTTTCCTTTCCTTTCTTTTCTTTTCCTTTCCTTTCTTTTCTTTTCTCTTCTTTCTTTCTTTCTTTCTTTCTTTCTTTCTTTCTTTCTTTCTTTCTTTCTTCTTCTTCTTTCCTTCCTTCCTTCCTTCCTTCCTTCCTTCCTTCCTTCCTTCCTTCCTTCCTTCCTTCCTTCCTTCCTTCCTTCCTTCTTTCTTTCTTTCTTTCTTTCTTTCTTTCTTTTCTTTCTTTCTTTCAACAAAATAAGGTAGATAGGGGGAAGGGGCTGGGGGAGCTCAGACCCGCACTTTGCAGCCTCAGAGAAGAGACATCAGCCCTGGTGGCCCTCCAGGAGTGCAACCATCAGACGGAGCCACCCCTGGTCTGGATCGTCCCATCATGGACAATGGACCTGGGAGTGGGAAGGGTGTCCCAAAGGGTTCAGTGAGGCCCTCTACTCCTGCAGCCCAACCTAAGGGGGGGGGGGTGGAAACTTGCGGGAGGATCCCTTCCTTCCCAGAGGGATTTGCTGTGTAGACACCTGCTTGGAAATGGAGGCTGGGAACATGGGGAGAGGAGGGCAGGTGCCTAAGAGAAAACAGGCACAGTCCCATAGCCCTCTCCCCTGTCTCCTGCAGGAAAGAGCTACCTGGACCCACTCATGGGGGGAGGGGGCAGAGGTATTTATTATGTATGCATACATATACTTTGTTTTAATCTCTGAGCTGTCAACATTTCCCACAAAAAAGAAAGAAAGAAAAAAAGAAAAGAGAAAAGAAGGAATAGAACCACAGCAGAACAAATTATGAAAGAGGACACCACTGCAAAATAAAATTAATGAAAAAAGCTAAATAGAAGTGAAAATATTCTGAAAGCCATATTTTTCAAAAGTAGAAAAATTTTTCATGCAGTTATAAATTGTATCTCAATTTATAAGATTATGATAGAATATAAATGTAATTTGGTTTATGTAATTGTCAATTAAACAGTTGATTAATTTTTTATATGCTAAGCAATCCGTTTTATATCATTATTAACATTAAGGCAAAAGTTACTGTAGCTTTTCAAGGTAGTGTCATAAATACAGAAAGAGCTAAATTAAAATCCCATCAATAAAATAGAAATTAGTAAGAATTTATTTCACACATAAAACAGTTTGTGAACTGGGAGCTTTTAAATTCAAAACTGACATGAAGCTCAGAGACCTACCTTACAGCATGACTTATGAAGTGGAAATGAGGGGGTGTTTAATTTTTACATTGTTTGGTTATTACAGCTGGGGTCTCTGGACAGCAGGGAATTGATTATGTGATTATCTTCAAGGTGTTTTTCTCCCCAATTAACAGGGGCATTTTCAAGAAGTTAGGCCTATATTCATGAAATAAGTTAGGTTTAGTTTTGCTTATGTGGCTTGATTGATTTTGTCTGTTTGGAGAATCTTCAAGTCTGATCTCCATTTTATTTTATTTTAACAAGAACAAGTATGCTAAGGCAATTAAATTGTAGGCACTTAAAGGAGACAGAGCTATGCAAATCCTAGTGATAAATAATTATTGGTGTATTGTTTGTGATGGAAAACCAAGTGTTTGTTTCTAGACTCATTTTCAAGCAATCCTATATCACCAAACACTGGCAGAGGTTTAGATGGCTACTGAGAGAGCATATGAGAGAACAAGTGATGAAGCACAATCAGACTGTACCCCAAACACAGCCTTTGTCTTTCACTGGCAGTCAGCGACACTTCCATCATCTGCAGACCCACCTCTTACTCGTATGAGTCGTATGCTTAAACAAGTCTTTGATGACAAAGAATAGCTGTTATTTGTTCTTAGAATACTTTTTTAAATCAAAATAATTATTCAATTATTTCATGAGATTAATGAAATTTGTAAGCCAACAAACTCCTGGAGGCAAGGCTAAAGGTTTTATTTCAGTGAGTCTTAAATATATACTTTCCACAGATGTTATTTACTGTAAAAATGAATAACACATTTAAAAAAGTAGGACTGTGTCTCATTAGACAATTATACACCTACAGGTATAGTAGGATGTATTTCAGGTGCAATTGGTGAACTCAGACTATAAAGCAATTATTTTATGTATTTGGAATTATTATAATTCTCTTAAATATTAAGTAAAATGTTCATAGTTATCAGTATAAAGCCTTACAAATTATATCCTATCCTCATTAAGATTTGAGGACCAATGAACAAAATTAAGAAGTATCAAAAGAAAAATTGATATGCAAGTTTATGAATCTGCTAAGGCTACCATAACAAAATACCACAGATTGGGTTGCTGGTTCCTTAAACTACAGAATTTTTTTTTTTCACATTCCTGGAGGCCAGAAGTTCAGGATCAAGGAATCACTGACTTAGTTTCTTCTTTGGCCTCTCTCCATGGCATACAGATGACTTCCTTCTCTCTGTATCCTCAATATAATCTTACCTCTTTTTACAAGAACACCAGTCAGATTGGAATGGGCTAGCTCTAATGGCCTCATTTTAACTTAATTACCCCTTTAAAGATCTTGCTGCAAAATACAATCATATTCTGAGGTTCTCAGGTAGGATTTTAATATAGGAATTTGGAGAAGACACAGTTAAGCCCATAACAGCAAGTACCTAACACATTCAGAATATTCCGCCTTTTGGATAACTGTCAAAATCTGAGTGACAAATATGTATGTGCTCACATATCTTGGGGGCGAGGATATGAAGTGGATGGAAAGTGAAGAATTCTAAATCCTTTCTTCTTGCTAACAAAATGTAATCCTTTCGCTTTTAAAAGTAAGTCTATATAGCTTCAATATATGTTAATTGATGTGTTTGCTGTAGAAATTAAGAGAAGTAATGCATGTGAAACACATTGCAGAGTCTGGTAGACAAGTGTTGAAAAGTGTTTATTTAATTTGAATCATTCTAAACTTTGCTTCATCAGAGTCACACGTACTGTCTCTTCAGAGGAAGTTGCAAAAAAGTTGAGAAGCCCCATGCATATGTCACCCAGATTTCCATCAAAGATAATATCTTACATAACCATAGCACACTATCAAACCAAGAAAATTGGAATTAGTATAATTCACACATCTTTTTCAACTTTATATGTGTACTCATTTGTGTGTCTGTGTTTTACAAGTTATTCTATGTAATTTGTCACACACATATTTGTATAACCATCCCCATAATAAACACAGAGAACTATTCCATCAGCAGAAATAACTCTCTTGCTACTCTTTTTGCAAGTCTTTACCAAGTTAATATCTATACAATCTTCAGCATGCAGCTTAATTGCTATTTGTTTTTGAAACCTTTTCTGACACCCCCAGGTGATAATTTTGCTTGTATTTTCAGAAGTCCCTGTATGAGCTTGTTTCAGAATTCCATACTACATTGCACTCTAGTTACTGTTAAATACGTATCTTACCTCCTAGACTGACTGCAAATTCTTCAAAGCCACAAGAATATCTTTTTAACTAATGCATGTTGATGCCTATGATAATCATATCTTGTTCAAATAGTAATTTACTGAACCTGCATTCTTAAATACTATTTCTGTGCTACAAGTAGGTGGGTTGACTCTTTAATGTATACATGCTTTGGGTCCAATTTTTACACAAATTTATTATAAGAGCTAGTACAAATAAGAACAAAAAGAAGTGACTAAAAATATAACTGATGGTACTATGATCTAGTTTTGCTGCCAACAATGCCGTAATCATCTTAATTACTCTATAGAGAGTCACTTTTCAGTAAAGAGTACTATAAGTTGCTTAAGCGGCATAGTGCTCATCAGCTAATAAATTAGGCAGGTGAGTAACTATTCCAAAATTCCTAGTAGTTGAGCAAGTCTCTAATTAGAAATTACAAATTCCTAAGTGTTTGTACAGTAACCCAGCATAAAGTTAAAAGTATAACTCCATTTCTTCCATGATATCTCCAAACAACCTATAAACTTTATGTGTGTTTTATTATACAACAAAGAAGTGCAAATTCAGAAATTAAATTTTATGATTATTTCAATGTATTTGTGAATATAGGTATCTTATCACCTAATTTAGGTATGTTGAATGTTTCTCCATCTTCCTAAAAATATTTGAAAGGGTAGATTTATATAGTTTACATTATTAAGTTTACTCAATATTTTACATTATTGTTTACTCAGGCAATTTTACATAAAACAACAGTTATAAACAAATGACTAGTGTTAGAAATAGGATAATATTTTTAGTTTTTGAAATAATAACTTAAAATAAAATTAATATTTTATTTCAAGTTACCACTACATTGTAGAGTCTTATGCTTCTGAAAAAAATATACCTTGTACATACCCTATTAGTTATCTCAAAGATATACATTTATAAATACCAAATATTATTATGTAGTATCAAACATTGTTTGTTATAAGAAATAGAAAAAGATAAACCTAAAAGGTAACTGAAAAATACAGAAGAAAATCATTAAAAATATTTTTAAATTGTTATACAGCACATGTGATGATACAGTCATTGAAAGTATTTAGAATGTGAATCAATTAAATGAAAACTTAAGAAGACAATCACTAAGGAAAAATTTTAGCTTATAGACAATTTATATCCTAAATCAAATCACTCTTTTTTATTGCCCACTTTATGGTCTTTAAAAATAATCACATTGGAACTATCTAGTATTTTACTACAGAGCATTGACTTTGTAATGTGAAAAAAATAAAGATGTTTTGATGAATGAGACAAATTTTTAATTATATTTTATTTTGACCTCTAATTTTAATACTTCACTAAACTAATATTTAAGAACTATGAAAAAATACCTACTGTTAGGTGTGGAGTCACATGAGTAAAAGCATATTCCTTTCCCCCCACAAAGTACACATTCTACTGGAGTGAAACAATGGCAGCCTCAGCAGAAATAATTTCAAGCTGATGTGTGAAGAGCTAATTTGGATACTTGTACAATGTGCAGTGTAGTAATATATTTTTGTACAAATATTATGGGCATTTCAACACATAGGTACTATGTGTGTGTAATTATTTTCTTTAAAAATAAAACAAAAGAGAAAAGTTTCTTTTAGATTTATCTACATATTTATCCTTTCTGGTGTCTTGGGTATTTAAAATTTTCCATATGGTGTCATTCTTCTTCTGACTACATCCTTTAATATTGTGAATGTTTGCTCACAATAAATCCCTTCAATACAAAAAGGAAAGTTAATAAAAAATAATAAATTTATAAGCAACAATCATTTTAACTACTTGCAATGAGATTTTCTATTGCATTAAAACATAGCATGAGAAACTCTCTCAACAATTTTTAAGTGTTTAATATTGTTCACTAAGCACAATGTTGTAGAGGAGATGCCTAGCTAGAGCTTTTTCATCTTTCATGATCAAAACTCTATACCCACTGAACAGCAATCTCACATTCCTTCCACCCCAACCCCAGCCTCTGGCAACCATTATTCTACTCTGGGTTTCTATGAATTTGACTATTTTAAATACATCATCTAAGTGGAATCATGCTGTATGCACCTTTCTGTTACTGGCTTATTTTACTTAACATAATGTCTTCAAGATTCATCCATGTTGTAGTATATGCTAGGATTTCCTTCTTGTTTTTATTTTTTATTAATTGTATTTTATTTTCTATGCTATAACAGTTGTCCCAGTTTCCCCCCTTTGCTCGCCTCCACCCAGACCTCCCCCACTCCCTCAGGCAATCCCCACACTATCGTCCATGTCCATGGGTCATGTGTGTGTATATGTGTGTGTATATGTGTATATATATATAAATAAAATTTGGCTACTATATTTCCTGTGCTGTAGTGTCACATCCGCATAACTATTCTGTAAATACCAATTTGTACTTCTTAATCTCTTCACCTTTTTCATCCATCCCTCAAACATCCCTCCTGTCTGGTAACTCCCCAAATGTTCCCTGTATCTATGATTCTGTTTCTGTTCTGCTTGTCTGTTTATTTTGTTTTTTAGATTCAATTTGTGATAAATATGTATTTATTGCCATTTTATTGTTCATAATTTTGATATTTTTCTTAAATAAGACCCTTTACCTTTTCATATAATAATGGCTTGGTGATGATGAACTCCTTTAATTTTTTCTTGTCTGGAAAGCTATTTATCTGCCCTTTGATTCTAAATGATATCTTTGCTGGGAAGGGCAATTTTGCTGGTAGGTCCCTGCTTTCCATGACTTTGAATATTTCTTGCCAATCCCTTCTAGCCTGCAAAGTTTCTGTTGAGAAATAAGCTGACAGATTTATGGGAGCTCCCTTGTAGGTAACCAATTGCTTTTCTCTTGCTGCTTTTAAGATTTTCTCTTTGTCTTTAACTTTTGGCATTTTAATTATGATGTGCCTGGGTATAGTTCTCTTTGGGTTCATCTTATTTGGGATTCTGCACTTCTTGGACTTGTATGTCTATTTCCTTCATCAAGTTAGGGAAGTTTTCTGTCATTTATTCAAATAGGTTTTCAATTCCTTTCTCTCTCTCTTTTCCTCCCAGCACTCTCATGATGCAAATATTGGTACACTTAAAGTTGTCCCAGAGGATCCTTATACTATGCTCATTTTTTAAAATTCTTTTTTCTTCTTGCTGTTCTGACTGGGTGTTTTTTGCTTCCTTATATTCCAATTCACCGATTTGATTCTTGGTTTCATCCATTCTACTATTGATTCTCTGTAAATTGTCTTCACTTTGGTTAAGGTATACTTCATTTCTACTGGCTCTTTTTTTAGGGTTTCCATGTCTTTTATATGCTGTTCTCTCTGAGTTCATCTACTCTTCCCCTAAGTTCCTTGAATATCGTTATAACTGTTGTTTTTTTTTTTTTTTTAACTCTGCATCTAGTAGATTTGTCTCCATTTTGTTTAGTTTTTACTGGAGTTTTGTTTTTTTCATTTGGAAAATTTTTTTTCTCTTCATTCTGGCAGTCTCCCTGTGTTTTTTTCTATGTATTAGGTAGAGCTGCTCTATATAACAGGCTTGGTAGAGTGGACTAATGTAGTAGTTGTCCTATAGGGTCCAGTGGCATAACCTTTCCTATCATCTTAGGTGGGTACTTGAAGTACACACAATGTTTTGGCTTAGTATACCCTCTTCTTGTACTTGAGCCTTGATTGCTATTGGCAGGTCAATGGGAGGGATTTATCCAGGCCAATCAGCTGCAAGGACTAGCTGTGACCACTGACCACCAACTCCAACCACCATGGAAAATCAGCTGTCCAGAGGCTCACTCCACAGAGCAGGACTTACTTCCACAGGGTCTGGTGTCCCATGGGTCTGTCCTTTGAGTGTGTCTCTTATGGAGGTGGTTGGGTTGTGGGGCTATGACAAAATCTGTAGCTGTCCACTGGGTGCATGGGACTGGAGCCTCCCAGGAGTCACAGGCCAATGTCAGCCAATGCCTGTGCTCTGTTTGGAGCTACCGTGCATAAGTTACAAAGCAATCAGCAGGTGGCTGCTACCTGTGCTTGGCTGAAATGCCCAAGTGAGGCCAAGCTGTAAACCAAGGGTAGCTGCTGCTAGTGCCAAGCCTGGGTTCACTTAACAAGAGGTACAGGACTCACTGAAGCCAGATGCTGCTTGTTTGAGAGAATTTTGAAAATTTTAAGCATGAGCCAAGACAAGCTATTCATATGGAAAAGCTGAAAACAGCCTTCATGGGTCTGAAAGCTGGGTGGAGTGGAGCCTCAGGGAATCACCTGGATGAGGCAAACAGTGCTAGCCAGGTTGATAGACTCTCAGATATGGCACCCACCTGCTAGCTGTGTGAGGGGAGGGATCAGAAAAGGGACAATGGCATCTGCCAGCACTTTTGTCTGGGAGAAAGCTGCCCCCAAGTTTTCCAGCCTGTTGTCAGACACTCGTTTCCTTCTTCTATACCTCTGGTGCCTTTCAAGCTTCTGCCCCAGTGCTAGGGCTCAGAGGGAGTGCCTCCAAGTAAGTCTTTGTGGGGCTCATTAAGAGGAACTTCCTGGGACTCCAGAAGTTTCTTTCATGGCCTCAATCCCCACTGGTTTTACAGCCAGATATTATGGGAACTTATCTTCCTGGTACTGGTACCCTGGGTGGGGACTTGGTGGGTAGCTGGGACCCCTTGCTCCTGAGGTATCCTTCCCAATTTTTATTCACCACATGTTGGTGTGGGACCAGCCTGTTCCAATCTTCGCCCCTCCTACCAGTTTCAACGTGATTTCTTCTTCTTTTATTCCATAGTTGTATGATTTCCATTCAGCTCAATTTCTAATGGTTCTGAATGACAGTTGTTGTGCAGTTGAGTTGTAATTTTGATATGTTTGTGTGAGGAAGTGAGCTGTGTTTACCTACTTTGCCATCTTGACTGGAAATCCAATTTCCTTCTTTTTAAGGCTGAATAATTTCCCATTTATGTATGTATATATCACATAATTTTTATCCATTCATCTCCAGAGAGACTTTTTTTTTTATTTTTCTCTCTCTCTCTCTTTTTTTTTTTGTCCATGAGTCTTTGCTATATGTTCCTTGACTTTTCCCTTCCCTTTCTTTTCCCCCACCCACCCCGCCCTCCTTCCCTCTTGTCTCTGTTGGTTTCTTTTCCTTTCAGTGTTGCTGGTCTTATTTTCCTTGAACCTTTGTTTTGTTGGTTATGTTCCGCTAATGGGTGAGATCATATGGTATTTGTCTTTCTCCCCCTGGCTTATTTTGCTTAGCATAATGCTCTTGAGTTCCATCCACGCTGTCGCCAAGTGTAGTAGTTCTTTTATTCTTTTTGCTGCGTAGTATTCCATTGTGTAAATGTACCACAATTTTTTTATCTAATCATCTATTGATGGGCATTTAGGTTGCTTCTAAAACTTGGCTATTGTAACTTGTGCTGCTATGAACATTGGGGTGCACAGGTTCTTTTGAATTGGCATTTTGGGATTCTTAGGGTATAATCCCAGAAGGGGAATCAGTGGATCAAAAGGCAGTTCCATTTTCAGCTTTTTGAGGAAATTCCACACTGCTTTCCACAATGGCTGCACCAGTCTGCATTCCTACCAGCAGTGTACTAGGGTTCCCTTTTCTCCACAGCCTCACCAGCACCTATTGTTTATTGATCTGTTTATGATGGCTATTCTGACCAGTGTGAGGTGCTAGCTCATTGTGGTTTTGATCTGCATTTCTCTGATGTTTAGTGATGCTGAGCATCCTTTAGAATGTCTCTGGGCCCTCTATATCTCTTACTTGGAAAAAAGCATCTGCCCAGGTCCTTTGCCCATTTTTTAATAGGATCATTTGTCTTGTTGGAGTGGAGTCGAGTGAGTTCTTCATATATTTTGGAGATAAAACCTCTATCTGATGTATCATTAACAAATATATTTTCTCATAGGGTTGGCTCCCTTTTCATTTTCCTGTGCAGAAGCTTCTTATTTTGATGAGGTCCCACTTGCTTATTCTTTCCTTTATGTCCCTTGCTTTAGGAGACATATTGGTGAAAAAATTGCTGCGTGGGATATCTGAGAGTTTCCTGCTAATGTCAGAGAGACATTTAGATTGTTGCCATCTCTTAGCTATTGTGAATAATGTAACAATGTACATAGGGGTGCAGATATCCTTTTTATATCTTGATTTCAGCTCTTTTGGATAAATACCCAGACATGAGAATTATCACTCATGCAGTAATTCTTTTTAATTTTTGAGGAAACTCCATCGTAGCACCTCCATTGCTAGTACCTTCATCTTAAACTTTTAATTTCCAGAACTATGAAAATATGAATTTCTGTTGGCTTAATCCATTTGGTCTTTGCTATTTTGTCATGGCAACTCTAGATGACTAATACACTTGTTTTTTCTTCCTAGACTTAATGAATTTTTCATAATAGATTTACCAAACACACACACATATACATCCCATGCACACACATATGTATTTGCATACACACATACACACCACAAAGTATCTGGTAGTCAAAGAGTGTGTGAAACCCTAGGTAAATAGGGTCAAACAGTTATCTTTACAGTGAGATTTCCCATGCATGTAGTATTCCTTTATTCATTATGAATCTGAAGTGAGACCTAGTTAATGCAACATTTTTCAATTTATTAAATCCTGATTTTTTTTTCCTTTTAATTGTTTTCTATTTGTTTGAGAAATCATGGAAATACTATGGGCATATTGGTCTACACATTATATAAGTTGGCTAATTATATTTCATTGTTATGACTAGTGTTTATTATTTTTATTAACTCAAATAATATTTAGTATTATTTTACATTAGAATTTCACATCATTATTTGGATTATTTGGATCTTTGTATTAGTCACAATTCTCCAGGGAAAAAAAGAAACAATAGTATGTGAGTTTGTGCTCATATGCACACACACACACACACACACACAGATAGACAGAGACAAAGAGACAGAGAAAGAAATTTATTTTAAGGACTTGGTTCACAAGCTTGTGAGGATTATGACAAGTACAAAATTTGCAGGGCAGGCCAGCAAGCTAGAGGTTATTTTGCAATCTGTAATCTGAAGGCAGGCTGTCTGGAGGTTCAGGCCTTTAATTGATGCGATAAAGCCCATCCACATTATAGAAGTTAGTCTGCTATATTTAAAGTCAACTAATTAAAATGTTAATACACCTAAAAAAACATTGACACAGTAACATCTAGACTGGAGTTTGACCAGTAACTGAGTGCCATTGCCAATCAAAGTTTACACATAAACTTGACCATCACAGTCCTCAAAACATCTCTCCTCTGATTTGCTTTTGCCACATTTTACCCTTTTAAAAATCACAGTCTTACAGCTTAATTTTCCTTCCCTATCTTGATACTTTAGTGGCAGACATAACAATAATCTTGGCAGACCTAGTTAAGCGCTGTGTGAAAAAGCTCTGCACAGCCGGTGATAGAGCTTAATATGCTGCTATGAGCAAGTGACACTGAAAGAGAGAAACTGCCGCCTCCTTCCCGGTTTACAGTCTTCTCCAGTTACTGGCTCTGAGATAGTTTTAGGGTTGCACAACTCGTCCTGCTTTCCACTAACGTTATAGGAATTGGTTTACCTTCACTCACTGTTCTTTTCCATGACCATTGTTCTTTACTTTTCATCTTTCTTTCTTTCTGGTTCTTGTACATGGGATCATGAAACTTTTCCTATCTACATCTTCTAGTAAGTCTCTTTTAGACAGAGTCCCAGAATCTCCCTTCTATTACCATATTTTATAAGAGAAAGTTTAGTTAGAAAGTCACGGAGGTAGGAGAAGTGAACCATAGAAGACATGTGTTCAAGAAATGAATTACAGAGGCAGAAGGTGGGCCCTTGGTGCTTAGGAGAGAGAAGGGTACATGCAACACACGTGGCGAGGGGCGGGAATGACGCCAGTGGCTCCCAGGAGAGAAAGCGCCTGACTCTCTTATTTTAAAAGAAATTTTTTTCTCCCCAGAAGGAATATAATGGAATTTGTTTATTGATGACCTTAACTTCTTAGTCTGGTTACTCCATTATTTTATTTATAAAAAGTACTATTACTTGTTATAGAAAGTAGTCACATTTAATTTATAGAGTTTTCTATGCTTAGCTTTCTTTCTCGTGGTTGTGCATGGTTGTGCATAATTATTAACTACTTTGAAACCTACATCTCTCCTGTCCTAAGTGCAAGAAATAATTTCATTTGTACTTCAAAGAGATCCAACTGTCCACATGAAGCAACTTGGCTATCTCCATCTCCTTATCTTTATAAGTGTCTTTCCATTCTTATATGTGGCCTCAAACAATGTATTCTGTCCTCTGAAACTAAGTTATTCAATAAATATTTGTTCATTGGATAAGTGAATTTTTCTGATTTTTAAAAACACATAGTATCCTATATGAAGTATGTCTGCTCCATTCAATTCTAACCTTTTACTTATATTTTTATTATGGTAAAATGCACATAACAAAATTTACCATCCTAATGATATTTAAATGTTCAGGTCATTGATACTGTATGTCTTCATATTGTTGTGCAACTATCACCCTGCTACACATCCAGAAATCTTTTCACATTTCGAAACTGAAACTGTATCCTTAACCACTAACTCCACATACCCCCACCTCCTATCCTCTGGTCGCCATCATTCTACTCTCTGTACTTACGAATTTAACTACTTCAAAAAACTAATATAAGTGGAATCATACAGAATTTATCATTTTTGACTGATTATTTCACTTAGCATAATGTCTTTAGGGTTCAATCTATTCATTTCTTTGGCAAAATTCTCTATATTCTATTGCCTATGTATTTCTTACATTTCTTTTTTCTTCTTCACTCCCTCAACTTATGTTTTTGTTAAATTCTGTATCTTTCTACTGCTGCAATGAGATAGCCTCCTGATAACTGTCCCATAATATCTTGGCCATACCTTATCCATTATCCACTGCTGTCAGAATTAAGATGTTTTTTAGTGGTAGTAATAGTATAATTACTATTATAGTTCAGATTACAGTCTAACTAAATTATTCCTTGCTTATAATAGTTATCTGTCTCCTGATTGTCTACATTTCTCTTAAACAATAGGGATATGGGATTCAAATTTTGACACTAATTTTTAAATATTAACCATTGTGTGTGTGTGTTTTGCTGAGTTTCATTCCTTGATATGCACAAAATAATTGTTAATTATAAGGAGCATGAGCTTCATAGTTTGTTATATTTTGGAAAAAAAAAAGTGTTCCCTTATATGCATCTTACTAAAAAAGGATTAAAAAACTTATTCTTTTCATAAAAAGATCATTAATTTTGTGAATCTTTAAAATAGGTATCAACTCACAAAATGTTCTATGATTATTGTTGAGCATGTATGTAGGAGTCTAATGATTTCAGAATATGCCATCTGATTCACAGAAAAATGCTATTTAAATCTATTTTGGAGGAACCCAAGAATGACACACTACATGCTGAACATTAAGTATGGTGTGCTGGCCACACGTTATGCTTCCCAAATACAATATTATTTCAAATTAAATCTTCATTATTTTACACAAAAATTAACCAGAAAGATGTTCATAAATCCGTGATTTTATACGGTTATGCTTTTAGTAATTTGCTATCATAGGACATTGGTTTTTCTAAATATTGTAAATAAAAAGATTTCTGTCAAATTGTTAATTTAATTTAAACAATACATATGCATTATTGTTTTTTCTAGAAAAAGAACAATCTGAGGATATTTACATATTCTTATCATTGTCTAAAGGGAATGTAAAAAAATGACTTGGCAGCTGACAGTTGAGAGCTAGGCTATGAATTTCCCAAATAAACAAATAACTTTTGTAGAAAAATGACAATAATTAGACAAGTCTAGTTTATTATTTTGATGGCTCAAAATGACAAAATAAAGACATTGGCAACCATAAAATTTTTTCAACTCCTCTCTAGTGAATACCTCTCTACCAATGTGACCTAGAAACTTGTTTCCATAGTCCAAACATATAGATAAAACAAACACCATGATACCCAATCACTGAATTGCTCTACTGAGTAAGAGTAATGAGAATGGGCATCCTTGCTTTTCCACAAATGTAGGTGGAAATAATTCAGTCTTTTGCTATTATATAAATATAATTTAACTATAGAGTTTTTGAAAATGCCTTTTAGCAGGTCAAGAAAATACTTTACCATTCTTAGAGTACTAAGAGTTTTTGTTATAACTCATTTAAATTTGTGAAATATTTTATCTATATTTATTGACATGATTGTATGTTATTCTTTTAGAATAATTAAAATGATTGCTTTAAAATGATTGATTTTCAAATATTTACCATCTTATGTTCCATGGATAAAACCACTTTGTCATGATTTATTATCATATCTATTACTAGAACTTTTTTCTGACATTGGGCTAAGAAATTTTGAACTGATGTCATAAGTATATTTTTCTCTCCTGTTATGCTTTTATAATATCTTGGTTTTGATAACATTAATAAAACTTGTGGAATATTCTCCCACCCTTATTTTTGTGGAAGAGAATTACATAATTCCTATTATTTATTTCTTACAAATTTTGTAAAATTCATTAGGAAAATCATCTTTGTTTAAAGTATTTTTAACAGAAAAGATTTCATTATAGATTAATTTTCTTCAATGAACATAACAATATTCAAATAATGTATTTCTTTTTAAAGAGAATGTGATAGTTTGTGTCTCACAGTAAATCTATCCAACTTGAAATTTTATAATTTTTATTTTTTATTGATATTCCCTGTATGTTCAGCACCATTCTCCTGATTGTTTTAGTTCTTTGTTCCTCAGTGCTTTGAGCATATTTAAAGCAGTTAAAGTCTTTATTTAGCAAGTCCAATTTCTGGGCGTCTTCAGGGATGGTTTCTTTCAGTTTAATTTTTTTACAAATAAGTCATTTTTTCTGTTTATTTCTAAGATTTGTAACTTTTATTGAGAATTTTACATTTTTAATATTGCAATGTAGAAATTCTGGAAATAAGATTCTCCCTCCCCAAGAGATTGCAGTTGCTTGTTGAAGGCTGTAGCCATCTATTTAGTAAGTTTTCCAAACTACTTCACAAGGACAATTTTCCTTGTTGTATGCTCCATTTTCTCTATATCAGTCACCGACATAACAGAGAATTCTTTGAGTGCCTGAATTCAATAAATAAGGGGAAAAAAAGTTTTGTCTTTCTAATTCTTTCAACAGGATCTTCCTATGCTGATCTCTCAGTGAACTTCCAATGATACCAGAAAACACTTCCCAATTTTTGAAAGACCAGGTCCTTATTGCCCACCTGGTTATCAGTAAACAGCACTAGGTATTTGGCCACCATCTCCGTAGCAACCTGCTACGGGGCCAGGGACAGGGCATTAAAGACACTATGTGAAATGTCAAGATTCACTGAAATTTGTTTGCCTCTTTTTTTTTTTTTAATTAATTTATTTACTTTTTAAATACATTTGTCTCTGCCTTCCCCCCCACCTCTTTCCCTTGCCCCCTCCCACCTTCCCTCCCTCAGCTCTTCCCCTTTGGTTTTGTCCATGAGTCCTTGCTATATGTTCCTTGACTTTCCCCTTCCCTTCCCTTTCCCTGCCCCCCCCTTCCCTCTTGTCTCTGTTGATTTCTTTTCCTTTCAGTGTTGCTGTTTGCCTCTTTTTTTAATCAAGCACCCCCTTGGATAGAGTTCTTAAACCATAAAATCCAACAGCTTTTGCCAGCTCATTAGTTATTGCAATGGTGGAGTTGATTTTTGAATCACCCTATCGTGCCATCCTCCATGATCTCTTGGTGATGTTTCAAATTATATATTACTTTGGGAAATATTCATTGTTTGTTGATAATTATACACTTATGTATAATGTTTTTTAAATCAGATTATTTTTTTACCCATTTAATTCTCTGAAATTCATATACATTCCACAATTTTCCTGTTTCCACTAATAATTTCATCATGAAAATGAAACTAAACTAATTTAAAACTTGAAATACCATTTTATTACTCTTTTTTCCACTCTTGATATGCTTGATATATTCTTAATTTTCTTTTTTATCTACTAATTTCTACTGTCATTGAATGGCACAAAGTATAAACTGAAAAAACAATAAAAATGATTTCTGGATAATGAATTAAAAAGTAAATGAATAAGAAGATTCATTTAGAAACCTAAGAATAGATAGAAGAACCAATTGTTAATTCCTGATGCAAAAAATATATTCAGTTAAATTTATTACCTAACATGTTTTATCAAACAGTAATGAAATAAAAATATATTTGAATATCTTAAAATTATTCATGGTATAAATCTTATTAAAAAATACAGGGCATCTCGGTACTGAGATGCTGCGAAGAGAGTTCCTTAAAAGTTTTACAAAGAAATCAGAAGCCATACTACTGAAACAAAACAAAATACAGTCAAAATAGTAAGATGTTTACAAATAGAGTATTTGTAAAACAGCAATAATGACTTAGTTCATAACATTGATGCACAATAAGAAACTACAGAGAAAGAGTTAAGTCAGATTTAGTAAAGGATATTGAGAGGAAATTACCAATGATGCAGGTGTAGAACTAAGAGGTAATGATGTCTACCAGGGCAATTTAAGTGAGTGCACTTGGTGAAATTCTCTGCACTAGTGGTGCTGATCTGCAGCTGAGTGAATAGTTTGGCACAGAGCATACCAAATGAAGGTTACCACACTGTTCCCTCTTTTACATGAGAAACAAAATATTTCCTACCTACTATTAAACAACTTATAGCTTGAGCATGAAAAAGAAGGTAAGTAATCATACAGAAGCAGTGTCAATTCTTATACTAATTGAAACAAATAGAAAGATCAGTAGAAAATGCATACAGTGCTACGCGAAGCATAAAAAACAGCCATGTAATTCAATGTTTGGTGATGCAGGTTTGGGATCTCATATTGGAACAAAAGATGTATTGCCCATTTTGAGCTTCCTGTCAAGTATAAATGCATCTCTTGGGTTACTAGAATTATTAGAAAACTAATTTTTCTGTACTTTTATCTGTTGATACTCAGTATCTATAGAAGAACATTTCTTCCCGAAGTAAGTGATTATATATCCTTTCATAATTAGATCATTTGTCAGGAGAGGGTTAAGCTCAAAAGAAGCAAATTGACAGGAAATATTGTGTGTGTGTGTGTGTGTGTGTGTGTGTGTGTGTGTTCCAATACAATTTTATTTACAAACACAGGCATGGGCCAGTTTGCTTGAAAACAAGCCTCAAAAAGATTAAACTGAACTACAAGTTAACTATCTGCTAGATTAAAACCCAATATGAAGGAAACAAAGCCAGCAATGTAACATTCACAATGTATACCATCCTTCATAGGTACTAGACCAAAGAACTGGAAAATGGCCGGGATCCAGGAGAAAAATCAGCAATAGAAATAGACCCAGAAATTAGAGATAATGGAATTTGCAGATAAGGACATTAAAACATGCTCTATATGCTAAAGAATGTAAAGGAAAATATGACTATAAAGAGAGAAGTTATGTAAAAAGAAAAAAATTGAATTTCTAAAGACAAAAATAGAGTATCTGACATGAAAATTTCACTGCAAAGGCATAACAACATGTTGGACACTGCAGGGAAAAAAAAAAGATCGGTAAACTCGAAATATTTTTTTAAAACATTGGGTGTTTTGCCAGTGAAGAGAAATACAGACTTTGTAATGAAGCAATGCTGAAAAGTATACAAAAATGGCATTAATCCTACCTTGTTTGGGTCATTATTCTGATCTTATTTTTAAAATTCGTAAAGCACAATTTTAATTTAACACTAAATGCAAGAGAAGTGTAATAGTATAAAATTGACCAATTTACATTTTTATCACCTGAAAATGCATTACTATGTAACAAATTCAATCTAAAATATTCCTGAAATGTATATAGGATAAATATTTTATCTACTTTACAGTATATGAGCTATATCCAAAAGAGTAACTAATAATTTTATATAATGTAGTTTAGTACTAACCATTTGACAAGGATTTTGGAGTTTCCAAAGCTGTTTTTGTTGGACTAGACTCCTGAATTATTGTGATTCCTTACAACTCAGTTCATGAAATGTTCTTTTGAGAAGTCTTCATAGCAAGGACCGGTTTTCAACAATCTGGTATTTCCCCACCCAACACGTATATCATAATAACATTTAACCACCTTATTGTACATCTGAGTCTCTGAAGTGTTTTCATATTATCAGAAGTATTATAAAAAGAACATTATCAACATTATACATATAATGGATAAAACCGTCCTATGACTGTCCCAGGTTGACTGGGTTAGTAAAAGGATTATTCAAAATTCCATAACACGGCATGGGACTTATTTTGCTCTGTCTTACAACAATTTCGGTTAGCAAGAAAGTGTGAAACTTGGCACAACAGTGTTGCCTATGTTGAAATATTCTAACCTTAGCTTGTATGTTAAGAAGTAGGTTAATCTCTTTGCTATTCTATACTTCTACTCTTCAGATAATGAGGGATAGTTGTTTTAGAGAAATACAGGGAGGACAAATCCTAAAATTTGTTGTGGTTTTTTTATTATTATTACTAAAACAGTATTGGTTAACAGAACGCAAGGTGTGTTTGGAAAAAGTCCAGCCATTGTTAATACAATGAGAATGGTTTGCATGACATCAATGTAGCCTGGCAGCCAAGGAGAGTAGATAGGATGTGCATGTGTGAACCAATGACAAACTTCACTGTACTAGTCAGTGAAGGCGGGAGACACCCCTGTAGGAGCATGTGTACTGTGAGGCCATTGCATTCAAAATGACTAAGCTAGTAGAGCAACAAATCTGCATCAAATTTTGCATTAAGCTTGGACATTCCTCCACAGAATCGATACAGATGTTTCAGAAGGCTGCAGGTACGGGCAATGAGTGATTGGGAACTTCATCATGACAACATTCCTGCTCATGCATCATTTCTAATGTAGAGGCTTTTGGCGAAATATCTAATCGCCAAGGTGACTCAGACCCCTAACAGCCCAGATTTGACACCTTGTGACTTCTGGCTTTTCCAAAAACGAAAATCGCATCGGAAAGGGAAAAGATTTCAGACCATTAATGAGATTAAGGAAAATAAGATGGGGCAGCGGGGCAGACCTTGTGTTTAAAATAGTAATTGGAATATTTTTTGAAATACTGTATTTTTAAGACATACTGAATAAACCTTGAAGGTAAACCTAGTTGATTCAACTATATTATAAAATAGTTATTACAACACTAGACAGTTATCATAATAGTTCATTTTAAATGTTTACCTATAAGCTAATTCTGTATGTCAATTTGTATTATTATATACCTTTTTCATTAAGTTATTTAAAATATTTGAGTTATATTTAATTAAATTATTTATGCTATTTTATATTCCTAATTATTTACTTAAATATCAGTAAAAAACAACCAGAGTTAGAAACATACACGCTTATCAAAAAAATTCTGTCTTCTATTATACTCTTAATTTTGAAAAGAATAGCTTTAGCTACTCATCACATGTATTACTATAAATTAGTAGTATTATTTTATGTTTCCATACTTATACAATGAATTAGTTGATTACATTGAATTACATATTTCTAAACCTGACTCATATTGTTAATATTTGTTACAAAATATATTCTATATTTTTCACTGCTTTTCTATAACCCACATAATACATTTTAAATACTCATTTGAATTGAAAAATGAAGCTGTACTTACATTGGATGGAAAAGTCTTAAGTGATCTTTTCTTAGTCCTTTGGATTAAAGAAGATGAAACAAGTTTGTAAGGAATTATGTCCTTGCCTTGCATATCATCTTGATTTTCTAATATAAGGCCGATTAATTTCCCCCCTGTGATTTATTCACAGTTGCTAAGTCTGGGACTCTGGGGTATTCTGAGGTCAATGAGTTCGAACTCATGATGCTGCTTATAATTCTATTGATAAAGTCTGTAACGAAATACTTTATGAGAAAAAGTAAATGGTCCTGACTTTTGTTGGTTGGATCAATCACAACCATGAAAGTTACATACTCATAAGATAATTTAGTTTTACCAAAACATGTCAGGCTGAACTATGGATTGTTATTAGACAAGAAAGGAACTTTCTTTCACTTGCTAAAAAAGTAGTAAAATTCCCCAAGCTCATTGTTCCTCTCTCACAGTGCAACTCTTGACAACATCCCTGTGTCACCTTTTCCCCAGACTATTCTCTGAGGACCTCTCAGGGCACAAGGAACTGCTCTAATTACTGTTTTCCATAAACAATAAAGTTCTTTGTCTCTGACCCAGGAATCTTGTGTTTTCTAGCACTGCCTAAGAAACAGTAGTAGTCTAACTTGTTAGATTGTCAATGTGGTAAAATTTCAGGCCTTTTATGTTCCTGAAGTCTCCTAATATAATGGTATATCTTCCAGTTCAGCTTGAATAATTCCCACAAGGGGTGACCAGGAAACATAACGTCTTACATTAAGCAGTAAACTTCTGGCTTAATAATAAGGACTAAGAACCAAGACTACCTACATCAACATCATTACTATTTGATCCAGGAAACTTTTATGCAGACACTTCTGTAAACCAGTTAATAGTTTCATTGTATGTCAGTAAATTTTCTAAAATTGAAATTTCTAAAATAGTTCATATTAGCCTTCTTCTTAGGGTACTAGTTACCTCAACTGAGCAAAATATTTGCTTATTTAATAACTCTTTACTTATTTAAATTTGTTTCAAGATCCTCCAACCTCAAACTCACACAGTTTGCCCAATTGAGTACAAAGTATGCACAGTGAAATACCCATTTTAAGCCTCTCAAAACCAGATCCAAAATTTCCATAAATTCCTCACTTTAACCTTCTGTTGAGACACTATTAAGACTCTCTGTCAAGTGGTTCACTTCCTTTATGCAGGAGGTTATAAACTTGGTTCAGTTTGATTCATCAGGTTATTATCTGTGTGTCTGTGTATTAGTGTGAAAGTGCATGCATGTGTGTGTTGGAGTTTTGGGATTAGCAGTATGTAATTATTACTTCAAACAGCTATACCTCTAATAGGCTTCAAAACTATTCTACTAGGTATTTTTTAAGTATTTTAGGTTTTCTGTATCTACTTCACCCAAATAGTTAGTATGCATATTTTTAATTCCCCGAACTATTGCCCAGTGGAATTAAATTTATATGAGTCATTCCTAGTGTGTAACATTTAAATCCAGATTTTTGTAGACATTAACTGCAACCTATACAATATGAAAGAGATAATGAATTATCAGGCAGTTGTGTCAAATGATCATTTGGCATCTTAGATAAGTAAACAAATAAATACACTGAGAGATTTGTTTGTGTTTCCATTAAACTAATCTTATATAACTATGAAGTTTAAAAATTATTGAATAAACTACTTCTAAAACAAAACTTATCTGTCCATTACCTGAGTCCTCTCTGATTCACATGTATTAAATATAAGATAATCATCTCCAAAATTCAAGGAAAATGTGCCAGAAGAATTCTGCTTTTCCTTCCATTTGTCTTTGGCAATAAAAACCTGTAACAGTCAACAATAAAGAACTACATGATTTATATTATGTATTTTGAATTACAAAGTATTTTTTCAAAGGTGTAATACTGTATAAAATCTACCTGTCAATTTATCTTTTTTGAAGTTAGTGGTTGTAAGAAGAATGATTTCATTATTTTATGAATGTGCAATGAAATGCAAAGTCTCCCCATGTAAATTCTGCAGGCCATATTTTTCTTGACAATAATCAAGCTTACTTTAAGAGAAATAATGTGGTTATAGCTCTGTTTCTAAGTATGCTAAGCTATGATTACAGGCTGCAGCAGAAAATAGCTTTAACTAATACAGAAAAATGTGCAAATACAATTTGAAAGTTGTTCAGTAACTTGCAGTATCTGCTACTTGAATATATCTGCTACTTTTCAGCTAAGAAGACTTTAATGAGACATTCAACTAATTTATATAAAATTGAGATTTGTTGATCCTCGGTTTTAATGTATATTTAATAATTAATATAAAAATGAAATTCTTTATGGAGAGGAGAAAAAGTAATAAGACCTTCAATAATCTTCCTTTTTTAAAAACAATAACATTTGTGTTGTGCCAGATCTAAAGCTTATTTAATAATAATTATATGGCAAGAAATAAAATTCAATTAGCCTCTATGTCAAAGAAAGGAAGCTGAACTAATGAAATGCAAAATTATCTAACAACATCACTAATTGAATATCTGGATTTTTAAATAGGGTTTTCTCAAAATAACCATGTCTATATTCATATAGAAATATACTATTTTTAGTCAAGGGAACATGATGCTCTGATGATAAATATTTCAACCCAGTTTTATATATTGCAAATTCTTATTCAAAATCATGAATCATATTTTAAATAATGGATGTTAACATGATCAGGCAATCTGTGCAAAAGAAAACCCAATAATCTGATGAAGCAAAAATATTCTAGACTACTGATGATGCAGACAGTGTATAATGCCTTTTCAGATGAAACATGTGCTGGTATGACACAAATCCAAGTGGAAAGACTGTGTTCAAAGTCAAGGAATTAGTATAGTCAGACAGAATCACAAAAACAGGTGCATTCTAAGTGCTCTGATCAATTAAGTACCTAAGACAGCAGTGTAAACGTTCCAACATCCAATTCATAGGGGTGCCAGAAGGAGAAAAGGAACAGCCAGAAATTGAAAACTTATTTGAACAAATAATGAAGGAAAACTTCCCCAGTCTGGTGAAGGAAATAGACATGCAAGTCCAGGACCCTCAGAGATCCCAAAGAAATTTGATCCAAAAAGAAAGACACCAAGACACATCATAATTAAGTTACCCAAGATTAAAGGTAAGGAGAGAATCCTAAAAGCAGCAAGAGAAAGGAGTTAGCTACAAAGGAGTTCCTATAAGACTATCACCTGATTTCTCAAAAGAAACCTCACAGGCAAGAAGAGGGTGGAAAGAAGCATTTGAAGGCATGAAAGGCAAGGATCTACATTCAAGATTACTCTAACCAGCAAAGCTATCATTTAGAATGGAAGGGCAGATAAAGTGTTTCCCAGACAAGGTCAAGTTAAAGGAGCTCATCATCACCAAGCCCTTATTATATGAAATGTTAAAGGGACTTACCTAAGAAAAAGGAGAAGATCAAGAACTATGAACAGGACAATGACAACAAACTCACAGCTATCAACAAATGAACCAAAAAAACCTAAAAACTAAGCAGACAACTAAAACAGGAACAGTATCATAGAAATAGAGATCACATGGAGAGTTATCAGTGGGGAGGGGGAGGGAGAGGATGGAGGAAAATCGTGCAGGGAGTAAGAAGCATAATTGGTTTGCACAAAACAGACAGGGGGAGGTTAAGAATGGTATAGGAAATGGAGAAGCCAGAGAACTTATATGTACAATCCATGGACAGTACATATACATTTATACATATATACATATGTATAAATGTATATATGTATAAATTTAAAGAAGATCTATATAGAAGGAATAAGCAATACAGATTAAGAAACCAAGAAAAGAGTAGGGGCTGGATGATGAGAAACTCATACCACAGATCCAGATAGGATATTAGACATAGTAAGCAGGAGCAAGAACAACTTTTTTGTTCTTGTCCATTCTCATATTTTTATTAATGCTTTGGATACATATACAGTTGTGCTTATAAAATTTCTGAACAACACAGCAGTCAAGGATAGGTAACTAAAGCAACTTTAAAAATTTTGCCTAAAGCCACAGGCATGAACCAACAGATTTTGAAACTGTATTAGTGTTTCCCAAAGAAGATACCATTAGGTAATCTCTTCAAGGATTCCAGAACTCTGATTAGAGCATGGGTGGGAATATAAGTATGGGAAATGCACAGGTCTTTCAGGTAGAAAGGTACAGAGTAAAATTTGGGTTATTTGCCAACGTGTGAGGGACGACCCCAAAAAAGGGAATTTATTTATCAATATAAAAATTGTGTATTTATTCTTACATGTTTAAACTTCAGCCACCTTTAAAGTACTCTCCATTTGATTGCAATACGTGTATTGAGGCACTTTTTCCACTGCTCAAGACAATTTTTGAACTCATCAATTTTGATGCCTTCTAGTGCATATGCCATTTTTTGTTTCACCTCTTCCACATCAGCAAAAAGTTTCTTTTTGAGGAACTTTTTCACCCAGAGAACAAAAAATGTTGCTTAGGGTGAGATAGGATGAATAGGTAGGTTGAGACATTGCAGTGGGGACCTGCTGTTTTTGGTCAAAACTGCTGAACAATCAGCATGGGTAGGCAGGTGCACTTGTAAATCACCAATCATGAAATGGGCAAATGCCATTTCAAAAATAAATTCATTGCAGCCAAACACAGCCTCTCACAACAATACCAGTTGGTACACTGGTACAGGTGGGTTCCTAGAACACTCACCAATTGGGGAAACCCTGTTACAAGGAGCCCGCTCTCCAGAAGAGAGTTCCTGTTTTGGGGGGACCCCCCTCAGATTGGCTGTTCATAATAGTTTACTGTTTTCTGCTTAGAAGAAAATTAAACAAATTTTTAGGTTTTTGAATGCCATTTTGATAAAATATAAGTAATTGGAATACATCTAAGGTGTGTTCATAATTTTAAGGGCAGCTCAGCAAAAATGTAATATTTCATCTCAAGGACGAGGGAAATTATCCCCAGGGTAGCTAAAGTCAGAGGAACTAGAAGAAAATTTTAAATTGTAGACCAGGGATAAAGGAGGTCATTTGAGAAAAATAAACCTAAATGTCAGGACTGTAAAGTTGGCAAAACTGACATTTTAAAAAAAAGACAAAAGCTCAGAGTGCAGAGAACATTTCAGGATGAACAGTATAAGACATTCAGACAAATAGTTTCATGAGTAAGCACGAGAAAAATGTTACAAGTCCAATTTTAGATGTGCCAGCTACATGGTGTAGAACTATGCTGAAAAGATCGTAGAGACCATACAGAATTGGTCAGAATGTATGGCAAAGTGTCAAATTTTATGCAAACAAAGTTAAAATATATCAGGGCCTCACTTTTACACCTTTTCCCAGAAGACCAAGTTTCAAGATGTCTTAGATTTAACATTTCTAATAATTATAGTACTCCAAAATTATACTCCAGGTTTTGAGTTCAAAAAATACCATTATATATTATATTGGAATATAATTAATTCATTTTTATATTAAATAAATAATTGTGTAAAAAATATTATGTACTTTTTTCTAGTAATACTTACACATTTTGGTATTAATACCATTATCACGCCCATTTTAAAGCTGAGGAAACTAATCACATGGCATGACAGCATTCTATTGCAGGACTATCAGACTGAGCTCCTAACTTTCAAATAGTCTATAATTTCACATTAAAAGTTTATTGTATTTTTACCTGTAATCCTTCACACTGAGAAAGATAAATCTAAGAAAGTAATAATCATATTAAAAATTAACTTTTTACCTTAGCTAATGAAATATTTGTTCTCATAAAAAAGTCAAAGAGTTGATGTCACATTAAGATATTTGTGCATTAACATCAAATAATTTTATGTATTATTTTATTTTTCTCTGAAAGACTGGATGAATTAAGTTTATATTACTGCTATATAAAAATGTGATAAAATTTTTATTGAGTAAATTTGTAACCATGCCAAGAAAATCATATTCATAAATTCTTTATCTCAAATGTATTACAAACTTAGCATGAAAGGCATTGTCCTTTTGAGCTTTTTAAACAGAATCTCAAAAAATAAATACACTGAATAATTAAAATTATGGAAGATACATTTTAAATTCAAGACATTATTCTCTCTACAAAAGTGTTAGTGTGTATGTGTGTGTGTGTGTGTGTATGAGAAATTACACAAAGAAATGAAACCTCTGCTTCCTATGTTAGATTCTTATTTTAAGAAGATGTGGAAAAAGGACCTGAAAATCTACTTATTTGTCTCAAATAATTAGCAAACAACAAATTTATGCAGAAGAAGGGATCAGAAAAAGCCTAAGTTAAGCACCTTCCAGTGATCGAAACTTATGAGGTTTGTTTTGAACATTTTTAAAGAAAATGTTTCACTTAATCTTACAAAGTAATACCTAATAAGAGTCATAAGAATTTTCTTCTTGAAAATGAAATTTTAAAGTTGTTGCTTTTCAGTGAGGTCATTTTGTTAGTATGTGTATTCTCACTTTACTCTAAAACTTGAGCTTGAGGCAAAAGCTAGATACAGCCCTGCTCTTTTGGAAAGTGATCTTCAGAAACAGGTGTGGGTGACTGGGAAGACTGAAACAGAAGAGAAGAAAAAGCCTAGCCAAGGGTAAGTTTTCTATTTGACTACCTTTGTAGGAAAACTGGTTTTATTCCCACTAGAAAAACTCTGAGGATCTTTATACAAATAATCTCAAGGACAAAAAACGTGAGCCTATGTGTCAAGAGTTGCGCCATGAGGTATTAACACTTCCAGAAATGTCAGAAATGATTGCAGGTTCCTATAGACATCTCATATGGCTGTGGACAAGAATCCTAGAACCTAAAGCTAGAGATACATGACGCAGCTAAGCAAGTTACGATTGGGCTATATTTGCATACACCTGGTCTCTATAGTCATTCCTGGAGGAAAAAGATGAGATGAGAGAATGTGAAATAGGGCGTAGGTGGTGTCTGATACAGTTACTAAAGTTTTCACTTTGTATTTGAGAATACATTCAAACAGAGGTGGCTCTACTTGTGTATGTTGCTGCATAAGCAGAATGTTGACTTCTGGTGATGTAAAGGGTGTTTTTACAGAAAATATAATAGTGCTGGTTCTATTTCTAGTAAGAGAGTAAAAAAATTATATTTAATGACTTTCCAGTTGTGTACATGTATTCCTGTTCCCAAATGCTTTGCAAATAAAAATGCAGAAAAATATGTAAATATTTCTGTTATTCAATAACTCTATTTATACATACTCATGTGCCAGCTGCACAAACTGAAGCAGTTTGGGTAAGAGAAACCAGTTTTGTCTTGAGTACTTTTGTTGGCTATCCCCAGCAAACAGCCTCGGATAAGCCCAGCAAGAGCTGGGGCTTAGGAGAGTCCTGGAGTGACTATGGAGAATGGCAATGATATTCTGGAATGACTGTGCTGAAAAGACCTCTTGAACAATTTTGCTTGAGTTAGAATTTTAATTTTACCTTCACAATAAAAAGTATTCTTTAGAATTCATATAAAGACTTTTTTAATCTCTAGTTTATATACAACATGTGACAAAAATACCTTCTCAAAATGTCTTGTTGTTGGTGTCTATGAAATGACTGACTTATTAATAAGCACTTCAGAGGATTTGAGAATAACTTGCCACAATCGGTCATACATTCTAATGGTGTCATAAAAACTACATTGATTCTGGCAGGAACCAATAAACCAAAATGAGAATTATATTCATATCCAGCTTTGTCCAATATGTCTATTAACCTGAGACTATCCGCCACCGTGACCTAAGTCTTGCTCTACCCATGCACTACTTCATGAAAGCTATTTGAGGAGAGAGTAATATTGAGAAGTATGATTATTTCTAAGTCTAAAATTATATCTGTATATGTGCCTGGAATGTTAAGATAGAAACCTCCCTTTTTTTGGTATATGCGCTATTACCTGATTGTCTTCCACTTGCACTAACTAGACTGAAGATTTGAGGAAATTTTACATTAAATCTGTCACTTCTGCAGCAATAATTCATTGTTATTCTTGATACATTCTGAAAGCTATTAATAAATACATAATCCTTGACCTTCTGGAATGCCACCAAAATGTTACTTTAAGGCATGCCCAGCTGCTTTTGGGGCCTCCTTACCTTACCAAAAATGCTAGAATAATTTAAAAATGTATTATGTTGAAAGAGGTAGAGAGAAATAAACATTGGCCTTCATTTTGATTTCTAATAGGCACTATAATTTTTCTCTTGCATTTCTACTGAGAGTGTACTATATAAACAAAATGTTTATATACCTATCAAAGATCTCTTCTCTCTTGATATACCTATTGACTGCTTTCTGTACTAAAATTTCCAAAGTTCCATAATATGTTCTGGGTTTCTAATGCATTTAACTAGGGTCTGGATAAACAGTAAAATTATTAATCTGCTAAAAAGTAATTGAGTCCCTACATATAGCACGTGATATGTTATAGGGGGATCAAAGGAAGAAATTATGTAGTCTGTATTTTGATGTATCCATAATCTAATGAAATTTTGTGAAATGGGGAAAAATGAAGTAATGTGATTTGGTGCTAATTATAGCTGCAATAAAGTTTGCAAAAGGTAAAAAACAGTGAGCTCAAGAAGTATCACTTGAAGTTAGAGATTAATCTGAGAGGTAGAGAATTAATAAGTTTTCAATCAAAGAAAAAAAAACCCTAAAGGCTTAAAAATGAAAAAAAAGGCACATCGCCTGTGAATGGGGAGAATGTATATACTGATAAAAATAGGTATTTCTAAATAATCTCTCCAAATAAAGAACTTTCAATAGAGTATAGAATAAAGGTAAATTAACACCAAGGAATACATTTATAAATACTCTTAAATTCCAGACAACAAAGTTCTCACATCTTTAGAAAGGAAGTATATGAAGGAGCTTATGAAGAAAAAAAAATATTTTCTTAGTGGTTTCAGATAAATTGGCATAAGAAAATGTTATCAGGGAGCATGTATAATAACCCAAAGGGTAGAGTTGTGAAAACGAGAATTAGGAATGTGCAGAGAGAGTAGTTAAGTACAACTAGCACTTAAGACAGTACAAATAAAAAGGTACAGTCCCAATAGATGCTTAAAGGAAAAGTATTATCTCATTTTTCTCCAGAAAGGATTTCATGAAAAGGATAAAAGAAAAGAAAGGAAGAAATGATGCAAAGATCTCTAATTTTTAATAATGCACCAATGAATTAAGAGGGGGATATTAGAGAATAAAACCAACTTGGGCAGGAAATACATGAAATTTATTTTGGGATATGATCACCCTGAGCTGAGAAGACGTGGAACTGTTTTTTAGGTTACTGAAAAACAATCAGTAAAAAATAGGTATCCCAGAAGAGCAGGAGATGCAAGTTTGGGCTATGTCCTCACCACGGGGAGTATGTAACTAAATGTTTCCTAGGATATATTGTAAAGAAATTTGTTAAGAATGAAATTTTGAAAAGCAGTTACAGAAAAAAGACAAAGAAAGGTCAAAATAGTAGAGGAATAGTAGAAGAATCTGTAAGAATAGATTTTTAAGAGTAAGGCAATCAGTCCTAATTGTAATATACTTCCTTTTGCGCTGTGCTTGAAAGTGATTTTAAAAGTTAGCAACTGCCATTTGCCATGCGGTCTTTTATCACAGAAGCTCTTGAAGAAGAAGAGGTCAAAGTGGGCCAGCTATTGATTTTTAAACAATTGCAAACCCAAAAGCGAAAGTTCCAATCAACCCTCTGACATCTGTATCCTCAGGAAATGAAAAAGAAAGTCAAAATCCAAGTTATACCCACTTCCACTCCCCAGTCTCCATCTTAGAGACCAATTTACTGCATCAGACAGTGAATGAGGACTTAGTACTTTTTGAAACTGTTTTTTTTTAAGTGTATAGGGTAATTATGAACTCTAATTCTGAATTACAATGCATAGTGTATATTTTATAAACCCCAACACCACCATAATTAAGCAAGGAAAGAAAAAAACAGAAGGTGAAATCACCATTAGTGGGACTATCTGGACTATAAACTACTGAACACACCTCCTGAAAGCAATGGCAAAAAACAAGATAGTTTTAAAGACTAGCAAGGAAGACTGTTCTTTACATTTACATTTGCTGGATTTGGCTCACCAGAGTTTTAATCTCAGGCAAACAGCTTGCTGCATCTTTGCTTAATACCTTTTGGATGGAAACTAATTTTACTGTTGATTAGGTAGGAACATATTTAAGCTTGTGCCACTATTTAAAGGGACAGAATTCAAGTACTATTTTTTTTACTTTAGCAATCATTTAATATTTAGGCATATAATTATAGCTCATTCAAATAAAACAGTTACAGATATTCAATGGGAATAAAAAAGAAATAATAAGATCCCTGAAATTTTATTTTTGAAATGGCACAGCATTAGAGTTCAATCCACTGTCCTTCACACACGTATTTATCACATTTCTGTAGATAGTCAGACCACATAACTCTCCTCAAGTAAACAGATTTGGTGCTTCTTTTCTTTCTTAGGCTTTGGCTTTCTTTTCCTCCTTCTAAAACTTAAATTGCTCTAATTGACAAGTACTGGTCCAACACCTGCCAGTGTAGTACCAAATGTTCATTTCATGATGTGCTAAGTATTTATGCAATGCTTTTTTCAATGTACATTTTTTGTACTGTTTATTAAAGGCAAAATTCTGAATCTTTAAAAAAGAACTATAAACAAAAAATATATCACACCATGTATCCTTCCAGGTAAAATGAAGAGTGATACCAACAAATTCATTTTTATGTCATCACATATTCTAATTTAAAAAACCCTCTACAAACTGCAAAAGAGAAATTTGTACTTGTAAAATCCTTTCCTTATAAGGCATCTCTTTAATTTTTCCATTAACCTACAATCTTCCCAAAAATATGATAACCTTGGATTGATAGCTGTCGGGGTGGGAGGTTGTGGGGCTGAGTGAAAAAAGATGAAGGGATTAAGCAAAAAACAAAAAAAAACAAAACCCTTCATAGACACAGACAACAGTAAGGTGATTGCGGTCAGAGGGAAAGGATGCGGGAGGTAGAAGAGGGTAAAGGAGAGATAAATGGTGATGGAAGGAGACTTGACTTTGGTGGTAAATACACAATATACAGATGATGTATTACATATAATTGTACACCTAAAATCTATATAATGTTATTAACTAATGTCATGCCAATAAATTCAATAAAAAAGAAAAAATATAATAACTTCCTTCACTTTAAAAACTTTCAATGCTTTTTAAAATTTAGTATGGAAACCAAACTTCTGGTTACATAGCATATGCTAAACATATATTTTCATATTTAATTTTATTTAAATTTGAAAAATTTTAATGTTCAAAAATGAGAGACTACCGTTTTTATAGTCAAATTTCAATGTATGTTACCTGAAAAGTTGACTGAATAAGTTAATGAATAAAGCTCTGGGAATTTTACTTTGCTATTTATTAGCTTATGCTTTACTTAAATAAGTTTTTTCTACAAATATCCAAACTGAAGTCATCAGTGCTAAAATAGAGAGCCTGACATCTTTAAGGGTGAAGTACTGCATTACTCAACCATTTTAAGTCAACTCATTAGGTTCCACTTATAGGTGAGATCATATGGTATTTGTCTTTCACCTCTGGCTTATTTCACTTAACATAATGCTCTCCAGTTCCATCCATGCTGTTGCTAAGGGTAGTAGCTCTTTCTTTCTGCTGCGTAGTATTCTATTGTGTAAATGTACCATAGTTTTTTGATCCAGTCATCTACTGATGGGCCCTTAGGTTGTTCCCAGCACTTGGCTATTATAAATTGTGCTGCTATGAACACTGGGGTGCAGAGGTTCTTTTGTACTGGCGTTTTGGGATTCTTAGGGTATAGTCCCAGCAGGGGAATCACTGGATCAAAAGGCAGTTCCATTTTCAGCTTTTTGAGGAAATTCCATACTGCTTTCCACAATGGCTGCACCAGTCTGCATTCCCACCAGCAGTGTACTAGGGTTCCCTTTTCTCCACAGCCTGGCCAGCACTTGTTGGTTGTTGATTTGTTTATGCTGGCCATTCTGACCGGTGTGAAGTGGTATCTCATTGTGGTTTTAATTTGCATTTTTTTGATGGTTAGTGATGAAGAGCATCCTTTTCTATGTTTCCGAGGAGCAGGAGAAAGTGGTGGCGGGTAAATGGATACAAATGTATTTGAAAAATAAAAATTTTAAAAAAAGAAATAAAAATATGTACACAAAGCTAGATGGGACATTTAATTACATTGGGTAAGAATAAATGGATTAAAAAATAAATAAATAAACTCATTAAATAAAACTCAACCGTTCCTCTATTCCATTTACTTTGGTGTAGATGTTTTAAACGACCTCTAACTCAAGATAAAGATTTAATAATCTCTTTTTTTCTGCAATTTAAAATTTATGAATTGTTTATTACTAGAATGTTTTATTTAATAGTTTCAGACCACAGTTGACCACAGGAATATAATAATTTATATTTCTATAAATGAATGCATTGTGTATTCCAAAATATTATGATGCATGCTATTCTGAGTTTTGAGATGCTGTATCTATCAGCAGTAAAGTGGATGCTCATTTTACTGGCTCATTTGTGCCACAAATCTTGAAGCACAGCAGAGTCAACATGTTACCCATATTAGCAATTAGTATGAACTATCAAAGGGGAATTAAAATAAACTTTTTAAAAAGACAGCTGTGTGGAATGCAAACCCAAAAATATTTGTGCTTCCTCCATATTTTTTGTGAGGAAAATGATCTACAATATATAGAAAAATGGGAATCGTTCCTCAGTTACGTTGCTATGCAGGTCTCTCACTCTGTATGAACAACCTACGGGCCATATACTTCCAAGGCATAAGTGGAATAAAATATCATACACACACACACACACACACATAGCCATACAATATGTAATATTTTGCAAATACTATCAATAAGTAATGATCTATAATAGGAAATTATATTCATGCACCTCAAAGACCATACCAAATAATCCAAAAGAACTATTGAATAGTGGTAAGTTAGAGCCTTAATCTACTTTAGTGATGCATCAGAAGTACATGGTTCAGATGGATCTTAGAGACAGAAGATATTAAACTTATTTGTAATTAACATGGCAAGGTACCATGAATTTGGCAAGAATGACATTGAGCAGACGTATATAAGAATAGTCATTTCTACTCAGGGACAGAGAGCAGGGTCAGATAATAGAACCAACTAAGACAACTGCTTACCCCAACTTCCACACCAGGAAAATAGAAGCAACTTCTATTAATAGAGAGAGGAAACAAAAGAAAAATTAATACATAGAATAGAAGTAAAAATAACAAATTATAACTATACAAAAGAAGAAAATTAAAAGCTAAGTGGTAGGAAGAAATATTAGAATTATGACCGACTGCAGATAAATTGAGTAATGAAATTACAAACTGAGGGGGAAAAACTTTAGGTCTATAAAGTTTATAGTGCATTTCATATAAAGATATAAGGCAAGAAGAAAAAATTTTAAAACCTTTAAGAGAGAGAGTGTGTATTAACTACAAAAAATAGCAATCTAACAGTCATTGGACTTCACAACAGGGATACTGAAAAACAAGAGAATTAATATTCTTACAAAATTATGAGGTAAAACAGCTTTGGATGTAGAATTTTATATTCACTTAAATTACCACATAAAAAAGAGTTTATAATAAATGTAATCTAAGACACACATCAACTGAAAATCTTTGTCAAACACAGACCTTCTTTGAATAATGGCTGGAAAGTGCTCTTATTAAAGAAGAAAAATATTCAGAATAATTCAATGACACATAAGGAGTATGTAGAAGTTATTAACTCATAAAAATTATGGTAGTCTATAGAAAAACAAAATACATAACCTTCCCATGGGGAAAAAAGAGGGGAACACATTCCAAGAAAAATAAAGAAATCTACACATATAAAAGGCTGAAGTGTACGTGGTGAAGGTTGGAATGAGGGAGGTGACAGCTGGAGAGACTGGGGAACAGGAAACAACAGAGAAATGAGGAGAATGAAGTGTTGAACTTTGCCTGTCTTATGCAGGTTTTATTAAATTAGAATATTTTAAATGTTAATAAATAATGAGAAATTAATTGAAGTAAATAAATACAAGTAAAATGCATATATAGATAGAACTCCAGTGTGAGCCTCAGTTGATAAAAATTGAAATACATACCTTTCAAAAGAGAATAAGAATATGATATAAATTTAAACTAAAACAAGTTATAGTCATAACTTGTCCTGGAGCAGCTAAAATGCTAATATAAACTCTACCATCTTCCTGGACTGAAAAGTCAGAGCCTTGGGTACAAGTAGGCACTGATAAAAAGAGAGACAAACACCAAAATGAAGAGAGCTAGAGAAATGGTGCCTCAAATTTTGTGCATAAAATCTTTACAAGTATCTGGCTAATTCCTCAACCATGCATGTTTGAAACGGACTCCAAACAGCCTGAAGTTTTGATCAAGAGAACTGAAATGGGATTTGAGCTGCCATCTACCATAGACAAAACAGAGTTTGAAATCTGATTCTGACAGTTAATTTGTTACCTGCCAAGGAAACATGAAAACTCTTCAAAATAACAAAATCCAGAGTTTCATTTCCCCAGCATAACATTTACAATATTTAGGACACTTAGCACTCAATAATAGAACATGGTAATCAACAGAGATCAGCATAAAGATGACCTGAATGTTAGATTATCAGGAAAGAACATTAAGTTGTTATAATTATTCTTAGTGAGATAAAGATATACATTCTCATAATGAATATTAATAAATTTAGTAGAAAAATAAAAATCAAGAATAAAATTTATGAAGTAAAACAAATCATTCCATGAGTTTGATAAGCAAAATATAAATGACAGAGAAAATAGCCAACTACAAGGTAGATTCAAGCTATCCAATATGAAGAAGAGAGAGAAGAAATAACATGAACAGGACTCAGTAATGTGTGTGCCAAAAGAAAAAGTCCTGACATAGGTTGAATTATAAAGTCCCAGAAGGAAACAGGAGAGTATAAGACATTAAAAAAATTGAGCCCTGGCTGGTGTGGTTCAGTGGATTCAGTGCCGGCCTGCGAACCCAAGGATCACCAGTTGGATTCAGGACACATGCCTGGGTTGTGGGCTGGGTCACCAGTTGGGGGTATCCGAGAGGCAACTGATCAATGTATCTCTCACACACTGATGTTTCTCTCCCTCTTTTTCTCCCTCTCTTCCCCTACTCTAAAAATAAATAAATAAAATCTTTTTTAAAAAATTGAAAAAATAATAGCAGATAATTTCCTAAATAAGGAAAAAATATAAAATTAAAAATTCCAGAAGGTCATGGAGGCCCAAACAGGATAAATGTAAAATACAGTATGTTAATGTACATCATGGTCAAATGGCTACAAACTATGGATTAAAGAAAAACTCTGTAAAGTCACCAAAGAAAAATATGACATTTTACACACAGGGGAATAACTATTAAAATCACTAGCAAATTCTCATTAGATTTTATGAAGGCTCTAGACAGGGGAATGACATCTTCAAAGTATGGAAAGAAAAATACAAAGAATCCGTCTACATCCTATGAAAGTATCCTTCAAAAATGAAAGTGAATAAAAACATTTATAGATAAATAATCTAAGCAAATTTGTTGTAAGCAAACATGAATTATTGGATATGTTAAAGGTATTCTTTCACGTTGAAGGGAAATGATAGATTCAAGCTCAGTTGTTCAGAGAAATAAAATCTTCAGAAATGGTACATATCTAGGGAAGTTTTTTAAAAAATAAAACATTTTTTCTATTAATTACTTTAAACTCCACATGACTGTTTACCGCAAAAATAATGGTATATGACAACTCTAGCATTATAAAAAAGAGGGCACTAAATACAAGGTTTATATAAAATTGGGAAAGTAATTCTAAAGATGTGGAGCAGACCAACAGCTGTCAGAGGGGAGCAGGGAGGGGAGACTGATGAGAGAAGGTGAAGGGATTAGCCAAAGAGCTTGTATGTGTAACCCATGGATACAGGCAAGTGTGATGACAGCCATAGGGAAGGGGGGCGGGGGCTTGGGACGGAGTGGGGCAAAGGGAAGGAAAATGGAGACAGTTGTAGTAATGTCAGCAATAAAAATAAAGAAAAAATAATGCAAAGAGATATCTAAAAAGCAAACAAATTAATTTAAATAGAATGCTAAAATATTAAAATAATGGATGGATAGAAAAAGGGATACAGAATGAAAATCAGCAGGACAAAGAAAAAAATTATACTTTTGCATAGATTTTAAATCTCTCAATATGTTTTTAACATCGTTTCTTTATTTTATATATATTTTGTTGTATTTTTTCTATTACCATTTATCCCCCTTATACCCTTCTCCCTCTAGAAATCACCACACTGTTGTCCTTGTTCATGAGTCCTTTCCCTTTTTTGTTAGATCCCTCTACCCTCCAACCAACCCCCCCGAGCTGACATCCTGCTCTCTATATATGAGTCTGTCTCTATTTTGCTTGTTAGTTAAGTTTGTTCATTAGATTGCACATATGAGTGAAATTATATGGTATTTCTCTTTCTCTGACTGGCTTATTTCACTTAGCATAATGTTCTCCAGGTCCATCCATTCTGTCACAAAGCATAAAATTTTCTTCTTTTTGGTGGCAGAGTAGCACTCTGTTGTGTAAATGTAGCATAGTTATTTTATCCACTCATAAAACAGTTGTTTTGTGCTGCTTCCAAATCTTGGCAGTTGTAAATAATGCTGCGATGAACATACGGGTGCTTATGTTCTTTTGAATTAGTGTTTCGAGTTTCTCCAGATAAGTTCCCAGAAGTGGAATCTCTGGGTCATGGGCAGTTTCATTTTTAATTTTTTGTGGTATCTCCATACTGCTGTCCACAGTGGTTGCTCCAATCTGCACTCCCATAAATCAACAAACAAGTGCTGGCCAAGATATGGAGAAAAGAGAACCCTAACAATGTTTCTTTAAACAAGTAGTCCTGTGTTTTCCCACATACTGCCCACCACAGTGCTCTTTGTTTCTTGCAGCGCCATATTTCTGTTTGGAATCATTTTCATTCAACCTTAAAAATCCTATCTAGTATTTCTTATAATTCCTGTGTATTGACAATTAATTCTTTTAACTTCTGCTTTTTGAAATCATATCTCACCTTTAATGTTAAAGGTGACTTCTAAGTGGAGAATATTGTGTCAGTAGGGTTTTAAAATTATTTTTCCATAGTTTTAAAATGTCATGCAATTTGCTTTTATCTTCCTTAGAATATATTGAAAATTCAGCCATCCATCATATGTTTACACATTTGAAGTTGCTGTTAAGATTTCTTCTTTGCCTTTGGTTTTCAATAATTTTGACTGCCATTGACTAGGTGTGGTTTTCATTTTATCTGCCTTGCTTGGATTTTATGGAGCTTCTGAAATCTAAAAATGTGAAATGCACTTCTCTTTCTAGAATTTTATATTTTAGCTCATTTTGTCTTTTTTCCTTCCAAAGCTCCACAATATATGAAAATGTAATGTTGGTAATTCATAAACTTTTACAACCCATGTGAAAACAAGCATCCTTAAAAGATATTCACTGTGCTATTTTTACTTATTATTGGCTAATTGTTTGCAACAAGTTAGAAGATGCACAACTAACTATTTAAGTTAATTACAGAGCAAATGGTGACTTCACAGTTTGTTTAAACAAAAACATGGTTATGAATCTTAGCAAATAAGAAAGGTATATATAGCCAATATTAGAATAATCTGAATAATTACAGGCGAGACTAGGGGAACATTGGTATTGGACACACACACCCATGTCCAGCCTAATTTGCGAACTTGTGAAACTTTGAGGGGTTGACTATGCTTTCTACATGTTTGCTTATGGGTTTTCTTCTTAATGACTCAATAAGCCAGTCATTTAGCATTTAGATCCCAGGTCCAAATCAATAATGTGGGTGGGGTCACAGGTACTGCATTATGGATGAACATCCTTCAAGAAATCTTTTACATCTGTCCTGGAAAGGGTTACATAATGCAAATTCCCCACAATTGAACATATGAGGAATTTGCATTATTATAATAGAGGTTCTACTATCCTCTGTTAGGTTTTCCCCCAAGAAATTCTATTTTTTTATCTATTCCACATGGCTAGTGGTTTGTATCCATTACTTCTTTGCACAAGAGTGTCCTCACTGGTAAAAAAAGAAAAAAAATGTATATCCATAGGAATTTAAAATGTGTTCATGACTTGACTAATCATATTGGGAAAGAAATAAGATACCATGTAAGGTCAAAGATTCTAAGATCTAATTGAGTAGAATATCCTCCATTTGCTCCTTGAGATTTATGATCTATCGTTCTTCACTTTACTTTTTGCCCTAAAACTGACCTGTATGGATTTCATTAACAGGACTCTGGTGTCCTCTGATTTATAAATAGGTTCTGTTAAAAATGAGACTCATACAGAATAGATTGAAAAGGTGTCAATGATATTTTTCAACTCATTAATTGAAGTGAAAGTCAATAAGAATGTCCTACAGGGCTATACAATATAGGTTATCTTTTCTAACAGACAGAAATACTTTGATCTCTACTAGACAAAAAACTAAAATTTAACATGCAAATTCAAATAGTAAATAGCAAGGTCAAAGACTGCTCTGTATTCCCGAAGGAATAAATATTCTTTAGAGAACTTGTTAAATAATACCACAGTATGAAATTTAAAAGACCAATCTTCCTCTTGCTTTATTTTTATGTTTTGAATAATTTTCCTTAAGAAGTTAAGAGGGAGATTAGGAAGGAGATTAAAGAATGAAAGAAGACTGAAGAAAGACCAAAAAAGAGAACAAGTCACAGTATTTATCTTGTTCCTTTTCTGTGGTGTCCCCATGGGCTGACTTTGTCCTCAATAAAATTATTTGATTTACCCAAAGTGGCATTCTCTACATAAGTCTCTACAGAAGTTTCTGAAAATTTCTCCTTCTGTCCTGTCATGTATAGGCTTGGTGACCGACCAGAAACTACGAGCTCAATATTATCTTTCTCTCAGGTATCCTGAATTTACATTACACCTTTATAAATGGCCCCTTGTTAATAAAAGACAACATAATAACTCTTATATAACAGTAACCTCTCAACTAATATTCTATTTTGAGTATTCTGTCTTCAGTTGGGCATTAACTGATACATATATCAATCTTCCTGGACAGACTAGGAAGAGATACTGCATAATTGGGTAGCAATAATAATGTGCCTAATAGTAGCAGAAATGTTGACATAATTTTACTTAATTTGTGCCACTATAAAATCAAAATAAATTAATTACAAATAAATGAAAAACTAAGTTAAAATAAAATTAAATATTTATGTTTGAGATAAAATAGTGCTAACAGAGGAACTAAATGTATGAAAGCATAACCTATTTAAGGCAGAATTTATGAAATCAGAAACACATGCTTACTCTTTATGAAGGAAATAAGCTTTTTTCTTCAATAATTGCCTTGCTTAATTGATTTATTAGGCGAAGATTAAATGTCCAATTTGCATTGCATATTTGCTCTATGCTGTTATTCCTAACCTTCCCTTCTTCCCCGACAAGTTTCTGACACCATAAGATAAGAGACCTAGAATGTGCTGTGTAGCTTATTTTTATCTATGCTTGAGTCAGTTTTAAGGCTGGTAAAACATTACTTTAGATAATTACATAAAATTATGAAACAATGGCTATAGTGAAATTTAATAAGTGATGGTTCATGCACTATAACTTCTCAACTACATAAAAATTATGTTACAGTGAACACACTTGGAGTTGTTTTTATTTCCCCTTCCTATTATGTGGTTTTTGTTTCTCAGTGCCATAAAATAAATCAGTATAATTTCTAGTGTTCCAGTTTCACATATTAAAACAAAGTGTTCTCAAGATGATATTAACCTAAATGCACAAAAGATTTGCTTTGTTGTTTATTTTATATGCTTTTAATTCTTCATATATATGTACCCATTTTGATGAAAGCATATATTTGTAATTATGTAGAAAGACTATGTACTCCCTAATTCTATTTTAGGACCATAATGGGGAAAACATTGATTTAGTAGAGTTTTGGAAAATAATTTCTGTCCTCTCTCTGTTTGTGTACTCTGATTGGAGTAATTACATTATTTTCTTTGCTATTATTTGAGCAATCTCTAAAAAAAAAAGAGTGAGGATTACTTTCTCTAAGAAAGAATTTATTCTATCAATAGTTAAGCCATTTAATCCAACATGTCAGAGATCCAATTCAAGAATGCTCCCAAAATTTAAATATTCATTTTGTCTTTATCTTCCCCGCAGCCAGGCCCCTAGGAATGGGCTCCATGGGACCTTCGTCCTCCCATCAGATGGGACCTCCAGCCAACAGGGAAGGAAAGCTCAGTAAGGACATGTGTTCCCTGGGGAGCGGCAGGTGCTCACACACAAATGTGGTTTTGCTTGGATTTTACCGCCCTCAGTGGTCAGTCATGCAATCCAGTCTTTTGGATGCACAATCCTTTATGGGATATAAATTCCCATTAAATAATTTTCTCTATGGCTTAAGAGCATCTGCAAGACACAGATAATTCTCAAAATATTTTGCAAGTCTCTTGGTGAGTACAAAGCTCTCTCATAGCCTTGTATCTAAGGATTATTGTAACTTTGTCTAACTGCTAAACACTTCTGAGATAAACTCTGGTACATGTGCATTCAAAAAATGTCCTGCTCCTTTGGAATTAACCAGAAAGGCAAAATATTTATACTAAAAATATGTTTCCATGCATTGAACGACAGCACACAGCTTGAAAAAAGGTTTTTTAAGTGATTCTTTCAATAAGAGAAAAGATCTCTTCTGCAAGTTTTCTTCATTTTTCACACCTAATATTACATAACTCATCCTGAGTTAGAAATGAAAAAAAAATTGTATTAATTTTCTCATCCAATTTCAACACTTTTCTCCTTACCTTCACTCACCTCCAACTCACCTCGAACTTCCCATGAAGTTCTGAACCTCTAAAATGGTAAAAACAATAGTGGTTGCCATTTCAATACAGTACTTTTATAATCTATCATAAGAATGTAAAATTTACCAAGTTTTATAATATGGACAGGATTTTTCACGCTCACTCTGCTTTCCTGTGGTAAGAAAAGAAAGAAGTTGTATTTAACTTCTAAGGAAATTTCAAAAAATAGAGATGAATTTTTCCATAGTAACACTCTTCTGCCTTTTCTGATTCTCTTTCAGATCAGAACAATAATACAATTTATGTATGCTCTTCAGTTTACCAGCCTTTAGTGGTCTGAAAAGAATAAAATGACATGTAACAAATTTATTCATGCTCTTTCTGCTACTTAAAAGGGCCTAAGTTTTCTTTGAAAATATAAATAAAAGTCTACTGGTCTTAAATACCATCCAAGATTACTTAGCAGGAAGCTTAAAGGAAAAAAAATTTACTTAAGTAACTAGGAATGGCATGAGAGGAGACAAGATTTTCAATAAGATGTGCAAATGACAACACGGGCTCTGAGAGAAACAATTTCAGTATTTGCTTTCTTCCAGTACACTTCCCATTCCCAGTTTTGAGGCCCAGTCATTCTCCATTTTCTACTCCATGTTAGCTATTATGTTTTTGCTTTCTTTTATTTTTGTCTGCTCCCTATACAATCCAATTTTACTGGGCTGACATAGGTGGGTGTACAAGGTCCTTCGTCTTGGGACTGCAGTTCATTTTCAGTCAGTCAGTACCGATTCTTAAAGAATAGTACATTTTGTTTACCAGACCTTCCATTTTTATCCGGACATTTCACCTTTCTATAGCTTGAGGAGCAGAGAGAGCACACAAGTTCCATAAGCACATAACCCAGACTCCCACACCCTCTGCCACCAGAGAGCCAGGGCCTCTTTCATCTCCCACAGCTATGAACACACGCGGGAAGCCGCATATGGCCAGATGAGAGAAGAGGAAAACCCCCAGGCTACTTCACAGAGAGGCTGACTCTACGTGTGGGTGCAAACCAAAAAACTGATGAAAGTTTCCCTCTATCCCTACTCAGGGTTCACCGTGAAAGAAGATAGTGAAGGAAAATGCTCCTGATCAACTGAACTTAAATATTTTACTAGGTGATCCACCTTGAGTGGAAAGAGAAGTGGTTAGAATATATACACAGTTAAGGACAGGCATACTCAGCTTGATCTGGAACTTGGAAGTGAAAAGATTGCAAGATTAGAGGTAAGGAAATCTAGGGTAATTACATGTGGGTGCGTGGACATGGAATAATTGGTGTGAAAATCTTTGAATCACAAGTGGATGCCCACCAGAGAGCATCCACCTCAAAGGGCTTAGAGATGTTTAACATGGAACTCCAAACAACATTGAGCAAGACATGAAATTCACTTTTTTATTACACATAGCACCACTCACAAATGGCCTCATAAAGTTATGGAACATATTGTTGAAGTAAGTCATTAACATGGAGCACCAATCTCTAGGCCGGAGTAATATACCCTTCAGAGAATTTTATGTAGTGCTGAATTTTCCCACGAGATAGAAAACCCAAATCGAACAGTGGATGCAAGAGTGCTTCTGTTTACTGCCAGAACCAGTGACCTATTTGGGAGAATTTAGGGTTCTGTTCTTGCAACTCAGGCTCTGCAGATTGAAAGACTGTGGTGACTTCAGCAGAAACACTTCCACTAGGAGAACTAGCAAGAGTCTCATTGAACTGAAGACTGTAACATCGACATGAGTATTTTAAATTTCTCATGCTGAAAAAGTAGCAGGCAAGAAGAGAAAGGACCATCTTGGCAGAGAAAACTGTCCCTATCATTAAAGGAGGCAAGACCCCTAGTATACATGGGGGTAGACAGGAATTATTTCATACCCAGTTGATGTGTAGGAACATAGTGGTACACTTTTTCCAATTTCCACCATGTACTCATATAGAAATGGCAGCAATCCAAACCAGATTATGGTCTGATAATAGTTCAAGATTTCAGGAAAGAGGATCTGGGGGATGCTTCTGGATAACAGAGATGAGCAAAGTACTAGCTGAAGAAAGGGAAAAAGGGGAGAGAGCATTTTATTTGCATCCTTGAAACCATCATTAGTGAGAAGGGGCTGCCACTAAATCTGTTCTCTAAAATTTCTTCCTAGAAATGATGCTCACCCTAAGCCTGAGGCTGCTGCTTGCATAATCTATATGAAGTGGATCTGAACCACACTAGGCATGGACTGTGGCAATGAGTCACTCAGACCCTTCTTCGGGAATAATTGCATTGCCTCAGGTGTTAGAAGTTTGGAAGTCCCTCAAGAACATTGCTTTCAGCTGCCAGCTCTCTTCAGAAATTGCCATAGCTAAAGATATATGCCTAATGTCACATCTTTTTTTCCAGAAGCAGTCCACATCCAATGAATAATCAACAAATGAGTATAGAGGTCTGATTCCCTCGCCCTAACTTAGCACAACTCTGAAGGGATACACCCAAGTTCCAGCACAAATCGTTAGGCCTTCTTTAATAATTGTGCACTTGAAACATATAATTTTATTAACCAATATTACCTCAATAATTTTAATTAGGAAAAGACTAAATCTGTCCTAGCTGGTGTGGCTCACTGGATTGAGTTCCAGCATGGAAACCTAAGGGTAACTGGTTCAATTCCCAGTCAAGGTACATGCCTGGGTTGCAGGCTAGGTCCCCAGTTGGGGGTGCATGAGAGGCAACCACACATTGATGTTTCCCTCCCTCTCTTTCTCCTACCCTATCCCTCTCTCTAAAAATAAAAATTAAAAAAATCTTTAAAAAAAACCCCAACTAAATCCTAGGTCAGATTCTCCCTCTGCATGACCCTCCTTTCTTCTATCTCCTTCTGCATGTTTTACATGTTATTTGCTATATAAAAGTTTGATTTCTGGGGTAATCAATTGTAAATTTAATGCTATATATTAATATTTTATATGTTAATATTATACTTCATAAGGAATTTTAAGCACAGATTGGTTACATGAATTATCAACTGTCACACATGTTGTAATTTACCCAGCTGGGATTTGAACCTTGAACCAGCTTCCTTAATCATATGTTGTGCCAGGAAGGAGGAATGTGTGTGTACATGTGTCTGTGTGTCTGCATGTGGTTGTATATATGCCAACATGGTATTGATTCACTCAGGAATAGACAAGTAGACACACAGATTAAAACAGAATCTAAGAATGTAACTTAATATTTACATAAAGTCAATCTATGACAACAATGGATATATGTTGTTAAACCTTATAAAGTTGAACCTTAACTTAAATGTATACTTAAACAAATAAAATAATACAATAATACATTATACATTTTAGAAGAATATATATACAGTGCAATGTGCATACATTATACAATGTATCCACATGTATATGATAAAATGTATACAATAATACACTATGAAGAATAATAAAATAATATATTTTAGGTGCTGTGAAAGTTTTAAAGTAAGTAAGAAAACTCAAAACTATAGAGGTAATAATAAATATTTTTTTAAAAATTGAAAAAATAAGCAAAAGAAAAAATTTCTAAATGTTGGCTTAAAAAAACATTTTCAACACAAATAACATCAAAATAATATCTAAAATATTCAAAAATTTCCTTCTAAGATCAAAAGGAAAATGAAAAAACCTATTATTATGTGATTTAAAGAAACATAAATCCAACAGCTCAAAAACTGATAAAAGATGAATACTTTCACACTAATTAGTTAATTGAAAGTAAAACTGATGTGTCATTTCTTACAAAGAAACAAAAAAAAACTATAGCAGCCACTGTTGGAGGACATTCAGGAAAAGGGATATTTTCATTACACTGTTGATAAAAAATGTGTTTTTTAAACAATAAGTTTGAAAGCTAATCAAGAAATAACCATTAAAATTGAAATTAAATGAGACACTCTTCCTTTTGGGCAAATATCTTATGGAAATAGCCACATATGAAGAAAGGGGAAAGAAAATCAGAAGGTTCTTCTATAGAGAAAAGTTGAATAAATATTAATTAATTTATACAATAGAATATTTGCAGCCAAAAAATAAATAAGCTATTGAAAGGGAATGATTCTTTCAACTCATTTTCAAGAAATCCCTCACACAGAAAGCATGATGAAGTACCATAACAAAGAAGCCTATATATTTTACTGACAGCATAATAAAAATTTTAAATATGTTTGACATACAGTATATTCAATCACATCATCATTAAGAGCAAGGTAAAGAGTTCCACAACAGATCCACAACATAATGACCTGTTGGAGGTAGGGAGTGAGAGTGGAAAGGGTGAAGGGATAGGAAAGGATTGATAAAAGATCCTCACAGAAAGAAGCAACATGTATTGTTGGTTCCATTTGGGGGCATAGGTATGTGCCCACATATGTCTGTGTGTGTAAGTGTGCGCGTGTGTGTGTGTGTGTGTGTGTGTGTGTGAGAGAGAGAGAGAGAGAGACAGACAGACAGACAGAGACAGACAGGGAGATAGAGTATACAGGTGTATATACATTATCATGCACTAGTGGGGAGCCAAAAATGCAGAATTTATTTAAAAATTGTATTTATTCTCACATGTTTACTTCGGTCACCTTCAAAGTACTTTCCATTTGATGCAATACATCTATCAAGATTTTTTCCCACCTCTCAAAACAATTTTTAAACTTGTCGATTTTGATTCCTTTTAGTGCTTCTGCCATTTCTTTGTTTCACATCTCCACATCGGCAAAACATTTCCCTTTGAGGATGTTTTTCTTCTGGGGAAACAAACAAAAAAAAGAGTCTTTCGGGGTGATATCAGGTGAATAGCAAGGCTGGGGCAAGGGTGCCATGCCGTTTTTGGTCAAAACCTGCTGAACACTCAGGGCGGTGTGGGCAGGTGCGCTCCTAAATCACCCATCATGAAATGGGCAAAACATGCTGAAAGAGTCTTCAAAAAAATTCACTGAAGCCGAATACAGCTTCTCATAAAGCCAGCTGGTACACTGATACAGATGGGTTCCTAGAACACTCACCTAGCAGGGAAGCCTGGACTACAAGGGGCCTGCCCTCCAGAAGATAATTCTGGGTCTTTTGGGGTCCCTCCTCATGTATAAACATAGTGAGATATTTAAAATGATAAAATGTTCCTGATCCTCATTAAGATATGATACATTTTTTTCTTCTTTACTACCATACTGTAAGATATTTTAAAAATACATTTATTGGGATGTAAAAAGAAAATACATACATAATGCTATTTTCATAAAACAAGAATCCTGAAACAAGAAAACCTTCTTTCTCTGTTTTTCTGATATCCTAATTCCGGTACTACTCTCCTTTTAAAAATATTCTACAAGTTGTTAACAATCATGCTGTGCTATAGTTCGCTGTATTTGAGGGACATAACTTTCTTGCATGTCTCATACACTGATGTTTTTTTCTATATTTTCTATTCTAGATCTTATAATCTTAACAAACTATTATAACATATAGTGTGATATAAAGTAGTTTATTCAAATTATTTTTTATAGGAAATTCCTGAACCGATTGGAGAACTGGAGTGGTGTAGGATTATACTTCAGCTTAAAGCACACATACTTGGACTTTTCCAAAACAAAGTTTAAGACTACATTGCATAAGCCGGCACTGATTATAGGGATACCTCCAAGGACATGCTCATTTAGAATAAACGAAACAAAACAAAACTCTCAGGAAAAAAATAGGCTTTTCTCTTTTGAAAATAGATTAAAAGACTGGATTCAGCGAGTTCTGCAATGCACTCCTGTCCTATCAGACTAAACACCTTACTCAGATTATTTGGAAGTTGACGTTAACCTTTCTAGTTCAGTTTTCCTTCTTGAGTAAATGCCTTAGAGTAACAAGTACTTTCCCAGAGTTTAATACATTACCTGTGTAGACCAGATTATATTGCATTAAAATTTTTATCCCATTCCATGCCAAAACACTAATTTTGATTTAGCTGCTACCTCATTTTGTCTTAAAAATTAATTATCCTTCTATGCTTTGTACCTCTTGTCAAGTTGTTAAATATTTTTTAAAGGCCTTTTATTTTTCAGGACCTCAATGTACAGACATTTTCCAAGAGCCTTCAAGTGGGACTTAGAGTTATGCCAAATTTGAAAATAACATTTATATTGTTAAAGGCCGTCTTCCTGGACGTGACTGGGATGACTATGAGATCCAGCTATATTTAGTAAGTAAAGCTTTTAGATTAGTTGGAACCCCAAGGGTCATATTCCTTCTCAGGTAACAGTAATATGTATAGAACTTTATAAACTAAACTAGAAATAGTTCCTTCCCTTATAAACAGACATCAAAATCTACCCATAGAAATAAAAAGTCTAACAACTTGGCCAATATCTTGTGTGAAGAATAACTGAAGCCATGGAAATTTCTTAGGGAGTGCGTGCGTGCGTGCGTGCGTGCGTGTGTGTATGTGTGTGTGTGTGTGTGTCTGCATGGGGAGCTCAAGTGTTTGTTTTGTAGTTGAAACATTGTGGCAACAGATACTGCCACAGGCAATCTACAACTGTTGTAATAAGCCTTTGACCAAAGTTGTGTTTCTAGATAGACCCCTGCAGCCTCAGTAAAAGCAAAAGTGCCCATTGTTAGTTTCCATGGTAGTTCTGTCTATATAATGAATGACTTTGAACCTTACTGTTCTTAACTCTTACCAGTTTCACTACTGCTAATTTTGCTTGTGTGTTTTTTTTCTAATTTTTTCCAAACACTTAAAAAGGAAAAACAAACATAAATTAGATAACATGAAGCACTGATATTGATGGCTTTCTAGACAAGTGTGTGCTATTTTGTGATAGATATAAATGAAAATAGTGTTGTCAATATATTTTACTTTTATCATATTTTATATGATAAAGTTTGAAAATTGTTAATTTGATGAGTATTTTAAAGCAAGATTTAAATTAAACACATTAACATATTTACTTTAACATTTATATTAACATATGAACAATTTATATTAACATATAAACAATTGCTATATTGGTCTGGAAATAATCTAAAATTCTCTGCACTGAATTACAGATGAAACCAGTAATGTTGCATGGATTTAATAGTTGCTCAATGCAATCCAGACACTAAATCATTTAATTATCCATTAACATGATAGAAAATTTCAATTAATACTATAACAACTGTATCTAAAATAAAACTGAAATTTTAACCATAAAAACTGCAATAATTAGTGGCTAAAAGAAAGCTTTGAGAAATTATTGCTGATACTTAAAATCATATATTCAGAAATAGAAATATCTTGCCCCAAATTGGACTTATTCTGAAGATTTCTGAAGTGGCTTTTGATTCAAAATGCAAAGAATATATAAATAATGGTATAATCATGAAAACGGGATTGCTCTGTGAACACACAGTTGTAAGCATTCTGTGACTCTTTATAAAAATAATAGCTTACACGGGGGACTTCTTTTGTGTCAGATATTCTCTAAGTTCTTTCCAAAATAATATGGTGAAGTAAAGCAAAACAAATCTTAATCACTGACTGAAGTCTGGTAATTTGTAAAAACTAACATTTGTATTTGGATGCAGAATATCTGATGTTAACACTGAGCTTAAACCCTCAGTGCTTTACTAGGGCAAAATAAAGTATTTTCCAAATGCTCAATTCTTATTCTGAGTTTGATAGTGTTATTTTTTCTCCATAGATAGAAACAGAGAAATTTATGAAATATGTATTAGTCAAATTCTCTTTTTATATGAATGAGTGTTTATATTTTATATAAATAATTAAACATGCATTCCAAATTTGTCTATTAGAAATGAATTTATTTTTCAGGTCCTTATTGTTCTGTGAACTGGCCCAGTCCTCTCACACATATAAATACAATGAAGCAAAGTAAAAGAAAAGAATTTAATTATACTATTATTTTTGAAACTGATAGGCAATAGCAATAATCTCTCTCACTGAGTAAAAGATGATAAAATATTTAGAATATCACAATATTTTTAAAATTTTATATTTTAGGCTAATCAAAAGCAATATTAATATACTTAAGATATTTATTTTACATCTATATATTTTACTTTAAAGATAATTGTATGCACATTACATAGATTGAAAATGACCAGACTAATATATCCGAAAGATAGATTATCATCAAAATGTTAAATTTGACAGGGTATGCTAAAGTTTTTCTCATGTGGACATTGATTATAATTTATCTGTAAATATCAATATCTATTCATTTCCAGGTAAAATCCCAGGATGTAGATATTTTAAAATTTATTGGTGAATAGTCATAAAATAATGCAGGTTTAGCAAAATAGTATTGGAACAAGGTAGAAGAAGAGATTAATATAGCCAAAGTCAAACTTTTATAGAAGTGGCAAGATTCCATCTGGGCAGTAAAGAAAGGATAGACCTATGTTAAATGAAAAATCAGAGAGAAAAGAATCCAAGAAAAAAATAACAGTATAAAACCAGAGGCAAGAAAATATGGATCATGGACAGGGAACCCAAAAGGAAGAGAATAATGTTCAAGAAAATCTCAGTATCAGAAACAACAAAGCATTTATAAAGAAATTTGCAATATGAAATTGACTTGCCAAATGATTTTTAAAAAATACAGTAGTTGGAGACAAATACCATATGATCTCATCTATAAGTGGAACCTAATCAGCAAAGCAAGCAGGCAAGGAAAATATGACTGGCAACATTGAAAGAAAGAAGAAACTGACAGGGACGGGAAGGAGGGGGGAGGGTAGCGGGGAGGGGAAGGGTCAGCTCAAGGAACAGTTGTGAAGGACAAGGACATATGGACGAAGCGAAGGTGGGGAAGGACTGGGGCGGGTGGAGCAGGGGAAAGTGGTAGCAGGTAAATGGAGACAAATGTATTTGAAAAATTTAAAAAAAGAAATAAATTAATTAAAAAAGTACACTAGTCGGTTAAAGGGCAAGAAACACAATACCATCAATATTGCAGACTATATCTTGTCATGTTGGACAAACAGAAATGTTCTCATGTGGTTATTCATGAAGATCATTATCTCTCTTAAGATATTAACAATTGAAAAGTCAGAAATAAGTGTGTTTTTTGGGGAGAATCGGTAATCCATGATTAAAACCAAGATGTCATTTTTTTTGGAGTGAGAATAAGCCAAGGTAACTTATTTTTGTTGTAATTATGGCACACTTTAGGGTGCAAGGCACAATTTCTTCCTAGATGTCGCATATGGTTGGTATGTTCACCATAAATGGCAACAGGGCAAAATACCAGTTTTGTTCCTTTAAGAACACTTGTTAATTAGTAAAACAAATAACCAGTGGTCAGACTGGAGAGGTGTGTTGAGACGAGACTGTGAAAACCCTCAACTCATGTTGTCCAGCCTCAGAATGCTTTACGATTCCTTATCAGAAGCAGTATCCATAGTCCTTGCCTTCACAAAATTGTCATCAGGTTCCTATCCTCTCCGTACAAGCAGATTACAATGACTTAGTTTCTTACTCTCATGAGACAACATCTTGGTGACTAAAGACAACATACGCAAAAATGAACATAGCTCTAGTGAACCCTAAATTGTCTTACAGTGTGGTTCAGGCTGAGAAAGCCATATCAGACGTAGTACGTTCTAGGGTCCACCAGGGGAAATGGTCAAAAAGAAAGATGGAGTCTTAGCCTATATTTCAATTTTCTGTTTGAGAATATGTGTACCATAAAACAAATGCTTAAATTACACATGGTCTTTAGAAACTATGTAATTTTTCCCCCTACTCAAAGCATGCCTTTGGTTAAAGGATAAGGGAGCCTAATATAGGAAAAGCAATGTGTTTTATTTATCATTTAAAAAATGTTTGCAAACAGAGATATTTCTCAAGTGTTTTACTAATGTAATGTTTTTAATTCTCTCCACCTACAGCCTTAGGCCAGCTATTATTGTAGATTAGCTCCTGATCCACAGGAAACCAATGCAAGTTCCGGGCTAAAGCAGGCCTTTGCCACACTTACCAAGTACTTTCTCTGTTAATGGTATGGCTTTGTTTCCTCCTGCTGCTTTGCCTGCTCCTTAATTGCTGACAGATCTTCAGGTTTCTGTTTGCCCAAATACGTGATAAAGCAGTTTTCTCTACTTGCAGAATGTTTAAACACATGGTTCTCATGCACTGTTGTGATCTGTGGCCTTCTGCCCAACCTGAACCATCCTGTGTGGAGTTTGTTACCAGCCTGCCCCCCTAAGACTGACCTGCTTCCCCCCTACCCCCCTTACTTGATCTATTAAAATACTTTCTTATTTTCTAGGCTTTGCTTCTGACCTCTTCTGATGTTTGTGAACACTGTGATACCAGGTTCCAATGCAATTCCTTTGACCTGCATAAGGGAAGAAAACACCACCACCAATACCATGCAGGAATTAACATAAGTGTTTATAATTAATATTGTTTAAGAGAAGGAGAAAAGGACAAACCACCAGGAACAAGATAAAGAAATAGTTATTATTACTGTATGGATTTGCCTAATTATTTTGCTACTCCTGCTATTTTGGTGTTCATGTTCCTTATTAGTCTTGCTACCGAAGCCACATGTTCCCTCTTTTCAGTCCTGGATTCCCAAAAGGCTGTGTCACACTTGCCACTTCTGTGGAAAGGTACTAATTAGGTAACTCCCAGCTCCCTTTCATTAGAAGCTCATCTGTTATTCTGTCTTGAGGTTTCCTGCCTCTGAAGAAATGTCTTCAAATACCTCTTTACCATATGCACAGTGGCCCCTTTAACTGATCTTTACATGACTGATTCCAAATGAAATACAGACCGTAGGGAAAAAGATATTGTCAGTGCAGCAAGGAGAATAATTCTTCTCCACACCAGCACAGAGCCTTCTGGATCTGGTGTTCTTGCCTTGAGTCCGCTATCCTCACAGCAAAGGAAAACGGTTTGAACACCCATAAAAATAATTTTATAATTACCTATGTTCTCTAAAAAGACTAAATATCTTTGTTTTATCCTTAATTGTAATGGATTCTAAATTCAAAACTATGAGAACCTTTTTAAAACACTTTTTTGTTTTGTTTTTTTAACTTAGTGATTTCTGTAGAGTTCTTTTGTTATTCATATTTTACTTACACTTTTATTAATCGATATAATTAAGGGCCTAAATAAATCAGATGAAATATACATCATATACTTTTAATTGAAAGAGAATTTCATCAGTGTTCAATATTTAGTTCTTGTTAAACAGCAGAAAAATCTTTTTTTTAATATTTAATATCTTTTCCTTTTAATCCAATTTGCTCCATACATGGAATGAGTAGTTCGGTGAAATTAGATCAATGATAATGCTTTACATGTGCATGACATGCTATATTTTACAAAGCGTGCTTACAAACATTACCTCAATATAGTTATAAACTCAACTCTTCTTGACAGGGATTAGCAATATTAACGTAAATGAAATTATCACCAACAGCTCTTGGGCTTCTGTGCGTCTTCTATTCAATCTATAACCTAAACCCTCTGAGCCTCAGGGGCACATGTATACAACTAGAAAAATCTCCTTTTAAACATGAAAGTAGTCGACCATGATCTCTAGCAGGAAACCTTTGAAACCCCTCAGTGCTCAGTCGACACAGAGTCTCCTCCCTGGGAGGCAGGTCGGTTCACTGCAGCCTCCCATTGCCAGATTCTCCAGAGAGGAGCCTCCAGAATCAGATCCTCTGGATCTGAATGCTGGCCCTTCCTCCTGCTCTGTGACCCTGGGCAAATTATATAACTTTGTCTTTGTTCCCTCTTCTTTACAATGAGCTCTGAGTGTGGCTGTGTGGAATGAATATGAGAAACACTTAAAAGAATGTCTACCATACAGTAAGTTTTTGCATGAATGTTTGTTAATAGTACATCTTTTTGATCAAGGGGTTAGTGCAAGTCAGGTATTTACCATTTTCCTAATTAAATCAGGGATTCCCAGTCTCCTGCTGCTGTCATAACTAAATTTTCCCCCAGCTGATCCCTAGGAGCAGGGGAAATCAAATAATTTGCATTGTGTTTGTGTTAAAATGTGCCCTTCCATGTATATATATTGAAGTTCTAACCCCTAGTATCTCAGAATGTGACCATATTTAGAAATGGGGTTTTTATAGCAGTAGTCAAATTAAAATGAGTTCGCTGGGCTTGGCCCTAATCTAAAATGACTGGTGTCTTTATGGAAAGAAGTGTGGAGACAGACACACTGGGGATAACTCCATATGAACATTATGAAAGAGATCTGAGGGATGCATCCATAAGACAAGGAACAGCAAAGACGGTTGGCAAATCCTCAAAACTAGGATACAAGCACAGAACCAATATGTCCTCATATCCCTCAGAAGGAATCATCTCTACCAACAGCTTGATTTCAGCCTTCTAGCCTCCAGAAATATGAGAAAATAAATTTCTGTTGTTTAAGTCATCCAGCCTGGGGCACTTTTGTTAGAGCAGCCACAGCAAACCAATATAGCTTTTTACTCCTTTTCTTCTAGTGCTCATTTTCTAGACTTGACTCCTGGGACAGAGGCTGCCCATTTGTAGATTTTTATGTTGGGAGAGTGAGGGGGAAAAAAACTAGTATTGAAAAATGGCAAGTTCAACCAGAATGGTAACATGCAAGTTTTCCTCCAAATAAGTGTGTTAAATATGGATCACAGCCAGGTCCAGTTAGGTATCTGGATTAAGTATGAGATCAATAACGTTAAAAGTTCACTCTATGCCAATGGTTTCCATGACTCTTAATGATGCTTCAGCTTATACACCTTGAAATTAATTTATTTGGCTTAAGTTTGAAAGATATTGGATTCTAATAATAGAAAAAAGTATAACAATCTCTACATGGCATACTTTATAGATGGCAATTTTGTAATTAACCAGAAAAGAGGGCTTAGAACATGAGAAACATGAGAAAGTTCCAGTTTCCTGGAGGGAGGAAGTATAAGGGTCACTTAGCTAAGATGAGGTAAAAAGAGAGGAATTTGTATTAAAGACAGAATTAAGCATCTCACTGTTGATTGACATTGTCAAGTATAAAATTTGTAAACATAGATGAACTTCCTATATAAAAATAAGCAAAAGGTAAGAATGATTAAATAAAAAATGGTTGCAGTAGGTTTTTTGAGGTGACTAATGATAAGTTCGTTTGTTTTTCATTTTGTTTTTGTTTGTTTTTGTGTTTTTGTATTTAATCACTTTGATTCTTTCCTCCAACACACATCTTTTCCCTTTGGGCTCTGAAAACCATAATTGCTAATTGGGTACATAGGGAAAGAATCAATTTAAACTAACTGGGTCATAACCACATACAGGTTTCTAAACTGAGGGAGCAACAGTTCAAAATTGCACTCCAAGGAGATGACTAAATCACAGGTACATTAAAGCTATGTGAATGGTTTCAAGAAACATTCAGTTAGTACAGTTATTACTACACAAAGTATTCATTTGCTGCTCTTGTACTGGTCCACCCACTGATAACTGCTAATGATAGAGAGGGGAAAACGAGCACTAATAACTTGATCCTAAGGGTCAATTTGTCTCAATTAAAAGTATTATTTGCCCAAAGTGGGCTTTTATTTCAACACTGTACTTGGGCTTTAGAGGTATTCCCGTTTGCATGGCAACCATTAAAGGTGTATTAGTTCTAGACCTCCAGAGTTCTGAAGTAGACGAACTTTTACAATTTTAGTCATCAGATCGTCTTGAAAGTTTTGTAAAATAGTTCTGGCCGGTGTGGCTCACTGGGTTGTGTGCTGGCCTGTAAACAAAAGGGTCGCTAGTTCGATTCCCAGTCAGGGCACATGCCTGGGTTTTGGGCCAGGTCCCCAGTAAGGGGCTTTTGAGAGGCAACCACACATTGACGTTTCTCTTCCTCTCTTTCTCCTTCCTTTCCCCTCTCTCTAAAAATAAACCAATAAAATCTTAAAAATAAAACTTTTGTAAAATGGTTTAAATCATTGCACTGCTCTTGAGCACTGTTCCTCAACCCTTAGTTGTCCATTAGATTACCTGAAGAATTTCTAGAGGTGCAAGATCAGCATCCATGATCTAACTCATTACATTCTGAGATGCAGTACTCACATTGCCCGCAGGCCGGCAATGTCCCCTGACCAACAACATTGCCATCATCTAAAAAATTGTTTGGAACAGAGACTCTCAGGTCCCACTTCAGGCCTGCTGAATTAGAAACTGCTCTTGAACTTGATCCCCTGGTGATTCATATCCACATTACGGCTGAAGAGATCCAGCCTAGATTCGAGGGTCTTCTACCATCATTATCCAAAATCTTCATTGGAGTAGTCAGAATAGCCTGGAACAGCAATTAACTTAATGGTTTATATTTTCAAGTTTGCATTGCTCAGAGTTATAGTCAACTTGCTACAAATGCAGATATTTAAAGGATACTTTCAGATACTATTAAAGGTCAAATACCCTCTCGTATGTCAATATATAGATTATAAGGGATTTCACCTAAATTTAAAGATTTGACATTGATAATAATAATTAATACTATCCAGGATACTTGTCAGAAATTGAGATTACCTCATTGATTAATCATTTCCAAAACACTAAACCTCTGTATTTTAAATGTGAATCTTCCTTATTATGTTCTTTATGATTTTACTTACCTATATGGGGCATGTTCTCATCAATATGTATAAGAATATATGAATGATAAAGCCATTTAACCACAAGAAGAAACCACGGTTATTGACATTGATCAAAAATAGTTGGCAACATGAAAAATTGATTAAATAAAGGTATGTTTTTATAGTGTCTTATTTAGTTTGAGGTAAGCATAAAAAGTCCCTGGAGGAACAAAAATGCATTAGGAATTAGATTATATTGCCAGAAAAATAATTGTAGGATGAACCTCTGTAAATAATGTGTTAATTCAAAAAGCAATAGTAGAATGGGCAAATACAATTCATTATTTTATTAAAAACATCAAAGTTGTGTGTAATCACAAGTTCCATGACAACTGTAAATGATTCCTGGTGTAATAAAATCAACCTCTGTGCAGCTAACAGAATGTGCTCAAAAGGTCTGGCTGCTATAACTAAAATTTTTCTAACAGGTAAATAAAGTTATAACTTGCTATTTCCTCAAACCACTTAATATTATCATAATTAAATTGTCATAGAAAATTTAAAGAATATAAATCCCTGTTAATACTCTACTTATAATAATACATTAAAATCTAGTGGAGCAAATTGTTTAAATAGAATGTCAATATCTGTTATTATAGGATTAATTTTAAAAAACTATCCATAGTTTCTTCTTTTAATAAGACTCATATGTGCTCCTTTCCACCTTTAAACTCACCCCCACTGATTTTTAAGTCACTCTGGAATACTAAATATAAGCAATCATCACAGCTAAATTTTATTTTTAATTTCCCTTTATATAATGAGTACATTGTAATATAAACCTTAATTTCCCCCCATTCATATCTAAAACTACCTTCATTTTGTAATACTCTTCCCCAGTGTTAAATTTTCTAATATAATATTTTAGCAAGTCCTTTTATCTGTGTATTCTAAATTGTCTTTTACCAATTTAGTAATAAATCCATATACTTTGTATATTTTTATCCACCTTCTTACCAGTCTTATAACTCAGGTGAGTAAACACACTACACGCACACACATGCAAATACATATTGAATTTTCTCCTAAAATCAGAAATCTTTGGTCATCAATTTAGCATTTTATTGAATTTCATAGGTCATATTTTTATTGTTGTGCTCAATAATATTAGAAGAGTATTTTTGCACAATTTTAAATTGAATTTTAAAATGCATTCTACTATGAATTTGATTGTTGATCAGAGTTGTAAAGTTTTGCAGATTGTTTAGTTGCTCAATACCAAGTACAGATCTACAAACCCTTTGTGGAAGTTGTGTTTCACAATTCCAATTTTTTGAAATATAATAGTGTGTATACACCAAGTATTGCATAAAACCCACAGTAGGATCTGATGTAGGATTTTGTAATCAACACATCACTATTTCTATAACAAGACATATAAAAAGTTACTGTAAACATTATAAATATGAATTATAAGTATTTCAGTGCAATAAGATTTGGCTGCGAAGAGAGTTTATCACATATTTACACAAAACTTTCAGTTTTAAGACTTTTGGATTTTAGAATTGCAGATAGGTATGTGATTTTACATGTTTCCTGGGAGAAAGTTACATCTCATAGATTAATGTTTCCCATTTAAAAACATATAAACATTAGAGTATTGATTTCTTTTTCTTTTGGTACTCTCCACAAATAGTCATGAATGTATAGCAATAAGATTTTTTCTCAAAAAATAACAGTTTTTGCAGTATTAACTTTGTCGTTTTACATTTTGTGTGTATCTTTAATATTAAATTGAACATAAAATTTCTTAAAGTGACAGAGCTAGAACATGTCATTAAAATAATTTTTTAATTTCAGGTATTTTTATCAATAAGGGGACATAAATATTTTTGATCTTAAGTAAACATGTAATTTTAAATATAACAACTTAATTTTAATTTAAGATCTATTTTGTGAAATTATGGAGTTTTCCAAAGATTTATTGAATGTATTTTTATGATAAGAAATGTAAACACATTTTTAGAAGTCAAAATCAATGACACCTATTTCTTCAATTGTTTGAGAGGATGGTACCTTAGATTAAACTGAGTACATGACTTTAAAAAATAAAATTTTAACAGGCTATTAATTACTATGGAAAGGAATTGTTTTAATTTTGAATTGAAAATCAGAACTAGTTAAAATCTATTCCACGAAGAATTTTTTAAATATTAACTTTTTATTATTTTGGCATTCTCAACTTCTTTGCTACTTCATTCATAAACAACAATTTTATGAGATAATGAATAGTAAAAATCATATTCAGTTTCTTACATGTATCTAAAATACTCTGCGTGTGGAAAGTAAAACAAGTTTTGGACTTACTATACATGTTGTCCTTTAAAAATGAAGAGTATTGTCAGAATTTAAGTTTGTGTTATAGTGGTGATATGCCCAAATTTTTTGTTATATTTAAATATGGAATTTAAATTTAACATGGCAATTAATAATCATACACAGGTGGGTTCTGATTCTGTGGACACACAAAATCAAGTTCCATGTACAAAACTGGGTATAAAAATTCAATCAGAATTCTTTTTTAATTTCAGGAAAAAATAAATGATATTAGGTTGAATGAATCCCTTTTAATTAATTTATTCTACAGCCATTGAATGATAGTTGATAGATATAGATGATGGAGAGATAGATGATAGATAGACACACATAGGAAATAATGATATGCAAAACAGGGAAGATTTCTTCCAATATAAGACTCAAAATACAAGAAAGAAGATGTAAACAATAAACTACAAAAGCTGTGATAAGTGCTATTTTGGGGAAATACAGTGTTACCAGGGTGGATAGTAGGGGCACATACACTCGGTATCTTTCTTCTGGCATGTCCAGAAATACCCAACATGTTTATGTATGTTTAAAATATGAACCAGTTTCCTGCACCCCTGTTTTCTATAGCTGGAACTTTAATGTGCCACATTGATGGGCCCCATAATCACTGTATGAGGCTGTGTGTTTAGAATATGCTAACACAACTACAGCCTGGTGTTACAGCTGAAACCCATACATCCCTAAGTTGGTCTCTGTCACTTCTTCCACTAGTGTCAGGGCACATCTCCGTCTGACATGTCTGACACTAATCAGCTAAGACTGACTCCTGTTTCAGGCACTTTCATTGCTGCTTGGTCAAGAGAGAATGACCTCTCCCTTAGTATAACATGCCTGTCCCATGACAAATTTTGCCAAGTTCTCTGGATTTACACATACAGTAATGTCCCTGTGGATTAATCTCAAGATACTTGAATCAGACAGGATCTGGAATCAATTATGTGGAACCATAAGTGCTACTTTTCATTAACCTTCCTACTCTGTTAAAAGACCAGACCATTGGTTTAGTATCTTTCTACTGCCATGGTCATTATTCCTCAAAAATAACATATCTCGTACCTGCAGTTGGGACTTGATTAGGGTCTCACAAAATTAGGTTGTTCCCTGATGTTTCCAAAACATTAAGAACTGATCCTGACAAGTAACTGTATATCATGATATATATGTAGCTAGCTAAATAGCTACCTAGACATAGATATAGATAGATATAGATATAAAAATACAGATATAGGCCAAATAATTGAATAAAGTTTTCAATAAATTTGTTTCTAAAAAATTCTAGAATTCTTATGCATATTGATCCTGTCCCTCGCTGACTTAAGAACAATAAATACAGAAGCTAGGCAGGAACTCGATTTTTGGCCAGTTATTCAAAAACCAATTCTGTTTAAACAAGGATGGTAGAAATAGCTAGGTGAATCAAGTCTTCTCCTAGGCAAAGATTTTCACATATTTTGCAGGCATAAGAATTTTGGGGAGAGTTTGTTAAAAATTAAGATCCAGTTCCCATCCCCTGATCTCTGATTCCATTGAATAGGTCTGAGAATCTGTATTTTTATAGTCATCCTTGGAAATTCTAATGTAGAGTTTACATGAATCATACTCTGGTAAACAATGTTTTCAAAAAATCTTGAGCAAATTGTGTACATGGTAACATGAGCAAAAGAGTCACTAGTAAATTAGAGTCATAGGGCAGGAGAAGTCATTACTGGTATACTAGCTAAAATAGAAAATAACCTAGAGTCTTAGGTAATCAGGAAACATGAGAAAGATAAAAGACTAGTATAAAGAGGAAGATGGTAGGCAAAAAGAAAGGATATAGACAAAAACAGAAGCAAAATGGACAATGTCATTAACGCAGTCTAAAGTAAAGATTCTACAGACTTCAAATACTGAGGGCTACAGAGCTGCCTTGGATTCGATGAGAATGTCTATTGTTAGGATTTTGAAGCTAAACTATGATTCCTGGTTTTCAATAGTCTAGTTCCGCATTCCTTGACTATTGTGTTACTTAGAGCCCTGCTTTCCCTCTATTTTATTAGTTGACACCTCTTAAAAACTTTCCCAAAATTTGAGGATAATCTCAAGTCTGTTACCACAAAGGAGAGTTTGGTAGGTTGTAAAATGCATCACCCCTTACCCCAAAGGATGTCCATATCCTAATCTTTTGAGTGTTACTTTATATGGTAAATGGAATTTGGGAATAAGACTAAGTCAAAAATGTTGAGATGGGAGATTATCCTGAATTTCTAAGGTGGACCCAATGTAATCACTACGGATCTTTTAGGAGGGAGGCAGAAAATCAAAGTGACAAATAAGAATAGTTTATGACAGCAGAAGCAAGAGGTTGAAGCAATATGGATCCATAGGAAGGAATGCAGGCAGAGTTTAGAAGCCCGTAAAGTTATGTAAGTGGTTTTTCTCTATAATATCCAGGAAAACCTAGCTCTGCTGATATCTTGACTTAAGCTTATAGGACTCACTCTGGACTTCTAACCTCCAGAAATATAAGACAATAAATTTGTTTTGTTTTACACCATCAAATTTGTGGTAATTTGTAACAGCAACAATAGAAAATTAAAACGGAGAGTCAATCAGTGGAAGTTGCAAGAAAATCAAAATCAGTAGGTGATTGTTTGTCATTTTAGAGTTGCTTGTTTGATTTTCTCAGCATTTGGGGGGAAAAAATTCTGTAGTTACTTAATCTGATTAAAATGTATTATCCAAAATAATCAAAGAACACTTATAACTCAACAATAAGGAAACAAAAAATGAATAAAAACTGGGGCAAAAACTGTAATGGACATGTTGCCAAAAATATATATGCAGGTAGCATATAAGTATATGAAAAATGCTTCACATCATTTGTCATTAGGAAAATGCAAATTTAAAAGACGAAATATCAATATAAACCTATTAAAATGGTCAAAATCCAGAACACTGGCAATAGCAAATCTTGACAAGGATGTGGAACAACAGGAACTCTCATTCATTCTGGTGGAAATGGAAAATGGTTCGGCCGCTTTGAAAGACAGTTTGGCAGTTTCTCATGAAACTAAATGTGCTGTTATTTCTTACGGAAGTAAATGTCTTTGGTATTCACCCAAAGAAGTTGAAAACTTATGTCCTTAAAGTATCTGCACACAGATGTTTATAGCAGCTTTATTTATAATTGCCCTAACTTAGAAGAAACCAAGATAGTATATTCAGTAGATAAACAGATAAATAAACTGTGGTATATCCAAACAATATTATATTTTTCAGAGCTAAGAAGAAATAATCTATCAAGACATGAAAAGACATGGAGAAACCTTAAATGCCTATCATTAAGTGAAAAAGCCAATCTGAAAAGGCTACATACTATATGATTCCAATTACATAACATCCTGAAAAAATCAAAACTGTGGAGACAATGAAATATTCAGTGGTTTTCATGAATTAGGGGGTATAAAGGAATGAATAGGTGGAGCATAAAAGATTTTATTGCAGTGAAAATACTCTGTATAATATTATAATATTAGGTACATGTCATTATATATTTTTCTAAACCTGTGGCATGTACAACAGCAATAGTGAACTTTAATGTAAAATATAGACTTTGGGTGATAATGATGTATTAATGTATGTTCATGGAATATAACAAATGTACTACTCTAGTGGGGGATGGAGAATCTATGTATCTATGGAGACAGGTGGTTAATGTGAACTTTGCACTTGTCACTCAATTTTGTTGTGATCCCAAAACTACTTTAAAAGATAAAGTTTATTATAAATATATAAATAATAGATAAATAGTCAGGCTTAGATTTATCAGCTTCATTATTTATGAGCTATGTAAAGTTGAGCAGATAGCTTAACCTTTCCTTATATTTAAAATTAGAAAAATAAAAATTACCTCATAGGACTTTGGGAGATGACATATTTGAAAGCCCTATGCATTTAATAAATAAACAATGAATGCAGTTTCTTTTCCATTATCAATATATCTGATTTTCACAATTTATCTAGTTAGAGTATTTATGCATATGTATTTTTCACTTTAAAGTAACATTTTAAGTAGTTATTATTTAAAAATATATTTGTTACTTGTGAAGTCATTGATCTCAAATTGTTGCCTTGGCTTTGCATTCTAGAGAATGACTTCATGACACAAACAGTTGGCTTAAAAATACTGCATTATTTTAAGATTCATATTTGCTAATGGCCTTTCGTCTTCCATCACTGTCCATAAATAGAGATTAATGTTATATGAAACATTGAAAATTAGTTGTTTTAAAGTTCTTTAATTTACTCAAAAGACACAATATAAAAGTAAAAAGCTACTTTCTAAAATTGAAATTGAAATCTGATACCATTTATTTCATTTATTTAAGCAATGATTTTGTTTCTTTTACAGGATTTAGAACATGAGAAATTAAGCAATAAATAAGATGTTTATACTAAATCTTTTTATAGTTCTAACATTTTGTAGGAATATGGCCATTTAAAAAATTTTTTATTGTTCAGTTACAGTTGTCCCACTTTTTTCCCCATTATTCTTCTTTGCCCCGCCCCCACCCCCCCATTCCCGCAGTCAATCCCCCATTGTTCATGGCCATGAGTTCTCTACTCGGCTTCCTTGGCTTGTCCCTTCCTTTTCTTTCCCCTATGATCCCCCTCCTACCTCCTCTCTGGTCACTGTCAGTTTACTCTTTATTTCCTTGTCTCTGGTTCTATTTTGCTCATTTGTTTGTTTTATAGATTAGGTTCCACTTAGAGGTGAAATCATATGGTATTTGTCTTTCACAGCCTGACCTATTTCACTTAACATAATGCTCTCCAGTTTCATCCATGCTGTGCCAGAGGGTAGGAGTTCCTTCTTTCTTTCTGCTGCATAGTATTCCATTGTGTAAATGAACCACAGTTTTTTGATCCACTCATTTACTGATGGATATTTAGGCTATTTTCAGCCCTGGCTATTGTAAATAGAGCTGCTATGAACATTGGAGTGTACAGGTTCTTTTGAATTGGTTATTCGGGATTCTTAGAGTATAATCCCAGCAGTGGGATCACTGGATCAAAAGGCAGATCCATCTTTAGCTTTTTGTGGAAATTCCATGCTGTTTTTCCACAGTGGCTGCACCAGTCTGCATTCCCACCAATGGTGTACCAGGGTTCCCTTTTCTCTACAACCTCACCAGCACTTGTTGTTTATGGACTTTTTATTACATTATACAGCCCCTTTTTAATTTAATTTTCTATTAATTAAAATAGTTACTTATGTAAACATGGTTGAAATACCTTTAAGAATAAAAAGGTGTGTGTGTGTGTGTGTATGTAGTTTCTCAAGGCTAACTGATCTTTTCCTTGTAGTCTGAGTCATGATTCTTATTCTTGTCATCAGAAAAAATAATTATGCTTCATATATCCCATTCAAAAGCATTATTAAGTCATGTATCAAAAAGAAAAGCTAAAAAAAACAGGAGGGGTTTTCTGAGCAGTTTAATCAGAAACAGTTTGCTCTCCATCTTAGACAGAATAGACTTTTCCCTGCAGTTAAGGCAAGCTTCAATATGTGAGGTAACATTAGCCTCTTTGATTTTGCCGCAATCAAGATTAATCCTTAGAGGTGTATTTTCTCATATAAATGCAATAACTTTAGATCTAGGACTCCCTATATCCACTGGTGATACTTTTAAAAAGGACAGAGAATAATTAATCTTATTTTTAAAATTAGTGCTGCTCTTACTACCTCCTGAGTTTTCTTACTTTGTGGCTGTATGTCTTTCTTGCACCTATTTGTTCTAATTAAGCACACTGCAGTCAAGACCTATGTCCAACCTAAGCCAACATGTTTAAATGTATACATCATCTGGATTCCCTCATTTACATCTCTTCTTTTGCCACTCATGTTCCCAGCTTCATCTGCCTGAAATCTGGATTAATTTATGTCTTATGATTATGCATATAGTATGTCCCACTTGCTGTGTCCTATACTGGGTATTGGAAGGCATTGTTAATACCTACTTAAATAACACCATGACTTTGAAAGCAAGGTACTTTGATTGTCAGATTTTTTTAACACTACATTTTATTTTTCTCAACTATTCTTTAAAGAGTTTTGCATACTTGACTAAAAGTTCTAGAATTCACAGGCTTGATAATAAATAACAGGGTTTATTTTAAACTTGTAAAGTTTTATTACCACTTTGTCACTGCTTTTAGTGACATCTGACAAGATAATTATGATCAATGCGTCAGCAAAGAGAAAACAAAGTTTTAATAGACTGCATCTCTAATCATAATCAAATGTTACTTTTATTGACTTGATTTTCAAAAAAAAAAAAAAAGATTAAGGGAAGATGTAAATTAAATCCAAGACAACACTCTTAAATAGAAAATAGAATGTAAAAAATTTTGAAGCTACAAGAAACATCTTTAATTTTTTGAGTACTGGAAATTTATATTATACCACTTATAACCCTTGCAGTACCTAAAACTGGGCATTAAAAATGATATTTGATATTAATTTAGAGCTTATTATGTACCAGATAGATTGTTTAGGACTTTACTTATTCAAACAATATAAAACCATATGAGTTAATGTTATTTTATGTCCACTTCAAAGGGAAGAATATTAGGGTTTAGAGGGAAATGTTGACTAAATTTACTAGAGTTAGTAGGTTGCAAATTGAGTGTCTTAATTTAACCAATATAATTCTAAAGCCAGATATTAATTATTATCAGTACTTCTGTCATTCTTACATAATATTTACTTATTTACTTTGACTCATATTTTCTCAGTGAGTCAAGAAATCTTGGTTAGTTGAAATCCTATTCTATTCTTTTATTTTTAGGGGAAAAAGTGAGATTGGATGAGAAAAACATATTATGTGGAAATCTCACATCAATAACTTTATCCTTTATCAGGTATCAAGTTAATCCTGACATAGTGTCTGATTTTCTAGGGAATCAGCAAAGAGGATTTTCCTTTCATAGCCAATGACATTGACCTGCTTTGTTGCTTTGCTTTTTTCTCCCTAGCAGTTAGTAGTCATGCAGAGAGAAAGTTGTACTAAAGATTAGTGTTACCTTCTCAAGCCTGACCTTAGTTCCAAAATAAGAGATAGCTTTAATTTAGGGGGAAAAAAGGAGTGGAAGTGACTCAGTAAGTTTTACCAAATTCTATAAAGAAACTGTATCAATGAGAAAGGAAGAAAATATTGATTATAAGTATGGATAAATAAATGTATCTATAGCAGGGTGCTTTGGATAAGAGTAGGCTCCCTCCTCCCAAATATTAAAGCCTTGATAAATAAATGTAAGATAAGAAAACTACTAATTAAAATTGTATATGGTATTTTTTAATAAAATTATATATCAGACAAAACCACTATATGAGATTATTTAATGACACAATTCATTCAATTAATCAATATGTATTCTATGGAAAATAAACATGCAAGTTTAAAAGGATAAAAATATTTAGACTACATGTCTAATAGGTCTGTTTTAGCATAGCTATATCATATCACAATTGTTATTTCTATAGAAAAATGTGGACCGGAGACTTGGCGACCTATCTAAAATGCTATTTAAAGCCAAAGTATCTCTGGCAATAAAAGAGTACCTTGTGTCAGTGTAACTCTCCTAGAGAGAACAACAATAAAGTCTCAATAAAATACAAAACCAACCAAAAAAAAAAAAAAAAAGTGAAAGTGTCATGTTAAAACAATACAGCCAGGCATGGATAGACTAAAATCCAGAAGAGAAGGGAAAAGGGAAGCCCATTATGGTTAAAGCCCCCTCAAGACATAATCCAATATACTACATGTTGGGAATTGAGGACAATCAAAAAGAGTGGCTTAGGGTTTGCTGGGCTGGAAAGGCAGAATTTTGAGTTCTATGTGCAAAAGCACAACATTATTTCTGGGGGTTTTTTTTGTAGTTGTTAAGGTACAGGTAATTCTTCTTAAGTATTAACCAACTTTAAAGAAAAAAAAAATCACGGGAATTCCACTTAATATTTTGCCTCTAATTACTTTTTGAGATGACTGCAAACTCTTAAGTTTATTTTAGCAATTAAAGATTATCTTTTGGCTTACATAATTTATATTAAAAAGTCAGCTTTTGTTTTTATTTCTTCATTTTTTTAATAATTTGCCTTTTAACTCTAGATATTTTAAATATTTTTTGTCTTTGTTTCTTAGCAGTTTTACTACATGATGTTTTAAATACTTATTTCTTTGAATTTACACTGCTTGAAATTTGTGATGTTTTTAATTGCTTGGCTTGCAGTCTATTCTGAAAAACTGAAACTAATATTTTCACAAAGTATCTCTTTACTCCTTTTATTTTTTTCTGAGACTCTAATATACATATATGTTAGAGCATTTTAACTTACTTCATATGTCACTTGCTTCCTTTTTTATGTTTTCCATTTTTTATATTTTTCTGTACTGCAACCTGTTTTTTGTCCACTTTTAGTTCCTTTATTCTCTTTCCCCCTGTGACTAGTCTGTTATTTATAGTATATTTTATTGTTACCTGTATCATACTACTTTAATAACTCACCCGTAAGCTTAGCCCCAGAGAAAATATTCTTTACCAAAAAAACAAAAGAGACAGGTTTTCAGAAAGAGAATATATTGCCAGTAAACCTGTAATAAAAACAATATTAAATGAATTTTATCAGACTAAATTCCAATTGCAAAAAAGGAAATAACAACTGAAAGGATAAGTATTAGGGTAAATGTAAACAACTGTGTTCATTTAAAGCATTGATAACTTTTTGTGAGTTATCAAATAATGTAGAATTAAAATACTTCACAAAAAAACTCAGGAAGTCAATAGGGTGGTAAGTGGACCTAAACTATTGTATCCGAGTATTAATCAAGAAGTGGTAAAAGTATTTATTTATACTCTAATACATAGAAAATATTATAAGTAACCTCAAAAATAATACTAAAATAATGTATAACTAGTATTAGAAACAATATTTGATTACTTTTCATTATTCCCATCGTCTAATTTACTAGTTTTCTCTATATCACATGGCTCAGTGATTATCATACGACCTTCAGTAAACTAATGCTGGATGTCATAATCTGATCTTTGTTCTGCTGTAAGCCTTAAAGAAAGTGCTAACACCGACTGAAGTAGTAATGAGCAACCCCACTCTGCCAGTGCTGGGGAAGCAGCAGACAACTGTATTCATAAATAGAATAAGTTCTGTCCAATAACAGATCAATCTAATATTCAGAAGTAGTAGTTAGCCAAGTGGAATATATAGATTTTTTTTTTTTTACTGAAAAACAACTGAAGAACTGTCAAAACTACTAGGGGGTGAGGAAAATGGGGATCTCTTTGAGAAGCTCTTGTGGTAGTTCAGCCATTTATTTCTTCATTTAACAAATATTTACTTGGATGCTTATTATGTAAGAGGTGCTGTTCCATGATCTATATATTTTGCAATGAATAAAGTCTACCACAAAGAAACAGTAGCAATAAAGGTAGTGAGAAGTAGTTAGACTCTAGATAGAGTTTGAAGATACAATCCACAAAATTAGCAGAAAGATTACATGTGAAAGAAATACATAACAGTAACACTAAAATTTTTGTCTTTATGAATAGAATGAATTATTTGGGAGCAGACTGAAAGGGAAATTATAAATCCTTTTTCAGATATATTAAGTTTGAGACAAGTATTAGACTTTACACATTTATTCAGTAAATAAGTACTAAGTGTCTCCTCCATGGCTAATATTTTCCTGGGTGCTGAGAGTAGAGCAAGTTAGAGGATGGCTGAGGCTTCTGCCTTTACCAAGCTTTCTAGGCAGAGAGCATATAATTATATAGTATAAAAGCAAATAACATAAATAAATGAGACAAAGTCAGAGTTGCAGTTGATAGGAGGTGATTAGCTGTGTTCAGTGAGAATATTAACATTTATCTTTTCACTACTGCTTTTCAGCATTTTCTAGTGTTTTGACAATGATTATCTGAAAATATAGCTTATAATTTGAAAACCTAATTCTGTAGTTGATTTTAATAATTATGTTTATGATCTTATATTTCTTATCACTAAATAAGTTACCAACTTTAATATTTTTATGGCTTTTATTTAAACCTTTTATTTTTGTTTAATTAACCACATTAGTCCAAAGTATAGAAGACAACTTATATACATAAATGAAAAACTAGAGTTTTATCACATCATAGAGAATTCTGATCTTAGTGATATTAAGACATATAGCTTTATAAAGATGAAGTAAAAATAAAACCAAACCAAATAATAATATATACCATCTTCTGTGCAAACTTCTCTCTTACTATTTGTAAAATATAGATGCCATTCCCTTCTAATTTTAAGCACAGAAATTGTTTTAATGGGGAAAAATGAACTATAGAGACATATGACATATTCCTAAACATATTTTTCCAATACTCATCACAGTTTCTAACTGATGCAGCATGTTTTTCTCTTCAAATGTAAGCATGGTCTTTCAGTTTTTTTCTCTTTTGAAAATTGTGTGATTCAGGAGCACGTACACTTGACCTATGTATGTCTATAATTTTTTACCATGTTTTTAACCTCTCAACAATATATAACTCACACATAATGTGGAGATTAAGCTGATGAAATGTAAGATCTGAGTATTACTCTTCACCTGAGGAAACAAAAAAGGTAGCAGCAAATGTCAGGACCCACTGTTAGTCCAGACCCTGTCTTAATTTAAGATTATAAATTGGAAAGTCAAATTTTAAATGAAATTAGTTTAACTTCTCTCCTTCAGCATCTTACTGTTCTAAGGAATAAATGTTTATCTCTTACCTGTCTAGACCTATTTTCACCAAGGGGAACTGGGGCCCTCAGGCATGCGGGAATTTAAAATTAAACTTATATTTAAAATGAACATTTCCTTTCTCCTGCATGACTAAGATTGTACACCATGGAAGGGACAAAACAAGATGAGGAGGAAATAAAAGGATACAAGGTGTTGCCATGAGACTTATCTTTCTTTATCCATTTCTTGTTACCCAAACCTGCTGGGGTGTCCAACCTGCGTGCCGCAGGCCACATGCAGCCCAGGATAGCTGTGAATGCAGCCCAATACAACATCGTATGTTTACTTAAAACATTATAAGATTTCTTTTGTGATTACATGTCACAATGTATTTAATGTGTGGCTCAAGACAACTCTTCTTCTTCCAGTTTGGTGCAGAGTTGCCAAAAGAATGTTTCAAGAACAAAATAAACAGGTTTATAGCCATCGCCCAGAAGCAGCTGCATATACAGCAGCACTTACGTTAAAAAAGAGAGAGAAAACAACACAGTGCAATATACTGATGTTGTGCTATAGAATTATACACTTGAGATATATATATAATTATTAACTAATGCCACCTCAATAAATACAATAAAAAATAAAATTGAACAAAGGAAAGAATGGGGTGTGTCAAAATGTTCCTGTTAGTTTATCTGAGGAATCTGAATTTCTTTGTTTTACCAAACAAACAATTCATTTTTTTATAGACAAAATGTGCCATTCATATTACAAAAATATTTTATTTTAATGGAAAAAAGTTTTTTGTTCACATTTTCAATAAATTTATGTAATTTAAAAAAGAGAGAGAAAGTGCTAAGATAATGAAACAGTTCTGAGACTTAGCAAACTAAGGCCTTTTGTATTTAATAGTAAGGTTTCTAAAGCAAGAAAGCAACCCAATTTGCATGAAACAACTATTAGGTTACTCACTTAAAGTGTTTGAGTAACACCAAAATTTCCAGATCTTGTGGTAAAAGAATATCTAACTATTCCTTATTAAGGAAGTAGTGAGACTGCCCTACTAAATCATGAATTAACTTCATAGGTCATTTTGTACAATTGGATCTATGATATTAACATACATGTACAGTATGTATGTATATATTGTATATATACTATATACAATTGCAATCTATATCATATTTAATATTCTTATTCTTGATGTGTAGTTTTAATAATTCTCAATTTTTATTTTGTCATATCTATAAAGTATCAATATTTCAAAAATTATTAATATATAATTGATTTTAAAAACATGACTTTTTCTATAAACATGTGACATTGGTAGGAAGGTAGATATATTATGAGGTTCATAACCAAAAAGCAGAAGTGACTTTCCCCTTGACAGGCTCTGAATTAATTAATTGATTTTTTTATAAGGTATTGAGCCAATGACTCACATTTTGAGAAAACAGTCCAATGCTTTCTAGTTAAAATAATGTTAACTAAGCAATATTTTACTTATGCATTGAGTTTTAGTCCTTTATTAATAGATTTTATTTCTGCTCCTGTGGCCACTTATATAAATTTTCTTTGAGGTATTGTTAGTCTAGTAAAACAGCGATGCTTCAGTGTCAAGTATAGGTGCTGGTGAACAGTACATTGTGCTCATATACTAGGTAAATAGCATCTGTTATAGCTCATTTCATCTGTATTTTCACCTTAGACCAACCCTTGTTGACTCCAGGATTAGCCTACTCTTTATAATCATTTTAATTATAAATGGTCCATGTGTCATAATAATCACAGTCATATCTCATTCTTTTTCATTGTTATTTTCCATGCATTCATTTAGCATTAGCATTCAGCATCATTATAAACTAATCAATATGACTGATTTTTTCTATACATTTCCTCAGGAAATAAATAACACAGCTCTGTTAGTCTCTAAATATTGTTTCTTTATGGATTCAGTAATTATTGTGAAGCACTACGGGAGGTGCCTCTGTACCCAAGTTCAATAAAGCCATGTTCTCCAGTTTCTTCCCGAGAAATACTTCTAGAAAATGAAGTAATGAAGCTGATACTGAAGAACAAATGACACCAGATAATTTCAGTGATTTCCACAAAATAAATTATTTTATATTATGGCTTATTGGATATGTGTGTGTATAATTTTTATCAAAAAAGTTTTAAAACAAGTTTCTTGTAAATCTATATAAAATTATGATAGATTATTTTGCTTTTTAAAAATGTTTTGTTTAATAATTACTTTATTCCCTTCTAATTACATTTTTCCATTAAAGGCTATCACAGTGAAATTTTAATAGTCAGAAGGTCCCTCCACCCACCCTTTCCTCTCTGTCAAAATATTTAAAGATATAAATCTTTTTCTTTCTTTTATTTTTCTCTTCAGAGATAACCTAACTCTATCACTATGTGTTTTTATCCTACATAAGATAAGGCATTTTTTCTGAAGTCCCTGACATAACCATTAAAGATTGACTTGTGCAGAGGAGATATTCCTCCTCTAGAGTAACTGACCACTAAATTGAATTCCTTAAGCTATTATTACATATAGGTTTATTGCAGTCAGTCATGTTTCTTATGTTTCTGAAAAATGAATGTATTTATACATGAGCATCACTACTGAAGATAAAACACTTTGTATTGAGGAAATATTCAAATTGAAAGGGAGCATTATAGCCTTCACAGAAAAATAAAATTTCATATTAAATATCTTATTGCTCTGTATGAAATTCAGTATTTTTCCACTAAAATTTCACTTGCTAGTAATTTTTTCCAACTTTTTCAATGTCATTATTGGTTTTTAAATCTGTTACTTTTTCCTTGCACTTTTAAATAATTTTTTAGTTTCTAAAAGTCAATTTGTCCTCTACCTGGAAAATATCAATTTTTTAACTTACTTTTATCAATCATTGTAGCCCTATTTTCTAAATATTGAGAATCATGTTCATATTTTGTCCTCCTCCTAGTCTATCTTTTCTTTAATAGCTATATTCTTTAATAGCTTATTGAAACATATTTATTTGACTTTACTGTCTTTTCTAATTTCAAGGTAAGTAAATGGATCATAAATAAATATTAGGCATTGTCTCTATAATCAGGCTTTTACAATTGCATCTCTCATTTCATGGTGTTTATCTTTAATCTGTTCCCTTCCTTGTCATAATCTAAGCAAGTATAATCTCTTTTTACTTGCTGAAGTTCACACTTCTGGCTAAGGTGACCATATAATTTATCTCTTGAGCTCAGTCACTTTTGTGAATGAAGAAGGTAACTATTAATAATTACATAAGAATAGCTGGATTTAACCAGATCTGTCCCAGCCAGATGAGAATATATCTCATCTAGAAGACTGCAGATTGGATTTAGAGCTAAATCTTGTTTGATCTCTTTTCTTTTGTATTCACTCATCAATAGCTATAAAAATGTTCACTTCTGCTTTAAGTGAGAAAAACAACTTAGCATGAAGAAAGTAGGTACAGCTTCTTTTTCCTTATCTCTACCTCAACAGGTTTAGACCAGGAATTTGTGGGACACAGGAAAGGAAAATGAAAGGACAATAAAAGATGAAAAGATTATTATGTCACGGAAAGTGAGTAGGAAAGCTTTTCTTACTAGGCAAGAGTAGAAAATCATAGCAAATCAATATAATATTATGGAATTCTTGAGCCAAGTATAGTCAAAGATCTAGAACAGCAAGTTCTGACCATGAGAGAATTACAATGATATATGACTTATTGGGGTAGGAAAGCTGGTTAAATTTCAGGTAATATTTGAATCTATTTTTCAAAGGAAGATTTGCATGAATAGAGCAATAATCTATCAAATAGGGTAAGATAATTTTAAAAAAAGAAATTGGTTTGGTTACTAAAACAGAAAAAGAAAGCAACAATGTAGTCCCAGAGTTATTTGATCATTAAATGATGGTAAATGTTCATTAATATTGTGAATGCAATAGCAAATTACAGAAGTAATTACTTGAATTCACCTCAACTCAAAACAACTATTGTGCATAGGCTAGAATTGGTCTAAGTCTGAAAGTGACAGATTAATAAAAGAAAATATTCAAGAACTTAAATCAGACATAAAATCAACAAGGAAACAGTGGCCTTAAATGGCACACTAGAGCAGATATATTTAATTGATATTTTCAGAGAATTTCACTCCAAAACAGTAAAATATACATTTTTTTGAAGTGTACATGGAATATCTTCTATAGTAGACCACATGTTAAGACACAAAACAAGTCTCGATAAATTTTAAAAAATTGAAATCATATCAAGTGTCTTCTCTGACCATAATGTTATAATACTAAATATCAATCACAAGGAAAAAACTAAAATACACACAATCACATGCAGGCTAAATAACTTGTTACTAAACAATGAATTAATTAATATGAAATCAAGAAGTGAATTAAAAGATGCCTTAAAACAAACAAAAATGAGAATACAGCAACCTAAAATCTATGGGTCACAGTGAAAGCAGTCTTAAGAGGGAAACTCATAGCAATATAGGTCTATCTCAAGAAACAAGAAAAATCTCAAATGTACAATGTAACATCACACTTAAAGGAACTTGAAAAAGAACAAGGGATAAAGCTCAATGTGAGTATAAGAAAGAAAATAAAATCAGAGAAAAAAGTAAAATATTAAGACTAAAAAAGAGGAAAGATCAATGAAATCAAGAGCTTGTTCTTTGAAAAGATAAACAAGATTGACAAATCTTTAACCAGACTCATCAAGAAAATAAAAAAGAGAAGACTCAAAAAAATAAAATCAGAAATGAAAAAGGAGAAGTAACAGCTGACACCACAAAAATACAAAAGATTGTAAGAAAATATTATAAACTATATGCAATCAAATTGAACAATCTAGACAAAATGGAAAAATTCCTAAAAAACTTACAGTCTTCCAAAACTGGATCAAGATGAATCAGAAAATATGAATAGGCTGATTTCAATGAATAAAATTGAAGCAGTAATCAAAAAACTCCCAAAAAATTTAAGTCCTGGACTGAATGGGTTCACACATGACTTTTACCAAACATTAAAGAAACTAATACTTATCCTTCTCAAACTATTCCAAAAAAATTCAAGAGGATGGACTACTCCCAAACTCATTTCACTAGACCGGCAATATTCTAACTTCAAAACCAGAAAAAGACATTACAATAAAAGAAAATTATAGGTCAACATTCCTGATGAATATATGTATTTTTTCATTTAGCACATATATATGCTAAATTCCTCAACAAAATATTAGAAAACTGGATCCAGTTATATATAAAAATGATCATACATCATGATCAAGTGGGACACAAAGTTGGTGCAATATCCTCAAATTAATATACATGATACACCACATAAAATGAAGGATAAAAATCACATGATCATATCAATAGGTGCAGAAAAAGCATTTGTTAAAACCCAGTACCCATTTGCAATAAAAGCTCTCAGCAAAGTGGGAATAGAGGGAATATACTTCAGCATAATAAAGGCCATATATGACAAAACCACAGCCAACATCATACTTGACAGGCAAAAACTAAAAGTGTTTCCCATAAGATCAAAACAAGACAGGGTTGTCTGCTTTCACCACCCTTATTCAACATAGGAGTGGAAGTCCTAGCCACAGCAATCAAATAAAAAGAAACAAATGGCATTCAGATTGGAAAGGAAAAACTAAAACTCATTATTTGCAGACGATATGATACCTTATATAAAGAACCCTAAAGATTCCATATTCCATCAAAAAATACTAGAACTGATAAATAAATTCAGTAAAGTATCAGGAAACAGAATAAATGTCCAGAGATCAGTTGTGTTCTTATATACCAATAATCAACTATCAGAAAGGGAAACAAAGAAAACAATCCTATTCACAATTGCTTCAAAGAGAATAAATACCTAGGAATAAATTTAACCAAGGATGTAAAAGACTAATACTTGGAAAATTATAAGACACTGAAGAAAGAGTAGAAGATACAAATAATTGAAAAAATACACCATGTTCATGGATAAGAAGAATAAACATCATTAAAATGTTCATACTACCCAAACAATCTATAGATCCAAAGCAATTTTTATCAAGATACAAATGGTGTGTTCCATGGTACTGAAACAAATATTCTAAAAATTATAGAGAACTACAAAAGACCCCAAATAATCACAGCAATCTTGGGCAAGGTGAACAAAGTTGGAGGAATCACTCTACCTTATATCAGACTATACTACAAGCCCATAATAATCAAAACAGCATGGTACTGGTATTAAAAACAGTCCTATAGCTCAATGGAACAGATTAGAGAACCCAGAAATAAACCCACACATTTATGGTCAACTAATGTTGATAAAGGAGGCAAGAACATACAATGGGGTAAAGACAATCTATTCAATAAATGGCATTGGAAACATTGGAGAGATACGTGCAAAAAAATGAAATTAGACTATGTCACTATACCGTATACAAAAAGAAACTCAAAATGGTTTAAAGATTTAAATGTTAGACTCAAAACCATAACACTCCTAGAAGAAAACATAGGCAATAAAATCTTGGACATTCTTCACAGCAATATATTTTTTTTCCTGACATATCTCCTAGGGTAAGGGAAACAAAATAAATAAATAAATAAACAAATGGTACTACATCAAACTAAAAACTTTGTCATAGCAAAGGAAGCCATCAACAAAAAGGAAAGACTGAATGGGAGAATATATGCACCAATGAGTGATCCATCTGACAAACGTTAATATCCAAAATCTATAAAGAACATATGCAACTCAAAAATAAAAATACGAAGAATCCAATTAAAACTGAGCAAAAAACCAGAATAGACAATTCTCAAAAGAGGATATACAGGTTGTTAATAAACATGTGAAAACATTCTCAAAGTCACTAATCATCAGAAATGCAAATTAAAACCACAGTGAGAATATCACCTCAAACCTGTCAGAATGGTTAGCATCAATAAATCAACATACAACATGTGTTTTGAGGATGTGGATAAAAGGGAAACTTTGTGCACTGTTGGTGTCAATGCCGATTAGTGCAGTCCCTATGGAAAACTGAGTGTATTGAGGTTCTTCAAAATATTAAAAATGGAACAGCCTTATGATCCAGCAATCCTGCTCTTGGGAATACATCCGAAGAAACCCGAAACATAAATTTGAAAGAATGTATGCATCCTGTGTTCATTGCAGCACTATTTGCAATAGCCAAGATTTGGTAGCAGTCCAAGTGAATATCAGTAGATGAGCGGAAAACGGCGGTACATTTACACAATGAAACACTATTCAACCAGAGAAAATAAAGAAATCATACCTTTTATGACAGCATGGATGAACTTGGAGATCATTACGCTAAGTGAAATAAGCCAGTTAGAGAAAGACAAATACCATACAATCTCACTTATATGTGAAATCTAATGAACAAACTGAACTAACTCACAAAATAGAACAAACTGAACTAATTGAACAAAACAGAGACACTCATAGATAGAGAGCAGGCTGACAGGAGGGGTAGGGGGTTTGGTAGGTGGTGGAGGACCAAAAATCTCATAGACACAAACAATAGTATGGTGATTGCCAGAGGAAAAGAGGGATGGGGGGGATGGTGACAGAAAGAAACTAGATTTTTGAATGGTGAAGACACAATACAATACAGAGATGATGTATTATAGGATTGTGCACCTGAAACCTATATAATTTTATTAACATATGTCACCCCACTAAATTCACTAAAAACTTAAAAAAAAAAGTTAGAACCAGACATAACATTATAGTGAATATTAGCCACATGGAGGCACTAATTTCCTGCCATAATGGGAGTTAATGGGATCTTACAAGGCTACTTTATTTTCAGATTTTGTTTTTTAAAGACTTTTTTTTAGGTTTATAACAAAATTGAAAGGAAGATACAGAAATTTTTCATATACCCTTGCCCTCAGACTTGGATAGTCTCTCCCATTTTCAGCATCACTTGCCAACATGATACTTTTTTTTTCCTTCCCAAAAATGAACAGATGATAATCAACTAAAGCCCATAGTTTACCTCAGGGTTCACTTTAGGTGTTGTACATTCTATGGGCTTAGATAAAATTATAATGACCTATATCCATCACTATAATATCACATGCAATATTTTTCACTCCCCTAAAAGTCCTTTCTTTGTGCTCTGTCTATTCATTTCTCCCCTCACCCTCACCCTTGACAAGCACTGATTTTTTTTGTCTCCATAGGTTTTCTGTTTTTAGAACATCATATGGATGGAACCATACGGTACATAGTTTTTTTCAGATTGGCTTTTTCACTTAGTAATATGCATTTAAATTTACTCCATCTCTTTTCACAGCTTGATAGCGCATTTCTTCTTAGCACAGAATAACATTATATTGCCCGGACATCTCAATTGATTCCAAAGTTTGGCAATTATGAGTAAAGCCATTATAAACATGCGTGGGTGTTCATATAGACATAAGTTTTTAACTCCTTTGAGCAAATACCAAGGAGCAAGATTGCTGGATGATATAGTAGGAGTATGTTCAATTTAGTAAGAAACCTATCAAATTCTTTCAGTGTGGCTGTATCATTTTGCATTCCATCCAGAATGAATGAGATTTTCTGTTGCTCCTCATCTTCATTTGGTATTGTAGTTATTCTAACAGGGGTATAGTGATATATCATGGTGTTATTTTTATTTGCATTTCCCTGATGACAAATAATGTGGAGCATCTTTTCATATGCTTATTTTCTATCCATATATCTTCTCACTTGAGGCATCTATTAAAGTTTTTGGTCCATTTTTTATTCAGGTTTTGTTTCTTTATTGTAGATTTTCAAGTGTTTTTGTATATTTCAGATAACAGTCCTTTATGAGTTATGTGTTTTGCAAATGTTTTCTCCCAGTCTGTGACTTGTCTTGTAACTCTCTTGATAATTGTCTTTTAGAGAGAATAAATTGTTAATTTTAATAGTCTACTGATTTATTTCTTTCATGAGCTGTGCCTCTTTTGCTACATCTAAAAAGGCATCACCATGCTCAAGGTCATCTAAATTTTCTCCTATGTTATCTTCTAGGAGTTTTAAAAGTTTTATGTTTTAGATGTAGGTCTATTACTCACTTTCAGTTAATTTTGTGAAATGTGCAATGTCCATGTCTAGATTCTTTTTTTTTTTTTGCATATGGATGTCCATTGTATAAGCATCATTTATTGAAGATGCTGTCTTTGTTTCATTTTATTTTCTTTGCTTGTCAAAGACCAGTTGACTATATTTCTAGTTCTGTGCTGTCTGTACTTTTCCATTGATCTGTCTGTTCTTTCACCAATATATCATTGTCTTGATTACTCCAGCTTTACATCAAGTTTTGAACTTGAGTGGTGTCAGTCCTCCAACTTTATTCTTTTCCTAAATGTTTTCTTGGCTATTCTGGGTCTATTGTCTCTCCATATAAACTTTAGATTCAGTTTGTCAATATCCACAAGTTAATTGTCTGGCATTTTTATTGGAATTGCATTGAATCTATACATTAATTTGGGAAGAACTGACACCTTGACAATACTGAGTCTTTCTATGTATGAATATAGACTATCTCTCCTATTCTAGGTTGTCATTCATCAGAGTTTTGGGTATTTTTATACAGATCTTGTACATATTTTATAGGTTGATACTTAAGTATTTCATTTAGGGGGTTTGTTAATATAAATGTTACTATTTTTTAATTTTAGAAAAAGGTTATTTTTAAACTCCCTTTTTGAATACCCATTTATACCCCAGTCAAAATTTATAAATATTATATTTCTTCTTTCCCTGTTGGGAATTGTGCAGCCTGGTTTCAGGGGCTGTAGCCTCGCTGACAGGCAAGAGGGCCCCAAGGCTGGAGCTGAGCAAAGAGGCCTTGGGATATTAGGCCACTGAGGAGACAAAACTGTCCCTCTGGCAGGGACTGCATCCCTCACATCACCCTGCTTGGCTCTGAAGGATGGTGGGTAAGACTCTTTGATGGCAGGGGCAACTTAAGCCAGGCACAGCTGCATAGGGGCCATCAGGGAAGGACTTGGGGGACATGGAGAGGGGGCAAAAGACTCTCACCCCTTGACTTTGTCATGGCCAGAGTCCTCATTCTGTCTCAAAGAAGTCTCTGTATCTCTTGGTTGGTCTGCCCACCACCTAATCAGGTCAGTGAAACAATATTAATAGCAGGTCCAGCCCTAAACTGAATAGGGTGGTTCCTGGGGACAATTAGGCCTGGAAAAGGAATACATTAAATCCTATGAAACTTACTTCACCAAGAATGCCTTTGAGTTAATGAGTACTGATGATTGGGATTGAGCATAGAATGTGATCAGTTTCCCAGATTTAAGGGGAAATGGGTGCCACCCTGTCTACCAGACCCTGACTTGAGGCAAATTTCTTGTATTCCTTCAATTGTTATGTATGATATCTATTTATTTTCTGTAAACATAGCTTTTTGATATTGATTGATGAGCTTTGCATCCATGCTGTATACCCCTGCACATATGGTTATCAATAAAAGCCACTTCAAGAGAAGGGCTCGGGGCTTTCTCCACCAGAGGGAATTGCCACCCCTTTCCCTGGAAGAAGGAGAAAGGTGCCTGGGATGACTTATTTTATTTCCCTGTCCATGACGACCCAGAGCATACTCTGCACTACAGAGTCTGCCTTCCTCCTCATTTCCTCTTTTTATTTAATTTATTGGGGTGACAAAGGTTAACAAAATTATACAGCTTTCAGGTGCACAATTCTACAACAAATCTGGACACTGTATTGTGTATTCACCACCCCAGGTCAAGTCTCTGTCCATCAAAATTTATCCCCTTTACATCGTTTTCCACCTCCCCAATACGCCCTGCCCCCAGCAATCATCACACTGTTGTCTACATCTATGACATTTCTTTCTCTTTTTTCATTTTTGCTCAGTCCCTCTAACCCCCATCCAGTTCCCCTAATGTTCTCCCATATGGACATCTGTCTACCTGCTCTCTAGAGTCCATCTCTACTCTACTAGTTAACCCATTTTGTTCATTAGATTCCACATATGAGTGAAATCATATGATACTTGTATTTCTCTGACTGGCTTATTTTACTGAACATAATATTCTACAGGTCCATCCATGCTGTTGCAAAGGGTAGGATTTCATTTTTTTCTATGGCTGAGTAGTATTCCATTGTGTAAATATACCACAGCTTTTTTTATTCACTCATCTGTTCATGAACTCTTGTGATGTTTCCAAATCTTGGCTATTGCATATAATGCTGCAGTAAACACAGAGATGTGTATATTCTATCAAATTAGTGTTATGTGTTTCTTCAGACAAATTCTCAGAAGTGAAATCACTGGATCATAAGGTAATTCCATTTTTAATTTTTTGAGGGAACTCTATATTGAATTGTCAGACTCTTGAGTTCTTCCACAGTATTTTGTTAAACTCTTAATTATTTTGATTTCAGAATAAAAGTTCTACATTACCAGAGAGAGAATTTCTATAAATGTAGACTCTTTTATATGTACTTTTATGTTTATATATATTTAATATGTTGTTTATAGATTTCATATATGCAACTTAGTTATTATTTATCTTATAAAATATAAAAAATAGATTGTTCTGTAGTTTTTCCCAATGCGTTAGACCTATTGGGTAGTTTTAAAAACAGTTTACTGTTTTGCTTGCCAACAAAACCTGTGAAGTTAAATTGTTTTAAGACAAAATACAAAGCAGAATACATACTAATTGTCCTTAATCATGACTACTAAGATCTATAAAAATATTGGTAGATATTTAAATAAGTAATAAAGTTGTAATGTTTTGGTTAGTGCAAAAACAATAAATATATATTTCTGCAGTTGGTTATCGATATAAAAAGCCTTATATTCATTGCTCTATGTTACTAGCATTTATAGAATATAAAAGTTTTAGGAGAAATCAAGATGGTGGAGGAGTGAATGGGAAGTCACACTGATTTCCTTCCAAGACCAATCTGGAATTAGGACAAAAATGTGGAGAAGTCACCTGGAACAAACAACTGAATAATAGCAAGAGAGGAGTTTTATAACCTCAGACAGACAGAAGAATCAAAATTAGCACAACCTTACTGCCACTTACTCTGGTCTCTGGTAAAGGCAGGAGCAGAGTGGGCTAGAGACAGCTGAGGAAAGGCTGGAGAAGGAGGCTTCGGGAAGAGAACTGAGAGAGTAGCTGGTGGGATCCTGGTGCTGACTCATCCTCCTTACAGCAGCAGCCATCTTGCTCAGGCAGACCACTCCCTTGAGCAGAAACACTGTGTGAGAACACAATAACCCCACCCCCAGGAGAGACATAGCCCTGGCTTAGTGGTGCTAAAGCCTGACACCTGAGTACAGAGTGGCAGCCACAGATAGTAGATCCCTGGCTAAAGTGGATGCGGAATGGTCTAGAGACACTTGAGGAGAGACCAGAGATGAAGGCTTTGGGGAAAGAATGAAGAGAGTGGCCGGACGGATCCTGGTGTTGACTCCTCCGCCATATGGCAGCAGCCATCTGGCTCAGGCAGACCACTCCCCTAAGCAACAGCTGCGTGAGAGAACCCAATAACCCAGTCATCAGGGGGGAACTCTGCCCCGCCCTGTGGTGCCTAAACCTGAGTGCTCAGTGCAGAGTGACTAGATTAAGAGCTGAAGGAGACAGACACAGACAGTAGATTCCTGGACTGACTACAGTCAGATGGGGTCAACATCTGACATCATCAGAGGCAGATACAGAAAGAAAAAGCAAATAATGGGAAGACAAAGAAACACTTTCCAATTGACAGGAAAGGAGGAATCCCCAGGAAGGGAACTAAATGAAATAGAGGCAAATAAACTATTAGATATTGAGTCCAAAACAATGGTTCTAAGGAAGCTCAATGAGCTCAGTGAGCTCAGAGAGAATTAAAAAAATAACTGCAGGGAAACTAGGGGACACTGCAAACGATATCAGAATGAAAAATGACATAGAAACTATGGACAAGGGACAAGAGGAAATGAAGAATACAATTTCTGAATTGAAGAACATAGTATAAGGAGTCAAAAGAAGGCTAGATCAAGCAGAGGATTGAATCAGTGAGCTGGAGGACAAGGTAGAAAAAGCTCCCAGAAAGAGCAAGAAAATGAAAAAAGACTCAGAAAGAAAAAAGAAATGTTTAGGGAAATTCAGGACAACCTGAAACATAATAATATTCATATAATAGGGATACCAAAAGGAGAAGAAGAGGAGGAAGGGATAGAGAACCTGTTTGAAAAAGTAATAATGAAAAACTTCCCTAATTGGAGGAGAGAAAAAGTCACACAAGTCCAGGAAGCACAGAGGGTCCCATTCAAGAGGAACACAATGAGGCCCACTCCAAGACACATCATAATTAAAGTGCATAATCAATATTTTACTTCATAGCTTCTGGGTTTGAATATTTTACTTCAGGGTAAGAAAAATATTATTTTGCATATTCCCTTAAAACTCCTTAGATTTTACATAATGAATTTAACTCACCTGAATATTTTTTGTATAATGTATGAAATAGGGCTCTATATTTGTTTTATTTCAAGTAATAGTGGTCAATGCCCTCTATTTGTTGAGTAAGCCTTATTTTCCCCATTGATTTGAAATATCAATTTAATCATATATTACATTGTTAGACAGATATATACATTTGTTTCTAGAATGCTCACTATATTTCATTGATCTACTTGATTATTTCTGTGCTGGTGTCATGTTGTTTTAACTGCTGAGACTTTATAATGAATTTAAATTTTTTAATATTTTATAATGGATTTTGACATTTAAAAAATAAATAAAATCAATCTGCATTGAAAAGAAAAAAGAAAAAAACTGTTTTAGTATCTCCACCTGGACATCCATAGTAATATCATCAGAGAATTTGCTTCATTACTTGTGTGAATTGTATTTTCTACAAAGTAAATATTTAGTAATATATATTGCTTGTAATGAAGTTAATAATGATGGAGAAATAATAAATAAACAACCATTGTTCATTGTTAAACAAATGTATTCTAAAATTTTGAAATATCTCTAAGTCAGTGTTCTTAGATCCTGATTAAAATTAAACAATTCAATAATGAATGATAAAATTTATAAGATTTTAATTTAGGAAAGCACATTGTAAGATTTTAGGTTTAAGGAGGAACTCAAGAAAGAATTTGTTCAATAACCTTATCTCCTAGTCAAGAGGACATCTATGTAAGACAGATTTATATGTATGTAACTACTTATTTTATCAATGTATTTCTGCATATGCAAATAGATAATTTATATGAATGATTCATTTCTGCCAAACACAGCCAATCAGTCTTTCATTAAGTAAATTCTAAGTCCTTAATGACAATCCTCCATAGGAGTGGGGAAAGTTAACTGTTTAAATGTGAAAAAATGTCACAAAGTATATTTCAGGGTTCACACAAATTTTTCTAATAATGCTAAACCATTTTATTTCATAACAACTCAATCTTTATACTTATTACTCATTCTCATATAATTCATCATGGCTTTAATTAGGAGAGATTTTTAATATTCCAAAAGGTTTATAAATATAAAATTTTTTTGGACACAATGTATCAGAAGAAAACAATAATAATTACTACAAAAATTGAAATAGGTAAATCTGTACATTATACCTCACATGTGGCATAGCCATTTCTATTTGCTTTCCAATCTTATTTTTAGAGATATTAACGCCAATTCTTAATGTATTGTGGAAGAAAACTATGTGCTCAATTTGTAAATGAGAACCAGGAATGAAGGCAGTACTCTGTCTTATTTAGTTTTATAGTTGATAAAAAAATTATCTCTGAAGCATGTATTTACATATGATAATAATATTAACAGAGTAATAACAGCAATTATTTATTTAATATTTACTCAACAAAAAATGATAGGTTCTTTCTGTCCATTATATTTTATAATTCGTACAACAACCCTATGAGGTAGGTGATATTATCCTCATTTTCAAGATGAGAAAACTGCAGATTTAAAAGTTTAGTAATTTTATAAGTACATAGAAATATAGATAGTAATTGAATAAGGCAGAAATCAAACTCTTATCTATCTTAGTCCAATATCGGAGCACTTTTAGGCTACATTTTTTCCATTTGACTGAATTCATAATGAGATTTGTTTTAGGGAATGGATGTTATTTAGGTGATATAATTGGTTTGAGTAATAAGAAATAATAAACAGTAAAACCCATGATAAAGAAAGATTACCTAATGGTCAAGCAAATAGCATTTAATGAAAAATAAACTCTATTAAACTAATGAATATTGATGTTTTTCCTTCACCCTTTTATTAAGAATAATTTTCTTTAAAAAATCATAAATGTGTATTAATTAAACTACCTATGGCTTAAATCAGTATTATTTGTAGTTCAATTAAGTTATATGAAAGAATAAGTGGTAAAAAATATATGGTCACTCATTTTTATATTTTACATGATGCCTTCTATCCTCAAATACGTTTGGTCAGGTTGATTGATAGTGCTTAAAGTAGTTGCAGAACAATACATTTTATCTATCAGTTCTAAAACATAAGTATGTCTGGTTACTCATCATTATATTTCAAATTCCTCATGGCCATAAAATTTATGCTTATAGAAAAGAATGTTCAAATTTGAAAATTACATTGACAGCTCGTTACTAACACCTTTGCATACTCATCTTTGTTGATGAATAATCTAAACACTGGTGAGAGAAAATTGTATTCAAGGACTATTTCCCACTCTGGTTAGACAAATGTGGGGCACTGTTCCATACTTCTTTATGGAAAAATAGATATTTTAAATTTATCTGTCCCATACATTATATTTTCCTAAATACTTGGGCTATTAGGTTTGGTTTTGTCTGTTTATCCGATTAACAGTATAATCAACAACTCTCTACTTCATTTTATAGATAAATTTAATGTTACCCACACACGTTTACACATTTTTCGCTGGAAAAGGAGACCTAAAAAACAGCATTTTTTCACCTGTGTGTACTTGTGTGCGTTAACATATGTGTGTAATTTTTAACCTTAATGTTCATGCTGAATTTATTTAGGACAGAAACTATAGAAAGCAAGAGATTATGTCACAGTAAACGGGTTATTGGACTATCTGTGTTACCTCTGAGAAAATGAGCTGTGTCCTATCACACTTCGCATTTTCATGAGAGAAGAATGGTAATAGGCATATTTAAAGTTCCCTATAGAGTTTGAAAGAAACAAAGTATATTTAATTTCAATTGTTTTGTGCCAAGTTCCTTCCTTAAATCCTACAAATAGATCCTTTTTGAACAAGTCTTAGGTGTGAATATCTTTACAATCATTTTCTATTTCAATTGCCTCACACAATTAAACGTTTAAAAGAAATAATGTGTTTTTTGATACCACCCTAAATTACTTGGGAACAAAAGGAGGACAACACAAAACAATCAATAAGTAAAATGAATCTTAAAAGTCTTGTGCACTAGCCCCTGCTGACGTTGCTAGCAACTTGCCTGATGTGCCCTGCCTGCCTGAAATCACAGGGCTACTTACAAAAGTTCAGCCACATTACTACCATTCCAGGTCTAAGCAGCTTTGTCCAATTAGATTTTCAATAGTTCCAGTCACCTTTTGCAGACTGTTGATCACTTCAGTTTTGGCTTATTTGAGCATTTCTAATAACTGAAAATAAGCCATCTCACTAACTATTTGATTTAACCTTCTCATAGTTCTAAATTCTCAGTGGTAAAGGTGAAAGGCAAAATGAACCAACATTTATTAAACCCCTAAAATACAATTTGTAAATCAAATAAATTACCACAATAATGGCCATCATAATTCCCAAAGTCAAGTTCTCTTAGTCACATCTTATACATTAGGGAACTAAGATGTAATGAGGTTAAATTGCTGAAAAATAAAGCTACTAATGACCAGAGCTATCACTCATGTCCAGGTCTCTTGTTCCAAGTTAGCCAGTGCTGTACCATTTGAAAATGCTTTTGAGTAATTAGATTATTTTTTATTTTACTTGAATTAAAAAAAAATGGACCCCACTTAAATGAATAAATGAGAGCCTGAAATTTTAATTCATTTTATTGTTCATATGCATTGACCAAACCAGCAGCCAATAAAGTATAACTTTTCTCTTTTGAGAAGTGTGTGTTTATATAATGTCAAAAAAATAGATTAGTCTAATTTAACTTAAAATTATAATCAACAAAATAACTTTGCATCAATCTTGACCCAAAAATTACTATCTAATTTTCTTACAGTTTCACAAAATGTGGTAATCTGCCTTAGAGAGTTAGGCAAACCACTCCAGGGAGCCATGAGCAAATAGAATTTAAAAAATGCTGACTTAGCTCACTGTTTCACACAAGTTTTGATAGTTGACAAATTAAATATTTTTAGTTATTTCACAATTATATTATTTATCTAAGAACTGACAGTTCTCTAATCTACTTCACTTTTGTTTCTTTCAATCATCCCTTTCTATCATTTTCCCCCAATGTTGTATTAACTCAGAGCAAACTGAGACCAACACCAAAAATGCCTTAATTTTTTCATTTCAAATCACATTTTATAAGTCATCTCCCAGGCCACACCTACCATAAATTTTCATGATTTTTTAAACTTTTGTATTTTTACCAGAAACTAAACATTTTCCTAATTATATCATTAAATGTAATTTCTTATACTTATGAATGGCAGCATAAAAGTAAAAAATTTACATTCATTTATATATTAATTAGATAATGGAGACCCTCAATGTTCTCTCTTAAAGGTGTGATGATACAGAGGTCAGCACAGCTGAATATCTGTATCTTCTAAGTCTAGTCTGTAATTCAAATTACAATGCTTTTTGTTAACACATTCTTCTTGTTGTCGTCTTATTAGTGAACCCATCGGTGATTTTTGTTGTCACTCCAAATAACTATTTGAAACTGCATACAAAGTTATTCTTTGCTGTGATTGCTCAAAAGATTAACAATTCTCAGAAAACTGTAAAACCCAAAAGCTAAAATTCCCTTCAAATTACTTCTAGTATTGTCAAGTGTTACTTCCTGTATAATTCAACCCATCGGTTCAGTGCTAACTTGACAATAGTATATGACTACTGCTGGACAGCTCATGAGGTCATAAACTTAAGCTATAAGCTATTGCTAAAAATATCCATTTAATGGAATTTAAAAAAAGATTGGCAAAAATGTGAAGAGGATTCTGGCTTGAAAAATTGTGGCAGCATTAGACAATATTGAATTCTATGTATTTATTCCTTGGGAGTACCACCATTTTCCTCACTCCTAGTTCTTTCTGTGGATACTGTACTTTACCAGTTTATGACTGGTTAAAATACCAGCAGCTTTTTCCCAGAGGAGGAATAATTTATCCGAGAAGAGATGATGGTGATTATGGCTTTGGTGGCTCAGTAAGAAAAATCAGCTCAGAATGCAGTTTTGTGTCCCATGTCAAGACAGACAGCAAAACGACTAAAAAGTTAATGTAGAGATCCTAGAAGTGGGAGTGCCATAGAAGTTCTAAAATAAACTTCCTATATATCCCCAACTTTTTAATTTATACATATATGAGGTAGAACTGAAATACTCTGGCTTAAAAAAAATGAGTCAGTGGAGACTTGAGAACTGGCTGCAACTTTGCATAAGTTTCTCCATGTATATACAGAGGAGCTGACAGAGAATAAAAGACTTAGAGGCATAATACTATGGACTGAGTGTGTCCCTTCCAAAATGCATATGTTGAAGCTCTAATACATAACATGATAGTATTTGGAGATGGGACCTTTGGGAGGTAATTAGGTTTACATGAGGTCATGAGGGTGGAACCTCCATAAAAGAACTGGGTAGCATCATTACAAGAGGAACAGGAGGCCAAAATACTCTCTCTCAGTATTATGTGAGGATTTAGCAAGAAGGATTCCAGCTCCAGAACTGTGAAAAATAAATTTCTGTTGTTTAAAACACTCCATATATGTTATTTGTTACAGTAGCCCAAGCTTACTAAGACACAAGAGGTGTCTTATCAGAATTTTTCCACACCATTGGTTTAAACTGAACACACAGACATAAATCAACTTATAAAAACTGGACTAAAAGTAAAAAAAATTATAAAAATTGAACAGAGATATCAGTGACAGATATTATGAAGGAGATCATTTTATAATTAGGTCAAGAAACCCTCAGAAAAATAATAAAGCATCTAAAGCTGCTGCATTATACTATCTAAAATGAGTAATTATCAACCAAAAAATATTAAAATACAAAAAAAACCCCAAAAAGTAGAGACATACTTTCTCTTATTCTTAATTTGTTTACATAACAAAATTATTCAAAGTAAAAATTATAGCACAACATTGTTGGGTTTTTAACATATTGGTAGAAATATATATGACAGTAATAGTACAAGGAAATAAGGACAAAATAGAACTATGCTGGATATAAATGCTATAATTTACCAGAATTAAGAGAATATTAACCTGAAATTAACTATATAACTAAATCAAAGATACATATTGCAATCTCTGGATGAACTGCTAAAAAAATACTTGAAGAAAAGTTCAACAGAGGAAATACAATGGTATACTAAAAATATTTATTTAACACAAAGCAGTAAAAAGGAATAAAAGAAGTAAGAATAAAAGGATATGAGTCATGCAGGAAACATAAAATAGGCGAACTTTACTGCAAAAATTATCATGAGTTCTGTCCAGAAGGTATCCAGCCATGTAATATGAAAAAATAGAGACATTTATAGAAGAAGATATAAGAAATTGCACACAGAACAATGATGACTCAGTCCCCTTCAGAGTAGGCACCTTAGCACCTCACATAGTTCTCCCAATTGCCATAAGCTGCCCGGGCATATTTTCTTGAATCTCATTGATGGTCAGAAATCTCTTCCTTTTCAAAGGTGATTTTGGTTTTGGGAAAAGCCAGAAGTTGCAGGGCACCAAATCTGGGCTGTAAGGACGTTGAGTCACCTGGATGATTTGCTATTTTGCCAAAAACCTCTGCAGGAGATGTAATAGGTATATGGCCCATGATGAAGCTGCCAGTCACCATTTGCCCATAGATACAGCCTTCTGAATCATCTGAATAGTTACTACAGAGGAATATTCAAACAATGCAAAATTTGATAAAGATTCATTGCTCTGCTCACTCAGTCAACTATTTTGAATGTGAAGGCCACACAGTACACATGCTCACTCAATGGTGTCTACTGCCCCACCCCCACTGACTGGTAGAGTGAAGTCATCATTATTCACACATGCACATTCCACTCCACTCTCCTTGGCTGCCAGGTTACATCGATGTCACAAAAACCATCCTCATTATATTAACAATGGCTGGACTTTTTCCAGATAGACCTCATATATCTCCAATGTAAATATACTATATGTTCCAAATAAAGGGCAGAGATTGTTAAACTAAATAAAAATGTCAAGATACAACTTTAGGCAATATAAATGTAGGCTGAGAGTAGAGGCAAAGAAAAGATATACAATGCAATCAATCAGTAACAATAAAAACTGGAACAGAAAGAGACCTAAATTCAGGTAGTGAGCACACTATGTAGTATGCAACTGAGGTGGTGTAGAGTTCTACACTTGAAACCTGTATGGTTTTATCGACCAATGTCACCCCAATAAATTCAATTAAAAATAAAATAAATTTTTCTCAATTTTCAGAAAAAATGGGCTGGATGTATTAATAGACAATATAGACTTTGAGACAGGAATATTTCTACAAAAAACAGATATTTCATAATAATAATAAAACAACAGAGCTCCTAATTGATGCAGTGAATAAGCCAGAATTTTAATAAATAAATCTGGAAGGAATATGGGACACTTAAACATTATTAGCTAAATTAACTGAATTGATATATTTTATAAACTCCAAAGAACAGTAATACAATACACATTCTTTTCAAGTGAACCTAAAACACTCTCTGGAACAGACCATACAATAAACCTTCGCAAAAACTTTCAATAAACTTTTCTTAAATGTTAAAATTAAACAAAGCATGTTTTCTGAGCAAAATGGAGTTAAATTAGAAATCAGTAACAAAAAATATGGAAATCAAAATATGAAAATTAAACAGCATACTTCTAAATATCATGTGTCAAAGATGAAATCATAAAAGAAATTATAAAAGGTGCTTGGAAAAAATTAAAATACAATTCTAAACACATGGAATATAAACAGCTAAAGCAATATTTACAAGGAAACATCATAGTTTAATGCTTACACTAAAACAGCAGAAGACAAAAATCAATATTCTATGCTAACATTAAGAAGTTATAAAAAGAATAATCAAATATAAAAATTAGAAAGTAGTATAGATCAGAAAGAAAACTAATGAAAGAAAACAAAAATAAATTTACAAAAGTTTTTCAATCTGCAAATTGATTAGCATTTAATCAAAGAACAAAGAATAATAAAAAGTAAATTACCAAAATCAGAAATGAAAGAGATATTACTATTGATTGGATAGCAAATAAAAGAGCCATAATAAAAAATTATGAACATCTTTATGCCAACAAATATAACAACCTATATGAAATAGATGGACATTTAGGAAGATAAAAAGAAATGCCAAATTGACTTAAGAGGAAATCAAAATGTAAATAGATATCTATCATTTACCAGAATTTAGTGAGTAGTTCAAAATTATAAAGTCAAGTCTTGGCATATAAGACCTCACTAGTAAAATCTATTAAATAAATAATACCATTCATAGTCATAATTATTTTCAGAAAATGGAAAAGTGTAGAAAACATCTTAACTCCTTCTCTTGGGACAATATTACCCAATATCAACGCCTGATAAAATATTACAAAAAAAGAACACCAAAGAAGTTTTCTCATAAACATAGATGCAAAAAACCCTAAGCAAAATACTAGATAAGATATACCAACCACACATAGAAGGAATTACAAATCATGACTGAGGTTTATCCCAGAAATGCAATTTGGATTAACATTCAAAAATGAATAGATACAGTATCTATTTCCTCAGTCTTTATCCTCATTTCAAAGGATAAAGACAGAAACCGTATGATAATTTTGATAGATGCAGAAAATGTATTTTACAAAACCTAGCATCCATTCATGATAATAAAAGCTCTCGGCACTAAGAAATAAAAGCAAACTCTACCTGATAAAGGGGCTCAGTAAAAAAATTAATAGCAGATCAATGTTTCTCTGCAGCCTGTGATGAAATTGGAAATTGAAATTAAAGGGGGTGATTGAATTATTCTAAAACAGTGTTGTGATTATACAATAGTGTTTAACCTTATGAATTTCCTGAAATTCATTGGCTTGTAAACTTAAAATTGGTATTTTTTTAGTTGAATATAAATTATACTTCAATTATTCTGTAAACTAAAAAGGTACATAGAACAGTTATTGATAGACTTTCTACCTACACAATTTAGAATAATATTTGATTTTATCATTCTTTCACATTAGTAGAAATAATACCACTAAAAATGATATTTGGATGAGTTAATTTAGGTTCTCTCTTGCCTCATATGTGCACCTATGTTGACAGAAAAGATCAGCCCAAAACTAAAAATACTTTCCATAGAAAAATAGATTCAGAAGCTTAGTCATTAATGCTTCCAAGTTACATTTATTTCTGTTTTTTCCCCGTACAGCTGCAGTTCAAACTAAAAATAGATATTGAGCTGAATTTTTTTCTCTAACGCCTTCTTTAGTTATTGCATCTGCCTCCAGTAAAAATTAATATGAATCATCCTCCAAGTGCCTGAAAAAAAATAAAGATATTTTCCTAGAATCAATACATCTTTTTAAAAATGAAAACTTCAAACACTGTCTGAAGAGAATGAAACCAAAAGCTAAACTTCTCCCAAATGGAAATTATTTTTAATAAGAAAAAGAATAACTACTAAATAAAAACACATTATCAAAGATTGTTTCTTTACACTTGCTACCCTCCAAAAACTAACTTAAGGTGTATATCCATGCAATATGATTATACAACATCCTGGTGAGTTTCTTTACATAAAAGTGATGTTTAAACACTGTTTAACATCGATATTATGTTATTTGCCAAAGTTAGATCATTTATGTTTCAGCATCTCAACAATAATGATTGTACCATTTTCAGGTATGTCCTAGGTACTTGATACCTGTCCCTAAAAGGCAAAATGACTCACCTTTATATGTGTGAAACTAATTTTTTTCCTGAGTTTATATATAGCAAATAATGTAATGGCCACAAAAAATTACATCTACAATAACATAAATATGCATCCAGTACTCATGGGCTCAGCCCTATGTACATTATTACATTTATATCCACACCAATTGTTTAAGGTAAGTGATAGGAATTCCTCAGTGAGTCTTTTCAGTGCAGTCGAGGAATAATCCCAAGATCAGAGGTAATGGAAGACAAATGAAGAGGATTACTTTTTTTGGCAAGTACTAGAAAAATATATCAGCTGGGCTACTTCTCCATATTTATAGCAATTAACTTATATTTATACTCCACATCAAGCATTACATTTATGTGGCAAGATGACAAAACCAAACAGAACCCTCCAAATGTGCATTTAATCAAAGTAAAGGACAGTCCTGCTAACTTAGAGCTCATCTGAAGAATGAAGACATTGCCACCATACCCAGAAAATAAACTGGCTGGTGAGAACATTATGTATCCTTACAGTATGTAGCTCACCCCACACTACTCCCTGCCAAGAATCATCACTACCAACCTCCATGCTCCCACATACCTGCAATATTCAGAGGGAGAGCTCCTCTAAACAAAACCTGATATTCAGCCCTGGCTGGTGTGGCTTGGTGGGTTGAGTGCCAGCCTGTAAACCAAACTGGTTAGATTCCCAGTCAGGGCACATGCCTGGGTTGCGGGCCAGGTCCCCAGCAGAAAACACATGAGAGGCGACCTCACGTTGATGTTTCTCTCCCTCTCTTTCTCCCTCCCTTCCCATCTCTAAAAAAATAAAATAACATCTTTAAAAAATAAAATAAAATAATCTTTTTTTTAAACCCTGATATTCACTGCCAGAGACAAGAGATGTTTATTTTGGCTAAGGATATACACTAAATTACAGATAAAATCTTTATTTTAGGTCTTGAAATAGAAATACTAACAGAAAATAAAGATCAAACAAATTAAAGAGACTCCAACTACAAAGAAAGGCATCAAATTCACCTGAAAACAATTAAATAGTGAAGAACTAATAGAAGATAGTGGAGAACATTTAAAATGATAGAGAGGACATATATACAGAAATTGAATTTTCTCCAAAGTTCTGTTATATAAAAAGGAAATAATTTGAGGTGTTGGAAATTAAAAACATAATTGCCAAATTTTACAAAGGAAAAAAGGCTCAAATAATAGTTAAAAATGTGTCTAAGATTAAATTAGTGAACATAAGGATCTAGCTGAGAAATTTTCCCAGAAATCAATGCATATAAATATCTACAAGTTATTAAAGGATATTTTAGAAATTCACAGGCTAGGTTTATGGCATCCACAATCCAGCAGCAATTCTAAAGAAAACAGAGGGAACTAGAAAGATGACATCTGAAAATACGTGATAAATAGAAGTTACTCCAAATCAAAGGAGATAGCTTGTCCAAGATTGAAGGCAGTAAGTATCTGAGCCATAATAAAAGATCAGTGAAGTACACACACATACTTTCATGTGTTAGAAAAATACTCCAATAGAAAGTTTCATAAATCTTTTGCTAAGTCTCTCTGTGCCTAATGTAGAACCTTCATTTTCAAATCCCTAAAAATGCTCCCATATTTCTACTACCTCAGCAAGTATCATGGATGTTGGAGAACCATCTAACTCTAGGCAACTGCCAAGGTGGTTGGCTAACAGAGGCTGATGGCTAATTAGGTGCTCTGAGAAATTGGCTCTATGATCACTAAAAGTAATTGAGGAAAAATTGATTTCCTAATGATAAAATAGAAATGTAATTTTCTTTTTGCTCTGTATTGGATATTTAGCATGCATTTGCCATCTGAAGATTTATAAACTATGTATTTTCTTAGGAAGCATATTAGAACATTACTTCTTTTATTATTATAATTAAAATAACTCCTTTTTGACCTAGCAATTCCACTGCTGGGAATATACCCTACTAATCCCAAAACAACAACTCAAAAGAACTTAGGCACTCCTGTGTTCATAGCAGCGATATTTACAATAGTCAGGTGCTGGGAACAGCCTAAGCACCCATCAGGAAATGAATGAATTAAAAAAACTGTGATACATTTACACAATGGAATATTATGCAGCAGGGAGAGAAATGAATTCCTACCTTTTACAACAGCATAAATGGAGCTGGAGACTATTATGCTAAGTGAAATAAGCCAGTTGGTGAAAGACAAATACCAAATGATCTGGCCTATAAGAGGAATCTAATGAACAAAATAAACTAACGAGCAAAACAGAACCAGAGACATGAAAACAGGGAACAGGTTCACAGCTGCCAAAGGAAAGAGGGGAGGGAAGAATGGAGTAAAGAAGGGGAAGGGACTAGTCAAAGAATGTGTATGAATGACCCATGGACATGGACAACAGTGTGAGGATGGACTGTGGGAGTGTGGGTGGGCTAGACAGAGGAGGGCAAAGGGGGGAAAATTGGGGCAACTAATAGAATAAACAAGAATAACAAAGAATTAAAAAATGAAAATAAAATGACTCCTTTTTCATTCCACAAAAATAGGAAACTTCAATTGCTTCACATGCTTGCCAAAACTCTGTGTTATCTTCTTTAAAATTTTGTTTGTTTTAAAATTTAGCCATTCTAGTTTTAGTTATATTTTATTTTAATATTAATTTGAATTTTACAAATGTTAATGATTAGAAGCATCTTTTCATGTGCTTGTATGCCATCTGTATATATTACTTGGTCACATCTGTGTGAAAGTTTTGCTTATTTTTAATTAGTTTGTTTACTATTTATTGAATTTTGTGAGTTCTTTATGCATTTTTGAGAGAAATCTTTTATCAGAAATATAATTTTAAAACATTTTTCTAAACTGCGGTATTACTTTTTTCACTCTTCATAGTGTCTTTTGAAGAACTAAGTTTATTTTGATGAAATACAGTATTTAATTTTTCATGGATTATGCTTTGGGTGCTGTATCTTAAAAATCCTTGCCTAACCAAGATTACAAGATTTTTCCTATGTTTTCTTCAAAAAAAAAAATTTAAACCTTTAGAGTTTACCTTTTGTTGTATGATCCATTTTTTAATTTGCATGTGATGCTAAGACAGACATTAACATCTTTAAAAACATTAACTTTTCTCTAGTAAAAACATTACCCCACATATTGTCAATTGTAAAATTTCAGCTGACAGTTATGGTCAATTGTAGGAGACTTTCAAGTGATTGATGAACATACAGAGGCATTGAGTATAGCTACAATTTACACTAGCACTGTTGTATGGCAAAATATTAAGAGACAACTAGTCAATAACTAAGGCTGCTTTCTTATTTTTATTTTAAAGAACTATCACTGAAGGATTCATCGGCCATTTAACAGTTATTTTTTAGTGTAAAACATAAGTAGTATTGACTCTAACATTTTGAGTAATGAATTAGAAAAATTACGATTGATGATTCTGAGAGGTGCCATTGCAATAACAGTGGGACTTTAAGATATTTTTTTACATATCCCCAGCTATGACACATTCCCACGTAGTAGTCATCTGGTGATAATTCACTGAAAAAGTTAGAGACAAAGAGGAAAGATGGCGGAGGAGTGAATGGGAGTCACGCTGACCTCCTCCTCCCGAGATCAAATTGGAATTGCGACTAAATAGTGGAGTAATCACCTGGAAAACAATGGAACTATACTGGGAGAGGAGCCTTGGAGCCACGGACAGACAGCGGATTCTCACACATCCCAACGGGTCAGAAGTGTGGTGGAGGCTCCAGAGGGTGGGCTGGGTGCCCACGGGCACTAACACCAGAGGGACATTGAAACGGCCAGTTAGCTCCCCCCTAGAAGAACAGGGTCTGAATCATAAACAGGGACCTCTAAACTACAGCAGCTAAAACCAGGAAAATACAGACAAAACGCAACCCCAAAAAGTTTAGGGGCGCTCTCTGCCAGAGACAGGTGGCTGGGGATGCAAAGAGACATTTAAAGGGCCAACGCAAAAATTGCAGTGGCAGCCGCCCTCCTTGATCTCTGGGTAGAGAGGGCAGCAGGGTGGGCTGGTGCCTGGGAAAAGACTGGTGAGGAAAACTTTGTGAAGAGAACTGACACGGCGGCGGAGCCTGTGATAACGCACCTCCCACTCTGCAGCTACCATCTCACTCAGGCATAAGGGAATCAATTAACCTGCCTTTTGTGCGCTCCACACACAGCTTGTACGTGTGTGAGCTGGGGGGCTAAGTGCACACTGGCTGGGAGAGCCTAGAGGAGAGACTGGAGACGGAGGCCCTGGGGAAAGAGCAGGAGGAGGAACCGGGGAGTCCCGACTCCTTCTCCTTTCCCTAGTCTCCATTGCGCAGGAAAAAGACACACCCCCAAAGAGCCAAAAGCCGAAAAGCACGCAATAGACAGCCCAAAACCACTCAGTGCAGGCACGCACACTTGCACCAAGTGGCTGGTGAGGTTTGCCAAGTGTGTGTGTGGACCCACGCAGGCTGGTGAGGGCTCCCACAGGTTGGTGCTGATGGGGCCTGCGAGGGAGTACGCAGAGTGGCAAGGACAGGTGTAAATGGAGCCCCGCGGATCATGAGTGCAGAGCAGGCCGCAGAAATAGAGGATCCCCGGCCGAAGGGGTCACAGAACTGCTCAGAGTCCCTGGAGGAGAGACTGGAGACAGGATTAACTGGAGAGTCCTGGAGCTGACTTCCTCCCATTTCCATGGTCTCCATTTGGCGAGGGCAGGCAACGCATCCAAAGAGCCAAAAGCGGGGAAAGCACACAATAGAAGACCCTAAACGGACCAGTGCTGGGGTGTCCGCCGGCCTGGGGGCCAGATGAGTACGCAAGGTCGCAAATAAGCCCCCTGGTCTGGGGCAAGCACACGCGAGCCCAGGCAGGCAGGGCATCCTGCCGGGCCAGGAGGGCACTCAAGGAGCCGGCGTGAGAGTGCAGAGCGATCCCAAAAAATAGCCCAGCCCTGACCGAAGGGGTCACAGAGCTGCCCCAAGCAGGAGTCAGACAGTAGACTCTTGGAAGGCTCAAGCAAACAACCCAAGTCATATAGGGTCAACAACTGACATCATCAGAGGCAGGCCTAGAAAGAAAAGTAAAGGAAAAATAAATAAATAAATAAATAAATAAAAAGACCCGCCTACTACCATAGAAGTTTAATCCACAAAGTAAGGAAATCTGGACAGCCCAACTGAAGCAGAAGCAAAAATAAATAAATAAATAAATAAATAAATAAATTACTGAACACAATCTCACAAAAATGGGAAGAAAAAGAAGTTCTCCCCAAATGAGTGGAAAAGGGAACTCCCCACAGAGAGAGCTAAATGAAATAGAGGCAAGGGAACTATCAGATATTGAATTCAAAACAATGGTTCTAGGAAGCTCAATAAGCTCAGCCAGCTCAATGATAACTATGAGAAACTGCAGAGAAACAAACTATATCAACCTGGAAAAGGACATAGAAACTATCAAGAAGACACAACAGGATATGAAGAATAGCATTTCTGAATTGAGGAACACAGTAGAAAGAATCCAAAGCAAGCTGGATGAAGCCGAGGATTGAATCAGTGAGGTGGTAGATAAGGTAGAAAAAAGCTACCAGAAAGAACAAGAAATGGAAAAACGACTCAAAATAATGAAGAGGCATTTAGCAAAATGCAGGACAACCTGAAACGCAATAATATCCGTATAATAGGGATACCAGAAGGAGAAGAAGAGGAGCAAGGAATAGAGAACCTCCTCGAAAACGTAATGATGTAAAATTTCCCTAATTTGAGTAGAGAAACGGTCTCATGGATCTAGGAGGCACAGAGGACCCCACTCAAGGGGGACTCAAGGAGGTCCACTCCAAGACACATCATCATTAAAATGGCAAATGTCAAAGACAAAGAGAAAATCCTCAAGGCAGCAAGGGAGAAGGAGAAAGTAACATGTAAGGGGACCCCAATATGGCTAGGAGCTGACTTCTCAACAGAAACACTACAAGGCACACGGGAATGGCAACAAATATTCCAAGTAATGAAAAGCAAAGGCCTGCAACCAAGACTAGTCTACCCAGCAAGGCTATCAATTAAAATAGAAGGGGAAATAAGGAGTTTCCCATACAAAAGAAGGCTAAACGAATACATCTTTACCAAACCAGCACTCCAAGATATGCTAAAGGGGCTGGTTTAAGAAGATGAAATAAAAGAGTGAGAAAGAGAAAAACACAGGTACAAAGAGAAAAAATGTGTAAGTTTCTATCAGTAATAACTCTCAATGTAAATGGACTAAATGCCCCAATCAAAAGACACAGGGTAGCTGAATAGATAAGAAAACATGACCCACACATATGCTGCCTACAAGAGACACACCTCAGAGCCAAAGACCTACACAGATTGAAAGTAAAGGAATGGAAAAAAATATTCCAAGCAAATGGGCAAGAGAAAAAGGCCGGGGTTGCCATACTTGTATCAGACAAAGTAGATTTCAAAACAAAGGCCATAAAAAGAGACCCAGAGGAGCACTTTATAATACTGAAAGGAAGAATCTAACAAGAAGATATAAACATTGTAAACTTATATGTTCCCAATATTGGAGCCCCCAAGTATAGAAGGAAATTGTTGGACAAATTCAAAAAAGATATAGACAGCAACACACTGATAGTAGGGGATTTCAACACCCCACTGTCAAAAATGGACAGATCTTCCAAACAAAACATTAATAAACAGATTGTGGCGCCGAATGACACACTGAATCAAAGAGACTTAACTGACATATATAGAACCTTACATCCCAAAGAAGAAAAATACACATTCTTTTCAAATGCTCATGGCAGTTTTCAAAGGTAGACCACATGATAGGACACAAAGCAAACCTCAGCAAATTCAGGAAAATTGAAATAATACCAAACTTTTTCTCAGACCAAAAGGGCTTGAAACTGGAAATCAACCTCAAAGAGAAACTTCAAAAACTTGCAAACTCATGGAGAATGAACAGTAGACTATTAAACAATGAATGGGTCAATAATGAGATAAGAGAAGAAATCAAAAAATTTCTGGAAACAAATGAAAATGAACAAACAGTCCAAAACCTATGGGACACAGCAAAGGCAGTCCTGAGAGGGAAGTTCATAGCAATACAGGCTTACCTAAAAAAGATAGAAACATTTCAAATAAAAGACCTAACACTACAACTTCAAGAACTGGAGAAACAACAACAAATAAATCCCAGAGCAAGTAGAAGGAAGGAAATAGTCAAGATGAGAGCAGAACTGAATGACATAGAGACAAAAAGAACAATTCAAAGGATCAACCAATCCAGAAGCTGGTTCTTTGAAAAGATAAATAAAATTGACAAGCCTTTAAGCAGACTCATCAAGAATAAAAGGGAGAGGACCCAAATTAATAATATCAGAAATGAAAGAGGAGAAATAACAACTGATACCACAGAAATATAAAGGATTGTCAGAAATTACTATGAACAATTATATGCCAAGAAATTTGAAAACCTTGATGAAGTGGACAAATTTTTGGAAAAGTATAATCTTCCAACACTGAAGGAGGAAGAAACAGAAAGCTTGAACAGACCGATAACAGCTGGGGAAATTGAAGCTTTTGTAATCAAGAAACTCCCGGCACACAAAAGCCCAGGGCCGGATGGTTTCACAGAAGAATTTTACCAAACATTTCAGGAAGAGCTAACCCCTGTCCTTCTCAGACTATTCCAAAAAATCCAAGAGGACGGAAGACTCCCAGACTCTTTCTGAGGCCAGCATCACCCTGATCCCAAAACCAGATAAAGACCCTACAAAGAAAGAAAACTACAGGCCAATTTCGCTGATGAACATAGATGCTAAAATCCTCAACAAAATATTGGCAAACCGCATCCAGCAAAACATTCAAAAGATTATCCATTACGATCAAGTGGGATTCATCCCAGGGATGCAGGGATGGTTCAATATATGCAAATCAGTAAACGTGATACATCACATAAATAAAAGAAAAGACAAAACCACATGATCATCTTGATAGATGCAGAAAAAGCATTTGATAAGGTACAGCACCCATTTATGATCAAAACACTCAGCAAAATGGGAATAAATGGGGCATTCCTCAATGTAATAAAGGCCATATATGAAAAACCTACAGCCAACATCATACTCAACGGGCAAAAACTGAAAGCTTTCCCACTAAAATCAGGAACACGACAAGGATATCCACTGTCACTGCTTCTTTTCAGCATCGTTTTGGAAGTCCTAGCCACAGCGGTCAGACAAGAGAAAGAGATATAAGGCATCCAAATAGGAAAGGAGGAAGTAAAGCTATCATTGTTTGCAGATGACATGATAGTGTACACAGAGAACCCTGTAGACTCTACCAAAAAACTCCTCAACCTAATAAGTGAATTTGGCAAAACAGCAGGATACAAAGTCAACATTCAGAAATCAAGGGCGTTTTTGTACACCAGCAATGCAATAGAAGAAGAAGAAATCAGGAAAAATATACCATTCGATATAGCACGAAAAAAGATAAAGTACCTAGGGATAAATTTAACCAAAGACACAAAAGACCTGTATGCAGAAAACTATACAACATTGAAGAAAGACATTAAGGAAGACACAAATAAATGGAAGCATATACCGTGCTCATGGATTGGAAGAATTAATATCATCAAACTGTCCATACTACCCAAAGCGTATTTATAGATTCAACGTAATCCTTATTAAGATACCAATGACATATTTCACAGAAATAGAGCAGACATTTCAAAAATTTATATGGAACCATAAACGACCCCGAATAGCTGCAGCAATTTTGAGAAAGAAACACAAAGTAGGAGGGATCACAATACCGAACATCAACCTCTACTACAAAGCCACTATACTCAAACAATCTGGTACTGGCACAAGAACAGACCCATAGACCAGTGGAACAGAATAGAAAGCCCAGAAATAAGCCCAGATCTCTATGGGCATCTAATATTTGACAAAGGGGGCAGAAGCATAAAATGGAGCAATAACAGCCTCTTCAACAAATGGTGTTGGGAGAGCTGGACGGCTACATGCAAACAATTGAAATTGGATCATCAGCTGACACCATACACAAAAATAAACTCAAGATGGATAAAAGACTTAAATATACGTTGCAACACCATAAAAGTCCAGAGGAGAACATTGGCAGGAAACTCTCAGATATCCCATGCAGCAATTTTTTCACTAATATCTCTCCTAAAGCAAGGGACATAAAGGAAAGAATAAACAAGTGGGTCCTCATCAAAATAAGAAGCTTCTCCACCGCTAAAGAAAACATCAGCAAAATGAAAAGGGAGCCAACCATATGGGAAAATATATTCGGTAATGATACATCAGATAGAGGTTTGATCTCCAAGATATATAAAGAACTCACTCGACTCCACTCCAAGAAGGCAAACGATCTAATCAAAAAAATGGGCAAAGGACCTGGGCAGACGGTTTTCCAAGGAGGAGATACAGAGGGCCCAGAGACATTTGAAAAGATGCTCAGCATCACTAGCCATCAGAGACATGCAGATCAAAACCACCATGAGGTATCACCTCACACCAGTCAGAATGGCCATCATAAACAGATCCACAAACAACAGGTGCTGGCGAGGCTGTGGAGAAAAGGGAACCCTAGTACACTGTTGGTGGGAATGCAGACTGGTGCAGCCACTGTGGAAAGCAGTGTGGAATTTCCTCAAAAAGCTGACAATGGAACCTTGTCATCCTTTTGATCCAGTGATTCCCCTGCTGGGACTATACCCTAAGAATCCCAAACGCCAATTCAAAAAAACCTATGCACCCCAATGTTTATAGCAGCACAATTTACAATAGCCAAGTGTTGGAAGCACCCAAATGCCCATCAGTAGATGACTGGATCAAAAAACAATGGTACATTTACACAATGGAATACTACGCAGCAGAAAGAAAAAAAGAAGTACTAAACTTTGCGACAGCATGGATGGAACTGGAGAGCATCATGCTAAGCGAAATAAGCCAGGGGGCGAAAGACAAATACCATATGATCTCACCTATAAGTGGAACCTAACCAACAATACAAAGATGCAAGGAAAATAAGACCAGCAACACTGAAAGGAAAAGAAATCAACAGAGACAAGAGGGAAGGAGGGAGGGGGGGGCAGGGAAAAGGAAGGGAAGGGGAAAGTCAAGGAACATGTAGCAAGGACTCATGGACAAAACCAAAGGGGAAGAGCTGAGGGAGGGATGGAAGGAGAGAGTGGGCAAGGGAAAGTGGTGGGGGGTAGGCAGAGACAAATGTATTTGAAAAAATTAATTAATTTTAAAAAATGATAAAATATTTTTAAAAAAAGAAAATTTAAATTAAAAGAAAAGTTAGAGAAAGTCCTTAGGAGATAATACCACTACCTCTGCAATTTTTTTTAAAATTAATTTATTTACTTTTTAAATACATTTGTCTCTGCCTTCCCCCCACCTCTTTCCCTTGCCCCCTCCCACCTTCCCTCCCTCAGCTCTTCCCCTTTGGTTTTGTCCATGAGTCCTTGCTATATGTTCCTTGACTTTCCCTCTGCAATTTGATTTGCCAATTGGATTAGTTTACTGATTATATAATGAACAAATCTTTGTTCAAATTTAACTTCACTAAATTAAGTTAAAATGTAATCAGCATCTTTGTATTACAATAGAATATCCCTACTACCCCTAATTATTTCTTTTGAATCCACACAATTATGAAAACTGAAAGCTGTTAAGGAAAGAAAAATGTTTCAATGGATGCTTTATTCTCAGATTTGCAGGTGTAAGTCCAAGATGAAATATATAAATATAAACTTTCCTGATTCTTTGCAACTTATGTAATTTATTTCCTAATCAACCATGTGCAACATAGAAGAAAAAAACAACTGTGTGCCATTTGCCTGACTATTATAAGTCTAGGCATTAATATCAGAAGCTTATGCCTAAAGGGGGAAAATAAATAAAGTAGTATGTGGTATTTGTCTCATTATTTTGATGAGTTTCTCCTCTGAAATCACTTTATTCCATATTTTTATGTATTTGATATTTAGTATGTTTTTCTTTAAAACTCCCCTAATTCAAAACTATGTTAATTTTTATATAAAAATGAACCATTGTATAACTTGGATAAAGCTATGAGTTATTTTGTTAATATTTTAGAGTATTTTTCCTTTTTTGTCTGAAATTTAGTGTTATCCAATCATTTCTCTCCTTTGTTTTTTGTTGTTTTTGCTGTACTATAATGTACACACACACGCACACAGGCCTCTTCACTCCACTTTGCTTCACTTGGAAAACTAAGTCAGCCTATGAAATCCAAAACATTATCCCCTTCCTTAGATAGGCAATTTTATTGACTCTGAGATCCTTTATACTAAATTCATGTTTTAGGCAGCCACACAGTCACTGACAACACTCCAGTGCCTCTTTCACTGAGCAGTTTGTTTCAGCTTCTGGCAAGCTTGGCTTGATCTCACAAGGAAGTGACTAGGATCAATATGGAGAGGTTATATGTTTCTTTCTTTTTCTTCTAAACTTACCATTAAAATAGTGTCTTCTCCCCTCACAAGAGAATGAGTGGAAAAATATAATAAACAAACTAAAAATTCACTTTGAAGGTAACATCAGATGTGAGGAGAAAAGCTTCTTAGATTTCCCGCCTAAACAATGGGAAATACAAACAAGCAGAAAATATTTGACATTACTGTGTTATTGAGAAGATTGTTAAATCACAGTAAATAACCAGGGGTTAGTAATAGGACTCCTGCCATTTAGATAAATGTTTCAAGGGTAAGATGTAAGCACATGCAGAAACTTTAATTAGTCAAGAAAATGCAAATTAAAGATCCAAGGCAATGAGAAGAAGAAATCCCTCAGGGGGAAAAAAAATTAAGAAAGTAACAAAAAACAGTGATTAAGATTTTAATGCAACATTAAAAAAATCAGTATAAAAATCTATGATGAACAATTTTTTTATTAAAATTTCAAATAAAGACAGGGTGTGCTGGCTGGGCCACAATGCAATACCCAGTAGAAGGCATATGATTTAAAGACTGGAATACTAAGCTTTGCTAAGGATGTGGAGTAAGGAGGACTTTCAACTAGAATTTGCAATATATTTGAAAATTTCTTTAATAGTTTCTCATGAGGTTAAGCGTACATAGAGCCTATGACCCTGAAAGCTCACACTCATCCTGGTATATCCCAAGAGAAATGAAAACATTTCTTTACAAAAATACATTTTATACAATATGTTCATAGGAGATTTATTATTAGGTTGAAACAGGAAAACAACTTCGATATTCATCAGCAGAAAAAAGTATAACCAAAACATGTCATTCTTATCACATGCAATTTTCACAGAAACTATATGAAAAGATTAGATGTATGATTTTATTTATATAAAGCTCAAGAACAGGCAAATTAATCTATAGTAATAGAAATTAAAAAGCAAACACGAAAATACAAATAAACATATTGCCTGGAAATGAACTGTCATAAATTGTTAGACATGATCAAAAAGATGTTTTTCTTTTTGTGTGTGTATACATTTTCCAGACCCATTTAATCCATAATTAATATCAGTACATGTGAAATGTACCTACATTTCAAAAAGTGGGATAGAGGAAGACCAGAGCACAACATTTCTAAATCTTATTTTTTCACTATCATCTCCATAACTAGCAATTTTGGACTATTTTCCCTAATTGCCCTCCTCCATGAAATTTTAATATCATAGATATATCTATTTTTATTTTTCCATATATCCATACTTTATATATAATGTAAGAAGGTATTTGTACTCCCTCCACAAAAATTCATTTTCACTTACTTGTGGTAGTAGTACCCTGCTGAGAATGACTGGACTAGAGTTAAATGGTCACACAGTAACTTCCAGAGCCATTAAAGCAAAACATGACAATTAATTCCTTTTAAATAGACTTGTGAGAGGTTATGAAACAATTTGGGGGGAAATAAAGCAAAAAGTTCAAAGAATTCTTAAGAGATTTATGAAAGAAACTTGTCCTGTCAAATAAATTCATGCAAATGTCTCCTAAAAAATAAAAATAAATTGATATCTAAAATTTAGTTATAACTCCCTTACTCCAGTGACCCAAATGAGATATTGGCTCAATAACTAAGTACTTAGTGAATAATAAAATTAATTTTCTTGGAAAGCTGAAGTAAAAAAATGAGTATATATTTAAAGTGCCATTTAAAATTTAAGGACAGATGTTAAAATAATGCGTAAACATTTCTGGACAAAATAAATAGCTTACTCTATTCGTTAATTGCCATCTGTATTAAAGAAATGTTTTGAGTAGTTTTAAACTGAGTGTTTATTCTGCATCAAACATCATACCTCAAGCGAAGTGAAAACAGAGTTTTGCAATCTTAAAATACAGAAAATTGCTTCATTAATTTATTTCAACAGTTATCTATATACTCTCAATTTTTCCCCTTTCCCCATTGTAAATCTTCCTTTAAAAATGCCAAATTAAAAAGTTCTTGCTGCTTTTACATTTTTAGAGTTGAATATAGTCCAACAATATAAACAAAGTTTTCCATTTGCTATTTGTTCACAATAAATAGCTTTAGCAAATCAGTGGTCATCAGAGATATAATTGAATATTTAGTCCATATTTGTCTTATATTACTTGAATTTTACATGACTGGCAAAGGTATTCTTTAAAGTTGTAAGCTATATTATGCTGGTATATCAGGCAAATGAGTGTGTGATAGGATGTGTTAATGTGAGCTAAAATTAAACCCCATCTGTTCACCTTTCAAACTATATTGCATCAGTACCCTGCATATTGGGTACTACATAACTTAATGAAACACAAATAACAATTTGATTATTTTTACCTATCTCTATGAGTGAAACAAGACACTTTTAAGATATAACAATTTATGTATGATTCCATGGATATATGATTCATGTATTTGTCAAAATAAGTAAAAGATAAATAAATGTAAAAAATCCAGTGACTATTTTAAGTCCAAGAAAAATAAAATACTTAAGAATGTATACCACACAATTTTGATCATTTCTTTTAAGTGACTGAATAACATTATGCATTTTAAAATAAGTTTATGCCCATATATTGGGTTAGCCAAACAGTCCATTTAGGTTTTGTTTGTTTGTTTGTTTTTGTTTTTGTTTCTGTAAATAAAAGACACATTTTTCATTTCCGACAATAACTTCTTTGATTTGGATATTTTGAGTATGTCAGCCATCTCCTACACGGTATAACATTGATTGTTCTCAATCAATGTCTCAGTTTGATTGCTATCAACTGCAACTGGTATACCCAGCCGTGGAGCTTCATCCAATGAAAAATCTCCAGCATGACACTTTGCAAACCATACTGACATGTTTGATCAGTCACAGCACTTTCACCATACACTGAACAAATCTTTTTTTGTGTATTTCAGTTGTGTTTTACCTTCCTTGAAATAATAAAGCATAATATTCTGAAAATGTTGCTTATTTTCTTCCATTTTCAATATTAAAATGGCTACACAAAATTCAACAACTTTGATAATATTTTTAATGGATGCTGATGTGTCAGCTGGCACAGTACAATCTAACAAATCTAACAAAATTGTTTTGAATGAATACAACTGTTAAAGACAACTAAGCACTACTAGAGCCATCTTCCGGGAAAAACCAAATGAACTTTTTGGTTAACCCAATATTTTTTACATATAGAATAATTTATCTATTGGAAAGTTCACATCATTGTTTATGAATTATAATGCTACTGGCTAAGTAAAGTAAACCCTATTACTTCACTTATTTTCCTTTTATAATCTCCATATTTCCTTATGCATCAAAACAGCACCTTAATGTTTTCTATGCTGTAAATATTCTTGTTGGGCTTTACTGAGTAAAAATCCCAAATAAAAAATTTGTTCTTACAAACCCATTCTGTTGTTTGATGTAATTCAACAATGTACCTTTGTTAAAAATATTTTAAAATTAACATTCAATATTTAGTATTTGCTGTGGATATTTTATTATACTGTGATGAAGAGACAAATTTAAAGTCATACATAGTCTTTATACCCACTTACATGATTCAGTTTTAATAGCTTTTTAAAAAAATCAGCAATTACTAGTTTATTAGTATCATCCAGGACTCAGATGTTTAATATTCCTCCTGAAATTACAAAAACAAATGCAAATGGAAAGATCCAAGTCAAAATTATGTAACAAAAGAACACTCTATCACAAAAGTGTGCAAAATTACAAGAAAACTACTGAGACCCCGCTACTGTTTTGAGGTACAAGATTCAATGTTTAAGAACAGTGATTTCTGGCAAAAGAAAACATCAGCAAAATGAAAAGGGAGCCAACCATATGGGAAAATATATTCGCTAATGATACATCAGATAGAGGTTTGATCTTCAAGATATATAAAGAACTCACTCAACTCCACTCCAAGAAGACAAACGATCCAATCAAAAAAAAATGGGCAAAGGACCTGGGCAGACGCTTTTCCAAGGAGGAGATACAGAGGGCCCAGAGACATTTGAAAAGATGCTCAGCATCACTAGCCATCAGAGACATGCAGATCAAAACCACCATGAGGTACCACCTCACACCGGTCAGAATGGCCATCATAAACAGATCCACAAACAACAGGTGCTGGCGAGGCTGTGGAGAAAAGGGAACCCTAGTACACTGTTGGTGGGAATGCAGTTGGTGGTGTAGCCACTGTGGAAAGCAGTGTGGAATTTCCTCAAAAAGCTGACAATGGAACTGCCTTTTGATCCAGTGATTCCCCTGCTGGGACTATACCCTAAAAACACCAAAACACCAATACAAAAGAACCTCTGCACCCCAATGTTCATAGCAGCGCAATTTACAATAGCCAAGTGTTGGAAGCAACCTAAATTCCCATCAGTAGATGATTGGATCAAAAAGTTATGGTACATATACACAATGGAATACTATGCAGCAGAAAGGAAAAAAGAACTACTACACTTTGCGACAGCATGGATGGAACTGGAGAGCATTATGCTAAGCGAAATAAGCCAGGGGGTGAAAGACAAATACCATATGATCTCACCTATAAGCGGAACCTAACCAACAATACAAAGATGCAAGGAAAATAAGACCAGCAACACTGAAAGGAAAAGAAATCAACAGAGACAAGAGGGAAGGAGGGAGGGGGGGGCAGGGAAAAGGAAGGAAGGGGAAAGTCAAGGAACATATAGCATGGACTCATGGACAAAACCAAAGGGGAAGAGCCGAGGGAGGGAAGGAGAGAGTGGGCAAGGGAAAGTGATGGGGGGTAGGCAGAGACAAATGTATTTGAAAATATAAATTAAAATAAAATAAAAAAAGAATTAGAAAACAGAAAAATAGTAGAAATATAAATAAAATAAAAAGCAGTTTATTAAATAAACTAATGAAATAAATTTAAAAAAGAAAAGAACAGTGATTTCTATTTATATCCAATATAGTACTTGATGGCAATTTATATAGAGAGTTAGGTAAGATATAGATGAATGATAGATATATAGATGATAGATAGATGACAGAGGATAGATAGATATAAATAGATCAATATAGACCTAGCCTCTTGAGGCAGAATTATTTTCTTTTGCAGTGATGACTGCATTTCTTTATCTTTTACAAGGACAGATATACTTGTATGTTCTAGATCCTTTCTTGTGATTTGCCTATTGATTCATACACAGATGTTTTTGTCAAAACCAAAATAACCTGTGATGCAATTGCATGAAATGTTGCTGGAAAACACCTGCTTTCTAGTTGTAGAAAGATTTTGAATCATCTGCTGTTAGATTATGCTTCTGTTTGAGATTTCCTGGTTTCTCTTTCCACATTGCTTTGAGGATGCAACTTGCTTTCTATTTCCTTACCTAAACCACTGGCCTAATGGCTCAAGTTGACCACTATATTTGGTTTGACAAAGTGCCTATATAATTTATTATCTAAAATGGGGTCATTTTAAAAAGTGAAATTGGATGCAAGTATTAAATATACTGGAAAATAGAAGCATTAATCAGAACTATCATGGGAAAATTTGGATGACTTGGTTGAATGCTCAATTGAAGTTATGATCACATTAGGCCAGGATTTCTGGTACCTGTCCTTCACCTCTGTACAGTGGTGCCACCTGAACCCAGTACTTCTCATTTGACCCAGGTTGAACTAATGCACCTTTAATTTTGTATGTCCATCAGGAGAGATGATGTGGTTTCTCAAATTAACATTTATCTACACTTTTCTGCTTTGCCTTATGAGATCTTCAGGTCAATTTCCCCTCAAAATAGGCCATGACGTCTGCTCTGATTTAGACTGTTCAACAAGAAGTCGGCTCACTTTAACAGTTTAGAACTTATCTCTTCACCTCTGGAAGTTTGAGAAAACAGTAGATAAATTTTAATACATGCTGCACTTTGATAAAGAGATTCTCAACGTGTAGTGAAAAAAAGAAAAGGTTTGTTTCCAAACATTTTCTGTAATTTTATAATAAAGAAAAAATACAAGTCGAAGTGAATGTCATTAATGAAAAACCCTTATCTATTTTATATGAGTATTATGGAATTTAGGATTTTAAAGTTTTTAAGTAAAACATAATCAAGTTATAAACCAACCAAGATGGAATCAATTATATGCCTGAATGAGCAATCTCTTTCAGTACAATTCTTGGCAAGAGTAGATAAGCACTTAGAAAGGATTTCCTACTGTTGTGGGAACAGTACCAATATTTCAAGGCAATGAATTTTGAAATTAAAGCCATAAAAGTAAATAATTTTGAGTCTAATGTTTTATGAACAGATTACAAATAGTTAAAGCTTTATAAGCAAAAAAGAGGGGGATTTAGACAAATATTTCTGACTGGCTGTATATATTATTACATAATCATAGCACTCAGGAAAACATAGTCAAATTAACAATAATACATTAGTTAAATAATGTAAAGACTTTTTGGAAATAGGACTAATAGAGAAAATGTGAGGGTGAGTAAAAGAACAGATTATTTTTAAAGGACTATAACATAATACAAGTTAACATTTGATGCACTTTTTTTTTTTGGTTAAGTGCAAAGCACAGGACATAAACTATTTTCATGAAAATATATATTGCATATTCACTTTGAGGTAAATATTGCACATTTATAGCTAGTGTATAAAACTCTTAAACATAAGGAACTTTTATTTTTCACTCCTATGTTGCCCTTGATATATCTAGACACATATCAGAGCCATGCTGGGTACTTAACAAGTGGTGAAAATGACAGGCCGAATGTCAATGTCAATGCCCGTGCCATCTTGTCATAATAAATATCAAAGTAAGAGGGTTAAATAACCTGTATTTTGTTTTATATTTACTAAAAATGCAGAAGCTCTTTTTTCAAAAGTAAAAGAATGTCAATAGAATATGACCCAGGTTTCTTGAAATGCTGTTATTTGATGGGATTCCACCTCCTTATCAATATTTTATTGGACTCAGCCATTCTTCCTTTTTACTGGGCATGTCTTATTTCCTTTAATAAGTCTATATCTGCTTTCAAATTTCTATACCTAATTTTCTTCAACCTATTGTCTACTCTGCAGCACAATCCAGCCAATGCAATATAATTTTTAAAATGTTACCTTGTATCATTTTCTTCTTTTATTGTTTTGACAAGAACAGTTAGAATTGGGAACCAGATGACTCTGCTAAAGACTTGTTTAAGAGAACTTTATCTTTACATAACTTTTATTGTATAGAAAATAATTTTTTTAAATAATCACATATCATTTAGGGCATTTCAATCAGCACTATGGGTAAATTGTGTTTTTGAAGACAACTCATTAGCTAAATAAGATCTAACAGTAAAAACTGAATGGTCCATTTACTACATAGGTATTATTTTTTATTAAATAATTTACTTAAAAGGAAAAGCTTTCGGTGAAAAAGAAGTCTGTGTGTGTGTGTGTGTGTGTGTGTGTGTCTATGTGTGTGTGTGTATATGAACGAATGAAAGAAATCCCTGCTGTATACAGACACAATTTAATTAACAAACCAATACATGCATATATACATTCTCATTTCATCTAATTAAATAGAACTTCTCATATGCTATAAAGTTTTTATGTCTTTGTTTTCTTCTTCCCTGAAGCCCTGAATTACTGCTTCCCATCTTGATTAACATACTGGGTAGAAATAAAAATCAAAGTTAAATAATCTGTGCGTATTTTGCAGCTGGACAACATGTTTATTAATTGATGTTATGGCTTACTATCCAACATGAAGTAATAGATTACTAAAATAGAATTAAAATAATTCTGGATTTGAGTTCTAGCAAATAAATCTACTGGTATGTAAATCCAAGAAATGGATATTTTGTATGTTTTAATTTAAAGGGAAATAACCTTTTATACCATAAAGAATCAATCAACCTTTTAGTAAAACTTTGTTTTGATACATTGTTCAGCATATTTTTGCCATTGAATGGTATTACAGATTGTTGCATATTATCTTAAAAGTTCTGAATATTTAGTCCAAATATGTGTCTAAGTGTGTTACATATTGAATGTAACTATAGCCATATAAATACTCTTGGGCATATATACAACATGTGTTTTCATGTATGTAAATGGAGTGTGTGTGTGTGCGTGTATGGATGTGCTACAGTTGTATTTTATCACCCTGGTATAGGGCACACTATGAGATGGAAGAATCCACTTTTGAACCCGTTATTTATCTGTTTAATAATACTTTTTCTGTATTCATTTAATTAGCAGATCTAATCTTAGGATTGGGAAGCAGAGATCTGAACTTTTTATAGAGTTCTCAGAACTTACTAAATGACATTTGATGAGTCATTTAATTATTCTGTGCCTTACATTATGCATCATAAGTTTGTTTCTATAATAAATGTATAGAAAATTGATTTCTTCAATTTTGAATTTTTATGATTTTTCTATAGCAATAATAAATTTTTTCCAACTTCTCCATTGCAATGAATTTTTTCCAGAGTTAGATTAGAAAACATTCCTTTGTGATAATCAGCATAGAAACTAAATTTAGAAATTTTCATGATGGAAAATAAAAAAGGATTCTGCCACTTCCCCCAAAAAGAGTTAGCTACCAGCTTTATTATCTACTTCTTTGCTTGATCAAAAATTTTGCTGAACATTCCTAATTTTACAGTACTGCAATATATCAGCAGAAGGAAAAGCATTATAAAAAAATTTTAGTGCCTGTCATTGCTTAAATAAAATTGAATTTGTGAGTTTTATGTGAGTACATTTTTTATTTTTATTTTTCTAAGTATATATATTTTTAAAAGCAGGGGTATATATTAAATTTACTAAGTATGTACTATGTAAAAGTTACTGTGCCAGACATGTTATGAGTCAATTTCACTTAATTCTCAGAAAAGCCCTATGAAATTAATTATATTATAGAACCTGGTAACAGACTTTAACTCTGAAAAAAATAGCATGTCTAGTATAAAAAAAACTTTTTTAATCTCATAAAATTATGGATCAAGAAAATTCTCATCCACTTCCCTACCGTTAGTCTTGACTCTACATAAAACATCCCAGAAAAATTAAAATGTGTCATTTTTTTGAAAACCTTCAGGGAAAGTAATTAACTTTCCTCCCTTAAAACTTAAGGAAGTTTTACTGTTAGTGAATTTTTTTCCTATCTAACCTTGATTTTTTTTTATCCTATTCTAAAACTATAATTCTTCCTACTTTCATAGAAATTATGTACCGTTAACATATTTCACATGATAAATTGCTATAGATGATAACTTTTAAATACTGATGCAGAGTGTTAATTGTGAAATTGGCAACACTGTCTTGATTTAAGCTAGTGGCAAAGATAGCCTACTCATGAGAGTGAGGTTAGTGAATTTAAAATCCTGGTAAAGGGTTATAGATATGTTAACATGTTATAGCAATGCAATCAGAAAAGGTTATAATGATGATATTTGGTTTTGCAAATAAATTACCAGAATAGAAGAGAAGAGAAGGAGAGAACAATAAGGCTAACAGAGAGGCCCAAGTGCACAGGACAACCTTCGGAGCTAGGGTATGGAATCCATTGTGATGGATCTCCTACAGGAAAGCATGCCAATCTTCTTTCTTGTCTCCCTCTTATCATTGTCTATCATATGTTGTTTTGTTGGATTTGTATTTCTTTGTTCTTTCTATTTGTATGTTTTTTAGGAACAATTACCACCCAAGTCTCTATTATTCCATTCTGTCCCCTTCCTCCCTTGTTTAGCCATTTCTGGAAAGGAACAACTTTCTATAAGTTTTGTATAAGCAGTAGGCAGCGAATATTGTGGTTACAAAAATAAAAAATAAAAGGTGGGTTATTTTTGTTTGTTTTACTGCATGAGTTTATGTGCAAACCACCTGTTCCCTTTAATATTCTTAATCAAAATGTATTTTAGTTCAGCTATGGGAAAGTGTTACATTCCTTTATTTTTAATGAAAACATAGTATCTTTAAAAATATCCCATATAAGTTTTACCTAAAATGAAGATTAAGTGATTATCGGTAATATGTATATTTAAACCATTCTTTTCCACTAAAACTAAAACTAAGCCAGAATAAAATAATAAATAATAAATAAAACCAGAAATTGAAGAGAAAATTTAAAGATTATCTCTCTGTTAAAGTGGGAAAGAAGGCTAAAATTTTAAAACATAAAGGAGTTAACACAAAGAATGTCAAAACCTAAGTGCTATAACAATAAAATTGTACCTGGGTAACACGTTACCGATTTTCTTTGAGTATCTACAACAAAAAGAATGAAAATAATTGACCTAAGTGTTAAACTTAACTTGGAATAGGAGCAATAAAATAAATCAAATTGGGAGAATGAAATTATTAAAATTAAAATTAATAAAATATAAGAAAAACAGTCAAAGGAGAACAAAGTTTGCCACAGCAACGTACGTCTTTTGGGATATTGATTATTTTAAGGTATTTATTTTTAAGAAACCAAAGACTAAGGAAGGGCCTTTGACTTTTCCACCTATCCCCCAGCTGCCTAAAAAGAATTAGATAGAGGACCTGCTCCAGGAAGGGAGCTATCGGCAGGGACCACTATGGTTTAGTATGAATTAGTGTGTGGTAGGGAAGAGCCTAGCAAGTCCCATTTGATCACAAATCCTCCCTGTGTTCCACTGTTTCAGGATGGCCCAGCAAACAACTGCTTACTAAACATGAACTCTTTCCATCTTCCTGTGAAGCAATTGCCTTATTTTAAAGCCCCAGACCTCTTTCTCCCCATCATAGTCAAGAACGACATCCACACCTCATTCTGCCTCACTGCCTTCGAAACTTTCATGCTTATGTGAATTCCCCATGCTCACATATTAAAACTTGATTTTCTCCTTTAAATCTGTTGTATGTCATTTTATTTATTCAGCCAGCCAGAATAACTAAGAGAGGAAAGGAATAATTATCCCCTTGCTCACACAGTAGAAAAGTAAAAATGTAAACTTTGACCTCATAAAAAAATGAATAGTATGTAAATCCTTAACAATCCTAATTTAGATAGGAAAAAAATAAATCATAGAGAATAGGAAATCAAATATAACCACCGCCATGAAGAATATCAAAAGTAAGCCATTTATATTGTGGATGAAAAAAAGGGGTTCTATGGAAAGTAACCTCCCTGGGGGATCTGATCATAAATCTCTCACTGGGCAGGTCATGGGGGATTGTCACTCCAGGCTTACAGCTTCTTTAGTGAAAGGTTTTAAGCCAGTCCTGTTGCCGTTCATTGTTCTTGTACATCTAGGTTAACATACCTTTGAAATGCCAGAAGTAATACCCCTGTAGGGTGTAATAACTCTAAAGAGAGCACGTAATCTTGTTAACTATCCTGTAATCCAATTCCCACCTCAATTCACATTCCCTCCTTAATTTCAAATGCAAAAAAAGAAGCTAGAAAACTGTTACCTTCTGCAGCATTTCAGTCCTTGCTCCCAGCATATGTTGTCAGTTTGGCTCAGGTTCGAACATTTCTTACGTTAACAGACAGTACATTTTATAAAATCTAAAAGAAATATTTTCTAGAAAAATATAAATTGACAAGATAAGAGGTAAGTATTGAATTATAGAATTTAGTCAATACTCACTAGTGAACACCAGAAAACCATCAATGACTTTTAAAGGGAGAGGTGGTCTTAAATACCACTTCTCACCTTAGGGAACCGAGTTTCACAGGGATGGCTGTGTGGTGTTAGAAGGCCTGCCCTTCTTATTGTCACTGGCCTGCCATTGCCATTTCAAATAGTTCATTTCAGAAAGTGTGACTATTTCAAAGGTGTTTATCTTATTTCACACAAAAACAAAATTAATTGAATAAAATTAACCAGATCCCATTTTTCTACTAACATGTGAACTGGCTAAATCCAGTATCAGCAACCCCTACTATAAGATCAACACTTAGATTAAGAGTCTCTGAGGCATTTTTCAGGCCAATCAAGCAAGCAATGGGTTTTAATGAGCACCCACAGGGCAGGCAGTCTCTACCCTGCCTTTTCCTTGGCTGTAAATCTCTCCCTTCTGCAAATGTCTTTTCATCACCTGCTACAGAGGGCCATGCTATCCAATTCCTCCCTAACAGAACTCAAATTTCTTCTGCAGAAGTAAACACTTGAATACCAATGAAACTATTTTGTATGCTCTCACTTTTCCTGATGCCGTACTTGATGGTGTAGGCAAGGAGTGGCTTATGCATTGAGTGTGGTTGTAATCACATCACCAAATTACCTTCCAAACAGGCACTGCTGACCTTTGTAACTCTGTGCAATATGCATTTATTGAATGTGTAGTCAGTGCACGGAGACTAGACTTGAATAAGGAAATAGGATTCCTTTGAAGGTATTTATACTCCAAATGTAAATCATAATAATAATAATAGTTATTACAATAAATTCTGATAAGTGGAATATGGACATTTGACTCCTAGTTCTGCCATGACTCACTTTGTGAACTTTGGTAAGTTGCTGTTACTCAGTTTTGGAGGCATAGGAATTAAACACATAAACTCTTGAAAACAAAATAAAGATATAATTTACATGTTCAATTTTGCCCATTATAATTATCCTGTACATGGTTATATATAACAAATTAAAACAAAACAAGTATATATAATCAATTTAAGATTACTTGTTTCTAAGAGGAAATAAACCTACTTCTTATATTTTCTTCTAATTTGGGAGATAGGAAAAAGGTGTGGGGAGGCAATGCCCTCCAATGTAAAGAATAACAAGGATAGCTTTTTTTTTAAATTGAATTTATTGGAGTAACTTTGGTTAATAAAATTATATAAGTTTCAGCTGTATAATTCTATAATACTTCATCTGTATATTGTATTGTGTGCTTACCATCCCAAATCAAGACTTCTTTCATCACCGTTTATCCCCTTTTTACCATCTTCTACCTCCCTCACTGTTTTTTAAAGAACGACAAAGGCATATTAGTGGAGGTTGAATGATCTCTTCAATGATACTTCTCATTACTGCAAAAACTATAAAGTTCATAACACAATATTTAATGTCAAACTTGACCCTTGCAATGATTTTCAAAGCAAGTGTTTCATGTCATGGCAGAGAACTTTTGTTTAATCTGTAAAGAGTATATAAGATTTGGTTATTTACATTGCATTGTGCATATCTCACAAAATACAAGGCTTACCTAATCAAGTTCCACACTTTCAAGAAAGAAAAGTATATAGTACCTCTTTCTTTGTGACTTTGTAAAGAACATGTAAAAGCCATAAATTTAAACCCTAATTAACTTTTAAATCAATAAAACAATGGAGATTAGAGAATAAGTAAGCCATTATACACGTAAGAAAAAATTAGAGAGTTTTGCATCAGGACTTTCTCAAAAGAAAACTTTCATGTCTATCTGAAACCAAAAGGATGAGATATATTCTATTTTGATTATAAAATAGATTGTTTTCATTTTCATTTTAGTTGATAAACGTGTAGATGCCTTCTAAAGAATGCCACAGTTACATTTTACACAGAATAATAAATGGATATCACGTAGTCACATACACCACCCATCCAGGCAATTTGACTATTTTAACCAGTTTAACTTAAAAAAAATGCATCTTATATTTCCATTTTAAAGTAGAAGTATAGAAGCTTTTTTACTTTTATCAATTTTCATTGCCTTAGCTTGGGATTTAAAAAAAAAAAAGAGTCTTTAACATACAGACCAGTCACAGAGCAATATACCATGGCCTACTGGATTTATTGAGGATTTTGTGCCCCAGTATTGGAACCATGGAAGTAGAGTCAAGAACATTAGCAAAGTCAATCAAGTAAGCCTTGTAGAGGATACTACTGGTGTCCTACCCAGATCCTCTTTACCAGCTGAGATACTCATTCCTCAATTGCTTCCTGCCAAATAGAAGGAGCATCATGCTCTCTCCCTGAGACCTCAACGAATGATGGTGCAAAATGCTGGCTAGTTGGCCTCAAGGTGAACTAACATCCTCTAATTACTTGGCCGTCAATAGTTTTTCCATCTGATCATACTGAAGATTGTCTCCAGCTGAGATTAGGTTCTTACTGTGCTTTTGTCTCTTGTCCTACTTGCTTCCTTCATTTTCCTTCTCCTCAGGGCTCACTGAACTCTAGTTTATGACATTTCCCATGGTGGTATGAGTTAACAGTTATGTATACAAATTAATAGCAGAATAAGGGAACCAAGTTCTCACTGTTCAAGTGGGAGGTTACATATAAGCAAGGGAGAGGTCTAGAATGACCATGTGATTATAGATTACACTCGGAGATGTCAGCCTAAACTCATGTTTAAGATCATACAGATACAGTAACTGCATTTATAAATATTGAGTGATATTTGTATACACTCAAGCTAGTATGCACACATATATTTCATTGCTGTGTCACTTGAGGAGACCATGAAGCAGCAATGCCGAGTAGCAACAGACACACCTAAGAATCAAATTTTAGTATTTAATAGTATTTTCCAGTGGGAGAAACTAGGACTACTTGGAGAGATGGCTATTTCTACAGCTGTGACAGGAAATTACAAATGAGCCTGGAGAACCTATTAGTATTATAATGTAAGGAATTATTCAAACATATACATATATGTGTGTACATATGTGTGTGCATACATGTGCATACATAGGCACATGCTTCTGTACACACAAAGACAATAATCTGAGTATGTCAATGGAGCACAGATGTCAACTGAAAGCAGGAAAAATTTGAGTGAAAAAATAAAGAAGTGTTGTATTAAACTCAGCTTATAGGTATATATTCATGAGCCAATACAGATAGAAATAAATGATTGAATAAATTAATAAATGGGGGAGAAGAAACAAAGCTCCCATGTAAATTTTTAAATAATTTTACAGATACTCCACTCTCATAAAGGTGGACTATAACTCTACTCTTTAAATGACTTCCTTCCAAAGAGTACATTATGGAAAAAAGGAAAAGGAGTAAACTTACATTAGAGAATCCTGACAAATACTACCTCAGCCAGGTGATCAAGATCAACACAAAGAGCGATGTCATGTCCATAGTATGTATCCTTAATAAGATGTGACAGGCACTTTACCTCTGTGATATATTTTTCCCAAAATACATATTATCAGCCTAATCACAAGAAAAACATTAGCAACCCCAGTAGAGGGACATTCTGCAAAATACCTGTCAATGTCATCAAAAAGAAAGTCTAAGAAAGTGCCACAACCAAGAGGAGCATAGACACAGCAATTAAATACAATAAGTTATCTTAAATAAGACCTTACAAGAGAAAAGAGAGATTGGGCAAAATCTAAGGAAATCTGAAAAAAAAAATAGACTTCAGTTATTAATATGCATCAGCATTGACTCCATACCTGAAAAATGGACCATCTTTGAAATTTTCCTGTACATCTAAAACTATACTAAAATATAAAGTTAATTTTATAAAACATACTATTTTGTCTTGGCGGGGTGTTGAGCTAGTTGGAGCATCATCCCTAGCACCAGAAGGCTGTGGGTTTGATACCCAGTCAGGGCACATACCGGGGTTGCAAGTTCCATCTCCAGTCGAGGCACATATGGAAAGCAACTGACCATTATTGCTCTCTCACATTGATGTTTCTCTCTCTCTCTCTCTCTCTCCCCGACTTCTTATCTCTCTAAAGAGTCAATAAACATATCCTCGGATGAGGGTTAAAATAATAATAAAAATAAAAAATACTACTTTAAAAGGAACCATTATTGCCAGATAGATGATATAGATATAGATATAGATATAGATATAGATATAGATATAGATATAGATATCCCCTTTTTGTGAATGGTGCCTTTAAGTACTAAAGATAAATTAAGACCACAAAACAGGGAACATCAAAATATAAGACTGTATTTGAACAGAAAGTAGTTTTTTGTTACTGCTGTTTTACTTTGGTAATTAGTTTGCTTCACTATATCTTTGTCTCAAAAATGCTCTGCATTGTTTGGTATTTTATAATATCAGATACTTAAAAAAATTTTACCAAATGTTTTGTAATGCAAAATTTTTTCTGTTTTCAACAACCTGATTTTTTTTATTTGTGAATACACAAATGAACAAAATTATTATAGATGAGAAGTATAATTACACAGAAGAATTTCCTTTCAAAACAAAACCAGAACATTTTTAACTCTCTTCAGTTTTAAGCTGCTACTTCAACAACTCACAGATCCCCTTTTTCTTACCATGTACAATTTCTTCTTTGGTCAGGAATTTCTGTCACAGCCTTAACTATCTGTATCCAAACATCTTGTCTATTTACAGCACAAACCAATGTACAGACCCAGCATGGACAATTTCTATTCTAACGTGCTTCTGATGCTCAGAAAGAGAAATATTTTAATCTCAAAAAGAAGCAAATAGAAACATCTGAATATGTTTGTTAAATTCATGTGACACTTAACAACAACCTTAAGACTAGTATTAAGGCCAAACTCTGTGTATGATAAATCTAGATAGATGGGCTTGAAATCAATTTTAGTTATTAATGCATAATAGATTATCATGTATGCTTGTATCTGTGTGCTCTATAGTGTTACATAATTTTATGTTGTTTAAATAGCATATATCCATATCTATATATAACCTATATACATAAATACCATGTCTAACAAAAAAAATATGTTAAAAGAAAAAACACTTTTTCTACTAGCAGCTATGATTTAACTGGATTCTACTTACTATTGCCTACTTAAAAGATGCTTACATTTCACTAATTCTACATATAACACCAGGGTACCAATATAAACAATATGTACATATGTTTAGGTCCTTCCTAGAGAAATAACTTGTCGGGAAAAAAAGCATCAGTGTTTTTGAACCAGACTCTGCGATTTGTCTAAATATTTATAGCAATGGACAATAAAAATAATTTGATATTGATTTTTAAGAATATACTCATTTCCAAATAGTGCTAGTGGTACAAATTTTAATTTCTTTTTTAATTTTTAAAATTTGCTTTTTTATCATTTTTGTTGTTATTCTGTTACAGTTGTCTCAACTTTCTCCCCTTCTCCTCCTCCGCTAATCTCACTCCCCCTACAGTGAATTCCCACACTGTTGTCCAGGTCTTAGGGCCATTCGTACGTGTTCTTTGTATAGTCCCTTCCCCTTCTTTCCACAATTGTCCCCCGCGCGCCCCCCCCCGCCCCCGCCACCCGGTTATTGTCAGTCTGCTCTGTGTTTCCATGCCTGTGGTTCTATTTTTTTCTTTTTTTTTTAAAGATTTTATTTATTTATTTTTTATAGAGGGTAAGGGAGGGAGAAAGTGAGGGAGAGAAACATCAATCTGTGATTGTCTCTAGAACACCCCCTACTGGGGACCTGGCCTGCTACCCACACAGGTGCTCTGACTGGGAATTGAACTGGCGACACTTTGATTTGATTAGCAGGCCGGCACTCAATCCACTGAGCCACACCAGTCAAGGCTATGGTTCTATTTTGTTCGTTAGTTTATTTTGTTCATTAGATTCCTATTTTAGGTGAGGGCATATGATTTTTGTCTTTCACCAACTGGCTTATTTCACTTAGCACAATACTCTCCAGCTTCATCCTTGCTGTTGCAAAAGGTAGGAGTTCCTTCTTCCTTTCTGCTGCTTAGTATTCCATTATGTAAATATACCACTGTTTTTTGATCCACTTATTTACTGATGGGCACTTATGCCATTTCCAGCTTTTTTTTGGCTATTTTAAAATGTTTCAATATCTTATTCATATTACCCTCCATTAAATAACAATATAATGTATGTGCCTTCCATTAGTTAATGTATAAACAAGACCCTGTATTATTATATAAATGTTTCTATAAATGTGAACATCTATATACTGTTTGTACTGATATGAAAGATTATGAAATACACATGTACAAATTTCACGTGATAATTTTGTTTTCATTAAATTATGCATAAATTCTCCTAGTTTTATTCATCAAAACTGTTCCAACATATGAAGGAACAGTAACCGACATGTTTCCCAAATTCATTCTATGTATGGTTTTATTTTTATTTGAAAATGTTATTCATTGAAAATTTTGAAACTTTTAAGGGAGTTGCTATAGAAACAAAAAGGGTATTAATGTTATGTCCACATAATATATAAATTTTATTTAGAAACTGAGGACAAGAAAAGACGTAAGGATAAAGTATCATGAAAAACTTAGCATAATAAAAATATCTAATATTTTAATTTAACTATTGAATTACCAAAAGTAGTACTCATATTCTGTACTAATTCAAGCATTTAGCCCTAATTCCTTACTTAAAAAATACATGAAGTAACAATGTAAAGAACAGAAGTTTCTCTGGAACTTTCTTCCAAAATGTTGATATGAACTCTCATATTTGTGTAGAAGATGTGGGTTGTAGATTTTTACTTTGAATTGAATAATTTATTATGTATTCATGTGATGTCATTCCATTTGGCCATTGTATCAAAAAAAAAAAAAAAGAATGGGAGTCAAATGACAAAATACATGTAAATATTATATACATACATCTGTATTCTTTTAATCTTCTAAAATAATATAGAAAATGTGTTTAATTCTCAAGTCATAGGAAAATTATAAGAGCTATGTGGGACGTATTATATATATTTTTATTTGTATTTTATGGATTAAATATTTATGTCTTGTTCGCTACAGTTAGTAAAATTTTATGATGGAGAATATTGCACACTCAAAAAGTGTATTTAATAATTTCTAAAGCATAAAGCAAAATATATAAACCTGTACTAATGAAAAACATGAGAGTGACCCCAATAGAAAGAAGAGTCAAATAAAGAAAAACACTTGAATGACTGAATATTTTCTTGCTTTCAAAATAGTTTTATAAGCATAAAAAATAAAATATGAAAACACATTAGTGTAACTATAAAATTATATTTAATATTCCTAAATTTTATTTAAAACCATATGCTTATATTAGCACTGAAGAGAGGATATTTTTACCAATATTGTTCTCATTTTTTTTAACACTTTCTTTTACCTTGCTAGTCTGGCTGCTAATACAGATCACAAACACATAAAGGTTTTTAGAATATTTAAAAACATATAATTATTTTTGTCTTTATTTTCATTATTGAAACTATTACAGATGTCCCCGTCTTCCCCCGCTGTGACCACTTCCATCGAGCCCCCATCTCCCTTCGCTCCGGCCATCACCACACTGTTACATCCTCTACATGCATAACACAGAAGAGTAGTTACTACCATACAGCAGTATTTACAGAATTCTCAGATAAAACAGATTGTGATTATAGCACATTTTTATAAAAACTAAAACAGTAAACAAATTGTTTGGTTTATAAAATATCCACAAATGTTACCAAGACACTTGAGAGTTTCAATATATTTTATTTTATATGAAAACATTTAATGAAAGAGAAGGCTACAACTAAACTGCTCTTAAATATTTAAAACTAATGAGTTCACGTGTCAACATTTTAACATTTGGAAGGAATCATTTGTTGTATTTGAGGTTCTTTGGATTAACTACTTATTTTAGAAAAGATGTTATTTTATAGACATCAAGATCCCTAAAAAATCTTCAGTGAAACCCTCTCAAAGGAAAGAGAGGTGTGAATTATTCAAAGAGGGAGAGTGTGATGCCTCCATAGATCAGCCTTCCGAACCCTTGTAAACGATGGCCACTGCTGGAGAAACGTCAGCAAGCTCTTCAGGGATCACAAATTATTACAGAAAACAAAAATAATTATTCAAGACCACAGGGCCACATTGACTAACAATAATGTGAGCCACATATATAATTTTCAATTTTCTGATGGCATAATTAAAAGGCAAAAATAAATAGGTGAAATTAATATTCACATGTTAATATATAATGAACTGAAAAATTATTACTGAGATAGCTCACATTTTTTTTTATTTGTACTAAATTTTGAAATCTAGCATGTGTTTTACGTGAGTATGTATCTAAATTTGTTTTGAATAGTGTAGCACCATGATGTCTGAGAGCAACGTAAGTACCAGGAATTTTAATAACACATGCATATGAAATTCTCTGATCTGGGAAAGTGGAGGCTTCTGTCCCTTTGACTGACCTGTTGTTTTTCTGCTTATTTTAACATTTTTTAATCATTCTCATTGTTTAGACATCCCTATTTTTAACAAACTAGCCAATTTTTGTCCTTCATAGCCTCAGATACCCCAGATACACCAATAACTCAGATCTAGTTTAATATCCTCAGTGATCCACATTTGATTCTGCATACTCTTTACAGACACTCTAGAAACTTATTTTCCAAATTGGTATGCCAAAGCTGAGAGCCATTGCTAAAGTCTCCAACCACCAGTAATATTGAGTCTTAGTCAATACTTTTCTGTCTTTAGAAAATGCTACTTCCAAAAGGAGTTTTTCCTCAGAGACAAAAGAGAAAAAAGAAAAAAAAGGCTGCTACAAAATTGGAGTAGAAAATTTCTGAGTATCTTAATCTGAAAGTAATTAGGTAGAATTGAAAAAGTTCGGTGTTGGAAGAAAGAATTCATCTACCACGGGTTACAAATGGATGACAGAATCCAAATATTGAAATGCATTTAATATATTCAATTGTTATACATTTTATATGCCTAGCTGTAAGGATTCCATGTTAATTTTGAAATTGACTGATATTTTCCCATTTAGCCTATTGTCCTATAATTAAAATTCTGTTGTGCTGGTTTTAACTGTTAGAATGATTTCCAAGTTTGTTTCGGTGCCACTGAGAAGAAAGATGTCATGGCAGCCGGTCATAGTCTTTTGAATATAATTTTCTATTTAAAACATTTTATTCACTGCAGTATTTCTTAAACATTAAAGATGATAAAAAGAGGTTAAAACACATGCCCTTCCATTTGTCACTATTTTGCTTCTGCATTATGAAAAGCATGTTTAACCTTTTATTTCCTAGGACAGAAACTATATAAATGTATGAGAGTTGTGCAATAACCATATTATGAGTGCACTCTTTATGCCTCCAGGAAAGCACTCTGACATTCACTATTTAATACTTTAAATTTGTGCTCTTGTAAAGGTCAGAGAGAAAAGAAAATTTTCAAGGCACTAAATACAGTAAATGTGGGGGAATACTCTGTGGATTATTCTTCTTTTAAAAAAATCTATTTTCTAGAAGAGTTGACAATTAAGAATGTACATGATTTGTTAACATCATAATGAAAATGTCTTTCAAAAACAGTTGAGCCATAAGGAATCTATGTGTCATATAAATCTGCAATCATAATTTTAATTACATAGAAAACATTAGGCATCTTTTAAGTCTGTATCACCATTTCTATGATCATGATGTCAAGTCTCAAATACATCTGAAGGACTTATTGCAATTTCCACTATTAATTGGTGCTTGCTCACATTGTAAAAAAAAATAAAAACCAAATAACTTGTGTTAGTATATATTCCAAAACCATTTTCTCATAATAATTAGTCTATTTTAGACTTTAAAAACCCACAGAATAAAAATTTTTAAATATTTTCAAACTAATTATTTATGAATATATGGTGCTGGCCTTTCAGAAAAAGCATTATTAAGTAGTTGTGCTCTTTTTTCCAAAGTGGGCTGTATGAATTATATGATAAAATGTTCCTTATTCTTATGATAAGAGGAAGTATCATATTATACTTCTAATAAATAAAAACCACACAACATTTTTTTACTAGTAATATTTGTCTGGAGAATTCAAATTGGCACAAAAGAATTCTTCTGGAAAAAAATATACAGACTGGAAGCTTCCATATTTATCCATGTATCTCTTGTGTTTTAAGGTTAATTTCTTTTTTTAATCCACTGTTCTCCAAATGCATTCAGAAATATAATTTACAATAAATGTAATAAAAAATTCTTTTAAAACAATAGCAAAACTGAGTGTACTGTTACTCTCCCAATATAATTGACAACAAACCATGAGTGATTTTTAAGTGTATCCTCTAAATCTTACCACTTATCCAGATTTTCATACAGAGTAACTGATTTTTCCAACATAAAGTTTCTAACAACTGACTTTTCTCTTTTTCTATTGACAGATAATTAATAAACTTACCACACCATTTTACTTCCCTTCCCCTACCTATCTACTTCAGGCAGTTTCTCCAGCACAAAATTGCCAAATTAAACTTACTATAATGTCACTTCCTACCTTACCTCCACAATTGTAAAATTCTTTGGTGGTACCCCAGTGGCCAAAGAATGTAGTAAGAGCTCTTTACATGGTATTAAAGATGACACGCACACTGATTATCAACTCTTCCCTATATTTGGCTTGCTCTATGCCCCATTAACCTCATGTAGTCTATTTAGTCACTTTACTTTCCCAGAGACCACTTCTTCATTTCCACCTCCACAACTTTTCTCCTCTTACTCCTTCTGCTGCAAATTCTCATTTCAATTACCTACCTAGTTCCAGATTTCCCTTCCAGACACAGGCCTGCTCAAGTACTTACAAGTAATATGTGACACTATGCTCTTTTGAACAATTTATATGCTGCTCTTTTAAAAATGCATATCTTACATTCCTATATAAATTATAAGCTCCTTGAGTACAGGGAACACTTCTTATTCATCTCTTTAGCCCTAGGAGTCCAGTGTAAGGTCTGGCATATACTAGAAGTCAAGTAGTAGTTAATAATCAAATGTAATACTTGTCATCAATGACAATATGTCATTTTAAAGCTGTTTACCTTTCAGGTTGAAAATATTTCAGCATTCTGCATAGTAGGCAGTAATCTCCCCCATTTCCTCCTTGAGAGAATAATAGCCATATGTTAATAGATTTTATTCCTTCCCAAAACCAATGAAAATGGAGCAATTTGCCTGTGGATTTTCCTTCAACTTGCTATGATAATATCAGGACTTTTGGAAGTGAAGAAAATTCTAAGTCTAATACATACCTTTATACAGTGTTATACAAAACAATCCAATGACCACTAATTCTGCAGAATATACAACTATTCTATTACAAAATTATGCATTGTATCATAAAATGCTTTTTCAACACTAAGTATTAAATAGCGCTAGTATTATTAGTCATCTGGAAAATTGCAGTTAAATAATAATCAAATCTCTACACATGCTCACCATATTGTCTAAATTTTATTAGTCTGAAAGCAACAAACAGTGATGGAGATGCAGAGTAATAAAGAATCTCATGCCACACTAGTAAGGGTTTGAATTATTACATTTGACTAGTGATTTGTCCTTACCAGTAATGTTAGCTAAAAGCATACCTATAAGTAAGCAATTCCATTCAAAAGTATAAAACCAAAAAAAAGAAAAAAAGTGTGCATTTCTACATCAGAACACATGCATGGGAATGTTAATCACATTCTGATAGACAAGAGACTGAAATGAGCGACTGAAATACTTATCTGCAGTAAATTGCACAAATAGGGTATGTTATATCAATCCGATGAAATACTATAGGACAATGACAATGACTGAACTACAGCAATGAGAAACAAATGAGTGGAGCTCATAATGCAATGTTAGGCTCTGACCAGTGTGGCTCTTTTGGTTGGGTGTCATTCTTCAAAGTGAAAGGTTACTGGTTTGACTCCTGGTGAGGGCATATGCCTGGGTCGCCAGTTCCATCCCTGGTCAGAGTGTGCATATAAAACAACCAATCAATATTTCTCTCACACATAGATATTTCTCTCCCTCTCTTTCCCTCTCCCTTTGCCTCTCTCTAAAAATAAATAAATAAAATCTTTTTAAAAATGTAATGCTTAATGAAGGAAGAAAGAATGAAGTAATGAAAGAGAGGATGGAAGGAAGACAAGGAGGAAGGGAGGAAGAGTAAGAAGATAGTTTTTGAAAACACAGCATCAACTTCTCACTGTGTCTTCACATGGTCTTTCATCAACTTGTGTGCATGTGGAGAGAGAGAGAGAAAGAGAGATCTATAAGTTTCAGTTTCTTAAAATTAAAAAAAAAATTTATATTTTTATGTATACACAGACAGAAGGTAAAATATAAAGAAAAGCAAGAAAGTTATAATCATAAAAGTTAGGCCACTTGAAGGGCAGGCTATGATCCTGACAATGTTTTATTTTTTGACCTGGAAGTTTGATGCATAATTATTCATTATGCCATCATTTATTTGGGACACTTCTCTATAATGTATATTCTCTGTTAATAAAAAGTATTTAACCATTCTTATTTTTTCCAGCAGAAAAAAAGTCAAATATAAGAGACAAAGTATCAGACTGTTCTCATACTTCTTTAGAGCAGAACTCAACAGAAAACAGAGTGGAGAGGATTTCAGAGTTCATAAAAATAAAATGCACCTAATAATTATATTTCCTACATTTCTAAAGATAACAGATATGCCCAAGAAGGAGATAACACAATACTAAATATTAGATTTTTTAATAATATCATTTGGTCATGAATTAAATAACAATAGATTAAAGTGACTGAGAAATAGTGGTTATAAAAATTGAATAAATGCAATTTTAAAATACACGGAAGGGACCTATTGATATAGGTCAAATTGTGTGCTTCATTCCATGCATTCAGGTGAGCTAAGCAATTCTGTTTTAATCCATACCACAATGTCTCCATGGCTTAGCACAACAAATACTATTTAATTCTACCATGTACTACATAAAGATATAGGTCAGAAGTGGGATTCTGCTTATGTTAGTCCCTCAGAGACCCCATTGAGGAAAGACTTCATTCATCTCAATGGAAGTATCCATACTCACTGCAGCAGAGAATCATGCAGGGCTTTTCAAAATGTCCACTCACATGTTTTGTGCCAGAAGTCATAAAGTTACATTAAATTTCAGTGGGGATTTCTTTCTTTTTTAAAAGACTTTATTTATTTATTTTTAGAGAGAAGGAGAGAGAGAAAAAGGAGAGAAATATCAATTGGTTGCCTCATGTACACGCTTAGACTGAACCCACAATCCGTGTGTGGGCTCTAATGGGGAATCGGACCAGGAATCTTTTGCTTCACACCACAATGTCCCAAAACTGAGCCACACAGGTCAGGGATCAATAAGGATGTCTATGAACTGAATTGTGTCCACCCTACCCCTCCCACTTTATATGCTGAGGCCCTAAACTTCAAGGTGATGTATTTGGAACTAAGGCTTTTAGGAGTTAATGGAGGCAAAATGAGGTCATAAGTACTGGTGGCCTTATCAGAAGACAATAAGGTGGAGGGAGGGGAGAGAGAAAAAAGAGAGAGAGTGATTTTATGTCTCTTTCCAGGTACACACACTAAGGAAACCACGTGTAAGGACATAGTGAGAAGGCAGCTGGGTTAAAGCCAGGAACAGAGACCTCACCAGAACAGGACCATGTTGACTCCTTGATCTCAGACTTCCATTCCCAGAACTGTGAGAAAATAAATTTTTGTTTAAGCCAATAGTTATTTGTTATTTTGCTATGGCAGCCTGAGACTAAGACAAAGATAGAAAGTATAATTCTACCATATGCCTGGAAAGCACAGAGCCAGAAATATTTATGAACAGCACCTAACGTATACCATAATTATAAATATTTAAAATGTAAAATTAAAGATATGAATAACAAAATTTGGCAGAACAACTGAGAGATGAAAGTAAAACAAAACTGTGTTGTTAATTTGCTCATTTTTTCATACCAGAAAACAGTAGATATTATAAAATTGGAAAAAATATTAGTTAAAAACACGACTCTGAAACTTATAATTTTTATAATGTTTTTTAAGTTCAGAAGAAATCTGTCTGAATATGATATCCCCCATTGTGAAGGAATATAGTTTTAACTTTAACAATTTCTTCAGTTTCATTTCAGTATTTTTCTAATGAAAGTATATAATTTAACATTTATTTTTAGAAGTAACATATTCTGTGTAATTTTATTCTGTGTATTATTTGTATCTATTGTTCTCAATCTTTCATTTATTCTCTCTAATTATACATCACATTGAATACCTAAAGCATTTTCTTAACGTTGCTACAAAAAAAGAGATTGTAAGGCATTAAATATGTTAAAACTATATCACCGATGCAACCAGAGTTATCATATAATATGTAATTTTTAATTTCTAAAAAATGTTCTTTTAATTTTTTAAGGAAGTTCATCTATGCTGTGCCTTGTACATAGATGGCTATTTGAAGGCTAGAAATATAAAAATGAAATATAAAAATGGTTTTTGAAGGACAAAAAGATCTTAACAGGGTAGAAAATAACAATACAATTTAATCTTTAATATCATTGAAAAGTAATACCGGGTGGGGGATCGGACTCTGAAATGTCCTTAGCAGCAAGATTGCCTTTTAGCGCAAGAGCCCTGCTAAATCTGTTCACAGCTGTTCCCGTCAAGTGAGTGAATGCTCCAGCTTTGCTAAATGCTACAGAGTCACCCCACTTTAGAGCCTGCACTGAGACTCTTCACAGTTTCCCCAACTTCTAAAAATAAGGTCTCGGTCTATTCTTTAGTGTTGACGGACCCTTGGTGGTCGGTCTATCCAACCTTGACCCCTGAATGTGACCAGCTCTCACAAGGTGCTGCTGTGCATTTGTGATTTGAATAGTGCTAAAAGTTAAACCTTATTTTAAAGGAGTTGTGGATAACCATAGACCATAGGAGCAAAGAAAATAGATTTTTATTAAATTAAGGTCAGTGAAATTTAAGAAACTTCTTTATGTTACAAGAAATAATTTAGCGATCAGAATTAACTTCTGACAATAATAAATTGGTAATAAATTATAAAACAAATTATAAGATGTGTAATAAATTATTTTAGCCTATGGTATGGCTAAAATTTTAAGAGAATAATTCTTTATTACTATCTTTTACATACTCACAAGGTCTTTTTAACACACTTTTACAGACTTATTAAAAATAAAGGAGGATGCTCCATGAGGTCAGTGAATTTATTCTGTCTGCATTTTGCTGTCATTTTCAACAAATAGTTGTTTGAGACTATATGACCTCAATTTTCATTATCCACTTAGACATCTGTTTTTTGAAGCCCTTGTTTTAGAAAGTTATTCTAAGTGATGGTATAAAGAGAACAATGTTAAATACTAATATACAAAGAAAAGTAAAAGAAAACAAAATAAGAAGCCCACATTTTCTCATTAAAATTGCTTAAAAGATTAACAAATTATATTCTATATTAATCATTTATACTACTCCGCTCTCACTGCACTGTTCACCGTCATGGCACTGAGCTCCTACCACTGCACTGCTCTCCTGCACTCCACTGTTCCCTTATATTGCACTCTTCTCTTGCCATTGCATTGCTCCCCTACACTCCAGTGCTTCCCAGTACTACACTGCTCCCCTACACAGCATTGCTCTCCTGTAACTGCTCTGCTCTTCCATCGCTGAGCACTGCTTCCATATCCCTGCACTGTTTCCCTATCATTGCACTGCTCCCCTATACTGCGCTGTGCACCTTCACAGCACGGTGCTCCTATCACTTCACTACTCCTCTAAACTGCACTGCTCCCTTCCACTGCACTACTCTCCTATCGTGTCACTACTCGCCTATCACTACACTGTTTCCCTGCACTATACTACTCCCTTTCACTGCACTGCTCTCCGAATACTGAGCACTGCTTCCACATCATTGCCCTTCTTCTCTATCACTGCACTGTTTGCCTACACTGCACTGCTCCCCTGTAAGTCACTGTGTTGCTCCAAACGTTTAAATGAATGCACTTATCATAAATAAATGTTGATTATTTATTCTAACTTACCCTATCGATAGAAGACAAGCCCCCTTTAAATTGTTTAAGAAGCATTAATGACATTTACCATGAATGTTCAGTTGCTGAATCAACCTTATTGTATAAGTAAAAATTGCCAGCCTCTTCTATGTTTTGCACATCCACTAATTTAATCTAAAGTTTCATCATTTCTTCCCTGGACCACCATAATTTTCTCCTAATTACCTTCCCTATAGCCAGCCCCCCTCGCCTACAGACCATATCCCCAGTAGCTAATAGAATGGTGTTGCTAAAACAATTTTCATCCTCTATCCTCTATCTCAGTCCCTTATTTTGTAACATCCTTATACCTTTTTTTCTTGTAATTCTAGTTATCGACTGAACTGTGAATTTTTCTAATACTAGTCCCAATATGCATTTCCAACCAGAAACTCAGCACTCCTTCCCAGAATCCCTCATACCAACCACCAATAAATACACACCATTACCTCATTGGCCACAACCTTTAAGGTGCCTTGAATGTCGTTTTCCTCTGCTTTGAAAACATTCTTCCACCTGCCTGCTTTAGTTCCTTTTAAAGACTCAGTTCATAATTTACCTTTTCTCAAGAGTTCTCCAATTTCTCCACAGGAAATCATGTAACCTTGTTTTGGACTACTACAAAATTGTGTTCAAAATACCACTATATTTATTAATGCACAAAACAGACTTACTTGTCCATGATTCCCTTCCTTACAAATCTTCCTTTATTGACCTTTTCTAATTTTTTTATTTTTCTTTATTATTTTTTAGAGAGAGGAAAGGAAAGAAAGTAGGGGAGAGAACCATCAATGCGAGAGAGAAAGAGTGGTTGGCTGCCTTCCACGTGTACCTTAACCAGGATGGAACTGGGAGCCTAGGCATGTGCTCTGACCAGGAATCGAACCTACCACTCTTCGGTTTATGGGGCAATACTCCCACCAACTGAACCACATGGGCCAAGGCTTTCCTAATTTTTACAAAATTCCCAAATTTCCCCTGAATTCTATGACAACCAAAAAGATATAGCATTGTAACTTTTGCTGCAGTTCAGTGCAATACATTTTTCTAATTTTTAACAACATTATGTAACATCATAAATATGAGTTACTCCCAGCTCTATTGTGTGCTGTCTGGTAATGGCTTTCCTTAACAGTAAGTCCTGTGTACACAATAGATAAAGACAAAGGCCTGAAATCATAAATAAATGTCTTTGTTTTAACCTCCCTGTTGTTTTCTTATCATAATTAATTTTAATTTAAAAATGCTTTGAGAAATTTTAAATTTACAAAAATTTAAAATTTTTTCTTCCTTGTTCTAATAAGTGATCTTAAAGAGTAGGAGCAGTGCTCTCTTTGTTTCCTATTGTTATATATCCGTGTCTAGTATATACTAGAGACATTTGATAAATGCTTATGGAGTGAAGAGAGGAAGAAAAAAAAGAGACACACACACATTAATCCATTATGCCTACTTTATATTTAGAGAGTGATTTACTATCTCTACCCTTCCATTCTCATTGTTATAATCATGTATCAGGGCTCTGTGATTCTGACAAAACTATATTTATCCCCAAATCAGACTCACTTGCTAGCTATACACTATATCATCAAATTGGTATTTTGGACACGTCAGCATAGGTTATTAGCATAGAAACGGGAGACTGTGTAAAGTTACACTCATTATAATCTACTCTCCTTACTATTCCTCCCACCTTTTTCTGGCAACTTACAATTTGATATGAGAGAGTCTAAGGTATAGAGAGCAGAATGTAAGATGACCTGTAATAGAAAATGCATAGATTCTAGAGAATATGATGCTTAGAATACAGAGTATAACATGATACAGAGTAGTTAAAAGCTCTTGGTATCAGCTTCCTTGGGTAACATTACGGCTTCATCATTTACTAGTTTAGTGGCCTCGGGCAAGTTAGTTACTTAATCTTTCAGTCTCAGTTTCCTTTAGGAATAATGATAATAGCATTCACTGCCACATGGGATTTCTGTAATGATTTAAAAAAAATAAAAAAAAAACCTCCTGCAAAACACTTAGACTAATGCCTGGCACATAGTGATTTTTCATCAAATATTAGCTGCTATTTTTTTAGTATGCAGAGAGTATCTTAATTTTGACTTAGGTACTATTGTTACAGATCCACATGTTGTACTTTTCCATTTGTCGTGTGTGTGTTCAGTTCTCCATTTCATCATCAATCTACTTCAGCGTGTCTTTTTTGCTTAGATTGTTAGAGAAGTCTTTGAGTAACAGATTAAAAGCACAATATAATCAGCACCCATATAATTAACAGATATTTTCACTCTTTATTCATAGGTTTTGATATCTTGTAAATACTGTATTTGTTAAACTAGACAAAGTTAAGTGTTAACATTAGGCAGCTAGTATAATTCAGGCAATGACCAAACAAACATATGAATTTACACTTATACGCCCATATCAATTGAAAAAGAAATAATAAGGGAAAAATTTAGCATGCATATTTGGAATAGAGGGATGTAAAGGTCCTCTAAACATTGTCATTATCCTTTTTATTTGTTTACTCTAAAAATCTGAGTTTGATATTTTTCAGGACTACGTTTTACGTTATACACATTGCAAATTTAACTCAACTAGTTGTATAAAGTGCTTTTTCCTCTTTGAATTTATCATTTGTAAGTATTTTGAAATATTTATAATGTTTAATCCATGTTAAAAGTTATGTCAATTTGTTAAATAAGATGGTTGAAACAATGTCCATGGTTTAATCTAGGCGTATGTCCCCTTTTTATAACTAATTTGAATTAAAGTTTCTGAAAATAATTTATTATGACTGCATTCTTTTGAAATTTTCTATAAGATTATAAAACTTTTAATTTCATGTAGTTCTTAATCTTTGTAATACTTTGGTGAACTTTGAACTCACCATGAATGTGTTACTGAAATTTTATGATAACCAAGTATAAGAGTTGTCTTCAGGTTTCAACTAGCTTAATATATCAGGACAGAATGGTTAATCCAATATGTTAAACCTTAATATAATTTTTCTTATCATTTATGACTGAAAGCTATCAACCTTATAAAATGTTATTGAATATAACTTCAGTAAAAAAATAGTAAAATACTTCATTAATAAATGACATGAGATACTAATAAGTGCAAGAATTTTGTATTGGAATTTGAATTATACCATAAACTATCATGGAAAATTTTAGCATTTGAAAATTCTGCAATCATAGAGAAGTAAAATAGTTCATACTCTATAAAATTTTTGCCAATTCCATAATTTTAAATAAACATTACTAATTCTTCTATTCTAAGTAAAAGTCATGCTAAAAAGTGTAGAAATTTTATTGTCAATTGCTTTTTCCTAAGTATCGATGGAATGCACTGATTTACTCATGCATTTCTGAGGCAGTGCCCAGGTGTGTTAGACCCAAAGAAATCCTCTGAGGTTTCAGTTTCAAGGACTCCAGTTGAAATTACTCTTTTCAACATAACTATCTTACACTCACCCTTAAATTTTGTGATTCTGAAAGTTTGTATTATACCAAATACAACAACAAAAAGGGGAAATAGTATTGATTTACTTTAAATTTTTTATGAAATTAAACAATAATAATTTATGTAGGCTTCAGTGTCCAGATGCAAACTAGTTATATTACAATAGCATCAAATCCGCATGAAATCTGATAATGAATGCTTTTAAATACTTCAGGGGGCTCTGAATATTTCTCACTGTTTTAAAACAACCTAAAAACAAAGCATGGGTTGTTACAGGAAGGAATAACCATAGATTAGATTATGCCCTTTATTCATTGATAAAAAATTATACATTTTAATGGAAATTATATTGTTTTTAAAAGCTAAATTATTCCTGATATTTGAAAATAATTTGATAAGAAAAAATAACACAATTTTAAAATTATTTTTTCATTACAATCTGATTCTAGTTAGCAATGAAAACTCTTCAAGCAAAAATGCATTGCCACCCTAGAATCTTAAAAATTCAATAATGATCTGGTGATCATACCATAGGTATTTAACCTAATGAGTTGACAACTTATTTCCACCCCAAAAACCTGCACACACAAATACTTATAGTGGTTTTATTTGTAATTGACAAAATTTGGAAGGATCCAAAAGATCTTTCAGTGATTCAATAGATAGACAAACTGTGGTAGATGTCCATAAAAGAGAATATTATTTAGGCCAAAAATGAAATAAAAATGTGTGGAGGAACCTTTAATGCATATTACTACTTACATGAAAGAAGCAGTCTGAAGGGGCTACATCCTATATAATTTTGAGTATATACCATTCTGGAAGAAGGTAAAAACTATAGAGTGAGTAAAAAAGAACAGTGGTTGCCAGGAGTAAGGTGAATGTATGAGCAGGTTGAGCACAAAGAATTTGTAGAGCACAGAAACTAAACTATTTTGTATGATACTGTCATGGTGGATAAATGATATTATGCAATTGGTAAAATCCATAGATTTGCACAGCACAAAAAAAGTGAAAATATAAACTATAGACTTTAGTCAATAATGTATCATTACGGGCTCATCAATTGTAACAAAGGTACCACAACAACAGGAGATGTTGGTAGGGAGGGGGAGGATATGGCACTTCTTGTACTTCCCACTCAAATTTTTTGTAAACCCAAAACTGCTACAAAAATAGAGCCTATTGCTGTGAAAGCAAGAAGTCACTGTGTGAGGTTGTTAGAGAACTTGAGTTTTTAAGGGCTGGGGAACACCATGATTTGTTTCTCTAAAATAAATTTGAATTCTCCTCAGCTTACGGATAAGGTAATTCAGATTACTGGCCCAAATTGTTTTTAAAAAGAATAAATTTCATTTAGTACTTACCAAGATATTTCATATTCATTCAGGTGGACACACACATATTAAAGATAGATATGTAAGCTAACACAATTAACAAATGAAAGGTTAAGTTTTAAACAGCTTCATTATTGCTACTTGAACGCTCAGCCATTTGCTTGTTATTAAAGATGCTCTCAGAAACTTGTTCTTCTATACTTCTCATCTGTAGCCACTATTTGAAAAAAAAAGAGTAAGACAAGGTTTTCATAGACTAGGAATGTTCATTCTTTGATTTATCTGTAAAAAAGTGTCTTTGTTTTATAATATGCAAATAATCCTGAAGACTTTTATTTCTATTATATATTATAATCTGTAGCTTAAACTTTTTCTTGAACTTGTAAGGTATACTATAACAGGTTATCTGAAGAATCCTTTCTATAGCTTTTTCTCACTTCATCTTTTTTGGCTTTATAAGAACATAGTGCATCCCTGATGAGTTAGCTTTTACAAATCACAAAAGAAGGCTTAAATGTGATTCTTACTTAAAAACATTTTATCACTGAGTGCCTTTTTCCAACCAGGAAAAATGTCAGCACCTTAAGAGTATATTATCTCTTGATTTTCTAATCAAAATAATATAGGCTGGGAATAAATAGTAGGAGCTACGTAAAACAATGGGTATTACTGCAATGCATTTCAGCTGAATCATTTACTAGATGCAGAAAACAAACAAAAAAAGAGGTGATTTCAGTGAAATCTGAACTCATGTAACAGACATGCATCTTTATATTCCACACACTTTGTTAATCACTGACTGAACAGCATCATGCCTGGAGCCAACTAACAGGAATTCTAACCTGGTTATATGTCCCAGTATGCCTTAATACCTTTCAATGGAATTTTTATGGCCCATTCTGCATGCGTATTATTAATACAGTACCATCAAGAAAACCGCAGACACACGTAATAGCTCATCAATTTGTAACTAAGCACTTTTGGCCTTGAAAAATCAGCTGTCTTTCAGATTAATGTAGTTACATTTTAAGCAGAAAAAGAAGCCATAAAATTATCATGATTATTTTTGTAACATGTCAGGATGAGAGTTAGGACTAAGGGCCATGCTGATGGCTTCTTATTGATATTGCTGCCAACCTCTGACATCTGAGTTAGAAACTCATCCTAATAAAAAACCCACTAAAACATTAAAATTTCAGCTAAAGGAATGCTTGTAACATACTGCTGTTTAGTTGAAGGGAGAGAGTATAAACTACCATCTCCATTGATTTTCACATTCTTAGCAAATTAAAAGGAAGAAAAAAATTCCTGGATTTCTTCTTTCTCAAACATTCACATTCAACAATAAAACTGATTAAAAGAAAAGCTTGTCATTAGCATGAGAAGGTCATATCGGTCAATGATCAAAAATGAGTAAGACAGAGATAGGAGCGCCCAATGAACAGAGGAGCAAATTGGAAAATAGTGGAAAATGATCTTTCATTCAAGAGAAAGGCATACTTGGAAATAAATACAAAGTATTAAATGGATTTGGTGATTTTTCTAAATTTTTACAGCTAATGTCAACTTAATCATTTCAGGGAGACAGGTTGAAGCTGCAAAATAAAATTATATGCCTTATCATTTAAAACTGAGTACCTAAACAAATGGACTATCTGACCATAAAGGTATTATTTATTTTATCATTGGATTAATGATTTAACATAAAAAAGATTAAAGCTTTGCATGGAGTTACTGAGAGGGGAGAGAATGCCTCGCAGTATACAGCGCCAGAGGTGGAGAACAAACCATCTGGCTCACATGGGCCACAACTATCAGAGGGAACAATTTCTTAGATGAAATCCAGAGATATATGTTGACTTATGGTCAGTTTGTCCCTTCTGTCTTTGGATATCCTTACCATAATTGAATCCCTTACAATATTTTGCTAACTTTTAATCCAGTTCAAGTGTTTTGTTTTGTTTGTGTTTGAAAGTAATCAAAGATCTTTTTTCCTCCAAGAAACATGAGACCTTGCATGGGACAATTAAGAAGAATTATGTACAGTTGGAATCTGATTGCTTTTTATTTGGTAACATCGTATTTACAGAAGAATCAGGATGACTTTCAAAGTCTGATTTTCATCAGCCTTCTCTTTTCAAAAGAAACCAACAGATGTAGTGCTAAAAATTCTTTACTTCACGGAAAGTAAATAAGGGCCACAGTTTTGCTTAAAATAAAATATCCAGATATTTCCTGAGGAATTGCTACAAATGACAGTGAAGAGGAGAATGAGGAAATTACACTAACAGTAAATAGTTTTTCCGACAATGTCCCTACCATACCACGATTGTGCAGGGGCTGCAGATGAGAACTACTGAACAAGGAGGACTAAAGAAGAAAAGGATCTCCTTGGATTTTACATATTGATTTTTAACTCACCTGAATGTTTTTTGTATAATGCGTGAAATAGGGCTCTATATTTGTTTTATTTCAAATAATAGTGGTCCATGTACCTTATTTGTTGAATAAGCCTTATTTTACCATTGATTTGAAACACCAATTTAACCATATATTACATTGTTAGATATACACATTTTGTTTCTAGAATACTCACTTTATTTCATTGATCTACTTGATTATTTCTGTGTTGGTGTCATGTTGTTTTAATTGCTGAGACATTATAATTGATTTAAATTTTTTAATATTTTATAATGGATCTTGACATTTAAAAAAATAAATAAATAGAGAATTAGATAGGGAAGAGAAGATGGCGGAGGAGTGAATGGGAGTCATGCTGACCTCCTCCCAAGCCCAAACTGGAATTGCGACTAAATAGTGGAGTAATCACCTGGAAAACAATGGCACGATAGTGGGAGAGGAGCCTTGGTGCTGCGGAGAGTGGATTCGACTCTCACACATCCCAACGGGTGAGAAGTGTGGTGGAGGCTTGAGAGGGTGGGCTGGGTGCCCACGGGCACTAGCACCAGAGGGACATTGAAACGGCCAGTTAGCTCCCCCCGAGAAGAACGGGGTCTGAATCATAAACAGGGACCCCTAAACTACAGCGGCTAAAACCAAGAAAATACAGACAAAACGCAACCCTGAAAAGCTTAGGGGCGCTCTTTGCCAGAGACAGGTGTCTGGGGATGCAAAGAGACATTTAAAGGGCCAACGCAAAAATTGCAGTGGCAGCCACCCTCCTTGATCTCTGGGTACAGGCGGCAGCAGGGTGGGCTGGTGCCTGGGAAAAGACTGGTGAGGAAAACTTTGTGAAGAGAACTGACATGGCGGCCACTGGAGCCCGGGTGATAACGCACCTCCCACTCTGCAGCTACCATCTCACTCAGGCATAAGGGAATCAATTAACCTGCCTTTTGTGCGCTCCGCACACAGCTTGTACGTGTGTGAGCTGCAGGAGGAGGAACTGGGGAGTCCCGACTCCCTCCCCATTCTGTAGTCTCCATTGTGGGCTGGAAAGGCGCGACCCCAAAGAGGCAGAAGCGGGGCGCGCATGAACCAGACTGCCTGCAATTGAAACGCAGTCCACACAGGGGGTGGATCCTTGGCCGAAGGGGTCACGGACCTGCCCAGAGACCCCTGAGGAGAGACTAGAAATGGAGGCGTTGGGGAAAGAACGGGAGGAGGAACTGAGGAGTCCCGACTCTTTCTCCTTTCCCTAGTCTCCATTGCGCAGGAAAAAGACACACCCCCAAAGAGCCAAAAGCCGAAAAGCACACATAGACACCCCAAAAACACCCAGTGCAGGTGCGCACACTTGCGCCGAGTGACCGGCGAGGATTGGCGAGCGTGTGTGTGACCCGCGCAGGCTGGAGAACGCTTACACGGGCCGGCAAGGCCTCCCACAGATTGGCACTGATTCAGCCTGCGAGGGAGTGCACAGAGCAGCAAGGGCAGGCGAAAATTGACCCGCCAGCAAAGGATTGCCGAGCGGCCCGCAAAATTAGTAGGGCTGCCCAGAATCCCTGGAGGAGAGACCAGAGACAGGATAAACCAGAGAGTCCTGGAGCTGACTTCCTCCCATTTCCATAGTCCCCATTTGGTGAGGGCAAGCAACGCACCCATAGAGGCAAAAGAGGGGAAAACACACAATAGAAGTCCCTAAACTGACCAGTGCCGGGGAGATCGCTGGCCAGGGGGGCCAGATGAGTACGCGAGGTCGCAAATAAGCCCCCTGGTCTGGGGCAAGCACACGCGAGCCCAGGCAGGCGGGGCATCCTGCCGGGCCAGGAGGGCACTCAAGGAGCCGGCGTGAGAGTGCAGAGCGATCCCCAAAAATAGCCCAGCCCTGACCGAAGGGGTCACAGAGCTGCTCCAAGCAGGAGTCAGACAGTAGACTCCTGGAAGGCTCAAACAAACAACCCAAGGTCCTATAGGATCAACAACTGCCATCATCAGAGGCAGGCCCAGAAAGAAAAGTGAAGGACAAAAATACTTAACAGACTCTAGCAAAAATGGGAAGAAAAAGAAGTTCCCCCCAAGTGAGTGGAAAAGGGGACTACCCACAGAGAGAGAGCTAAATGAAATAGAGGCAAGGGAACTATCAGATACTGAATTCAAAACAATGGTTCTAAGGAAACTCAATGAGTTCAGCCAGCTCAAAGAGAACTATGAGAATCTGCAGAGAAACTATCAGGATCTTACAGCAAACTACATCAGCCTGGAAAAGGACATAGAAACTATCAAGAAGACACAAGAGGATATGAAGAATACCATTTCTGAATTGAAGAACACAGTAGAAGGAATCCAAAGCAGGCTGGATGAAGCCGAGGATCGAATCAGTGAGATGGAGGACAAGGTAGAAAGAAGCTCCCAGAAAGAACAAGAAACGGAAAAATGACTCAAAAAGGATGAAGAGGCATTTAGGGAAATGCAGGACAACCTGAAACGCAATAATATCCGTATAATAGGGATACAGAAGGAGAAGAAGAGGAGCAGCAAGGGATAGAGAATCTCCTCGAAAAAGTAATGATGGAAAATTTCCCTAATTTGAGGAGAGAAAGGCTCTCATGGATCCAGGAGGCACAAAGGACCCCACTCAAGAGGGACTCAAGGAGGTCCACTCCAAGACACATCATCATTAAAATGGCAAATGTCAAAGACAAAGAGAGAATCCTCAAGGCAGCAAGGGAGAAAGAGAAAGTAACATACAAGGGGGCCCCGATACGCCTAGGAGCTGACTTCTCAACAGAAACACTACAAGCCAGAAGGGAATGGCAACACATATTCCAAGCCATGAAAAGCAAGGGCCTACAGCCAAGGCTGCTCTACCCAGCTAGGCTCTCAATTAAAATAGAAGGGGAAATAAGGAGTTTCCAAGACAAGAGAAGACTAAAAGAATAAATCTCTATCAAACCAGCACTCCAAGTTATGATAAGGGGACTGGTTTAAGCAGATGAAGGGAAAGAATGAGAGAGAGAAGAACACAGGTACAAAGAGAAAAGATGAGTAAGTTTCTATCAGTAATATCTCTCAAAGTGAATGGACTAAATGCCCCAATCAAAAGACAGGGTAGCTGAATGGATAAGAAAACATGACCCACACATATGCTGCCTACAAGAGACCCACCTCAGAGCAAGAGACCTACACAGATTAAAAGTAAAAAGATGGAAAAAAATATTCCAAGCAAATGGGCAAGACAAAAAGGCCGGGGTTGCCATACCTGTATCAGACAAGGTAGATTTCAAAAGGCCATAAAGAGAGACCCAGAGGGGCACTTTATAATACTGAAAGGAAGAATCTATCAAGAAGATATAAACATTGTAAACTTATATGCTCCCAATATTGGAGCCCCCAAGTATAGAAGGAAATTGTTGGACAAATTCAAAAAAGATATAGACAACAACACACTGATAGTAGGGGATTTCAACACCCCACTGTCAAAAATGGACAGATCTTCCAAACAAAACATTAATAAACATATCGTGGCGCTGAATGACACACTGAATCAAAGAGACTTAACTGACATATATAGAACCTTACATCCCAAAGAAGAAAAATACACATTCTTTTCAAATGCTCATGGCAGTTTTTCAAAGGTAGACCACATGATAGGACACAAAGCAAACCTCAGCAAATTCAGGAAAATTGAAATAATACCAAACTTTTTCTCAGACCACAAGGCCTTGAAACTCGAAATCAACCTCAAAGAAAAACTTCAAAAGCTTGCAAACTCATGGAGACTCAACAGTAGACTATTAAACAATGAAAGGGTCAATAATGAGATAAGAGAAGAAATAAAAAAATTTCTGGAAACAAATGAAAATGAACAGACAACAGTCCAAAACCTATGGGACACAGCAAAGGCAGTCCTGAGAGGGAAGTTCATAGCAATACAGGCTTACCTAAAAAAGATAGAAACATTTCAAATAAAAGACCCAACACTGCAATTTCAAGAACTGGAGAAACAACAACAAATAAATCCCAGAGCAAGTAGAAGGAAGGAAATAGTCAAGATGAGAGCAGAACTGAATGACATAGAGACAAAAAGAACAATTCAGAGGATCAACCAATCCAGAAGCTGGTTCTTTGAAAAGATTAATAAAATTGACAAGCCATTAAGCAGATTCATCAAGAAAAAAAGGGAGAGGACCCAAATTAATAATATCAGAAATGAAAGAGGAGAAATAACAACTGATACCACAGAAATACAAAGGATCACCAGAAACTACTATGGATAATTATATGCCAAGAAATTTGAAAACCTTGATGGAGTGGACAAATTTTTGGAAAAGTATAATCTTCCAACACTGAAGGAAGAAGAAACAGAAAGCTTGAACAGACCAATAACAGCTGGGGAAATTGAAGCAGTAATCAAAAAACTCCCGGCACACAAAAGCCCAGGGCCAGACGGTTTCACTTGAGAATTTTACAAAACATTTAAGTAAGAGCTAACCCTTGTCCTTCTCAGACTATTCCAAAAAATCCAAGAGGAGGGAAGACTCCCAGACTCTTTATGAGGCCAGCATCACCCTGATCCCAAAACCAGATAAAGACCCTACAAAGAAAGAAAACAACAGGCCAATTTCGCTGATGAACATAGATGCTAAAATCCTCAACAAAATATTGGCAAACCGCATCCAGCAATACATTCAAAAGATTATCCATCACGATCAAGTGGGATTCATCCCAGGGATGCAGGGATGGTTCAATATATGCAAATCAGTAAACGTGATACATCACATAAATAAAAGAAAAGACAAAAACCACATGATCATCTCGATAGATGCAGAAAAAGCATTTGATAAGGTACAGCACCCATTTATGATCAAAACACTCAGCAAAATGGGAATCAATGGGGCATTCCTCAACGTAATAAAGGCCATATATGAAAAATCTACAGCCAACATCATGCTCAATGGGCAAAAACTGAAAGCTTTCCCACTAAGATCGGGAACATGACAAGGATGTCTGCTCTCACCGCTTCTTTTCAACATCATATTGGAAGTCCTAGCCACAGCGGTCAGACGAGAAAGAGATAAAAGGCATCTAAATAGGTAAGGAGGAAGTAAAGCTATCATTGTTTGCAGATGACATAATAGTGTACCTAGAGAACCCTGTAGACTCTACCAAAAAACTCCTCAACCTAATAAGTGAATTTGGCAAAACAGCAGGATACAAAGTCGACATTCAGAAATCAAAGGCATTTTTGTACACCAGCAATGCAATAGAAGAAGAAGAAATCAGAAAAAAAATACCATTCGATATAGCAAGAAGAAAAACAAAGTACCTAGGCATAAATTTAACCAAAGAAGTAAAAGACCTGTACACAGAAAACTATACAAATTGAAAAAAGAAATTAAGGAAGACACAAATAAAAGGAAGCATATACCATGCTCAGGGATTGGAAGAATTAATATCATCAAACTGTCCATACTACCCAAAGCGTATTTATAGATTCAACGCAATCCCTATTAAGATACCAATGACGTATTTCACAGAAATAGAGTAGACATTTGAAAAATTCATATGGAACCATAAACGACCCCGAATAGCTGCAGCAATTTTGAGAAAGAAACACAAAGTAGGAGGGATCACAATACTGGACATCAAACTCTACTACAAAGCCACCATACTCAAAACAATCTGGTACTGGCACAAGAACAGACCCATAGACCAGTGGAACAGAATAGAAAGCCCAGAAATAAGCCCAGGTCTCTATGGACATCTAATATTTGACAAAGGGGGCAGAAGCATAAAATGGAGCAATAACAGCCTCTTCAACAAATGGTGTTGGGAGAGCTGGACGGCTACATGCAAACAATTGAAATTGGATCATCAGCTGACACCATACACAAAAATAAACTCAAGATGGATAAAAGACTTAAGTATAAGTCGCAACACCATCAAAGTCCTCGAGGAGAACATTGACAGGAAACTCTCAGATAGCCCACGCAGCAATTTTTTCACTGATATGTCTCCTAAAGCAAGGGACATAAAGGAAAGAATAAACAAGTGGGACCTCATCAAAATAAGAAGCTTCTGCATGGCTAAAGAAAACATCAGCAAAATGGAAAGGGAGCCAACCATATGGGAAAATATATTCGCTAATGATACATCAGATAGAGGTTTGATCTCCAAGATATATAAAGAACTCACTGAACTCCACTCCAACAAGACAAATGATCCAATCAAAAAATGGGCAAAGGACCTGGGCAGACACTTTTCCAAGGAGGAGATACAGAGGGCCCAGAGGCATTTGAAAGGATGCTCAGCATCACTAGCCATCAGAGAAATGCAGATCAAAACCACCATGAAGTACCACCTCACACCGGTCAGAATGGCCATCATAAACAGATCCACAAACAACAGGTGCTGGCGAGGCTGTGGAGAAAAGGGAACCCTAGTACACTGTTGGTGGGAATGCAGACTGGTGCAGCCACTGTGGAAAGCAGTGTGGAATTTCCTCAAAAAGCTGAAAATGGAACTGCCTTTTGATCCAGTGATCCCCCTGCTGGGACTATACCCTAAGAACACCAAAACGCCAATACAAAAGAACCTCTGCACCCCAGGGTTCATAGGAGCACAATTTACAATAGCCAAGTGTTGGAAGCAATCTAAATGCCCATCAGTAGATGATTAGATCAAAAAGTGATGGTACATATACACAATGGAATACTACGCAGCAGAAAGAAAAAAAGAACTACTAAACTTTGCGACAGCATGGATGGAACTGGAGAGCATTATGCTAAGCAAAATAAGCCAGGGGGCGAAAGACAAATACCATATGATCTCACCTATAAGCGGAACCTAACCAACAATACAAAGATGCAAGGAAAATAAGACCAGCAACACTGAAAGGAAAAGAAATCAACAGAGACAAGAGGGAAGGAGGGAGAGGGGTGGGGACAAGGAAGAGAAGGGGAAAGTCAAGGTACATATAGCAAGGACTCATGGACAAAACCAAAGGGGAAGAGCTGAGGGAGGGAAGGAGGGAGGGGGCAAGGGAAAGTGGTGGGAGGGAGGCAGAGACAAATGTATTTGAAAAAATAAATTAAAATAAAATTTTTTTAAAAAAATAAATAAATAAATAAATAAAATCTGCATTTAAAAGAAAGAAAGAAGGAACTCATACCTTTTGAGACAACATGGATGGAACTAGACAATATTATGCTAAGTGAAATAAGCCAGTTGGTCAAAGACAAATACAATATGATCTCACCTATAAGTGGAATCTATTCAACAAAATAAACTAACAAACAAAATAAATCATAGGCATGGAAACATGGAGCATACTGAAAGTAACTAGAGGGGATGGGGAATGAGGACAAGGTGGAAAGAAGGGGAAGGGACTAGACAAAGAACATGTATGAGTGACCCATAGACATGGACAACAGAGAGAGAATTGACTGTGGAAGCCGGGGGTAGGGTGGAATTGGTGGAGGAGGGCAAAGGGGGAAAAATGGAGACAACTATAATAGAATAAACATGATTTTAAAATTTAAAAAAAAAGGAAAGCAAACAAAAAAAAAGAAAAGGATCTGAATATGCTGGTCACTGCCTTCAGACTTAGCACTATGCCCACAGTGATTACTGGGGAGGTATACACTAAGAATATTGACTCAACAAGACTCAGAGAACTTAAAGTTATTCTTAACCATGTGAGGAATTGTAAACATTTTAAAGAACTACCTGATCCTTCTCACCAAGATGGGCTGGGATGGTTTAGTGGAAAGTAAAAAACAAAAAAACCAAGCCTATGCAATATGTAATACATAAGAAAAAGAAAATACACGGAATATTTTACCAATCTATAGTAAACCTGATATCCAAAGCTGACAAGTTCAAAACTCCTAAATACTACAGAAGCACCTTGAATTCAGCAGTACAGTAAAAACCAGCGTGTCATGACTGTGTATACTTTTTAGAATCTAAGGATAGTTGAATACTGGATTGGCTATTAAGGCAACTTATCATATTAGTTCAATTACAGGTGAAAAGAAACAATTACATCTCAATATTTATCTCCAAAAAAGTCTTTTTACAAATGTCTATATTTCTTAGTAGTTGCTCATTTTGTAAGAAAGAATTACAAAAATATTAATTTTCTGTAACAGAGGGAACTATCTGAACTTAAAAACAAATAATATTTTTAACAATGAAACATTAAAGTAGCCTTCTTAATATTGGTTTAATAAAAAATATGAACTTCAACATTCATGTGCATTTAATTGGGAAAGTGTTCATTATTATCAGATTTAGTTTATTAAGTCAAAGAAAATCTGAAAATCCATGTACTATAGGCATGATGCTGGGAAATGATACCAATTACAAATTTCAATTAGAAAAATAAAGAGGAATGCATATATTTGAAAAAGAAGAAAAATAATTGTAAACTTTTATAGATATACTATTAAATCTAATAGTCCTCAAAAAGACAATAAAAACTCCCCTGATGTACGTATGTTTTATTAAATTCTGTCATTGTTTCTAAGATGTATATGTCTTTATATACCAGTATTTGGCTATATTAGAAAATATTCAATTCAAAATAGCAAAAATAAATAACAATCTAAAAATTATAATACCTTAAAACATTCTATTGAGGAATATGCATGAATATTTTAATAAAGAGGTCATATTACTGATTGAAAATATCTGATATTAATATGTGCCTTTTCAATTGATTTTTATTATACAGAATGTGTTATATTCATATTAAATCTCTAAAGAGTGGATTTTTTTGTTAGAAATCCAATGATATAACACATATGTAATACACATAAATGATATAATATATATGCATAATGCAATTAGAAGAAGATATACAGGGTGCAGCAAAAATAGGTTTATAGTTATTTATATGGAAATTAATACAAGAATAAACTGTGTGTTTTGTATACTCACAACCATAAACCTAATTTTCCCCACCCTGTTCTTTAGTAAAATGGAGCAATTACAAAGAATTTTCTGTAACAGATAGTAAAACATAGCTACCATAATTAAAACATTGTGGCACTGACGTGAAAAATAGATGGACAATAAATGGAGCAGAATATAGATACAGATGCCATTAGTATAACAAGCTAACAATGAAAATGAAATACAATAGATGACTCATATCTCAACTCAAATATTAGTTATTTAAGACTGACATGTTAAAAAAATTAAAAAGGAAAATATAGATATTCTAAAAAATAATCTTGCAGTGGAGAGATCTTCCTAATTCTTGAAATCTTTGATTCCTTCTACAGTGCCTATTTTTAGATTTGATATCTCACTGATACAAATTAATATTTCAAAAAGGTATTGTACTCCAGTTCCACTATTTCAGCAGCCTATTTTTCTATTTCATAGTGTTGGTTTCCTTAAAACACTTGTGAGTCTTGCTGATTCATATGAGGGCACAGATTCAGCAGCACTGGTAATTTGGGTATGTTTTCTCAACCAGTGAAATTTATTGTTCTTTAGTCCTTAAAGGAAGACACCGGTTGTAAGAATATTGCCTGTTGTAAATCTCAGATAGATTTTCCCACCATTTCTTTCCTACTGGAAAGGGATTTGTATTGTGGATTTAGGGTTCCTTGTCTATCTTGCAGGTGGGAATTCACATAGAGATCACACTTTTTACTCTGTGGGCCCAACGTTCACTCTAATGCTCTCACTGCAGACGCTCAAGTTTATTGAGAGACCTGTCCTTCAGATAACAAAATTTTTTTACCTAAGCACAAGGCAATTGTTCCATGAACATTTGACAAATGTTTCCATTGACTTCCCAAACCCATACTTGATTCCTATCTTACTCTGTCTGAACTCAGTATTATCCCAAAGCTTTTGCTGGAAGACTCCTTGATGGAGTGTGTGGAGATCTCTCTTTAGCTTTTATTTTGATGGATCTTCATCTCTGTTTCATATCGCATTAATCTGATCTTAATATTCTAGTAAGTAGTTAAAACCTTTCTTGATTTTAGAATGTTACAATATATTTGTTCTGTTTTTTCTATTCTGTCATTTCAAATAAAATTTTAAAGAAATATTAAATAATACATACATTTGAACATCAACAGAAAACCAGGAAGCAGAGATCTTTCTAAAAATAACAGCAAAGCCAGAAATTATTTTAAAACATACTGATTGATACTTGACCACACAAAAACTTAAAAATTACTTTATGACAAAAAATAAATGATCAAAACATTATGAATGCCTCTACAAAGTTAAGGCAAATAGTTAGAAGATCAAAAATATAAAGAAGCAAGAGATCAATGATTTAATACCCTTATATTGTATATAAATGAAACCCAAAAATAATTAAGAGAAAGACAACACTACAATTGAAAGTGTGAACAGTATATTTACTAATGGTGCAATGCAATAAGCATAAATATATGAAAGATGTTCGGCATAAGAAATAATCAAAATAATAAGAATTAAACTAATGGGGGGTCTTCCTCTCCCCATATCCCCTTTTATGCCTAGAAGTGCAGAAAAGATCTTTTTAAAAATATGAAGACTCTAAGACAAAAATGGTAGAGGGAATTAACATTCTTTTGCACTAGCAAAGAGGGTGAAAATGTTGGGATCTTAGGGCCAATTTAAAAAGTGTATCAAAATAAATAACATATAAAAACATATATCAAAAGAAATTAAAAACATATAAATAAATCTGGCTACCTTTAGAAATCCACTATGAGAAATATATATATGGAATCAAGATTATCGTAGTATTAATAACAATAACATTAACAGCAAATATAGAAAAAGATTGCAAATGAATAAAAAATTATAAACAATTGGGAATGGATACATGTATTAGGGCACATATGTATGACACCAATGAAAAGATCTTTGCCAATTTATTCACTGGGAAAACTGTCTGATGTATTAAGTTGAAAAGTGTAAGTGTGTTACAGAACAGCACCATTGGTATGATCATTTTGATGTACAAATTATACATATACACACAGACATAGTTTATTATATACTCAGATATGTGTGTGTATATGCACATAGAAAAATGATATGGATATTTATAAACCAAAATAATAATGGTTACCTCTTGGAATGGTTACAACACACACCTTGGAATATACATAATTTTTATATTTTACCTCATTTGTTGATTTGTTTCCAATAACTAAGTATATTCATTATAATGTTACAACTGGAAAACTAATTTTTTGAAAAATGGGGAAGTAGGAAATTCTTTTTAGTTATGAAAAAAATTGTTTTCATTAGAAAGATATTCAAGACAGAATATGAAAGACTCCGCATTGAAAACTGTTTTTCTGTTTTAGGCTGAAGTAGACTTACTATTTTCATTCCTTATTCTTATACAAGTGTTTCTGGGTTTTAGTGTTTTGTTTTACTCAATCAGGTAAAAGTGCCCCTCTCTGATCCGTCTCTACCAGTCCTAGAAATAAGACAGTGATTCTGAATTATAATAAAACTGCTAGATTTTTCTTTCTCTTTTTCTTTCTCTTTTTCTTTTTCTTTTTCTTTTTCTGTAGTGTCCAACCCATGGCCTATAGGCTACATGCAGCCCAGGATGGCTATGAAGGTGGCCCAACACAAAATCGTTAATTTACTTAAAACCTTTTTTTGCTCATCAGTTTTTGTTAGTGTTTGTGTATTTAATGGTGGCCCAAGACAACTCTTCTTCCAGTGTGGCTCAGAGACGCCAAACGTTTGGACACCCCTACTTTCGTCCCAATTGAATAGTCAGATGTAATTTAAACAGTGTGATAGATAACTAGGTTTTGGAAGGCTTGGTTACTATAATCAGTAGGCACATGTTATATTTTTTTTATTGCTTAACATTTCTTAGTGGTGATCTGTATTAAAATTACCTCCAATAGGCCAGATTCCTCACTAATTAAAACAACATAATTGACAAAAGAGCAATTTTAGATTTTCCAATACCATCTAAGACCATAAAATAAAAGAAATAGGTGTTCTGTCAAATTAAGAAAATGAATTATAGTAGTAATATTGATGTTTTGTAAAAATTACATTTGCAAATTACCACAATCACTCTTATACTTAACTTTTAAATGAGTGAATAACTACAGTTCTTTATGTGAAGGATTTTTTTTCTGTTTAAATGAACATCTTAATGTTCATCAGAGGACTAGAAAAATTTGCAACCATGTATAATTTCTATTTCTTTGGAGAATACAATATTGTTTTAGACAGTGCTGGTGGACACTCATCAAAACTAAAGCAAATATTCAACTTATTACTTAAAGAAAGCTTAAACATTTCTAATTCTCTTATATTCTCTCTTAATTAAATAGAAATTGTGTATTCCAAATATCTATGCTTTGGTTCTCTCTTTCTCTCTTTCTCTCTCTCACACACACACACACACACACATGCATCTTTTGGTTTGATTAGGAACATTAAGGAAGGCATCATAGTTGAACTCAACTATCTATCTATCTATCTATCTATCTACCTATAGACATTATATCCATCTATCTTCTACATATCTATCTATACATACATATGTCATCAACGGTTGTTTGGTACAAGATTATGAATCCTGGTTCCCTATCTTTCATTTCAGGATATCTCTGAAAGGCAATACCAGCTTAAGAACACGCAGTGCAATTAGAGAATCTTTGAATCAGCTAAGGCCTTGCACAAGTGCATTTTAGTTGGCTTCTTTTTGTGACCCTTCTGGTGCATGTTCCTTCCAGGTTTTGCTGCAGAAAACACTCACCAATTAACTTCTTACAAGCACTTCTGAGTGTCTGCTCCCTAGGAAACTCCACCTGGAATAGTATGTAATTTTTTTTTTAATTTCAGAAAGCACTTACTTTTTTTTCCTCATAGTTTATTTTTTTAAATTCTCTGTATACTGAAAAACATGAAAAACTACCTTGTGTTTTCTATTGTGAAGGAACCACCTATTTCACACAGAAGTAATTGAGGAAAGAAGTTGTATGGAGCTCCATGTGTGATTGGGTATAGCATATATCTACTCATCTTAATGACTGATTCCAAATGAATCCATTCCATTGCTGATGAAATGGAAGAAATGGTCTATGTACATCTATCCCTATTATCATATGTACAGCCAGATGAGTTATGATTCTATTAGTTCCCAGAACTCATTAAGGTCAAGTCAGGTTACCATTCAGGAAGAAAGTATAATGGAAAATCATGCTGCTACAGCATTATTAATGATTCATTAGGTGACATTCTACCCCCTGGATGTTCTTGAAATAATCTAAATCTAAAGTGTCATAGCAGCTACACCAAAGCCATGCCACAATAAAACAGAAGAAATGTTATATTTAAGTCATACCAGTGGACAATTAAGCTTAATAAACTATGTATTTTTCTGTCAATGGTAGTGAAGATGAACATAATTTTTTGACAATAGAAAATCGTATTTAATAGTCTATCATGAATCAGGTTATCATAAATTAACTTAAACTTTTAAAATTTGATTTATATTTCCAGTTAATAGCCATAATGGATCATGTACTGACCATACTTCTTATAAGAAAAACTTTATTTTGCTCAGCCCCAAGGTCTTCCTTACAATAGTTCCACATTTCTGCATATACACTTGGTATTCAGCCTAATAGGACTTGCTATTTAGTAACAGTAATAATGATGGTAAAGTTTTGTTCAGTGTATACAAATTGTCATATCCTACTCCAAGTCTTTCACATATTTAAACTTGTACCATTCTTATCTCAACTTCACAAATATGGAACTAAGGCTGAGTGCTTAGGGGACTGGCTGAAGTCACACAGCTAGTAACAGAGCTAGGAGTTTTAATGGACAGTCTGGCCCCACGCTTTTTATTATTGAGAACCAATTCTGTGTTTTATAGCAAAAATAAGCGTGGAATGATGATATAAAAATAGAAAACTTAGAAGCTGAAAATACCCTAGGCTAAATGCTAAACAAATTAATTATTAGTTAGTTTATGCTATAGATATACATTGGATGCTGAGACATCTTTAGGATCAGAAAAGCTGGGAGAAGATTAGTTTTTGTCTTCATATTAGAAGGAAATAAAAGGTAAAGAGTGAAATAGGAAGGGTGTACAATGCAGATGAAACTCATGTAAAATTATTGATGCATGTCATCATATGGGGTTTGGGGAAATACAGATACTTTGTATACTAGCTGGAATAAGAGGGCTTGTGTTGCAATTGGGAGGTCAAAATGGGGGACAGGAACAAGCATATTATCAAAGTCCTTTCATGTTATGTACAGGCTGTGTGTCTCTATGATTTTTTGAAAGAAATAGTAATAAAGTTATAAAGTCCATTAGGCCTCAGCATAGGGAAAAATTCTGTACTAGAACAGTGTTGTCTGGTTGGGTCTCTATGTTACCTTGGCATCCTGCTGAGAATAGATGGTGAAGCGAGCTCTGCTGTTGCAGTTAGGAGACAGGGTATTGGTTCTGAGAAAGCATAGGAACAGAGCTCTAGGACTTGTACCTTTTCATCATTCTCTTTGAAGTTCAGGGGATGAGATTAATTATCTCACCCAGTCATTTTCTTTCCAACTTCCTGAGCCTCTTCTTGGGAATAGAGTAGCCAGAAAGACCAAAAATGTAGGTCAATGACAACTTTCTCTTTTAGTGTCAAAAGACACCTGCAGAGCTCCTATGTTCCTTTCATATGGGTTTCCAACACAAATTACAAGGAAACAGTGTAACTTAGAGAAGAGAACTCAAATTCTCATTGGTTCCCAGTTGTTAAAAGGTCTAAGCATCTGTTTCACTCTGAAGAAAGAGATAGTAGTGTGGTAAACAGGTGGGAGGGAGGAGACATATTCAGGTCACTGTGAATCCGTCTTATCTTGAGTATTTACCTTATCAACTAAGAGAATATCTGATTATTTGTTAATCTGTTAAAAAAGCTACTTCCCAATATGTATTTATTTTCTTACACATCATTATTTGTAGCTAAAGTACTGTACTATTTTCTTTCGTGCTTATACGTAAAGACTGATAAAGAACAATGATGTATGAACAATGATAAGAACAATGAAGTAGCTTTTTTAACAGATTAACAAATAATCAGATACAGTTCTAATAACTATATGTGTATGAAGGCTATATATATATATACACACACATATAAACTTTATATATATGTGTGTGTATATATATGTGTGTGTGTATATATACATATATATGATATTAAAGTAGTATCATTACCTCCTCTTTACATGTGAACAAACTGAGGCACAGAAAGATTATCTTTTATCCAAGGTCTACAGCTAAAAGACAGGAAATCTGTGTTTTGGATTCAAATATCTATCTCCAAGTTTCACACTTCCAATCATTTTATACAGCCTTATCAAAACAGAATACACATGCACAAGACATTCTAAGTCTCAGAGAGTTACATTTCCAAATGTGACCCATCTAGTTAAAAAGCTGAACAGCTGACTTTTTAACTAGCTAGGACATGTTTGGCAATTTATTGGTCAAGATTGTTGAAGCCAGCTATTTAATACTAGATATACTGCATTTTCTGTGATGATCTAATTTAGCTGAACACTCTACTCGTATTCCTGGTCACAGTGTAAAGCAGGGTCTTTCTTTAGGTGAACACTCTTGCACTGTATTAATCCTTGAAGATCAAGATATCAGACCATCCACTTGTTGATATCACTATAAATGAGGGGGTTTTTTGGCTTTATTTTGTTTTGTGGTTGCACTGAAAATATTTCTTAATAGAGTCCATGAAGACTTTACCTTAAAAAAAATAGTATCCATTTCTAAAGAATAATATAAAATGTTAGTTCTAAATAATGATGCAATTACCATTTTTCAACTAACTTATGTTAGAGATATATTCACAAGCCTCCGTTTGCTTAGGAGTAAATGTTCAATGAAGTTACTCTCCTTCGGGGGGACACTAATATTGAGAGCCATTATATGAAAACATGCCATTGCTCACTGCGTGCGTGAAAAATGCATTTTAATAAAATTTCATAATGAGACTTTCTTTTTTTAAAAAAAGTTGTATTGGTGAAATTTAAGCTGCTATAGATTATTTCTGCAAATTTTTTGCTTAATATAAAACTAATTTTCAGAAATAAAAAGATTTACAAGTACAATGAGGTTTTTCTTAGTCCTCATAGTTGCCTTGTAAGTAAATAAAGACAATTTCTCCCATATCTATTTCTCATAACAGTTATATTCGTCCTATGGTGTGTGTGTATGTGTGTGTGAATTAAAAATAATCTGGGAAGAATGTAGAGATTCCAAATATCTCAACACTGGACAGTAGCACACAGCTCTCTCAAGAAGAATATTTCAGAAGCCTGGGCAGTTAGAAGTCAGTCTATAGCTGGTTTAATGGCCTTTACGAGATTTGGCATTCACTAAGTGATCAACATACTAAGGGAAATACTGTAGATCCTTTCTTATTGTTGATCCAATATCTGCCACTCTGTCCAGATTGAGAATTGAATATAGGACTATGTAGACTAATAGTCTCTATCCCTTTTTTAGAATAGTGAGAACAGAAAGTTTATTATGCTTTTTAGTCAGTGATTTCAAATGAAACCAAAGAACCTTAATTTTTGGATGTAGGCCCAAATGTGCTGCCCCTATAAATAAAGATGATAGTACTCATATACCAGCAGCAGTTATGGGCGGTGATTTTTTTCCTCCTTCAGTAATGGTGACAGATTTGTACTAATGTACTCACTGTACCTTGCTTGGGCTCTCTTTGACCAGTAATATACCATTAGTTTGACTCCTAGTGGGGCAGATTGCAGCCTGTGAATCAGAGCAGAGCCAAGAGCCCCCACATGAGAAGTCAGTCCTGACTCAGTACAATGCACTAATTAGCCAAGTTCACCAGCTAAAGAGTCATATGCTGTCTAATTAGACAACTGGACAAAGGGCACATCAGCTTAGAGCAATTTCATAAAATTTGTGTCAGAGAAGTGTTAATTTGTTACCCTAGACTGTTGAAAAATACAAAACTTAAAATTATTGTAGAAATTTGAAATGAGTCATATGGATATCAGTATGTTATTAATCACTGTATGATTAAAATTCATTATGTTATTGACTAGTAGGAAAGTAAACAGAAATCCTAAAATAAGACCATTTAGCTGAAAAAAATATATATATAGACAGTTGACTAATAGTGTATATACTTCAACTGAATTCCTTTAGAATACTAAGAAAGTGATATAAAGCTGCCATGTCCTTCCTTGTCTCTTTTTGCATGAATGTATTCATATACATCTATCTAGAGACCATTCCAAATGTATAAGACTAGTTATGAGGATATTAGAAGTATCAATAATACAATGACCATTTAGAGGAATTTTGAATTCATTAATATTAATTTAAACTCAAAATTTGCTCCTTCCCCTTTGAATTATTTTCCTTTACCCAAATATTTGAGTTACTTATTTAAGCACAGAGCTCACTTAAATAGAACTGTCTTCCAGGTACTATCCTGACAAACCTGTAACGTTCTACTATTAACATCTTACTGTTTTGTTTTGTTTTTACTGATATTGAAGCATAAAGAAGTTAATTAACCTTCCGTTGCTCAAAACTAGTTAATGGGTAAAGTTGAGATTTAAAACAAAGTCTTTTGCCTTTGTAGCTATGTTTTTAACCACTAATCTATTGGGTTTTTTTGCTGTATTAAATAATTTGTTTTATATCTAAAGGAGAGTACAGTGTGTATTTATTAAGTCAAAATAACATTTTGATTCCCCGATATTGTTTTTTCACACATTTGTTTGGTGTCCATGCTTTTTGCTTTAATAAAACTCCTTACAAGTCTCTTCTTGTTGTTGCTCCATGGTAGCCTATCAGTGTTGGTGCATGTTTCCCCCACTGGACAGTGATCCCTTTGGTGGCAGGGGACTGGAACCAAATCTTGTCATTTATTTATGATTAGCATGTGGTACAGAACAGGAAGACAATATATATTGTGGAATGAATGAATAGGTTATTCATCTTCTACTTAAACGTCTATTTTAATACAGTTACACCATAGTTTACATTTCTTTTCACAACTGAAGAGCACCAAATGGTCTTTGGAAGTTTTGACTCCATATTCATGTTCAGATGGGTAAATCAAATATAAGCACAGAATTCAAAGTAGAGATGGTAATTTCCACTTCCTGACTTGGGAGTCTTAAAGTCAAGAGTTAAATTTTAGACATGTTGAATTTGGGAACCTAAAAAATAAGAAATCAGTTGGGTATATATGGTCCTAGGAGAAAGAAGTAGAAATATACAAACAAAAGATATCCAAATAATTAACATTTTTAAAAACACTGTCCTACATAATTATGAAATAAAACAAACCAATAATAATTATATTATTAAGAAGAAAAAAACCCACAGTAGACGGCTGAGTGTACAGAGAACTATATATAGATGTTAAAACTTTTATTATAATAAAATGAAAAAGTTAAATTTAAAAATAAGCATGTAATTGAAAATGAATATCAAAACTCTTCAAGAACAGAAGAATAAAACACTAAATAAAAATAATAGTGTATTATAAAATAGAACCATACAGAAATGACACAATCATTGAGATAAATCAATAGCATAATTACATTTTAAAAAGATTAAATATAAGTTCACAATTTTAGATAGTTGGAAGGGAATATAATGACAACTATAGGACCTAAAATTTATAAATATTGACTATTTGTAATTCCATAGCAACAAATGTAAAAATCAGTTATGAATGAATGATTTGTTTGTAAAATATGAATTAACAAAACTTTCTGTTATCTTTTACTACATAATAACCCATCCCAAGACTTAGTGGCTTAAAACGACACTATTATTTTCCAAAATTTATTGACTCATTACTTCAGAGCTGGACCACTGGACATATGTCTGATGATGTCAGCTGGGCATATGCAAGCAGCTTCAGTCATCTGGAAGCCTGAATAGGGCTGGGAGGGTAATTTGTCCTCACTCTCATTTCTGGGGCCTTGGTGGTGATGCCTGAAAGGCTGGGTTGTTTCTTTAGTTGTGGCCTCTCATCACTCAGTGTGCAAAGTCAGGCTTATTTATGTGGCTAGTCCTTCATGCACGTGTTTGTCAAGCATCTTCTTGTTTTACATTTTCTGGCATCCCTTTGATCAACATAAGCCATATGGCCAAGCCCAGCATAAATGTGGGAGTGGAATTCCATTCCAGTTCTTAAAAGGAGCAATGCCATAGAGCCCTTGGCTGTCATTGGGCCACCATGATTTATATTCTTCCCATGTGTAAACAATACTTTATGCTTTCCCAAAACAATTCAAAGTCTTATCTCATTATAGTGCCAGGCTTATTTCTGAAGTTTAGGATCTCATCACCTAAACTCTATTTAGGTGTAAATGGGGCTCCTTCTTGTCATTTCGTGGTTGAATCCACTGGGCGAAGTTAATCTGTGAGCTATAAAAGCAAATAATCTGCCCTTGCCCAATAAACACACCCAACACACAATGGTTATACAGGGACAAGAAAACAATGATAGATAATACTACTAAGAAAGTGAAAAATAGAATGACATAGCAGTGACAGGTATATAATTAATTTAAAATTTAAATAAGCAACTCTTCTCAGTTTCCCGATTCTGCAGCAAGAAATGTTCCCTGTTAAGACTCAGTTTTTGCTACTTGATTTCCTAATTAATTCATCTCCTCTGCTCTTGGAGACTGACTTTCTTTAACATAAAAGTGGCCAGATTTTCATTCTTTTTTTTTTTTTGACTGAAGATAGCTTGGTTTTCTTTGGAAGGCTTTATTTCATGATGTTTTAGAGTGGGTAAAACTACTTTAAGGAGCAGAATTCTGGGGTTGGATACAGATAAATCCTACTGCCTCATCAGAGACTCTTACCTGTGGCCCAGGGCCTCTTTCCATTTTGGACCCTTTCAGTCCGCTCATACAGCTCCTTAATATTTTCCTATGAATGTCAATGGGATTAATTCTTTCCACCAAAATCCATATTCATAATATTCTTTTTGATATAGGCCTCTCTCTACTCTGAGCCACATGTAAGGCTACTATATGACAATGCCCATAATATTAGTGGAAATTATTTATTTGTTTATTTATTTATGAAGGAGCTTTTTAAAAAATTATTATGCAATTACCATTTACATTTAACACTCTTTTTGTTTTAGTTTCAAATGTACAGTATAGTGATTACATGGTCATATACTTTATAAAGTGATCCCCCCTGATATTTCAGGAACCCACCTGGTACTATACATAGTTATTACAATATTATTGACAAGGTTTCCTATGCTGTACTTTACAGTCTCATGACTATTTGGAAACTATTAATTTGTATTTCTTTACTAAGATGAGAGACTACTGAGCATTGCCTTGGATATTTCAGTTTCCCATAAAGGCATTTCCATTAAACTCTGGATTTCATTTTTATATATCTCATCATGAGAATTTTTTGCTTTCTGAAGTAACTGCATGAGAAAAAGATATTTATATTCTAGCCCCTTAAGTCCTGCTTGCAAACTGAACATTTCATTCTTTGGCTCATTTTGCTCCTACAATACCCCCAATGCCATTTAAAAAATGATGCCTTGAAAATTCTGTTTAGAAATCCCCTAGGCTATATCCCTGCATTAACTAAATAAATTGGTTCATTTTAGGGGAGTTAAAATCATCAGTGATAATTGTAGGTTTCTTTGTATTTCCTTTTAATCACATTTTGTTTTTGCTTCATTCATTTTGAAAGTACATTCCTAGAATATGGCATTTAGAAGTGTTATGTGTCTCTGGGAAACTAAATTTTTATCATTATGAAATATTTCTTTTTATATCTCATAATATTTCTGATCTGATTTGTTTGATCCGAATGTGTCCACACCTCCAAATTGCAGTATTACATTGTTGTATCTTTGTTTTTAATGCTTTGTTTTTAATCCATGTATGTCTCCTTAAAATGTGACTGTCCTAGGCAACTTAGAGTCAAATATTGTTTTGTTTGATTTCAAATAATCTCTGTTTTACTTGAACAGAATTGTCTATTTACATTTAATGTAATTGCTGAAATGATTGGAGTTAATTATAACATTTATTATTTATTCTCTTTTTCATTTGTTATTTACTTTGTATTAATGTTTTATCATTTTATGAAATAATGTAAAACTTTTCAGCTGCAGTTGAGGTGCCAGTTGTTGAGGTCAATCAGAACACTACAAACTGAAAAAGCCATTATTTACTTACTGCACACAGTATAAGCAAGAGGCAAAAGAAAAAGGTTCCAATCCACAGTGTTCCATTCTTCACCATGGACTGGCACCAGGTGAGGGTCAGATAATTTATAACACAGAAATCATTTCACTGCCAAGAGCCTTAACAGAAAGCTTGGACCTGGAGGTACTAGGGAGAAGAAGCAGGGGAAGAGCTAAGAGTGGAAAACTGCTGCATCAGAGTGTGAGCAAAGTCCATAAGCCAAGGTCTGCTAGGTAAGGAAATCTCAGGAGATCTGCCTAGGGAATGCCTGAACCCAAGCTTCCAATGAGGAGGCTTCCTAATTGAGATTCATGAGTTAGGAATGCAGAGGTGCACAAGCAGGGCTAATCAGGAGAAGGAGGAGGGGTCCCTGTCCTTGACTTTACCTCCCTCCAAACAGCTGCAATGTACTGGCTGTGTCCCGTGGCTGATACAGAGGGAGCAGCTTCCCAAGCGTGGCCTGCCAGGCTGGAATTAAAAAATAAAAGCACACATATAGAGCATTTGTCCTGTGGATCTATGCTTCTATTTGAGATCTCTTTTTTCTATTTTGAAAGACTTATTTAGTTTTCTTGTAATGTGGGTGTATGGATGAAAAGTTTTGTCTTTAGTTTTTATAAATTTTTTGAAATGTTTTCCTTTAGTTTTGAAGATTTATTTTTTGTTATGTATGTAATACTTAGTACTCTTGTCATTCCATTATTTCCATTCCTTAATATCATTCAGTTCCCTTCCAACTTTCATCATTTCTGGCATTTTTTTTTCTTTTTGTGTTCTTAAATGTAATGTGTCTTTGTAGGCTCTCCGCTTTAAAATTTTTCTTCTTTTCCTTAATTTTCAGCAGTTTGTCTATAAAGTACTGTTAAGATTTCCTTTATGTTTACTCCTCTAAAGATTCTGAATTTCTTGAACTATGGGAATTTCTTTAATATTATCTGTTTAAACAAGTCTTTTGTCGTTTTCTTGTTCTCAGCTTTTAGAACCCCAGTTTATACTTATGCCAATGTTTGATATTGTCCTTAATTTCTTAGCTGTTCTATTCTGTAATTTTGGTTGTTTTCCCCCAATTTTTACTTTGGTTATAGCTATTACCTGTCTTTATGCTCAATATTTCCTTCTTCTGCTCTGTCTAGTCTGGTGTTAAACATAAAATATCTCAATTTCAGATACCATATTTTCCATTCCTAGAGTGCTATTTGCATCTTTAATAGAAATTGTATTTATCTATGAAATCCTTGTAATTTATATTTTATCTATTTTTTTCCTTCTAATTTTCTTAATATTTTCCTAATAGTTTTTAAAATCTCATTAATTTTAATTTCTGGATCATTATAAATCTGCTATTATCACTCTCTTGAGTTCAATTTTAATTATTCTTCACATCAGTTATTTTTTTATTTTGTGCTGATATGTTTGTTTAAAAAAACAAAGGAAATTCAAATAATTATTGTTTTTCCATATGGCAAAATCTTTTTCCTTTGTTCATCAAATATAAGGAATGCCGAATGTTCTCATTTAATTGGGAGTTCTGCTACATTGGGGCTGTGCTGCAATTAAATTATTTTCAGTGTTCTTCTGTTCTAAAATGTCTTTGTGGCAAATTCTAGACTGTATATAAAATAGAACCCTCCCTCAAGCAGAACTTTCGTATCTAAGCATTGTAGTGTTATGGAGGTTCTCTCTGTCTCTTGTTCTTTCTCTTTCTCGTTCTTTCTGTTTCTCTTTCTCCCTCTCCTTCTCTCTTTCCATCTTTCCCTTCTCTCCCTCACTGTCTCCCTCACCTTCTCCCTCTTCTCCTTTCCATCTCCCTCCTCCTCACCGTATCTCTTGCCTTCTCATTCTCCCTCTCTCTGTTTCTCTTCCTCCTTGTTACCAAAACCTAGGTCCACCTCACCTAAAGAAACTCCTAAAATATTTATTGGTTTGACACAGTCCTTTAAATTAAGCATATACTTTACAAATTGTTAGCCATCACTTCCTATTCCTATGCAATCCTAGGATAATCTTTCTCACTTTAACTACCCCCTGGCCACTCTCACATCTCATCATGATTCACTGTGATTTTCTCTTAAGTAATGAGTCTAGGAACTTGGCTAGAATTCCATGCAGTACTTTCTATTGGACTATAAATGTGAAAGGATAAGATAAACAATCAAGTAATAAACAGTGTTCATGATGAATGGAATACTTTTCATAAGAAATGATTCCTGAGTTGTCAATATTAAACTGTGCAAAAGAATCATTTATTTCACTCACAATTTCTTTTCAATAATTTCATTTCTGGTTTGAATATTTGATGTCTTTCATTTCTCTTTCATCAAGAAATTGCTGATATAGAGCTTGACAGTAGCTTTCTCTGCCACCTACTAATCTGGGTGCATAAATTTGTCTTTCCAAGACTACAATCCCACTAGCGAAGTGGCACATGATATCTAAAGTATCTATTCAGTTAATATTAATTAATCATATCTTAAAACTTTACTAAAAAAGAATTGCTTTATAGACATTCTGGACTCAGTTCATTAAAAAAAAGTAATTACCCTATTAATGGTTTGGGGTTATTCCCTTTTGTAAGTGAATAAAATTAGACTGAATTATATATTAAAAGAGAATGATTTATGGAGCTTTGAAGACACACATATACTTTTTAGAGATTCTACTTTTCATAGCCTTTAGAAAATATGTCATTTTGGTTCAACATTTAAATTCTGCATTTTGACACTAAAAACAAAGGAACTTTATTAATCTCAACTATAGATATCAGTTCTGAAGGAACACTCTATCAGCCCAAAATAGTGTATAGAGAATAAAAGAATATTTGGAATTCTTATATAGAATTAAAAGAATTACCATGTAACTAAAAATACATAAATGACTATTTATACCAATTTTAGTTACATACTTGCAGCCACTTCAAATACATGGTTTTCTAATGCCACCAAGCTGAAACAGCATATGGATTATATTTTTAGGCAACCTGAAATTTCTGAGTGAAAATAAAATCTGCAAATGTAAATGGAATAAAATAACATTTTATGTCACTACAAAAGGTGTTACTCTCTTAATAATCATAATAAGAAATGTAATGAGAAAAAAATAAATTTAGAAGAAAACAAAAATATCTACCAAGGAAGTGTCAATTTGAGAAAATAGTTTTTGTTCACTTATACAACTTTCATACATTAATATTTTCATAAGATTTTCCTTTTTATGTGAAAGTAAAGTAAATCTTTCATAGTGACTTAGATAATTTTAATTTAAAAATCTCATTACTTCAGTTTTATACATATACTTTTTATTGAATGCATTGGATGTCTAATTTAAAATATCTACTTTACCAATATGTATAAACATAGGAAGGAAAAAATAATACTTTATTCAGTGTTAGTGGCTGATTTTATAATGAAGATCTATCTGGTTTTTGGAAAACTGCACCTTGAAATCCCCGTGAATATCTCCATTTTAGTGATAAAAAATTGTTAGTACCTAAAGAAACATGCCTAAAAAGAAAAGAGTTCTCAAAACTACAAACTAAAAACAAAAACAAAAAATAGAATGGACTTTTCAAGCACTCATTCTATTTTGAGGAAAAAAAGTAAAGTTTATTTAGAGAACACTTTGAGAAATGTAGTTTTTGCCCATAAAAACAGTAAATGAAAGATATTAGATACTTTATGAAGATACAAAGATGTATATATGCTATTTTTTCAAAATATTCTTCAGTAATACTTGATTCCTTTAAATGTAAAATGTTTTTCTTATACTTATAAAATGTTATTACAATAAGTATTCTTTTAGCAAAATCAATTTATTACCAAAACCTACAAAATACATGGCAAAGGCTCAAATTACTTTTAACATACCCCATTCATTTATTTAAGTATCAGAATTGAGTGTCTGCAATAGGCAAATTTCTTGACTAAAAGCTCTTCCAGATAAATGCATGCTGATGCTGAATTTAACTAACTTGCAATGGGGAAGAAAAATATGAATAATAAGAGACTGGAATAAGAATAAAATAAATAGCTAAAGTGTGATAAGGAGCAAACTGAAGAAAGAAGAGTTTAATTATAATTAGGAAAACATAGAACTGATTTAAATATGGCTTGAGGAATGTGGATTGTGTCAGGAAGGAAAATATTTATCCTTCTAGCTTCTTCTGGCTGGTCTAATTAAATTGACACAAGATGAATTAGCAGAAGGTAAAAAATATACATTTAATTGTATGTACAAAGGTCCATAGATATAGGGTTTAAGAAATGACCAGAGAAAGATGTTTATATACCTTTAGACAAAGAAACAATAAATTTATGAAGAACTGAAACACAAAGAAACCTAGGCTTGGGTTTAATTAGTAAAAAAAACTAAGTAGAGTTTGTCACACCATCTCCTTAGCCCTGAACTCCCTCTCTCTGGCAATAAGAATGTCTCCCTACCTCTTTGGGCAGGGAAGGTACTACTCACATAGGTAATCTATCTCCTGTTTTCAAGGGAAAGAGAGGAAGGTTGGAATGTCTCTCCTGCACTGGCTGTTTCTCAGATAATTTTAATTCAAAACCATCAGTATGTAAAGTGGAAAATTTGGGGTTCCTCTGCCTTTGACTCTCATCAGTAAACTTCTGAAAGATAGAATTGAGTCTGTGATAAAATCAAGACAGGTGAGCATATTAAAAAGACATGAAACAAGCAGAGTAAGATGGGAGTCAGCATAATTTTTCTGTGAAGGGTTATGTGGCAAAAGTTTTAAGCTTTCCAGGTTATGTAGTTTCTGCTGCAAACTACTCAACACTGCAATTGTACAATGAAAAACAGACTTAGACAATATGTATTTAAATAAGAATGTCTGTGTTTATTATTTTTAAAAAGTTGAAATCGGATTATGGGCATTCATTAATGGGAACCATCTATTGCCCAACTAACTAATATTTTTAAGAGTCAGTAAAAGTTCCAAAATGATACAAGTCTCAGGAGCTATAATGATAAATTAATAAACTCTGCCTTCAGGAAGATTATATCTATATTACTAGTCCTTTTTAGGACTAGTAATCTTAATCCAAGCCTTTCTATTTTACACTTATATTAACCTTAAGTTTAAAAGTTTATTAAAATTATTTCCCTTTTTACTGAATTTATCAGAGTGAGACTGGTTAACAAAATTATACAGGTTTCAGGTGCACAATTCCATAGTACATTATCTATACACTGTATTGTGTGTTCGCCACTATTAGTCAAATCTTGGTCCATCACCATTTATCCCACCTTTACCCTCTTCTACCTTCCTCCACAGCACCTTACCCTGGCAATCAAGACACTGTTGTCCATGACCATGAGTTTTTTCTCTTTTTTTTTACTCAATCCCTGCACCACCCCCATATAACCACTCCCTGACAGCTCTCAGCTGGCTCTCTATTGATGAGTCTGTCACTACTTTGTCTCTTAGTTCATTTTGTTCATCAGTCTCTACATATGAGAGAAACCATATGGTACTTGTCTTTCTGTGGGGGGCTTATTTTACTTAGCATAATTCTCTCCAGGTCCATTCATCTTGTTGCAAAGAGTAAGATTTCTTTTATTTTTACAACTGAGTAGTATTCCATTGTGTATTCCATGTACCACAGCACTTTTATCCATTCCTACTGATAAACACTTTGTCTGCTTTCAATCTTGGCTATTGTAAATAATGCTGCAATGAATATAGGGGTGCATATATTCTTTCAAATTAGTGTTTTGGTTTTCTTTAGATAAATTCCCAGAAGTAGAATTGCTGGGTCATGTGGAAGGTTTTTTCCCCAAAGATCACTTGAATTTAAAACAAAAAACAAAAGCAAAACAAACAAACAAGCAAAAAACCCTAAAAAATAAACCTAAAAACAAACTGAGATAATGATATAATCTCTCTTCTATTTATAAATCCTCCTAGACCTCCTTTTTATTTTCTGGCTATGAGGAACTAGTATATATTAGCACAAACTTCTTGCAATGAACAACTCTGAAAGCTAAATTCAAAATTTTTTTTTCTTTTAAAAAATTCAAGAAATGCCTTTACATTTTAATAACAAAGATACCCCACTTCATTTATCATTAGTGAAAGCTAACTAGGCCAATGAAAATATTATCATGTTGTGAACAAGGTATATTTAACCAACTAGAGCTACCACAAATTATTTTGAAGGGATCCAGGTTTGAGCTAAGTATTTTTAAATGAATTTAAAGAATTACAAATTTAAATAAAAAAGACTAGTAAGACTATCATTTTTTAAAAAATAATAAAAACAAGAAATCCTGATAAAAATTACTATAACAGAGTGACACCAGAGGAATGGCAGTGTGAGAGATACCCTTGGTCTTTCCCACTGAAATTTCAAAAAGTTAAATAGCTATGACTCAACAAAGGATTTCCTGTTCAACTTACAGTGATGAGAGATCTGCACATTAGAGCATCTAAATGTGGGTAAGTGGGAACAAATGGGAGAGGCTAGAAGGGAGGAGGGCTCAGATGGGCTGCAGATGCAGCCCTGCATCCAGAAGCTCACTGCAGGCTCAGCTCAGAGAAGGGAGGGAGTCAGATCTAAGTGGCACTTTCTTTAGCCAGGAGGAGCAGAGAGACTCAGTGGGCACTCCTGCATGGGTTGAGCAGTGCAAACTGCAGCTAAGCCAAGAAATCAGAGCAAAGACAGAGCACAGGGATTCTGCTGTGGCTGTCAGGTGGTTGACATTCCAAATAAAGAAAAAAGCCACAGAGCCCAGCCTCCACATAGTCTCCCAAAATTCATCTCCAGTCATGCTTGATGTGGGGTTACAGAGCACATTATCTGCAAACCACAGACTATTATTACAGAATCATTACTTCCCCTTAGTAAAGGATGCTCTCTGCAACTGATCCCTGGTTGAGGCATATTGGGGAGAGACTTGCAGAAGTCCAAGATTACCATTACCAAGAGGGCCAATCAAAGAAGGTAGCTGGATTTCCACAGACAACCCCACCCCAAGCACTGTGTCTCTACTGACTGCAGCCACCAAGGTCAATGGTAGAGGTCAGCTTTGGGATTTCACAGAGCTAATTAAAAAAAAAAAGTCTAATAATTCAGCACCACATACTAGAAAATAATAGAAAGATCTCTGGGCCACTAATAAGAAGATGCCTAGACAGAGAAGGAACCCATCAAATACCATAAATAACCAAGGGAGTGAGGCAGCTCAGAAAGAAAACAAAAAATCTTCAGAAGGCAAACTCAAACAAATGGAAATATGCGATATAAATGACAAATAACTTAAGATTGTAGTGCTGAAAATACTCAACAAGATGTGAGAAAATACAAACAAGCAATTTAATGCACTCAGAAAACAAATCAATCAACAAAATGAGTACTTTACCAAAGAGATTGAAACAAACAAACAAACAAAAACCCCAGAAATTCTGGAGATTAAGAATTTAATAAAAGAGATTAGGAGTGAACTAGCAAGTACAGGAAACAGCAGACCAGATGGAGAAAAGTGTTAGTGATATAGAAGATAGAAACCTAGAAATGATGCAGAAGAAAGAAGAGACTTAAGCATTTAGAATAAGAAAGAAAGAAAGGAAGAAAGAAAGGAAGAAAGAAAGAAAGAAAGAAAGAAAGAAAGAAAGAAAGAAAGAAAGAAAGAAAGAAAGAAAGAAAGAAGAAAGAAAGAAAGAAAAACAAAGCTCTACAAGAACTATCTGACTCCATCAGAAAAAGCAATATAAGAATAATATGGCAGTGAATAAAACAGACAAAAGTTTTTTCTGTTTCATCAAACTAATAGTTTGGACATTAAGATAGTAAATATATATATCTATATATATATCTATATATATGTATATATATAGATATATATATAGATAAATAGATATCTATAGATAGATAGATATATCATTCCATATAAAAAATAAAAGATATAAGTATCAATGAAGTATATTAAGGATAATAGAGAATTCTGGAGTCATACTTCTTGACATTTTTTCATGGGTTTTGAATGACTGTATCAATTTTTTTATAGCCCAAACAGAACTCTGAATTATCTTCCCTCACCCCCACAAAAATTCCTGCTTCTCTTGTCTTCTCTATCTCAATAAATGCTTTTTCTACCTACTAAGCTACTGAAACCAAGTTATCGCAGAGTTATTTTTGAAACCTCTCTTTTCCTCATCCCTTAAATCTTATGCCTCAACATAAGATTCAACTTTTTCTCCAAAATATTTTACCTCCATCCATATTTTTCCTTTCTGTATTAAAATCTCAGTTCAAGTGGAGTCCAACTCTTCTCTTGCCACCCTTGTTTTTCCTGTTCCTTTACATGTGAAAATTATGTTTACTGTAGAGCCTTAACACTGTCTTTCTTTTGTCTAGAATGTTCTTCTCAAGATTGTGTATTATCTGATATTCTTATCATTCAAATATAAACTTAAATACCATCTCAAAAATGTCTTTTTTGACCATTAAATTAAAAAGTCTTTCCCAGTCTCTCTTTGCACTTGCTATTTGATTGATTGGTTGTTTGATTTAGAAATATTTATCCTCATCTGAAGTTATTTTAACTTATTTACTTATTGTATGCCTTTCCATTCTAGAATGTACTCACCATGGAAGTTCCTATGTTATCTACTTTTGAATCTCCAGCTCCTAGTTCCATACCTGCTATACTGTTAATCTCCCAAAATTTGCTGGTTCAATACCCAGCAGTGTAAAAGTGATCTTTGTGTAATCAGGTTCATAACCTGGGGTTTGAGGTAAGGCGGCAGGGGTCCTGAAGGTCCCTGTTTGGGTGCCGGCTTAGGAGGAGGGCGGACTCTGTCCCACAGAGTAAGCTCAGAGTCCTCATGGATGGGGAAATAAATTGTCCCAGACATTTTTCTCGGTTTTCCAGGGAAAGAGGTAGTGACTCCCTCTAGTGGAGAATGCGCCAAGCCCTTCTTTTGAAGCGGCTTTTATTGATAACCATATGTGCAGGGGTATATAGCATGGATGCAAAGCTCATCAATCAATGTCAAAAGGCTATGTTTACAGAAAACAAATAGAGATCATACATAACAACGGAAGGAACACAAGAGATTTGCCTCAGGTCAGGGTTTGGTAGACAAGCTGGTAGAAACCTGGGAAACTGATCACATTCTATGCTCAACCCCAAACATCAGTACTCATCAACTCAAGGGCATTCTTAGCATAGTAAGTTTCATAGGTTTTAAGGCATTCCTTTTCCAGGTCTAATTGTCCCCAGGGAATCACCGAATCCAGTTTAGGGCTGTCTCCAGTATTGTTTCAAGCCTGAGCCAGGTGGGCAGGACAGAGCAGCCAAGAGATAAGAACACTTCTTTCAGATAGAATGAGGATTCCAGCCATATCAAAGCTGGGGGGTGAGAGTCTTTTGCCCATCTCTGTGTCCCCCAAGTCCTTCCCTTGATGGCCCTATGCGACTGCTCCTGGCTTAGGTTGCCCCTGCCATCGAGGGGTCTTACCTGTCATTGACTAAACAGCCATCCTCTGGGGCCAAGCAGAGTCATGTGAGGGAAGCAGGGGCTGGGCCCCTGCCAGGGGGACAGGTTTTGTCTCCTCAGTGGCCTATTTTCCCAAGGCCTTCTTGCTCAGCTCCAGCCTTGGGGCCCTCTCACCTGTTGGTGAGGCTACAGTCCCTGAAACCAGGCGGGACGGTTCTCAACATTGGGGAACATGGATTATATTTAAAGTTCTTTGTTTTATTTTTCTGAATTTCAGTTTCCTCATCTAAAACCAAGAAACTTAGCCCTGGCTGGTATGCCTGAGTGGACTGAGCACCAGCCTGTGAACTGAAAGGTTGCTGGTTTGATTCCCAGCCAGAGCACATGCTTGGGCTGCAGGGCAGGCCCCCAGATGGGGGAATGTGAGAGACAACCAATCTATGTTTCTCTCGTATATCAATGTTTCTCTCTCTCTTTCTGTTTCCCCTCTCCTCTCTCTAAAAATAAATAAATTAAAATAAATAATTAAATAAAACCAAGAAACTTAAAATGAATATATGGCAAATGGTCTCTCCTGACCTAAAAATTAAACATGTAAGGTATAAATGATTTTGAATTAATTTCAAAATAAGACATTTAAATGATCTGGAACTTTTTCCTAAGTTCAAATATGGGGAAAAAAATGACTTTACTATTTTATTTAACATCACAATAAATTTCCAATGCCAGTGGGGATCATAGGTAGGCTTTCAAAAGTGTGGCTGCTTCACAAATCTGGCAAATCAGTGTTTAGTTGCAAGCCCATATGGAGCAACCTTATGCCAGTCTGAGTTCTGCCAACAGGCATAACAGTTCTGGGTCACTACATTGCCAACTACTTTGATACATTTTTGCCCACATAAGGCCATGACTAAGACCTGAACACAACTGAAAGCCCCAGGATATTGGCTTCTCTTACCGCTGGTACTTTAGCAAGAGGAACAGACGAATATAGTCCAAGGCTATGATCCATAATGAGAAGACAAGTATTACAACTGGTATGTGCTTGCCGTTATTCTGGTTGAGGTTCATTTTTCATGTCAGAGTAAATATGCCAGTTCTTTATCTAAAGCTTTGAGTCTCCTATTGCTTTTTGAGAAAATGAACACCTTTTACAGCATTAGGATTTTTATGTTAATTTTTTGGCTTTAAATAAATAAAGCAGGAGGTACTTTTGATGCTTATTTAGACAACAGCCCCACTCTTTTTATCTCTTTGGAAAGGTAATAACAGAAGTTGGCCAGATAAAACTTACATTGCATGTCTAACATTGACAAGAACAAGGAATTTTGCTGAGACCTGTTTTGCTGGCTATAGTATACAGAAGATAAATCCTCAGGACAAAGATTCAGTGCGAGTTTACTCTAGACCACACCCAAGCCCGATCCAGGGCATGAACCTTTTATTTTCTCATAAACTCTAAGGGTCCCCATGAGACTTGTAGCCAGGAGAGTGGTGAGCAGCAGCAGCTCAACCCAGGCTTACCCGCTGGTCCTGTCTGCAAGAACCCCTTTCCTCTGACTTTCTAGTGAGCTAACAGCAGCCCTGCCTTGGCTCACTCCTTTCCTATAACGTTTCCAGGGAGCCAAAGCTGAGCACTGCCTAGGCTCTCTCCTGCTACTCTCCTGTTACTTCTTCTAACCTAAGTCTTTCCTTTGTTTCATTGTTCCCAGCTTTAATAAATGTACTCTCAAAATCACCTGGACTTGCGTTATGAAATCTTTCCTGCACAAAGTCAAGCATCACACACCACAGGCTGGCCTGAGGCAGACCCACTCTGTGCCAGTCCCTGTCCAGTAACACAGTGAGGATGTTCTTGATCAGAATTTTAGTCCAGGAGCAATTCTGTTAAGGAAAAAAAAAAAAATTAAAGGAAAAAAAAAAACCTTGAACTGGCCTAGCTGCTGTAATCAATTGCTGTTATCATAAACATTGGTACTTTCTTCAAAAAAAAATAAGAAAGGTATTTTTTTACCTATTTCATGGATTGTGTTTTACATTAGTTTATATTTTAAGCAATACCTATAAAGTTTATATGCATGTTACTTAAGTTTCTTAAAGCGGAACAAAACACTAAAAACAGAAGAGAATATTTTTTTTAATAGCAAGCACATAAAAACAACTGTCATTTTTTCCTACTGTCTCTACAGAAAATAACCTCCACAGAGAAAAAATAAAAATAAAACTTGGAGAAGACAATGGATCACAAAGGAAAAAGTTTACAAGACATCATCATCACATTGTTTCAGTTGTTAGGTTTTCCTTCTAAAGATCTCTGTAATTCAGTTACTTAAATAAGCTGGTCCATTTAAAACTGCAAGGCATAAAATAGAACTGCTTTTAATGGGTCACATGCACAGTGTAACTAAATTTTCTGCTTTTAGACAAGCATGATTTTGATTTTATTTCTTAGAGAGGAAGTTTTAGACACAGGGTTGAGTGCTTTCAATTCAAAAGAAAATGAATGAAATAAGTCTAAATTATAAGTCTTACAAATCTGGGATATTTTAGTTACATATAGAAGTGTCAAGCTTGCTATGTTAAAGAAATCATAAATTCTAAATTAAGATGGAGATGTTAAAGAAATTAAAATCTATTCACTAATTGATTATACACATTCTTATTTTCCCTAAAGTTGAAAACATGGAAAATTTTTTATGAGGACAAATGACTTAATAGTTCTATATACACAAATGTGAGTTTTCATTCACAATAATAACCTTGAACACCTCTCTTTATGGGAACAAACAGAACATATCCGGCGATATCTATGAGTGCTGACGAAAGGAGTTCTTATAATGCAATAATGGGCACATATAAACTCACCAAATAATTTACTAGCATATAAATTGCCTTATAAACTTTAGTTAAGTTTTTAAAAATTAATAATTTTACTCCATTATTAATTACTTTTATTGTACAGAATATTTATAATTTCTCTGAAAGTGAGAAGATTTTAGTAACAATGAGTAATTCAAATTGTATTCTTCCTTATAGTTATGTCCATTGCACCAAAACAATCTACAATAATCATTTAGGTTTTATATTCAATAAATTTTATAAGTTAAGACAAAATAGTAAATTTTTGTCTCTTGAAGACTATCTTAAATTATAATTAAAGTAAAAAAAATTTATTTGAAACAATACCAAAATGAACATGTAATGCCATATACAAATATATAAAAAGAACATTCAGAAAATAGCTCTCTCAGATGAATTTGATATTCTCAAAAATAATGGGGAAAATGGAAAAAGGGAACAAAGGAGGGAAGGAAGAAAGGAAGGAGTTTGGGAGAAAAGCAAATGGCCAAATGTCTTGGTTATTTTCTTGTTTTTTAATTAAAATGACTATTTTTTCATTCAGTTTATTGGGGTAATATTGGTTAATAAGATCATATAAGTTTCAAATGTACAATATTATATCATTATCTGTATATTACAACCTCTAAAATATAACCAAACTTTAAAATGATTGAAGTAAGTTTAGTAATTAGCTTTTTATAATCAGAGCTAGATTTTACCATATATGAATTGACACTAGAATAAAATAAATGTATAGTAAAGTTGATTTTTACATAAATTTCATGTCTATTTTAAGTCACTGCCATCTTAAAAGACCATAACAAAAACTTAAAAGACAGAACTATTTATGCCTCAGAAAAGAAACAATAATTACACTTAATTTTGGAATTACTTTGTTAAGAAATCTACTGCCTGAAAAAAGTATTTATTTTTAAAACTGTGCTTGCTCCTACAATACAACCACTTATCTTTATTTTTTACTTAAGCTAACATGCAGTTTTTACTGTTTTATGCTGTTAATCTCACATCTCCTTGCATAGTTTATTTTAAAAAATGATATATCTTTGTCTTAAAGTCAATATTGATGAAGCAAAGTTGGAAATGAGAACTTTTCGGACATTCTTAGTGTAATTATCATGGCACAAGTGTGCTGTGTTAGGTTTGTTTTAACCTAGGCTTTACACATTAGTAAAATGTTATGTGGGCGGTAAACAAAATTAGAAAGCTTACTAAGATGGTAATAAGAAGATTTTAAAAGAAGCACAAAGGAACTAAGAAATTACTTTGAAATAGTAAATTGAGGTTTTCTAATGTGCTTTTACTATCACAAAGGTTTCCATTTATGTAAGTATGTTAACAATATTAAAAGAAGAAACAATTATTATATATTGTTTCTATATTACTATATTATATTATTATATTATTATTAATATATTATATTATATTACTGTATCATTTACTATAATTTAAAATAATAATATGAAGATTATACTTAATAATAGAGAAAAAGAAATTAGGATGAATTATTTGGTCACTTTTTTAAAATAAAAGATTTATTATGCTATTAATTATTTTTTATTTTCCTTTTGATTGCTTAGTAAATTAATACTGTTTGTTAATTTGAAGAGGATTTTATCATTCTTTTGGTTTATCTAATCACTTAAGTCCACTTTAGGTTGTTTTTTTTTTAACCTATGTATTTAACTAAATATATATATATATATTTTTTTTTGACTGGTAAATGACTTTGACCCCACCTTCCCTTTGTAACTATCAGCTTATTTTCTATATCTGTGGGTCTGTTTCTTTTTTATTTTGTTTATTAATTGGCATTGTTTTTGTTGTCCAGCTTTTACCTATAAGTGAAATCATGCAGTATTTGCCTTTCTCTGTCTGACTGACTTCACTTAGCATGAGGCTCTCTGGGCCTATTTGGCCACTTTCATGTGTCCAGAGGATTTCACTGGAAATAGAAGATGCCTGAATGTTTAGAAAACACATTCATGTGCTTACACCACTGAATAAAATCACAATTTGTTATATTATATTCTACAAAGGAATTCAGGTTCATTTAAAGCATCGTATATTGATACCGAAGAATGTGTTAAGAGTTTAAATCTAAATGTTCAAATTGGCTGCCTTAACTTTACCACTACATTCTAAAGAGAGACTCAATTACTTACAAATTGTAAATTATTCAGTTCCTCACTTTCGACTTGCTCCAAGTAGAAAAATATGGGTTGCTCCAAGTTTGCCAATATTCATGATTATTATAGTTAATAATAATGTATTAATGACATTTCTCACATCCTTAAAGAAAGTATATTTACCTAAAACCCAAAGAAAAGTTTTTTCTTTAAAAAAAACTTTTGAAACACAGGCCATGCTCAGTTTCCAATATGGCTCCATTTGCCCTTCAACCATCACCATCTAAATTTTCAGCTATTACTGCTCCTCTAAAACTACTCTTGTCAAGGACATCAGTGGCATCTGGGTACAAAATCCAAAGGCCCATTTTAATTTTCCTCAGCCTCACAGTGGCATTTCTAACAGTTCACACTCCACATCACCAGTAGCCTTCCTGTCTTGGCATCTAAGATATTGTACTTTGTAATTAGTTCCTTCCTTCTGGAGCCCTCCCCTTTCAGCCTCCTGTGCTACTTCCTTCTGTTTTCTACTTGCTCGTGCTCCAGTGCTCCAGACTGGATCTCAACATTTCTCCAGGCACTAACTCCTCCAGTGATCTCATGCAGTCAGATGGCTTTTGAGTGTACAGCCAATATAGACACACAGGTGCCTTCTTGGGGTTTAATCCTCCAAAGGGTTTATATTAAAATCCTTTTTTTTAAATTTTATTTTAATTTATTTTTTCAAATACATTTGTCTCTGCCTCCCCCCCCCTTGCCCCCTCCCTCCTTCCCTCCCTCAGCTCTTCCCCTTTGGTTTTGTCCATGAGTCCTTGCTATATGTTCCTTGACTTTCCCCTTTCCTTCCTTGTCCCCGCCCCCCTCCCTCCTTCCCTCTTGTCTCTGTTGATTTCTTTTCCTTTCAGTGTTGCTGGTCTTATTTTCCTAAACTTCGCGACAGCATGGATGGAACTGGAGAGCATTATGCTAAGCGAAATAAGCCAGGGGGCGAAAGACAAATACCATATGATCTCACCTATAAGCGGAACCTAACCAACAATACAAAGATGCAAGGAAAATATATTAAAATTCTTAATTGTTTTTCTTTGAATTTTTGTTTTGTAAGTGAAGCTTGATGAAAAAAATGGAGCATGGGCCAAGCACTTGAAGGCACAGCTCACGTATGTTCTATCTTTTCCCCCACTTCTGACCTGGGACTGAAACCACAACCTTTTGGTGTATGGGACAGCACTCCAGCCAACTAATCCACTCAGCCAGGGCACCTTCTTAGATTTTTCTGAACCAAGGAGCTAAAGTGAGCCATTAAGAAAATACGTGTCTGTTTATATCTGTCCTCTGCTCAAAATCTTGCTGTCTTGCCATTTCCCTCCGATCATTCCTTTCAATGGTCTGGCCCAATCTCTGACCTCATTTACTACAGTTTTGTTGACTCTGTTTCTTTTTTTAAATCAAAACTGATATATACATTATGAGTGTTTCAAGCTGCTCCTTGATCTTCAAGGGGAGATATACTACTGCTCAATGCTGGAGTAATTTCACGATCCACTATAAGATGTGGAGTCAATGTATTTTCTGCCTCTTCTCTGCCTACTCTTCATATACACAGATTACTGACTTTAAAAAGAAGAATGAGAGTAGAATGAGAGACAGTGAGACTGGAATGAAAGGATGAAGCCAATTCGGTCATCTCTAAAACAAAATATTAAATAACAAAGATTGTATTTAATACGATCTTTTATTCTCTATTACATAAATCAAAAATTTTCACTCAGAAAGTCTCAGCTATTTGATATGGGCAAAAAGAAATTACACAGAAAAACACATGGAGAAAAAAATGTTTCTTGTTTTCCCAAATTCTGTGAGGATTTGTGCAAGAAAAACACACAAGAAAAAAGTTTTACTAAGTCAAATATTGAAATACCTCATAATAAGGAATTCATACGTGTTCTATTTCAAGTTTAAGGCACACTAGGGGTAGATCTAGCACATACATGACTCAATATAATTTTCCAAGTAATGCTATGGGGAAATATAGACCTTTTATTTTTCCACCCTCTATTTTTATCAATGTCTCCAAAAACTAGTGTCAATTTGTAGTACCTGCTGAACTAAGAAAAAAAAATCTTTTTCTATCTTTTAACAAAAGTCATAATGTTAGAGAAAACCATAAATAATTAGCCTTATATCTATAAGATAACAGTATTGTATATACTTTTCTAGGAATAAAACATAGGTAAATGTAAGGTTTTTTAATTCTTGAAATTGGTTGATCTCATTTTAACATGAGAAAGTATTTAGCTAATTAGTCTTTAGTGGGCCTAGGTAGTTTTAAAAAAAAAAAAAAAAAAATTCAGTGTAGTTGTTCAAGGATTTTTGCCAAAGGCTCATTTCCAACTGTCAGACAAAGGGACCATTTTCATATCAGTGTGAGTTCATTAGCTCTATAAAACCAAAGACCTCATTTGCCTGGATCACTGTTGTGATCCTAGTATCTAAAATGGTGTCTGGCATTTCTAAATATTCATGAATGAATGAATGAATTTAATCTAGATTTCCTAGGTACTGCAGTCATTTCCAAATTACGGTGAGGATCTTGTAAAGCAATTAGCCTCATTGTCTGCCTGTATGAGGGTGAGGTTCATTGTATTTAACAAGGGTGGAGTTTCTCCTTTCCTTTTGAAGAATGTTAAAGGAGTAATGATGATAGAGTAATGATAAAGAAAAATTATAAAGGAGTACTGATCGGGAATACTGATTAGTTGTGCTTATAAATTCTTGAAAGGTTTGCCTTCTTGAACAATTTTAACTCCAACAAAATTAGACACATTATTTCATAGACAATTTGATTCAATTTCTTTCTTTTTGATTCACTTGGATTAAAGAAAATAAACATACATGATTCATAAATGACTACTGTAAAAAAATACGAGATAGTTATCAATTCATCCTCATTAATTATAATTCACCCTATTAGATGTTTTATACCATCAGTCCACTCTTCCTCATCCCCTACTAAGTCAGCAAGAAGTTTATCAAAATACCACTTTCAAAAACACCCTAAACTATTGTAAGAATTCTGATAAATATCTTTGCAGTTGTGTGAAGTTAGGCTACCCAGACAAACATGTACACTTGTTTCTTAAACTCTAGTGGGAGATATGATGCAGATGTAGCACAAATTGAAACAATTCTAGGCAAAGGCACAGAATAAGATCAATGTCTTTTTTTGTGTGGCTAAGAGTTTAAATTAAGTATACTTAACATTTATTTCTTTCAGATATAGCAAAATATTTTCCATACTAGGAAGTACCGGGTAGTTGACTATTATTATAATGGTATTTTTGGTTTCTTATTTGTTCTCTGTCCTAAATGAGTTACAGTAGGGCAGTGGTACTCAAAGGACATTTGTGTATAAGAGCTTCAAATAATGAAGAAAATAGCACACAATTCTTGGACGCTCTTCTTTGATGATTTTGATTCACTGGGTACAGCTCCAAAGTATGTATTTTTAAATCTTCCTAGGTAATTTGATGAATCCCAGATTTTAGAACCTTTGTTTTAGAATATTTACAGTAATATAATATTATTTTGTGGAAGTCCTGGTCTCTTCAAGCTTGGGGTTTTGTTATTACTCAATACTATGTAAATAACAAATGAAGTTTTAGAGGTGAATAAACAAAAGTAAACTGTATATACTATAACTTCTGATTTATTCTGAACCTATTATAAAAGTCCCTTTCCTGTCAACTTAGAGAAAAATTAGTTTTCCACCTTCCAAGTGATTAGTGTCTAAAAATGTCTAAAGTTTTGAAAAGAGTTACTGAAAAGAGTGATATTTCTATGTCATGGATTATCCTCTTCCCACATAGTAATGCACACTGGTCAGTGGATAAGAACTACAAGAATATGATTGGTTGTCTATTGACTCACAGATGTTTTAAAGCAACTTTGACACTACAACTTTGGATTTATTGTATAATTGTATAATTTTTAAAATAAATTTCATGTTATTTGTCAAAATAATTCTTGTTCTAAAAAATCTCAGAACTAGTATAACTCATTTTAAAACTAATGGAAAAGAGTAATGATATTAATGAACTCTAGAAATTCTTAAGGCACTATTCTTCATTTGACAGGAATTTCATTCTTAGATGAATTTGAGAGGGATGATGAGACGTTGAAAAAAGGAATCAGAGGACTCATAATTTATATAAGAACTCTTATAGGAAAAACTTTTCCTATATTTCAACATTCTGTTTTCAAACTATTCAGTAAATCTTGGTGTTTAACAGGTGTAGGAATTTTCCAAAAGGCCAAATTAAGAAAGAAGAATCCATATGATTGAAATGGTAAACAGGAGATGAAAGTACTTGGTTTATTCAATCACATAATTTGGTAAACAATGCAATTGAAGTAAAAAGTGGTGAAAATGGATTTGGAATGTCAGGTTAGGATCAAGTGATTAAGAACATACAAAGCTGGCCAAGAGTTAGACTTCCAAGGGAACAAAGCTGAATTAGTAAATCTATGCTTTAAATACAACAAAGAGGGTTAATTTTACTAAAGAGATGATAAGCATGCAATAATAAAAGGGGATATCTGAGAGGTACTAATGGTAGATTTTAATGACCAATTGAATATTATAAATAAGATAGAATGAGGATTGTTATGTGTGTTTTAGACAACTAAATAGACTCATTAAGAGCAATTGGAGATAGAAATAGAAGAAATTTAATGGTAAAACAGAGAAGAAGATCTCAGATAAAACATCAGATCTAATAACCATGAATTGGAAAGACAGGTAATAATGGAAGTTCTGGAAATGAAATTACATAGGATCAGAAAATAAAAAGGAACAGGTTTAGTGTTAGTTCCCAAGTGCCCTGGGAGCTACCCAGGAGAAATCTGAAACTGGTAGGTAGGAGAATGGTAGGAAAAGAATGAAGAAAAGGCAGACCACTCCAGATTGATTGGTAGGTGGCAGATTTAATAAGCAAAAAAGCTTACAAGGCTTGTCTTGGGTGGCTACAAGATAAGTAATTTTTCACACCTGCCTGCCAGAATCTTAAAAATTTAAGTAGAGGTCCTAACTGGATCCAGTCACACACACTGGGGATACTTAACCAGATTCAATTAACACACAGGAGGCCTACACATTCTCAGCCCAGACAGCTTCATCAACACATTACTGTCCCAAGGCTGTGTCCTTGGGCAGTTTTCAGCACAGGGAAAGCAAGCAGAAGATGCTTTCTAAGCACAGGGGAGGTGGGGACCCCCCAATTCTGGATCCAGTTTATGAGTTAAACCAGTTGTCAAGTCTTCTGGATGATATTCCACATCACTAAGGGTGGAGAATATAGCTCAAGAAAACTGCAACATTAAGAAGGCAAGTAAGTCATGAAAATAAAAAAGAGGCAGGAGGAGAGCCAGGATAGTGACTGAGGTGTCATGGTATCCAGAGAAGATGAGGGGTTTGATAATCCAGTTAGTACTGTTTGAAACATACAGAGTAGTCAACTAATAATACTACGTTTGAGAAAGGTAGACTAAATGTGGCTTGGGTGACTATTAGCAGTACATTTAGCTTTGATAGCAAGGAACAGAATACAAACATATTGGTTTAAGGATGAAGAAGAAGTAAGGATTTGAAAGAGATACTCCCTAGGTTAGATCCCGAGTTTACTCTATATTATATATATATAATCTTGAGATATTGACTGAACCTCTCTAAATCTCTGTTTTAACATTAAAATAATTTGTTATTGAAAGAGTTTTTGGGAGATTGAAAAGACAATGTAACAGAGTGTCTGGAATATAACAGATGTTTAATAAAAGTTATTCACTATTGTTAGTATTCTCTTTTCAATAAAATTTGCTTGTCACTGCTATAGGAGGGCCAAAGTATTTGGTTGAGTATTTGAGCCTTTTTCCTTTCAACTCATTTTTAATTTGACCTATTGATTATATACCTATTTCAATATTCATTAATTCATTTATTCAGTTTTTATTCACCTATTATTTATTGAGGGTCTATCATGAAGCTGAACTTTGATATAATAAAGTAGGCATAAGATATAAAATAAAGTATGACTTTGCCATTGTTATGGAGGAAAAATAAATGGCCCAGGCAACCAAGAAATAGACTCAATGCTTATAATTAGAAAGAGAAGCAGCCCCTAACATTTAGGCTCTGACCTAACATCACAGCTAGGCCTTTGTGTTCCTCTGTTGAACATCAATAATTTCACACATCAACATCAGACAAGGTTGCTGTGACCCAGATAGGTCAAGACAAAAAAAAGAATATTTCATTATCATGCCTGAACACAGACAAAAGATGAAAATTTTCAAGACACAAAATTCCAAACACCCCCAACTCCAGGCTACTATGAATGACTGCTGTCTATTTATCAAGTACAGCTTTGTGCTACTCTGCCCAGACTATGGATAAAATTTATTGGGAAATTCAATCATAAATTTTCCCTGCTTCCTTAAAGTTCTAATCTAGAGTGAGTCCCTGCTTCGTTGGACTCCCCACACCTCCCAAGTCATCCTTGTAAAGCCTGAATCCTAAAATAGGTCCTTTTTATTACGGTCTTAGTGAAATGCTCCATGGTTGTCCCAGGAGTACATTTTCACTAACTACATTGAATAACAAACCCAACTTCCTTTAATAAGTGTGTTCCTGATAGTGTTTGGCTGGCAAGCATTAACAATAAATTTAAACTAATATTGTGGGCATGTGATAAACACGTTTCAGTTTGGTAAAGCTTTTTGATCGTCTTGCTGTCGAGGCTAGCTATGTTACATCAGAGCATTATTTTTAATAACATATAACATATTTTAGGATATATTGATGATATTTCATGAAGCCCATATTTAGGTCTTATTAGTTTAAGATTTTTCTAGATTATCTTAGTATTTTATTCTCAATAAATACCTAATAACTTCTTGTTTAATTGCAGCATAAAGAAAGTGAATGTTCTATGCATTGTCATGTATTGTCAACCAACACAAATGGCCCAGTGAAAGGAGTTAAGCCTTTCTGTCTGAGGTTTAGGTAAAGTTGATTCCCTATAAGTGGGTTTAAATCTTAGAGTTGTAGCCACCAGATTTCTAGGTTTAATGTACTGACTGAGGATATTCAGCTCTGAATCCTAATCTACAAAGCCTAGAGAATGAAGGATAAAACAAAGAACAAATGTGAATGAAATAAAAAGAACTTGGAGTACAAAAGAAACTAGCACACCAAATCCCACTTTTTTCTGTATCTCTTATGCACTTTTAATTTAATGCTTCTGTTTCCTACTATTACTTCCATCTCCCCCCAACAATCACTTTTTTTGTCTTTTTTTTTAAACAGTATGGTGATTTAAATCTTGTGATCCAGAGCAACTTTCTTGTTCCTGGTCTTCAATTTTGACATATTTAACAGGCATCCAAAGGAAAGTTCGATATATTAAGACAAATAGAATAATATTTAAATAATAAATAGAATATTATTTAAGACATAAATAATATTATGAAGTAATATTGTTGATCATACGGGCAAACTCTAAATGTGGATAGAATATTGAAAGCTATAAAATGTTATTTTCTGTGTTTTTTTAAGAAAAAAATTACAACTAAAACCATAAAATACCTATCTCTTATATGTAAAGTACTATTTACAATATTGTTAATATATTTGCTTATAAGAAAACTTTTTCAGCTTGGTGAGAATAAATAAAACTATTATTATATCCTTGATGCCTGAAATAATTAACTACTATAACAATATGTTTTTTGAGCAAATCGCCTCAGCAACTCTATGATTGACATAAAGGCTGCACATAGGCAATACTTGCCTGAACTTGTAGATTACATTATTAATTCCATATAGATTCTTTATCCTAATATCAGCCTCCCAATATTTTCTCATCTCTAACAAAGTATTCAAAATTAGTCAACTCTCTGAAGCATCATAAGTAGTGACATGACAGCAATGTGCCTGCCATAACCAATCAGCTGAAACTTCTTTGTAAGTTGGCTGTTTCAAAGATAGTTAAAAATTAATGAGCAAAGGGAGTAAAACCTTTCTTTGAAAAAGAATCTAGAGGACAGACATGAAAACTCAGTTTTCTTCAAAGCACTTATTTAAATTTCAAATAATCTGTTTTACACTGCTAAGTTTTAGGTAAAATTAAGTATTATGTAGTCATGTATTAATATCTTTAAAAAAATAATCCTCCTGTAATCAATTTTTATGTCAACTCCCTCTATGTACTATGTTTTCATATTCAAAATTCAGTACACTCTTCACCCTATCCACTTCTTCAAATTTGTTATCCCTCAAAGATTTTATAACATTAGAGGCACATGAATAAGAATTAATATTGCCACCAAAAATATTTTAATTGTTTTAACATGCTATTTTACTTTTCATCTTCTTATTAACATATAGTACATTTATATTTGTACATTGTTTATCTTTTTATTATTAACATATATGTACATTTATATTTTTTGTAGGCAGCATATAGTTGTGCAGTAATTGTTTATTCAATCTGTCAAGCCCTATCTTTTGATTTTCATATTTAGAACATTTACATTTAGCTCAATTATAGATATGCCTAGATATATATCTACTATGTTGCTATATGTTTTCTATTTGTCCCATACATCCATACATTTTCTTCTCTTTTTTGTTTGCCTTGCATTAATTGTCTTTCTTTTGTTGTTTTTATTTGTCTCCATTGTTGGCTGACTAACTAAAATTTTGTGTGTGTATTATTGGTTACATTAGAATAAATATATCTATCTTTAATATATCACAGTATAACTGCAAATGATATTATACAACATCATACATAAGAACATTAAAATAATATACTTTATAATATTTCTCCATCATATAGTTTCTCCATTTCTGCTTTGTACCCTATTGTTATCATACATTTTACTTTTATACATATTATAGACTCCAAATTCATTACTATTATTTTAATTCCTACTTATATTTCAATTAGATTCAAATAAAAATTAATATAATTTGAATTTAAGGTGCCCTTCATTTTTTATATAAATATACTTATTTCGATGTGACATCACTTTCCTTGTATCTGAAGAACTCATTAAATATTTATTTTAATGTGGGTATGCTGGTGATACAGTTTTCAGTTTAAAATACACCATTAAGAAAATGAAAAGCCAATAGCAGCCTGGAGGAAAATATTCACAATGCATATATTTGGCCAAATATGTTTCACCAGGAACATATAAGCATTTGTCATCAGAAAACATCAAATTATAATCATAATGATATATCACTTCATAACCACTAATTTTTTTTAAATTGTTAATGCCAAGATTTGGAGAGAATTTGGAGTAACTGGAACAGATACATCTTCCTGCTGGAGACATAAAATGGAAAAAGTAATTTAGAAAATTATTTTGCAGTTTCTTATTACTCAGTTGAGTTATAATTCAAATATTTATTTAGCCAAAAGAAATGAGGACATATATCCAAAGAAGACTTGTACAAGAATGTTAATAACAACTTTATTCATAATAGAAAAAATGGAAACTACGTACTCATCAGCATGTGAATGCTCACATATACTGATACATTTATACGTAGGAACATTACTTCATAATCAAAATAAACTGTGGATACAAAAAAAAAACTAGGTTAACCTCAAAATAGTACTATATGATTTAAAGAAGCAAAACATAAAAGAGTATATATATTTATAAATATGTTTTTATTTATGAAGTTTCTGAGCTATAGCAGTAGAAATAAACAGTCTCTTGGGGTGGAGAATTAATTGTAAGTGCATGAAGGAACTTTCTGGGGTGATGTCAATATTTCATATACTAGTTTGGGTGACTGGTGATGATTACACAGCTGTCTATATTTGAAAATTTCTCAGTCTATACATATATTTAAAGTTTGAGTACATTATTTTATCTAAATTATACCTTAATAGAGTTGATTGGTAGTTGTAAAGTTTTCATGGTAAATTTGTAGCTGCTTTAATGGCCACTATTGTTGATATTTATTATATGTATGGCTTTCTTAATCAATAAATATAGCATTTTAAAAGGCTGAAAACAGTATATTTAAAATTCTCATCTGCCATATATTATAGGTAAATATCAATGACAGAAGTTTTAAGTCATCCATGTGATAAAAAAATAAAGTTAAAGTTCACACCAAATAAAAATGACATATCTAAAACAACACACCATTCAAGGCGTTATTTCTAAACATTTTTTATAATCCATATTTGACTGTTTGACATCTATTGTCACTTTTTTCTTCAAGCTACTCTGCTTCAAATCCTGTGTTCACAGCAGAATTTTATATTTCTCATATATTGAGGTCATCTTCCTTGCATCCAAGGATGTATATGTCCCTCACACTCTAGAAAAATGCATCCTTTCTGAAGAGACAACCAAAATTGGTGCTACTTTTACATAAATATGTTTTCCTTTGAGATGAAACATGAGGTACATTATTTATTGTTTACTCCTAAAGTGAAAACAGAAGATGAAACATATACTTTTAATTTGAGGTTAGTGATGAAACCTACATGTCTACCTCAATTTTTGGAGACTAGACGAACAGGACCTGTCACTGAGATTCCTGGAACCCTGGGATATAACCTGTCTTCGCTGAAAGGGAGAGAGAGAGAGAGAAGCTGGTTGTCATGCTTCTAGATTTATCTCAAAAAGATTCTAAAAAGCTAGACAACCAGAAACAGATTCAGAACAACTCTAAAGTTATTTAAAGTAATTTTACGTTCATCAACTTTCATGGTAAAGGTTTTTAGGCCTATCCTGGGTTTTTCATCGCTGTGTTTAACTGATTACCAGGTAGATCCAGGCTTTGCCTCAAATCAAATATCAGCTTCAAAGATGAGAAAGCTACTTTGTTCTTTAAAATTTTCTCCCCTGAGAAAAAATGATTGGCAGTGAAAATGTCCAATTCCAGCTCCATTATCTCTTTCAAGGTGGATTCAAATAACTGTAACAATAAAGATATAGCTAGTACTATTTTTGAACACTTTTTCCTCAAAATATCTTATTGCAAAATTGCAGCCAAGCTGAAATATAACTTAACTATCACTAGGAATGCAGGATGTCAGTGGTTTCTGCAAATAGTCACTAACCAGTTTTTTAGTTTTATCATAGCTATAAATGATAAATGTACAAACCATCTTTTATTCTTCTTCTAAATGTTCCAGTGTTTCTGGTATAGAGTTGAAGTAATAGGTTCTTTTTTAATGTATTCCAACTTAAGCATGTGTATAGAAATTGCAAAACTAAACTGAAATTTCTACATCTCCAGGCATCCTCTCCCATCATTATGTAACTTTGCAGTGCACTGCCAGTCTGATGCTAGGTCTTTAGACAGTGGGATGAGAGTAACTGTACATTCAGAGGCTTGAAAAATGCTTACACATTTGCACTGGCCTTCTTATGCTCTCAAATGTTTGCCAGGAGTAGCCAAAACAAGCCCTGGATTATCTAAAAAAAAAAAATTAGGGGGTAAAGCTGACCATTCTTATTATCCCAGCCAAAGACAACCTAGATCAGCCAAAAGTCAGCCAACCTCTAGAATTTTAATTGAACCCATCTTTGATCAGCAGAAGCATCTCACCAATCCCCAGCCTACTCCAGATGTGCAAGCAATCAATGCTTATTCTTCTATGCTGATGAGATTTTGCAATGGCTCGTTACTCAGCATTATTGTGGCAATCACTCATGCAGGTGCAAAGATATTCAGGTGTATTTTTTCTTTTGCTATAAGAAAGATTAAAAGAGAAAATATTAAAATCCTTCCATATTTTGAAAGGTATATTTGCTTTAAAGGATAAATCTCCCGTGATCTCTATACATTAATCTACACTTGGAGTATTTCCTGAGTTATCAATGAATTAAGGGTGAAAATTTGATGAAATTGATAATGGTGAAGCCAGAAAATTTTTCAGATAAGGATTAATTGAAGAATAAAGAAGTGGAAACCTAGCAAAGCAATACCCTCAAAGGACAACCAGAAAATGTAAAGTTTTCCAGAAATAGACATATAGAAAAAAAGAATATCTTTGTTTCCTCTTGCTCCAGAGAGCACAATACATGCACACCCTGCAGGCATGTCTCATGGGGAGATAAATATCAGATGGTTCAAGTACTCAATATATGGGGCCCTAACAATAAAATGTTCTCAGAAATTGAGCCTTCAAGGTGTTTATCAAAATCAGGAATGACTTTGGTAACCTAGGCTTTTTTTTTTTCCAGCACCAAGGTAGAAATTTCAGGGTACAGAGAATCTAAGAAGGTAGCTGCTCTAGTCAAATTATTATTATGCAAAGTTCAAATATTCTCATAATAGAATCAGCTAGAGATGGTCAGGTAGATTTGGATTTTGCCTCAAATCAAAAATCAGCTTCAAAAAGGAGAAAGCTATTTTGTTCTTTAAAATTTTCTCCCCTGGGCAAAAATGATTGTCACTGAAGAGTCCAATTCCAGCTCCATTATCTCTTTCAAGATGAATTCAAATCCAATTAACCATAACAATAAAGAAATAGCTAGTACAATTTTTGAGCAAATATTTTTCCAGAAATTTTTAATATTTTAAAAGTTCTGTTTGTTGTAATAATAGGGAATATATCTGTCTAAGAAAAATGCACAAGGATGATGATGTTATCTACTGAATAACTGGAATTAACAGTCATATGTTCTTTTATAATTTTCCTAAGTAAAAAAAGTTATGAATTTTAAGAGACTACAGGACTGTAAAAGGGAATTTGACTATAAGTATTCTAGAACCATGATTAATAATCTCTTAAGAATATTACAAAAATGATTCCTCATTCAGATAAGGGGTGGGACTTACGTCATTCTTAAGATTCTAAATGTTTTACTTTAAAAATGTTATAATCAAATTTATGAACAATATATTTTACTTACTAAATAGAGGATTCTGGTTATTTGACCTATTTACCATGAAAAAGCTAAAAATTTAAATTTCTCCTAAATGTCCAAGTGAGAATAATCATGATAGAGTCATGTTCTGTTTCTATATTAGCAGAGCTTCACCATGGAGATCTGGTTGTGATGGAAAGCACCTTAAAGGTATATTCGTGTGGATGATTGGAAAAGTTGTTGATGAAAATTGGAATGTACTACTAGGAAGAGAGGGATAATACATTTCTGCTTAAATTATTGTTGGCAGTTCTACTTTTTAGGAAACATACATTACATTTCAAGTGAATGTTTCTAGTATTAGAAAAGTTAATGTACTGAATGTTTCCACTTAGCTGTATGTAATACGCCCATGATAAACAAGGCTATTTAACTCACCTTCTATACTTACTTATTTTGCTTTCACGTTTTCTAAGAATCCAGTAGCATATTTAATACCTCTTTCTTTCTTAAAACATTATATTGGATCTCAAAAAAGATAAGAGACAGCATCAGCTATCTGTCTTCAGTCCTGCCTGGAATAAGATTATTATATGAGATGTCAGAAGCCAAGAGGCTTAGTTGATATCCTCAAATGTCGTGTATGAAGGAAAGATACTAAGCTGTCCCTTGGACCATTAGAACAGTATAGGAGGAACTGAGGGCAAGTCAGAGGTTCAAATGGATGGGAAATCATGTTAATAAGATACAGCTGAGCACTACCAAGACTGCAAGAGGATGATGGAGATACTGACAAGAGCCAGTGTGAAGAGGTGTCAATAACTGAAATTAATGGTGAGGTAATTTTATTTCTTTCAAGATGTCACTACAGAATTAGGTGAATATATTCCTTCATGTAATATCAAAATGTCTTTAAAATAAAAAAAGACAGGAACACAGCCCTCACCACTGGGGAAAAAAAAAGGTGAAGAGGAAAAAGCCTGGGTTTGACTAAGCTAGCCTCTAAAATATACTGTATTCTCAATAAATTTCCTGGGAAGGGAATTTTATGAGAAAAAAGTAGAAAGTTTTCTGCCACCATGCAGAATGAGGCCCCAGATAGAGATTAAACTTGGTTTTCAGATAAATTTAAAGAGCAATATTTTTTACATTATTGAGTTAGTGGGCTGTAAAAAATGTTCATATACTTTTTTAATGTTGTATTTTTTATTAAACAAAGTTCTGTGAAGTTATAAACCCATTTGTAGAAGATAATGTGTATTTAGTGTGATACATACTTAGTATATTGGCCAGTGATATGAAAAATTATAAAAATTCATTACTTTTTATGTCTTGATTTCTATAATATTCTTCACAGAGTCAATACTATTAAATATAATTGAAGTAGACTGCTACAATCGCTCCAAACCCCTCCTTTCAAATTGGCTCCTTTCAATTTATCATTCTTTTATTTTTGGTGCTTCTCATCTCCTCTTGCAGTAGGAAGAAAAGGAAATAAAAATAAAATGATAAAAAATTTTAAAGGAAGCTGTTTAAGGGAAAGAAATTCAAACGAAAAGCAAGCTCCAATCAGGGGTGGATGAATAGGGTCAAAGACATTAAGAGCTTTATCCAAAAGATGAAAAAATAGGGTGTTAAACTGAAGTAGAGGACCTGAATCAAAAGTGTCTTAAAACAATAAGATTGATTTATTTTTTCACAAAATAGTACGTACTACAGTGGCGCAGCTCCAGGGATGGTTGTTGTGACAATCATGTCACCAAGGATGGAGGTTATTCCTTTCTGTCACTTTAGCATTTTGGCTTAGTTATCTCAGGATTGGAAGATGATGGCCCCTGCAGCCCAGAGCATTACCTACAGAAACAATTATGTCATGTGAAGAGAAAAAAGAATTATGTCTCGTAATTTCCCTTTAGTCAGGCCCCTCACCTGTCTTCCCTCTCTGCTCTCCCACTCTCCCCACCCCACCCCACCCCACCCTCTTCCTCCTTCTTTTTCTTCGTTTCTCCCCCTCTCCTGTAAATCCTTTCCCAGAGCCTCTCAGTAATTTATGACACAGGCTGCGCTTCTGCCTACACCACAAAAGGAGAGAGGGCTATTCAATGTCCACAACTGGTTGAAAATGTTGGGGATGCAGAAGCATATGAGTGGGCGTTGGTTGGCTGATAGGTGACTAACAATGTTCTGGTTTTTGAACTTGAGAGGAATGAGGCTACTGCAAGTGCTGCTCTATACACAATTGGCAGGTAACACGTGTTCTATTTTAAGGATTCTTTGGGATGGAACTTTAATATTCTGTAAAATATAAAAGAGAAATTGTGTAAAGGATCAAAGAAGAATAGCAATTCTGTATTTGAATTGTCAGATGATAATCAAAAAGCACATTACGTTTCTTCTGGAAAGTATAACAAAAGCAATTATTTCATTTGGCTCTAGGAAAATGGAATATACAAGTATTTTCACCTGCTGCTCTGCTAACACTCCAATAAAACTGGAGTTACAAGAAAAAGTTGACTATCAGCAATTACATAAAATAAGAACAGATAGAGAGGTTAATGTGTTGCTGTAAGCTTGTTAACATACTTTCTAAACTGAATAATTAAACCTCACTCAATGATTAGATAACCAAAAAATTACTCACTAAAACACTTATGAACTTGTTAGTATTTTCATATGTCCCTATTGCATTATGGGAAGGAACTATAATTTTGCATTAATTTTCTTAAATCAAGGCAAAGAAATCACTTTGTATATTAAATAAAAGTATTCAGGGGTCAATACCTACAGATAAAAAAATTAAATAATACATAATCGACATGTTAAGTATTATCTTAGGAGTAACCACACTCTAAAATGAGATCTTCAAGTTTGTGATTTGTTGTATCTCATGCAGGAGAAAGTGGTGGAAGGAAAAATGGAAGCTGAGTTATCCAAGAAAAATGTCAGTTATCACACTACTGGCATTGTAGGTAATCAGAAAAACAAAACAAGAAACCAGAAAACTCATCTCTACTGTGAAAATAATATACTGCATGCTTAACTTAAAAAAAACATTTCCTTACTCAATATTTTCATTATGATTCCCAGGTAGAATCTAATTGCATTTAAAGTCAATTAGCAAAGGTTATGCTGTGTCCTCCAATGTAGCATTCTTAAGTAACCGGGCATGAGATACAATTCCAGTAGCTCTTAAATAGCAGGAAAAAAAATTAAGTTAGTGCGTTAGAGAATATCAGCTAAATTAAGCCATAATTATGAAATATATGTTATAATATTTTTATTTGCTCACAAGTGAGAAAATTGATTAAGCTAGTAAATTCTGTTAGAATACAGAAGCAAACTCCTTTGTAAGAGAGGGCAGGAGGAGCAGATATGTAAACTGACAAAGGCATGAGTTTCAACTGGTAAGGAACACATTCCTTGAAAAGGTTCCTAAGTCTACCTCTATTACATGAAACTAAAATAAAAATTTAAAAAACAATCATTCTAAATATACAATTACTCTTATCCCAAGGAAGATAAAGAGAAGAGGTAACTAAAAAAAAAATACATTGTAAAGCTACTCAGATTTCCAGGGACATCAATTTTTTTTTAATTAAGGTAACATTAGTTAATAACATTATGAGAGTTCCAGGAGTTTAACACTATAATTCAATATCTGCATACACTTGGGGGTGCTCACCACCAAAAGTCTAGTTTCTGTCCATCACCGTACATTTGACTCCCTTTACCCATTTTACACTCCCCATGTCCCTTCCCCTCTGTTAAGCATCATTCTAATAATGTCTGTATCTATGAATTGTTGTGTTGTTTGGGGTTTTTTTTTTGTTCATTTCTTTCTTTTTTATTTTATATTCCACATATGAGTGAAATCATGTGGTTTCATATCATTTGTCTGATTTTTATCACTTAGTATAATACTCTTTAGATCCAACAATATTGTTGCAAATGGCAATATTTCACCTTTTTTATAGCTGAGTAGCTGTCATTAGGGAAAACAGTGTGAAGCTTTCTCAAAAAATTAAGAATAGAACTACCATATAATTCAGTTATTTCACTTCTGGATACTTATCTGAAGAATATGAAAACACTAATACAAAAAATATATATGCCCTCATATGTTTAATATAGCAAAATTACAATAACCAATATTTGGAAAAAATCTAAGTGTCCATCAATGGATGAATGAAATAAACAAGATGCAGGGCACTGATTTTTTTAATGAAAAATTTTGATAATATATGCATGTGGTCAGGGAATACTATAAGGGACTAACATGAATTTATAAAAATGGCAAGTATAAAGAAAGCTAAATACTAAAGTCTTATTTGCAAATAAAATAACAAAAATGTCAAAGAAAAATGCATTGTTCTTCCTTATGTGAACATCAAAAAGAACGAGAGTACTCGATTGCTTTTTGAGAACTGCTGAAACAGTATTTTAAGAAGGCAAAGAAAAGGCACAACTGTTGACTCTGGTTAGGGAGAAAAGGCCAACAGATGAATTTGTAAGTAATTTGTGACAACAATGATGCCTCAGAATGGAACTGGGGTCTTAGAGATTATTGAATGTGCTGTCACAAAAAGTGTTCAGTAATAGATGGTAGCAAGCAAAATGTGAGTTGTTAAGCTGAAGGGATTTTAAATTTCATTTTAATGCTGAGAATTTTTGACTCCAGATTATTGTTAACTTGATTAATTGGAGTATGATAATCTACAAAAAAAAAAAAAAACACAGTTTCAATAAGTAAGCACACATAATGCCAGTTCTTTTTTTCTTAATTTGGAAATTATCAAAATTAAAGAGGTTTCCTAAAGTAATTTGAGACCCATAAAGTCTTGCTTATTAACAATGGCAAGCCACATATATCGATCACTGAGGGTCATGTATTTTACAGGAATAACTGAAACTACAAAGCATAAATATGCTTGGAAAATATGAGACAGAGAATGTGAAGTTGCATTTTTCTTCTGAATAATAAATGGGCTATATATTGATTCACATTTGGCGGGGGGGGGGGGGGGGAGTTGGTTAGAACACGTTATTCCAGGAATACTGTTCATTGTAAGTGGAAGAATATTCATGAAATGTTCAAGTGCTTTTGAGGTGGCACTATCATTCTGCAGTGATAATATCACTAAGGTGTAGACATGGTGATAGATTTTTCCTGTTAACAGGAAGAGGGATATACTTTTAAAAACTGGTGTAGGAATAGGCTGAATCTATAACATGATTCTGAAATAACATTTTCCCAGTAGTTTATGTTAGTTTTATCAAATCAATGAACAAAGAGTACCTACATTATGCAGAGCCAAAATCACACCCATCTGTTTCTACAGAATTCTAGAACTCCAGAACCTAAAAAAAGCACTGGCACATCAGATTTACTTTAACCTATATTCAAAAGCAGAACACTGTTTGGATTTTTGAGACACGTAACTGCTTCCAGCTGTTATTTACACTTTTCCCTACACTGAGTAGCTGTTCTGTTTAAATTAGAATCCCTTACAAACTTTCCATTTCTGTTCTATTGATAATTCTGCCAAGAATTAGGCAGAGCCACACCTGGGTAATTATTGAGAACATACTGAATTTTTGCAGTCATAATTGCATTTCATGTGTTCATGCTTTTCAGAAGCACATCATTTGCTGGCCTGCCTTCACGCTACTCTTCCTTACTTAATCCCATTCTTCCTATTGCATAATAGTTTTTCATAATATCCATAGTTTCCAGAGTTGTAACTAGATAAAAAGCTATGTTTCTTTTCTTTTCTTTTCTTTTTTTAGTTTAGCAGCAAGTTAGAAAACCTATAGCTTACCTTTAGATATACTCATTTGTGTTTTTATTATTGTTGTTATTTATAGCTTAACTATAACATTGATGAGGGCCAGAATTGGATCTTGCACATCACTGAATGCCAGAAATTATCACAGTGCCTGGTGTACAGTAGGTAATCAACATATATATGTTGACTGAAATGACAAATAAATGAATGCCCAAATGAATACATTAAAGGCTAAACAACCATATAAAGTAAAAATAATAGAAGTAGATAATACATACTACTTTTCAACATTTCCATTTTTTATACAATCAGAATATCCCTTTGTTGCTGTATAAAACTGGAACTCTATCCTAAAAGGAATTTTATGTCTTTGCATTCTCAAGAAACAAAACCTGCAGTGTCTTAACTTTCTAATTTTTATGTGGCCAAATGTCATCATAATATTTATATAGGTCAACTCCTATTCAACTCACTAATTAGAATGTACTTCTCCCTTTTCGGTATGTTGACATTGAATCACTCAAAAAATTATAAAAACAAGAAATATAACAATGAAATTATCTTATCTTGCCATATCACACTCAATGTAATTTTTTGAACATTTATTGAATGACTATTTGTGTATAAATTATCCTAGGAGATAACATTTCATTTAGTCCCTAAAACAACAGTTCTCAGAACCTCTTTACACTTTTAATAATTATTGAGAACCCCAAAGAACTTTTGTGTTGGGAAACACCCTGCCTAGTTTCAGGAGCTGTAACCCTGCCAACAGGCTGGAGGAGTGGAAATAATCAGGAGGCCTTGGAGAAACAGGCTCCTGAGGAGACATAACCTGATGCCCAATGGCAGGGCATAGCTCCTGCCTCTCTGCTTTGCCTTGTGAGGTCCTTGTCAATGATGGGTAAGACCTCTTAAGGGAGGGTCGACCTAAACCAGGCATTGACCAATTATGGGCAGCAGACAAGAAATTGGAGGACACGGAGAAAGGGCAAAAAGGCCCGCACCTCTCTGCTTGGCTTGGACATGGCCAGAGTCCTCATTATAGCCAAAAAACATTCTCCTTATCTCTTGGTGGTTCCCTCCCCCAGCCTGGCTCAGGCTTAAAACAGTGCAGGAATCATCCCTAAATCAGACCTGGCAGTTCCCCGGGGAAATCAGGCCTAAAAGTAAATTCTTTAAAGTGTGCTTTGTTCTTCCCTCAAAGCTCTGGCCAGTTCATGCTGAGAAGGACATTTTACATTATTTACATCCCTTACCCTATATCTTTATGTCTACTCTGCCCTTATCTTTAGTTTCTCACTTGTTTATACTGGTCTCCTCTCAGACCCATGTAAATCAGTGCGTTCCTGTCATTGGTCTTCTTAAAAGCATCATATATTCTCTGTTAAACTTAACATACTAATGTAATGAGATAACATAGGCATTTCTATTACCTAGCCTCACTGATAAGATTTTCAATAAAAGCCTTGGAACAAAGGGCAACGGGGGCCTTCTCCACTAAGAGGGAAGTGCCCCTGTCTGATCTCTCAGCAAACAGAGAAGTGTTCGCAACGATTTGTGTTTATCTTTATCTTTAATTTCTGACTAAACAGAAGACAGCTGGTTTCTTCTATTCACCTCCGCATGCAGTCTGTTGTGATGTCATGTGTCACAGAGACCCAAGAATACTGCTGTACATTTATGAGAGAATGGGAGCAAACAGGGTGAATATTGTCTTAGTATTATTTTGAAAATAGTTTGACTTCATAGACCCCGTGAAAGTATCTCTGAGATCTGCGAAGATCCCCAAACCATGCTTTGAGAATCCTTGCCTAGAATAATCTTTTGAGTAACTATTACCACATTTAACTTTTGAGGAAACTAAATCTCAGTAAGATGAAATGACTTGCAAAAGATGACAGAGAAAGTACATGATGCTTTCAGAATTAAACCCCAATCCCTTGATTGCAGAGCCAGAATTAATCCAGTTACCACACGAACCCTTCCAATACTTTTAACCACAACTTTTATTTCTATTTATGATAGAGTATCCATTGACCAGGGGAGCATGTTTCAGTGCTTATATTTCAAACAGCTCGAGATAACCCTTTGGTACTAATTTAAGTGCATGTGTTCAAGAAAACTGAAAACTCATAAGCTAGTTGTTTTTATTGAAGGTGCCACAAGAAAAACAGTCTGACAGCTGGTTGGTGAAAGGCTTTTTAGGTGATATTATGAGAGAAAAAGGATACAGCTCAGAACCCCAAACATAAACAGGAAAACATAGACAATACATGAGAAAAAGACCATTTCTTTTCTGAGGGAAACTGACAAAATTTTATCCATCTGAGTCTTTGACTTCTGAGTGGCCAGGTAAGGCTACTTTGAAGTAGAAGATTGATAGATTGCAGAGGGGCAGAAAAGACTTGTTCTATATTTAGTTATTGATAAGGAATAGAGAGATTCCCCAGGAGATGAGAAACTTGGCAGTATATAAAATTGAAGGTTCTCAGTGTCATCTGGCAAGCACTAAATTAATGATATTTTATGTTAATTAATGTATTAATATAAATCTGTGGTAAGAGTACCTGTCTCTGAGCCATATTTAATTATTCTCAAAAGTGCTGTAAAGGACAGTGATATGCACACTCAGCAATATTCCTTGAAACTAATTACCCAGGAAATTTTTTCTTAGACTGTACTGACGTAGATAGATATTATATAGCCGCATGTGCCAAAATTTTCTTTAAATTTCTGAAGCTCAACTATTCAAATGAATGAAAGATTACCTTTTCAAAAAGGCTGTTTTCCTAGAAGTAATACTATCTAAAATATATTATCATTTAATGTTAGTGTGTGGCAGTAATAACATTAAATACTGAGAAATTGTTTTATGTTTAGACATTGTAGTACATCACTTAGATGGATCAGTTTATTCAATTCACACAACACATCTATGAAGATGTCACTTGAGCTATTCCTAATTTATAATAAGGAAAAAGAAGCTCAGAACTGTTAAGTAACTTGCCTGTTATCCCTCATATAATGAATTATAAGGCTAAGATTTGAACCCATAAAAGTTTGTTTTTAACTACCGTGCTCTATTAATTTGATGACATTGAAACAGGAGAATAAGCTTTGATTTGATAAAATCAAGGTCACCTGTCTGGCTCCTGTTTCGATATGAGGACTTGTTTTGCTCATATACTGCCTGCTGGAGCCATCAGTCTTCCTTGGTGGAAATGGCTTTCTGACTTAATATTTTTAGGTCATTATATAATATATTACTTTTTCCATGGTAGAGGGATTTTTTGGAAAATCTAAAGATCAAGGCATGCTCAAAACTCTAGGTGAGCACGTTCATATGTGTTTTATGCTTTTAAAGACTAAAAAAAAAAAAGGAGCAAGAACCAATAGAAAAAAATACAGAATACTTTTGATATCTGGTTCAAAAAAAGTTTGTATCTAACCAGCAAGGAGGCTAGTTTCTCCTCCTCCTACTCTTTCTTCAATAGAAAACTAGTTACCTTATCTTCTTATTTGACCATTGCAGGTCACACTTCTGATTCACTTGTAAAATAGTTTGGTTAATCTAGATAATAAAAACAGTAATGGTCATGATGATGACCCCAAAGCTAACAGTTCTAAAATGTTCAACATTTACCAGTTACACACTACATTTTTCTTAGTTCACATATTTAATTCTCACATTCATCCTATGAAATAGGAATCATTATGATACACAAGTTACAGATTTAAAAAACTAAGGGGCAGAGATGTTGAGATACTTATTCAACACCAAACAGTTACTAAGTGGCTGAGCCAGGGTGGGAATCCACATGCTGACTCTAGAATCCATGACTTCGAGTATTCAAAACTGATTTAGCCAATACTCCCCTCCAGCTAAAAGAAAATAAAAATTAGGCTACACACCTTTGTGGGAATGTTTTTTCCTTCTTAAACATTCTCTGATTTTTCCATTTAGGAAATGAATAAAGAGTAGAATAATGTGTCTTACTAAACAATGAAATTTCAACATGCTAAAATAATGACATACATTTTTTAAATTTACTGAAATTACTAATATACTTTTAAAGGTTCAACGATTTATTTCACACAATAAAGAACACTCTATGCCTCTGTTGGAAGAAAAGAATCTCAAAATAAAGAATAATCCATTTAAATTGAACACATCTAACTTTATGAAAAAATCATTATGTTGTTCTAATAGATCCCCTCATTTTGCCTTGAATCAGTAGCGTTGTCATCATGGAAGAGCAGCTGTTCATGGCCTGCACAGAACACTGTTGCTCCTCACTTTTAATTGATGAGAGAGAGAGCGACTTTGATTTATTGTTCCACTTATTTATGCATTCATTGGTTGATTCTTGTATGTGCCCTAACCAGAGATTGAACCCAGAACTTTGGTATCGGGATGATGCTCTAACCAAATGAGCTACCTGGCCAGGGTTGAAGTAACTAATATTTTGAATTTGGAAAAGAACAAATGATTGCATGGAAAAAAAAACAACAGAATAAACATAGTCATAGATAATAAAGAGGAAATGTAAAAATGGCAACATCTAGCTAACCAACACTTCTGTTTCAAAATTTTCATTGGAATAAAAACATCAGCTTTGGTTTGATAATATGAATCAATGAATACTAAAGTCCTATCTCTGATTCTCAGACACATGAGGGGACGGATCCTAAGATTCTGAAATTCACTTCCATTGATCTCAGACTGGAATGCCTTTAAGAATGGGTACTATTTAAAAATTAAAAAGTATTCATCTTCCACAAAAAGGCCAGTAACTAACAATAGTAAATCAAAATTTAGGGTAGAGGGTTAGTAAACATGCAAGAAAATAAATGTTATATACAAAGAGCCCAGAAACCGAAATAAAATGTCCCTTGATTTAGTTCACCTCTAACATATTTCTCCCTATTACAATTACATAAACATCCATGAGATGGTACAATAAAAATAAACCACTACTTCTTCATTTGCACTTTTTGACTACCATAATATTGAAACATACATTTGCAAATACTAAATCTGGATGGTTCATGATAAGTTTTACTTCACCTCTTTGGTTTGCTAATTTGTTCTTTTGTTTTTAATTTGTTTAGGTGTTCTGAGTCATACTTCTATATCCAGAAGTTTTCTCTCTAAAACATTTATGAAGTCTCATAGTATTACAGTGAAGGGTCCACAGGTTACTTCAAACAAGAACATGATTTTAAATTCTAATAAGGAATTTTATTTTGCTTTATAGATATATATATTACTATAAACATAAAAATAGATCTAACACAATTCAAAATCTCTATGAACTCACTGTTATTAATTTATCTTTCCTATGACTTTAATGATAATTGAAGAACATTTCTTTGGTAGCAGGTTAATGTATTTATCATATCAATGGTTCTAATAGAGCATTACATATAGTACTTCCTTTTATCTCTCATATATGAAACTCTGTACATTATTTATGAAAGGACTATCTTACAAAGACATTTCTTTTGGTGATAGTTTTATGATTGGGTCTCATTAGATAGTCTCTAACAATTTAAATACAATTTGTTATTTTTCAAAGTTATTTAAGTAACAATATTTCAGAGATAATTTACTTGTTAAAATGACACAACTGTTTTTGGTTTGTTTGTAAATTAAAAGTATTTTGTACTATACTTTCTTATAAAGGTAATTCATGGATGTTGCAGGAAAAAAAGTGAAAAATGGAAGAAAAAGAATTCCTACCAAATCCCATCTGCATACAGATAATCATTCTTATTAACTTCTAATTCATACTGAAAATGCTGGTTTTCATTTCTGGATCCTCGACATGACTATAGTTATTATATTGTAAAGCAATGTCCTGCTCTTAGCTCATATTTATTTATTAAAATTTCCTTTAATGTGACAAATTTTGAAAAAATTTTGAAAAAGGAATAAAACAACTTCTATGATGTTATTTATAGATAAAATCCAAAACATAAATTTATGTTTCTTCATAAATATCAGGTCAATCCATAGCCCCAACTCACAGATGCTAATGTGGCTGTTATCATATGATAAGTATTTGTTGTCAATGTTCAGTTTGACTGCATGAGCGTCATAGTCACTATGCTTTCACTGACTGCTGTTAGGGATGTGTACAGTAGTCATGTACCAAACTGTATCCTAATTAACCTTAGGTTCTTTAGTCTGCTTTCTCAGGCACAATGTATTTTTTTAATAGTTTGTTGTTATTGTATTTTTCCATTACTCTTTATCCTCCTTATACCCTCTTCCACCTCCACTTACTCCCCTCCCCCCCAGTTACCACACTATTGTCCATGTCCATGAGTCCTTTTTCTTTTTTGCTCGATCCCTCCACCCCAAACCCCCCAACTCCCAGAGCTGTCAGCCTGCTCTCTATCTACGAGTCTGTCTCTATTTTGCTTGTTAGTTCAGTTTGTTCATTACATTTCACATATAAGTGAAATCATATGGTACTTTTCTGTCTTTGTCTAGCTTATTTCATTTAGCTATGCTTTAAGCAACTGAGTAAAACATGCCTGAATTGAGTGGACTTTAAAATTTGAAACAATTTCAAAGGCTCACACCAGATACAATGTATATAATAACAAGAATATAAATTATCACCTATAAAATGGTAAAATAAAAACAAATCCTTTGCAAGTTAAAGAACATGATTCTTCTCTGCTGCAAATCTTTATTTCACTTTATATCACTTTCAAGGTCTTTAGAGTGATGTCTGTATGTGTGCCTTTATGTGCATGGTGTTTCGTGTATATCAGCCAGCTCCGTGGCATGAACAGACATAAAATGTATGTCTATTAACCATTTTAAATTTACCCACATAAAGTAAAATACATACCAAGATTGTAGAATCAAAATTTCAAGACAAAAGATTTTGTTATTTTGATAAATATATAGCTCTTTATATAATAGAAAGGGTGGCACAAATATCTACAAAAGAGACAGAAAACAAACTGTGATAGCATACCTCATTATCACCACTGAAAGACAAATAACTCCACATTGACAATGGATTAGCAAAATGATATCACCAAGAAAACGTGTTTTTGTTGTGTGTTTATTTTTTCCTAAACCATATATAGGCTTGGGATAGAAAACATTCTAAATTCACATGATAATGAAACAGGGATTGTTTTGCTATAAACACACCTCCAAAATATTATTTTTGATATTAATTTTTATTGAACTTACTTTTCTTTGTTTCCTATAAGAATAAGGCATTTATAGATGGTTGCTACAAAATAGTCAAACAATAAAAATATAAAGAAAAGACAAAGTAAAAAAAGTACATACCTGATGTATGTAATAGTGTTGTCTGTTTTCTTTAAGATGTTTTAAGACATTTACATAACTTTAGGACTGTTTAATACAAACTACATATATACAAACACATATATATTGTTCTGACCAATTTTTACTCCTTATGAGTAATAAAAACAGTACCTTTCTATTCTTATGTATTTTTAAGTAGATTAATAATAATTAAAGTTATGTAAATTGTAAATATATATGCATATTCTTATCTTATATATGTATGTATACAATATGCCTGTCATACATTTTAAATGCATGTAAAATAAAGATATACATATATAACATCTCCAGGTTTTTTGAGTGATGAATAGTGAGGTTTAATGTAGATTATTGCCAGGATAAACAACATTGAAATGAATATGCTGAGGGAGGGAAGGTGGGAGGGGGCAAGGGAAAGAGGGGGGGGAAGGCAGAGACAAATGTATTTAAAAAGTAAATAAATTAATTAAAAAAAAAAAAAAGAAATGAATATCCTTATAAAAATCTTCTTGTATGTACAAAATATCTGAAAGGTACCATACTAGAAAACTGCTGAGGATACAATCCAATACAAATTATTAATGGTATGTGTTTTTTACCTTTTTTTCCCATAATTAAAAATTGTCTTCCAAGAGGGCACACTCTGTGAGGGTAGTTCTGTGAGGCCTGGATTTTTATAAGGTGCAAAACAGGTATGAGGTTATTTTCCTGAGAGAGGTTGTATAATTTTTTTTCTTAATACCTTGATTTTTATAGCTAATTGAATGATGTGTATATTTAAATGTGACATTTCTCTCATAGATGGAGAGCAGATGACAGCTAGTGTGGAGGGAGTTTGGGGGAGGGGAATTGAGCCAAAACGAAAATGGACTCATGGACATGGACAACAGTGTGGGGATTGCTGTTGGGGGGGCCTTAAGGGGAATAAATGGTAATGGAAAAAAATACGATAAAGGTGAAAAAAAGAAAAGCAGCTCTCAAGCCCCTTGGAAAGGACTTTACAAAACATTCTTTCCCTAAGGTTACTGACTACCGACACTGCTGCAAAACTAGAGAGAATTGAGCCTTGAATAAGCATAGTCTCACAGCTAAAGAAGGCCCCGCCTGACCCTTGGTCCTGTACAGACACTGGAGATCTCCACATCAAATTGACAAGGAAGTGGACATCAGACAGACCGCTTCCACCCAAGACTCCAGATCAAGACTTCATACTTTAACTAGACGTGAAACTCTTCTCTCTTTCCTTTACTCTGGCATTGGCTGGGAAAGGTGAGGAGGTAACCTTTCAGATTGCTGGATTTGTCATCAAAGATTCTAATCTATCCCTGGTCCTCCCTGTGACAGATTTCTGTTCTGTCCCCAAAGTCACTGCAAACTATAATCACCCAAGAAGTCTCTTACTGAGTTCAACTTTCGTGACCAGAACAACTTGAGCCTTGTTTTTACCTTTCTTTGATTATAATTATAGATCCCCAGTTAGACACAAATTCTTATGTGAATCTTAGTAGACTGCATCCCCCCATTCTCATCATTACTAGATTACCTAGATCAGATATGCCTCTACTCCATAAAATATCTCACCAGCAGCATTCATCTTTGCAAAGTATTTAGAACAACTTTTTATTTTAGGCCAGGAGCTCTTCTTCCTGTCTGTGTTAAAAACCTAACTGACCCCTGGATTGAATGGGTAAATGTAGCAATCACTCTAAAAAAATTAAATTAAATTAAAATAAATGTGACATTTCTGCCCTGCCACTGGTTATAAATTTGATTTTTTCAGTTATATCTTATTGGGAAAAAGAACAGATTCTTATTGAATGTATGTAAATAACTACATGTCAAGAAAAATAAAATGACTCAGAAAAGGTACTTTGTATAATATTTCCCTTAGTCTAGCTTTTTCCAAAAAAGGTAGAACCTGAGACATAGGATTACATGTCTGCATTGTCAAGTTGTACACAGTTGGTCCTCAGTAACATTTTATTTAGTTTTATTAACACTGAAATATCATTTTTCTGAATTATTTTATGCTTATTTCTAAGTTTTATTGGTTGATCACTTAAATATTCTATATATACATACTTAGACATCCATGTATTATTAAATACATAATTTAAAGTTTTAAAACTGTATTAACCTCAGTATATAGGATAATGCCTATACTATAATGAATTAATCATATTAAATTTCTAATGTGTTGCTATATAAATACACAAAAACCTGTTCATTATTTTGCTACTACTGGACCAGTACACTTTCAGCCCTAGTATGCTACTACCCTCAGACCCTTGGCCTGGGCCCTATGTCTCAGGACACCCTCTCAGCCCCACTTTGAATTACCTGCCCGCCTCTGCCTGGGCTCGGCAGAGGCCAGAAGTGCTGTTCAGGCAACACAGCCCAAGATCAGATATGCTTCTATATTAATTCCAGGTCCTACACTGAATCCAGCCTCAGGCTTTCCATTCAGAGCACTCCTCTACCCTCTACTGAGCACACGGATTCCAGATCTCTGAAACATGATTATCTGTGGTTTTCCCCGAGCCCTGTGGCTGCACCTGGGCAATAGATTCCCCACTGCAAGCCAGAGCTGCATTTCCTTCACAGACTAAGCAAGACCAGTGCTGACAGTGGTGATGATGGGGTTTGGTATGATTCTCACTTACAGAGGAAATGGGGTAAGTTTACTGCTCTGGGAGACATATAGTCCACTGTCAAACCTTGGGCTCAAGCCACATGGGTGTACTTGTCAGTGTTCCTATAAAATACCACCTCTTACCTATACCACCCAAGGGCAACAAGGGTGACAGGAGATGTCGCCCTCTTCCCTTCATTTCACTGGCACTCATGTCATTCCATCCCACCCACAGGCTTCTTGCCACATGTCAGATAGCCCTCCAAGATATGTACCCATTTCCTGCAAGGACGTAGGGACTTGAGATAGTTGTTCTGCAATGCCATGGGCTCTTCCAACTGATGTCTACTCTTTCCTTTATTTAAATGATAATGCTGAGGTTTATAAGTATGGTCTTAAGCCAAACCTGAAGAGGGATAATGAGTCCTTGCATGGATGATATGAGCTACTCCTCTCATCCCACCTCTGGCTCCTTGCTTAACTAGCTCTCTGGTGATAGTTGCAGAAAGTGGTGGTGAGGAGGGCAGTCAACATTTAAAAAGACCATATTCTAGTAGTACACTGACTACAGCCTAAAGAGTTCAAGGGAAGTCATAATTGGACAATGTGCTAGTCTACATTTATACTATAAAGTCCTTGGTCATGATAAATTTAACATGACCAAAAAACAAATACATTTCTCATTTTACTCCAAAATCTGGGCAAGTGTTGCATTTGTGGGTCATAATTAATGAAGCACAATGACAATCCTAGATAGAGTTACTGGAAACTAGCATTAAAATGAGGCACAATAGATGATGGATAATGCAGCATCATGAGTAATGATGTAACCAGGTTTAAATAAGTGGTATGGAGAATTGCAGAGGCAAAAATCTATGTTATTTCAATACAAGCAGTTTCCTACGAGCCATTGCCTCATAAGTAATAATAGCACTGATACCTTTCTCGTGTAGTGGGTGATAGGAAATCAGCTATGAATGCACAATTGATAATGAAGAACACGAGATGATTCCTAGACCTGAAGAGAAAGAGTAGTGCCAGAACAATATGAAGAATCTTCGCATTCACCGATCTGATGATCAGCAAATATTTAAGTACATTTTTTTCTAACAATCTAAAACTTTGTTGATAAACTACAATATACAAAATCTGTCCAGGAAAAGTCTAGCCATTGTTAATATAATGACAATGGTTCGTGTGACATTGATATAGCCAAGGAGAGTGGACTGGAGAGTGCCTGCGTGAACACTTCACTATACTAGTCAGTTGGGGGGATAGACACCATTGAACGAGCATGTGTACTGTATAACTGTCACATTTGAAATGACTGAGCAAGTAGAGCAACAGAGCTGCATCAAATTTTGCATTAAATTTGAACATTTCTCCACAGAAACTATTGGGATGATTCAGAAGGCCACAGCTATGGGCAACCTGTGATTGGCAGCTTCATCACAATGATGTGCCTGCTCATGCATCATGTCTTGTGCAGAATTTTTTGGCAAAACATTAAGTCACCCAGGTGACTCAGTCCCCCTAAAGCCCAGATTTGGTATCGTGCATCTTCTGGCTTTTCCCAAAACTAAAATCATCTTTGAAAGGAAGAGATTTCAGATGGGCAATGAGATTCAGGAAAATACAGCGGGGCAGCTGATGGTGACGGGGAGAACTGTGTGAGGTTCCAGGGTGCCTGCTTTGAAGGGGACTGAGGCATCATTGTCCTATGTACAATGTTTCTTGTTTCTTGTATTTTCTTCAATAAATGTCTCTATTTTTCATATTATATGGCTGGATACTTTATGGACAGGCCTTGTACTATACCTCACAGGGGCCTGTGAGTTTTATAATTCATTTTTGTAAATTACATTGTTTATATACTCAGGAACTTCCCAAAAAATATATGTCCAGGTCCCACACACCCTAGAGGTGACCTTGCCACATGAACAAACTACACATCACTTCTATATTTCTTAAAAGGAAAAAGTAAATTTGTGTATGAACATTACTATATTAGTTATCTCTTGCTGTTTAGCAAGTTACCCCAAAATTTAGAAGCTCTAAACAACAAACATTATTTCATGTAACTTTGGAAGATCAGGAATAGGGGAATGGCTTAGCTGAGTGGTTCTGACTCAAGGTATCTGATGAAAAGAGAGTCAAACTGTCATCATGCGGGATCCTCCCCGGGGCTGCCCACATAATATGCCAGCTGGCTTCCCCAGACTAAAGGCTCCTAGAAAAGTGAGCATGTTCAAAGGCACAGCTTTTGCATATGCTAATCTCAGAAGTGACATACCATCACTTTTGCTATAGTCTATCTTTTAGAAATGAATCACTATGTCCAGCTTAGACTCAAGGTAAAAAAAATAAAGACCTTTGTTAGGGAAAAAATACCTCAGAGTGTTTGTGCCTATTTTTCCCAGCCTTACCGATGTGTAATTTAAAAATAAAATTGTATATATCTAAAGTGGATACATAATGCTTTGATATACATTGCAAAAGGATTACCATAATCAAGTTAATTAACACATCCATCACCTCACCTGGTGGGCATGTGGTGAGAACAGTTCAAAAATGTAGCAATGCAGTGTATATATACTCGAAAGGTCACAGTGATCTACGCATGGTTTACAAGTTATTAAGTAATGAACATTTAATAGTGTTTAAAAATAAAAATAAAAAGGAAGCAAGAATATATGTAGCTAGGCTATCAATTTTCATTTTGCATTCTCTATAGTTTTGAACTGAAATCTATTTGGAAATTCTGTAAGAAGACAAACTTTATATATCAGTAAACTAAAATAAATATCATTCTACAATTTTATATCAGTTAAAATGTTGGAAATTATGCTTAAACTGATCTTTCTAGACAAGCATATTTATCATTGACATGATTTTGTTTGTAAGATGATAATTTTGTTTTATTCCATGTACTGTAAGTGGAATAAATATTTTTACAGCATTTTTCTATTCTAAGTAATCATATTACTTTAGTTGAACATACGTTTATTTTATAATTGTTTTATTTTAAATAGTTTTGGAAAGTATTATAAAAATAGAATCATATATTCAGTGTAAGAAATTAGAAAGTTGAAATTATTTATGATTTTTATGAAAATCACACAAATTTTTTACAAATTATATTACACAAGATATTTTTGCACTGTGGTAAAATCAAGATGAAATGTAAATTACCTAACTTGAATAACTTATTCGAGTATTCACTTTGATTACAAATATTACAAATAACTTTTTAAACATTAAATTTCATTTAACATTATCAAAGTTTTTAATGTTTTCTTCTATCAACTAGATATCAACTTTTAATTTTTTTTGCCTCATATGCTGTTCCTGTCAGGCAGTCTTTACCTGCAACTTGATTATTTTTCTGAGCTAAAAATTTTTAATTTAAAAAACAGCACATGTAAATCATTTGGACATTTCTTCTATTTCTGAGATTATTAAGTTTTGTTTTTGTTTTATTAGCTTTGATTTATGTCAGTGCTTCTTAGTCTCTATAAGTCAATCAGAACAGAGCTCCAAGGAGCTTTATAAACTAATTTATTAATTTCTCCAGAGTTAAGCAAAGGATATCAAGCCATATGTTCAAAAAACTTTTTATTAACACAATGCAAGTCTCTTATCAAACTTTCAGAGACATAGGGAATTTGGGAGATGACAGCTTTATGCAGGATATTAATCATTTAGCATTGGTTGAGAACCTAGGTAGGGATCATAGCGCTACAGAGGCTGTACACCAGAAAAGCCAGGATGGAGATTTTATATGCAGTGGACATTGCTCCATTGTTTTCTCGAGTTCTTCCAAATAGGCTTGGACTGATTGAGATATGGAATTAACTTTAATGTTTAATGTCTATTAAAAATGTATTAACAATTAATGCTAATAAAATAATGCTAACAAATAAGTATTGACATTTATTATTAATATGCCTTATTAGTAAATATTTTGTTCACATCTTTATTTGTCTCATTTATGTGTTTTTATAGGCTTCTCTAGCTCTTTCCATAGAAAGGAGAAAAATATTTTACACTTAGGCTAACATCTCTGAACAAGCCAGCAACAATCTTTTCCATTTAATCTGCTTTTTAATTTTAACACACAGTCAGCTACATTCATACGGTTGTTATTAAAACTAACTAAAGGTATCTCAAAAAATGGAAAGTTCTGGTCTCTAAACCATGCACATACGACTGTGGTGTACAAAAAATGATGGAATTTTTAAGACCAACTGCTAGTATCCAAAAGCCCAAAAAAAGAAAGAGAGAATGCATTAGCCACAATCCCCCTCACCCCAAAACTGTAATTATAAAAAATATATATTTTTGGTGAGAAGATAGTCTTTTTTAATATCTCAATACATAAATACAAACTGGAAACTATCAGATTCAGTTTTACAAATTTAGCCATGAGGAAGTTCAGCATATAATTAACTTTTTCAACAAAAACTCACCTGCTGATTATATCAGTTCTAATGGGAAGGTCAGGGAGGCAAAAAGAACATCTAAAACACATTCGTTAGGACTTCCTTGACCTAGTGCTCCCGCTGCATTCCAGAGGGCACAGAGCTGTGTGTATGTGTGTGTGTGTGTGTGTGTGTGTGTGTGTGATTTTTTTTCTTTAAATGATTTAAGCTCCTAATAGTACACAAACAAGCCAAGCAACAGAGTATGTCATAAAAGGTCAGGAGGCAAAATAACCTCCACACTAAAGACAAAAATGACAGAAGTAGCTCTCCAATCTCGGAACTGATTTAAGTCAACGATCCAACTAACTCTATGACCTGTAATGTTTTGTAACCTGGTAGCAAAGACAAGGGTATTCAAAAAGGTGATAGAATCATAGAAACTGCTGCAAATGACAATAGAAGGGATAAACCCACCCTTTCTGTCATTTGTTACCTGACAAAACCAGTTAACCAGATCCTATAATCAAAACTAGGCTCCCTGTGTTTATCACTAACAGAAGTTATAAAGTGGCAACTGGGTACAAAAGTGAATCACACTTCACCAAGAACCAGACATACTCCAGAAAGAGAAACAGAATCTGAAACAGTAAGAGAGACACCAAAAGAAAAACTTCCATCTCTGAATGGCAAGATTTATCCCTGATGTTGGAAAAAGTTGACTTAGGTGTGAGCCGCCCATGAACTACACATCTTGGACGGTATTTGTCTAATCAGCACCAGTGGTTAAATCAATCTGGGTATTTTGGTGGGACCTCCATCTTTGGAAAGAAAGCCCATAGGTAATAGCATTAAGAAAATATAAATTATAAATTACCTGAAAATAGCTTGAAAGAAAATCCAAACTTCTTAGTTTATCCCAGCATGCAAATTCTTTTTCTCTCCTTTTTACTTTTTTCTTGTGGAACAGGATGTACTTAGTTGTAATGGTGTCAAGAGAGCTTAGTTGTAACAGCGCTCTCTGCTTTTTCAAGTCACTTTCTTGAATCAAATGCATACTTTTAGCAGTAAGCCATACTAGCTATGTGAGAAGAAAATGTTACAAGTTTTTCCTTAAAATATAATATTTTGACCCAAGTACAGCATCCTGTATTTAAAGCCTTAGGTATAAGCTACTCATGCAGTCTACCTTTCTTGTTTTCTCCAATCAAATTTAATAATCAGAGTGGAGATTGTTAGCCACAATTGGCCAACAAATCCTATAGTAACCTGTGGTATCACATCAATACTTCAATTTCTTTTATCTGTGAAAAAATTAGAAAGAATATATAGTAAAGGACAAATACTTGAGTTTTATAAAGCAGATGTGTCTTAGAAAGTAGGAATAAAAATCATAGCTAAAAATACCTATTTTTTAACTTTTAGAATTCTTTAAGAATTTTTTTAAAGATATCTTTAATGTCCATGCAGTCAATCTTATTAGACTTTCACTTTTTGTTTTTCAGGCATCTTTAAATTCTCAAAACTAATTTTCTGAATCAACCTTATGGTGGAGCCTCAAAAAATTATTTTGATACTACTGATCTTGGTATATTAATTCAAAAACATCTGTGAAATTCAACCTGAAATGAAAACAATGTTTTTTTTAATATTTTTAGACTATATTTATGTAATATAGCCATTAAGAATTTGCTGAGTCCCTTCCAAGAAGTATTAGTTGTATATGGGAAACAGAAGAACAACGAGTAATTCTTAATTCAATGCAACCACTAATTAACCTGAAACTGTGTGTTTCATCTTTTATGAGAATTGTTTTTTTTAAATATTGATGCCAAAGTCTTTTTGATAATAAAAATAATACATACTTTCTGTGGTTTATTTCATAAAAATTCTATCTATGCTTATTTTTTTATTTTAAAATATATTTAAATACTTTCAAATTATTTCCCCAAATTATTTTATAATGCTGTTTAATTAGAGCTATATTTTTTTCTTGAGTTTTTTAATATGTTAAAAAATGTGGAACAAGTTTAACAAAAATACAAAAGTTATTGGATTTTATTTACATAAGCCAAAAAAAACCTATTGTTATTAAATGCTATTAATAGGGGAAATGTTTTATTTAAATAGTTAAAGCCAATTAACAAACATAATGTTTGAAAGGAAGTCCCAAAGCCTCTCTTGGGGCTACAAATAGAATAGTGCTCTCTGCTTTTTCTAGTCACAGTTTCTATATCCAAATCAGAAACTCTATCTACTGTCCAGGTGCAAAGAGGTCTTCTGGAGACACTTAGTATTTCAAGTATTTGTGAATAATGTCTGTTTGCTAGGAAAGCATCAGCGAAAAAGTTTATTGAATGAGTATATGTAAACCTTTCATAACATACTATGCTATAAACCAGCATATATTTCTAGAAATAGAAAAATGTTAAATGTTCTCCAAATAGGACGGCCTTTCCATCATACATGTATTGTCAGCTTCATAATATGTGAGAAAATGTCACAAGCAAAGCTAGACTCCTTTTTAACAAAGATGCAATATTAGCTTTATAATCATTTTCGATCAGACATATATATCCAATACTGTCTTCTCTGAAAACAACCATTTTATCTGTGATCATCTGCACAAGGCTGAAACATATGTTTTCCCACAGCAGCCAGATTTTGGTGTTTAACAGTACTACTCATTCAGTTCCATCAGATACCTTTGTTCATTCCACTTCTCAGCACTGCTACCTATTCATTTCTGCAATAGGAGTTATTGCAAGTGACTTGGGAACTGAAGGAATGGAGAAAGATTGATCTCAGCAGATACTATCAAAAATCACTTTCAGAATTATGTCCTAACCACTCCATGTAAACTTACTACAAATACCATACATTCATTAGTAGATTTTTACATGTAATGAAGGGCAGAAAAATTAGAGTAGAACTAAATTGTAAAATGGTGCATAACAAGCTAGGACAAATAGAAAGTAGAATTTAAAAAAAATTAATGCTACTCAGATGACATACAACTGAAGAAAATAAAAAACCTCATAAAACTCAGGAAATTCACTAGGTTGATTTGGTTAAGAGCTATTTTACTGTTGTTATAATAAAAAGTAAAATAGAATTCAAAGATAAATCCAAGCATAGTGTATTTTGGCTTTAAAAGATAATTAAAAGCCATTTATAAGACATAGTTACAATAAAATTTGCTTTTCTAAGCTGTGAAAGTATATTGATTTTTTCAAAGAGCATTGTATTTCACTGAAACAGAGTTTGTCACTTAATTTTAGACTAAAACATTAATTAATTCTTCATTTTTAATGGGTTCAGGTTAAAGTATTATTTTATTAAATCTGAAAATAGCACATTCAGTGCAGAAATATGCATCTATTAATCAGAAAAACTCCCAAAGACTTTTAATTATCATGAATGTAAATTTTGAGTATTATCTAACTTCATGATCTGAGTATTAATGTGTCCAAGATGCCCTGAACATTTTCTTGAAAACTGTTGTTTAAAATACATTGAAGAAGATGCTATGAAAAAATTCTATGTGAAAAATATTGCTTATTAAAATAAATAGTTCTATGCCAAAGTTTCCCCTCCTTAAAATATCAATGGGATGTTAATGCATTGTTTGACTATAAATGTTGATTTGAATGGCAGTCCAAACACATTAGGAAAAAGTACTGCTATGTCTTTACAATGTAACAACTCTCCATAGGTTCCTCAGAGCTTATATAGGTAAGAGGTAAACACCCTCGTGTGTGTGTGTGTGTGTGTGTGTGTGTGTGTGTGTGTGTGTGTGTTTCCCAGAGATAAACTCTAGTGGCAGTTTTCCTAAAAATTACTGTTTTTATTCTCATGGTAAATAATTTAGAGACTTTAACACCATTACACAAAATCAATCTGTCTCCCTTTTTCTTCTCAGCTATCTAAACCAATGTTTAATCAATACCAAGTAATATAGGCACTTATCACTATGTGAGGTTAAGGCAATTTAGGAAAGACATTTTTCTAGAGCTACTAAACATGCGTAATCTGTGTGAAAAAGTATCATTTGGATAAACTCGTTCTAAAATTAAAGATCTTTAGCAACAAAAGTTTAGAATAATTTGAAACTTAGCAGCCCGAAGAATAGCGCTCTCTGCTTTTTCAAGTCACAGTTTCTATCCAAATCAGAAACTCTATCTACTGTCCACGTGCAAAGAGGTCTTCTGGAGACACTTAGTATTTCAAGTATTTGTGAATAATGTCTATTTGCTAGGAAAGCATCAGTACATCTAGGTATCCATTGGTCCTAAGTAGATTAATTGTGAGAACACTGAATATAATATAATCCTAAACTAATTTAGACGTACTCCATAATTGCAACAAAATAATTTTTAATTATAATTACACAAACCATAAAAATATAAACATAAAACACAGTGAAACTAATCAATTAGAGCAATATAAAGTCTGGACCTCATAAATGATAAAGAGGACTGAAATAATTAAATTATCAATTTAAACCCCTTAAATCAAAACAAAGAATCTTTGTTCTTTCTGAGTTCTAACAGATGAACTTTTATTAAAAATAAAAATGTATATAACTAAATAGATAACCTAAAATTGAATCTATGTATTTGACATAATTTATATGGAGTTTTTTTAATTTTTTTTTTGTTGTTGTTCGATTACAGTTGTCCCTATTTTCCCCCCATTGCTCTCCTCTGCCTACCCACCTCCACCACATTCAGTCTTCCCCCCTTCCCTGTTGTCCTTGTCCATGTGTCCTTTATACATCTTTCTGGACAACCCTGCCCCTGCTTTTCCCTGTTATCCCCCTCCCCACTACCCCTCTGGTCACTGTTAGTTTGCTCTTTATTTCCATGCTTCTGGTTCCATTTTGCTTGCTTGTTTGTTTTGTTCATTGGGTTCCACTTACAGGTGAGATCATATGGCATTTGTCTTTCACTGCCTGGCTTATTTCACTTGGCATAATGCTCTCTAGTTCCATCCATGCTGTTGTGAAGGGTAGTAGTTCTTTCTTTCTTTCTGCTGCATAGTATTCCATTATGTAAATATACCACAGTTTTTTGATCCACTCATTTACTGGTGAGCACTTTGGCTACATCCAGCACTTGGCTTTCATAAATAAAGCTGCTATGAACATTGGAGGGCATAGGTTCTTTTGAACTGGCATTTCAGGGTTCTTAGGGTATATTTCCAGCAGTGGGAATGCCGGGTCAAAAGGCAGTCCCATTTTTATTTTTTTGAGGAAATTCCATACTGTTTTCTACAGTGGCTGCGCCAATCTACATTCCCACCAACAGTCTGCTAGGGTTCCATTTTCTCCACAACCTCGTCAGAACTTGCTGTTTGTTGATTTGCTTATGATGGCCATTCTGACCGGTGTGAAGTGGTATCTCATTGTGGTTTTAATTTGTATTTCTCTGATGGCTAGTGTTGCTGAGCATCCTTGCATATGTCTCTGGGCCCTCTGTATGTCCTCCCTGGAGAAGTGTCTGTTCAGTTCCTTTGCCCATTTTTTAATTGGATCGTTTGTCTTGCTGGAGTGGAGTTGTGTTAAGTTCTTTATTTATTTTGGAGATCAGACCCTTGTCTGAATTATCATTGGCAATTATATTTTCCCATACGGTTGGTTCCCTTTTCATTTTGCTGATGTTTTCTTTAGCTGTGCAGAAGCTTTTTAATTTGATGAAGTTCCATTTATTTATTCTTTCCTTTATGTCCGTTGCTCTAGGGAACATATTGGTGAAAATATTGCTGTGTGGAATATCTGAGATTTTCCTATGTTCTCCTCTAGGACTTTTATGGTGTTGTGACATATTTAAGTCTTTTACCCATCTTGAGTTTATTTTTGTGTGTAGTGTAAGTTGGTGGTTGAGTTTCACTTTTTTCCATGTAGCTGTCCAGATCTCCCAACACCATTTGTAGAAAAAGGCTATTTTTACTCCATTTTATGCCACACCTGAGTGGGTATTGAAAGGTGGTTTTCAAAGCAAGAATCGAACCCATTCACTCCCTTCTTTGATTCTATTTAAATTATATTGACCCAAGAGAGATGTGATTTGAATAGGTTGTGAGTATTTTTTAAATATTCATTTTCAAATTATGTGGCTATTACCTGTGAAAATAATAAAGTGTTTACATCTGTTTTAGTTTTTTTAAAAAAAGGAGTTTTTATTTATCTTTAAGGTTGTGACTATAGGGCCCAAAACGAATACTTGGCTTTATTAATTACTATTTATTGAAGTTATTTAAGATTACATAGCTGGAGCAAGCATTTATTTGCATCATCCTCATTTGTACTAAATTGTAAGCTCTCCAAATACTAGAGATATATCTAATTTTTTTTAATTACACATATAAAATTTCAAGTTCTAATGGAGAACCAGTTAATGATTTTGGATGATAGCAGACAATAAAAAAATTGAGGGCTGAGAATCAGGTAAAATATCTTAAGTATTGAAATGTTGGTCTATCCTACATAACTAAGAATATTATTCATTCCAATGATTAGCATTGCAAATCTCTAAGTCTACAAAACCAAACACTAAAATTCACCTTTCACACCTCCCTCTTTTGCAGCTTCCATTATATTCTAATTAATGTTTTTAAATGTCTTTTGGATCACTCCATTTTACCTTTCTGCACCACTCACATAGCATCAGAATGTAGTGCTAATCTAGTCCCACAAATGGCTCTCCCAACCAAAATCACCAATATGAACATACCAACACCACACACACTACAAGAGAAAAATGCCATAATTACCTCTGCACACACACCTCACATTATGTTGTCTCTTACCTTCTCTTTTCTAGTCAGATGCCAGCCAAACTATCTCCACCCACCGGGCCCTTGCTAGGAGTGGAAAAACTTCCCTTTCATGCTAGCCATTGTACTACACTAACCTTTGATAACTTTACTAAAACCTACCCCTAGTTTTATAAATTACTTTTTTAAAAAACATAGCTTTTTAAATTACTCAATTTGAGTGTTCCTCCTGGCTCTTGCCAGGACCCTAAGTGAAACACACATGAATGGGTCAATAAGCACCTAGGACATTGCTTACTGCTTGCCCATAGTAAGCACGCATTAAATGCATGTCTGCTTACATTTAATAATAAGTAATAAATAAATGTCTATCCAATGACTCAGCACCCCTACAGCCCAGATTTGGCACCTTGCAACTTCTGGCTTTTGCCAAAAGTAAAATCACTTTTGAAAGGTAATAGATTTTAGGCCATCGATGAGATTCAAGAGAATACAACGGGGCAGCTGATTGCGATTCCAACAGAGGATTTTGCAGTGTTTTGAACAGTGGGAGAGAAATTGGGAGAACCATGTGCCGTCCCAAGCTGCCTACTTTGAAGAAGACTAAGGCATCATTGTCGTATGTACAGTGTTTCTTGTACCTTGTGTCTTTTTCAATAAATGTCTCTTTTTTCCATAGTGCATGGATGGATACTTTCTGGACAGGCCTCGTACATTAATTTAATGCTCAAACAATCCTATGATGTGTCCCAGGTCCCAAGATGACAAAGTCAGGGTTCAAACCTGGAATCTGGGTCTATAGTCCACATTCTTTACCATTTTCCAATTATCTGGGTACTTCTACTACTAAAACCTATTCTTTTCCTCTGTAGCATGCTTTATTTATATGCTGAAATGTGAACGCTGAAAAATTACCTTAATCAGTACACAGTAGATTTTTTAAACACTGAAATTGTACATGGACATAGAAATATTGTTGTCCCCAGTCAGATGAAACAAACAAACAACAAGTTTGTTTTTAAAACTATAATGATTCTTTTTGAATGAGGTGTGCTATAACTTGATGAGGAACTGGGGCTAGGGATTAGAGGGTCTGGATTCTTAAGCAATTTTCTAACTATGTGGCAGGTAGTTTCTCTTCTTTGCTTGTACTTCCTCAAATGTAGTTTAGCTCTGGGTTCTGTCCCTATTTAATTTTCCCTATTCCAAAATTCTGCAAGAGCAGCCACTTTTCCCAAATGCTGACACTACAGAAGAATCTTTCAACACATTTTTCTAGAAAGTCCCCAAAATGATCTTTTGTGAATGTCTGCTGTAGGTCCTTTAGAAAAGCACATAGTCGAAGTCATGAGGTCACAGAGCACCTGATTCCTTAAACTGCTAAACAGGGGAATTTTTACCTCATGTTCGTCAGAGTGATTTCTAGGAGACTAAAAAAGTGTGAAAGGTCAAAGCTGAGCCAGCCAGCAGGAAAGGACTGGGCTGTAACTGTCCAGGTGGAAGAGAGAACTGTGAATTAGCTCTCCTGAGCCCTGCATTCCGTACTCTGCCCAATGACCATACTGAAGAAAGCAGTAGGCCACGTAACAGGACCAACTCAGGGTATTAAATCCTGAATCAACTTCTGTTGGGTTCTTACAATTTATAGAAACACACTCTAATATAAAATTTAGAACGGCATAGGCAACTTACCAATGTTTTAGTTGTTTACAATTATTTATCTGTAAATGTATATTTACAAACCATGAAATCCAGGGTTTCATTTCATTATACAGTACTTTAATTAAATCCCCACATCTAAAGATTTAAATGTTTATTCCAGCCAGCTTCCAAGTCAAAACCGACACCTGCAGAGACAAGAGTTTAAAATGGGATTGCATGGTCACAGCCAAAGCTTAATGTCAGCTGCCAAGCAGGATGCAGGATGCTGGCTACTGCCCTCTCAGCAGACTATCGCTGAGCTGCCAAAGCCTGAGAGAAAGGCTGATTTTCTTTAAAGGCAGCTAAATGTTTTAGGGGATTATACTGGATTGAATCTGTAAAATATCTACAGGATCTCTTAATTGAATTATAAAGCTTTATATGAGAACTTCATTTTACATATATTTTGAAGAGGACCCAACATGCTTATACAAAACACTTCAGGATACCGTCTAAATCACTGTTGCAAGGATTTTGGAAGCCTCTGAATCTGCAACCACAATTCTAAAATACAGCATTGGTATTTACCTTGAAAGTAACCTCTAAATCACGTAGATGAGTGACCTTGTTTTATAAATTTTAGAGCATTAAATTACAGTAGTTGAAAGGACAAAGCATTGTCTTGGCAGTATTTCAAAAATAATCATAGGAGCGGGTTTTGATATTCAGTTACACTTGGCCTTTTTGTTCATCAATAGTTAAAATTTGCACAAAATTACAAACAAGAACAATTACTTCAGTCCTAAGAGACAGCAGGATATTACCTGTTAGACCTTTTACAAGCAGGAAGGGAAAGGGAGGAGTAAATATGAGATAACTTGCCCAATATTATCTGTTCAAATCCCGAGTTTAATATTTGTATGACCTTAGAATAAATTGTTAGCTTTTATCTAAAATAGTTGTTAAATCATACCTCCTTCTCCAAACTATGATAGTTAAATTAAATGTGGAAGCAATATACATGGTGTCTGGCACCTAGATGGCAATCAACAGACAGTGCCTGAACCTTGAGTCTTGACACATCTAGCTGTACTTGTCACAGACTCTTGTTATGGCATTAGTAGATAGAAGGCTTTCTTTTCACAAGGGATCATAACTATCTTCCAAAGTTTTAAATAAAAGGGCTATAAGTGTACACATTCACAAGAATAATTAAATTCGTCTTAAAATAAGATGCAAATTCCCATACCTCTTGAATATTTGCGGAGGGCCAGAATCTCAGTATTTATATTTCCATGGAGTAACGCAGGGAAACTATTGCCCAACCTCTTCTCACTGCTCCTTCTGATAGACCAGTCTGTCCATGTTCCTCAATTATGGACTAACCATATTTCTCAGTCTTTAAGCATTTAGAGATTTGCTGTCTTTGCTCCTCTCCTGTCTGCTAGAGTGTGATGAAATAATCCTGAGCCCAAACTTTCACTTTAGTTGGCCTGTCCTAAGACTTAAACTGACAAGGAGACTGTTTGATACAAACTTAAAACCATGTCTTACCCCAGCCCTGGAGGAAAGCTTTAATAGAAATGAAGCTGACATGTTGACAGCCATCTGGCTGACACTCACCTGAATCTGAATTCAATAGGAAAGATAGATGCTATTTATTGATCCCCTAAAAGTTCAGTGATGAAGGCTGTCTCAAGCTACAAATGCAGCTGTAAGCCTAATGAAAAACATTCGTCCAACATGCAGACAGATGAATGATGTCATCCAACAATGTGTAAAACAAGTGAGGAAATGAGTGAAGAGAAATCCACATAACACTTTCTGTATTTCCCCCTTTCCACGTAAGATGGAAATTATTAGTTTACATTTATCTACTTCTTCTATTATGCCATAATATCTCAGATGGCCAGAGCAAAGTATCAGCAAAGTCCTTGGATTAGAATTTTGGCGAGTATATAAGGATTATATACAGAAGGGTTTCAGCTCAAGATGGGAAATCTAGACTTAGAACTAGCAAAAAAAGTTTGATAAATTATTGCACAATGAATGAAGAGTTCCCTATTATGGAAGAGCAGAGAATGCAATCATTTCACGGGAATGAGACAAAGGAATCTCAACTACCAGTTGGATGGCTGGTTTTTAAGCTTCCATCCAACCATGGTATATTATGGCGGTAATTTTCTAATGATCACGTTTTTCTCTTTCTAGACTAATGACTATCTTATCTTAACTTCTTCATTTCTCTTTAAATTAAGTTAGCCGTTCAGTTCTAATATTTCAGGGAAAGTAGAGATTTGCCCATTAATTCTGGCATAAAATTCACATACCAGCAAGTACAATGTACAAAGCAGAATTGAATTTCCTTAAGAAAGCTGAGGGTGAGAGTGATTATACCAACTGCATTATGACTTTGCAAAGAAAAACAAAAACCGGACCTCATCAGAGACAAGGTTTCTTAGAGCTACATTCAAAATAATTAGTTAAATGTAATTTTCTATGTTTCAGAGTTTTTCATTTATTAATAGATACATTCCAAAGTGAAGTCACAAATGCATACATATATCTGCAGATTTCTGCCTTCCTAAAGGTAACTTTAAAATTGGAATGAACCTGATCAGTTCACGTGACAATGGTAATTACCCTACAGAAAGATGGAGATAGCTGATACATTGCCTCTAGACTACCACATATATTGTATATAGCCTCTTTAAAAATTCATTGAGTAAAATCATTGTTTCATGTGACTGATGATTTATCAGAATCTTTCAAGGTATTTGAATTAAAGTTAACAGGGCAGTGTAGCTACTTTCTTTAAGACTCACATTTGAATTTACAACTGCATACTCTTCCTGCTTTCTCTCTCCCTTACCATCTCTCTGGCAGGAGACTTTCTTGATATTTTTCAATAAAGTATAAAGATGTGCACACAGAAAACTGAAAATTCTACTCCATAGTTATATCAATACGTTTATAATTTTTTTATATTAACTTAGGTAAGTTAAAACATCTCATATTTTTCTTGTTGTTTGAATATAGATTCAGTTGATTATCATAAATGTTAAAACACATTCTTACGGCTTGATCGAGCACACTCCATGGTACTAAGTTTGATAAAAATCGAAAGTCTTAGAAACATAGAAAGTTTTGGCTACCATATATTTTTTCCACATTCTGTTTGAAAACTGAACATTTCCTTCTGTAATTTAGTCTGTTCTTCTTGTACTTTATCATTGCTCTAAGGCAAACAGAAAAAGGCTGATTTTGTCTCAAACCTCTTGTTTTTTTCTTATCTACTCATCCAACTTCTAATATAATGATTGACTTCCATAAAGCCTGATTTGTTTTGTGTTGGTTTAGACATAAGGTAGTCTAAATCAAGGGCTAATGTTCCTACTTGAACTACATTATTAAGATATTTGTTAAGTCTATAATTCTATAATTGGATGTAGGGGAGAAGGGATAGTTTTATAAGATTTATTTTAAAAGATTTAGAGATAAAACAACCAGATATGAGATATGGTCATTTATTCAATCAAACCAACACTAAAGGACATTTGGGCGACTGGGGAAATGTGAATATAGACTAAGTACTCTAATAAGACTTATCGATGCAACAGTCAAGATCATCTAAAAAGGGTAGGCTACAAAAGAGCAGGCATAATATGATGTTTATAATTGAAGAGCTCACATATATCTGTATATCTATATAGAAACATAGATAAGTAGCTTAAAAAATAGAGTTTCAGATGTAAACGGTGATCATCAATGGATTGTGGCAACATAATATTTTAATTTTACTATTTTATCTGTACTTTCTAATTTTCTATAATATATTGAATTTGCCTTTGTGATCTTAAAAATAAAAATGAAACACAGAAATGTAATTTTAAAAGATGTGTAGGCTCAGGGTCAATTATTATGCTAGTTCCACTCTATATCAATACTTGCACCCAGGTAAATAATCAGTATAATGATATATCACTTTCCTTTGATCAGTGGCTCTGGTCTAGTGCCTCCAAAGCAAAACTCTAGTACAGTTTTGCAGGTTGGCATCCCTGAGAAACAGGCTTTGAGACACAGATTACACTCAAAAGATTTATCAAGGAGTTCTCTCAGGATTAAAACCAGGAGGAGTAGCAGAAAGGAAAGGAAAGGAAAAAAAGTAGGATTGGGAAGAAGGAGAAGTTGACAGAGATTCATTCTCAAGGTAGACAGAGTGCCCCCTCAGAGTTGTCCTGAGTGAGTGGAGACAGAAAGTTGTTATAACCTGACATTGGTTATTTATTGGTATGTGCCATCCCAGGAAGGTATGATATTGAGCAAGGCAGCTGCCTTCCACTAAGGTAATTACCCAAGAGGACTAATAGTTAAAGCTGTCTGCCAGTACCACTCCCAGGAAATGCAGTAATAACTCCTTTTTTTAAAGATTTTATTTATTTATTTTTAGACATAGGGGAAAGGAAGGAGAAAGAGAGGGACAGAAACATCAATGAGTGGTTGCCTTTCATGCACCCCTACACTGGGGACCTGGCCCACAATCTAGGCATATACCCTGACTGGGAATTGAACCAGTGACCCTTTGGTTTGCAGGCTCAATCCAGTGAGCGACACTAGCCAGGGCTAACTCCTTGATTCCTAAGGTAGGTTATGGACAGCATACTGCTGTGTTCACACAAGTTGACACTGAAAACCCTGCCTTTACATAAGTAGTGTCATGTACCCTAATTTCAATCCTGAAAGTGAGAATATGCAAGGGTACAACCCCAAAGCCATAGTTGAGAGCCAAAGAACAGGAAAATGAGCAAGAGAGAGCACATTAGCCTTAATGCCCATTCCATGACACATGAGAGAGTAAGAGTCCAGCTTGCATCCCCCCGAAAAGACATGAAATTAGTTTACCACCCTTGCTTTTTAGATGGAAGGCAGAGATGAGACACCATGCCTAAATGCAGATGAAACTTTATCCCCTTTGAAAGCTCCATTTATGAAATAATTGAGCTCAACTTGTCTTTTCTGGTCCTTGATCATAACTCATTCATGGACATATAAGAAAGTTCTAAGTGGGGGGAGTATGGAGAGAGGAGGAGAGCCTCATACCTTTTCAAGTCAATGGCCAAATTCTACCATTGACTGAATGGGTGGAGGGGGTGGAAAGGAGGTATCTCAAAGATAATATCAATATTTTTAAGTGAATGCATATAAGTCAAAGAGAACATGTTCAACCAATGATATTGGAATAATTGGCTATCCCTTATAAAACAATATTAAAGTAAATCCCAGTCTCATATATACACAAATGACTTCATGTACAGTAAATAATAAACCTTAAAAATAAATACAGTATTTTTAATTTTTGAGTGATTACATGACAAACACATATACCCTCCTGACACAAACATATTCCAAATGTTTGTGACAGGGAAAAAATAAAGCTAAATAGATGCATACATATATTGTAAATAAGAAGAAAGATGCTCAACTAAATAAAAAAATAAGTAGGGTTGCCAGATAAAATACAGGATGCTTAGCTAAATTTGAATGTCAAATAATTTACAAATATCATTTTAGACAAAGTAGACTCCATGGAAGATTTAGGACATTGCTATACTGAAAATCTTTTTTTTTAAGTTTGTATATATAGTACATTTAGTAATTTAGTGTATTATTAGTCTTTATAGTATATCTGCTAAATCTGGCAATCAAAATATGGGGTTCTTCAAAGAAAAAAGTAGAACATGATTAAAGAAGACAATCATTTACAAAAATTAATATGGTTAAAAATAACATATGGGGACATTAAGAATATTGTTTTTAACTCTAGAAATCTCTGGTATGATTTCTGATTGGGGATCTCTCAACCTTCCTCCTTCTTACCATCAGTTTCCTCACTCACTTGGTGCAAGAATTATTCAGTTTCCTTATTCCATGTAAGTCTGTTTCAAATTTAAGGACTATTGGGTAAAGCAGAGGAAAACAGAAGTTCTTCTATTCCATTACCATATTTACTGATGATCATCTCCATGGAACCTTGTCCTTGTCCTACATAAGAATAGTCTCCTTTGAAAAAAAATTTTTTTCACAATGCAATGAAAACAACATGACTCCTTTACATAGTTCCCATAACAACTAAGTCTGGAACCAATGGCATGGAGCTTAGATGCATAACATATGAGAAAAGGTTATGTTGTCACTTGCATTTTCTTATTTCCACAGTGTTTGCTCATGATTAATAATAATAGCTACTTAGAAGTATTCTTTGGTCTGAGCAAGATGAATATTTTGGCAAATGTGGCCTGAGGCTAATACATTTGGAAATAGATCAAGAAATTCTTCTAGCTTTGCTTATTAAAAATCTTAAAATTCTTCTGGAGCCCACTATTCTTTCAGTCCAAATTTTTTCAGGCCCCTCTTTAGATGAGTGTATAGCATAATTTAGGTTATAACTATTTACTTTTTTTAAGGTATGCAGAAAAATACGTCCTGGCCCAGAGTTAAAAAGTTCACCCAATTATATTTTTAATTCTAAGAATATTACCTTACCTCTCCTCTTTATTACTTTCTTTCTGTTTTGCTTAGAAGTGAATGTAAATGATTAATAACACTCTATATTGCTTTTCCCTGTTGTAATTATTGTTCCTATTTGAGGTGTCTGCTAACAGTGCTTTATTTTGACAACATCTTTGGTATTGCTCCCTGAAATGCAGTCATGAATTGTAAAGTTCACAGAATTTTCTCAAATTCTTAAGTCAAATATCAGGACACATTTTGACTAAAATATTTTAAATAAACTATAAAGTCAGAACATCAACATCTAAAAGCAATATTTATTTATTACATAGTTGCACACATTTCCCAATGCTTCTCTAGGTTTATATGTTTTATGGGTGAATTTGAACTTTTTAGGTGTTAATATGTTGCCAAAATTTTATACATAAACATGTATTGTTTACATTTTTACAACAATATTATTTAGAAAAACATTTTAAGATATTTAAACATTAAATGTGTCTTTCTATATTTTTTAAGAACCTTATAGTGAAACCATAGGTATTCACAATTATTGTTCAAATCAGAAAATATGAATATATAATAATTATAATAAAATTATAGAATTTGCAGAGACAAAAGGAAATATAGAAGTAATGTTTTTTCCTATTATATTTCATATGCGAAATCTAAGAATCAGAAAGTTTGTTGACTCATTTCATGTTACATCTCTAGTTAGTTAATTTGAGAATCTAGCTTCCTGATCCTCATGTAAGGTTCTGTCCATTATCCTCATGAATGGTTTATGTTTCCTTCTTATTTTTGTCCCTACATCCCCATCAGATAATGAATTTTTAACTGGAAAATCAAGTTTCCTCCTACTTTTATTACAATTCCCTATAGAGCAGTAACCTGAACACTAAAAATTCAAAGCACATCAATTTACTAAATAACTTGTGATCCTGGAGAAAACAAAATTTTTTTTGACTTAGCAAAAAGACAAGAGTAGTGGTAGTAGAAGAGTTCAGGTGACTGCAAGCAATTCAGAAGTAATCCTTAAGTATGAAAAACAATTACTTAAAAGTAAAACTTTTTCATGAATCATGAAGCATGGAGATAAAAAAAAGATATGGTAATTTAACACAAGTCAAAAATGATCTCCATAATGTCAATCCTGATGGGCTTTAAGGATTTCTTGTTTTCCAAGTTCATTGTTTCTATGTAAACTAGATGTCTGGAGAGGTAAGTTTGCTCTGTGAGATCAAGTTAGGATTCATGTGAATCCCCACTGCATACCTGCAGACAATGCTCCCCCTAAGGTATATGTAAATGTCTCCCTGCTCACATTACCAGTGAATTAAAAACAGCCAGATATCAAGTCCAGTAGTGTGTGTACTGAGGCAAGCTTTTAAAAATAAATACCTCTAACAGTATGAAGATCTTTCTCTTAGCTATATCGTTCTTCATAAGATAAAATAGAGATTTGCCAAAGCAGTATTTTCCTCTCAAGCACCAAATTTGAGAGCTGGGAATTAAGAGATTCTGTTCAATTCAGTACGTCCTGCCAGCACATATTCAGGATTAACACATATACATGGATTAATATACAGCAGGACGTACTGAATTGTGGCTGTATAATTGTGAAATATGCATTATTTCTGGCATGGAAATTTTAATTACAAGCATAGGGAGTTTCTAGATTTTTCCTTTTCTTATGATTCACTTTGTTTTACAACAGTCACATACTCCTTGCAAGTTAGAGACACTAAGGTTCTAATAAATGTTGCTAAACGATGAAACAGAGTCTTGGCAACATGGCAAGAAGCCTCCTAATTTTCACCATGTATTCAGGTGAAGCATTTCAAGTGAACATTGGTAAAAAAAATCCCAGGGATATCCTCCTAATGACTTCCAGCAAATGCAATTTTGAACTAAAATCACTAAAGGGTTTTATGCAACCTTTTGGTATGTGGATCTCTCCCCTTCAAACAATAACCAATGATAAATAGATTGGCCAATTAGATTATGAACTCTTTAAGGAGAACACACCTGCTGCTTCATGCTCTATATAATAAATTTCAAAGGTAAAAATTAGGTAGACTCAGAAAAATAAATAAATATTTAAAAAACAAACACAGTTTTATCTTCACATGGACTGTTTTAACTTAGCTAGATTTTAACCACATAATATTAAAATGAAAAATTTATATTTAATGGACACTGTCATCATCTTAAAGTAGTATATGGAACCACCATATTTGGTTATTGACACTAATTTATCCAGTGTCGTCCTTTTTGCGATGTCACAGCAGAAACAGAAAGTTTGGCACCTTCTTGAGACACCATCATAAAAACTAATGTGGTCAGTAATATTGTCTTTACCTAATTAGGTTATTGCGGGTGAAATCTAGAATGTGCCAAAAGAGACATAGGAGTCTGATACGTGGAGCACAAATGGACTTCTGCTCCAAAATGTAAGGCAGATCTTGGGGATGATTTTCAACTGTAATCTACTCTCTGACCTTATAAAAATTTTACTTCTTGTGAATTTAACACTCCTTACCAAGCAGTAGGAATTCTTCCTCTCTGACATAGTGTTAAAAAATCAGAAATAGATTAATTAACACATATTCAGGATTAACACATATATATGGATTAATATACACCTCCAAATAAAACATTGTCTCTATTTTTATCTAAATATTTCAAAGATATTGATGATCATTACATTGTGCATGTGTGTGTGTGTAATTTAATTCACAGCTAAGAAATGCAGCTTCTAATGCAGCTCTTAGAATGTGAGCACTGAAGAGTGAAGTTTCCTCTGGATTGATCTATGCACCACCTTTAAAGGAGGGCTGTTGATGGATAGGGGACACAAAATGACCAATCAGCCCATATCTGCAATCAAGCCCTTCTGCTTCTGAGAACTTTCTGCACAATACTAGAGCTAGGGCTTCTGAGGATAGCATCCAGGAATTTCCACCAACATAACTAACTGCCTAACAGAGGTTTGGTAAGTTTCGTGTTTTATGAAATTAATTGGATACGAGATAGCATCCTGCTCACTCAGTGGTACAGATCAAACTATATGCATTATAGCTAAAGAAGTAGAATGCTGTTTGGCTTATTGCCTGTAAGAGAAAATAAAACTCATTTTTCCCAAAAAATTAATGTGATAAAAGTGTTAAGTGCATTATCTAACAGCTTGATGGTATATCAATATAAATGGGCTGCACTGTTTTGGCTTATTTTAGAATCCTTCTTACTAGATTTCACCATAGCATCTGGTCATCAATCAATCAAACAACATTATCTTTAAAGTTGTATTAAGTGCATTTTTATACTTATTATAAGGCCTCAATTGAGTATATTGTCTATTAATTCACAAAGCACCTTTTTATATCATGCACTGTCCAGTAGATTTTATATAAGGAATTTATTTCAAGTTTGTCTCAATTCCAGAAATGCCTGTTTTCTCATTAACAATAGGTTTAAATTAATCTTGCTAACATGATTAACTTCTACCTGAGCATGATTTGCACTTTTACTTGGTTTTAAATAAATTAGAGCTAAATATGTGGCCCCTTTTAATAACTATGTAAGAATATGATGCACATTCCTGCCTGTGCTCTATGAATCCTTGCTTTTGTTATCTTCCTACCCTTATCTTTCCTTTGCTTAATTTCTTAACTGTTTATTTTAACAATTTTCATTGTACCCATTATTTTATGCAGCTTAAACTCCTTTGTGAAAAAAATATATATAAATTAATAATGTTTATTTCATCAGGCTTAAAGTTTTAAAGGGAACTTTTTTCCATTTTTGTCTTTTTTTAAATCTAAATCCTTTGAGGATATGTGCGCATGTGTTTATTTTAATACTCATTGAGTTTGTACAGGAATAAAGACACACTTAAAACTGATTTAATAGCATTTTCCTTATCTGCAATTTCTATTGATTAGGCAAAAAAAAAAAACTTTAAAAATCCTTTTAGTTTCCTTTTAGCTCAAAGACTCAAGGATTTTTTCAAGCAAATGTAAGAAAGAAGATAAAAAGATTTTTAAAGGGGATACAAATTAATAAACCATAAGAAACTTCACTAATCCAGTGTAGAAAATTAGTTCTTCAGAAATCTCTTGATAATCCACTTTCAAACCTCTCCAGTTTGTTCAATAACAACATAAGTTTGTGTCAATCCCAAGTAAATCACCTCACTATACCATGCGTTCGGTGTTTAACCTCTAATTATGCACTTGAAATGCCTGAGAATATATTTAGGCATCAACACATTACATAATAACTTTTTTCTCTCTCCTTCAGATAAATAATATGAACTTGTCAGCATGAGCCATAGAATTACATGATGTATTATGCATAGTGAGTGGGTAAGCATTATCTTCACTGTTCTGCTTAGGAAATAAAGTTGAGATTACATAAATTAATCCACTGTGTCATTTGGTGATTTCCTTACTTGGTTTTACATGCCTAAGAATGTAGTTGCTTTTGCAAAAGTAAAACCAAGGACAGATTTTGCTCTGTGGATACTATAAGTATTCATAAAAATATAAAGGTAATATGCCATTTATTTAGGAGAGCATGGCATGTAAAGTGAAACTAATATAGGCACTAAGGTGGAGTTTATAGTATTTTAAAGAGAGAGGCATCTTTAGAAGTGATTTAATTTGGACCCCTTATTTTATAGAAGATAGTGTTAATCATAGAATTTTCCCCAAAGCCACAAAGCATTAGAATCAGGTTAGAAACAGGCTCTCTGATGGACAAATCTGCAGGAAAATTATCCATTCCTCTTTGACAAAAAATGTTTTTATCGCCTTTTGTAAGTTTTTTTTTCTTTTTTTTAATTTTATTTATTTTTTTTAATTAATTTATTTACTTTTTAAATACATTTGTCTCTGCCTTCCCCCCACCTCTTTCCCTTGCCCCCTCCCACCTTCCCTCCCTCAGCTCTTCCCCTTTGGTTTTGTCCATGAGTCCTTGCTATATGTTCCTTGACTTTCCCCTTCCCTTCCCTTTCCCTGCCCCCCCTTCCCTCTTGTCTCTGTTGATTTCTTTTCCTTTCAGTGTTGCTGGTCATATTTGCCTTGCTTCTTTGCATTGTTGGTTAGGTTCCGCTTATAGGTGAGATCATATGGTATTTGTCTTTCGCCCCCCTGGCTTATTTCGCTTAGCATGATGCTCTCCAGTTCCATCCATGCTGTCGCGAAGTTTAGTACTTCTTTTTTTCTTTCTGCTGCGTAGTATTCCATTGTGTATATGTACCATAATTTTTTGATCCAGTCATCTACTGATGGGCATTTAGGTTGCTTCCAACACTTGGCTATTGTAAATTGTGCTGCTATGAACATTGGGGTGCATAGGGTTTTTTTGTTTTTTTTTTTAAGGGTTGTTTTTTTTTTATTTACTTTTTAAATACATTTGTCTCTGCCTTCCCCCCACCTCTTTCCCTTGCCCCCTCCCACCTTCCCTCCCTCAGCTCTTCCCCTTTGGTTTTGTCCATGAGTCCTTGCTATATGTTCCTTGCCTTTTCCCTTCCCTTCCCTTTCCCTGCCCCCCCGCTTCTCTCTTGTCTCTGTTGATTTCTTTTCCTTTCAGTGTTGCTGGTCATATTTGCCTTGCATCTTTGCATTGTTGGTTAGGTTCCGCTTATAGGTGAGATCATATGGTATTTGTCTTTCGCCCCCTGGCTTATTTCGCTTAGCATGATGCTCTCCAGTTCCATCCATGCTGTCGCAAAGTTTAGTACTTCCTTTTTTCTTTCGCTGCGTAGTACTCCATTGTGTATATGTACCATAATTTTTTGATCCAGTCATCTACTGATGGGAATTTAGGTTGCTTCCAACACTTGGCTATTGTAAATTGTGCTGCTATGAACATTGGGGTGCATAGGTTCTTTTGTATTGGCGTTTTGGTGTTCTCAGGGTATAGTCCCAGCAGTGGAATCGCTGGATCAAAAGGCAGTTCCATTTTTCAGCTTTCTGAGGAAATCCCACACTGCTTTCCATAGTGGCTGCACCAGTCTGCATTCCCACAAACAGTGGACTAGGGTTCCCTTTTCTCCACAGCCTCGCCAGCACCTGTTGTTTGTGGATCTGTTTATGATGGCCATTCTGACCGGTGTGAGGTGGTACCTCATGGTGGTTTTGATCTGCATTTCTCTGATGGCTAGTGATGCTGAGCATCCTTTCAAATGCCTCTGGGCCCTCTGTATCTCCTCCTTAGAAAAGCATCTGCCCAGGTCCTTTGCCCATTTTTTGATTGGATCGTTTGTCTTCTTGGAGTAGAGTCGAGTGAGTTCTTTGTATATCTTGGAGATCAAACCTCTATCTGATGTATCATTAGCAAATATATTTTCCCATACGGTTGGCTCCCTTTTCATTTTGCTGATGTTTTCTTTTGCCGTGCAGAAGCTTCTTATTTTGATGAGGTCCCACTTGTTTATTCTTTCCTTTATGTCCCTTGCTTTAGGAGACATATCAGTGAAAAAATTGCTGCGTGGGATATCTGAGAGTTTCCTGCCAATGTTCTCCTCGAGGACTTTGATGGTGTTGCGACTTATATTTAAGTCTTTTATCCATCTTGAGTTTATTTTTGTGTATGGTGTCAGCTGATGATCCAATTTCAATTGTTTGCATGTAGCCGTCCAGCTCTCCCAACACCATTTGTTGAAGAGGCTGTTATTGCTCCATTTTATGCTCCTGCCCCCTTTGTCGAATATTAGATGTCCATAGAGACCTGGGCTTATTTCTGGGCTTTCTATTCTGTTCCATTGGTCTATGGGTCTGTTCTTGTGCCAGTACCAGATTGTTTTGAGTATGGTGGCTTTGTAGTAGAGTTTGATGTCCGGTATTGTGATCCCTCCTACTTTGTGTTTCTTTCTCAAAATTGCTGCGGCTATTCGAGGTCGTTTATGGTTCCATATAAATTTTTGAAATGTGTGTTCTATTTCTGTGAAATACGTCATTGGTATCTTAATAGGGATTGCGTTGAATCTGTAGATTGCTTTGGGTAGTATGGACATTTTGAGGATATTAATTCTTCCAATCCATGAGCACGGTATATGCTTCCATTTATTTGTGTCTTCCTTAATTTCTTTTTTCAATGTTGTATAGTTTTCTGCATACAGATCTTTTGTGTCTTTGGTTAAATTTATCCATAGGTACTTTATCTTTTTTCGTGCTATATCGAATGGAATATTTTTTCTGATTTCTTCTTCTTCTATGCATTGCTGGTGTACAAAAACGCCTTTGATTTCTGAATGTTGACTTTGTATCCTGCTGTTTTGCCAAATTCATTTATTAGGTTGAGTAGTTTTTTGGTAGAATCTACAGGGTTCTCTATGTACACTATCATGTCATCTGCAAACAATGAGATTTTTACTTCCTCCTTTCCTATTTGGTGCATAGGTTTTAATCACAGAAAATATTTGTTTTGTCATCACATTTATACATTTTCTAAAAAAATTATTCTAAATATTCTGCATCTTATAGCCACTAAGAAAATAACTTTACAATTTCTTGAGACTTTAGTTTGTATTTGAATAATTTTTCACACCTAATTAGTGAGCCTCATGAACTTTTCGTTCTTATCAGAAATTTCAACAACTTAAATTACATTGGAGGTGGGAACCGTGTGAGAATACAGAAAAAAAAAGACAGTCGAAGAAATAATCAACTTTGTAGGACATTCCTTTCCTTCCCAGTTGTATGAATCTTCATTTTTTACTATAGGTCTGTTGTCGGTGGGAATTAGGTTCCTCCACAGGATCATGAGGAAAGCATTCCAAGAACACAACATGAGAGGCTGTGGTGTGGCGTGGTTTATTCAGGTGGGAAAGAAGCTGCCCCCTGGCTTCCAGTGTCTCATCTCCTTCGGTACCACCATGGAAAAAGTCCAATCTTGTCTTTAGTGGGGCCAGGATAAAGGCCTATGCTCAGAGTTCCTGCCGCATATTGAAATACAGTCCAGTCCAGTATCCAGCTATCTTAGCATGTGTTTCCAGCTGCGGTCCATTCATTTCAGGCTCCCTCCTGGAGCCTGTGTGTGGAACTGCATGGCCATGGGCCATGTGGCTGCTAGGGCCATATGTCTATTGAGAGAACAGACAAGTGCACCATGTAAGCACAGGTCACAACCATGAGAGAGGGGGCAGAGGGGAGAGAGAGAGACCTTCTTTGTTTCCCCTTGGGTTATATCCAGGAGCTTGGGTTTGGGAGTACCAGGTGTTTCCTCAAAATGACCGATCAACTTCCCAAACTTTGGTGGGCTTTGCTAGGCCCACCCCCTCGTTAGACTGATGGGCCTGCATGGTCCAGCACCCCGCTTTGTGTTTCCAACAATCTGGTGCTGGAACAGGGAGAGAGGAGTGTTAATTCCCTTGGTGGAGCACAATGCTGTGGGCCTTGGAGTGTGAACCTGCAGTGTCCTGGCTGAGCAGGCAGGCTTCTGTGTCCCAGTTTATTAAGCTTGATATCTAGGTCCCCTTTTTTGCTTACTATCTAGGTAAACACTGATGGTAACAGGTCCGTGTTTTACAAAGCTTTTCTGAATACTATCATGAACTACATAAAATGTACATAGTGAGATAACTGATTAGGGAGTCATTTGGTAGCAAATGGAAAAAAAAAACAAAATTAATTGATCAAAACAATGAATTTCTTGACTCATGTAACTTGAAAATCTAAGGGGATTGTCAAGCATGGTTCTATTCAAAGAATGAAACAGTGTCACAAGGACTCTAGCTTTTGCCATTACATTCTCAGTATTGCTATGCCTTGATTAATTCTGAACTCCCTTCTGTTTGGTAGAAAGGCGGCTGCCTGTATTTTTCAACTTTTATACTATCCTAACAGCAACTCCAGTCAGACAGGTCAGGGATGTTTTATTTCTAATAGTTTCAAAAAATGTCCTAGAATGCAGCTTCAGGGCTCTGATTGGATCAGCTGCTCAACCCTTGATTAATCATTGAATATGATGCTTGAATTGCTCATGCCTGGGTCACATAGCCAGTTCTGGGTTTGAATCATTGTCACTCAAAATACGTAAAATGCAAATGGGAAAGCGAGAATGGTGGAAACATGCTGGGCAGGCCAGAAATTACAGATGTCTTCCACAGTATACTTGTCTCACTGGTACGGAATTTGGAGCCTCCTTTCTTTCTTCATCTTCCTCTAGGTAGCTGTTATGGATTGATTCCTCTTTAGCATGCTGATGGAAACACATTCAAACAGTGACTGGAATCACTGCATTGGTACTGGCACTGAGTTTCACATGGACAAGGTCCTCTTTCTAACTCCCTCTGTCAGTGGGACAGAAGTGGTAAATAGCAGATCCATTTTCAAAATGGAGAAAGACCTGGATTGCTCAGGCTTTTTCTCAATGCCTCTCTATTCCACGTCTCCTGTTGCTACCTTAAATCATAGTGGTAACAGCCAAGCAAAGGTTTTGATGTTGCAATAGAGGTGGAGTTTAGAAAAAGGAGATAGCAGGCTTTATTAATAGAGTTAGGACAAAACTTTTTAGGGATAATCAGTTTAAGAAAAGAGAGTGTTCCATGAGATCCAGCTCCATGTTGGACTACTGCTATTAGTTCTCCATTCTCCCCCATAGTAAAATTATGCGTTCACACCATTTTCCATAGGAATTTGCAGTGCTTCCCTCTTGTGGTTGACTATATTCGCCTGACACTCCAACTTTGAGCTTGGCTATATGATTTGCTTTGACCAACGCATATAGAGAGTAAAATGTAAGAGGCTTTAAACTAGCATGCATGATTGGTGACATCTAGCATCTTTTCCTATGTCTATGGGCCACCTATATGTCCTCTTTGGAGAAGTGTCTATTCAGGTCCTTTGCACATTTTCTTAATGGAATTGTTTATTTTTTGGTGTTGAGTTTTATAAGTTCTTTATAAATTTTGGATATAACACCTTATCAGATGTATCATTAGTGAATATGTTCTCTCTTTCAGTGCACTGTCTTTTCATTTTGTTGATGGTTTCCTTTGCTGGGCTAAAACATCTTAGTTTGATGTAGTCCAATTTGTTTATTTTTATCTTTTGTTTCCCTTGCCTGAAGAGATATATTGGAAAAAAATATTATTACATGAAACATCACCAATCATCAGAGAAATGCAAATTAAAACCACAATGAAGTATCACTTCACACCTTTTAGAATGGGTATCATCAATAAATCAACAAACAAGTGTTGGCAGGGATGTGGGGAAGAAAGAAACCTCAGGCACTGTGGGCGGGAATGCAGATTGGTGCAGCCACTCTGGAAAGAAGTACGATGTTATGTCAAAAAATTAAAAATGAAACTGCCTTATGGTCCAGCAAGTCTGTTAGCAGAAGAAAAATGGTACTAGGCATTAGAGACAGGTTAGGCCAGACCTTGGTCAGCCACCTCAGTACTTGAGTTTGGCTTGATAGAATTCAGAGCCAAATAACTCAAATTATAAGGGAAAGTTTATTTAAAAAGTTGTAGAGGGAAAATTGGGAAAAAGATGGTGGAGTAGTGAATGGGAGTCACGCTGACCTCCTCCCAAGACCAAACTGGAATTGAGACCAAATGGTGGAGAAATCACCTGGAAAACAATGGAACAATAGAGGGAGAGGAGCCTTGGAGCCGCGGACAGACGGTGGATTCAACTCTCACACATCCCAATGGGTGAGAAGTGCGGTGGAGGCTTGAGAGGGTGGGCTGGGTGCCCACAGGCACTAGCACCAGAGGGACATTGAAACGGCCAGTTAGATCCCCCTGAGAAGAAGAGGGTCTGAACCATAAACAGGGACCCCTAGACTACAGCAGCTGAAATTAGGAAAATGCACAGACAAAACGCAACCCTGAAAAGCTTAGGGGCGCTCTCTGCCAGAGACAGGCGGCTGGGGATGCAAAGAGACATTTAAAGGGCCAACACAAAAATTTGCAGTGGCAGCCGCCTTCCTTGATCTCTGGATAGAGGTGGCAGGAGAGTGAGCTGGTGCCTGAGGAAAGATTGGCGAGGAAAACTTTGTGAAGAGAACTGAGATGGTGGCCAGTGGAGCCCCAGTGATAACTCACCTCCCACTCTGCAGCTACCACCTTCCCCAGACATAAGGGAATCAATTAACCTGCAAATTCAGGTAAAAAGTTATAGAGGTAATAGAAAAGCCCTTGGAGTTTAGGAGAAGACGGAGACAGATACACACCTTGAGGGACAAAAAAAGGAGGAGAGGTATGGACATTCTCCAGAAAAGGGAGAGAGCAAGAGCACTCACAGGGTCCCTGTAGCAAGAGGTTTTATCTGATGGCCTTAGGGGACGATCCCAACAGAACATTCATCAGCTTTCTAGGTTTGTCCCCTCATGGTTTCCACTGGTGGTCACCATCAGAGGGTCATCAGTCAGTGCAGCTGGTCCTGTTGTCAGCCATGGTGTCACTTCACCTGATTTTGTTGCTTCTTGGGGCCTGAAGCAGAAACAGAGCTGAAGCCTAGGTGTCGTCCCCAGGGATAAATGCTGAAGTAGCGATTATGCAAGCACTTAGAGTTTTGCCCATTGCTAGGCACCCAGGGCTCTCCACCCTGGTAACCCTCCACACCTGGCCTGTAGTTCCTACTACATTTCCAGTTCTGGGAATATATCCAAAGAAACCCAAAACTCTAATTCAAAAGAATATAAGCATCTCTGTGTTTGTTGCACATTATTTAAATAGCCAAGATTTGGAGGCAGCTGAAGCGTCCATCAGTAGATGAGTGGATAAAAAAAGCTGCAGTATATTTACACAATGGAATACTAGTTGGTTGTAAAAAAAGGAAATCTTACCACTTGTAACAGCGTTGATAGACCTGGAGATTATTATGACCAGTGAAATAAGCCAGTCGGAGAAAAACAAGTACCATATAATTTCACTGATATGTGGAATCAAAATGTAAGTGAACACAAGTCCCGCAGTCTGTTGTTTCAAAAGTCAATACTCAAGAGACAGGTGCTAGTATAAAGGAAAGTGGTTTATTCCAATGCTGGCCACTTGATGGCGGACTCATGTCTCAAAGCCCATCCTAATATCTCAGTGCAGACAGAGGTTTTTATAAGAAGGGACGGGGAAGCAGAACAAAGAGATCAAGGGAAGGGAGTGAAAAATTTATGCACACACGAGCACAGTTCATTCTAATAAGGCAAGTGATGGTCCAGTGTGCATCATCCTGGTTTAGTCATCATGGCTTCATGTCATCCTGGCTCCATGGTTAAAAGTCAGCAAATATCCCAGAGCTGGGATGCTTGAAGGTCAGAGTTTGTATCTTTTGAAGTTAGTGATTAGGATTCTTATACAAATATGCTCTTTATCCACAAGCAACATGTTAGGGTTAGCATTTACAGAAACGAGGTCAAAAGAATGGTGGAATGGGTTACAATTCCCCATTGTTACAAAATAAACTAACAAACAACATAGAAACAGACTCATAGATACAGAGAACATACTGACAGCTGTCATATGGGAGGGGGTTTAGAGGTCTGGGTGAAAATGGTGAAAGGATTCAGGGAAAAAAGAAAAAACTTCATAAATACAGACAATAGTATGGTAATTACCAGAGGGAAAGGTGGGTGAGGGAAGTAGAAAAGGAGTTGACTTGGAGTGGTGAACACACAGTACAATATATAGGTGATACATTATAGAATTCTACACCTGAAACCTATATAATTTTACTAACCAATGCCACCCCAATATATTCAATAAGAAAAAATTATTCATATATATAAAATATATACATACATAAACTAGCTTGCATGGTTTGGCTTGTGCTTTTGCGTTCCTGCCATCTGCTATCAGACCTTGCCTGGGTCTCAGAATGAGTTGTGTGGAGCAGATAGGAAGCTGACTTTTATTCTGAAGAATAGCCACCCTAGCCAAATCCAAGATCCATGAATGAGAACATCTCTCCTTGTAAATCAGGTTGCTGGACTGTTTGTTAGGCAGATTTATCACGGAAAACTGAATAAAACACAAGTTTTCTGCATTGGGATTTATGACAAAAGAAAAATATAAAAATAATGTTATTTTAAAACATTAAAACTCAAAAAAAAAATGTTTAAGAAAACATTACAACCATGACTCACATAGTCCTTTCAGAGTACTGTTATGGTATTAATGAAAATTTTTTTTTTTTTAGATCTGAGAGGAAAAGGATCAAATTAGCTCAAAATCTTAATTTGCATATTTCCAGCAGTTTGAGGTTGATATATTAATCAACACAAGATTTTTATTAATGCCTTCTCTCTGTTTTGTCTTCCTGCTTCACATCACATAGCTGATCTCACAATTATCACACCAACTATTCTTCCCTGCAAACCCACATACCTCACTCAGACCTCATGACCTTAATTCTTATTCTGTACTCCCTTTCCATTTTAATTTGATTGACAGAGCACCAAAGAACTGTTTCGGCAAACAAGGATTGCCCTGGAGAACCAGGTGGGAGAGATTAGGCAAAATCAGAATTCTCTTTTGTTGGCAGGGAGAGATAACTGCCAGACTTCTTACACGCTTCCCTTGGGAACTACCTGGGAAGAAGGGATGGGACAAAGCCCATCCTGTTCATGTCTGTCACCAAATGTCACTTAGGAAGAAAAATTTCAACTTACTTTTTTTTGGGGGGGGGGGGTTTCTGTATCTATTGAATTTTATTATTAAAAATATACTCATTTTAAGAAATTAAATAACACAAAGTTGTAAAAAGAATGTGTTGATAGTCTTACCTTTCCCCCTTCAACTTATCTCTGAACTAATCAGTCTCCAATGTTAAGAATGTGTTCCTTAAAATATTTATTTGTATGATCATATCAAGATTTCTACATTTTCTGTAAAATAAACTCTACTATATACTTTCATCTAAGATATGTTTGGGTTTTTTTACCCCATAATACATGCATAACATTTCTCCAAGTTAAAAAAAATTTTTTTAATCCAATTTCTTTTTACTTAAAAATAACTGCATAATACTCCATGCTATATATTTATCAAAAATTATTCAACTAATCTTTCTTAACTAATTTTAGGTTTTTCTAGTTGTTTCTGTTTGTTTGTTTTACCATTACTATGGCAAATTAAAGCCAATGAGTGAGGATGTGTAATCTTATAGGAAAGAACAAATTATTTGAGTCAATTATACAATTTGCTACATATGGTCTTTTACAGTGTGTGTATGTGTGCAATTATACAATTTGCTACATATGGTCTTTTACAGTGTGTGTATGTGTATGTGTATGTGTGTGTTCTATTTTGATCTTTGACCTTTTGAGTCTTCCTTTTTTATTGCTTAACTTCCTTACTTCTTCAACAAACCACTGAGACATGCTATCCATATATCCATAAAATGAATACATGCTATCCATAGCACAGCAATATTGAGCAAAATCAGCAACCACTGTGTGGCATGAATTCAGGGAATTTAAAAAGACCCCTTAATCACCTCAAATCCCTCATAAATTGCTTCCTGATGCCTGATATTTCTTTGTCTTAAAATAATTTCAAATATCACTGAGAGAGCTAACACACTGTCTCATTAGATTTTTACATATTATTTGCAATATTTTTTTCTAAATCCTGCATGATACTTTTTATGCAGAAAGAGCAAATGAATTAAATAGCAATCTTAAAAAAATGTATTAAACTAACTAGAATAAAAATTGCATAAAGGAAGATTGAGTAAACCAAAGACAAAGTTCATCTAAATTATAACTTTATGAAAGGAAAAGCCTTAACAGATGAGTTTGTGTTGAAATTATTTTGGAAATCAAATATACTTCAACATGTTGTGTCAGTCAAGGGCCTAAGGTAATTGAAATATTCAAATCAGGTTTTATCCTCCTGATATTAGATGGTGCAATCTCTAAAGCAAACTAGAGTATACTTTAATCTTTTAAGACATGCTCAAATTTCATGGTTGAGAAAACCAAATTTTGTGAGTCTTTTTTTCCCCCCAGATGCAGGACATTGGGGATCACCACTTAACTTTCCAATAATAAGAAAGTACTAAAGTATAACAAAAAGTAGATCTGAGTTCCTATTAAATCCTAGGTAAATTTCAAAACAACAATTCTCTATCTGATTGTTATGAAATAAATTCCAGTAACAAATGCAAAACTGTTTTTTCCATCATAAAGGTATTTGACAAATATAAGAGGTTTTCATTACTCATACTAGGAAAGTTCCTATTTTCTTAACAAAGTTAAAACTGTTTAAATGTGACAAGTTCCTGACTCAACACAAAAGAATGGCTTAAAGAGCTAAATCCTTAACTTCTTTTAAACAAAAATATTAGCTTTCTGAATTTTTATATCCTCTGCAACCTGTTTCCCTTGGGCTTGGAAGTGTGATTGCAGGAAGACCTAAGCGGACGAGCTAAATAACACTTTCATTTCACATCCAGTCAAAAATCTTTATAATTATTTTTATAATTGCATATTCACCTTTCTGAATCAAACTTTGTTTTTTCAAAGACATTTCCTTAATCCAAAACTGATCTTTTAAATGCACAGGACATTACTGTGGCAATTGATACTGAAAAATACCTGTTTGAGAGAAAGCTTATCATTTGACATGCTCCAGAATTTTAAATAACCTGATTGAGAGATTACACACTAAAAGTAACAAGAAAATGAATAAAAGAAAGCATAATACAAAAGAATATTAATAAGATACTTTCTAATGTTTTTGATAGGGATATCAAACACCAAGCAAAGCTAAAAAAATAGTCATAAACTTATTTAAGGTACTCATTAAAACATAATATATTTAGTATTAAAATAGGGTCTATAACAGGAAGGTTCACTGATTGATTAATTTGCAAAGGCCTATTAGGAAGTTATAATCAAACATAATAGATCAGATTTAATATGTATTTTTCAAATAGTATCATAACCATATTATTGAATAAGTTGAAATCAATAGGGTTCAAGGACAACAACTTGTTCCTTTGTCATCATTACCCTTTAAACTAGCTCCATCAAATTATTTTTACGGTGATAAAACCTAGTGTGATCTAATATTAAAGCTTTAGTTTTTCATTTACTTATAGTTGTCTTTGCTCTCTCTGCTTGGGCCTTTCTTTGGCTCGGAAACCTTCTGTCTGGGAGGGGCCATGATTGGATTTTCACTGTTTCCCCTCATTGCTCTCCTATACATTCTTTTTGACTCATTTTGCTGACTTTTGGGTTAGACTGAGGGAACTAAGGACACCAAGAAATTTATTGAATATTTCTTGTCCCTTCATTTTGTCATGTATAAAATAAAAGAAAGTAAAAAGGTCACCTCTACAGGCATACCTCAGAGATATTTTGAGTTGGGTATCAGACCACCTTAGTAAAGTGAATGTCATACTAGAGCAAGTCACACAAATTCGTGTTTCCCACTGCATATAAAAGTTATGTTAACACTATACTATAATCTATTAAGCGTGCAATAATATTATGTTAAAAAAAACAATGTGTATACCTCAAGTAAAAATAAATGCTTTATTATCACACACACAATGCTAACCATCTGAACCTTCAGTAAGTCATACTTTTTTTTGCTGGTGGAGGGTCATGCCTTGATGTTGATAGCTGCTGACTGATCAGGGTGGTGGTTACCTAAGGTTGAAGTGGCTGTGGCAATTTCTTAAGATAACAATGAAGTTTGTGCATTGATTGACTCTTCCAGTCACAAATAAATCCTCTCTGGCAAGCAATGTTATTTGCTAGCATTTTCCCACAATAGAATTATTTTTCAAAATTGGAGTCAGTCTTCTGAAAGTCTGCCACTGCTTCATAAACTAAGTTTATGTCATACTCTAAACCCTTTGGTGTCATTTCAGCACTCTTCACATCACCTTTACCAGGAATAGATCCCATCTCAAGGAATCACTTTCTTTGCTTCTTTGCTGATCTATAAGAAGCGACGCATCATTTTTTAAAATTTTATCATGAGATTGCAGCAACTCAGTCACATTGCCAAGCTCCACGTCTAATTCTGGTTGTCTTGCTATCCATCTTACCTGCAGTTACTTCTTCCACTGAAGTCTTGAATCTATCTAAATCATCAATGAGGGCTGGAATCAATTTCTTTCAAACTCCTGTTAATGTTGATACTTTGACTCCTTCCCAGATCACAAATGTTCTTAATGGCATCTGGAATAATGAATCCTTTGCCGAAGGTTTTTAATTTACATACTTTTCCAAGATCCATCAGAAGAATCACTGCTATGGCAGGTATAGCATTACAAAATAGATTTCTTAAATAATAAGACTTCAAAGTTGAAATTACTTCTTGATCCATTGGCTGCAAGTGGATATTGGGTAAGTGGGCAGGAAAACAAGATTAATTTCAATGCACATCTCCACCGGAGTTCTTCAGTGTCTAGGTGCATTGTCAGTAAGCAGTGGTAATATTATGAAATCTTTTCTGAGAAGCAGTTCTCAACAGTGGGCTTAAAATATTTAGTAAACCATGTTGTAAGCCGATATGCTGTCACCCAGGATTTGTTCAATTACTAGTGTACAAGCAGAGTAAATTTAGTATAAATCTTAAGAGGCTTAGAATTTTTGGAATGGCAAATGAGCACTGGCTCCAACTTAAAGCCACCAGTTGCATTAGTTCCTAATAAGAGAGTCAGCCTGTTCTTTAAATCTTTGAAGCCAGGAATTAACATTTCCTCTTTAGTTTATGAAAGTCTTAGACATCATCTTTTTCCAACATAAAGCTGTTTGAAAATGTGTTATTTAGTATAGTCATCTTTATTAATTATCTTAGCTAGATCTTCTAAATAACTTGCTACAATTTCTGCAACAGGATTTGCTGCTTCATCTTGTACATTTATGTTATAGAGATGGTTTCTTTCCTTCAACCTCCTGAACCAACCTCTGCTAGTTTTAAACTTTTGTTCTGCAGCTTCTTCATCTCTCTCAGCCTTCATAGATTGAAGGGACTTAGGGACTTGCTCTGGATTAGGCTTTGATGTAGTGAATGTTGTGGCTGGTTTGATGTTCTATCCAGATCTCTAAAACTTTCTCCATATCAGCAAAAAGACCGTTTCACTTATCATTTATGTGTTCACTGGAATAGCACTTTTAATTTCCTTCAAGAACTTTTCCTTTGCATTCATAACTTGGCTAATTTTGCACTTTTCCTTTCATGTGAACATTTAGAGGCCATTTTAAGGTTATTAATTAACTTGATTTCAAAATTGTTGTGTCTCAGGGAATAGAGAGGCCCAAGGAGAGGGAGAGAAATGGGAAACAGCCAGTCAGTGAAGCAGTCAGAACACACACAACATTTCTTGATTAATTCTGCTGATTTTTATGGGCATGATTTGTGGTGCCTCAAAACAATTACAGTAGTAACATCACTGATCACAAATCACTGTAAAAACCAAACTTTTTAATAATGAAAAAGTTTGAAATATCATGAGAATTACCAAAATGTAACACAGAGAAAAAAGAAAGAAAATACTGTAGGAAAAAAAAAAAAAGGTACCAATAGACTTACTCAATGCAGTATTGCCACAAACCTTCAATTTGTAATAAATGCAATATCTGCAAAGTGCAATATCTGCAAAGTACAATAAAATGATGTATGCCTATATTTGGTCACTTGAATAATCCTATTTTTCTCATTGTCTATTCAAATGGAGTCCAAGAAAGGAGGAAAAAAGCTAACTGCGAATATTACTTGTCTGGCATTTTTTCTTAGGCTGTTGTCATGAAAGCAGTCTTCAGACCACTGGCTACTACGTATGTGCCATATATTGTGGCCTACCCAGGAAACTAATATTCATAAAGATGCATAGATTAGGACATCAGAGGTTGGCTGAGATAAATGTGAACCAAATTGTGAATAAGTAGAACTTTTTTTTTTTGTTCAATGTTTGTCACCATAGTGCTTACTATTCTAGTTCACTATCATGTCAACAAAACAGAATGAGATGTCTGACCTCACAAAACTTATGTTCTGTTGACTGTGGAAACAGAAAATAAACACTAAATGTAAATAGTTACATATTTCAGAATATGTTCAAAGCTGTGAGATATAATAAAGGAAAAAACATAAATCAGGCCAAAGGGGATATGAAATGTACAGGTGGTAGGGGAAGGATGGTTAACATGATGAAATATTAAGTAGGCTGATCAAAGTAGGCTATACTGAGAAAGTAGTATCTGAGCAAAGACTGGAAGCAGGTAAAGGAGTTAGCCAGAAGAAACAGGAAATGCTCAGTGCAACTTCTTCAAAAGTGCCCTGGGTTACTTCCATTCTTATATGAGCTTCTACTCTTTGCCATATCCCCAGATCCCTTGTTTAATATCTTGGATATCTCAGGATTCCACTATTTGGGGTGTAAGTGATAGAGAAGGACTCATTATCATCTCTCACAACAGAGCACTGCAATGAACTTCTAAATGATGTCCCTTCTTTTCACTTACCTACTTTGGAGAATTATATTATTTTTCAAAGCATTTGCACACCTTTCCGAGATTTGCCCCACTCCTGTGGAAAAATTATAGATCTCTAATCTTTTTGATGTTAACTTGGTTGACCCTATGACTCACTGTGGTCAATGAAGTGTGATTGGGAGTAACCCAGGGCACTTTTGGGAAGAAGCTTTAAGAGCCAGTTTCTGGTTCAAGCTGTCTCTTTTCACCTTTGCCATGAGACTGCCATTGCCCAGATAACAGTGCTTCTATCAGCCTGGGTCCCAGAGATAAGGCAACATGGAGCAGAGTGACAGCCTACCAACAATAGCGATGTATTGTGAATGAGAAAAACACCTCTTTTTTTTTTTCGCTTTCTAAGATCCAAAATTTTAGTGTTGCATGCTACCACAGTATGATTTAGTCTTTACAGACACGCATTTTCTCCCTGTCCTCAGTCTTTTCTCAACACAACAGCCAGAATGAGCTTTTTAAAACCATAAATCAGATCATGCAATTTATCTCATTTAAACTCCGCTCTTCCTTGAATAAGCTTCTACTTTAGGAACTTTGCGTTGAGTGTTTCTTCTTTCTTCTGGCCCACTCCTTCTTCTGTTTCCAGTCTTTGCTCAGATACATGGCATAGAGGCTTAAAAGAAAAGAAAAGATAAAAAAAGAAATGGAAAGAACTCATGTGAATGAAAACCTAGTAAAAACAAAATAAAAGAAGCATAAAAATGTTATCCATATTTATTTATTACATTTAAACATTTAAAAATATATAATTTAGTTTCATGAATACTTAGATCTAAAATTCTCCAGGAAAAAAAAAAAAGATTCTACATACTTAAATTCTAGAGCAGGGGGATTTCCACTTAAAAAAAAAAAAAAAAAAAAGACAGTGAAAGAAATTCCAAGCAAAAGAACAAGCATACTAAAAGATCTGTGATGAAATGAAAAATATTTGAGTAACAGAAATAAATGGATGAAAATAATAAGTAAAGGGATAGTGGGGAAAGATTTGAAAGAGCAGGTATGAGAAGACCAGATCTCTAAGGAGCTTCTGCCAAGCCAAGAAGCTGCAATATTAACTAGTACCAGGGAATCACTGAAGTGATTCAAGTAGGAAAGTGACATGACCATTTTTATGGCAGGTCTTGGTAAGTTTAAACAAATGAATATTATTTTTACTTATCACTCTGTGAAACAGAGAAAAGCATCTCTGCAGTGAACAGTCAGTTATAGAAATTTGTAATGTCATGCAAATGTCAAATCAGATCTACAGGCCCATCACTACACTGGTACATTGCCAATCAATTATTTTATAGTTTTACTGGAATGGTAATCAGTAAAAGCTCTGTAAGATCTTTTCTGTAAGACTGAACATATAAAGAGAGTCATTGGGATTAGTAATTTAGGCTTGGCAACAAATTTTAAGGATCTTAGGGCTATGGTGGTACTAGGTATACCGGAAAGATCATACTGGAATATATCTTCATGCCCTGAAAACAAAATAAACAAAACAGCTATGCCTGTAACCTGATAGAAATGTCTTATTAAACTGCAAAACTTTAGGGCCAAATAAATGCTTGCCTGAAATCTCCATCTTCATCCACCAACCCAACACTCTCTCTACAAACAGATCATCACCACCAACATCACAATCCCTACTTTTAGCTAGAATGAATCAGCAGGAATCAAGAAAACAGCAAACACAGCCATGTACATACAGTCTTATACACTGATAAATCTGTGGATGTAATTCCTCAAATTTGGGTCAATGAATATATAAAACTTAAATTTTAATAAACACCATGAGTTTGTCTTCCAGAGAGTTATAATAATTTACATTCTGACCAGCAATAAACTGCTTTTTCTTGTGTCCCTGAGCATTACTCAAATATTTTAATAGTTTTCTAATCTTAGAGATAAAGTAATGTTATTTCATATTTGTTTTAATTTGCTTTTGCCTAAGTTCTACTGTGGTTCATCATTGTTTTTAATATTTATTGCTCACATGCTTTTTCTCCTCTGTGAATTATTTATTTTCATCACTTTCCTATGTTTATATCTAAATATATGCCTCTTTAACAATAACCTTTTGCCATGTAGCTTTTCTTTGTCTGTTGACTTTGTCAAGCCTTTGCTATTAATCAAATAAGTATTTTTTTAATGTCTTCTGAGTGTACTGATATTCACAAGAAGATACTCCTACTCATAAACTACCCAATACTCATGTAATTTTCTTTAGTTTTTACATTAAAATTCTTAATACATCATTATTGCTTTTTTTGCCAATGATATGGGTACAGGATGAATTTTAGTCATTTTATGATTCAGAAGTCTAGGACTTAAGAGGTTATGTAGGGAGGACTTTTTTTTTTTTACTTTCTTTTCATTTTTTTATTGTTGCTCAAGTACAGTTGTCTCAATTTTTCCACCACCACTTTCCCCCACACCCCTCCCAACCTTAATCCTTCTTCCTTTTGGCTTTGTCCATGGGTCCTTTATACATGTTCCTTGGTGACCCTTCCCCTTCTTTCTCCCATTATCCCCCTCCCACCTCCCCTCTGGTTACTGTCAGTTTGTTCTTTATTTCAATGTCTCTTGCTATATTTTGTTTGCTTATTTGTTTTGTTGATTAGGTTCCACTTATAGGTGAGATTATATGTATTCATCCTTCACCACCTGGCTTATTTCACTCAGCATACTGCTCTCCAGTTCCAACCATGCTGTCACAAAGGACAGTAGCTCTTTCTTTCTTTCTGCTGCATAGTATTCCATTGTGTAAATGTACCAGTTTTTTGATCTACTCATTTACTGTTGGGCACTTAGGTTGCTTCCAACACTTGGCTATTGTAAATTGTGCTGCTATGAACATTGGGATGCATAGGTTCTTTTGAACTGGCGTTTCAGGATTCTTAGAGTATAATCCCAGCTGTGGGATCACTGGATCAAAAGGTGGTCCATCTTTAGGTTTTTGAGGAAATTCCATACTGTTTTCTACAGTGGCTGCGCCAATCTACATTCCCACCAACAGTGTACTAGGATTCCCTTTCCTCCACAACCTCGCCAGCACTTGTTGGTTGTTGATCTGTTTATGATGACCATTCTGACTGGTGTGAAGTGGCATCTCATTGTGGTTTTAATTTGCATCTCTGATGACCAGTGATGCTGAGCATCCTCTCATATGTCTCTGGGTCCTCTGTATGTCCTCCCTGGAGAAGTGTTTGTTCAGGTCCTTTGTCCATTTTTTAATTGGATTGTTTGTCTTCCTAGAGTGGAGTTGTGTGAGTTCTTTATATATTTGGAGATCAAACTCTTGTCTGAGGTATCATTGGCAAATGAATTTTCCCATACAGTCTATTTGCTTTTCATTTTGTTGATATTTTCCTTAGCCATACAGAAGCTTCTTATTTTGATGAAGTTCCATTTGTTTATTTTTTTTCCTTTATGTCTCTTGCTCTAGAGGACATATCAGTGAAAATATTGCTGTATAGAATATCTGAGATTTTCCTGCCTATGTTCTCCTCAAGGACTTTTATGTTGTTATGACTTATATCTAAGCCTTCTACTCATCTTGAATTTATTTTTGTGTATGGTGTAAGGTGATTGTCAAGTTTCCTTTTTGTGCATATAGCTGTCCATATCTTCCAACACCATTTGTTGAATTTGACTATTTTTACTCCATTTTATGCTTTTGCCCTCATAAAGATGATATAGTTTTAAAAAAGGAAAGGGATTGATAGTGAAGAGAAAAAAAAACTTTGAACAATCATCATGTTTATTCGCTGTGTTAGACAGTTTAATTTTTTCTTAAATTTAATGAGAAGTCTTTCCTATGCCTGAAACTTGACTATGTGAGAGTTTGTAGGGTTTAAGTATAGCAAATACATGCATGTCTTACCCACCTTTTCTTAAAACATCAAATGTCATATTCCACTGAGAAGATTTTGGAAAAGTGTTTGAAAACATGGGAAATGTTGCAGAGAGCAGGAGCATCATGGGTCATAGCCTCTTCTCTTTTGGTCATTTGAAAATCATAACTAAAATACTGAGTGCCATAAAAATGAGAGCTCTCCTAAGCTTTAGTTTATTGAACATGATGAAATGTTTGTCAACTTAAATAACAGAAAAAAAACACTAATGTGAACACCTTTACTAGATGCTGAAAAAACATTTTTAAAAAGTCACTGCAGGGAAACATAAAATAAATAAAAAGCTAATGTCAATTTGTCTCACTGAGGCATACAACTATGCTCAATAATTAATGAGGGATTTATAAGGGCTAAAATGAGCAAAAATACATATAAATTAATGGCTTACTATACCCAGTGTCAGCCAAATAAAACATAGAAATATTAGTTTCAATAATGATTTTAGGGCATAGGGAAGAAACTTTTTTCCGTATGTATGCTTAAAACAGAACACTTCAATATTTGATTAATCAATCATTAGTTTCAAAGGGTAAAATCCAACCAATACTGTGTTTTCCACAAGCTATGTCCAGAAGGTATCCAGCCATGTAATATGAAAAATAGAGGCATTTATTGAAGAACATGCAAGATAAATGAAACAGTACACATAGTGCAATGAGGCCTTAGACCCCTTCAAAGTATGCACCTTGGGATTCCCAATTGCCATCAGCTGCCCCATCATATTGTCTTGAATCTCATCGATCGTCTGAAATCTCTTCCTTTCAAACGTGATTTTAGTTTTGGGGAAGCCAGAAGTCACAGGGCATCAAATCTGGGCTGTGGGGGATGCTGAGTCACTTGAGTGAGTTGATGTTTTGCCCAAAACTCTGCATGAGACGTGATGCATGAGGGGGCACATTTTGTGATGAAGCTGCCAATAACCAGCTGCCACCTTCTGAATCATCCCAATATTTTTGCAGAGGAATGTTCAAGCATAGTGAAAAATTTGATGCAGATTTGTTTCCCTACTCACTCATTTTGAATGCAACAACCACATCATACACATGCTCACTCTACAGTACCTACCACCCCCCTTGACTAGTACAGTGAAGTCATTGTTGTTCATGCATGCATATTCCAGTCCACTCTCCTTGGCTGCGAGGTTACATCGATGTCACGCAAACCATTTTCCTTATATAAAAATGGCTGGACTTTCTCTGGACAGACCTCTTGTTCCTATGTAACAAATTACGACAAACTTAATGGATTAAAACAACACACATTTATCATCTCATAGTTTCTGTGGGTCAAGATACCAGGAATGGCTTAAATGGCTCTACTGCTTAAGGTTTACAAGGCTGCAATTTAGGTACTTGCAGGGCCTGGGGTCCCATCAGAGGCACAACTGGGGAGGAATCTGCTTCCAAACTCCTTCAGATTATGGGCAGAATTCAACGCCTTGCAGCTGAACAGACAGTTGTTTTTTCAAAGCCAGCAACAGAGAGAAATTCCAGTAATAAAGACACCACAATCTCATGTAATAATTATATATATACACATATATATATAATTGTGTGTGTGTGTATAACTAGTGCATGCTATTGGTTAGAATCACAGGTTCCACCCACACTAAAGGGGAAGTGATGAACAAAAGCATAAATACCAGGAAGTAGGAATTATAGGAGCCACCTTAAAGGGTGATTACCACAAAACAAATCTCATAGTACTTGAAATTCTCTTGGTTATGATATGCAATGCTTATTATTCTTGTCTATATCTTTGTAAACTCAAGAAAAAACTGAGTTAATGACTTTAAAATAGTTAACCTCATCACTAAAAACATATTAAGGGAAACATAATTTATGTAACATAGAAGTGAATTAAATACATCTAACTACATGACATTATGTAGAAAAGCATAGAATTAGAAGCCAAATTTGAATTTTGGCTCAGTCATATACTAAATGTTTTCTTGGCATTTGTTCGTGAACTTCTAGGGGCTCCAATTTCTATATCTAAAAAAAAATGGAGCAAATTTATACAAGGTTCTTATATCAATCAGAGAAAATACTTGGTAAGTGCATTGAATACGTCTGGCACATAACAGCTGCTCAGCAAAACACAAAAGTCCCTAGTAAAATCATAGTATTTAAAACCCACTGGGTACATATATGAGACATTGAGTAATTTTCATAGTTTAAGGAAATTATATATAAATTAATTATAAATTACAAATTTCTAAGGAAAATATAATTTATAAGGGAAAATGAGGTGGGCAAACTAATTCACCATGCACCAAAATGAACAGTCAAATGTATACATAAATATATTCAATATATAGTAAATAATATACTCATGTTCATTTGAACACTTTGTGTACATTAAATGCAAAGTTGTTTCTTTCATCTTTGAGTCTCATTTCTTCTGATAGATACCAAGTGTCATTGAGTGTGTCTCCCTGAGTGTTTTCAACATATAGTACTTGCTGTGACATTACATATGCACCTCCCCAGAAAGTAATATCTGGAGATAACACAGAGTCTACACTTTAAATAAGGCCTTCTTATTCAGAGGATTGAACTTTTATGTAGAGTAAATGTTTACGAACCACTAGATTACTGTTAAGTAATAGAAATAAAAGCAGATACTTGTCTTTCTTCAAGATCTGGGTATGGAGTTAGGGTATAAGTGTTATGGATTCTGACTCAGATCTCATTTCTGATCACCATTCCAGTGTTTGTGGGGCTCATGGTAGGGTTCACCCAAACCACCAAGCAATTTTTTGACATCAGCTCAGTATCCTACAATTCAATTCAATTCTGTCATGATCTACCAGAAGACAGCATCATGTTCCACAGGTTAAGGGTTCAGCCCCATAAGGCTACCCTCTCACCCCTTCTTCAGTTGTCAATTGCAAATCCAGGTTATCCCCTGTGCTTCCATAGACCCGGGGTTCTAAAGATCATCCATTGACTTGGATTCGATTAATTTGCTAGAGTGGCTCACAGAACTCAGTGACACGTTTTACTTGATAGATTACTGTTTTATTATAAAATGATATAATTCAGGAACAGCCAGATGGAAGAGAAGCATAGGGTAAGGTATGGAGAAAGGACCTGGAGCTTTCACGCCCTCTCCAAGTCATCCCTCTTCCAGAACCTGCACACGTTCACCAATCCAGAGGCTCTCTGTATACTGTCCTTTTGGGTTTCATGGAGGCTTCATGATTGATTAGATCATAGCCATTTGTGACCATCCTCAATCTCCAGGCCCTCTCCCTTCTCTGGAGGCCTGGAGGTAGGAATTACAGTTCCAACCCTCAGATCATATGGTTGGTTCTCTTGGCAACCAGCCCTTGTGCTTAGATGGGATCCAAAAGTCACCTTATCTGTATTACCAAACACACCTTAATTAAGGTCATTACTGGACATTCCAATGGTTTTAGGAGATCTGTGCCAGAAACTAGAATGAAGACCAACTATATTTCTTATTATATAAGAAGTATATCACAAATAGAGGATGGAGCAAAAGTGGATTGACAGCTATTTGTATGGAGAATAATACAATGATTAATAAATAACAGTACAAGAATAAACTCCCTTTTTTGTGTACTCACAGCTGTAAACCTACTTTTGCCCCATGCTGTGTGTAAGTCACTTGTCATTGGTTCAAAAAATAAGAAATATATTTGGTCTCCATTCTAGTTTCTAGCACAGATCTCCTAAAACCATTGGAATTTCCAGTAATGACCTCTTTCTGATTTCATGGACATTAAAATAAAATATTAATTAATATGCAGACATGTCGGAATGAATACAAGGATATATAATGAGCAGCATCAGGAGAATTTGAGTCAGAAGAGAACTTAAGATCATCTGGACAAAATCGTTCATATCATTAGGCTTCAAAGGGAAAGAATTCAGATACTACTTAAAAAATAAAGGACTATGAGTAATATTCCAATGAGAGAAAAGATGTGGTTGTAAAGTAAGTTTGGGCAGACTGCAATGGATTCATATTTAGAAAAATAATGAATAACCTCAGGTGGTAGAATAAGACCAAATGATAAATAATGCTTTTGATCAGGAATGAAGTCTATTTTGCAAATAGCTTTGTTCCTAATGACTTACAACATCATTTAAGCCTAACAAAGTATTCATATGCAATCTGATCTGAATGAAATTAATTGTTTAAAGAAACTATATGTATATCCATATGCCCTGAGGCTAAAAGCAAGCTAGAAAGAAATTAAAGTTTTTATTATATACAAGCATTTAAGGAATGAGTTTGTAGTTTGGAAGAGAGGGAACAAAGCTGAAAAAAAGTTTTATAGAAATCTGGAACAGCAATATATAATACAGATAGCAGAGTGACCAAAAACCAAAGATCTGTAATATCACCGGTATATCTGTGGTAACAGATGACAATGACTAGGATAAAATTTGTGGCTGCTGAGATGAAAAAAAATGGCCAGATCGAGGTGATGCAGTGAAGGTGATAGTTACAACAATTTGGTTATTTGTAAAAGTCAGAAACTTCTACATTGTAGATTATGAGTCTGGAAATGACAGTATCATAATAAGGTGTGTGGTAATGTTAAAAGACACAGAGGAATTAGCAAAGAGTTAACTAACGTGTGAGGGGAATGGAAGCTTTAATTATTTATTCAACTTTTCTATCCTTTTTCATGTTATTTATGCAATAAATAGAAGGTAGGAGGGTAGGAGGTTGAGATTATAATCTAGCACAGAACTGATCTCCCAAAGTGAAGCAAAAGTTTGAAAAGCTATTCTCACATTAATCCATTAGTATTTTCAAATCTTCTTATGTTTTTCTACACTTATTTTTAAATTAAAATGTAATTGGGCAAAATAGAGCTTGGAATTGAGTTCTAGAGATTACCCTAGTTTTCTAATATTAATATTAGAAATAAAATATTGATAAAATATTAATATTTTCTAATATTAATTCTTGACAAAATTCATTTTTTCTCTTATTGATTAAGAAAGAAATGGTTATTTTTACTCTCCTAGGTATCAGGGAACCCTCCAGGAAACAACAGTATGACCCAGTGCTTAACCGTGATTCTTTGTGTTACACAAAGTCCACCACATATAGTCTTGAGTAAATGAAATAATAATGATGTACCAATATCCTAAGCTAAGGATATTGCTAAGATTACTATGACCTAGAATTAGCTGACCCACTGGCATTACACAGAAATTATCAAAGTGGCAATTACTGAAAGCAGTCTGATTCTTGATTAGTTATTTGATAATACTTGTTTGATTATGAAACAAAGAATAATGAATTTTAAAAAAACTTGCATCACTTTTTGGTAACTGCTAATGAATTTATTGTGTTCCCTAAGTGTATTTGGATCCAGGTTTTTAACTACTCTCCACGGACTTCAGGGGTAATATGTTCTTATTTCTTGCTCAGACTTCTTCATGACAAAAAATGACCTTGTCATTTGTGGTGATTATTTCTTGGTTTTAAGGGTATATAATTATAAGAAGCATGTTTATTCCCATAAAATTGCTTGGGGTAAAGTGTCAGAATAACTATATCATTTCAAATGTTTCCTTCCTTAAAAATGATTTCAGTCTTTGTCCTCTTCATTAATTTTATTATGATGATGAATACATTATAACAACTTGTAAATACCTAGAAAGTTTAATAAACAGAAAGTACTGTATTTTGATCTTCTAATATCCATAGGTTCTAATATCCATAGGTACATTTAATTAAGTGCTGAGTAATGCTCAAATTAAAGCTACTATCATTCAGCAAATATATGACTATCCAAGCTGCTTTAGTTCTAAGCATGTATATTTTTCATAAAATTTTTAAATATTTAGGAGTATAACAAAAATAAACTTAATTACTATCCTGATCCTAATAATGTTTAAACCTTCAAAAACAGTTCTCTGTTAATGAGAAGAATATTGCAAAAATACCTTTTATATAAAAATGATTATCATCAAATAGTAATGATTTCTTGTGTTCTCAAGTTCCTAAACTTATGTGAGATCTTGAGAGAAGACAATATGGCTACCATCTACTAAAGCTAGGTAGGCTGCTGATTTGCAAAGGCTGAGGTATTGAAAACATACATTAATTTTTATTTTAATGAAGCAAGTAAAGTTAATATAAAATAAACTTCCCAGAGAAGGTCACACTAGGCTCAATTTTGTAGACACTCCGGACAACAGCCTGCTGAGAACAGAATCAACTTCCAAAGAGTGTCAACCTAAATAAGATCATCCTGGGAAAATCACTGGGTTTTTCAGAGATGGAGAAGAGTCAAATAAACACCACAGTAGGAATGTGTGCAAGTACCAGAGATTTTAAAGAGAGGCATTACTAAGAAATATGCTCTAATACTGTCTATTTGATTAAACCATTCAACACTTTTCATGGTGCCTCAAGGCTTAAAATAATTGTATGCCATCATTGAAGCCTCGCAGTGGTATTTGATATTTGGAGTGTTGTTTAAAAAGAATGAAACGAATAAGAATCATTGTAAGACTTTTTCATTCTCTTTAATTAGAAAGTCATCTTATAGCTAGATTCCATAGATGTAAATAAAAGCACTCTTCTAATAGTGTACTATATGAAATTATAAATGTATATGTATACACCTATGTGTAATAGCTGTGCACTTGGCTTTGCTTTTGTTATTTTTTATTTTATTCTACATAATTGTCACAAACTCTTTGTCCTTTCTGAGTTCCCACTGTTCCTTTCAACTTTACTGACAGTTATTTTTTCCCCTGAGAGCAATCAATATTTACCATACCTGGCTACACTTTAGGTCTTTACTGATAAACAATGACTTAAACATCAATGCCAAGCAATGTCATTTGACACATCTGTTTCATTAATGCAAATTGTGATGGCAATCTGAACCCTCCCCTCTGATTTCTGGGTACATAACTACAGCAGATGCAAAGCAAGAGAAACATATCATGAGCATATAAATGATGCGCCCCTAACATAACATTAAGGGACACAGGACATCTTTTAAAAGCATCCCTACTCTTTAGTCATTTACCTATAATGGTGACCCTAATTAATAATGTTGTATTGCATATTTGAAAGTTGCTAAAAAAAGTTTCCCCAAGTAAAATCAACATGAAGTTTTGGTTTAAAAATAATAAAATGTTACATTTTTATAACCTGTAAGTACAAAGATTAACAAAGAACATAATTTTACATGTAAAATCATTTTTAATTTCAAATATTTATTTGATTTTAATAAAATCTGATGCTCTGATCTGCTTTTGGCTGTTAAAATTTGGAGAAGCAACCCCCAAAATTCAACTGGGCATCACTAAATGTGAACCTGACGGTCTTTTTTTTTGTTTTTTTGGTTTTTACACAGATAAATCACTTTAAAGTCTAAGAGCTGAGAACAAGATGAAATTGAAAACATAGAACAATTTTTCATAGCTTTCTCCAGGTTTCACCATTATTCTTCACCTCTTTCAAATTTAATTCCCTATATGAGGAAATAAAGTCGATAGAGTTTTGTGGCACCATGGATCTGAAATCATTAATTCCCCTGCACCTGAGGGATTCTCTGCACGATAGGGTGTTTTGCTTGGGTGTTTACATTCAGTGCTCAGGTGAGGATAATTCTGGTACATACATACCAAAAAGAATCTCTTTAAAATTGGAGCCTGGAGTTCAAACTAAAGATGAGAATAATTTCCCAACTGAAAAATGGGTTCTTTCCTTTTATTGTCACTGTCTTTATAACATCTGTTACCATGCGACCATGTAATTATTGATTTTTCTGATCTTCAAACATTTTATTTGACTATTAGCCACCAATAATGTCACTTACTAAATAATAAATCTACTCATAACACAGGCTTTAAAGCTAATGAGAGCATGATATTAATGTTTTTGACATGGATTTTTTTTTCTACAAAGCCCTCTTTATCATAGGAGAAACAATTTGGGATAGTTCTATTTTCCCAATTATTTTTCAGTACAGTGGATGATGTTCTTATTGAACAGAATGATTATTAATGTAAAGAGCATGGCTCTCACAGTCGCCATTCGGTGAAAGCGAGGCTGCTGGAACATTTTTAGTGCACACAAGAGGAATACATCCTGTCCTCAAACAGCACCTCAGTAAGACTTTTGGCAGTGAGGTGATTACAAGAACAGCAACTTTCCAACTCTTTATATCTCTTCAGAGGAAGGAATTCTTATCTTGAAAACCACCCTTGTTATATCTCTTGATGTATGTTAAAAATGAAAGGGACTATTTTAGAGAAGATCAACTGAAATGTGACCTTGAATATTTTTTCACATTTCAGATTTTCATAGCAAGCCCAAACTGATAGCAGCATTGTCCTAAAGTTGATAGTTGCTAGAAAATGCCACACATTTCACAGATAAGTATACAGACGTATATATTACAAGAAAGCACACTTGGGGCTCTCCAGCTCAAATGCACTGGCTTTGATGCAATCATATTACTTTTACACAGGAGTATTACTATTCATGTATTCACTTTTGAAACAGCAAAAACAAATCGAGTGAAATCAAAGCCTTGTTCTATTATCTTTTTAAGGTTTTGTGACTAAAAAAGAACCATCACCCAACATTCCATAATCATTCTGAGTTTAACTCAGGGAAGGGATACATATATTTTTTGAAAAACAGATAAAAATTGAAATAGGTAGTAGTTTCCTTCCTGAGCTTAAAATAGTGTTTCTTGTATGCTACTTTATCAATTCATGAGGTGAATAGATCTAACAAAAAAAGGTTTTGATCTGGTGTCAGTTTTAAAGTATATAAGACAACCATGGTTTAAAGGTATCTGAGGGACAGTTTTATATAAAATGGGGAAGAGGTGCTTCTTCCTGGCCCTAATGTCTTCTAATTACAGTCCCACCTGTAGTCTCTATCTCTGGCCATGTGTGTGTATGTGTTTGTGTGAGTGTGTGTGTGTGTGTGTGTGTGTGTGTGTGTGTATGTATGTGTGTGTCTCTGTCTGTCTCTGTCAATCTTCTTCAAGGCAACTTTTCAGAGATTGATAGTAAACATATTTTTTTTTAATTAATTTATTTACTTTTTAAATACATTTGTCTCTGCCTTCCCCCCCCTCTTTCCCTTGCCCCCTCCCACCTTCCCTCCCTCAGCTCTTCCCCTTTGGTTTTGTCCATGAGTCCTTGCTATATGTTCCTTGACTTTCCCCTTCCCTTCCCTTTCCCTGCCCCCCTCTTCCCTCTTGTCTCTGTTGATTTCTTTTCCTTTCAGTGTTGCTGGTCATATTTGCCTTGCTTCTTTGCATTGTTGGTTAGGTTCCGCTTATAGGTGAGATCATATGGTATTTGTCTTTCGCCCCCTGGCTTATTTCGTTTAGCATGATGCTCTCCAGTTCCATCCATGCTGTTGCGAAGTTTAGTACTTCTTTTTTCTTTCTGCTGCATAGTATTCCATTGTGTATATGTACCATAATTTTTTGATCCAATCATCTACTGATGGGCATTTAGGTTGCTTCCAACACTTGGCTATTGTAAATTGTGCTGCTATGAACATGGAGGTGCATAGGTTCTTTTGTATTGGCGTTTTGGTGTTCTCAGGGTATAGTCCCAGCAGGGGAATCGCTGGATCAAAAGGCAGTTCCATTTTCAGCTTTCTGAGGAAATTCCACACTGCTTTCCATAGAGGCTGCACCAGTCTGCATTCCCACCAACAGTGGACTAGAGTTCCCTTTTCTCCACAGCCTCGCCAGCACCTGTTGTTTGTGGATCTGTTTATGATGGCCATTCTGACCGGTGTGAGGTGGTACCTCATGGTGGTTTTGATCTGCATTTCTCTAATGGCTAGTGATGCAGAGCATCCTTTCAAATGCCTCTGGGCCCTCTGTATCTCCTCCTTAGAAAAGCATCTGCCCAGGTCCTTTGCCCATTTTTTGATTGGATCGTTTGTCTTCTTGGAGTCAAGTCGAGTGAGTTCTTTGTATATCTTGGAGATCAAACCTCTATCTGATGTATCATTAGCAAATATATTTTCCCAAATGGTTGGCTCCCTTTTCATTTTGCTGATGTTTTCTTTAGCCGTGCAGAAGCTTCTTATTTTGATGAGGTCCCACTTGAGTAAACATATTTTTAAAGAGTCTCATTCCTCTTTCTCAACCCATAAAGCCAATGGGAGTACTAATCAGTTCAAAAAACATCTTTGACATCTATGTCATGTATTGGGAAAAGATAAAACTGATGACTTTCTTTGGAGTCAAAAATAGTCATCCTAAGAAATGTTCATAGTAAGTACGAGAGAGAGGCTAATTTTAACACAGCATAACAGAGTAGTCTGATGTGTTTTAATTAAATAGGTAGGTAAATAGATAGCTAATGATAGACCAATAAATTGTTTTTACAATATTATAATAGAGTTATTTAGTCTATATAAGAATCATCAATTAGAATCATCAATAAATCTACATATAAATCAATTAAGAATTTGACTTAGAACATTTATTTGGTTTCGACACTAAAAACCTTAAATATTACATCCACCAAAAGGTGTGTGAGATTAGAAAAGTTGTTTAAAAATTGTATAAACTTTTTGGGCTAAGTTTCAAATGGGAAGAGAACATTTTTAGTTAAAATTCAGTAACTAAATAAAATAAATTTCAGTGTACACAAATTTGTAAAACAATCAATGTAATAAAATAGGGATTGCTGATTGCAGATCCCTTGGAAATATGGGGATGTGACATGATTAAATCTATAGAAATATCTGCTCTTAGGAACCAGACTGATACTCTCCTAGGTGAATGTCATATAATGACTTTGTTCCCTTTGATCGGGTTTTGCAAAACATGCTAATAACCAAATCATTCACCTTTTGTTGATTAGCTTGGAAAATGGTTAAAAGGCATCCTTGTATGTTATTCTTTCTGGAAAATGTTTTGTAGAATGCCTATAGAATGCATGACCACCTAAGTAGTATCTTTAATTTTTCTCTTTTAACAAATTGGCATATTAAAACCCAGGAGAGAAGGAGATAAGAAATAGGCCATCTCTACCAAATAACTGCCCATTTTGTAAAAGTTTTATAAAATCAATGTCACCATTATCCTTGAAGTGTATATAACAGGGTGGCAGGGAAGAGGAGAGACCCACCATGGCATTGTTATTTTTCCTCAGCTAGAGCTGGAATAACTGGTCTGACAAGCCAAAGATTGTGTATCATGAACTTAGGAACAGAAAGACACCCAACACTGACAGACAAATTGCTTTGTTTTTTATCTACCGTTTACACTTCCTTTGGACCAAAGATGTGTGTTTTGGGATAAGCAAGTACAGAGTGTGATAATTAACTAACCTGGCTATGACATCTGTCTACTCTGAATCTAATCAAGTAAGATCTTGAGTTGAGGTGAAAGTACATGGCTCTTCCCACACTGCCCAGTGAACTCTATCCTCAATTCAAGGTAATAAAAATATTCAAGTTTCCTTTCATTGGACATGTAAACAATTTCAATTCCATTTAGAACATGTCCTAAAATTTTTGAAGGTCTATGTTAAGGATGATGATCATATAATATGGCCTACTTTATGGCTCTTGGTGACACAAAGACTTGCAACACCCAATGTCTTCTATAAAACTAAACACTTTGGGAAACTGAGATATTCATTTTTAAACTGTTAATATTTTAACTACTTGCTGCCTGAGCAACCTCACATAATTTAGTTTTCTAACACACAGTTATAAGTCAAACATCCAAACTAACATAATTCAGAAGATGTTAATTGAATTACATGATCATATCCTATAAAGTTTCTGGAAACTAAGTTCTCTAACTGTCTTTTAATAGTCTTTGCAGGGGTCCTCCATTTTAAGAATATGGATTTAGAAGGACGTACACATACCACATACCAGCTTAAAGCAATGTTAACGCTCCATATGCTTGTGATTAATTTATAACTAGAGAGTCAATTTAAAAGACTCATTCATCAAAAATGAAAAAAGATTCATGCACATGGTCAACAGTGGGGTGATTGCTGGGGAGAGGGAGGTGTAAGGAGACTAAATGGTAATGAAAAAAATAATATAAAGATTAAATTTAAAGTATTTAAAAAAGACTCGCTTATCAGCAAAAATGACAGAATCTTTCTATCTGTAGGTGAGAAGTATGTTGAAAGATAGACTGCAGTGTTTGTCTAGATATATTGGCCAGTTGTCTGTAACTGCCTTGAATGTGGGTACATGTGTCTTCCTTGGAATATAGATTCTTAAAAAAATAAAAGAACTTTACATGGTACTCGAGCTGTGGAGCTACTGAATAAATGTAAATTGATGGTGATTGTAAAGGTGGTGAAGTGTGTTGACATTTTGAAAAGGTTAGCCTCCAATTAGAAATGGTACATAAGTAACTGCCTTGACACAGAAGCCAAAATGTAGTTTCTGCTTGGGGATCTGGCATCAGGACTACGTGAATTCATGTGGACATTCACTGAAACTAGGCACAAAGTATCTGAACAACATCTTTTGGGGATAGCCTAACCTTGTAAAATGTACCAGCAATGAGGGCTATTTATCCTTCCAGGTAGCACACCAGCATGCTGGTTCCAATATGTTTGGACCCAAGGAAAGAACACTTCATTTTAGAAATATTTCTCTTTAATAAGAAGATGCTTTTAAATAATTGATAAGGTTCCTTTAAATGATTAGTTCCATTTGCTTATTTTTCACTTCTTTGAAAAATATATACCAACTAGCTACCATGTTCAGACACTGTTCTGGATGCTTGATATACAGCAGTTGAATTCCAAATACTGTAAGCATATTGGCCCAGAAGCTACCATAGATCCTGACAGAGTGAATGTGCAAAATGCCTTACTGAATTAATATGAATTCAACTTAAAATCTGTCAAAATTTAATATCAATATAGTCTTGAATAGAGAGCAAACTAATTCTTTTACTTTCTCAGCTACTGTTCAACATTAAAAAATATGGCAAAAGCCTTTTATGAGCAGAAAAAGAACTTTAATTTTTTTATCCAAATATTATCAACTTTAATTTTTATGCAAATATTATCATTTCTATTTTATTTTTCTCAAAATTTTTTTAGAAATCCATATGCACATTTCCTAGATTTTACTATCCCATCTCTTACAGAAAATTATACTAATGAAGCAGTTTTAAGAAGCCATCTTTTCCCTTTCCTGAAAACCTCCTACTCATTGAATACATTTGAATTCCGTGAACTTTTAAAGACCCCTAAGACATATCATCATTCACCATCTTACCTCTGAGTCACTTCTACCCACACCCCAAAGCCTAATATTCTTTACTTCTTAATAAGCCTCTGTGGCTATAAAAGATAGTAGCAAAAACTAGATTTGGAGAATTTTAAACTTTGGTTTTGCTACTGCAAAATAGAAATAAGATGCTCTACAACTATCAATCCCCTTCAGTTACAACCGTAACTGTTTTATGTCTTGATAATGTGTGAAGCTCTAAATCAGCAGCTGTCAATATGGAGTTTCCCAAGTATAAGCATCAACTGGCAAGATGTAAGATATCGACTTAGGGAACCAGAAATCTATATTTTAACAAATTACCCTAGCGATTATGATTCACTAAAAATTTTGATAATCACTGTTCTACATTACCCCCCACCCTCTGACCCTGCTGCATCATTATTGTTCTAGTTTAAGGAATTTTCAAATGTTTTTAAAGAGTCATTGCCCTCTATTAAAAATCTATATTTAAAGGCAATTTTCAATCACTCAGCAAGTCTGGAAACAAGGTCATTGGGTAGGTAAAATTTATTCTACATAGAACAAGTCTTGAGAAGGAGGTCACTGGAGACTGGAGGGCACTGTGCAGTTTCTGAAGCAAAAAGGACCATTCATGGAGATCACTGAATCCAAAATTAAATGTCATATGTCATTAGTCAGGAGACTTCAAGCACACAGTGAATGACTGTGTGAGACACAGCTTCAGATTCATAGAGCTTCAGATTTTTTTTCCTCACAATAATCCAAGGCACTAATGTGAATTCAGAATATGAATTCAGAATGATCCGGCCTAACACAGGAGAAACGACCATTTCATTTCAGAAGGTCAGAGATATGCACTACGGAAATTGGCAGGAGTGTCCTGCTGGTTAATTAAGGAATATAAAAATGACAAAAGCAGGCTCTCTTTCTCTGTTTGAACAACATAAACCTCCAAAGTTTGACAACAGTTTTGAGAGAATTAAACCCTGCTTTTCCTGTCACTTCAAAGAGTTGACAATAAGTATCTCAAAAAAAGAAATATCTGAATGCAAAATTGGTGCATCACCTTTCTAGTCTGCTTTCCAAAAATATGAATCAGTCTAGTATAATGTTGTAGCCATATATCATAGTGGTTAACAATAATAAATCTGTAGCTAAATTGACAGGATTGGATTCCTGGGTCTACTAATTACTAGGTGTATGATCTTTGGCAAGTACTTCAACTCTTGTCTGCCTCAGTTTTCTCATATGTAAAAGAAGACTTCCTGCTCCTTTAGGGTTGCAGTTTGGATTAGAAGAGTTAATATTTGTATTTTAACAAACATTTTAAAGACTTGTAAAGACTAGTAGCTGGAACAGGACAGAAACTATGAAAATGTTTATTGACAAATATATATCCTATTGATATTCTAATTATAGTTTCAAGTCAATGTGTGCATGAGCATATTCTTATAGTTAAAAGTAAACTATACATAAAATTAAGACATAAAAATCTTACATATACTGCAACATGCTTCTATTAATTAATCTTCCTGACAATTTTTTTCTGGGTAACTTCTATTAAGACAATCTAATTTGGTCAAACATTATATCCTTTACAGAACATTATATGCTCACTATGAAAATGCAAAGGAAAAGGTGTACTTATATTAATTAACGATTAACAGTAGACAAATCCACAAGATTACTGTTTCATAGACACTAACATGAATTTATTACTACAGGACTTGTATTGCTAGTATACAGCACTACAATGTCAATAGGTTAAAAAATTATTAAATAAATAAGTAATAAACAAAGTATGTTGCTTGTATAAATTATTGAAGTGTATGCTTTCTGATTACCGAACCCATTTTCATACATTAAGTATCCTAAATGAAAACTTTGCTCTCAGAAAGTATACTTTTAGAAAAAGCATCTATAAAAGGTTACATTTGACTAAACTTTCTTTTTGATACCCATATTCAGTACTGTCCAAGGAAAATATAAAACAAAGCGGTGATGTTATTAAAGAAGTAGTGTAAGTGCAGACTAGTAATAGGTAAAATACAACCTATGTCCACTAAAGGAAATTCAATCATTTTATTAATATTTAAACAAGTTGACATTTAACCATCAATTTAACCTCCATTTCCCAATTTTAAAATAACTCTATATAGCTTTACAAATTTTCTCATGTCCACTTTACTTACCTTACGTGAAAACAGACACAACACTTAACCTTTTTTCTGCATTAGAGTTAACAATTTATAATGACACATGCTGTCAACTAATTTGCTTACCCAGCTACAGCAGCTAGAGAAAAGTCACACCATTTGTCTTTCTCACTGATAATTTGGGTTCCTCCTCAAAAGACCATCATCAATCATGTCTAGAGCAAGACTCAAGTTATTCTCTTGCTATACACTAAAAGCATCATCCTTATAAAATGGCCCTCTCCCCCTAGAGAGTTTAAACAGTATCATTTTTTGGAAAGGATCCAGAATAAAAAAAAAACACTGTCTCACTAAAGCAATATTGCCACTTATTGAGGACAAAGAGAAAATACTGCTTTGTACTCACGGTGAGGTCCTCTCCTTGTCTCTGCACCCTCTTTCTCCTACTTTATTTCTGAAAAATAAAAAGCATTAAAATAGTAAAATGAAGAAAAACAGTTAAAATCTTTTACATGATCTGTATATGCAGACTTTTATTAGAAATATGAAATTATTAAACAGTTAAACTTTTTGTTGTTGAAACACAGAGGTATGAAAACCCTCAAGGTTCTCCAATGCAACAGCATTCACTTTAAGAACAGGTCAAGCTAAAAGTTATTCTTTCCATCCAAAATAAAATTCTGTTGGGAACCACTGCAGAGTGGATCTACCACTGATGAAACGGAAGTAAAAACATTAAAATAATGATTAAAAGAAAGAGACAGAAAGTTCAAAAGCTGGGCCTTAATTTGGAAAGAATTCATTATATACTCTAAGCAACTGGCATTAGGTGTTTGAGAAAGTATTATTAGAGGAAGTAAGTTTAATCATTAATAGAATTAAGTCTTTATTATATAAAAATGTGAACTTTGAGCATGCACTGATTCAGAAATTAAGAATATTGTGCATTAAAAATATCAAGATAAAAAAATCAAGATGAATAATAATACTAAAGAAAATTCTTTATAAGATGGCACACATTGCAATTCGTGCCATCTTATAAAGTAGGTAATTTGCAGACATTATTACATTCAGTCCCCAAATACACATTTAAGCCCCCTTTGGTGGATCTATATCTATGTTCTTTTGGTCCCTTTCTTTACCTAGGAATTTATTTATTACAAGTGGCCGTAATCACACATGGTCAGTCAATATTGTTATTTCTTTTGCAACCATTACATGTTATTTTTATGTCACTTCTCAAAATGATGTTGTAAATGATGTAATGATGTCATTGTTTATACTGATGGATATAAAGTTCCTTTAGGTCATGGATTGAGATTCATCTTCATTTAAGCAGTACCTGCAAATGCCATAATAAGCATACAATAATTATTTATTGAATAAATAAAGAAATAGATGACTAAATGGATGAGAAGTGTCAGATGTCCTTGACCTCAATATATAAGGGATGACCCCCCAAAATGGAATTATCTTCTGGAGGGCAGGCCCCCTGTAGTACAGGCTTCCCCCGCTAGGTGAGTGTTGCAGTGCCTGTCGGTATCAGCGTACCAGCTGGCATTGTTGTGAGAGGCTGCGGCTTCAGTGAATTTGTTTTAAAGACTTTTTCAACCTATTTGCCCATTCCACAGTGGGTGGTTTACTAGCACACCCTCAAAGCCACGCTGATGGTTCAGCAGCTTTTGACCAAAAAACTATATGACCCCCATGCCCCACTCTCTGTATTCATCCTATCTCACCTCTAACAACATTGCTTTTTTTTATTGTTTCCCTGGGCAAAAAAAGTCCTCAAAGGGAAATGTTTTGCCAATGTGGAAGAGGTAAAACAAAAAACAGCGGAAGCACTAAGAGAAAAATCGACTAGCTCAAAAACTGTTTTGAGCAGTGGAAAATAAATCTCGATAGGTGTATTGCATTAAATGGAGAGTGCTTTGAAAGTGACTGATGTTCAAACATGTAAGAATACATACACAAATTTTTATAAATAAATTCTGTTTTGGGGGGGCCCCCCTTCATATAGACAGGAAAAAATTGAATCTGTGTCAATTCAATTGTCATAAATTACTAGAAATATATTTTGTTTCCTACTCTTTAAAGTTAAATAATATTACTTGTCTTTAATAACAAGAGTTTTACTATCTAATTTTACTGTATACTTCTGAATTCATTGAGTTAAAAAATACTGAATATTTCTATTTATATGCTATAATTAACATATTTAAATTGTAATTAAGTTTTCTAATCCATGTAATGTCTAACACAAATTATTGCACATAATAAGGCTTTAAATATAGTTAGGTGATAACAATTACCTAAAAGGATAGACTACATTTTTTTAATTCCTTAAACTATTAATTGAATTTAGGCATATTTCTTTTAAGTAAAATGTGATCATGGACTATCTTTAAAAATTCTATAACAAACTTAGAAGATATAAAAGGAAGCATTTGTCTTCAAACCGCTTTCTGTATTACCCAAATACAATATGTTTAATATAGCACATGAAATAGTTCTAAAAACCCAATGACTAGACCTCTAACTACTGCATCAAACTGAGTATGGAGAGTCTAGGTCATTAAGTAGACATGTATTCCACCATCAAATGTTACTTTCAAATATAACTTGATGAATTACACCAAGAGTAACATAAACTGTATGTGTAAAATATTACATGAAGGCAGTCTTTTTCAACATGTTAAAATAACAAAATAGTAGACCCAAGTTTTTTGTCTAATGGATACTGAATAAAATACTGTCATACTCTCCTGGAATGAAGCAGGGTCTGTATCGATGGAACACAAAAGTATAATAAATGAATATTCACTTGCTTTACAAAACATTGGATTTTCAATTGCATTTAAAATGACTATTCAAATCAATAGCCTGTTTTTTCAGAGGACAAGTCCATTTCATAAATATGGAACATAATAATTAAAAGTGCTACTGTCAATAGGCTAAAGGTTAATTGCAAAAGCAGCCAGAAGGCCAGTGTTTTCTGGGTGATAGCCAACATTAACAGTCAAATGTAGTGAACATTTGTGCATCTAAAAGAAATGTTTCAAAATTAATCTTGCATTAAATAGAAAGCTATTGTAAAAGTTTCCCACAAATATTATGGACAGATACTAAAGTGACACCTGAGAAACTGCAAGCAACTACTCATTCAAAAGTTCAAAAATTGATAAATAATATTGGTTACTTTAAATATGGCTACGTGAATTTTCAATCTTTTCCAACGCACTCTATTGTTAGGTAATACACTCTTCTACAGAGCCCTTATTATATATCATACATATAAGCCATTATATAAATTGGCTAATATGGTATTTATCTGAGATTAATTTAGATATACATATTTATAAAAGCTAGAAAAAGGAATCTAAGAAAATAAATGTAATCTAATTTTAAGATTGCTCTTAGTTATAGAATTTTTTATATTTATAAAGATATTCTTAGGTTTATACTTACCTTATTAACATTTGGACTACCAAAATAAGGTATTTAGATCAAAAATGTGATGGTGTATAAAGAAAAAATAACTTTTCTTCAATTCTACATCCCCTCAAATGTAACTATCATCACAGTTTGGTATATATTATTCTCTATATTTTTCTCTACGCATGTAAGCATTTGAAAGTCTATGCATATATTATTTTTTAACAAATTGTAAAAATATACACATAGCTCTACCACCTGCTGCTTTATCACAAAAAATGCATATTGCTCCAAGTGAATAAACATGTATTCAATCACTTTTATGACTGCATAATATTTCCATTATGATTATATCACAATCTATTCAACTGTTCCCTTGTTTATGGGCATTCGGGGTACTCTCCAATGGGTCCTTTTTGCATTAAAAATAATGCAGAAATAAACACACCTGAATATATATATTTTTTTTAATTAATTTATTTACTTTTTAAATACATTTGTCTCTGCCTTCCCCCCCCTCTTTCCCTTGCCCCCTCCCACCTTCCCTCCCTCAGCTCTTCCCCTTTGGTTTTGTCCATGATGTTTAAGTGCTAGTATACTTATCTATATCTCTAAGAGGAATTTCAAAGTTTACATAACTGGGTCAAAGATTATTCATGTTTAAAAATTATGGGCAAATATGATCAATAATTTTCTAAAAGTTTGTAAAAAAATCATATTTTACCAGTAATATATGTTTTAATTATATTCAGATATTTTTCAATATATTAGATTTTAGTTAATATAATATGACAACAATAGTTAAAATTTGTAAAAGGACCAAAATATTTAAAACTATTTACTGTTCTATATTTAATATCATTAACCTAGTAACCTGAAGATGCTATTAAAAACATTATAATTAATAATTGAATTGGTAATGTTTGAATATAAAATGAAAACCTAAAATAAGCTGTTTTTTTAATTATACTAGCAAAAATTAAAAATGGCATTGGAAAAAATATACATTCACAATAAAACAAAATAGCTAAGAATAAACTTAACAATTAAGAAATAAAACATATGAAAGGAGAAATTAATATAACTATATTGAAAACATAAATCTAAATAAAAAGGAGATACTATGTAATCATATGGAACATATATACATCAATTTTTCTTCAAGTAATATTTAAGTCAATTTTTATCTGAATCATATATGTTATGCTTAAATTAGAAAAATGATTGAAAATGTTATACAATGCTAAATGCAGCAAAATTGTCAAAGTTTTCAGAAATAAGAAAAGATAGCCACTAAACTATCAGCTCTTACTAGTTATTATAAGGCACTGGGGGGTGTAAAATTGACATAGCTTTTCACATATAATTAAATCTTGTCCATGCTGAGTGAAATGTTTTACAACCAGAAAATAGAGTTTAAGCAACTACCGCAGCAGGAAAATAAGGGAGGAAATCCCAGAAAAGAGATTTGTATTGGAAAAGTCCAAAATTCTATGTGTCAACCTTACCCATATGTCTGACTATCCCCTGATCACACATGGATGGGGCAAAAACCAGGTAGCCCAGCTAAAGGTAAACACACTAAACAGAGATTCTTCCTGCTGCCAAATGCAGCGGAGGCACAGCTTCATCTATGTTAATTGCTTGATAAAGCAAAACATCAGCACTCTTCTGAAACGGAATCCAAATTCTCTATTAGATATCCTAGTATTCAGGATACAGTTCAAAACTACCAGGCTTAGAGAGAAAAACGAGGATGAAAAAGAAAGGACTGAGCCTGAGATGACCAAAACGTTGTAATAAGCACACAAGAATTTTAAAATGATCATTTAAACATGTTTAAATACATACAACTATACATGCTTATCATAAGCACATATGAAATCTCATCTGAGAAATAAAATTATAAAAATAAGCAAATGAAATTATAAAAGAAATACACAATATTGAATTTTTAAAATCATGGAATCATCATGACAACTGAATGGAGTCATTTTCGGTTTTTTTCTAAGCAAGCAACCTTGCACATTGATCAACAGAAAGCATATAATAAGTAAAATAGAGTGAAATATATTGTTTTAAAATATTTAAAAAGACAATATCAACAGGTTTAACAAAAATGTAATTAATGTATCAACAAGAGAAGAAAGTAGCAGAAAAAATTATTTTGAAAATATAATACCTGATAAAACATGAAATTTGATGAAAAATGTAAATAGAGAGACTCAGAAGTTCAATAAACCTCAATTATAATAAATACAAATACAAAGGAAACCACACCTAGACATGTTATAGTCAAACTGCTGAAAACCAAGTATAAAGAGACGAATTTTTAAAGTAGCTAGAGAAAGGCAACAAATTACATAAAAGAGAATATTAGAAGCAGTAGAATGACATCTTTAAAGTATTAGAAGAAAATATTCTTCAAGAATTATAGTGGAATAAAAATAAAATATACAATAAAGAATACAGAAAACAGAATTTTTTTTCACCAGCAGAGGTGCTCTACAAGATTTGCAAACTGTAATTTTCAGGGCAAAGTAAAATTATATCAGGTGGAAACATGCATTCAGAGAAATAAATAAATACAACCAGAGAATACATTTACTCTTAATATCTTTAAATACATAAAACAATTTAAAGCCAAAATTACAAGCATACCACAAAGATACTGAGGGTTTGGTTCCAGACCATTGCAATAAAGCAAATATTGCAATAAAACAAGTCATAGTTTTTTGTTGGTGGAGGGTCTTACGCTCAGTTTGTAAACAACAATAACAACAAAAACTCAACAACAAGTCACCAAAACATCTGTGAAGCACAATAAAGCAAAAAATCAATAAAGTGAGACATGCCTTTATAATACATAGTTTTATAATGTCTATAAATGCAATACAATGACAAAATAATATACAGGATGAAGGTAGGAAAGCAGGCTTGCAAGGTTCTTGTATTTCAGGAAAAGTAATACAATATTAATTCCAAGTAGAATGTATGTTATCATACACAGAGCAAACACTAAGAAAAAAATACAGAGAAATATACCTTAAAAAGCCAATAGAGTAAAAGAAAAGTCTTAAAAGTACTTTATTAGCCCCAAAGAAGGCAGGATAGAAGAAATACAAGAACAAAAGAAAAATAGAGGGAAACGCAATAACAAAGTAAAATGGCAGACTGACATCAGATCACAATAGTTACATTTAATTTGACATTGTCTACTCACTCCCATTGAAAAGCAATGATTATCAGAATGAAAAAATTGCAGGATCCAACACTTTGCTGTCTGTAAGAGACTGACTTTAAATATAGAGATCAAGATAAGTTAGAAGGTGACAGGGAGATATATATGTAAATATGCATAAGAACAATGAATTGATTATATTAATATCAGATAGAAAAGGTTTTTATGACAAAGAAGAGACATTTTTATCACATTCTGTGATCAAATTTTAATTCATCAGGAAGATATCACAATCATAATTGTCTATATGCTTAATAGCAAATCTTCAAAATTCCAAAAAATAGATGAAATAAATGGAAAAATAGTTAATTCTATCATAGTGAGTTTTAACATCCCTCTTGGCAAAAGATAGAATGACTAGACAAATATATAAAAACAGTAAAGATAGATAAAATCAAAAACAATATTTAATTAATATTTATAAAATATTATATGTAGCACCTCCAGAATACACATTTTTTACAATTATACAATATAATGCATATATAACACATTAATAAACCATAAGCTGAGTTATAAGACCAGCTTCAATACATTTAAAAAGCTTAAAATCATATGAAATAATTTATCTGACCAAATAAACCTAATAACATTTGGAAATTAAAACACACTTCTAAATAACTCCTGGATCAAATTAGAAATCATGATGGAAATTTTTTCATCTTTCAAACCAAATTATTTAAAACAAAGAACCAAAACTTGGGAAATGGGATAAAGCAGTGTTTTTGAGGCACTTATACTTGTAAATTCCCCTATTAATTATAAAAAAATTATTTTCTTTACTACACTACATATCCTTCCTCATACACACACACACACACACACACACACACAGTTTATCTGTGTAAGAATGGATGAATAATGGAAACAGACTGGCTTCAGAAATGGAGTTAAGGATATGAGAATATATCCTTGAATATAAAGAAATTAGGAATATGATTTTTAAATAAAATTTGATTCTATTGAGAAAGTATAGCCTATATATACATCCAAAATTAGCTGCAGATTAGAAAAATGTTATATTATTATTGCATAAAATTAAATATGTAAACTTAATAATAATTAATTTAAAATAATGTTTATATTACATTGTCATTTATTCCACTTAAAAATAGAAAAATTTATTCATTTTCCATGAATAAATTTAATCCATTTATTCATTTCCATTTAAAAATAGAAAAATCAAAATCCATACAGGAAAATATTCATAAACTAGACTCCATACAAATTTTAAATTACTAAATGAAAAAATATATAATAAACAATGTCAAAATAAAAATGACAGATTATTAGAAAGATTTGCAGCACACCTCAATCAAAATACAGCCATCTTTAATATGCACAGTTTACAAAATAATTTTAGAATTTTAATAAAATAATGCAATTCAAAAGAGAGGTAATATTGGAAAATATATAGAAAAATTGTTTAGTTTTCCTAGTAATCAAGTAAATGTCATTTAAAAGAGTGAATACCATTTTCTGTCCAAAATATTAGCAATAAATTTTAAAAACTGACAAAATATTGTTAGCATAGTAAGTTAGATTTTTTCCTCTCATCAACCATATTTATCTGGAATGTTAAGTTTCTAAAGTGGCATTTGAAGCAAAATAACTTGGGAGCAATAGCAGAAAGAGCTAGGTTGTGAGTATTTAGAAAAGAAAAACCAGTGATTCACAAGACTGAACAGATGAGAATAAAGACAGCCACAGGAAAGATGGAGACACAGAGAAGCAATCATAGCAGGAGTAGGTCAAACTTGATCTAAATAGCAGCTGTTTAAAAATAATAATAAAATGTAAGGACCAATCAAATAGAAGAAAATTGCTTCAACTTCCCCAGCAGGGCACTATAACTATTAGTTGCAGGGTGAAAGAATCTCACAGTATTCCCAGCCCTGCAATTCACTTCCCCAACAGAGAAATCTCCATGAAACATTTTCTTCTCCTTGAAAAAAGTAGTGTAGTTGAATCTGCCTGACTCTGTGGCCAGGCTGCATTAGAATCGCTGCTTGCTACCAAGTCTTACTTCTTTCATCTTAAAAAGTTAGGTAGCATATATAAAGTGAGAATTAAATAAAAGTGCAGTAAAAGTCAGTGGCACAATGCCTGGAACAGTGGAGGTATGTAACAAAAGTTAATTCCCATATCTTTCCTTTTGGCCATGCAGATCAAATTAAGCATCAGGGATGCTTTGTACATATTGTCATGTAGTTGAATCAGCCAATCGGCAAACCCTTTGACTTCATGTCAGTTGATAGAACTTGGATAAAATATCAGAAATGAAACCTTCTTGAATTGAGCTGAATTTGTCTACTGAGGAAAAAAAGTAATAATAGCCCTGGCTGGTGTGGCTCAGTGGATTGAGTGTCGGCCTGTGAACCAAAGGGTTGCTGGCTCGATTCCCAGTCAGGACACATGCCTGGTTTGCAGGTCAGATCATCAGTGGGGGGCATGTGAGAGGCAACTACACATTGATGTTTCTCTCCCTCTCTAAAAATAAATAAATGAAATATTTTTTTGTATTTTTTTATTTACTTTTTAAATACATTTGTCTCTGCCTCCCCCCCACCTCTTTCCCTTACCCCCTCCCTCCTTCCCTCCCTCAGCTCTTCCCCTTTGGTTTTGTCCATGAGTCCTTGCTATATGTTCCTTGACTTTTTTAAAAAAGTAATAATAATACTGCTTAGCATTTACATTTCAATCTTACCTTTAACTGACTCCTTTTAGGTTTATCCTCCTTATTTCATTCTTAAGTACAGTGGCAAAAACATTGGAATTAGATTTTGAAAAACCTCATTCAAGCCTAGACTATTTTTTATACTAATTAGCTCACATTTCTCACCCATGACTATATGGTGAAAAAGAGGTAATAAACAGAGCTACCTCACCACAGTATTTCAAGAATTAAAAAAAAAATACTGCCCATGCACAAAGATATATGCACTCTTATGATCATTGCATCATTAGTCACAGTGACCAAGACATGGAAACAACCAGAGTCCTTCAACAAGATGTGGTACATATATATAATGCAATGCTACTCAACCATAAGAAAAGATGCATCTTGACTATCATGCTAAGCAAAATAGGTAAGAGAGAAAACATTAAGAACCATATGATTTCACTCATATGTGAAATATAAAATAAAGCAATGAATGAATGAACAAGAGAAACAAAACGAACAATAACTCACAGACACAGACAACAAAATGGTGGTTAACAGAAAGAAGTACCCTTCACCGAAGTACCCTGAAGGGTAAAGGGATCAAAAGTGCTGATGAAATATTTGACTTTGGGTGGTAAGCACACAATGCAATACACAGACGATGTGTATTCTGTAATATAATTACAGAATTATACACTTGAAACCTATATAATTTTATTAACCAATGTTACCCCAATAAATTTAATTTGAAAAAAATAAAAAACACTTCTTTGGGCCAAATATAAAATCTCTTCCTTTAGATTGGGTTCACTCAGAAAGAAATGCTGAAATAAAGATTCTAGAGTAGGTCATTTTTGGATGATGCAACTAAAACAAAAACAAATACTAGGAAGAAAAGGAAGGGGAGAAGACGGCCACAATTTTTAGACCCCTATTATTTAAAGGTGGCATCTATAATCCTGTTCCTTTAATCTGGTGGGAAGAGAAAGATTTATGACTTCTTTGACCAGTTGAGCATGGTAGAAGGATACTTGTGCCAATATCCAAGCTGAAGACCCAAGAGATTGGCAGGTTCTACTTCCTATCTTTTGAAAGACTTGGTCTTAAGATATTAAACTACCATGTATGTAATCCAACTACTTGCTAGAGAGACCAGATGGAGAGGCTGATAATTCATGGAGAAGTGAGAACCAACTAGACTCAGCCTTCCAGCTGTCACTCTGAAGGCTCTATGCAAATGAGGAAAATTATTTTGGATCCTCCATACCTCACAGCCACTGGAGTGCCCTCACTTGATGCCATTTAATCACAAAAAAAGTGTATAGATGAGCTCTGCCCAATTCACGAACTGCAAAGTTGTGGATCAAGTAAAGTGGTTGTTGTTTTAAACCACTAACATTTGGAGAAGTTTGTTAGACAATAATAAATACTCCCAAAAATAGCCCAAAACAGCACATCATCATCAAGCTTGCCTTGCCTGTGAGTGAATGGAGCTTAATTTCATGGGAAAATTCTAGGAAACAGTGTCAAACACATTGTAGGATTACCCTACCTGAAGGATGAGAAAGCCATAATGTTTATACTTCCACTTAGTTGAATGTCAATTATCTGGCTTCCACTAAAATCTACAGTAGTACACTCTGAAGAAGCTCATAGCATCTGTCACTATCCTATACAAATTTAAAGGATTCTCTGCCTTCCTTCTCAAAACAAAATGGTACTTGACCTGATTCTGATTCTAGTGGTTTTTTTTTTCTTTTTAACATGAGAGCTTCCTTGGTATTCATATTTTTTATTTTTTTAGACATCAGAGGAGGACATTGCTAAATTCTTATTTATTTAAAAACATTTTTCCTCTTTTGTCTTTTCTGGTATTGTTCTTACAGTTCTATTTTTTTAATAAGTTTCACAAATCCTAAAGCAGAATCCTATCTTCACTAAAACAGAAAAAGCTGTACATTTTTGCATTTTCCAGTTTAGTTCCCAATCTTAATATCTTGAATTGTGGGACAATTAAAAGCCAATGATCATATTTATAAATAACTACCAACTAAAAATAATTTAGGCTGTGATTGTCTCTCCCTTTTTGGGGTTGATTCTTTGTGCTTGTTTGTTTAAATGAGGGGTTACAGGCACAGGACCTAGAGCCAGACTCCTGAATGAATCTCTGCTTAGCCACTTATGAATTCTGTGCTCTTGGGAAACTAATATTTCTGTGCTTCAGGAAAATTTCATTATTAGTCCAAAGAACGAAAATTATTGTGCTGTACTTATAAGGTTGATGTGAGTATTGAATAGATGATTAAATATAAAGCACTCAAAATAGTGCTTAGCATATTACCTAAAACCTTAATAAATGGAAAAACACTATTTTAAAAATCATAAAACCAAATGTAAAAACAACATAAGGATCCAAATTTGTCAAATGTCTACCGAGAGGCCTAAGAATCCTGAAACACCAATTCAAAAGAACCTACACACCCCAATGTTCACAGCAGCACAATTTACAAGAGCCAAGTGCTGGAAGTAACATTAAGTGCCCATCAGTAAATGAGTGGATCAAAAAGCTATGGTACATTTACACAATTAAATACTACGCAGCAGAAATAAGGAGCTCCTACCCTTCACAACAGCATAGATGGAACTGGAGAACATTATGCTAAATGAAATAAGCCAGGTGGTGAAATACAAATACCATATGAGCTCACCTGTAAGTGGAACCTAATCAACAAAACAAACAAGTGAGCAAAATATAACCAGAGACATTGAAATAAAGAGCAAACTGACAGTAACGACAGGGGAGGGGAGAGGGTGATAACAGGTAAAGGAAAGGGAACGGTCATCAAGGAACATTTATCAGGACCCATGGACAAAGCCAAAGGAGGGTAGGATTGAGGGTGGGAGGAGGAGGTGGGTGGGGCAGGGGAAAGTGGTAGTGTGAAAACAGAGAAAACTGTACTTGAACAATAAAAAAGTGTAAAAAAAAAAGACCTAAATAATAACAATTCTTTGTCATATCTTTAAACCAGCATAACTAAAGCCATTTATAAAAACACAACCTTTTCATAGTAGAGCATTGTCTAACGTTATGATGCTATACCTTGAAGAGAGGTGTAGCAAGAAGCACTGAACAGAATGAACTGAATTATAAAGAAATATAAATGATAAGAAGCTGAAGTATAGGTATTTAGTATTTATTTTGATGCCATCTTCAGATTCTTTCTAGGTCCAGGAACGATGTGCCCAAATGAGTAATCATACTCATTTTTTTGTAGCATAAGACCTGACTTTTAGACCTTCTGATTGAAAATTAGAGAAGATATCAGCATAGAAGCAGTTTTACAATTAAATGAGTTCAAGTAAAAATCTTTTTATAATCTAGATTCTCTTATGCAATTCAAAATTGCAATTCAAGCTTGGGAAAATAAATAAAGCCCACCTCTGAGATAAGTTAGAGGAAAAAAAAGTATGAAAATGACATTCTAACTTGTACTGTTTTTTTCCCTTTTATACAATATTCTTACTTAAGGACTGTTGTTCTCTGGGTTCCCATTGAAATTTCTGCTTTACTCCCTTCCCTGTTAATAACTTTCACAATGATTTGTATTTACAGTCAGAGGCAAAAGTAATACTATGAATTAGGCCACCTAGTCCTAAAAAACTAATTGACTTTCTCCCACAATACATAGTACAATGCTTAAAAACCTAGTCAGTCTCTAGTCTTATCTTGAACTTAACTCTTTACCTGTGCTCGTGAACAGTCCTGAATATGGATCAAATTGTCTCTAGCGACTCTGACTCTCATTAGGCCTAACAGAACTGATCATGAGGTCAAACCTTGATGTTGCTCTTTCTGCTAAATAGTTAGCTGGCAAATGCCCCACTTCCTGCATTCTCTCTTCCTCCTGGCACAGTGCTTAACATCATTGAAACTGGGTCATGTCTTCATGAGGTTTCATTTCACTACCTCTCAAGTGAATGCTTGAAGTTCTCTCTAGTGAATGCTTGAAGTTTCCCACATGTTGAAAGCAAATACCAAAGAGATTGTTACTCAGCTTTGTTTTACCAGGAGCTTCATTTAAACTTGTTTCTGCTAAAAACATTTAAAGATATTTTTTAAATGACTTACTGACCCTGGAATGTTTTAAACAATACAACATATAACTAATTTATTTATTTACCCCTTCTTCCCTCCTGGCTGGTAACCAGAAATATGAATGGAAAGGATTATAAGGCAAAAAGCCATGATTTCTTTTTCAATATGAATTCTATTAATCAATAGTGGACTTTTAAATCAGATTGTCATGATTTAAGTGTTCCTCAGTGAATTCATTGTTAGACATCTTTCTACCACTGTGGAACTTGGTAAAAGAGAGCTCATGCCAATCCTCTCTACAGTGAATTAGCATCACTTTATTAAAATATGTCTAAATTCTGTAAAGCACAACCTAATGTTTATTTCCTATACATATATTTCCACTCCCTTCTTTTTCCATGCTTTCTTTTCTTTTCCTAAAAGGTAATTTTTTTCCATTACCATTTAGTCCTTTTTTACCCTCCTTCCCCCCACAATCGCCACAACAGTCCATGTCCATGAGTCCTTTTTCCTTTTTGCTCAATCCCTTTACCCTCTAAACTCCCCCTCTTAACTGCCATCCTGCTGGAGTTGGAAAGCTTAAGTAACTTTAAAAAATAGCGGAAACGTTGGTTAAAGACAGATTCTACAATTAATTTATAAGACAGTGTTAAAATTACCTGTGATGATTTCTTAATACTTATCTTCAGTTTAACTGGGAATGCAATCCTGTTAGTAATGTTTTTAAGTGTACAAAATAAATATTAAGGTACATTTTATCCCATAAAAGAGAAAGAGAGGGATTAGAAGAGGTAGAAGAACGGTGGGGCATAAAGCTCCTATAAAATTGACTGGATTAACAGTACCCTTGTTTCGCTCTGGGTTTAACATTTTTTGGAGACACACACACAACAAAGCCCTTCTCTTTCTCTCCTTCTCCCTTTCTCCTTTCTTCTTCCCTTAATTATCAGTGTGCAGGAAAAAGGAGGGCATAGAGAAAGAGGTACGCTTGAGTCAGTGTAAGCTAATCTATGACACAGCTTTAATCACCTCACTATATTTATTCTTTATAGTTGAATAATAAAATTTTTAAAGATGTTCAAAGACTATGCATGTGACTTCTTTCCACTCCACTTACAAATCAAAACACAACAGAGTCATGTGCCATCTGCTCAACTGAGGTACTACAAGACACTCGTTCTCAATTTACCAAGGGCAGGAAAGGCTCTTAATATTCTGGAATTTAAAAAATTTTTAATTTATCAAAGTAAGCATTCCTATTATTTATTTGAGAAATGCATATGTTGGTTGCAAATGAGAGACAATTAGTTTAAACAATAAAGACAAATATATTTGTCCTCTTCCCTGGAAATGATCTCATGGCAACTCACAAAATTTTGAAAAGTGTTGCAAGTTCCAGGGCCTTAAAGACTTGAATCAGGACCTAGTCAACTGCCAAGAGCTTCAGACTCACATCTCTCAGCATAGCAGCTCTAGGAGAAAGAGAGCCTCCTTTCCCAAAGCCTGCATAGCAGCCCTGGATGTGTGGGTCTGAGGCTTACCGTGAAAAGTACAGTATTTATCATTCCCTAGAAGGTAGGTTACTGCAATTGGCCAAATCTAGAACACACATCTACACCTGTCATTAGAGGGCTCAATGTCTTCTTAGAAGAAAGAAAATGATAGAAAAAATACTCTTGACAGTCAAAAACAATACCTTCATTGAGGTCTTTGGATATGCAATAGAATATGAAACCAGTTTTTTTAGACTAAAAGCTTTCTTCTAACTCTTTGTAATGTGTATTATAAATACATCCTCAAGTCATTTTCTAAGTACTTCAGAGACTGGCATTCATAGGGAAAAAAAACACTTTCATTTAAAATTCTACATTTCACTTCAATACTAATGTGATGAGCTAGATATGTTCAGATAGATAACTGGCACTGTACACATCCAGAATTTTAACCCATCACACTGATAAAGGAAAGGGTGAACTTTTGGGGGGCTCTAGTAAGTTGTAAAAATAGACAAATAAAAGAATTCTGTACTATGGAGTATAAAGTTGAACATGATAAAAATAATTTTGACCAAATATTTAGTTCAATCTCATTATAGTTTTTAAAACATCATTGTTACTTTTCTTAAAATTATATAAAAAAGGCAAAAAGGATAATCAATAAAGAAACATAAAAGAATACAAATCAATATTCTAGTTCTTTTCCAAAACCAAAAGCCACAAAACTGAATCTCATCTTATTTTTGTCAATAGTTGTTTAAGAGCACTTTGAAAAACTATAGAGCATTGTTATTATAAAGATGAATAAATGGGCTAAAGTCCTGCATAATCAATAGCATCTTTTTACTTAGGTTTATAAATATGTTTTGGATATCTTTTGCAAGACTAGAGAATGACTGGATGTAATGTATATTTAACTGATTATTCACAATCTAAAACAAAGTAATAAATCTTTAAATTCTTAAGATAAAGTCACTTCATGAAAATTCATAAGCTATATATAATTGTGTTAGACCAAATATGAGTATATAAAATATTCAGCTTTCTGAATTTTACACGACTTGTTTATACTACTATTTAGTTAATTTAGCTTCCATTCTCATATAGAAATGCTAAAGCTTCACCTTGTCCTGGCTAAACAAAATGTACAATGAAAATCAAGATAATTTTTAGTGTCTGTATCTATCAAAATCCTAGCAGGTAGGTTGAGATTCCCATTGGAAAATAAGATTGATGATTTTCATATAGCCCAAGAAATAAATGGTTGGGCAGTTACTATATGCCAGCCACTTTTAAGGCAATTTAAAACCTAAACATTTTATAATAGATCATTTAATCATATAAATTACCATATTTTATCAATAAAAAATCTAAGGCTTGGAGACAACTTTCAATCAGCAAAACCAGAATTGAACCAGGTTCGACTCCAAAGCAAATTTTATTATTTGCTATAGTTAATTTGACTCCTAATTATAGATTCATATTGATAGGGAAAATTATTGTTCCCAGCTATTTTTTTCATTCCCTCTGAAAGGATTAAACAGCTCTATCCATTGCCTTACAGTAGATCCCTACAAATAAAATGTATTTTCCTCCTAAATTTCAGGCTTGTCCATGTCAACTTGATCTATGGACTATGAATATGTGTGATGTGTGTTATATCTGACCAAAAGCTTTAAGAGATGGTGAATGTTTCTATCCCTTCCTCTTTTCCCCCTGCCATGAGAATTGCATGTAGCAAATACAGTTTCTTCTCTTACCTAATCACCAGAGTAAAAAGACTTGTGCAACAAACAGCCACCAACATTTAATATTAGTGAGAAATAAATGTTTATGAGATTTGGGATTACATGTTATTGCAAATGGCTGATGAGTACAGGAAGCACTATGAATATTGATGACCAGAATATTTACCATTCCAACAGTTTTGAAACATATGTGGCCTTATTATACTATTCTGCTTTCCATTATACAGACAAAATTTCAAGTGGAGAAAGCTTTTTGCATTCACTAGTCACTATTGATAAGTAGTTCTGATGTCTAGCAGTGCATCTTGGGAGCATGATAACAAAAGCAACACATTCAGGAAAGAGCAAAAAAAACAAAAAAACAAAAAACTAGAAGGTATCTGGATACCCCATGGGACAGGTGATTAACCATTCCAGACCTGAATTACAAACCTCCAGACATCTTCCTGTGGTGTGAAAAATAAATATAATATAATTCACTATGCTTAGGCTTCTATTATGTATGGCCAAATGTAATCTTAACTGTAACAAGATGCCTTTGCAACTGTCTAAGAGTCCTGCATGTACTGCCTTTTTAGTGAAATGGAGAAGCAAAGAATAAAGATAGAAATAAAGAGGGAAGAAGAAAAGAGGCAGAATTAGGAAGTTAACTGGATAAAAGATATGAGATCAATTGTGACAGGTTTATTTGTTCTCAATGCATATATTCAAGAATTGCCACAGAATAAAAAAGATGGACCATAAAATGTTATCCTCTGCAAAAATATTAATTATATTTGTTAAATACTTCTTGGAAATATTTGTATTGTTGCTTGTGGGGAAAAAAATGACCACTGTTGACAGAATCTCTCATAATAAATCATTATTTTATTCATGATATAGATCTTGAATGGTCATAGTATACTATTTCTTGAATAATTTTCTATGTTCTATTTGCTAAAAGTTAATTTGATAACCTTGATCTCTAGCCATAAGTGAGATTAATTTATAGTTTCGTTTTTGTACTACTAATATTGGAGTTTATACGGAATTATAAATTCTTAATCAAACAGGGATTTTGTTATTTTTCCATGCTGCTATATAATTTAAATAGTATTGACATTACCAATTCAAATGATGAGATAAAAATAATATATGAAACCATCTATGGTAATTTGTGTATAGGAATGTTTCACTTATTCTGTTGTCAATTTTAAATATTTGTATTAACTACTTTATTGACTCAGGCTATTCTTTCTAGGTTTGTAATTTTTTTTAATTAAAGACTTTCTTAGAACTGTTTTATATTTGCAGAAAATTTGAGTAAAAAGTACAGACAGTTTCTATATATCCTCTCTCCCTTCCCTATACTCCCTCCTCTTCCAGAGTTTAGCTTATTATTATCACCTTGCTTTAGTGTAGTACACTTGTAATATTGATAATTATTAACTAAAACCCATAGTTACATTAGAATTCATTCTTTGTATTGTAAGTCCACGGGTTTTGACAAAGGTATCGTGACATGTATTCACCACTACAGCATTATATAGAATAGTTCCACTGCCCTGTGCTCTGCCTATTTATACTTCCCTCACTCTCCAACCCCAGCCCTAGGCAACCACTGGTCTTTTTAATGTTTCCTTAGTTTTGTCTTTCCCAGAATGCCATATAGTTGGAATCAAACACTGTGTAGACTTTTTCAATTGGCTTCTTTTACTTAGTAATATGCATTTAATTTTCCTTGATTTCTTTTTGACACAAGGCCTCAAGCAGCCCAATGTAAAGGTACTAATGGAGAGAAACTGAGGCCTCCTGACAAAAGTCGGTAACACCTTGCTAGCCATGTGAGTGCCACCTTGGAAGTGGTCCTCCAACTCTAATCAAGCCTTCAGATGACTTCGTCCTGCCTTACATGGAACAGCAACCTCAAACAGTGGAGCCAAGACACACTCAAATGTCTTACCCACAGAGACTATGAGGGAACATTTTTAAAGAATTTTGGGGATAATTTTGTATACAAAAATAGATCATTTATCCAAGGTTATAGTAGTTCCTCTAAGACTATGTTTTGCTTTTGCTTACATATTTTTGTAGAAACTAATGTCATTGCAGTCTTTTCTGAAGAATTTGTATTTTCTCCTCTCATCTTCGGTTTTTGCTATGTAGATTATCTGAAAGTACTTTTGTTCTTAACTCCCAAGAGGCATTTGGGTTGTAGCTATGACTTCTTATATAGCTCTATTTTCCTTTAACTGGTGAATAAATTGTTCCCTAGCTAAATAATTCTCAGTTGTAGTCATTTACTTTCACTAGTTTATAAACACTAACAGTCTTCTGCTTTGTGTTGTAGTGAGTGCAAAGTTCAACAATAGTCTGATTTTTCCAATCTGGTTATAGATAGGCTTTTTCAGTCTTCTGGAAGTTGGTAAGATTTCTTTCCTTGCTCATTAGAGTTTATCATTTTTACCAGGATATGCCTCAGAGGGTTATTATATGTTTTTCCTTCAGTGCAGCCTATAACTTAAGAGAAACTTTGACATCTGCAAATGTAGGCCTTTGCACAACAAATTAAGGAAATTTTCTGGCATTGATTGCTTCCCCTTTTCTTCCTGTTCTTTTTTCTCCTTCAAAAGAACCCATTTTTCTCATGTAGTCTCTCAGATCTCTTCTGTGTCTTTCAGCTCCTATTTATTTTATTTGTCTGTGCTTTGAAATATTTCTTGCATCTCATCTACGAAGATATAAATTCAGCTTTCAATCCCAATCATGCTCTCCTTTAATTCATAAACTGAATTTTCTAAATTTAACTAGCATATTTCTATGTTTCAGAAATATTTTATAATAATGCCATTAAAACTTTTCAATGTATTTTGTTGTCTTTTCTCTTGTAATCAAGACCTCCTATTTTTTTCTAGTAACTCTGCATTACTGGGTACATTTTGATTATTCAGCCTGATTCTTTTCTGTGCTTGGAGCCATTCAGAAGAGCAGTTATTTACTTACTCACCTATCCACTGGCTTTATTGGCCCCTGGGACATCATTAAATTGTAAATAGCAAAAGGATTAGACACACGGTGAGTCCGTGTATTAAAGGCAAAGTGTTAGCTCTACTTGAGGCCCTTGGAGTAAGCCTTTCCCCTTATGGGTCTTTCCAGTCTTTCGCTATTTCTATATAGAGAAGACAGAACTTTCTGCCTTACCCCTCCACTCCCATTCTCCCCTTGGTATTCAGGGAAGACCTAGCTTGCTCATTTAGTTCAGTCCTGTAATTTTGACACCTTTGCCAAGGACCATGACACTCCTCCCAGCTCTCAGTAATTCCTCCACAAAACCACCTCCCAGGAACCTCCTCCTTCCACTAATGCCTTTGGACTTTTATGCCACAGTTTAGGCAATTTCCTTTTTCCCACATCATTCTTTAAAACTCTGTTTATACATCTTGAGCTCTCAGCATCTTCCAAGGAGAGCTGCAAGTGTCAGCAGGCACTGGGCTCAAGAGAGGCAAATAATCTACATTTATGGAGCTGGGGACAGAAGGAGAGCCATGCTTAGGCTCCACATTCCCAGAATTCCCTTTATTTGTGTTAAAATGGGAAAAGATTTTATACACGTATTATAACAAATTACCAAAAACTAAGCAGTTCCATATGTGTTTCTTCTTCTTCTTTTTTTCCTTCTTTTTTTTTTTTAATCTCATAGTGTCTGTAGATCAAATCAAGTCTGGATGGCAGAAGTCAAGGTTTGGGCAGGAATGCAGGTTTCCTGCTGGAGGCTCTAGGGAAATATCTGCTTCCTAGCACATTGAAGGTGTTGACTGAAATTCGTTCCCTGCATTTGTACAATTTAGGTCCTCATTTTTCTTATTACTGTCAGCTTGAAGCCAGCCTTTGCTCCTGGAGGCTGCCCACATTCTTTGCTGTGCTTCCATTTTGCCCCTCCAGCTTTGGTAGGTCAATCTCTCTTGTTTCTAAATTTGTCATCTTTCCCTTCTGCCATATCTCGTTGAAAGTTCTCTACTTTTTTTTTCAAAGAGATATTTTAATTGTATTTTTTCCATTACCCTTTAATCCCCTTATACCTACCTCTCCCTGCAATCAATACACTGTTGTCAATGTCCATGAGTCCTTTTACTTTTTTGCTCAATCCCTCCACCCCCTAAACTCCCTCCCCTTAGCTTCATTCTGCTTTCTATGAGTCTGTCTCTATTTTGCTCATTAGTTCAGTTTATTCATTAGATTACAGATAAGAATGAAATCATATGGTATTTGTCTTCCTCTGCCTGGCTTATTTCACTTAGCATAATGTCCTCCAGGTCCATCCATACTGTTGCAAAGGATGAAATTTTCTTCTTTTTTACAGCCAACTGCTATTCCTTTGTGTAAATGTCCCATAGTTGTCTTATCCACTCATCTACTGATGGACATTTGGGCTGTTTCCATATCTTGGAGATTGTAAATAATGCTACAATGAACACAGGGGAGCTTATATTCTTTTGAATTAGTGTTTTGGGTTCCTTCAGATATATTCCCAGAAGTGGGATCGCTGGGTCAAAAGGCAGATCCACTTTTACTTTTTGAGGTACCTCCATACTGCTTTGCACAGTGCCTGCACCAATCTGCATTCCCAACAATAGTGCAAAAGGGTTCACCTTTCTCCACATCTTGCCAGCACTTGTTATTGATGTATTGAGGGTAGCCATTCTGACAGGTGTGAGGTGATATATCATTGCGGTTTAAATTTTCATTTCTCTAATGATTAGTGATGTTGAGCATCTTTCATATGTCAATTGGCCATCTCTATGTCATCTTTGGAGAAGTGTCTATTTGGGTATTTTGCCCATTTTTCAATTGGGTTGTTTGATTTTTTTTTGGTGTTGAGTTTTGTAAGTTCTCTATAAATTTTGGATATTAACCCCTTATCAGATGTATTGGCTAATATGTTCTCCCATTCTGTGAGTTGTCTTTTTATTTTGTAGATGGTTCCCTTTGGTGAGAGTTTTTAGTTTGATGTAAACCCATTTGTTCATTTTTTCTTTTGTTTCCTTTGCCTTGGGAGATATATCTGATAAAATATTGCTACGAGCAATGTCTGAGATTTTGTTACCTATGTTTTCTTCTATGATATTTATGGGTTCAGATCTAACATTTAAATCTTTGATCAATTTTGAATTTATTCTTGTGTGTAGTGTAAGACAATGATGTAGTTTCATTTTTCTACATGTACCTGTCCAATTTTCCCAGCACCATTTTTTAATAAACTATCTTTCACAGATTGTATGTGCTTGCTTCCTGAATCAAAAATTAATTGACTATAAAGGTATGGGCTTACTTCTGGGATTAAGGATACATATGATTATATTAGACTACTAGACAATCCATTATATTTTAAGATCCATAATCTTATTTACATCTAAAAATTTATTATATCATGTCATGTAACATATTCACAAATTCTATGAATTAGGTCATGGACATCTTGGAAGGCCATTTTGCTTAACATATTTAAGTATTGTTGGGAGTAACCCATTTTATATAGAGTTGCTAAGTATAAATATTATTTATGGTTTCCAATACAAGAAGAATAGATAGTATCCTAGATAGAGGTGATTTGATTGACATTAGACAGGAGAATGAATAGTTTCTAAAAAGCTATAGGAGAGAAGGAGTGGCTGGAAAAAGTTATAAGAAATTAATAATTTCAAAGAAATTAAGGAATAAAAGAAGTTCAAGATGTAGAAGTTGGGTCACAGGGTGTAAAGTCTCAATGAGAATGTGTAGGGGGCCACTTTGAGTGGTATCGGGGACTGTAGTCCCACACTACAGCTGGGACCTGGGAGAGGCCCCATAAGACTTGGCTGGAACACTGGTAATGTGGTTGATAGGCAGGACCTGATAATAACCCTGAAGGCCCCCAGGGGAAATCAGGCCTAGAAGTAAATTATACTCCTTGAAGTATATCTGTTTTTCCCTCAAGCTCCACTAATCTTATACTAGTTAACCAGCTCACGTCTAGGAAAGAAATTTACAAAATTCCTGTACTCTGACCCAAATCTACCTGGTGCCATAATGTTTGCTCATCTTGGACCCAAGCAATTTGGTATGTTCCTGTGATTGTCTTCTTTAAACATCACCTATTCTCTGTAATCTTAGGTTACTGATGTAATTAGATTACCTATATCTTTCCCCCACTTGTAACCCTCTCAATAAAAACCATTGAGCACAGGGGCTTGGGGTATTCCCCTCTACAGAGGATTGCCTTCCCCTTTCCTTGACAGGCAAATGGTGTATAGAACTAGTTTTTCTTCTGTTCACAGAAAATTGTGGGACTTCATGGGCTGGAGTCCTGAGTAAGACTGAATATAACAGAAGCTAAAATGTTTTAATTTATTTAGTAAGTAGATTTCCTTAAATAATTTTTAAGGAGGAGTTTGTATGAAGTGTTTGGGGTAGGGTGAGCAGTAGGAAACAGATTGCTGTATGCAAGAAACTAAATAAAAAGTAACCTTAGGTATATTTAATACATTTTTAATGTTATGAATTAAAAATGCAAGGAAAAAATGTGTAGTTGGAGCTAAAATATCATGCAGTTATAAAGGACCCATGGTGGAAGGAAGTTAAGAATCTTGAAAATGTTTTCATGTTTGGTTATGAGGTGAGAGAAGAAAAAGGTGTCAAGAATACTGCCAGAATTCTGTTGTTGATTGGGTGGATGGTGCTACCAATTGTTCACTATGAAACAGTGGAAGAGAACACCACTGGAGGAGAAAGAGGACCATTTACTGTTATTTTCTATTCATAGATTACCACTTACTTTTACATTACCCACATCTGCCTTCACTATTATTTAGAGCACCATAATTTTGTGCATAAGAGCGATGGGTAAGACTAGAAAACTGTATTTTCCAGCCTACTTGGCAGCTACAAATGCCTAAGAGATGTAAGTGGACAACATTCTGTTGGGTTTCCTAGATGGCTCCTTAAACAGATCTAATGCAACTAGAAAGTAAGCCTTCCTGCTGCCTTTCTCAACCTTCCTCCTTCCCATGTGAAGTATGTGATAGCTGTAGCTCCTGTAGCTTACTTGAGGTAATCTTAAATAGGGAGTGACCTCAGTTTAGCAATGGAATAAAATAAACAGTACTGAATCATCTAAAGCTCAAAACCAACAGTGGTTAAAAGGAATAAAAAAAGAGTTATTTCAAAAGCAAAATAAAGATTTGCTAGATCGACTAATTAAGAGACCTATTGCACTTTCTCAACAAATGATCCATATTATTCCTAATGATGCAATATGATAATTACTGTGCACCAGCAACTCCATGTGTTTCTTAATGTTCTCTTCCAAATGGGATTTTTTTTATGGTGGTAAACCTATTATTATTTCACATCTCACATACTGGCTGTGTTTGAGAAGAAATATGTCTTTGAGTTTATGATTTGCTGGACCAAAAATAGACAAATCCATGCCAAATGAATGGGACAAAAAGCATCAAAATCTTGCCTTTGAGTTAGATTTTGTACTCCAAGGGAACTTTGGGTTTGTCCCCCTAGAGAGGGGATTAGTTTATCCAGGGTATGGAATGAAGGGTGTACATGAACAGATGAGTGATCGAAGAACCAAAATATGGCCAAATTGTCTTTCAATATTGTATTTCAATTCTTTCTCAGTAATAAAACCCCCTCACATAACAATCCAAATTGATAGAACAAATAAAAATGACATCAAAACAATGAAAATATCTTTATTTCATGGTAGAACCTATTGAAACAATGTAAATTAAATTATCTAATTTCTTCTTGTGTTGATGAAGAATATTTCAGAGGCTTCCTAATAATACACATACTATAGCTGATTCCATTTTGGCTTTTGCTTTCATATTAATTGCTTTCTTTTCAAGGTATAAAAATATTCTGCCCAATTTTAGAGTGCCTGACAGGTTATATTTTCACACCAACTTATTCAATAACTTCAATAAACACCTTACCTTTAATCTCAATTACTTTCAGTGATACTGGTTGAGAAAGTGCAGAAGCCCAAAATATTTATTCACTATTATGCATGTTAACATATTCCTGTAATTTTCATCAGGATTGATTGATTATTAATGATTGCTTAATTTTAACACAACTGCTTTCAAAGAAAAAACTGAGAAAAATGATAGTAAAATGGTCAAATTATTAAGACATATGTAACATTCAAAAGTCTGTTTTCTTTCACTTAAGAATTAGAATTTCATTATAATTATTAGATTAAGTTCTAAACTACCCAACTTTTTAACTTTTTCTTGGTGGCTTTCTTATTTATTTCCATTACATAGACAATTCAGCAGGTGACGTTCTCTAATTTTCATAACAATAACAATAACAAATGAAAACACTTATATTGAGCATATTATTTTTTTATTTCTTTTTTAATTTTATTTTAATTTATTTTTTCAAATACATTTGTCTCTGCCTACCCCCCTCCACTTTCCCTTACCCCTTCCCTCCATCCCTCCCTCAGCTCTTCCCCTTTGGTTTTTGTCCATGAGTCCTTGCTATATGTTCCTTGACTTTCCCCTTCCCTTCCTTGTCCCCGCCCCGCCTCCCTCCTTCCCTCTTGTCTCTGTTGATTTCTTTTCCTTTCAGTGTTGCAGGGGGCTGGTGGGGGAAACACCAAGATCAGCACACCCAGTGGTGAGCTGCACACCACATAGGAGCACCACCACCCTGTCCTGGCACAGCTGATCCTCCACAGAGGGCGGAGGTTGGTGGTAGGTGGTCATAGCCAGTCCTTGCAGCTGACTGGCCTGGTTAAATCTTTCCCATTGATCTGCCAATAGTAACCAAGATTCAATTACAAGAGGAGGGAATACTCGACCCACATAAAGGGCACACCTCAAGCACCTCTAATAACAGAAAAGAAACAGGTTGGGAGGTTTAAGTCACTATTTTTGAGTGTACAAAAGAATGCTAAACATCCCATATAGTTCACAGTTAAAAAATAGGCTAATGATTAGTATCTCTTAAAATAGCACTATGGTTTTCTTTTTCTAAACTGAACTCTTTTTTTCAGGTATTTGGTAGGGACAAATTCCAAATTATTAGCTCTCTCCTTCTCCTTTTTCTTCTTTACATAATTCCTCTACCTTCAGAGTCCTGAACTGTGATTACTGAAATCTGGAGTCAAGGACTCACATAGCTTTCACAGTTGAGCAAGTTAGGAGAAGGCTTTTCACAAAGAAAAGCCAATAATGCAGCAGACTTGTGAAGATAAAAATGGAAGTCGCTCAGCAAACACTAAATGGCATATATTATCTATTATATGTTTCATACAACAAATGCTTTCTACTTTATAGGCAGTTTCATTGACTTAAGGAATTTATAATTTTTCAATAATCTATTATCTATTATTATTATAATATAGCTAATTTGAATACTAGTATACCATTCCCAGAAAATAAAGATTTGATTAAAGGTCTCAGATACAGACATCCATATTTCTATGACAATAACATCTTCAAGACATCCTTCAAGACATCCTTATTATTATATTCACATACAGCTTAAGATGATCATTAAATTAGCAAAAATTACCTATGTTATAGATGCTCTTTGAAGAGAATCCCCTTGAGGACTGTCAGATTACTTCTTAGGGAAGATATCAGGATGGCTTCCCAGCTCTTAGATGGTGATATGTTTTAGCTGCTACATTTGATAGGCCTGACCTCTGAAATTTAACTACCTCCTAGTTTATAAGCTAAATATAGAGAGGGTGTCTCATATTTTGGGTCAGAAGTAGCTATCTAGTACAAGCTTCTAAAATTTCATCAACCATTTCCTCTTTATTGTTATATTGGTAACATTTTATAATTAATATATAACATTTTAAAAATTGTTCTGTCATTTCAATAAATATATTTTACCTTTGCGGTCAACATAATGACTAGCCCTCATTTTTTAAAGATTCTTTGGATCATTAGCATTTATGTTCTATTAGCATAAACTTCAGAAATTTCTAATTTATTTCTGTCCTATATATTATTGCATTTCTTTATTTTACAGATCATAATTACCTGCAAACACTTGAAGTAGTTAAAACAATGGAGGAATTTACTTCATTATTTTAAATTTAAGAAAAATTTTGTTTTAAATTATGAAAAGTTTTATAGATAAGCATTAATTGCTTTTAAAAGACTTGCTCTATAATTTAGGCATATTAACAGAAGTAAATACATCATGACAATAAAGTATATATCACATGAAGCCAAAAAATGTATTTGTAAAGCTAAGGAAACGTGTTGCTAAGGGAGATAAGATAAACATTTAACAATGTGTAAAATAAAATTAATTCTAACAATAAAAAAGAAACATTTTCACTAACCTTTTGAAGACTACCAATAAAATATATGTCACGTTACAGTTGTCCCAGTGTTTTCCCCTTTGCCCTCCTTCACCCAGCCCATCCCCCCGCTCCCACAGTCAGTCCCCACATCACTGCCCATGTCCATGGGTGCTTTATGCATGTTCTTCGACTGGTCCCTTCCCCTTCTTTCCACCGTTATCTCCCTACCTCCACCCCTCTGGTCTGTCAGTCTGTTCCATGTTTCCATGCCTCTGGTTCTATTTTGCTCATTAGTTTATTTTGCTCATTAGCTTCCTCTTATGGGTGAGATCATGCGATATTTTTCTTTCACCAATTGGCTTATTAGCATAATGTTCTCTAATTCCATCCATGCTGTTGCAGAAGGTAGGATTTCCTTCTTTCTTTCCGCTGTGCAGTATCCCATTGTGTAAATGTACCACAGGTTTTTTGATCTACTCGTTTACTGATGGACATTTAGGCTGTTTCCAGCACTTGACTGTTGTAAATAGCACTACTATGAACATTGGGGTGCTTAAATTCTTTTGAATTGGTGATTTGAGATTCTTAGGGTTTAGTCCTAGGAGCAGAATTGCTGGGTCAAAAGGCAGTTCTATTTTTAACTTTTTGAGGAAATTCCATACTATTTTCCACAGTAGCTGCAACAATAAAAAATTTTTAAAAGATGCCTGAATTTTCCAGGTACTGTCTTAATGATCTTTGAAATCTAGATATTTATATTTGTGTTAATTAGTTTCCTTTTTTGTTCAAACATTGTGCAGGTTGGTAAAGATATAAGGTTAAATAAATCTTAGAGTACAAAATAAAAGAAAACATGTTTTATGTTTAACAGCAGGCTACTATTTACAAACAGGCTGTACCACAATAACATAATACAAGCAAGAGATTTATTGATTAAATGAATATGTATTCACTTTCAAAATTTAATTTACTGGTAGCTTTTAAATAATACAACATATTTTTTGCTTTAAAAGGATAATTCAATTTATGTTCAAGAAATCATAGGAAATTGAAATTGTAGAAAGACACTCAGGGATTATAAATGTAAAAAAGAATTAATTATTCTTTTGAAATTATGTATACTTTATGACCTCCTCTTGTTAAGTTTTCAATTCTTACTGGGAAGAGCATTCTGAAGAAATAAATAATAAACAAGCTTATCAGTGCTCTTTAAAGGGGAGTAGTTAGTAATGAATATGTTTTTTATCATTAAACTAACAGAGTTATAAGTAACTTAAACTAATAGAATATGAAATAACAAGCACATGAACCTAAACATGTTACATCTTACATATTATTAAAATTTTAACGTAGTTACTCTAGATCCCCAATTCTCATCTGGCATTTTACATATTTGGTTGATATATGCAAATAGGTAATAGAAATATATCTCTGAAGCCCAAGAAAACAACCCACATGAGAATTCAGTCTCAAGTTTACTCTTTATAACTGAAAAAATTTTCAGCTGAAGAAAATGACCTTGTGTTAATAATGGCTAAACTAATAAAAGAAAAAGAGAAAACCAAAAGGAGAGTCCTGGAGACCAGCTCCAGAATCCTGAAGACCAGGGACTTCTTAGTTATTTAGGGATTTATTATTGTGGCAGAGGATGCCTGAGCCACAAGAGTAAACAGGAAGGAAGTGGTGCGGAAGACACTGGCTGGAGGACATAACTAGAATGAACTTTATAAATTCTCAAGTATCTTTTAGTTTGCAATTATCTTTAAATAATAACTATCAAAGCTTACATGCCTATTAAAAGAAAAGAACATAATAGTGGCATTTTAGGCCCCATTGTAAGTCCAATAGAAAAGACAAATATATGAAAGCAGGAGTAACAACTTCCAGTACTATTTAAAGTATGTCGTTGGGGCAATGAGCGATCCTACTTTTCTCATCAATGGCTTTCAAATAAAAAAGGACAATGTATGTGAAGTTTATTTGTGCTAAAAATTTGTCATCTCTGCATCCAGAAAGATATATAGAGCAAAACAAACTTGAAGTCCTTTTGGCTGTGTACAAAGGGTTAGAAAATGACTTCTTTCTTTCTTATAGTCAATCTAAGCTTATTTTGTGTCTGTATATTAGTAGAAGTATCTCAGGGAGTTTTATTCCCTTCTATTATGGTTTTTAAATTATATCAAGATAAATGTATAGGGTGTTCATTAAAAATAAATATAATCTTTTCATCTTTTCCCTAATCCTTAATGGATTAAGTTGAGTTTGAAGTATTGATCAGCGAGAAAGTCTATTCAATAGTTTAAGGGAAGGTCATTAGAATTAGCTAGATAGAAATAAAAAAGCACTGAAGCTTGTACAATTTGGCCATACTTTGGGCAGGAAAGGAGAGAGGAGAAAAAGAGAACCAATATATAGCACTGTAAAATGGTAGAGGCTGACCAAGGAACAAATAGTTTTCTCAGTAAATAGAGTTGAATATCTGTTTTGTCCTTATGAAAGACCCCTACCTGCAGTATTAGAGTTATAATGGCAATATACTTCAAATGAGTCTGGTTAGCTCCATCCTGTGAGAAAGTTTAGGGAGGTGTTAAGGGAAATGATGGTGCCTCAGGTAAAGGTAACTTTGAGTTTGAAGTGCTCCACACCAGTCTGCTCCAAATGTGGACTGTATGTCAACATGGTGGGCACTCAGAAGATGGTTAGCCAGCAGAATTTCAGTGCGGCCTCCTGCCCCCAACCTACTGAATCAGAACCTAGAATTTAACAAGATTTCAAAGGGATTTGTGTGCACATTAAAGTCTGAGAAGCATTGTTCTACAGAACATCTGAGGACGGCTGATTATTGCCACTGACACTGGTCAATTCAGCTTGGGCAATAAATCCTGTAGTTACTTATCTCTGTTGTCTCACCTGTTCTCTTCTTTGGCACTGATACCTGTGAGTCAAGCAAGACCAGAATGAGACAGAAGCTCCCATGGTGCCTTGAGGCCTGGCTGGTTCCCAGCAGTCTAAGCAACCCTGCATACAAGTGCCTGTCCCTACCCTTTTCATCACCCTGAGGAGGTAATGAAATGGGGCCTCAGTATACCACAAGCTTACATAAGTCAAAATGCTTCATTTTTTTATTGAAAAAAATGGCTAATAGACCATTTTTCTTTTGAGATAAAGAAAATGTTATTAATACATTTATATGAACAAATGTTAGTATATTAATTAGACACTCTTTTTTGGTTCTAAATAGAAATATTATTCTATTAATGTTTAATGCTCTATGAAAGAAAATAATTCACGACTAAGCTATTTAATTTCTCATTTTCTACTTGCAAGTCTTAAGTAGATTTTACACATTATAATAAAAGATCTTGTCAGAACTTCTTATTTCCTGGGGACTTAGCAAAAACTAATAAATGCACTTTCCAAAAGTTTCAAGGTCTAGTAATCATCTTTAATAAACTGTATTTCAGTTTCTTCTTAGTTCATCCACTATATTCATTAAAGAGAAGCTTCCATATTGAGAGCCCAGAAATCAATCCAAGTACATTCTTCTAAATCAATTGCACCCAATGGGCTGATCTTCAGATAGCAAATACTTACACAGATTGTATGATAATGGCATTGGAGCCCATTATTAAACAGCCTTTCCTCTTTGGGAAAGATATTGACCTGGAAATTTTCCAGCAGAGAAAGATTTCCAGAATAATGCATTTTTATTGTGAGTAATTCTGTGCTTTACGTAAAGCTAGAAATGAAAAAACATAAATCATTTTCTACTTACTGGTAAGAATAGAGGTTATATTAAACTTAGAAAGTTACTCTAGAGATGAAAATGCTTTATGCTAACTATGGAATGAGAATTCTAAAAAAACAAACAGCTTTTACTCACTTGAGCAGACACCACTTTTAAAAGTCTAAGGGTAGTTATTAGCTGATCCAGAAATTATAGTAATCAAATATATATTTAAACTTTATATTTAAAGTATGATTATTATAGTTACTAAAAATAAGTATTAACTGTTAATTATTTCTGTGTTTACATAAACAGATTAATAAATATTTGAGAGACTTTCAGGGTTAATGTAGTTCTTTGCAAATAATTTAATCAATACCACAGGAATAATTAACATGATACAGACATTATCTGAACTTTTAAAAATTTGCTTATAAGTAGTAAAATGGTTTATAATTTCTAAAATGCATTTCTCATTATTATAATGACAAATTAGGTTTTTTGAAGAATAGATGTGATGAGAATATACAAGAAATTGCCTATGCCAACTGGTTCTTATACTTTTTAATGTTATTATTGCTGAATACTTGGTTCAGGCTCCCACAAACATAAATAATTACTAAAATAATATCTTTGAAATTATGTTACATAAACAATATTTCTATAAATATGAGGAAATAGTACAGCCATTGAACTTTATAGTTCTAGATATTAAATAACTAATAGGGAAAAATGGAGAATTTCATGATTGAAGATTTCAAAAATTAGCCCAGGCAAGAATTTCATGAAATACTGCTGAAATATAAAACTTAAATAGCCCTCTGTAGCACTCAGCAGAACAGACTAGCTACCATTACAATAGTGCTGAATGGGGAAAAAAACTGTGATACAAGGACACTGACATTACTGGAAATAATCCAACAATTCAGTGACATCATACCAGACTCGAAGCAGGTATATCTTTATCTTAAATCCACCTAAGTTTTATAGCAGCAATGTGACTTTAAGATGGAAGCCTGGAGAACAATGATAAGGTTACAACAGACTGACCTAGAAGTAGGCGCTGGTTTGCCTCATTTCTAAACTTCAGTCTAAATCCAATATAGTTCATCTCTGGCTAGGTCTCTAGGACAACTAATAACTCAAAGGGAGACTAAGAAATTCTAGCCCAATATGATGGGAAACAATATCACTTACTCTTGCTACTTGTTTTTACTAACTGGTCGGTTTGGATAACTGGGCTTCTGATTTGTTACAGTTTGTTCTATCCTGTGCCCAAATTCTTATTATTGAACTCTAACTTTGTTTCCATTGCCTCAAACTTTGAAACTCGGCATTAAAACTGTTTTCCAGATTATAGGACTGGGGTCCTGCCTTACTCTTACTAAACCTGTTCACTTTTACCAGGGACTGAGGGACTGTCCTTGAGTCCTAGTCCAGTAAAACAGAGTTTGTTCCTTGATGTTTCCCTTAAACCCTACATACTTCCTACTCCTGAATGTCCCATTTTTGTGGTCTATCTGACTCTTGGACCTGATGGCATGGTCTGTTTTTAAAGACTACCACCCCTTAAGGTGTTTTATGCCCTTTGATATGATACCAAACGATTACTCCTGTAAAGTTAACTATTTTTTTCTAGTAAATATGTAACTCTGATAAAGGTTTTCATACTACCTCCTGAAAGTCCTGTCCTCAGATGCAAGAAGGCTTGCTATTACATGGAAATGAAAATACAGTGTAGATGCTTGAAAATTTCTCTCTAAGAAGATCCTCACTGACAAACTGAAATGGCATATGCCAGCCATGAAAATGTGCTGCAGAGATCTCTTACTTCAGGGAGCATGACTGACTACTATCCACGGAATGCCCACCTCTGTGCCAGAGCCATGCTTCCCATGAGGCCCTTAGTACCCCCAGCCAGTGACTTAGGGCAGCGGCGGTACTAAGGGGAGCTCATTTTTGTGAGCAACTCTTGAGTTTAAGGCCTCCCCACTCGTCTGGCAAAACTTTCTTAGAATTGCACGCCCATCAACGACTCTTCTTCCTCCCCTATCTCTTTCAGAGGTGTCGGTCCTACATTGCAGTCTGACATGCTCCCCATCTACCTATCCTCATTTTCCCTCCCAGAAAATTTCCCCAACAAATCTCATGTCTACTGAATCCTATCGACATATTTTACCATCCCAAAATATGCCTCTTTGGCATAATTATTTTGAGCTAAAGGGACTTTAAAAACAGCAAATGTGGGAAGATTTCTCTGACTCCCCTTGTTTGCCTAAAGACAGATCTTCCAAAAGGAGCTCAATTGTCATAAATACCTTTACTGCAGGAGACTGACTCATCCTAGACAAACTTTGTCGCAAACTATTCTATCTCCCACCTATTCTTCTAAGGACCCATTTATCTTTCCTAAAAATCATTTCCATTCCCATAAGTCCTCTCCCCCATTAACATCTCACCACTTTTCTGAGTATTCATTTTCTTTTCCTGTGATGCCCCGTAACATTAAAAATTAATAAATTTATGTACCTTTCTCTCTGTCAGCCTGCCTATTGTCATTTTACTTAACAGACCCAGCTACTGAACCCAGGAGGACTGTAGGAAAGTCTCTCCTGCTTGCCCTGTCTGGATGTGTGCTGCTCAGAGAACCCAAACTAAAAAACCCAATAGTGATAAAAATAATGGCATTTGGACAACGCAGTTTATTATTTCTCTGTTATTATTAAATTAAAATTTTATTTTCTGTAATAATATGGATATGTCTATAAAAACTAAGAGATTTGATATTTAGTTCCCTATTTTTAATTTTGAAAACTGTTGGTTTTGGTGACAATGAATTAGTCCTTAATTATAACTAAAGCACTTACCTGGTTGGAGCCTAGTGGGTACAGACTCCCACTTAATAGCTAAACTTAATTAATTTCAAAGAAGTTAATCAATTTTCATAAAAGTATACTCTGTGTTAAATGGCCTTTCTTTTTAAATCAATGGAATGAAGATGACATTTAAAATCTGGCTTTTTCAAAAAAAAAAGAAGTTCTTCTGATATTGTAACTATAAATAAATAAATGTCCTAAAATTAAAGGAGAGATAGCCTCTAAACAAAATTAAAAATACAAATTCATCTTTAAAGATAGTTTAGAATAATTAGGAGAAACATTTTCTTAAAAGGTGTAGTTAAGAATAATTAGTGAATAGTAACATTTTATCATGTCTCAGAGGTTCATATCTCAACCACTGAAAAGCATCAGAAAAACATTTAAATAGTTTACGAGGTCTGTCTGGAAAAAGTCCAACCATTGTTAATATAATGAGAATGGTTTGCATGACCTCGATGTAACCTGGCAGCCAAGGGGAGTGGACTGGAATGCACATGTGTGAACAATGATGACTTCATTGTACTAGTCAGTGGGGGCAGTAGATGCCACTGAGTGAACATGGATACTATGTGGCCATCACATTCAAAATGACTAAGTGAGTAGGGCAATGAATCTGCGTCAAATTTTGCATTAAGCTTGAACATTCCCCACAGAATCATCCCCAGATGATTCAGAAGGCCACAGCTTTGGGCAACTGGTGATTGGCAGCTTCATCACAACAGCATGCCCACTCATGCATCATGTCTCATGCTATCTTGTTGGCAAAACATCAGAACGTTCAGGTGACTCAGCCTACATTTGGTGCCCTGCAACTTCTGGCTTTTCCCAAAACTAAAATTGCTTTTGAAAGGGAATAGATTTCAGACCATAGATGAGATTCAGGAAAATTCAACAGGGAGCTGATGGTGACTGGAAGAACTATGTGAGGTCCCAATGTGCCTACTTTGAAGGGGACTGAGGTATCATTGTTATATGCACAATGTTTCTTGTACCTTGTATCTTCTTCAATAAATGTCTCTATTTTTCATAGTATATGGCTGGATACATTCTGGACAGGCCTTTTATGTATTCAATTTATTAGCATAAAAATTAAAGCAAAGAAAATGGTAAAATTTCTGAACTATAAATTTGTGTTTAAAATTTGTAGTGTTTGAAAATCATCTCCAGTGGTATATTAAGTACCTTCCAAGTTAAGTAGAAGAAATGGGATTTCCATGGAGACTATTCAATAGAAATAAGCTGCAAAATCATCTGTAAATTTTCTAAATATTTGAAAGATAACATAAACAGTGACAAAATACCTTACTCTTTGACATTATACTTAAATGTCCCCATATTATAAATTAAGCAGTAGAAAATACTATATTATAATATGCAGTATTGATGTTGGTGGTATTAATTTTATTTTTATAGTTGAGAAAACCAGACAGATATATGTTTGTATGTTTCTGTCACTAATTTAATCTTCAAATTCTTTTTTTCTAAAGATTTCATTTATTTATTTTTAGACAGAGGGGCAGGGAGGGAGAAAGAGAGGGAGAGAAACATTAGTGTATGGTTGCCTCTCTTGTGCCCCCTGGTCTGCAACCCAGGCATACGGTCTGACTGGGAATTGAACCAGTGACCCTTTGGTTTGCAGACCAGTGCTCAATCCACTGCCAGGTGCTCATACCAGCCAGGGCTTAATCTTCAAATTGTTAATCAGAGGATATGTGCTATGCAGTTAGACAGGCATGTGCAGAGCAAGGATGACAGGCCAAGTACACAAGGTCTCTATGATGAAAAGCCTCAGGTACCTAACAACAAGCAAAACTGGAAAAACAAGGACCTCACCCCCAAGGTAACCTTTTCTCCACTAGCACTAGTCATAAAGTTTAGACTCCCTGATTTCACATCTCTGGCTATTGTGTTTGGACCCTCTCCTGATCTTTCCTCCACCGGCATAGCATTAGTATGTGGTTTTAGACCTCCTCCTCTTTAGACTAGGAACAAGGGGCCAGAGAAGAGCCTCATATGATTCTCACACAAGCTCTTGCATGACCGCTCCCTTAAGCATTAAGCCCTCCAGAAAATTAAGTTCTGGCCTGCATCAAGCAATATTAGGAACAAAGTCTCAGGACTGTTGACCATAGAAACAGAGTTCTGGTCAAACTAGAGATCACATCTAGGCCTCAGTTTTATTTTAGTTCCAGGCTCAGAAAAGTAGCAAAACCCAACTAAGCAGCACCACAGATGACATCAGGACCAGCTACAATGATTGCACCTTCCCCTAGTGCCAACCAGTCAGGGAAGACTACCACCCTGGGAGGGCCACACATGGGAAGCTGGTAAATATTCCATTGAGATGCTCCCCTGGAACCTCCACTGAAACCCCCACCTCTGGAGAACAGATAAAGGCAGTCTCGATGAAGAACCCAATGCAGCTCTCTCTACGGAGCACACCCATACCTTTCCCCAACCCTGGTCCTTAGGTGAATTTTCCTTGCCTCTCTCTTTCTCCGAAGCTCCAAGTCCCCTTCTTTTGCCTCTGTAACTTGCTTCCTGAGCCCATTTCTTCTAAGACTCACTTATTCTGCCTATGTGACTTTCTAAATAAACTTTCTCTTATAGTTTGAGCCCGGCTCTGAATCCTTTCTTAGCCAGAACTCAAGTTCCAAGAGTGCTAGCAACGGTCCAGTCTGATTCCAACAGTCTAACACCTGGTACTGTTCACTGTCAATAGGGAGGCAAAATTTAAATTTGATTCACAACAATTTTTATAAAAATCAGGCTTTTATAAATCCAAGTGAGACATGCATAGGACTTATTTGCCAATATCAAAGAACCACGGTCATTTCCTATTCCTTGCAGAGTAAATTGTAAAGGACATTTTTGGGTTTTCTTTCTTTTTCTCTTTTCCTTATCTATGACTCATACAGAAGTTCAATTTATTTAACAGATCCGGCTATTGAACAAAGGAGGATTGTATAGCATGAATGTTTTCCTGAGTAAAATTCATGCTATGTTTAGCATGAATATTTTTTTCTGAGTAAAATTACCTGTTTTCAACTCTTTGCCCAAAACTAAAACACTTTCTTTTTATTATACTCTTACACTCATGTTTGTATGTTACTGTATAAGCTGCTTTCATGTGTGGTTTATTTGGAACAGTATTTTTGTTTTTCTACTATTTACTTTTGAAAACCTAATATAGTATCTTTCATGCATTTATAACATATTTTTCACCAACTGTGAAAAATAAATAGTAAGACTACTGGAATATGAATTTTTATTAATATCTGTCAATGTAATTCATTGCTAGACAGAATCTACATCTCAGATGGGATATTCATGTAAGTCATAAAATCCAAGAAAACATTGAAACTTCCATCTTTTCAAAATATTTCAATCACATTAATCAACATGGTAAAATAGCCTTTAGTGAGACACGGGTTGAAGTTAAAAGGAAAAAAACTAATAGCACTGACAAATGTATAAAAAAGAGCAATGTAAAGAGATTAATCTTTTACAAATTTGTGCTCCCTCAATTACTATGATCCAGCATGTTCTAATCAATTTTAAAGGTTTATGCTCTAATGAAATGACAACTCATTTCTAAGTCATTACTCAGAGGTTTACAAATTAAAAATGCTGTTAATTGTCATCTTTATGAAATGTGAAAGTATAAGTTTTTTGTCCTTTGAAGTAGTGAACTTAAAGTAGTAGTTATCTTTAGTTACTGCATACTCTCTGCAGACTTTACTGAGTGAGCAGCCCCAGACTAGTGAACTCCAGAGAAGGGAAGCAAGAGGAGCAGACCAAGCAGCACTTGACACGTGCCACCTGGACTTGACTGATATAAATCTAATGCCCAATTTTCCCCCTAAATATATCAAAGTATGAACCTTAACTGGATCCACAAAACCAAGGAAAATGTCTACTTTGGAAGCAACCCTCACTCCAATGACTTATTCAAGCAAGTTCTGTGAGTACAGAGGCACCAAGAAAAGTAGCTGAGTTTGAAACATCTTTAAAAGATTGGGCCCACATCATCTACATGTGAAGTCAAAGTGAACCCAATAGCAAGGGGCTATAAAGGGTATGTTATGAGAGATAAGGAAAGTGTCCTCAGTTATCATTTGTGAGTACAGAAAAAGAGAACTAAATCTTCTACACACATGTAAATGAAGTTCTAATTCCATTATAGAAATGTACTTTATGATTAGAGGCAATTAATACTATATTTCTCTTTCTTCTTAACAGCTTATAATATGCTATTGCTGAAAAGTATTGTTTTGGAGGGTGAATTTGTGTGTGAATGTACTTGTGTATGGTATGTGTGTATGTACATGCATGTGGTGTATATATATATGCTATAATACCAGTGCCAGATACTGGGAATAATGGAGCCATGTCTGTCGTTCATATAAATTGAATAATGTTGAAGGATAAATGAGACTAGCAGAGCTCATGACCACCACTGGATAATTCCACTGGACTTGGACTGTCAAAGAATACCATAGAATGACCTGTTACCTGGGTTTATTATTCCAAAGTGACTAAGTCATTTTGAGGAAAATTTGCTTTGGGGTGGGGATAGATAGCAGTTTATCCATTTGATTAACAAATGTGTACTGAGGACCTATTATGGCCAGAAAAAAAAAAACTAAAATAGAGATCATTACACTCTTTAAGGTTATATCCAATGCTATGCTATGAAGAAAAATGATAGGAAAAACAGGGTTTGGAGAATATTTTCATAGTGATGGAAAATGTTACTTTATACAGGATGGATAGAGAAGGACTTGTAGGGAGGGTGAAAGTTTTCATTGGTCCTCTTAGGGTCCCTGGGCGGGTCTGAACAGTAAGCTAACAAAGACTGATTAACAGAAGAAAAGTGTACAAATTTACTGAATATGTTTTATATGACATGGAAGCCTTCATAAGGAAATGAGCCAAAGAAATGGTTAGACAAGAGCGTTTTTAAGCTAGGTTTGATGAAGAATAGACAGTCATAGAGAAACTTTATGTTAGAGCAATGTAATAAATTAGAGAAAAGTGGGAAGTATGAGGTAAGTGAAGTAAACTAGGGAAAACTTAGCAACACCTGTCTGAGTTCTTGATGTTCCTTTGTTTTTGGAGCTAAGGCTGCCATTTTTCATCCAGGTACACAGAAGGTACCTCTCACATGAGAGTTTTATGACTTTATAGGAGAAGCATAGCTGGAAGGTCAGATCATCCTGTTTCTGCTGTTTTTTTTCAAACTCCTTCAGCTTAAAATATTCAATATGCCAAGGTACCATATGTTGGGGTACCAAATCCTGAACCCCATCACCTCCCAGGTAAGGTGACAAGTAAGCGCTAACAATATTCAAATATTTAATAACTTCTAGGGCAGTATTACTTGCTACATAGGGAAATGTCTGATCAATCATGAAAACAAGTCTGCTGCATGAATTTCATCTCTGCCTAAGAAAAGCTGAGATAATGTTAGAGTGAACCCTGTGGATTCTGGGACAGGAATCCAACAGATACAAGGAACAGCAAATGCATAGACCCTGGGGGCTATTGAATGCTTGATAAGTGTGTGAACCAGCGAGAACCTGAATGAGAGTGGATAAAAGTAAAAGGAGGGAAGAGGAGGTCATAGAGGTAGCTGGGGACCAGATCATATAGGACCAACAGGCAATAAATATAATATATTTGGATTTTTTCTGAATGTAGTAAACAAATAAAATAATCTACATTTTTAAAGAATCACTCTGGAGTAGTACAGCAAAAAAAAAAAAGCAAGGAGACAACTTAGAAAATTATCATGAATTATTGAGTTGAGGCATGATAGCAGTGCAGAGTAGGATATAAGGACAGTGGTTACTGAGAAGCAATCAACAACTTTAAGGAACATTTTGAGAGTAGAATACATCTTGGCAAAACATTTGATAAGCTGTAGCCTTTGATAACATGGAAGGCATGCCATGTGCCTTGAAAGCCTATATTTCTGAGGGAAGTAGGTCAGATTGTTAGTGTGTTGATAAATTTTCAAGAAAGGGAAAGTAAAAATTAACATTTGGGGCCACTGATTGTTAGCTATTGCCAAAAAATATTGCTGCCAAACAAATCCTCAGAAAACTTAAATTATAAGTGTTTATTCATCAAATACCTGTATGTCAGTTGAGGGGGATAAGTCTCTTTCAAGTATTCCTAGTTGGCTAGTGTGTCAGCAGGGAGCTTCCTGGGCTAAGATGGTCTGTACTGGGCAATTTAGCTCTGCCGCATGTGGTCTCTAATCTTCTCACAGGCTTCTCTAGTTCTGATCTCATGACTCTAGCGTAGTTCCAAAGTAGAAAGCAGAAATGTACACGGGTTTTGTAAGTCTCTGTTCATATCATGTTTGCTAACTTGTCATTGGCCAAAACTAGACACATGAACAACTCTAGAGTCAAAGTGGGAGAAGGCTGAAAAAGAAAAAGACAGAATATGGATACAGGGAGGCCACTGACAGGAGACATTAAGGAAACCAGACTTTCAGAGGGTCTTGTGGGTTGCAAATACCAAGGAGCAATAGGTGTGACTGTTGCTCAAATCCTTTTTCAAGGACCAATTACGACTTCAGAGGCAATAATTGAAGGTCTGTAGCAAGAACCTCATCTTCCTATTGCACCTGTTTTGGAAATGACCTCTAAGTAGCTGTGTTAAGGGTCCCAAAGACCACCCTCAGGCTAGACAATTTGCTAGAAGGATTCAGAAAAGCTGTTACACTTATGGTTACTGCTTATAATAGAAAAAGGGTACAAAGCAGCAAAGAGAAAAAGTGCAAGGGTCAAATTCTATGAAAAATAAAGTTTAAGCTTCCAGGGAACCTTTCCCAGCAGAGTTGCATGGATGCACTTAATTTTTCTAATAATAATGTATGGCAGAACATGCAAAGTATTATCAACCAGGGAAGATCACCCAAGCCTTCCTATCCAATGTGTTTTTCAGAGGGGAGTCATATAGGCACGTGACACCTCTTGTGAGTGACTTCGGATGCATAAATGTGAGTCCTCAAAAGTGAAAACAGGAGTTCATCATTAATCACACTATTAGTATAAATTATCTAATCAAATTGGCACCTCATGATAGAAAGCCTCAGGCATACAAAAACAGGCTTTCACTGCAAGTAACTTTGTTAACATAAACTATCTTAACTTTGTTAACATAAACTATCTGATCAAACAGGCAATGATACTGCATGGCCTCCGATCTCAGGAGTCCAAAAACACGAATGTGTGTATGTATGCCATGTATATACATGTATGTATACACAGTATATATTGATATATACAGTATATACTACATATACAATAAATGATTTAAATAACTATAATAGGCAGGCAATAAGAAGATGATTATAGGTTGCCAAATATATGACTATTTCTCACAATAGAAAGGCATTACCATATCACTGAATTACTGGTAACTATCTCATAAGATTTCAAAAGTTAACAGTGAAAAAGTTATTGAGAATATTTCTTTAGTTATTCTTGCTTTAGTGATACATTTTAAAAATAAAGTAACTCACTACAAAGGGAGTAGAATGTTTTCTGAATTAATATCAGTGTCTAAGGCCAGTCTTTGTGATTCATCTGACCTTTAGCTTGGTAAATAGCATACTTTACAAGCCACAATTGTAAACAATCAAAAAAAATACCCAAAGTAAAAGGTATTATAAACTATGTAATTTTTAGATCATAATATTGTTAAAATTAATTTGCAAAGTTTCATTACAAAAGTGTATTATGAAGACAAAGGAAAACAATTTTTAGTAAGTTATGAATAGCCCAAAATTAAAATGAAATCCTCAGTAGTATTCTCTTATTTCTTTGCTAGTCTGGTGTGACTATTCAGGCCAAGGCCAATGACAATGATAGTGATGATAATCAGGATCTCTTTTATACTGATAAAACCCTGAGGTAAAAGAGCCAGACATTTAAATTAGATCATACAATGATCTGACTGAGGGAGATTTTATTTTATTTTATTTTTCAGTTGAGGAATATTTTTAAATCACCCTCCATAATAAGTATTTTTGTAGCCTTAGCTAAATTTGAAGTCAATAATTTGCTCCTGAAAAATATCTCCTGAAAGGCATTTTAAGAATTTTAAAACCTAAGGCTTTATGTCTAACATTTTCCCCTGTGTAGAGCTTTTGTATACAATACGGCTTTTTCCTTAGGATTCACCGATAGCTAAGATACTTCTCAGAGCTAGCCAGGTACAGTTCTAAGGTATGTCTAAGACAAATGGTATAAAGAGATTTGTGTACTTCTTTTCCCATCATATAAATAAAAAAAATTGAAACAAAGAAAGTTTAGCAACATGCCCCAAATAACAAAGGTAATAAGAGGTAGAGTCCAGATTGAAAAGTCTAAAGCACTTGAGCTTATCATAAAACATTTTCTGATGCTCTACTGCTAATTTCTCAGTACCTTTAATGGTTTTATTTGCTTCTATTTTCTCCTATAGTAATTATAGACATACTTAGAATATAAATAATAAATTTTAAAATATCTACAACTAATATCATCAAAGAGCTACTGTTTTTTAAATATAAAGTTACTACAAATCAATTAGTAAAATACCAAATATTAATAGAAATAGAAAAATCAAAAGAATTTGTTTAAGCAATTAATGCTTTAGAAAGATCCATGTGTTCTACTAAAAATAATTAATTGGTATGATCCATGAAATAAATTCAGTTTAAGAAGTCTTTAAGTTGACATTTGTTGACACTTTAAGAAAGGTCAATGTAAAATTTATTGTCCCATTGTAGCTTTAAAAAATCTATAAATTTTATCTTGCTAAAAGCCAAAATTCAAGAAAAACAATAATATAATTAAACTATAATTTCATCGATGGCCCTGTTTACTAAATTTCAAGGGCTCAGAGCTTTTGAAATGATTTTAAAGTCCCTAAATTTTCTTGTATAAACAGAGATACTGATAAATTATTTTAGAGGGATATATTCTTTATAAATGTTCTTGATAAATAAGATAATCATATAGAAAGGCATTCAACATTATAAACCAATAAGGAAATGCAGATTAACTGTATTGGGGTATCATACAAACCTACCAGAATGGCTACAAAAAAAAATAGTGGCAGCAACCAATAAGAGTATGGATTTAGAGGAACTGGATCAGTCACAAATTGCTGAATGTAAAATCATACAGATACTGTGAAAAAAAAATAGCAGCTTCTTATAAAACTTGAGCTTACAACATGACTCAACAATTATATTCTTGGATATTGACGTCAGAAAAATTTAGAAGTATGTTTATACAAATATATGAATGATCATTGAAGTTTTACTTATAATAGCCAAAAACTGGGAAAAATCCAAATGCCCTTCTATGGGTAAATTGTTAAACAAATTATGGTATCTATATACCATGGAATACCACTCAGTAGTAAAAAGAAACTTTTGCTACAGGCAATGACTGGTCTGGTTCTCAAGGGAATCATGCTGAGTAAAAAATAAAAACCCCTTCTATACTACATGAATACATAGTTGCCAGGAATTAAGGAGAAAAGTGGGAAAGAAGGTGAGCTGTCTATAAACTGGCAGCACAAGGGATTTTTTTTTATTGACACCATTCTGTATTTTGACTGTGATGGTAGTCATACAAATCTACAAATTTGATAAAATTACATGGAATATACCCACAAACAATCACACACATGCACACACAAATGAGTTGACATAAAACTGGTAAAATCTAAATAAAGCCAGTGGATTATATCATTGTCAGTTTCCTTTTTGTGATTTGTATTATAGTTATACATCTGTTATCTCTGGGGACAACTAAATGAAAGAGTATACAGGATCTCTCTACGATATTTCTCACAATTGCATGTAGGTCTATAATTGCCTCCAAATAAAAAGTTATACAAAAGGAGCCCCAGCTGGTGTGGCTTAGTTGATTTGAGTGCCAGCCTATGAACCAAAGCGTTGCCAGTTCGATTCTCAGTCTAGGGCACATGCCTGGGTTTCAGGCCAGATCCCCAGCAGGGGGCACACAAGAGGCAACCACACATTGATGTTTCTCTCCCTCCCTTTTTCCTTCCTTTCTCCTCTCTAACAATAAATAAATAACATCTCTTTTAAAATTATCTTTCAAAAAAAAGTTAAAAAAGGAAATAAATCCAGAAGGAAATTCAGTCTTCTTAATTATGTGTAACTGAAATATACGAATATAAATGTGTTTCAAGGAGTGTGTATTTTTAATATTAAAGTCAATATATCTAAGCACAGAATCCGACTCTCTAAGGTTTTAGGTTTAATGTTTTTTTCTATTTGGCTCCATATCAATACACTTTGGGATAAATTAAACATCACAGAGTTCTGTCAATGCCTTCATTGTTTTTCTCCCCTTCAAATGTCACTATCCATTGCAGCAACATCATGAACCCAGCAACTCTCCTTCACCTCCTCCAGAAAGCAAAATCGCACTCTTGTTTAACGTTTTTTAGGAATTAATATATGCCTCACACACAGCTCTCAAAGACTACCTTAGATAATTCTGATTTGATAATTCTGTTAATAGTTCATACTTAAAAACAGAAACTAAAAATTTCAAGCTTACTGTGCTATCACATATTTATAAATTCACAATCTCTTCCTAAATACCTGGACTAATAGTCCTCAGTCAAACATACTAGTTTAAAAAAAAAAAAAATGATGGATTAAGGATTTTCCTTGTTGGAGATAATTTCTGTAAAACTGTTATAAAACTTTGCAAAGCCTTTACTTTTTACCCAATGACTTCACTGACAATCAGCTTTCCTCAATCCTCCTATGTGCTTAGGAATTACATTCCTGGTCATAGGCTCTTCTCCGCTGCAAGCTGAAATGGAAAAGGATGCATAAAATATAGAATGGAGTGTCCAGGAAATGCAAGCTTAGTCTTACTATTTTCTTCGCCTGGGTTGGGTCATCTGTGCCCCTATTCTCATGACCTATTATAAAGACTAATATTCATTTAATTTCTGATACCCACCTCTACTGCCATTTTCTAATGCATCCTTGTCTAGAGTCTTAAATGATTCTTTGTAGTTAGTGTCTTATCAGATGATTTAACAATTCACACTGAAACAAAATGGGCAGGAACAGGTAACTCTAGTCCAACTACAAACAGTATTTTCTAATCAACCTTCTAGTCAGTAGAATTTTGGTGCTGGTTCAGTTATGAACACCATGAATTAACAGCATGGAGCCTGACTTTACCTTTGGCCAAAATCGTGAACTGAGAAATAATAAAACAGCCCTGATAACTGACAACTGGTAGATGGCCTGGCAAATAACAGCAGTCCATGATGTTCCCTGCTGAATTTAAATGATTTAACAGAATATCCGCATTGATGGCATTACTCCATGACTATAATAGAATTACACAGAACACAAGGACATCAGGCAATCACAAAAATTAGCAAATATGCCTCTCTCCTGGCCAATTAACAGACCAACTGCTTCTTTATGATAATTCTAGCTTTACTCTTCCATCTTACCTCCTAGATTAAAATTATTAAACTATGCAATTTTCTATCATTTCATGACAAATCCTAACCCAGAACATACCCCTTTTTCCTTAACCCTTCTCAAAAATCACCAAGGAAGAACCACAACACTGCCACAAGCCCACGCTGCCTTTACTGACATGACCGTCACCTCCCCCTCTGTGCGGTCACCCCTGCGACAGAAAGTTAGTACATCGACTTTGACTTCAGGTGTGATCCTGATGATTTTACACATTAGGGCTTATCAAGCTCACACACAAAAGGAGGGCTTAGTTAGAAAGACTGGCTACTCCAAATATTGATTTGCCTGTACAGTAAGTGGCACTTGACATAGCATGTTGGAAGTGAGTGTAAATTGGTACAACTTTGGAAAGCTCTTCAACTATATCGGCTTACTGGAACTACACCCCTGTTCCACATCCCGGCAGTTCTATCCTAGGTTTATATCCAAGAGATAAGGGAATACCTATCCACTAAATGATAAGCATGGGATGTTCAGAGCTGTTTTATTCATAATGGCACCGAACTGGAAGCAAGCCAAAAGTCCATCCCCACACCCTAAAATAAAAGAACGAAGCACTTAGGTGAAATATTACACAGGAATGAGAATAAATACATTACGGTTATAATTAACAACATGAACTAAACTCAAAAACACAATGTAGCTCGAAGAAACCAAGTATTTAGATGTGCATACTGATGGAATCCCTTTATGTAAAGTTCAAACACATGTGAGACCAAGGCATGCAGTTTGAAGTTAGGATACTGGTTACAATTAATAGAGAGTAGAAGGAGCGCAAAGGGAGTTTGGGGAGATCTCATAATCCTCTACTTCCTGATCTGGGTGCTGGTTACAAGTATATCACATTTGCAGAAATTCATAATGTTGTACATACAGTACATGTGCACTTTAATGACTGTTAAAATTTTTGAATGTACATTTTTTATAAAGATGCAGATGACATGGCAAGATTCCTGCATAGTAAAGAATCTATTTTTTAAAAGGTACATTAAGTATAGTTAGTATATCATTCAGAGTCCCAAAATAAAACAGATGGTGCACTAAAAAAGGTTAATTGAAATCAGTTTAAGAAAGAAACAATATAGAGCCTGAGACAGAGTTAAGTAAACGAATATGTAATGGTGATGCACACAGGAGCTAGCAAGAGTAAAAAACCCTGAAATTTATTTTAGATGTTGATCTGAATAATTAAAACTTTTAGATACACAAGACTAGAATTTATCACCTCTGTGGATATTTTTAAATGTTTTAAGTCACCATTTTGATTTCTTTAAAATCTGTTATAATTAGCATATGCATAAAATCAAGTTTTAGTAAATTTAAATAATTATCACTAGTTAAATAAGGTTTTTAAAACTTGCAAAATAAGAACAGATTAAAAATGTGATCACCCTAATCTAAATTTTAATCAAATGTCTGTAAAGGGAATTCAATACTTTAAATTAAAACTATCTTCTGAATGTGTAAATCAAAGTTACCCTTATTAGTACTAATTAGATTAACACTTTAATTAAATCTCAGTTATCCATAATAGAAATTTTAAATATCATGAAAATTATATGCCAGAAGTAATTAGTGACAAAAAAGTCCAGTTTTGACAATCTTGCAAAAATCCTATGCAAACACAGTTTTATTTTAGACACTATAGTTTTACTTCACAGTGTTGGTTCTTTTTAATGATTGATATTTTAGAGAGAGAGGAAGGGAGAGAAGGAGGGAGAGAAAGCGAGATGAAGAGAAAGACAAAAAAAAAACCCACCCTGATTTGTTGTTCCACTTATTTCTGCATTCATTGGCTGATTCTTGTGTTTCCAGACTGAAGATAGAACCCACAACCTTGGCATATGGGGAAGCACTCTAGCCAGCTGAACTGCTCAGCCAGGGCCATCACATAGTGTTTTTGACATGAGTAAGGTTGGAAATTATTTACTATCTTACAAGATAAATTCCCTTCTCTCTCAATAGAAAAAATAAATAAATACCCTTCTTCATTCACCTACAAAGTAGGTTGAACACAAAGCCTTAAATACAGAAAAATGTGGTCAGACATTTATAATGTTGTTCCCACACCCGCATTTCAAACCTTATCTAGAAACAAGAATGAAAACACAAAGTCTCCCAGTAAAGACAAGAGTGATAAAATACAGAGAGAGAGAGAGAGAGAGAGAGCTATAAATACACATACCTACAAAAATGTCCTTTTTAAAGTGGTAGTTTTGGTTCTATTTTTTTAAAAAAATACATGAATCTAAAATAATAAAATGATTATATAAGAATTTGGTACAAGGTGTTTTCTATTAAAAAGCATGTGTTTTTCAACAACACTTTCTGTACATTGGCATGAAAAGAACTAGCATTTGCTTTTAAAAGTTTACAGTTTCTCTCAGAAGGATAAACATGTATTTCCATTCCCATTTCTGATGGCAATTTATTTTTATCTCACCACGTCAGTGATGAAGATCCGACCGCATGTTGAGATTGCGGTTCCACTGCAGAATACAATCACAATTGCTGAGCTAGTACAAAGGATCATAATATCGAATTGGACTCACACAAATCAGAACCCTCACCCAGTATCAAGCTTTATTAAAACTTCAAAAACACAAGTGAAGAAAAGGCAAACAAAGCACAGAGAAAATGGGACATGTCATGTGGTTCCCTAGGCTTTCCTTTCCCCAAAGAGAATGCACTCTCTGTTCCAGATTACTGGGTGACTAAGGTAAAATTGGCTGAAGGGTTAATTTAAGTGATAACTCCCATGAAAAAGGAAAAAGCAACATGCCTCCTTCATGTGTGAAAATCATCCAAACTACGCACTTCGGAAAAAAGTGACATAACCATTGGATAACCTGTATCGTCTGGTCACACTTTCCAGTGTCACTTTTATCTTGAATGCCTTCATCATAGTGTTTCCCACTCTCCTAGTTTCACATGTAGGCCTTACAGAGCACCATTCAGAACCCCCAAAGGGATTACTGAATATCAAGGTCTCTCAGCCTCAGCACGATTAGCCTCTGGCGCTGACGCTTCTTTCTTGCAGGGGGCTGTCCTGTGTATTGTATGATGTTTAGCAGCATCCCTCACTTCTTCTCAATGGTTGTCAGTAGCAACCACTGACAACCAAACATGTCTTCAGACGAGGTCTAAATATGGTTCCAAACTACCAAATTTTCCCAGTTGAGAACCACTACTATTTTTTGAGCATCCTTATCTGGCAGTCCTAAGAAATTTTAAATGTCAGACCTCAGACCACTATACCCAAACCATGGCAAAAGGCCAAGATCTCTCACTGTAGGTTGTACTAGCCAATCCCAGCCTCTTAGACAATCTTTTCAGAATCTATGGCTTTATCTGAGTGAAAATGAAGCCTCCTACTCCAAGTACTTTTTGTTCTAAATTACAAATTTTATAACTGGATTGTAATTTATCTAGAGTAGGATAGAGTAAAATTGCCATGGTGCTTTAAATCATAGGAGTGGACACTGTGTTTCAAAAGTCACCTAAACAGCTTCTGTTGAGTCAGTTTTTTTCTTTCTCCATATTTTCATTTCTCCCGTGTCCCCTATCTTTATGTGGTCTATATATTTTATCCAAAAAGCACCTAGTGCATTGCAACTGAGCCTGAGCTATATGCTTCCTCCTGAATATTCTCTTGACTTCCTAAGAACTAGAGTACATAAAGCACCCAAGATTAGGAAGCACCCCAGTTCCAGCATCTAGCAGCATCTATATCAGTGGCATTTCATTAGGTGTGTGTTTCTAGTAGTGATAAATCCCCTAAAGGTCATGGGTACCTGTAGCAGGCCAATCACTTTGGAAGGGTTATTACATTTAAGGGGGTGGGGGTGGGCAGGTAGGATAGATACTCCTTTCAGGGTATTTCTATCCCCCACCCCACTCCCACGCCATAAACCACTGCAGCAAAGTAATTGTAACATCCAGAGACATCTGCTTAAAGAAGTTTACAACCACTTGGAAATCCCTGGTCAAACCAAAGAGTCCCTTCCTTTTAGTAGAATCTAAAACTAGCTACATAGGTCCTGTATTAGTTTCCTGAGGCTGCATAACAAATGTCTCAAACTATGTGGCTTAAAACAATAAAAATGTATTTCCTCACAGTTCTGGAGGCTAGAGGTCTGAAATCAAGCTGATGGTAAGGTCTTCTTCTCTCTGAAGGCTCTAGGGGGAGAATCCTCCCTTGCCTTTTCCTAGTTTCTGCTGCTTCTCAAGAATTCTTGGCATTCTTTGGCTTATTGACGCATCATTCCAATTTGCGTATCCATCTTCACAGGGCTTACCCTCCTGTGCCTGTGTCCAAACCTCTCTCTCCTTAGGAGGGTACTAGTCCTTGGGTTAGAGATCACCCTCATCCAGTTTGACCTCATTTTAACTTGGTTAAATCTGCAAATTCTCTTTTTTTGTATATGGTCATGTTCACAGGTTCTGATAAACACAAATTTTGGGGAGGGCAGTTTAACGCCTAATTTTATGGAAAAGGTTGTCCATCATATTTGGGCCTACTTAAGACAAAAACACCTGCAGTAGTTAAAAAATAAAGATGAAGGCATTGCTAAGCTGGGGATATCTACAATGACAAGGATGTACATAATCGCTGACAGCGCTGATGGCATCTTAAGTTTCCATAACGGTTTGCATTGGATACGAAAGAGTTATAGGATCAAAAATCCAAAAATAACTTGTCTTTTTGAATATTTAGATATGATATAGTACACTCATGAACTATTAGCAAAGTTACCAAAAAATTTAAAATAGGCAAGAAGCAAAATAATTCAAATATAATAGTTAAGAGGTTAAAAAGTAAATAGGGACACTAAGAAAAGATAATGGTGCAGGAAGTAAATAGAAAATATGGGTTGAAGGGCATAAAGTTACAACTAAATAAAAATGAGGGCATTAATAAAAACAAAATAGTCTAATAGCCAAAATGCCGTCCTCATTATAACTCTGTGAATTTATTTTATTACTAGATATCTGCTTGATCTCCTTAATACCAGGGAATTCCTCTATTTCACTGGCAGACTCCTTAGTTTCCAAGGTATTTAAGAAATGTTTGAGAATAGAAAGCCCAGAAATAAACCCATGTCTCTATGGTTAATTAATATTTGACAAAAGAGGCAGAAACATAAATTCGAGTAAAAATAGCCTCTTCAACAAATGGTGTTGGAAGAGCTGGACAGCTACATGCAAAAAATTGAAATTCAACCACCAACTGACACCATACACAAAAATAAACTCTAGATGGATGAAAGACTTAAATATAAGTTGCGACGCCATAGAAATCCTAGAGGAGAACATAGGCAGGAAACTCTCAGATATCCCACATAGCAATATTTTCACTGATATATCCCCTAAAGCAAGGGACATAAAGGAAAGTATAAATAAGTGGAACTTCATCAAATTAAAAAGCTTCTGCATGGCTAAAGAAAACATCAGCAAAATGAAAAGGGAGCCAACCCTATGGGAAAATATATTTGCCAATGATATATCAAATAGAAGTTTGATCTCCAAAATATATAAAGAACTCACATGACTCCACTCCAAGAAGACCAACAATCCTATTAAAAATTGGGCAAAGGACCTGGGCAGACACTTCTCCAAGGAAGAGATGCAGAGGGCCCAGAGTCATGTGAAAGGAAGCTCAGTATCACTAGCCATCAGAGAAATGCAAATTAAAACCACAATGAGATACTACTTCACACCAGTCAGAATGGCCATCATAAACAGATCAACAAACAATGGGTGTTGGTGAGGTTGTGGAGAAAAGGGAACCCTAGCACACTGTTGGTGGGAATGCAGACTGGTGCAGCCACTGTGGAAAACAGTTTGGAATTTCTTCAAAAAACTAAAAATGGAATTGCCTTTTGACCCAGCAATTCTACTGCTGGGATTATACCCTAAGAATCCCAAAACACCAATTCAAAAGAACCTATGCACCCCAATGTTCATAGCAGCACAATTTACAATAGCCAAGTGTTGGAGCAACCTAAATGCCCATAAGTAGATGAGTGGATCAAAAAACTATGGTACATATACACAATGGAATATTACGAAGCAGAAAGTAGGAAAGAGCTACTGCCCTTCACAACAACATGGATGGAACTAGAGAGCATTATGTTAAGTGAAATAAGCCAGGGGGTGAAAGACAAATACCATATGACCTCACCTATACATTGAACCTAACCAACAAAAACAAGCAAGGAAAATATGACCAGCAACATTGAAAGAAAAAGGAAACCAACTGAGTCAAGAGAGGGTTGGCGGGGGCTGGGAAAGGGAAGAGAAGGGTCAAGTTAAGGAACATGTATAAAGGACCCATGGACAACACCAAAGTGAGGAAGGATTGAGGGAGGGATGTATGGGAGGGGGGCAGAGGGAAGTGGTGGTGGGAAGGTGGAGACAAATGTATTTGAACAAAAAATAAGATATTTTAAAAATTTTTTAAAATTTAAAAAATAAATGTTCAGTTATGTGTCATATATCTTGGGGAGTTTTATATTCAAATATATGTGAGGGGGGACCCAAAAATGCCAGAATTATCTTCTGGCATGTGGGCCCCTTGTAGTACAGACTTCTCTCACCAGGTGAGTGTTCTAGGAACCCACCTGTATCAGTGTACCAGCTGAATTCAGCTTTAGTGAATTTTTTTTTTGAAGATTCAACACATTTGCCTATTTCATGATGGGTGATTTACAAGCACACCTGCCCAGCCCGAATTAGTGGTCAGCAGTTTTTGACCAAAAATGGCATGACTCCCATGCCCCACTCTCCCTATTCACCTGGTCTTGCGCTGGGCAACTGTTTTTGTTTGTTTGTTTCACTGGATGAAAAAATCCTCAAAAAGAAACATTTTGTTGATATGGAAGAGGTGGAACAAGAAATGCAGAAACATTAATAGGCATCAAAATCAATGTGTTCAAAAACTGTTTTAAGCAGTAGACAAAAACTACTTGATAGGTATATTGCATAAAATGGAGAGTACTTTGAAGGTGACTGAAGTTTAAACATGTAAGAATAAATACACAATTTTTTATAAATAAAGTCAGGTTTCTTGGCCTCCCCCCCGCATCATATACATATGCTCTCAGGGGTGTACAACCTTTTGACGTCTCTGGGCCACACTGGAAGAAGTGTTGTCTGGGGCCATACATAAAATACATTGCAACATGTAATCACACTCACAAAAAAATCTCATAATGTTTTAAGTAAATTTATGATTTTGTGTTGGGCCGCATCCACAGCCATCCTGGGCTGCAAGCGGCCTGTGGGCCACAGGTTGGACACCCCTGTATGGTGAATGCTGCTGCTTTTTTAAATAGCGACCACTTAAAATAGAAATCATCATAGAAATAAACTGCTTTCTTTTTAGAGATTTAAAATCCTGATAATTTTATATTATGGAAAAAGATCTTCAAATGCAACTCAGCTTTAAATTCTAACCTTTAAAAGTAAAGTAAAAAGCATCATGCTAAGCGAAATAAGCCAGGAGGCGAAAGACAAATACCATATGATCTCACCTATAAGCGGAACCTAACCAACAATGCAAAGAAGCAAGGCAAATATGACCAGCAACACTGAAAGGAAAAGAAATCAACAGAGACAAGAGGGAAGGGGGGGGCAGGGAAAGGGAAGGGAAGGGGAAAGTCAAGGAACATATAGCAAGGACTCATGGACAAAACCAAAGGGGAAGAGCTGAGGGAGGGAAGGTGGGAGGGGGCAAGGGAAAGAGAGGGGGGAAGGCAGAGACAAATGTATTTAAAAAAGTAAATAAATTAATTAAAAAAAAAAAAGAAATGAATATATTATTGGGATTCTGCCACATGGCATTTTCCATATGATCCTAAATTAAAAAACATGATGAACATGCAGTTTAAAAAAAAAAAAAAAAAAAAAAAAGTAAAGTAAAAAAGTATCTTTTCTTGGAAAGCCTACAAGACAATTTTGCTTCATTTTATTTTTTAAGTAGTGGTAGTCCAACAATACAGTGCTGCTTTATCCTTAGACCTTTATCTGTAACTGACACATAATAGATTCTATGTATAAGAGAAATCATATGTTATTTATCTTTCTCTAACTGGCTTATTTCACCTAGCATATATTCTCCAGGTCTACCCATGCTGTCACAAAAGGTGAGATTTCCTTCTCTGTTATGGCTGAGTATTATTCCATTGTATAAACGTACCACAGCTTTTTTACCCACTCACCTACTGATAGGCACTTGGGTTGCTTCCAAATCCTGGCAATTGTAAATAACCCACCAATGAACATAAGGGTGCATATATTCTTTCAGATTAGTGTTTCAGGTTTCTTCAGATGTATTCCCAGAAGTGGCATGGCTAGGTCTTAAGACAGTTTCATTTTTTATTTTTTGAGGTAATTCCATACTGTTTTCCAAAGGGGGTGCACCAATCTCATTCCCACCAACAGTGACGGAAGGGTCCCTTTTCTCCTCATCCTCTCCAGCACTTCTTTTTTGCTAATTTCTTGATCATAGTCATTCTGTAAATCAAATTAAATAAAAAACCATTGCTTGGAGCCCTTATTATTCTTGATGTAGCATTTATATTGAACTCAACCTCCCCTTCTGTCCACTTTATATTTATTGGTCACACATATATATCCTACTTGCTGCTCTCTGAGTCTCTCTTGATACCTTGGTTTCAGATGTTCTAAGGACAACAGTCAATATAATTAAAGTGACCAAATTAATCACATCTGATATACATTCTATATTTGAAATAATATTACTCCAAATTTAGATTTGAAATTTTATACAAATTCTTTTAGCTATAACTCACATAACTTGGTGACAGGAAAACTAACATACAAGGTCTGTGTGGAAAAAGCCCAACCATTGCTAATATAATGAGAATGGTTTGCATGACATCAATGTAACCGGCAGTCAAGGAGAGTGGACTTAAATGTGCATGTGTAAACAATGACTACTTCACTGTACTAGTCAGTGGGGGTAGTAGACACCTTTAAGTGGGTACATGAACTATGTGTCTGTCTTATTAAAAACACAAAGGGGATAGAGCAATGAATCTGCATCAAATTTTGTGTTACCTTGAACATAATATTTTTACCCCTCTCCCCTACCAAGAACAAATTATTTCTTTGGGAATGGTATTGTTCTCATTGAGAATCTGTATGTTAAATCATCCCAAGTCCAAGAGACAATAGGATTTACCCTATTACCAACTAAATTGCTGTAGACTAAACCAGTATACCAGTATAAACCAGTATAAAAGATGTCATCCCATGTACTTGGCTTCTAAAGACTTAATTTTCCATTTATTATTAGGTAACACAAAAAATAAATAAATCTAAAAATAAATCACTGAGTTATAAAATAAATATTCCCTCAAATTAACTCCAGAAACTCTTGTATATAATTAGAAAAAATAATACAATAATAAACCGCTGAAACACTGTTTTAATTCTACATTGGCTTTCACATAAACAGAGGTGTCAATAGAAGGTGGTCCAAATATATAAATGGGTGTTTGGAAAAAATATTTAATGACTGGTAAAGTTTTAAAATGTATCCTTGTATTTATTTCTATTTTGGGATACCTTGACCTCATTCTTCAATCTGTAAATCATTTCACAAAGCTAGACTAAATTCAAGATAAAATCATGCTGAGGAATGAACTGCTAAATAAAATGATTGCTTAGATAGAGGAAGACCTTCCATGGACAATGTTACAAAACAACAACAAAAAAGACAAATGGTTAATGATCAGTATTGTCTTTTCTATTCAGTCTTGTGACTTCAATTTCCCAAAATGCATTTTTAAATGAAGCAAAAATACAAGAGAATTATCTCAGAAGAATTTTTCTTAATTATGTAAGTATAAAAATGTGTGTAGTTAAAAATACCAAGATTTTTTTCAGGAAATAATATTTTTAAGTAATCAGCAAAAATTCCAGCTGGAAGTAAAATAGTCTTATTATCAAATTTAGTAAAGTATAGAGCAAGGCACAAGGAGCAATCTGATGATCCCATGGAGAGGGATGAATCTGGCAGACCCGAAAGAAGTAAACACAGCGCTGGAGCTCTGTGGCTCCCCAGAGCTGCAGGTACACCCAGAGCGACCATGAAAGGCATATTCTACCTACTAATCATACCTCTAGAAATCTTTCTAGTCTTTAGAATAGCTGATGATTAGTTGTCTAGATCTGCCACTGATTGAAGTAGTTTAAGACACAGTTATATGAGGGAAAAAAATCCCATGCAAATTTAGTTTAGCTTATATTAAGGAAAACAAGCTTTCAAAATCTTTTTCCCCCCACTCTTAAGCATTACACCTGTAGCCTAATGTTCTGAAAACCTGTATTTTGCTAAAGGCAGGGGATTTTTTTTGTATTTGAACAGTTTGCCACACTCTTAAATTTCTAATTCTTACTTTCTGTCTAGGTTATTGTTCCATCTTCTGTTTTAAACTCAGATACAAAATTCATTAAGTTTTCACTTACTCTGAATAGCACCAAGTATAATACTATTTGCGAATACCTGCTTCAAAGGTTCTGAATGATGATACTGACATATGGTCTCAGCAAAGAACTGAAATTGTCAGCAGAGAGTATGAGTTTGGCATAAACAGATTTTTATCTCTAAATGGTGATTGATTTGCCTAAAAGACATGTAATTAGTAGAACTGAAAATACATCAAAATAATCAGCATGGCACCTCCTAACACTAACATTAAATAAAAAGATAAAGGCGGCAGGAATTCCCCAGAGGTTGGGCTGGAGATACATTAATACAGCTATCAGAACACAATTTTGTTATTTATGTTCTCATGTTTTTGTTTGCTTTCTTGCTTGCTTGTTTGTTTGTTTAAATAGTATACTTTCTGCGTTGGCTGTTGTGGCTCAGGGACTTGAGCTCTGGCCTGAGAATTGAAAGGTCGCTAGTTGGATTCCCAGTCAGGGCACACATCTGGGTTGCGGGCCATGTCCTCAGTTGGAGACATGGGAGATGCAACCTATGGATGCATCTCTCGCATGTTTCTCTCCCTCTCTTTCTCACCCTTTTCCCCTCTCTCTAAAAGTAAATAATTAAAAAAATTTTTAAACAATAGTATACTTTCTGATTGTGCTAATACCTAAAAACTTGAAGAATTTAGTTCATTGATATCGGTAGCTGCTTCTGAGATGACTGACAATTATCCTTTGCTCAACTTTCCTATATTAGAAAACTCAGAAAACTGTGCCAAATTTTCACCACTTGGTAACTATGTGACTTTGGAAGGTCATTTATTTCTCAAATTTAAAAGTATCTCTTTTGTGTATTATAAAAATATTTTCTCTGGTGTCCTCCAACAAATATCAAATGAACTAAAAAAATGTTTTGCATCATCAAAAACTTAGCTCTATAAATATTAAGAGATTATCATGATCATGCTCATGGTGATAATGACAACAATAAGAATGAATTAGACTAGTTTTTGTATGTATTTTATAAAAGTAATCACTAGAGCTTTCACTGAAGAGATGTTATTAAAAGGAGACAAAAGAAGACAAAGTCCTAAATTTGTGAAAATGTCTCTCTAGCTTATTAAAATCCTAGTTTAATGGGATCATATAATATACATTGTGCTGAAACTATTTTTCTTAATATTATCTTGGCCATATTCCATGTCAGAGCATATAGATTTGTTATCTTTTTTAAAATTGCTGTCTAGTATACCAGGATATGGTAATATTTAGGTTTATTACTTAATCATTAATAAAACTACATAAAGTTTGCAGTTGCATTGCATCTCGGTGGAGTCATATGACCAATTCTGGAAAAGGAAATATTAGCAGAAATAATATGTCTCATCCATTTCGGACCCTAAATTTCCCATGAGACCCTTCACTTGTTTTCTATTATTTAGTTTCCTGGCCAAATCAGAATGCTAAATAATTTTATGTTGCCCAGTCATTTGTATTTCTTTTCCCATGACTTATTCATGTGTTCATCTCTTTCACTTTATTTGTAAGATTTCTCCACCCATTAGTGAAAATATCCTTAGGCCATATGTGAGGAAAATAAAATTTCTGTGCACCTACTAAATTATTTTACAGAATTTTTCATCATTTGGAACTGTATAAGATTCTGTCATCAAATTAATGTTTCTCCACTTTTAGCTTTTATTTATCACACCTTGTTTTAGAGAGCCCTGTCTCAACTCCCCACAAAACATTCATGTAAATTGTTCAACTTTTTAGATTGTAGATCTTTTAAATGTTTATTTTTAGAAGTAATTTTAAGCCATTTGTAATGTATTTTTGTTAAAGTAAACCAGGAATTCAACATTTTTCTTTAAATATTTAACATTTAGCAAAACATTATTTTATAATTCATATTTTATCTGACAATTAAGGTATGAATTCTTATCTATTCAGTTCTTCCATATATTTTAATCTACCAACATGATATTTGCCTTCCATTATAGATGTTATGATAATTCTGGCTGGATGCTTTTAGAATTCCTTTGTTTTTGTTGTTGTTGTTGTTCTGTTACAGTTGTCCTCATTTTCCCCCACCTCGCCTTTGCCCCGCTCGTCCCCCGCTCCCACAGTCAATCCCCACCCTGTTCTCCGTGTCCATGGGTCATTTATACTTCTTCTTTAACTAGGCCCTTCCCCTTCACTTTTAGGATTCTTTATTCTTAAAGGTCAGTCCATTTTCTAATATATGATAATCTCAATATTTTTCTAATTATTTTATTGGTATAGAAACCCTTTCTATGTGCTAATTTAATATTTTGTATATATTTCCTCTAAATTAACTTCATTTTGCTTTTTCTTTTTTTACCTTTATTTTTTGCTTATTTTTATTTGTTTTATACTCTTCTTCACAAATGCCAACTATGCTTATATTGATTAGCCTTTCTCTGGCTCTTCTAACAACTTCTCTTAAATAACTTTTATTTTTGTTTTTTTTCACCAATATTTTTTTCAAATATTAGCCATAATAACAATCCTGCCTTTCACAGCTTCTAATAAGGCTTTTTATTCCTCTGTTTACTTTTTTTCTAGTTCTTTCATTTTTTTCTGCCATTTTTTCCATCTCCTCTGTGTCTTATCTCTTCCTTGATTATTTTTTATTACTTAATTGATGTTCTATTTCTAGAAGTTCATAACTTCCTAAATATTATTCTTAATATATTATTTTCAATATTCTCTAATTTTTTTGGAGCAGTATATTTCTAATTTCCTGTTTCTGAGATCTTTCTATTTTATTTATTTCCTTCACTTTCTTAAAACTGTTTATATATATATTTGATCTGAATACCTTCTGTTATTTATATTTGCATGGTTATATTTCTCATGAAAAGTGAGGATGGGGGATCCTTGACTTAGTAACTGGGCACTGTCTTTGGAATTTAAGTTATAGGACAGGATATTATTGGGTTTTGTTCACTTTTAAGTCTTTTAGTTGCTCAAGGGCAGGAAAATGTTTGTATGCTAAGTGAACTAAGCAGCTCCAATTTTAATTATTTTCTCATCCTTTGTCACTATTTTATTTATTCCTTGGTCCTCAAAAGAATGTAGTCCCAAGAGGTTTTCACCCAGAGTTTAGCTCTCATACACTTTAGGCCAATGTAAATGTCAATGGTTATACACATTTTGGGTTTGTTTGGTTTTTCTTAATAATTATCAAAATTATCTTCATAAGCAACTGTAGTCAACTACTTGGCTGTGCTCTACATTCCTATGTTTCTACTGCCATGCAACATCAACTCCAAGATATATCATTGTCTGGTGATTTGTCACCATAGTCTTACGTTCTTTCTTTTCCAGCCTTATACAAAATTGTGTGTGTGTGTGTGCTTATGGATACTATTTTTCTGGCCTCTCTTGTTTTCTTTTAGAGAAATGTTATATTACAGTGGGACCTGAGAGCTGTTCGCCAAATCTCATTGATTTAATCTAAATTTTAGTCTGATAGATATTCTCCATAGTTTATGGGATAGTGAGGCTACTGTTTCTTACTTTTCAGTCTTTTTTTTTCCTATTTAAGATGATTTGGGGAAGTAAAATTAAGAAAAGTATGTGTACTCTACCATCCTAACTAGAAGCTCTGAATTCTGATTCTAAGAATTGATTTCAAAAGAAGTAATAAAAAAAGGATAAGCATAATTTTAATATTTTTAAAGATATGACTCAATCTATCTAGTCATATTTGACTACTGAGAATGTAACGGTTCTAATTTCTAAGGGCCATATTTCCTGAAGAAAAATAACTTCTCAATAACTAAAAATCAAATATAATAGATCAGAGAAAAGAATTAAAAAAGCAGATTAAACACAATGCAAATGGTGGAGCCATTTGAGAAAACTTAAAGAAGAGAGCTATGAATGTTAAGGATAAACTTAGTGTTTATTGACATGCTTTTGAACAATTCTTGTTAATATGGATGAAGAAAGGTAAAGACCAAACAGTGGTGGACTGAGCAAATGGAAGGGTTGCTTTGGAAAGAACTGAAGAATTGATGAAATCAGGTGCACAGTCTGGAAATGACTGACAGTGAAGTGTCCTGCTTCAATAAGGTAAAGTAAAAAATTCTCCACCTACTCATCATTCAGCTGTCACTAGATTATTTCATCTCAATTAATGTTGATTTGTACATTTATAGTAGTACAAATACAAGTTCCACTAAAAATAGAAGTATATGACTTCATTTAAGCTGATATTTTACTGTTTGTTAACCAATAATTCAGAAACTCCAAGGTCCCTCATACCAAACAGAAAAGAGAGCAATCATTAAAATTAAAAACACAATTATAAAAACTGATTGTTTTATGCATATAGAATTTGGAGCAAAAAAAAAATAACATAAGTACTCACTGCCAAACAAATATCTGATTGCAGATGCAGACATGATCAACACAGCCTTGGGTGACTTCTACAGTGTATTTACATATCACCAAATATTCACCCAGAGAAGGGACATTTTGGTATAGTCAAAAAGTTTATCAGCTTGACTAGATTTAACTGACCATTTATCTATAATCTTTTTTTGTCAAAATGCTACAAATCATCAAATCAAAAACTCAAGCTAGTTTTTCTAATAAACCAGTGGTAAATTACAGCCTCACATTATCCTCCATGGGTTGGATGGGCTGACCGATTTGAAATCAAACTCAGGTGTTGCACTGGAAGATAAGTTGTCCCTTGACCACTTTTTCTAGTTTGATGTTCTTTTAATTTCTGAGACAAAAGAATTGAGTAGTAAGTAAATGACACACTTATATTATGGACTTCTCTCAGTCCTTGAGGTACAGTGTTCCAGCTGGAATCTCTTCCCAAAGCTTCAGTATTTGTAGACTTGGCCTCTAATTTAAGGACCAGGCTTGATTCTTTAAGTCTGTTAATTTTTGGATTTAATCCAAGTCTAAAAATGAACTCCTGATGTCCTCCCAAAAACTTTTCTCTTCTCCATTTCAGTAAATAGCTACTTCTTTCTGGTTTCTCAAGTCAAAATCTCACAGATAACCTTGACTCCAGTTTTTGTTGTGTGTTGTTTTTTTTTTCCTCATATACTGCAACCATCTATCAACAAGAAACTCCTATTGGCTCTAGAATTCCTTCCCTACTCAATACTCTCACTGCCACTACCAAGCTGAGTTCTTCGGTGGATTATTGCAATAGCCTTCTAAAGAGGCCCCCTGCACCCACTCAAAATGCACTATCTCACTCAGACTACAAGCTAAACCCCATGACAATGGCTTACAAATCTCTACTTTTACTCTGACTCAGTCTCTTGCTATTCTCCTCTCCTTCAGTTAGGTCACACTGGCCTTCTTGCTGTTTCCTGAAACACTAAGCATATCCTCACCTCTGAGTCTTTTACCATATATTCCTTCAACCATGGAGTATTTCTTAATTTCCTTTCTCTTTTCTCTTCAAAAGTTTTATAAGTTCTTTATGGATTTTGAATATTAACCTCTTATCAGATGTATTGGCAAATACATTATCCCATTCAGTGGGTTGTTTTTATTTTGTTGGTGGTTTTTTCTTTTTTTTTGTTGTGCAAAAACTTTGATATAGTCTCATTTTTTTAACTACTAGAACTGATAAATCAACTCAGTAAAGTAGCAGGATAAAATTAATATCCAGAAATCAGTTGCATTTTTATATGACAATAATGAACTATCAGAAAGTGAAATTAAGAAAAAAAAATTCACAATTGCTTCAAAAAGAATAAAATGTCTAGAAATTAATCCAACCAAAGATGTAAAAGACCTATACTCAGAAAATTATGACATTGGAGAAAGAAATTGAAGAAGATACAAATTAGTAGCAGCACATACCGTGTTCATGGATAGGAAGAATTAACACCATTAAAATGTTCATAATACCCAAAGCAATCTATATATTCAATGCAATTTCTATGAATATACCAATGATATATTTCACAGAACTAGAACAAATATTTCAAAAATTTATATGGAACCACAAAAGGCCCCAAATAGCAACTATGATCTTGAGAAAGAACAAAGCTAGAAGAATTGTGCTACCTAATATCAAACTATACTATAAGGCCATAGTAATCAAAACTGAGTGGTACTGGCATAAAAACAGACATATAGATCAATGGAACAGAATAAAGAGCCCAAATTAAACCCACAACTTTATAGTCAATTAATATTCAACAGAGGAAGCAAGTATATATAATGGGCTAAAAAGAGTTTATTCAATAAATGGAGCTGGAAAAATTGTATAGGTATGTGCAGAAAAATAAAACTAGAATACCTTCATATGCCACACACAAGAATAAATTCAAAATGGATTAAAGTTTTAAATGCTAGGCCCAAAGCCATAAAAATCCTAGAAGAAAACATAGGAAGTAAAATCTTGGACATTGCTAGTAGCAGTATTTTATCTGATATATCTCTTTAGGCAAGAGAAACAAAAGAAAATACTCATTTTAAGTTACACTTCTTCATTGACACTTTTCTTGACTACCCTTATACCCAGTCTTAGGTTAGTTCTTCTGTTACTCATTCTCATCAAAAGCCTGCCCTTTGTAACTCTCACTGCCTCATGACTTGCATTAATGGATCAGTGGATAACATCTGCTCCACTAAAGGGAAGTTCCAAGAGAACAGGAATCAACCATGTCTGGCTTTGAGAACAAGAGCATAAAAATGGTTCTGGCACATGATAAATACTCAAACTTGTTAATAAGAAAGATGTTTAGTTGAAAAAAAATGATTTAATGAATTATATGCTCCACTCATGCCAAACTGTTTACAGCTCTGTGGGGCCCCTTCTCTCTCTAAAGTTAAATATGCAATTCACTATTTCTACCTGATATCTTAAACTCAAGATAAGCTTGGCAGTCTTCTCTAATAACATTGAGTCTACCCCCAAAATTGTTTATGCCACCATAGTCCATTTATTTATTCATCTGTGAAAGGACTTCAATATAAAATGGAACTGAAGAATATGAAATAAAGAATCTCATGTATGCACCCTCAGAAAAATCAAACTTAAGAAGTGAGAGATATCCCATAATTTCCTGATCTACAGAAAACCATTACTTATCTCCTGACCAATGAGCACCCACCAAGAAATTTCTCTGCATCCTCAAGTCAATGAATGTACTTCTGAAACTCATGCTGGACAGCCCCCTCTTTCCACTCCTTGCCCATTAGTACAGCTCACCCCACACCCTAAGTGGGCTCTCTCGTAGCTTGCTATAGCATGTAGTTCCAAAACTGCAATTCCTCTGCCCTTGCCAAATAACCCCCATTTCTTGTTATTTGAATTTGTCTCCTTTACCTTCTTTATTCAGGTTAACACATCCAACAATTACTTTTGAACAATTTTTAACCATGCTGAACTAGAAGCTGCATACACAACAGAAAAAAAAAGTTCTTACCATCATAGAGCTTATATTATAGTGGGGGTAGTGTGGAAAGAGAGACATAAAATAAATATATAATGCCATCAATTGATGAGTGATGTGATAAAAAGCATAAATGAAAGTAAATGAATAGAAAGTGTGAATGAGTACTTTCAAAAGGGAGTAAAGGAAGTCCTCTGTGATGTGGAGCATAAAACAGAGAACAGAGATAGACAGTATACCCCGCAGACACATGTGGTGTCCTTGGATTAAGGCCCAGATCCCAGCTTCTTAGTCCTTTAACACATATGGCTCACAGCAGAACCCTTCTCCAATTCTGACATGTGTTTTATTCTACACCACCAAACTATTCAATTCTAACACTACCTACCTGGAGATAGCATCATATCTCACAGGTTAAGAGCTCAGTCCTACAAGAGTGTTCCCTCCGCCCCCACCTCAGATGCCAGTCACAAGTCCAGATTCTTACCTGTACTTCTGACCTGCTGGCTATAGATCAGAGGTTCCAATGATCTGCTGCTCACTGAACTCAGAGAAACATTTTGGTTACTAGATCACCAATTTATTATAAAAAGGATGTAATTCAGGAACAGCCAGATGGAAAAGATGCATAGAACATGTATCTGGGAAGGGGTACAGAGCTTCCATGCTCTCAGAACATGCCATTCTCCTTGAATTTCCATGTGCTGACCAACCCAGCAGCTCTTTGAACCCCATCCTTTTGGGTTTTTATGGAGATCTCATCACAAAGCCATGACTGATTAAATCATTGTCCATAGGTGACTGAACTCAAGCTCCAGCTCCTCTCCTTTCCCAAGAGGTTTACAAGGTAGGACTGAAAGTTCTAATCCTCCAATCACATGGTTGGTCCTTCTGATGACCAGGCCCAACCCTTACTTTCCAAAAGTCATCTCACTAACATAAATTAAGGTATGTTAATAAGAATTGTTATGAATATCAAGATACCTTTGTCGCTTGTATTACTTAACAAATTTTAGAAGCTCTATGCTAGGAATGGGAGGAAAACCAATTTTACATGGCTTATTATAAATCACAGTATCATGTCTTCTTTAGATGGTTTCTCTTGGTGTAGAGAGCCAAGTGCCTAGGAGATTCAATTCAACCACTCTTTGTTTTCCTCAGGCATCCAAAACCAATCACTGAATGGTGTAAAAGCACAAAATTCCAGTTCCTTAGACTGATCCAACTGCTGCTCCAGTGGGAAGGCACTTCCCTAGTGCCTTCCTTCCCTCATTGCTTGCACTTGAGTCCTTGACTCTGGGTTTACTTCTGGGAGAATCTGACCTAAGATGTACAAAAAAAAAAGAAAAAAAGCATTGTGGGCATAGGAAATGGCAAGTAGAAAGCAATAAAGGTTGAATATAGTCAATCTGTTTGAGAAAATGCAAGAAGGCTGGTGAGGCTGAAGTAAGAGAGCAGTTAGGGGCTGCATCTCGTTCATTCCTCTGTCTCTGGTGTCCATGTTCTTTAGATGTTCAGTAATATTTACCTTTTCTTTTCTTTTTTTGGCTTTTAAGAAACAACCAAGTAAATATTTATTTGAACCTATTGTCTTATTTCCCATTCATCTCCTTGAATACTATTTAGTATTTCCCCTGATATTTTAGGGATGTCTTCAATTCCCATTTTTATAATTAAAAAAATGAAAGACTGATAGAACTATGACAATATACATAGAAATAAGTTTAGTTTCTAATGACTAGACTAACTAACTGAACAATTTGGTAAGGTGTAAAAGAAAGTGTGAAAAATCACCTAGATGGCTAAGGCATTTGTGTCATAACTGTCATAGTGTTGGGGAAAAAATTCCTGCATTCCCAATTATAAGTTACTTCTTTTTATGCTTAGTTAAAAAAAAAACTATTGGATTTTATTATCACTTTTATTTTAAATTCATGATGCAATAAAGTAAAATATAAATATTTAATTAATTATGTTTGTCTATTTTGAGGTTATAAGAATGGATACTGATATAAATATTTCAGAAGAGTTCTGTCTATCCAAAGTCACAGTTTCAAATATGTGAGTTAAAAATAATTCTATTACCCATATACACAACAATCAAAATATTTCCAAGAGCTAAAAAAAAATCTATTCTGTGGGTGAACTTGACTATGCCCGGTAGGTTGCCTGCCAAGCATAAAATGAATCATTAAATATTAATAACTATCAATTTCCTGTATAGCTGTCCTGAAAACATTTACCACATCTAATAAGCTCACTGCCATTGCCAATGACTCATTCTTAACTTCTGGTATTGGACTGGATCCCTCAACTGAGCACGCGGTATTTTTTATCTTTAGCAAAACCTTCTCCCAGAATTTGAACTGGATATTTTTAATAGTGTTCAGGCTTCCTCTGAGTTACTGACCTTTTAATGATACCTTTCATTTACCTTCTGTCCCCATTTCATACCTACACAGAAAACATTTATCTTTTCCTTAATAAAATACTAAATTTCATCATTACGCATCATTAGTAATAGCTCACTATATCAGTCTCTTGTGGCTGCTGTAAAACATTACCATAAGCTTGGTGGCTTAAAATAACAGAAATTTATCCTCACAATTCTGAAGGCCAGAAATCCAAAATCAGTTTCACTGAGTCAAAATCAAGGTGTCAGTAGGGCTGTGCCCTGGAGGCTAGAAGAGAGAAGCTATTCCTTGCTGCTTCTGGTTTCCAATGGCTGTTGTCATTCCTTGGCTCGTGGCCACATCTCTCTCAGTACACTTTCCTTGTCTGAGGGTTTTTGTCAGAATTATCTGATTCTTAAACGGACACATGTGACTTCTTTAGGGTCCACATAGATAATCTACAATAAGCACCTCCTTTTCAGATCCTTAACTTAATCATATCTTTTTGCCAGGTAAGGTAATATTCACAGGGGGTTAGGATATGAACATATCTTTAAGGCCATGATTTGGCCCACTGAATGTACCCATCAAAAACTACTCTATTTTTAAAATGGAAAAAAGCTTTATTATGTGCTTTTTTAGAATCTCATTGCTAAAGACATTTAAAATAATGTTGTCTGTTAAGTACTATAAGTATACAATTTTTAAAGAAAAAACCAAAATATATAAAAAGAAAAATAATCCAGGGATAAGGTTGGAATCAGATGTGACTTAATAAATGTTCTTGATTTCATCTCTCTGAAGCCTCTTGGCTTTGCCCTCCTCTGCCTACTGCCTCTGTTCTCTGACAGGTAGCAAGGAGGCATTTGTAGATCTAGGCTTGGCATCTACATGCAACAGTGTCCAGGATTAAAGAGAAACAGTCTTTCCCAATAATTCTCTCCCGAGAGTAAAGACTGTCAATGGCAGAAGCCCAGGGTAAATGTTCCCTTGAAGCTCATTTATTCACGTTGAAGCCTGTGCCCATTGCTGAACTAACAGCTTGAGGCTAGGACAATCCATTTCAGTCCAGATATGCGTGGGCCTAGGTTCCTAAACCTCGGCAAGGCAAATGGGGTTTCTCTTAGACAGTGGTAACTTGGACTCAGTGGATAAGGGGAGATAGCCTAAATTTTTTTTAATATAGGTAGCAAAGTGAGGGTGAGCAAGGAAATAAAACTGGGCAATACACTAAGAATTTTTAGTAAAAAGCCTTACTGAATCACTATGTATGCATGCCTGAACTTTGTTTAACATTGATGTTGAGATAAGGGCTAGTTAAAACTGGGATAGCTAATGGAGAAAACTTAATAACTTCTTATATTGTTTTGAAATGCAAATTTTAAGTGAGTCTTTATGTTAAATTGAAATTTTCAATTAGGAAAGGAAGTGCTATCTATTCATTACCAAAAGGATATCACAAAATAGGTCATAAATAATTGTGTTGAAGGATATATATATACCTATACAACTTGTGGAAGCATGCAAGGACCTAAGAAAATTGTGGAAATACTCTGCTGCCCTTGCTTTCTCAAAGATCATGCATGTAAATTCAATTTTTAAGCAATCTCATTCTTATGGGAAAGACTGAATTTTTAAGTAATATGAATATAAAAAGAAAGACAAAACTAATATTATTGATGAAAGATATTTTTACTGTCTTAGATAAACAGTTTTTTAACATACTGCCTGTGAGATAATATGTCTGATATCTTGGTAAGTACTGAGAAATACTTTAATGATATGCTCTAGATGAAATAGAGAACAAAGATTTCACCTCTCTATCAGTTGATCTAGAGTTACTTGAAGCCCATCTTGTACTTGATGCTAAGTATTTATCAACCAAAGCACAGTAAAGAACTTTTGAAACATGTGCACAAAAAATGTATTATTTTATTGTTCACTATCCCTCAATTGTATCCATCATGAAAATTTGAGACAAATGTCAGCTTGTCCCAAGTGGCAATAATATATAATTATGGCTCCATTAAATACTTCAATTTTATCCTAGAAAAGTTTCAGAAAATCAAATTGTTGACAGAATAGAACATTGTTCACTTCTAATGTGCTTTCTATGTTTTTGTATTTTTTCTTTTATTGCCTACTTTAAAAATGGATTTTCTGTATAAAATGTCTAAAAAAAATAAACATATGAGTTATAGGAACACAACAATAAGAACACAGAGAAAATGTTTTTCTTTGGTTCACAGGCAGGCGCTCAATCCACTGAGCCACACTAGCCAGGGCAAGAAAATATTTCTCTTAAAAGGATTTATGAAACAAGAACATACTTTGGGAAATTGTATATTTATTATTTTAAAAATAACTTTTTTGAGGAATAAATAGATAATTTCTGATCATAAAACTGATTAGTATAATTAAAAGTAGTGGACACTTAATATAGTTCCTTTTATGAAAATTATATATTGAAACTAATACCATGAAGCAACAAGAGAATAATCTGGCTACAAAGAAAACCATTTTCTCATATTTGAAGGTATATGCGATTATCCTCAAACAAATGTACAAATAACCCATTTGTTCCAGGGAACCCTTTATAGGTCAAGAAAATGTCATTAAGATACTCTCAAAAAGGTTGCCTGCAATGGTGTTTTCCTAAAATCTAATAAAAATGAGTTTCTTAATAAATCAATGTGTACAGAAAAGTTAAGTACTTGTGAAATATTCCCCTGTATCATCTACTTCTACAGTTCCCTTTAATTTTTCTTCAGGTACTATTTTCTTTCCTGTCATTAAGGCAGTCTGAAAACCAGTATAACTTTCTTTTGCAATCAGAGAATACATATCTACCCATGTGGATATAAATACAATGAAGTCAGGTTGTACATACTGAGAAGTGTACAACTTTAAACTTGTTGACCATGTAAGTAATATACCCCCCAAAAAAAACTAATTGAAAATATTTTCTTTAAATTCATTCTTCCATGATTCATTAAAAAATGAATTTGAGAATATAATGTGGCAAAGATGTGGCCACATCTCTGTGGGAAGAAGGGCGGTGGTGGGGGCGGTTCACTGCAAAGTAATGGACGTTCTCTTTCCCTGGCATCCATCCCAAGAGGTTACCCAGGCTGTGTCTTTGGAATCTGGGTTTCCCTTATCCCATGAGAAAGATAACAAATTTATGTTTTCAAAAGGATTTATCCAAGACAGTTAAGGCAGAAATAACTAAAATCAAAAGAGAACGAAACATGCATTACTGAGGGAGCATGGCCCTATACCAGAGGTTTCCCTGATGCTGAGAATGGAGTGGGAGTTATAGGTCTGGCCTACTAGGTCCCTGCTGAAACACATCCTTATGCAGGAGACAAGACCCCCGATGGAAAAGCCTGTAAAGGTATGCAAGAGAACTAGTCACTAACATGTCATGCATAGGCATTTAGTAAGGATTTCTGTGACTAATCTTTTGTTTTCTTGGGCTCTGAGACTCTGGGAGGAAGCCATACTGCAATCTTCCCAGAGAATTGATACTAAAGGCAGTAAAACCACCATTTAAGAGCAGTGGCTAGTATAATGGAAGGTGACCATAACTCACCAAATTATTTAATGAGGACTTTCTACATGCCAGGTACTTGGTACTAAAAGCAAGTGTGCCTGCCCAGTTTCCCCAGAATAATATAAATCCTGAAGTTCCTCTATAGTCTGTTGATTGCAAATCCCCAATAATGAGTGCTATTGAACTTTCACTGAGCTTGGCAAATGATGGCCAGGACCTTTAGAAAATGTAAAATAATGTAAAATTTCTTCCTCTGCATATCATAAATCACTTTGGACCCACTATATTCCTAAATACCTGACTGGCACACAATACTCCCAAGTCTCACTTCTGCTTCTTATATGACATTGTATATCATATTACCAAGTCTCCAGTTTTCTCACTCATAAAATGGGAAGAAATATCTCCATCTCCTTTGCAAGATTTACTAAGAATCAATTTATTATGTAAAATCATGGGAGTTGAAGATCATCTTGAAAATTTTGTTTAACTTTTTAATATTTTAGTTATCTCACTTACAAAATGAGGACAGTTTCTCAAGATCAGTATTATTGACGTGTCAGGTGGACAATTCTTGTGGGGACTACACTGTGAATTATATAGAATGTTTAGTCTCTACCAACTAGATGTCAGTAACATCCACTTGTGACAACCAAAAATGTCTCCAGATTTTGCCAAAAATCCACTGGGGTACAAAATCATCCCAGTTGGGAACCAGTGGATTACGGCTAACTTTAATGTCCCTTCAACTTCAATATTTTATACTTCTACATTTAATACTGAGTAAAGAGCACTTTGCAAAATTGCAATATGAGATACAAAATAATGTACTTATTCATTCACTGAAGAAGCTTTATTAAGCATCTGTTAGGGACAAGACAATGTACACTAAGAGCTGAAGGTGATTGAGGCAGAAGTTATATTTCATGGGGCTAACTTAACAGCAGGGAACGTAAAGTACACATATAAATAATATTTTCAATATTCTACAAAGCAATGTAGGTTCAGGGCTGGAGATTTAGAATAACACAGTTTTAGTAAATTTGAGTAAGAAAGAAAAGCTTGGTGAATTGTTTCTAAGCAAAGTAGGCGATTCACAAAAACTGTGCCACGGACTAAGAAAAATTATTACTCTTACTAAGGTGGTTTAAACTTACATTATTACAATCATAAAATTTTAGAGTTTGAAGGGACCTTAGAGATTACCTAATACTATCACCCTCATTTTTACACATGAGGAAATTGAATCTTTTCTTACCCTGTACACATTCACAGCACATGTAACAGAAATAAGCATGAAAAATCTAAATCTGTGATAACAGCTGAAGGAGGTTGCTCAGTTTATGTATTAAATTGTAAAGAGAACAACACAAACCATGCCCTCCTGCTAAATTAGGAAAAATCTGCTAATACTACATAATAGAATACTGCATCTAAGATTACAACTGTGGTAATGGACAAAACAGTGTTGTCTGGTGGAGTATGTGGGATTCCCAGATGGGAAGTTCAAAGATGTGGGAAAATTTTCTTAGTTCTAAGAAGAGCATCTAAAGAATTCCCTGAACTAGATATGCATATGTCTAAAGTCAGTGTCTCTCCAATCTCAACCCTTGCTCTATGTTATTCAGTGCACCATTTATTTTAAATTAAAAATGAATAGTAGTTCAAATTAAAATTACTGCAATATATTTGAAATGCCTGGTAACTTTCCAGAACAAGTATGCTAATACCATGAAGTATGCTAATTCATGGACCAAGAAGACAACATGAATGTGTAAAGGAGGCCAAGCATAAAACAATAGCTGCCATAATGGTTGCAGCGCATAACCCTGAAACATAGGTCTGAAGACGCTTACATATGAAATGTTTCTCAAAATGCTGAAAAAATAGATGAAAGAGCCCCTCATAAATATGTCTCCTGACTCTACAGGTATGTATTAGAGATATTTAGACATTCAAGTGTTAATAAGAATTGGGAGAGGTTGAGACTTAACAGTTATTACTTCCTTGAATTTATTCTTATAGATAAGATTTAAAATGTTTTTACTTGGCAGATAGATAATATAGGGGATTATCTTTTTCAGATTTAAGTTGGGAAACATTTATATGGGGATTATATATTTAAATTATTAAGCAATAACTTTTATTCTTGGTATTTCCTTTTATTCTTTAGCTCTTCTCTATTCAAGGTGCTAGAAATTCTCAACTGCTTTAAAAAAAGGTTGACAAATAAGAAACAAAAAACAAAAGAAAAAGTTAATTCTTGAGTTTAGAATTTCAAATACCTATTGTAGCAAAGTGGTCTACTTTAATTTGTATATAAACATTCTTAAATTTGTGTGGCTTCCAAAATAAGTAGTTGAGAATTGGCGGCACACCCATAATAGAAGCAAATCTCAACCCACTTTTGCCATCCATGCCACTACTCATTGGCAGGTAGGACACACACACGGAAAACCATAGATCTGACCGATACCTTGAAGAGGTCTCAGCTTCCTGTATTTTTGTATTCTCAAAAAATGTCTTTCATAAAACATTTCCCTGAAGTAAATATGACAATATTCTAGTATCAGAAGCAGCCAATTTTAAGTAGGGGATGAAGGAATCTTCCCTCTAGAAGCAGGATTTTAGGACCATTTTTTATTAACCCTACAGATCCATTCTAAAAGATAACAGGCTTCAGGACAGATGACAGTTTTTATACGCTACTTTGTGAGAAAAGGAGAGTACTTCTCCCAACACACACAAAATACTGTAGCTAATCTACCTACTTCATCAATAAAATTTGATTCCTAACTTCCATTCTGCTAATTAACAAGTCACTCCCTTCACCAATGAAAATCTATTTCTAATATTCATTATGAACATAAAGACATCTCTGATGGTGAAGATTGTATAAATAGGTTGAAACACTTGTTGGGTGGCCTGTAGGTCTGATTAAAGATTAGCTGATTATACTTAGAGTGAATATCCTAATGAGTTCAACTGAATGCTCCTAGAGACTAACTTAAAGCACCTAACACAAAACTCAGACCAGAACATCCACTTTTGAATATTTTAATTAAAAAAAAAGTAGACATCATATTACTTCTGGTTAAGGGCCTGGAAGTGACTTCAACAAAGACAGTGGAGAAAATATCAGAAGCAAGAACAAAGTTTCTTTCTTGGAGACTAGAAAAAATTCCTTGGGCTGGTAGGTAAGAAAAAAGTCAGTGAATGCTTGAAAAAGGAATAAGACCAGTTAGGTCAGAGACAAAAGATAAAAAATAAGAACTGAAGAGTTACTCAGAAACATCCAGAGATCACCCATTTTAACAAAGAACTCCTATTTTTTCCCTTCCAGGGGTAGTAATGACAGCAGAGCAATCTCTTCATTCTTTCTCCATTAAAATAAGCACTACATATTATCTATGCAAAAATCATATAAGACATTGAAGACACTGGAATTTTAAAAAATCTATCTCCTTGAAGATTTCATAGGGCAGTAAGGAAGATGGAGATATATGGATGTTTTAAACATGGTACTGTACATTACATCATACAAACATGCACACATTGCTTTGCAAAGAGATGGACAGAGGCACATTTCACTGAGCCAGACAGTTCATGGAAAACCTTCTGGGGGAGACTATACTGAATACAATGCTTATGTTAGAATGTTTGATTTAGGGGACTATTGTCCCAGTTAGGGGAGAGATGATCATGGACAGTAGTGGTAAGGCTAGAGGAAGATAGAATTAATATTTAAGAAAGTAAATTGATGTGAGTGAAAAATTGTAATGGGTAGGATGGTTATTGCAGTGAAATACAGCAAAAGCTATTAGCCAGATCTTCACCAAACCTATTTCCTCTTCTTCCTGGGCACTCAGCTGGGCTGCATGACTTTGGTGTAACCATGTTACTTAATTCTAGTCAATGGACTATGAGCAGAAGTGACATGTCCTATTGCAGGCAATTCATACTGCACTTGATCCTTTAGGCTCTTTTTCTCCACTACTAGTAGATAATAAAACCTCGGGATGGAAAGTGACTGGTTTCTAAACCACCTCTCGGAAGACATGGTCCTGCCCGTTTGTAACACCATTAAATAAGAAACCAACTTCTATCATGAACACTTACACACTTTGGAGTTTGTTGTTACAGTGGGAAATCCTTAGGAAACAACAATGAACAACAACAACCAGATATTTGAACACAGATTAAAAGTGGGGCCAACATCTAAAATAACACAGAATAGAAGAACAGGTTTATGGGAAAAGATGAAAGATCAGGTTGTCACATTCTGTATTGAGGTGTCTGTGGATGAATCTAAACTGAATACTAAAGAGATGCTTAAACATGTAAATATGGAGAGGAGTATCCTTAGAGACTTAAATTAATTTAAACTTAATTCTGAAGGTTATGGTGAGTTATTGAACAAGACAGTGACATGGTTGCATGTGTCTTTAAGAAAGGTCATTCTTGTGTGTAATATGGAGTATAAGACTAGACACTGAGACTAGGTCATGCTTATTAAATTTAATCTTAAATTACTGTTACCAAACAAATATGAGGGTTCAGCTGCCTGTGACCACAAAAGTCAAATTCATGAGTCAGATGTTGGTACAAAAGGAAAGAGGTTTAATCAGGTGCTGCACGATCTAGGAGAATGGTGGACTCTTGCTTCAAAGCCCATCCCTCAGCAAGACCAAGACAAAAGGCAGTGTTCAGAGTTCCTGCCCCAATTTAAAATACAGTCCTTTGAAGCCCACAGGCAGCTGCTAAGAGGACATCTAAGTAGCTGAGCTTATTCATGGCTGCTGTCTGTTTCAGGCTCCTTCCTGGAGCCTAAGTGTTGGGCCCACACAGCCATGGGCCATGTGGCTGCTATGGCCACAAGGTCGCATGATTCCGCCAGGCAGTCCTGTACCAGGTGAGCAAGGAAATATTTCTTTGTTCCCCTGGGACTATATTAGCTTGGGTGTGGGACAGACCAGGTGTTTTCTCATGCTTTGGGTGAGTTCACCTCCCCATCAATCCCTTCTTTCTCCAGGCTAGACTGACAAGCCTCTTTAGTCCAGCACCTTCCCTGTACCATTTTGACTTCGATGGTGCATGTGCCTACCTCACCCTGTTCCTACTCCCAGTCTGGTACCAGAAGGCAGGAGGAGGACTTTTTCCTCTATTCAATTTTCATGCTAGTCTTGCCAGTGCTCAGTGTAAGAACCTCCCCCTGCCATGGTTGTGGCCAATGGGAGAGACTCCCCTGGTACTCTGTCAACTCTGCACCCCCGACACCCTAGTCTTCTCCTGAGTTGCCTACACGCAGGGCTCACTAACAGAGAGCAACTAAACCAAAGGCCTAAGCAAAAGAACCCTGGGAACCTCTATGGCTTTTCAGGAAGCGCCAAGGGCGGCCTCAGCAGATGAGTGGGGAATCTGTAGCCAAGAGCAGGGCGTCTGCGCTAGAGGTAAACTTCTGGAAGGCGCAGCTCGGTTACCTAGGCAACGCGGCCTCAAGCCCCTGGGAGGTGCAACCTGGTACAGCAGGGCAAAACTCAGTGCCCTTGCCATGACCCTGGGCAGTTCGTGAAGGCATTCCTTGACCATCTGCATGCCCTGAGCACTCAAACCTCCTATCGCCATCTCCTAGGAGCGTGGCTTCGTAAACAAGTGATTCCCAGGTCCCATTCCCATGGTCTAGCTCTAACCCCTATATGGCCCCTCCTATTCTCCACCCTCAGCCTGCGCCTGTCACTGGTACAAGCTGGAGCCTGCTTGGCAGTCTGGACAGACTCTCTGCCAGTAACAGTACTGCCCAGGCCCAAAGACGGCCAAGGTGGACTAGAACCTGTGTTTAAAAGGTAAGGAATATCTTCTTCTCCTCTGGTGCTTGTATTCCTCAAACATCTGGGCAATGGTTGTTGTGAACAGACCAAAACCAGCTTAGCTATTCAACTCATTATGTTATCTGGTTAAACACTGAGTCCCTCAGGAGATGAGAAAAGTGTGTAGAGGGGAAGGAAGAATGGAAACTATACATACACCATATAACTTATCATCTAAAGATAGAGATTTCTGAGAGTAAAAAAGAGGATGCTATTAATAATCATGCTGGAACAAAAATGTAAGCCAGATTTGTCCCAGACAATGTAGGACTGTGTAGCCATACAACCCTTGCACGTCCTGACAAGCAGTATGTTTCAATAAATACAAAACTCAGAGCAAATTCTGAAAAATACAGAGTCGTACGACTTACTTTTATAATACTAAAGTATCACTTTTTGTCCTCAGATACTGCAACTAGATTTTTGTACAGAAGGTCTGCTATATAGTTAAATGAGAAAAATGTTCTCAAACTCTCTCTTTAATAAAGAATCCAGGACTGGAATTTATTATATCTTTACACAATAGAAAATAAATCCCAAAGGATTTCTTTTGGCTTTAAAAAAGAACCTTACAATTACCTATATCTTCTAGAATACCGAGATGTCAATTTAAACTTTCTTAAGAGAACAATTTATTAAATCACCAAAGGTCATAGCAATAACTCTGAAATCTTCAAAGATTTCTTCACAGATTCCTTTTTATGAATTAGATTTTCAGAAATGAGTTTATTAAAAAAAAAACACACAGAAAAGGAGGTTGATGATTCATCTTCTTCACACAAGTCTTCACAAGGAACGAGGAATAAGATTAATACATTTGTGATATTATCATTTCACCATTATATGAGAACCAGTTTTGTACTACCAAAATATATCTACTTTTCTGCAACTACAGAGAAAAAGAGTATACCACCTTCTTTTCGGTTATGAGATATTTGTTTTCATCAGCAATTCAGATGATATAAAATTTTAAGCAAAATAATTAGAATTTCAGTAGTTATCAGTAGGACAAAAGTACAAAAGGGCAAGTCCTAGATGTACAAAACTTTAATATGGAGTCTGCTAGGAGAGAATTTTAGCAAGTGGGTTGCTATTTAATGCTATGAATCTATGTCTCCAGGTAGAAACACGGATATTCTGCTGTCAGGACCAGACACCATTCTAATCAGATGAGTTGACAGTTTTGCTGGGAATGTGAAAAGGCAGGAGCAAAATGGTATTCTAGAACATTAGGATGGGTCCCAGTGGGCAACAAAGTTTGTGTGATGCATCTTATTCACGTAGGAATGGTAGTCAACCATGTACCCTAAGCACTGCTTATTTCACCAATAAAAAATGATGTTATTCTTCCCTTGGCATAGATTCTGTTTATATATTTGAAGTGTTTACGTTACATTACTTCTACAGCATGAATTTCTCAATAGAGCATCTCAAATGCTAAATCACCACCCCTATTTTACATACATACTCATGCAGACATCACAGTATTTACAGAAGTATTTTTAGTTTACAAGGATAATGTAAAAGCTATGAACCATCAACAATATAATAGTGGTCTCTGTATTCTAAGACCACATAAGAAAAATTTCTTTTCCAGCCAGTCATCCCTTATGTAGTAAAAGAATAAAAGTTTCAAATTATTACTATGTAATATGCAAAAAACAAATCAATGAGGTCACTGATTTCCCTGGGTACTTTCTCCCAATATATAGAGTGTTAGAAAAAAAAAAAAAAGAAAGCAAAAATGGTCATGAGATTTCACAGCATGAAAAGTGTTGCCTTGGAATTTCCAGGGAAGCACTGGGAGTCCCATTATAAGTAAAAGCTGAATTGTGGAGAGCAGCGTTTCTGGGAGGGACCTGATGTCCCTCTCTTGCCCGAATGTGTTTGACATCCAAAGCTTGTGATTGCGATTGCTTTATATTTCGCCTCATAATGGGGATGCCTTCATAAGCACCTCAAATACAGATGTTTCCTTACAGCTCTGATCACAGCTATAAAACAAAGCTTTTGCTATTTCATTGAATGAATGCCTCTCTGTCATTTAGAATTGAATTTATTTTATACGTCATTAATGCTGAAATCACAGTTTTGCTTTTATTTATTGAGTTTAGTTAATTACCAATATTCATCCTTCTTTCTAACATCTCAAGACATGGTGCTGTGCCTGTCTTTCCCACACTCCAACTTTTCTCAAATGGCCCTCTTAGCCAGGAATGTTTGCCCTTTTTTGTCTAACCGTCTCCTACCCTGCTTGAAAACTTGAAAACTCACTCATTCTAGAAAGTAGTTCTTGAGTTCTCTATGAGACTTAGCTGTTCTTTTATTGTACCAATACTTATTTCATTTTAACATGGTCTAAACTGGCCTTAGGACAAAGTGAACTGCTAATTTTTTCCATCCCCATCACACTACTGTCTGTGTTGTATTCCGCCATAATGAAATAAGTATTCCAAGCTGCCATTAAACAAGAGTTTGCTAATAAGGTGGTGGGCTTAGATGTTATTATTCAAGGACTGACTAATCTTTGTACTTTGTGTTGATTGTTTGGTATAACTGAAATAGCTGGCTATCAGAACAATTGATAATGTTTCATTGTGAAGACATACATAGATCCTGCAAATGTCACCAGTATACTAGATATTTTTAATAATCTTAAAAACAAAACTTTAAACACTCTGCCATAGACTCTCCAACGTTTAGCCTTCCAGGTACATTGATATACAGCTTAACTGACATGTCATTTAAAATTGGTTTACTTGAACTAGAACTACCAAGAAATGAAGTCACGTGGATATAATATTGAATCACATTTTTAGGGACACTAAGTTTTACTTTACAAAATATGGAATGGTTGTTTCATTATATTATTCTGATGCGTATTTTATTAATACATTTTCCTAAATGAATAGTTCTCATGATATTCTCTGAGGCTTTAAGCATTTTATTCAGCTTATATCAATAATATTAGTAGAAGATTGGGTATAAGAAAAATCTAAAAAGGTTTAGGCTTGTTAAATCAACCTCTATTTTAATGTGTTTATTATTTAAAGAACTCTACTAAATGAATGTCTTCATGGTTAATATTTTTATTTAAAAAGGAAGCTAACACAGCAAAGGAAATAATCAGTCAAATGAAAAGATAATCTATGAAATAAAGAAAATTACTTTGCAAGCCATATATCCCATAAAGGGTTAATATCCAAAAATATAAGGAACTCAATAACAAAAACATAAACTGATTAAAAATGGGTAAAGCACCTGAAAATACACTTGTCCAAATAAGACATAAAAATGGTCAACACCTTCACAAAAATGTGCTCGGTGTCAATAATCCTCAGGGAAATGCAAATCAAAACCATGATGAGAAATCACCTTACATCCATTATGATGGCTATTACCAAATAGATAAGAGGTAACAAATGTTGTCAGGAAGTGGAAAAAAGGGACTGCTTTTACACTGTTGATGAGAATGGTAAATTTATACAGACACTATGGAAAATAGTATAAAAGCTCTTCAAAAAATTAAAAACGGAACTACCATAGGATTCAGCAACCTGACTTCTGAGTAAATATCCAAAGGAAATAAAATTGATACCTTGAAGAGACATCTTCACTTCCATGTTCATTGCAGCATTATTCACAATGGCTAAGATATGAAAAGTATCTATTAGTCAATAGATAAATGGATAAAGAATATATGACTTATGTAAACAATGGAATATTATTCAGCCATAAAAAGGGGAAAAAAACCCTGCCATTTGTTATAAGATAGATGAACCTGGGAGACATTAACTGGAGTAAAATAACCCAGACAGAGAAAGACAAACAATACTACATTATGGTATTACTTATAATTTTTTTTTTAAAAAAGGTCAAACTCATGGAAACAGAGTAGAAAAGTGAGTGCTAGGCCTGGTGGAAAACAGATAGATTGGTAAACGCGTACTTCAGTTATAAGATGAATAAAGTCTGAGCATCTAACACATAACATGGTGACTGCAGGTGATAACACTGTATCAACTGAATAACAATTGAAATTTGCTAAGAGAGTATAACTTACCAAAACAAACCAACAAAAAAAAAAGCTAAATATGTGAGGTGATAGATTTGTTAATTTACATGATGGGGAGAATGAATCCCTTCACAATAGATGCCTAAATCAAACCATCATCATGTATAACTTAAATATTTTACAGCCTAAGTTGCCAGTTATACAATATAGCTGAAAACATAAAAATAATACTGTATCGTATACTTGAAATTTGCTAAGAGAATAGACCTTAAGTGATGATGAATCCACTTGTTTGTGGTAATTATTTCATCATATACAAAGGTCTGTCCAGAAAACGTCCAGCCATTGTTAATATAACAAGAATGGTTTGCACAACATCAGTGTAACCTGGCAGCCCAGGAGAGTGGACTGAAATGTGCATGTGCGGACGATGATGACTTCATTGTACCAGTCATTAGAGGTGGTAGATGCTGTTGAGTGAGTGCGTGTACTATGTGGCTATTGCATTCAAAATGACTGAGTGAGTAGAGCAACAAATCTCCATCAAATTTTGCATTAAGCTTAAGTAGAAACTATTCGGATGATTCAGAAGCCAGAGCTATGGGCAAATGGTGAGTGACAGCTTCACCACAACAACGTGACCCTCATGCATCACTACTCATACAGTGTTTTGGTGAAACATCAAATCACCCAGGTGACTCAGCCTTCCTACAGCCCAGATTTGGCACCCTGTGACTTCTGGCTTTTCTCAAAACTAAAATTATCTTTGAAAGGGAAGAGATTTCATACTGTTGATTAGATTCAGGGAAATACAAGGGGGCAGCTAATGGCAACTGGGAGAACTGTGTGAAGTCCCAAGGTGCCTACTTTGAAGGGGACTGAGGCCTCATTGCCCTATGTACAATGATTATTGTATCTTCTATCTTCTTCAATAAATGCCTCTGTTTTTCATGTTGCATGGCTGGATACCTTCTGGACAGACCTCTGTACTGTACATATTATATGCATACAGTTAATATGTTAATGATACCTCAGTAAAGATGGGGGGACCTACACAACAAAAAAAGGAGACAAGTTCAGTTAGAGAGGGAGATGAGAAGCAACCCAAACCCCTGCCTCCAGCAAGACAGTGGGTTAACTGGGGTGGGACCAAGCCCTCCACGGCCATCACCAGCACTACTCAGCAGCTCTTGCTGGGAACTGATGGTGGTAGGTGGCTGGTCAAGAAGAATGGTAGCCCCTGAAAGCCAAGAGTGATCACAGGCTAAGAAAGCAGGTTGGTGTGGAGGAGAGTTTGGCTACCACAGGGCAGGGCCGACACACATCTGGGCATGTAGATAACACTGTGTCCCACCTGTATGAGATCCCGCCCCATCCAAACAATGATGCACAAACACCTTGCAGCCAAGCAGATACGCAGAGCCCTGGAAGGCAATGGGGAAGTGGGGAAGTGAGAAAATACGCAGCTAAACTGTGGTGTTGAATGACAGGGTAGAAGAATGTGCCATGTTTGGTTAACAGGAAGCACATACCACCAGGTGAGAAGTCACTGCTTTTTGGAGAAGGCCAGTGTATATGATATGAAAAAACCTTCTCTCAACCCACCCACCTTTTCAATTTTTACCTATTTCTCTACATCTGTTCATTACCTATGTATAATAAAGCAGAGTTCTAAAGAAATACCTGACTTGTAAATACCTTTTAGTAAAAAATAAGAAAAAAATTTAACCGTAGAAAATGAGTTCCTTATGGGAATGACTTTTGGAAATGGAATTGTTAGACCATCTCAAGAAGTGACACTGCCACATTTATCAATGGGTTAGCTGAGAAGGGATGGAACGAGGGCCGTGAAGAGGCTGATTAAAAAATGGAAGGAATTTTTCATCTATAATTGGTATATGAGGACTGAGGAGGAAAAATGGCTAATATATTCAATTCATATAAGGGCACTAAAAGCTAATGTAATACATAGGTTACAAAAATTATATAATTATAAACACCAGAGAAGAAAAATATATATCTCAGTATCACACAGAAGCATAAAATTTAAAAAAAAAGAAAATCCACCGAGATAATTTTGCAATGAAGAGGAAAAATGGTACCATGCCAGACTGCACATATGTAGAAGTCATATTTATATTATAACCACCCTTCTGTCGTACATTTTATTCCTCACTACTGTATATGCAGTTTACTGTGCCAAGTGCTTTTTTTATAGTAGCTATTTTTTTCTAGATGTTCTCAAGTGCTTTATACTAAAAGTATGTAGTAAAATAACAGTTTGTAAATATTTTTATTAAATTTCTTTGAAATACTATTAAGTCAAATGTCCAAACCACTTCCTTAGTAGTTCACCTGCTGTCTGTGCACAGCTTTCTGGGGAGGAGGGCGGGAAATAAAGTGCAAAGGGCTCTAGACCAGTGTGCTCAGAGGGGAAGAAGAGTGTTGCCCCGAATGTCTGTGCATCTTGTTCTGCTTTGCCATGTACATACTGCATGCAATGGACAGAGGAGTCCTAATTTTACAACATCTGGTCTCTCTGGATAATAAAGAGTTTGCCACATACAACAAAAGAGAAATCAGAAAAATAGCACACTTTATGGTAAAATTCATGGGAAAGACTGTCTTCTGAAAATTTGAGCCTTACAGTCAGTCTATCAGATTGATAGAGGGGTGAGAGAAGGGGAATGCTTTGATTCAGAATGTTCACATTTGAAAGACACTTTCATAGTATAACTATTGTTATATGTGTGCAGTTTGCTCAAGGCTCTCGTATACATAGTGAACAAAGTTCTCGTTTAAAACAGCCGGTCTATGTTAAAAGATGTAGTAAAACATCACTGTAAATATATAGCCAAAATTGTAGGAAATACTGTCTTTCAGAAATGAAATTCCTAAGCCACTTATATAAGCGATGTACTACTATTGATATTGTTCAATAGTTTGGAGGAAGTGGGAATGAACAAGTTACAAAAATTTGGTAGTGTATTCATAGATGGACAGTTTAAGTAAACCATTGATGGTATGGTGTGTGAATTTTGTTTTGATGTACACATAGTGTATATAATAGACAAATGAATCCTAATTTTGCAACATCTAGCCACTAGATGTTTTAAAATTTGCCAGTGTATGACAAAGTAGATTTCATCAAAATAAAATTAACACATTTTGTACACTTTATTTTAAAATTTAGGCAAATTTATTTAAAAATTTAGGCAAATTTTAAAATAAAATAGGCAAGCTTGTCTCCTATAAATGATTTTAGAAAATGAACTTGTTCAGTTACCTCTAAGCTTTACAGATGTCTCTACTTGTCCACTGTGCTGGTGATGGAGGAAAGGAAGTGAGGGCATATTTACAATAGTCAGAACCATAGTTACGCACTTTTATTTAACAGTACTATTTATAGAGTGGAAAAGTGGACAAGTTTTTATTTGAAATATCTAATCTTTCCAGATGCATGTAAAACTAAATAGTAAAATATGCATTGTAAATAGCTTATTTAACATTAATGAGTACTATTCTCTTTGGAAATGGAACTGATAACCTCTTTGAGCAGTGTATTTTTCAGTGCGTTGAAGGAGTTGGGAGGGAAGAAGTGGCAAAAGTTTTTTTTCTAGCGTGTAGTAGAAAATTTCTGATTACCTAATGCTGTTCATATTATGTGATCTTTTAAACTTTGCTATAACATGTATATTGTATATGAACTGGGCAAATTAGTCTTTACAGGATATAGTCTTTAGGTATTAAAAAGGTGACCAATGTATGACCAAAGTATAGTAAATCAGTAAACCAACACATATTGTTCAGCTTGTGTTAAAAATTCATAGAAAGGTTTTCTTTAAAAATATCATTTAGAAATAACATTGTAAAATTTCATCTCAGTGACTCATGTGCCTATTCTCAACCACTGGGTTGGTAGTGAGATGAAGGAATTAGAGAAGTAAAAGGTTCTAAGACTATAATCTTCCTATTTAGAAGACACTTTCAAATATAACTATTATCACATATATATAGTTTAGTCAACACTATAGGGCATATAATAGACAAATATAAGCAATTATTTGAAACATACAGGTTTTCTGATACTTAGAAGTACACAGATTAATTAAAAATGGAAATGGTAATATAACATATTTTGTAAATACTCTTAAAATTCATGCAAAATACTATCTTTGGAAGTGGAATGATCAAACCACATCTTTAAGAGATACAGTATGTTGGTGTACCAGTTTCAGGAGAGGGGGAGTTGAAGGAAGTGCAAAGGTTCCATGCCAACGTTTCCAATGACGCAAAGATTAACCACTGTCCCATATGCCCTTATGTATACATAGCAAATATAATGGAAAAATGAGATGTAATTTTACAACATCTGGTCTTTTTAGATATTAAAAAGTATGGCAGTATATGACAAAAATTGGTAAAATAAAATACTTTGTGTCAAAATTTATCTTCTGAAAATAACTTGTTTCAAGTGTAAAGTTTATTCAAGGATACTCTTAAGTCCTACTAAATATCTAGGCTTTCTAGATGTTTGAAGTGTACGGCATATTTTAGAAGTAAAGGAAGTACAATAACTTTCCTTTAGGGATTCATATGAATGATTATCTTTTGGGAATAGGAATATTAAATTTATCTTTCAGAGCAGAATGCTGACTGTTCCCTGGCTGGCAGGAGTGAGGGAAGGGAAGGAAGTACATCCAAAAGGCTCTATGCCCAGGACTTGTTCAACGAGATCAAACCGTCTGTCCAACCATCATTCTTTATGTGCACTTTAGTTAATAATGCTATGTATTTATAGGAAAAACAGGTCCTAAGTGACCAAAAGTAGAGAGAGTAAAGTAACCTCTCTCTAAATATACTTTTAGTTATTCTCTTTGTTAACCAACCTCTTAGAGCTAGACACATATCTACACTTAGTCATTCAAATAGGGGAAGAAGAAGCAGAACATAGATAAAAAGAAAAGGGCTTTGCTAGTCTATCCGCTTCCACAAGACAGCATAGACCGCAGCTCTACATAGGTACCTTTTAAAGTAGACATGTTTATAATGGACAATGGCTACTCCTTATTTGATAACATCTAAGATTTTAGATGGCTTAAGGTAACAATGTATGAGAAAATGTAGAGAGTAAATTAACCAACTTACAGGTCTGTTTTGTTATAATTAATAGAAAAAGAAGCACCTTGGACAAGGGACTGTTAAATCAGCCATGAACATGTTTCAAGGCTTGTTTACTGGGTTGGTAGCGGAGGACTGGAAAGAAGTGCAAGAAAAGGATCATGCAGTTGTGTGCACATTTGTAGTGTGATTACCTCCATCAGTGTATGAGTATCTCTCTTTTGGCTGTAATGTGTAAATGAGCTTTTAAATAATGTGATGATAACACTTTCTTGCAAATATTTTAATAATCTAGATCTGATCATTAATTCAGAAGGATAATACTTATTGTACTCTGTTGCTTTGTCTTATTTTAAATTGAGCAGCAAGAGAATGCACTACTTTAATGTAATTCTACCAACATCTTTACCCAGAGTCCTGTTACCAATTTTGTTTTTTACAAATCTTTGTCCCCACGAAAGGTAGAATTACATTTTTTTCTTGTCCGAGTTGATGAAGTATCTTCTTGCTTATCAAAGGACTCATGGCTCTAGGACTTTGAATTAATAAACATTCATGACATGTAGAAAAGCATGACACATACTGTATAATCTCAACTACATAAAAATGCATGTTTAGTTGTGTGTATACACACAATAACTCACAAAAACACATCAACTGTAAACTCTTTATAATTATGGATGATTTTGTGTTCTTATAACTTCTCATTTTTTCTATAATGCACATATTACTTTTAAAAGTGAAGAAAATGTTATTTTTTAAAGTAAGAGAGGAGTGCCTTTTCTTTGTTTAGGATATGATGCATAGCACAAAAATAGAATATCATGCACATATGCTGTTGTTACTATGTTGAGTTTATCTTTTAAAGAAGAATCTATAGTTTCAAAATGTAACTTCCTCATTTCCATAGCCGCCACTAAAATTTAAAATGTTCAAATTCTTGTAACTTAATCTTTTTCCAAATTAGTGATGCTATTCTGTGGTTAAACAGAATTTTATAATTAAATGAGTCACTCCTGTCACATAAAAAATGCAAAACCAGGAACAGAAAAGGGATAAAAAGAAACATATAGCCATTTGATAACAAAGCAATTTATGAGCACTAAGATACATTTTTAAATGATATTTTATTGTAAGGATTGATAAAACTATATTCCACTTTTAAAAATAAAAAAAAAAGGATATTGAACACCTAGACCAGAACACATTGGAAATTTAACAGCTAAAAACCCAAAGTTAATAGTATTACTTAATTTTTTCTCATCCACAAAGTCTTCACTGCCACAGAAGGATCTAATAATTTCAAGCAGAGACCTGTATTTGTGTAAAGGTGGAGGCTTTGGGAGAATATAGGAAGAGATTTGGAGCCAGAGTTAGAGACTCTGAACTGATATTTTAGATTAAAACTCTCAAGACATTCAATTTTCTCCAAATACTTGGAGCATCTAATCAATCAGTACAGCTTTCCAGCCTAAAAAGCAAAGCATCCATGATATAATTTCACTTTGTTAAAACCACCCAAGGTCAGAACTCAGAACCCATGTTTCTAAAAAAGCACAGGTTCAGAAACTAGTACTGACATTTTCTCTGCTCTATGCTAATGATAACAAATATGTGGTAATTCTATCCATTATAAGTAATCTCATCATTCTTTTTCCAACAGTAAAATGAAGTTATCAAATTTATGTTAGAGGTCTAGAGATCAGCTAATAAAGATCAATTTGCTAACATTACAGTTGATGCAAACCACATATGATTAATTCTTAGGGCTACTGCATGTATGCAGTTCACTGTATGAAATTTAGGAAATCGGCTTCTTGGTTTCTATACCTCCCATTATAAATAATCTCATTCTTTCTTTTACTACTAATTTGGCTGTTAATATGTTACGAAGTGTCCACTGGCTCCTAAAGTAGTTTAATTTCTATTTAAAAATCTAATTCCAACACTTTCAACACTTCACTGGTTAATTACATTAGTTGAACAAAAATTCACTGCAAAATGTATGATAGTATTTACCTTTACCTAAAGTTAACTATCTTGGAAATTTAAGTCAGTAATCATACAGCACAAAAGTAAATGTATTTCATAGCTTCCACATTTTTTGTGAGTCATGTAAGCTGTCCTCTTAAACCTCAGTTTGTCTCATAAGCACATTTGTCATTGCTGGTAAGAAACATCAGAATGGTTGCAAAGCCAGAAACAGGAACTTTAGCACCTAGGAAAAAAGTTGAATTCTAGCCACCTTCCTCCCCAAATCTACAGTGTTTTCCATGGCAAGCAAGATCAGCCATCAAAATTCTCACCACAGAATCATTTCCTGAGATCCCAAAAGAAACAAGAGTTGTTAAAAAGTCATTAATATAGTTTTAGCTCTTAAACCTACTTTCTTTTACCCTCACTAAATCTATCCTTGAAATAAATCAAACTCCATTTTCTGAAGTGATATTTCAGCCAACAATGCATTTGACTTTACTTTTATTCCTCTTATTTTGAAAGTTATTAAAGCACTAAAAGCTATAACTCTACCAGTTCTAAACTCTGGGTCAAAAAGTTTTTGTACAAACAAGGGAAATGAGAGACATAGATAAAATAAATAACTTGGAATTTGATCACGTGAGTAACACTGAAAAGAAATGTGAATGTAGGTCACAAACTCATTTAAAATTCTAGGGATTATAGTATTTGTGTGTTAGCAAATACATGGCTCTTTCAGTCAATATTTGCTGCTTTGACTCAAACATCACAATATTTCTCAGGCTAATTAGCTGTATAAGTGGTGATTTCTCTCCAATTAGAGAAACTTTGTTATTATCCCCCAAATTACTCTATAGGGGCTTTTTAAAATTTGAGGTACCAAATAAATGTATGTTTTCTACAGATTCAATTTTCTTCTTCTCCACTGATGAGAGACAAGGGAGAAATAAGCCTTCAAATTATATATTTGCTAAAATTACTATGAACAATACAAACTTGATTAGTTTCTAATAATCACTCATTTTATCATGTCCATGACTTCCATCATGGTTCATTTAAAAAATGTACAAAAGATTCTTTAGCGAATCCAAATACTGTGTTTTGATGATCATAGAATAGTACCTACAAAACTCTTTAAATGCTGAATTTCAAGATTGATGGTCTTTGCTTGTTTATATAGCTGAACTTTATTACTTGTCTTAGACATAGCATAAAACTGCAGTAAATGAGTGTGAAAACTTGAAATCCAGAGTACAGTAATAGAAGAAAGATATTGTTCCAAGACAGAATCATATATCTTAAAATGAGTCAACATTTTAAAAAACGTGTTCTCCTTAACCTACATGGAAAACCACTATCATTATTTTTGACCCAACTTCTCTCTCATTTATATCAATAAATCCCCTGACAAGCTTCAAATTTGGTCTACCTTTATTGTCAGAAAAAGAAAACCTACTCCCCAAAATAATGGTGCTCATAAATGAGAGACAAAGAAGCAATAACAGTTTCATTTGCAGATCGTTAAACAAAAAACCCACTCACAGAAAAGACTTCTGTTTAAGGCTCTAGACAGGGCAGGCATATTTCAGATGGGTAAATTCATAGAAACACCACACCACTTTTAAAGGAAAGCTGAAGAAAAGCTTCCATTACAGTAATAATGATCTGTAATGTTCACCAAATATCAAGTTACTATGCAGCAGAATTATGCTCTTGGAAAGATACTTAACTGTATTCATTTAAGCAATAAAACATTTGTTAAATTCACTACGTCATAAATGGAACATGCTCTTTACTACATAAACCTTCTTCCACAAGTCATCTTTGCAACTACGTTTTTTTATTTCTTTTGGATAATTATCTAGGAGTGAAATGACTGGTATGCCCATTATCAATTTATTAACATTCAACTCCAAATCTGTCCTTCACTTTCAGGTCTTTTGCCGCACTCAGTGACAGTGACACACAGCATCTGCCTATGTGCCACCCAGCACTCTCTTGGGAGGCCTTCCAGCAAACTGCACAAGGCAGAACCTCTCTGGGGAAGGCTTTCCCTGGCACTCCAACGGACGTATTTCTACTGAGTTCCCCTGACACAGTACTTCCGTGAACTTTGCCATCCTGCAACCATGGCTCTGCTCTCCGATGAAGTTAGGAGCTCAGCCGAGGGGGTGGGAAGGGACAGAAGTTCTTCAGTGGGTGCTTTATCTCAGCCTTAGGGGTACACTTTAAAAATCTCTTTACCTCTCACTTTCCAAACCCCATTACTCCAAACCTTCATTCTTCTATTAAGCTTTCGCTCTTCAATTTACTGTATAGTTTCTGTCTTCTGATTGGAGTAGTATAGCTGGATTACAGAGAAAACATATATTTAATTTTAAAAGCAACCGACAACTGGTTTAATGGAAGTTGTATAATTATACACAACATTAACAGTGTGTGACAGTTCTAGTTGCTCCACCTTCACACCAATATTTAGAGTTGCTGTGTTTTTCATTTTAATCATAACTGTCTCTTTTAGAATCTCAACTTGGTTTTAATTTTCATTTCCTGACAACTTATGTGCTTGGTGACTATATTTGAGAAACACATCAAAGGCTTTTATTCATTTTTACTTAGACTGTCTTATGATCATTGAATTATAAGATCTCTTTAAACATTCTGGATGCAAGTTTATGGCTTTCCTATTCAATTCTTACATTTTGTGGTGGGTTTATTTATTTTAAGTGTGTCTTCAGATGCGCAATAATTTTTAATTATCATGAAATCTAATTTATCTCTTTTTTTTTGTTTTGTTTTTAATGTTTTGTGTGTATATACCAAGAAACCTTGACCACCCAAGGTCAAAGAAAATCTAATCCTTGAAAGTTTATAGTTTTTGCTTTTATATAGAGGTCTATGACACAGCTTTAATAAATAATGTTCATGGTTTGAGATAGAGGTTAAGTGACCTTTTTTTTCCTCTCATCAGAATAACCAGTTTTACTAGCTTGGCCTTTTGAAGACTTTTTCTCCCCCACTTAATGGCTATAGTGCCTTCATCAAAAATCATTTGACTAATATATACTATTTTTTACTCTCTGTTCAGTCTCCCTGAACTATTTGTCAATTTATTCTTTATTATTGTAGCTTTATAATAAGTTAGCAATTGTTTAAGTTCTCCAACCTGAATTTTTTTTTGAAATTATTAAGGCCCTTTACATTAACATATATGTCATTACCAGCTTGGCAATTCCGACAAAAAGTTCATTGAGATTTTGAATGGGATTGGTTTAAGTCTATACACTAATTTGGAAATTGTGACAACTGAAAAATATTGAGCCTTCTACTCCATGCAAATAGTCTCTCTCTCCATTTACTTAGGTCTTTTAAAATTCTTCCCATCATGCTTTTTAATTTTGAGTGTTATGTCATACAAATATTAAATGAAGTTTAATTCTAAGCATGTTTGATGCTTATGTAGATAATAGTTTTTTCAGATTTTCAATTTTCATTGCTAACATAGAGAAGTTGACTTGATTTTTATTGTGATCTCATAGCCTAAAACATTGCTGAATTAATTGGTTCTAATAATTTTATATGTCTCTTAGAATTTTTATGTGTATATATAATTATGCCATCTGTAAATAAATACAGTTCGTATACTTTTCTAATTTGCATGCTTCATATTTTTTTGCATTTTTTTCACTAATAGGACTTTAATAAAATGCTGCATTAACATTCATTATGAAATAAGAGATCAAAAAAGAAAATTAAAATATATACATTCCATGTATCAGTATATCAATGAGGATTCTGTCAGAGGAATAGAAACACAATTACAGAAATGCAATATTTGATTTAGAAATTGAATATTGAAGTTTACATATTCTGAGAGAAGCTGAAGAGAACTTGTAGAAAAGGGTGCTGATTGGGAGGGAAAATAGGGATGTCTATAATCCCTATTGAATAACATTCATTATTCATAATAATGAATACCATCATGGTATTCATTATTATATAAGATAAAGCAACTAGTTTTCTGTAAATATTCTTAATCAGGTTGTGATAGTTCTCTACTTTTCCTATTTTACTGAGATTGTTTTAACATAGATGGGTATTGAAATCTGAAAAATGTTTTTGTGCATTTATTGAGATGATCATATAAAAGTTCTCCTTTTCTTTGTTAGTATGGTGAATTACATTGTTTGATTTTTTAATTAAACCAGTCTTGCTCTCCCGGGGAGGAGTGGGACAGCTTACGTGGACATGATTTTAACCTTTTTATATAGTGCTGGTTTAAATTTGCTAATATGTTAAGAACTTTTGTGACTATGTTCATGATAGCTATGAAATAGTAGGATATTTTCTCTTTTTTTAAAGATTTTTTAAATTTGTTTTTAGAGAGAGGAGAAGGGAGCGGGAAAGGGAGGGAGAGAAACATCAATGTGTGGTTACCTTTCACACCCCTTACTGGGGACCTGGCCTGCAACCCAGGCCTATGCCCTGTCTGGGAACTGAACTGACAACCCTTTGGTTCACAGGCTGGCACTCAATCCATTGAACCACACCAGCCAGGGAAGATATGTTCTTTTCTTTTCTTTCCCCTATGATGTCTTCTGCTTTAGGTATCAGAATAATGACTCATAAAATGAATTGAGAAGTATCTATTCATTCCCTATTTTCTGAAAGAGTTTTTATGATTGCTCTTATATCATTTAAAAATATCCAATATCAATCATCAATAAAACCATCTGGACCAGAAGTTTTCTTTGTAAGAAAAAAAGTGTTTCATTACACAGAGTGGGGCAACAGTAGGTTTACAGTTGTGAGTATGCAAAACAGTTTTTGGCATCATTATTTATTAATTATTATATTATTTTTAATAAAAACAACTGTAACCCTACTTTTGTCCAACCCTGTATTTTCCATTGTGTTGTTGCTGATTGTGCTGGATTGTCTGTCAACCTGGCACTACTGCCACAAAATAAGTCTGAGAAATATATTTATATTATTCTAAGTAATATTTTCCTTATATTATGCTAAATGAAAATTTCCAGACAAGGCTGTGCATGAGATTTGGAAGCAGATATAAAGAATTGGTCATTATTCACAGATGGATCATGGCTGGTAGATCCAGTGATGACCGCTGCTTAAAAGGCATTTGTCTTTGTTCTTTCCCTTCCTCATCTTTCCAATTTTTTGCCTGGCCAACCACTCATTCCTCCATGTTTACCACCAGACACAGCCCACAACATGGGCAGATCCCACAGAGAAGCAGCAGTTCATCCAGAGACAAATGTTTTTAAAGGGGCAACAACTTCTATGCAATCTCCAGACCACTCCAGAAAACTCCCTTGGCCAACCCACATTGATAGCCAGTCATGGACAACTTCTCAGATCTTCCCTAAACTCTTACTCACCCTTGTGAGGCTTGTGCTAAGGGGGTTGTGATTAATTGCTGTTCTTTTAATCAGTGCCCTTTCCTTTTTCTTTACTTTTATTATTGACACGATTATAGACATCCCTATTCTCCCTCCCAATCAGCACCCTTTTCTACAAGTTCTCTTCAGCTTCTCTCAGAATATGTAAACTTCAATATTCAATTTCTAAATCAAATATTGCATTTCTGTAATTGTGTTTCTATTCCTCTGACAGAATCCTCATTGATATACTGATACATGGAATGTATATATTTTAATTTTCTTTTTTGATCTCTTATTTCATTTATTTTTACTTGTCTGTTGATTTCCTATGGAAACATCATTACCAGCTTTGATACTCAGTCCCTCCTTTCTAATGTACATACCTGTTATTTTATTTTCATGTTAGGTTAGTGAAAGTATAAAAATAATGTTAATTCTTATGTCTTTAGTGATTATGGTAGAATGTCTCTAGTGTTTCACTATGAAGTAGCATTTTCCCCCTTTGAGGTATAGTCTTTATCATATTGAAGTCATATATTTTTCATCCTAGTTTGAAATTATATTAAAATGTAGTTGGATTTTGGAAACATTTGATCTTATCACAACTGATTCCTGTAATACTTGATCAAGTTGTAATATTTCATTAATAATATGTTGAATCATACTTGCCTTAGAATTTTTCCCTTAGATTCATAAGCAGAATCACTTTATCAATTAGAGCTGTGAGCTGCAAATAACAGAGTTTTTCCACAATCAGGTCTCATAATAATCTAACTGGATTGGTAGAACTGACTCATAACTGAAAATAACACTTTAGATTTTACCTTTTTGAGAAGCAACAAGAAAAGTAAAAAAGCATGCAAAATGTTGACCAGCCAAGAATGTTAAGTGTCCACTCTGGTCAAACCTTTTTAATGTTTTGTTGATTAGCTTTTCTTAACACAGATACAACTTATTAATATAAAAATTTCCTTATCCTCTATGTTCTTTCCTTTAGAGAGTCAGAGAAGAAATATTTTAGGACTATAGGACATATGTTTTCTGTCACATTACTCAAATGTGTGTTGGAAAGGTAAAGCAGCCATAGGCAGTATATAAATGAATAAGTGGGACTGTGTTTCAATAAAATTTTATTTACAAAAACAAGTAGCCAGCCCACAGGCCATAGTTTACCAAATCCTAGTATGAAATCATCACGTACTTCATGAAAATATTCGTTCCTCAGAAATATAAAAATCCTAAGTTAACACTTTCTACAAAAATGATAGTCTCTGCTTTTTTTAACCTTTTTTGCTTGAATTTTCTGTCTACATTCTTTGGTTTCTTTATGTCTGTTTGCTAGCTTATTATGCATCATATTATTTTGAGCCTTAAGTCACTTTGTTTTATTTGCTATAATTTCTTATAGACAGCACATAGTTAGATTTGATTTTTTATCAATTTTCAAGTTATGAGGGGTTTTTAGCTATGCCCAAATCACTGGAAGTTTAATTGTATAATAAGAATATATATTATAAATGTAGAATATGAATGAATAATGGGTATGTAACTGAACAAAAATGGAAGTTTGGCTGCCTGTCACCACAAAAGCCAAACTAGTGTAGCAGATGCTGGTGCAAAAGGAAAGATGTTTCATTCGGGCGCTTTACCGTCTGGGAGGATGGTGGACCCCCATCTCACAGCCCATCCTCTCAGCGAGACCAAGACAAAAGGTAGTGTCCAGAGTTCCTGCTCCAATTTAAAGTACAGTCCTTAGGAACCCACAGGCAGCTGCTAAGTAGCCAAAGTCCCCATCCAGGTAGGTTACTTAGCTTGTTCCCAGTTGCTGTTCATTTCAGGGTCCCTCCCTGGAGCCTGGGTGTGGGGCCCGCATGGCCATGGACCATGCAGCTGCTAGGGCTACAAGGCTGCGTACTCCCGGGAGAACACGAGAGTGCACCAACAAGGGTATCACTAGGTGGGCAAAAAGGGGTTTCCTTGTTCCCCTGGGGTTATACTAACTTAAATGTAGGAGAGACCAGATGCTTTCTCAAGATGGCCAAGCTACTTCCCAAACTTGTGCATGTTTCAGGTGGGCCAGTCTCCCAACCAATCCCCTCTTTCCCCAGGCTCGAATGGCAGGCCTTCTCGGTCTTGGCACCACCCCGTGCACAATTTTGACTTCCATGGCTCATGTGCCTGCCTTCCCTGGTCCCATCTGCAATCTGGTACTAGAAGTGGGGAGAGTTTTTCTCTCTCCAATTATCTTGCTAGCTTTTCACACACTTGGTTTAGGAACTTCCCCCTGCCCTCATCTTGGCCGATGGGGAAGCCCCCCTGACACTCTGACTGTTTTAGGGAAACTGGTAGACATTTGGAATACATTTCAACAAACCTATGTATTAGCATCATAATAACAATTACCACAATTGTTTCTAAGCATTGAGCTAGAAATAGATTTAAAAGAAGCAATATAAACAGCATGTGTACACAGACTACTTTTTTCCATGAAATATAAAAACAATGATTTTATTTCTGTTAATAGATGTGTCAAATGTAAAGCTACCTAAAATATTTATTGTAATTAACAAACTTGTAATATTAACCATCAGCTTGTATTTTAACAACAGATGGAAAATATTCTTCCCACTTTTTTTATATTTTATATCTTCCATTTAAAATAATTTTTCAAATATAAAGCCTTACAAAAGAATGTACTGCTATGATAGGCTTTACAGGCAGCAGCATGCTTTAGGGCACAGATTGAGGTATCCAGAGGCAAAGTGTTTTGATTCATCTTCAGTAAAAAACCAGTTTTCTAAAACTAAGAAGTTATATTTTTACATTTACAATGTACTTGCTGTGTCACTTTTGACAACTTGATATTCTGGGCCTCAGTTGCCTTTTCCTATAAAATGGAAGAAGAATGTTTTGCTTTCCCACATCACAGAGTTCTATGAAAATCAAAATACATACTTCACAAATTATTTTCAAAACTATATACTGTTATACAAATGTAACATATTATTTTACTCCATTTTCAATAATTTGTTTTTTATTATTATCCTTTAGGATACTAACCATTATTTTAATTATTTCCTCTTAACATCTTTGAAGTTCAGCATGATACCAAGATACCCACTTCTAACTTGCAGCAAGATGCATTAGGAATTCTAAAGAATAATCAGAAAAGCTTCTGACAATAACCAATTTGAAAGTAAGACCACCTTGACCACTTTAATAAAGTATATCTAATGTTTGTAAAATATGAATTATATAAAGAATCATAATTACAAACAATCTTACATTGACAGTCAAAAAAACTTCTTTAACTAGAAAATTACATTATTGATTTTTTGAAAGTTAAATTTGGAGTTCCTTTAAAGAACAAATTCTTTTAATGCATTTAATGTGATCTATTTCATTCAATTGCAATGTGCATATATTTTATATTTAAAAATTCTACACATTAAAGTATTGCTTTATTTCCAAAAGTAAATTGGGGAGAAAAAAACTGCACTAAGATTTTGCTTGTCTTTTTTTTTCTTCCTTTCTCCTGCCTGTGTTTCTACTCTTGCTTCTCAAGTGCCCAGTGTATTCATAGTACCTTCTTACAAAACCTCAGAGTGTCTCATTGAGACAACTCTATTTAAACTACCCCTTTCTCAAAATATTTGAATCTTCAAAATAACCAGTCTTCCCCTGACTGACCCTTACCACCCGTCACTACAAAACTAAATTTCCAACTGCAATAATAATGTGGGGACAGAGATTCACTTTGGAGTTTTCCATACGATCCTGCCCCATGCGTATATGGTCACATTGGCATTCAAACCAAATTATCTTTTTACTCATCGTAATGGTCATTTATGCCACCCCTCAGTAAATTTGGAATGGTAACAGCAAAGTTTAATGCAGCAGGTAAAATTGGGGAGGGTTTTTTACTTCAAAGAACAAAGGCAGGAATACCAGCACCGATAGCGCCCTGCAATCCACGAAAACATATTTTCTGTTTAGTGTACATTGTACAGAGGAGAGACTACAGTCTGGAACATTTAGGTCATCTGGGAGCAGTTAGTTAGTCGGGACAAACAGTACTGCATATCTTAATAGCTCTTAGGGGCATCTTTCAATACAGTTGAGTATACTAACCAGTGTTCATTATTATGAGCCTTAGTCATCAAGAAAGGGGCAAATTATGTTCAGCATGCTCTGTTTATTGAGGAATGCTGTTCTTAAAAAACAGCAGAAAAATCCTGCTTAAAGCAGAGAGAATCAAGCCATGCAACTAAGAAGGGAGAAAAGGTACTTTTATTCCTCTCAGTAAGCCTGTCCAGTTCTTTCAAGGTAGACTGTGATTGAGGGATAAATCCCAGTTTAGCATGAGATTCCTCCATTATACACAAGTTAACATTTTCCAAGACAGGATACAACCTACAGCTTTCTCATCTTTAAGGACTGCAAAAATTTCCCGAATCAGTTGTTATAGGTTATATTATCTCAGATAAAGTTTTCCTTTTAACCTATCACTAACCCAATTAAAGAAGGGAATGCAGGGATCTGGGGTGCCAAGAGAAATGAGGGTAAAGGTTCGTGCTCTTTGCCCGCAGCCTTGCCTGGTGTTCAGAAACTGCTCATGGACAAGTAGAGATCAAACAATCAAACTATATAAGAACATACCTTAAACTCAGTATGAATGTGTCTACATTCTACTTGCAGTTTAACAAAAATGATACACAATAAAATCTTCTTGGCATTTCATCTTTTCCCCATAGTAATTTGATTCCTTTAAAAATGACTTGCAAATAAATGCATTCAAACACGGAGAGGAATTATCAAAATTGTGAAAAAACCCATGCTCATATATTTCTTCTGAAAATCACCTCTCTGTTATCTTTAAGATTTTAACTAAATTTTGAATTCATATATCAATTTTAATCAAGTGATAATATTAGTAAATTTCAATAGCAAATTTTTTTGTGGAAAATATATATTAGAGCATTAGGAAAAATAAGCAATATCAAAAAATGTTAGGGAAGGATGTCAAAAAAATAATGATTTCAAAAACTTTTAAGGATCTGTGTATCTCCTATAAAAATTAAACATAGTACCTAGAATGTAATAAATGATCAACACATAGTAGCCATTATTAATATTCATAAATAAAATGCATATAGTTATCATGTAAAAATATTTCTGAAATAATAAACTTCCAAAGTCTCATTAGAATTCATGTAAGGGTCCCTGGTCAGGTATCTCCATCATTTAGAGCATCATCCCAGTACACTAATTGATGCCTCTCTCTCTCCCCTTTTCCTTCTCTATTTTTCCCCTCTCCCCCTCTATCTCTCTAAAAACAATAAATAAAAATATTTAAAAATAAATTCAGGCATTCCTTTTTTATGCACATATAAATTTAATATATGTGTGATGAACAGAGTAAAAAAGTAATAAATACTAAGGTTTTAACAATGTAATTTAAAGTTGGAAATTTTTCTAGTAATAAATGAAGCATATTGAACATAAATAAAACAGAAGTTTATTTCATCAACACTGATTTCCCTGAAAAATCTAAGAGAAATTGTGGCTTTCATAAAGCCTATGCTCAAATTGACGATATTCCAGGTAGGTTTTCTTTTTGTTCCATAGACTGCAACACAACCCAGAGTAAATTTTCATAAGACAAAGTTTACTCCTTAACATGCAGTGAGACCTTAGAGTTCTTCAACAAAGTAGATATAATTTATTCTGTGCTATAAAATATACAATGTGCACATCCTAAAATATTTTGTAAAATAAATGAATTGCAAATACAGCCTTCAACTTTCATGTAATTTTTTATTGAGCATATTTTTTTTTAATTTCTTGTGTTACCTCCTATTACAAGTTTGGGGCTCAAGAACTTCCAGGTCTGGGAGGCATATTCCTATTGAGTGGGATAATGTTAAATACCATGCTACTGTACTGTTCCTATAGTCCAGGGGGTACCAAACCAGTTCCTCTTCCTCCTACCATCTTTCAGAGCTCCCTTTGGTAGTGTATCCTCCAAATCTGTCCTTCCTTTTCAAAATTATTAGGGCTAATTCATGTCCCTTGCATTTCTATACAAATTTTAGAATAAATTCATCAATGCATGCAGCAAACTTTGATGACATATTGACTGGGACTTTCATAAATATGTTGACCAATATGTGAAGAGTTGTCAGTTAGCACCATTGAGTCTTCTGATCAATGAGCATGAATCATAGCTCCATTTATTTGGGTTCACTTTAATTTCTTTCTACACTATATAGCAGTTTTTAATATATAGGTCTGACATTTTATTAAATTTATTTCTAACTATTTCATGAATATAAACGGTACTTGTAAAGTGTTGTTTTTATTTTAATTTCCAGTTTTTATTGCTAATATACAGAATTACAACTGATTTTGTATGTTGACCTTGTACCCTGCAATCTTCCTATCTCATTTATTTATCCTAACAGCTTTGTGTAGATTCCTTAGATATTCTATTTACACATTCTTTTCATTTATTTAGTTAGGGTTTTTTTTTTTTAATTTATTGATATTATTGTACTGACCAGGACTTCCATCCAATTCAATGCAGAAAAGAAGTGGTGATAGCATACAACAGTCCAATCTTAGGGAACACTGAGCCTTTCACAGCTATATAGGATGTCAACTGCAGATTTTGCATGGAAACTTTCCATCGTGTTAGGGAACTCTCCTCTATTGCTGGTTTGCTAAGGGTTTTTAATATAAATGTTTAAATATAAAATATATTTTCAGCATTTAAAAGGACTATATAAAATCTCTCCTGGTTCTTCTTTGATGATGAATAAAACTGATTGATTTTTAGTATTAAAACAACCTCGACTGTGGAGCTGAAGGCCAAGGAACCCTTTGCTCACTTGTGCAAGTGTCCCTTTGTGGCAGATGAATTAAGTGCAGGCATTCCAATGAAGACACTCCCTGTGGTGCTGCCATAATTTTTAGAGGACTTCAATAAGGATGGCTGGTTCCTGTGGGACCCTGAGTACTGTGTCCCTGAAGAGCTCACCCAGACCTTTGTGAATAGCAACCTCATCACTGCAATGTTCCAGGAACTGGACAGCTCAGGGAGAATCCCTTTGCTAATGTCGTCCTCCTTGGAACCAACACTAGCAGCTCCATTTCTGGCATCCAGGTCTTCCAAGGCCAGGAGCTTGCCTTTCCCCTGAGTCCAGATTGAGAGGTGGACTACAGGCCATACACATGGCAGAAACTGGACCCTGGCAGTGAGGAGACTCAGATGCTGGTTCGAGAGTACTTTTGCTGGGGGGCAGCCTTCCAACATGTGGGCAAAGTTCAATCAGCGCACGTCTTCAAGGAACATATCTTGCCATTGCCTAGAAGCTTGTACTTATCCTTCAGGGAGATGGGGGGTACTAAAGGAAACTGAAGATTGAAATATAATTTAAATAAATAAATAAATAAATAAATAAAAGCGACCTTCAACTCATGCAAACCCCAGATCATGGAGTATTTATATTTATTACATATTGCTGAATTTGATTTGATAATTTTTATAAGAATTATCATATCTGTTCATGAGCAATACTGAAACATACTTTTTCTTTTGATTTTTTTAGTGTTTTATCTGATTTTGTTGTCAGATTATAAGGTATGTTAGCCTCATAAGCAACAGTGCATTTTCTCCTGATTTATACTTGCAAATATTTCTGTAACGTTTATATTATTTCTTGCTTAATTGTTTTGTAGAATTCATCAGTGAAGCCATTTGGTTGTGGAGTTTTCTTTGTGGGAATATATATAATTACAAGTTCAATTTCCCTACCATATATATTTTTTCCCAGATTTCCTATTTCCTCTTGAGCCAATTTTGTTATAATATGGGTCTTTTGTTGGACTTTTTTTTAATAAAAGTTTCCAGGCCTGGCCAGTGTGGCTCAGTTGGTTGGAACAATGTCCAGTAAACCAATAGTTTGCAAGTTGGATCCCTGGTTCGCATTCCTACAGGAGGCAACCAATTGATGCTTCTTTCATACTAAACCAAGACAAAAATAGTACAAGAATGGCAAATTATAGATCAATTTTCTGAATAAGCCAACATAAAAATCTTCAGCAAAATATCAGCAAATTTAACATCATTCAGAAGTCTTAGCACAATAAGAGAACAAAAAGAATTAAAAGAATACAGATTAAAAACAAAAAAAACTTTTTCATAAGGAAAAAAAGGATTGTCCACATGGAAAATCCCAAGTAAACAACAAAATGCTCATAGAACTAACAAATGAATTTTAGTAAAGTGATAGGGTTACAGATAATAAGATCAAGAAAAAATGAAGTCCATATGTGTATGTGTGTTTATACATATATACATTAGAAGACTCAACCCAGGAAAGATGCCAGCTCTCCCCAAAGTAATTACAATCCAGTCAATATCTCAACAACATTTTTATAAATACATATAATATAAATATGAATAAATACAGTCTACTACAAGATAATAGACTAGTTAAAATAATTTTTGAAAAGAAAACTAAAGCTAGAAGAATCAAATGCATTAATTAAGACAGTGTGGGTGTTAGAAAAGGGGTAGACATAGATTAATGGAATAGGTTCAGAAATAAATTCATATTAATATAGCTAATGACTTTTTTACAAAGCTGAAAATGTATTCTATTGTATAGACTGATTCATTCAACGAATAAAGTTGGAACTCTAAAATATACATATGGAAATGAAATGAAACTCAATCTGAAACTCCCACCTTATATAAAAATTATATAAATTATCTAAATTAAGTATAAAACAAAACTTTTAAAAGAAATCATGTAAAAAATTTTTGATGAACAAATCAAATTAAGGAATCTGCCTCCTAGCTGAGAAGCATGATTTTAATTACTTAGACGTCAGGATTTTGTATTTGGCTGAGCAGTGGAAAAAAATTCACCCATTTAAGACACAAAAGGAAAGATGGTCTGTGGAGGAGCCACCATGACACCAGCAGCTATAGTCAAGGGGACAACAAAAACAGCAGAGGACTAACTGGCTCCCAAGGAAGGCAAGGTCATCAGGGAAGGAAACCCTCAAAATCCAGGAGCAATGTAGCAGTAGTGGTGCAGCATGAGGAAAACCAGTGTACTAGCTGGAAGCTCCAGTGTAATTCCTTCCTTTCTCATCAAGTATTTTGCTATAGCAGTGATTCCAAAGCCAGAGCTACTAAAAGCAAGACTGGACTTTCCTTGTTGGCCAAATTTCTGAGGCTTTAAACAATGTGGCTGTAAGTAGAAGCATTTGTCATATTAATTTTTAATGCCAGTATATGAATTTATATACTAGATAAAAAAGTTTAGAAGGAAAAATATATTCATAAAATAGATATTCACTAATCATTTAAAAAATAGTATAGAAGACAGCACATAATAATCTTTGTTGCCATAGATGAGGAAACTCCCCCTTAAGGATTATTTATTATCTTCTGAGAAAAGTAAGAGGAAAAAGTTGTATGATTTTTGAAGGGGCCAAACTTTAACACTAGGTCAAGCCTGGGCCGAAACAAGAAACTAGAACAAACAATACCCCAAGATGAAGGGAAGAATTAGAGCCCCCCCTTAGTAACAAGATAGGACAACGGCTGAGCCTTGACTCAGACAAATAGCCCATAAAAGCAGGGTCAGAGCTGAGGATAAGGGAGAAACAAATACCAAGAAAAACATATCAGGGTGCAGCCCCCATGCAGCTGGGCCAGAGTCGACAAGAATGAGGAGGAGGCATAGGGCGAGGGTTGAGCCTTGCCTCAGATACACATCCTGACCAGAGAAAGAGTAGGGGGCCCAGTAACAGCCTTGAACCTAATCAGCAAAAAAAAAAAAAAAAAGAAAGAAGCTGCCTATTGCTAACTGCCACTTCTCGCCCTTGTATCTTGCTTGCTTGCTCTGCTTATAAAAACCCGTGTACCCTTACAGCAGTGCGCCTTTTTCCTTTCGAGGGAAAGGTGGCCCCTGCGCAGGTAAAACTTGGCCAAATAATAAAGAGTGTGTGATCAAACTCTAATTTCTGAGCTCATACTTGTGGGGATCGTAACAATTTTCAAATACTCTATTTTAGTTCCAAATATTTCACTCATAAAGACAAAAAAAAATTTAGTCTTTTATTCTTTGCTTATTCTATCACTGACATTTCTTACCCTGAAAAAAAATCTTTACTTTATTTCACTTTTTAAGGTATAATTACAAATGAATACTCTACTAGTGTTCTTTATTTATGTAGTTTCATCAACCTAAGATAATTCATTTTAAGATACAATGCTACTATTTTTTGTTCATATTCATTAAACCCAAGTAAAGTGTAGGTATGGCTAAAAATTTGAAGTTTGTGGAAGGATGAAATAAATATAAACATATAAAATGGAACTTTTCTGAACTTTCCAACCCAAAGTACAGGATTCATTAGCACATTATTTATAATAAATGGAAATGAGTATAAAATTTTTTTAAAATATCACTATTTTTGGTTGGTGAATGAGAAGAGAAAGAATTCTCTTGATAATAAAATAGCAGCTACTTAAAAAGGTACATGTAGTGTGTATTAAAAGTATAAGGATAAGGAAAAAGGAAATTGAACATATTTTTGCTATTAAAAGTGAATTATGTATGCACCATCTTCTTACCAAGCCCAACATAGGTTACAACCCAAATCCACTGAAATTGTAAGAAAGGATGACGATGATGTATTTATGTTACCATTTTAGCAATGGCTTTTGTGTTATAATGTCAGATATATTTCAGCCTTTGAAAAATGAAAAACTTTGTAGCTTCTACTCCCAAAGCAGCCAATACAGTGCACAGCAGTGTAAGAGAGAATGGCAACTGAAAATGGAAAATCCTTAATCTCACCTACATTACCCTATGAGAACTTTGCCTTCATGACCTGAACTAAAACTGAGAGTATGTTCTGTCTTGGTATTGGTGTTTACCTGAAGTTAATCTTACTTTTGTCTAACAACTAACAAAATACAAATACATAAGGTTAAACATCACAATTATTTTACTCCCAAATTCTGTCATCCTTCATGTAATCAAGGCAAATAAAGGAACATTTCTACCCTGAAGTGATGCTTAAAATTTTGCCCCTCCAATAGTTCACATACACACTAGTTTAAAAAATGGGGGGAAAAGCAGTAGCTGCTCAACTCAGCATAGTAAAATTCTGTTAGAACTGGGTCTTTCCTCATTACTGTAGGTGAGAAGCATTTCTATCAGCAGGTCTGGAATATGCACCATACTAATAGGCCCTGATGACAGGCTTCCACTCCATCAAGATGGTCCATAGAGGAGGCACCAAGATTTATGAGGCCATTAGTGTCATTCTGATTCTTAGCAGCTACTGCCAAATGTGTTCAGCTGTTTGCGTCCAGCTGATGAGTGCTCCACTACCTCCCAAAGAAATATACTAACTCAGAGTCAACACAAAGAAGATATCATAGGAATAAACTTGTTTATAATATAGGACTATAGGTTTTAATTAATTAGTAATTTGGTGACAATCTAAAGCAATTTTTCTTAATTCTAATGGCACATTAAAAAATTCTGGAATATTTTTTAAAATATTGATTCCCTACTACTCTTGAGACATTGTTGAGGTGGGGCTTAGTCATTCATCTCTTTGAAAAGCATTCCGGGTGAATAAATGCTCAGCCACAGTTGAGAATCTCTGACATAAAGTGGACTTCCATATATAGTTTGTTGTGCCAGAAAGTTAGGTTCAAGGAGTATATTCCTGGGACTTCCTTTAGTTATGAGCAAATAGACTTGTGTAGTCAAAAAGTTGCCCTTTTATAGAAAAGAACAGACTCCAAGACAGACACTTGGTTCATATTCCTACTCTGCTACTTCTTAGTAATGTGAACTTGGACAACTTCTCTGAATCTCAGATTTTTCACATAAAAATTAGGCCAATATCACCTTGTTTATAGGGTGGTTTAGGAGGGATAAAATGAAAGTCTTAATAAGTTGCAAAAATTCAATATCAGCTCCTTTTTCCAACATTATACTAATTATTTTTAAAATGTGCAAAAAAATATATTCATTCAACAAATACTCATTGAGCACCTATAATACGTGCATGTTCCCTACACCTCAACAGAAACATCCTTGACTTTCTCAAATAGTTACTCATATTTACTGTTTCTACTTTTCATATTCCATTTACTCTTCCAATTTACTCAATACCTTTTCTGCCACTAGATTGTCAAAATAAATCATTGTATGTCAACCAAAGACCTCTGGGTTGCTAAATTCAATGGAAAATTTTTCTCCTTTTTTATCCACTCTCAATTTCTTTTTCTAAATCATCTTAAACTTATCCTTTGACCTTTCTCTTTCTTTCCCCCTTTAAGAAACATGAATAAAGGGCCCATGGACAAAGACAACAGGGGGGAAGAGTCAATGTAGGAGGTGGGGGGTGGGTAAGGCAGGGCAGAGTCATGGGGGGAAATGGAGACAACTAGTTGTACATCAATAAAAAATGAAAAAATTTAAAGCTTTAAAAAATTTTTAAAAACTTATCCTTTGAAAGTTTAAATTTTTCAAGGCCTGATCTTGGTCTCCTCTTCCCAGATCTTGGTTTGGGATTTTGGTGGGGTTTTTTCAGTTTTTTGTTTTGTTTTGTTGTTGTTGTTGCTGTTCTAATCCACACATTATATCACCAGCCTTGAACTATTTCATGAGTACCAAACCCATCTACCAAACTTCCACCAACACTTAAATGTCTCAAATCATTCTCATACTACACATATCCAAAACCGTACTCATGCTTGTTTCTTCTATATTAGCCCACCATTTTTTTAGGCCAAAACCTAGGAAGTCACCCTTTAACACATTCCTCTTATTAGGCTTCCATTCCAATAGACCACTAAATAATATTAGTTTTATTTCCTACATATCCCTCCAACCCAACAACTTTTTTTCATGTCTATTATCACCACCCTAGTTCAATTTATAATCATCTCTAGCATGGACTAGGTCAACAGCCTCCTACCCTTAATGCTTCCACAACCACTCTTATTCCTCTCTAGTCTATTCCATAGAGTAAGTTTTTTCAAGAATTAAGTTTTTTGAAAGCAGCAAAATTTATTTTGTTGCTTTCCAGATTAAAATGATTTAGAGGTTTCACATTGCTTTTAGGATAAAGGGAAAAAACTACACAACCTATAAGGACATTATGAATGAATGAATTTCTCCTTATCTGCTTCTTTAGCCTCATCTTCAATCTCTTCCTTACTCACTTCACTCCAAAGGGCCCATCTTTCACTTCCTGTAATTAGCTGTGCTCCTCCCTACCTCAGGGTCTTAAATAATAGATTTATTCTTCTTGGAATACTCCTTCCCAGCTCACTTATTTTGCCTACTTAAGTTGTAATTACTTTTCAGATGTCAGTTGCAATATTACTTTTCAAGTAAGCCGAAGTTAGTTATGTCTGCTATATTCTCTAAAGTCCCCTGTGTATTTTCCCCATTTAATTTCACTATATTTTTTCAATATTTTTTTGTCTGATGGCTTTATTAATGTTTTTCCCTGTATGAGCTTGATGAGGTAGGGTCTATCAAACTTATCATTACAAAACCAGAGAACAGCAAAAAAAATGACTCATAACAGGCAATAAGTACATATTTTTGTGAGAAATAAATGGAAAGTGAATATTTTCCAGGAATATATACATGTAAATAATTAAATAACAATTTAATATATAACATGGTATAAACTATTAAAGTGAACTAGATGAAAAAAGGCCAACAGGAAATTAAGAAAGTTACAAATATTAGAGAAGTGGTTTTTACATTTTTTAATGTAACCCACAATAAAAAAACATTTTATGTGCTGATCAAATAAGCATAACACAACTGTCTTCACATACAACCCACCTATCTTTATGTACAAAGGCCTACACCCACCCACATATACAAAGGCACACTAATATATACAACTTGAAAGAAAAGTTTCATGAGGCAATACTAATCTTTCTGCATGGTGCTTTCTTTCCTATCCCATCATTTTCTTTTATTCTATTCATTTCTACTTTTTATATAAAGGCAGGACACACTAAATGGATTTCATAGGCCACTTAGAGAACTCAAACTACAGTTTAAAAATCATTGCTCTAGGGAAATGTAAAAAGCATCATGAAAGAATGACTTAGCCTGGATGTTGAAAGGTGGGGATAGGGAAAAAGAAGAGATGGGCACTTGGGACAGAGGCAAGAGTCAAATGTGGTTATAAAAAAAGCTCACAGATACCATGAGTTTGGTTCCAGACCACCACTATAAAGTATCACAATAAAGAAAAGAATAATAATCCTTTTATGGGGGGCAGGGGGGTCTTGCCATCAATTCATAAAAAACACACCTCTGAAGTGCAATAAAATGAAGTGTAATAAAGTGAGATGTGCCTGTACACCCATGACTGGGGATGTGTCCTCCTGGTAGAATGAGTAAAGTGGATAGAAAAAATAAACATATATTTTGGTGCTATTGATTAAGAAAATTTATCATGCATAAAAATGAAAGATTTATAACATCAGTGTAAAATTATGAAAGTGATTTGGGGGGGAAAGAACAGTCTCAAAAAAGTGAGAGTGAAGAAAGAATGGGAGGTAATTAAAGCTGCTCTTGATATGAGGTACTGAGATTCTCTTGATTGGTGTAGAGGTTGCAGGGATGGGGAGAAGGAAATCTATACAAAGTTTTAATTGATGGCTATGTTGCTCAGTCCAATAAGCACTGTTATTTTCTCATTTAACCTTTCAGAAATTTCTGACATAGTTTACCACTCTTTCTTTCTTCAAACACTTTTTCCTATTGGCTTTTTGAATGGTGTGTTCTCCTGCTTGCCTTCCTGTCTTATTAAATGAATTGCCTTAATTTTCTTCATGTTTCTATTTCTATGCCTCCAAATGGTAGCCCAGTTCTCTTTCACTAGCCACTTTATTCTCTTCACACACTATCACTTTAGGACATCATATACCCTCTTGCATTTAAATATAATCTGTATGTCAAAATTTCCAAAGTTATACCTTCAGTCAGTACCATTCATTGTATATCTACATGTCTCCACAGAGATATGTAACAGTGATTTCAGCTTTAAAATGATCAAAATATAACCCTTGGGTCTTACCTTCAAACTTAGTCTCACAATTTTCCCCTCTTAGCCGCCAGCAGCACTACTTACCCAGTTACTTAAGCTCAAACATAGATACTTTCTTGGATTTTTACTTTCCTTTACCACCACCCACCCTACCCTCATTTTGGTTATCTATTAATGTGTGACAAACTACCCAAAACAATTTCCTATTTCTCAGTGCTCTGCAGGTTGTCTGGGTTGAGCTGGGAAAAGTACAGTTGGGGTCTTTTACACAATTATAGCCAGATAATAACTGGGAATAGAATTAGTTGAAGACTTAACAGCACCGAATATCCAAAATGTTTTCATCGTATACATATCTGACATCTTGGTGCTGTTTGGTCTCTCCTTCTTGCCATATCACTATCCATCACACACCTCATCCTGTGATTTTTTAAAACTTCATGCAGCAGCTTGGTCTTTTCATGAAACTGTGGTCTTATATTATAGCTGGTTTCAAAGAAGCAGGAAGCCAAAGTTGCCAGGTCAGCTAAAGGCTATTCCTAGACATGTCACAGCATCAGGTCTGCCATATCCTCTAAACAGAAGCAATCACAGAAAAAACCCAGATGCAAAGCAGCAGAGAATAGACTCCAGTTTCTGATAGAGGAGTGACAAAATCACAATGCAAAAGAACACATGCAATGAGATTGGAGGCATAAAAGTAGAAACATTAAGAAAATTAAAGAGGCTCATCACTGCAAAATAAGAATTATAATATCTATCTCATAAGCCTTTTTCAGTGTTATGTGAGCTAATATATAGGGTCTAGCACAAATAACACCCTCTTTTTTGTTACAAAATTTTTTATTATAAAATCATAAGCATGTAATTCTGTAACATAACAATATCACACCCAAGCACACCATTTGACATTTTAGGTGAAATGTTCAATTTAAAACTATAAATTATTATACTCATATTATTACCCTACCAACCACACTCAAGGAGCCATTACTTCTGCCAGACTCTGTATATGAATTACTCAGAAAAGTATCTGGCCTATTAAAATCCCTATATACATGTTAACTATCATTATATAATTATTATTTTTAATTTCAAATACTATCTATATGCTAACACCTCCCAAATATATATTACTCTACCAGCCCTCTTCTTTAAACTACAGACTTACAGAGAAGTTTAATTGGAAAGATTACTTTAGATAGGATCATAGACGGTAGATTCACAAAAGCAGGAGGGCAGGCATATATATGGACATGGAATCAGACAGAATAGTCACTGTACTTGCTGAAGTACAATTTTCCTTTTAATTGCTCATGTGTTCTCAGCAAAATAAGAAGCAAGGTCATCAGCAGATAGTGAGGAGAAAGGACAAAGTGATAGAATTATGAGGTAGCCAAGAAAAGATGTGAAATAGTCCTTTAAGAGAGCAGAGGGAGCAGAATAGAGCAAATTAGATTATTCCCTGGCAGCACTAAGGGCTTCCTTGAAGTCTGTGGTCATTAATTTAACATTGGATTAGACAGTATTATGATGTGGGTTTTCTCTAGCCATATTCAGAAGTTTTCAGGCCTGGAAAAGACAGATAATTGGATTAAACCAGGGCTGAAGTTAAATCAAGTAACATAGAAAGGAAAAGTTACAAAAGAAATGAGCCTTTGAGCAACTGAGTGGTTATAATGATGGGATTATGACATCTGGGCTGATCATCTTTGTAATCTTTCCCTCATTTAATACTTTTGCCCTTGAATGCCACTTTATCTGAAGGTCATATTGCACTGATATTTCCCGTTAATTCCACTAACTGGCACTTTTGCTCATTCTTTTTACCTTTAACAATTTTGAATTACTTGTTTTTATTCAGTCTCACACACAAATTATAGAATTCAGAGCAGTTGTGGTAGTGGCAGAGTTTTAATTTCAACAATGTGTTTCTCCAATTAAAAGCAATATTTTCTGATCTCAGCCTACTTTTATTTCATAGATTGAATAAATATCCTCTCAAATCACATTCATAATATAAATTAGAGATGATTTAAGTTCTCTCCATTACTTATATAACTGTGCTCTGATAATTTACAACCCTAACTTTGGTTTTAGTTTTTAATCTCTTTTGTATGGAAATTTTTCTCTTTGCTACAAGTAGAGGATAATCAATGCACTTCCAGTTTGGGCTGTCAAGATTGTTCTTTCAGATAATATTTATAGTCAATCAGACTCAGATTTAAAAAAAAAAATGTTTTTTGTTTTGTTTTGTTTTTTAGAATCTTAATCTGCAAGATAAAAGGATAACAGATCCAGTTGTCATGGCAAGTGGTAAGAATGGTGGCCCAGCTGCTATGCTAAGTAATTTTTCTGAATGCTAGTTGGGATAAGCTTTCCTGAGCCAGCATGTCCACCTACCTCAGAAGCCTTGTGGAATATATCTTTACTTTACTCAGCATGACCTCCATGACAAATTTAAACTAGGAGCGCTGCTTTCACAGAAATCTCATTCCTTATGGACAATGCAAGAGTGTACTTTGCAAGAGTTTTTGCAGAATCAACACTTGCTCGTGTTAATTCTTCGTGGCCTACTTTTGTCTTCAGTCCATATTATTTTGAGCTTCCCTCCCAGTTTCCAATGTTTTTTTTTTTCAGTTTTGCAACTGTTTTTGTTTTGTTTTGATTTTTCTATTAACATGAGTATTGGCTATTTCAGTGACAGAGGGAGAGGCTAAAGTGAAATGCATGGGTTCAGACATTCATTGTCAATTAAAAGTAGAAGATTAAAGAGAGAAAAAAGTCAATGAACTCTGCAATTATTGGACTAGTGATTTGGAAGGTAAGCAAATCACTGCCAGAATGTTGACAGGGAGGGATATTTGGTGAAGGATACTTAGTACTTTTGTTTTGTGTATGTGTGTGTGTGGTTTTTGTTTTTGTTGTTGTTTTTTTATAAGTGCAAGTTATTCCTGAAAAAAAAAATTGCCTCTAAAATCAATACTATGCAGTCTCTATTCAACAGCATATTTCTTAATAGAGAGGATACTCTAACCAGTCATGCAGCTGTACTAATACAATGGCTGTGCCTAGGGAAACAAACAACGTAATACTATTATGAGTGCTATTCTTAAAAAGCCAGTGATACATCTGCAAAGAAATGCCCTACAAATCTAAAGAGACAAAAGCTGGCAATCTGAAACTTGGAGAAGTGATATTGATTTATGCACTTTAGAAATCTAGGCATGTTACACATGCCTTTTAGCTACTAACATGTACTTTAGTAGAATGGTATTAATAAAAAAAATTACATACTTTAATGAATCATATATTTGTAAAAGTTTTTATATGTCAAAGAAAATGCCACTCTTTTATGAGAGAGACTGCTACAAAATTCATACATTCCACTTTTGAAGTCTTTACTGATTTATTTTGGTCTTATTGTTAAACTTTTGAGAGCTTCTCAGGGTCTACTTAGAATTACACACTTTTCAAGGATTGAGAAATTCAACTATAGAGTAATTTCCAGGGATTTTGGACAGGTATTCAAAACATAAGTGTTAACACAAATATTGACTTTATATTTTGTTGAACATCTAGATTTATTGTCTCTCAAGGCAAAAATTGACCTTCTCTTCCAGGTCCATAAATCTCTATGTTCACTGCAACAAAAGTCAATATCTGCATCATATCTATTTTCTCAGAAAATAACTATTTCTATTCATGCTGCAATGACTGGTGTTCAAAAGCTAATGCTTTGTTAAAGGAAAGAACACATGAATAAGAAAAAGTTAATTGGCAAACAAAGGCTTAGAATTTGTTGACAAAATAAATATGCAATCCTAAAATAAATCTAGGATGCCTAAGCTTTTATAACAAGAATTGCGATTTACAAATATTTTTGCCAAGAAAAACATAAACTGTTATGATCAGTAAATAGAATGGGAAAGAGAAGAACCAAGCATGCGCTGAGAATTTAGTTAAGCTACTCTAAGGTATTGCTGCCTCGGCATCTGTGTTGTTTGACAAAGAGGCCTGCAGGGGTGCCTAAACTAACATTAGCTTGTCATGCAAGAGCATGCCCTAGAAAGCAGCCTTCAGAGTCTTTCCCATCGGCCCTTGGTGATAAACAGTGTCCCTGTGCCCCTCCACCCAGGGCTTTTCCTTGTGCTCCCTTTGGATAAGACTCCCACAGAGCTCACCAAAATGCTGCTCTTTCAGGTTTGTATACACCAATCCAGCTTTAGCCAGGAACCCCAAAACTCTCCCTCCACAGACCCTAACACAGGCATGTACCCCAGGCCTCAGCCTCCCCTTCTGCCTGTCCCCTGCCTTGATGTTCTCATGGGGCTCCTTGAGGCATGCAGTATACTCTTCAAGACTTTGAGTAATGGACTTCTCTATTTCAATTCCCCTGCGGTCTTTTGTTGAAACACCTGACACCCTGTGGCTCCATGTTTATTATTTTTGAGAGAATAAATGAAGAATCTTGGGGTTGTGTTCTATTTCAAATAAGATTATTTAAATGCCCAGTGTAGGATATAGTTATCAACTTTATATGGCAATCACTGACACTATCCAATAAATGCCTATTGTGAGCACAAAACTGTTCCCTAATACTCAGTCTGCATCTCTACCTCCAGGTAACAAAAAGGTTGTCCTTCTCCTCCTTTGGTGTGAGTATGCGTCTCACCAGCAAATATAAGCAAATGTGACACAGGTCATTTTTAAGTTAGAACACTCACTTGGTCTTGTATGAGATGGTGGAACCTGAGGAATGGATTGAAGCAACAGAAAGGAGCCACTAAAGTCAAGCTGCTAACTTACCAAAATCAAGTAGGTTGAGGCATGAGGAAACAATCCTATTCTTGTTTTAACTAGCCTGGAAACTTAAACTTTTGAACTTTCCAGTCCTGTGTCAATGCCTGGACATGCATCAGACCTCCAGATTACCACCCAATTACTCCCTGCAGAACTCACGTATCCAGACTACCTGATATCTAATATCCAGACCACTGGATGAGACCTTCTGGCACCCATTCTCTACACTCCCTGGCATCCATCCTCTAGACCTCTTCACATCTGACTCATTAATTTCTTTGACCAATTCAGAAGCTAAGAAAGCAGGGCTGATTCTTCTTAAGAATGTATTTTTTTACTATAAGAACTCCTAGCTTTCATTCTTCTTTGGAATACCCTGGATATTGCCTAGTTGTGTGTCTGTTTTACAAACCCTAAGACTCTTACATAAGTATTTATCATTTATTTCTAGCCAAAGCCTTCAGACTCTTCTTTAGTTCATTTGACAAGGTAAAAAAAAAAAAAAAAAAAAAAGTGAAATAGCTTGTATCGCTGAGTATGGAGAGAAGCTTCTTGGAGGGTCACCCAGACCCACGGTAGACTTGAACTAATAAGGAAAAAAATGTTAAATTAAGCTTTTAATATGAGGCAAGGGCAGTAATTGGTTACTGCTTTAGTACAACCTAAGCTATTCTTATCTGTATACTGTCTAGTGGAACAATCAAAGAATCTAGTTCCAGACATAATTCTTAGCTTATTTTGTACTTAAGAGAGTCAAGGCAATTGTTGAGATGACTTTGATGTTGCTGACCCAAAATAAAGGAAGAAAGAAAAATGAAGACAAAAAGAAGACTGTAGCCTACCTCATTTAGAAATATGAGTATCATGTTTTTCTGCTTCAGTTTTTTCTACCTCATTACCAAATTCTTCTACATTCATCTCTAAAAACACTCAAAGTTTTGCCTTTACCTGGTTGGCCAAAGGCCAAAAGTGTTCAATCATGGTCCTCATTAAAATTCCAAATGTGATTCCTTCTGCTGTCATCTAATTAAACAAGTTCTCTTTTTGTGTGTTTATTCAGCAATAATGCTGTCACTTTTCGATATACTGTGACTGTAAATAATTATTACTTTATCTAGAACTTAGTGGACAATAATTCTTCAAGTCAATTTTATAAGAATTATGGTCTTAACAGAAACCTAATCTTAGAAAGATTACCCTGCACCATCATTAGGAGTCTCTCCATGGCAGTACATAATCCTATCATTGAACGACAATACCCATGGATCTTGGCTCTCAGCTATGTAAGTTAGTGGCAACAATATTGAAATTAGCAGCCCATTCACCTTTCAAGGTGACAACACTAATACAGCTGCTTCTCTTCATTTGTGCTCTAGAGGCTGACTCAGGAGATGGTATGACAAAAAATCTTGAGAAAAGAATTTATCACAGATTAAGGAAAGGAAAGACTCCCAGTACAATGCATTTTCTCTCCTTGACAAAAACTGTATTTCTTTTGTCTCCTTAGAATGAAATTTCCTAAGTAATTTTCAGGTAGTGAATATGGAAATGGATGGGAGTGGGAGCTTATGATCTTTACTGATCATGCGTTCTGATCATTTTTCTCTTGAAAGTTATACTCTTAAAGTCTTTTTGACCTCTGAAATTCTTTTGTTACTTTTTTTCACATTTGATATACATAATTTTCTATGCTTGTTTCCTAGACTTATTTTATAGTATTTACTTCTCATTAAAAAAATAAATTAAATAGCACCAAAGTAATGAACTTATTTCTTAGAACACTTAATTACCCCCTCAAGCAGAATAAATTGAGCTGCAACTACTGTTTAATTCACAAGCAGTCATTGTCTTCATGTGTGCATATGTGCATATGACTGTATATACCTGCCACCCTATAAACACAATTATTTACAAACCAAAACCAATTAACAAGCCAATGCCCCATACACAGATAAGCGTATTATTGTTCACTGCATCATTTTATGATCCACAGATACACTACAAACAGGAATTCTATCTACTATACCAAAAATAATCTAGCAGACAGCTAATCATTTTTAAAGGAAATAAATTGTTTCCATTAAGCAAATTATTTAACCTAGACAGGGATGAATAGAAATTTGTAACTCTTGCAGATCTCTTTCCAAGTATGCAGACAGTGAGGTAAGGTTTATTCTGTTATGTTGATTTGGTTCGGTTTTCTCTTCCGGTGTTTTCATGTGCAGTTGAAACATAGAAGGCGTATATAGAAGATGTAGAACTCTCTCAGGGACCCTCACTCTACACCTTTCTCCTATCCACAGGAGCAGATACTTGATTCCACTCAGTCACGTCCCAGGCTTTAAAGTTAGGATGTCTTTAAAGTAGAAAATTTAGTTTAGTAAGTGATTAATTCTTACATCAACTTATGCTTCTAGTTCTATTTTGACCTAACATTATAGAAATACATCTAAGCTCCAATTAATTTAGCTCCCATCTTATTTCCCAGGAGGCCCTATCTTAAAGATCTGCCCGGTATTCTTCTTCCCATACCAGGACCCTGCCTTGCTATTGCAAAAACTTTTAAAACTAAGTACAACTCCTGAATTCACACCTAGCAGCAGAAAAAAAAGTCTGTAGATGAGCAACAGCCCAACAGTTTATGTCACTTAATGCTGAATACTCCTGAAATGTGCTTTTTTTCATCTACCTACCTGCCTAGCTATCTCTTAGCATTTCTTTATTAGTCTAGATACTGAAGTTACACCTAGTGGGGTCACACACTTCGGGAACTATTCCTTAGTCAGATTATGAGACTTCTTCCCTCTACGTATATATGACATTAACCACCTCTACCTATTGCCAAGTACCAGCCTCACTAATGAGGGTATGCCACTCTATTTTCAGATTTAGTCTGAACTATGGCCTGTAAAATGTTATGTATGTTAATTTCCTATTGGTTATTATCACTGATATTGTTTTCCTCTTTTCTCAAAAGCTTTATTTCTTCTCCAAATATCAGAGGTATATTTGATCTATTTACAGCATTTAAGAATATGGTAATTTAAATGTAATATATTCAAATTCATGTGAGCATCAATATTTCATAACCTTGATCTAGATTTCACTGTCATTTTATATAAATATTTTTCCAGAAGAAAATTATTTTATTTCTAGCCTCAAAATATTTAAGCTTTTATCACATTAAAATTGTGTAACATTTTGTACAAAAGCCTGAGTAATAATGATCACCATATTTTTATAATAAATAGAAAATAAACTTTATTCTGTATGATAATAATATATCATTATTTTCTGTATTTAAGGTGTATATTATTTTGAAAAGTAATGACAGAGAACTTAAAAACAAAAAAAAATATTGTTCTCTTTATTGTCCTCTAAAACAAAAGTAAAGATGTCCTCTTGTCTTTGTGTTATAAAATAACTTCTCATCTTGTTTCTAATACATATGGAACTGTAATAAGCAAATATCAGGTAATACTGTAGATTCATATTTCTCATAAAATCATCACATGTCTGTCCTCTCAGATCTTCAACAAATGCTGACTTCTCACCTTGAAAGTTAAGGTGAATATGAGAGACAAATGTAACATCCATATATCGGCTTGTGATTTCCTGAAAAGTCAAGACAGTACTGAGAGAAAGGAAAACAGAAAATCTGTGAACAAGATGCTAGCTATTACAAGTTATAAAGAGAAAAAGAAAAACTATACTCAAATACCTTTAGAACTCATAATGCAAAACAAGTATGATATACCACCATAAAAAGAAATGTCCTAAGATTCCATCCTTTTTATTGTCTTCAAGTATAACAGTTTGATAATGACATATACTTACCACTTACCATCAATAACATTTGATCTCCTGAAACTGGTTTTTAAACAATGCAACAAGTTTACTTGATGACAAGACTTCCATAAAAACCAACATTAGCTGAATGCTCACTAAAAAATATCACCCTTTGCAAAAGAAGGGCACAAGCCTAATATGGTATCAGCAATTGGTCGATTGAGAGCCGGCAGCTTTGAATTTTTGATATGAGGCACGGTGAAGATAACAAGACAAGAAAGGTGATACTAGGAGCCATCCAGGCAGCAATGACAGCTAAAAATTTGGGAAGGGATAGATTTTTTATGAGCTACTTAGCAACTATAAAGAGAAAATACACTGGGCTATATGTATATAAACTCAGAAGAGTAGAGTTCAGGATGCAAGGCACACAGCCCTGAAGATGATATTGGTCAGAAAGTTTATGGGTAATATATACTCAAAACAAACTTCTGCATTTAATGATTAGGAGATTACTATAGATGTTTAAAATGGCAGTTTTAAGAGTAATCTGAATAGCTCTATACCTCTTTAATATAATAATGATTATGTTTGTATAAATATTAATATATCCCTCATATGCCCACATATAGAGTGTATAGAATGTACTGTAACTCTCATTTATCTGTATGTATGTACATCAAAATATAAAAAGTATGCAAAAAATGGACTTACTGCCCAAGAAATTTTTTCAGTGAACACACCATGTAACTAGCACTCAGGTCAAGAACATGTACATTACTGACCATCCATAAGCTCCAACCTCCTCTCCCTCTTTCAGTAACTACCTCCCATTCAAGGGCAAGCAATCATGTATTATTTTAATGTTCACAATCCTTGAAACTAAATAAGTGTATTTTAAGTCCATGAGTTTTGATTACAAAAGTTAGGGAAATAAGAGAGAGTATAAAACAAATGCATGTACACTACACTGTCATTACCCAATTACTCAAGATTTATAGCTTCTATGTCATGTTGAACATTAAAATAAGCTCCAAGAGGAGATGCCAAGGAATAAGAAGATAAAATCACTTTCTTAGTGACAGTTTTGTAACCTTGAACTACTTAGTCCCCTTTAAGAATAAGATCAAAGTTATATAACTAGTACCTAGAAAAAGATCAAATATTAGAATTTTTGAAATATTTCTTCCAAGTAGATAAGTTTGGATAGAGACTTATGTAGCATGTCCTAATAAACACCTACAAAATTCAAAAATTAAATTGGAAATCCAGGCTTGTCCACATGGATTTTGCCAATGACGTTGTAATGTTAATTGCCAAAGGCCCTCAAACCGCTAGCCCACTGTACCAGCAACACTGCCAGTCTCAGCAGACAAACTGGTCTTTTACACAGAATGCAGTAAAGCCATGAGGTGAGATCTCCCATTACAACCTGCGACAAATCTACAGCCCTCATTTCACTTGCATGCATCCTCTGTAGTTTCTCTCCACTTGAAAAAGAACCCCATAAAGGGCACTAGTCAAGACCAATTACTCCATTCCTGCCCAGAATCCTACACCATCCTGCCAAATCAGGAGCTTCATACTATGAAATAACCTTTCTTTCTTGTGTAAATTTAACTCCTGATTCTCATTTGCATTACTCCAAATGATATTTATGCATGCTTAAGTTTCTTATATCTTAAAATTTAAAAGCATTCCCTTGACTCAGTTATTTTTATCTTCTCCACAAAACCATTAGTTCATGAAACACTTTCTATACCTGTTGTCCATTTTATCACTTATCACTTACTACCCTCTCATTTAGTGTAGCTTCTGCCCTCAGCATTCCACATTGGTTTCTCATCAATCCATTAGTGGCCATCATGTTGCTAAAACTGAAAAAGAAGGAGGAGGAGGAGGTGCGGGGGAAGGGGAAAGGAAAGGAAAGGAAAAGGAGACAAATGGCCCATAATCAAGTACTGAATATAAATTCAAATATATCAGGAGTCAAAATGAATGCAAATGACTAAAAGACTCTCATAAAAAAACAGAAATTGTTAGGCTATGTCTTTTTTAAAAAAAACAGAAATCCAGGGACATGATAAGTATAAGGGAAAGATCTAAAACAGAAGGACAGGTATTGAGAGGACTGAAGTCACTGGAAGAAAAAAGCGCAGATATGACAAAAATTCTAATCAAAGTGAATTAGAGTAGTTATGTCAATATTTAACAAAATAGACTTAAGATCAACAGATACCAGTTAGGTTGTTAATACTTAAAATTTGCATATTATCAATAATATAAGCACACAAAGTATATAAAGCAAAACATGACAAAAAAGAAGAAACTGAAAAATCCATCATAGAAGGAATGTCTAGCAAATCTCTCTCAAAAATTAATAGACCAAGTCAACACAAATCTGAAAAATAAAGGAAGGTGAATGGCATCAAATATAAAAATTTAACCTAATAGACATATAAAGAATATTATACTGAAAATTTGAGAATACATATTAAGATGTTTTTTAGTTAGAGTAAGATAGAAAGGTTTGTTATAAACCTAAAGTAATTTAAAATAGTGTAATACTGGTACTACGGCAGAATTGAATGATGGAAGAGAATGATGAATTCAGGAACAAATTCAGAAATATGAAAATTTGACATATGATGGGGATAGGACTACTAAAATTAGACCCTTTCACCCTTTCATACATCTAAATCAATTTCAGATACATGTACTGACAACATAAATATGAAGGATTAAACCAAAAATTTTAGGAAATTTGGAGAATATCTTTGAAACTTTGGTATGAAAAAGCCATTTTTAAACTAGAAAAGATACTAACTATAAAAGAAATTATTAATAATTTACTGCAATAACATTAGAGATATTTATTCATCCACAGATAATGTAAAGACATGGCACAAACTTGAGACCATATTTGCAACACATGTACCCATAAAACTAACATATCCAAAAACCATAAAGAACTCTTTATTGGATTTAACAAATATCTCAAAGAAGAGGGAGCACAAATAGCCCATATAAACAAATATTTTAATAATACAAAATACTGGTAATAATCAAAGGACCACAAGTGAATATTATAATGAGGTAAAGTTTTATTTTGACCAAAAAGTAAAAATCTAATTGATTGATTAGATTTGTTGTTGTTTAGAAACAATTTATTAATTAAAATGTGGAGCAGTTGAAATATAGTCTGATACTGTAAGTATAAATTGATACAAGCAATTTGGAAAACAGTTTGACATTTCATTAGGAAAAAAAATACATATTTAACAACCAAGTAACTTCACACCTAAGCATATATTCCAAAGAAACTATTGCTAATACGTGTAATACCTGCATGAACATACAGGTTTGTAGAAGTAGAAATACTATTTATAATTATATAAACTGCACTTACCCCACAGGATAATTAACAGAAGAATGATTATTAACCATAGCTACATGCTCTAATATGGATGTACCTCAGTTTAATATTACATAAAAGTAGCAATCGGCACACGAATAGAGGACTCATGGGCACAGACGACGGGGGTATTGACCGTGGGAGTGGGGGGCGGGGCTGGGATAGGGGTGAACAACAGGGAAAAAGGGGGGGCAACTGTAGCTGAACAACAATTAAAAAACGAAACAAATAAAACTAAAGAAGTGTGTGTGTGTGTATTCAGAAATAGGGACACATCAATATGAAGTTTTTTACTGATATTACATCAGTGGCAACACAAAGAAAATGAAGAAAGTTATTAATATAAAACTCATAATATTTATTACCTCTGGGCAAGAATAAGCAGGAAATAATTGAGACAAGGCACAGAAAAAGAGCCCAACACCGCAGTTCTCAAAGTGTGGTGGGAGACCCCCTGACAGTTACTTTTAGTCAGTCCATAAAGTCAAACCATATTCATAATATAATATTATGTGCATTTTCCACTCTCATTCTTCATATAATTTGACCAGAGAAACATATTGCAACAGACTGAATAGAGGCAAATGTAAAAGTTTGCCTATTTTTTACACCAGACATTTAAAAAAGGCATGCAAAAATATAAAACAATGTTACTCTTTCACTAATTTCTGTTGTTTTCAGGAAAGAGATGTTTTCATAAAATGTGTTATTTTATGCTAATATGCATGGATTTTATTATGTTGAAATAAATGTCTATTTTTTTAATTTCTCACATGATAAACATATATAAATATAATCCACCTACACAGAAAATTTGGGGGCTCTTCAGTAATTTTTAAGAGTGTAAGGAGGTCTGATACTAAAATATTGGAGAAGCACTGGTCTATAATATTGCTAATTTCTATTTGTTAAGCTGTGTAATGAGTACATACTTTTTATTTTATTATTTTTATTTAAATATATGTACTTTCTTATATGTATGAAGTAAATAAAATAATATGCAAAATTTTCCCAAACAATCTACTATTTTTCACAAGTAGAATTTTTAAAGTGTTGTAATATCATGTTTTCTTAAGCTTAAGATGGCTGGCCTGAGAAAAAACACACGTATATACATAGATAAATACAGACACAAACATAACATAATGTAACTCATGCTAAAACTAAAAATTCTATAAGCAATATTGAGGTAGAGAAGACACTCTTAAACAAGAAAAGGTACAGGTATACAGTATTTTTTGTTCCTTACATACTCTAATTTGTCTCTGCTTCATAACTTAACACCCTATAAAGAAGAATAAATTTAGTCAACTTAATTCACCCTAGTAAATTAAGATACTTCTGGGTAATAGCATCTTATTTTTTAGTTATTTTAGAGGAGTATTTCTGAGTTCCAATTGATAGCAAACCCCTAAAGGACAAATATCCTGCTAATTTCTATTTTGATATTATCCATGGCTACTATATTGTTCTTGGAGCAACAATGATGCAAAAGATACGTTCTTAAGATCACAATGTGTTTGTGATATTCCCAAATGATCACTTGGAAATCATCCGCATTCATAAAAGAAGCATGTATAAACTAAAAAGCATTAATCCTTGAGATGCTCCATCAAAAGGGGCGTCCGAGGTCATGTAAGCATAGGAAACCTACATATGAAATCTTGAAGACTCTAAGTGGGACTGTGTAAAGAAACATTTACAAAGCATACTATTAGGTAACAGAATATGTATGCAAAGTCTATTTGTGATCCATGCTCCAGTTACACAGCGGTGTGGTTCCTTCTTTTATGACACTGAAACTGAGGGAGATGGTCAGGAAACATATAAGCTAATCCTAACTGTAACTTGTGAGTGATGCTATGAAGCAAAACCCTAGAGTACCATGATGGAAACTATTGGAGGGAGAAAGCAACATTTATTAATGGAGAGGTCAGACACTCAAACCAAAGGCACCTCTGAGGAGGTGACAAACTGAGACTTAGTGATAAGAAGAAACTAGTCATGTGAACACTATGGAAAATTACATTGACAGAGAACACTATGCGACAGATCCCAGGACAGGAGAGAGCTGGCAGGTTAGAGGAAGTGGAGGCAGGCCAAGGTGGCTGGAGGCTCACGAATGAGTGAGCCAATGCCATGAGATAACACTCAAGAATTAGTTTGCTGTCAACCACACCATGCAGAACCAAGGTAAGTGGTTTGAATTTTATTCTAAAAGTAATGGGAAGACTTTGAAGGACTTTAAAGTTGTGACATGATATACTATGATATGTCTTATGTTTTTGAAAAAGCACTGCTGTTTTCTTTGTGAATGGATTGGACAGGAACAGATGCGGAAGATCAGAGACCAGATGAGAAACAATAGAAATCAATAGAATAGACAACACAAGATCTAATAATGACTTCAACTACTATTTGTGAAACTAATATTTGAAAATGCTGTGTCAGCACTTTTCAAGCTCTGAAATGTACCTATGCATTCAAGTTAATGACCTCTATTAAAACTAATACCCTATAAAACAAGATTTTTAATTGGATCACCATGCTAAAGGATCTGTGAACTTGAAGTGATAAATTGACTAGCTAACTGGTTGAGTGTCAAAGATACCAAATATGAAACTGTTCATAAGTGATGCTGATCAAAATTACAACTAAAAAATAGAATAACCATCACTCAGAACCATCAAAAATCAAATTGAATGGAAGTCCGACAACTATGGAATTAAAAAACTACATTCATTCAGACTGGTAGGAGGGCTGGAGACACAGAATGAGCTGGTCCCAAATCCATGTGTGGTGGATAAAAGTTTGGGAGGGATATTTTGGGAGCAATGAGTCCCAGCCCAATACCAGGCTCCCTGCCTGGGGTTCCAGTGCCAAGAAGATAAGTCCCCATAACTTCTGGCTGTAAAAATCAGCAGGAATTTAGTCAGTGGAAAAAACTTCAGGAGTCCCAAGCAGTTCCTCTTAAAGAACGCTCACGTGGACTTAATACAGACTCAATCCTCTGAGCTCCAGCACCATGGTAGTAGCTTGAAAGGTATCAGTGACATACAGGGAGGAACTGAAGTATCTGGCATCAAGGTGCGTACTTGGAGACAGCTTTCTCCCAGACAGAAAGGGGCGCAGAGTCCATTGTCCCTTTTCTGAGCCCTTCCCCCATGGAGCCACAGAGCCAGCAGGCAGTTGCCATAGCTGAGACTCCATCAACCTGGCTAACATTGTATATCCCACCCTGGAGATCCCCGAGGCTCCATCCTACTCAATTTATAGCCTACCCAAGCTACTAACAGTGTTTTTTCTATATGAACTGCTGGTCTTGGCTCATGCTTCACAACTTCCTAAATCATCTCAAACAAACAACAGCCAGCCCCAGCTCCAACCCCATACCTCTTCCTAAATAGCTCCAGGCATAGCAGCAGCCAACCTAGGGTCACAGCTTGGCATCTCATGGGGAACTCCAAGCCCAGCACAACTAGCAACCATCTGCATACTGCTTTATAGCTCAAGCAGGGTGGCCCCAGGCAGAACAAAGGTTGAGGCTGAACTTGGCCTGCACCACCAATGACACACCAGAGCCCACATACCCAGTGGACAACTACATAGCACCACTACCCTGTCCCTGCACAGATGATCCTCCACAAAGGGCAGAGGATGGTATTCAGTGGTCATAGCCAGTCCTTGCAGTTGACCGGCCTGGGTAAATCCCTCCAATTGACTGGCCAACAGCAATCAAGGCTCAACTACAAGAGGAGAGTGTACTCAGCCCACACAAAGGGCACACCTCAAATACACAGCTTGGGTGATAGGGGAAGCTGTGCCCCTAGACCCTACAGGACACCTACGACATTAGGCCAACCTACCAATCTGGGAGTCACAGCAGCTCTTCCTAATACATAGAAACAAACACAGGGAGGCTGCCAAAATGAGGAGACAAAGTAACATGGCCTAAAGGAAAGAATAGATCAAAACTCCAGAAAAAGAACTAAACAAAATGGAGACAAACAATCTATCAGATGCAGAGTCTAAAACACCGGTTATAAAGATGCTCAAGGAACTTAGTTTGGACCTCAACAGCATAAAACAGATCAAGTGAGAAACAAGAGATACACTAACTGAAATAAAGAACAATTTACAGGGAAACAACAGTAGAATGATGAAAATGAGAATCAAATCAATGATTTGGAACATAAAGAAGTAAAAAACAACCAATCATAAAAATAAGAATAAAGAATTCCCAAAAATGAGGATAGTGTAAGTATCCTCTAGAAAATTTCAAGCATTCCAACATTTATATCATAGGAGTGCTAGAAGGAGAAGACAAAGAGCAAGAAATTAGAAATCTATTTCAAAAAATAATGAAAGAAAACTTCCTTAATTTGGTGAAGGAAATAGACATGTAAGGCCAGTAAACACAGAGAGTCCCAAATAAAATGAATGCAAAGTGGCCCACTCAAAGACATATCATAATTAAAATGCTAAAGGTTAAAGACAAAGAGAGAATCTTAAAAGCAGCAAGAAAAAAGAAGTTAGTTACCTCTAGGGGAGTTCCCATAAGACTGTCAGCTGATTTCTCAAAAGAAACTTTGTAGGCCAGAAAAGATTGGCAAGAAACATTCAAAGTCATGAAAAGCACAGACCTATAGCCAAGATCACTCTACCCAGCAAAGCTATCATTTAGAATGGAAGGGCAGATAAAGAGCTTCCCAGACAAGAAAATCTAAATGAGTTCATCATCACCAAACCATTATTATATGAAATCTTAAAGGGATTTATTTAAGAAAAAGGTTGCCAGATGAGAGAGGTATACGGGGCAATGGGTGAAGAGGTAAGAAGATTAAGAAGTACAAACTGATAATTACAGAATAGCCATGGGGATATAAAGTACAGTATAGGAAATGGTGTAGCTAAAGAACTTATACATATGACTCATGGACATAAACAACGGTGTGCGAATTGCCTGAGAGAGTAGGGGTGCTGTGTAGAGGGGAGAAAGGCGGGAAATTGAGACAACTGTAATAGTATAATCAATCAAATATAATTAAAAGGAAAAAATAAGTGACGCACTCAGATTAAATTACCAACTCTAATTAGCAAAAACATCAGAATCCCAAGAAATCCTTCATACCATATTTGGATTCACAAAGGAATCCAACAAGATTTTTTCCAAACCCTTTTGCCTATGCAGGAACACCAAAAATCCTTTAGTCCTCTGTTTTATGAAGGTAGGAGTAGCTAATGATTCCCTCCTAGCAAAGAATTATGTAGTATACTTTTGACTAACAATGTACCCCCAGGCCAGCTCAGAGGGATATCAAGTCTCTCTAGGTCACAGCAATGCGACCCAGTCAATGCCCATAATGCTCTTTTTATTAGATGCTCAACAAAGGAAAATTCTAAATCTGTTTTATTCTATTCTAAATACTTGTAAGATCTTATACTTAAGTTCCAAGTAAAAGGATTTGAGACTCCTTTGTATCATGTAACTGAGGCCTGAAAAATAACTTTCATTTTTACTAGGGATTAGTTTTTAATATAAGATGCCTTTTATTTTTCTATTATCTTTTTCACTTTCTATTTAAGATGAAAATCAGCCAGACTTAGCTAAACTTGAGGAACGTTTATGTTTTAATGAAGCAGGAAAAACTTAAGTAGATCTAAAGGAAGTTATAAAAATCTATGCTGTTCAACCTTTGGTATCCAATCATTTTTAAAACAAGGAAAATTAATTGCCATTGAATTATATTTTACAATATTTTGTTTAAAATATTTGATTACTTTTTATGAGCTGTTCATGGGAAGAAAGAAATCTCTCTAGCTACTTAATGCATTATTTATAGAAAACACTCATAATGCTTAAAAACAAAAAGAAAACAAAACTTTACTGTGATTTCACAGAAGGATCGACATTAATAATATGTGCTAACTGCATGAACTAAAAGAGAAAATAGACAATCATTTCTTAAAGAATTTCATATATATTGGAAGGAATAAGATTAGTTTGATTGCTTCCATTTCTTTTAAATTTATGTTAAATTAATTGACATAATTGTTCCTACTTTATTTGAAAATTCTAAGAGACACCATAGACTAAAAGAGAAAAATCTACTAAGTATTTAAACAAAAATAACAATGTAATTAATCACTCATTGGCTATGAATTCACATGCAGAAATCACATTTTAATTTTCCCTTGACAAATGTTTCCTGATTAGGATTAATGAGTTATGGAAAAGCTGTAAAACTAGCATCAAAATGTAAAATACTAAAACACAAATAAACTGCATATCGTTTATGTATGCCACTCAGAAAGCAGAGGTGACCTTAATGCTTTTAGTTAAACCGAGACAGTAATTTGTACAAATTGTACATTCTAGTTTGTAGCATTAAAAATGAAGGAATGGCTAAAAACAGGTAAATTATGAAAATATGATAGAGCTAAAATGTAAATTACCATTTAAAGTGTCAAAATTTTGTGAGTAAGATTAATGATGATTTACTAAAATCATTAAGCCTTTACATTTTTTAGCAGAAGCCTCCCACTCTGTGGCCACTTTCCTAAGAATAATATTGTAGGTGACTGCCTGAGATAAATTAAAAAGAAAACATAAAATATGTACGAAGACATTGTCATTTCTACTTATTTGGCTTAATTATTTTCCTTTACTGTATATTAATTTAGTGGTTAAAATCTAATTAACAACAGAAGACAGGTAAAGAAAAAAATCTGAAGTAAAGGTCTCTATAATTCAGACACTTTTAAAAGCATTAGGTAATTAGTCAAATTTACTTATAGAATTGTGAAGACTAGCTTAATGCCTGCCAGAATGAGAGAAGAAATTTATTTTGTTTCACACAATTAGTGCTATATTTTTTTAAAAAAAGACAACTTTTCTTAAGATAAATGGCAGGTATTATTCCTTCTTTCTAATGGGAAAAATACATCATGGAAAGACAGAAATATCTTCATATGTTGCATTACATAGTATTTGCTCTTAGAACCAACTTAAATTCATTTAGAATAGCTAAAACTAATAATCTATCAACAATGAAGCCATAAAATAGCATTAGCATAGCAAACAGCACTGACAATTGCAGACATCGGCCTTCCTGTGGTCACAGCCTGTGCTCCCCCAGCTCGCCGCCATCTCAAACACACACACGCTCTTCATCATTGAAACTCTTTTTTCTCTAGGGCCGCTCTTTTCAACCTTTTTCATCTCATGGCACACATAAGCTAATTACTACACTTCTGCATCGGACAAAAAAATAGGTATAATTTTGACTCGTTCACACTGGATGGATATTGTTGTGTAAGCTGTTGTCATACTTTAATGTGACAGCCAAAGGGAAAGTCTAACAACCTCTGACGAAATAGTCAGGTGTTGCATGTTTTAAAAATTCCCGTGGCATCCCAGCGTGCTGCGGCCCACCAGGTGAAAATCGCTCCTCTAGGGAAACGAAGTCACGTGATGAGGTTTACCGGGACTGAGCTTGCCCTTCTCACCCAGACTGCAAGGGTGAGAAGGAGCAAAGCCTCTTCATCACACTGACTCCAGTCGATGCAGTCGGAGATGTCCCAGCACCTTTCTGCCACAACTGTATGGAAAGATGTATTCCTTCAATGGGAATTTTTAGGTGGTAGGATATACATATAGACATTTACTTGGTCATCATATCGCCAAGTAAAAAGAACATGTTTGATTTCTTGGTGATGGCATAGGAATTACACTAAGAGCACATTTCTTATAGTTGGTATGCCTCATGAAGGTCGTTCACTTTTGCCAGTATATAGGTAGGATACTTATTCTGAAAGTTTAGGATGTTGTTTGAGGAGGATAACAGGTTTGCTAAGCTACACAATTTGGAGTTTCTCAGCACCTGGCAAAATCTCTGCCTCCCCAGAAGACCATTGCAATCATCCTGAGCATATCTCCTGTGTGTGTGTGAGGCAGGGGCCGGGGGGACATAGATATTTGTGAAGCTACTCGCATTTACCATTCCTTAACCAGATATGTTCTGAGAGCATTTTTCATTAAAGTATCTTGTGAACTTATCACAGTAAAATATAATTTCTCTAGGAATTTATACATATTAGAATACATTGTCAAGACTCAAAAACAGCCCTTATACAGACAAAAAAAAGAAATACTTGTTTTCAGGGAAAGGGAATTGCATTTAAAGAGACTGGTGGTAGTAGTTTTTGTCAGGGGTGCCCAACCTGTGGCCCGCAGGCCACATGCGACCGAGGATGGCCATGAATGCAGCCCAACACAAAATTGTAAATTTATTTGAAACATGAGATTTTTTTTTGTGACTACATGTTGCATGTATTTAATGTGAGGCCCAGGACAACTCTTCTCCCAGTGTGGTCCACGGGTGCCATAAAGTTGGACACCCCTGCGTAGGCATTTTATGGGGAAAGGGAGATTTTGTTTTTGTTTTTGTTTTTGTTCTTGTTCTTGTTTTTGTTTTTGTCTAGCCAAGAAAGTAAGGGTGTATCAATTGAGGAAAGGACACCAAGCCTGGAGTTACAGTTAAGCAAGTGCTTACACACCTGGCTCCCTGATGTCTTTTGGGAGTAGGTTTTACAGGGAAAATATCATTAGTCATGGTGTCTAAAGGAGTTGGGGGCATTGGGGTTATTTGCTCTACTGATTGGTTGGGGCCAGGGTAGGGAGTAGTTGATCATTGTGTTATATCCTCATGTCAGCCATGGCGTTGTTCTGTCTGGTTTCATGAGGGTTTGGTCTGTAGGGTCCTCCACTTTCATGGGCCTGTGTCTGAAATACAACTGAAGCCAAGATGTTGCCTTTAGCTTGACTAGAACTCTGTTTCTGTGGTCACCAGGTTTGTTCTTAAGAGAGTTTGATGCTGACCAGAATCTGATGTCCTAAGGGCTTAATGTTTAGTGAAGGGAATGGAGAGAGAGAAAGTAGAAAGGGTCATCCTCAGGAGGTGTTTTTGCAGCCTCTGGAAATGGAATCAACTCTGTCTCTGCCATTGTCCGTAGGCTGGTACTAATTCCTGATATCAGGGTAAGTTACTGTTTCCTGGCCAGCCAGAGAGTTTCATTCACCTTTATTTTTGCACATGCTATTGTCTTTCTATAATTATCTTAATTTTCATGCTGGATTTTTTTTGCACCTGAAAGCTTTTTTTTTCAACAATCATGTATTACCATATTCCCAGACCAGTCTTCTGAGTTTATTGCTTTATTCTGTGTTTCTGCATTACTTTCATCGTATTTTGACCTATCACTTAACTTCATCCATTATAATTTATCTAGTTTCATGTCTCTCTGTCCTGCTAGACTGTGAGCTCCTTGAAAGTATTGGATCTTTTTCATTCGTGTTTCCCTAAATGCTTGCATAATATTGCCATATGTACTCGTTTTATATTAATTCAGAATAAATGGGTTTTCCTTTGCAAGTATGTACAAAGTATGAGAATATGAAGTATTAAATAGAATATAAAATTAGCAGGTCATGCAAAGAATAAAGAAATGTATATATGTCATAGAGGATCTGAAAAAATCCTTTATTAATTATACAATTGAATTTTATATAATTTTTATTCTCATAGTGTGTTAGTAGAGCTTTTTCTCTTCAAGATGTTTAATATGCCTAGGAAGGAACTCTATAAATGATAATTATACCATTACTTATTAGGCATGAACAATAGGAATATCAGAAACAGCAATTAAAATAACAGAAGATTGCAACAATTATAATATACAGTGAAGGAACCTGTAAGAATTTTTTTTAAAAGAAACAGTAAGTAAAAGCAAACTCTCTGTCTTTAATTTAAATTTACATCCTCATTATACAGCCTTTCTGAACATCTGCCATCTGGTTTCAATGAGCTTGATTATCTTGGTCACGTTTCTATGTCATTACCTGTCACATGTCAAACAATAAACAGTGCCAATCTCTTGGTTAGGATAGTGAATAATCCATTTATTTCTTAAATCAGGACTGTGATTTGGCTTTGGATAAGTCAAACTAACATATAGTATATGAGTAAATGATGGACACTCGAGTTCTCCATATCTAACTACAGCTAGAATATTAGAGGAAAAATTTGAGGTTAGATATAAATACTTTAAAAAACACTTTTAAAAATAAAATACCTGTAAGTTCCACATATTGAAGACAAACCAATAAAATCCACTTGCTAGATACAGTATAGAACCTAACATTTAGGAATTGATTTATAGTGATTTGTGAAAGTCTTCACAATTTATTATATGCACTATATGTACAAGGTAAACATCATCTAGGATAATCACATTTACATTCAGTCACCAAAACATTCAGTGCTCCAGAGTTCTGTAATGATTGTACCCCAGTCAGTAATGAAGATCTATAACCTTTCATTGTAATCCCACAGTGAGAAGAGTGTTTGCATCGGGTATCCTTGGTGACAGTGTGACAATGAAAGAAACATTAAGAATTGTATTTTAGTTTCTGAAAGCAGGAAACAGAATAGATGAGGTGATTAGGGCATTTGAATGCATTGGCCAGCATAACCTGGCATTCATTTGAAAGGTGGTAGATTGCTGTTCTAAGGAATTTATTGCTATGTTATTCTCTCTCTTGGAAAGTGTTGCTATGAGTGTAACATTTTTAGAGCTTTGAATTTCTTATTACAAGCAAAAAAGTAACAAAAGGAAATGCTTTGATATCAGAATTGGACATTGTTTGAATGAATTTGAACAATTAAGCAAAAATTCTCTAATTTGCCTAAGTAAGAGAGACCTCATAGGTGGAAAACAATCCTCTGAAGGGGCATCCTAGTGGCCCTGATACAACAAAATGAAAATCAAAGAATTGCTCATGAGAGTCACTGAAATTTCAATGTTAATCAATCTACCATAGAAAAAAGCGAAATACTGTAGTAAGAAATCAGTAAGAACAGCCATTCTCATTAACAGCATTTTAGCCAGGATTTATTGATCATATGCAGAGAACTAAACTGGGAGTTACAAGAAATAAAGAGAACAAAGAAACAGCCCCTGCCCTTTTATGATCTCCTGTTGGAATTTATTTTCAGAGGAAACCTGATCACACATTAAATAATGTAAAAATTATAAATATCTTGGACTTATTGTGCAGATGTTATAGAGGCAAATAAATGTGGTTGATCTGATTAAGATCTGAATATTTAAGAGAACAAAAAGTAGATTCTCCAAGCAAAGAACATCTAGACATAACTTCATAAAGAACCAGTAACATGAATCCTTATTTTCCTTCGCTCCACACACTGCACTTATTAGAGTGTGTTTTGGAGATATTACTAACAAAAAGACATGTTTGCAACACCTTAAACATTTTAGCTTTGTTTCTACCTCTCTGTATTTTACATGTAATATACTCCTTCAAAAACAAAAAGACTTTGTTTAAAAACATAAAATCTGAATTCATATTTGAAGTCCTCATTCTCCCCCTTTCTGCCTGATTCCACAAGACGCCCCCCAAATCTCAGCAGCCTAGACTTCACATTCACAAACTGTCAAGTCCCAAATACGCACCTATGTGCATGTTCACTTCAATTCTTCTTCCCTGATGTTAAAAAAATATATATCTTTTTCTTCCCAGGATTTCCTTTCAATGGTGAATCCATCTCCCTACCCTAGATCCCACCTCCTCACATCTTCTTAGGTGCCACTCACTAAGGATCATTGATCTTTTAGCCTCTCCTTATTTACTGGAACCACTAATATTTAAATATGTTAAAATATCTACCATCTTTAAATTATTTTCCTCATCCCCACCTTTTACTCCAGATACCACCCTAACAATTTTCCTCCTTTATGACAATGTTTTATTTCAGGAGCAGTCTTAGCCCACTCCAGAGGACATAGTTAACCTGCCTGGGGGTGGAGGTTAAAAAATGTCTTCATGGATGAGTTCTTGAAGAATGAGTGAAAAGGTTCTGGGTGGCCTGGTGGGGTTAGGGGTTAAGTATGGATGGAACCATATTTGTCAAAGCATAGAAGCATAACAAAACATAGCCTGCCCAAGAAGATGGTTCCACACCTCTCTGGTATAAGATGAAACTCTGCTTGTGTGTGTGTGTATGTGTGTGTGTGTATGTATCAAAAGCAGGTTGAATGATGATCGAAAAGGTAGATTAAGGACAAGTGGAAACAGCTTCTTAAATCAGATTTAAATTGGCATCACTGACCTAGAAAGCACCAGTAGTAAATAACCTGGTTATATTTGCATTTTAGAATAACTGCTCACCATGGATTGTCTTAAAGCAAATGAAATAAGACAATGTAGGTACAAATTCTGGCTATGTGACTCTCTGCATGACCATGATAATTTATTTAATGTCTCATTTCTCTTATGTTTAACAGAAACATTACCTCAGTTGTTCAGAAAACAGATAAAGTGTTTCAAGCCGTTAGCATATAGATTTGCAATAGTAAAAATCAATAAATATTAGCTGTTACAAGCTGTTGTTCTATTTCAATATTTATTCCAAATATATATTATGGAAAGAGAATCACGTGTAATTCTCTTGTATGTGAAGAAAGCTTGTAGAAGCACCACTTTTAATTTTGAGATGGGAGAAAAACAATGGAGAAATTTTTTTTTTATTTATGTTTTGTTCCATTTGTCATCCAAACAAAAATGCCTGCTAAGTTTAGAAAATTTATTGGAAATGGTCTGCCAATATATAGACTATATAGTATACATAAAATTCCATTTGGAAGAAGAGACAGGATGGTATAGTTGCTGACAGAAAGGAACATGTTCTCTCAAGGGCAACCAAGGAGAACATCTGAGCACCAGAAGAGAGACATTCATCCTCTGAAATGGCTGAAACTGAGTTGTAATTAGAGACCCAAATAACTGCTTATGTGGAGAGTGTGCTCTTTCAAGGGCAACTGAAAACCATGGTGTTTCTCAACGAATATCTGTCTTATAATTGCACAAGATGTCAAACACAGAAGATAGTTTGTATGGAGAGAGCAGTGCCTTCCAGTATGTGTTCAAGCACAGATGACTACTGCTTGTGTCCTGTTGGCCAAAACTCGATCCCACAGCCTCTCTTAGTTGCAAGGAGACAAGAAATATTGGGGGCAGAAGGGAAGCCATGTGCTTAGTTGAAAATTAAGTAATTTATCACTTAGAAAGGAAAGAATCAATTTAAGGAGAACAGCTAAGATCATTGGACACAGGGCACAAAGTTGGCTTTCTCGCTAGTTTCCACCAAATTCTTCTACTTCTCCCCACTCAGCACCCTGCCATTATTTCTTCTACATTATGGTGGGTAAAGAAAAGGGAGCAAGAAGCATAAAATGCACAGTTGGCTGATAACATTTGCATTCTGATATTGGCACCCTAATAAGGCAAATGCCTACTGACTTTTCCTCTTCAGGTTGCTTTTGCTGATTCCTCAGTGATCTCCACCATAAGATTCTCTATGAATTCCACAGTGATCCCAACAGTAAGATTCTCTGAGGATTCCACGCTGATCTCCACAATAAGTTTCTCTGATTTCAAATTAAGTTTGTTAGACTGTGTGTTGTCTTCTCTGCTTCATTTCTGAATTTATGACCATTCACCCTATAGCAAACTCTGTCTATTGGGAGCATATTATCCTGCAGGTGACCTGTGAATTCCTTTAGCACACTTACTGCTGGCTTCTTTCTGTGTAGTCTCTGCCTGCCCCAGCTGCCAGAGCTCATAGGCCAGGTGTTCAATGGGTTTATTTTCTAGGTCACATACTTGCTCACTGGTTCAAGATGCCCTTGTGAAATATTCTACTACCATAGGGGATGGGTGTGGGTGGGAAATAATAACAGAATTATCTAATAATCCCCTTATCTAAAAAATTTTTCTCACTCATTAACCTCTCCTGATCAATCTTCAAGTGTCCCCTCATATAATCTCAAATTGGCTAATAGAAAGTGACCTGTTAGATTTGAGTCACTATTCAAATAACTAAGTATAACTGATTTAATACCTCTCTTTGAAATGTGGGATAAATTAACTTTTTCTTTAGTTTAATCCTTAGAGCCCCAACTAACATAAAAGTGATGGGACAACTCCCATTTTTTAAATTAACCCTTTTTATGAGATATAACAAACAACACATTAAAGAAATATATGACTAAGGGGTGACATATGTATAAATCATTAAACCATCAGCACCAGGTTCACAGTCATATGCATAAAATCCTGAAGTTTCTCAGGCTTCCTTCCCTTATGTTGCCAACCCAGGCAACTACTGGGAATGATCTATTTTGACACTCTAGAGTCATTCACCTAGAACTTAACATAAATGAAATCATACAGTATCTGCTAACTTTACTCTGGCTTCTTCCATTTACTATAATATATTTGTGATTTATCTATATATGCCATGTATTAAGTTTGTTTCTTTTTCTTGCTAAATAATGAACTTCTTATATTTTGCTTGAGTATTTTGTTTGAACATTAACAAATGGATGGACAAATAGAATGTTTCCAGTTTTGAACTAATAAAAAAAGCTAGTGTGAACATGTGTGTACAAGCCTTTATATAGACAAATTGTCGTTTCACTTAGGTAAATTCCTAGGAGTTAAATGGACAGGTCCTATGGTAGATATATAGGGTAGGGAAAAAGTAGATTTACAGTTGCAAGTGCACAAAACACAGAGTTTATTCTGGCATTATTATTTATTAATTATTGTATAACTTTCCATATGAACAGCTGTAAACCTCCTTTGGCCCTTCCCTGTACTATTAAATTGTTAAGAAACTGCCAAAGGGTTTTCCAAGTGGTGTGCACTTTCACCAGCAGTGTCTGGGAGCTGCAGTTCCTCCACATCCTCAGCAAAACTTAGTATAAGCAGTATTTCAATTTCGGCCATTCTAAAATTTAGTGTAATGATAGCTTATTGTGATTTTGGTTTACATTTGCCTAATAACTAACAATGTTGAGCAATCATCCATGGTTTTATTTACCATCTGCATTAGTTCCCTATTGCTCCTATAACAAATTATCACAAACGAGTGGCCTAAAACAACACAAGCTGTTACAGTTCTGGAGGTCTGAAGCCTGAAATGGGTCTGACTGATCTAAAATCAAGGCACTGGCAGGTCTGCACTCTTTTCAGGTGCCTCTAAGGACTGGGTGTTTTCTTGCCTTTTCCAATTATTCTACCTACCACATATTTCATATATCCTCTTTCATAGAGTATTAGTTAAAATAGTTGGCCCATTTTTATTAGATTATTTGTCTTTTTTTAAAGATATTATTTATTTATTTTTAGAAAGGGATAGGGAGGAAAAGAGGGAGAGAAACATCAATGTGTGGTTGCATCTTGTACGCCCCCTATTGGGGGCCTGGCCCATAACCCAGGCATCTGCCCTGACTGGGAATTGAACTGGCGACACTTTGGTTCACAGGCTGGCACTCAATCCACTGAGCCACACCAGCCAGGGTGTTTGTATTATCATTGAGTGTTGAGAGCTTTTTGTACATTTTGAATATAAGTTCTCTATTAAATATGTGATAAGTAGTCTGTGACTTGTCATTTTATCCTTTTAAAAATGCCCTTTAAAGAAGTTTTGAGTTATGATGAAACTTAATTTATTCATTTGCTCTTTAATGGATAATGATTATTTTGCTACATCTAAGAAATATTTGTCTAACTCATGACTTTTTTCCTACATTTTCTTCTAAAAAATCTGTAGTTTTAAAAAGCACGTAAGACTGAATGTGACCAGAGGGGATGGGGAAAGAGGACAATGGTGAAAAGAAGGAGAAGGGACTAGACAAAGAACATGTATGAATGACCGACCCACGGACATGGATAATAGAGTGGGAATTGACTGTGGGAGCTGGAGGTGGTGGTGGGATGGGTTGAGGGGAGTAAAGGGGGAAAAATAGAGACAACTGTAATAGAATAAACATGATTTATAAATTTAGAAAACTATTTAAAAATAAATTTTTTTAATGTTAAAAAAGTTAATTTTGTATATGATGATTAAAGTTTATGTTTTTGCATATAGATATCCAACTGTTTTGACATAAGTTATTGAAAGGACTATCCTTTACCCACTAAATTGCTTCGCTATCAAAACTCAATATATGGTTCTAATTCTGTACTCTCTATTTTGTCCAATTGATCTATTTATCTATCCTTAGGCAAATATCACACTGCCTTGATTATGGTAATTTTAAATGTCTTGAAATTAGGTAGTGTAAACCCTTAAAATTTCTTTTTCTTTGTCAAAGTTTGGCTACCCTGAACACTCAGAATATTCTCATGGCTTTTAGAAGCAGCTTGCCAATTTCTATAGAAAAGCTTTTGATAAGATTTTAATTGGGATAACACTGAATATACACGCACCTATTTATGGGAAGAATATGGGGAAATTCATATCTTAACAATATTAAATACTTGAATTCAGGTCTATTTCTCTGTTATTTAGATCTTTAATTCCTCTCAGTGATGTTCTGAAGTTTTCAATGTACAGGTTTTACATATCTTTGAGAGATTTTTCCTGAAACGCTTTGTATTTTTCTGCCATTTTAAACTGGTATTCTTTCAAATTTCATTTTCTTTTGTTTCTTAAAATTTTGTCCCATGCTCATTAATGTGCTATTAATTTTTGCAGTCTTTTATCTGTTTTTTTTTAATGTTTGGATCGTTTATATTGTTATGTCTACAAGTTCAATAATCTTTTCTTCTGTAATATAAGCTGTTATTAATTCTATTCAGTGTATTCTTCGTCTTAGACCTTGTTTCTTTTATCTCTGGAAATCTAACTTTGGACTTTTTGTATATTCCATGTTTCTCCATAACTTTTATCTTATTTTTTAATATATATAATACAACTACAATAACTGTTTTTCTTGTTCTCGCTTATTAATTCTATCACCTATATCATTTCTAGGTTGTATTTCTATTGAATGATTTCTGTCTATATTATGAGTCATACTTTCCTGATTTCTTAGATGCTTGAAAATTTTTATTAGATACCAACATAAATTTTTACCTTGCTGTTATACATGTTTGTACTTAAATTGTCTTGAGGGGTATTCGTTTTGCTTTATTTTGTTTTCTGAGCTGCAGTTAATTTGCTTGGAATGGTTTGATCCTTTCACACATTTAAGCTTTGTTACATAGGGACTAGAATGAAATTTAGTCTAGGACAAATATTAACCCACTACTAAAAGAACACACTTCAGAGTATTCTATGCAATAGCACATATATTATATATTTCCCTCTATCTCATAGAAACTATTTCCAGACATGTGTAAATTCTTAGTATTATTCCTTCAATCCATCAGTCCTATTGAGTGGTTTTCTCTCCAACCATGACTAAGTTCCACATGTGCATATGTCAATCAATGCTCAGTGAAGACATGAAAGGGACCCTTTGTGATTTCAAGAGCTCTCTTTGTATTACTCATTCTTCTTCAGAACTCTGCCCTTGGACTCACAGACCCTTAGTTTCTCTTTCTCAACTTAGAGAAACCACTAGGCTTTTACTGGCTTCTTCTCCATGTGGTGTAGCCTGGAAACCCTTTCCGTGTAGTAAGCAAATGTAAGATTCACCTCATTTTTCCCCCCATCTTTTAGCAACCACTGTCCATCACTACCTGGTGTCTAATGACATGGAAACTATTATTTCATATATTGTCTGGTTTTTTAGTTGTTTCAGGAAGGATCATTAAGGATAGACATAACATTCCCAAACCCTGGGGTACATATGCCTTTTCCCAGTTATACGATGAAACACTAATCTAAGTATGTAATGCTGTGAAGGGATTTTGCAGATGTAATTAAAATCCCAAATCAGATGATGTTAAGTGAGAGATATTGTCTGGGTGATAATCACATAAATCTTCTAAAATAAAAGCTTTTTCTCCAGCTAATTGCCCAGGAGGAATTCAGAGATATTCAAAGCATGCGAAGAATTCATGCCTTGGCTGACTTTACAGGTGGAGGGTGACATATCGCAAAACATGTGGGTGGCCTTTAGGAGCTGAGAACTATTCCAAACCTGCAGCTAGTGAGAAAAGAGGTACCTCAGTCCTACAGTGGCAAAGAAATTAATTCTGCCTACAATATGTGAGCTTGTAAGAGGGCTCTGACATGCCCCTACCCCCATGAGAACTGCAGCTGTAGTCAACACTGATTTCAGCCTGGTGAGATACACAGTAGAGAATCCGGCCATGCTGTGTCCACACTTCTGACTTATATAACTGTAAGATAATAAATCTGTGCTGTTCTAAGTAACTAAGTTTATGGCTGGCTATTTTTATGTAGCTATAGAAAACTAAAACAAAGATAAGCCCCATCCCTTCTTAGTCTATGTTTATCAAAAGTAAATTTCACTCTTTAAAATCTCATTGTGCATATATCTCCCTACAAATGTCTATAAGAATTTTTTGGCATAAGAAAGGGTTTCTCATAAATATTACTTGGGGAAAACAGCTATTAGTATATTATTTGTATTTCTTGTGTGACTGCTATATAAATTGTCACAAACTGGGTGACTTAAAACAACAGAAACTCTTACAATTCTGAACAGTAGACTTCTGAAATCAAGGTGGCAGCAGGATTGCAGTCACTGTGGAAATTCTAGGGGAGAATTCTTCCTTGCCCTTCCAATTTCGGGCAGGTGTCAACATCCTTTGGCTTTCTTGGCTTCTGGCCACAGAACTCTAATCTCTGCTTCCATCTTCACATCACCTTCTCTGCCTGTCTTTATCTTTGTCTTCTTTTCTCATAAGAATGCTTGTCATTGGAGTTAGCCCTCCAACCCCGGTCACCCAGAATCATCTCATCATGTAAGAATCCTGTACTTCGTCTTCAAAGATCCTTTTTCCAAATAAGGTAACATTTATAAGTTTCAGGAATTAGGACATGCATGTATCTTTCTTATTGGAGTGGCACCCACTTCATCATGTGATAAATCAAAATAAATGTTCCTTCTTCAATTAATACCCAAATGTGCCTCTGTTTTAAAAGACATGACGTCAAGAGTTCTTCATTTTATCGAACATATTAGAAATAAATCTGTAATTCCTGTTAGGACTTGGGTCTAAGTTTGATAGTTTATATAATACGATGCCATTTTCAAAAACAAATGTTCCCATATTACTACATAAACACACAGAAGAAAATACCACCTCTAGATGATGAGATAACAGGACATTTTAATTTATTGTTTGCACTCTACATTTTCTTCTACCTTAAACGTGGATATTTTTAAAATCAAGAAAAGCAATTGATGTTATTTTCTTTGAAAAAAACATAGCTATGTGGAGGATGGACTGAAGAAAAAAATGGTATCAGAGTTTTAAAGGAATGGTTAAAAGATTGTTTCAATTATTCAGCTCTGAGAAGAGCTGGAACTGAACTACAGCAGCAGTGGAAAAGACGAAGAGGACAGGATCCAAGAGATAGAAATAACAGGCTCTAATGACCAACTGGAATTGAACGATGAAAGAGAAGCACTCTTTCTTTTAATCTTCACAATCACAATGTGAGTTACATAGTCTTGGTCTCACTATAAAAATAAGGGTTCCAATCTCGGAGAGGCTAATCAGAGAAGGCAAGACTCTTGGGAACAGAGAGCTAGACTAACTCTGTGCTAAGACCATATGGAAACCCCCGGGCCACCGGGAAAAGGGTCAATATAATGTGGCTCTTTCTGTGGTTCTTTCTGTAAAGGAAGAACCCTAGGGTGACAATTTTTCTCAGCTGCTTATTTTACTCTCTAAGTGTTTTAGGGAGAAAAGATGTGTCGTTTACCTGAAATGCTGAGCTCATAAAGTAATAGTACCTATTGTAATCTAGATGGGAAAAAGTATTAATCTGTGATGTATACTTATCATATGCTTGGATATGTGACACAATAAGAACTCTACTGTAGGGGGAAAAAAATGGATTTAAACAGAGCAGCTCTGGACCAATGCACCCTCTCACCTTAATAGACCCAATCTACACCTGTTTTTCTACATTCATTATTAAGTGAATCCCATTTTATCTTCAAAATTTCCCAGTTTGGACAATTATATCATTATTCTAACTATCACCACCAGAAAAGCTGCATAGTTGCATTAGTTAGACTAAAGGCTAAGGTTCTGTAAACAAACCACTAAAAAATACACTGGTCAAAGAACATAGAAATATTCTTTCCTCACATAACAGTCCAGAGTAGATAGATGAACCTAGACTGACAAAGTTATCTCAAGACCCAAGCTAGCAGGACAGTTCTTCCATTTTTAACATGCCACTTCCAAGATTTTTTTTTAGTTGCTGCCATTTTCAATTATCAAAATAAGAAACAGAAAGTCCAGGATAAGCACCTTAATTTGTTGAACAAAAAGTTGGACACTTTACTCATTAACATGCAATGGATGAGAATTTAATTATAGGACCAAAACAGCAAGGAAGGATAAAGGACTTGGTGTTTAACTAGGATATGTTTTCATGATGGGCTAACTTCACTCACTTTCACATGTCCTGTTTGTTCCTTCAACCCTATGTTTTAAGAGGGTGACAATAAAACTTGTATTTAATATTAACTAGTGGTGCCATTGTACAAGAGAATTTTGGTTAAGTGTATAGATAGCTGATCAAAATTCAGATCAAAAAACCATCATAAAAAACAAGTTCAAGAGTCATAGACTATGTATGTTTTTAGCTTGTCCCTAGCTTTGTAAAGGCTAGGGCAAATTGCATTGCCCTGATAATGAAAAACCAGGTATCTAACATCAAGTCAGAGGAGTGAATTCCTGAATTCAAGAGCAATACCTTCTGACATCAGCATGTCTAAAGACCCTGACCTGAGGCAAATCACTGAGTCCCTTCAGTTGTTATTTATGATCTCTATCTGTTTTCTGTAAATACAGCCTTTAGGCATTGATCGATAGGCTTTGCATGCAGACTGTTTATCTTTCTCAATGAAAGCACCTCAGAGAAGGGCTCAGGGCATTCTCCACTAGAGGGAATCTCCACCCTATTCTCCTGGCAGACCAAGTGCAACTGGAATGACATTCTCATCCCCATGGCCTGGAGGACTCCACAGGATGGCGACTCCCACATACGTGAGTGGATTAAAAAACTGTGGTACATTTACACAATGAAATACTACTTATCAGGAAGAAAGAAGGAACTCCTACTCTTTGCAACAACATGATGGAACTGGAGAGTATTATGCTAAATGAAATAAGCCAGGTGGTGAAAGACAAATACCATATAATCTCACCTATATGTGAAACCTAATCAACAAAACAAACAAACAAGCAAAACAGAACCAGAGACATGGAAATAAGGAACAAATTGACAGTGACCAAAGGGGAAGGGGAAGAGAGATAATGGTGGAAAGAAGGGGAAGTGCCTAGTCAAGGAACATGTATAAAGGACCCATGGCAATGGACAATTGGGTGGGGATTGACTGTGGGAATGGGGGTAGATTGGGCAGGGGAGAACAACAAGGGAAAAATTGAGACAACTCTAATTGAACAATAAAAAAAAATTCTAAAAATCACTGATTTCTATATTTACAATGGATGGATTTTAAGATATGTAGATTAAACCTCAATATAAGTGTTGATTTTAAAAAATATCAGAAGAGAACTGTTTCTATGTTTACAATCAAATGAAAAATATTTCTCATGGACAAATAGTATAATTTCATGTTATTATTTGAATTCTTATTTAGAGAAACTGAGATGTATTATACAGATAATCCAGCCCAGTTGCTATACTTTGCATGTAAGGAAACTAAAACCCAATGAATTAAATACTTTGCCTGAAGTCACGTTATCAGCTAGTGAAAGACGTAGGAAGTGCAGCCAGGTTGCCTGACTACTGCCTGGTGATTGTCACATTATACCCTATTGTCTTTCATTACAATGCATTTAAAATGCTCTAGCCTAAATTGACTAGAATTTCAATAAAACAAGAACAATCATGTACTAAAAAAAGAATAAACAATAAAAAAAGAAACAATCTCTCTACACAAAAAGAGAGTGATGAAGTAAACCTGTTTAAATGTCAACATTTGGGATTCTGTGTGAAGTATATATGGGAATTCTTTGTACAATGTTTGCAACACTTCTGTAAGTTTAAAATTATTTCAAAGTGAAGTTAAAAGTAACAAAAAAACACTATAAGAAGTAATATTTCAAATTATAGTTGCAAGCAAAGACAAATGCCAATTTAACTATCACAGTGTTTGGTCACAGAATATATCAAATGTTTGTGACTCATTGTTTGGATGAAAATAAATGTTTTGTAAATGTTTTCCAAGCCATCTTCTATGACGTTCCCATCTGCACTGTGCATGCATCATGCATTATTTCCATGAATTTCAACGTGGTCTCAGGTTTTGTTTTTATTTTTCTTTAAAAGTGTTTTCCTACTTTTTATCTTTATAAATAAGTATTTAAGTGCAAGATGACCATAGGCACAAAATGGTTGAAAATTAGCTGAAGAAACTGTTGCAAAAATAAATAAAAATTAATAAAGTTTCATTATATTGTATTTTCTGAGTGAACTATTTACTTTCAAACTGATTCTTATTTTTCTTATATAACTTGTTTTTATCTTTCTGCTGATATATTTTTTCTATTCATAAAAATTTTACTGATATATTGCGTTGGGACAGAATGTATAATTTTTCCATGAAAATATTTTTTTTTTCACATAATGGTTTTTCACTTTCATAGCAGGATAATTCGGGAATAAATTTAAAGTTTATGAGTGAAAGGTGAATAAATATAAATGTCTGTCATACATTTGTGCTGCATGCATATATCTGCAGGTATATATTCTATATATAATATGGAAATACATAGCAGTACCACCCATCCTTTATCATTTTTTTTCACATCTAAGCAAGGAAGCAATGTTTGCCAACAAAAAATTTTTCTCAAACTATTAAATATGAAAATAATAATTAATTTTAAACTTGATAAAAGTATTATTGGCATTAACTATTATTCTTTTGATTAGAAATCAATCAAGTATAATTGAAATAAAATTTATACAGTCAGACAAATGAATTGTTTTACACTGAATATAGCACAGGTTGTCAAAATATAATTATAATAATGGAAACCTAATATCCAAGACATATTATGACACGATCAAACTACTTGAAGAAGGTGTGGAACAAGTTATGAAATAATGATGATGATAATACTCTATGTAGAGCAACATTAGGGAATATTGAGGTCGCTACAATTGAAATATTATCCCTAAATAATACAATAAACACAAAGTGAATTTTGAGAGTATAGGACAAGTAAATCCATGAAGACATATAACTCACATTATTAGCATGGCTTTAAGTACAAAAATACTGTATAAATTCAGATAAAGTTTCCTGAAATTAGATAGCCATGAAAAGATTTTGTCAGTTCTATAAGATGACAATTTTCAAAGTACAATTCTAGAAACAGATATACTAGCATTGTAATGAAGTATATTGACCCTAGATGAGATGATATACATAGTATTTGCAGAAATCAATAACCCATTGCAATCTTAAAACAGTGTATTAATTCAATTAATTCTAATATTTATTAATAAATAAATCGTTAAATTTAACAGTTTGAGAAATGTTTCAATCTTGATTCAAAAGAGTAATTCATTCTTAAAAGAACCAGGCCTAAGGGACTTGATTGTAATGATACGTATGTCACAGAAATTATAAAAAGCGTATTAGCAAAAGTTAGCTGAAGAATGATTCTCAGTGCATAGAGTAGTATTCACATTCTGAGCTAAATTCGTAAGCCACATTTTCTTTGTATCTTTCCATGTCCTTTTCTAACTTCTTTCTCACCTCCACATCTCTCTTATCCTCCATGCTACTCCATGTTGCCATCCAGGCATTCAAAATCTTTGAGTTAGAATCTAATAATCTGAAAACATCTTTCTCCTTTCTATTCTAAATTGAAGTTTTTAATCTCATAATGACACAGATCTTATCTATATGGAAATCAACTGATTAATTGACATTATAATAAACATGATTAAGAACTCTAATCCTCCTGATAATACATGTGTGGCAAATAAACATTGTTCAGATTATCAATGTCCATAGCTTGGATTCTCTTGTGCTTCCACCAATAAGCCAGATAACTTTGATTATTTATGTTATTCCCCATTACATGTTCCTCACCTGCAAAAAAATAAAATAAGAGGTGACATTTACCTAGGGTCCATATCTATCATGCCCTTTGATAAGTACTCACCCCACAACTTAATGGAGTAAGAACTATTATTATCCTTATGTTTCAATGGAGGAAGCTAATCTTTGAAGAGGTTAAGTATATTGCCCAAGTACACACAGCTTGTAACTGGGGAAAAGTTGCATTATCTCTGATTTACTTTAATAACATTTTGGCATAGACAACACTGTGTGTGCTAGCTTTTAATCTACACCTTTGAAGCAGTTTGTTAATATTTGAAGTGCCTTCATTAAGAATTCATACTCACAAGGTGGTAACTTGGCATTTTAAGGACTCTCATCAAAATTCCACACTCAGAGGATACTTCAACAACTTGGACTATTTCATCTCTGACCAGCATTAGACACTTTGCTAATTAGCACAAGTGATGATAAAGGAGGATTTATGAATCTATGATATCAGCAGACTGTATACACTCTGGAGCAGCACTGTAGCTCACCCAGAGTTGAGCACTCGCCGAACAGCCTCAAAGAGAGTGGCTGGCCGAGAGCACCGAGCTGTGTCAGTCTTGCCCCACACTGCGCAGTCCTGCTTCTCCCTCTTCCCTTTCATTTCTGCCCTTCCAACCCTGTCCCAGGGCCTGCTGCCTGTGTGGGCATTCTGGGCTTAAGAAAAAATAAGATTTTATGTTCATCTATTAAGATAACATTCTGCTGCGTGATTCCGACTAGGAGTTGAGCTGAGTCCCACTGGCCTAGAGGAGTCGCATCTATTTTGAATTAACCTTTTCACGCAAGGTCTAGCTGAGGTGTCTAAAAGGACACAAGTGTTTACAACAAACTGACACATAACACAGATTTGATGTTTCAGTTTGATCATGTGCTAAGAAAGGTCTGTATCTATGGATGGATCAGGTCCAAACCTTGCTGTCAGTGTTATTTACCATTCCTTGTATGTGGGAGAAGGGCATGCAATTGGGGCAAGACCTATAGCCCTCACAAAAAGAAAAACAAACCACTAATAGTTAAGAATGAAGAAACTGACTTAAACCAGATCACAGCATAAAGTCAGCTTTTGAACTCAAGTTGTTTAGTTCTAAAGGTAATTTCCTTACACCTGCATGCTACGATGTGCTTCCTGATTTACTCTAAAGAGCATTAAGTGCCCAGTGACATATTGACAAGTTGTTCACAACAAAGGATTTGGGGAATGTTGCTTATATTACCCTCTTGGGGATTTACAACACAAATCACCATATTGCAAGCTTTGAGAAATCCTACAGTTAAAAAACCTATTTACTAAATACATTTTAGAAAGAAATTTGATCCAGTATCCCAAACTTAACCATGGAACCATGACTTTTTTTCAATGAGGAACTAGTTTTCTGTGGAATTCTATTTAAAAGCAAAGGATAAATATGTAGTTTTAGATCTAAAGTTCTATTATTCTTTAACTGGTAAATTGCTTAAGAAAGTCCTCAAGTATTTTCTAATGAAAGAAACCCTCCTCATTGTTTTTCATAAGCGAACTGCCCTGTTGCTGAGCATACACTGCCATGACGATGAGAGTCAGTAATGTGTCCATCTCCAAGATTGTTAGCCTCAATTCAATTGCTCATCTGCACAGATTTTCAAAGTTCCCCATGATCTGGGTCTATTGTGCTTATTCACAGTTAGCAAGCTTTACTCTCATATAAACCTTTTATTCAAAATACTGCTCTTCTTACTGTTCCTTAACATTTCCCTTGACATTCATATCCATATTTTTTCTTTTTTTTTTTTAACTTGACTTGATATACCTTTCCCCAAAATTTCAAAGTTTGGTGTGTGGCTCCTCCTCTACAAACTTTCCCTAGTAGTTCTCATCTAGGTTTGTGCATTTGAGGCAGAAAATTCACAGAAGATTCTAATGTGGGAACAACTATTTGTAAATGCACAAACCTAGAGCCACTCCTGTGAGATATGGATTATATGAGTCTGGTCTGGAGCCCAGGTACCTGTATGTTCACAGATCTCTGCTGATGATTCTGATACACAGACAAGAGCAAAAAGGGTTCAAATATATGGTAACAGAATGAGATTTGATTTTCAGTGACAAACACACAATGCAATATACAGATAATATATTATTAGAATTGTACATTTGAGAAGCATAGAATTTTATTAACCAAGGTCACCACAATAAATTTAATTTAATTTCTTAAAAGAACTAGCATGATAGAGGACCCAAAGTGGTAGAGGAGTAAATGGGAGCTACACTAACCTCTTCCAAGGACCAAACTGGGATTACAACTAAATTAAAGAAAAATCATCCTGAATAACCAACTGAACACTAGCTGGAGAGAAGCCTGATAACCAAGGACAGACAGAAGAAATCACTTTACCGTAACATGACTGGAAGGGAGCACTGATACATGAGAGGGCTGGCTGGGTTCCCACAGGTGGAAGTGAAGTTCTGGAGGGATATTTCAGCAGCTGGGGGGTTCCCCCTGAGAAGTGTGGGATCTAAACACCAACCTGGACTCCCCAAGCTAGAGTACCAGAACTGGGAAAGTAACCCAAATAACATCTGGCTATAAAAAGTAGTGAGGGTTCTGTCTGCCAGGGAGATACAGCTAGAGATGCAGGGAGCCACTTAAAGGGCCAATGAACAAAATTTCATATGCAGCCACTTATCCTGCACTCTGGCAGAGGGAGGGCAGAGGGGACTAGAGATATTGGAGGAGAGTTTGGGATTGGTGGTTCTAGGGAAGAGCTGAGGGATCAACTGCCAGTTGTGCTGAGTTATTCACCATACTGCAGAGGCCATCTTTCTTAGACAGAGAGCACTCCCCTTCAAGTGGCATCCACCTGAGGGTAAGCAATAGCACCACCCAAGGGAATCCCTCTTACCCCATCCTGTGAAGCTTAAACCAGGAGACTGAGTACAGCTAAAGACTATGTCAGTGATTAAGCCTAAGAGTGAAAGTAGATCTCTGGGAGCTCTGATGCTTTAGCTGACCCTCCCCAGGCCCAGTGTTGTTAAAAGCTGGCCTTGGTGCACACAGCCTGGTGCTTTTGGTGCACACACAGACCTAGCAGAGGGGACCACAAACTGTGGATTGCTAATAGCTCAAAAAAAACTTTGTCCAAAGCTAACCACAGGCAGCATCTAACATAGGCCTGAAATAGTCTTTGCAGCTCTACCTAATACATAAAAACAAATAGAGAGAAGCAGCCAGAATGGGAAGACAAAAGAACATGTCCAAAATTAAAGAACAAGAGAATTCTCCAGATGGATAACTAAATGAAATGGAAGCAAACAATTCATCAGATATAGAGTTCAGAGTAATGATTATAAGGATACTCAATAGCATGAAAACCATCATGGAAATAATAAAAAAAGAACTCGTCAGAAATAAAGAATGCAATATGTGAAGTATATAATACACTGGAATGAATAAAAAGTAGATTAGATGAAGCAGAGGATCAAATCAGTAATTTGGAAGACAACATAGGAAAAAAAAATACATGGGCAGAGAAGCAAAAGGAAAAGAAGATTTTAAAAAATAAGGGGAACTTAAGAAACATTTGGGACCACATGAAGTGTAACAACATCTGCATCATGGGAATACCAGAAGGAGAACAGAGTGAGCAAGGGACCAAGAACTTATTTGAAGAAATATTGACCAAAAACGTCCCTAATCTAGTAAAAGAAAAAGACACACAAGTCCATGACGCACAGAGAGTCCCAAACATGATAGACCCAAAGAAGCCTACACTGAGACACATCATAATTAAAATAACAAGACTTTCCCTGATTGGTGTTGCTCAGTGGATTGAATGCTGGCCTGCAAATCAAAGGGTCACTGGTTCAATTCCTAGTCAGAGTACATGCCTGGGCTGCGTGCCAGGTCCCCATAAGGGGCACACAAGAGTCAACCACACATTGATGTTTCTCTCCATCTCTCTCTCCCTAACCCTCCCTTCTAAAAAATAAATACATAAAATCCTTTTAAAAAATAAAAATCCTAAAAAAAAATTAAATAAAATAAAATGACAAGGCTTAAAGACGAGGAGAGAATCCTAAAAGCTGCAATAGAAAATTGCGTAGTTACCTACAAGAGAGCAGCAATTAAACTGTCATCTGATTTCTCAACAGAAACAGTTTAGGCCAGAAGGGATTGGCATGAAGTGTTCAAGGTAATGAAAAGAAATCAACAGAGACAAGAGGGAAGGAGGGAGGGGGGGCGGGGACAAGGAAGGGAAGGGGAAAGTCAAGGAACATATAGCAAGGGCTCATGGACAAAACCAAAGGGGAAGAGCTGAGGGAGGGAAGGAGGGAGGGGGCAAGGGAGAGTGGTGGGGGGTTGGCAGAGACAAATGTATTTGAAAAAATAAATTAAAAGAAAATTAAAAGAAAAAAAGAAAAGAAAAGCAAGAACCTACAACCAAAACTACTTTACCCAGCAAGACTATCATTTAAAATTAGAGATAAAGAGCACCCCAGACAGGAAAAAGCAAAAGGAGTTTGTTGATACAGAACCAGCACTGCAACAAATATTAAAGGGCCTATTTTAAGAAGAAAAGAAAGAAGAAGAAGAAGAAGAGCAACAACAACAACAACAGAGGAAAATAGTTTAAAATAAAATGGCAATATATATGTACCTATCAAGAATCACCCTAAATGCTACAACCGAAAGACATAAGGTAGCTGAATGGATAAGAAAACAAGACTCACGTATGCTATCTCCAAGAGACCCACCTCAGATCTAAAGATACACATGGACTAAAATTAAAGGAATGTAAAACGTATTTCATACAAAGGGAAAGGAGAAAAAAGCTGAAGTAGCAATATTACATCTGACAAAATACACAGTAAACCAAGGCTATAGTAAGTGACAAAAAGGACACTGCATAATGATAAAGGGAACAATCCAACAAGAGGATATATCTTAGTAAACATTAATGCACCCAACACAGGAGCACCTAATATGTAAAGCAAATATTCATGGACATGAAAGGAGAGAGCAATAGAAATACAGTCATAGTAGGGGATTTTAACACCCCAGTGACATCAATGGATAGGTCTTCCAGGCAGAAAATCAACAAGGAGACAGCATCTTTAAAGGACACACTAGATCAACAGGATTTAATTGACATCTTCAGAGCATTTCAATCCAAAGCAGCAGAATATGCATATTTTTCAAGTGCACATGAAGTGTTTTCTAGGATAGACTACACATTTGGACATAAAACAAGTCTTAATGAATTTAAGAAGGTTGAAATCATATCAAGCATCTTCTCTGACAACAATGCTATGAAACTAAAAATCGATCACAAGAAGAACACTAAAAAACATGCAGACTTAGAAGCTAAATAACATGTTATGAAACAATGAATGGGTTGACAATGAGATCAAGACAGAAATCAAAAGATACTGTGAAACAAATGAAAATAAGGACACAACAATTCACAATCTGTGGGACACCGGGAAGGCAATCCTAAGAGGGAAATTCATAGCATTACAGGCCCATGTCAAGAAACAAGAAAATCTCAATTAAACAATCTAACTTGATACTTAAAGGAACTTGAAATAGAACAACAAACAAAGTCAAAAGTGACTAGAAGGAAGGAAATAATAAAGATGAGAGCAGAAATAAAGGAAATAGAATCTAAAAAAATGATACAAAAGATCAGTGAATCCAAGGACTGGTTCTTTGACAAGATAAACAAGATTGACAAACCTTCGCCAGGTTCATCAAGAAAAGTAAAGAGGACCCAAATAAATAAAATCATAAATGAAAGAGGAAAATAACAACTGACACCAAAGAAACACAAAGAATTTAAGAAATATTACGAACAACTGTATGCCAATAAATTGGAAACCTGGATGAAATGGATAAATTCCTAGAAACATACAATCTTTCAAAACTAAATCAGGAGAATCCAGAAATCTGAATAGGGAGATTATGCCTAAGGAAATTGAAGTGGTAATCAAAAACATCCCAACAAACAGAAACCCTGGACTGGATGTGGCTTCACAGATGAATTTTACCAAACATTCCAGAACAATTAATACCTCTCCTTCCCAAGCTATTTCAAAAATTCAGAAGGAGGGATGACTCCCAAGCTCATTTTACAAGGCCAGCATTATCCTAATTCCAAAACCAGATAAAGACACCATAAAAAAAGAAAATTATAGGCCAATATCCCTGATGAACATAAATGGTATAATCCTCAAGAAAATATGAACAAACAAAATACAGCAATACACCAAAATGATCATACACCAAGGTCAAATGGGATTTATTCCAGGAGTACAAGGTTGGTACGAAATTTGCAAATCAATCAATGTGATATAGCACATAAATAAAATGAAAGATAAAAATGACATGATAATATCAACAGATGCAGAGAAAGCATTTGATAAATATCCAGCACCTATTTATAATAAAAAGAGAACCTCTCAGGAAAGTGGTAATAGAAGGAACATACCTAAACATAATAAAGGCCATATATGACCAACCCACTACCAACATCGTACTCAATGGGCAAAAGCTGTTAGCATTCCCCTTAAGGTCAGGAACAACACAGGATGTCCACTTTCACCTCTCTTATACAGCATAGTACTGCAAGACCTAGTCACAGCAATCAGACAAGGGGAAGAAATAAAAGGCATCCAAATTGGAAAAGAAGAAGTAAAATTGTCTGTATTTGCAGATGACGTAATACTGTACATAGAGAACCCAAAAGATTCCACCAAGACACTACTAGAACTGATCAATGAATTCAGCAAAGTAACAGGGCACAAAATTAATACCCAGATTATCAGTTGTATTTCTATATGCCAACAATGGACTATCAGAAAGGGAAATTAAGAAAATAAGCCAATTCATGATTGCTTCAAAAAGAATAAAATCCCTAGTAATAAGTCTAACCAATGATATAAAAGACTTGTACTAGGAAAACTTTAAGACACTGAAGAAAGAAATTGAAGAAGGTACAAATAAGTGAAAGCACATACTGTTTTCACAGATAGGAAGAATTAACATCATTAAAATCTCCATGCTACCCAAAGCAATCTATAAATTCAATGCAATTTCTATCAAGATTCCAATGATGTATTTCACAGAACTAGAACAAATATTTCAAAAATTTATGTGGAACCACAAAAGTGGCACATAACAACAGCAATCCTGAGAAAGAACAAAGTTGGAGGAATCATGTTACCTAATATCAAACTGTACTATAAGACCATAGTAATCAAAACAGCATGGTACCAACATAAAAATAGACACACAGATCAATGGAACAGAATGGAGAGCCCAGAAGTAAGTCCACATCTTTATAGTCAATTGATATTTGACAGAGGAAGCAAGCACATACAATAGGCTAAAGATAGTCTATTCAATAAATGCTGTTGGAAAAACTGGACAGACACATGTAGAAAAATGAAACTACACCACCTCCTTATACCACACACAAGAATGAATTTAAAATGGATTAAATACCTAAATGTTAGACCCAACACCATAAAAATTTCAGAAGAAAGCATGGGCAGCAAAATCTCAGGCATTGCTCATAGTGATATTTATTGGATATATCTCCCCAGGCAAGGGAAACAAAAGAAAAATAAACAAATGGAACTATGTAAAACTAAAAAGTTTCTGCACAGCAAAAGAAACCATCAACAGAATAAAAAGTCATCCCATGGAATGGAAGAACATATTAACTGATACATCTGATAAGGGGTTAATATCCAAAATTTATAAAGAACTTACAAAACTCAGCACAACAAAAACCTTCAAACAATCCAATTAAAAAATGGACAAAGGACCTGAATATACACTTCTCCAAAGAAGACATACAGATGGCCAATAGACATATGTAAAATTGCTCAACATCACTAATCATCAGAGAAATGCAAATTAAAACCACAATGAGATATCACAGTGGCTATCATCAATCAATCAACAAACAAATGCTGGCGAGGATGTGGAGAAAGAGGAACCCTTTTGCACTGTTGGTGGGAAGGCAGATTGGTGCAGCCACTGTGGAAAGCAGTGTGGAGATACCTCAAAAAATTAAAAATGGATCTGCCTTCTGACCCAGCAATTCCACTTCTGGGAATATATCCAAAAAAACTTAAAACACTAACTCAAAAAGCATAAGCAACCCTATGTTCATTGCAATGTTATTTCCAATACATTCGCCAAGACACAAAAGCAGCCCAAGTGTCCATCAGTAGATGTAAGATTAAAATAACTATGGGACATTTGCACGATGGAATATTATTCAGCTGTAAGAAAGAAGAAAATTTTACCCTTTGCAACAGCATCGTTGAACCTGGAGAACATTATGCTACGTGAGATAAGCCAGTCAGAGAAAGACAAAATCTATATTATTTCACTCCTATGTGGATTTTAATGAACACACTGAACTATGTAGCAAAAGAGACAGACTTATAGATAGAGGGCAGTATGACAGCTGTGGAGGGAGTTAGCAGGTGGAGGGATCGAGCAAAAAGGAAAAAGGACTCGTGGACATGGACACCAGCATGGAGACTGTGGTAGGGAAAAGGGAATAAGGGGACTAAATGGTAATAAAATAATACCAAAAAAAATTAAAAAGAAAAAAAATAACAGCATGTTCCCCTCCCAAAATAAAATAAAGACCATGATGTTATACAAATAAGTACATAGAAGAGTGACGAAGAACATGAGTAATGTGGTGGTTATTCTTTTCTTTTTACTCCTGCATAAAGGAGATTCTTGAGATAGTATTTACTCTGAAAGAAATCCGTGGGGATGTGAAAGAAAATTAAGAATAGATTGCACTTCCTGGAGGTCTATTATAATGTAATTAAATAATCTTTCTCTAAAGGTGACCCTTAGCCCCACCTGACTTTTTAGAATTATATTTCCTTATATTCAGGCTTTCCAGCCATGCTTGAGATGCATCCTCCCTCAAAACCTGAGGATGAGACAAAAGCATTTGACACACACAGGATCCCGTGACCCTCTCCAAAGCACAGAGGTAATTAAGTAGTGATGGAAAAAACTTTCTGTCAAACTGTCTGAGTGTTTTTAAATTGTTTGGCAGTTAACATGCCAGAGATATTTTAGACCTTCCCAGTGTTCACTACTGTGTGGTATTATTCACTAAGATAACAAAAGCCTCCACTAACAAAGATGCATTCAAATTTTTACAAATGCAGAATGAACCACAAAAAAATAAAAGCAAGGTTATGTCTAAATGCATAAATGTATCTCTTATCTCCAAGCAGAAATTTCTTAGGGGTATAAAATAAATCTGAACCAGGCTTGGATACACTTATCACAAAAAAAGGGGGGGGGCATTAAAAAACTGCAGTCATTGACACATTTTGGTTTAGGTGTGGCTGGAAGAGGACTGTTGTTCTGATTAGGAAAATATATTAAAGGATCTCTGGTAATACAAGAATCAGAAACAAGCACACCAGTTCACATACCCACACACGTACATGGGCTTAGTTTTAAAAAGTGATTAAACAAAACAGTGCCAAATTATTTTAAATAATAATAGCTAAAAGTGTGTCTACCAAATGGTTTGAAGATTTGTTTGGTTTTACAAGTGTTGTTTCCCTTAACAAGGGAAGGCATGAAGGAGAGAGGAGAGATTGGGGCCTGCAGTTAGGTAAGAAAGCAATGAAACAGAAGAGCAGGCAAGCCAAGGAGGCGAGTGAGATCTTTGGAACACCGATGAACGGCTTTAGGAATGTCTGAAACCTAGGGCGAAATTGCCTTCTCCAATCTCTGATGACTCTCCATTATCCCCAGACTATACAGCAAGTCTGTAACAATCACCTTGTTGGTGCCTTAGGGAGGGACAGAGAAGTCTTTGTCCATGCTGGAATAGAAGAGTGTAGAAAGACAATTTCTGCCATCAAGAGACAAAAGAGTAACGCTTAAGTAATGAACTGAAGCCAGGAGCAGTAATTCAGAGCAAGTTATAAAATGCCTCTTCTGAGAAAATACAGGAACTCCCTTGAGGAACTTCAGAAATATAGGGAAGAGCCCTGGACTTTTTAGTCCACAATGGATGGCATTTCTAGTTACTTTATTTGAAATTAAAAAGTAGGCTGCTGTAAAAAGGCTTGAGGAGGCGGGGACCCTGTCGTTACTCATATACTGTCCCATCAGCATTAAGCAAATCTGATACTGATAGGCTCACTTACAGCCATGTACATAACTCAGAGACTTCAGCGCCCAGAATGAGACAGAGCTGGCCACTAGCCAGGTAATGAGAGCTCTGGAGAAAGAGAGGAATCACAAGTGCAAGTCACATGAGGTTATTTCCAAGGGGTCATGTGAGAGGGAGAAAGTAGATTGAGAAGGAAATGATAGCCTTGCTATTAGAATTCCCGTTCCCCTCTTTGGAGAAATGAGCAAAGAGCCTCACCTGGGTACCGTTAATATCATTAAAGTAATTAAAGGATAAAAGCCCCAGAACACATACATGCATAAAACCATTATATACAAATTCCTTTAGAGAAGGTCAGACTTGGATGCTCTTACTTAGGAGGAAAAATAAAAAAGCTATTTCAGAATTATTAAAAAAAAAAAAACCTACTTGAAAAGCAAGAAGCTAGGAGACAGAGAAGTGGGTAGCTGTTTTGGCAAGAGAGTGAGAAAAGACTGTTTATTTGGTATTTGGGAGCCTGGAAGAAATGTTGGAATTTGAAGAGGAGGGCAAGATGCTAGTCAAACCACCGACACACAGACAATAACCAAATTCTTGACACCTTATTGAGATCACAGACACAAATGTTCTAAGTACTCGAAACTCATCAATTTCTAATTTATTTTTGCATTTTATTATTTCTGTGCTTTTGAGACTATTTCCATCTATTGCACCTGTAATCAGATATACTAAAATGAGATGCTACTATGTATCTCACCCCAGCTCTGCTTGGTGGCAACAGGTTGGTACCTTATGTAATTGTAAGTGTATATAATTTAATTTTTAATAATGTGTATTCAGCAAATGGCTAACAAAGTTCAAGAAAAGTAATAATCAGCAGGGTGAGATAGTAGTAGCTGGGTCCAGCATGTCACTGGCTCTGCACATTTAGCTACACCCTCATGACTCAAGATAGGTACTAGCAAATTGCTGCGATGCCCAGTAAGGCTAAGGAAGAAACAAGGGTTGAAGATGCAGCAGCAGAAGGTGGCAGCTGTATTGCTGGGCTTGAGGAGGTAGTGGCATCCACAGCCAGAGAATGGCTATGCAGATCGGAGATGGTAAGTCAGCAAAAGGGCAGGATAGCACCCACTCTGCACCCTAGAAAAGAACGGATGCGATGGGAGAAGAGTTAGTCCCAAGTATTTCTGAGACACTTTGAAGGCTACCAGAAATATAAAGTAAGAGAAAATTAAAGAGAACTAGAGATCTATAGGTGGCTGTGTGACTCCCAGCTCGCACTTAGGGCAAGGAGATTCTGGATTCAATGGTTCAGATAGGAGCTGCCTGGTTGGAGAAGTTGTGGTTTCCCTGGAGGGCTAGGGTCGCTCTGAGTTCTTGATTATGAAATCCTTCCTGAAGGCTCACCATAAATGCCTGCTCTCGAGACCTTCCAACAATTCTGTAAGCACCTAATTTCCTGTATTACATATCCTTTGCTTAAACTAGCTAGCGTGGTATCTGCACTCTGCAACTAGAAGCTGGGCTGACCTCTTTCATTTTGGTGAATTGTAAATGCAAGGAGCAATAATCATAAAACAAGCTTTAAAGTGTAAAATATAAATAACTGATAATTAAACCATTTCAAAATTGAATTTTTATTTACTCAAGTTGCACTTTCATTAACCAGCTGACAAAAGATTATATGTTAGGTTTATTGTAAAATAGAAATTGCTGAATAACAAAATTGAAGAGAATCCTTGAGTGTGCTTATTCTTCAGAGTTTACAAGAAGTATTATTGTGTATCTTATAACATTTTCAACCTTAAATGCTTGAAAATAGCTTTTTATAATAGAAAATCCAAGAGAAAGCCTATTATTTCTCTTTATAAGGTGCTTACAAATATTACAAGTCAAGGGAATTATTATAAGTGATAGTATTAGCTCAGTCAGAAATCTATCTACATCATTAAATATCCTTACCAGAAATCTGAGCAACAGAGAAAATTAAATTGGCTTACTGTAATCTGCAACTTTTATAAGTATTGACTTAGCAAGATGCCTCAAAAATTCCTAAAGCCCTGTCATCCACGAATCAACATCGCTCTTCTAAAGTAGGTAAGCTTTATTTCGTTTCCTGTTTTACCAGCCATTACAAGATTTCAAGGTAAATCACTATGAGCTCTGTAAGGTACTGAATTGTTTTATTTGTAATACCCATGAATGCCTTGTGCAATTCATCTTTACTGCATGCTACAAAACACCAGCTGCATATCCACAGCTCCAAATAATCCAAAGGCCAAGCTTTGTCCACACCCCCGTTCTTTCATACCAATTGTCCAAAACCTAACATAAGCAAGAAGCAAGGCTGCCATTGAAAAAAGTGCATATGTAAGTAAAAACACCCACAATTGTGGGGAAAAGACTTTTTGTACAAAGCTTATATTATAGGATAAAAGGAAAAAGTGTTGCTGGTGGGCTCCTTTATATTAAAAGAGAACTGTCCTGAAATATCTCTTTACTGATAGCTATTGATTGAACTCAAGCTAGAGCCTTTAAAAGAGGGACTATCATTCAGGTAATATAGTTGGAAGTAGGGAGAAGTAGCAATTTCATAAAAAGTTTAAAGGTAAGAGAAGGTGGTTAGAAGATTGAGAAAAGTAAACAGAGGACCAAAAGACCTAGAAAAAGACGGGGTTCATAGTGAGGTTATCCATTAAACATCATCTTTTCTTGGGATGGATAAAATACTGTCACATGGGTGAATATGTCATACCTTCTTGCCTGTAAATTCAATTTACTTGGAAAGGATTATGAGCCACAAAAAGCTTCCAGCTGTGTTGAGAATAATTACAATAGTATGGCAAGGGCCTAACAGAGTTCAAAGTGAGAAAATCAGCAATGCTTAAGGTGTTCCATTTGATGCTCTCATACATAAATCTGTAGCCTTTAATGGAGGATCAGAAAATTAAGAGTAGTGGCCACAGTCAGAGCTTCTAACAAATGCTCAGAGAAAGGCAGCGTCCCGTTGCCTTGGGACACTGGAGTGATTCTGAGTGACCACTCAGCAGCTCAGGACCTTGATTCTGCATCTGTGGAATGAGAACTGGACACTATTTCCAAGGTTTCTTATAATTCTAAATTCAATGACTCCATGCTTTTCTTTAAACTGCCATGTTCTTTAGTGCAATGTGTATATTAATTCACATTGACAATAGTTTTTCTTACTTCAAAGGTAATATTTGATGAACTACTAAAGCATTGATGCCTCAAAAGAGAACAGTTATTTCCACTTACTAATCTACCTCTCTAGCTACTTCAAATTATCAGATATTTCTTTAGCTCTGACTTTAATAAAGCACCATGCTAGGACTATTAGGAGTGTAGAGCGGGGATAAAACATCATTTCTGCCATCAGTAAATTTAAGACAAGGAGCAAGAAGACATACACTTAAAATGAACTAAAATGAATAAATAAGGTAAATTCATGACCTCAGAGAAGTTACCTAACCATCACTTGGGTCAATTTCTTATCTACATGATGAAAGTAGTAATAGTACCTATCCAATAAGGTTGTTATATATTTTAAATGCTTTAAAATAGTAAAAATTTAGACCATGTCCTAGAAAATAGTAAATGGTATTTGGGGGGGAGGGGAGGGGAGGAAGAGCGCACAAGTGAGAAAGCAAGTAAGAAGTGGAGAAGCAAGGGAAGGGGAGAGAGAGAAAGGAGGCAGGAGAGAGAGAGAAAGAGTCTTAGGAGGTCTTATATCAAACCCTGGTTTCTCACACTAAGGGCACATTTGAAGTTAACCAGATCAACAGATACTTAGGACTTTCCACAGTAGTACAGAGAAATAACATTAATAATAAACTAGTTAATAAATTCTAGGATGTAGTTCCAATAAATTCTCAAAATAAATTATTCAATTAATCATATAATGCAGTTCAATATGTATTCTTAACCAAATGAGTTGTATTATTAATAAATATTTGTTTTCTATTAATAAGTTTTAAACTTTAAACTATGCCACTGAACATAATATGCACATTTATAGTTTTCTAACAAAATAAAAGAGTAAAGAAAATGTTACTTAAAATAATTCTCACTTCTGTCACTTCTTTGTTATTATATATCTCAAATTCTGTTTACTGATAGGATCAATGAGGTTGTAACAGTTTTGCAGTAGCCATGATTAGGATTAAATTTTGGTTGAAATAATTCCCTTTCTAACTTAGAATACTCTGCGGGGGAAAAGAGAGAGAGAGATTCCAGACCAGATTTTTGGCTCCTGCTACCCAAAAGTAGTATTGTTTTTATTGGGCTATGTACATCTGGAGAAAATTTTCAGGAGTAAGGATAGCTAGAAGCAATCCCATGCCTAAATAGTTGCTTACCAAAATGAACTGAAAACATACTTATAAAAAAGTCTGTATATAAGTGTTTGGAGCAGTTCTACTTATAATTTCTAAAAACATGAAATAACTCAGACATTCTTGAACAGGAAAATGGATAAACAAACTTGCTTATCAATATAATAAAATTATGTTTCAATGAACAAAGGGATGGATTTATGTTTTTGAGTTAGTGTTTTGGATTTCTTCAGATAAATACCCAGAGGTGGAATTTTTGGGTGATAAGGTGGTTCTATTTTTAATTTTCTGAGGAGCCATCATGTTGTTTTCCATAGTGACTACACTGTATTGTAGCCCCACCAGCAATGCACCAGTATTTCCTTTTCACCACATCCTCACAAACACTTGTTGATTTATTGATTATAGCCATTCTGACAGGCATAGACCTAGATGGTATAATATGCTAAGTGAAATAAGTCAAACAGAGAAAGGCAAATGACATATTATTTCACTTATATGTGGAAGCTAAAGAACAAAATGAATGACAAAATAGAAACAGACTCATATTTACAGAGAACAAACTGATGTTTGCCAGACAGAAGGGGGTTTGGGAAGCTGGGTGAAAAAGGTGAAGAAATGTAATTTAAGAAGTGCAAATTGGTAGTTTCTAAATAGTCATATGATATAAAGTACAGCATAAGAAATATAAGCAATATTATAATAGCTATGTATAGTGCCAGATGGGCACTAGCCTTATCAGAGAGATCACTTTGTAAGTTATATAAATAGCTAATGACTATTCTGTACTCCTGAAACTAACATAAAAACTATTGATTGTCAATTCTAATTTTTTTAAAAATTTTAAAGGAAAACATAATCAACTCCTGCACAGCAATAAAAATAAACACACTATATGATTCATGGAATGAGATGGAGAAGTCTTAAATCTCTAATTAAAAAGTCATACCCCAAAAAACTATATATTGTATCATTCCACATATATCAAATTCAGAAAAAGGCCAAATTATAAAGATGTAAAATAGGTCAGTGGTTATCAGAAAGCTGTGGGAGGCACTGACTGCAAAGAAGCAGAAAAGAAAATTTGGGGACCATGGAATTGTTCTAATTCGTTCTGGGTTGGTGGATACATGACAGAACTATGCACCATGAGGAGTGACTTTTACTATGAGTAAATAAAAATAAACAAGGTGTCAGGGGAACCCTATATGCAATGCAAACTGTGATGAATGAATCTAACTATATTATAAATGTGACACATGATCACACTAAAAAAGACTGGGGAGAAAGTAATCAACATGAGCAACTTTGTAAGACAGTGTTTTGATAATTTGCTAAGGTTTCCCACCGTTTTAGATTGGGCCCCCGATTCAATGACTGATGTCTTTATGAGAAGAGGGACAGCTGGACAGAAATGCACAGAGATAATGTCACAAGATTGAAGTAAAAAAATTAACATTAAGATAAATGTCTTTAAATACAAGTTAGCAAGTATTTGTCATAAATTAATTCCCAGCATTGGCAAAGATAAACAGATACATGTATTACTGATGAGAATATAAATACAATTTTTTGCTAATTCTTTACTGAAAGTTTAATAATATTTAATCCCTTTACTCAGTAGTTTCACTCATAGCAATTAAATGGAAGGAATAAGGTCTGCGAGTTACTGTAAAAAGCTGAAAGCACCAAAATGTGCAAGGATAGAAGCAAAATTGTAAACTATTAAAATCCATAAAGTTAAATATTTAAACACTTAAGATTATTCTACAGATGCATATTTCCTGCCACAGAAAGATATTAGTGATATCTTAATGGTCCTGATAAAAAGGGCAAGTTGAAAGATCATAGAATAACACATAATTATACTTGTGTTTTTGTATGTGTGTGCGCATGTTTTGGAGAGAGGAATGGGGGCAGGGCAGTGGAAAGAGAGAGAACAGGAATAGGGCAGCAAAGATCTCTTATTGGAGGTAGAGAGCCTCCAATATGATCCAATGATCCCTGCCTTCTGCTATTAAATGCATAATGTGATCACTTTCTTTGAGTCACTAGAATACAGACTTATGGAGGGGATGTAACTTCCATTTGTTTACAAAAGTTTGTGACTTCCATCTTGTTGGCAGATTCTATTGCTTTCTTAGTTTGCCCACTTTGCTATGCAGGAGAGGACCATGTGTCAAGGAAATGAGGGGTGGCCTCCAGCCAATATCCTGTTAGGAACTGAATGTTGCCAACAACCACTGAGTGAGATGGAAACAGATCTCTCTTCAGTGGAGACTTCAGGTGAGAACACAGACCTGGACTGACACACCTTGATTGAAGACTTGTGAGAGACAATAAAACAGAGAACTCAGCTAAACCATGCACAGATTTCTGACCCACCGAAACACTGAGATAATTAATGTGTGTTCTTTAAAGCTGCTAATTTTTAGGTTGATTTGTTGTCCAAAATAGGTAACTAATGAAGTCTTTTTCACTAATACCTCTGGAGTTGTTTTTGGTTTTGTTTTGCTTATCTGTTTTCTCCAATAAGAATGACTCTGTTACAATGATTTGCTAAAAAAAAAAAAAATTAATGAAATTTTAGAATAGATATGATTCCCTAAAACTTGTGAGGATAACTTTGTGATGTGGTTCTGCCAAAAAGCATGCAAGATTCACACAGCTCTTGTCAGCATCTCTGAATTGTGATCCATTTAAATGCTATGTGTACTTTTAGCTGACTTCTTCTGTTTCCATAGGAACATTTGGCATATGGAAATTTTGTAGTTACACACTTAGTCTTAACTCCCTTATCTATACCATAATGTAATGTGCTTGTTCATAGACACATTAGATCCCTTTCTTTGGAAGTGATTAGATTTACTTTGTACTAAAAATGTCATTTTTTAAATGTTTTTATTAGGGCACTTTGACTCCTACAGAAACTTCCTGCTTAGATTTGGAGACTGCAACCACAGAGCAGAACAAAAACAACTGCTCAATTTCTCTTCTCTAATGATATTCATTATCATTTTCTCCATTCATGCAGAACTGAGAATTATAGACACCTCTAGTTTGAGTCACAAAATTTTGGGGTAAAATTGTCAATGTTTTGAAAGTTTAGTCAATATATTTCATCATTTTGGCTTCCTAATGTGAAATAAACAATATTATAAATAGTAAATAAATTTTCATCATTCTCTTCCTCTCTTGAAAAATGTTACTATTATACATCTGTTTCCCTAATAGATGGAGACATTACAACTATGAGCATATTTAGTTTTTAAAAAAATAAATATATGAAAATTTAAAGTATTTTTTAACATATATTCCACATTTTTTTTTTGCTAGAAAAATCAGCCATGTCTACAAGTAAATATGGTGGCTTTGTGCTGTGTCAATTTAGCTAAGCTGGAATTTTTGTTTCTCAGATTTGACATCTCCATGTGTTCCTGGGTCAGTACTGGCCACAGCACAAATTTACAATAGGCCTGGGAGACAGAAGTAAAATACAATAGCCATGTTTTCACTTAGAGGTCCAGTTCAGAATCTTGCTTGTTGAAGCTCACACATGACATCACTGACCTACTTACCTGTTTTGTTGGCTTATACAATATTTGCAGTGGGGCCAGCAGCTCATCCAATTCCCTTTAAGATCTCTTCCTTCAGTTTTCCCCAATCCCGGCCTACATGCACATACAGCTTCAGAATCAAGTATTCCAGCTGCTTCTACAGCTCACTAGCAACATTGAAATTGAAGGCTTAGAGGTGGTTAAGAGATAAATGCAGGTACCAATTTATCATATTGCAATTCAGCTCATCCTCATGAATTCCACTTAATTCTTCATCAACCACACTTCACATCCATCTTCCATTCCCAACTGCCTCACTACTGACATTAGGTCCAACCCCAAATACAGACGCAGCAGCCTTACATACAGTGTTTGACCAGCTCCCACAGTTGTGAAAGGTCAAACCCCTATAATAAATTCCTTATTCTGTGTCATGCATAATCACTTTGCTGCTCTGCTAAAGCCCAAAAGTTTTTGCTCCATGACTAATGGTATAGCACAAAGAGTAGAATAGTTTTGGACCTCTAAAGCTGAACATGTATACATATTTTCCTTATAAACAAGGAATCACCTCCTAACTAGGAATAATACTGTGTTGCAATATTACTTTGAGAATTAGAAGTAATGTATGTAGAGTGTCTTCATAGTTAAGACCCAAATAAATTGTAGTTATTATAACTAGTACAAATATTTAATACAATTTTTAAGTCAGCACCTAAAGTAGCCTTGTCATAAGAAATGGGAAGTGATATATACAATACTGAAAAGACAGTGTTTATTGAAATATGTATTATGCACATGATTAGTGAAAAGAGAAAGTAAAATATTTATTAAAAATTCAATTTAGGTTCTAAAAGATCAATCCAAAATGGAATGATCTTTTGGAGGGCGAGCCCCTTGTAGTATAGGCTTCTCCTGTAGGTGGAAGTGTTCCCCTGATAGGTGAGTGTTCTAGGAACACATCTGTATCAGAGTACCAGATAGCGTTGTTGTGAGAAGCTGCATTCAGCGTTGGTGAATTTTTTTTGAAGACTCTTTCAACAGGCTTGACCATTTCAAGATGGGTGATTTATGAGCACACCTGCCCACACCACGCTATTTAGTAGTTTTTGACCAAAAACCATATGACCACTGTGCCCCAACCTCCCCATTCACCTGGTCTGACCCTGAACAACTTTTATTTTTCTTTTTCCAGATGAAAAAAGTCCTCAAAGGGAAACGCTTTGCAGATGTGGCAGAGGTGAAATGAAAAACAGCAGAAGTACTAAAAGATACCAAAATCGATGAGTTCAAAAACTGTTCTGAGCAGTGGAAAAAAACATCTTGATAAGTGTATTGCATCAAATGGAGAGTACTTTGAAGGTAACTGAAGTTTAAACATGTAGGAATAAATACACAATTTTTTATAAATAAATTCCAATTTGTTGGGGTCCCCCCTTTTACAGCAGAAAAATTAAGTTAATGACCATAAGTTGTTAAGGAGAAGACAGGTTATGGATACTAAGGACTGGAGCAATTCTACAGATTCATAAATATTTCTGTGGTCACTAAAACAAAATGAATAAAGAAACTCACTAATTATTGACCATATATGGATCTTGTTTAACATTTTAAATGAGCAATAAGGTGGAATGTACACTTAATATCTTTATTGGCAAAATTTCTCATTAGAAAAATTTTAATATGCCCCTTCGCCCTCAAATTCAGGAAACATCAGCATATGCAAGTATACCACTTTGCTGTAAATAACAGGTATAATTAATAGGTATTTGTGCTCTGCCTAAATGTTCAAGTATTTCTGATTTTATAAGAGTTGATAATTCTACCCCCTGCAGTTTTTTATTACATCAACATAACATGCATCTAGCTTCATCCTATCGATATCTATCCAGCTCCATCCCAGTTCTGGGATACAATATGAGTGCGGTGCTAAGACAGTTTAATCTCTCATATTCTTCTGTTTTATCTCAAGGCCTTATGACAACTCCTCTGTCTCTGATCTCTATTTTGGGCAAGTTTCAGTTGCTAATTTCATGTTACTTATTTTTCCATTTTCCACAACAGGACTGACTTAACATTTGTTTCATTCTATATATATATACACACACACACACACACACACACACACGTGTGTGTATATGTGTGTATGTATGTGTGTGTGTACACATACACATACACACACCCCAAACTATTGTAGTTGCTGAAAGTTTTTTTTAATTCTTTATACTTGAAATTTATATCTGCTCATCTAATTTCCAAGAAAAATTCAAAGCTTTGTACTTATCCCATGGTACAGTATAGATGAAGAAGTGTTTTAGCACATCATGGATGGTATAATCCTCAGATTCAAACTCACTATAAACAGAAAATCTGCTTTCCCTCTAATGTGGTGAAATTGCAAAGAGATTGGCATTCTTTCTGCAGATGAACATGTACCTAAGGAGCAAACTATAAGCACTGAGCAAAAACATGCATTTACTGTTACAATTTATAGTTTACCATCATTTTAAATAAGTATACTGGTTATTCTGGTCCAGTGTTTCTCATCTGAATGAACACAATTCATTGTTATGTGTACTGTCCTCTACATGGCAAGATACTTAGCATCCTTGGTCCACAAATCATGTAGCAACTTCCTTTCTCAGTCACTGAGCAAGAAAAAACATTGTCCCTCTTCCTCCCCTTCATTTTGCATGCTTCCTTCATTCTAAATATTGTAATTGGGCACTTGGATAAACAAATCACACAGGTAATTTAAAATAATACTATGTTTGGATAATTAAATAATCCAGTTTTGTTGTTTGATAGCATTTATTATCTATATCATTGAATATGTTTTCTGAATCAATGTAAATTTTAATCATCTAACTTACATACATATAGAGCTGATTCTTGAATAATGCAAGGGTTAGAGGCAACAGCCTCAGTGCAGTCGAAAATCTGCATAAAACTTTGACCCCCCCAAAACTAAACTGCTAATAGCCTACTGTTGACTGGAACCCTTGCCATTAATAAAAAGTCAATTAACACATATTTTGTATGATACACACACACACACACACACACACACACACACATACACGCACGTGTGTGTATAATCTGTCCAGAAGGTATCCAGTCATGTAATATTAAAAAATAGAGACATTTATTGAAGGAGATACAAGATACAAGAACCATTGTACATAAGATAATGATGCCTCAGTCGCCTTCAAAGTAGGTACCTTGGGACCTCACAGTTCTCCCAATCACCACCAGCTACCCCATTGTATTTTCCTGAATCCAGGAAATCCTGACCATCTCTCATGGATCGTCTGAAATCTCTTTCCTTTCAAAGGTGATTTTAATTTAGGGAAAAGCCAGAAATTGCAAGATGCCAAATCTGGACTGTGAGGGTGCTGAGTCAACCTGGATGATTTGATGTTTCACAAAAAAACTCTGCAAGAGAAGTGATGCATGAACAGGAATGTTGTTGTGATGAAGCTGCCAGTCACCAGTTGCCCGTAGTTCTGGTCTTCTGAATCATTCGATTAGTTTCCACAGAGGAATGTTCAAGCTTAACACAAAATTTGATGCAGATTCGTTGCTCTTCTCACATAGTCATTTTGAATGTGAGGGCCACACAGTACACATGTTCACACTCAACACAGTCTACCACGCCCACTGACTAGTACAGTGAAGTCATCATTGTTCATACATGTGCATTTCCGTCCACACGCCTTGGCTGCCAGGTTATATCGATGTCACATAAGCCGTTCTCATTATATTAACAGTGGCTGGACTTTTTCTGGACAGGCTATTCACATATGCACACGCACACACTGTATTCTTACAATCAAGTAAGCTAGACAAAAGAAAATGTTAAGAAAATTTAAGGAATAGAAAATACAATTACTGTATTTATGAACAAAAATCCACATATAAATGGACCCATGCAGTTTAAACCCATACTGTCCAAGGGTCAACTGTATACTCTTTGATGAATTCTGTTTATTATTCCACCATAACTGATGTTCTTTTGCTTCTAACTAATGTTTCATCCCCTCCTAAAGTCTAATGTTCTCTATAATGTTTTTTATTTTATTTTTCAATTGTAGTCCACATTCAACATTATTTTGTATTAATTTCAGATGTACAGCATAATCATTAGACACTCATATACTTTACAGAATGATCCCCCCAATATTTCAAGTGCCCACCTGGCATCATACACAGTTATTACAATATTATTGACTATATTTCTTATGTTGTAACGTACACCCCCATTACTATTTTTTAACTACCAATTGTACTTCTTAATTCCTTTTCCTTTTTCTTTATAACATGTTTGGACACCCCCAGTTTTACTCCCCACCCTCATTTTGCCTTTTCCCTATGTGTTTCTATCTCTGAGGTGTCCTTTAGTCCTGCCCTGACCCTCTACCAATCCTCCTCATTATTTGAAATCTTTATGCAAAAGAAAGCTGGATTTTCTAACAATGGATCCTTTAAAGATATCTGTAAAAGAGCCTCCCCTCTTTCACTTGCATAGAACTTTTCAACAAATTTAATATTGTTATATAATATTCCCCAAGGGCATCAATACCCCCTCACTACCTAGTCTTGCAATAGCATATGAACAATGCTAGTATGAGAATACTCTTAACTGCCTAGTGGCAAAGGATGTAGATTTCATTCAGTGCTTTTACAACATGTTTATGTGTCTCAAAGAACACTATGTGACAAAGATAAATAGCTAACAGTATATAAGCTTCCATAGTGGTTAAAATTTTTATTGTATTATTTAGGTGAACTTAGGAAGGCTTGAACCAATTCTCTAAAGACTTCTACTCAAGAGTTTATGTAAACAAACCTGAATTCCAAACTGTTTCATGCTCATCTATTTCTGTTAAAAGTATCTTTAACAGCCTGTCATTCAGCTCTACCACTTACTAGAGATTACTATCATTCAAAAGCATGATTAACAATATTCTCAGATAACACTGCCATTCAAGTATGCTATTTACAATGTTCCTGAGATCACTACTGTGTGATTGTGCTTTTGTAGGGCTGTGGGTACTATTTACTTGACCTCCAGTTCTCCCAGTCTCGTTGATGGCACTGCTATTTTGCTAAGAGAGTTAATAACAGCTTGAGAGCACCATTATTTTCTAACTTGCCAGCCCTTTCCCTAGACCTACTGCCAACATCAGAGAGGCAGTGCAATCATAATACATTTTCATTCAAAAATCATTTACCTAGTCAAATTAAAACTGCCAATCTATGACTAAATAAAGAAAAAATATTTAATTATTAAAAAGAGACTTGATGTTTAAACTTTGTACTATTCTTCACTACCCACCTATTCACTCTTTCACTATATTGTCAGAAACTTACAAAGCCAGAAAAAAGTTTTTGAAATTAACCTGATCTACTGCAAGCAAGTGATACATGCATATTATTAAAGGTCAATGAAGTCTATGAGAATTTTGTTGTGTTTTGAATCTAATGGTAATTTTTATAATTATTTTATCTGTTATAAAGACTGAACTTCATATCTACCATAATAATTTGCAACCAAAAACATCTTTACAGAATAGTGTCTAAAATATTTCTTAAGCAATGATACTTGAAGTTACATAAAAATTACTTTCCTATAAAAGAGGTCTAGCAATTATTCAAATTTCTTAAGACGATCATGGTTCTTTATAATCAAAACTACTGTGTGATCACTCCAGAATAATGAATACCTGGTTTTAAAACATTCAGGAGTCTATGTGTTTTATTTTAATGAGTGGCTAAAAGTTGAGTGTGATGTAATAAGCAAAGATAGAACTCCACAGGATCAGAGGCATCAAAGGAATGCATTACACTTGCAGGATCTCCTTTCTGGACCTCCCACGTACACCCACACACACAAAGTGATGAGTCCCAAAAGAGCCTATGTGTATGGTGTGGAAGCCTGGGGTAAATGAACAGCAGCTACTATGAGAAAGGTACCAAACACCACTCAGGTATTTCCACTATCTCCATTATGATCAAGAGTCCTAAAAAATTTGAATGGGTTGCGGGGGGACCTTAGTAAAGCCTAATTGCAGTTGGGGAAAATGAACAGGAAAAAAAACTGTCCTGTGCAAGAAGCAGGATCACTAGAGGGACTCATCTTTAAGATCCAAAGAGATATTGCCTACCCAAGATTGAGGCTTAATCAAAACAATGAAAAGTTTATCCAGCTCCCATCATTATACTAACAAGTCAAATAATAGGAAGCTGCTGCTTACAGGAAAAAACAAATTACCTTGAGAAGCTCTCTGAAGCATAACACAAAGGGACAGTTTAAACCAAGTATGGAGCTCACACAGAAAAACCCAGATAAATAGCTCTATTCTAAACAAAAGTTAACAATAGAGGAATTTTAAGATGATGGTGATATAAGGAATAACAGCAATTAAAGTCAAATCTAGCTCAATTTCTGACTAGACTGTCTCAATCCCTGTAGTAAAAACAAGCAGAAAGAAACATTTGCCTTTTCCAGAAATAAAAAGTATTTATCTCAGGCTCTACCTCAGTTCTACAAGAGGAAAGGGTGAAAAAGGAAAGAAGGAAAGAAGTAAGGAAGGAAGGAAGGAAGGGGAAGGAAGGAAGGACAAACTAATAAACCAAGCATCCAAAAACTGGGACAAAATCACATGGCCTAACATATACGTAATTGGAATCCCAGAAGGAGAAAGAGTGAAATAGAGAAAATGTTTGAATAAATGATCATCAAGAGTTTTCCAAAATGAATGATAGATACCAAACCACAGATCCAAGAAGGTCAAAAAACAAACGGCGAGATATCAAAAAGAACATACCTAGATATACCATTTTTAAGCTGCTAAAAAACAAAAACCAATCAGTGTTAAATATAAATATACAAATACATTAAAAGTAAAAGAATAAAAACATGCAAAAAAGTAAAAAGTTAAAAAGATGGAAAACTAGAAAACACAAATAAAAAAAGTCTGGAGTAGCTCTATTGGTATCAGAAAAAGTAGACTTTTAAACAAGCAATATTATACAGGATAAAGAGGAATATTGCATGACAATGACAGAATCAATAATCCAAAAGATATAACTATACTAACGATGAAACTTCAAAATACATTATGCAAAAATGATAAAACTAAAAGGAGAAATAGATGAATTAGCAATTATATTTGGACACTTCAACACTCCTCTTCAGTAACTGATAGAACATTAAATAAACACATTTTTATTAATTGATAGAAAATCAGTAAGATTATAAAAGACTAAGCAACACAGTCACCAACTGGACCTAATTGACATTTATTGAACACTTAATTCAACCACAGAATGCACATTTTTAAAAGTGTATTTTACCATTATAGCTCATGTTCTGTGTCATAAAAAGTTTTGAAAATTTTAAAAGAATTTAAATTATACAAATTATGTTCTCGGACCGTAATGAAATTTTACTAGCAATCATAACAGAAAAATGACAGAGAAAATGCCCAAATATTTAAAAATTAAGCAATTCAATTTGAAATAACCTATGGATCAAATATTCTTAAAAAACCACAAAGGAAATTAGAAAGTTTTGACCTAAATCAAAATGAGAAATAATATATCAATATTTCCAGGATGCATTTAAAGAGGTGCTTAGTGAAAAATTTATAACATTAAAAGAAGATATTAGAAAGACAAAAAAGTTTTAAATCAATAATCTGTTTCTATCTTAATGAACAAGTAAATAGCAAATTGAACCTAACATATGTGGAAAAAAGAAAATAATTAAGAACAGAAGTCAACTGAATTGAGAACAGAAAAATAATAGAGAAAATTAAGGGAACAAACCAAATGCTATTTCTTTGAAAAGATTGATATAACTGATAAACCTCACACTATGCTGATTGGAAAAAAAAAGTGTACACAATAACTATATTAGGAATGAGAGAGACACGGATCACTAAGGACTCTACCAACATTAAAAGAATAGTAAGATAATACTTTGACAACTTCATCAAAAAATTTGACAAATTTTATGAAATCACAAAATTCATGAAGAACAAATATCCAAATGTACTCACAAAGAAATAGATAAACTAAATAGCCAGTCCTGTATTTATGAAAGTATTCCATAGCAAGATGTCTTATCTTTAAAGCTTCTTAACCATTTAAGAAAAAATAATACTAATTCTACACTAAATCTCTCAGAAAATTGAAGAAGAGTGATTATTTCTCAACTAATTCTATTTTAATGCTAAAACATAGTTACAAAAATGAAAGGAATAAAAAGAGAGAGAAAGGAGAAAAAATTATAGACTAATACTCCTCGTGAGGAAAACAAAATCTTCATTAATATATTTAAAAGGTAATGGATAAACCAAGTGCAATTTTTCCCAGGAATGCAAGGCTAGTGCAATCAAAATTGACACATCAATCTAATTCACCACATCAACAGACAAATGAAGAAAAACCGTAGAAACTGAAGAGAAAAAGTTTTGACAAAACTCAACATTCACTTGTTTTTTTTAAAAAAGAAAGATATCTCTAAAAATTTGGATAGAAGTATTTTCATCAACTTCATAATGATTATCTGCAATGACATGTACGTAATATCATTCCTATGATGAAAGACTGCTTTTCCAAACTGATGGAAAGAGAAGGCTAAAGTCAGTTTCCAGAATTCTTAATGTTGCCAAGAACCATGATGGAAACTCAGTGTTGCCTGTAAGAGAAAACTTTTTCTTTGCTTTAAATCCAATAATCTAGGATTATAAACTCAACTGGGTTAAATTTCCAAGGAAGAAGTTGCTTTGGCACTACAGATTTACAATTTCTGCCTAATATGTTGTGTCCCCTTCCCCTCTGAGCCCTCCATTTCCTGCCCTGGAACACTGACATAAGTGTAAACTCTGCACAGTGTCTTTCTCATGCACTGATCTTCAGTTCTGAACCACAGAAGCTACTTATACCACTTTGTGCTACACAATGGCTTAGGTATAAGGGTTTTGTCTCCTAGGAAAGATTTTCCTCATGTATGTAGTCTATTAATCTAAAGCCAACTTGAGACCATATGATAGAGAAAAAAACTTCTTTATGCACAAATGACATGAATCCAAGTTTAGCCTCAATTTAGCTGCTATACTGATTCCTCTCTGGCTCTGAATAAAAAATGGAATTCAGGACAGTGGGGCAAGTACTGCCTATTAAGCCTGGCAATAACATATTCAGCCAAAAATCATTTTAATAACTTGTACCAGACTGTCAACTTAGATTTTTGCAGTTTAAAAAGAGAAAATATTTTTCAGTTCACCAATGTCTTAAAGGCCTATAACAATCACTTTTTTCCTGCAATTTAATCATTGCTCTGAAAAAGTTGCAGCTGTGTAGTAAGTCTTAGCAGTACTCTCCCTGAGGTTGTCTGCTGCCTGTAACTTAACCTTCACATCACTATCATCTTCCTAAGGTCTCTGTGCCTCTCCACGAGTTACTATCACAAACACCCTTTTTTCTAATAAGGTCATTCACTCAGCTCTCTCAGTGCCTTCATAAAATCCCACCTAACAGCATAAACACAGTCTCTCAGCCACACATCAGAAGCTATAGTTACCCACATAGGACAAGCTGTCATTGCAGCTGGATTCAAGTCTTTGTTTAGGTCACAGCAGAGAGAAGTCAATGCATAGTTTCTCTCTAAGGACCTAAGAGAAGGTTCCATTAACTACAAGTATCAAAATGCCCTGTTCCCACACCAAAGCCCAAAGCCTCAAACCTCGAGTCAAGAGTCTCCACATGTATATTTTGCTCAAGAAAATTCACTCTTGTTTTGTTTCTCCGTGCACCTGGTCCATGCAACAAATGTTACCATCTATTAAAAGACATAATAAGAGCATCTCACACAGGTTTTGATCAAGTTGCAGAGGGGAAAAACATGGCTTCCATCTGCACTCCTTATTTTTTTCATTACTGATAGAGCATGTGAATGCAGGTGTGGTAGCCCCAAATAGGGAACATTGACACCCCATCTCACATCACTGGCCTGCTGATCATCAGACATGGCTGGGGGAAAGAAAAACCTACCTCCTGCAAGGACCTTGCTCCTAAGTCAAAGAAGAGGGAAGCTGGGCCATCCATTTTCCCTCCCAATTTTTAGTTCCTGATTTTACCAATCAGGTGAGCTCCCTACCCTCCAAGGATAGAGCTAATGACAGGGGAAAAGAGCATGGAGAGCCCAGAAGTGTGTCATCAATAGAGCTGCCCATCAGGAGAAGATATCAAAAGTGAACATGAGCATTACTCACTAACACTCAAAACCTAAGTAGGAAAAAAATCAATGAAGAATAGGCACTTGCTTTAGAAAGGCGAAGAAGTTACAATTAGGTTGCTGAATTGTTGACTGAACTTATATAAAAAGCCAAAACCTAACAAAACAAGTGAAAATAAGTTTATTTTTAAAAAAATATAGGAGGACAAAACTTTAAAGAATAAATCAACATAATCGTATTTTAAAAACATAATCCCAAAAGAAGTGTTTGAGCCAAATAGTAGCAGTTGCAAAGCAATCATTTTGCTACTATTTTGTGAAGTAGGAGCTCAGAGTGTTTGATGTCCTTGAGCTGTGTCTTTCAGAGCCATTTCTTCTAAGAATTACTCTGCAAACAATATTTGGCTTTTTCCCCACATTCTTTTTTACTGCGGGATTTTATCTATAAATTGTAGTTCAGTTTTCAAGCTCCTGCAAATTTTTTTTTTTTTAGCTTTCATCAGTTTTCTTTTGGTTTTCCTACCAAATAACTCTATACACTCTTACTCTCAGCTTAGAAAGGGCATCTTTTAGATCCTGAAGGCAGTTTATTTGACTAGACATTGGTGTGATTAAAAAGCATCTTCCAATAGCATTGCCACTGGGATTACCATGGATGTATTCTTGTACCTAACAAATAAGACCTAAACTTACAGGAAACTCAACAAATAAGGTTAATATTGTTTTGCTTTTTGGAAGGCAGAATTTACAACACATTTTGCCTGAAGAGAAGCCTAGTTTTAATCTAATTCCAGGGCAGATTTCAAATTTAGTACTATGAGAAGGGGGATAAGGAAAATCATCCTCAGAGAAAGAAACTATTAACTTCCAAAAGACTCTGATAAACAGCCAGAGAAATGTCTAACCCAAGGAAGAACTGCAAAAATAACAGTTTTATGTCGTAATCATTATGCCTTTCCCTGCCCATGAAGAAAGTATTACTACATGATCCTATCCTTAGGTTCCTAAAAATAAGACAGTATCATTTGGTGAAAACACTCTCAGTTATTTGGGTTAAGAAAATCTTGTGGTCACTCTTTATTTTGCAAGCCAAGAAAGCAATCTTTTGGCAGGTAAACTATTTTTACACAGGTGAGTAATTAAAAAAAAAAAAGATTGTGAGTTTACAAGTAAATGGTGGAAGTTTGATTTTTATATGTCCCCAAATCAATTAATAATAAGGGCCAACAGTAAACTTGGGTATCAATCCAAGTTTCTATTTATCCTTTACTTTATATGAATGATAATATTTATATAAATGAAATTTCCCAAAGAAACCCCATCTCCTTCTCTCTCATAATATGCACATTATTGAAACCTAGTCTAAAGAAGTCATTTTCTGGAAATACTCTAAATAGTATTTCTCAGCTATGTTAGTAGAGCAATCTAACTTCCATTTATAGAGGTATAATTCATAAACAAGAAGGTATAAATGGATCTTATATACAAAAAAGTCATCTACCTAACACATTATGAACACAGAAAAATTTTGATGTTATGGTTTCTCTTTAAGCTGCATGAGTTCTCAAATTTTCAAGGAGTGTTCAAGTTCAAGTGAAGGTCAAAGTATCTGTTCTTTCCTTTGCTATCAATACTATACAACCAGCCTCTGTAAGATAGAAAGTTGAGAATGGATCACAGGCTATTGATTTTCTGCCCCTTCCAGAGAAAAACTTCAAGGTCACAGTTGTTTTTATTTCTCTTCATACTAGGTAAGATTTTTTTTAGCACTTACCAAGTTTCAGACACAAGATCATAAAAGTCACAGTCCTTATTTTCAAATTGGCTATGATAATCTGCACCACAAATTCTTTGATAAAAGTTTTCACAAGACACTATGGACACACAGAGAAAAGAAACGGAAAATCACATAGGTAATTTAAAAAGTCTTCCCAGATGGATCAATGCTTGAAGTGAGCTTTAAATGAAAGCAGATGGTTGTTAGGCAGGGAGGAACGAGAAATAACACTGCGTGTTCGAAGATCTCCCAAGCCTCCCCATGGCTGCACTGTGGCAGAGGCAGGAGAACAGATATCATACAAAAGCGAGGTGTCAATGCAGAGTTTAAACTAACCCTGAAATCGGTGTACATAGCTGTTTCAGATTCAATGTGGCAATGCCCTGGCGATATTGTGAAGGACTCAGAGGCATTCAGTCTAGAGTCAGGCGTGAACATGAGACCTTCAGATGGGATCAAGGCAATGACTTTGGAAAAGGATTAGCAAAAGATTTAAGATTGTTAGGCAATAAGATTCTTGTTTAGCAACCACTTGGTAATTGTAAAAGAGAATATAATATGTCCGGATTTTTGGTTTGTCAACAAATAGGAATAGGTCGTTTTTGGAGGTAAGAAAATAAATGAAGAAAAAATTAGGAGAAGAGAGAATATGTTATTTTCAGATACACTAAAGTTGAAATGCCTATAGGCCATAAAAGTGGAGAGTTTTAGGATGCAGTTAGATACAAAATCTGAAAGAATATGAGATTAGAGGAATAATAACAACAATAATACATTACTAATAGAGATAATAAAGACATTTGAGTGTTAGAGCGACTGTTCAAATACTTATATGAATTATTTTATCTAAATATTACAACATGATGAATATATTACTATTCTCATTTTGCAGATAAGAAAAGAGAGGATTAGAAGTTACTAATATGTCTTATTAGGTGGCATTTGAAAGAAACCAAGATTTGAACCCACATGATCTGATTTCAGACCCTCCTTTTATTATTAATGCCAGCATTAAAGTTATAAATGGTATATTTATAATCTCAGCATTGAACATCATGACATTAAATCAACAGTATTTTAGCATTTCATTATGGTAACAATAACTCAGCCAAATAATTAAATTTCTCCTGACTCCATCTGTTTTCCTGTACTTCCCCATGATTTAGAATGGTGAGAAAATCAGGTTTCTTGTCATATTAGGATTTTAATCGTTTGGAGGTGTGCTATATTTAATTGCACTTTGCCATTCTGCTAAAAGAAAAGTAAACCCAGTGGATATGAATTTTTCTAACCAGCAGAATTTTCTACGCTATATATGGTGGTGTAAATCAATACAAAAATAATGAGCTCGTTTTACAATATAGGTGAACAAATTCAATTTGACAAAATACATTTTATGGCTTAGATACAGTTTCTTTTAAAAAATGTATTTTATAACTTTAGTGATTAAACTACAACATTCCCAAGTTTTGTTTCCTGTGCATAATTGTCAGTAAACATAAGTTAATGATATTGTAAATGACAAAGATAAGAATCATAGCAATAATAATGGTGATAATAATAATGATAACAGCTAGCATATCTTATGTGCCTAGAAAATGGTCTAAGAACTACATGAACTATCTCATTTAATCCTCAGATTTTATAGATGAGAAAATTGAGGAATAAAGAGATCAAGTAATTTATGCAAGACCACACAGTAAATTAGTGGGATCAAGATTTAAGTAGAAGCAGTCTAAAGCTAAAGCCCTGAGTAATCTTGGTGTGATGGTTAATTTGGCATGCCAATTTAACTGGGTCACAAGGTACCCACGTATTTGATTAAAAATTATTCTGGAAGTGTCAGAGATCACATTTCTGGATGAAATTAATGTCTGAGTCACTAGACTGAGTAAAATAGTTCACTCTCCCCAATATGGGTGGGCCTTATCCAATCTGTTGGAGGCCTAAATAGAGCAAACAAGGCCCTATAAGGGAGAATGTGCTTGCTCTGCCTATGTCAGAGCTGGGACATCAACCTTCGTTTGTCTTTGGGCTCAGACTGGAACTTACATTATCAGCATTGCTGGGACTCCAGCTTGCTGACTGCAGATCTTGTGACATAGCCCCTGCTAACCATGTGAGCCAATTCCTTGTCATAAACCAGTACATATATAAGTAACCTCTTCATTCTGCTTCTTGGAGAACCCAGACTAACACACCTGGTTTAGTCTTAAAAGACCCTTGTGATACCAGCTCTTTGAAATTCTTTACCTTCCAATCTTTCTTGACCTATCTTTTTATCTTTACTAGCCTAGGTGGTAGCAAATCTGGTGTTTTGGATTTTATAATGCTTTCTATTAAGTAAACTTGTAATACATATTTCTATGACTATTAGGGTAAGACCTCAAAGCCCGTAATTTCTGATTTCCACAGTAGCATGTAGACAAAGCTTAGGTTTCAATTATTTTCACAATAAATAAGCTCTTTTCTCAGTTCTACTTCAAATTACCATTTTATGTCTCCAATGAGCATTCATGAGGACCTCTGCAGTACATAGATCAAATCATCATCATTGAAAAATGCCATCTAAGTATAGTTAAGGTAAACAATAGAAAGCCACTTCTTTCATGAGCATTATATGTTGATTTTCTACGGCCAATATAAAATATGAAAAACATTGCTCACTTAAGGACAGCTCATTCTTTTCTTTTTCACATTGAAAGTAGGGTTGTTTACACAAATTATACATGCTCGTTTTAAACTCAAAGAGTGCATTCAAATATAAAGAAATCAAAAGTCACTTGGTCTCCCACCGATCTGAGCAACCCCAGCTTGCTAATATGCTGTGATCATCCTGCCATACATGTTCGTATAGATACATATGCACAAGTATTTACATGAATATTAATATGTATTACTTTACACAAAAATTACCTCATGCATTCAATTTTTATCCTAGCTACTTCCCTTATCCCACAAGAGTGCTCCACCCTACACACTTGTTCGCTCCAAGGGCAACCGTGTTAAAAATCAAATGCTTTCATTATTATTCCCCATATTCTTATAATCCTATGTAGACTAGGAATCATGGAATGGCCAGAACAATTCAAATGCATTCTTTCAAATTTTTTACCTTCTGTTGTATGGCTATTCAACATACATTCAGCCTTTTCCCTCTGGAGAGCATCACTATGTTTCTTGTTCAAAGCTGGAATAACATTCTTTTCCCCATGTCCTTAAAACTTGATGTATTTATTTTTATGTGCTAGTTTTCAATTGTGGAATTGCTAATTTGAATGACATATACATTTTTAAACTTTATGACATATTGCCAAACTCTTCAAAAAATGTGGGAACAGTTCTTATTTCCATCAGTTATATGAGAGACTATCTATTCCCCACATTCCCTTTATAACAGTTATATTTAAATTTGTGGTCAGTCTGATGGATATAAATGATAGCTTATTGTGACTTTAACTTGTATTATTTAGAGAATTTGAGACTCTTCATGCTTTTCTTGGCCATTTGACTTGCTCCTCTTTCCATTGTTTATTCTTTGCCACCTTAATAGGTTGTTTGCCTTTTTCTTGTCAATTGGCAGAAGCTTTCTGTATATTAAATAATAGCACTTCATCTGCCATCAACATTATAAATAACACTTCCAAGTCACCCTTATTTCTTAACTTTCTTTAGAGTATTTTTTTTATCAAATATTTTTACAAATATATTCATAGTTTTACTTAACTGTCTGTATTTAATTTTAATTTTAAAGTGTCTGGATTTTTACAGCTGATTCAGAAGTCTTCCCTTGCCTTCTGTACTTGCAGAGTCCTAATATTTTATTTTGAAAGGGTTTTTTTTTTTAGTTATTTGTAACATATACTTTGTTTTTCCACCTGAAATTTATTATTGTATATACTGTGAAATAGGGTCCATTTTATTTTCTTCTGGTTGGTGGCTTCTTTTTCTATATCATTAATTAAATAGCCAATCCCATTCTCACTGAATTGCACACTAAACAAAGATTTTTTTTTAAAAAAAGGGATATTTACTTTCATTTTTATATTAGATTTTCCATATCAGATGATCCTATGTGATTGAGAAATTGAAACATTTTGAATATTTTTCTAGGCCTTTCTTGACTTTTAAATTGATTTGTCATTGGTCTTTTTAACCAACACCCTCCAAACATCACCAAGCCTTAAATATAAATGAAGTCACACTGACAGTTATACCTGAATCTTTCCAATCAGAAAAATTAAGTAATCTTTCTAGCAGAAACTAAAATTTTAGAGTTAGAAAAATTAATTATCAGAGACCTAAATCTAATGTTCTGAGCACCCATACTCAATCAGGAAGCCGAATTCATTGTGCAGCCTCTCTCTTCCAAGTATTTGGTGTTTGTAGAAAACTCCAAAAGAAATTTCATTAAGTGCCTAGAATGATTACTTCTTACTGACTGTCAACTTGGCTTCCAAGCCTATAGTTTACCTCCCATGCCACTTCACTGTTCCTTAAGCCAGACTCTGCTTCCAACAGCCAATCTACCAACACTACCTGAAAACCAGACTATCTAGAAAAATACTGATCCCTCCTTAGGCCCTCAGAGCATAAAGTTAAAGAGAATATATCTGTTTATGCAAAACTGAGGGGAAGGAAGGAGAATGAGATAACCCAAAAGGTAATGGGCCCTAAAATGATACTGAATTTATAGAGACAGCTCCTTAAATTCACACATGCCATTCATTTCTTTTTAAGAGCACACATTAGCCAGCAATATGTCTGTGTAAGTACCGGTTTCAATATTAGCTGCCATGTTATAAATCAGACAACTATGAACTTGAGCCCAGTGCCCCAAGCCAGATTCCTACCTGCTCCACGGCAAACTTTTTCTCACTAGTCTCTGTAATCTGGTTTCTGTCGACTCTATAACCAACTTCATACCTATTTATGTCTGAATTCCAAATGTCAGTATAGTACTTACTTTTTCTCAGTGCTGCCACAGAGCCAATCTAAAACAACAGATGGACAAGAGGAACATGAGGGACAGAGAAGCCCTGCCAGAGGAAGGGAACTTTGCCTTCCCTTGGCTGCCACACCCTACAACACATGTATCAAGGGTCCTACATTTGAATGTTCACCTTGAGCTAATTCACCAAGAAATTCTTATTGAAATTACCAGCACAGGGTTATCAGTGATAAGATCTATAATATGGTCTGGCAAAAAGGCTGATATAAAGATTGCGGATTTCCTCTATGGGCAATAAATCCATGCTGTGGAGGAGGTCTACCTGTTCCAAAGAACTTCCGTGTATGTATCTTATCTTGATTGTGTCAAGTAATACCATATGAATTCTGCTTTCTAAGCCATACTACCTTTAAATTTAAAAAAAAGTTATAATTGATTCACCATTTTTTTTTAAATTGAGAAATAATCAGAGGAACAAACATGTATAAGCTCTATCAATAGAGGATAATTTCTTGAAATCCACTGGTGATTTGGAACATTTTTAAAATAGAAAAAAAAATACAGTATTCCAAAGCTAAAAGTGACTTAATGACTTAAAGTTTGTAAATCAAAATGAGGTCCAAACTTATACCAGAACCTCATTGCTTTGCCCACAGTCCAAGATGATTATCTGTGTTCTCCACAGAGTTAATAGGGCTCTGTTGTTGAATATCACTTATAATCACTTTACCATCTTAAAACACATTTTCTTCAAAACTAAAGTACATCTGAGTAGTTATTTTAGGGCTCTTTTGATGTACTTTTACTGATTTATTCTTTAATTAACCTTATAAGACTTTGCTTTTGAAAATCTGTATGGTAGACATAAAGGGAAAATGCAAAGCAGGGCTGAAGTACACCACTTTGGCAAAACCAGAGAAAGTAGAAAAAGAAAAGAAATGACGGTATCAGCTCCTAGTATCTGAAGTAGCCTAGTTATTTCCTTTTCCCTCATCTTTGTTTTATTTTCTTTAGCACCTACAAGCTGTTTGCAATTGCTGCAAAACACATCCAAAATTGTGTCAAAAGAAACCTTTCCAATAGAAGGAAAACTTGTTTAAACCAAGTGTCAGATTACTTCACTTTTTGGAAGGCTTCATTCCCTCTTGGCTTTTAAGAAATCCTTTCTGACCATTCAAAAAATTTAATAGGCATTTAATTTAATGGATGTCATGTTGTCCTCCAATAACCTCACGCCTTCATTTTTGTAGCTAACCTTACCAATAAAACCACCTGAGTACCTCAGCTAAACATTCATTTAGCACATCACAAATCCAGCAGACCTTGACTACCTTCACAGCAAGGCAAATAAATATGTTAAAGAACCATCTTAATGTCCTCATTTTGAAAGTCAAGAAACATTTTGTTTAACAGCTAACTAATTTATCACACTGAAAGGGCATATGCCCTTTGGAACCCCCAGCTAACTTGGTCCTGCTTACCCTCCAGACAAAAGAGGAGAATGGAGCTCTGCACAAGTTATCAGAAATTAGCTCGAGATTGTATCCCACTAGGTAAATATCAAGAATAGTGTGTTTTTCATCCTAACTTTTCCTGCAATTCTCACTTCATCGGTAAAATCCTCAGCTCTTCCCCCAAGGTCAAGGCCCAAGGTTTTGGGACCCCAGTGGTAGAAGTAGCTTAGCTTTATGAGTGAGCCTTCTTAATTGGTAGGTGACATTGAGGACATGCCAAGGATTGAGACTATATCACTCAGGATCTCATCATGAGCAAACCACACCAGTAATGTCAACAAGTAAAAGTTAATATAAAGAGCTAAAAACTAGATAAAAGTAAGTTAACTAATGAAAGGGGTAAAGTAGAACTCTATGGTGTTTTGGAGGCAGCAGCATCAGGAAGAAGCTACCACTCTGTGCAGTCAAATTTTAAATGACACCAATGGGCAACACCCCTGAATGAGCTTTTTTTCAGTGTAGGTGAAACCTGTGACCTGCTTCTAACCATATTATATGGAAGGTGTGATGGGATATCACTCCCTTGATTCAGATATAATATATACGATTTTATCCTAGCTGACTGTGACAAGAGTCTCCTGATAGCTTTGAAGAAGCAAAAAGACAAGTATGAACTGCTTATGGAAAGGGCCACAGGGAAGAGAACCATCGGTGACCTCTAGGACCTGACGGTAGTCCAACCAGTAGTCAGTAAGATATCAGGACCACAAGAAAAAGAATTCTTAAGAAAAAAAAAATCTGAATGAGCCTGAAAGATGATTCTTCCCTTGTCCAGCTTAAATCTGACACCTTGATGACAGCCTGGTTATACCCAGAGCAGAAGACCCAACCAAACTATGTCCAGACTTCTAGTCCATGGAAATTGTGAGATAATAAATATGCTAAATTAGTAGATCTGTGGTAATTTGTTACACAGATATAGGAAATTAATACACACTCTTCAGGCTGAGGAAAATGTCAACAAAGAACAAACTTAGGAAAGAAAGTTGCCATTAAGATTGAGACTTAGACTTCTATGGAGACAACCTACTGAAGAAATATGCCACCCACTGCTCTGAAAAAGAAGAAACTTTCTGGAGACCACTCACCACTATCGAATCTTGCAAGTCACTGACACTTCTAGAAGGCACCGCAGGCCAGTAGGCTTGCCACTTCACAAAAGGAACAAAAACTCAAAAAGCCTCTTCACACTTCCTCAGCCCTGCCATCTCCTCCTTTGTATCCTGTTAGCAGAGACTAACTCAACCCCAACAAGAATAAATAAAATAGGAGGGTCTGGCTGCAGTATCACAAAATAGACAAAGAGCTGTGGGCTGTCAGCAGAGAGGCGATAAATTAATAACTGACATGATGTTTATAGTTATAATTCCTAAGATAATCTTTAATGGAACTCATTTGTCCTGGCAGAAGAAGAAGCCCTAGTAGGAAAGGAGGTCAGAGTTGAGGGCTAGTGAATGAAATCTAGAATGCTCTTCATCCTGTAACATTGTAATGAAGAGATAGCTAACAAGGGCAGGCAAGGAACTGGCTCCTCCTTCCTCCTGACTCACACACTACACTTGAAGGTTCAGCATGTTAAAATTACGGGGAAAACACCTGAGGTCCAGCGTGCCTGTAAATATGAACGCCATCTTATGACAGCGTTATTAGTTTCCTTTGCCCTAAAATTTAGTTCATCACTCGACTTTTTTTATGGGTCCCTGATTTTTTTCAGCATACAGATTCTACTATAAGGCAAGTTAAAAAATGGCATCCACATTATTAGCATTTTATTTCCCTCATGTACAATTTTCAATGCTATTCCAGCATCATTTTAAGTATTCATTAAAATATAACCAAAGCCTTTGACCTTAAAATTAACTAGCAAAAGAAATTAACAAATACATAGCACTTTGCAAATACTCTGGCTTGTTTAGCTCAGAAGCCTATAGCATTTTCAAATTTTTTCCCCTTGGGGTTCAAGTCGGTAACTACTTGTGGAGAGTGTAATATTTTTAAACGATTACAATAAGGCAAAAGAGCTCTCATAACTTAGTTTATAATATAGAATTTAGAAAGATTAGTCTTCCCATTTCATTTAATGCATTTGCTTTTACTAGACTTACATATGCAAAAATGTGTTCACATGTGCATATATCTACACTTACTCCATGATGCTGCTCAGTTTGTTATGGTCCAATACTTAACTAATCAAGTATTGAACTCAAAAATGTATTATTTTAGAAACAATGAATACCCAAACAATAGCAACTTTTTAAAAAGTATAAATATTTGCACACATGATTATGAAGCATACATGTATGCTGACCCTGTTGGCTCTGATGATGTACTTAGCATTTTTTTTACCTCTCTTCTCTGCCACATTATACATGCTGGCTTCATTCTCTGGCAAACAAGTTTTCTCCGCTTGGTGGCAGCATGTTAATAGGAAGGGTAAGAAATGTGAGATGTGGAGATGTGGCTACAAAGAGCTTCAAAATTATACTGGTTGTGGTGATTCCAAAGTAAAGAGAGTCTTTCATCCTGCATCTATAATAGGAAACATTAAGGAATGACCTTGATTGGTCCAAGTTAGGTTAAATATGTTCAGCCTTAAACAAATTGTTATGTCCAGGGCTCTGAGATACTATGATGGGCCAAGGCTAAAAGCACATTCCCTGCCCTACCTGAACCAGTGGAGAGAGGAAGAAATGAGGCATCTTAACAGGAAAAGGTGAAGGGATTTCAGACTAATGGAAATAAACAATGTTCACTATGGGTGTCCTTACCACTCCTTGGCAGTGGTGAAACCAGAGAATTCTGTTGGCTACCATGAAAGAGCCATCTTCAAATTGCTTGGTGGGAGAGAATTATAACATTTCATGAAATTAAAAGTTTGGTCCCACAGCCTTCTGGTGGGTCTTCTTATTTGTACATCATCTAGCAAAGAGCCTACTAAGTAGAAAGTTGAATGGGTCCCAAAAAACAAAGAGCCAAAAATACTGTGGCCTCAGAACAGTCAACTATAAAATGTGTAAGAGACCTATCAGCTAAGCAAAGTGCACCCACTTTCCACCACTGCTTTGCCTTGTCTAATAATTTCTCCAAGAAAGAAGCTTTTAAATCAGGACTCTGTCAGTTTCAAGTGAAAGAATCTCAAGCCAAACCAAAGTAAGTTTAAAAAAAAAAATCTTTTTCTATGTAACTAAAAACTGAGAAGCATGTGTAATCCAGGTGCTCAAATAACATTTTACCTCTTTTTTCCTCTCTATCTTGGCTCTGCCTTCCTCCGCCTTGGCTTTTCACTCAGGCCAGCTCCTTCCATAGAGCAGGCAAAAAGGGCACTGGATGCTCAAGGTTTACATGGTCTTGGAGCTTGCAATCCTAGGGAAAAGAGAGTAAATTTCTTAAGAGCAAACTTTCTGTTAAGAATTCAAATTTTTCTAGATAGTATCAGAATAGATGTGCTCTATTCTGAAACAATCATATAGACCAAGCACACATTTGGACATTTTTAGGTGGGGCCTAGTTGAGTCTGCATGGGATAAGTTCCTCATAGGAAAAAGGGGGGTCTGCTAGTGGAAATAAATGATGCAATGGGCTATCACAGTTTAGTACTAAGGAAGAGCAAATTGCACTGTATTTTGCAACCCAGTGTTATGGAAATATTATCTCCATGGTTCCAAAGTAGTTTATTTCCTCAAGACCAATTTGAATTAGAGATTCTGATACAGCTGTTTCATTTTAGAATGAGTAAACCTCATAATAAAGGAGGCGTTCTGTTTTATACACAATTTGGTAATAATTTTAAAACTAAAATTGTCATATTTAGGCCATGTTCGATGTTTCTTTTATACAAATGGATATATCAAAAAAGCAACATGTAAACACAATAGTAGCTTAGATTCTAAAGCTATGTTGTCCCTGTGTGGCATCTGCTCCAGGAGTTACTTTCTAGCATCAATCTGAACAGTAAGAGCTAGAAGAGAACTCAAATCTTCAACAAGCAGGGACAACCTAATGGCTATTAGGTTGACATGAAAACACATGTCATTCACATATATTTAACATAGCACTGTGTCTGAGTGACCATATAACTGCTGCTGAATTTTCATGTTGATGAGAGTGTAGATGCAGAGTTTCTCCCTGGGTATGTTGTCAAAGAATGTATCAGAGACAAATAAATAGTTTTATGTCTCAAGATCTCTGGCTTATATTGGATAGCATCTTTACTCTTCTACCTAGAATATAAAGGAATAAAATATTTTATACATAAAGATATTTTATAGACATCTAGTGATATAAAAATTATGTCTAAAATCATATCCACAACATACAAAAAGGAAGGCTTACCGTAGACCTAAGCAAAAAGAGGATTTATTTTAGTTCTGGTAACAAAGACTTGAAAAGTTTATTTCTGGGTCTAGGAATAATTCTGATGGTAGATAGACCAAGATTTATGTCGAGGTAGCATGAATCTCAGCTCTTGTTTTGTTTTGTTTTTGCTTTACTGCACAGAGGTTCCACTCTCAAGAATGAAGGTGGCTAACGCTGTAGTCACCACACTCGTTGCAGCCAGATGGATGGAGAAGACACAGAAAGGTATACCCCTGCCTTTTAAAGGTGCTACTTAGAACGATGCATATTTCTGCTGGCATCCCATTTGCCAATTCTAAGCCCTGTGGTCACATCTAATTACAAAGGAGAATGGCGATTTTACTCCTTTAGGTAGCAAGGTGGCCAGCCAAGTCTAAGTTTTTTAGTAAGGAAGAATGAGTATTGAAAAGTAACTATAACCTCTACCACAATCTACTTACCACTAATTCCAGGAAGATAGTTTTTAAGCATTAAACATATTTCTAAATACATATAGTACGATTATGAAAATAAGAAGAAACCATAAAAAAAGATAGTTTTGTCTGTTTTTTCCTATAATTGAAACTTGTTAGCTGACATTTTTCCATTATATTCCAAACACTAACATTGAGATCAACAGACTCATTAGAAGTTATTAGATAATCATCAAAATGTCGTACAAAGAATTAAGGTTACTCTTTTCAAGGGAAATCTGCTCTTCATTTTTACAAATGTAATCTAGTGTGGTAGACTTTTCTGGTCTAACTTCACCATACAGTTGTGAAACATTTGAAAGTAGCACAAAAAAATGGCACTAATTTCTTCAAATCTAAAAGAAGAAAATCATTTAACTAAACTGTTGGAAATAACTGTAAGCTTTGTTCATTTGTGTGACCTAAGGGTAAATTTTTTTGCTAGCAAATCTGTTCCCTATAAGCTTCCAAAATACACAAGACTGTACCAGAAAAATTTTCTCCCTAAACACTGACTAGAGTTTCTCAGACAATGAAGAATGGTATCATTACAGTTATGACAAAACCAACCCTCCAGCAATAGGGCACACAAATTTGCACTTTCTTCAACCACCTTTCATCCAAATAACCAAGAAACACATTCTTAATACAGCTAACTACAGTTGTGGTTAGGGGCTTAAATATAGCTAAATATTTTTATGACTTTCTTCATTAAAACTATGCTCTAAGAACATGTATTTTCCAGCCGAGGGTTAGAAGTCAGAGCTCCTTCATAAAATCTTTTAGTGGTAAAGAAATAATTCAAGACAATGTTTTACCATTAGCATTATTTAAAATACAGCAACAATAACAAATTATTTAAATGACGATACTAGAGAATTTATAAAATTAACAATACAGCAATATAGTGGGATATACTACAACCGTAAAACTCATGTTGTTAATTATTTTAATGACACAGGAAATTCTTACTATGTAAAGTATTATAACCTTTATTATTTTTTTGCTTGTGAAAGGTTATATATAGAAGATTTGGAAGATACAAAAAACAGTGGAGAAAATAAATATCACCTGTAATTTTTCTACTTAGAAATTACCATGATAGGGAGAAAGGCTAGCCAGCTAGAACTCGGTGACTCTAACATAAAATTTCTAAGGTAGGCAGAGCAGGTTTTGTTGCTGCGTTTAGAAAACCATGCTCTTACATTGCTCCACTGTGTGCAACTTCGATTTTGAAAGCCAGATCAAGATTACACAGGTATACATGTACACATAGATCACATTGTGCACATATTTTTGTCTTCTTTCATTAATATGTAAAGTTTATATTTATATTAATAAATTACATTAATCTATTAATACTAATATTTCCTCAGAATATTAACTATTTTTGAAAACAAGTTTCCACACTGAATTTTATTCCCCTGGATGAATAAATAAATGATTAACTTATTATCATTTTATTTGGTTTTAATTTATTTGTTTTTATATAATGCTGTGATGAACAAATTGATCTATAAACACTTGTATCATTAGCCATTTTAGAGAAATAAATTATTATAAATAAACAAACATGAATACATGGAGGCTATTGACATATATATGGATATAAATAATTGCTTTATAAGAAAAGTGTAGCAATTTATGTCTCCAAGTGGGTTGTTACTGAATGATATTACATAAAGAGAATAATAAACTAAAGTATATACATAGAATGAAACTAAACACATGCTTACAGTTTATATATTAGTATTCCTATAGATCATGAGCAGAGAAAAAGACAATAGAAATACACAAAAACATTAACAGTGCCTATCTTTAAATGGTGGAATTTCAAGTAAGATGTTTTTATTTCTATGTTTTTGTATGTTTTCAATTCTCTAAATTGATTGTACATTACTTTTATAATAAGATGACAAATGTTAGTTTAAAGCCCCACTGTTATTTAACATTAGATACAATATTTCATTTCTGATAACATATTACATTTTTTATTTATATTTAGTTAATAATGACCTACTTTACACGAGATCAGTAGAGTAGAAATCAGAAAACCTATTGATAATTCATAATATTTCTATAGCACTGAGATGGCTTAGTCAGTATCTGAAAGTGAGTTGTTTCCTGGGTACATTTTATTAACCAGAAGTGTACTAAATAAATAATAAATAGTAAAAACTTTATGAAAATCATTTAAATATTGAAAAATCATTCTGTATATAATGTCTTCTCTTTCTAGTATTTCATGATTACTTGGTAATTCTAATTATCATCATCATTGTAGTAGCGAGGTCCCTGCACAAACCAGAAAATTTTTTAGGAAAAATAGAAAACCCTACAAATTTAGTCTACAAAAGGTTAATTAGGAAGAACTTGAAAAAATAAATATATAAAAAGTACAATTGCTTCTTGCATTTATTACCAGTGACATTGTCATTGTCATCATTAATCTGTCTCTGTACATTACAAGCACTTTGCTACAGTTAATGATTCATTTCTCGTTCAACTCCACTCTGCGTCTGACTTTCTTTGTTAAGCTAATACTATGTGAATTAATCATGAAACTTAATATCTTGTCATAAATATCTGTTTTCTTCTGCATTTTCCTAATTAGCTGTACCTATGATTCTAATTTCTATTTAACAATAAATTTGTTGTAAAGCATTCATATCTACTACCTCTTCCATTAACCATGTAATTAGTTTTTATCTTTCTTTAAGTAATAAGTTACAATTCACCTTTCTTCACCCTCTTGTTTGCTTGCTTTTTCTCTCTCAGTTTATTCATTACTAGGCACAGGTTATTAATTCCCACTATGGGTTATTCTGTAGCTTTTTATTATCAATGATGCATTATATCTACTCTAATAAATATGAAGAGTTTCAAGAGGACGGCTAGAAAATATATGTCACCTTTTTAAAATTCAACATTCTTCGAGATGATTCTAAAGGATAATTAACAAACTAGAATTTTTTTCAAGCTACTTCCTTCACAGTTATAGTAAGTTAGATGTTAACATACAAAAAAATGCACATACTTAAAGTGTATAATTTATATATCTATCACATAAGAGAAATAATGAGCATATTGATCATCATCAAAGTCCTTCATGCCCATTCCCACCCATCCCTTCTTTCCCAGAAAATGATATGTCTTCTTCCATTATAGAGTAGCATTCATTTTCTGGAATTTTACATAAATGGAAATATAGTATGTACTCCTTTCTTGTCTGGCTTCTTTCACTCAGCATTATTATTTTAAGATCCATACATATTGTAACATCTATGAATAGAAATTTTTTTTATTGCTGACTAGTTTTCAATTATATGGGTATACTATATGTGTTTATTCATTCACAGATTGACAGACATATGGGTTATTCCCAGTTTTGAGTTATTTCAAATATAGATAGATTAAATCCATGTATAAGTCTTTAAATAAAGGTGGGAGGGGGCAAGGGAAAGAGGTGGGGGGAAGGCAGAGACAAATGTATTTAAAAAGTAAATAAATTAATTTAAAAAAAAAGAATGGGAAAAAATAAAAAAAAAAAGAATGGGAAAAAATAAAAAAAATTTAAAAAAAAAGATATACTTAATCTTGGATAAACACCTAAAACTGGAATGGCTGGATTATGTAGTAGGTATACATTTAACATAGATATGACATTAAAAGCATGATTTATAAAATAACAGAATGATAAAGTCAACTTCAACAAAATTAAAAATTTTGCTCTTCAAAAGAGCTAGTTAAGAGACTGAAAATAAAAGCCACAGGCAGAGAGAAAAATTTTTCAAATATCTATGTGATAGAAGACTTGTACCAGAAATACATTAAGAACTCTCAAAACCAAACTGTTTTTTAAAATGTATATAAGTTTTAAACAGAGACTTCATTGAAGAAAAGATACAGATGGCAAGTAAGGACATGAATAGATGCTTAACACCACTGGTCATTAGAGAAATGTAAATTAAAACACCAATATGAGACCACTACACCCTATTAGGATGACTAAAATTTTTAAAAACAAAAGATGACAAAAAATACCAGTGTTAGCGAAGATCTATAACAACTAGAATTCTCACACTGCTAATGGGAATATAAGTTTGTCAATCATTTTTTAATTTCAAAATACACTTGATCTAATCATATATTAAAACTGTTTTTGAAGAGGATAGCTGCATTTCTATAAATAAAGATTTCAAACAAAATCATAATGTTATGAGGTAACAAAACTAGGCATAGTTTCGTTTTTTTCACTTAAATTCCTACCCTTACCAGGCACTGCACTTTACCTAACATGGCTACTTCTTTGTTTCTACTCTTAGAACTTAGTATAAGACAAACTTCATAATAAAGAGCCTAAATAAGCAAAACAAAATCTAAACACAGCTAATAACCTTAATCAATAAGGACCTTCATCTATTTTCTACTCCTAAAAATTAGGGCCTCAATACTTCTTCTATTCTTAAATCTAACATATTATTCTGTTTTGAATAAGCCATAAAATTACAATGCCAGTTCTAGTTCCAAACAAAACCCAGTCACTTTAACTTGGTCTTTTTTCTTTTTAAGCATCAACTAAGTGACAAGTCCTGTAATAGTCCCTTGATACAAAGATGACTAAGATGGTGCTTCTGCCCTTGAGCAGCTCAAAGTCAGCAGGTGGATGATTTTTGTCTTGGCTTGTGATGATTTACCCAAGGAGATCTTTTCATTAGTAAGCTCCATGTCCCCTAGAGCTTGATTGTGACAACTGAGCTGACAAGTTCCTGTCATCAATTATCCATTACCTGTTACCAGAGAGTTTTAAGGGGTGCACAAGTATTCTTTCTCTCCAAATAACACTTAGCTTTTTATACCAACATGAAATAAAAAATTCAGAAAAATTCTACTTGAATTTTCACATTTTTCCTCCCTTTATTTTACTCATGCAAGATGGATCCAGGCTTGCTCAAGTTACCGATGACCCTCTTAGTGACAAATTAGTCAGTCTTTACACTTTTGACAGCTCCAAAGCATTTCCAAGCCTGAACACTCCTTCCTTCTTAGAACTTTGGTTACCTTGATTATAGCCCTATTCTTGTTCTCCTTCTAACTCTCTAACCATTGCTTTCCCTTCTCTTTTCACCAGATTCTCACTTTCTGTTCAACATGCCAGATTTTTCCAGATTTTTATCCTTGTCTTTCTCTTTTATTTCTTCGTCTTCCTGATTAACTTCATCTATATTCATGTTTATAACTATGACCTTTTAAGTTAATGATTTCTGAATCTCTGTCCTATAGCTACTATTTAAGGAATGCCTACTATGTGCCATTATACTAGGGACTTTGAGTAAATTCTCATTTAATTCTCAACACCCCAGCCTATTTTACAATCCATGTGGCCAGGAAATAATCTCATGACAATATATTTCAGTACCCAGCAAAACCTGTTTTCACTTAAACTAAGGTTTAAAAAAAAATCTTAAACTCCACTCTTCAGAAGTCACTTTAACAACTATTATTTTTAAGGAAAGAGTATAAACAAACTGAAGTCACTTAGAGAACTCAAGCACTCAGGCCTAACATACAATACACAGAAATTCCTTTCCCTTAAAGAGACTCTAAATACTCAAATCCCTCTTTAGTTCTGCTTTTATCCAACAGAAGGGATATAAAAGTATATGGAGGCAAACAGAGACACTAGACCTATGGGACTACTGTAAGCTCCAAACAAAATATGAAGTATACATCTTTTCCCTAATATTTTCTTTAGAAAATCCCATTTTTATGGATCATTGTATGAGACCATAGGTTGCTGAGACTAGATTCTGGGAGAAAGTGAATGCCAAGAATTTGAAAACATATCACCTGACTTCTTTTTCACAGCCTATCGCCATTCCTCCTGTAATCGCTTTATCACATCTGTTTCATGTTTGTCTAATATGTCTCTCCATTCTCATTGCCCTCATCATCTCTCACCTGAACAACTCCTATGACTCTTAATTGCCTCCAGTATTACCTTGCTGCAATCCTGCCTCCACATTTTGCCAATGAAATCTTTCTAAAATGTACATCTCACCTCTTAGAACCATACTGAATTTATTCCCCACTCCAGCTACTGCTCCTCAACTCTACCCCTCCCCCATGCCATATCCCTCTGCAACTCATCAGCTTTCAGTAAGAAACTTTCATTTAAGAACTCTATCTTTGATGAATACAGTAACACACATGAACTTAATTTTATACTTTTCAATTTATCTGTGCACTTAAAAACACTATAGAGAAGTAAAATTTAAATGTATACATCTATAAATTGATGATCTGTTGCCTAGAGTTGATGTCCAGCAGGGATTATTGGGGAATCACATTGTAGCCTTGAGTCTCCAAAACTCAACTTGTTTGCTCTCTGAAAGAAGCTCTCTCTCATGTGAATAAAGTCAATCAGCTCACAGAGACAAAAGCATATAAACCATATGCCAATTTTTTATGTTACAAAGAGAAATCAAATTTGCAAGGTACCTAGAAATACTGACAGTTAATTTATTTTACCCATTAATATATAAAAGATTAAAATTTTATTCAGGATATGGTTTAGTATGTGAAAAGAAATTCACCACAAAAATGCATATGCCAATAAATATTTAAAACATTTTCAAAATGACTAAAAATAAATAAGACCATGAGAACCCTGTTACCCAACCCTGAAGAGGATATTATAAGAAAAGCAAACTCTAAACAAAATTAACAGAATCATCTATCAATGTATAAAAAGGATAATACATAATGACCATGTGAAATTCATACCAGGAATACAAGTTTGGCTAATATTTGAAAATTAATTAATGTAATTCACTATACTAACAAAAGAAAAAATAAAATTACATAATCTCAGTAAATGAAGAGATAGCACTTAACAAAATTCAATATCTACCTTGCTGTGATTCAAAATAACAACTAGGCAAACTACATATAGAAAATAATTGTCTCTATCTTTGTCTGATCTCTAGACCCAGAAATATTTGATAATGGCAGGAAAGAAGTTATATCCTACGGTCCTACTCAAAGAAATCCTCTGTGGCAAAGTCAGTCATGGCTGCTGGTACAGCTGACCTCTTACCTATCCAGATTTGTGGGCCACTTTCTTCATTTCTTCACCCAGCAAAAAGTACAAAGTTTTATTAACATCTCATTAGTCAAAATAGCTGCCCTCAATCTAGTTTGCAGAAATAAGCTCAAGAAGCTAGCTTTCAGTAACTCTTGGATTACTTCTCTTTTCCACACATTCTGTGTACCTGAGAGACGCCAGCATTGCACAGGAAATTGTTTTGGCACTATAGCCATCGAGGGCAGAAAAGGAGATGCCCCCAACTCACTCTGTTAGATATGTAACTTGAAATTAACTGGAAAAGGGGACCTAGATTTTATTCTTTGTGGCTGATACAAGTTGGATGAATAGATTTTTAGTAAACGTGATACTCTCTTATTCTCCCATAAATAATACAACAACCCTAAATTTTCCCAAGCCTCTGTGTGTCTTTGGATATTACTGAGAACAACTCCCTGACTGTTCACTGTACTTTAATAGGCATCCAGACAATCACCAATAGGTATCACTGAAGCACAGTCACAAAACTGACAATGCACAATTATTTAACTATTGATTCATGGATTCTTTACCTTTGCCTGACACAGCATGCATAGTGAAGTACAGAGTTATGCTGAATTACATAGCAAATATTTTTATACCAGCTCTAAGATTAAGGGCTTAATCAGTGAATTTCCTAACTATCCATTGTTACTACTTAGGGAGTCTCTAAAGATTGTCAATGCTCAGGCTCTACCCTCACAGTACCTGATTTTCAATTGTATTGAGTGGATCAAAGGCACAAGTATTTTTCAAAAGCTGCCCAGAAAATTCTAATGTGTAACCAGGGTAAGAAATTGTTTAAAAAAAAAGGCACAAAGTCAAGATAGTAAAAAAGGTCAATATGCTGCCTTGTCACTGCCTAGAACTGCCAAGTATCTGAAGTTTAACCTCCTTGCGACCTAATAAGTTAGCCCGCCAATGTCATAGATGCTGACAAAGACACAGCATCTTGGTCAGGGACACAGCAATAGCAGTAGCAGAATATCAGTTTTTGCACCCATTGCCATAAGGCAATGCAAAAAAGCCAGTTGTGTTGCTGTTTTGGGAAGCAACCCTGGCCTTAGCAAACTTGAATCTTTTGATACGAGACAATAAGCATATCTGCCTTTTGTTCTGGTGGGTAACACTGTCTTTATTACCCTGAGCAGGTCCAGGAAGACCATACTGACCATGCCCCCTGTGTCAGAGGAGCAGAGGAAATACTACCTCTTATCTTCCAACACTGTCATAGTAGAACCACCCTTGAAAAGCTACATGCAGCAAAGAGAGAACCTCATTAACAATTGTCTCCCAAAATATCCACTCAAGTTTCTATGCTGTCATGGCTTCCAGTGAATATTTCAATAAATACACTATTCTGTTGGCCAACTCTGATTAATGTGATTGACAGAGGCTAGAACCAAATTCATTATTTGTCTCATACAGCATGTAATTAAGACTCGTAACAGGACCCAAGAAACAGGGTATGGCCGGCCATAATCCAGCTGAAAAAATTCCATAAATCATGAAGTGATAATGCAGAAAGCCAACAGTCTCTCTATTTAAGTTTCTGTATTAACCTTTCCAGTCGACTTAAGGTATAAATCCAAACTCAGAAGGTTGTACTAATTATTACACAGATTCTGCCTTGGCCCAAAGGGAGCACATCTAGAATAATTCTATCATCCTTAACAATTCTTACCAATGGGTTGAAGCTAACCTGAACATCTTTCAGGGCCAAAATGATGTCATCAATTACTTAGCTAAAGTTAGGGACAAATTTCCACCACCCTTTCTAATTGGATTACTCCTATTGTAGGAATGCCTGCTGAAAGATGCTCATAAATAATGAATCAGTCTATTCCACCAAATCAGTGTGTCCCCTGCCAGGAGCTCCAGTTTCACCTTTGTTTCTATGTGCACCCAGGCCATTCATCCAGAAGGGCCAATCCAAAAGGGCAAGCGGATTTTTAACACTTGCAGAGATCCATTTTGGTCTGCATGGGCCATTGTAGAGAGACTTAATGAGATACTGCTCTACCAAGCAGTCATAATCCTTAACACCCAGGACCATGTTAATGCAACATGAGAATCCAGGTGATTGAATCAGAAGTAAGTTGGAATCTCTTAGGGCTCCCTTTGGGCAGGGGTGCTCATTCAGGGAGTATACAAACCAGAGCTGCAGCAATAGAAAAGAAAAACCCATCTTTCGTGGATATAATCAGAGCAGAATTCTGAATTTTCAATATAAGTCTACATAAACTGCCACTGTTTTTGTTCTAATTGTAAGCCAGGAAGCAGTGAAGAGGAGATAACTTTTTTCTGGAGACAGCCACATTTAATCATCAAGGTCAATACTAATTGTTGTGCGGGCCAAGAAGAGGTGGAGAAGACAGAGTGAGAAATTTTTTTTAGTTTAATTTTCAGGATTCCATTTAACACCCAAGACGAGGCACTTGTACATAGCAGGGAATGTGGAAGATCTATCAATTATCTTGACTATCACCTCACTGTTGAATGGTTTTTGCAATAAAAGGAATATTGCTTCATGCACATTATTAAAAAGCTGAAAATATGACATGAGCAATTTTTAAGTTCCACAACAGAACGGTCATAGTCAGCTGATGAGACTGAACAGTTGCACCGTAACCTGAAAAATTCTTAACAATGAGGTTTCACTGAAAACCCAAAGAGAGGTCAAAGGTCTGATGTAGTCAATTTGCCAAAGCAGCAGGAAGCATGCCCTACGAGGGTCCCTTGCTGTGAGACAAATGGGTTAACTTTTGGCAGGAGTCACAAATCTGACTGCAGTAGTATCCAAAGTGGAATCATTTCTGCCCAGTCTGTGATGATGGATGCTTTGTCCTTTTCAGTACAGTGATGGATCCAGATAGTAATAGTGGCTATCTGGACACTACAGATTTGATTAGCAGCTTGATTTTAGTCAGTCAAATAACAGTCCCTTACAATGAACATCTGTATGAGTGAGGCAGACCATTTGATCAGCAGCTTCAATTTGTTTCTACTGTTCGTGGCCCCAATGAGAAGTGTCTTTAATCTGCCAGTCTGTTGTTTTCCAAGTGGCAGACCAGACAAAAAAGGCTGCAATGTTCCTAAATACGCTATTTCCATTTGACAAGGTTTGTTGGACTTTTTCCATGTTGTTAGTTGTTGAGTCCAAGCTGATCCACCCCAAAAGGAAATATAAGGCTAGAGAATCAGAAAGTACTTTGGGATAGGTTTCAACCAGAAGCCCAGTAAAGTTTCAACAAGAGCCCAGTAAAAAGCTAATAGCTATTTTTCAAAAGAGGTTTGCCCGACAGCCCTGTCAAAGGAGCAAGAGTCCAAAACCCTAATGCCTACCCTCCCATAAAGACTGCCCCCTTTTACAGGTGTTCCACTAGGCAAAATCATCAGTCACAGACACTGATACCTCAAAGGAGTTCCTAGAGTTGTGGGATCCCAAAGATACTGACATCCACCTGAATGTGGCTCTGCCATATTGAAAGAACCCCCTCTGGTGCTGATAGGATAGAGAAGTGCAAGTGTAAAACACATCAGTTTTCTACTATGCATTCATGCAGAGGTAGAATCCATGACAACAGTACATTGAATTTTACCAGAGGGCTCACAAAGCAATGCTAGTATTCCTTCCTAACTTCAAACACTACCCAAAACACATTATTTGAATTCAGGAGTCCCCCTCCTCCCATGGTAGAATGCTGACTTGGGTGCCCATATCTAACAGAGTAATAAGAGTGTGTCTCTCTCCTGCCCAAAATTTCCCAAAATACTTGGACAGTTGCATGTGGCCCTCATTCTCCCTTGAGACCTTGGACTCACATCTAGTCACCTTTATTCTCAAAGCAGCTGCAGTCAGAATAGAGGGAAGGATAGGAAACGTGATGCACAGAGGAAGAAAGCCATCCCATGCCAATAAGCAATGTTTTGCATTCACTTTCAGCTTTGAGAAGCCACTCAATCACAGTTCAACTAAATGACCTTCCATTTTGGGGGCCCACGCAATGGTCTACGATAAACAGCAAGATCCTCATACCTGGCACCATTTTTTTCACCTCTGTGTATCCTGGGTGAAGCAGCCGCAGACACATTGCTTTCCAACTAGGACCACAGGGCGTGGCCCTTGGGTTGATTTAGGTTTCACACAGTGACAATTTTTTTAAGGAGGCCATCTTAATCTTGGGCATCCATGGCCATGTTATCATATCTTAGTTTTTGCCTAATTTTAACAAAATGACTATGGAAGTTATATATGGTACTGGGGCCAACTTCAACAATTTACCTGATTCTTTGTGTGTAAGTTTTCTTTTTCCATTTGTTCACCTTTATAGGCATAGTAAATCCAGCCCAGGATAGTAAGTGCCCAGATATTAGTCAATTTCTTATCTATTATTTCCCATGGGAGTTTCTCTTTTTCAGAGAAGTGTCTCCAAGAGGGCCAAAGTTCCCTTATAGCAGCTAATATGCACTGCAAATGCGCGCACACACACACACACACACCCTCAGAGATTTTGCTGCTATTCTGAATAGATCTCAGAGTAGCATATTCGAGGAAAAGTTGAACCTTAAGACAACCAGCTGTTGCATACATTCATTAACAAGCACTGCACATTATAGCCTAGGTTGAGCTCCAGCTGAACTTCTAACCATTTGCCTGGTTTCTGCCCATAGTGGTCAAGTGTAGATGCACATTTCTGTAACTGATGTGTGAAAGGCAGTGGGACAAATCTTAGCACTAGTTAGTACAATGGAGCAAACCAAAAACTGACCTCCAGATTGACAAGGAAGTCTTCCCATCTGAAGGAGAATTAGCAAAAACAGGGGCACCCTTCAAAGGAACAATACTTAGATTAGGAGCATAGGGGAATTTTCTGTGGATGTGGTTGAAGTAAAAATTGGGAAGTGGCTGGATGGTTGACTAAATGTTATATGAAGTACTTGCATCTTCATTACCTGACATACTCTTAAAATGGATATCATGTCTGATTGAAGAACACTTCCCCTACCTGATATTTTAAATAAAAGACCCAGAAAATTGCCCTTAAACCAGTATTAATTGGCCATACTAAGTGGGAGACTGGAATTATCTGAGCCCACACATTTTGTTAATATGAAGCAACATGGAATACCTGGCAAAAAAAGAATTACAGCTTTATTCGGTGGCATGCTAAAAATACAAGTATTGATACAAACAAATTCTCTGTATTACAGCCCTATGTGGTCTGTGAAAAAGGCAAATAGCTCATGGGTACTTACTGTACATTATCACAGTCTGAACAAAGTGGTGCCATCTATAGCCTCAGCAGTTCATACATATTAGAAATAAAAGGTGTAACAAGCCAACAGGGATTGGTTTTCAGTGACTGATGTTGCTAATGCCCCTTTCAATCCCAATTTTTTCTTTGAAAGAGTCAACTGCAATATGCATTCACGTAAGAAGTGCCCCGATTTACATTTCCTAGTTTGCCATAGGATCATTTGAACTCCCCTGTTTATTATCATAATTTGGTTAGAAAAGACTTGGATTTGATGTATGTTTTAAGCATCCTAATATGCTATACTGATGATATAACATCGCCACAATTTGAGTAGCTGTCTTTTAACCTATTTCCTGATATTTGGTCTATAACCACATTATTGACTTTGCCTTATGAGGCAATAAACTAGAGGATCATTTATTGCCTGATCGATCATAAGTTGCTCAACATGCTCACTACCAATATCTGTGAATTTCCCTCAAGTCTCACTAACTGGCATATAAGGCTCTCATTCTTTTTCTTCCAGAAAGCCATGTCTTTATCTGATCTGATCCCGTCACTAAAACTGTTCAAAAGATCTGAGAGATTACCTTACTTACTTCAGTTCTGAGAGGTTTGCTGGCTGCAAGTCCATGGATACTAGAAAAAGACAAGAAATTCCTGGGTCAGAGGCAAAGGACTTCACTAAAACTCACAGCAACAGCAGTGGCCAGAGTATTGACATGTTCTTGTGCCATTTCTCTGAGCCCCAATACCCTTAGAGCAATAGAAAATTGCCAGGTGATATCTGCTTACTGTGGGCTGCATTACAAGAAGGAAAATCTGAATTTAGGGAACACAAAAATTTTATAACGGACAGTAAGCATGCCTATTCATTTACTCCAGGAGTCAACATTCTCTTTATCATACTGAACATTAAATTACAGCTGACCTCTGCTCTGAAGGGATGAGCTACCTATTTTCTAAGACTGTAAACAGACCCTTCCTTTTCTCCAGTGTGAAACACTGCCTGCATGTTCACTCTACAAACAACCTTGAAAAGATAGTCTAGGACAAATATAGTCTGTGCCTTTGTTAGCAAGCCATGTGCAAATCTATGGATATTTATCTCCCAAAAATAACTCTAAATTTCTCTAAGCCACTGTCCCATCAAGTTGGCTAATACAGAAAGTTAACCCCAGCTATATATGTTATATTCCCCAACTATTTTGTGACAAAGATCTCTTTTGAAAGACAAAAATTTTAAATTTACCTCTTCAAATTCTCATAAATAACTCATGTATTTCCATAAACAAAAAAGTAGATGTATTCTAAAAGCACAAAAACATCTACTCAAAAACCATCATCATGTTCTAAGATATTTACTTTTCTATATTTCTCTCTGGAAAAGTGATTCCTTGTGTTTAACAACACCAGTGACTTTTGTTGATAAGTAGATACAAGAGAGTTTATTTCTGAGCTTAAAGATTCAAAGGAGTAGATTGGAGGCTGGGACAAGTAGTCAATAAGGAAAAAAACATGTTTCTTAACATACAGTACATGATCTGTACATCAGCAATCATTATTATTCATTATCAATTACCATAGCTTTGGTTTTATAGATCTAGGGCAGTTCGCAGTGGATGTTATACTAATGCTACAGTTTATTTTGGTGTCAGAATTCATTTTAATATCTACCTAAATTACTTTTGCTCTACATTTGTAGATTCATAAAAGGTCTGAAAAGACCAATTAAACTACCAAATTATGTATTAGGAATTAATCCAGACAATAGCTTTTTTAGAAGTGACTTTGGTGCAAGAAAATGTTAATATTAAATTTCAATATTCTAATAAAACTACAATCATCTTTAGATAATTCTCCTTCAGAAGACTTTTTGTTCTATTACTCACTTGCACCTCTTTTCCAAAAGTTTTCATATACCTTTTTACAAAATACAACCACTTGGATTGTTCCATCTCTTTGTACAACTTTGCATAATAAAAGACAGGTATAGGCCTAGTAAAATTTTCAACAGGTTAAAAAAACAAAAATAAATAAAGCAACTATTCAAAAGAAGGTAGAGAATATTCTGGAAAGCAAAGCCCCTTTTACTAAGAAGCAAATATTCAGAGTCAAATATACAAATACCATGCATTGTTCTATAACATTTTATATAAGGCTTTGGAGCATGCTCAGATTTGTTATCTTCCAGGGTCCTGGAACCAATCCCCTGTACATACTAAGGGAGGATTGTATTAGTCCACCCATCTTGGATGTGGGTGAAAGAGAATCAATAATGGCACAGAGATAAGGAATGTTTTGAATGTCTGCTGTATAGTCAGTACATTGTTAGGCAATGTATACCCATTCTCTTAACCAATCATCAAGTGAGAAAAATATTTTTCCAACATATAAACACAAGCTAAGATTCAGTTTAGATAACATGGTCAAGTTCACATAGTTACTAGATAATAAAACGAGGTTTTCAAGTCCAAATATCCCTAATTGTAATGAGATTTATATAAAATATGGTTCAGACAAAAGATTGATGATAAAAAATACCTATAAGAAATATATACACATTTACATTTGTCCTGACAGTTTTACTTGATACATGGAGTCATCCCTCAGTACCTGTGGAGGATTGGTTCTAGGAACCAGAAGAATATCAAAATCTGTGTATGATCAAGTTTCTTATATAAAATAGTGATGCATTTGCATATAATTTACACAACTCTCCTATCTACTTTATTTTCTTCCCTGTTATTTTTTTTATTGTTCAAATACATTTGTCTCCATTTTCCCGCCACCACTCTCCCCTGCCACCCCCACCTCCACCTCCCACCCTCAATCCTTCCCCACTTTGGCTTGTCCACAGGTCCTTTATACATGTTCCTTGACATGACCCTTTCCCTTCTTTTCCCTGTTACACCCCTCCCTCCTTCCCTTTCGTTACTATCAGTTTGTTTTTTATTTCAATGTTACTCATTATATTTTCCTTGCTTGTTTGTTTTGTTGATTAGGTTCCATTTATGGGTGAGATCATATGGTATAAAAACAGAACCAACCACATGGGAAGATATATTTGCCAATGATACCTCGGACAGGAGTTTGATCTCCAAAATATATAAATAACTCACATGACTCCACTCCAGGGAGACAAACAATTCAATTAAAAAATGGGCAAAGGACCTGAACAGACACTTCTCCAAGGAGGACATACACCAGGCCCAGAGGCTTATGAGAGAATGCTCAACATCACTAGCCACCAGAGAAATGCAAATTAAAACTACAATGAGATACTACTTCACACAGGTCAAAATGGCCATCATAAATAAATCAACAAACAAGTGCTGGTGAGGTTGTGGAGAAAAGGAAACCCTAGTACACTGTTGGTGGGAATGCAGACTGGTGCAACCACTGTGGAAAACCATTCCTCAAAAAGCTAAAAACGGAACTGCCTTCTGACCCAGCATTTCCACTGCTGGGATTATATCCTAAGAAACCTGAAACACCAATTCAAAAGAACCTATGCACCCCAATGTTCATAGCGGCACAATTTACAATAGCCAAGTGCTGGAAGCACCCTAAATGCCCATCAATAAATGAGTGGATCCCATCTACTTTAATAATACCTATATTATTTATAATACCTAATAAATTGTAAATTCTATAAATGTAAGCAGCCGTTAGGCTGTACTGTTTAGAGAATAATGACAAGAAAAAAAAATGTCTGCATATTTGTAGGCCTAACTACATAGTAACATCAGCAGCAATTTAACATTTTCCCCAGAATATCTTCTATCTGTAGTTAGTTGAATCCAAGAATATGGAATCTGTGGATATAGAAGGCCAACTGTTTACACATATGCACATACATATATGTACGGATGTTATACTGTATAATTTATAATTTTTGTAGATAAATCTAGAAATAGGTTTAAATCTTATAAGCATTTGTGAGAGAAGATTTAAGTATTCCAAATTCCTCAGACAAGATTGGATAAATGCATGACCTTTTTAGATTCCTTGTCATCTTGCATCGTTTTATTTGAACTGATTGTTATATAATGACACTTTTTATATTAATATTCCAGAACTTATTTGAAAAGAATAATTTTCTTCAAAAAACTCATCTAAGAAAACAGTGCATTTATTATACAATAGAATACAGTCTTATAATATTTTTATAAAATGTAATATTTTATTATATCAGAATTACCTAAATTAGATTACTCCCAACGTTTTATTACATTTCAATAATTTAAAACATAGGAGAATCAAGATTAATTATTAATGAGAATTTTTTTAATGAACTATTGCCTTTGCAGAAAATTTTAGAAGTTTGAAAACATTCAGAATAATAGCAACAACATTGGAATGAACGCAGAGCTTTCAAGACATTACCTTTAAAGAACAACATTCCTTTGAATAAGTATCTTAAGAATATTTTAAAAATCAAATATTATTTTAGTCAAACCTTATAGGATGGTAACTAAACCTTTATTGATCTGCAAAGGTAATTTAAAATAAGGTAAATAAACAAATTTATTCATAAATAATTCCAAATGAGTATAGGGATAACTTTAGAAGAAATATGGTCGTTAAGTGAAGAATGTGATGAATTATTAAAAAAACTTAAGCTGTGAAGGTCAAACATAGATGGGGGATAGAATAATTTGGGAGGAAACGTTAGATATGATAATAGTATAGTCTAATGCTTAATTTGAAACAAAAACTCTGAGTAATAGAACTAAAACACCATCTGAGGACCAAGGGAATTGTAGGGATCACACAGTACTATAGGGTAATAATTTGTTTAAATGTCACTATACTGATGATTAGATCTAATTCTCAAAATCTTTTTATAAGTATATTTCCACATTCTTTCTGAACTTAAAATATCATTTTATAGATTAAACATTTTTACTAAATTTATAAGCTGTAAATGGAATACGAATATCTCAATCACGTATGTTTTAAAGTTGTTTGGTGCTTATTGAGAGTAAATTAAAATATTAGGTAAAAACAAAAGTAATATATTCAAGAGAACCAGAAGACCATTTGAAATAAAAATGAGTAAATGTCAGCATGAAACTAAATTTGGGATTCATTTTCTTCTTTTCTGCAATTAGTTCTCATAAAGAACTAATTCATAATAAAAATGAATGATAGTAAATGCTGATTTGAACATAATTTCTAAAAATACAAACACTACATCCTTTAAATAATTGATTAAACATTATCTCTCTATATGAAAAAGTATGTAAATGCCCAGTGTAAATTTTTATGGCTACATATGGCATATGTAGCTACAAAAGCATAGGCCAAAAACTAGAAGTTGACATTGGGTAACTCAGACATAAATCCCTTAAAAATTCTTATCTGAGAATTTTGTATATCTACTTGTCCCAGAATTTAAAATTGAAATTTTTTAAAAATACCACTGATATTTTTAATAGCATTATTTAGTATAATGGATATACTTAAAATTGTACATGTTTTTAGTTTTTGGATTTTCTACATGTTTCCAGTTTGGGGCTATTACAAATAACACTGTTATACCCATTAGTGTAAAAGTCTCTGTATGGACATACCTGTTTCTCCTAGGTAAACTTCTGGGAGTAGAATAGCTGGGTCATATGGTAGGTGTAAATTTAAGTTTTGTATAGTAACTTTTTTAGTTTATGTTTTATACCAAATTATAATGACACTAAGTAAATGTATAAGTAAATAATATTTGTTTATTATTATTTGGACAATACTAGATCTTTGACCTAATGTTAACATCTGACATAACCTGAATGCAATTATCAAGAATGAGAACTTAACATCAGTACAATATAGTAAGTAAAGTAAGATCTCACTTGAATTTCACCCGTTTGTTTTTTAGTTACTTTGGGGTTTTTTTCCTTTAACTTTTCCTGTTCTGTGAGCTTATCTCAAATCCCACATTACCTTTAATTGTCATTTCTCCATAGATTCCTCCAGTCTGAAAAAGGTCCTTCAGTCTTGCCTTTCTTTCATCACCTTAACATTTTTGTAGAATACTGATGAGTGATTTTGCAGTATGTGTCTCAGTTTGAGTTTCTCTAACCATAATTCTGCCATAATTGGAATAGGTTATGCATGTTTGACACTATTACCACAAAAATGATATTGTACTGTATACCTTGGTAAGAAAAGAAACTGCCAATCTGTTTTCCAAAGTGTTTACACCATTTATATTCCCATAATCAGTAATATGATCAGTCTTTTTAGTTTTAATCATTCTAGTAGTATGTAACAATATTGGTAGTGGAATGTTGTGCATCTTTTCAAGTGCTATTTGGCATCTGTATATCTTCTTTTGTGAAGTGCCTGTTCAAATCTCTTATACATTTTTAGCTATAATTTTCCTCTTAAGTTGTAGGAGTCTTTTGTTGGATGTATATTTTGCAAATAATTTTATTCACTTTGTAACTTACCTTTTCAATTATAAAATGTCTTTCAACTTGCAACAGTGGTTTTTAAGTCCAATATATTATTTCCTTTCTCAGTTTGTGCTTTATTTTTCAAAAATCTATACTAAACTCAAGTTTTTTTTCTGTTTTCTTCTGTGAGTTTTATAGTTTTAGCTCTTAAATTTGGGTCTATTTTGTTAATTTTTATATATTAACAAAAGTTAAGGTAAGATTGAGGGGTTTTATTGTATATGGCCATCAACTCTACAAGCACCATTTGTTGCTTTTTAGATCAGGATAGAAGAATGTACTCAAAAAGAAGCAGGTATTCAGTTCAAAAGCATTTTGAAATTCTCAGCTATTCTTCTAATAACAATATTTAATAGCAGTATAATTTATTGAGCATATTCTCCATTGTTATCTACTTAGGGTATTTTCAAACTTTAGCCATTGAAAGTAACTCCACAAATAGCATACTTGTAATATCAATCTCTATTTCACTAAGGCAAATTTCTACAAATGTAATTTCTGGATAAAATGATTATCCAGACACACATTTTTAAGGTTCTTGATTTATGCAAACAACTTACTTTCCAGAAAGCTTATTCCACTCTACTTCCCAGCCAAAGTTGATACCTAAAATAATCAGTTTTCTTCTTGTCCAAATTTGCATATGTTATCAATATGGTCAAACATTTTTTTTCATATATAACTAAATTTGTAGTTCTTTCCTTTCTGAATTGTTTCTTACTAGAGTCTTACAATTTTCTTACTGCAAAGAAAGCTTTTCATATATTCAGAATATCATTCCCTTGCTTATTATATATGCTGCAAATCCTTTTTTGCCCACAGTTTGTTTGCATTTCATAGTATGTAAGGTGTTATGATACAGAATCTTTAATATTGATACCTAGAGTTTTCAGTCATTTTTGTTTGTGCGTTTGTATGCAGAAAAAAAAGCTATGATACCAGTTAAAGCACAATGAGATCAGTGAAAAATATAATGACATAGAACACTCTTTTTTAACACAGTAAGTAAGAAAAGCAAATTATAAAAAGAGTATATGCAATATGAAAACAATTTTATTGTAAGGCCATTGAGGGGAAAATACAAAAAAAAATCTAAAGTGTTAATTACCATTGTTTTTCTATGGTGGTAACACAAGTGTTTTGTTCTGTCTTGTTTTTCACTTCTGTATTTCCCACATTCTCCATTATAAATTTTTATCACTCTATTACCAGGAAACAATTATTAAGAAAGCTAAAAAAAGTCATCCTAGAATTTTTGGGGGTGTAATCATATGTATGTTAATAAAAGTTTTATCAACATTATGGCTTTTCAATCATTATACTAGTAACTTGGCTGAATAAACTTTTCAAGTTTCCTGACATTCTATTAGGGTAACTGAACCAACATGTATTTCCAACCGTGTTAGATAAGAAATTAGCATTTTTTTTCTGTTACTACTTCAACTATGTTCATGTGTTTTTGCCTTAAACACTCCAGATAGAATTCAATTCTATCCACATTATAGGCCTATTTAGTGACCTTGAGTCCATTTGAACCATAATGTTTTAAGTCAATTAAGCATGTATGAGGTCTGGAATAAGAGAAAATATACAAGCTAGCCAGGCTGCTGCTGTTTTATACTATTACTAGCACGCTGTTCTCTCCTGGGTGATTATTATCTCATTAACTTTTAAACCAGTTTGGAAATAATTTACTCAAAATTTAGGCTTAATTAAACATTATTTAGGGTCATTGTAACATTGAAAGCCAGTCTTATTTAAATTTTAACTTTTAGAACTCCACAATAACGAGTAGAAAATCATTTATTTTTGTAAGAAAATAACATGAACCCATTACTCATTTATAATTCAAATGGATATGAATGAACTCCTGAAATTTTTTACAGCTTTCCTTGCAAGTCACCACTTACTTGATAAATTTTTATGAAACAGTGTGTTTGCTAATAGGATGGGAGCTAATTTTTCCTATGATATTCCTAGAATGGCTAATGAGCAGTCATGAGTCAGAATTAGGGAACAGGATAGGAAAATCAGTAGCTTGCCAGGTTCAGAGAACACAAGTGATATATTAGGACTCAGAATCAATGGTTATAGAAAGACTGAAAACTGGACGGAAGGTCAATGGATTTAATTCACAAAGACATTGGGAGACTAGTCTCAACAGGAATCAGCAATAGAGCAGTGCTAACATGAATGACTGAAATTTAGACAGAAAGAGTCTTATCTTACACACATTTTAAAATAATAATATTAGTATTCAGTAATAAGTGTTCCAAGGTAATTGCCTAAGGATGGAAAAGTCTGCAGTAATTCAAAACACAGGGCACTGTGAGATAAGCTGCAGAAGGATTCCAGAGCTGTGGAATCCGGTTCAACATATTTCACTTACGTATGTTTCTTTGGGAAAGTTGTTTTACCTATTACCTCAATTATACATTCTGGATTTTAATTTTTTTTAATCTTACTTTAATAAAGACAGAATTTTAAACAATATAGTCTCCTGATATTCTCCTCCTGCTCAATTTAACCATAAAAAAAGCAATGAACAGAGATTCTGCTCATAACAGTGTACAGTAATTTTGCTTACTTAAAAGTTGTTAACAATGGCCCCATTGATTCAATGTCTCTAAGCAGTAAGATCATAGGTGCCTTTTATTTTCTTCTCTGTACTTTCCTGCATTGCTGTGACTTTTTTGAAAAAAAGAAAAAACAGCAATTCTCTTTAAAAGGGAAAAAGGAAAACTCAGTAACTTAAACTTTTGGGACATTAGTAGATTTGGAATTGAAACTTGGACAAGTGATTTCTATTTTTAACTAGATATAGATGCTAAGGTGCTGGTGCTCATTCTTGGCTTCATTTAATAATCATTTGAGGGAGTTTATAAGAAATAGCCATGCCTTGATCCCACTCTTTGGGACGGCAATTTAAACAGTCTGTTATGTGGTTCAAACATTTGTCTCTTTTTATAAAGCTCTCCAAGTAATTCTAATATGTATCCAAGGCCGAACAATACTTCTCTGAAATAGAGATAAAAATTATATTGTCTGAGATGTGATACCTTTGAACAAAAGAGCTAGGACAATTTTCTGGTAATAAAAGTAACATTTTTAGAAAATTTAGCATCTCAGGATTATTTAATCTCCATAAACCAAAAAAAAATTCAAAGGAAATTAATTTTTATAACATAATGGAAATATTAGAAGACCCATCTTTGAAAAAAATAAGTTGAGAGAAATGTGAGTCTCCCTGTTGAAAAGAAATTATCTGTAACCAAAGAAATGGACACAATGTGCATCACCAGGATCTATAGAAGCATCATTTGGACACTGAATTATGATTTCCTTCCCTGTGCTAGTAACTGAAACTAAACAAATCTCTAAACTGAAAATTTTTAATTTAAAAAACAAAGACTTTACCACTTAATCAACAGGGCATATGTCAAACAGGATTAAACTGGAATCTTCTGCGTACCGATGTTACCTGCTGTGGTTTGCTGCCCTTCAAGGTAATGCTCTCTGACACTTTTCCTATCAGGCTTTTACTACAAAAACCTGTGTTTAGCTATCTGAAATTAAACTTTAATATTAGTACACACATCAAATTTTGTGAAATATATTTTACAAAATTAAAAACAATTGTAAAATTTAGTTAGTGTAGGAAATCACACTTTATAATTTAACATATAGTTAATTGTAATAGAAATCATTGAAGTTAAAACATGCTTAATATTTTTTTAAATTCTTGCCTTGTCTTTAACTACACTCCAGTAACTCATGTGCTATAAAAATCTAAGGATAGCATCCAGTATCTGAAAAAGGGGTGTTTCTACTATCCCCTTTTTTGCAGTGATTATTAAAGAAATGCTTCTAATATTTTATAAACTGAAAATTCAAATGAAGCTTTATCTTTGACACCTATTATATATCAATAACAGTACCCTGATTTTAACAAATGTCATCTTATTCTCATTCATGTATTTTTTCAATAAATAATTATTTATTACATATACTAAGTATCAGGGATTACACTAGGGATATCACCATACATTAAAGTTTGTGAGATAAGTAGAGAAATGAATGGGAGAGTTGAATGTCCTGTAGTCAATGCTAGACACAGGTAAGACCTGGAGTACTAGAGGAGCTATTGGAGAAACACTGGGCCTGCTTATGAGGGGCTTCTGAGTTTTCCCAACAGCATTTTAAGTTTTTAAAAATACACCTTGAAAAAACAACTAAAATTCAGGGAGAGAAGAAAAAAGCATGTGAGGGGGTAAGAAAGAGGAGGTCTGGAAGGGTAACTTTGACAGGCAGATGCAGTACAGCACCCTTGTAGAAAAGAGAGGGTGTGGAACTCCCAAGGAAAAGAAATTCTTCACTAAGAATAGAGTAAGGAAAAAAAGAAAGAAAGAATGGAGTATGAACTGTTAGTTGCATTAGTCAGAGTCCTCCAAAGACAGAACCAACAGGAGGTATCTCCTCCTCTCTTGTCATGTATATTGGTCAGATGACCCCAGACACACACACTGGGGAGGGCAATCTGCTTTCTTCAGTCCACCTCTTTAAATGTTAGTCTCATCCCAAAACACCTTCACAGCACACCCAGAAATAATATTTAATCAGGACATCCCGTGTCCTAGTCAGGTTGTTATATTAAATTAACCTTTATATTAGTGAAGAGTCAGAGATCTCTTAATTGGCTCCAAGAAATACGGGCTTTGTTTTCTCAGTACAGTGGGGAAACACTAGAAGACTTTCAGTAGAAGATGTAATTAGACTTTTGTTTTGGAGACTGGCTCCTGAGTAGAGAACAGGCTGGAGGAGGGCATGTCAGTTTAAGTAGACCAATAATGAAGCTGTTTCCATCTAGGTAAAATATAATAACAATGGTCAGTATTAAAGTAGCAAGAGTTTTACTTTTCACTCACTTTTTGAAATATGTAGTTATTCCCTTTTGCCAGATAAGAAAATTGAGGCTCAGTATATTTTAGTAACTTACATATATCACAGCTAGTAAGTGCCAGAGTTGAGACTTGATCCCAGAATTATTTGACATCAAAGCCTAAACTTTGGTATATATAAAAGAATTGATTTTTAAAAAGTGGCTAGATATGAGCACCATATCTACCTAACATCATAATTCATTCATTTTTTGTTCAATCAAAATATTTCATAAACATATATTGAACACCCATCATTCACAGTTCTTCATGCCAGGAATTTAGGGAAATAAAATGAATGAGAGAGCCCTGTTCTCAAGTGCTCAGTAAATAATTCTAGTCTTTTTGCCATAGATATTCTTACCTTATGAGTTGCCTAATTGTGAGTTATTTTCATGAGATAGCAGATGCTTCCTGTTTATCAGGTACCAAAGATTTTACTTAGAAGCTCTGCATACTATATTTATTACAGCAGCATTCTACACACATTTTGTGCCAGGTGTTCTACGTTACTAAACAGACATTCTTCATATGCTCTTGGAGGTTATTCCCATCTGAACAAATCCTAAAATGGTACAGTTAAATAATTTATAGGTAGAATGGCTATAGACTTTGGATAAAATAAAATTTAAAAGAGTTATATTTTGAAATCTAGAAATAATATAGCATATGAGAGTAGAGAGTTAAAAAAATCTTTTACTGATATATAACTACAGTATATAGGTAGAGGGTGAAGTGTCTAAAGTTTTCAATGTGATAATTTTTTCTCAGAAAATATATTTCCCCCTCACATTTTTATGATTTTCCTACTATCTTATTTCCAGTATGTAGACTCCCTTCCATCTTTGAATAAGCAGAGCTTCTACCTACAGCAGTACCTTTTTACTCAAACCTTTTACTTTCTATTTCCCATTTTCCTGAATGTGAGCGTGCATGTAGAAGACTGATTTTAGTAAATTTGCATAATGGGCATTTCCTCTTTCAAAAAAACTATTGTTATGTACTGTGTCCTACAAAAACTTAAATATTGAGGTCTCTGCCCTCCCATACCTCAGAATATGACTTATTTGGAAATAGTGCTAGTGTAGATATAATTAGTTAAGATGAAGTCATCAGAGTGGGTCCTAATCCAGGTTGACTGGTACCTTTATAACGGGGAAATTTGGACACAGAAAGAATGCCCTGTGAAGATGAAAGCCGAGATTAAAGTGATTCTTTTGCAAGCAAAGGAATACCAAATCCTGCCAGCACAGAACAGATTCCCCCTTATGGCTCTAAGAAGAAATCAATTCTTCAGACACCTGGATCTTGACTTCCAGCTTCTGGAGCTATGAAACTATAAATTTCCATTGTTAAAGCCACTCAGTTTATGCTCCATACTTTGTTACAGCAGCCCCAGCAAACAAATGTTAGAATAAATTGTAAATAAAGCATCAGCCACTCAGCTTATAATTCATTATACCTGCTGACTCCCCTAGATAATAAACTTCAAATTAATGTAATTATTCTATTTAATAGTAATGTTAACAGAATACATATAGAAATCAAAAGTAAAAATTAGTATTTAACAAAGACTTTCACAGAATACTAATTCTGTAGGACAAAGAAGGTGTTTTGTGGGGGAGGAATAAAAGAACCTTGGAGAGCAAATCATTTTTGGGAAGCGCTGAGTTTAACAAAACTAGATTTCTCTGATACAGGATTTTTCAGAGTCCTTCACATATTAAAATATATTGTGAATTAACCCGAGAGGAGTACCTCATAGAGATAAAATGATTTGAATGCAGCTACATTGACATGGTTATTTTGATGCAGGCATTTTAAGGTATGTCTAAGCGACACTGTCAAAATAAAAAATCATTCTGTAATGTGTTCAGCATACAATTTACATAATCACTTCATAACTAAGTGTACCCAAATTATGGGGAACTTTCACTTTGCCTTCATTTCTGTGCCATTTGAAATCTTATAAATATGAATTCTTTTTATGTCAAGAAAAAATATTTTAAAGCTTTTCAGAATTATATGTGTTTGTTCTGTCCTTCAAAAGCTCCCAAATTTCAATATAAAGGAGTTCACTATTATATTCCATATATATATATATATATGTGTGTGTGCGTATGTGGATATATGAATGTACATATGTATATACAATTTTATCAAATAAGGCTAGAGAAAGTATATAAAGAGCAGGTATCTCTTTTCTAAATCTTCAAATGGTGAATATAAGATCCAATATTAAATATATGCACTAATATAATAACGAAGTGAAAGTGGGATTTCCACTTTTGGCAATGGGTGACTATGTAATTTGGACCCACCCTCCCATTAAAAATAATTACACAAAAACCTACAAGAGATATAAAAGAAATAAAGAAAAAGGAATTCAAACACAACATTACAGAAAGCCATCAACATACAAGAGAAAAGAGAATAACAAAGGAACAGAGAACTGCAAAACAATCAGAAAACAATTAATAAAATGTCAATAACTATATACCTAGCAATAATTTTCATGTAAATGAATTAATTGCTCCAATCAAAAGGTGAATGGATTAAGAAGATGTGGTACATATGTGCAACGAATATTATTCAGCCATAAAAAAAAGAATAAAATCTTGTCATCTGCAAAAACATAGATGGACCTTGAGGATATTTTGCTGAATGACATAAGTCAGACAGAGAAAGACAAATGCCATATAATTTCACTTTATGTGGAATCTAAAAAACTAAATGAACAAAACAGAAAAGAAACAGACTCATAAAGAGAGAACATTTTGATGGTTGCCAGGTAGGAGGTTAGGGAGATGGGTAGAAAACGTGAAAGGATTAAGAAGTACAAATTGGTAGTTAGAGAATAGTCATAATAGTCATGGGGATGTAAAGTACAGCATAGGGAATATAGTCAATAATGTCATAATAATTATGCGTGGTGTCAGATGGGTACTAGGTTTATTGGGATAATCACTTCATAAGTTATATAAATGACTAATCACTGGGTTGTGCACCTGAAACCAATACAATATTGTATGTATGTCAACCCTAATTAAAAAATTATTTTTTAAAAAGATGGATAAAAAAGAGGTGGTGCCTATATGCAATAGAATAGTACTCAGCCATAAAAAAAGAATAAAGTCTTACCATTTGCAGTAACATGGATGGACTTAGAGAATATTGTACTAAGTGAAAAAGGTTGGAAATCAAATACCATATAATTTCACTTATACCTGGAATCTAAAACAAAATAAAACTAGCAATATAGAAACACACTCACAGATACAGAGAACAAACTGATGGTGGCCAGATGGGGATGTTTAGGAGGCTGAGTGAAAAGGTGAAGAGATCAAGAAATACAAATTGACAGTTATAAGACAGTCATAGGGATATAAAATATAGGTTAGAGAATATAGTCAATAATACTATGATAAATATATATGATATCAAGTGAGTGCAAGACATATTGGGGGGATCACTTTGTAAGTTATACAAATGTCTAACCACTATGCTGTATACCTGAAACTAATATAATACTCGATGTCAACTGCAGTTTAAAAATTATACATGTACATATAGAGAATATTTTTTTTCTAAGCATCAAAGACCTAAGAGCTAAGAACTAAAGTAATAAAGTAAAGAAATAGTGGCTCAAGATCCAGGAAAAAAAGCAGGAAGAAATACAAGGAATTGAGCCTGAATTTTCAGGTTACATTTTCTTCTGGTGTTTCTACCCATATATAGCAACAATAGAGCCATGTTTCTGAGAGTCTTGATTGCCCAGGGAGACAAAAGTTGTCTAGTTTCCATCAAAGATAAGAACTCTGGTACATTACTCTGTATATTGAGCTGGAATTGAAGGACTTTACCCTAGAGAAAGGGGCAAACTGAGATTTAACCAGTCTTCACATGGATAAGCAGAACTAAATTAAAAAGAATCTTTACATACAGGGGAACAACATACAAATTTTGACTGACACTTCTTATTAGAAACACAGGAGGCCAAAAAGTATACAACATCTTTAAAGAGTTGACATGAGAAACTACCGATCCAAAATTTTATATTCAATAAACATATTCTCAAAAATGAGAAAATAAAGGCATTCACGATTAACAAAAGCTGAAAAAATAACCTATGTGAAAGCTGGAACTACAATAAACGCTAAAGGAAATTCATAAAACACATGAGATTATTATAAACTATATGGCAATAAATTAGATAACTTTTAAAAAGAAAAAAATTCCTTGAAATATAAAACTTGTCAAAACTTATATGTGATGAAAATATTTAAATTGTAATTGCTGTAGAAGTACTTTTTAAAACTGAATTTGTAAATATGTTAAGAAAATCTTCCAAGAGAACACTCTTTAGATTCAAAAGTTTTCACTAATAAATTCTAAAGGATGTAAAAAAAATACAATTTTATACAAATTCTCTCAGAAAATAGCACATTTTTAGCTTGTTTTATTAGGCCAGAATAATACTAATTAAACACTAAGATATGGCCAAGAGAAAAAAAAAGACCAATAGTCTTCATAAACATTGACAGAAAGTTAGTAACATTTGTAAATGTTATAAAATATAAAAAGGATGATAAATTGTGACCACATGGAGTTCATTCTAAGAATAAATAGCTGTTTAAAACATTTAAAAAATAATGTAATTTATCACATTAACAGAAAAATGGAGGAAAAAAACATTTGTCACAAAGATGCAGAAAAAAAACACTGGAGAAAATTCAATTTCTGTTTATGATAAAAACTCTCAGTGCTTGAGAATAAAAGGAACTTTCCCAATTTGATGAAACCATCTATAAAAAACTTATGACTAATATCATATATCATGAAAAAATAATGTGTTTTTGCTCTAAAACTGAGACAAGGTAAGATTACTTCACCTAAGTTTAAAATGGTTCTCACCAATTCCATTCGACAGATATTCAAAGCTGTAACTAGTTCAATAAGGCAAGGAAAAAATAAAGAAAAATTAAAATTGTTCTTAGAGACATAACTGTCTTTGTAGAAAACTGTAAGGAATCTACCAGGAAAAAAAAAATGCTCAAAGTAATGAATGAATATAATACAAGGTCTAAGATACAAGGTCAATATTTTAAAGTCCACTGTAATTCAATATGTGAGCAATAAACAACTGGAAATTGAAATTTAAAACCACTTTTTGCAGTAACAAGAAAAAATAGTATTAAATAATAAATTTAAAAGTAGACATGCTCTATATGAAAACTGCAAAAAGTTGAGAAAAATTAAAGACCTAAGAAAATGGAGAGATATCTTATGTTCATGGACTGAGACACTGAATATTATGATAATTAAAAATCTCAAATTGGTTCAAAATAAAGATTCAGTACCATCTCTATCAATAATCCAACAGGCATTTTTGGAAGAAATTAATAAATTGTATCAAAATTTATATAAAAATGCAAAGAATCTAGAATAGCCAAACTATTCTTTTAAAAGAATACAGCTGGAGCACTCACACTTCCTGATTCCAACACTTCCTCTAAACCTACAATAATCAATAAAGAACAATATTGCTGTAGGTATAGAGGCACAGATCATTGGAACAGAATAAAACTTCAGAAATATTCATAGACTCCCACATAAATGGTTAGTAGATATTTGACAAAGGTACCAAAAAATTTCAATGGGAAACAAACAGTTTTATAAATAAAGTCTTCTGGAATAATGGGATATCCCTATTAAAAAAATGAATCAACCCCTGCCTTAGCCCATACAAAAATAATTCAGAATGAATCGTAGAACTAAATACAAAATTTAACACTGTTAACTGTATAGATAATAAACAACAGAATAGCTCCACTTTTTGGAAGAGTTAAAGATTTCTTGGAATCATAAAAGAAAAAAGTAGTTAATATGACTTTATCAAAAATCAAAAAAGACACTTTATTATTTGACCTCTCTGGTGGTTTCCTGAGGTGGTAGATAATAGGGCAAATTATAAGCTAACTAAAGAGGTTAAAAGGTAAAGCTGAGGAATGAAATGTGCATAGGCAGCTTTAAAAAGCTCAAATTCCTGGGAACCTGTGTGCCTGCTCACAAAAAACCTTAGAAGGCTCTGTACTGTCCCCTGTGGCTGATGGGGACGGAGGTGGGGGTTCTGCAGAGGCTAAGTGAAGGCTAAGGCAGAGTTGTTGGGTTGAGTGTCAGAGTGTACCCAACACACACACAGAGCCCCTCGTCAGGCTTGGAGACTCACTGGGCTGATGCGCTTAAATAGATATGTCTAATCGTTAGCTGACCACCAAGTTAATTATGCAGAGACTTCAATGACCACAAAAAAAAATACAGAATTTATTATGACAACATTATGCAAAGTCAAAGAAGTCAGACACAAAATACCACACATTATATGATTCAATTCACATGAAATGTTCCAAATAGGCAAACCCAAGAGACACAAAGCAGATTAGAAGTTGTCAGAAGATGGGGTGGGGGAATGGGTAGGGACTGGCAATGCATATGGAGCTTCCTCCGGGATGAAGAAAATGACCTGGAATTAGATAGCAGCAATCATCTAAAACCCACTCAATTGTGCTCTTTAAATGGGTGAATTTTATAGTTTGTGAATATCTAAAAATGTTATCCATAAAAACACATACTTCTAAAATGAAGATAAAATGTGGGTGATTTTAGATAAACCAAGGTAGAAATCATTACCAGCAGACATGTCCTACAAGAAATACTAACAGAGTTCCTCAGAATAAAGGTAAATGATCATAAGTAGAAGCATGCAACTAATTGCTGGGGAAAAAAATATAGTGCACTGCAAAGGATAATTTTGTGGGCAAAATATAAATGAATATTTACTGTTTAAAAACAAAAAATAATAATGCCTGTTGGAGTTTATAACATATGTACTCTTTAGCTATATGAACACATTAGGAAAAATTACAAAAGAAAGGGGATGGATTTAAACTGTTGTTACATCCTTGCATTGTTTTAGGTGTGGTATGACTATGAAGACCAGCAATTCCAAGTACAGAGAACCAAGGAGAGCAAGTAACTCTTAGACATTATTGGCAGAGATTAAAGTACTTTGAAAAACTACTTGCCAGTATCTACTAAAGCTAACCAGCATCCCCGTTCCTGGGTACCTAACAAAAATAATTACATACTTAAGTGTACCTAAAGATATGTTCAAGAATGTTCATAGCAGCTTTCATTAGAAACAGTCTATATGTCCACAAATAATGGAGTGGATGACTAAACCGCAGGATAACTGTACGAGGAATACTACACATATATAATGAACTTTTGCTACATTTAACATGAATTAAACCAAAAAAATTAGCCAAAGAATATGCAAAATTAACAGCAATAAGGTCAGAAAAGTAGTTACCTTTGGGGATGTACTAATAAGGTTAGGACATGAGTCAATCCCTCCTGGGCACTGAAGGTGTCCTATAGCTTAAACTGAGTTGTCCTTATATGGGTGTGGATGTATATTAAAACTCACCAACCCCACTTTATATTATATAACTTACACCTCAATAAACCTCTTTTTTAAAAAAACATTAATATAACTCAAGCAAGGTCACTTAGTAATCATTCTGCTCTACTGTTACATTATAAAAAATCTTGCATTCAACATTAATGTGCAATCTAATTTTTCTAGGACACTAACGTTCTAAGAGACATCACAGCTGATGAAAATGAGGGAAACAGAAATGAGCAGCAGCAGAAGTTGACTGCAATGCAATTGCAAAAAAGGCCTCAGCTCACCCCATGGGTTTTTCAAAATTGAGTCAAGAGGGCTGGGCCTTTGTACCTATTACTGTTAATGTATGTTGGCTGTCTCTGTAAATGGGGCATAGCCTTAAGTGAGGTATCTCTCTTAGGCCTAGGCAATTACTGTGAAGGGTCTAAGCAATGAGACTTTGGAAAATAGTTAGGGAAATAAGTATATCATACCTGAAGAAGAATCTCAGAGGTATACCGTAATATCCATTACAATCCAACTCCTGTAGCACTTACAAAACACCTATTTTGTATAATAACTGTATGCCATCTGAGAGTAGCTCCTCCTATATCCTGGCTGATCTTTCTTATTTCTAGCTGATCTATCTTCCTTAGGTATCCTGTTGATCCAAAAAGTTTAGCTAAATAAACTACATAGCCTCTGCCACTGCAACTGGTCTTGGGTCTGCAAATAGTACTTTTCCCTATTATACTTCCTCAATTTCCCTCATTCTCATCTAGCCCACCACTGGTGTAAGAGGCATATCTAGTGGGGTTACCTTAAGTCTCAACCCTAAAGAGTATCAGTCCTTAGGTCATCATGCCCTTCTAAGGCCATGGGTGTGACACTTGTCAATTTATCATCAAAATTGGACCAAAAAATATGAAAAAATACCCTAGAAGATCATGTGTTTTCCTCACATGTGCTAACCTTCCCCACTGTTGAACAGGAGTCTTATATCCACCTGTTAATTGGGTTTATTACTTCTACCAAGATGGTAACTCCTTTCCTTGTTCCTGTTCTCTTAGCCCAAAGAGCCCAAATTTGCCATAGAATGACTATAACATAAAAGTTAACAGTCTCTTACTGAGTGTCCTCGAGTGGAAGCACTCTCCACTCTGAGAGGCAAGAGCTCTATATACACAGGAACTAGAGCCACAGGAATGGAAGGCACAAATTCCTCCAATTTATTACAGGTAATGAAGGAAAGCAAAGCCACTCCTATTTCCACCCCTTCAAAACCCACATATTATAACTATTACACATAGCTGTAAAAAAGGTCATAAAAAGAGGGAATATATTGTATCTTGGAGCTGCACCCCAGAGTAAGACACTAGTTTTGGCAAGATTTCATCTCAAATCAGTATCTCAGCTGCACATTCAAACAGGAGTTTCATCATTGTACAGGATAGAAGCTTTGGGGTGATAAGATCTATAACAGAACCAATGGACCCATATCACATTCCCATTGTTGTATCTCTTCTTGCATAAGTTTTCTTCTGGCAAAAGAAACAAGTTGTAAGAACAGATGGCTCATGTCCAGTGGTGTGTAAGTTTCAAAGCTGGCTCTCCAGATAAAAGAAGGCCCTCATTTATAGCATTTTCTAGTTTCCCTTGTGTAAATATTGTCATCATTTATTTACACAAGCTTCCAATGTGACTTCACTGGACAGACTGAGAAAAGACATGTATATTTGTTTCTCATCAACATATCTCACTCCTTCCATATTTACATTCACGTGGCCAGCTGTATAGTTCTCTGCTATAGATGATATGGCCTTCTTCAAAACATTAAGTGTATACATTTTGATTCTTCTATTGAAGCTGGACAAAATCCACACGGTACCCTTTCCCACCACAGAACACTGTAATAATGTCCCTGTGTTGTACAGCCCAAGTGGCAGGGATGTTTGTATCACAGACCTAATCTGATGATAGCCTTTTCCTGCTCCAGGCCCAAATCAAAAAAGACAGCCTTCAATGTCCCTTAGTAAATGAGTCAATGAAGTATTCCCATGCATAGAATAGTTTGTATTCAGAATGCAAATTGTGCTTTGTGCTTATTTCTCACAAATGAGAGGTGAAAGGTACAACAATCTATCTTTTTCTTTTGAAAAGAAATCCCAGCATGATCCATACTACTGTATTCCTAACAACTTCATTGATGTGGCAGGCATTTGACTCTCCACAGGGTTTATCTTCTTAGTTTATGGAAAATATATCTCACCACAAAGTCTCAAATATACTTGAAATTTATTATTTCTCTGGTTTAATTACAAATGTCATTGATATAATAGACCAAAGTAGTGTTCTACAGAAAGGATGTCCAGACAGTCAAATTTCTTAGGAATATACAATAAAGGCCAGTAGAGTTAATATTGCCATGAGCAAGACCACAAATACATATTCTTGTCCATCCCCTATGAATACAAACTGCTCCTGGTCCTCTTCCTTGAGAAACATAGGAGAGAATGTACTCACTAGATCAAAGATTATAGACTACATGTCTGCAGCAAACATACCATTACATCTGGTGCAAAAGTTGCCTCTTGAGTACTGCTTGGTTGAGTTTGTAGGAGCACACTGTCATTTTCAAGACCTATTTGGTTTTGTTCAGTGGTAACACTGGTGAATTGTGGACTATTACCCATGTGTTCTTTCAATCTTTAAGATAGCGGCACTAATTTCTACGATTATCTACCTTCTTCCCCCTCCAGAATGAGTTGTTATTTCTTATTTGCTACCTTGGCTGAGTGAAGAAGTTTTGGAGGCTTCTATTTGGCCATCTCTACTGCAATAGATTTTATTTCATAGGCTGCCTATCTCTCCCTTAGGGACACTTGCTATTTAATTTTTTCTACTCATTACAATAATTTCCCCATCATGCCTTAGATGGTGAAGTGCTGCCATCATGTCTCTATTATTCTGAGATCCTATTATCCCTATTGTCATCAGGGGACCCAGTTCTATGAAGCATTCTCTACCATCAGCCCTGGCAAGGAGATAATAGCCACACTCAAGCTTCTCAGTGATACTGATGTCCACCTCAAGTCAGTGGTTGCCCAGGTACAGTGATGGAGGAAACAAGGGATTGGAAAAGGACACAGAATCTTTTAGGGGTAATGGAAATTATAGTGTCTTGGTTGTGCTAGGGGCGACATAGGTGCATATGTCTCAAAATTCATTGAATTGTATACTTTAAATGTCTGTGGTTCATTGTAAGTTATACTTTAACTAAGTTGATTTTTAAAAGCCTAATGAATTTACATTTAAAATAAAGATTAATATAGAAATATAAAAACTGAACAAGAAATTATGAGTTGGTTTCTGTTTAAAGATCAGCTTGTCTTCAATAATATTAGTTCAAAAATTTGGGAAAAATTTTAATGTATTTAATATTCTTTGTAAAGTATCACAAAAACAAATTAAGCAAAAAATGATCAACCTTAACTGACAGGGTATAATTTTTCACCCTGTCATGTTTATGTTTATGTTTAAACATAAACAAATGCGTGTTTATTTCTGGGCTCTATGTTTTGTTTCATTGATATGTATGTCTATTCTCATGCCGGTACCAGGCTGTTTTGATTACAGTAGCCCTATAATATAGTTTTATATCAAGTATTGTGATTGTATAAGCATTTAATTTCCAAGATATATAAAGAACTTATAGGATTAAACATCAGGAAGACAATCCAATAAAAAAATGGGCAAAGGACCTCAATAGATACTCCTCCAAGGAGGACATACAGATGGTCCATAGACATAAAAAAATGCCAACATCACTAGCCATCAGAGAGATGCAAATTACAACCACAATGAGATATCACCTCACACCTGTCAGGATGGCTATCATCAATAAATCAACAATCAAGTGCTGGTGAGGATGTGGAGAAAAGGGAACCCTAGTATATTGTTGGCGGGAATGCAGACTGGTACAGCCACTGTGGAAAAAAATATGGAGTTTCCTCAAAAAAATTAAAAATGGAAATGCCTTTTGATCCAGTAATTCCTATTCTGGGAATATACCCTAAGAATCATGTAGCACCAATTCAAAAAAATATATGCACCCCTATGCTCATACTAGTGTTATGTGCAATAGCCAAGACTTGGAAACAGCCTAAATGCCCATCAGTAGATGAGAGGATAAAAAAGCTGTGGTACATCTACACAATGGAACAGTAAAAAAGAAGGAACTCATGCCTTTTGTGACAGCATGGATAGAACTAGAGACTATTATGGTAAGTGAAATAAGCCAGTCAGTGAAAGACTAATACCATAGCATCTCATTTATATGTGGAATCTAATGAACAAAATAAACTAACAAGCAAAATAGAGTCAGAAGCACGGAAACATGGAACAAGCTGACAACTGTAAGAGGGAAGGGGAAGGTGGGGACTGGCTGAAGGAAGCTGAAGGGATTAGCCAAAGAACATATATGCATAACCCATGGACATGGACAACAGACAACAGTATGGGGATTGCCTGAGGGAGTGGCAAAGGGTGGACAGGAGTAAAAGGGGTAAAATTAAGACAACTAAAATAAAATATTTTTTAAAATATAAAATATTTTTTTAATTCAAAATATTTTAAAAATGTGTTATATTGCCTTAAATTTTTTTTAATGTTTATACCTGAACCAAGAAGAAAAAAGCCTGGTTGCACGATGGTAACACAAAATTATCTCAGAGAAGTTTAAAAGTCTTTTCTTTTAACTTTATTGCCATTAATGTCTATTATTTCTGCCTAATCTATATCCTAAATTGTAGTAGTAGGTACTGATTTATCTGCATATCAAAACAAATGAATTTCCATCTTTGACACATAAACTATTTCGTTCCCATTGTTGTTGGCTTTCTTCTCATGAAAGTGAGCATTTTTACTTTAAACTTTATATTAAAAAGAAAGAGCACAAATCACCAAGACTATTTTGAGGGGAAACGTGATTAAGGTGAGAAGACTTCCACTACTAAATGTCAAGATTTCTCATTATGTTATATTAAGTTATTAATTAAACCAGGGTGGCATTGGGGCAGGACAGAGAGCCCAGAAATTGCCCTACAGATAGCTGGAGATTAATGTATGACAGAGTTAGAATTTTAAATTAGTACAGTCATTTCATTTTCCTGTCTCAGACATAAAATTATTTTTCTTTCACCCAAAAGCTCTTTGCATAATGAACAATACAATATTAATAAAAGCAAATATTTACTGAATTTATTTCATGAGCCAATCACTTAACAAATATGGGCTAAGTACCTTGTAGGCATTGTTTCATTGAAATGTCATAACAGTGTGAGATAGGCCCTGTCAGGTATATTTTATAAATGCAGAAATTTAGACATAGGAAATATTGAATATTTCAACTAAATAAAAACTTAAGATTCTATTTATAATATGACCCTATAAATAGTGAAAAGAGGAAATATTATCTAGACTCTAAAGAGGAGATAATTGTGATGCATATATTCAACAATGGATTAATATTTCGAGTTCATAAATACCTCCTAAAAATCAAATTTTAAGAGACAATCAACCAAATAAAAGTGGAGTAAAATATATTTGTAGTTAGAGCATAGCACAGAGAAAACCCAAATATGAAGAAAAATATTGAATATCCTTAGTAATAAAGAAAATTCAAATTAAAAACATGAGATTCCATTTAAATTTTTAAAGTCTAGTAATAGTCAATGAAAGATAGAAACACTCATATACTACTTGTGACAATATATATTCATATTACCACTTTGACAAACAATTGGCAATATATAGAGTATAATATTCATAACCTATAAACCCACAACTGCATTCCTAAGTATAATCTCTAAAGAAACTTTTTTACATGCACAAAATGAGATATGTTATAAGAATTTCCTACAGCATTTTTAAAATAGTAGTCGACCAAAAGAAAAAAAACAAAGACATTTAGGGATAGCAACCTTATAGATTTTAAAGCACTAAAAATAAACTAGAATTAACATATCACTCTGGATGAATCTCACAAAGTTGAGTGAAAAGCATGTTGCAAAAGTACATATACCATATACCATTTTGATAAGTATTTGACATCATAGATCATTTCCTTCCTGGTCAACTACATTTGGTTTTCTAAACATCACAATGCTTTAAATGTCTGGCAGAATCTCAGTCCCTTCTCTGTTTCCTTTTTATTTCAAGATCTGTTAATGTCAGAAGGTCACAATACTCTCCTTAAACATTTTCTTTTATTAATTTCCACCTTTTTCTTGATCTCATCTCTTTTCATGGTTCCATGGCTTTAAATACTAAGTATACACTGACGACTCTTACGTTTTAACACACACACACATGCATGCACACACACACACACACATCCTGGCCCCTTCTCTGAATTCCACTTCATGTATCCAACTATCCACATGTCCACTTGGATGTCAAATAGGCATCCAAAACTTAACACTTCCAAAAAAATCTCCCCAGGCTGCTCTCAAATTGGCTCTGTCCTCAGTCTTCCCAAATGTAGTTAATGGCAACACTTTCCTTTCTTCATTTCCCACTTGAAGCAATTGGGCCATTTCTCTTATACTTCCTGGGCTTAGCAGTGTTGTTTTACCATTTTTCTAGCCCCTGTATTTCCAATGAGCCTGGCACTAAGTCTAAGAACTTGGTCAATTTCAAGTCACAATAAAACTGAACACCAAATCAATGTAATGACAACCTGATCCCTCCCTTGTCTAACTGCAGAAACTAAGCTGGCTGGGGTAGCTTTGATACTATTAGTTTATATTGCTGCTGTAACACAAACTTAGTGGCTTAAAACAACACAAAGTTATTACCTTAAAATTCTGGGGTCAGAAGTCCAAACAGCTCAAAGAGAGCTGAGTTTGTAGGAGCAAATCCATTCCTTTCCTGTTCTACCTTCTGAAGTCTATCGGTCGTCTTATGAACCTGCAACACTCTGACCATTGCTTTTGTTGTCACATCTCTTATTCTGACTCTGAGCCACCTGTTTTTCTGTTATAAATCCCCTTACCTTAACCATTTCTACAAAGTTTCTTTTACTATTCACAGGCTCCAGGGATTATGATGGGAACATGTTGCGGGTGAGAGAGGCCTTATTCTGCCAGCCACAGACACCATGCTCCTGTCCATTTCCCTCCCGGCCATTGAGCCAATGCTTTTAACACCATTACTAAACCTTAACTAAATCAATAATTCTCAGATTACAAAATAATCATTTATTTAAAGTAGAGTGAGACTATTTGTTGAACCTGATTCACATACCACAACAAAGGGAGATTATGCTTAGATCTTCCATTTTTATTTCCATCTTTTAAAGAAAAAAGTTGCTTTAATAACAACTTCAAATGGTGATGAATGAATTTCTATGGTGTTATTTCTCTCCCTGCCCCCGCCTCTCTTTGTTCACTTTCAATGGTTTTTGCAGAATCATTGTAATTCCAAAAGTTATAATAATTATTCTCACTTATGTAGAGTGTCAGAATCTTGGTCACTGAAAGCTTCTTTGATCTGGCTCTTGTGTTCTTTGACATGACTCCATTAATCTTTGAAGCCTCCTTGATTTCTCATATAATTAGATGTCTCAACACCACCTTGTACTCTCCTTGACCCACATCTCAAATCCACCACTTCTCTGAGGGAAACAGTATTAAAGGACACAACCGTGGTTCTACGGATGATTGTTCTCACTGGAGTGAAATTGCGTCTAAGCAATTTTAGTGGACAGAGCTATATATTTAAAATTCAGACTTTGTCTTGATGTTTGCAGTGCAATTTTAACACAACATTTCACTCCTTTAACTTTTTTCTTGTATGTATTTTAACTTACACTAAAATATGTCTTTATTAGGTTGCTATATTAACATATTTATTGCTTCACCCAGTGCTATAAAGAAAAAAGTATCAATATAACAATAACAAATTACTTTTTAAAAATTAAACTACCACCCAGTATGGTTTTTATAAACATACACAAGCCTATTCTAAAACTTACATAGAAAGACACAGAACCTAGGCTAGCTAATAGAATTTTGAAAAAGAATAAAATGGGGAGAATCATTCTACCTAAATTGAAGGCTCACTACATGGCTAAAGTAATCAAGACAGTGTGGTATTGGCTGAGGAATGGACACACAGATCAATGAAACAGAATAGAGTTCCCAGAAATAGACCCACATAAATATACCTGACTGATTTTGACAACGGTACAAAAGTAATTCAATAGAAGAAGGACAGCCTTTTCAGTAATGGTGCAGGAGCTGTTGGACAGCCATAGGTTAAATAAATGAAAGAAATATGACCTAACCCTCATACCTTACACAAAAGTTAACTCAAAATGGGTTTTCTGAGAAATATCTCTGCATAGTGAAATTATAGGTGGGAAGTCATGTTTTTAGAATATACTTCTATATTATAATAGTTATAAGTATATATAACTCCAATTATTAAAAATCACCCCCATTTAATTACCTTTAAATGAGGTGATTTTATCTAATCTAGTAGTGTTATCATGGCTCTAAAATACTTTAAAGAAAAAGGTCTCAAATTGTCTTATAGTTCCATTTTGTTTTATAATTCACCAGGCATGTGATACATAACCCTTTGCCAGCCACAGCATCTACTTTGAAGGTACCGAATGGTTCCTCTGAGAGTATCTGGGTTACAGGCCTGGATGGAGCCCCACTGGTTCCTGTCGCTTCAAACCTTCTCCTCCCATTTCTCCAGTTTTCACAAGCTCCCTAACAACTTTTTACCAAATTCATGGTTTGGCCATGGCCAGTTCTTGTTGCTTGCATCTAGAACCTTAACTGCCACTTTGTCTTCAGAATCTCCAGGATGGTCTGAAAAAAAAATCTGTAATTCTTCATACTCTTCCTTAGACCCTGAGAAGAGAGGGTCCTGAACAACAAAGCATAATATTTATAATTGTATTTAAAGTTGTTCCTAGAAGATTTTGACACTATTTCTGTCTTCCTCATATATCCCAATGTGGCCAGAACCTCCAGAGTAGGCATATAAATAATTAGCCATGGTAGCCTGTTCTACTAAGGGACTTTAGTATCAGCACCCACCTCCACTTCTACACAGAAGCTCTACTAGTTCAGCAACACCTCGGCTCACTGAGACACAGGGACACACAAGTTAGGATAAAAATGCTGATGCTCAAGATTATCTTGGTGTCTCATTCATTTTGCTTGTAAGCAAAAATAACTACATCCACACTAAATAAACTTCTCCACCAGATTCATCCTTCTTTAACATATTACTATTCTTTACGTATATGACAGATTACTGTATCAATAAAAAAACCCCAATACCAAAACCATTCAAAGTAAACATTTTCTTTAAACTTATTTTCCAAAAATGTTCATCCTCCATGGCTTCTCTTTTAGGCTCAAATATTTTTGTTAAACATAGAAGGAAACACAATAGATAAAGAAACTTAAAATTGAGAAAGTATTTATGCATTCATTTGATCACCTATTATGTGTCAAACACTCTCTAGATGGTGAGTCGACATAAGGAAAGGCAATTTGTTTCAGCAGTCTATAAATATTGCCTAAACTATTTACTTCTTTCTCTCTTATCTTCACTCTGCAATATGTTTCTACCCAAGATCCCAAGATTTCAATGTTAGTATAAAAATAGAAGCTCACAAACATTAAACACTTAGCACTTTTTTGGTACTAAGGTAAATATTTGATAAACATCTAATCATTGGAAAAACTTCATGAAATAAATAGGTACAATTTACTATTCGTGTTTTACAGGTGAAGGAAAAGAAAATTTGAGAAATTAAATAATTTTCTCAAGACAACTCCAATATTGGCAGAGAGACTTCTACAGAATTTATTTAATAGATTCTTGGGTTTTCCAATAAATTTACCCTTCTGGTAATATGTAAATTATAGGCAGGCATGCCTATGAAGACTTTTGTCTTAAGTTCAGTACAAATTTATCAGAATACAAATCTAACTGAAATTAAAGCATTCCTGTTACAGTATGACATGAAATATTATCTGTTTATTTCTTCAATGCAAATATCTTGTGAAGTATATTCATTTAGCACTTCCTCAGGGAGTTAAGTTTATCAAAGTGAACAGAGAAAAAAATAATTTCTTTGTTTTAAAATATTAAGTAAGAAGGCTAATTAAGACACATTTGCTGAAAAAGTTGGTAAGGTTTTCTTTATTCCCTACCCTCATAAATAATAGGTGAGAGTCACTGAAGAAGGAAGAAAGAATAAATTTGGAATAAAAGAAAACAGTCATTGGTCAACATAGCAGTGTAATGTTGCCTCATTTGGCCTGAATTGTGGGTGAGATACAATGGGATCAAAATGGGGACCTCTTACATTTGGAGATCCAAGATTAGAGGGCTATGTGTCTGGAGCTCTGTAAGAAAAGTCCATCCATGCTCACTAGCTTACAATAGCATGGATAAAAAGAAACAGGGATGAATAAAGTTGATGTCAGAAGTAAAAGTGTTCTGACGGTCATGCACCAACAACCCCAAGAGAAGTACAGGGGACCAGCTTAACCTGCCCCATACTTTTGAGCGGGCAAGCACACTAACAGAGAGAAAGCTAGCAGGCAGATTGTGACTAGAGTGGTATTGAGTATCCACACCAGGATATTAATAAGGCTTTTCATATACAAGCAAATACAGAGATAGATACCAGTAAGTAAAAGTCATGATTTGACAATTGCACATGTCAGGAAGAGGAAGCAAAAGAGAGAAATGAATCTCCCTCCTCCCAGTGACATTGCAGCAACAGTTAATTCCCATCTACTGCAAATCAACCCCAAGGCTGGGGAGGGTAAGTGAACAGAGTTTCAGAAATCCTGAACGTGACTGAGTTTTAAACTTAAAATGATGGAGCAATCACTGACTTTAATGTAGTCTATACCCTAAAAGGCTAAAAAGTCATTAACGTGATATGACTGTAGGAGGAAACCAGACTAATTTTTTTGCTGTTGAGAAGGCAAGAAACGAGGATTCAGAATTGAAAGTAAAGTTACAAATTTTTCATGGTAAATTTTGACATAAATATCAAGTCCATAGCATGCATTAAGAAACATGTGGGAGCTGAAGTACTAGACGCTGCCTACTTCCAAATCTGTCCTTTCCCACCACTATCGTGGGTCACTCGTCATGATCCTCATCATCCCTTCTGCTATACACTCTTCAAAGAGAACGAGACTTCTTCATCCCCTCAAGATTTGAACTGGGTTCTCTATTCCCTAGAGTTTTTGAAATTTGTTGATACATCACAGTCTACATAGAAGAAAACAGGAAGAAACCCAAGTGCATTTCTTTTTCAAAAATGCTAATTTTCTCTTCCTATAACACTTTTAATTGTTTGACAGAGAACTAGTGTTTGGTCCTTCACCAAAACCTCTCTTACCAGAAAATTCACTGGCCAGTTCTTTAGACCTGACCTCATGTTCCTCCATGTTGCCCAGTACCTTTGCTAGAAGCAGTAACAACTTAGGATTTCAGGGTCAAATAGCTCTCCCCTGCCAGTGTTCTCATCCTCATTAAATAATAATGAAAGCTTTCAAATATGACTTACCTCTTAATTAAAATGTTATCAATACCCACACTAGGTAAATATGGATATAAACATATAAAACCACAAATATTTCTACTTTATCTTCTTTCCTGATATCCTCTTAATTTACTAATCATCTCTTCACTATTTTTACTCTTCCTAAGTCAGCTTGTTTTCCTCCATAGAGTGTAATTTAACAGCTTGTTTGTTACTTTTTCTTTACCCTACTCATATATCAATGCCTTCTTGTTCCGGTCAGCAAATCTTCTGCCAAGTTTGTTCTTCCCACTCTTCATTAGCTACCCTTCCTTTGCCAGGAGCATTAGCTTAGTGTCATGCATCGTATCCAAAAAACTAAATTCTGTTCTTTGACACCATCTATAGAGCCAGCTGTTCACTTCTCAGTTCCTTCTTTATTTTCCAAAGTCATGACCTTCAATTAGAAGAAATTAAACTATACCTGTGTCCCTAAGACCTTCAGTTTCCTACCCAAGTTTTTAAGTATTCTACCTGTATATTCCAGGGGTTGTTTTCCCTTACCTTGTTTTCAACAATCCTAATTAAAACAATGTATCATGTATAACTATCATACATGATATAATGCTATTATAAATGACTTCCTATGAATTAATCAATAATATAAAATCTTATTGTCTTTAGTACTCAGTGTCATTAATTAATATTAACACTCATTAATCCTTATTTTTTATTCATATTCATTTTCTTTTCTAAAGAGAATTGTTTTAATATCACTGTAAGAAATATATGGAATGTAATATTTGAATCATAGACTATCTCTAAATTTATCCTAGAATTATAATTCTGTCAGAGTTCAGGGCTAAATTTGCAATGTTTAAGAGGTTTCCTTAGTTTTGATTTTTTCTGTCCAGAACTAAGTCTTTAACATGTTAATCTCCTCTACTCAAAGACTATCTGTTATACTCACTAATTGTATGCCTTTTTTCAAGCTATGAATTTCTACACAGTTAAGATGAAAGGTCCTATGAAAGAAATAAAAAGCAATAAGCTTAACATGACTATCATTGAATTAACTGAGATTGAGGATTCTAATAATACCAAAGACTTTTGCTACAACTTTAAGACCTACGTATTCAGGGTAAAAGACAATTATGGACTTTATAAATGATATTAAAAGTGACCCCAAATTTTTCAACGTTTTTCTATATTAGGTGCTCTGTTGTACTGCCACTGTGACATGGAACCATGCAATTAACAAATGGGATTTTGAATTAATAGTAGGTCAGAGTTCTTAGGAAGGTTTACTGCTTATACAAAAATCATTTCTCACTTATTACTGAATTAGTATATCCTAAACTCCTAAAAGCCAAGGGAAAAGTATTAGGTAATTAGGCTCTTCTACAGGATTTATAATATTATCCTGCATATAGTAGGTCTTTCTAAACCTATTGGGAGTCAGTACCAAGATCTCATTATCCTTTACAGTTTAATAACAAACTCAAGCTATCCCTAGAGTTTCCCTATAAAATACAGGGCACACACAGTTAAATTTGAATTTCAGATAAACAACAAATAATTATTTAGTAGTTGTATACCCAATTGCACGAGACATATTTGTACTAAAAAATATTGGCTATTTATCCAAAATTCTAGTTTAACTAAGTATCTTATATTTTCACCTACCACATCTGGCAATCTAATACCCCTGAATTATGGGAATTATTTCCAAAGGCTCACTGTCACACAACTCTGAATTCATTCATAGCACCCATGAATCCAGAGGAGACACTAGTATTTTGCTACTGCTTTCTTGCTACTTTGTAAGCTTCCATAAGTTTGTGGGTGAATGAGTTCTAACCCTCTATCCAGAGTGAAGTAAAGGCTTTATTTTCCCAGGAAGCATCCCATGTCTCTCTCTCTCTCTCTCTTCCTCCTACCATGCGCAGCATCCTCTACTCTTCCCAATGTTCTCGGGACCCCATCTGACTCTGGCTGTAAATGAGGAGCACCTGGAAAGCTTTGAAAATAAGCGATACTTTGCCTGCATCCTAGAATAATTTAATCAGAATTTCTGGAGATCGGGAACAATCATTGGCATTTGTTACTCCCCTGCTAATTCTAATGTGTACCCAGAGTGGAGAATTTTGCTATAGCCAGTTGCCAATTAGGACCACCTGGGGAGCTTTGTCGACATCTGTAGGGGGCCACTTTGATTGGTGGAGGGAACTGTAGCCCTGCACAAGCCGGGGCCTGGGAAAGGACCTCTAAGTCTTGGCCAGAATGCCTGTAATGCAGGAGGCAAGCAAGACCCAACAATAACTCTGGAGCCCCAGGGGGAAATCAGACTTAGAAGTAAATTATACTCCTTGAAACATGATTTGTTTCTCCCTCAAGCTCTGTTAATCTTACACCAGATAACCAGCTCAAGTCTGGGAAAGAAATTTACAAAATTCCTGGACTCTGACCCAAATTCCACCTGATGCCATAATGTTTGCTCTAGAGAGAATCACTTTCCCCTTTCCTTGACAGACAGTCGGTGTCTGGAACAACTCATTATTTCATCCGCAGTGAATCGGAGGACTCTGTGGAACAGAGTCCCCCATAGACATCGCCATCCCAAACTAACAGCATCGGAATATCTAGAGGTGAGTATTTTAATAAAGCTCCCTGGGTGAATCCAGATGCAGTTGTGAACCTCTGCCCCCACAGGCAGGCAGTGGTTCCACTGAACTTGAAATCTCACTCTCAATACCACAACCCAACAGATAGGCTTTTCTTTTTCCTTTCTGTGCTTCACTGACCAGACACTATACACCTTAGCTCATTTTCTTTTCTCTGGCCCCATTCCTCATCCCCTACCACCACTACCAAAAAGTTACTCAGTGTGGCATTGCTGAGTTACAGGCTTCACTGAAGGTTTGAGACAAAAGAATTTTACATTGGAGGAACACGTTTGAGAAATCTTAAATTGAGTATTAGACATGCTAGTGCCTCAAAGTTTTTAGCTACCCTAACATCTGTCTTAATTTGCTCTCTTAGTGAAAACACCCTAGCTTATCAAATTTATTCACATTTTTATATAGGGCAATTTAGCTCTCCTCCACACTGGCAAACTTTACATATCAAAAATCTTTCAAATTTTTCTTTCTCCTTTTTCTCTTCCCACCAGTCTCTAAATATAATAGAACACCACCAAAAAAGAAAAAGAAATTATAAAGAATGCCATCAACCCCCCTAACACCAGCACTACACATACACCTTGCCCTAAGAAGGCTGAGATGTTAAAATCAAATTGAACTTTAAGTGATATTTTTCCCAAACAGGTACATAAATAACTGTTGTGGGACTGAATGTAATTATAGAATGAAGTAATGAGACAATCTTCCAGTGAGTTCTTGAAGTATATTTACTTGGTTATAAAAAGTCAAAGGACATACAGACTCTTATTTCCTAGGTAACAGACTTTTGTTACGCTTCATGTTGCCAAAATGTTTCTTAAGCTCTCCTCATTTTTTCAATGTTTTTCTTTTTTCTGCTCTCCCTGGTTTTTTTTCTACCTTGTCCTCCAAATCACTGATTCAATATTCTGCTTCATCTAACCTACGGTTTATTCCTTCCAGTGTATTATTTATTTCAGCTATTGAATTCTTTATTCCTGACTGGTCCTTTTTTATGGTTTCTCTGTCTTTTTTCATGCTATTGAGTATCCTTATAATCTTTACTCTAAACTATCTATCTGGGAAATTGCTCACCTCCAGTTCATTTAGCTCTTCCTCTGGAGAATTCTCTCGTTCTTTCATTTGGGGTCTGTTCCTTTGTCCTCCCTATTTGGCTGCTTCTTTGTATTTGTTTCTATGTATTAGGTAGATCTGTAAAGACTCTGATGTAGACCTTTGTCAGACGTTGCTTGTGACTGGCCTTGGTCAACCTGTTTGGAACAATCGACAATCTGCAATCTGTGGGTCCCTCTCTGCTGGGCCTGTTTGTGTGCAGAAAGAACCAGGTTGCACACCCAGGTCAGCTTTTATCAGCACTGGGCCCTTGGCGGAGGGTCAGCTGAAGTCTCATAGAGATCCCAGAGATCTGCCTTAGTTGTTAAACTGATCAATGATATAGCCTCAAACTGTAATCGGCAGCTTAAGCTCCACAGGGTGGGCAGAACACTTCCTGTGGGCAGGTCTATTGCTTCCCCTCAGGCTGATGCCACTTGGAAAGGAGTGCACTGCCTGAGTAAGGTGGCCCCTGTGCTATGGGGAATGACTCAGCCCTGGGATGATCCTGACAGCAGTTCCTTCAGTTCTCTCCAAAGAGCCACCAATCCCAGACTCTCTTCAAGCATCTCTCTGATCCTCTGATCATTTCTCCCTGGAAGACAGAAACTCTGCTGCTTTTCACAGCTGGATGTTATCTGGGTTCCTTTCCAGCTCAGGTGCTGCAGGCTGGGGAAACCATCTTGGGGTTTAGACCCCACATCTCTCTGGGAGAAACCCCCACCTGCTGAAATATCCCTCCTGAGCTTCAGCTGCCACTCCTGTGAGCCCAGTTAGGCCTCTCATGTCTCCTTTGTGCTCCCTACCAGTCTTGTGGTGAAGTGGTTTCCTCTGTCTGTCCATGGTTATAAGGCTTCTCTCCAGCTAGTGTTCAGTTAGTTTTTCAGGAGGATTTCTCTACCGTTTAGTTTAATTCCAGATTGATCCTGGGAGGAAGTTAGTGTAGCTTCCACTTACTCCTCTGCCATCGTGGATTTCTGCAGTAATAGACTTTTGTAGAGCAAGTTAGAAAAAAATGGTCAATAAAGGAAATAAACTAGCAATTGAATATTAAAGTCCTTTTTAACTATTCCCACAAACTTATAGTTAGACTGTTGAATTTGAGCCCATTAATTATCTTTTCAGTATTGCCTGTTCTTAGTTATCATTTGTGGTTTTAACATTGTTTATATATTTGTTATACCTTCTCTGGCCTCACAGATTGCCCACTTCTTTTTCATCATTTCTATTTCCCACTTATCCTCAAATTACTTTCCAATTACATACTTCTAAACAGATACTGCTTTCAAACTTAATGATTTATTGGTATAACTTTGGTACATATTGTTATTTAATGAGATCACAGTAATTGCTATAAATTACTGAACTCAGCTACTCAGTAATGCTAACAAACCAAACCTCAATGGCATACAATGTTTAATTTTTAATTTTATAAACATGCATCAACTGGAGTAGGGGTTACATAGTTTAGGATTAGCTCTGTTTTTCAATATGTACCCCAGTGTGCTCTTACCAATAGTGACCCAAGACAAGTTCCTCTCATGAGGAAGTAAAGCCATGCAAAAGAGCCAATTCAGCTGCACAAGCACATGTCCACACTTGGCTCATATTTAATCCGCAAACATTCCATTGGCTAAAGCATATTACATGGCCAAAACTCAATTTAAAATAGGTTTGACTTCAGAACCTCTTTGAAACCATAATTTTAGGAGTTCTTCAAAATTCTTAGACCATGGCATATAAATATATATTCTAAAAATAAGCACAAAATTGGTATGAGATAGTACCTCATATATAATCTGAGTATGATAAACACACATACACATACTTGGCAGTTCAGCTACTGAGTCTTTTTTTTTTTTACACTTATGAAGGAGAACCAGGGTTGAAGTTCCCTTCCAGGTACTAGAATTTAGCCCCAGAAACTAAATCAGGCAGGCCGCTTCCTAACAAAGTCCAGCTGAGCCCTAGGGATTTCACTGGTAAGAACAAAAGGTTTAAAAAATCCCTATTGGAGTCCAAATTTCACATTTTACAGGGACAACTAGTAAGGCCCAGAGATATAATAACCTGTCTAATTACCACTCAGCTAGCAGTAAACCTGAGATTAAAATTTAGGTCCCATATTTAACATCAGTACTCTTAATTATACTGAGATACTTGAGCTTAAAAAGATCATGGCAAAGAAAAAATGGTACTCATTCATTCACTAAATAATCTGTGCTATAACACTTTCTAAATCATCTCAGAGAGTGTCTTACAAGCCCTTGCTCCTCCTTGAAAATGCTGCTGAGATATTATGACCTCCAGAGCTATGGTGGATGGATACACAGGTATGCATAGCACGAGTTAATGAAGTATTAATCATGTAGGACATAGTTTGAATGGCATCCCCTGGAGGTATGCAACATGGTGGTTGTCTAAATGATAATACACCCATTTGATAAAAACTTAGATCTAAGAAAATGAATGTTTGATATCCTCCATCGATTCCATGATGTTTTATTGTATTTAGAAAAAGGGTAGTGTTTGCAAAGGACCTGAATACACACTTCTCCAAGGGGAACATACAGAGGTCCCACAGGCATATGAAAAAATGCTCAACACCAATAGCCATCAGAGAGATGCAAATTAAAACTACAATAAGATATCTCCTCACACTGATCAGAATGGCAATCATCAACAAATCAACAAACTACAAGTGCTGGCAAGGATGCAGAGAAAAGGGAACCCTAGTACACTGTTGTTGGGAATGCAGACTGGTGTAGCTACTGTGGAAAACTATGGAATTTCCTCAAAAAACTAAAAATGGAACTGACTTTTGACCAGCAATTCCACTACTGGGAATATACCCAAAGAGGCCCAAAACACCAATCAAAAGGATTTATGCACCTCCATGTTTATAGCAGTGCTATTTACAATAGCCAAGATTAGGAAACAGCCTAAGTTCCCATCAGTAGATGGGTGGATAAAAAAATGTGCTACCTCTATCTACACAGTGGAATACTATGCAGCAGAAAGAAAAAAGGAATTCCTGTCTTTTGGAACAGCATGAATGGAGCTGGAAACTGTTATGCTAAGTGAAGTAAGCCAGTCAGTGAAAGACAAATACCACATGATCTCATTTATAAGAGGAAGCTTATGAGCAAAATAAACTAAAGAGCAAAATAGAATCAGAGGCATAGATTCATGGAACAGACTGACAACTATAAGAGAGGAGTGGAGAGGGGGGACTGATTGAAAGAAGGTGAAAGCACTAATCAAAGAACATATATGGAAGGACCCATGGACATGGACAACAATGAAGAGACTGATTATGGAAATGGAGGGCGGGCTGGGAATAAGGGGGTGAAGAGGGGAAAGTGGAACAACTGTAATAGCATAAACAATAAAATATTTTTAAAGGAAAAATATTTTAAATAGAAAAGAAAAGAAAAAGGGCCATTTTTTCCTGGGGCACTTTCAGATTAATTTGCACAATAAGCCTCCACACAAAATCTGACAGTATTCTGCTCCAAAACTGTAGAATAATGACTTAGCTTCTGTTATCCACTCTAAGTGGAGAGTAGATGCAAGTTCTATGGTCTGTCTCAGATAATGGCAACTTCATATTAGCTCTACTAAGGTACTCATCACATCCATCATTCCAGTTTCAAAAAGACTACAAAATCTTGTTACTTTCAGGTTTATATTTTGCATTTTATCTATTTGTAGGGTCTACCAACTATATTGGAGTGATAGTATATATATGAAACAGAAAACTATCATCTTAACATAGACAATCATGTTGCACCTTATTAAAAAATACAAGTGCATTTTTCTCCTAGAGACTATGACTTACAATAATGACTGTTATCAATATGCAATTACTTCTGTTACCTTGGAACATACTGACATTATTTAAAGATAATGTAACACATTTGTATTCACTGAGGTAATCTGTGAATATGATTAAACATAGATGCCCATCTTATCCTAAGGGATAAAACTTAAAAATTGTAATCAGAGATTTGCACTGCTAAAAATAGTTCACATTAAATTGAGAAAATTGCATTATAGCTTATTTCAAGCACAATTGCAAATGATTATAAGAAACAAAATCATAACTTGGATAACTGCTATGCGTGAAAAAATTCATTCTACCTAATAATGGAACACTGGAGCTAGACTAACTGGGCAAGTGCTTTAATCAGAACATCTTTGACTATTCAAGAATGATGGTACATTTATCTCCATTACAGTAGATGGATGCAGACAGGTGGTCAAAAGTGGCTAACCTGTATTATTAAGGAGAACGTAATTGGAGACAATGCCATGGAATACCTGTTTTAATATTAACTAAAGAATGAAGTTGGTGGGAGATTGGAAATATGACTTAAAGATTCACATTTCTGTCAAGATGTCTTCCTTTTTAATGTTCTCACTCATAAAGCAGTTAAAAAGGGTTCCCAGACCCAATTCCACTGATGGGGGAGGGTCACCCTCACCAAAATTCCCAGATACTACCAGGGTATTCAGGAATTCAACTCAATTCTGACACTATCTACCCAGTGACAGCATCAAATTCCACAGGTTAAGAGTTCAGTCCTACAAGGCTGATACACATATGCATTTTAGATGGCCAGGTGCAAGCCCAGGTTACCTATGCTTCTGACCAAGTGGCCACAGATTGGAGGTTCCAATTACTCTCTCCTGCTCAGAATCCCAATTGCAAGTCCAGGTTATCACTTGGACTTTTAACCCATTGCCTGCAAATCAGAGGTTCTCATAATGCCCTCCTTAGGTTCAATTAATTTGTTTGAACAGCTCTCAGAACTAAAATAAACATGGTACTTATTAGATCACTGTTTTTTGTGAAAGGATATAACTCAGGAATGGCCAGATGAAAGAGATGCATAGGGCAAGGCATGGGGAGAGGGTGAAAGCTTCCAGATCCTCTCTAGGCCACCATCTCCCCATGTTTCCACATGTTCACCAACCCAGAAACTCTCCAAACTCCATGCATTTGGGTGTTTAAGGAGGCTTTATTACATAGGTGTGATTGATTAAATCATTGTCATTGGCAATTGATTCAACCTCCAACTCCTCTCTGGAGCCAGGCAGGGTTGAGGGGGAGCTAGTAGGCAGGGGATACTGAAAATTACAACCCTCTAATCATTGGTTGGCCTATCTGGCAACTAACCCCCATTCTTAAGTCCTTTCCAAAACTTGCCTCATTAACATAACAAAAAACACCTTCTTCACTCTTAGGAACGCTTAGGAAATTTCAAGAGTTCCTGGAGCTATGAGCATGAGACAAAGACCAAATTTGTACTATATATATTTCTTATATATATTTGGGTCATATATAAATGAGATATATATTTGGGTCATTTAAATGACCAAACTCATATTTCTTATAAACCACAGTATCATATTTTATCCCCTATATTCCAACACAGATCAATTATAGCAAAACAACCATAAAAGACAAAAGGTACTGGCACATGACTAGAATCCCTGTCATTAACTATCCAATCCATCATTATATCACACAAAAATGTCTTTCAGGGTGAAACTAGTCTGGTTTGCAGGCTTCCATTTAATCTTTGTCAGATTCCTAGAGCAGACGTGAAATATATGGCTTTATCCTTTCAGCACGTGGAATAATCAAGCTAAGAGATTATATCACCTCTTGGGCTGAACCTTTTCAAGGTGTTAATATAATATTGGGTTTGCCTCATTGCATAATATAACTCAGTTTTTTCATTACTAATATTTTTTCTTCTCTCCATTTCGACCCAAACTTTTCTACCTTCGGAAGCGACATTAGGTTCAGCCGCTGTGCTGGTCTAGATTTCAGGAAGTAGTACTACTCTAGCAAGTGCCTCCACCTCACTCCACTTCTTCTCACAGAGGATAAGGTTATCAGTGAAAAACTGATGCGCAACCTTTAACAATAGGCAATAAAAGCTACTTTCACTGTTAGCCCTAACTTTGCCAGATGGGGTAAAGGCACATGCTGTCCAATCAGGCCCTTAGGAATTGTGACATGAAAGTAAATAACAGTTATACTTTCTTGCTTAGGAATCATCCCTGTTTACATCTCCTGTTGTAGCAACCTTGGTCCTGTGAGCAATGATTCAAGTAAAGACGAAAAAATTTCAGGTGATATGAGGAAGAAAGAATATCAGCATCCTTCCTCATTGTTTCTCTCCCAGCTCTGTCAGAAAAACAGAGTAATCTACCTAGTACGAACATTCCTTTAGCCCTAACTCGTGTTCATGCTGCATGTGAGCAAATACACACGAAGGAATATAAGTAGCCCTTAATGCTTTCATCTCCTCCATTTTAGACAATGAAATGCTTTATTTGCCTTTTCCATTTCTCTTTCAAACTAATACTGAGAAGAATATCTCTCTGGTCATTATTGGACATTATCAGCTATAAAGTGTGTCCCTGGGTCTGAAGAAGGGAGTCTCAGCCATCTGAATTGCAGTATCGTCTGTCCAAGTTCTTTCACAACGTTCTGAGCATTTGCATCTGCCATCAGGTAAGCAAATCCCACTCCAGCATCAGTGTCTGTTCCTGTCAAGACCAATTTTTAGTGCCTCAAGTCTGCCAGCATCAGTCTGACTTGCCAGCTATGCTCAGGGCCTTCCCCTCAGGTGATCTGCCACAGAGCCATTTGCAGTGCCTGTCTCTTCTGCTGGCAGACAGAATAGCTCTTATTGGCATTTTTGTCCTTCAGATTGGAGTTGAGATTCAGCCCATCTCTGCATTGCTGCAGTGCCCCCGTGTTCACTTATTTCATGGACACACGTGGCCACCTCAGGGAAGTACACTGTGACGTCTGCTTGTCGATTCCAACTACCTTCCAAACTCAGAAGGGAGTTTTGATGAGCATCAGCATGTCCTACCTTCATGCACCTCTTAAATTTCAGTAGGGCCATGACTTATATTAGTATCCCTTTAGCAGGCCCAGATTCCATTGTACTCCTGTCTCACTGCATAGCCAGGCTATTGGCCACTGCCCATGGGTCAGTAAAAACCCAAACACAAGGGCTTTTATCTCTCTTCAGTTCTTGCATCACTGCTAGGAGAATGGCATACAATTCAGCCCAAATGAGCTGATCTGTTTTTACCTTCACAGACCAGAGTGGTGACTTTCCAAACAGGATGTTGTCTGTTCACCTTGAATCTGCCATGCACGAACCAAACAGCTCTTTGCCAGTCAGTCTAGAACTGTTCACAGGGTACCGTACAAGTAAAGTAGAATCCAGCGTCTCCTCACACAGTTCTGGGTTAAGAGGCCCCCTGGCTCTCCTATATCTCCTCCTTGCATTCCCCAGGCAGCATGGTCCCTTACAAAACACTCTCATTTTATTATAAAACACTTCGGGCACTGCCATTCCCATTTGCTATTTTAATTCTTTAGTCCAAATTCCCCAGTAGACACGAACTGCCCTGAACACACATTTCAGCTGAATTAGGAAGTTACTTTGCTAGAGAAATGAAAATTTATATTTCATCTGCATTAGTTTGAAAAGTATTCATATGTGATAGCCTTTCCAAATGATACTTTTATTATAGAATGTCAGTGAAAAAGAGAAGATATGTTAGCATGTGAGTTCTATTTGACTTTCATTATCAGAAAACTTGTCTACTCTAAAATTCACAACTTTTTTTACTAAGAAAATGATTCAGACTTATAGGAATAAAAGCTAATATCTAGTTCTCTAATCATTTTTTCTTCTTTTATCAGTATTTTGATTAGAAAGCAGTATTTGGTGAGAAATATAAAAATGCTTAAAATTAGGGTTAATATTGAATTACTTATTTCATTCTTTCATTTTTTTAAAGTTATGCCCTTTTATTACAAAAACTAAGTACACCAACTGGAGCCTAACTTCTGCACACATATCAGAGTATCACTGGGGAGGGTGGAGGATAAGAATGAGATCTGACGTCCTTCATCAGATCATTTACTGGTAGTTCTACATTATGGATAATGTGAATTAGCACAAGGCATTTCCGTTTCATTATCCTTCTGGTGGGAGATATGGAAATTATACTTCCCATATTCTCTTGAAGCTATGTTCTTAGTATAGATTAGAATGTATGAGAATTGGAAGGTGGAAATAAGACAAGAGTCCTTTGCCTTCCTCTTCAGCTCTTCTACAAAGTCTTGGAAGTGTTGAGTGTCTGTCCAGTTCTCTAGTGCCCTTTCTCCATCCTAGGGGATTAGGGACTATTAAAGCAGCTGCATCACCTACTATAGATTCTGGCTTCCTATTCCTGGATCATAGCTGCAGAAGGTGTCTTGAAATCACAACTTTGTGATATTTATATATTTTTCTGATCAATGTAAAAAATTATAATGAATTACAATTAATTTACATATATAAAATATATAAATATCACTTGTGGAGGCCTTGAAGGTAGAAGCTCTCCCAGGGAGTCAGTTCTGTTTCATTCTGGGTGGGAGGCATTCCTGGCACCTAATATCCACTTTTTGTTAACTTCTAATGCTCTGCATTGAAACCCTTCCTGCTTAAATCATATGTTACTTCATTGATCCATCATTGAGGCACTTCCTAGTCTTTCAAGCAAAAAGCAAAACCATCTCAGAGAGGACTCAACTGACCACAAGTTTGCTATTTCAGGGGAAAAAAAAGCATGCATGTGTGTATATCACCTATTCACTTATATACTACTTGTTTATAATACATTTATATATAACTACAAATTATATATACAAACCTATATATACAATATACAAATTTTTTAATATATACATTACAAGTTATACACAGAGAGTATGTGGAAGGGTTGATTATGCAGGGTAAACTCTTTTTTTCTATCTTTGAAGGAAGAAAGGAAATACACAGAAATGTACGCAGTAAAAGGGGGACAATGTGAGTATATGATTTAAAAACTACCAAAGATTGCCTGTTCTTATTCACCGTTCTTCCTAAGAGTTATGAATGTTTACACCTACATTAATACACTTTCGTTTCCATAGCTTCATTGAAAGCAAAGATAAAACATTTCACATTTGTTAAAACTGAGGCAAGTGACTTGACTTGGAGGCACAAAGTCAAACAGGAATGCCCATCATCCCACCCCCTTGCTCGCAGCCAGAGCTCAACATTGAACCAGGGGACGTAGATCTCTCCTCACCAACTAACCCTGACCTCTGCCTTTGTGCCATCTGGTCATTATAACATGCACCTAGTGGTCACATCAATACCAATGTCCATGTTTTCACATACTTCCAGTACCCAAAACTAAAAAGTATTTGAGGTTATTTTAAGACTCCCTAGGAAGGTATCCAGGAACAAAGTAATTAAAAATAAGCAATATTCTATTATTATTATTATTAAAGGGGTCTACTCTCCAAAGGTAGAACTAGCAATCCTTTAAAAAAAAAAGCTGAAATGTACTTCTCCATCATTAATTTGAAATCTAGATCTATTCTCCACAAAACTGATTCTATAAAAATTTTTTTAAGGTTAAAACTAAGTCGGCTGGAATTTCCTTATGCCCTGCAGATCCGGCTCAACCTCTGTGTGTCTGGCTTTCTGCCTCCCTATTCCTCTCTTTCAGTTTGTCTGTCTTTGGTATCTGCTTTTGTTGTTTTTTCCACTCCCCCAACCCAGGTGCCTTTTTTCCTTTCTCCCTCTCACTTTGTTTTTCTTCATTAAATAACCATTGTATAAAATTGAAATTGCCATTTTTGTTGTATTTATTGAATAGTCTTAGTACTGAATAGACTAGAGACTTAGTCTTAGTCTCTAGTCTAAGAGTAAAGAATTGAAAAGTCTTACAATTTTCTCTAAAAACACTATTTTTTTCTGTACATTAGTAACTCTTGATAAAGAAAATTCTTCCCACAGTTTCTCAGAACTGCTGCCTATAAATGAAAAATGCTACTCATATTGTGACCTTACTTCCATTTGGAATCACTCCTATCTTTGAAGGACTTAAAGTAATTCTTATATCTAGAATATGAACGTTATATTTAGAGTTGGCAGCAAAGTTTCTTAACAATTGATTTTTTTCTTCTTCACTTCCTATTTTTTGCAGTGTATATTCTAAAGGGGGAAAAGCTAAATTATTAAAGTATAAATTTATAAGTAAACATCAATTGAATAATATTCCATTTTTAATATGTTGTAGAGATAACTGATGCACTTATAGAAGTATAAAATTAAAAATTGTTAGGGCAACATTGTTATTTAAGTGCATGTTTTTCCTCATGTAAGGAAAAATGTACTTGTGAATAAATTGCTTCCACATTATATTAACATGGCTTTGTTTGCAACCAACCAGTTTAATAAATTAAAAAAAAAAAACTAGACAATGGAACACAAAACCAGGAAATGTCTTGTAGGAAGAACAGTGGTTGTTCTAAAACGTCTAGCCTTATCTCTTCTCTGGTCCATCTGAGGCTTCAGCTTGCCTTTTATTGCTCTATAATTACTTTGATCTACTGACTTTTATGAAATTAAACATATTTAAATAACTATGTCATATTCCTTTCAGTTTAATTTCAGTCTGTACTGGTGGAATTCTGTCTCCTCTTTTATCATACAGCACTTGCTATGGAACATTCTCAGATTCCAGCCAGCAAAGTTAATTGCCAGCCAACATAGCTGCACCTGAACCTTATCAGCACAAGAGCACTCTGTAGCAAAAAGCCCAACTGGGTGCCTGGATACCCTGGTCAGTTTCTGTTCTGAATGACCTTGAGCGAGCACATCAACTCTCTCATTCTGACTTTCCTCACCTGGAAATCAAAGATCTTGGCTTGAAATATACAGAACTCCTTTTAGCAAATGTATCATTTTAGGACATATTTTCCAAATGTCAGATGTAATTTACAAACTGAATTCACACACTCCATAAAGGTGAAAGCTGCTTCTGTAACAAATACAAGTATAACCCAAATGAGTTAACATTTATGGAAGAAACAAACATGATCCAACCACTTTGTTGGGTGCCATGGAAGATAATCAAAAGAAAAGCTCTCACCCTGGAAGAGGGTAAATCAGATTAAGACTACAAGGCTTTATGAAGTACATAAAGCAAGAATCCAAAAAGCAGATTAGCAAGCATAGATCGCAAGAGGCAAAATGGCATGAAAGGTGCCAGGAAAAGCATGAACTGTCAGGAGGAGCTAATCAGGAAGGATTTACTAACAGCATCTGCATTTTGAATGAGTCGTTGGAAAGAAGGTGTACATCCTAGGAAAAGGGAAGCAAAGTGTTTGGGATGGAGAAGGAGTATGTGAAGGTACAGAGGCATAAGCAAATATTTAAAGGGCAACAGGGGAGTCAATTATACACAGGGGTTTCCTCCCCTGCAGAAACACACCTTTAGAATACACAAGGCCATGGTGAAAGTAAGCTCATCTGGTTCATTAACACTAAGATGAAAGAAGCAGGAGAGACTAGCTCTTTGTAGTGCCCCGCAGCCCTCATCCTCAGGCTCATTGCAGGCACAGGTTTACAGCTTCATGACTTCAGACTTCGGTATCCAGCATCTCCCAGACACCTCTCAGGAACTTACCAGGAGGTATTAATTAGACCACATGTTGCTCTGCCCTGAATCACTGTTAAGATAGATGATATGTGACTTTTCTCATGTTAGCTTTACCATGAAGAGAAGACTCCTAAACAAACACCAAGGACTGGCATCAACAAAAGTCACACCCAGCTGAACACTCTCCATTTAAAGGAATTCCTACTGCTGCACTTGCTTGCCTTACCTCACTTTTGTGATTGTAAGTATAAACCCTCTGAAGTTGTTAAGAGGATTTTTTTCTATTTTTCCAAATGTCTCAGATTCTTTAGGTTAACCCATTCTATTCCCACTCATTATAACTATAACATTCTTCTCCTCTAGTAAAATAGACTATTCTTTTTTTTTAATGCTCCCCTGAGGACATTTTTTCATTGCTTTTAGAGAGAGAGGAAGGGAGACAAAGAAACACTGATGCAATAAACATCAACTGGTTGCCTCCGGTACAGGCCTGGACTGGGGATCATTTGCACTCGTATGCAGGGAACCAAACCTGCAACCTAGGGATGTGCCCTGACTGGGAATCCAACCTGCAACATTTTGGTTATGCTCCAACCAACTGAGCCACACCAGCGAGAGAAAAATATACTATTCTTTCAATAGCATGATGCAGAGAGGAGGTGGGTTCATCATAGGAGACCATAAGGAATCAGCAGATATTTTTATTACAATACATTATATTTTTTATGAAAAATGGAGACATTTATTGAAGAATATATAAGAAACATTGTACATAGGACAATGATGCCTCAGTCCCCTTCAAAGTAGGCAAGTTGGGACCTCACACAGTTCTCCCAATTGCCATCAGCTGCCCCTTCATATTTTCCTGATTCTCATCAATGGTCTGAAATCTCTTCCCTTTCAAAGATGATTTGAGTTTTGGGAAAAGCCAGAAGTCACAGGGCGCCAAATCTGGGCTGTAGGGGGGGATGAGTCACCTGGGTAATTCAATATTTTGTCAAAAAACTGCACAAGACGTGATGCATGAGTGGGTATGTTGTTGTGATGAAGCTGTCAATAACCAATTGCCCATAGCTAAGGTCTGCTGAATCATCCAAATAGATTCCCTGGAGGAAATTTCAAGTGTAACGCAAAATATGATTCAGATTCATCACTCTACTTGAGCAGTTATTTTGAATGCAACAGTCACACAGTGCACATGATCACTTAACGGTGCCTACTGACTAGTACAGTGAAGTCATCACTGTTCACACATGCACATTCCAGCCCACTCTCCTTGGCTGCCAGATTACATCACTGTTGCCCAAACTGTTGTTTTTTTTAATCATGTTTATTCTATTACAGTTGTCTCAATTTTCCCCCATGCCCTCCTCCACCCGTCGCACCCGTCCCCCCGCTCCCATAGCCAATTCCCACTCTGTTGTCCATGTCCATGCGTCATTTGTACATGTTCTTTGTCTAGTCCCTTCTCCTTCTTTCCACCATTGTCTTCCTTCCCCATCCCCTTTGATTACTTTCAGTCTGCTCTATGTTTCCATGCCAGTGGCTTATTTTGTTCGTTAGTTTACTTTGTTGAATAGATTCCACTTATAGGTGAGATCATATGGTATTTGTCTTTCACTGACTGGCTTCTTTCACTTAGCATAATATACTCCAGTTCCATCTATGTTGTTGCAAAAGGTAGGAATTCCTTCTTTCTTGCTTTTTTTTAATGCAGATTGATTTTATTTATTTTTTAAATGCCATGATCCATTATAAAGTATTAAATAATTTAAATACATTATAAAGTCTCAGCAATTAAAATGACACAACACCAGGACAGGAATAATCAAGTAGATCAATGAAATAAAATGAACATTCTAGAAACAAACATATATATCTGTCTAACAATGTAATATATAATTAAACTGATATTTCAAATCAATGGGGAAAATAAGGCTTACTCAACAAATAAGGTGCATGGACCACTACTACTTGAAATAAAATAAATATAGAGACCTATTTCACACATTATACAAAAAATATTCAGGCGAGTTAAAAATCAATATGTAAAAATCTAAGGAGTTTGAGGAGAAAATACAAAATAATATTTTTCTTACCCTGAAGTAAAATATTCAAACCTAGAAGCTATAAAGTAAAATATTGACAATATGACTATATTAAGCATTTAAGACAATACAGTAATATACATATTTTTAAAAGGACAAGTATAGAATAGGGAAGTATATGCAAAACATCTAAAAATGGGTTAATAGGATCTTTTAGGGGGAAAATTCTATGAACATTTAATCCAAAAGTGGATAAAGAATTCAAAAAAGTCATTTAAAACTTTTTAAAAATAATAGAAATAGGCAAGAGATATACAAAAACAGGTTTAGTTTCAACAAATAATAAAGAAACAATTAAAATAACACATCATTGTCACAATCAGGTTAATAAGTATTAAAAATATTGGTAATATCAAGTATTGGTGACTGTGAAAGGAACTGGGTATTCATAGACTCTTTTTCTTCATCTCAAACCAGTCCCTTTAGCATATCTTACAGTGCTGGTTTAGTGGAGGTGTATTCTTTTAGCCTTCTTTTGTCTGGAAAACTCCTTATTTCTCCTTCCATTTTAACTGAGAGCCTTTCTCGGCAAAGCAATCTTGATTGCAGGCATTTGCCTTTCATTATTTGGAATATTTCTTGCCAATCCTTTCTGGCTTGTAGTGTTCCTGTTGAGAAGTCAGCTGCTAGCTGTATCAGGGCTCCCTTACATGTTACCACCTCTTTCTTCCTTGCTGCCTTTAGGATTCTCTGTTTGTCTTTGGTATTTGCCATTTTAATGATGATGTGTCTTGGAGTGGGCCTCATTGGGTTCCTCTTGAATGGAACCTTCTGTGCTTCCTGGACCTGTGTGACTTTTTCTCTCCTCCAATTAGGGAAGGTTTCCATCATGACTCTTTCAAACATGTTCTCTACCCCTTCCTCATCCGCTTCTCCTTCTGGTATCCCTATCATACGGATATTATTATGTTTCAGGTTGTCCTGCATTTCCCTCAATGCCTCTTCATTCTTTCTGAGTCTTTTTTCATTTTCTTGCTCTTTCTGGGAGCTTTTTTCTACCTTATCCTCCAGCTCACTGATTCAATCCTCTGCTTCATAAAGCCTGTTTTTTATTCCTTCTACTGTGTTCTTCAATTCAGAAATTGTTTTCTTCATTTCCTCTTGCCTCTTATTGATAGTTTCTATGTCCTTTTTCATGCTGCTATAGTTTGCAGTAAGTTCCTCATAGTTTCCCTGTAGTGTTTTGTGGTTCTCTCTGAGCTCACTGGGCTCATTGAGCTTCCTTAGAACCATTGTTTTGAACTCAATATCTGATAGTTTACTTGCCACTCTTTCATTTAGTTCTCTTACTGGGGATTCCTCCTTTCCCTTCGATTTACGGGTCTTTCTTTGTCTTCCCATTATTTGTGAGACTCTTCTTTCTTGTTTCTGCTTCTTAAATTAATCTGTCTTGATTTCCTGGCTTTATGGTGTGAATTTCTATGGTAGGAGATAGCTGTTTTTTCTTTCTGGATCTGCCTCTGATGATGTCAGATCGTGTCTGACCTTACACAGTCTGTTTGAGAATTCCTGGAATCTGTTGTCTGTGGCTGTCTCCTTCAGTTGTTAATCTAGTCACTATGCACTCAGCAGGCCCGCTTAGACAGCTCAGAGTCGGGTGCAGTCCCTCCTGGAGCAAGGCTATTGGGTCCTCTCATGCTGCTGCTGCTCAGGGGAGTGGTCTGCCGAAGCACGGTTGATGCCGCATGCAAGATGAGTCAGCACCAGGATCCCACTGGCTACTCTCTTAGTTCTCTCCCCAAAGCCTCCCTCCCCAAAGCCTCCCTCCCCAGTATCTCCTAAGGCATCTCTAGCCCACTCTGCCCCCACCTTTTCAAGAGACCAGGGTAAGTGGCTGCAAATTAAAATTTATGCATTGGCCCTTTAAAAGGCTCCTTGTGTCTCTAGCTGCCTGTCTCTGGCAGAGCAACCCTGCCACTTTTCACAGCTGGCTGTTATCTGTGTACTTTTTGGGCTCTGGCGCTATAGGCTGGAGATCCCCACTTATGGGTTAGTCCCCACTTCCCTCAGGAGGATCCAACTGGCCATTTAAATATCCTTCTGATACTGCCACCTGTGGGCACCCAGCCCACCTTCTCGAGTTTCTACCATACTCCTTACCAGTTAGATTGTGCTAAAGCTTATTCTTCTGTCTCCAAGGTTATAAGGCTCCTCTCTCACTATTGTTCAGTTGTTTGTTCCAGATGATTTCTCCACAATTTAGTTGCAATTCCAGATTGGTCCTGGGAGGAGGTCAGTGTGGCTTCCATTCACCCCTCCACCATCTTAATTTCTCCAATATATCATATTTTTATTATTTATGATTTAAAAATACACTACAAATCCATGAAAAAATTTGCACTTGAGGAAACTTACAGCGGCTATGGATGCAATAGATAGGTGCTGAAAAACAAACTCATGCTAAAGGCAAGTGAGAAGCCAAGTGGCCATTTCAGTCTACTATATATAAAATAAGAAGTATCTACTTAGGCTGGAGTGATGGCATAGGGATGATAGGAAGGCATAAATTGAAGGTATGTACATAAATAAATGTTAGAAGCTCCTTATTGATGCACTGAGTTGAAGGTAGGAGTATCAAAGACACATAAAGAGTTCTAAGACTAGAAGACTAAGGATGGTCAAGGCATATAAGGTAATGGAGTAACAGCAATGGAAACCAGATTGGATGGACAGGATTTTAATATTTATCAGTTCTTTCTAAAATTTACTGAGAATTTATACTAAGTAACAATCTCTGTACTAGATCATAGGGATGCCATAGTTACTACAGCAAACCTTGTCCCTGTTATCATGGAACTTATAAAATATCAACATATAATTGTAGGTATTATTTTAAGTGTTGCATTATGGAAGTTCATGCTATTACAGGACCAGGGGCTCAATTTAGTCTGATCTCTAAGGGTAGACCTGAAGGGTAAATAGAAGAAGAATTGGGAAGAGCAATACATTCAGATGAGATCCATTTGCAGTGTACTTTAGTTGAGGTATTCATGAGAAATCCAATTATTTTCAATCAGTCTGTGTCAGACACCTTACATATGCAGTTTCATTTTATTTTTTTTCATGTTTTCTTATTTTTTTCTTATTTTTTTAATTAATTTATTTACTTTTTAAATACATTTGTCTCGCAGTTTCATTTTAATTACACAACAGCTCTATCAAGTAGTTATTCCATTTCTTTGTGTGTGTGTGTGTGCGCGCGCGTGCATGCTTCATTGAATTTATTGGGTTGACATTGGTTAATAAAAAATTACATAGGTTTCAGGTGTACAATTCTATATGTATTGTGTGTTTACCACCCCAAGTCAAGTCTCCTTCCAACAGCATTTATCCCCTCTGAGACTTCTACTTTCCCCTGCCTAACTTTCCCTCTTTTAATCACCATATTGTTGTCTGTGTCTATGACGTTATTTTTTTTCCTAATTCCTTCACCTTTTTCACTGAGCCCCCAACACTTCTCCCCTCTGACAGCTGTCAGTCTGTTCTCTACCTATGAGTCTGTTTCTATTTGTTTGTCAGTTCATTTTGTCCATTAGTTTCCACATATAAGTGAAAACATATGGTACTTACATGTCTTTCTCTGATTGGATTATTTCACTTACCATAATACTCTCCATGCAGGACCATCCATGCTGTCACAGAGAGTAGGATTTCCTCTTTTTGTATGGCCATGCACTATTCCATTATGCAAATGTACCATAGCTTTTTTTATCCACTCACCTGCTTATGGACACTTGAGCTGCCTCCACATCTTGGCTATTGTAAATAATGCTGCAATAAACATAAGGGTGGCTATATTCTTTCAAATTAGTATATCTGATTTCTTCACATATATTCTCAGAAGAGGAATCACTGGGTCATAAGGCAGTTTGATTTTTAATTTTTCGTGGTAACTCCATGCAGTTTTCCACAGTGGCTGCACCAGTCTGCATTTCCGCCAACTTTGTACAAGTGTTTTCTTTCTCCACATCCTTGCCAGCACTTGTTTGCTTATTTATTGATAATTGCTGTTCTGACAAGTGTGAGATCATATCTTATTGTGGTTTTAATTAACATTTCTCTGATGATTAGTGACATTGAGCATATTTTCATATGTCTAGTGACTCTCTATGTGTCCTCTTTGGAAAAGAATCTACTCAGGTCCTTTTTCCATTTTTTAATTGGGTTGTTTTGGGTTTTTTGGTATTGAGTTGCACAAGTTCTTTACAACTTTTGAGTATTAATCCCTTATCAGATGTATCATTGGCAAATACGGTCTCCCATTCAGTAGGTTGTCTTTTCATATTGTTGATGGTTTTCTGTGCTGTGAAAAACATTTTTAGTTTGATGTAGTCCCATTTGTTTATTTTTTCTTTTGTTTCCCTTGCCCAAGGTGATATATCAGAAAATTATTGCTATGAGAAATGTCCGAGATTTTATTGCTGGCTTTGTTTTTCTCTAGAACTGTTATGGTTTCGAGTCTAACATTTTTTTTCCACGTATCTGTTCAATTTTTCCACCATTTATTGCCATTTCTAAATCCACAATCTTCAAATAAAACACATTAAATGGACCATGATGGCAAGGCAGGGAAAGACCAAAGTTGGAATTTTCCCCAGTCAGCCTGCCTGAAAGACCTGCTTTAGTACATTAGGAGATTTTTACTCTGAAGGAATTTACCTCTGCATTCCCTTTGACACTAGGTCCATACTGAATAAACCATATTTTTCTTCTTCTACATAGCTCTTAAAATATTTAAAGACATAATCATGCTCACCAACGCAGCTTTCAAGTTTTTACCACACTGTAAGGACATGTATGTTTACATATTCTAATCACAAGAATTCTTACCTTGGTTTATTTTCATTTTTGTCAACAAGAGAGTAACGTTATATTGAAACATTGACTGATTTCTATTATCCTCATATACATATCTGAACACTCCATCCCCCTCCCTTGTGCACACCGGCTCCTCCCTTTCAATCTCCTTCAATCTACACTTCTATCTCTTTAACTCCACTTGTTAACTCCACAGCCATAATGCTGTGACACTAGTTATCAAAACATGTTTGTCACACCCTTCCCCTTTCTGTTCCCTTTAGCCCTGTGCTGCAGCTTCATCTTTACTACCTGACAGTTCTTTAATTCTCTTATTTGCCTCCTCACTAAGTTGCTAAGTATGTTGTTTTTCTTATTCATCAGGTATCCTAACACTCTGCCTATCTTGGCTTAAACCTCTACAGAGTTTTTTGTGCCACAGCTAATCCATTTATTTCAGTCTGCTTGTATTTGCATTTGTAGTTAAAGCCACAAATGAAAGCTTGATGAAAAACAGGTGGGTTTGTACTAGAGCAAACACCCATTTTAAGACTTGCAAATCAAACAGAATATCAGAGACCACTTTTTACATTTTTTTAAATGTACATCAGATATTTTCTTCTGTGCCAGTGAAATTTAAGAATCATTGGTGTGAAACAATAAAGCACATAAGTGAATATCTTTAGGGAATTTAAGAAAATTTGTCAAATGCCTCTGCGACAAGTAGGTGTTTTATGATTTCTAAATATTGATTTCATAACCACTTTCAGCTTGCAAAGTCAGGGGCTTATTCTGTCCCACTGTACATTAAATTTCATTAATGCTAATAGCTCAACCTAATGAGCCTCATGATATGTATGTGTGAAGGAAATGAAAGATTCTCCAACTGAGAGAAGATGCCTTAAATGTTCTGCCACTTCTAAACAAGCAAAACACACTAGATGGCTAAACAAGTTAAAATTCCTATATATCATATTCAATATATCATTTATGGGGAGCCAAAACTTCTAGTAGTTTTCCGTCACACAAAACAAACATTTCATTTCACTTCTGGGGAGAGGAAGTTCAGGTATCAAGACATTCTCAGAACACAAGTAGTTATACTTTCCTGATTGTGGCTTTTAAGAGAAGTGAAGACCAGAGGCAAGAGAAAGATTGGGCACTTGAATAAGAGCTGAGCATCACTCTTGAACCCATTTCTTTTTAATTCTCTCCCTGGGCACTTTTCAGTCATTTTTATCTACTTTAAGTATTATCCCATATATGTGGTATGATGTGATAAGCCTGTATCATTTCTCTCTTGGAAGAGATCTCATCCTGGGGAGACCAGAATTAGTAGAGGACCATTTTGCCCCTTTTTGGAGTTCCTACCTTGTCACATGAAGAGGTGCCTCTTCTCTTTCAGAAGTATCTTGGAGAAAGCCCCAAATCTTGTTTCCACTACACTCACTCCTTCCCTGAAAAGAGGAGAGTGTCTTATCAAATTGTGCAATAAGGAGAAGAGTCACCGCCTGTAAGCAGCCGCAGCTCCCATCTCACCTTTTGAGCTTCAGAATGCAGGAGTGCTGCTCCTGCTCCTGTTCTTCAGCAGTGAGTGCACCTGAGTCTACAACACCAATTTACAAAATGAAGGGATTAGCAGAACATGTAAGCATAACCCATAGACACAAACAACACTGTGGTGATAGCCAGAGGGAAGGCCGGGTGGGGGCTGGGTAAAGGTGGGCAAAAGGGGAATGGGGATACCTGTAATAGTGGCAACCATAAAAATAAAGTTAAAAAAAATAAATAAAATGGAGATGATTAAAAAAGAAAGTGTGGTCTACATACCACACTAGCAGCAGCTCCTGAGAACTTCTTAGAAATGTAAATTATCTAGCCCTATTCCTAGAGTTAGGGCTCAGGGATCTGTGTTTTCGCAAGCCCTCAAGGGGATCCTTATGCACAGCTACAGTTTCAGAAGTACTGTTAAGTGCTTCTGAAATTTTAACGTGCAAGTGAATAACGTGGGAATATTGTAAAATTACACACTATGGGGCTGGGATGGAAGTCAAAATTCTACATGTCTAATAGGTCTCAGGTGACACTGATGCTGTTGGTCCTTAGACCTCTCGCTTTTTCAGCTTTGGCTGAACATTGGAATCACGTAGAGAGCTTAAATACCAAGAATGTTACCAAGAATGACTGAATCCTGCCCCCAGAATTCTTTTTTTCCCCTCCCTAATACTAACTCACTATAACTTTACCTGTCTGTAACTTTTTTACTATTTATTTTTTTATTTTTTTTCAAATATATTTGTCTCCGCCTTCTCCCCACCACTTTCCCCTGCCCCCTGCCCCCCTCTCCTTCCATCAGTCCTTCCCCACTTTGTCTTTGTCCATTAGTCCTTGATATATTTTCTTCAACTTGACCCTTTGCTTCCTTTTCCCCGCCCACCCCGCCCTCCTTCCCTCTTGTCTCTGTTGGTTTCTTTTCCTTGCAGTGTTGCTGGTCTTATTTTCCTTGCATCTTTGTTTTGTTGGTTAGGTTCCACTTATAGATGAGATCATATGGTATTTATCCTTCACCCCCTGGCTTACTTCGCTTAGCATAATGCTCTCGAGTTCCATCCGTGCTGTCACGAAGTGTAGCAGTTCTTTTTATCTTTCTGCTGCGTAGTATTCCATTGTGTAAATGTACCATAATTTTTTGATCCAATCATCTACTGATGGGCATTTAGGTTGCTTCCAACACTTGACTATTGTAAATTGTGCTGCTATGAACATTGAGGTGCATAGGTTCTTTTGAATTGGTGTTTTGGGATTCTTAGGGTATAGTCCCAACGGGGGAATCACTGGATCAAAAGGCAGTTCCATTTTCAGCTTTTTGAGGAAATTCCACATTGCTTTCCCCAATGGCTGCATTAGTCTGCATTCCCACCAGCAGTGTACTAGGGTTCCCTTTTCTCCACAGCCTCGCCAGCACCTGCTGTTTGTTGATCTGTTTATGATGGCCATGCTGACCAGTGTGATGTGGTATCTCATTGTGGTTTTGATCTGCATTCCTCTGATAGCTAGTGATGCCAAGCATCCTTTCAAATGTCTCTGCTGCCCCCAGAATTCTGAACTAATTTGTATAGTATGCAATGGATTTTTAGATAGGCTGCATTTCTTATATATTGATATTTTCCAAGATTAGTAAAGAGTTCTTAGGGAACTTCTTTTACCTAAGTTGTATGAAAAAAGAAAGAATAAAGTTGCATAATAAATTGAAATAGGAATACTTAAAAGTTGCATAATTAAATTAAAATGGTGTTCTCTAACAAATGTCATTATTGATACCAGTACCTTTGCGCTGAATTGAGGAAAAGATCATAGAAATAATAGTAATAATAGACACTATCTACTTTATATACACTGTCTTATTTAAACCACACAACATCCTAAGATAAGGGCTCATTTTATATATGATGAAACAAAAATCAAGGTTAATTACCATGCTTAAGGTCATAACAAGCTTAGAACTGAGATAATCTAGTCTTCTTCTTCACTACATTGCTTTACCTCTCCGAGTTTAAAACTAAATTCTAAAACACACACTAAGTGATCTAAATTTATTTACATGTCTGCTGGTGACAACTCTGTTTATGAATAAAAATTGTGTTGTTTCTGACCTAAAGGATCATCTAAGTAGGAACAATGATATATACACATCTGCAAAAAACACTAAACGAATGCCTTGAACACATTCTAAAGTTCTTAACACTATCATTACTGTCATTACAACATACTCAAAAGTTCCAGGAGGCAAGTTAATAATAACTCTACTTTACCAATATGTATATAAAGTACTCTACACTCCCTGTAAGTCATTTATTCTCTCCATGTGTCTAGATGGGATTTTTTTTTTGCCCATTTGAACCAATCCTGATTTTTTTCACTTATAAATCCTTTTATTATTATTTTTTTAAAGATATGGGAGCTTTCAACAGGTGGAAGAACACATGCTAAGGATGCATTCAAAGCCAAAAAGTTGTCAGGTTATAAACAGGAAGGAATTCATTAAGAGTTTGCTAGTCACTCTTATGTGTTTGCTAAAGGAGCTATGTATTCTTTAACAGATATTTACTAGGAGACTATAACTACTTTCCAAAAGGATAGGAAAATCACATAAGATTAATTAATGAATGGTCTATGTTTGCACAAAACTTACCATCTAATAGAAAAGACAGAACATGATCAAAAATAACTATAATTCAAGGGGAAAATAAATGCCATGAGCAAGCTATGAAGAGATTGTTTTTGACCAGGAACAAAAGGCTGAGAAAATGTTTCAGAGAAGTATTGTATAAATCAGACATCAATTATACAAGACAAACGTTCTAGGTGGAAGAAGCAACAAAGAAAGTCAAAGGAAGAAAAGCCTGGATGCCTATGCATAACACAGAAAAGCAGGGCTTCACTGTCTGGTAGCATTATGAAGAGTGGGATCAGGATTAGACTGGAGTTTCATTTGTAAAAACTTTTAACGGCTAGCTCAGAAGTCAGAATTTAATTCTGGAGACCATGATCATCTAGATTAGGTGCAGTTGCACTGTCGGAGAGTCTTTTTTTTCTATTTTTAAAGTAGCATCTATTTTTTTAAAGTTAACATGTACACATAATAAGAAACCGAAAAACATGAGAAGCAAAGAACAAAGTCATCCATAACCACAAGCAGTTTACAGTTTGACGAGATTAGATGCAGTTACACTGTGTTTTGACCATAGCAGGTGCTCAATCAGCACTGCCAGTTGTATCATTATTTATCATGACATATCTTTTACATTAGTAGAATTAGTGAAGTGGGCAAAAGAAATGGTCTATCAGTAAATGGATACATTTAGATTTAAATCCGTATGTCTTACATTTATTTAGTATGGCATTTAGAGTTTTGAGAAATATGTGACATGCATAATGCCTCCCAAAATATTCATTTAATAGGTAACAAAGTTAAATCGTTCCTTGTGCTCAAAATAAAGAGCCAGATGTCCTAAATGCATACTTACATAAACATAAATTCAGTTTTTTCATTTCTTTGCCCAGCATGAAACTATTAGAATAGAGTTGTTTTATACATCATTAAATAATAATATTTATCCTGCAGAGTTAAACCATATTAATTGCATTTCTCTTTCTTTTTGTTTGAGAGCAAAATGAAACAATGTAACAATTATAATCATTTTAAAGTTGAATGTTATGTCCAAAATTTAATTTTTCTACTCAAGTCATATTAACCATGCATTTTCACTGCCTACCGCCCCCACTGACTGGTACAATGAAGTCGTCACTGTTCATGCATGTGCATCCCAGTCCACTCTCCTTGGCTGCCAGGTTACATCAATGTCACACAAACCGTTCTCATTATATTAACAATGGCTGGATTTTTCTGGACAGACCTTGTACATAAAACATACAAAAAGTGTGTTAATTGATTGTTTATGTTATCAGTAAGCCATCCAGTCAACAGTAGACTGTTAGTAATTAAGTTTGGGAGGAGTCAAAAGTTATACATGGATTTTTTAACTGCATAGGGGGTCAGTACCCTTAAACCCTGCATTATTTAAGGATCAACTGTATACAGGTTTTTCTTAAAGAAAGCATTGAGTGCAATTGAAGGATTGTCCATAGAAAGAAAGAAGGATTTAAATATCTTTCTATTGGCGTTTTGGTGTTCTTAGGGTATAGTCCCAGCAGGGGAATCACTGGATCAAAAGGCAGTTCCATTTGGGGACACGGAGGGGAAGGAGAAAGTCAAGGAACACATAGCAAGGACTCATGGACAAAACCAAAGGGGAAGAGCTGAGGGAGGGCAGGAGGGAGGGGGCAAGGGAAAGTGGTGGGAGGTTGGCAGAGACAAATGTATTTGAAAAAATAAATTAAAATAAAATTTTAAAAATAAATAAATAAATAAATAAATATCTTTCTATAAGACTTACACTGAATAAACTGGCTCTGGCTTAAAAGTTGGATTCAAGTTACATTTCACACTTAACCAAAGAAGAAGACTGTGCTTTGTAATTAGCAGGGCAGAGCCCCAGGCTTCTTTATAACACACAGTGGTTTCCATCATCCTGTCCCGGCTGTTGATAAAACTATGCTAATGACAGCCCACAAATTATGGACCCAAAGGCAGAGAATCAAACATGGTGTTTCTAGCAAAGAGTTGTTTGTGTTCCCTTGAATCTGGAGATAGGTGGGCCTATAAGTCAACAGAATTGGCTTTGTCCCAATATAGCCACAAAAAGCATAAAATATCTTCTCTAATCTGGTCCTCATCTGTGAAATGGAATTGATTCTAAAAGAAGACTATCTCTCGCCATGATGCTATAATAAGAGGAAAAGGCACTTACATGTTTCCATGTGCATTGCCTAAAATAATAACCATGAGCCTGTGGAAAAACAGGATAAATGTGAAAGGCAAGAGGCTCAGAGAAAAAACAATAATTGTAAAAGATGTCTCCAAGGAAAACTAACAAGATGTTTCCCAAGCAGCCTCTCATGACCTTACTAAAATTACCATGACCCAGGGTCTGGCCCCCATCTTTACAGACCAAAACTCTCATTTACTGACAGCAATTATTACTAACCATCATTCCTTTACAAATAAAGAATCTTTGGCTAAAGAAGTAAGTTTATGATCTAAATGAAAATGGGTAAAAAAGAAATAGCCTGCTATTGATAATAATGAACAGAGCAATGCAAATTTGGCAGGACAAATCAAATTTGGTTGTAAAATGAAAACCCTTTACAAGCCTGGTAAAGAGGTTTCAGTGTTTGTGTATGCAATGTCACTCTCATTAGTAAAGGTTATCTTGCAGCTCCAGTCTGTAGTTTCTTATTAACAAAATGAAAAGTGAATATACATACTAAATTAAACATTTCACCTCTTCAGGGCCATATCTGACAACTGTGTTTATTCATGCATTCATTCAATTCAACAGTCATTTATTACACTTTGCTATATAGAAGGCAGTTTCATTTTGGGTAGCATAGAAAAAGTCAATATTTTCAGAGGCAGATTTATATTTTTATTGAATCATAAAAATGTAGATTACAAAAAAGATATATAATAGCGCTGATATCTTTGGCTGAGGCAAAATGTTCTCCATTCAAGATTGGTATGTGTCCTGTCTTTTCCACTCCAGATGCTGCATTTCTTCAGTACTGGGACTTCAGAGCCAGGGGTGGACTTACTCCTTCCCAGAGGTCTGCTGGAGCAACACCTCTGTCTCTATTCCTGAAAGAGAAGCCTTCACCTGCCACCAAATCTTACATTTCCAGCTGCTGTCAGAAAGATTTTTTTTTCTGAGCATTATATTCAGGTTTTAAATTAAATATTATAAAATAGTCAGTGATAACCATTTTCATAAAATAGTATATGGAATGAGTATTTCTACATAATTGATAAAAACTGTCAGTTACATATTCCCCTTTAGTTTCACTTATTGGTAGTCTACCAATTGTTCAAGGCCCAACTTAACATGCCACTTTTTCCACAAACATTTCCCTGTTCCCTTCAGCTAAATTAAGTTCATCTTTTTTCAAGATCCCTCACCTCATTCTGAAGATTTTTTTTATTAAAGAAAAGATGGGAGGATATAGGTTTATTCCCTATGTTCTTAATTTATTTTTAAAGTTAATATGTATTCTATAGAACCCTAACAGCAATCTCTGAAGGCTTCAAAACTACGATCAAAATATAATAGTAAACTTGTAAATTTTTTTTTAAATTGCCAGAATACATAAAAGATATAAAGTGAGCAACAAAATCATGATATTAAGGCTAAGTATTTTGTTTATAACAGCAAATAGAAGAGGCTTAGGTCTCAATACATTTTTAAAAATTAGCTCTCAGATTAGTTTATAAAAACAAATGCCAACTATATTACTTACAAAACACAGACCTAAAACAAACAAAAAATACAAAAAAGAATATGGGGGTGAAAGGGTTGACAACAGATTCATAACTTAGTTCTTCCTTCCTCAGGAACACCTGAGGTTGTTTGACCTCAACTAGAACTCTATCATACTGATAGAATTTACTTGCTATAAAAAAAAAAAAATGAGATTCTTCCTGTGGCTCGATGTACTTATTTCTTTCCTAAAGAATCCTTCTAGCAGAATGTACATGATATGAATGGATTTATTTTTTAATAAATAAGCCTGAATTTTTAAATTGATGACCCCAAGCTTTGCTGAAGAGTGACAGTTAATCACACAGTATTCCTAGTTTCATGGCTAACTAAGGGATCTTCAGGCAAAAAGCTTCCTTCTGCTAACTCATGTGTCATAGAATTAGTCCTTGCAATACAATCCCAAAATAATCTCAGATCTTTGTCTAACAAGGAGCATTTGACAGATTCAAGCATTCCCAGATATTAGTATATTGTTCAATGTGGATTCTTTCCTCAATTCTTTGTACAAGCCCTAGTACACCTTTGTGCTAGGTAACACTTTTGTTCTGTTCAAGTCTAATAGACCATTGAGACTTTTGTGGTAGCTCAGACAATATAAGACAAGGCCATGATTTATTATAAGACCAAAAGGAAACAAACAACATCACCAGTATGAAATTATTAATTTTTGAAAAGGAAGACTTTGAGGCCAAAGGCACTAAATGAAATCCCAAAAAAAGTAATGAAAGAAAGAAAGAAAGAAAGAAAGGAAGGAAGGAAGGGGGAAGGGGGGAGGAGGAAGGAAAGAAGGAAGGAAAGAGAAAGAAAGAAAGAAAGAAAGAAAGAAGAAAGAAAGAAAGAAAGAAAGAAAGAAAGAAAGAAAGAAAGAAAGAAAGGAAGGAAGAAAGGAAGGAAGGAAGAAAGAAAGGAAGGAAGGAAGGAAGGAAGGAAGAGAAAGAAAGAAAGAAACTGCAGTGTCCAAGATAGTAGTACAGAAAGACCATGAACTCAACTCCTCCACAGGCACTCTAAATTTTCATAAAGAGCAGTTCCACCTGAAGAAAAACTGAGGAGTGATTGAATGTCTTTTGAATAGCAAATGACAAAGGGACCACATTGAGAAGGGTAAGAGAGACTGAGGCATGGGAACAATGGAACACTACCCCAGACATGGCGACCTGTAGTATGGAGTGATATCACTTAGGAGCTCACACTCAGACTCTCACAGCCAGAGACACAGCAAAAATATAGCAGTTGAAAGGACAATTAGACTATATGTGAAGAAAATACATTTACTAACCCTGGAGTATCTGCCAGTAGGTAGGGAGCTGCTAAAACTTTCTCAGAGATCATATGCGACAGTGAGCACAGTTTTTTACATTCCCCCTCCACCTTGATTGCACAGATGGAAGCATGGTCCAGACTCTTGAGCCACCTAACAACCTGGTCTGCCCTGCATGCCCTAGGCTCCTGGGCCACACCAGCTCCATCCATCTCACAAAGGATTCCCAGAGCCCACATGTGCTCTAGGTTCAGCCATCCTGCCAGAGCAGCCCCAACAAAGAGCATACAGGGATGGCCCCCACACCTGGGCCCACTTCAGCTCCAGCTCTCCCAATAAGGTGACTCCAGTGTGGCATGACCCAGGATAATTTTGCCTAATTCAGAGAAACAAAAAAATCAAATGAAATGAGAAGACAAACGAATATGTTCCAAGCAAAAGAACAAAATAAAATCCCATTAAAAAAAACTTCAAATAAATTGAGATTAGCAACTAACCTGCAAAAGAGCTGAAAATAATGGACATAGCCACATCAGTCAGAGAAGAAAAAGAAATAAAAGGCATCCAAATTGAGAAGGAAGAAGTAAAACTGCCATTATTTGCATATGAAATGATAATGTATGTAAAGAACCCTAAAGACCCCACTAAAAAACTACTAGAACTGGTAAATGACTTCAGTAAAGTTAGCAGGATACAAAATTAATATTCAGAAATCAATAGCATTTTTACACAATGATCAGAAAGGGAAACTAAGAAAACAATCCTATTTACAATTTCAAAAATAAAATAAGATACCAAAAAATAAATTTAACCAAGGAAGTAAAAGACCTGTACTTAGAAAATTATAAGATACTGAAGAAAAAAAAATGAAGAAGATTTAAATAAGTGGAAGCATATACCATCCTCATGGATAGAAAGAACTGACATTATTAAAATGTCAATACTGTACAAAGCAATGTATAGATTCAACACAATTTCTATCAAAATACCAATGGCATATTTCACCGAACAAGAGCAAATATTCCAAAGATTAATCTGGAACCATGAAAGATCCTGATTAACCTCAGAAAATTTGAAAAGAAGAATGAAGTTGGTGGTATTACACTACCTGATATCAAACTATATTATAAGGCCATTTTAATCAAAACAGCATTGTACTGGCAAAAAAAAAAAAACGGACATATAGATCAATGGAACAAAATAGAGAGACCAGAAATATACCCATGTTGTTATAGTCAATTAATATTTGACAAATGAGGCAAGAACTTACAATGGGGTAAAGACATTCTATTCAATTAATGGTGTTGGAAAAATTAGACAGAACATGCAAAAAATAAAACTAGACAATCCCTTACAGCATACACAAGAATAAACACAAAATGCATTAAAGACAAATATTAAACTCAATACCATAAAAATCCTAGAAGTGAAATCTCAGACGTTTCTTGTAACAATATTATTTCTGACATATCTCCTCAGGTAAGGGAAACAAAAGGAAAAAAATGTGACTACATAAAATTAAAAAGTTTTCCCACAATAAGTGAAACAACACACTGAAGAGACAATCCACTGAATGGGAAAATATATTTGCCAATGATACATCTGATAAGGGGTTAATATCCAAAATTCATAAAGAACTTATACAACTCAACACCAAAAAACAAACAATCCAATTAAAAATTGGGCATAGGACCTGAATAGACATATCTTCAAAGAGGACACAACAGATGGCCAATAGACAGACATATGTTAAGATGCTCAACATCACTAATCATCAGAGAAATGCAAATTAAAACCACAAGAAGATACCTCACACCTGTCAGAAAGGCTATGATCAACAAATCCACAAATTACAAGTGCTGTCAAGGATGTGGAGAAAAACAAACCCTCATTCACTGTTGGTGTAAAAGCAAACTGGTGTAGCAGCTGTTGAAAACAGTATGGAATTACCTCAAAAAATTTAAAATTGAACTGCTTTATGACCCAATGATTCCACTATTTGTAATATATCAGAAGAAACCCCAAATACTGATTCAAAAAAAATACATATACGATCATTGTAGCACTATTTACAATAGCCAAGAATTGGAATCAACCAAGTCCCCATCAGTAAATGAGTGGATAAAAAAGCTGTGGTACATTTGCACAATGGAATGCTACTCAGCTGGAAGAAGAAAAAGGAGAAGGAGAAGAGGAGGAATGACATCTTACCTTTTGCAACAACATGGATGGACCTGGAGAGTGTTATTGCTAAGTAAAATAAGCCAGTCAGAGAAAGACAAATTCCTATGATTTCACTTATGTGTGGAATCTAATGAACAAAACAGTCAAACAAACAAAATAGAAACAAACTCATAGATATAAAGAACAGACTGATATCTCTCAGAGGGCATTGAGGTTTAGGGTCTGAATAAAATAAGTAAAGAGATTAAGCAAAAAAAAAAAGTATATCCACAGACAACAGTATGGTGATTACCAGAGGTAAAGGGGGATGGGCACAGGTATAAGAGGGTAAATGGGGATTAATGCAGAAGAAGACTAGACATAGGATAGTGAATAAACAATGCAATATAGAGATGATGTATTATGGAATTTGTATAATTGTAACCTATATAATTTTATTAATCAATGTAACCCAAAGAAATTCAATTGAAAAATCATGGACTTAAAGATGCTCATCAAACTTGAAAGAAGAATAGACAAAAAAAGTGAGAACTTCAACAAAAAGTTAGAAAACATAAGAAAGAACCAATCAGAGCTGAAAAATATATGAACTGATATGAACAATACACTAGAGGGGATCTACATCAGATTAGATGACACAGAAGAATAGATGATGACACAGAATAATAGATGAGTGAGCTCAAGGACAGAAAGATGGAAATTACCCAATCAGAACATTTACATTATAGAATCCCAGAAGAAGGAGAGAGAGAGAGAGAGAGAGAGATGAGGGCAGAAAAGTTACTGGAAGAAATATATAGGCCACAAAACAAGTCTCAAATAACTTAAGAAAATTGATATATGAAGCATTTTTTATGACCACAAGGTATGAAACTAGAAATAAATTACAAGAAAACTAAAAAAAAAAAAATGAAGACTAAACAGCATGCTACTAAACAACTAATAGATCAATGAAAAAGTCAAAATAGAAATAAAAAATACTTTAAGACAAATGAAAATGCAATCTTGAAAAAGAAAAAGCTAGAGGTACTATGCTCCCTGATTTCAAACTACACTACGAAGGTGGTAATCTATGTACTTATCTTCATGCCATTACCACACTGTTTGGATCACTGTAACTTTATAATAAGTGTTGAAGACAGGTGATGTGAGCCTAACACATATATACTTTTTAATTGTTTCTGCTTTTCTAGGTCCTTTACAGTTCTATACAAGACAAACCTATTGAAATAGAATGCAGATTAGTGGTAACCTAGAGCTGTGGATGGGAAAAGAGATTAACTACAAACTGGTAGGGGGAAAAACATTTTAGGTTGATGGAAGTACATTGAAATTTTGAGCTATAAACATTCCTAATTTTGCTGCTAAGTAATGCAGCATTCTTTTTAATGAAATAATAATTCAACATTCCATTTTATGAGATGATATACATATATCTAATGCTACATTTTACATATCGCTGTTATTATTAAACCAGAGAAAGGTTATGATCATAAGACTATGTAACCATAAAAAAAACTTCTCTATCCTGCCATCTGAGGTCATCCTAAGCCTTTGGCATTTCACACAAGACCAGTCTATTACTTAAGTTGAAAAACTGCCATCTTTTCTTATTGTATACAAATATTTGGCCTTAAAAATAACTATTTCAAAGAGTGATTTCCCTCCTTGAGTAATAACATTGCTTGACATTTGGTAACACTTTCTAGTTTCAATGCATTTTCATATATAATCTTTGTCAAAGCAGAAGGAATAGAAGGCATTTTATCTCCAATTTACATAATGGAACAGAAGCTTGGGGATTTTTAAGTGTCTGCCTAAACTCACAGAGATATTACGATGGGGAGCCAAGACATGAACTCGAGTCTTTCTGTTCTCAAGTGTCTGCATCCCTGACTACAATGCCATGTTATCCTAAATAAGTTCTCTTTTTTTCCTGAAGGCACAAAATAATATTTTTAATAAAAAATGGAAGGAGACTTGTCTTTGGATGGTGAACACACAATGCAATACACAGGTAATGTATTACAGAATTGTACCCCTGAAACTAATATAATTTTATTAACCAATGTCACCCCAATAAATTCAATAATAATAAATAAATCTGTTTAAAATATAGTCAAATCAAATAATAATTTAAAAACATCTCATGTTGTAATAGCGCCATCTACACTTCTTCAGTTTTATATAGGTATAATTGACAAAAAATGTAAGATATTTAAAGTGCACAATGTGAATTGCTATATGTCTAAATAGGTTCTTGTAACTTTATATTATCCTCTATGATCTGAGTCACTGAAAGGACTGGCTTTCCAGGAGTTTAAAATAAGTGCCTAAAATTCTTAGTTAAAAAAATAAACTTCTAAGTACAGAAAGCAGAATGAATAAAAGCTAAACAGTAACCTAATAAGTTTCATACCATTGTTTATCCATACATAAAATAAGCATAATGTGATTCAAGATAAATAAAACAATGTAAACAACAAAAAAATGATATATTACCTCAGAATTCTACTAGGTAGTAATCAGTGGACTTGAAGAGGTTAATTTTTTTTCTCTAAATACCTGAGTTCTCAAAGGAAGTTTTTATTCTGGGAAAATCTAGCAAGTCACATTTTAATCTCAATAATTAAATTTCATGAAAGCATATATGTATAATTATATAATTATGTATTGAAGCATATTTTATTTAGTTGATTCATATACATATTAGATATTTACATGCTTGTATGTGTGCCTGTGCCTACTAAGGAAAAATATCTTTTAATTTTTAAAGTTTTGTTATGGATTTTTTTTATGTATGTGCTTAGAGATTATAAAAAATGTTGTGCAATCAAAATCCCAGTTAAATTGTAAACAGTAAATCACTCGACTAATTGTATGAGGAGAAAATATTGAGCTCAGTTGACAATCTCTTATTCGTATCATACTCTTTTCATCATTAAAAATAGGCAAATATGATTTGAACTTCTCATTCTCTTTCAGAGTTTTCTCCTTTCTCATTTCATCCTATTTTCTTTCTTTCCTTGGAATATCCAGTCTTTTCTTTTCCAAAAAGGTGCTGCTCAGCTGAAATATTCAGAAAAGGATCAGACATACAAATTCTTGCCAAGGTGTTTGTCCTATTAAAGATCAAAAAACAAACTCTGTCTCCCAACAGCATACATGTAAGCAATGGAAAGGTTTTAGATAGAAATACACAGACATGTATAACATTCTCTGTCTTGTCTTCTCTAATGAGAAATCCTTATCATTATTATCATTATTTTAATAAATATTTACTGACCATAACTAAGATCAAGTCATAGTAAAATACCATATAATCTCACATAAGTGAAATCTAATGAACAAAATAATTAAACAAACAAAATAGAAACAGAAGCATAGATACATAGGAGAGACTAACAGCTGTCAGAGGGGAAGGGGGTTGGGGGCTGGGTAAAAAAGTTTAAGGGATTAAGCAAAAAATATATAGCTATAGATATACATATACACAGATATAGATATAGATATATAGATATGTGTGTGTTTGTGTGTATATATATGTATGAGATGTCCATCCAGAAGATATTCAGCCATGTACTATGAAAAATAGAGACATTTATTGAAGAAGACACAAGATACAAGCAACATTGTACATAGGACAATGAAGCCTCAGTCCCCTTCAAAGTAGGTACCTTGGGACCTCACACAGTTCTCCCAGTCACCATCAGCTGTGCCATTACAGTTCCCTGAATCTCATCAATGGTCTGAAATCTCTTCCCTTTCAAAGATGATTTTAGCTTTGGGAAAAGCCAGAAGTTGCAGGGCACCAAATCTGGGCTGTAGGGGGTGTTGAGTCAACCTGGGTGATTTGATGTTTCTCAAAAAAACTCTGCATGAGACATGATGCATGAGTGAGCTCACTGTCATGATGAAGCTGCCAATCACCAGTTGCCCATAACTGCGGCCTTCTGAACCATCCCAATAGTTTCTGTGGAGGAATATTCAAGCTTAACACAAAATTTGATGCAGATTCATTGCTCTACTCATTCAGTCATTTTGAATGAAACAGTCACACAGTACACATGCTCACTCAACAGTATCTACCACCTTACTGACTAATACAATGAAATCATTGTTCACACATGCTTATTCCAATCCACTCTCCTTGGCTGCCAGGTTACATCAATGCTGCACAAACCGTTTTTGTTATATTAACAATGGCTTCACTTTTTCCAGACAGACCTTGTATGTGTGTGTGTGTGTGTGTGTGTGTGTGTGTGTGTCTGTGTGTGGGTGTCTGTGTGTGTGTGTCACATAGACACAGGAAACAGTATTGTGATAGCCAGGCAGAAAAGGGGATCATGGGAGGTGGAAGTAGGCTAAGAAAAGATAAATGGGAATGGAAAGAGACTTGACTTTGGGTGGTAAGCACATGATGCACCATGCAGATGATGTATTGAGTTGTGCACTTGAAACCTATATGGTTTTATTAACCAGGATCACCCTAATAAATTCAATAAAAAAGGAAACCAGAGAGTAAAATTTACCTTTGGATTTTGTCAGTTGTATCTTCCTTGTAAAACATTGGCTACAGAAAGCCAGGGACTTTTCTTAAATATTTTATATAATCTTAAAAATTAAAATGTCATTTGTACTGCTTTCTGTTTAGGTAACAAGCTCCTATACATTTCTCTTTCAAGGTAGAGCAAAAGACGTGGTATAGTTAAAAAATCAAGTGTTCAAGTAATACATGTATTAAATGTTTAATATAATACTTTCAAGAAAAAAAATCAAGTCATAGGCTAAAGGCCACTGTGTTGAAAGAATTGAAATATGTCTCTACTCTTTAAGACCTGAAAATAAGGTGACAAGATCAGACGCTTTCAGGGAGGTAGGGGCATAGATGAGATCTGAAAGTAAATTGAAAAGAAGTCTGACAGGATTTTTATTTCATTTCAGAAAAATTAAGAGGAGAGAAATTCTATGTCATCTCTGTTATGCTTAGTCCACTGTAGAATTCCAAAAAGAGAGGCAAGAGCTGGGTCTTTAAATATTAATATCTGTGAGGTAAAATCACTAATCCTACTCACAATTTAAATCTATAGTAAACTTCTGAGCTTTTTTATGTATTGAATGAAGATATGTATAATTAATTAGATATAATCAGAGATGGACAGCCCCACTTAAGCACACCATTACCATCATTATCTGAAGATAGAATAACTTAAACAGTGACATTATTTCCAAATTATTTAAACCAAACAATTCTAAATCCAAAGGTTTTAATCATGTATAATCCTACTGAAAGAATAAATTATAATCGGCCTATGATATATTATGTTGCAAATCTACAGTACCAGTGCATCAACAAAATCTTACTTTCCATTAATTCATTCTTCTCTGAAAATGAAAATCCTCCATGCATTTAATAGCCCCTAAAAAGAATGTTCTCACATTTTAAGATTACCCATTAGTGAATATTTTATTTTTTTTAAAAACACACACACAAAAGAAAAGAGTTACTCTCAAAAGTCACTTTTGAGAACCGATTTAAACTATGTGCTAAATCAGGAACAGTAAACTGTGGGGACAGGGGAATCAGTTCAACTATATATTGTAGCAAAAAAATCAACATGTGCCGTGTTTATAGTGATTTTTTCATTCATTTAATGTGGTACTCCCTCCATAAGACTGGATTCAGAGGCAGGAAGCAAAAGAAAACTCTAGTAGAAGCAGAATTAGAGTACTTAGAAGAATCTCTAAGCAACCGTAATGACCCTCAAATGAAGAAAGTTCCCCTGGAAATGGATCCCTTTCTATAAATATAAATCTAAGAATAGCAATATACAAGATACCTGGGCCCTTAAAACTGCCTCTAAGTCTAGAACTATATGGTCCAAAGAAAGTTGCCACTAGCCACATATTACTCTTTAAATTTAAAAATTGTAGCAAATTAAAATTATCTAAACTTTTAAACAAAGTTCCTCAGTCATACTAGTTGTTTCCAAGGCCCAAAAACTACATGTGGTCAGTGGCTGTGGCACTGAACAGCATAGATAAACCTTCCCATCATCACAAAAAGTTCTATTAGACAGCACTGTTCTGGAACTCCCCATGGGCACAGACTGTGTATTTTTGAGTCAGTAATGTAAGTGCCTCGTGCAACAGTGGAGAATTGTAACCCACCCCACTATTCTCTTGACATTGTGCCTGCAAATGCTGGCTCTGACTAATATGTAGTTTGTAGATAATAGCATGTTTGTTAAGAATCCTAAGAACTAACTTCAAGATACAGACTCCCGCCTTCAGGTGTCGCCTTCCAGATTTGCTGTCCTTCAGCTGTGGAGCCAGGATGACATGAATCCAGAACTAAACCAGGATGATGCACATGGAACCATCACTTGCCTTATCAGAATGAACAGTGCCCATCTGCATGTAGAGAACCTTTCAACCCCCTTCCTTAATCTTTGTTCTGTTCCCCTTGTCCCTCCTTATGAAAACCTCTGCCTCCACTGAGGTGTGGAGATAGGCTTTGAGACAAGAGTCCCCCAATCTTACAGGCTGCCGGCACCTGAAAATAAACCACTTCCTTTACATCAGCGCCTCTCTCTCCAGTATTGGTTTTCAGAAGCAGCAGGTGGCAGGAACTCCATTCATTTACACCAGCACAGTACCTTGCACATAGTAGATATTGAACAAACACTGGTCTAATTAATTAACAACCAAATGAATGGTCATCATTATCTTTAGCCCCACTATTCTATCTACAACTGGACAAAATCACCCCTAATTGGATGATTCACAGACTTGAATACCCAGTACCCCATCTAAATTTCCACTTCCTAAACCCAAATGACTGGCATTGAAAAGTGATCTGTGAGAGGGTGAGGGAAGTGCATGTTAATTTGCCATATTTAAACCATTTTGCTAAGTGATTTTTGTTTACTCTGGACACCAGAATCTTTACTGCAAAAAGTCAGGGGGTATACTTGTACTCCACTACTAATCATTAAAATACCCAGAGGGGTCTTTTAACTCAGATCTTTATAAAAACAACCAAAAAAAAGAGAAGTTGTAAGTGACTGAACTCATATGATGAAATGAGAATAATAAGTAGCTTTCTACAGGACATATCAAGTTTAGGATGTATATCACGCCATACATAACATACTGTGGGGTTTTGACATCAATTTTTAATTCCCCTCCAAAAGAAATTCTAAAATTCCTAAACAAGTGTGGTAAGATACATGTTCTGCATGGTAAATTTATGTCTATTATACTGGATTTCTCCTCTGAAGCGTTCCATATTCTTCCACATGACCCAAACAGGGGCAAGGTATTCAGGGACTTGAAACAAAATTACTGCTGCTATTTGCAGACTTTCACAGCTTCTACCAGCAATTGCTCCAAGTTGACTTTAAATATACAATATTTTCCAACAGTTTCTCATGAAAGTTTTTTTCCCTCCATATATTCTGCAAATTATGTGTCATTAATTATGGCACATATTAATTGGATCTCTGTCTTCTGGACTGAACACTCTTAGGCTCTATAATGACAGAGATGGGTGTGAGCCACTGCTGACCAAGGTCCATTGAACAGAATCGTGAAGGACAGAATGATATTTCCTTCATAACATCTTTTCTGCAGCTTGAAACTTGCCAATGCCATGAGCCACTCAAGAGACAATACCAGAGGCAAGACAGGGGCTTTCAAAAGGAAGGCAGGTGGAGGAGAAGTTTTTCACAATGTATGCATATATTAAATCACCATGATGTACACTGTAAATATCTTATAAGTTTATGTCAAGTATACTTCAAAAAGCTAAAAAATTTAAAGCATTTTGAAAACAATTGATTCTGTGTGACTTCCTGCACCACATTAAAAAAAAAGAATTATAAAAGATTTTAAAAAATACACAAATGACACTTTCTCATCTCACTCTTTAAATATTTAATAAAATACTTATAGGGAAAACTAGACATTTTCTCAATCTTTAAAATTTCATAAAATAACAATCTTTGTATATGATTTCATTATCTATTGCAATCCTGACTTCTTAAGTGCTGAATAAAATTTGGCTAATAGTTATTTTTAATATTTATATTAAAATATACTATTTTATATTTTATATTTATTATAAATTATAATAATTTATAATAAATAATATTATTTTATAAATTTTATTATATATTATTTTATTATAAATTAATAATAAATAATATTATTTATTATAAATTATTATATAAATATTTACATTTATATTTATTTTATACTAAAATATAAAATATTTTATATTTATATAACTACAAATACACACACACATAAACTACCAAATTGCTAGAAACTCTTTTAAATAACACTTCAGGTGAAAGTGTCAAGAGCTAGCTCTAAGGTAGGTATATGGACAATAAAAAAAAAAGATTGAATTCTAAGGATAGAAAGAATAAGAATACCAATAATTAAAAGTAAAAATCTCACTATTATTCCCAGCAACCCAGATAGAGTAGAAGTATTTAAAGGCAAGAATTTGCTGAATTGCTTGGTATTTTTTTCAGTCAGGAATCAGCAGCTAGCATTGACTAGAATATTGGCTACATGTGGTTGTAAGAATAGGTTGATAGTTCTATTCATCAACAGTGGGAAGTTCCAGCTTATCGTCAGAGTTAGCTCCAAGTAGAAATCATTAAAGCAACCTTATCTCCCTCAGGCATCTTCACCTTCTGCCTCAGTCAGTGCACTTGTTTTTACAGCATCATTTGTTTCTCCAGCATCTCAACTTTCCTCTTTATAGAACCATGAGATTTAATCACACATGCAGCAAAAGCCTTACGTTCTATTTCCTCTTTTTCAAGGGCTACAATTTCACATCTGTGCTGCCTGCCCACACCATCAGAGATTTCATTTACTTGTCTGACTCATCGAAATTTCAGACATATTTCATGCCTTCTTTCTCTCCTTTCAAACGACCAAAGCTCACCATGGACATGGGCCTCCAGCCACACAATGGCCACTATACTGAGAAGTTTCTCTTCATTTCTTCTTGTTTGGAGAATGTTATTTCTCTATATATTACCAATTGTTTTATCCCAATGCACTTATAGCCTGAACTGTTAATGGAGATTACCAAAAATCATGAAATCAACAACCTACATTAATGAAAACACTCCAGCAGTCTATCCCAGATCTAATTTCCATTTATACCAGATTTTAAAGGATGATTCTCTCCTACCCATAAGAAAGAGTGTTGTGTTTCCATTGGTTCCGAGTGGAGAAGCATAAGCTAGACTTAGTGTATACACAGGCTTACACTAGAGGAGTGAGGCCAGGGCTTGTCAGAGGTATATTACTACCCCCTTTTTTTTCATCATATTCTCCCTCAAAAAATCCATCAAAGGAATATTTTATCTAACCCATAGGAGAATAAGTCAGGCAAAATTCCCAATTTGCCAGAACTGAAATGGGTTAGTTCATCCAATTTGTGTGCTCACAGTTAATTGTAGTTTAGAACATCCTTCCCTTATAAACTGGGCTTTGTTAACTGAACCTGGGGTCACATTCACAGCACATTTCCCTCAGGCATCAGAGGAAGCAAGGATACTGTCTAAAGTCATCCTAGTGTGCCCATGCATGGCCTTTAACAAGTCTTCATGGATAAGAGAGTCTTAAGAGCCATGAAAAATGGTACTTTTACCAAGCAGCGCCAATGGCACCATCCCTCATTTTCCTTGGAGGAATCACTATATCACCTTTTTAAAAATAGCTAAAAATACTTGGATATGTGTACTCATTCTCTCACGGTTGATTGAGACCCTGACCAGTCAGATTACATTTGATACACACTTAAGTTTCAAGACAGTTGTGACAGATGTCTCCATGTGTGTAAGAGTAGTATGACTGAATAATGCAAGAATCAAACCAGAGAAAATTACTTTTCTCCATTCAGTAATTAATTCACCTGGTCTTGCAATGGCTCTGCTTAAAAAAAAATAGAACTAGAAAAAAATAGAAATAGAAAAAATAGAAATCAAAAAAAGAAAAAAATAGTGATATTTTGAAGTATAGTAAGAATTTTCAAAGATTATTCTTTACACTAAGCTATTCTTCGTCCTGTCAGATACTACTAATTATATTCTCTTAGAGATTAAAAGGAGGGGAGTACTTTTCTGACTCCTCTAGAATAACCTCATTGATCCATTATCTTTCAGTCTATATGTCTAGTCAACTCATTTTCAAACAACTGGAATGATGCAACAAGTTGTTAGAGCTTGTGAAAGGAATATTGAAATTTGCAAGCTGCCTAGTATTTGTAACTTGTATAGTTGTTCACTAAGAGCTTCAGTAAAGGAAAACAATCACTTTTGTTTTGAGGTAGTTTTACAGTTCTTTAAAAACACCCAAATTATCTCAAAGACTTCTTATATTTCTTCAATAAGTGTATTTAGCAAAAACTAAATATAAATACGAACTTCTTTTAATTCAAGCATTTTTAGTGACTACAGTAAAGTCATTATAAGACAAAAAAGTCAGCCGTCTGGTTCAGAGAAACTTCTGCAACAAATTCCTCACAAAGATAGGGCCAAAATATCACCAGAAACATGTATATATTTCAAATTTTATCATGAATTAGAATTGATAATTTCCAGTAAATATATATGCAAATTTATGATAAGATTATGACTATGCTAAAAAAATGCATTTGGGTATTTGAATACTAACGTTTCTCAAGGACAGTCAGGTCCTGAGGTTTGAATTCACTTCACAATAATTTTTCAAATACTCAGACTTTGACTTTTCTTTTTGCTACTCATTTTATCTTTTGTGTCCTTGTTGTAAAAATAAATATATATTTTTACTGACCTTTCTTTATTACACAAAAGATTCTAACTCCTCCAGAATAGACTCGTTGTTCTGTTAGTTATCTATTGCTGCATAAGCTGTTACTGCAAAACTTAGCACAATACAAATGTAATATCTCACAGTTTCTGTGGACTGGGAATTGGGGCACAGCTTAGCTAGTGGGTCCTCAGCTTCAGGATCTCTCACGGGACTGCAATCAGTGCCAGTCCAGAGACCCTCACTGGGGCTTCAACTAAGGTAGCAACGCAGGCTGCAGTCATCTCAACGTTCATCTCAACATTCAACCAATGCAAGACTCACTAGCTCGCTCAAGTGCGTACTGACATGATTTGATTTTTTACAAACCACTCAACCGAGGGCCTCCCTTCCTTGCAGGCTGTTTGCAGAAGGCTGCCCGGGTAACCTTCTCCATCAGAGCAAGCACATGAGAGAGTCCAAGCAGAGAGGATACCAGCAAGACACGAGTCACAGTCTTTTGTAACCTAGTCTTATCACTTTTTTCTGTAATCTATCAGTGAGAAGCTAGTCATGAAGTTCAGCTACACTCAAGGAGAGGGTGAGAATACCAGAAAGTGGAGATCAGAAGCTTCCTGCCACAATTACATATACTCTTTTACACCTTTTTTTTTTACATAAGAACAAATTGCAGCTATTACTTGTTCTCACTTTATAGAGACTTTTTCATGACTACATATTACTCCACTGGATGTTGTACTATATTCAATTAACTTTTTATAGTTGGGTGTTTAGATTATTTAACATATTTTACTTTTACTTTTCACATATTTTCATTACTCTTGCAATGACTGACATCAACAACACTCCACATTTGTTATTTCATATTTGTGTAGGCACACCTTCAAAGTGAGTCTCTAAAACTGGTCCCAGGTAAATGCGCATTTGCTTTTCCTTGGTATTACAAAATTTCCCTCTGCAGGTGCTGCAACATTTTGCCTTCACACCGACAATATATGATAACACCTGCTTCCCCATAACTTCACCAATGAAACATGTCATGAAACTCTTACATTTATGCCAGTCTTAATCTCTCCACTTCTTTAACTGCCATTAGATAGTTTTTTCTATAAACTGTTTTATGCCTTTTGCATATATTTTTCCTATCTGATTTTGGCCTTTTTTACCCTTGCTTTTGATGACCTCCTTCAAATATTGAAAAAAAAATGGCCCTTTGTATATTGTATAAGTTGTAAATATTTTCTCCGAATTGGTCATTTTTGTTTTGACTTTGCTGATGACCTTTCCCCCATACAAAAATGTATGTTATTGAATATATCAGCCTTGTATTTTATTACTTTTGAACTCTAAGTCACAAATAGAAAGGTTTTCGCATATCAAAGTTATAAAGGATTTCACTGATGTTATCATCAGATGCTTGAATACTTCTGGGTTTTGTTTTTTTTAACATTTAAATCTCTGATCTGTTTGCAGCTTATTCTAGTGTTTTATGGAAAGGATAGACTCAATTTTATTGTTTTTGAAATGGCCAGTTTTCTCAACACCATTTATTTTAAAAGCCCATCTTTTCCACAGAGATTTTAGATACCATCTTTATTAGATACTAAATTTCAACATGCACTTCAGTCTATTCCTGTAATTTTAATTCTATTCCATTGGACTATCTTAGCAAGTACTAGTACTGCACTGGTATAATTGTAGAGGTTTTATAGTTTGTTTCAGCATCCCCCTCATTGCTATTCTTTTTGAGGACTTTCCTGGTTTCTTCTTCATGAGTTTTCTACATTAACTTTATTACCAACTTGTCTAAGTCAAAAAAAAAGAAACAAACCCTTGTTGCCATAGTTTTGGGGATCATGTTGAATTTCTAACAAGAGGATTGACATCTCTCTAATGTGGCATTGTATTATTCAAGAATAAAGAATGCCATTTCACTTGTTCAAATATTCAAAATTTTTCTCATATCATTCTTTCACATTTCTTAGGATTATTTCTATTCTATCTTATGTGCTGCCATTATATATAGGTTTTTCTCTTTCATCAAATATGCTAACCAAAATACATAAACTATTGATTTTATACTTTAATTTTACATTTTGTTATAATGCATCAATATGTCCCAAACCACATAGGCATCTTAATGCTTATTCATAATCTGACTAAATGGCGATTTGAAAGATTTCAAGGTCACCCAAAACTTATACCTAACCTAAATTCTTGAAATTCTAGTAGATTTTAAAATCCTGGTTAAAGAATTCATTACTGCTAGCTTTTAAGGGTGAAGAAAATGTAATGATTAGAGTGCATTTTGAAATGTTACAATTAAATCATAATAGGAAAGAAAATTACTGGTTTTATTATACACCTTAAATCAGTTTTTTATTAAAACTGCCTTAATATTTTAAATAACTAACATTATTTTTAAAACAAATGACAATAATTTTTATATGCATCAGATAGTGCAATGCCAAGTGTACTGCTCTCAGATACCACATTGAAAGAAATAAAATTCACACATACTGAGTGAACAAACAGATGAATAATACAAATAGGCACAAGGCCATTTATCCATTAGAGTAATGAATGCCACCTCATATTCGTTTGCTCAGGAAGAAAAATCTAAGCAGTTTTTGTCCACAAACATCAATATTTCTTGCTGATAGATGAAATCAAATCACAAAAGCAAGCAACTTTTATTGATGGTTTTTCCCTTAAACTACTAAATCTGCTTTCTGAAAGGCAATGAAATAATCACACATAATATCAGAATCAAATTCTCTAATCACCGACAAGAACTCTATGAAACCTAAATGAAAATGAAAGCCCATACATGCAATGTACTTGAAACCTTAAATAGTTAAAATGAGATCACCTAAAACAGTTATTTTTAGCCCAAACACAAGCCAAAGAACACTAAACACAAATCAATTAAGTTGTCAGAAAATTTCTTCAACTCTGGCCCTTTAATGTGAAAACTATACAAAATTGCTGAGGTTAAAATTATAACACCATTTTAGGAAGAATGTAATTTTTTTAATGCACATTGAAAGGAAAGTTTTATTTTAAGTAAATGTCCTTGAGTTCTTCATGTAAATAGGTTTTGAATGTAATAATGAGAAAGAAAGAACCTACTGGATTTATACAGCTATAACTGTAGTTCATTTTATCATTAAAAAAATCAAATTGCCAAGATGCATTTCCCTTTACCTATTTCCACATTCACTTTCTACTGTTACATTTACAGTCAGCCCCCAGACATCATATCCTGCCTCCCTGTAAAGTGCTTTAATCCCAACATACAGGGTAGGATAAAAGTAGGTTTACAGTTGTTCATATGAGAACAATACAATAATTAACAAATAATAATACAAGAATAAACTGTTTCATATACTCACAATGATAAACCTACTTTTGCTCCACCTTGTATTTATTTTCTTCTCTAATAATAACCTAATAGTAATATGTAATTTTGTCTCACTTTTCTTTCTTTGAGAATATTTAGGGAATAACAATGAATGAAGCTTTTCACATTTAGTAGGATTTGGCCACAGCTTTACTAAACTTCACTGAACTCCATCAAGTTCATTGTTACAAAGGGTTCAATATCGTAACACAACTCAAAAACCAATTCATACAATTTTAATGTTGGATAGGTCCAAGTGAGTTCAAGTGTTGTTCTTAGAACAGGCCAGAACCAGAAAATAATAGTTACGTAAAAGTTTTAAAAGGTTCTATAAAACTGGAAAAATAATAAACATTAAAACTATTAAAAACACATATATTTAAAAGATAAGAGAAACTCACTGATAACATTCTAGTTCAAGATAAAGCTTTCCATCTGTTCTCTTTTGCAGCCAAACCGAACTATTCCCATTATGGAAGATCCATCATTCCAAAATTTCAAACAAGCCTTATTTCTTTTATAATCAGTCAAAAAGATATCTGACAAAATAGTCCTCTTGTCACTTACTGCTGTTTACTCTTAACTGCAGTTCACAGCTTGAATAAGTCTTTGTTTTACCAACTCTAGCACACAAAAAAAGCACACTTGTCAACCCACATAGAAAATAACTCAAACTGCTTCTTTGCAACTTGAGATTATAGAGTGGTGGCGACCCATTCATCCAGAGTATCTTAACAGTGCCAATTTATTTCTGACTTCTACATTTTTAAAGCATCCAAATCAGATGGTTCAGTAACTCTCAAATAAAATTTTCAAGTAAGCATTAAAAAGATAAAAGTCAAAAAGAGGCTCTTTATCACCAAGGTCAAGTAGAAAAATGTAGGAGTAACCAACTGCTCAATGAGTAACACCATTTACATTAAAGGTTAATATATTCAGTCTTGCAGTTCAAGAATAAACCATCTGGTTTCAAATGTAGAGTTGAAACGAGTCTATAAAAAGGTAAGAATTCTTGAAATCAGATAGCTCATAAATATACATCCAATGATTTCAAATATATCACTATTTCTTTTTTGGGGGAAAAAAAAGACTTTATCATTTATATCCAAACTTACCAAGTGAACATGTGCCCTCTACACTGACATAAAGTAAATAAGGTGTTGCTATCTCTAGATTTCAATCTACCAAAACTCAATGTCATTTTAATGTGTTGTACAGCAGTCAGTTAGGTGTATACCTGCCCTAGGAAAAGAATTACATTCCCGGTCCCTCTTTCTCCCTTCACCTGTGGACATCTCCCTCCCCAGGCCATCCTGTGGGCACAGAGCCATGCAGGGCTATGACAGAAGAGGTAGCAATCCTGTGACCTCAATTCCCTGACATCCTGAGAAGCATTGCCACTTCTTGACTCATTAGCAATCACTTGCTACTCTTCTAATACCCCTCTATGAATATTTACCAACTGGAATAAGCCACTTTCTTAATCATATAGAAACCCACCAAATAACTTCAAGAAAATTATAAAATTAGAGGTTAAAATTCAACCTTCTGATCCCCAAAAGTCCATTGTCTCAGTTGTCTATTGTAATATGGCAAAGCACCCCAAAACTTATTGTAATATAGCAAAACACCTCAAAACAACAGCAATTTATTATTTCTCACAATTCTGAAGGTAGAATGGGTGATACTCCTGTTGGCTGGGGTCACTCATGCAGCTGCATTTATTCAGTAGCTGAGCTGGGCTGAAAGAGCTAAGGAGACCTCACTCTTGTGGCTGGGCCTTGGCACTGATTATCAGCTAGCAACTTAGTTTTTGTCCATATGGCCTGTATCTCCATAGGATGACTCATTTTCTAGGGTCTTTTCACAAGGTTCTTAACACCAACAGGATGGCCCAGATTTCCCTACATCATGGCAGCTGGGTTCCAAGGGAGTAAAAGCAAAAGCTACCACTGCCCTTAAAACTAGGCCCAGGACTGGCTAGGCATTGCTTTTTTGTCTGCAGTGTTCTGCTGGTGGGAGCAATTCACAAGGCCAGCTCTGCTCCAAGAGAGAAGAGAATGCACATAGAAGAACGGAAAGATTATTGGGCAGCTATCTTGGGAGACTATCTACCACTTCCTAAGTGCAATTTGAATGAAATTCCACTAAAGAAATAGAAAAGTTTTTTTTTAATAATAAGTTAACAAATGTTTGCTTGTTAACTCTTTGCTAGCATATGAAATAGACATTTAAATACTTTAAGGAAGAAATGGCAAGAAAAGTCTACTTTTATTTAATGTTATGATATTTAGACATCAAGACAGAATCATATGATTCCTTTATTCTTAATATTACTTAGTACCATGATTACTAAAAATACTGCTGCTATAACTAGTCAGAGTTACACTGCAATACCAGACCATTACCAGCTTGACTTGGCAATCAGCCATATCCTACTGCAGTAAACCCAGAGGTTCAGAAACAAAAGAGGTGCTATGTATATAAATCAGAGCACGTTTTCCAAATCCATGAATCAGACATAAGTGCATATTACTGCACTGGTAATTATGTTGATACTAATTATTACTTACACTGTATTTGTCCCCCAGGCAGGTTTGGGAAGAAAATTATGTTATCATACCAATTTCTAATTTTGACCACCACTTTAAATTTACAAGCAAAGTAAGAGATTATTATTTCCCCCAATAACCTCCTTTTTGATGGCCAGGAGACTAAAGAAAAACAAGATTGAATTAAATAGTCATATACTGCACAACGATGTGTCAGTCAACAGACCACATATGCAATGGTGGTCCCATAAGATTATAAGGGAACTAAAAACAAATGCCTCCTGGTGACATCACTGCTGTTATAACACTGTAGTGCAAAGGTTGCAAAAATCAACAAGGCTGTGGTTGAGACGGCAAACACCTTTGACCTGTGGATGATGATGACATTGAGTAGCTCCTAGAAGTGGTTCCTAGACAATTGACTAATGAGGAGCTGTTGGAACTGGAACAGGAATGCATAGGTAAAGAAAAGACAGGAGAAAAGGAAACTGCAAGAGAAGAAAAAGAAGGTGACCCTCAAGAAAATTCACCTGAAGGGTTTAGCAGAGGCTTTTGCAGACCTCAGCAAGACACATTAAAAAATAAAAAAGCAAACCACCATGGACATGTTTCTGAAAAGAGTGACACCTCCTGAAGAAGAGCCTCAGGCAGGCCCTTCAGGAGGGATTCCAGCAGAAGACATTGTCATTAGAGATGACAGCTCCATGTGTGTTATTGCACCTGAAGACCTTCCAGTGGGACGTGATATGGAGATGTGGGACAGCGTGATACTGATAACCAAGATCCTACTTAGCCCTGGGCTAGTGTGTGTATTTGTGTCTTGGTTTTTAACAAAAAAAAAAAGTTTAAAATGTAAAAAGAAAAAATTAATTAAAAATATAAAAATTCTTATATGGTAAGAATATAAAGGAGGAAAATAATTTTGTACAGCTGTACAATGTATTTGTGTTTTAAGCTAAATGTTATAACAAAAGGGTCAAAAGTTTTTTTAAATAAAAAAGTTCATAAAGTAAAAATGTTACAGTAAGCTAAGATTAATTTACTAAGAAAAGAAAATTTTTATAAATTTAGAATAGTTTAAGTGTACAATGTTTATAAAATAGTGTATGGTAATATTCTAGACCTTCACATTACTCATCATTCACTCACTGACTCACCCAGAACAACTTCAGGTCCTGTAAGCTCCATTCATGGTAACTGCCCTATACAGGTATAGCATTTTTTATCTTTTATTCTGTGTTTTTATAGTACCTTTTCTATGCTACAACTGCCTTCAGTATTCAGTACAGTAACATAATGTACAGGTGTGTAGCCCAGGAGCAATAGGCTATACCATATGGCCTAGGAATGTAGTAGGCTGTACCACTGATGTTTATGTAAGTGTACTCTGTGATGTTTGCACGAAAAACAAATCTCATAATGACACATTTCTCAGAATATATCCTTGTCTTTCAGCAATATATGACTAAGAGAGCTTCTCTTGCCAGAGAGAGAAGAATAAGAAGAATTACATGCCTAAAGTACTCTTTCTGTACACAAAAATTTCAACTAGCCCAGTAACCTTTCTCTTTAAAAGAATAAACAGCAGGACTTCCAGTCAAGATGGCAGCATAGGCAGACATGGCTTGCCTCTTTGCACAACCACTTCAAAATCACAACTAAAATAGAGAACAACCATCACTCAGAACCATCAGAAATCGACATCAATGGAAATCTAACAACTACAGAATTAAAGAAACGACATCAATTAAGAGTGGTAGGAGGGGTGCAGACACAGAACAGGTTGGTCCCTCACCCATGTGTAGTGGATAAAAATTCAAGAGAGACATCTCGGGAGCAAGGAGTCCCAGCCCCACACCAGGCCCTGGTGCTCAGGGTACCAGTGCCAGGAAGATAAGTCCCCACAACTTCTGGCTGCAAAAATCAGTGAGCATTAAGTTGGTGGAAGAAACTGCTGGAACCCACGCAGTTTACCTGAAAGAACACACACACAGGCTCACCTACTTAGACTCACTTCCTCTGAGCTCCAGCACCAGGGTAGCACCTTGAGAGGCATCAGTGGCATCCTGGGAGAAACTGAAGTATCTGGCACCAAGGTGGTCAGAGGACATTATCCCTTTTCTAAACCCTCTCCACAAAGAGCTAGCAGGCTGGTGCCATTACTGAGACTCCATCAACCCAGCTAACACTGGTTGATCCACCTTGGAGATCCCCAGAGACTTCACCCCACCCAAATTACAGGCCCACCCAAGCTGCTTTTCCATATGAATGGCTGGTCTTGGCTCCTGCTTCACAATTTCCTAAATCACCTCAAATAAGCAACAGCTGGCCTCAGTGAGCCTCAGGCCCAGCACTAGCAGCAGCCAGCCTAGACTCACAGCTTGGCTTCACCTGGGAATCTCCAAGCCCAGCACAAGTAGCAGCCATCCAATATTGCTTTATAGCTCAGGAAGGGTGGCCCTAGGCAAAACATAAGTTGGGGCTGACCTTAGCCTTGGACCCCCAGGAAACCCCAGGACCAGCACACCAGTAGACAGCTACAAACCATGTTGGAATACCACCAACATGTCCCTGAGCAGCTGATCCTCCACAGAGGGCAGAGGTTGATGTTCAGTGGTTATTGCCAATCCTTGCAGCTAACAGACCTGTATAAATCCTTCCCATTGTTCTGCCAACAGCAACCAAAGCTTAACTACAAGAGGAGGGTATACTCAACCCATACAAAGGGCATACCTCAAGTACACAGTTTGGGTGATATGGGAGGCTGTGTCACTAGACCCTACAGGACCCCAAACTACATTAGGCCACATTACCAAGTCACAGAGTCAAAGCACCTCTACCTAATACATAGAAACAAACACAGGGAGGCTTGCAAAACAAGGAGACAAAGAAACATGGCCCAAATGAAAGAAGAGATCAAAACTCAAAAAAAAAAAAAAAAAAAAAAAAAAAACACTGGTGGTACGGATGCTCAAGGATCTTCATGAGGACCTCAACAACAACAAAAAAAGATCCAATCAGAAACAAAGGATGCACTAATTGAAACAGAGAACAATTACACAGAAACAACAGTAGAGTGGATGAAGCCCACAATCAAAACAATGATTTGGAACATAAGGAAGCAAAAAACAACTAATCACAACAAGAAGAAAAAAAAGAATCCAAAAAAATGAAGATAGTATAAGCAGCCTCTGGGACAACTTGAAGAGGTCCACATTTGCATCACAGGGGTGCCAGAAAGAGAAGGCAAAGAGCAAGAAATTGGAAATCTATTTGAAAATATAATGAAAGAAAACTTCCCTTTTTCGATGAAGGAAATACACATGCAAGTCCAAGAAGCACAGAGTCCCAAAAGAGATGGATGCAAAGAGACCCACCCCAAGACACATCATAATTAAAATACCAAAGGCTAAAGATAAAAAGAAAATCTTAAAAGCAGCAAGAGAAAAGAAGTTCGCTATCTACAGGGGAGTTCCCATAAGACTGTCAGCTGATTTCTCAAAAGAAACACTACAGGCTAGAAGGGATTAGCAAGAAACATTCAAAGTCATGAAAAGCAAGGACCTACAGTTAAGATTGTTTTACCCAGCAAAGCTATCATTTAGAATTGCAGGGCAGATAAAGAGCTTCCCAGACAAGAAAAAACTAATAAAGGAGTTCATCATCACCAAACCATCATTATATGAAATGTTAAAGGGACTTATTTAAGAAAAGGAAGATCAAAATTATGAACAATAAAATGGCAAAAAATGCATAACTATCAACAATTGAATCTAAAAAAAAAACGAAGCAAACAAGGAAAACAGAGACAGAATCATGAATATGGAGAATGTTTTGATGGTTGCCAGATGGTAGGGGAAGTGGGGGAACAGGTGCAGCAGTGAGGAGTAAGAAGTCCAAATACATAGTTACAGAATAGCCATGGGAATCTAAGTACAGTGTAGGAAATGAAGTAGCCAAAGAATTTATATGCATGACCCATGGACATGAACAATGGTGTCAGGATCGCCTGAGAGTGGGGAGTCCTGGGTGGAGGGTGCAATGGGGGAAAAATCAGGACAACTGTAATAGCATAATCAATAAAATATAATTTAAAAAAGAATGAACAGTAATTGGACTATGGCGGGATAATCTTAGCAACCCACAACACCAAACAATGAAGAAGCCATCAGGTCACGGTTGTTCCACTACCCCTTCACCCATTTGTTCATTACCCAAATATATATTAGTACCTACCATGTGCCAGAAATTTCTAGCCTCGTGGGACACACTAATGAAAAAAGAAATGGACAAAGACCTCTGCACATGTAAGGCTTATAATCCAACAGTTAGAAACAATCAATAATAAACATGATAAATAAGTAAATTACATTATGTGTTGTCTGTAGTTCAGGCTCTGAACTGAAGATTATTTGAGATTCATTGGCATATTCTTTGTATACGAGCTATGAGACCCAATGAGATCACCAAGGGAATGAGTGTGCTGGGATTTCCCAACAGTTGGAGCACAGGAAGAAAAGGGAGCACTAGTTAATGAGACTGAGAAGAACTGTCTCATATGATAGATTGCAAACCATACAAGTATGAAGTGTCAGAAACTACAGTATCAAGAAACAGGGTATGCATAACAAGCTCCAGGAGGTCAAGTAAGATAAAGACTAAGAACTGGTCATTGAAAAAACAAAGCAAAGCAAACAAAAAAATGCATTATTTCACAAGCACAATGCAAAACTATCCTGTGAGACAAGGTCTAATCATGCCCTAATAACCATTTAATTTAAATTTTCAACTCCCATTTTCTCTTACTTAAAGTTAAGGGGGAAACTATTAAGTAAACTCTTTTCTGTCAGACACAAGTGAAAATGTTATTTTTTGATTCCCAAAATCAACATGGCATGACCATATGCCTCATGCTTAGTTACCTCAATAACAGCATTTCCTACAGTGCAAGACACAGTCTGATTGTTAAGATCGGGCCCAAGGCACTAGTGCCCATCTGTTTGAAGTCTCCTTTTACCTAGCCTTCCTTATTTACAGACAATGATGAGAGTAAGAGAAAACTTTAAAAAAACAGAGATAATACAAGTCAAAAGCTAACCATAAAAACTAAGAGCAATACTGCAAACATCCCAAAGATTAAAAACAAAAGTTGCACTGAGAAAAAGGCTTCAACACTGTCTTTATTTCTTATCTTTTAAGTATCTTTCCCTCCAGATCACATAACATAGTGCTACAATTCAATATAAAGAACTTGCATAGGGAATAAAAAAACTCTCAAAAGTGAATTTTACCCACTGACACCTATGTGTTACATACGGCAAGTAAATAGCACACTGTTAAGAATGTTACTGTTACATAAACAGGTCTATAAGGATGGACTCTCAAAATGCCATAGTAACTTATTTTTTCCCAAGATAGCAAAAAAGAAAGAAAAAAAAAGAGAAGAGATCAAAATGATAAACTCTCTAGCATTTTATCACATTTCCCTTGATGCCATGATTTTCTACAAACACATGACACTATTATCTTGTTATCCATCTTCTAGCTCCAAAAATAAAGAAGTTTTCACTACTCTACGCATTAAACATATTTCTAAAGAAGCAGTACATATAGAACCATATTTTCCTTGTAATTGAGATGATTTCAGAGTTCTGTCATATCAAAGCAAGACATCCTTTAAAATTATCTTCTGAAATGAAGCACAATCAATAATGAGTTATGCATTGAATGTTAGTACATGCCAGCCTGTTAATGCTGCAGGTACTACAAGTTCAAACCATGGCTTCTGCTTACAAGGAGATATGACCTCTATGCAATGATAAAAATATATGGGTCTAAAAGATAACAGTAAAGAGCTGGGTAGTACTAGCACCAAGTAAGTGATACAGAAAATAAGCGTTAGGGAGTCTCCAGGCTATAAAATCTGACTCCCAAGAGATGTGGTCTAGACAAGACAGCCTCAAAAAGGCCATGAGTCTCCCCCAGGGCCTTTCAGAGGGAGTAGAAACCAAACCAAGAAGGAAGAGACAAGATATGCATGGACAAAGGCACAGTGGTGAAGCTGGTCTGAGTCAAAGACTCAGAACAGGATAATCTCACTTATATGTGGACCCTAATGAAGAAAATAAAATGATGAACAGAATAGAAACAGAGACACAGATACATGGAGCAGACTGACATGTCAGAGGAGAGAGGGGAGCAGGGACTGGATGAAAGAAGGTGAAGGAATTAGCCAAAAGGATATAATCTATAACCCATAGACACAAACAACAGTGTGGTGGTGGCCAGAGGGAAGCGGGGCAGGGGCTGGGTGGAGGCGGGCGAAGGAGATAAGAAATGGGGACATCTTAAAATAATGTCAACAATAAAAATAAAGTTAAAAAAAATCGAACTGAGAGCAACAGACACAGCAACATGGCTTAGAAACCTGTGCTTCTCAGTTTAATGGGGTGATGACGTAGACAGCACCTGCAAGCCTTTGAAGTAACCTAGAGGGGCAAAATGTCTCAGTTGCTGATGTTTAAACATCTGGAGATTGCACCTAACAACTCAAATTTTTGTTTTCTCTTAAAAATTTAGAAAAGCTGAAAAAAACTTCAAATTGAAACATAACTATTAAAAGAGAAGAAAGCATGAATGGGTGGGCCACGGTTATTCTTTCCCCCTCCTCTCTCCTCTTCTCCCCCCGACCACTATCCCACCTTCTCCCCAGCCTCGAATTAACCAAGGCCTGTCAAGTCAGAGAAACTTGAATCCCAGCTATACTTCTCAATGCTTGTATAACCTCAGAAAGTTGTTTAATTATCTGGGGCTCAGTTTCCTTACATGTAAATGGTGACAGTTATATCTACTAAAAAGTCTTATTTTTTTCAATAGTAATATCTAGTATTGTGCTAGGCCTATGCTCAGATTGTTTGCATTGACTCATTTAACCCTTATCACTCTTCTCAGATTATGTATTATTCCCTTTGTGCAGATGAAACAATTGATTTGCAGGTCAAATTGTTCGCCCCGAATCACAGAGACAAAAATTTGCAAAGCCTGAGGTGTTGCTGACCCCAAAACCCTTACCACTGGCCATTCCAATACACTAGCAATAATAAACAAAAGACTTCAGCACAGTGCCTGCAGATGTAGCTGCTATCGGTGTTATCATTGCTCTCCAAAATTTCATAAACTCGCTCTTGTTTGTTACTCTTGTTGTTCCTGTTATTGTTACTATTATAGATGACAAAACTGAAACCCAGAGATTTTCCTTTAATTTAGCCCATGTGACTTTGCTAATAACTGACTGAGCAAAATTAGACTGGAGTCTAGTTAACAAGATTCTTAAATTTTGAGAAGTTGAGAAATTTGTTCATTTTTCTCCATTAATGGAGCACCATCGTGTTTTTTTTAATGCAGGAGTAGAAAAATAAAGACATTCCTTTAGGAGAGTTAACTGAAGTTTCTTGAAGCTTTCACTTAATATTCCCATAACAGAATCAAAACTTTGTCTTTGGACCTCCTCGATAGCCCACAAATGCCTACAACATTTCATTTAATATGTTCGACATATTTTTTCCCTTTAGTCTGAGTTATGAGCTCCTTAAGAGGAAAACTCATTTTTTATTTATCTTTGTATTTCCAGAGCTAAGCAGAAATGCATGAAATTTATTGCAGATGCAAACATATTGAATGGATAAATGAATGCATGTATGAGATAAAGATGATAAATTCAAATGGAAGCACTTTTAGGAATCCACATGGCAGCTTCAAAGACCTGACTGAAGTTTTTGTAATATGTGGACTGTATATACTTAAGTGCATTTTCAAGAAAGAATTTCCATAGTCCTCATCAGATTCTCAGAAGGGTCCAGGACTTCATAAACATTAAGTGCCATTATACTCAAGGTAGGGAAACCAGTTAAAAGTAATTGAATTTGTACAGAAAATAAGTTATAAAGGACCAAACTAGTGCTATGATAATAGATATGGAAAGAATAATACAGTAGATGACATGCTATAAAAAATCCACAGAATTTGACACCAAAAAACCAGTAGTCATTAGGTCTAGTATTAAATTGAATATAAAATACTATAGTAGACCAGTGTCATTGTCTATAATTTGTTTCATAAGACATGGCAGAGATATAACTTTTCCAGCTACCTGACTTCTTTCATGAAATGTTTACTAACTGTTTAGAAATTAAAATGCATGCACTGTTTTAATAATCTTACAATGAAAGAATAAAATGTTTTGCAACTAATATGCAAAAAGATGTTCATTCAATTTTGAATAAACAGAGATAAGTAAAGATTTTTCTCCTTTTTTGTTGGAAAACAGGTGAAGTTTTAGTTTATTGAAAAGAAAACAGCCAGAGATTTTTTTTAAGGAATACTTAATGAGTGACCAATATGATGCTCTCTGAACTGTATACAGTGGTCTCTAGTAAGCCTGAGGGTACAGAGACACCTCTAGGTATCAGGAAGGTGAGATAAATCATCCTCTTGCTCTGCTCCCCTCCCCTCTTCTAGAATTTTATATGAATTATATTGAGTTTTTAAAAATATTCAGTGAAAACTGAGAGAGCTCCAAAGAAGAAGCCAGAGAAAGATGTTTGGAACAGATAAGGGCCAGTGAACCTCGTTGCTGGTTAGAGGTTAACAGTGACAGGTACGTAGGAATTTCAAGCTGTGGAGCATCACTGATTTCACTCTAGGTGACCGCCACTACAAATGAATCTCTGCTGCCTTGGTGTACTTCTGGTTTTAAATTAACTAATTTAAGCATTCAGAAAGCGATCATGAATGGTGAATGTATGAAAGAAATTACTCAAGCTAAAGACAGAGGAAAGTTTACAAAAATATTTAACATCTGTGTGGACTACAAAAGAATAAAAACTGAAAATGATATGCCCAGGGACAGTCTCAGACCTGTTTTACTCTTAGCCCAGAAGCAGGCACTAGTAACTTGGAGAGCTGTTCCTGCAAGATAAGAGGGACAAAATGTTCCCCTACTGAGATGATGTGGCGAAGTCAGAGTCATTGCTTGAACTCAGGGGCTAGAGTATTGTAGTTCCCATATCTTGTTCTTAAAGCAGTTCTAGCTTTATTCAATGCTCTAGTAGGGGTGTCCAAACTTTTGATGTCTCTGGGCCATACTGGAAGAAGAAGAGTTGTCTTGGGCCACCCATTAAATACACAAACACTAACAAAAAACTTATGAGCGAAAAAAAAAAAAGGTTTTATGTAAATTTATGATTTTGTATTGAGCCTCATTCATAGCCATCCTGGGCCACAGGTGGAGCAACTGGCCATGCGTTGGACACCCTTGGAGGGAGGAAGCTGGAGAACCACATAGCTTCATCAAAGTAAAGCAGCCACTCCACATTAGTGGCTGGATGTGCACTATTGCTTCTCGATAGTGACCCTCAATACCTTTATGAAACTTGGATCTAGGAAACAACTGCAAAAATAACAGACTGTGAGGGATGATCCAGAAATACAGGGACAGAAAAAAATAAATGCAAAAATATCCCACAAAAACTGATCTTACCAAACAGACTCTCATAATGATATCTAATGCCAAAAAGAGTAAAAAAATCAAGTGATATATTTACTCAAATAAAATTAATTTTCTGATATTGTATAGCAAAAGCTTTCTTTTTCTAATTACATATATTTAAAGTATACTTTAGCAAAGCCTTTCAAGTAAGTGTTTTGATTGCCCAAAAAGATGTATAAAAGAAAACACTTGCATGAAAAATGAAAAAGGAATTATGAAACAAAAAAAAAGTGAGAGGAACTATAATGGCCAGATTTATAAAAATATAAATTATACATCTTATAAATTAAAAAGAGTGTTGTCAAATTTTATAATCCGTTAGATTAGATCATCTAAACTGGACACCATTGAAAAGAGACTATATGTTTTAGACACAAATACTGATGAAATTACCCAGAATGCTGCACAAAGGGACAAAGGCATTTTTTACAAGAAAGAAAAATCAAGAAACATGGAAGATAGATTGAGGATATCTCACATACACATAAGAGGAGTTCTAGAAGAAAAAAAATGCAGAAATATTTGAAGAAGCAAGAGCTAAGAAATTTTCAAATGTGAAGAATTACACATATACTTAGGGGAAAAATGCACTCCTAGAACCAGGCATAATAAAATGAATTCACATATTGATGTACCACAGTGAGAATGAAATATCAAGAGGAGAAAATGTACCAAAAACATATCCAGGTAATATGTTAGAATTTTTACCAAGATTTTTATATTTTTGAATCTCTCATAATATTTGTCTATTTCTCTCCTCTTTATTCTCTTTTCCTTCTCTGGTGTATTTTTCTGCACTGAATATTACTACTTTCTATAACGTGGAACAAATATTATTATTATGTCACTAATGTTCTAGTCCCTAAGGACAAAGACCAGGTACTCTTTCAGAGCTGTAATTTCAGTGCCTAAAAATGTCTGGTACATAGTTCCAGTGCACAATGTTTAATAGATGAAAGAGTAAATACTCTAAGAAATTAAGTTACTTCTCCACACTTGACTGCTAATAAATCATAGAGCTAAACAACCTTATTGACTGTTGATTCATTTAGATTTCAACACAAAGGCAAATCCTCAAGGACTCTTTTTATATAGGTTACTGTCCAACCATTTTCCCTCTATCCATTTCTTGGCCAATCATTTCTTTTAGGTCAATGTTACAGTTAACATTGCTTTTTTCTTAACCAGTCTGCTTTTTTTGGCTCTTTATATTGTTATTCAATATGTTCTTATCAATCACAAGTTTACATAATCTTCAAGTATATTGGACCTTTATATCTATATTTAATTTACTGGAACAAATATAATGGGTGAATACCATTAGAAATGGGCAAGTCAAGAAAAGATAGTGATTTGAGAAGGTAAATGCAATTCATATGTGTGCAAAGCAATATGCTATTTACTGCCCTCAAAGACATTATGTAATATATTAGAAAAGCACATTACACATATATAAAAATGATAGAAGATGATGATGGGAAAAAATAATATGCTGCAGCATTTTAAAAAAGGAAAATGTTAACTCACAGGGGCACGCACATAGGGAAACATCATAGAGCAAGTAACTATTGTCAAGGCCTTGAAAAAGTAGTAGCATTTTGACAGAAGGATATGGGAGTAGATAGAATTTCAGCCCAAGAAGCAAGAATGAGCAAACAAATGGAAGCAGAAAAATATGGGAATATTTAAAATGCGGCAGTCTCTTAACCTAGTCTCAGATAAGGTGAGTGTTGAAAAGTAATGAAAATGAAAAGTCTGTAAATATAGCTTGAGGATATATCACATAGGGCACTGAATGTCATACCAGAGACCTTGTATATAATTTAGTAGGCAACGAGAAACCGTAAAAGATTTTTTTGATGAGAAATTGTGTTATGTCAAAGATATGCTTTTTGAAGTTTGAATATGATGAGTTGGTATTTATATCCATGAATTTAAGATCTGGCAGAATATCTAGGAGGAAACGCACAGCTGAAAATGAAAGGTGGCACCGGGAGAGGAGTTGGAGAGCGGGAGAGGATGAATGGGGACAGAGACAAATGCAAAACATTAGGCAGCTGTTCAAGGATTCAGTCAATGAGCTTGGGAAGTGGGGTCAGTAATGATGAGCATTTCATTAAGTTAAAATGAAAAAAAGTTAAGAAAAAGACCCTGGATTTGGCCTTTAGGAAATGTTCTTCTGTGATAACTATCAGCAGCAGTAGGATGGTGAGGGCAGAAGCCTGAATTGTAGAGATAATAAATTAAACTATTAAACAGGAGAAAGAGCCAGGACACCATGGAAAAGTTTGGTAGTAAAAGGTGAACAGCAGTAGAGTTGAGTCAGTTATTTAGGGGAGGAGAATCCTGAGCATTCTTTCGATGTACCAAAACGAATTAGGATTCCTCTTGGCATTAATGTCACAAACTCAGTCTTCAACTTGTGATACTTATTTACTTATTCCTCCAACTAGACTGTGAGTTTATTACAGGCAGATGCTGTCTTATTCAGCATTGTTTCCTTAGCAACTATCCCACCCATTGCCTAACACACAGAAGACACTCAATACAAGTATTTTAAGAATCAAGAAAAGGATTAAAGATGGTATAAGGGAAAAGGAAATGGATATAGCTAGGGCCTGGAGGATGTGTAAAGGATTCAGGTCAGAAAAAGGATGAAATTTAACCTTGGGTAATAACAGTGGCTTATTATCTAAATATACCAAAAACATCGATGTTGTGTTTTTAGCTCTGAATCATCCATTCCAAAAAGTTTGTATAATCTTAAATAATATTTTCAAGTATAAATAAATAAGCTTAATAGTTAAAGCAAGATGAATTAATCTGGCTTAAGGAGAAAAGAGCTGAGAACTCAGAGCAATCTTTGATGCACAGGAACAGTACAGAAAGCCAAGAGGCCCAGAAGCTGCAGATAAAACTCAAGTGAAAATTCACTGTTGTTATACCAACCCAACTGTACTCTGCGCTTTTCCTTCCAACTATTTCTGTCCATGTGAGGATAAAGAAACTAGGTTATATGGGTGTCCCTATCTCAAGTCCACATGAGTTTCCAGGTTATTGTATGGTGCCAGTCAGAAGTTAAATTTTTAGAATGTGAGGGGAAAAAAGGAATAAAGTCATCACGGTGCCTGCCAGGAGTTGTCTCAGTGCCCAAAGCAGCCACATGGTGAAAACCTGTCTCTCAGCAATGAGTGGTTCATTAAATCAAAAAGAAATAAGGTTAAGGAAAAGACCTTGGATTTGGCCTGGAGGGCCTGGAGATGAAGCCTATTTTTTTGTCCAGCTGTCTTGTGTGAGGTCAAAATGATTGAAGTTGGCAGTTTTCTATTCCAACTCATCCAAGTGAACTGATCAGCAAAACAATTTTTATCTAGAGGTCCCTATAATTTCAAATGTGAGCGGGGTGGGGGGAGATGATAGCAATGAACAAAGAAAGCTATAAGGAAGTGATGCTGTTTCTCCTGATTCCCCAATTAAGAGAGAGGCTCCACAAAGAGGAAAGCAGAATGTGCCTATGCTCGTTAGGTATTCTGTCACCTTCAGAGCTTACTCAGCTGCAGCAGTGGAACCTCGGCTGGGCGGTGATTTGCCCATGCGGGCTCACAGGGTGAGCTATTCCCACTGCGCCAGGATCAGAAGATCCTGCGTCTGAATTTTTAGTCTGTTGAGCCTTGAGCCATTAGACCTTTATTATTTCACTCTCCAATTTATATAGAGATATTTTGATTGTGCTTACATTGTATTTCTTTTTAATGTTTCTTTCCACCCAAGCAGTCTGTCTCCTAAAACTTCCCTGGTCCTCACAATTACCCCTCCTTCTCAGTGTGATGCCACCCTCTCCACAGCCCTCCCAGTGTGCACACTGCGTCGTAACTCTGTAGGGATTTTCAGGTTTTGAAGAAGGAGGTGATTTCTCATGCAAAGGCAAACCATCACGTTGCTTTCATACATCCCTGAGTACTAATCACCTTCAAGTTCTGGTCCCAGAGCAAAGATATGTTTCTTCAGTCCTAGCACCAAAATTAGTCTTTGGTAACCTTTAATGAATGCCATTGAAGAAATAAAGCTTTGCCATAGAGAGAAAGATAAAATAATATGCCAATATAACCACAGAAAGTTCCAATAGTATTAAAATTGCTTTTCTTATTTCTTTTCATGTCAAATATTCTGCAAACACTAATAATTGTCCCTCATTCTCTCATAATAGAATCCATTTTTATGAGAGAAAAACACTGAAACAAGAGGAATGCTTTGATGTGATTTACTCAAGCCAGATCATTTGCACATCAACATACCAAATTACTTTTGCACATTAGAACACATAATCATAAATCAAATAGCAGGCCAAAGTACTGAGGACTCACCTAGTCTGACCAGTGTCTTCAGGCAACAGGAGGATGCTCAAATCACCTCAAACAGAAGAATTTTTAATGACCTTTAAGGAAAGAAATATCTTTCTCTTAATATTTAACAAAGCTGAGATTAAAACAACAACAAAAATAAACCTCCTTTAAACTTAATCTAAATGTCTTAAGGCACAATGGTGCAATAATAAGAGTTTTGTTTTATCTTGTAACATATCACTAACTTTTTAATGACATTTGATGACTATGATGGAAAAATGTAAAGTTGCATGTGTATAACTTATATAATTCACCATTTATGTAACTTTATATTTCCCAATAGTTAATACTGCCTCTTAAAAATAACAGATTATTGTTTAAGGTGATATAAGCAAACAGCATAAACTAAGCTTCCCACATAACACGCTGTTACATAAAACTTCAAGGAATGATTCTAAGGCAACTTTATATCTTAGAAATATTTATATTTATTGGTAGAAGTGAAGTGAATTAATGTAAATAAAAGACTGAACTGAGCAATGACTAAAGAATAATTTTCTCTTCAACATGTAAGATTTGGACAATTTTCTCTTTTAAAGGGATTATGTAAGTGAATTATAGTTTCTAAATGGAGTATTGTGTTTTCAGAAACATGTTTTCTATAGAAACTAAACTTTTAGTAGGCAATTATTTAAATACTTTTTCTGTAACTTTAAATCTCTTTGAGTTTGTATTGCCTGATATTTACAGTTACAGTTTAAAGCACCCAGATATGCACATTTCTGATTCAGTACTGTTTTTCTAAAATCTCCAATAACGTTGTTGTTACAACAATGGAAATGATGTGCCTTTTCATTAAAATTCCGTGTTCATGCTTGTGCCATAATTTCCGAGATTACTTCAGTCAGAGAATGCAGAGACATGGCAAGGATAGAGACAAAGTGAGATCATGACTTTCAAGGAAAAGTTCATGCAAGACTCCAGAGGACTTCAAAATTTCTATGGGTTGTTCCATTTGTCATTGAAAAGAAGAATCAGAGCAATTCCTAGGTCACAAGTACATGTGAGTTGTTCCATGCCTTCTTTAGATTCTGTTATGGTCTTCAATCATATGTACAATTTTTACCTGGGTGCACAGATCCCCAAAGAGACTATGGATAAAATTCAGGAATCAGTGAATACAGACTGAAAAAAGTAACATTTTTTTATTTTCACTTTTATTTTCATTTTTATTTTCTAATGTAGAAATACCAATAACAAACATAGGTATTTCTACATTACCTTAGAGTTGTTGCAAATACCCCAAAATATATTCTTCATTTATGCTCAGCTCTGTCTTAAAGTATAGTAGTTACTATTATTAGTCCATAATTTTTTAAATCTTTTGATGACTATATTTCAATACATTTGATTTCTTTTGAAATCCTATGTGTTTCACTTTATGCATTAAAAATAGAAATATAGAAATCAGCTTCTAGCATGACAATAGGAGAAGCTTGGTTGACCTGATCTCTAATAAAATTGGTAAAAATTATATTTTTTAAAAAACAGTCATTCAAAGCCTCTGGAAATGATTCTAAGTGCAAACAGAAAATAAAGACATATTATTCAATAAAATCTATGAAAATACAGCAGGCAATGTGAGAGTCTGTGGTATTTGAACCAAGACTGCTCCTTCCCTCCCTTCTCCCAACTCAGCAAGGTGGGGACTCAACTGCAGGTTGCTTCAGGAGAACACAGGGCTCCCTCTCTCCTCAGCTCCCCATCAGAGGATTTTCTTCCCAGAAGGAGCAGGACTTCAGTGTTTCTCCTCCTATCCACAGTTGCCTGTTGCTGAGGTTCAGCCCCCGGTAAGTACTATTAATAGCTATCTCCCCTTTTCCTGTCCAAACCCTACTCATGGAATGGAGGCTCCACCTTGGGCATGAGGTGCTGAAAATACTGGGAACCCTTAGACCTTCCCCAAGTCATGAGGTGATGGTTCCACATGAAGAAAGCAAGCCAGAACACCTTGGGATGCTGACTCCTCATCCACTGAGCTCTCAACTACTAATACAAAGATGTCACTCAGAGAGAAGATTGTCAGTGCCCCAGCCCAAGCTCCAGAGCCCTGGCTCAGAGATTTTTGCCTGTTGGGAAAAGAAGGCTGTAACAAAACCAGCTCCTGATCCCTTCCCAAAGGAACAAGCTTTACTTGAGACAAAAAAAAAATATGGAGACATTTAAACCTAAGAGGACTCTCAAGAAAAGTGGACATTGTGATGAAAGGCAGTTGAGAGGAGGTGGATGGATCTGATGAAGGCACAACCAAGATTGTTAACCGGCTAATTTGCAGTAGAGAACTGGGTCAGGAAATATCAAACACTGACCTCAGGAACTATGAAGGAGCATTAGTTTCTGTAGGAATTTATGCCTAAGGCATTGCTGAAAACAGTAATTAATCACCAATTTGTAAAGTTTAACAGTTGTATGTGGTTAGGGAAAGTGCCCTGGTAGGACCACTGTCATCCCACAGTGACAGCTGGCATACCCAAAGCTGTGCTTCCCTGAGTTACAACATCAAGACTTAACATTGGGGATAGCCGTCGGAGGAAAATAGACTTCACTAAAATAATCCAGATAGGCACTAAACAAATGAACAAACAAATAACAAGGAGAAGGGGCTGTACCCAGATTTGCTACAACATATTGAAAATATTTCTAGCAAAATTAATTATGTCATGGGAATATTATACCAGAAAATGAAGACAATGAAAACTGCCTGTGAGAGTGACCAGATGTCAGAGTAAACAAGAAAAAATTTCAAAGTAGCCATTATAAATACATTCACAGAACTAAAGGGAAGAATGACTAATGAAGTAAAAGAAGGTATGATGGCAATGTTGCATTAGAGAAAATCAATAAAGAGATAGAAATTTTTTTTAAAAAACCAAATGGAAATTTTAGAGTAGAAAAGTACAACTGAAATAAAATATTCCGTATAGTGGTTCAGTAGTAGATTTGAACTGGCATAGGAAAAATTTAGTGAACTTGAAGATAGATTGGTAGAGGTTATACAAGATGGAGAACAGAGAGAAAAAAAGAATGAAGAAAAATGAAGGGAGCCACAGAGAAACGTGGGCACCATTATGTAGACCAATATACTCAAAGATGTAAGTACCAGAGGAAAGAGGAGACAGGAGGAAAATATATATAAATATGTATATATTCAAATCAATGATTGAAAACTTGCCAAATTTATTTAAACAATAATTATCTACACATTCAGGAAGCTCAATGAACTCTAAGCAGGAAAATACAAAGAGACCCACAAACCAATACATTATAATAAAAATGCTGAAAGTCAAAGACAAGGAAAAAATCTTGAAGTCAGCAAAGAAAATTTCACTTTGAGATGGAGTTCAGGCACCAGACTGCCTCAGGAGCCAGTGACTCAGAACAAGTTGAAGAATGCCAGGTATAGTCATCTAGAATAAAATAACCAGCCATAGGAGATAATGGAGGAGGAGGGGGGAATCCCAGTTTTCAACATGCTTTTATCAATATACTGCAAAAAAGAACGTTTATAATCAAAATAAGTGGATGAGGGGGAGGATGCTGTGTTAAACAAAATTAAGTAGATTATGTTACTACAGGATTTTTCATAAATTTGAAAATGTCAGCTGTGACTCTCAAGATATAGGTAAAAATCACACCATTTCCCTAATTACTTTGATCATGAAAACATTTTTTTAAAGTAACTCTGAAGGTTTAATTTAAGGTTTGAAAAGCACTTTAGGAAACACTGACCTGAAGCGAAAAAAAGTGAGGGGTATGGTTCACTGCTGGAGTCAGTTGGCATATTTGTTTCCTATGTGTCTATATCAAGTGCTGCTTTATCTTGGGGCATACAGAATAGATAACTATCCATATTTTCAAGGACCTCCTAGGTCAAAGGCTGTGTGAGGTTCCTGGTAATGCTGTTTGCAAAGGCTCTCAAATTTCGGTCACCCTGAGGGTGACTGTGCCCTAGCCTGTCTTTCTTGATTTGAAGATCACATTCCGTTAAAAACCTTTAGATTCTATATTAATGAGTGCAGAAAAGGACAACCATTGCTAACAGAGTTCTATGCATGGAAAATTCCTTCCCACTTTTGCTCTGGTCTTAGGTGCTGGTTTATAATAGCAGCCTATCAAATTGTTGCATGCAGCTTCAAAAAACGTACTCATCATCTGAGAGCTATACTTAACATCAAATGCTGAGGCAAATTTATCAGCAGCTGAGGCCTGGAACACAGCCAGTTCATTGCACTGAAGCTTTGCTCACTGCAACTCTCCATCAGAGGGTGTATATTAGAGGAGAGTGGACTCACACCAGGTATCAAGAAGCTATGGCTCAGCAACTTGAATCAGGTAACAGCAAACAAGGAGAACTGGAGGAGAGGAGTAAAGGCACATGGAAACAACTTCAAGAAACAGTATCACTGTGGTCTGTCAGCAAATAGAAATAGCAGCAGATAGTCCAGGCTTAGTGTGACACAAGAGATGAAATAGTTTTTGTTTTGGCATTGTTGTTTTTTTACAGAAATGCTTACAACTTCTAAGAGAAAACAGTAACTCATGAAAAGGATTAAACATTTTCTAAGCTGCAAATAGGCAGATAAATGAATGAAAAGTGTGTGTGGAAATGACCTTCATCTCACCAAGTGTATCATCAAACACAAATACTCTACATAGAAAATAGGGTTCTTACATATTCCATACGGCCATTGACCTTTGCTCCTCCAATCCTCATAACAGTTATGCAAGATTGTATGTCCCTGAATTAAATTCCAACCTACCTGAAATACTTAGAGTGGTTTTTTTCTTCTAACCAAAATAATCATATTGCACTTGTTTTCCTGCTCAGAGAGCCGTGGACCAAATGAGTATAGGGACAGGATTTTACTTTCCTAGAAATTACACAAGTTAGTGAGCATTCAATACTGGATTTTTAATAGACTAAACAAAAAGATAGAGTAGAAGTCTATCCTGGCTATGGTGGCCTTCCTATGAGCAGGCCTCTTCCTGAGTAGAAAAAGGGGCAAGTGACAGAAAAAACCTATTGCGTACATAAGACAAAACCAAGAGACAAACAACTACCAACAGCAAAAACAAATAGATCCCAAGAAGCCCAGACCAAGTCAGGGAAAGCAAAGAAGTTGCAAGCAGGAAGAAATGCTTCACAGGTAAAGAGTATCTTGGGCTAAACGAAGACCGGCAATCAGGGGCCCCAGGATTACACCAAAACTTTGTAAAACCTGAAAGAGCTCACCTATCAAATTGATATATTCAATAATCTTTTTAAATGATAATATCTAGTTTTAGCAAATTCAGAAATATGACCACTTAAACACATTGCTGATGGGAATACAAATTATTATACTGATTCAGCAGTGTAATTAGGTAAAATGTTTTAAATGTTTAAAAATGTTTAGGTTTGCTGATCATTGCTACTTCTAGAATTTTTTTCTACCAAAATCCCAGTTTTGTTTAGAGAAAAATGTATGTTTGTGTATTAGTGCCTTAGTGATTCCTGGAAGAACAATTTACAAAATATTTTAACTATAATTTTGTCTGGGTATTGTAGAAGCAGGTAAATTTTTGTTTTTCTCTTCTCTGCTTTCTTTGAAATTTTAAGATACTAATTCTATAATACATAAAATAAAATAGACTTATATATCAACTGAAAAGACAATAGAGTGAAAATACACACAAGTGTCAGGAAAACTTGAAATAGCTTTATGTCTTTTCTTAATTATTCTGTGGTTCCCAGGAGACAAGAATTAATTTCTGATTCATTGCTTTAGAACTTTTAGTTAGAAACCAATAAAGGGAGACTCTTAATCAAAGTAGTGAATGCAGAGACTGAGGAGCAACAATTTCTACTGTAAAAAAAAAAAAAGTTCCAAAGCCAATAGGCCTCTTACTAAAAGAAACAGAGTCTTCAGTCTCTGACTCACTAAGATATATAGTTGGCACTTCCTAGTCACTGTTCTGCACCTGCAGATTCAACCAACATTGACTTGAAAATATTCAGGAAAAAATATTACATTGTTGTTAATGTGTTCCATGTAGTCAGGCCTATGATGGTTGTGTCTGTACTGAACTTGTAGAGACTTTTTTTTCTTGTCATTAATTCTTAAACAATACAGTGTAACAATTATTTACATAGCATTTACATTATATAAGGTATTATACTAATCCAGAGATGATTTAAAGTATGAGATCTGTCAGGAAAAAGTCCAACCATTGCTAATATCACGGGAATGGTTTGCACAACATCGATGTAACCTGGCAGCCAAGTACAGTGGACTGGAATGCACATGTATGAACAATGACGACTTCACTGTACTAGTCAGTGGGGGTGGAAGACTCCATTGAGTGAGCATGTGTACTGTGTGGCTGTCTCATTCAAAATGACTGAGCAAGTAGAGCAATGAATCTGCATCAAATTTTGTGTTAAGCTTGAACATTCCTCCACAGAAAATATTTGGATGATTCAGAAGGCCACAGCTATGGGCAACTGGTGATTGGCAGCTTCATAACAACACACAAACATTCATTCATCACATCTCAGTGCAAAGGTTTCTGGTGAAACATCAAATCACCCAGGCTGACTCAGCCCCCCAACAGCCCAGATTTGGCACCCTGTGACTTCTGGCTTTTCCCAAAACTCAAATCACCTTTGAAAGGGAAGAGATAGCAGACCATTGATGAGATTCAGGAAAATACTGATGTCAATTGGGAAAAATGTATGAGGTCCCAAGGTGCCTATTTTGAAGGGGACTGAGGTTTCGTTGTCCTATGCATAATATTTCTTGTATGTTGTATCTTTTTCAACAAATATCTGTTTTTCATAGCTCGTGGATGGATACTTTCTCCACAGACTTTATATACATGAGGTTATATGCAAACACTGTGCCATTTTATATAAAGGGCTTCACTATTCCCAGATGTTGGTATCCATGAAGGTTCTGGAACCAAACCCCCTCAGACACTGAGGGAAATGGCATGATACAGTCTAGGAATAGAATAGAAGAGAATTAAACATTGTTCTTGCTTCTGCTCTTCTATGCCTTCCAAGCACTCCACATTCAATCCATTTACCATTTGAGCAAGACCAGGAAAGTTGTTTTAAAGAAAAAAGGATATTTCAAAAGCAAAATAATGCTATTTTTTGTTAATACATTAAAACTTCTTTTCCTAACAGTCTGTGGGACCCAGGAGAATAAATGCCAAGTCTTACATGTCTTTGTATCTTCAGTGTTTAGCATAGTACCTGGTGCAAAGAATGTTCAATGAATGAATGAGTAAATGAGTGAATGAATGAATGAATGATTTGAATCCTTTCAATAAGACTCTAAAACTGTTCCATTTTATCCAGTATAAAGCTAGTAAGTAACCAAACAAAATGTCTTTGGAATAATAAACAAATATAAAACATAAATTTATAGGAATTTCACTGCTTCATTTTTATTTGTACTTGTGTTAAATTCAGCTCCTATCCCAATTCATCAATTGCCTAACACATCTATCATAAATAATCCTGGTTGCCACATTTCTCTACGTGTTTCAGGCCCTGTACTTCATGATTGAATCATTTAGAAGAAACATTTAGGTAGTTGACCCACAGTGAATTTAGCAGGAGCTTGACATGCATCAGCAGCATCACAGCCGGCTCTTACAGGAATGAAATTGGTGCTGACTGGGTGACAATCTTTATTGCAGGACAGTGAGGGGTTTGAGGGCCTTTATTGTGAATGGGAATGACAGCACTTCAGAAAGGCCTGATGCAAATTCTTTGACAGGTTATATAGTCACATACAAAAATACTCTTGCTGCTGTCACACATCATCATTTTTTAATGTCAAACCTGTATTACATTGCATAAAAAAACTAAAGAAAATTCTAGTCCTGATTGCATATGAAATGACAAATTAAACATTATATCAATGCCAAATCCAAACTACAATTTTTTTTAAAGTGACCTCTGTTGTTCTCATGCTTATGGTTTAAAAATGATTGCATTCTTTTATTAGCAAATATAATCTTTTCCATTTAACCATTTCAGTTATTTAGCAATCAAACAGTGAAAATTGCCAATGAAATTGTAGGGGTGTGTTCCATCATTTCCAAGAAAATCCACTCAAGGTCAAATTGATTCTGGACTGAATAAATTTAGTCATCTCCTTTCTAAGTTTCTGCCTTCATTTTCTGCAAAACTAGGCCATTACCTTGTTTGTACTCACTCTAGCCCTTCTATGACCTCAATGCTCCTGCCATAGTCTAAAAGAAACTAATTTCCTACCTAGACTTGATTTGGTGCCTCTTAATAGACTTGTTAGACACTGTGTTCTATCTACCCACCTGTTGGGACACTTACCTGTTACCTGCTTAATAAAAATTCTCATTTAGTGAGCATAACCATGGGCCAGTCATTGCTCTGCAAACTTTACACCAATTATCTCTAATCTCAATTACAGCTCAACAAGGTAGCTAACAACATCACTGTTTTACTGGTTAGGAAACTGAGTCTAAGATGGCAGAGAAATTTGTCCTGGGAGATGATGTATAGAAGAAGCATTTGGACTTGGAATCAAACAATCTAAGGAATCCTATTAATAACTAGGTATGTGGTTTTAAGCTAGTTTTCTTAACCTCTCTAAGCCTCAATTTTCTTATGAGTAAAGCAGGGCCATGAGAAGGTGCCACGTGGTTCTGAATTAAGAACTGGAGATCGCAGCAGTGCTGGAGATGGTGCTGGGAACAGCGGGAGGCCTGTCTAGCCAAGCTCCAGACTTCTGTTCTTTTTCTTCTGAAGGATGGTACCCCTGACTTGCCTGACTGGGCAAAGCGGGGAAGGCAGGACTGTGTGTGTGCTGGTGGGTGTTCTAAAGGGATTTTGAGATTTAACAGCAACATTTAGCCATTAATCAAAATCTGTATAGCTTTTAAATAAATAGTTCCTTTCCTTTTCGCCGAACTCTGCCATTGAGAGCCATAATTTTTCAGAGGGGCGGGCAAAGGACCTAGAACAGAGGGACCCCAGGGAAAGGGGAGGGGCGTTGTTCCAGTGATAGCATCTGGGGCCCTCCCCCAATGGGTCTCTGTTTGCTAACAAGGTCTGTATGATTTCAAAAAGTCTCTGAGATATTAATAATAGAACCAAATTGCAACAGTAATCATCTCAAAAGACAAAGTCATGTAAGACCACAGGTTCTGGGAACTAGCAACAAGCAGACCTTAGAAGAAACATTGAAACTCCAATGCCTACACAGCTTACTCAGGTAACTTTAAATGAGTTAAGTCAGCAGTGGAGAAAAAATTAGCATACACCTATTTGCAGGGGAATAAGAACTGGAAATCATCCACCTCAACTAAAAGAAACCATTGGTCCTGTGTTGCCACATCTTTTGATCTGTTTTTTCAAGGGAAGTCAAAAATTCTTATGTTTATGTGAAATCCTCCTATCAACTTTTAATTTACAAAACATTGTACAGGAGTGTTACAAGGTACCTATGAGAGGAAGCCTTACTGTAGCCTTTCAAGCTCCAGCTTCCAAAATTCAAGTTCCTTCAGAACCCAGTCAATATGGTCCCAATGGATGCTTTAAGGTTTAGACAACTCCCTTTAACTGAATTTTTTAATTACTTGTTAATGTTATAATTCATTTTGTATCTTCAAAATGTTTCCCATTCAGTGGGGGGCAAGGGGGTTAGGGGGTCTTGAGCAAAAAGAAAAAAGAATTCATGGACATAGGCAATGGGGTGGCGACTGCAGGGTGGGGGGTGGGCAGGTTATAAGGGGGCTAAATGGTAATGGAAAAAATACAATAAATTTTTTAAAAAGTAAAACAAGTCTACCACTTAACGTTTTGGTCAAAGGCGGGTCTGTTTTTTGAATTTTGGTTAGTAGACGCCAGGGTTTGTTATTGTTTCCTACCCATCTGCAGACAGCTAAGGAAAATGGCCGCTACACTGATTCTGAATCAGGTAAAAATGCACATTTTAAACAGAGATGTTTTCACAGAAGCTTTCTCATTACAGTAATAGAATACTGTATACCCGTTGCTTCTGTAAAACAATTTTTAGACTATAAATGCAAGGCTTAGTAATGTCATCCTAGAGATATAAACTACTGAATGTTTTTCACTTTAAAAATATCTTTACTGTAATCATTTTTCTTTATATTTCCTGCAAAGTCATCTGAAATGCATTCTCTGGGATGGGTAAATCATCCTTAGTATAGCTAGTACTTGGTCATATGATTCATGTGGTTTTATACTGCTTGGGTAAGAAATCATTTAAAGTGCTGAGAATTGGTAAATGTAACATGAAAGTCCAACATGGGAATTCAGCTGCTACTTTGACTACTTGGGTCTCTGATTAATTGCTCAGATAAATAGATAAATATGCAATTACTTTGAGCCAAGGCAACAGAAAAAATCCTCCCTTCCACCTGATTAGGAACAATGAGTTATACCCTCAGATCCCACTGTTACTCATGGTTAATGCCTCTAAGTGCAGGAGTTTTTTTTTAATTTTTTTAAAGAAATGAAATGTAGTGGGTGAAAATGAATTTTTAAGTTTATAATCAATTTTACCAAAAAAAAAAAAAAGACAAAGAAACTAAATGGAAGTTTTAAAGGCACTTCAAACTAATGCTAGGATAATTCATTTGTATTCTAATATCATTATGGCAAGTTGGAAAGATTATGGGCTTTGGAGTAAATCAAACACGGTTTCAAATATGCCTTTTAGCAGACCTTGAGCAATGTCCATTAATGAGGCTAAGCCTCAATTCTTTTATCACGAAACATGAGTTAGAACACCTATCTGTTAGTATGCTTATAAGAATAAAATGAGATCAAATTGATGTTTACTTAAGGGCATTATTTATATCTTTATATATATTTACCAGGTGCACCTAAAAAATGGTACTTTCCTAAGTGAGAAAATTAAGCTCACATGTTGACTAGAGCTCCTAAATTTAATAAAAATGCTCATTATATAATTGACACCTCATTTATTCTTCATGTTTAGTACTGTCTGCTATGTACCCAGAACTACTGGTATATTATAAATAGTCACTGTTAAAGAAGAGCTGTCTCTCTACTTACAACACTTCTGACCTCAAATGTATAGGGGTTTTCGCCATATCAGAGCTCTTCAAACTCTGGTCACCAGTTAGGTGTCTTATAATTTAATTCAATAACCAGAGTTAGTGTTTACCTCCACAGGCTTAAAAGACTCAGTCTAAAAGACCACCCTTTCTTCAGATGACAGTCACAAGAAATGGGTCCCTAGGGTCCCAGAACTTCTGTCTAATTTGGCTACGAAATCAGGAGTTCTCATAAATCTTCCTCCTCCCACCCCCAATTTCAATAATTGGTTAGAATGGCTGACAAAACTCAGGCAAGCATTTTCTTACATGTGCCAGTTTATTATAAAGGATGCAAATAAACAACCAGATGAAGTCCATAGGGTGAAGTCCAGCAAGGTCCAGAGCACAGAACTTTCTGTCCCCATGGCATTGTGGTGCATCAGCCTCCCAGCACGAGGGTGTGTTCACCAACCCAGAAGTTCTTCAAACCCTGTGGTGTAGGGTTTTTATGGATGTTCTTTGATGGAGCCATAATTGATTAAATCATGACCATTGATGATTAACTCAGTCTCCAGCCCCTTCCCCTCCGCGGTGGTCTCGACGTGTAGCTGAAAGTGCCAACGCTCTAAGGATGCCTGGGTCACTTTTGTAGACAGCCCCCATCCTAAAGCTACCTAGGGGTTCCCAGGCACCCGTTGTCTCATTAGAACACAAAAAGACACTCATATCACTTAGGAAATTACAACGGTTTTAGGAGAACTGTTCCAGAGGCAAAGACAAAACACATATATTTTATTATGTTGCAATATCACAGCACCAGCCCTGAGGAAAGGCCCCCAGGGGACAGGAAGAGTGGTCAGCAGGCTCATGTCTTGGAGGGCAGTTCATTACATAACAGCACCTTCCCCCAAACAAGTCTTTTTTTATGGCAAAAATTCTTTGTCTTTAATAAAAATATCTGAACTTAAGGGTTGTTAGCATCTTCCATACCCATACGTGGCCTATCGAACTTAACCTTTCAAGCAGGTAAGGTACAAGCCTGGAGGCTAGAGGTCAGGATGGAAACAGAGTAGGGCCTTTGCCCCTCCTCTGCTCCAAAGCAAGCTCAGCTGGTACTATTTTCCTCACACACAGAAAACCAAGCGTGAAATATACATGCAATTCAGGTCAATTCCAGAAATGTTAGATCACCTATTAAGTGCAAAGAGACTGCATATTCCTCACTTAAGCACATTTAGGGAGAGCTGTTTAAATTTTGACAGTGCCACAATTCTTTGGGGACCAGCTGTCGGAGGGAAAGCTCAGGAGCATGACACCCCGTGAATGGATCGTGGCCGCCTGTCAGCTCGTGTTCACAGCCACACTGATGGCATGCACAGCACAGTGGTATAACACGGGGCGTGTCAATGGGCAGCTTGGGAGGGAGGGCTAAATGACAGGAATTTCACTTGTTTCTGGTCAGTTCTTTTGACTATAAAAAACTCAGTTTACCTCAGGGGAAAATAACCGGTGGGGAGAGAGGATTGCAAAGCTATATAAACTGAAATCAGAATTGGACTGCACTGATACATGGAGGTGGCTCAGGGAACTGAGCTTTCAGCCATGCCCAGAGGTATCATGGGCTCACATTTCATCTCTGGGAAAATGTGCTAGATTATAATTTCAGTTTTTCCTAAATCCTCATGGTCCCAACCCTACCACATAGTTCCCCTCTTTGCATCTTTTTGTCTCAACCTTCATTTTTAACAGCAAGGATCACGATGTTTTCTAGTGAAAAGAACTGGGAGAGAATCTAATGTTCCAAGCTCTTTTTTTTTTTTCAGTGCCATGCAGACTGGCTGACCTTGGGTCAAGGTGACCACTGTTGATAAGCGGGCTGAAAAAGGGTGACTAGGGAGGGAAGGATCAATGGTCCGCACCAGGCTGTGACCATGGGCCTGTGTGTTGGCTGGCTTGGTGACTAGTTTATCTATACACTTCTCAAAGGTCCATCATAAGAGAACAGTACCTCCTGGGTCTCCAAGTCTAACTGATACTGTGAACAGTAATTGTCGAAAGGCATATAGACAGGTTTGATTGATAATATTTGGAACTTTCTTCTCTAAATTCCACCAGGAACTTTAGAACCACATTTAAATGCAAAATCCAAAGTTTCAGAAGACATAAAATTACTCAGAGCAATATAAGTAAGTACCCAATAAAGGTCTATTGGACTTAACATAAAAAATTAAACATGTTTTCTTTTAGAATTAGATGATATCAATCTGGTGAATGTATAAAACAAAATATTCAGTAAAATGGGTTTTACACAGCCTTGCAAAGGTTTTCTTTTTTACATTTTCTAAATGAGACCAAAAGTTTTCCAAGTCAGATAAATAAAAGAAAATATATAGTGTTAGCTTAGTGACAGCCACATAATAACTTGTTGACCTCACATCACAGAAGGACAGTGATACATCCATTTGATGTTTTTTAAGTGATAATGGAAAGTGAGTCTTAATAAAGATGACAATACAGGTTACTTCACACTCCCAGAATAATAAATAGATACATGAGATACCTGGATTTTCAAGGAGATTAATGTGACTGGAATCTGACACTTTGCTACTATTTTACTTGCCCACAGAAGGAGTGATTTTGATGCCAAAGGTTGAAATAGGTTTTTCTAGAAGAAAAGGATCAAAAAAGAAATTCAGGTCAAATCAGAATAAAAGATAAAGGCATTATAGTGACTAAAGAACGGCTCTGCTGGAGAGCTCTAAAACAGGAAAACACGGAGGTGGGACTTTCATCACAGAGTCCTTAAAGGTCAGGAGAAAGCAGGCAATGAACAAGAACTGCTTTTGAACAGCTTCACATTGCAAGAAAGTTCCAAGCATAAGATTTAAGAAAGGGGAAACTATAGGTTACCTGCTGTTGAATTTTATGATTTATAAACCATCATTTAGGAATTTTTGGTATTGTTTACCTTACAGTGCTACTCTGTTTTGTCCCTTTTATCAAGATTTTACAATAGAAAATTATACCTTTTTTTTTTCAGGATTAGTGCTAAATTTCCATATCTTTATTGTGACCTAACACATACGCCAATTTTCATAGTTTCATTACAACCCTAATTTCCACAGCTGAATGAATGCATTTTCACTTCTTTCTTTTTGATTTGAAAACAAACTTTTTATTATTCATATTTGTATCTAAATGCATTAAGTTCCCTTTATTGGTGTGTGTACTATAAGGGTGACTGACAGGTTTCTCAATGTAGCCCTAGCAATACATAGGATTTTAAAATGGCCAATTGTGGTTACTGATCTTAATTCTTTTCCTTAACAAACATATTATCTGACACATATCTTCTTGCAAAATCACTTGCTGTTATAAGTTGCTTATCCTCTCCTGAAATGTTATCTTCCTTCCTACCATTGCTTAGAACTCTGGGCCACTAATCTTTAAGATCTTGGGCTTTATTTTTTTTTTTCTGTGCTTGAAAAAAACATATCAATAAAACACAAATGAGAAAAGAGAGATGAAAAATAAACACTGTATTATTAATGCTGATAGTAAATAATCAAGTCAGTGTGAGAACAGAGCTGTCCACAACGGCAGCGTGGCCAAGAACAAAAGGAGCCACAGATTTTTCACTGACTTTCTGTCTAGTGTCTGCGATTTTCTCTCTGGCTAGATATTATTTATTTGATAAGATTTATTTAATTATTAGATAATAGTTATTAGATATCAGCATTGTATACGTTGCTGTTTTCAAGGAGAAATTAAAATAAAATGAATAAATTGAACAGGTACAGGTGCAGGGGAGAGTGGAGAACATTCCAGAAAGAGGGAAAAGCATGTGCAAAGAGAGAGAAGCATGGGGAAGAGAGAGGAGACTGTCTTGCAGGAGCTGAAGGGTGTTTGCAGCAGCTATAGAGGTCAAGATGTGCGTGAGAGGTGGTAAGAGGTCAGAGGAGCTGTGAAAGAAAGCAAAGATGGCCAGCTAAGTCAGCTGCATTTTATTCTGTAGAGCAGCAGTTGTCAAACTTTTCTGACAAAAGCCAGAAAGTATGCATTCTAGGCACATGGGTGGTCTCTGTCAGCATATTCTTTGTTTCCTGTTTTTCTACAATCATTTTCAAAGTTTAAAAATGATTCTTATCTTGCAGGCAGTACAAAAACATGCCAGGGGCTAGATTTGGCCTGACAGTGTCAGTTTGCCAACTCCTACTGTCCTCAATTTTTTAATCTTCTCCTATTGCCAGAAACTCCAGGCACTAGAAGGAGAAAGAGAAACCTAGAAAGCTACCTCCAAGGAAATAGCAAAGCAATGAAGGAAAAGTGTGAAGGCCTTAAATACGATCCAACTGGTTGCCCAGAATGGACTGTGATATCACTATACCCTGATCCTATGGTTCATTTTAGTTTTTGAACACTGAGGTGACAGAGGATACATAACTGAACATTTTGAAAAATAATACATACACACTCATAGATTTGGGTTTCTTATTATAACAAGAATTTTGATCTTTAGAATTAGGTGTTCTCTAGCTATCTAACAAAAGCTGTGCTTTAAAACCAGATCACCACTCAGTAAGTGCAATGTTCTTTTGCATTATAATTTATAGCCTCCTTTGAAGAAGCTTCTGAGTAGAAATCTCACCTGAGCGGTGTTTTTAGTCTTCCTGCTTACTTTATCTCACAAAATAAAAAGTCTCAGACACAGTAACAGGGGCTTCATTATTGAGATTCCCAGGTTTGTTCAGTGAGCCTAAATTAGCCCACAACACATGCTGACAGGCAATGGGGACACATTTCCCTGTAAAGAGCAAGCACTGTACCTGTCTGGAAGATTCTCCATAGAAGATGCAAAAAAGAGGGCACTCTGCATTCATAACTCACAGTCTCTGTCCTTTGCTATCTATAGATCAGTAGCCAGACATGTGGCCATTGGGCTGACTCAGCACTCACGCTGTGGCACCATCACCCTCTCTACTGTGAGTCCAGCCAGGAAGTGAAGGCCAAAGCCTTCCTGTGTCTAAGAGACATCCCTTTTCTGCCCCTCTGCTTAAAAAAGCAGGGCTTGTACTCCTCAGGCATTAGACACCCCAGCCTTGAATATGCCAGGTCTAACCAAAGTGTCAAAAGTGTCAGCAGTCCATTTTCCTGTTTAGTGCAAGCCACAGATCTGATCTTTCCTGAAATTGATCTTTCAATGTGCATTTAACTGAATACCCAATGGCAATTCTTCTTGTTATCATAAATGTATTCAACTTTTTGACAATACTTTGAACTTAAACACAATAACAAAACCTTTCCTCTGACCTTTTGCCAATTGTCAGCTCCCTTCCTAACCTTGCTAAATACAGCTGACAAACACAATGAGAATCTTAAAATATAAAAATATCTCCTTTTTCTTAATAACTCAGTGTGATGCTATTTTCCTAACACTTGCAGTATTTCTTTTCATGTCTATGTATTTTACATATAAATTTAACTTTAATTAAAATTTCCAATAAACCTAGAACATAAATATTATGTATTTCTGTAGATTTGAGAATAAACAAGAGTTAATTGGGTTGTATTTGTAATAAAAATAAAAACAATGAAAAGTTTAGAAGAATAAACAGAAAGAAAAACAGTTCAAAAACACAGACATGAACACAAAATAAGGAACCTATATAATTAAAAATATGAAAGAATTGCCCTTAAAAGATGACAGTTATATTATGATTTCCTAACTAAGAATCATTACCATAAAACTCAGAAATGTAATGATTCATTAATGTTTAAGTGAACAAGTTGTCCGATGAATTACAACCCCATCTATTGCAAAGCTTCTGTTCTTTGTTTAAAAAAAAAAAAGTAATAAGGTACCACTGTACCAAGTACCAAACTAGATATGGAGATACAAAAATGAATAAAACATGTCCTGTGTTCTTTTATTATAGTCTAGTGAAGAAGATACCTATGAATACAGTAAAATGGAAAAGAATACCATAAGAATGATATATATAAATTACTGGAGTAACCTAAAGAAAGAAATAGTAATAAAGCCTTCATGAAGGTGGCATTTGAACTAGCTTATTTGAAAGAGTTTTGTAAATTGTGATTTACTACATAAATGAAATGTCTCTACCCTCTATTTACAATGAGGTGATTGCACAGGCTCCCTGCATTGCCCCCTCTGAGTCAGTCCCTGTAGGGAGATGCCTTTGTCAACTCTCTTGATCCCCAGAATGAACACGGTGTGAGGCAGCTGAAGTGCAGCCGCACCTGGGTGATAGGTCATGAACACAAGCATGCAATGAGTTTGAAGAGTGCCGAATGTTTGGGAAGTCAAGTTCAAAAGAAATTTCAAAAGAAATTAAAAGGAGATAAGCCCTCCAAAGCAGTCACTGTAATAACCTATGCGACAATTCCTGAGGGACATTAATGACCTTCAAAACAAGTAGAGGATTTGACAAATGAAATCATTGATTCAACAGAATAAATCCCAGGAGCTTCGCAGAAATCATTTTTCTAAAACTCTGATTTTTGAGAACTCAAACTTTTTCTCCATAATAGTAATCTTTCAAGTCCCTTAGTTTTATTGATGTTGTCTGTTATTTTCATCTCTCTCTTCTCTCAATGCAAAACTGCATCCTGTTCCCAATCCTCAAAACAGTGTTTCAAATAACTTTTAAAAACTTTTTACTTTTGAAAAATTATTAATCCAAATCAACTGTATTTATAAATGTTTTTCCTCTTACTGATTAAAAAAAGGAGTGGCATCTTCTCAAGATTACTTGGTTAAGAGCAGGAAGGTACAAATTTGTGGTAAATTTTCATTTTTACTTCATTTGCATTGTTGCATGTTTAAAATTTTGGCAAAAGTTATCCAATTGACAAAATAATTTTAAAAAACAGTCAGTTTGCTTATAACCCTGCTTATTGTGTAGAGATCAGTAATGATATTATTGAGACCTATGCCATCACTCTATGTCAAATTTCCAGAACCTATTTTCATCAGGTGTTCATCTTTTTCCAATCCATGTCTTAATTACCTTTTTAAAAATACTAGGAACAAGTATAAGAAATCTTGTTTAGTTATTCAAAGTTTCATAAAGTTTCTTTACAGCTCCAACTTTTATTATGGTTTTCAAAAAATGCAACTTGTTAGTCTGCACATCATAGATAACTTTTTCTGGTGTTCATTAAAATGATAGAATAGCTCTAATCTCTACCTGTCTGCTATTTAAATGAAGAACTAAGTCGTTTGGATCATAGCTGCCATCACCTGCAATGCTGAGACTCGATCAATTTGGCATTTTGTGTTATATTTATGGCAGTAAGAAAAATGGTAATGATTCACTTCATTTTTCTGTGGTTGTCAGATATTTCTATAGAAAGAAAAAAATATTGCACTAACTTTCATGTTGGACACTGTCATTTGCAAATACCACCAATCTTAGCAATTGACAGTGTAATGAAAGAAAATAAGTTTTCATCATAAATTGTACTTCCTTTTCTTTGACAGAGAAAAAAATCTGTCAAAGTATTGGCAAAAAGTCAATAATGACTCTGTTAGTGGTAGAGGAGTGTTTAAGTCTCTACATACAATAACAACAGCCCATCTTCAGAGCTTACCAGATTTAAAAAATAATGGGTGTAAATGTCAAGATTTGAAAATTACTATGGTTGTACTTAACTGTTGTCTCATTTTGGCTGACATAGGAACTAAAAAACTCAATTGGAAACTTTTAACAGCTTTAAAGTTTATAAGACATATGACTTAAATTGTTTTGGGAAAAGTTCCATTAGGAACCCAGAGAAAAATGCTAAACATGAGCTCGAAGACCTTGCTAATGACCCTTTAATGGAATTTTACATGTTGTTGTCACACTCCATATTGACAGATTTTGACAGCTTAATAATATCCTTGATGAATCAGAATCAATTTATGCTGAAGACCTATGACTCCCTTGTGTAAGTAATGAAAGTAGTTATTGCTCCTCCCTTCGCAGGAGACTCTTAACATGGTGCGGTGCGACAATGTAAAGTCTTATGCCATGACTTACAACAGCATCCTGAAAATTCTCCCTTCTAAAATACCACTTGTTAAGCTTTCAATAAATAAGATAATAAGATAAGACAATTAGGAAGGTATCTGTTGCCCAAACAAAGATAATAATCACTGGTATATACTAAAATATGTTATTTTAGAACTGCTAGCTTTCAGCTGAAGGAAAAAGACTGAAACATTATTTATTGATATAAAGTTCTTTTCATGGAAATTCAGGAGCATTGATCTCACATCTTGACCTCTGAAAGTTAATTTAGTAAGTAACTTCAGCCCTCCAGAAACTATCCCAAACTCATGTGCACCCACAATACCCAATTAGAAATGATATCAGATTTCAGCAATCAGGTTTCAAAACAATATTCTTTCCAGTCCTACTTAGACTAGCTTTGATCTCAAAACTTTTGTATCTTCTACATTAATAACATTATAAACTACCCATATTTAGAACTATTCACTGAAAAAATTATTCTGAAATAATTTTGTTATAAATTTTAATGAAAAACAACAGCTGAAACCACCTTGCACTACAGCGTAACCATCCGAATTCACAGAGGAAATTAGTTCTAATTTTATTTTATTTTATTTTTTTTTAGAAATGAACCCTAACTGAACTATTGATTGATGTTATGGCTGGAACCCTCTTACTGTGAATGAACACTCTGAATATTATCCTAAAAGAAAAGCTAGTGTAAAGAAGATCTATGTCACCACGTTCCATCCTGTTTATCTGCCATTTAATTGGCGGTTTGTTACAGTACAGGAAGTCTATCACACCTAAAACAAAGTCCTCTGGAACTTGGAATCTGATATTTGGGGGGAAACAAGACCAACTCTTATAATCACTGTAATAATTAATCACATAAATAATATACTTTGGGTCAAAACTAGAACAAGTTATAGACACACTGAAAAAATATAGCCAACCTCAGAGCCTTACTCAAGGTCACTAAGCCTGGATACAGAAATAACTACAAGAGAGCTTGACCAAGCAACTGACAACCACACTTGGGAGTGGGAGGAGGGAGCTGGATTGAGAAAGACCCTCACATACCTCACATACTAAAGCTAGAAGGGGAAATGAAAGAAAGAAGTTTCATTTATTTAGCAAATACTATATGTCAGGTCTATACTAAGCTGTCTTATCAGTGTTTACAATGTCCTAGTGAGAAAGCCAAAATGCTTTATTTTACAGATGAGAAAACAAGATCACTTACCCAGGGGAGCAGCTATGAAAGACAGAGATATTCACCTCAGAGCCCTCCACCTGTTCACCACACTTTGCTAGGGAACTTTGCCCTGTACAGAAGAGGATATGATTTAGGGTCATCAGACCATTTACCGCCAGTGCGCACAAAAAGGTTGCCAGGAGCTCTTCATCTATTTGGTAGTCCTCCTAAACCTTGAATTTCTAGAAAGAAAAATTAATAACTTTTGTGCATAAAAAAATTTTGGTTACATAATAATCTCTGATGCCATTGTTGAACACTTCATTAGAGACTTTTTTCCCCTTAAGCACCAGATATCACTGTTATCCTACAGCACCCAAGATCACACAATGCTTATGATATTATAAAAATTAAGTACAAATGCAGTCTTTTTCTCTTATCACAACCAACTTAAGCTATACTATAGGCATAAGAATAAAACCTCTCAGTGTTTGCTATTAAAGTAAAAAAAAGAAAAAACTCTACTTTCATATTGCACCAGCTTCCTCATAATGAAAAGTCTGCAAATATGCCACTCATTGGAAATAAACCCTGCAGTTTAAAAATGACCTTAATGGGTATATGTAATACTTGAAGTGTTGTGAGACTAACTAGCAATATCAGTTTAATTAACAACCTACCCAAAATGCTAGAACAGGACACTCATTTCAAAGACAGGAGTGCTATTTTAAGTTTCTTATACATTTGGCTAAATGTGCCCATAATCATAATAATAATAACAATCACTTTTATTTTCTTTTATTTTAATATAATATATACCATGTTAAAATTTTTCTTTCTCAACTTCATTGGATGATTCATATTCCAAAAGATTTAGGCAACTGTAATTTAGTGTTCCCCAGAGAGAGTTTTTATTTGTTAAAGTTTTTCTCTTAGTACAGCCAAGAAAAGGAAGTCATTAAATTTGATATAGTTTTGGGACCATGGCTAAAACTATCAAGCCCTGAATCTTCTCTTTGATGCCACATCCAGAATGTTAAACCACAGATCTTGCCAGCATGTCTCTTTTAAAATAAGACTGAGCAAACCAACAACCTTGAATTTCTCACTTTGCCCTTAACATTTCATCCCAATCACATCTCAGTATCAAATTAAATGCTTTCACTTACCATTAGAAGGACTGATTATTACCAGCCTTTGCCAACCGTGCTTATGGCCACCTGACAGGCCAGCATCAGTTACTCCTGAGAAGGTCCATTTCAATTTATCATTGTCCCATAGGTTTGATATTCCTTGGATAAATTCAAAACGAGATTGCTTAAAACTGTCAGATGGCATAGCTCAAAGCTGAGCACAGCTGGTATATGGATGTATCATTATGGACAATCACTCAGAACCTGCTCTGGTAGTAGACAGGTACATCCTTGCTTCTCTGTGCCAGATACTCCAAACCCCATGGCTGTTTGTGACATCGGTGTGCCTTCACCTCTTCTCCAAGGCTGCCATGACACCTACACTCATAACGCTATCCCAGGAACAAGTTTCCCTGGGTTGGGAGCTTCAGCTAGATGTTTTTAAGCATTGGGGAAATAACGTGCTAAAATCATATTCCATCAAACAGTATGAAATTAGAGTATTTAGGGACAAGGCAACAGTATTACTCCTTTATAGTCACAAAGAGATTCTCTTTTACAGCATTTTTCAGATATAACATCTGTCTGTGCAACCTTCCCAAGAGAGAAGGCAGTGGGAGGGTGATTTTCCAGATTTTATATCAGCAATAGCAAACAAAGCCCAGAAAGAGACAAAGCAAGGTTCTATATCCTGTGTCCCTGGAGAGCTGGGGAAATAACTCAGGTCTTTGGAGTCTCAAGAAAATGTGTTTTCTGGTAGTTGTAAGCTAGCTTTGTTATTCATTAGAGAGCTTGTTTTAAAGGAGATACTCTTTTTAAAAGCCTATTAAATGCTTTTACATCAATTTGAAGGATTTGAATCAGAAACGAAGGAAAACTATTAGAACGTACATGCTGTGCCTGCAGCAGCATGAGGGAAGAAATTGCAGTTCCCCTGTCAGATCCAAAATTTGCTTAACTTTTACCTTCTTTAGGACTAGAGCTGTCTGCAGACTTTAGAATCAACAAATTGAGTCAATTTGTTGTAGCTGTTATTGCGAATTGCAGTCACGATATTTAAGCCTTCCATGATCGGTGATACAATAGTCAAGCGTTCATAGAGTCAGCATTATTTGGGGTGTCCTATGGTATTTAAAATACAATAAATCATCCGCCAAGGTTTTATGCTTAGAACAACATGATGGTCTAATACGAATGCATATGCCAAAGTCAAAAATACAGCATTCCCATTCATCCTACCATGGCCTCTCAGTCTTTTATGCAACTTAGCATATCACCTCACAGCTCAATTGTTTTCCATAATTTATTCATTCTCCTCAGACAAGTTATAGTTAGAGAATATCATAGTCAGAGACACTGGCTATATCTCTGATTAAATATTCTTCCCTGAGAAAGGAAAAGCCCTGGTAAAATTAAAAGACCTAAGTAAAATTTATTCTTAATATTCTCTTCCCAATTAAAAACCTTCCTTGCCTAAATTTTATGACTTTTCTTATATGCCCCAAAGCCACTTGAAAATAAAGTAAAAGGGGCGATGAGTAGGTATAGACTGTTAAAGGGTACCAGTGAATCATCCCACCCCTCCCTGCCCCACTTTGCCAACACCTACCCACCGCCTCGCTCAGGGCTGAAGCCAGGCCAGGCTGTTCCAGCAAGAGGGCTTGTCTATCTGCATACACCTCTCCATTTCCATCCTATCAGTCACCGAGTTCTATAGACTGTGCCTGTAAAATATTACTATTTTATCTCCTTTTTTTCTAGTTCCACTTCATGTCTTTAGTTAATGCTGTTTTCATCTCTGGCCTGGCAGACTGCAATATTCTTCTAAGTGTGGTCCCTCAGACTTCTTTCTCATTCTTTCAAATCCGTGAATTTTCTGAAGGGAAAATGTGATCGTATTGGCTCTGCTTAAAATCCTTCACTCATTCTCCATAACCTCCTGAAAGACGATGTCAAAACTTCTCACAATGGAAGCACAATGCCTTTATTAGCTGACCCACAGGCCACCCTACCTTGGCCTTCCATGTCCCCATGTATCAGCCAAGCAATTACTTCCCCTCTTCTCATCACACATCCTTGTCTCTACCAACATGTAGCTCTTGATTTACAGAACACCCCTTCCTTCCCTCCCACAATGAGCTTATGCTCATGCTTGAAGATAGTTCAAAGTTTCTTGTGAAGGCTTCTTTCTCACTGGTACAGTTTTTGTTTGCTCTTCTCCCACTATATTAAAGTTATTTCTAAATTTCATTTATTCCACACATATTTATTGAGTTCCTTCTCTATTCCAGCCATGTAGGTGTGCCTGAGCTCTGAACTGAGTAAAAGCAAAACAAACATAAATGCAATCTCATGGGGTTTTCAGCTTAGTGTAAGAGGATGCACTTTAACCAAATCATCACAAAAGAATGTAAATACTTACTGCAGTAAGTGTCATGAAAGAACAGTAAATGTAGCTAAATAGGCAGGAGAGCCTGAGCAGAAGGACCTGATCTAATCTTAAGGCAAGGGAAGGCCTCTGAGGAGGTCACATTGGAACAATTTTGAACACTAAGAAAGGAGGAAAGTGGGGTGGGAAGGAGAGAAGAGGAACAGAAATGGAGGGTGCGTGAGAGAAATCCAATTAAGTTTAGGGGCACCCCAAGTAGAGAAAAGAGTGTAGCTAAAGACATTGAATCAGAAGGGAGCATAGGTCAGTCCTAGCCTACATGCTGGTATATAAAATATTTCTTGGTATGTAGAATAAACCCTCAGTTCCTCAAAAGCAATGCTATTTCTTGCTTCTCAACCTCTGGCCATGCTATTTCTTCTGTCAAGGACACATGCTATTTCCTCTGCTGTCCCCCGCAGCACAACCGCCCATCACCAGCTTTTCTGTAAGTTTCAGGTACTGTAACACCTCTTCTAGGAAGAGATCTTGAATCCTTAAGTCGAGATTCTGTGCCATTGCAACACACTCCTATGTGGAGAAAGGGCAGGATGCCCTTAGGGTCTATTGTGAATGTTTAGTGAATGAAAAACACAGTTGTTCTCCATTGCATTGTAAGTTTATGATGGCAGAAAAATTGTTTTGCTCACCAATGAATACGCAGCTCTTAGTATAATGCCAGGCGTGTAAAACATGACATGGAAATCACCAAGTTCTTCAAAATTCAGACACTCAACTTTTCTTCAGTGAACAAATTAATCTCTGTAATTGCAGGAAATATAAAGTACTTGGGTTTTGTCCCAAGTATTTGCATGAGTCTCCAAGGAAACATCCCATAAACCTGCTCCAGTTGCTGCTTCTCCCTCAGCCTGCCTTCCTCCCTCAGATCACCACTCCTCTCCCTTTGTCGCTTCCTGTCTGCCGCTGGAGGCTGCTGCTCCCTCATGTCATTTGGCTGTCTACTAGTGTATTAGTTTTTTATTGCTGCTTCACAAAGTACAATAAACCTGATGGCTTAAAACAATATCATTTATTATTTCACAGTTGCTGTGGGTTAGGATTCCAGGTACAGATAAACGGTTCCTCTGCTTAGAGTCAGTCTAGGCTATGATTAAGGTGTCAGCTGGAACTGCATTTTCATTTGAAGATCAAGATCCTCTTGCCAGCTCACTGATTCTTGGCTGTGAGTCTGAGATATGTGCTCTCTTGATGGTTGCTTGCTAGAGACTGCTCTCAGCTCCAAGAGGCTGTCTCAGGTCTTTGACACATGGTCCCCTTCTCTCACAAGAAAGTAAGTAGTTCAGTTAAGCCATCCAGGAGAGTGTCAGCTGCTGCCTATTGTCTCTTTAAGGGCTCACCTGAATAGGTCAGGACTGCCTATGTAACCTATTTTGATAAACTCAAAGTCAACTGATGAGAAATCTCTATTCCATCTGCAAAATCCCTTTGCCTAATGAAATAACAATCACGGAAGTAATTTCCCATAATATCCACAGGTTCCCCCTACACACCAGGGCAGGGCGTTATACAGGCATGAACACCAGGTAGCAAGAATCTTGGGAGATGTCTTAGAATTCTGCCAAACATACCAGGAAAGAGAAAATGTCCTCAGTTCAACAAAGTACAGAAATGAGTTGGCTGTGGTGTTTAAAACAAACATTAAGAAATTATTGATTCCAGCCAAATGAATAGTATCTTAGAAACAAAAATTAAAACTAAATCTGACCCTCATCACCCTTAGAGTTCAAAGGCCTGGCCTTCTATAGTAAACCACCTTGCAGTAAGCAGTCTGCTTATACACCAAGGGGAGCCTTTGAGTGTCTCTCCCCATCCAGAACCCAGCACCCCTTGCTTTGGCCTAAATGGGACTAGGAGGGGGAAGAAAAATAAGGGTTTTACTTATCTCCAGCTTCTTGCGCAAATCCCAATGATTAGAATAATCTGACAAGAATAAATACATTTTTAAAAAGAAAAAAGAAATTTACATATTCTTAGAAAGTAGTTTACTTTTATCATCTTAAACCCTTCCATTCCAACAGAATCTTGGCTTTACCTTTCATAACCAAAAATCTTATTAAAGTAAAAAAAAAAACCCCTGAAGCACCCTGTTCCAAGTGTGGAACATAAGAGAGGACATTTTTAACATTGGGCTTAGCAAATATTTCTTAATTATAACAACCAAAGCACAAGTTATAAAAGAACAAATTACTAAATTAGACTGCATCAAAATTCCTATTTCCTTCTTTTTGAAAGACACAAAAAAAATTGAAAGACAAGATACAGACTGAAAAAATATCATTTCAAATCATACACCTGTAAAGCACTTATACCCAGATTACTTAAAGAACTCTCAAAACTCAATAATAAGACAACAAAACAACAATCAAAATTAGGCAAAAGATTTGAATAGACCTTTCCCCAAAGGAAATATATACCTGGCAAATAAACCTATATAAAGATGTCCAGCATCATTTGTCCTTAGGGGAATTGATATCAAAATTTTTTGAGGTCTCACTAAATCTTACTGGAATATTTAAATTAAAATGACTGACAATACTCCGTGTTGGGAAGGGGATGGAGGAAGTGGATCTCTCATACACTGAGGGTGGAAATGTGTAACATTGCAATGAATTTGGGAAAAGTTTGGCAGTTTCTTAAAAAGCTAAATATATACCTGCCATAAGATCTAGTCTTTCAACTCCTAGGAATTTACCCAAGAGAAAATAAAATATAGGTTCACACACAAAGACATGTTCATAGCAGTTTTATTTGTAAGAATCAAAAACTAAGAGCAACCGAAATGTCGCCAATAGCTGAATGAATAAACACATTGTGCTACAGCTGTACACAATGGAATACAAAGGAATACAAGTCTGATTACACTAAAATAAAGATGAACTCCAAAATAATCATGCTGAGTGAAAGAAACCAGACAAACAAGATACATACTATAGGATTCCATTTATATAAAATATTTTTACTGCAAACTAGTCTACAAGGAAGAAAGCAGATTTCTTTTGCCTGAGTATGGAGGAGAGTAGAAGGAGTAGGAGAAAAGGAAAAATAAAGAGGGATTACGAAACTTTGGGGCTGATGGCTTTGTTAATTATCTCAATTGTGATCATAATTTCACAGGAGTTTAAGTATGTCAAAACTTACCAAACTGGACATTTTAAACATTTACATTTTATCAATTGTCAGTTTTATCTTAGTACAGCTATTCAGGGGTAAAAAATAGTCATACTGCTAACTCCCTAAGAACAACAAAGGATGTCAAAAAATAAAAAATAAATTACTGCTTATACACACACACACACACACACACACACACACACATCCAGTGAAAAATGCTCATCAGAAATTTAAGAAAAAACAAAAATATTTTCAGATAAAAGCTAAGAACTCATGAGCAGCAGACCTTCACTAATACATAGTCTTAATATCAAAAGGAAAATGAACTTAGAAAGAAGCTCAGAGAAATGGAAAGAAATAAAAATTATAAACATGTTGGTAAATTAAATGAATATTAAATGTAAAACAAAACAATAATATCTCAAGTTTAAAATATATAGAGAATAAAGGCAAAAATGGAATCTAGGTCTAGAGACACTAAATTGAATAGAAGAGTTCTAAGGTCCTTGCATTGTACAAGAAGAAGAGGAAAATACTAATATTTGCCATTGGAAAGTCAAGGATACATGTATTGGATAGGGACCACTTCTGGGGGAAGAGGGAAGGCACAATTAACTTCTAAAGTGGTGACAATATTCACGTCTTAATCTGAATGAGAGTTACATAGCTGCTTCCCTTGTAATAAATCACTGAGCTATACATGTTTATTTTGTGCATTTTTATGCATTGGTGTTACATCTCACACTTGAAAATTTTAAAAATCTAAGGTTGGTGGGGAACTCCCAGAAATCCAACCCAAACTCCTCAACTGTTTTCAAGCTTTTGCTTATATCACACTTGTTAATATCGCATTGGCCAAAGCAAGTCATATAGCATAGACCAAAGTCCAGGGTGGCTTTGGGCAAAAGTATGCCATTAGGTAAACATGTTCCATAAGGGGTCAGATAAAAATATTTTGGGTTTTGCAGGCTACATACATTTCTTCTGTAAATTCTTCTTTTTTAAAACTTTAAAAATATAAAAGCCATTATTCACAGAGGACCTTTCAAAAAAAGCTGCCATTGGATGTGGCCCATTGGCCATAGGTGGCCTACCATTGCATCAGGCCATGATAGCATTACTATAGGGAAATTAAAAAAAAATGGAAAAGTAATTTAATCTGTCACAATTCATCTTATTGGTTGTAACTATTCATATCCCTATCAAAAACAAAATATTTTCACCCCATCCCAAAACACCCAAAATTCACTCAAACAAAGCAGAGGCTGAAGTTGTAATCTACTTCAGATCCTAAGGTAGCCACTCCTGATCCATAGAACTAGAACATAAAAAGACAAGTTCCACAATGGCTGAAGGAGGACAAGATAACTGAGATAAAACTTTTTACTTGAAAAAGATTAAGAATGGTAGGCACAGGTACCACTAAAAATTTTGAAATTATACTGGGTACATATTGCCCTCTCCTTAAAGTAAAAGGGACTTTCTGTGATTAGACTCTGGTTCTAGAAGTAGATGGATACTTCCTGGAGCAGGGTTCTTTAATTCACAATAGTTATCAGAATCTCCCTGATAATAAACCTAGCCTTGCAAGCCCATTTCTTGTCTGCTACTATCCCATTTGTCAAAGCCAGTCACATGACCAAGTTCAAAGTTAAAAAGCAGAGAAGTACATTACTGTACACTTTCCATGAAACCATAACAACAATGTGGTTGCATACTACTACAAAGAGTGAACAGCTGTTTAATCTGCCAAAAAGAGCCCCACTTTATAATGTAATGATATAGAATTCAAGTTTGATCTCTAGTGATTCCATATTGAGACTGTTTTGCTGGAATGAATTAGATCCCTAAGCAGGATCACCTGAATATAAACACAAAGATTTTTGTTTGTAACAATGGTTATTTAATTTTAACAAATATTTAAAGTCAATAAATAACATATGTAAAATTGTTATTAATAGTTAAACTTTATGCAAAGAAAATCAATCTACTAGTTAAAAGGGAGGAACCTTTAATGTCAAGAAATAATGCACCTATCCTGAGCATCAATTTATATGAAAATGCATCTTAGTTGATTCAATATTTATTATGAACTGACATTCTAATGAGCCTTGCAAAAATCTAATGAAGTCAGGCTGTGTTTAGAAAGTAGAATACTCAATACAGGGGATACTATTACTATTCTTTTGACTGTTCAAATCACATATTGTAAAAATATGTTCCATTTGAAGAGAAGCATTGATTACATGGAATGATTCTAGAAAAAACTGACCAATAAAATAAAGAATCTTCAATAATGCTATATGATAAACATGTAAAAGAATTTGGAAAATTTATCTTGGAAAAGAAAAGAAGGAAGGGAAACATGAGAAACACCTTGAAATGTTTTCAGACTGTCGTTTGGAAGAAGAAATAGTTTCTTTGATTGTTACTATTAGTCAAGGGTTGGCCATATGTAGAACAAAGGGTGGTTCAACTTTTTTTTAATAAAAATAAATATTTTAGATCTTGAAGTCTCTTGCAACCACTTAACTTACCATTGTAACAGGAAAGCATTCATAGATAACATACAATTAATTTACATAGCTGTGTTCAATAAAACACTACTTAATGGAACCTCAAATTTTAATTTAATATAATTTCCACATGCCACAAATACTATTCTTTTTTCCATTTTTTCAGCAATTTAAAATTTCAAAAAATATTTTCAACTCACTGGCCATGCAAAAATAGGCCCCAGAATGAATTCAACCCATAGGCCAAGTATGCCAAACTCTGCTATAGATAAATAGCTAAGAGGTCGGGTCCTAGTGATATGAAAGAAAATGTCAGTTTACAGACACATTGTTTTAATAATTGAAACATAATATGAAATGTTGTGCAGGTGCTATTTATTGATAACCTGTCCCATATCCCTTTGGCCCGCCTCTGAATTCCATACACAATTCCTCTGCAAACTGATAGCTGTTTTAAATACCCTCTATTCTGCTACCTGGCAGATGAGCTAGCACAGCCCACCTGCAGGACAGCCTGGGAGAGCTGGAGCAATCTCAACCAATAAAGTTGAAGAGAAAAAGAATAAATGCCCCTTGGTGGAACAATTCTAAGTTACATTCTCTACTGTCCATTAGAGAATCCCCACTGTAACTGAGCCCTATTTGTCTCATTAATTCAAACTACGCTGGCTTTCCCCTGTCTATGTCTCATTTTTTTCTCCACTCTCACTTGTACTTTTAAGGATCACCTCCCAAATAAACTACTTGCCCTCAAAAACTGATCACAAGTTCTACTATCTGCAGATTCAAATTAAAAGAGATTTGTCAACTTGGAGCTAATGAAAACGCCCTTAAGGACCAGACACTTCCTGTGAAAACGGGAGGGATTCTTAATTTAGACTAGTGGATCTCAATTGATTGTGTCCCTTAGGGGACATTTTTAATTATCTTGGCTGCTACCACCCCTACTCCAGCATCTAGTGAGTAGAGGTAAGTGATTCTGCTAAACATCCCACAATATATGGAATAGTCCCACACAACAAGGGATTATCCAGTTCAAATGTCATCATGCTGGGTTTGAAACACCTCAAATTAAACTGGAGATTGATTAACTGGGCTCTAACATCCTGTACTATTCTAAGATTCTATGATTTTAAGAAATGTTATTAACTTGATGAGCTTCAAATGATTCAAAATATCTTGGAAATTAGGTACAGAATTTTTTGCCTTTGTGTATTTTCATGGAAAGTATCTGGAGCTTATATACATTTCTCAAAGGGGTCTGTGACTCATAAAGGTTAAGAAGCTCTATGATAAATAATTCTTAATAATTTTACCATAGGTCTAAATCTTTAATCACCTTTTTTTCTCTTCTATAGTATTAAGAAATGCTAGGATTGACTTTTCATGTTTGACAGCAGCTTTCCTAAGCCTGTGTAATTCTGATAGGTAAAAGAAGTTGGCAAAGAAGAGACTAAATTTAGTTAATTATGATACATTAAGAGGACATGAGCTTCCTGGCAATCAATCTGGCACTTTTCTCAGTACTAAGAAGACTAGTTTTTAAAATCCCTAATTATATAGCTCAGCAAATATCACTACATATCGAGGAAGTAACTGAGCAAATGAAAATTGCATTGAGAGAAAAACCCCTTATTCCTTACCTCACATCTTCTTGGACACAGAGCTACTGCCAACAAAGGGCCTAAGATAAAGAATTGGTATAGACCTACCCTCCTGTAGATTTCTTAAGCTGGGGCCATATAAATCATACAGGATTACTTTATCTGCAGCTAAGAATTCTGTAGAGACTTATTGAACCTATAAGAGATGGCAGAACCTGGCCAAGTTCTGTCTTCCAGGTAGTAAATTCTACTATGATTCTGAGTCTACTTTCAGAGTTTTATTTATTTTTATTTTAGGGCAAGGTATGTGGATTTATCTGTAACATTAAAAGGATTTTTTTTTTTTTACAAGGACTCAAAGTTGCTGCCTTAGATTAAGTATGAATGTTTTGGCATTGTCCGTATATGAAAGAATAAGTAAAATAATAAGAATAATTAAATTTGTATGTTATAAAATTCAATCAAAAAAAGTCAGACATTAAACCATTCAGAAATAATATAATATGCAATTTTCTAATGATAGCTACCATTTATGAGAACTTACTAAGTGCCAGATATGATAAATTCAGATAGAAAAATAGATAAATAGATAAATAAAATTCAGGTCAATATTGAGATACATTTAAACTCCACTATAATTATTTGAGCCAGGGACAATTTTTCCATTCACATTTTACAAATTGAGGTTTGGAGAGTTAAAACAATTTACCCATGTCTGTAGAACAAAAAAGGCCTGAACCAAGATTCAAAACGAGGTTTCTCTAGTGCCAAAACTTATCTTTATCCCGAAAACACAATACTGCCATATATGGCATAACAGTCTAATTAGGAAATGATGGGAGGATTTGAATCTCTGCACTGACAATATATAAGTCACCTTCATCAAAGAAATTTTTGGAAAATAGCTGGCATTGATAACCTAACCTGGAGCAGTTTTAACCTTCAAATAAGTTTAGAAGCATCATAGGCCTCTATGCTGTGCATGTGAACTGGGAGTTAGAGCTATTCAACACCAAAAGTGGCCAGAGCTTTGTGGGAGGCACAAGGATTATTTAGGCTTTGAGAAAGACAGTAAAATTGGCTTCTGTCAAAAGCAGGAGTATGAGTCTGTCAAAAGTATCTGAGAGCAAGAAGCTGCCATCTACCACTCGATACTAAAATGAGCTGCGAACCTGGCCTAGAAGAAGTGAAGATCCTAACTTATACCTCTGGTTTCAACAATTAACTATAAAATCAATTTAGATTAATGAAGTAACTTAGAGAAAAATGGCCTAAGAGTGAGAGTAAGAATTTCAACTCCTGGAGTCATATGGAGTGAAGATGGTAACCTGAATGTGAGCCTGTGCTCCACAGGGGATATTTACTGCAAAGAGGGTCTAGAGCAGCAGACAGGAAAACACTCCTGTAGTAATAAGGACTTTTCAGTTTTAAACCAAAGAAACAGATTGAACTCAAACTACCTTAAAAAAAAAAAAAATACTGGCCATATACTGAAAACTCCAAAACTAAATCTAGCTTCAGCTATGGCTCAAGAGAGGTGTTCAGAGTTTGCCAAAGGATTTTGTCTTTGTCTCAATTCTGGTTTCTTCTTTACAGACTCCATCCTCAGGTAGACAATCCCTGTAGTAACTAGATGACCACCATAAAGCAGAAAACTTGTTTCCTGACAGCAGGGGGTTTGACCAGGCTTTGATCATGTGACCACCCTGACCCAATCACTATGGCCTGGAGGAAGTGGTCCTGTGGAGTAACTGTACATTCTCCCTGGCCCCATTTTTGGGAAAGAGGGTGTTGAAATCAAGCCCACCCAACCATAGGGATAGAGCATAGGTGAAAGAAATAGCTCTCCATAGGAAGGAATGCTGGGCAGAAAAAAATGAAAATATAAATAATGCATCAAAGACTTTATAATACAGGTCAAAACGCAGTGTAGCCTGGAAACAGGCATATTTGTGGGGTGTCAGAGGTTGGGGAATCACACTTCAGGCACTTAAACATTTGTTGAATATTTACTACCATATTTAATTGATTCTAAGGTGTGCATTTTTCACATTTTAACAATGCAGATATCAGAATGTTTCTTACAATAAATGATGTCCTGGAATCGCTGTTGGCCAGGGGGCCGTTGTAATAATAGCTTCCAAAGTCTGCATGGAACTCAGCCATAATTCTTATTTTCATCTCTTCAATTGAGTTATGTGCAGTGTTAGTATTATTATATTTGTAGAGTCCAACTGTTGTTTAAAATATCTTCAAAAAGATTAAACTATGATCCACCATTAAAATTAATGTTATTATATATGCAGAAAAGAAATCTGTGTGACAGGGCATACATTTAATATTAATGAAGCACATATTCATGGTTGGGAGAATGATTAAAATTCCATATTTTTTTTGCAATATATCACCAAATGCTTTTTAACAGCAAAGGAAGACTGATGCCAACAAGTAGATGAAGCTGTATTAAATTTGTTTACTAGTATGTACATTAAAAGTGCTGCTTTTCACATGCCAAGAAATGCCCCTAAAGACAATATATCTAATAGTTTGAAATAACTCTTTTAATAAACATGATGGCAATAAAATTAAATTATAATTCCAATTAAAATAATATGTCACCTATGTAAGTGGTAGCATTTGTTAATAATACATAAGATAGTGTTTCAATTTTAAGTCAATAATAATACTTTTGATGAAAGAAGGTGTATGACAGGAATGATAGTAGGTACCAAAAACACAAGACAAATAATTCATGGTCCCATATTTGAGGTGTGCATTTTTAGTGGGGTGTAGTACTAAGCCATCATTAAGACAGCCTTTACTAAGACAGAAATTTACTTTACCTGTTGCACACCCTTTGTATTTGGACCCAATCTCCACTTCAGAAGTATTATAGGAAAAACATTAATGAGAATGTTTGCATATTATAAATTAATAAAGTTACTGATTTAAAGTACTGAACTGCCTTGGAAACCCCAGTACTCCAAATATTTAAGCCAAAAAACCTTACAGTTATCCCTCACTCCTCTGTCTCTCACACCACACATCCAATCTAAAGGTTTCAAAATAAATCCAAAGAATCTGACCACTCTGCTACCACTTTAATCCAACCCACCATCATCTCTTGCCTGGAGACCTTACAGATTTTTCTCCTTCTGTCCTTACTCACCCACCTCCCACTCATGGTCTATTTTCAACACAAAGTCAAAGTGATTCTTTTAAGCATAAGGTACATTATGACACTCTTACACTACTAATCCTGAAATGGCCTATCCCCACACTCAAAACAACAGCCAAAGTCCCTGCAATGGCCTGCAAGGCCCTAAATAACTGGCCCCGTGTAACCTCTCTGACTTCTACCATTGTTCTCCATTTCATTTACTCTACTCCAGCTTCCTGGCCTCCTTGCTGGTTTTTGAGCACACCAGGCATGTTTTCTGCTTCCAACCTTTGTTGCTGCTCTTCCCTTGATTGAATGTTCTTTTGGGAGATAACTGCTTGTCCAATTCTCTCACCTCATTTCTTTCAGTCTTTGCTCAAATATCACTTTGCTTATGAGACCTCTCCAGATCACTCTAATGACAATGGCAATTGTCCCCTTTCCTCTGCTTTCCCACCTCCCCCCACACTCTGATCTAATTTCTCTTACTATAGCATTTATCTGCTTCTATCACAGTACACATTTTGCTTGTTATATTTATTATTTATTGCATCATTCTTCACTTCCTCCCATGAATCTAAGCTCTATGAGGGCTATCTTTTTTCTTCACTGCTGTATTCTAGCACTTAGGAAAGTTATTGCAAATAAGTTAAAACTCCATCAAAATTTACTGAATGAATAAATGTGTGGTTTTTACTAGTCCAAATATTTATATGAATATAAATGCATGTCTGAAAAACATTTAGGATGGGCAGACAGAACATAAGCTAAAAATCTTCCAAAGTCTAAAAGTACATTATATCCTGAGAGAGTGCCCGGGGGGAATTACCTATAGAACAATGGTACTGCGAGCATAGAAAAGGCAGATGGAAGAGAGGAGCAAGGAAACAAAACCTGTACCTTGGGTGAAGGGCAGGCCTGCTGGCATCAATGGCCCAAGCTTCTGGCATCAATGCCCCCAGGCTACATGTAGTTGAATGGATAAAATCTTCCAACAAAGATCTCTAAAAATGAGCAAAGACAAGGACACCTCCCAGCCACCCACCGCCTGCTCAGGGCTACAAGGAATATCCCAACAGAATGCCAATCTTCCAAAATAGAACCTAGAGCTGTGTACCCAAAGCTGATATCTCTCGCTTCTGTCTAAATGAAATCTATGGTTTGTTTGTGGACACAGAGCCAGCAACAATGAAATCGTGTACTCTACTCTCTCGCCATCCTCACTCCCTTTTACGTTCTATACACTGAAGTCGTGAAAAAAGAGACAGTAATAAAACTACTTGGAGAATCATTAAACTGCTTTTTACTGTCAACTCTATCCATCCCTGTTTTTAAGGTAAAAGTCTTCTACAGAAATAATAGTTTTAAATAATATTAAAACTACAAAGATGGCAGCTTAGACAGACATAGCTCACCTCTCGGCACAACCACATTAAAATTACAAGTAAAATAGAGAGCAACCATCACTTAAAACCACCAGAAGTCAAGTTAAATAGAAGTCTCACAACAATGGAATTAAAGAGACCACATCCATCCAGACTGGTAATAGGGTGCAGACATGGAACAGACTGATCCATCACCCACATGTGGTGGATAAAAATTCAGAAGGGTTATCTCAGAAGTAAGGAGTCCTCAACCCCACACCAGGCCACCCAGCCCAGGGTTCCAGTGCCAGGAAGATCCCACAACTTCTGGTTGGAAAAACCAGTGGGGATTGAACCAATAGAAGAAAATTCTAAAGCCTCAGGCAGTTCCTCTTAAAGAATCCACACACAAACTCACCTACTCAGACTCACTCCCTCTGAACTCCAGCAGTGGGGCAACAGTTTGAAAGGCACCAGTGGCATACAGGGAGGAACTGAAGTATCTGGGATCAAGGCGAGCGAGGCCATTGTCCCTTTTCTAAACCCTCCCCCCACAGAGCTGTCAAGGTGGTGCCATATATGAGACTCCATCACCTGGCTAACTTTGTTTGAACCATCTTGGAGATCCTGAAAGACTCCACCCCACCCAATTTACGGGCCCACCCAAGCTACTTTTCCATGTGAATGGCTGGTCTTGGCTCACACTTCACAACTTCTTCAATCCTATCAAACAAGAAACAGCTGGCCTCAGTGAGCCCCAGGCACAGCATTAGCAGCAGCCAGCCCAGATTCACAGCTTGGATTCACAGCTGGGAATCTACAAGCTCAGCATAAGTAGCAGCCATCTCAGATTGCTTTATAGCTCAGGCAGGGTGGCTCAGTTCGAGGCTGACCTTGGCCTGCGCCACCTGGGAAACCCCAGGGACTGTGCACCCAGTGGACCACTACGGATCAAGCTGGGGCACCACTACCAGCCTCTGCACAGCTGATTCTCCACAAAGGGCAGAGGGTGGTGGTAAGTGGTCACAGCCAGGCCTTGAAACTGACTGGCCTGGGTAAATCCCTACCATTGACCTGCCAACAGCAACCAAGGCTCAACTACGTAGAGAAGGGTATACTCAGCCCACATGAAGGGCACACCTCAACTACCCAGCTTAGGTGACAGGGGAGGCTGTACCACTGGACCCTACAGGACACCTACTACAGTAGGCCATACCACCAAGACACAGAGTCGAAGTAGCTTTACCTAATACATAGAAACAAACAGGATGCCAAAATAAGGAGACAAAGAAACATGGCCCAAATGAAAGAACAGATCAAAACTCCAGAAAAACAGCTAAATGTAATGGAGATAAGCAATCTATCAGATGCAGAGTTCCAAACACTTGTTTAAAGGATGCTCAAGGAACTTCGTGAGGACCTCAACAACATAAAAAAGATACAATCAGAAATGAGGGACATACTAATTGAAATAAAGAATGATTTATAGGGAAACAACAGTAAAGTGGATGAAGGCGAGACACAGATCAATGATTTGGAACATAAGGAAGCAAAAAACAACTAATCACAACAAGAAGAAAAAAAGAATCTGAAAAAGTGAGGATTGTGTAAGCAGCCCCTGGGACCACTTCAAGAGGTCCAACATTTTTATCATAGGGGTGCCAGAAGGAGGAGACAAAGAGCAAGAAATTGGAAATCTATTTGAAAACATAATGAAAGAAAACTTCCCTTTTTTGGTGAAGGAAATAGACATGCAAATGCAAGAAGCACAGAGTCCGAAATAAGATGGATGCAAAGAGGCCCATCCCAAGACACATCATAATTAAAATGCCAAAGGCTAAAGATAAAGAGAGAATCTTAAAAGCAACAAGAGAAAAGAAGTCAGTTACCTACAGGGGAATACACATAAGTCAGTTGATTTCTCTAGAGGATCTTTGCAGGCTAGAAGGGATTGGCAAGAAACATTCAAAGTCATGAAAAGCAGGGACCTGCAGCTAAGATTGTTTTACCCAGTAAAGCTATCGTTTAGAATTGGAGGGCAGATAAAGAGCTTCCCACACAAGAAAAACACTAAAGAAGTTTATCATCACCAAACCATTATTATACAAAATGTTAAGGGGACTTATTTAAGAAAAAGAACAAAATCAAAATTATGAACAATAAAATGGCAAAAAAAATACAAATCTATCAAGAATCTAAAAAGACAAACTAAGCAAACTAGAAGAACAGAGACAGAATCATGGATACAGAGAGCATTTTGAGGTTGTCAGATGGTAGAGGGGTGGGAGGAGATGGGTGAAGATGTGAGGGGATTCAGTAGTACAAATAGGTAGTTACAGAACAGCCATGGAGATGTAAAGTACAATATAGGAAATGGAGTAGCCAAAGAGCTTATATGCATGACCCACAGACAAGAACAGTCAGTGGCGGTGGGGGGGCGGGGGGTGGTGATAAATTACCTAAGGGAGTGGGGGGTTCTGGGTGGAAGGGGGCCAAGGGGAAAAATTAGGAAAACTATAATAGTATAATCAATAAAACAATTTCAAAACTAAAATAATGAAAAAATTAAAATACAATAAAAGTTCATGTCATGGAAAGCTGAATACATGAAGGTTCAAACAACCTCACCTCCAGGATCTCAAACTCTCTTTCTGATCTGGGCATCTTATCCCTCACTTTTCTCTCTCCTCACTTCATTTGGGCAAGGCCACTATAAGACAACACACTTCATCCTAACATTTGCCCCCATCTCTACCTGCAATCCCACCCAAGCTTCAAAGCCTAGCTCCAATTCCAAATTCCTTGGGAAGACTGCAGCACTTTGCTTGTCCTTTTCTTCCAATATGTCCCTTGCTCTCTTTCCTTTTCAAATGCAATATATGTGCACTCGATATAAGTTTCCATAACAGGCATGAGTCTCTCCCTTATCTCTGCATCACAGAAGCACACTGAGCATAATAGCCCTGACCTAGAGGGCCATAGAGGCCACACCACGAAAAAAGCACACTTGGAAATGCATGAAAAAGATGGTTCCAGGAAGATAAATGGATCTGAAGTATTTTATAATACCCTCATTTATAGCATACAGACACCCTTTCATATTTAGAACATAGTAGATTTTTCAAAAAAAATTTAAATGTATCTACATGATTGTTGATATTTTTATATTTTTTTCTTTTTCAATTAGAGTTGACATTTAATATTATATTAGTTTCAGATATATAGAACATGGTTATACATTTACATGATTTATGAAATGATCACCCCAATAAATCTAGTACCCACTTGGCACCATACATAGTTTTTACAATATTATTACCTGTGTTCCCTATACTGTACTTTATGTCCCCCTGACAGTTTTGGAACTGCCAATATGTACTTCTTAATCCCTTCCCCTTTTCTCTCAGTCCCCCAGATGTTCTCCCATCTGTCAACCATCAGTCTGTTCTCTGTATCCATGGATTTGTTTCTGTTTCATTTGTTCATCCACTTAGTTTTTGAGATTCTATGCAGGAGTAAAATCATATGGTATTTGTCTTTCTCTGTCTAGATTACTTCACTTACAATAATCATCAATAAATCAACAAACAACAAGTGCTGGTGAGGTTATGGAAAAAAGGGAACCCTCATGCACTGTTGGTGGGATTGCAAATTGGCGCAGCCACTATTGAAAACAGTATGGAGATTCCTCACAAAATTAAAAGCAGAACTACCATATGATCCAGCAATCCCACTTTTGGGTATTTATCTAAAGAAATCCAAAACACTAATTCAAAAAAATATATGCACTCCTATGTTCATTGCACCATTATGTATAATAGCCAAGATATGGAAGCAATCTGTGTCTATTCATAGACTATTGGACATAAAGGGTGTGAGTAGTTAATATTATTATTACTATTATTTTGTTCTATCTTAGTAGCTCTTGGAGGAAAAAGTTCAAATTTTTAACCCAAAGAATTCAATTGACTCTTTTTTTTCCCAAGAAACAGGGTAAAGTAAGTAAACTCAGTTTTTTCTATACCAGAGGTCTCACAAGAGGTGATGGAGGAGGAATATAGGACTGTTGCCAATATTTAAGACTCCCCACTGCTAGGAATGGTACATCTTAATACAAGGAGAACTTTTCAGCAGTAAAAGAGCCAAGTTAGTAAGTAACCCTCTAATTTATGGTCCAAACCAAGGCACTTCTGAGAGTGAAGGAGGCACCATTAACCATTACATCAGGCATTAACTAAAACTGTCCCAGGCAAACTGAAAGCTATGACAAGCCTATAAAAATGTCAGTAAACCTGAAGACTTGGGCCATAGTAGGAGACCTCTAGGTAGCTTAGATTAAATCCCCTGACAAAGCTGCCTGTTGAAAGAGCCATTCAACATTCCATCACCTCTAGGAAGCTCAGCAGGAAAAGAAAAAATGCTAAGAATGTCAGGCTGAGAATTCCAAACAACATGGAATTAGAAAAGTAGAAGCTGCAAGAGGCCTTATCCATCCATCAAAATCCACCTCCCACCACTTTCATCAACCATCGGGATCAGCAGTAACCTGCCAAGTTGAAGAGACCTTTTTACCCTGGAGTATCTGTTTTCTCTGGCACCAGGCAGAAGTAATGGCTGAGGGAGAAGTAAGGGAAGTGAAGCCCCATCGTCTACCGCAACCAATGAAGAAAAGGATCGCAGAATATAAAATGTTGACACTAGAATGGGCCTCAGAGACTATCTAATCCAGGTTCCCAATTTATAAATGAGGTAACATAGCTCAGCAATAATAAATAAAGCATTTCATGTAACTAAAAGATAAAAAAATTATGATTTAATGTACTAATTCTTTCATTCAAAAACATGTACTGAGTACTCCCAATGTGTCAGGCTCTAGGATAAGCACTGGCAGATAAATTATAAATAAGACGTAGTCCTGCCCATGAGGATCCATACAGTTTAAGTGTGCTAATAATATTTCAAAAATTGATTATTAAGTACATCATGAGACTATTGTGTTAATACCACTTGAAAATCCTAGCCAAATGGTTAAAAGAAGAAAGTTCTTAATATGGACAATGTTGGTAAACACTACCACTATATGGTAACTTTGTTGAGAATTCCAGCGGTGAAAAATCTTTAATAATAAACACTTCCATTTGTCTCCTTTTTCTATTTCTTCTTACCCCATGTTTCTGCATCACCACATACAAAGCAATAGGAACCAAACTGAAGGCTATAATTTTCCTGTGTATACATTATAAATATTAAAGTTCAAAATATATATTTCTAGATTTTCTAGAATGCTAAAAAAAAAACAACATAAATCTAACCCTTATGCTCATGTCTATCTCTTCTATCTGTAAAACAAATGATCCCCCAAAACCACAGTAATGAATCTTTACCATTTATTCCTAGAATGTCATCACATAGAAAGATGATCATTATATGATATTAATTTAGTTAGAAGATCCTCCTAATTCATTCCTTCTTTATAGAATATACCAGAATAATCATGGAACATTCTAAACATTTTATTAAAAGAGAGGATTTGGGGCTGAAATGAAACCAGTACCTAGAAGAATGATTTCTACATGACCCAAGCAGAATATTACTTGAACCCACAAACAGTGGATACACTCCTTCACAGATGACCATTTCAATCATTGAATAAAATGATTTACCATATCAATAAATCACCAGAACCCAATACATAAAAAGTTTTGTTGCAACAGACCGTATCTATCTTGTGGAAATTCATTTCTCAATATTGCTAAATTAAAATATTATTCAATGGTTTTATTTGACTTCCACATCCAAATATGACAAACTCTTAATGAATACTTATAAATGTTTTTCATGCAAATGTTAGAAGCTCAAAATATAATGTGTCATTAAAAAGACTGAAAATAATATAAACTTGTCCAGTATTGTACTTTAATATTCTGTAACAGTAATAAACTGGTCCAGGTTTTCACAGCCCTAAATATTTTAACCTATATGGAGTGTAATGTCTGCAGTATGTAAATGCTAAATTAAGTGAGCATGAGGTGAGTGAAAATATATTCATAAACCCTCATATCATTCTTGGTTATGATAATTTATGATACAAAATGTATTCAAAAACAGTTTAATGCTGAACATAGCTTTCTCCACTACATAATAACAATACTTGAAAAAGGAAAAAGCAAGGGGAAAAATTCTATTAATTAAGATATAACTACTAGGTCTATATAGTGTGGCTAAGCGCAGATGAAAAGGCAAATAATTCTTGTGAACAGATCCTATAGAATTTGGGTACATGATAAGAAAAATTCTAAATCATAAAACACAATAAAATTTTTATTTCACTTCAGAATTATACATTTCAAAGCTTACCAGCATAGTTTGATTATGAAAACCATGGAATTTTTTGTCATAGAATCTGGTTTGCCTCACACTTCACAAATTCACTCATTAGAGTGAGGTAGAGTTTAACACAATGTTTGCAAATGTAGGTTCATCTGTCATACAGACGTAGGCAAAATCCTCATCTTGTGATTTTGTGCAAGTTAGCCCAATTTTCTCAACCCCAGTTTCCCCACTTTATAGAACTGTTGAAGGATAAAATAAAACACAGTATGTGAACTATTTATAATTATTACTTACAGAAATTTATCAAGCATCACTATGGTAAGCAAAATAATGAACCCCCTCCCCCCCCCAAAGATGTCCACTTCTTAATCTGTGGAATTTTTAAACTTTTCATCTCACGGGACAAAAAGGAATTAACAGTGACATTCAGTAGACCTTAAAACATGAAGGTTATCCTGGATTCTCTGGTGTGTCCAGCGTAATCACTAGGATCCTTAACAGTAGAGAAGGGAGGCAGGGAGTCTGAGTAGAGGAAGATGTGACTATGAAAGAATAGCTATAGAAATTAAATGTTGCTGGTTTTGAACATGAAGAAGGGGTCCTGAGCCAAGGAATGTTGCAAGTGGAAAAGACAAGGTCAAGGATTCACCCCTCGAGACTCCAGAAAGGATTGCAGCCCAGTGAGAGCCGTGTCTAACCTAGAGAGCTGTAAGATAGTACATTCGGGTTATTATAAGTCACTAAATTTAAGGTAATTTGTTACAACAACAATAAAAAACTAATACTATTACCTATATGGCAAGAGGTCTGATGGGTGCTAGAGATAAATAAATTAGCAAGACACTCTAGGGATACATTTCCCTCTCTACAAGTCCCATTTTATGACGCTGGAATAACTTATTATAGTATGTAATATTATGGGTGTTGCTTAGAAAAGTTCTTTACCTATGGTCGACATGTAAGACAATTCATTAGAAAATATCTGTGGCATTTTACAGACCCGTATCTTGTTCTCCTCCTTCACAAGGTAAGTAACTGAAAGCAGAAGGTTTGGCATAGATGAAGGTTTGGGCAGAGATGGCAAGTTGCCTGCCAAAATTCTGTTTCCCCTTCTTCCCTACTTTATATTATTGCTGTAGCAATGTTTCCAGTAAAACATCTAACTTTAAGCTGCCCTTGCAGAAAAGGGTACCAAATGAGATGCAACCTAATGTCTCAGGTGTATTTACTAGGAAAGTTCTCTTTTACCTGGCAGAAGTCCTTATACTGTTCTTCTTTCTTTCTGCCTGAAATAAATAGTAATTTTGTGCTACTTCATAAGAGGAGGAGCTAATGAAGTTAGAAACCTAGGATAGAAATCAAGAGAGAACCCAAGGAATGAAACCATGAATTAAGTGTGGGGAAGCAGAAAGATTGAAGGAGCTTGGGATGACAGTGTAATATGGACACTGAACTGCCCACCTCTGGAATCTTCTACATGAGGAAAAATAAATTCTTAACTTGTTAAGCCAGCCAAAAGTGATTCCTTATACCTGACCTAATGTTTCTTTCTCTGATTTTCTAAGTAAAGTTTCTTTAAAATCAGTCAGAACTTAAGACTAAGTGATCCACTAAAACTAACCTCCTCCCAGGACCAATCTGGAATTACAACTAAATTGTAGAGAAATCATCCAGAGTAAACAACTGAATAGTGGGAAAGAAGCCTTATAATCACAGACAGACAGAAAAAAACAGATTCCACACAAAGTGACTGATAGGGAGTGTAGAGGAGGCATAAGAGGGCTGGCTGGGCTCCCTTGCTGAAGTGCCAGAGGAATATTTCAGTGGCCAGGGAGTTCCCCCTGAGAAGATGGGGGTCTGAACCCCAGGCTAGGCTCCCCAGCCTACAGCACCTGAGCCTGAAAAGACCCCAGATAACATCCAGCTGCAAAAAGTGGTAGGGTTTCTCTGCCATGGACAGACAGCTGGAGTCACAGAGAACATTTTAAAGGGCCAACACATAAAATTTCAATTGCAGCCACTTACCCTGGGCTACAGCAATGGGAGGGCAGTGTGGACTAAAGATACTTGGGGAGAGACTGGGGATGGTGAGTTTGGGGAGAGAACTGAGAGAGCAGCCACCAGGATCCTGGTGCTGAGTCATCACCCATACTGCAGGAGCCATATTGCTCAGGCAGACCACCTGCCTCCAAGTAGCAGCAGCCTGAGGGGAAGCTATAGCCCTGCCTACAAGAATTACTCTGCCCCACCCTGTGGTGCTTAAGACTGGCCACTGATTAGATCTAATGTAATCTAGAGTGACTAGATTAACAACTGAAGGAGTCAGCCACAGACAATGGATCCCTAGTAGTCTCAAACAGGCTGCCTAAGACCATACAGGGACACCTTCTGACATCACCAGAGGCAGATCCAGAAAGAAAAACTAGTGGTATATACAAACGCTGCCAAAATGAAATCCATGTGGTTCTCTTCATGATTTGTGATATTTTCTCTCCTGCACAGCTTTTTAACATTCATTTCTTGTCCTTCAAGTTTGTACATATTAAGTCACTAGGTTTTATATTATAGTTTATTCCAAATCTCATATTTTGCTCCTCCCTTCTCTTACCCCATTTCACCTTCTTCTTTCCTCTTATTATTTTCATTTTAAATTTTGTTTTCTCTCTGGCTGTGACTTGTTTCCATTCTGCACTCTTACTATTTCTCCTCCCGTTAGCCTCTCGAAACCATTTTTCTTGTCATGGTCATCTCACATTCTTATTCCCACTCTTAAAATACCCTTGTTCTCTCTCCACCTTTGTCAGTCTTTGCTCATTAATTGTGGATAGAGTAGTTGTTTCATTTCTTCAATTTTATCTCTAGATCTTCACTATTTTGGTATTTCAAATCTCAAATTTTACTGTTCTCCTCTCCTACACCATTCTGCCTTCCTCCTACTCTTCTTTATTTATCTCAAATTTTAATTTTTCCCTGTCTTAGCCTGGTTTTTGTTCCTCACTCTTAGTATTCCTTCTCCCTCTATCATTTCAAAATCACTTCCCTTTCCTCTAGACATCTCTTAAGCTGTTCTTTTTTTCTGTTTTCCCCCTTTAATTCCCATCACACCTATATTAATCTTAGCTCATTTGTTGTGGATAGTGCTGTGGTGGATATTTCTCTCCAATTTGGTTCCTACTTTTCTATTTATGTACTTATTTTTTTCCTTTTTCTTTCTCTCTCACTATAGTTTTTTTTTAATTTCTGTTTAAACCTAATACTGTATGCTTCCCTTCTCTTGTTCCATTCCACCTTCTTCATTCCCTTCCTTATTTACGATGTAAATTTTACTTTCTTCCTCTCTTCACCTTGCCCCAGTTCCCTATTCTTATTATTACTCCTCCCTCTACCCTCTAAAAGTCATTTTTCTTTCAATAAGCCATCTCATATTCACTTCTCCTTTCTTATAATAGCCTTAATCTCTTAACACCCTAATTAATACTGGTTCATTTGTCATTGATGGTATGATTATGGGTGGGGGTTATTTTTGTGGGTGTGGGTTTGTTTCCTGGGCTGTGTGGTTTTGTTCTGGCAGTACCTGTACAACAGCATACAATACATGGTGGGCAGAGTGACTCTCAGTCAACCAGCTGGAAAGAAGGACCCACCAAAGAATAACCCAACAATAATCAAAACCCAATTACAACCAGATAGCCAACATAAATGGCATAAAGGTCATCACAAGAGCATCAAGTTCAGGAGATCAAGGAGATTGCAAGGCTGAATCTCATGGGTCTCCTACAATAGAAGTTCTCACCATGAAAACAGGGAGTCAAAGTAGACCAATCTAAGAAGTATAAACAAACAAGAAGAGTACCTAAATTGAGGAGACAAAGAAATAACCCCCAATTGACAGAAAAGGAAGACTCCTCAGAAAGAGGATCAAATGAAATAGAGGCACGTAAACTATCAGACACTGAAGTCAAAATAATGGTTATAGGGAAGCTCAATGAGACAGAGAGAACTACAAAGAACTACAGAGAAGCTACAAGGAACTTACTGTGAAATACATTAGCATGAAAATGGACATAGAAACTATCAGTAAAAGCCAGGTGGAAATGAAGAGCAATTTCTGAATTGAAGAGCACAGTAGGAGAAGGAATTAAAAACAGGCTAGATGAAGCTGAGAATCAAATCAGTGAGCTGGAAGACAAGGTAGAAAAAAATTCCCAGACAGAGCAACAAAATGGAAAAAGACTCAAAAAGAATGAAAAAGGATTAAGGGACCTGCAAGACAACATGAAACATAAAAATATCCATATCATAGGAATATCATAAAGAGAAGAAAAGGAGTAAGGCATAGAAAACCTGTTTGAAAACTTCCCTAATGAGAGTAATGACAGAAAACTTCCCTAAATTGATGAGAGAAAAAGTCACACAAGTTCAGGAAGCACAGAGAGTTCCAATCCAGGTGAATCCAAAGGGGCCCACTCCAAGACACATCATAATAAAAATGGCAAAATTTAAAGACAAAAAGAGAATATTAAAGGCAGCAAGGGAGAAACAGCAAGCAAAATACAAGGAAGCCCCAATCAGGCTGTCTGTGGATTACTCAAGAGAAACACTACAAGCCAGAAGGGAATGATAAGACATGTTCCGAATAATGAAAAGCAAAGGCCTGCAACCAAGGCAACTCTTCTCAGCAACATTCTCATTTAAAATGGAAGGCAAAATAAGGAGCTTCAAAGACAAAAAAAACAAAAAATGAAAAACAAAACCACTAAAAGAACACATCTCCACCAAACCAGCACTGCTAGAGGTCTAAAGGGACTGCTTTAAGAAGAGGAAGAAAAAGAGAAAGGGAGAGAGGAACACAAGAACAAAGGGAAAAAATGGTGGGAAAAAATGGCATTGAATAATTACTTATCAATAATAACCTTAAATGTAAATGGATTAAATGCTCCAATAAAAAGACTTAGGGTATCTGAATGAATAAGAAAACATCACCTGCACATATGCTGTCTACAAAAGACCAGCTGCAGAACAAAAGATCTACACAGAGTGGAAGGGAAGGGATGGAAAAAAAGTATTCCAAGCCAATGGATCTAAAAAAAAACTAGGGTAGCAATACTTACATCAGACAAAATTGATTTCAAAAGCAAGGCCATAAAAAGAGACAAAGGAGGACACTACATAATACTTAAGGGAACAATCTATCAAGAAGATAACCCTTGTAAACATATATGCACCCAACATAGGAGCATCCAAATATATAAGGAAAATCTTGGAGGACTAGAAGAAAGACACCAACTGCAATATACTCATAGTAGGGAATTTTAACACCCCACTGTCAACAATTGATAGATCTGCCAAGCAAAGAGTCAATAACAATATTGTGGCATTGAACACTCTAGATCAAATAGATTTAATTGCCATATTTAGAACCTTTCACCCCAAAGAAGCAAAATATGCATTCTTTTCAAATGCACATAGAATATTTTCAAAGATAGACCACATGGTTTGACACAAAATAAGCCTCAAGAAACTCAAGAGAACTGAAATCATATCAAGTACTTTCTCAGATCACAATGGCTTGGAACTAGAAACCAACCTCAAGGAAAAAACTCAAAAATATTCAAATCCATGGAGAATGAATAACATGCTATTAAATTATGAATAGAGTAACAATGAGATCAAGGAAGAAACCAAAAATGTCTGGAAACAAATGAAAATGAACACACAATATCCCAAAGCCTATGGGACACAGCGAAGGCAGTCCTCAGAGGGAAGTTCATAGCAATACAGGCCTACCCAAAAAAGACATAAACATTTCAAATAAAAACCTAAACCTACATCTATAATAACTTGAAGAACAACAACAAACAAAGCCCAGGGCAAGAAGAAGAAAGTAAATAATCAAGATCAGAGCAGAATTAAATGGTATAGAGACTAAAAGAACAATTCAAAGGATCAATAAATCCAGGAGCTGGTTCTTTGAAAAAATAAGCAAAATTGACAAGCCTTTAGGCAGGCTCATGAAGAAAAAAAGAGAGAGGACCCAAATAAATAAAATCAGAAATGAAAGAGGATAAATTACAACTGATACCACAAAAATACAAAGGATCATAAGAAATTACTACAAACAACTATATACCAAGAAATTTGACAACCTGGACAAAACAGACAAATTTCTAGAAACATGCGATCTTCCAAAACTGAATCAAGAAGTGGCAGAAAGCCTAAATAGACCAATAAAAATTAGTGAAATTGAAGCAGTAATCAAAAAACTCCCAAAAAAACAAAAGCCCTGAACCAAATGCTTCACAGGTAAATTTTACCAAACATTCTAACAGGAACTAATACCTATCCTCAAACTACTCCAAAAAATTCAAGAAGGGGGAAGACTCCCAAGCTCATTTAACAAGGCCCATATTATCCTAATTCCAAAACTAGATAAAGACACTACAAAAGATAATTATAGATCAATACCCCTTACAAATATTGATGCTAAAATCTTCAACAAAATATTAACAATCCAGATCCAGCAATACATTAAAAAGATTGTACACCATGACCAAGTAGGATTTATTGTGGCAATGCAAGGTTGGTACAATATATGCAAACTCATAAATGTGATACATCACATAAACAAAATTAAGGATAAAAATCACATGATTATATCAATAGATTTAAAATTTTTTGATAAAAATCCTGCACCCATTTATGATTTAAAAAAAAAATAAAACCTCTCAGCAAAGTGGGAATAGATGTCCTGGTGGGTGTGATCCAGCTGGTTGGATTATCATCCTGTAAACCAAAGGGTTGGGGTTTTGATTCCCAGTCAGGACACATGCTTATGTTTCAGGTTCAGTCTCCAGTCAGGGTGCTTCTAAGAATCAAGCAGTTGATGTTTCTCTCACATCGATATTTCTCTCCCCCCACCTTCCTGTCTCTCTCTGGACTGTATATATACAGATATATATATCTATATCTCTAAATCTATGCAGAGATATAGATATGGATAGATGATACATGATAGATAGATATAGATATTTATAAAGTGGAGATAGAGGAAACATACCTCAATTTAGGCCATAAATGACAAACACACAGCCAACATTATACTCAATGTGCAAAAATTATAGGCATTTCTTGTAGGATCAGGAACAAGACAGGGTGTCCACTTTCACCACTGTTATTCACATAGTACTGAATGTCCTAGCCAGAGCAATGAGACAAGAAGAAGAAATAAAAGGCCTTGACATTGGAAAGGAAGAAGTAAAGCTGTTATTATTTGCAGGTGACATGATATTATATAGAGAGAAACCTAAAGATTTCTCTATATATAATAAAACTGATAAATGAATTCAATAAAGTAGCAAGATACAAAATAAATATCTAGAAACCAGTTGCATTTTTATGCACCAATAATGAACTAACAGAAAGGGAAATTAAGAAAACAATCCCATTCACAATTGCTAAAAAGAAAAATAAAGTACCTAGGAATAAACTTAACCAAGGATGTTCTCAGAAAATTATAAGACATTGAGGAAAGAAATTAAAGAAGATACAAATAAGCTGTAGCATAGACCATGTTCATGGAGAGAAAGAATTAACATCATTAAAATGTCCATCTACACAAAGCAATATATAGATTCGATGCAATTCTTATCAAGACAATAATGAGATACTTCACAAAACTAGAACAAATATTCCAAAAATTTGTATGGAACCACTAAAGACCCTGAATAGCAATTTTGAGAAAGAAGAACAAAGTTGGAGGAATCATGATACCTGATTTCAAGCAATACTACAAGGTCATAGTAATCAAAACATCATGGTAGTGGCATAAAAGCAGACCTATAGATCAATGGAACAGAATAGAGAGCCCAGAAATAAATCCACACTTTATAATCAATTAATATTTGGCAAAGGAGGCAAAGACATACAATGGGCTAAAGATAATCCATTCAATAAGTGGTGTTTGGAATATTAAACAGATAAGTGCAAAAAATGAAACTAAACCACTTTCTTACACTATATACAAGAATAAAGTGAAAATGTAAACTCAAAACTTAAATGTTATACTCAAAACCATAAAAATCCTAAAAGAAAACATAGGCAATAAAATCTCGGACACTTCTTGTAGCAATATTTTTCCTGATATATCTCCTTAAGCAATAGAAAAAAAATAAACAGTGGGACTACATCAAACTAAAAAGTTTACACAGTAAAGGAAACCAGCAAAAAAATGAAAAACCAATCCACTGAATGGGAGAACACATTCATCAATGATACATCTGATAAGGTTTTAATATCCAGAATTTATAAAGAGCTTACACAATTCAACAACAAACAATCAAATTTAGAAATGAACAAAGGACCAGAATACACATTTCTCCAAAGAGCACATATGGAAGACACTAGGCATGTGAAAACATGCTCAATGTACTAATCATCAGAGAAGTGCAGATTACAACCACAGTGAGATATCACCTCACACCTGTCAGAATGACTATAATTAATAAATCAACAAACGACAAGTGTTGGCAAGGATGTGGAGAAAAGGGAACCACCACAATCTGTTTGGAATGCAGATTGACACAACCACTGTGGAAAGCGGTACGGAGTTACCTCAAAAAATTAAAAATGGAACTGCCTTATGACCTAGCAATTCCTTTTCTGGCAATTTATCTGAGGAAACCTGAAATCCTAATTTGAAAGAATATATGCACCCCTATGTTCATTGCAGTGTTATTTACAATTGTCAAGATTTGAAAACACCTCAAGTGTCCATCAGTAGGTGAGTGGATAAAAAAACTCAGCCGTAAAAAAGAAGGAAATCTTACCCTTTGCAACATCATGGATGGATCTGGAAAACATTATGCTAAATGAAATAAGTCAGTCAGAGAAAGATAAGAACCATATGACTTCACTTATATGTGAAATCTAATGAACAAAATGAACTAGCAAGCAAAACAGAGACAGACCCATAGATAGAGAGCGGGCTGACAACTGGGAGGGGTGGGGGGCTTGGTAGGTGGGTGGAGGGAATAAGCAAAGAAAAAAAAGAGAGGAAACACAGGAACACAGAGAACAGAGTTTTGATTGTGGGGGGGCAGTGGAGTAGGGGGAGGTGGAGGAGGATAAACAGAGGATCAGTGATGATGGATAGAGACTTGATTGGAGATGGTGAACACGCAATACAGTGTACAGATGATATGTTGTAGAATTGTGCACCTGAAACCTGTATAATTCTGTTAACCAGTGTCATCCCAATAAATTAAATAAAATGGGAAAAAAACTTTTAAAGAACAACAAAATACACTGGTACATTTCAAAAATTATTCCTTTTCCATCCCCTTGCCAGAAGTATAAGATTTTTTTCCACAATGTTTGTTGTGAAAACTTGGTGGAACTCCTTGAAGTTAAACTCGCAGAAATGTGGGCCTCCGCTGTGATGGGGGCTCCCCTGGAGTTTTTAACTCCTAAGAGTTGTCCACACGGAGCTTCTGGCAATTCTTAGAGTACAGTTCAGAGTTTCCCACCCCGCTCTGGTACTCTTTTCTCTTGTGAGTCCCTGATCTGGTGAGGCACAACTCCTTGGATTTGCCTGTCTGTTTCTGCAGTCTTGGAGCAGTGGTTTACTGTGTCCTCACCTCTCTTAGGATTCCTAGGATGGTTGTTTTTTCTGTCTCTTCAGATTTTACTTGTTGTTAGCAAGGAGTAGCAAATTCTAATCTTGTTACATATAGAACTGGAAACCAGAAGTCACTTCCGCTCAATTCTGCACTGAATCTAAAACCGTTCTAAGTAATAAAGACTAGTAATAAAAATATATTTTACAAAAGAGACCACTAACCCCTCTGTAGCTTCTAGGAACTGATAGCAAAATAACTGATCTCCACTTAACCTATTCACAAATGTAACCATTTTAAAGTGTCTAAACATGTGTTTATGTCTGAACAGAGCAGTATCAATGAAGAAAATATTCTGTTTCTTTGGAAGGAACCATAATGAACTTCTAAGTTTCATATTGCTGCTTCTTATAAGAAACTTTGGGAAGTATTAAGAATTTTGTTTGCACAAAAATTCTAAATGCTAGTATAGTACATTGATGCCAATTTTATGGGAATCCAGATTTCCACCCATAACAGTGTTCTAGTGTGAAGGCCTGAATATGTTCCATCATGGTAATTCAACATGTGCTTTAAAAGAAATCATTATAATCAGTTCATAGTAAGATACTGAAGAAGAGCTGGAGTTGAGGCAAAATGCATGAGCCCCAAAAATAGCTTTAAGGAAGTTGAATCTTAAAGAAGGGTTCTGTATAACTTTTCTCTTAGGTTTTTGCCTTGTTAGTACCAAAGATCCATGGTGAAAAGCAGCAGTTTCTCATGCAGTTCCTCCCGTCCTGCAGATACACTCATCTGAGATCATTTCTTTTTCTGTTTCTAGGTGTTTTAGTGATTATCTCCATGTCTAAATAAGAGTTGATTTCTTTTTATTATCTTGACTTACTAATTTTAAATACTATGTACTGAATGCCATCATCATAAAATGTAATAATTGCATACCTTGCTTCCTCCTCCCCTTTTTGTCTTCCTAGTGTTGGATATTAATGTTGTTATTTTTAGCTTTTGATTGGTTAACCATTAACTATAAATGACATACTAAAAACACACTTTTTATTACAGTACTTTCCACAGGAACTCTTGAACATGCTTGGTAACATAAGCACATTAACAGTGACACATTTTTTATGCTTCTTATTAGATTGATTCTAAAAGATGGAAATCAATAAATACAACTATAATGACTATGTAAATTTGCTCTAATATTATGCTAGAAATATATTCCCTTCTCCACAGGTCTCATTACATTAGCAATATGTGTGTGCGTGTGTCCCCTAAAATAAAAAATCAAGTCAACAAACATTTATTAGCAAGTCACTACCAACAAGACATTTACATGCAAGTCACTACCAAATCTGATGGATAAAAATATGAAACAGGAATACATGTGTTCCTGTACAAAAACAACTGTGATCCAGGTAGAAAATTAAAAGATCTGGAAACTCTTTAGTAGATTGTAATTGGTGAGTCAAAATGAACATGGTGCTATGACAATTATTGGGAAAGGTATATTATAAGAACATAGTAGAATTGGACATGATTGAGAGTTGGAAGAGTCAAGAATGTGACAATGCTGATGAGATTTAAAAGAAATAAAAATTAAACTATGTAGAGAGAAAAGCAGGAGAAGGACATGCAAGGCCGCATCCTGAGCAGAGTAAACGGCCTGCCCAGAGACCTTGCTTTCATTTAGATAAAGAGAAAAAAAAAATGGAACCCAAAACACATGGGAAAATGTGTGTTGTCATCCATCCCCATTGTCCTTCAAAACCCTGAATGCTCTTGTAAACTTTATTGTTTTGGTATGGCCCATTTCCTAGAATAGCATTTTTTCAATAGTAGTTTGGACTCATGAAATCAATTAAATGGGTTAATTTTCTAATGTAATAAAATAGAAACAAACCAAAAACTGTTAAAGGGTGTTGCACTTAATAATGGAAAGCATTGTTTCCAAAGCTTTTGTAATTGCATTTCTTACTACCACAGTCAAAAACATAGGAGAAACACTGTTCTAGAAACTTTCATGCCAGCAAAGTAAACAGCACTGCCAATGGAGTATTTTTTCCCAAAATATATATGAGTGAATCTGTTTACAATAAAAACATTTAATTATCATCAAATGTTGGGCAATGCAGTCTCATACATGCAGCTTTCAGTCACCTAAGAATAGACCTTGAGCCTAGATTGTTTCCTTACCAAGACAAGTAATTACAACCTGTGCTGAGTTTATCACCTGTGAGAATGTCTTTCCCCATTTCAGGCCCACTGTGCATTTCTTGTTCTACTTAAGCATATGCGTCATTGGTCCTCAGGTCCTTCTGCTTTCTGTGTTTCAGACCCCACAGAAGAGGGGTGAAGGCACGAGTACCACACCAGAAAGTGGGGTGTATACAGCTACACTGCCTGTGTTGGCTGGCTGCAAAGTGGATCCACTGGCCACGGAAGACCGACACATTGCAAGGGGCTGGATTGTGTTAGCTCTTTCTCTTCAGTTGCTGTAAATAAACACTGCACCACCTGAGCTTGATATGCATGTCGTCTCTTCATAGCAACCTCATATCATGCACTTGTTTCTTCCCCAAGTGGCACTTAAAACTGCCTTTCAACCTTGACTGCAAGAGCTTGCTTACTCAGTGAACGGTGAAACACCAAGCACACGATCAAATAAGATTTCGTAATTTGTCTATTCAACTTGTTGATTTCAGACAGAATTGAACCTCATTAATACAGACATCTAAAAGGATGAAACTTCCTTATTATACATACTTCAAAGATTTGAATGTTGACTAAAACAGGTTAATAGCATTCATCGGATCGGGCATTTATCTATGCGTATTAATTATGCGTAAAGTAGTAAATTTATTATAAAACTGCAAAAGTTGAACTATATTCAGTGATATGCCCTTTAACGTTCATACTTATGTAAAGTATAATATAAAAAGAACATATAATTGTTTTCATGTTAGAAGCCAGTTTTGACTAAGAAACTGTCAATAATCTCTACTGTGTGTGCAAAAAGAAATAATGCTGATCAATTTTCAATCCTCTTATCCATATACGACATTGAAGAAGTTTCTGAAGTGGTAAGACTTTAATCAGTTGATGAACACTATTCATTGAACACTTACTGTATCAATAAGGGAAGGACCTTCCATGGACTAATGAAACTGTGCCATGAACCAAGGAGCATAGTCAAGTCCATGCACCTGAAGTTAAAAAAGGAGAAAGCAAGCATAAACATTTCTTTATACCTCAAGAGGCTTAAAAATTAGTAAACATTAGTAAAGAAGGAGAATTTTTTCAGAAATATTGAAAATTGATGGTAGGGAAACCATACTAGGCCAAAAGAATAAAAGGAAAGAAAATTCAATTTTCCCATAGTAGTGAAATTTTTTCCTAAAGGTTTGTATCAGCAAATGTTTAATTTGACATACTTCCAGAATTTTTTTACCTAATGTCTATGCTTACACCATCCTAAAATTGTTATTCTTTTGTGAAAATAACAGCTATTTAAATATATCAGAATCTAAATCACAAGACTGTAAGAGAAAAAACTATCACCGAAGAAGCTAGGCTGAGCAGGTTTTGAAAACTCACAGTCATCCCTCAGGGAAAAGTAGGGTAATTTAACTGGAAAGGATGATGGTTGAAGGGGAGATCAATATGTAATTTTAGCTAGATCGCTTCCCTATTGTCCTTTGGGCCAATGCCAAAGAAACTCTCTACCTAGTTTGGGACAATGGGTCAAACCAGAAACACTGCTTTGCACCTAAAAGAGAAAATGAAGCTGGAACAGACAGTATGCTGAGATAGTCTGAGGTTCCATTACAGTGTCAGTCATGAATAAGGTAAGATGCAATTTCTGTGGCTATAAGATAGTTTCACCATCACCAAGTCTCCCTGGGCAACTTCATTGATGCATTTATGATGAAACTTCTCATTTTCTGTTATGTTTTCTCTCTTGGACCTTAAACTAAATTCATCTCTTATCAGCTCCACACTTCATTGAATGTCATGATTTGAAAGAGATAATAAAATACTGGCTGGTGCTGCCCCCAGAGAGGACACCGAACCTACTTCATTTCAGGAGACTGTACTTATGGGAATTGATTCACCTGCCAAGACCACTGTTTAGAAAGAAAAAAATTATCCTGAAGCAAAGCAGAACAATAAAATTAGAAGCCATTGTCTAAATATAGACACTCTCTTCAAAGACTGGGAAGGAGAAGGACAAGGTAGTGTCATCAAATTCAGAGAAGCAAGACCGAATTTTATTAACACCAATTCATCTTTAAATTTTATTTAAATTTTAAAATATTTTCCAATGTTGATTTTGTATTTCATATCTAGGCAATGGCATTCAAACTATTTAAAATCCCAGAGACTCTCAGAGAAAAATAATATTTACAAAAATGCCTCAAGAACATTACAGGGAAGAGTGTGTTTATGTGTGAACACAATGGTCAGGCACATCATTATCTAAGGTCTTAACCCTTGAAGTAACAGTACGTTTGACCTTGGGACATATCTTTAAATCCAAAACTTTTAGCCCTAGTACTACAGTGATTATTCTATTGTTCAAATATGTTCCTTCACCCATCCCCTAAAAAATTATTTCTCCTATATTGAGAAAAGTTTTTCAAATCAACATATTTTGACTGATAGGCAATGATTTTTACCTCTGTTTAGACAGATATTAGGAGGCCATAGTGAAAAATAAGAAAAGACTTGGACAAAACTGCATAATTCATATTGAAAATTTTTAACCCCATCAACCTATCCACCATGTAAAATTTTTATGAAGTCAACAAACTTCATCAGACTCCACAAAGGAGATAGAGTTATTATAGGATCATTTTATAATTTATCCTTAACATTAAAATCTTCAGAATATCATGACTATCTCTGAATGGAAATCCAAAATAGACTTTAGTAACCAATAAATGAATCCAAAATGTTAAATTCCTACTTAATAAACAGAGTAGAAAACAATGTGGGTTGCACCTGTTTCCCCTTCGTAATGTCCAATATCTGTTCAGGTCTCCATCCCTAAACCTTATAGCTCATGACTTTGAAGTAAAATTGATCATACACTTTCAGGAAGACATTGAATGTTCCAATATAATCTAGTTTCCTTGTTAAGAAATGCGGTCTAAAGTCAGTCATCCCACAGCATTTCTTTGATTGTAGGTTATTCATCAAATGATTAGGTTAGAAAGATGTGAGGGGAGGTTTACCAAACAATATGGTAAATCCCTGTGTTAAGAGGAAGGCATGCATGACAACCTATGCATATAGTTGTATATGGATGTAAACCTAGCACTGTGGCAGGATCTTGTGACAAGACTGAGATAAAATCAACACAAAAAGGATGAAAATGCCAAGACTCTCCGTCAATCAGATCAAGTTCTGGTTAAACCAAGACTAGATGCCACCCATCTATGGATATTTTTAATCCCTTTAGGGCCAGTTTAAGTTGGGTTTTCCATCACTTATAGCTTAAAATACTCTACATGCAATTAACAGGGTTTTCTTTCATAATTAATACAGCTGTATAACTAAACATATTTCACTTTTTGCTGCTAGGAACTCAGAGTCTAATTTGAAATTCAGCCACAAAAACTACACAAGGCTTATGGCCTGCATCTTTCATCTCATTTTTAAAAAGTCTAGTTTTCTCATCCATCTTTCTATTTTTTCTGGTCATAGCTATTTTATTCACATGTATTATCTTTTCTTTTTAATTTTTTAAAATATTTTATTTATTTTTTTAGAGAAGGAAAGTGGGAGCGAAAGAGAGGGAGAGAAACATAATTGTATAGTTGCCTCTTGCATACCCCCTACTGAGGACCTGGCCCGCAACTCAGGCATGTATCCTAGACTGGGAATAGAACTAGCAACCCTTTGGTTCACAGGCCAGCACTCAATCCACAGAGCCATATGAGCCAAGGCTTTAATTTTTAATTTATATTATAAACCATCACATATTACTTGCAAAATAACTTGAGGTATAAATAAATTAATAAAGTAAAATAAAATGAATTAAAACCAAATAAGTGGGTCCTTCTCTTAAGGCCCATGATATGATCACAAGCAAAAATAATTAAAGAGATAATTAAAGGTATTTTAACAAATCAGACATTTTTTATTGAAGTTATATTCTGTTCATTTTTTAATTAATGAAATTTATTGTTATATTTTTATGTAACCAACCAGAATAAAACAGGAAATTGATTTATATTATTTTTATTATCTAAATAAAATTCAAATTGCAAAGTAACAGAACTGATAGCCTAAGAATTACTGCAAAGTACCCCAAATTACTGCAAATGATGTTATGCAACTCATTTTATTTTTTCAGACTCAGGACATTTCACTTTACTAATCTAATAATTTGTACTAAAATATGTCATCCTTGTTGCATTATATTTTACCTTAAAATTATCTGACTGCCTGCCAGATGTTTTTCTCTAGAACTGGGATCATGGAATAAATACACATTGCTTATTAAATATTTCTCACCATTTTGACAAGCATTTGCTTTCTTGTCATAACTGTCCATAGTGGGGAGATCATAGTGCAGTTTACTCCTGAAAATGCAAATTAAATATAGATATAAAAATTGATGGGAAAGCAACCAACCCTGCATTTCTATTTCTCCTTTTTTTGTGTGTGATTATAAACCTATTTGTATTTCTCTAGGACCTGACCCTAAAAATGCAAGACAGACTATCACACACACAGGTTGAAATTGCTTGTTAATCTATGTAAAGACTAGTAATTATGCGGTTTAATTTAATTAATGAAAAATATATCAATGCTTTTGTATCATATTATTGGCTTAAAAATTATAGTATGATTATTTGATTTTAGAAATAGAGGAAAGCACATTGAAGAAAAACAAAGACCTCCCTGACCCCTGTGAGTACAAACTCCCACCATTAGAACTCCTTCATTGCACATGACTCTCATTGCTAAGACTCTCTTTGGGAGCTTCATGACTAAGGTTTTTGTTATGAGAGATGAGAAGTCTGGTGTGAGCAAATCACAACATATGCCCATGCGAAGTCTTCTGTGCAGACAGAAAGGCAAAGCTCTCCTTAACAGAATGTTTTTTAAACTTAAATAACTTGAAATCAGTAAAAAATGCAAGACTCTAGGAGCAGAGCAAAGTACAGCATCTGAAGTCTCCATATCTTGGACCAAAAGCCTCAAATTGGATTTCTTATGGAAATAAGAAGAATGAAGGAGAAGCTGGTCCCCATAGGCCCTCAAGTGCAAAGCAGAATTTTCTCACTACCATTTCCTGAAGGACCACAAACCTCTCCAGCCTCAGAAGTATGGATAATTATTTTTTTGGACAAGTAATTCCTTCCCTTTTAATGATTGCTTGAAATGTAAATACATTTTTTGCAAATAAAACTTCCCTTTTAATGATTGCTTGAAATGTGAATACATTCTTTGCAAATAAAATGCACGGATTTCATAGAGACGAATAATTATGATCCATTTATTTGCTGTTTGTAAAAGATTGCTTGAAATCAAAATATATCTAAATAGATGAAATAAGCTGATTTTTTTCCCTTTTTTATTGTTGAAGAACAGGATTGAGGGTGGGAAGTCGGGGTGGGTGGGGGGAGGGTGATGTGGGGAAAGTGGAGACAACAATAAAAAAAATTATGTTCCTGGGAAAAAAAAATTTATCTTCCTAGGGAATTTACTCTTTTTTTCCAATGTATTTGTCCTTTTTGTGTGTCTTTTGTTTTTCAAAAACATATTTGATATAAAGTCTATTTTGCTTGATAGCAGTCACATCTGTATTTTGGTTATTATTTACATAAAATATATCTTTTTGTTTTTTAATTATTATGGTATTTATATGTAGAACCCATTCACTCATTTTCTTTCTCCCATTTTCCTGTGCTGGAATCACTGCTACAGGTATCCATTATTTAGAAAAACAAATAAGAAATCAAACTGATAAGAACTATTAAACTCAAGCAGAGATTATGCTTTAGTGACTGGTTATGAATTCACCTGTATTAATATTCATAAGAACTAGTAATTTCGATTGTTCTCTTTAGTGTATGTGCTCTTATAAAAGGATAAATGCTGACAAAAAGATGTGACATGGAAACTCGAAGACCTAAGGGTTAATATGCACTTTATTCTTGGCTTGCAATTCCTTCCAATTTAGCCCTAAATCCCTAACAATGACTTTAAAAGCTTTCAAGAAAAATACAAGAATATTGGCAACTTTCTGAAATGCTGCCCTCAGAGTCTATGCCATCGATCGTTTATTCCCCAGTCTTATGCAGGTATAATCACAGAATGCCACAGAAGGCAGAATTGACTCCTGAGTCAGACAGCTCTGGATTAGTATTCCAGCACAGTATTCTTACTGTGCTGCTTATCCAGGCTAAGCCTCAGTTACCCCATCTATGAAATGGAGATAATACAAGCACCCACTTTGTAGGGTTGCTAGGTTTTTTTAATTAAATCATTTTTTATTGTTACTCTATTACAGTTGTCCCAATTTTCCCACTTTGCCCTCCTCTGCCCATTCCCCCCCCCCAACCCTGCTCCCACAGTCCATTCCCACACTGTTGTCCATGTCCATAGGTCATACATACATGTTCTTTGTCTAATCCCTTCCCCTTCTTTCCACTACCATCCTCCTCCCTTCTCCCCTCTCCCCAGTTTGTTCTTTAATGAGACAAAGTACGTAGAGCAACAGTGGCTGCCACAGTGAGTGCTCAGTAAATGTCTCTTCCTTCCTCGATAACCGTTCAGCAATGCCTGAACTATTGCTGACCACAGCCAAGCTACATAATCAGAGACAGAACCTTGCATGTAAATGGGATTTGTCATTATGATTGCCATGGTTTTAGTATCTAACATGCCTAAGTAAATCTGGGCCCCTGCATATCCACCACATTGTAGCTTTCACCTAATTCCAGTTATCGCCATTGGACTTCCTCTTCTGTTTTGACTGGACATGCTTTCTCAGATGGACACGGAGCGCTGTTTATTTCCTAGGGCTGACACTCATCCTACCTCTTGCCAATTATCCTCCAAGGTGGCAAAGAAATTCAGGCCTCTCTCTCACATCCTTAAAGAATGGCTGGAGATACTACTCTAAATAAACAAATTTGCTAAACACTTTTAGTAATGTTGTCAAGAATCTCCTGTCATGCTCACCAATTGGGTCACATAGTTACAAGGGAAGATAGCATTTCCCTTAGTAACATAAGCAAAACATACTATTAAAATCTTTGGCTACATTTATGGAAGGCCAAGTTATGCCCAACTTAAATGTATCATGTCTCAAAATGTCATGTGTAAGCCATTTATTTGGAACTCAAAATGCGTTTTCCCATAAAATGTTATACATTTAATTTAGCATTTCTGTCTATCATGCATCTGTCACTGTAATCCATGATGTAATCTACCTGAGGTAGCATACCAAACATGCAGATGTGCACAATTAGTCTCGATTTGTGTAACTCAAGTCTTCACAGATGCCTCATCAGCCTGTAAGTCTAAATTTTGCTCATTTGTTCAGCACATGAATATTATAGACATCGCCTGCTGCTAAATGCCAGGCACCATTCTAGGTACTTCAAATGCAGTGATAAGACAAAAAGACAAAGTTCTCGCCCTCATTATGTTTACAGACTAATGGGGTAGCCATGAATAGATAAGTATTTTATATTTCAAATATGGAGAGGTGCTATGAAAGATTTTTAAAAAACAGGAAAAAAGGAGAACAATTGGGTGTCCCTTTAGAGAAGTTCTAAAGAGATGATATTTGAGCACAGGCTAAAATTGAGTGGGGCTGGCAGCAAAGCAAATACCTGGGGAGAAGCATTCCAGTCAGAGGGACCCGCAGTGCAAAGGCCCTTCACTAGACTCGGGTAGGGAGCTGCCAGAAGGTCTGGCAGCTAGGGAGTCAGGAGGAAGAGGACAAGTGTAGAAAATGATGTCCAAGAAGGGTTGGTCGTTAACGCCTTGCAAGCCCTGGAGAGGGCTTTGGATTTTATTTGCAATATGTTGAGACATCCTCAGAGAGTTGAGAGTGGAAGAGTGGAAAATAAACCGCAAAGACACAAGAGAGAAAGCATGGAGATGAGTCCGGAGGCCATTTCCATAGTCCACTTAGAGCTGAGGGTGGCCGGAGAGGAGGACGTGGTGAGTGGAGGGTGACCAGAGGGACGAAGAGGACCACAGCAAAGGGGAAAGGCACACTCATCAAATCAGGCCACTCGCTCCCTCACCACACGCTCCCCCACAGTCACCCTCTGTCCGCAGACGAAGGGGCCCCTGGCCGATCTGACCTCAAGTGTGCTAGACATGCCCAAGCATGTCTTCATCCCTTTTGATTTCACCTGAGGCCAAAACCTGCTACATATTAATAATTTTAACGCAAAAATCAAGCCTGTTTCCAGGAAATGTCAGCCATTCAAAGGCGAAACATTCCCAGAGTTCCTGCTACTAATGAATGTATTAATTACATTTGCATATCAGAAAGAAATTGTCTGTACACCTCCTCCCTGGATTTCTGTTCTGGGAGTCCCTTGCTTGGTCAAATTCCCTTTTATGGTCATAAATCCCTCTGATATCACCATACATTACATAATTTTCTACTTTTCCAGGAAAAAAAGATAGAAGTAACAGATTGTGGCTGATTATAGCTGTTAACTATTACCTCATCGACATTTTAATGAAACAGTATTGAATGAAATTATGTTATTTGAAGACCTGCTGTAAATGCTCTAAGAAAAGGGAGCTCAGGGGTTATAATCAGGAAGAAACCTGTCTAAAGTTTAGTCAAGCTGAGGGAAATGTCAAGGCTACCTTAGTCAACAAAGTCATCAATATTCAATGACTAAAAAGTTTATGAGAAAACTTTGCCCAAAATTCTGCTAGCCTTCTATTCATTACTGCTAATCTTTCTTAAATGAAGTCATAGAGTTCTAATTTGATATCAGTACATGAATGTTATCTGCTCCAGCAAAGCTTATCAAAGGCCCAGACCACTGGTGGAGCAGACACTACTCAGCTACAGGTAAATATAGCTCTGTCTGCTTCCCAAAAGTCTAGGGGGTCCAGGGTGGCTCGGACATAAGAAACTTTAAAAGATTTCATAAGAAAGGATTGATATACCTCTTTGTCTTTGAAGTCCTGCCTGAAATTTCTGCCTTATTTTTTGTTGTAGGTCGTGGTTTTCTTTGATTTGTTTTTGAAGTATTGGAAACCATAGGTTCAGTGTAAAAAGTCAGCACTAATTTTGGCAAGGGCCTAAAAGAACCATTTCCTAGTACTTTGAACCTGAAAATAACATTTCCTCCTAAGAGAATAGGGGTTCTTGATTTGGGCTTCCCTACTATTCATACAAGGTTGCTGTCATGTAAATCAAATATTTGTAAGTCAGGAACTGGCTACACATTGTCAAGATTAAGAGACATTTCTTAATTATCTTTCTGTTTTTTAAAAGATATGGACAAATTGAAGTGCCTCCAAATGACAACCAAAATGGTAAGAAGCTGCAGATATTTAGTCTTAAAAAAGTCGGAAGAAGAGCCATTAAAGCCTTTATTGCTGAAAACTAGCATATAAAGGTGAGATCAAATTTATTCTGGAAAGCTCCACATTTTAGAACTAAAAACAAAGTATAGAAATTCAAAAGAGGCAGATTTCAGCTCAATTAAGGGGAGGGAAGGTTTTCTAACAAAGCTTTCTAAAATGAAAATGGAGCCTTAAAACACATAATAAACTTTCTCTGATTAAATATTTTCAATTAAACTTGGATGACCAATTTGCAAGAGTACTGCTGGAATTTCAGAATAGGTAAGAAAATGGATTTTTTAAAAGTGTTTTGCCAAAAAGGAAAATTCCACATAATTATTTTCTTCTCTGGCTGTAAGCATGAGTATATACACACAAGTACAAACTCTACCCACCATACACTGACAAGCCCAGACTCCAGTTATAATAAAAACAACAAAAAAAGTAATAACTATAATGGAACAAATGTTGTTTTCCCATATTATCCAGAGAAATTCAAAGGGTGGCACACTTATGTTAAAACAAATGGAAAGTATTTAGCAAAATATTTTCTAAAATAGAGCTGTTTACTTAAAACAGGAAACATGAATGCTGCAATGTACAATTTCTAACATGTGCAAATTTGAACCAGTTTTTCAAAATCTAAATATATACAGTATAAAAATTCCCCTAATATTAGAAAACTATTTTTAATTCAAAATATATTTTGCCCAAGTTTGTTTTAAAATTTTTGTCCAAAACTGCAGGCACAATGTATCAAATGCATGGTGGACTCATAGATTGTTTAAGATAGAATGGACCTTTGGGTCCCCCAGGTTAAACCAAAGGACAAGTTACCTAACTCCAGTCAGAATTTCCAAACCAGTATCTTTCTCACTATACCTTGTTCAATTTAAATTGAGTAACACTGGAAGCAGTTATGCTGCAAAGAGCGTAAAGACGAACCACATTTCTCTCAGGAGACAAAACAGCTAGAAATATTAAGTCAGGAAAGGAACATGCATTAATAGCATGATCAACCATCCCTGAATACTGTCTCTGAAGGAACTATGATTGAAAAAGTTTATCTTTTTTAGTACATTTGAGTTTTTGTTTTAGTTTTTAAAGGACACAAAAAGAACAATGTTAGAAAATATTTCTACCTTATGCCCTAGTAATAGGGTCACCCTTGGAAATGAAAAACCCTCATACAACTGAGTGAGAAAAAGAACAACGTAATCCAGATGACAATGGTGCAGGGGTGAATGAACAAAAAAGGGAAGTGGTCAGCAACTTAGTACTGAGACAAGGGACAAAGTTAAAGGAGGCCCAAGTTCTCAATGCGTTCTGAGTAAGCTGCCTCCTATCTGAGGGCGCACTAGCAGTCAGGTTAAGTTTTGTAGCATCAATAAGAACTGTTGCTGCAAGTGAAATGAATAGATTAAAGCACTGATTTCTTTAAATTTCTTGTAGAAATATGTAACTTTCTTGAGACAGCATCCATATAAATTATAATCTAATAATTTTTAGTTCATTCATATATTCATCTAATATCCACACGAGAGGTCTCTTTAATGCATCTATCCATTCACCCAGTTACTCAACATTATATATATATACATACATAACTTTTGTTATGTACCTGGTACTTTCCTAGATACTAAGATACAACTATAAATTTAAGAAATGATTTAACCTCCCAACCAGTATAGGATTCTTTCTTATGATGTCCTTGGGTGTTAGTCTGACTTGACTCTGTGGTGGGAAATTTAGTAATTTCCCAGGCATCAGTTGTATTTTTGGACTGATAAGATTATTTTAAAATTCCATCTACGATCCATATGAGCTGTTTCAAAATACTGAGGGCACAAATAATGTCATATTTCTGAAATAAGGAAAACCAAATTGAAACAAATTCACCAAGATTGAAAGGAAAGTCACTATTAGTCATTCCATGGAAATATACACACCCTCTTCCAAAAACCTGTAGATAGATAGATAATACACACTCAGTTTCATACACACACACAGATTTATTTTGAAGTGAAAATTAAACATGATCTCTCAGCCACACTCCCTCCCGTTTCTCCTCTACCCTTTGCTTAATACAAGGGTACTGTGTAAAGCAGATCCAGGAGGGAAATAGGGGATATTTGTAGTGTCAATAAAAAATAAAGAAATAATCAATGACTCAAATATAAAACAAAAAACAAAAAATTCACACAATATTAGTTTCCTAAAAATGTTGTAACAAATTACCAGAAACTGGACGGCTTAAAACAATGCAGGCTAGAAGTCTGAAATCAAGTTATCAGCAGAACCTTGCTACTTCCAACTTCTGGTGTTTCTCTTCAGTCCTTGACATTTCTTGGACAGTGACTGTCCAGTTTGGGTCACTGTCATCACATGGCCACCTTCTCTGTATATCTCCCCTTCTTATTATGAGAATACCAACCATACTGAATTAGGGGTTCACCCTACTCTTCATCTTAACTATCTCTTGCAATTACCCTGTTTCCAAATAAGGTCATATCCTGTTGTTCAAGAGTTTCAACATATTTTTTTTTGAAGGACAAAATTGATACTAAATAATTATATTATGATAAATATGTCAATATGATTTCATGCGGAAACACAGTCACCAAATTATCCAACACAACTGTTTCTGTTCAGAGAATAATATATGGAAAAATAATGTTTAGATGATCCCCAAAATACATAGTTTTTACAAAGGTACATCAAGTGAAAAGGTTGGAAAAGTAGCATTTTCAACAATTCTTCTGAAGTAGTATCTTCTACTATTCTTCAACCTGTTGTTTGTATGTGCTGTACTTCTGTGTTTTAAATCTTTCTCATGTTTAGTCTTTATTTGCTACTAAAGATATCCTCATGGTTATATATTTCTGCTTCAGTGCAGTGTGAGTGTCAATAAATGAAGAAATTCAAAAAACTTGAAAATTTGGTGATAAAATGGTATAGAATAAAAGCATCTTCTAAAGAATTATTTTTTTACACCCATCCATCACTAACCACTTTTTCTTATCATCTCTTCCCTTCCTCTTTTACTGAGTACAGTAAAACTTAATTCATTGTATTTATTTACTTTTACTTTTGATTTATTACTCTATAAATCTTTTTCCTTTGTTTAATTTGGGTATCTTAGATTGAAATGTATTTTGTTATAACACCTCATTGAAATTAACAGCATTTTTTAAAACATAATAGTTCATCACCTAATGTTAGGATTTTCAAGAATGAAAGTCATTAAACTAGTGATGGTATCAATCCAAAGGAGCATAAATAAGACTAAAAGAAAATTTCTCACATACATAATAGAAGCCAAAGACAATAAAAGATTTTTTTTAAGTGCTGAAAGAAAGTAACTGTCAACCTCTAAATCTTTGTAAAAATATCTTCCAGAAATTAAGATGAAATAAAGACATTATTGATGTAAATAAAAATTGAGAGTATATGTATCCATAAGACATTCACTAAAAGAAGTTATAGAGGGATATCTTTAGGCAGAAGAAAAATTATCAGCAAAATGCTGAAGAAATGAAGAGTGAAATGTAAATGAATGGATAAATATTTGTGTTAATATAAATGAATATCAATTTGACAATAGCAATGCCTTCTGGGTTAAAAGTACATATGTAATTAAAATGCATAAAAAAAGTAACATAAATGGAGGTTGTGGGTAAATATAGCACCATTAAATTCCAGTATCATCAGGGAAGAAGTAAAATTAATTATTGGTATTAGACCATAATAAGTGAAGGATGCATGTTATAATCTTTCATGTCAGGACCACTAAAAGGATAGTGAAAGAATGTATAACCAACCAGTTATAAAGAGGAATAAATTTAATAATATATGTGCAAATCCTATAAATAGTGATTTAATTAACAATTTTAACCACAGTCTGTGACACCTAATAAGGTAATAGTTGTATGAGCAAAATGACCTTGAACTATAATAACAAGCCTCAGGAAAAGTGTTCCAGGTCTCAGAAGTGTGACTAGCCATATCACACAATGTTACTTATAAGTCTCACAGTGCCTTAGATTTTTTTTCCCCATGAATTCTCTGTTCCAATTGGGCTAAGATGGAAATTCTTAAGAGGCTTCACTACGTTTGTCAAAATGATCATTTCTCCCAATAGAATGTAAGATATAGGGGTAACATAGGACTGAGGAGAATAGTTTCATCAACTAAATGTTAAGTCCATAGCTACTGAAATCATACATATTTCTTATATTGCTTCATTATCACCATCGGTCACAACTTTATTAATGATTAACTGATAGACTGAAATCACAAACCACCATGGAAAAAAAAGAAAAAGGTAATATCCCAAAGCTTCCTAGTGATACAACCCTGTTGTATTGCTGGCATTTGAAGACAAAATGGTAAAATGACTTTCAAGTAGCCGCTGAATGCTGACCTGATGTGGTATAACCGCAGACATGGAGAGTAATTAATGTTCAGAATGACAGGCACAGCTCTCTGGGAAACAGTAGCAGCAGGGAGTCCAGCACAGTACGTGGCAACCAGAAAGGACTACTCTTGGAGCAAAGCAAGAAGGCAAACTCTAGTAAAGATCCATAAACAACCAATGTTTCAAATAATTAATTCCCCTTATCTAGCGTACACAGTAATTTTGTTAATTCTAAAAACTCTTTTATTGACTTAATAGTGAATTAGACACAGTGACATTATTTTTTTTTCAGTTTTAAATAGTGATAATACTACTCTAACTTGTCTTAGCACTAGCAGATAATTTTATAACTGAAGGAAAGTATTTTATATTTAATGGGATCTTTTTAAGCTTTAAGTTGAACAAGTGTTCTCCCTCCTTTTTAAAAATTTGTATTGTTATTCTATTACAGTTGTCCCAATTTTTCCCCCTTTGCCCTTCTCTGCCCAGCCCCCGCCCCTTCCCTGCTCCTACAGTCAACCTTCACACCATTATCCATGTCTGTGGGTCATTCATACATGTTCTTTGACTACTCTCTCTCCCTTCTGTCCACCATTATGCCCCTGCCCCCTGCCCCTCTGGTCTGTCAGTCTGTTCCATGTTTCCATGCCTCTGGTTCTATTTTGTTCATTAGTTTATTTTGTTCATTAGATTCCACTTATAGGTGAGATCATATGGTATTTGTCGTTCACTAACTGGCTTATTTCACTTAGAGTAATATTCTCAAGTTCCATCCATGCTGTCGCAAAAGGTAGGAGTTCCTTCTTTCTTTCTGCTGCGTAGTATTCCATTGTGTAAAGGTAACACAGGTTTCTGATCCACTCATTTACTGATGAGCACTTAGGCTGTTACTAGCACTTGGCTATTGTAAATAGTGCTGCTATGAACATAGGGGTGCTTAAGTTCTTTTGAACTGGTGATTCCAGATTCTTAGGGTATATTTCCAGCAATGGAAATGCTAGGTCAAAAGTAGTTAGTCATGACACCATAGAAGTCCTAGCGGATGCCCTGGCTGGTGTGGCTCAGTGGATTGAGCACCATCCTGCGAACCAAAGGATCCTCACTTCATTCCCTGTCTAGGGCACAGGCCTGGGTTGCAAGCCAGGTCCTCAGTAGGGGGCACGTGAGAGGCAACAACACATTGATATCTCTCCCTCTCTCCCTTCCCTTCTCTCTAAAATAAATAAATAAAATCTTTTTTTAAAAAAAGTCCTAGAGAAAAATATAAACAGTAAAATTTCAGATATCCCACATAGCAACATTTTTGCCAATATTATCTCCCTGGGCAAGGGAAATAAAGGAAAAAAATAAACAAATGAGACTATATCAAATTAAAAAGTTTCTGCACAGCCAAAGAAACCATCATCAAAATGAAAAGGGAACTGATCATATGGGAGAACATATTTGTCAATGATACATTGGACAAGGGTTTAATCTTCAAAATATAAAAAGAACTCATCCAACTCAACACCAGGAAGACAAACAACCCAATTAAAAAATGGGCAAAAGACCTGAACAGACACTTCTCCAAGGAGGACATACAGATGGCCCACAGACATATGAAAAGATGCTCAACATCACTAACCATCAGAGAGATACAAATTAAACCAGAATGAGATATCACCTCACATGTGTCAGAATGGCCATCATTAATAAATCAACAAATAACAAGTGTTGGCAAGGATGTGGGGAAAAGGGAACCCTAATACACTGTTGGTGGGAACACAGATTGGTGCAGTCACTGTGGAAAACAGTATTTTGACTCTACATTATACTGGAAAGAGAAATGTCCATTCCCTGTTCTTACACCAAATCCACTTTTTCCCACCCTCCTAATCTCCTAATAGAGTTTCTCCCAAGGATGGCAGGGCCATAATCTGATGGGTCAGAGCCCAGACACTTATTGGCCATGATATGCTAATATTTCAGGTAATTGTGCCTTCTAGTCAGCACTTTAGAGTGTGGTGTTCCCCTATATTCTTTACCATACTTCAAGCTTTTCTCTCTTCCTCTATTCCAACTTTGTCATCGGTCAGGTAAGGGTCATCTCTGAATATCCAGACTTTTTTTCCTTTTACTTTACAGACATATTTTAGTGTACCAGATTAGACTTATGAAGGTTGTGCTCCAACGTGGTGTATAAGAGGGCCTTGCAATTGCAAATAATTGAAAGTTCTTGAAAATAACAATACACTTTCATTTTGATTGACAGTTTTGCACTTTCTAATGCATCGCTCCCATTTTTCAAAAACTTGAGGGGCCTGGGTCAGGTGGGTCATTTGGTCAGAGCATCGCCCTGATGTGCCAGGGCTGCAGGTTCAATCTCTGGTCACAGCACATGCAGGAGGTTGCCAATGAATGCATAGGTGGGTGGAACAGCAGGTTGATGCTTCTTTCTTTCTTTCTTTCTTTCTTTCTTTCTTTCTTTCTTTCTTTCTCTCTCTCTCTCTCTCAGCCACCACCCTCATCAATAAATAAAAATAAATAAATAATAATTTTAAAAGATTGAGAGGAGAGTAGATGATCATTAGGGCAGATTTTGGACACTTTAGAATCTCTAGTCATAAATATCATCATAATAGTGCCAAAATCCCACCTCTATCACAAGTCTTTCAACTATAGTCATGTGATCATTCTAGTCTTAACTAAAATTCATTATAAATACCATAACCTTCTTTTAAAATATCAAATCAATCTAGATGTAAGTGGTAGTCCTAATTTTAAACAAATAGGTAATATGTGTAAAAAACATACTGTATGCTCCAAATATGAGTATGACAGTAAGAATACCTGGAAATCTAAGATCTCTGTGAGTTTGAATTATTAATCAAAATTTAAAGTGAATTCTATAACAACCTTTTACATAATTTTAGAGCTTTGGGCATTTATTAATCCGGTCTTTTTATATTGTAAATAACAGAAAGTCAACTCAAGCTAGCTTAAGTTAAAAAGGAATTTGTTGGCACAGAGGTGATAAGTATAACAAAGATGAAACTGACTGGAGAATTTTGCAGTAACTCAAAGAATGTCATTAAGATCTGTCTCCAATTCTCGATTCCTCTTTTTCCTTCTCTCCCCATAAAATGGCAACAAGCAAATTAGATTAGAAACCACAATAGAATGAGAATGTCCCTTTCATAATAGTTACAATGGAATCCCCATGGATGGCCTCTACAGGCCCAGATTAAGTCATATATCTAACTCTGAAAATCTCTGTGACTAATTATTTGGACCTTGGTCATGAACCCATCCCTGGATCACATGAACTGAGGATATGAGTAGAGTGGTTCTCCTTTAAGAATTAAGAGTGCCATTAACAGGAAATGGAATGAATGAGGTTGAGTAATAAAAAATAAGCAAATATGTATTTTACTTTATTCTAAAATTTCTCTATAATGGAGACATTTTATTTAATAGAATCCCTGGACCTGATAATAAAACACTTGCATAAACTCACATTTCAACATTTTTCTCTAAATATAAAAATCCAATTTGACATTTGAAGTTAGTGAGAGTGTAATTATCATATAAACTAAAGTGCTCATCCATGCAGTGATTCTTTCCCCTCCCCTCCAACTTTGTACTACCATTTAAATTGTCTCTTTTGATGCCTCCAACTTGATGGAGACATGTATTTAACATAATTCAAGTTTGAGACAGGAGTGAAGGAAGAAGTATATTCTGCATGTTGTATATAATTTATTCATGATTATAGATGTTAAGAGTTTAAAATTAGAAATTACCTAATGTATCACTACTTTCTATGTTATAGAAAGATTTTTAAATTCTGCCTTGGAATAGACCATTACTTTGAAAAATGTGCATCTAAACTCTCTTCAGGCCCCCCAATTTGGCTGTAAAAATGATAAAGAAGATGGAACTTCCATTATTTCATCCCAGTTAACTACTGATTTACTACACACTGAACAAAGATTTTCATTGGCCTGAACAAAGATTTTTGGTGGCTTTTTAGAGCTTCATTTGGGTATTGCATGAAATTAAAGAACAAAATATGTGAATCATATTTCTGTCTTCATTATCTTACATATTATAAAGAATAATAAGATATTTTAAATACCTATACCAATTCATTAAAGGTGAATCTACTACTTCACTATTGATTGCCTGTGACAAACATCACTGATTGATCAATGTACTTCTCACACTTTTTTCAAAATAACTCTCTCGGCAAACAAACAAAGGAGCACTGAAAACAACATTATATATAAGTTTTGTTTTAAAATATGTTTACTTAGCCAGCCAACAAGAATTGAAAAATACTTAGCCACCCACCTATGCATTCATTGGCAACCTCCTGCATGTGCTGTGACCAGAGATTGAACCTGCAACCCTGGCACATCAGGACGATGCTCTGACCAAATGACCCACCTGGCCCAGGCCCTTGAAGTTTTTGAAAAATGGAAGCTATGCATTAGAAACTGCAAAACTGTCAATCAAAATGAAAGTGTATTGTTATTTTCAATGATCTTATATGGATTTTTCTTCTAATCCTGGGTCTTTTGAGCTTAATTTCCTTGGAATTATATCTACCTATAACTCCACCACTCCAAAGATACTGAAATGTTCCTTGAGTCCCTGCCTAATTTGAAACAGCCAGGAAGAGCACCCAGAAATGTTACGGGGTCTTACCTCCTGGCCATTAGAATACCTGAATCACCTCTCTCAGAATGGGTTCCTGGGAGTGCCTAAGAAACCCAGAGGGCGTGGGAATAGCCCTTTGCCTTGCAGAAGCCCAGGCATTGGTTCCAAGGATTTTCATATTCTCCAGGATTCCTTCAGTGAAGAAGCCTTCTTTTAGCCATTTTTTCAGATGAAAAGTATTTTTTTTAAATCATTCATTTAACCAACTCAATTTAATGTTTTAAAAATAAGTGCAAAGACCAGCTTCTTTGAGATTTCAATCCTTCTTCTTTTTTAATGCTCCCTTTTGTTGTCTTGGTAAGGAAACATAGCAGTGAATAAATTAAGAAACATTAGAGTAATGCGATGAATTTAATACAAATGTGCTTACCCACAGGAGGACCATGTGGGTATATGATGCAGCTTTGGCATCATATACTGTGCATCTGGGCAGAAGTCCGCTTGGAGAGTTAGGTTGACTCATACCCTCCTCCCGCAGTGTGTGGAAGCAAATTCATAAAAACGAGTGATTCTGTCTCAAGGGCCAGGAAAGCATTCTGGCAATGACATAGTATTAGTTTCAGCATTGTTTCTAAGAGAACCAAGGGATCATTCTATGAAATGAATTGTTATTAAACAATGTGGTATCCCTCACTTGATGGAATAGCTATGTTAGGCCAAACAGTTTATAAAAGGCAAAGTGAATCATATGTTGTAAATGTCTGTTATAAAAGCCATGTATGTGTTTCCACAGGGAAGAGTCTACCAAATGATGGAATTGATCCCATTTTATGGGAAAACAGTTACAAGTACGGGTATGTTCCATGGCATGCATGATGCCTGCTCCCAGGGATAGACCTGCATGACAGCTCATTTTTCTTCAGCGCTTTTCTTGTTCAGATCTTTCCACAGCCAGACACAATACTATCCCCATTCCCTCAAAATCATATCAACTCTGGGCAAGCCTGGAAATCAACTGACTCAATTACCTCAACATGATCCACTTAGATGCTTTTTGCCAAAGCATTTATAGCATCCAATAGTTTTAGGTTGTAAAATTAAGTGTAACTGGAAAGGTGCAAAGGGCAAATTTAAGAGAAGCTTTGAATTACCGAACTAACAACAGGTACTTTCAACCTGAACATTATGAGTTCTGTAAGTTTGGAGGCATATTTATAAATAGCTATATGTTATCTAAGAAATTTCCAATCAGATGAAAATATTCCAACTTGATCTCCTGACTTGACATTAAATAACAACATGTATGTTAGTTTAGTTGATTTTTAGGATGCCTAAGAAAGCAGTAATACATTGCTTTAGTGCACAAAGAAATTAACTTGTCCCCAATTTAATCACTTGCTTAGAATCTTTGCCTTGTTTAAATATAATTATTATGAAGCAAATTTGATGTCATTTCTGCAAGTTCAAATGGTTCAATCAAATTACACAGTTAAAATATGAGTAGATTACTTTATATTATACTACGCGTCTCCCTATACACTTTGTGCAATACTGCCAGTTAATTAGCCCGGTCAGTCCTTCATTTATTCAGTTTGTTGTATACAAGATATTACTCTAGTGGCTGTGAAGAATGGAGCAATGTGTAGGATGCCCTCAAGCAGGTTAACACGAAAATTACAATAATGTCAAAACTGATAAGCACAACAAGAGAAACACAAAGAAATTTCCATGGGAGTTTGTAGAAGAGAGAAAATATTTCTGTTTGAAGGTATCAGGAAAGAGTAGTAGAATTGGCTTTGAAAGATGGGTAGAATTTTTAAAAAGTAGACATGGGAGAAAAGGTTATTCCAAGCACAGAAGAAAATAAATGGTACAAGAGTGGTAATATAGGGAGACTGGTATAAGCCTATCTGGTCTACAAATTAGACTACAAAAAGAAAGTTAATAAACACAGGTGATAGGGCCAGGCTATGGTGCAGCAAACTAAAGGATTCCCAGATTAGATGGTGACAATGGGAATACTTTAAGATACTGCACAAAAAGGTAGTAAGTGTTATGCATTGAAGATTAATCAAAGAAGGTGGATGGAAAGACACTCAATGCCAAAAGATGAGCTAGGACACATTGTAATAGTCCACATGAGAGGAATAGCAGGTCTAGATTAGTGCCAAGAGAACTGATGTGAGACTTCAGGTTTTCTCCTAAAAGCCAAGTTTCACAGTAGCACAACCTATATTGCTTTCACTCAATAAATACTTGTTGACTGACTAAAGTACAGTTAAGAGATACTTCAGAAGTAATGCTGGCAGACCTATGAAACTGATTAATAATGGAAGGAAAAAGTGACAGTGATTAAGACTTTGAGACTTTAAGAACAATATCATAATAAGAAATTCAGGAGAATATTTGGGATGATGCATTCATTTATTCATTCAAACAAATATTTTTTGAGCACATACTATGTGCAGGTTCACGTAGAATTTTGAAGACTCTGAGTGTGAGGTACTAAGACATATTCAAATGGAGATTACCAGGAGGTGTTTAAAAGGTGCTTCTATATTTAGTAGAGAAAGTCCATCAAGAAAGCATTTTAATGACAGTGTGGCTGGATCTACTCATGTTTCACATCAAAAATTCTTTGTAGCCTCCAAGTTGGAATGTATGCTTTTGTAAAGTAAGTTATGGCTTCCATTTTAAAGAGTATTGTTTGTAAAACACATATTACCTTTCCTTCTTCCAAGGTAAAAATTAGGATGTAATAAGCCTTATAAGGAATAGATATTGTTCATGAGAAACTCAGAACTTAGTGGTTTAATCAAATATGGTAATCCTATCTTAATATCCACATTCTAAATATTACCAAAATTGGATTTTTACTAACTATAATCCACCTTAATGATGAAGTTAATCAAAACAAAAGATATCACAAATTTTAAAAATTCATTCTAAGCAAATGAGATTTTACTATTGTACTAGTTTTGGATGCAGCTTTTGAAAAAATGAAAGCTTTAGAAAAATGCACTTATCCTACTTATTTTATAAAACATTTGACATTAATTTCTTTCTAGGGAAAGAGAGCTTAAATGATTTGTGTATAGTTACCCACAAAAACAAGGTATTAGAAAATATTCCGCCCTGGCTGGTGTGACTTAGTGGATTTAGCGCCAGCCTGTGAACCAAAAGGTTTCCGGTTCGATTGCCTGGCAGGGCACATGCCTGGGTTGAGGGCCAGGTCCCCAGCAGGAGGTGTGTGAGAGGCAACCAATCAATGCTTTTCTTACACATCGGTGTTTCTTTCCCTTTCTTTCTAAAAATAAATAAATAAAATATTTTAAAAATAAACAACTTCTTTAAAAAATAAAAAATATTCAGAGTAATTTTTCTGATAGTTATTCATAAATTCACACACAATGTTAGGTATGACTTCATTTTGGAAGATCTAGCAAAGTTTAAGGGACAAATAAATAAACTTCAGTATATGCAATCTACAAATGCCACATACGCTTCAGTGACTATTATTTCTTTAGTAATCTCCCTGGCAGTTGTATACATTCAAATACAGTATAGGGTGTATGTGTACGTGTATGATTTGCTCTCTTTCTAAATTTTTAGCATCTTATTCTAATCACACTTAATAAACATCTATACCCGGTGGTTACTAAATTAATTAATTGTAACTGAAGTGTAATGATTTTATTTATCTTTTTGATTAAGGATATGGCAAGAACACTTTTCAGTTTCAATCCATAATATAAAACAGGCCATTTAACCTGAAGAGCCTTAAGAGAGCTTCTAAATGTGTGCTCTTTGGGTAATAATAGCATTTTTGCCTTCTACGGCATTTGTTTTCCTACTGTTTCATTCCTCAAGATAAATAGTTGTTTCTGTATTTTACTGGAAATAGAAAGTGCATAATTGGACCCATTGAGCAACATCTGTCCTTAAAATGTACCATATTTACATGGCATATGCAAAGTTTAATAAGGAAAGCAAGAAGTCTCCTGTTGTACTAAGGCATAGGAAAGTAAAGCAATCATGTTTTACATCTCGACAGAGAACTTTGAAAGACAATATTTTATTCTCAAGTGATTTAAACATATCATAAAAGTGTAATATATATGAATCAAGATGAAAATAATTTCTGAATTATATATAGTAGGGATGACACCAGGAAGAATTTCTTTTGAGAGACCAAGTATGGAAATAAAAAGAAAGTAGCCCACAAGGGTGTAAATAGTTTAGCAAGCTACCTTTTGGGCACTTGAAAAATTCTGAACTAAGTAAACAAATGAAGCGTTTCTTTAGCAAATGAGTGGCATTTTAGGAAAGTATTTGAGTCAGGCCTTGGATAAAATGAGCTACTATGCTGGAAACATCTAAAACACAGTGCCCAGGGCATCTCCATTGTACCCCAGCACCGACGCAAGACTTTCATACCCTAGCTTTCAGCTCCGTCATAGTGACAATAAACAACCTACAAAAGTTTATCAAAGACAGTGGCTGCATTTAAGATGACCATGTAGAAAAGACCCTTAATAAATTTGGAGTTGATGGCCATTTAAGGATATTCATAGACAACAGTAGAACTTTTTATTTTTCCTGCAATAACAGACACAAGAAGAACTTCATGTAGTGAATGTATTGTTACAAGCTTCCTTGGGAAAACATGATACAACAAAATGTTTTCACCTCATTTATTCTCTCTTTCTGGCTAATGTGATATTGCATTAAATCTTCCTTAAGGCCTGGAGTCTGACTGTGATAGACCTTAATTTTCTAGTTATAAATTTGAAAAAAAAGTAGAAACAGAAAAAATAGAGCATTAAGTTCAGTAAATATGGCTTAGGCCATTTTCCCTTATAGTTTATCACTCATTCTACAAATAATTATTGAGTCCCAACTTTGTGCCAAGCTCCGTTTTAGTTACTGGGAATATAAAAATGAACCAAACAGAAAAATTGTATGCTCTAATGAAACTCATATTATACTAGAAGGCAAAAAATAAGCTAGTGAACAAATATATTAAAAACAATTTCTGTTTGCACTTTGTGCTATGAACAAACTACGGAGGGGACTATGGTAGAGAATGCAGATGCTGTTTTAAATTGGGGAGTTATTTCTAAGTACAATGGGAAGTCACAAGATGGTTTTAAGCAAGAAACACCCAATTTATATTTCCAAAAGATCTTTTAGGCTGCTGTGTGGATATTAGATCATTATTGTGCAAAAGTGAAAACAGGGTAACCAGTTACAAAGTTATTGCAGCAACCAGAAGAGCAAAGATGGCGCCCCAACCTAGTGCAGAATTGGAAAGATCTTCAGAAATAGATTGGGGATATAATTTGGTGATAGAGCACACAGGACTTGCCAATGGTTTGTGTATCAGGAAGTACCATAAAGAAAGAAAGAAAGAAACTTCCTAATTCATTGATATAATACGGCGTCGCTTATTGACGTGGAAATGGCTGGAGAGAAATGGGTTTAGGGGAAAAGCTTCTCAAGTGTTCTGTTATGGCCCTTGTATTAGGATAGGACATATTATGCTGGGGTAGTAATATCCACAAAATCTCAGTGACTTAATAAAGATTTACTTCCCACAGGTTACCAAGGGGGCTGTGCTCCATGCAGTCTGTCAGAGACCCAGGATGACAGAGGTTCCACACGTTGTAGGGGCAGCAACTGAATCACAAAGCTATCTCAATTGCCATAGGAACAAAGAGAGACCAGAGAATCATGGGTGCGCTCTTCACTGCAAAACAGTTGGGTTTGCATTTTGTTGGCTTGAACTAGTTGCGTGGCCCTTCTTAACTTCAAAATATCTGGGAAATGTAGAGGGGTGGATCGATCTTCATTGAAATTTCTGTCTCTGCTATACACCTATGGTTTCTGATATGCCTATTGGTCATTCTTATTTATTGTTTCTCATTTGATACCATGTAAGTTATTGAGACTTTAGTCAATCATTGAAAGTGATTTCTTATTAAACCAATCACTAAGAGCTAAAATAATCATGCATTGGTTAATGTATTTCTTTGGAACTGAAGGTTCTGTAATAGTAAATAACCTTTTCCATCAAAGTCTCAACAAAAAATAAACAGTGCATTTCATTTAGGCTAATTCAAGGACAATTTGAAATGACTTTTTTTTTAAACAAAGGTGCGGTTAAGTGTAGGGAAACTTAGGGAAACCACCACAAGCATAGCACAGGAGCCACTAAGGATAAAGTACAGGTTGGTAAACAGGGTTTTTACAGCTCTGAGGCCCAAAGAGATGAGAGGAAGAAGTATTTATCAGAACCTAGGAGAGAGTGGTGTAGTGGGTGCAAACCTTAGAAGAACAGTTATCTTCAATCAAAGGAAACCTCACAAAGAAGAACCAGTTGAATAAATACCCCAACCTCCTTCTCACTGCTTCCCATCTGCTGGCATTACACTTCCTGATTCAAAGCTATAGGAACTACAAACAGTGTGGTACTGACACAAAAACAGACATGTTGATCAAGGGAACAAAACAGAGAAACCAGAAATAATCCCATGTATGTATGGTTAATTAACTTTTGAAAAAGGAGCCAAGAATACACAATTGGAAAAGAATAGTCTTCAATAAATGTTGCTCAGGAAACTACATAATCACACAATAGAGAATGAAACTGGACCACCAGCATACACCACACACAAAAATCAACTCCAAATGGATTAAAGATTTCAACATCAGTCCTGAAACCCTAAAATTCCTGCAAGAAAACACAGGATGTAACTCCTTGACATCGCTCTTGGAAATTATTTTTTGGATTGGAAACCAAGAAGCAAAAGCAACAAATGCAAAAAAAAAAACCAAGTAGGACTACATAAAACTAACAAGTTTTTTCACAGCAAAGGAAATTGTTAACCAATGAAAAGAGAACCTATGGAATGAGAGAATGTATTTACACACTATGTATCTGACAAGGGGTTAATATCCAAAACATACAAGTGACTCATACAACTCAATAGCAAAAGTAAGTAAATAAATAAATAACTCAATTTTAAAATGTGCAAAGGATCTGATAGAGATTTTCCAAATCACCAACAGGTACATAAAAAGATGCTAGACATTATTAATCATTGTAGAAATGCAAACCACAACCACAATGAGATATCATCTTACACCCACTAAGCGTCTATTAACAAAAAGACAAGAGATAACATGATGGCAAGTTGTGGAAAAAGAGAAACTTTGTACACTGTTGGGGGTAATGTAAACTGGTACAGCCAATATGGGAAACAGTATGTAGTCTCATAAAGAAGTTAAAAATAGAACAACTGCATGATCCAGTAATCCCACTTCTGGTATATATACAAATGATATAAAATCAGAATCTCAACTAGGTGTCTGCTCTCTTCTGTTCATTGAAGATTTTTAACAATATTCAAGAAACAAAAACAACCTATGTGTCTGTCAATGGATAAATGGATCAGAAAATGTGGTATATATAAACAATGGAATATTGTTCAACAGTAAAATAGAAGGAAATCTTGTCATTTGCAGCAATACTGATGAAACTGGAAGGCATTACACTAAATGAAAAAAACAGACAGAGGAAGACAAACACTGCATGGCCAATTCCACTTCCATGTAAGATCCAAAAAAAAAAGTCAGACTTACAGAAACAGAGTACAATGGTGGATGTCAGGGGCAGAAGGGTAGGCAAAGAAGGGGTGGGTGGAAATGGAATAGGGTACAAGGGGTTAAATAGTAATAAAAATACATGAAAAAAAGGAAAACAAGAAACTATAGAAAAAACAAGATAATCAAAAAATAAAATAAGATAAAATCTACCCAGAATCTTAATACCCTGAGATATAAATAAATAAATAAATAAATAAATAAATAAAATGAATAAGGTCTCAGAATCTAAAGTATATATGAGTATAATTCAAATTTGAAAAAAAAAAGGAGTGAAACGTCAATGTTTTCATTAAAAAAAGGTAAATTTGTGAGGTGATTGATGTGTTAATTAAATGGGGAAGTCCATTCACGATGGTAAGTATATCAAATCATTACACTATGCACTTTAAATATATTTACAATTTATTTGTTAACTATACCTCAGTAAAGCAGAATAATAAATATTATTGACTTCTCTGAACAAAAAAAATAAGTAACAATTGAAGTCATGGACAAATGTCATGTAGGCAACATGCATGGAGCAAATGGCCGAGGATGGAATCTTAGGAAACACTGAATTCAACATGTTTTATAACTAGGAATATTCATTACATGTTACACTAAGACAAATGGTATTCATATTCAACAGAAATATCTTTTAAGTACTTTTGAAACTCAAAAGTGTTAATAAGGGTAGCTGAAACAAACTATACATATATCAGAATCTGGAATAACAAACAGACAACTTCGTCTTTTCTTTCTCCCCAGGATCCTGGCCTTGTTTGGGCTTGCTGAAGAGAGGGCATGGTTCTGTTAAGTGTCATCTTTTGTGTTGCTGCTGCCTTTCAGGTTTTGTGTCTCAGCTACTCTGCTCTTTCAGTGGATCATCCACAGCGCCCCCTAGTTGGGAACAGTGGGAAGAGAATGGGAGTTCCACTTTCATTCCGTCTCTTTTTGTTTTTTAGGCCAGAGAGTCACTTTCAGTTTCTCTTACCTATTTTCTTTTTCCTAGCTTTCCAATCAGTTCTCTGAACAATTTCTTCCCAGCCAGTCTTCCGACTACACTCCGTTCTATGAAATATTTGCACACTGTAATTCCAGGTGCTGGGACAAGGAAATTTCATTTTCTCCTTAAGTGTAAGGTCAAAGGTTAACTTGGACAATTGCCAAAAGAATCTCTGCATTGCTCTGCGCCATTTCCTGCCGGTACAGGGCTCGGAAGCAGGCCAAGCCTGATGGAACAGGAGAAGGAAGAGAGGTCTGCAAAACAGCTGAGTACTGAAGAAGGCCAGAAGTAGAAAACTGACAATTTGTGACTAATGTGTGAATCTTTGACTACTCTCTAAACATATTAATCTCAACCATCTAGCTGAATAAATAAATACTATGTTGAAATTAAGATATTTGGTCTAAAAATTACGAATACTGTCATTACCAGTTTCTGGAAACCTCCTTAAATATAAAACGGTGCTTGTCAACTGACTACTATTTCGAACATACCCAGTTGAAATTTGGTTCCTTCTTTTCGACCATCTTTTTCATCACTCTGTTCTGACTTTCATCTCCAGTTAACCGATCTCAGCTAATCTTTTTTCCTGATGGTAGTGAGAGGAAAGCATTAGAAGCCTGTGCTACTACACAGTCATCTATTATCAGCTGAAGATTTGGCAGATACAGAGGGGGAAATCGGGCTGTGGGGTCTTTATCTGACCTTCACTGTTTCTGACTATTTTAGGTTAGAAAAGGTTTCAGAAGTTAGGGCTATTTCACGCAGCCTTTCATAAATTCTGGGAGAGTTATGCAAAACAACAAAAGCAGATTTCATAAACAATGGGGTTCAAATAATATCCAGTGACTATTTTCTCCTCTTTCCCTAATTGTTCAAAATGTTCACAGTGTTAAATTTGAATGTCAAAAATTTATAAATATAACTATGTTTCTAGAGATGAAAGAAATTTCATGAAATCCTGAACCTCAGATTGGAGAGTTCTCAGAGGTAATTTATCTGATTTAATAACCTTGGATAAGATGTAAAATAATAAGCAGAACAATCTTGTGTATATACTCTAGTATAATCTTTGCTAGTATTTTACCAAGAATAACTGGTCAGGAGTTCTCATTTGACTAGGACAAACCTAGTTTTGATTATCTTTATGGTTCCAGCTATGTCCTGAATTGTATTCTCCCCAAATTTCATATTTTGAAGCCCTAACCTCCAATGTGTTGGTATTTGGAGTTGGGGCCTTTGGGAGGTAGTTCGAGTTAGATGAGGTTATGAGGTTGGGGCACTCATGATGGTATTTGTAGATTTGTGAGACTAAGATAAAAGAGAAGGTGGCCATCTATAAGCCAGGGAGAGGGCTCTCACCAAAACCAAAACAGCCAGCACCTTGATCTTAAATTTTCCAACCTCAATAAATTCAAGAAAGAAATCTTTGTTGTTTAAGCCATCCAGTATATGGTATTTTGTTATAGCAACATGAGCAGATTAATACAGGGTTTAGGTGGAAAAATAACTTGCTTAACAAAGGAGTAACCAAGATCACCAAAGATAATTTAAATTATGCCCAAAGTTACCTTAATTATGACTAGAAGAATACAGTATCATATTGAGGCTCATTGTAGGTTTTCTCATTCCATCAACTCCCACATTTAATTCATAAACAAGCTTTATTAGCTCTATTGCCAAATGACCATACAGTAACTCCAACCATTTTTTTTTCATTCTACTAAAGCCACGATCATCTTTCACCCAAAAAGTTCAGTAGCCCTGCCATGTGTATCCCAGCTTCATCTCCGGGCTGATTTCCCCACAGTAGCCAAAATGGACTTCTTAAAATATTCACCTGTTTAAAAATCTCCAATGGCTTTTCACTGTACTTAAAGTAAAATCCAAACTTCTCACCCAGTTTACAAAGCTTTGCATTATTGGGCCCTCATTACCTCTCCATTTCTCCGCTTCAACTTTGCTGTTTCCTCAACTTGCCCAACAATCTCATTCCTGCCTTAGGACTATGGTGCTAGAATCCTCTTCTTGAGATCCTCTTCACTTTGATCTTCACCTGGTGGACTCCATCTTGTCATTCAAATCTCAGTTTAAATGTCAGCTTTTCAGAGAGATTTTCCTGACCATCCAGCCTAAAATAAGCACCCTGTCATTCTTTATCACACTACTCTGCTTTGATCCTGCAGAATATTTATTGCTGACTGATATTTTGCTTACTTACCGGTACTTCTTTATTTATTGAATGTAAGCACTATGGGACCCAGAACTGGTGTGTCTTACTCATAGCTCTACCCTCAGCTCCTAAAAGGGAGCCTAGAAAAGAGTTATTTACATACATATTTAAATGAATAAATAAATTATATAATTTCAGACTATGAAAGAGTTCTACCTATAAAAATCTATTTCTATCATCTTACAGATTACCAGAAATTTCTAAAATTAGAATCATTTCTATGAATACAACCCTGTTAAAATGTAAACATATAAGTAAAATAGCCTACTAAAGTATAATTATCCATTAAAACCTTTATATAATAGGTTTATTTATTAATGCTACATTTATTTTTTTATGGAAGGGTATTTGCTACTGTTTTTTTTTAATTTATTTATTTTTTCAAATACATTTGTCTCTGCCTTCCCCCCACCACTTTCCCTTGCCCCCTCCCTCCCTCCTTCAACTCTTCCCCTTTGGTTTTGTCCATGAGTCCTTGCTATATGGTCCTTGACTTTCCCCTTCCCTTCCTTTTCCCCCACACCCCTCCCTCCTTCCCTCTTGTCTCTGTTGGTTTCTTTTCCTTTCAGTGTTGCTGGTCTTATTTTCCTTGCATCTTTGTATTGTTGGTTAGATTCCACTTTTAGGTGAGATCATATGGTATTTGTCTTTCACCCCCTGGCTTATTTCGCTTAGCATGATGCTCTCAAGTTCCATCCATGCTGTCGCGAACTTTAGTAGTTCTTTTTTTCCTTCTGCTGCGTAGTATTCCATTGTGTATATGTACCATCACTTTTTGGTCCAGTCATCTACTGATGGGCATTTAGGTTGCTTCCAACACTTGGCTATTGTAAATTGTGCTGCTATGAACGTTGGGGTGCATAGGTTCTTTTGTATTGGCATTTTGGTATTCTTAGGGTAGAGTCCCAGCAGGGAAATCACTGGATCAAAAGGCAGTTCCATTGTCAGCTTTTTGAGGAAATTCCACACTGCTTTCCACAGTGGCTGCACCAGTCTGCATTCCCACCAACAGTGGACTAGGGTTCCCTTTTCTCCACAGCCTCGCCACCACCTGTTGTTTGTTGATCTGTTTATGATGGCCATTCTGACTGGTGTGAGGTGGTACCTCATGGTGGTTTTGATCTGCATTGCTCTGATGGCTAGTGATGCCGAGCATCCTTTCAAATGTCTCTGGGCCCTCTGTATCTCCTCCTTGCAAAAGTGTCTGCCCAGGTCCTTTGCCCATTTTTTGATTGGATCGTTTGTCTTCTTGAAGTGGAGTCGAGTGAGTTCTTTATATATCTTGGAGATCAAACTTCTATCTGATGTATCATTAGCAAATATATTTTCCCAAATGGTTGGCTCCCTTTTCATTTTGCTGATGTTTTCTTTAGCCATGCAGAAGCTTCTTATTTTTATGAGGTCCCACTTGTTTATTCTTTCCTTTATGTCCCTTGCTTTAGGAGACATATCAGTGAAAAACTTGCTGCGTGGGATATCTGAGAGTTTCCTGCCAATGTTCTCCTCTAGGACTTTGATGGTGTTGTGACTTATATTTAAGTCTTTTATCCATCTTGAGTTTATTTTTGTGTATGGTGTCAGCTGATGATCCAATTTCAATTTTTTGCATGTAGCCGTCCAGCTCTCCCAACACCATTTGTTGAAGAGGCTATTATTGTTCCATTTCATGCTTCTGCCCCCTTTGTCAAATATTAGATGCCCATATAGATTTGGGCTTATTTCTAGACTTTCTATTCTGTCCCACTGGTCTATGGGTCTGTTCTTGTGCCAGTACCAGACTGTTTTGAGTATAGTGGCTTTGTAGTATAGTTTGATGCCCAGTACTGTGATCCTTCCTACTTTATCTTTCATTCTCAAAATTGCTGTGGCTATTCGGGGTTGTTTATGATTCCATATAAATTTTTGAAATGTCTGTTCTATTTCTGTGAAATACGTCATTGGTATCTTAATAGAGATTGTGTTGAATCTATAAATTGCTTTGGGTAGTATGGACATTTTGATGATATTAATTCTTCCAATCCATGAGCACGGTATATGCTTCCATTTATTTGTGTCTTCCTTAATTTCTTTCTTCAATGTTGTACAGTTTTCTGCGTACAGGTCTTTTACCTCTTTGGTTAAGTTAATTCCTAGGTACTTTATATTGGGGGCATATAAGTTTACAATGTTTATGTCTTCTTGATAGATTCTTCCTTTAAGTATTATAAAGTGCCCCTCTGGGTCTCTTTTTATGGCCTTTGTTTTGAAATCTACTTTGTCTGATGTAAATATTGCAACACCTCCTTTTTTCTCTTGCCCATTTGCTTGGAATATTTTTTTCCACCCTTTTACTTTCAATCTGTGTAGGTTTCTTGCTCTGAGGTGGGTCTCTTGTAGACAGCATATGTGTGGGTCATGTTTTCTTATCCATTCAGCTACCCTGTGTCTTTTGATAGGGGTATTTAGTCCATTCACATTAAGAGTTATTACTGATAGAAACTTACTCATTTCTTCTCTTTGTACCTTTGTTTTTCTCTTTCTCACTCTTTTCCTTCATCTTCTTAAACCAGTCCCTTGAGTATATCTTGGAGTGCTGCTTTGGTAGAGATGTATTCTTTTAGCCTTCTTTTGTCTGGGAAACTCCGTATTTCTCCTTCTATTTTAATTGAGAGCCTAGCTGGGTAGAACAGCCTTGGCTGTAGGCCCTTGCTTTTCATGACTTGGAATATTTGTTGCCATTCCCTTCTGGCTTGTAGTGTTTCTGTTGAGAAGTCAGCTCCTAGCCATATTGGGGTCCCCTTGTATGTTACTTTCTCCTTCTCTCTTGCTGCCTTGAGGATTCTCTCTTTGTCTTTGATAGTTGCCATTTTAATGATGATGTGTCTTGGAGTGGACCTCCTTGGGTCCCTCTTGAGTGGGGTCCTCTGTGCCTCCTGGATCCATGAGACCCTTTCTCTCCTCAAATTAGGGAAATTTTCCATCATTACTTTTTCGAGGAGGTTCTCTATTCCTTGCTCCTCTTCTTCTCCTTCTGGTATCCCTATTACGCGGATATCATTGCGTTTCAGGTTGTCCTGCATTTCCCTAAATGCCTCTTCATTCTTTTTGGGTCTTTTTTCCATCTCTTTTTCTTTCTAGGAGCTTTTTTCTACCTTATCCTCCATCTCACTGATTCAATCCTCGGCTTCATCCAGCCTGCTTTGGATTCCTTCTACTGTGTTCTTCAATTCAGAAATGGTATTCTTCATATCTTCTTGTGTCTTCTTGATAGTTTCTATGTCCTTTTCCAGGTTGACATAGTTTGTTGTAAGATCCTGATAGTTTCTCTGCAGTTTCTCATAGTTATCTTTGAGCTGGCTGAGCTCATTGAGCTTCCTTAGAACCATTGTTTTGAATTCAGTATCTGATAGTTCCCTTGCCTCTATTTCATTTAGCTCTCTCTGTGGGGAGTTCCCTTTTCCACTCATTTGGGGGGAACTTCTTTTTCTTGCCATTTTTCTGAGAGTCTATTAAGTAATTTACTTATTTTTTTTATTTATTTTTGCTTCTGCTTCAATTGGGCTGTCTAGATTTCCTGACTTTGTGGATTAAACTTCTATGGTTGTAGGTGGGTCTTCTAATTTATTTATTTATTTATTTTTCCCTTTACTTTTCTTTCTGCGCCTGCCTCTGATGATGTCAGTTGTTGACCCTATATGACCTTAGGTCATTTGTTTGAGCTTTCCCGGAGTCTATTGTCTGTGTCTGACTCCTGCTTTGGGCAGCTCTGTGACCCCTTCGGCCATGATCCACTATTTCTGTGGATCCCTCTGCACTCTCACCACGGCTCCTTGAGTGCACTCCCTGGCCAGACAGGATCCCCCGTCCACCTGGGCTCGCATGTGCTTGCCCCCACCCAGGGGGCTTATTGGCAACCTTGCATACTCGTCTGGCCTCCCAGGCCGTCAGGCACCCCGGCACTGGTCAGTTTAGCGTCTTCTATTGTGTGCTTTCCCTGCTTTTGGCTCTTTGGGTGTGTTGCCTGCCTTCGCCAAATGGAGACTATGGAAATGGGAGGAAGTCAGCTCCAGGACTCTCTGGTTAATCCTGTCTCCAGTTTCTCCTCCAGGGACTCTGGGCAGCTCTGTGACCCCTTCGGCCTGGGATCCACTATTTCTGCGGACCACTCTGCACTCGCGGGCCTGCACAGGTCAGTTTTCGCCTGTCCTCACCGATCTGTGCGCTCCCTCGCATGCCCCGTGAGAGCCAACATGAGCAAGCCCTCACCAGCCCACGCAGGTCCACACACACTCTCGCCAACCCTCGCCGGCCACTAGGCGCGAGTGTGCGCGCCTGCATTGGGTGGTTTTGGACTGTCTATTGTGTGTCTATTTTCAGCTTTTGGCTCTTTAGGTGTGTGGCCTGTTCCCATACAGTGGAGACTAGGGAAAGGAGAAGGAGTCAGGACTCCCTGGTTCCTCCTCCCATTCTTTCCCCAACGCCTCCGTCTCTAGTCTCTCCTCAAGGCTCTCAATGCAGCTGTGTGACCCCTTTGGCCAGGGATCCTCTATTTCTTCCAGCCAGTCTGCACTTAGCCCTCCAGCTCACACATGCAGAAGCTGTGTGCAGAGCATACAAAAGGCAGGTTAACTGATTCCCTTATACCTGAGCGAGATTGTAACTGCAGAGTGGGAGGTAAGTTATTGCCAGGGCTCCACCAGCCACTGTCTCAGTTCTCTTCACAAAGTTTTCCTCACCAGTCTTTTCCCAGGCACCAGCCCACCCTGCTGCTGCCTCTACCCAGAGATCAAGGAGGGCGGCTGCCACTGCAATTTTTGCGTTGGCCCTTTAAATGTCTCTTTGCATCCCCAGCCGCCTGTCTCTGGCAGAGAGCGCCCCTAAGCTTCCCAGGGTTGCGCTTTGTCTGTGCGTTTTCCTGGTTTCAGCTGTTCTAGTCTAGGGGTCCCTGTTTATGATTCAGAGCCTGTTCTTCTCAGGGGGAGCTAACTGGCTGTTTCAATGTCCCCCTGGTGCTGGTGCCCGTGGGCACCCAGCCCCCTGTCTTGAGCCTCCACCGCACTTCTCACCTGTTGGGATGTGTAAGAGTTGATTCCACTGTCTGTCCGCAGCTCCAAGGCTCCTCTCCCTCTATTGTTCCATTGTTTTCCAGGTGATTTCTCCACTATTTAGTCTCAATTCCAGTCTGGTCTTGGGAGAAGGTCAGTGTGACTCCCATTCACTCCTCCACCTTCTTAGCTCCCTATTAATGCTACATTTTTTAAAAAAATTTCTTCAACACAATGGGTTGTTAAGAGGAAAAAAAGTGTGAAATTTAGATGTTACTCCCCAGAAAGAGGAAATAACATAATGCAAAGGTCTTGAGTAGCTAAAGTACATCATAGAGGGAAATGAGTGAAGGGGCCACCTAAGCAATAATGCTATATTATTTCTGCTCTAAGAAAAGTGTATGTACTAAATAATGATGTGAACCGAGGAACTCAATTTTATATCTCACTTTTTCTCTCAAGTGCTAAGTTATCTTCTCAATAATCGGCTACCATCTCTGTGAGTCAGGCAGGTTGTATTGTGCTTTCAACACACCACGATGGAGGAATTAGGACACTCTGCCATAGGGTTAGTCACTGGTAGATCTGAGATGAGGACACAGCTCTTATTCTACAGGACCCATTTTGCATACCTAGATCAGAAAATTCTTACTAAAAATTCTATGAGCTGATAAAATTATTGTTTTCTACAGGCAGTGTGAGAGACATAGGGGTAGTATTTGAAGGGAAGCAACTTATAGCGATGAAGCTATTTAAAAAACATCAATAGCTGCACCACTGGCCTCCTACCCTACTCCACCCACCTCCAGAATGTTGCTTGTATACTTACATCATTTAATTTCACTTTGCTTTGTCATTCATTTATTAAACATTCAAGAAATATTTACTGGGCACATTTGAAGTGGCAGGCATCTCTCTGATTGCCCATGACATGGGACAAAAAAAATTAATTCCTTTTATTTTACCTTATTATAAAGGTATTGTAAAGTATGCAAACTCCTAATGGCAAAATGCATTTTTTTAAAACAAGTGCATAGTTTCTCCCCTTTGGTAATTTCCTATTCTCAGTCTGTCACCAAAAGAGTATTTGTTGAAGTTAATGAAATTTAATGCGGGGACCGGGGTGTGGGGGGGGGGGTTGGTAGAGGTGGAAGGAGGTATAAAGGCGATAAATGGTAATGAAAAAAAAACACAATAGAAAAAGAGAAAGAAAGAAATTGAATTGAATGGGACATGTTGGAATGGAATTCAATGTGTTCTGATCCCACACCCTGTCTTATGCTCTCTAGGGTATAAGTAGCAAACAACTGAAATCAGAAGTCAATGTCTCTGAAAGTATGATATTTGGACCATAAGCATCAGAATCATCTAAAATATTTGTTAAGAGTTAATATTTTAAACCCCAACATGAATCTACTAAGTGGAAATCTCCTGAGAAAAACAGCACGCATCCTAGAGATTGTTAGACACATTCAAGTTTAAAAAACACTGCTGTAAGCCTCAAGTTACAGCCAGAGACAATAAAACAATATATTCCACTTCTTCTTGAGAGGGCAAACTCAATTATAAATTATTTTGGCATCTCTTCAGTTGACTCAAGTTCGATTGCTAGTACCTGATAGACAAATTTTATATATATATATAATTTATATATATTTATATATAAATCTAAATTTACATATAAATTTATATATATTTATTTATATAAATATATATAAAATATATTTTTATTTTTCATGGAGGGCATAAATATATATGAAGCCACTTTAGATAAATCCCTGAAGTTCAGATATTATTTGAAGTTTATCAGGCAACTGATTGAGCCATTCCCTTTCATGGAAGTTCTGCAAAGAACAGTCTTTCTCCAAAACTATCTAGTGGTGACTAACTTTGATTCTTTTATTTCATCTGAATAATTAACTCACACAATAGGCTTTTTGATCTAAATATCTCTTAACAATTATTCCCATTTCTGTTTGACTTTAATGCTGAAAGATTTGGCTGATTGATGCCAAGTAAATATATTACCATTATTTTTAATACTATAATTTCAGTTATTATAAATTTAATTGTGAAATCAGAACTATATTTTATTGATAGGAACACTTGTTTTTCCAAGTGAAAGTAACTTGCATTGTTATAGTAATTCTGCCTCAATTACCTTGCAGTGCTTTTTTTTTTTACTGTAATGTATCACCTTCTCAAATGATTTGTAATCTCATCAAGGCATTTAACTAATGAAATACTTTAAATTACTTCCCCAGATAATGTCAGAACATAATGACATTAAAATGGCCCTATTATGTAGCCCCACTAGACTTTTATTTTAATCCTCCACTTGACTGTTTGAAAAATAAAAAGGAAGAGTACTTCTATGGATTAAAATATAATTCTCATGAGGCTCTATTAACAACACCTTGTTCCTGTTTTTTAAATATTTTTAAAAGATTTTTGTGTTGTGTATGTCTTCATTATGCCTATTTATTTAAGGCTGTGTACTTTCAAACTCACCAAATTTATTTCCCCTACTCTGAAGAAGAAAATACCACTCCAAATCACTGAAAAAAAACGTTTTAGCCCTAGTGTTTTTTATTTTACCATTTGACAGAGATTCAAATTAACCAGTTTTTATTTCACAGGCTAATCTGCTTTATATGCTACTTTATTTTATCCCTTCTTGCACTGCAAATGATGTAGAAGCCCAGGCCACCTCCCAAATAAAATCAGTGATATTTAATTAATTCTAACATAACTGAAGAAGTGATCAGATTTGAAGCAATCAGAAGGATGAATTTTTTTATCTAAGGTTCACAGAGTTTTGAGCCATCCCCAGAATCATATCAGCAGCCAGAATTTTAGGAAGACATAGTGGCATTGGCTCCATAGCTGCCTTACTCACAGTGCATGCCCAGTGCCTCTGTCGGCCCAGCTTCCTACTCCATACACTACTCTCAGCCTTCTCCCCAAAGACGGTTGCTGAGAGGCCAGGAGTGCCTAGGACACACAATGTAGAACACCGGAAAGGGAAGAACCGGATGGCTGTGAGGGAAATCTAAGAAGCAATAGAGTGGTAAAAGAATTAAATTTTACTAAGATTCAATCAGTTCGACCAGGAGAGGATGAAAGACAATAGTTTCTCTCTCCTATCCCCACATTTACAGGCAGACATCATCAGGCTATTTTTGCAGTGTTGTGAAGGGACTCTAAAATGAGAAAAGCTGAAGGCAGAACAGGCTGCCTCACACCTTTTAGGTGAGGTGATTTGAGTGGGTATCTTTTGGGAATCTTGGTTGAAGGGATGGGGAGAATTAGATGGGTTTAGCAAATATAGGATACCCGTTAAACTTGAGTTTCAGTGAAAAAAATGAAAACTTTTGTACTGTATGTTCCATGCACTATTTGGGAAATACTCATACTAAAACAGTATTCATTGTTTATCCAATGTCCATATCCAATTGAACATCCTGTATAATTCTCAAGGAAGAGCCCCTTGAAGTCTGAGTGATCTTAAGCCTCCCATTGGCTTCTGGGAGGGCATACAGAAGGAAAGCAAGCCTTTTAGAGCCTTGTAGTGAAAGAAGTACAGGGAAAAGAGCCTAAAAAGAAGTAGTAAAAGAGTCCCTGGACAAAGATAAGAGAGAACAATGAGACAAAATACCTTCTAGGAAGTTTATTCCATCTCATCAAAACAGGAAGAAGATGAAACCTGTCATCTGATCACTCAGCAAGCAGATCTAGTAAGTATGGGAGAGATGGGGTTGACCCAGAGGAGGTGAAGTACTTCAAAATTTAGCACAATCTTAATCAGCTTACTACCACAGGTAATATTGCCCCAGAATTTGCAGCTTCTCTAAACACTACCAATTTGGAGCATAACTTTATAATAATAAATCCTTCCTAAGGAAAAAAAAAATTGTTCAGCTTCCTCTCTGAAGCTTGCCAAACATCTAGCCGAGTAGTCAGGTGAAGTATCTCTCATGAACAAGCCTCACGCAAGGTTTTAATCTTAAGCAGCTATTTTCCCCCTGGTTCTTCCTGTCAGGTGCCAGGGAAAATCTGCTGCATAGAAATGTATTATTTTATTTTTAATTTTTTAAAACCATAAATGTTTATTTGAAATTATGAGATTCATGGGTGATCAGTTTGAATTTTATTCAAATTATTCTTCATCTAGAAATACCAAGCTTTTTAATTTAATGACCCGTGTTCAAATAGATTGAATTAAATGCTCCTGAGATTCAGAACTTAGAAGTCCATATGTCCAGGCAAATAATATTATGACATCCCAAATCTTTTTATAATTTTCACTAGGGAAACATTAATAAACTTTGGTAAACAATAAGTTACAAAAAACTTAGCAAAAATATTATGCTGTCATTCATCATTTAATCGTCTTAACAAAGATTAGCTTTTATTGATTTTTCTTCTTTTATCTCACTACAGACCCTTTGCCAGAGACACTGACTTGTCTTTCAGGAGCTCAAAAATCAAGGGAATATTAATAAATGATGTTAGATTACGTTCATTTTTATACAAATCAGAAAACTTATTATATGACAACAATGACATTGCAGATCAATTAGAAGACAGACAATAAAAGAAGCTGAAAATTAGTTATCTTTCAGGAAAAAATACTAAATCTCTACCTCACAAAAAGGTTCACCTTCTCTTTTTGGTTCACAATGGTCTTCTTGAATCAGATAGTTTTTAAGAAGTCTCTGACTATCACTGTCCATGGGCTCCAGATTTGTCCCCAGGAAATCTCACCTTTGCCCCAGTGTTGGTGGAAGTGCAGCTTGCTTCTATTAGGAATCTCATTCTTCAGCAATCAGAAAGGTGCAAGGCCAGCTCCAGCTTCTAGCCTCAAGACCCTTCCGGCATGAGTCAGATTTAAACCTTGGAGTCCCTCACATCCTAAAGGACACAGACAAACTTTACACTGGGTTTAAAGTAAAAGGGAATCATCCTCCTACCCATTACCTTCGCTGGGGACATGGCCGGGGAAGGAGAATGATCCAACACACTGGGAACTCTCTTTTAAATCCTCTCAACCTCTTCAGCTTCACCTCTTCTGTGGATGTGATATATGAATGTGTGATAGACTATTGCTAAGAAAATCCATTTTGGGCCACACCATTTACAAGTGCCACGTAGGTTCTCAAGCACTTCACCTTAGAACGTGAGAGTCCCCAACAATGCTGTCAGTTTTTTGACCTCTCCTGCAACTCCAAGACAAGATGTGACATTAACATTTTGTTCTACCATTAACATGCAAACCACAGCCTTGTTTATTCTAATTCCTGTTCTCCTTACCTACTTTCTGACGCCCCACAACTGATCCAGAACCATGTTTTTTATAAAATACCCCCCAAAATAATTATCTTCCTATCAGACAGGAACCTGACTTTCCTTTATTTACATTTTCCTTGCTCATAGTCTTTTCCAAATGGTTAAAAAAGAAAGAAAGAAAGAACTCTTTTGGAAAAAGTAGAAGAGGTAAAATTGAGCTACCAATCATAGCATTTATTCTTCACAGGCTAGGATAGTATGAGGAAATCAGTTAATAGTCAAATTAATGAATTGTCCCTTCCCATATGAGAAGTCAGATCTTGAGCAAAATGACTTGTTCAAGCTCACACAACTAATTAAAGATAGAGGTGTCAACAAAACCTTCCTGGGACCAAGAAAATTTCTAATGAATAGGATAAATTATGTTCTACTTTGTCAATGAGTTAGGAAACAATTTAAATAATTTGGGAAGTTCAGATGGAGGCAGACCGGAGGGGCGCACTTGTGAGCCAAGGAATGCCAAGGGTTGCTGGCAGCTACTAGAAGCCAGGGAGAGGCAAGGAAAGAGCTCTCAGAGAGAGCATAGCCCTGCTGACACTCTAACTTTGAACTTCGAGCCTCCAGAAGTGGGAAGAGAGCTGCCATGAGGCTTCCTGCCTGTGGCCATGGGGGTGAATCATCTTAAAAGTGGGCCTTCCACTCCCAGGCAAGCCTTTGCATGACTACAGCTCCAGCCAGCACCTACCTGGGAAACCCTGAACTTGACCCCCAACAAAGCTACTTCCAAATTCTGACCCACAGAATCCATGTGATAATAAATATTCATTGTTTTAAGCCATAAATAAATAAACAAATTGGGAAGTATTAAATATATTACTCTCTTGCTGATTTGGAAGCCATTTTTTAAAATAGTAACTCTGGTTTCTTGCATGAGTAAGATGTTTACAGCAAAATACTCTATCAATTTTAATGAGACAAGTACCCAGCCTCCTAAGTCATCCAGGTTGCTTGATCATGTCAATCACCTTTGTGGGCAGATAGCAAAAAAACAATAATAATAAATTAGAGGCATCATTTCTCAATGAACGTAATAGTCAGGACTTTGAATTCCTGTGTTTTGATGGAAGCACATCTGACACAGTTATTAGATTCGCTAGTCAGAAGAGAAGAATTTCCATAAAAGTTTATTTCTCTTTTGGGGAAAAAAAATTACTGCCTACTATGTGTTCATCCCTGTGTTAAATAGGGTGGGAATTATAAGGGTGAATAAAAATATATCCTGCCTTATGAAAACTGACATTTTTATTTTATAAAATCAATATATTACACATATAAAAGCGAAAGTGCCAAGATAAAATGATATGGGTTCAGAAGATGATTCTCAATAAATATTTTCTGAATGAGTGGATGACCACTCTTTGAAGAAGATGACATTTGAAATGACATTTGAAAATGAGTAGAATGTGAACATGCAAAGACTGAAAAAAGACCTTAAATCAGAAGGACTAGCGTTAGTACAGGTAAGTAGGAAAGCACAGAAAATAGGAACTATAAGTACAATCTGTGCCTCGCACTTCATTCAGCACCTTACAAATGCTAATTCCACCATCAGAGTATGATGTTTTTATCCTGACTTTACAGATGCTAAGAGCTAACATTTATAGAATGCTTATTGTTCACCAGGCATTGTTCTTAAGACATATGTATATATACAGTCTCACTTAATCTTCATAACAAAAATGTTATGTGAATAATATGATCGTCTTCATTTTCCAATAAAGAAAGTAAGGATCAGATAGAGGAAATCTTGCCCAAGTTCATGCAGTAAATAATGAGGAAACCTGGTTACAATTCCAGGTCAGTTTAATTCCAGAGCACTTGATTTAAATTTCTGTTATACCCCTCTAGAAAATAACAAGTTCAGTTTGGTCTGAACAAATATAAAGAGTAGTCCAAAAATAAAAAGGTAAGAAAAGTAAACCATGGCTTAAATGTTTGGCAATGTTTGGGTTTTATTCTATGGACAACAAAAAGTTATTAAGTCTATTTATAGGTTCTGAGTTTTAAAAAAAATCGTGCCAAGAATGATTATTGCTTTTTAGACTAGATGTTAAAGAGCTCAGAAATGCACTTCATGCTTGCCTTTGCCAGGTACAGGAAAGGCAGACTCTGTGAAAAAGGTTATTTATCACAAACTTTGCTTAGTGGCAGGGGAAGGGAGTGTGGCCAGTGAGATCCTCAGAAGGCTTAGGAAAAAGGATCAAAACCGGTGGCCCACCAGGCAAATCTTGGAAATAAATGTGTTTCATTTGGTTTATTCATTGTTTAAATTTTCACATAAAAATTTGAATTTCAGGCTTTTCATAAATATTCAGCAGTTTCACAATACCATAATGCATGGCAGCGTTACCCGGAGCCAAGCAGAGACTGCCCACATTGGGCAGGTCATGCTCTCCAGCTTGCCACAGTCCCTAAATCTTTTTGTGTTTTTGTTTTGTTTCATTTTGTTTTTCTGAGAATAAACACTTTTACTACATGAGTGTTGTTTTTTTTTTTAACATGAGCTTTAAAGAAAGGAGGGAAGATGATATATTTGTCTTCCCAGGCCTTAATTTTCCTCAGACAGAACGCCTGCTCCTTGCCCTCTGGCACACAGCCATCTGCCAGGCCACACTCCTCTGGTCCTGAACTGATGCATGCAAGAAGCTTGCCCTGTTGAAACTGCTCCTCTAGAAGACTGCTGATTTAGGCATTCTTTTTCCTTTCATCCTATTTCTTCTGAATTTCTTTGATCATTTTTTCTTTAAGATCTCTTCCTCTGCAGGAGTCAGCTTGGCCCCCTTCTTGAGACCCAGGAAGAGTGCACAGTGGGATTTGTACCACTGTCAGTATGGTGTGCTATCAATGAGCATGACGCAGTTCTTTACTAGGGTCTTGGTCCAGACCAGTTCATTGTTGAATGCATCATTGACAACATCAATAATCCTTGTTTTGCATGTAAAACACTCTGAGCCCCAGGAGAAGTTGCCCACGTCCAGCCTCAAGGCTCGGTACTTCTTTTTGCCTCCCCTCACACAAACTGTGTGTATAGGTCAGGGGTCGACCTTAGTATAGGCAGCAAGGCACCCCAGCTCATATTTTTGCTTCATGTGGTAGGGCTTTCTCTTGCTCCCGGTCTTGCTGTGCTTGTGCCAGTTGCCCCAAGAGACGCCCATGGCGTGGTGCCAGCTAGAAAGAGAGAATGCCTCTTTATGTGTTTTTATTTATCCCTTTTTTATCTCTTTTAACTTTTTACCATTATAAAATATTTCAAACATACAAAAAACAAATAAAATAAGAAAATAGACACATATCTACCCAACCCACCACTTGATTTAATACACTTCATCGTATTTGCTTGATATCAATGTTTTAATTTTAAAAATGTAAATGTTATGGAATTTCTAAACATTGTTTTTGGGAGTCAAAACTGCTAAAGTACTTCAGAGAACAATTTGGTCATAGCTAATAAAGTTCAAGATCTTCAGACATAGCCATATCTAGCAATATCTACTGTAGAAAAACATGTATATGCAGGAGACAGATGACTCCCTATTCATTTACAATCAGCCCACTTCACTCATTTATATTATCTGCCTGGCATATATCTGCCTAGATGTTGTATTTGCAACATCTAGGTTTAGATAATGGTGAGATATGAATTTTTTTATTAAATTCACTAGAAAAAAATGTTATTGCTCAGAATAGACATTTCAAGACTTGAGTCCAAGGAAATGGAATTTGGAATTATTTCCTACATGTGTAGCATGAGAGTCCCAATATCAGCTGTCCTTGAACCACTAGTTCTATGTACTTTTAATTAGTTTTAGATGGAAGACTCAGCATTTCATTTTTAAAGGATTCAGTGGTCAAATAAATTTGAAAAAAAATTGAGTTAGACAAATCCATGGATTTTTTTTTCTTTCAGGACTCAGCAGAACCTTTCTATTAAAATGTGAATTGTGACTTTTCAAAGGATAAACTATCCATCTTTTTTCTGTGGGACATACACTGGAAAAGAGTTAACATACAAGTCCTTTAATTTGCCTTGTATGACCTGATAAAATGTAAGCAAACATCTGTGTATAGAATAATCACATATTTTGAGAGAATAATCTGTCCACATGGTTTTTAAGGAATAACTATGATCTTTTCTATATTAGTTCTTTATTGCTACTGAAACAAATAACCACAAATTTGTATCTTAAAACAATATTCATTTATTATCTCACAGCTTCTGTGGGTTAAAAGTCAGGGTACAATGTGGCTTTTGCTAGAGCTCTACTTAGAATTTTACAAGACCAAAGCCAAGGCCTTAGATCCTTTCTAGAGTCTCTAGGCATGAATCCACTTACAAGCCCATTCAGGTTGTTGGCAGAATTCAGTTCCATGGAGTCCCCATTTCCTTCTCTCTGGCTGCCACCAGGGGATAGCAGTGAATTCTTAAGGTGCCATCTTATTTTCCTCTACTTATTCCCTGTTGCTGATGTATTTCCTTAATTGCCACTCACAATCATTGGACCAGCAATGTCAGCATCACCTGGCAACTTGCTAGGAATAAAATTCTCAGCCCCCTCCCCAGGCCTACTGAATTAGAAATCTTGGAGAGGGGATGAGATCCAGAGATTTGTATATTATTGTTTGGAAACCACTAATCTAGGATTACAGACCAACTTCATAAATGATATAGATTCAAAATATTTTTTTCCTAAGCATTACTAGCTGATGTGTCTCCCACAAATCCATATGTTGAAGCCCTAAACCTACTCTTCAGAATGTGACTGTATTAAAGATGAGGTCTATAAAGAAGTGATTAAGATAAAATGACGGTCAGGGTGGGCCCTAATCCAATCTAACTGATATCCTCATAAGAAGAAGATCTGCATGCCAATGAGAGAGGCCTCAGAAGAGATCAGTCCTGCTGGTTCCTTGACATGGGACTTCTAGCCTACAGAACTGTGAGAAAACAATTTCTATTGTTTAAATCATCCAGTCTGTGGGCTTTTGTTAAAGCTGCCCTAACAAACAAAAACACTAAGTAAAATATATTATTTTGAATTATTCATATCGACTTCCTGCTCCATTATTTGGATGATTTATTCCAATCTATACTATTTTGGTTTTTTGTCCTCCTTTGACCTGGACCCTCTTTCAACTTGTCTAACTGCTCTCTTGCCAATACCAAGCTCTGTGCTGCCCCTCTGTGCCTTTCCTGTCCCATCTTTCCTGGAAACACCCAACCGCAGATCCATCCCACCTGCGCCTTCTCTGCTCTTCTGTTACTGTGCTGCTCAAAATGAATCAGGGATATTAGTTAGCCTGTCTTTCTAGGTTCTAAGTCCCCTTAAGCCAGACATTGTGTTTATTACCTGACCCATATCAGTTGTGGGTTGAATTTTTTTAAAAATCTAGATTTGAAAAGAAATATTTGGGAAAATCAATGTGTCATTATATACAAGAGGAACACAAATGAAAACTTTCCAGAGTAAAGGAAATCATACAGAAAACTTTACACAACAGAGAACATGAATACGATTCGGGGATTTCTCCAAATCAAACTTCATTGTGAACTGTGCAAATAACTGAACATTTGCATCTGCTGAAGCACAAAAAACCAACAAATTTATTGCCATGAACTGAACAGCTGAGCTCGTAAGGTGAGGACACACTGTGAATTCTGTGAAAAAGTTTACGCTTCACTGCTACTGAAATGTCAAGGATAATTAAACAACTTACTGTGGTTTTTCTTAAGCTCAAATTTAAACAATAAAAATGTTAATATTAGTTCAAAAATTCAAAAATAAAAGACAAATATACACAAAATTAAGAGAAAAATCTGCAAAATAAAATATTCCATCAAAGGATGAAGTTATAAAAATGAGACTTGCTAAAAGGTCATGCTGAGATTATTTAATAAGACAAGCTTTTCTGAATGTTCACACTTCAAACATGAGATCTTCACACCAGGAAACCACCTCTAGATTCACGGTTTAAAAAAGTATGCTAATCCAGACATGTAAGTAGATATCAGGGGAGAAGCTAAATTCATTACTTATTTCATCCTGCTCTTGGCTTCTGGGGAAAATGCAGTAAAACATTTTCTATAAGGAAATTAAAACTGTTTTCTGAATACTCACTTTCCTTGTACTCGGCCTATGACATTTGGATATACATTGATGTGAATGTGTAAAACGATATTTGATGAAAAAGAATAGCAAATGTCTACAGAGATAGTATAGTAGTAGTGATCTAGAAAGTTGCTCATAGTCAAGCAGTAATTAAATGGCAGGTGCTACCCTTGCATTTCCAGAGCTTCTTTCATTCCACTCATTTATTTATTTTATCCATTCATGTGACAAACATTACTATACACCTACTATGTGCCAGCCTCTGGCACATAGTAGCATGTGTAGCATGAGAACTTCCAATCAAGCAGGCAAAAAAGGTGATCTCTGACTTAAGGTGATTCAACTTATGATTTTTGGACCTAATAATGGTGTAAAAGTAATAGGCATTCAATAGAAACCTTACTTCAAATTTTGAATTTGGCTCTTTCCCCAGACTAGCGATATGCAGTACGAATCTCTCTTGTGATACCGGGCAGCAGCCACAGCCCCAGTCAGGGGGATCGCAAAGATAAACAACCTATACTCTGCAGTGTACTGTGTTGCCATCGTCTTTTGGATATTGTGTTCTGAACACATTTAAGATAGGCAAGGCTAAGTTATGACTTTCATTATGTTAAATGTATTATATTCATTTTCAACTTATGTGATTTTTTTTCATTACAATGGGTTTATCTGGACATAGACCATCATAAGTTTAAGACCATCTGTAAGCAGCTGACTGATAGTCCAATATGACCAGAACCTTTATATCAGGCATAGACCAAATGTTATGGGGCAGAGAACAATTAAATATTCATAAAAGTACAAATTGCAGTTAGGTGTAAAGAACATTTCTGCTCTCCCAGGGCTTCCACCTGGGGTACAGACTACATTGGAAACAATTCAGAGCTGAGAACAAAAAGAAATGCATGATTCACCTTCTAAATTCAAAGAAAAGCCATATGAATACCTCCATCAAAAACTTTTTGAAGTAGTAACATTCCAAAGGAATGTTATGGCAAAACACTGCCCCTTCTCCCAGCTCTTCCATTTGCATAGAGAGTTTGTGAGTTATCAATAATCACTTGCCCACCTCTACCCCCTCCCTTGGGGATTGATTTTTCTCGTCCCACATCCCCAAGCTACAGAGCCACAAACCTGAAGATGAACCTCGTTGTGTCAGAATATGGAGGAAAGTCTTAATGTGAAGCTGAGAGCAGGAATGCTGAGGATATTCTGCAAAGTTAGTCAGTCTACAATCCCACTGCCTAGCCTGTATGTATGCCTGAGTACTCCCTGAATTTAAAAAAAAAAAAAAAAAGGAAGGAAGGAGGGAGGGAGAGAGGGAGGGAAGGAGAGAGGGAGGGAAGGAAGGAAGGAAGAAAATACCACTCAGAAGGCAAGTCAGGTTTAAGCTTTCCATCAGTATTCTAGGAGGACTGCCCAATGAAGTAGGGAAACCCCAGTTATAAGACTTCCCACCAGGAGGATAAAAAGTGACTACAGCTGGAAAGAATCACCCATACTGTGGAACTAGCTAAGAGGAAGCCAGCGTAGATTCCCAGAACTAATAATTACGCTGAGGAAAGAGCCAGGAGCACACAGGGAGCCAGTAGACAGCTGGTGTTAGGTGGAGAAACAGTAGTGACCAACACAAGAGAGGATCACAACTGCCACAGCCAAATTATGGTCATTCATGGAAGAAGACATTACCCCCCACACATCTGCAGCTTCTGCAGTTGTGTGGACATAGTAAATTGGGAGCTCGGAGGAGAGAGGGGAACAAATCCAGACACCAGGCTTTCTTTGGTCAATGGGACTCTACAGCTGTGTGGGAGCTCTGCCCAAACACTGGGAAAGGAGCTTTTAACTGGGCGCCCAAATACAGTGTACAATGTCTCAAGTTGACAGAAATGAAACTACTTAAACTGGAAATGACAGAGCAGGTGGTGTCCAAGATAGAGAAGCAAATGTGAAAAACATCCCGCATTTGTACGTCACCTCAGATCACATCTATTACAATAATCATAGTTGTCAAAATCTTAAATTTCTAATCATATTTGAGTTTTCAAGGAAATTTAACACATTTCTATTTCATCTTATCATCTTAATGAGTCTATGGTGTAGGAAGAGCAATTGAATCTGTTCCTATCAGACTGATGTAAAGACTGAAGTTCACTAATATCCACAGACAATATATTGCAGAAGTGAAACTAGAACCCAGCTTCACTTTAAATGGGTAAACTGGCCTTAAATGGGCAATGCTGATGGTATAGCCTGGAATTTTTTTAAAATTGATACCTGAAGTAGAATTTGTAAAACATTGCTATGCTTGTCTTTAAATAATGGGCTCTACCTATAAGGTCTGCCATCCACTGGTGTCTATATGCTTATTAACAATGTTTTATATCCTGTACACTAGTAGGGAACCATATTTACATGTTAGAAAATGGCACAAAACATGCTAATTAATTGAAAAAACTGACCAGAGCAAATTTTCTCTCTCAAAGAAAAAATTATTATACCTACAGTATCTACTTCTGGCCAAGATGGAGGCATAGGTAGACCTGTTTCACCTCCTTGCACAACCATAAGAAGGATACAGCAAACCTCAAAATAAAAAAACACCCAGAACTGCCAGAAAATCAAACTGTATGGAAGTCCAACAACCAAGGATTTAAAGAAACTATATTCATCCAGATGGGTGGGAGGAGTGGAGAGGGGGAGCCAGGGCAGAAAGCACATGGTAAGGAGACAATGAGATGGTGCCAGCGAGGCAGTGCCACCACCGGCCAGTGGAATGGGCAGTCCCACATTCATGTGTGGTGGATAAATATCAGGAGCGACACCTTGGGAGCCAGCGATCCCAGGCTCAGGCCACACTGCACAGTCCTGGGTTCCAGTGCTGGGAAATAAAGCCTCATAACTTCTGGCTGTAAAAACCAGTTGGAGTTGGGGTGGCAGAAGAAACTGCTGGTCTCTCAGGAGAATCCATTTAAAGAGTCGGCACTGTCTAAAAATGTATACAAACCCACCCACTCTGGGAACCACCATTGGAGCAGCAGCTAGAGGGCTGCCAGTCACATACGGGAAGCGGGTAAAATGACTGGAAGTGGGGCAGGTGCTGAACAAGCCTCCAGCAGCCACACAGCAGCATTGTCCCCTCTCCAATCCCTGCATGACATACAGAGCCACAAAGCAGTTAAGCAGGTTGCTCCACCCTGGTAAATACCTAAAGCTCCACCCCATACAACTTAAAAGATGGACTAAGACAGGGAGTCAAAGAAGCTCTATCTAATACATAAAAACAAACACAGGGAGGCTGCCAAATCAAGGAGACAAAGAAATATGGCCCAAATGAAAGAACAGAACAAAACCCCAGAAAAAGAACTAAGCAAAACAGGAATAACCAGCCTGTCAGATGAAGAGTTCAAAACACTGGTGATAAGGATGCTCAGAGAACTCATTAAGTATGGCAAAAGCATAAGGGAAGAAATGAAGGCTATGTTAAGTGAAACAGAAAAATCCACAGGGAACCAACAGTGAAGAGAAGGAAGCTGGGGTTCAAATCAATGATTTGAAACACAAGGGAGAAATAAACAATCGACCAGAGCAGAATGAAGAAACAAAAATTCAAAAAAATAAGGAAAAAATAAGAAGACTCTGGGACATCCTCAAAAGTGCCAACATACAAGTCATAGTGATGCCAGAGGGAAAAGAGGAAGGGCAAGAAATTGAAAGCTTATTTGAAAAAATAATGACAGAAAACTTCCCTAATTTGGCAAAGGAAATAGACATACAAGTCCAGGAAGCACAGAGTCCCAAACAAGTCGGATCCAAAGAGGACCACACCAAGACACATCATAATTAAAATGACAAACCTTAAAGATAAAGAGAGAATCTTAAAAGTAGCAAGAGAAAAGCAGAGTTACTTACAAAGGAGTTTCCACAAGGCTGTCAGCTGATTTCTCAGAAGAAACTTTGCAGGCAAGAAGGGACTGGCAAAAAGTATTCAAAGTGATGAAAATAAAGGACCTACAACCAAGATTATTCTAGCCAGCAAAACTATCATTTAGAATTGAAGGGCAGATAAAGTGTTTCCCAGACAAGGCAAAGCTAAAGGAATTCATCCATCACCAAGCTTTTATTAGGTCAATTGTTAAAGGGACTTTGTGTTGTGACGGTTCAAGGCCAGACAGGTGCATGGGATTCGCAGAGACAGAAGAATATTCACAGAGCTGATGGGATATCTGACATGCTTTATTCAAGGGTGAACAACCCACACATGCTGCAAGCTGCATGTCATACTGCATGTCACTTGTCCCCTCTAGATGGCACCCAGTGTGGCCCTTGCATTCCCCCTGCATGTCTATGTCTGTGTACACTGGGAATCCCTTACCTTCTTAAGTACTAGAACAAACAAAGCTAGCAACAGGCCAAATTTTTAGGTAACAGAGCATGATTCTGTACACGTGAGCCCACTTCATGTTATGGGAATTATTTATTGGACCCAGACTCAAGGCTCTGAGAACACTACTTTGTCAGACCCTTTTGTGAAAAACTGCTTTCCTTAGTTACCCAGACACCTGGGTGAGGATGCCAGATTGCCTCCATTTATCCTACAGAAGAAAATCAAAACTATGAATATTTAAGAAAAAGAAGAAAATAAAAACTGTGAACATTAAAATGACAACAAACTCACAACTATCAACAACTGAATCTAAAAAACAAAAACAAATTAAGCAAAAAACTAGAACAGGAACAGAATTATAAATATGGAGATCACTTGAAGGTTTATCAGTGGGGAAGGGAAAGGGGGAGAATGGGGGGAAAGGTACAGGGATTAAGAAGCATAATTGGTAGGTACAAAATAGACGGGAGGAGTTAAGAATAGTATAGGAAATGGAGAAGCCAAAGAACTACATGCATGACCCATGGACATGAACTAATGGGGTAGGGGAATTGCTGGAAGGGAGAGTTGTACTAGATGAAGGGGGGCAAAGGCGGTAAAATTGGGACAACTTTAATATGCTTTCAAAAATCTACCATATCTTTGCAAGTTGGCATGATTTTAAAATTCCAAACACTAACCAAAAAAATTAAAATAATTTCCCAAGTTGAATTTTTCTCCTTTGATAAGGGAAGGAGTTAAGAACATTCCTAAGAATGTCTTTCAGGAACCCTGAGGCTGAGCGAGTGAATTTTCTTCTTCGAGGTCACTGCTAAATGCTCATTTTGCTAATTATTACATTAGGCTCACATTTTTAAAGATTATCTCCATTTTACTTGACTTAGCATGTTAGTTATGTCCAATACATAAATTAATGAAAAGTGAATTATTCTAAGTACTCATTCATTTTTAAAAGAATGAATAAATGAATAAACATTATAAGACTTTTTACATATGAAGAGCTCTGCAATCATTTGCCAATCTGAGAAGATTGAATTTGTGATCATGTTATCTATGATAATGAGTCAAATGTATTTGTCATAAAGTCACTATGACCAGAAACAGCTGAAACAAGGCAAGATCTTATTAGTTAGGTCACAGAGGGCAGGAACACTACACACTAGTCAGTCTCTGAAGCATGAAAGAGAAATTTCACCTGGGAAAATAGGACTTTGGGCCAAATAACCTTGGCAGATCATCTGTGAAATGGGTGAAATTATGAGCTGTACATGAGAATCAACACCACCAGCATGTGCAATTTGGAGAAAAAGAATCTGCTCCATTCTAGCGGTTAGCAGGAGAGCAGTATCAGAAGCTAAGACATCTACTATGTAGACCTTCTCCTAAGAAAGTCTTAATGTTAATTTTTTTAACTTGGAGATCATAATTCTTTAACAAAATATAAAGTATATTCAGACAGAATTAATTCTTGTTAAAAATTCTTTCTGAGCAAAGGTTCCTTACTTTATCTGTTTTGTGAACCAGAATTTGGACTGGAATAGTCAATCAGGATTGGCATAGTCCAGCTTTCTAGCTAGTAATGCAGAACTTCAGGAACATCATAATAAAATTGATTGAGAGTGGAAAATATATACATATGTGTCAATTCTATCAACATAAGCATAATTATATTCTACCCACTACAGCTACTGTTCTTTAAGGTTCTGGTGTTAATTTACATTTGCTGTTATTAATTTACAATTGACTTACCAACAACCTTTTATCCAGTCCCTTCCTCTTTTCTAGTAGAATCCTGAAAGTGTTTTTGTTTGTTTTTTTGTTTTTTGGTCATTCTCTAAATGACCATGTCCTGCAAGGAAAGCTTTACCACTTCCTGAATGAGTGTTGATTAATCTAACAGTAACTCCATTGCCTTTGCCAGTGATTTGTTTAGGTATGAGTGTATGACATCTGAGCCAGTGAGACAAGGTAAAGTCTTCTGAGTAATAATGTTGTCTTTCATCACATGACTTGCTTTGGCCAATGACAGACTAGAAGGTGTGACAGAACAAGAGGCCTTAAATATGTTTTTATAGTTTGGTTTGGCCTCTTGAACTCCTGTGATCACCATGAAAAGAGTATGACCCAGGTAACCACTGAGCAAATAGAATGCCATGGAAAGCACTCTTGAATCTGACCGGAAGCCTAGAGCCAAGCCTAGCCAGCCTTTAGCCTGAAGTAGAGCTGTCCCAGCTAACCCACTGACCTATGAGCAAGAAAAATGATTGTTCTAAGTTGTTGAAATTTGAGGTGGTTTAGGATTATGGCAATAGCTGACTAATATAACTAATGACTAGGTGGCTGTTGCAAATTGTCCAGGAAGAGCTTTTTGCAGGAGGTGATATTAATGCTAAATTCTAATCACAAAATGGAGCCAATGTGTCATAGAGATTAGAGAGATGGTCACTTATCTAGTGTAAAGGGCCTAAGGGGCCGATATGAGTATATGAAAAAGAAACAGGAAGTGTCAATTAATTAAAAAAGTAGCAGGCAAGGGGTAAAATGGTGTGAGTTACGGTTCATGAGGTAGGCATTTTCCAGGATATGTGAAGCAGGGTAATTGGGGTTTTATTCTACTAGAAATGAGAAGCCACTGGGCGCTTTCAAACAGAAAAGAAATACAATAGAATTTACGTTTTTTTAAAATGTCACTACAGATAGTAAGCAGTCCAGGGTGGAAGGGGAAAGACCAGTTAGAAGGGTATTGCAGTGGTCCAGGCAGAAGATGGTAATAATTTGGACTATGTTGGGGAGTATCATAAGTAGAGAGAATGAGATCGATTCAGGATATATTCTACAGGTAAAATAGACTGGTCTTTTTGAAGAACAGATGTGAAAAAAGGCATCAGAGAAATCTAAAACAACTCCTAGATTTTTAGCTTAAGGAACTAGGTGGTTGGTGGTACCATCTGCTGACTCGGGAGCCTACGAGAAGAGCAGGGCTGATGGATGGATTGAGGGGGCAGAGGTACAAGAGTTTTTGGTTTGGTCCTGCTCAGTTTGCTACCTTTCTAAATAACCAGATGTCAAGCAGGCAATTGAATATATGAATTGAACATACAAACCTAAGAATCCAGAGGAAGGTAAACAATGAAAATGTAGTTTTGGCAGGCACAAATTGGCCAGATATCACTTGTAGTATAGATATAACATAGCAAAGAAACATAGGTTTCAGACATTCTGGAGTAAAACCAACAAAATATTTTCTTTTGAATAAGTGCTTTCCATGTGTTTTCTATCTCAGTCTTGATTCATTGCCCAGGAGGCCAAGGTAAAGCATGATATCATGATTTGAGTTTTTCTAAAAATAATAATTCCAGTAAATAATAAGACACTCTAGTCTTATTTTATATAATCAGTGAGTAGAGAGATTCATCTATAACAAATGAAATCACTGGCAATAATTTCCTGGTTAAATACAAAGTGCAAGGAGTATATCACATAAATAACAATTACATATTTGTGTAGTATTTTATATGCCCTGGATTTAGAAAGTTTAACTTTAGAGAAGAAGTTACAATCCAGAATAATTCATTATTATTTTTTTGCACCTATCAAAGGGCTGTTTGCCAGATTTATTTAGTGCTTTACTCTGGCATGTTCAAGAGGCTATAGAGTAAATGTTAAACATGGGGACAATTAGTAAATGACAAATTGAAAACAAGAAAACAGAAGATAGAGAATGTAGGAGAGTGATTTATGGGACAAGCAAACGTAGAAAAACTAAGTAATAGCAAAATCAGACCCCAGGCAAAATGTAAAACCAGACCCCAGACTCCATACAATAGTGCACAAGGACGGGAGAGGGATGGGAGGGTGAGTGAAGGCGGGACACTGATGCGTGTGTCAAGGTTTTGTGTACTCTCCCAACATTTTATCACAACCCTGCCTTGCCTCCCTCCCTATCTCTTTCTTTCTGCCTATCTCTCTCCCTCTCTCTCATACACACACGTATACACATGCCCCTAATATCACCTCTATATTTTTTAACGTAGAGTTAACAGTTAAATTCTAAGATTCAAATTATTAGCTATTATTTGTCTGCTTTTACCACTTTCTCATAGTAGCTAAGCATTTGGTGGGGGGGGCGAGGAGTTTTGAGACCATTTAAAAAAGAAACTGGAAATAGGCTTCATTTCAAGTACTTTCCATTTGTTTGAAACCTAAAACATTCAACAGCAGCACAAAAGTTTAGGTAACATGTGCCAATGTTTAAAAGACTGTGAAGGATTGATGATACTGTGCTGAAGAGTTTCCCATTATTGGAGATCTTCTTACATAATCCAAGCTTGCCAATGCAACAAATGCATGCCTCTAAATCAATCTCTGGTTTTATGTAGGAAAGACAAACCGTAATAGGGTTTAAGTCACTGTCTATCTAAATATGAGGTCTGTCTGGAAAAGTCCAGCCATTCTTAATATAACAATGTAACCTGGCAGCCAAGGAGAATGGGCTGGAATACACATGCATGAACAATGATGACTTCACTGTACTAGTCAGTAGTGGCGGTAGATACAATTGAGCGAGCATGTGTACTGCATGGCTGTCGAGTTCAAAATGACTGAGTGACTAGAACAATGAATATGCATCAAATTTGCATTAAGCTTAAACATTCCTCTGCAGAAACTATTCAGATGATTCGGAAGGCTGCAGCTATCAGTGACTGGTGATGGGCAACTTTACCACGACAATGTGCCCACTCATGCATTATGTATCATGCAGAGTTTTTTGGCAAAACATCAAATCACCCAGGTGACTCAGCCCCCCTACAGCCCAGATTTGGCATCCTGCAGCTTCTGGCTTTTCCCAAAACTAAAATCACCTTTGAAAGGGAAGGAGTTTCAGACCATAAATGAGATTCAGGAAAATATGACAAAGCAGCTGATGGCAATTGAGAAAACTGTGTGAGAAAACAAGGTGCCTACTTTGAAGGGGACTGAGGCATCATTGACTTATGTACATTGTTTCTTGTACCTTGTATCTTCTTCAATAAATGTCTCTGTTTTTCATATTACATAGCTGGATACCTTCTGGACAGACCTTGTATACCCACAGATTTCTTCCCATGTGCACATATCATATTAATCAAAAGTGATGATAAGTTAGAAGGTTGATATTAAAAAATAAAAACCTGCTTGCCCTTGGCTTAAGAACTTCCAGCTCTAATAACTGATTTGTAGATAAAAGTGGTTCAGCTCTGGATGATTACATTTTTTACAGGGAGACAAGATAGTCATCTGAGAAGCTCATTCATTGCAAATTGTTTTTCAAAGTGCTTTCCATGTAAATTATAGATATATGGGAGTAAATTAAAGTGAAACTGGAGAAGCCTAGTCTTAGTATACGGTGCAAACATTGCCTATTAATTTAATGTGTTACTTGGACTAGAAAGTTAAAATATCTTTTCACCCTGTAGATAAAAGGGCTTCATTTTTAAAGGATATCTTTCCAAACAGATAGTCTAATAATGTCTATCTTTGAATTTTTTTCTCTAAACTTAATATTTTATTTGGGTTGATATCTCATTAGCATACTGATGTATTCTTGATTGGTCAGAGACTGAGTGTATTTTTCCTTTAATTGTTGGGTAATAAATATTTTTATTATGATTTGATACATATTCTATAACAATAAATTGTGTTATTTCTTCAGTAGCATACTGCATAGTTGTTTCATAATTAATTGACCTTTATTAACTGCTCATTTTCCTCCTTAATTAGATTATTATTCATAGATGGCCTTAAATGTATTGATTGAAGATTTTTTAATGGTATAAGAAAGATTAAAACTGCTTAAAGAAAATAAATATGGATTTCTATGATTGCAGAAGCTCATGAAATATATGATTATCTGGACTAGCAGACACTTAGTTCTATTCAAAATCTCCATGAAGACCCATTCTACCTAACCCCGTGTGCCATTACCAGCTAGCTGCCAAGGCAAGAAGAGTTACCATTGGCAATACAGCCACAACACAATTGTTGGGCCAATAAAACATAATAGTATTTTAATGTATTAATCTTGTAAATCAAAAGTATAAATAAACATTATGGGCTATTAAACCCGCAGATGTTTTCTAAGCATGTACATTTTTAACAGGACCAAATGTCAATGACGTTTCAGCATGACACAAATATCTCCATGTATGTTTTGAACAAGACCAAATGTACAGCATGCAAATATTTTAGGTAAACATCATGATCAAAAAGCTAAACAAATTTCCGGTCAAGATGGAGCCATAGGTAAACACAACTCACCTCCTCGTGCAACCACACAAAAAATTACAACTAGGCTACAAAACAAATATTACCCAGAATCATCAGAAAACCGAGCTGTATGGAAGTTCAACAACCAAGGGATTAAAGAAGCCACACTCATCCAGATGCGTAGGAGGGGCAGAGACTCATAGAGGCGCAGAGACACAAAAAGATGTGGAGGCACAGAGAGGCAGAATGGGCAGTTCCACACCCATGTGGCTACCATGTGTGGTAGATAAAAATCAGCAGAGACACCTCGGGAATGAGGGATCACAGCCCCATGCCAGACCACCCAGCCCAGGTTTCCACTGTCAGGATGATAAGTCCCCATAACCTCTGGCTATAAAAACCAGGAGGTGTTGGGGCTGATGAAGAAACTGAAGGATTCTCAGGAGTCTCCTCTTAAAGGGCCCACAACAAAATTAGGACTTACACAGACTCATTCCCTCTAGGTTTCAGCATCAAGGCAATAGCTGGAAGGGCACCAGTCTCATATGAGAAGAAATTGAAGTAACTGGCATTAAGACAAGTACCAGGAGGCAGCTCCCTCCCAAACAAAACTCCAGAAGCCAGGCAGTGGCATTGTCCCTCTCTGAGCCCTCCCCAACACAGAGCCACAAAGCAGTGACATGCATTGCCTCCCCCTGACAATAACTTAAGATTCCACTGCATCCAACTTACCAGTGTGCTTTTTTACACTGCTAAGACAAGGAGTCAAAGCAACTCTACCTAATACACAGAAACAAACACTGGCAGGCTGCCAAAATGAGACAAAGAAATATGGCCCAAATGAAAGAATAGAACAAAACTCCAGAAAAAGAACTAAACAAAATGGAGATAAACAATCTATCAGATACAGAGTTCAAAATACTGATTATTAGGATGCTCAAGGAACTCATTGGGTACTTCAACGGTATAAAAAAGACCCAGGCACAAATGAAGCTTACACTAAGTGAAATAAATAAAAATTTACAGGGAAACAACAGTGGAGTGGATGAAGCCAAGAATCAAATCAATGATTTGGAACATAAGGAAGGAAAAAAACATTCAACCAGAACAGCAAGAAGGAAAAAAAAACAAGGATAAACTAAGGAGACTCTGGGACATCTTCAAATATACCAGCATTCAAATCCCAGGGGTGCCAGAAGGAGAAGAGAAAGAGCAAGAAATTGAAAACTTATTTGAAAACATAATGAAAGAAAACTTCCCTAATTTGACAAAGGAAATAAACATATAAGTCCAGGAAGCACAGAAGGTCCCAAACAAGTAGAACCCAAAGAGACACCAAGACATATCATAATTAAAATGCCAAAGGTTAAAAATAAAGAAAGAAATTTAAAAGCAGCAAGAGAAAAGTAGATAGTTACCTACAAAGGAGTTCCCATAAGACTGGCAGCTGATTTCTCAAAAGAAACTTTTCAGGCTAGAAGGAACGGGCAAGAAGTATTCAAAGTCATGAAAAGGAAGGACCTGCAACCTAAATTACTCTATCCAGCAAAGCTGTCATTTAGAATTGAAGAGCAGCTAAAGTGCTTCCCAGATAAGGTAAAGTTAAATGAGTTCATCATCACCAAGCCATTAGTATATAAAATGTTAGCTTATTTCAGAAAAAGAAAATCAAAACTATGAACATTAAAAAGGCAATAAATTTACAACTATAAACAATTGAATCTAAAAAACAAACTAAGCAAACAACCAGAACAGTAAAAGAATCATAGATATGGAGATCATTTAGAGGGTGATCAGCTGGGAGGGGGAAGGGGGAGAAAGGGAGGAAAGGTTCAGGGAGTAAGAAGTACAAATTAGTAGGTACAAAATAGACAGGGGGATGTTAAGAACAGTATAGGGAATGGAGTAGCCAGAGAACTCATATGCATGACACATGGACATGAACTAAGGTGAGGATGCTGGAGGGAATAGGAGGTACTGGGTGGAGAGAGGCAAAGAGAGAAAAATTGGGACAACTGTAATAGCATAATCAATAAAATATATTTAAAAAATAAAAGTTTAGACTGGATTACACTTGAAAAAAAGCTAAACATGTTAATTTATTGACTCAATTATTGTTTCTTTCCATGTTCAATATTTCCAATTGTTCATACTTTCTTTAAGGGGTTGTGGATAAAATATTCTGCAATTCTAATCTGAATACAAAAAGACTCAATCTCCAATTATGTATTATTATTTTTCTACTGAAAATAATAACTAAAATAACTGACATACCCAGTTAAATAAAGCCATTTTTATCATTGATTTTCCAACTCTAAGTGTAAGAAGTTCATAAATCCTTACTTTCATTGTGACTACAAGTTAGTTGTCAGTTTCAATGCAGTTTTATATTGGCTTTTTTGTTTATTTAATTCTTTAGACTAAATTGTTTTCCTTGAATGTTTAGGAGATTATTTGCTTTGTTTTATCACGAGACCTCCGCTAATAGAGAAATAGAAAAAAATAATCAGAATATTCCATGAAACTTCTTTTTCCTGAAATATGAGGAAATGCTAGTCCTAGAAACACTGTGTGAAATTATTGGGTTGTTTTGATTCTGTCATTAGTATTACTCTTTTTAAATTAAACTTACATGAAAATGCATAGTATCAAAAATAATAAAATCTCACCTAAATCATATCCTGATGATAACAAAAGAACAGCTCAGTGGTAAAATTTAACTATAAAATGGAATTTTAATATTTTTCTTTCAAAGGAAGCACTCAGATTTTCTAATATTCCAGACACCGTAAAAAGGGGCAAAAATAAACAATGGAAAAAACTAAGGAAAGTTCAGAAATGTGTCACTCATACTCACGCTCGCTTTCTGGCCCCGGAAATTCTCCTCTCTTCTCTCTGCCTGCTATGAGCAGAACTGTGCCCCTCTCCAACCCTCCAAAAAGATATATTCAGGTTTTTACTCCCAGTGCCTGTGAATGTGACTTCACTCGGAAAGAAGTTATTTGTACATGTAATAAAGATGAGGTCGCATGAGATGAGCGTGCACCCTAAATCCGCTGTGCCTGGTGTACTTACTAGAAGAGATGATGCACTCAGAGCATACACGACTATGTGAGGACAGAGACAGGGACTGGAATTATACAACTGCAGGAATTGCTGGGAGCTACTAGCCCTAGGAGAGGAGAAACTAGCAAACTGGATCCCTTCTGCAAACCACGCTTAGAGAAGGTCTGACTTTAATCGATGTTCATTCTGTCATAAATAGCACCCAACTCCACCTCCAGCAACGTACTGGTTCCTGGAATAAGCCATTTTCCTGATCTGATCAAGTATGTAAAGCGGCTTCCATACCTGGTAGCCTTCCTGTACTACTACCTGTGACAAAGTCCACCCCTTTTACCCTGTATAATTTTTGGGCACCTGCCAAGCAGCCCAGGGATCCATTTCATCTTGCAGCCACCCAAGACATGCCTGTATGTAAGTTACTATTAATTGCCAGACTAGAGTAGCCAGCCTCTTTCTTCAGTCTTTCCTTGCCCTCTGCTTACAGAGGTAGACTTTCAGTCTCTGTGCTTTTTCCTGGGTCTGCATGTGCAAATGACACCCACCTTTTCATTCTCTGAATAACCAAGGCATTACAGTATATAATTCAGGAATAAGTAATGTCTCTCCAGATAACTCGTACACTACTTATAGCTCAGGGACAATGTTCCTTCTTTTGAATCACACACATTTCCCTGAAAACAGCCTCACACTTGCTTCATCCAAACACCTACAAGTGGACTGACTGCATTCAATATAAACTAGCAAATACTGTTCTTGTTGACTGACTGAGATGTATACAAGCAGATAGGTAGCTGAGACAAATAAGAATAAACTAGTATCTGTCTGACCCTATACGTAACTATTACAATATTGACTATATTACCTATTCTGTACTTTACATCCCCATGACTGTTTTTGTAAATGATAATTTATACATAAACATGTACAGTGTCAGATGGGTACTAGACTTATCAAGTGATCACTTATAAGTTATATAAATGTCTATCTAATCACTGTATTATACACCTAAAACTAGTATAATATTGTACATCAACTGCTATTGAAAAAAATTTTAAATAAAACAAAAGAATAAACTAATAAAATAAATCCTCTTTTCCCAACTGAATAAATAAGCAGAAATTATAGATGCTTGACTAATAATAATCCATAATTCATTAAAGACCACTTTAATCTATGTAGGTGTACACTGTAGTGGAAATTTTATATTAGACTCCTCTAAAGACAAACACATGTACACTCAAAATTACATAAAATACAGACAAAGCAATTTATGAGATTCTGACACTCTTAACATAGTTTTAGAGGTAAAGAAAAACAATAAAGAATAAAATTATTGTTCCCTGCTGGGTAGTTCAGTTGGATAGAGCATCATTCCAACACACTATGATTGCAGGTTCTATCCCTGGGCAGGATACACACAAAAATCAATCAATGAATGCATGAATGGGTGGAAAAACAAATTGATGTTTCTCTCTCCCTTCTTTTCTCTCTCTAAGATCAATATATTTAAAAATGTTTTAAATTAAAAAAGGAATAAAATTATGGAATGCTTACCATTTCCCAGTTTATGCTTTGAATGTATTATTTAGTCCTCTTAGCAATCCAACGTTGGTCTTATAAGTATACTCATTTTTGAAGATGAACAAAGTAAGGCACAAAGCAGTTAACTATATTGCCTAATATTACAGATATACTGTTTAACAAACCAGTTGCAAACGATACATCTGCACTCAAAATTGACTGAGGCTTGCACTTTTTTTCCGATTTTAGTGAATAGAACATGTGTAGTAGCAGAATTTCATGGGAAAGTGATTCAGTGGAAAGATTAGAGATTGCTCATTATCCCACTTACACAACTCAGCAATAACAAAATAAATGAAAAGAAAGATACCAAATAAAATCAGAAACATAAATTAAAGGAATGAATTTTTATGTTAATTTTTGTGCACATACTCACTGAAATAGCATGGGCTAATATTTCTTGACCTCCCATTTAGAACTGTTACATATAAACTTTCTCATAAACTTGGTGGCTTATTTACAAGACATGTTAGAATAGTTAGAATTAAAGGAGAAATTTTTTGCCTGTTCAGAAAGCCAGACTTTGTAAAACTTTAATTGTATCAAGTGCATTTAGTCATTATAAGTGAGGCATCTATCTGCTCTTTAAAGCAGACCCAGAGCAAGCACTTTTGTTATTAGCCATATTTAAATTAATAATAACAATAGAGAATGTGCATATAGTATCTTATAGTTTCCAAAGACAATTATATTATCATTTTATTTATTCATCAAAGGACTGATAGTCCAGGAAGCTGATGTGATCACCATCCTACACATACTGAAACTGAGAGTCAGAGATTGATTGTCCTGTTCAAGGTCAAGGGTCTATCAGATATGTCTTGAGTCTTATGATAACTCTTCCTATTCATTAAACTCATATTTTTAATTAGTGCAAACTTGGGGCTGTCTTTCTTCTTTCTTCACCATTAAACCAGATCAGTGAGAGTTACAAAACACGTAGAGAAGTACTTTTACTTATACATTCTGTAGAGGATCATCACTTCTAAATCTTAAAAGAAAAAATCACTCAGGAAACAATTGAATTGTATGATCCTGAGATTAGCAAAGAGCTCTACATGAACTGTTAAAATGGTCTCATTAAATAATAAACACTTAAATTTAATTTAGACCTTTAATCACATAAAAGGGCATCATAAACTTGTACATGAGATTGAATCAAGAAGAGGAATGAAATCTAATTTAGTCTTCATGTGTCATGTCTAACAAAACCATTTACATTAACTAAACTTTGAAGAAGTGTCTGCTTTTTAAAGATGCTCTAGCTCTGTATTGAAAATTACATTTCAAAAAAAGCAGGGCTTTTTTCAGCTGTGGCACACTTAAGCTCGGGGTCAGGCTTTCCAATTTCCTTCTGACTAGTTCTCCCCGATCACTGTTACCACAAAATGAGAAAGATGTTGAGAATGGGAAATATTAGCATATATGTATTCCAAAATCATCAAAACAAAATGTTCTAAAAATGTCTAAATACTTATAAATGTATAGCATTTTATTTAGAGCTAGGCTTCTAAAATTGTTTAAAAGTTCAGTGGTCTGTATATCAAAATAAATTCTCAATATGACAAAAATTTAAATGTAAAAACTGAAATCATTACAAGTACTCGAATAAGATAATGAGTAAGTATTTATTAAATTTGGGATGTAGAAGGACTTTCTAAGTATGACTTATGAGAAAAGGTGGTGAAAGAATCTATATGAGATTAATAAATGTGATCCTTGTTCTCAGTTCCATTAAGTAGAGTCTCTGAAACTTAGTTAAGTACTGCACTCAAAAACACTCACTGTTACAAAAAAATTAATGAAATAATATTGTAATATATAAAATACTCAAAAGATTAGTGTCCTTAACTTAAAAAACATCCCAACAAATCAATAAAAATGGATTGATTTTTTTCTACTATAGTAACATTCAAGACCTGAAACAATGTACTTCTATTAAAAAATTTTCTCTAACACTTTAAATGTTTTAGCACACTTTTTAATATGTCCTGATAATCTGAAAATATTGTACTTTGAGCTCTTAATATTTTAGAATATGTAAATAATATTTGAGAACACATATTCAGCAAAGAACTTTTATAACATCTGATGTGGAAAAATATTGGAAGTCTGTTTATCACAATAAACAAGTTCTTTAAATTTGAAATTAAGGAGGATATATATTATTTACAGTTACTTCTCTACTGATATTTTTAAAGCCTCAGATATAGATATGTATGTTTTATTATGCACCTCACACCTAACTCTTCAGTATATTGTAGTTTACAATGTATATAGTTTCCCTGTTGAATTTGACTCCCTTGCCAAGTTTCACAGAAAGCCTGGAATAACTTGTCCTTTTGATCCTATTTTTTTAAATTGTTTAACTTTTACTTCTTGAGTTTTTTTTAATTTTATTTTAATTTATTTTTTCAAATACATTTGTCTCTGCCTACCCCCCACCACTTTCCCTTGCCCACTCTCTCCTTCCCTCCCTCAGCTCTTCCCCTTTGGTTTTGTCCATGAGTCCTTGCTATATGTTCCTTGACTTTCCCCTTCCCTTCCTTGTCCCCCACACCCCTTCCCTCCTTCCCTCTTGTCTCTGTTGATATCTTTTCCTTTCCGTGTTACTGGTCTTATTTTCCTTGCATCTTTGTATTGTTGGTTAGGTTCCACTTATAGGTGAAATCATATGCTATTTGTCTTTCGCCCCCTGGCTTATTTCGCTTAGCATAATGCTCTCCAGTTCCATCCATGCTGTCGCGAAGTTTAGTAGTTCTTTTTTTCTTTCTGCTGCGTAGTATTCCATTGTGTATATGTACCATCACTTTTTGATCCAATCATCTACTGATGGGCATTTAGGTTGCTTCCAACACTTGGCTATTGTCAATTGTGCTGCTATGAACATTGGGGTGCATAGGTTCTTTTGTATTGGCGTTTTGGTGTTCTTAGGGTAGAGTCCCAGCAGGGGAATCACTGGATCAAAAGACAGTTCCATTGGCAGCTTTTTGAGGAAATTCCACACTGCTTTCCACTGATCCTATTTTTGACCTTTATTATTTGACCCTGCCACAGAAAATAGCCTTTTGTCTTTTCTATTGTTTTCAACAACCATGAAAGATTCTCTCTTCAAGGGTCTTTGTTTAAATTATTATTACCCATCATTCATTAATTCCCCATGAAGATTTCCCAGAGTTTAAAGATACCAATGAAATAAACTCATCAAAGATGCCATTATTCTGAAGTATTTGCTCTTGATCTCCCTTTGTCATTTGGCTTCCAGATTCTGGCTGATTTCTCTCATTATTGACCAGTTATTCAAAATGAACACAGAGCTTTTGTGACTCTTCTCTGAAATCAGAAAGAAGAAACAATTGTTCTTAGCTAAGAAATATACACAATGTCTTTATTTTAAGCCTAAAACCTCAAGACCCTCTTATTAACTATTTTACATAATTCCAGGAATGACATAGTCACCTAGTAGTTTTTAGCACTGAAAAGTAATATGACACAATAATTTTTCAACCTTAGGCAAAAAAGAAAAAACCTGAAGTTTTTTATTTATTCCTTTGTAAATTGTAAAAACAAACAGATCCCTAATTCCATTTCAAGGGCACCCTATGATGTTGAAATCTATGAGCAATGAAAAGGAGGAATATAATAAGGATGATCTTCTAGTGCCTTTTGCATTTTCTCTACATGAACCACATCTTTGGGTTTAATGGAACTTTTACAATTTGAAAAGTTCATCCACAGAAAGTGAGTGATTTTTCTCTGAAATATGTTATATAAATGTCATTTTTTATGGAGCTGTAGATGTCTCGGACAACATTCTATAAATGCCTTCCTTTTAAATAAAAAAAAAAAATACTGTAATCATTAGGTTACATTCACTGGGAATCCAGGAGTAAATTTTTGTTATCTCAGGCTTTGGGTCCCCAAGAACCCCTGTATTTTGCTTATGCCAGTAGTATGAAAGCTCAAACTGAAAAGGCCTTTAAAAATACAAATTAAAATAATTTCTATAGAATATATACAAAGGCTAGAGAAAATCATATAATCATAAAATTCTTAAAATTAAATAGAGAGGTGGTAGCATGGCACACACTATAGTTCAAGTTTGCTCCTTCCTATAAATATCTACCCTATTCACACAGCTAAATGAAATCTGGAATTCTAAAAAACCTATTCATGCCTTTGGTGTAACTTGATAAAATATCAATATCCCTTAGCATATTGCAAAGTTTTATCAATCATTTTATCTTTAACTTGAAGAGTCTCTGAGTTATTTCTACAAGCAAATTTTAATAAGAAAATAGGAAGAAAAAGGAGAAGGGGTAGTGGAGTTTAAAAGAAAAGATTGAGTCTGAAGCAACTTGAATAATTTCAAACTATTAATAGCTTTCAAAGAACATAGCCAAGTCAACAGTATGTCAGGGAACAACAGTATAACTGAAAGTTCTGCAAATTAACTTCCATGTAGAATACAGTGTTTACTAAAAGATAAGTAATAAAGCATGTTCATTTAAATATATATTGTTAAAGCTCAATAGTAAAGGTAGAAATTGTTTAGGATTAGATGTACAAGGCATTTTTTTTCAGAGAAGAATTTTATCAATGCCATTAGAATTGGCAGTGCATGATGACCATTAAAAGTCCACCAACTTTTAGCCAATTTTGTTATTTTTTAATTCTTTAGAGATAACACATTCCCTTATATGCTATATCCAGAGTTGTCTTCTCCCAGTGTCCTAAATTAAAATGTCTTAGTTTTATACCTGTTGTAGGAAGCACAAATTCCAACTGACATAAAGAAAATATAGTAGACTTCCATTTTCATCATTTATTAAAAATATTGTCCAGGGGAAGTTAACATGGTTGGTAAAGAAAATGATATATAAGCCAGAACTTGGGCCACAATTCTAGGAGCATTCTATTGGCCACATAAAGCACGTAATTTGAATCTGCTCCAAGAAGATGTGGCCACAATTGTGCTTGTAGTGATAATACTCTTGCATGTATTTCAGAGATTACATATGATAATTTCTTAATATGACTGAAGAGGAAACATCTTGCTGAAACACATGTCAATTTAACTTCCCAACCAACCTGATGGTAGTGGCATCTAATACTGTTAAGACAACATAACTTAGGCAGGATACAAAATGTACGAGAAGTGTTAGGTAAAACAACAGAATATTCTCAAAGAACTGACCATGTTTTTTTACATAATATCAAAATATTTATTTTCAATTATAGTTGACATTCAGCATTATTTTATATTAGTTTCAAGGTATATAGCATAGTGATTAGACATTTACATAATTTACAAAGTGATTCCCCTGATACGTCTAGTACCCAATTGGCACCGTACTTAGTTTTTACAATATTATTGATTATATTCCCTAAGCAGTACTTTACAAACATAATTTTAATTTGAGCTCTCCAGGTCTATTTAATAATTTCAGAAGAAAAGCTGATTAGAAAAAACAAACAAATCTAAGTTTTGTTTATAATAGGATGTTCTTTCTGTCTTTTTTTTTGGTTTTTAGAGAAAATTTTTTTTCTAAATCAAAAAAAATAGCATGTGAGTATGCAATAAAACCAACATTCCAGTAAAATATAAAGAAAGTAGAAGGGAAACATCTATATTACTAGGAAAGGGAATATCTCTATGTTAAGGATCCCAGTATCAATTTCTAGTGACTGTTTTCTTACCCTTGTAAATCAAAGCATACATTTCATTCTTTATAATATCCCAATATTAAAAATATGAAAATAAGACCCTAAGATGTGTGGCTGTAGATATTGATTTAAGAGATGATAAAATTACAATATGTGATAGTGATTTATATAACAATGTTAAAATATTTTCTGCAATAAATAAAACTTACCATATGTGCCCCCATTACAATTACAATGTTTGAGCATGTTATCTATGTATAATATAAAACATGGTTCACTTCTGAACGCTCTAATTTTAACAATTTCAATTACAACTGCCTGAGCAAGGGCTCTACTTAGACAAATTAAGTAGAACCAGAAAAAGAAAACCTATGATTAGAAAAATAAATAAGTAAATAAATAAAACAACTAATAAATTTTCTGTGCAGTGGGATAATAAAAGGTAGGGCTGATTTATGAGGGGGCTCAAAGGTACACAGCTCTCTTGGTTGGGAAAGTCTATTCTTCATGCTTCAGGACATCTCTGCTTCCATGCACTCACCAGACTCCATTGAACATCTTCTGTACTCCATAGAGAATCCTCACTCTGGGCATACATGCCCACCTCAAGAAGTTCACAGACAAGTGGCAGAGACAGACATGAGGAATACACAATTACAATGACAGTATAGAAAGTTCTGTAATGAATGTGTAGAAAACATGGAACGCAAAGGGGGCTCTCCTAATAAAATCTGAGTGGTTAGAGTCACTTGATTTCAATCTTCAATAGTCAGTAGAGTTAGCCAAGTGAAAAAGAAAGATAAAGATGTTCAAGTTAAAGAGAATATACAGTAGCACTAAGGCAAGGAAGACCATGTGCATGTCCTTTGATATGGCGGACTCTGGGTGTATTGGGGAAGTGACAAGGGATGAGTCTAGCTAATACAGATGAGGAGAAAAAAAATTTTATCCTGAATGTGAAGAGGGACTTTAAACAGCAGACATTGATTTTAAACAAAGAAGTGACAGCCTAAGATTAGTTTTAGAATTTTCCCTCTGGAAATGTCTAAGATAGTGAATCTTTTAAAAGGAAGCAAAAAAAAAAAATTTCCACTCAACTAAATGAGCAATGTCTCCCTAAATTGCAGTAGTAGCAAGGGCGGGGGGTGGGGGGCGGAGAGGAGGTATGCCAATGATGAGGTGTTTAAGAGAACTAAGCACTAGATTTTGATAGCTGGCAGCATGCGACCTAAAGAATGTGAGTGAGTCTAGGATGATTCCATATTTCTGACTAGAGGGATTGGGTGAGTGGTAGTTATAAAAACAGAGAATAAAGAAAAGAAGTTGAAATTATAATTAACAGTAACTTTATTTTAATGAAATCTCATGTTTTATTTTGCCCTTAATTTTCCCAATTTTTTCCAACATCGCTGTTTATCACTGACTTCAAAAAACAAAGTGCTGGCCAAATCTTTATGCTGGGACTCTACGGGAAGTCACAAAACATGCAGGGTGAAATATTTGTGGATTTGTGGAATCAAGTTGCTGTCAACAATAGGATTGTCCTAGCTAAAAAGAAAAAAAAAAACTGCTCTTAACTTTTCTTTTTTTTCATAATATATATTTAGGCTCTAAATATAATCATATTTCTTATCTGAAAGGATTCTAGGTAGAAAATCTTCCCCTTAAAATTACTAATTTCTCTAACACTGTCATAAATTTGCAACTGCTTTGTCAGAATGCTAACTTTTCCACGTAACAAAGCCAAAAGGTTACTAAACACGAAGATGCCAACTATTTTTCCTTCTTTGTTGATTCTCCTCTTGGAACTGTAAACAGACACCCTATTCCCTGAAATTCTCTTGTTATCAATTCATGCCATACTTCATACCATATGCTTCACTAGTAAGTTTATTCAATCATTCTAAAGGGCAACATCTATTTCTTTCCCTTCTGCTCAAAACCTTTGCACTCTATAAATTTATGTGATAACCTAGAAGCTAGAAAAATAAACAGCACTAAAAAATCCTCTACAAATAAAACAGGATGATGGCAAGTAAATGATAATCTATGTATAATTGTGCATTAAAACAATCAAATAGAGGAACAAAACTTGAAAAGAGGTAGGACAAACACTTGTTAATGGTACTAAAAAGTAAATCTAGAGCAATCCTGACAATTATTTCACATGGGAGACAATTAAAATTTCTCAAAATTAAGTAAGAGATCAATGAATTTTAAACATGGTATTGAACCAAAGAATAAGGCACAAAAATATTACATGCAGTGTAATATTACATATTTATTATCCATTTGCATAAATTTCATAAAACATATTGTCCAGAACTGCATCCATAGGTGGCTAAAAAATAAGAAAAGCAAGGGCATTTTGATCACAAAAGCCAGAGTAGAGATGTCCTCTAGGAAAAAACAGAGGGACTATCTGGGAGGAGCTGCTTCTTTAAAGTTGTTAATCTAATTTTTGACCTAGGACATGTTACAGAGATGTTTGCTTTGTAAGAAATAATTCATTATATTTCACTTTGATTTTTTTTGCACTTTTCTGTGATTATTATACTTCATAATAGAAAAATATTTACTTAATGAAACACATAAAGATTAGAACACAGATAAGTGCACTAAAGAACTCTTCTTCATAGACTATCATCAATCTGTGAAAAGTTCTTACCTGGCAAGTTGGCTGGAGCAATTTCAGTAGAGTCATTCAGGAAAAATTAGACAAGGCCATGGGGAGAAATGATAGCTAAGGAGAGTGAGCCAACAAGTCTTCCACTTTTCTAAAAAATATTTCTTGCATGAACACTTTTCATAAAATAGGAAGGAAAAGCCTGAAACTTTACAAGTTTATCTAACTCTCCAACAATAAGTGTGTCAATCTCTGTTTAATTCAATTGCCTCTAAATTGCTAAATTTATAATTCCTGGCCAAAACTCCATTGAAACAAAATATTTGTTTGTTAACATAATGTTAAATGACCTGTAACACTTTATGCACTTCCTATGAAATACTGTTTTATAGGTTTTAGCCACAATGTGTTATATGTCCTTAGCACTTTCACTGTGCTCTGTGTCATTTTATTTATAGCACTATGAACCACAAATCTAGAATTCGTCCATGAAATATTGAATTAGTGGTATTAGAAAAATATCAACTGTTGCTATAATAAATAAAATTAAAATTAACTTTAAAACATAAAGACTGATAATAATTTTTCTCAATAAAAAACAAAGGCAAATACCAAATGTTATATTGGACACTTTAGCTTGTCCCTCCACCATACTCCCCTAATTTTCCTCAATACCTGTGAATCTATCCTAAATAGAAGTTACAAATAAATAAACAAACAAAAATTTAAAAAAGAAGAAATGCTTGCTCACTATATGGCTTCAAGCAAGAGATTCAGCACTCTTTCCTAAGGTATTCATGTCTTACCACATCTGAAATTATTTGCTAAGTACACACCAATCAATGAGATCATTTATCCCAAACCTTCATTAAACATGCTGCATTTTTTTAATTTTTATTTATTTATTTTTAGAGAGCGGGGAAGGGAGGGAGAAGCAGCAGGAGAGAAACATCAATGTGTGAGAAAAACATTAATCAGTTGCCTCGCACACGCGCCCGGATCAGGTACAGAACCTGCAACCCAGGCATGTGCCCTGACCAGAAATCAAACCTGAGACCCTTTGCTTTATGGGATGATGCTCAACAAACTGAGCCACACCAGTAAGGGCCATGTTGTATTTTAAGACTTATATACTCTCTCTATATTTTAGGCAAAAGTTCAAGTTTATTTTTCTATTTTAGATCACCTTCTAAAATCACAGTGTTATCTGACAGTAATAGTTTATAGGGATCTTACCTAATAAGAAAATTAACTAAAGTTTCAGTCCTATAGCTTTGTAGTTACCAGATTATAGCCAGTGCACCAAAGGGCTCACAATTTCCCATTAGCAAAAGTTTCTTCAATGTCCAGGCATAGACTTTGATTACAATTTGCATCATTGCATCCCCATCCTGCAGCAAGGCTAAACACTGAGTGAAAGAAAACAAATGTAAGAGCACCAGTCCCTTTCCATGAACTAGAATATTTCCTGGTCCAAACCCACCAAATCCCAAAGACATTGAATAATTTCAGGTGAAATGAAAGCCAAAGATAAAAGCAAAATAGATTCTCAGGGTTGAAAGACACTTTTAAATCAAGTTCAATCATCCATCTAATAGTGCACAACATTTCAGTCACATCATTATCCCAGCCTTTGCTTGAATAGACTTAGCAGATTTTCAGAGCTACTGAGTATATTTAGTTATATACGCTGAGAAAACGTTTTTGCAAATGATCATTTTAGCATGTAAAGAAGGGATGATTGACCAGACCAATTAGAACCAACAGTTACTGACATTCATTGACATCCTAACATTCACATTTTATTGGTGGATAGGGTTACTATGCCTAAAGGCAAGAAGTGGGCTGCTTACATCCTATCATGTGTTAAGGGCTTTCTCCCACTGCCTTTGTTCAACTCTGTGATTGTTTTCTATTTGCTTATGACTGAGTGATAAAGGGAGGTCAAGCCCATACCACAAAACTCATTTTCAATTCAGTGGGTAGGGAGCAGGAAGTCCTTCTTACACCTCCCAGCCCAAGCCTTGTCTCCAATCCAGTTTGTTTAGGATATTGGAGAAGTAATAAAAGCAATACTGTTCATGTTTGCATAGTAAGCCTTATGTGTACCCAATAAGATTTTTTTTAAAAAAAAAAAGGAGAAGTAAAAAGTAACAAGAACACCTAACATCCATGCTGTGATACATATTATTCAAGGTGCCAACAATGGAATGATAATGCCCTTATCTTCAAATAATATACAGGCTAAATTATACATAAAGAGTTACCCCTGATAAGAGAAAGCGGTATCCTGGATATAGTAGTCGGCTCTACCTGGAGGAGCCATGAAATTTTGATAAGAAATGGAACATTTAGCCCAAACCCTAAAGACATGCAGATATTCCAGGTGAATTAGAAAAGAAAGGGCAAGGTCAAAGAGACAGCATGAGCCAAGGCAGAGAGGCAGAAATCAGCAGATGAGTTAAAACATTCCTTTTTACATGCTACTGAACACTACACGCATATAAGAATCTAAAACAAAATGATGAAATTCTCTTCACAGAACAGGCTATAAAGTTTTGCATTTTGAGAGTGGAAAAAATATAAGGTGGAACAAAAGTAGGTTTATAGTTATTTGTATGAAAAATAATACAATAATAAATGATAATACAAGAATAAACTCTGTGTTTCACGTACTTAAAACTGTAAACCTGCTTTGGTTTCACCCTGTAATTAACAATGTTAGGGAGTGGGGGTGATAAGTGGAAGAAAGTATGATAATTTTCCCATTTTTTTTAATATCAGGGACTAGCTAGTGTTCCCAAGATAATAAGCCACTTTCAGAATAATGATGGTCTTTTGATCTCTTTATTTCTGGAACTTTACACATGCTTAAACCACTCTCTTCCTATTGTCCTTTTTTCCTCTACTTGCCTTTTTTATTTATGTATTCAATTTATTGGGATGACATTGGGTTAATAAAATTATATAGGTTTCAAGTATATAATTCTATGGTATATCACCTGTATATTGCACTTTGTATTTACCACCCAAAGTTAAGTTTCTTGTCATGTAGGTATTCTTGTCATCGTATATTTGACCCCCTTTACTCTATTACTTCCCCTCACCCCCGTTTTCTTCTGGCAACCACCATATTGTTGTCTGTGTCTATGAGTTTTTATTTGTCTTTTTTTTCATTAATTGCTTTCAGTTTTATATACCTCATATGAATGAAATCATATGGTTCTAGACATTTTACATCTGATTTATTTCACTGTGAATGATATTCTCAAGATCCATCCATGTTGTCATAAATGGCAGTGTTTCCTTTTTTATGGCTGAGTAGTATTCCATTGTGTTTATGTACCACATCCTTATCCAATGATTTATCAAGGGACACTTCAGTTGTTTCCATGTCTTGGCCACTGTGAATAATGCTGTAATAAACATAAGAGTGCATGTATCTTTACGAATAAATGTTTTCAGATTTCTCAGGTACATACCTAGAAGAGGAGTTAGCATTTTTTAAAGAAATAGAACAAAAATTGTCAGATTTGTATGAAAGCATGAATGTCCCTGAATAGCCAAAGCGATCATGAGAAAAAAGAACAAAGTCAAAGGTATCACACTCCCTGACTTCAAATTATACTACAAAGTGACAATAATCAATCAAAACAGCATGATATTGGCAGATAAACAGATACACAGACCAATGGAACAGAACTGAACGTTCAGAAATAAACCCACACATATATGGGCAAATAATTTTTGACAAAGAAGACAAAAACATACCATAGAGAAAAGAAGGGCTCTACTTCCCATTTATTGACACATTCTTTAGTCACTTTTTAGTTATCACCTCTTCCATGAAGTCTTCCTTGATATCTAGTGTGAATTATCTGCCACTGTCCACTGCTTTCACAGCTCCCTGAACTTCCTCAGGCCTAAACGCATCACTCTGCTTTGGAATTGTCTGCTACCCATCTCCCCAGCGAAGCTATAAAGTCCATGGGGGCAGCAACTTCACACTTCTTGTTGTGGACTGAGTCCAACACATCACTTGGCTCACAGGGAATGCAGAAATTAATCAACTAATCAATTAATCAATCATCTAATGTTCAAAAGAGACAGTCCTTAGGTAGAATGTTGAATGACAAATTATATACATATGTTTTCAATAGCTAGAAAACTAAAAAATTCCCATTAAAAATTTTACCAGATATCATTTTGATATAAATACAACAGACTAAAACAGAGCTAGAGTATGTATGTTCACAGAAAAAATATTTGTTAATAGTCATTCCTCATAAATTTGCATGTATGTGTGCAGGGTGATATCCAGCTAAAACATATCTGTAAGGTGTTCCAGATGTTTACAGCTGGAGTCTGTTCTGACTGGTCAGTCAGAGCTGGGTGGGTGCCAGTGCCTGTCTCACAGCAGTCATCAAGTATGTTCAGTATCGCCTGTATATACACAAAATGAGAAATACAGATGAGTACCTGTCTCACAGAATTAGTTATGAGTAATGCTATGAGGTAATTTGAATCCCATCATTGGTTTTTATTCCCATGCTTTTCAAATCGTATGCTTGTCACTCCTAGGAGTTATGGAGACATTGCTCAGGGGTGGAAAAGTTCAGCTGCCTTTCTGCCGCTCCCAGGCCCCTCCCAGAGCGGCCCGGGCGTTACTGACCTCATCCTCCTGACCCAGTCATCTCCTTCCCAGAGGGCTGAATACCAAACCCGTTTCTTTTCTATTTCTTCCTTTATCTTATTAGGAAGCAGTCACTTTGAACTGTGTGAGTGTGTGTGTGAGCACCACGTGCTTGCTCATGCATGCATGCAACAGGAGTTCTTTGACTCCACAAGGATGGTTACAATCTAGTAGAACTTTTTAAAAGCCTCATTTATACATGCAAATAACTATCAATGAGCTATTAATTAGCTGTCTTTATAATGCTGATAAAGGCTGGCATACTCATTCACTATTAGAAATTGTGAAGACACATTTTCTCATTTCATATAAATATGCTTTTCTAGCTTACAGGGATCAAAATTAATAATTCTATGTAATCTAAATTTGAAAGTATTAATCTGTTACTTTTCCATACTGATGATCACTGCCTTAGAGGAAAAAAAAATTGCTCAGTAAGTATAAGTGGAAATTCTATGTATATGTTTCATTTCAGATTTTTAAAATATTCTCATTTAGGGTCCCATTAACTATATAGCCCCAGGAGTCTTTTTATTACAGTGAGGCTGAAAACAACCTAGGGCAAGATCAACCTCAGATCAGCTGCTAAGTCTGGTTTAGGTTCTCCCTGTTTCACTTAGCTCTGAATAACTTCATACAGTTATCTAAGTTTTTGTCATATTTATTGGAGTCAATCATTGCCCAGTATGTTCTTCCTTCAGGAAATCTTTTTTTTTTTTTTTTGGTTGATACAATTCAGGTGAGGTCAACCAAAGCACAGAAAGGAACAAATGTGTAAAGCCAGTACAATCAAAAATGCCCAGGAAACTCCTGCTAGAGCTTTCTATAAAGACACTCTAGGTTCCTCTAGGATCATTAACTCACGCACCATGTCAGAGCTGCTGGGGCTGTTTCCTACTATGTAAAGACCCAAGAGTGAAGACACACAGAGAGATGCAGATCTGAGAGATGGTGCAGACTGTTCAACAGAAGTCAGTGAGAATTCGTGTCAACTAGAGATGTTTTTTATGAAATATCTTGGAAGTGTCCTTTGGTGTTTTGAAATCTATAAAAGGAAGTTTTATTGTTAGAATACCATTTTATTTGCTTAAAAATTGGAAGATATCACATAAGCCATCCACTGTGACTATGTAATATGTAATGAGAAGAGTGGATGATAAATATCTTCCTATGCAGAGAGAGAAAAGACCTCATCCAAGAAATATGATTCCTACTTTAAAGTTTTTTCTGTACCTTCATTAGCTAAATCACAATTTGCAGTCATTCCCTTCCTTCCTTATCTATCACATTGTCATTGTGCCTAGAAAAATCATAGGCCTTTCCTAGAGACAGTCTAACTGGGATGATGCCTAAATGTGTCAAAAAGGAAGCAGTCCAGCAAATAACGAGAGGTGAGCAGCCTAGCAGAGAGCATGGCAAAGTGAAAAGACAGATGCAAAGGGATTCTTGAACAAGGCTTTTATGAAAAAGTACCAAGAATAGCACAAAATAGATACTATTTCATCTTTATTTTACTTAGCTAATTTCAGAGGATTTACTCATTTACTATCTAAATTTATTTTTCCCTAATTGCTAATATTTTATTGGCATTTCTGAAAGCACCTGATAAGCAGGAGGCCTTTTCCTTGACCATAAATTCTAGAGTAAACGCCAAAAAGTCAGTGTGGCTTAGCCAGCTAAGAAACAAGGTCCAACACCTGGGGTCACAGGGTTACCTGGTTGGTACATTCCCAGGCAGAGGTGGGCCTGCCCTCTGTGATGCTGGGCACTGTCTGCGGAATCACATCTGATTTTCTTTTGGTTACAGGGAGAGAAGAAGGTGGAGGATGGCATACAGAACTCACTGGACACATACAGAGGCCTTGAGCTCTAGATAGGAGATCGATCACACCTAAATCTGCAGCAGGGACTTAGGCAGAAGTGTTTATGAGCCCAACTGTAAATTCTCCTGTAAACCTCTACCACATAGTAGAGGGTTTGTGAGGAAAGCAACAGCAGTTAGACAGCAATAAGCAAAGGCAAAGCAGGCAGCAGGCAGGGGTAGGGAGGGCACAAATTCATAATCCCTATTCTGATCAAATATAGGAAAAAACAGGACTTGTTTGAGGGTGACAGGACATGCTATTTCTGGTGTTTGACCTTAGAACTTTGTCTCTTTTCTGGTTTGAAGAGCAGTGTCATTGAGCAGCCTGTCACGGACATGCGCAATTAAATCATTCCTTAAGAGCTATTAGCGTAGCCAAAACAATTGTTACCAAGGTTAATTTCTTTAGTAACCTTTACATTTATTTCTAGACATAAGTCACCAAGTGTATATCAATAATTATTTGATTTGTGGATGTTTCAGACATAGCAGAATAAAGAACTATCGTCCAAGATACATGGTGACAAATGAAACAACAGAGCAAAAGGATGATTGGACTATTCCTTCACATCCTGACGTAGTAAAAGTTAAAAGTCATTGATTCTGATGATCAAGAGCTTGTTATGATAATTTCCAAAAAAATTGTACTTATTTTATGTGAGAAGTGAGAAAATACATTTAAAAAAATAGCAGTATCACAGAGTAAAATAATGAAGGAACATTTAAACAACCTTACAGGATGTTAGTATGAAAAACCAAAATAATTATCAATTTGCACTAAAAATCCTTCCTCCTTCTTTTGCAAATCATTAAACAGAGGCACCTTTGTCATGATACTACTGTGCCATCCTATTTTCCCTTTATAATATTTCTCTTTTTAGCTGTTTCAAAATAATGGCTCAACTAGTCATTAACACTTTGAACCTCAGGTTCCCACAATTTAAAGAGCTACAGGCACACACATTTATAAAGAAAGTGTCAAAGTAAGGTGAGGCATAGAATGCTGAGGGAAAACATGGCAACAACTAGAAAAATCACCCTCCAACAAAACTGTGCTGGCCTTTTAACACAGCTTCTTTTAGGTCTGTCCTGCCTTGAGATACGTTAACCAATTTTTGTGGCGAATCTCCTGATCTGAATTCACTTTACGTTGTTTGTTATACACTTCTGACAGTCAGTATTTACATTTTCCTTTCTTTCAAGAGACATCAGCTTCAGTCTGAATAAATTCTAAAAAATGAATATAGCCCTGGCCATGTAGTTCAATTGGAGCCTCGTCCCATACACCAACCAAAAATGTCATGGGTTTGATTCCCGGTCAGGGCACATACCTAGGTTGTGGGTTCATTTCCAGTCAGGATGCCTATGGGAGACAACAGAAAGATGTTTCTCACATTTCTCTCTCTGCCTTTCTCTCTCCCCACCCCTCATCTTTTTCCCCCGCCCCCCCCCTTCTCTCTTTCTAAAATCATTAAATATATCCTTGGGTAAGGATTATAAATAAATAAATAAAGTGAATATATAACTGTAAACTTCAATATCACCAAGCCATAGACTCTCAGCAATTACAAACAAGAGGTGTATACGCCTCTCATAACTTCAGAAATTAAGCAAAACTATTCATCTATTTAAAGAAATCAAAAGCAGATCCACGATTTCTGGTAAAATCAAGGTTGACAGTACCTTGAGAAGTGCCTCCAGATGGACACAGTTTACCATACTCTTTTGACTGATGTGTGATAACTGTCATTGAAGTTATACTGTCAGGTATATAATGCACAAGTTGCCAGGATACTAGAACGGTGGTCCTCATAGCAATGTCTATTGAACAACAATAATATATAATATATACAAACTGCCACTGAGGAAAAGAAACAGGAGCAAAGGCAGTCCTAATTTCCTAGAATCAGAATCTGTTCCCTCACTATGCTACCATTGTCTCTGTCTTAGTTCACATCCCGGGCATTCACCTTTGACCTGTCCCAGGTACTTCCTAATTGGTTTTATTGGCTCCTGTACACCCAGTCATGCCCTTCTTCTCCACTCCCAACCCATTCTGCGTACAACCACTAGATCCATTATTAAAAACAGATTGTCTTATATTCCTCCATTCCTTGAGCCCCTGCGCATGCACTCATACACACATATGCACAAACGCACACACACGAATAAATAGAGTGGGCTACTCTGTAAGACTTTATGGCATGTAGTTTTGCCTCAGGGTCTCTCTCTCTCTCCATCTTATTATTCAAACTTTAGTTTCTAGTCATACTGATTTATCTTTTTATTGCTTACTTTGCTGCATTGTACGTAATTTGCAATTTGCTTGAAATCCTTTTGGGAATGCGATTGGGCATGAATTTATAAAATACCCATTCATTGAGGTCCAGCTTCAAGTTACCCACTCTATGAAGCTTTCCTATTCTCCTCCAGGAAGTCAGTGGTTAACAGACACACACTGAATATCTGTTGAATGAGCCAATGGTCCCTGTTCTTAAGTCACTAATTGTCTGCCTAAGTGTCATTAGAATCAAAAGAAGAGTGAGTGAGACAAAGGTCCAATCAGTCTAAGATATACTGAGGACCTGCTACATGACAGCAGGGTGCTGTGCTAGTTGCTGGAGAGGGATGCGCAAGAGTTTTCACCAGTCCTCTTGGAGTCTAGTGCCCAAAAAAGAAGAGAGGGGGGAAAAAACTATATATATATATATATTTATTATATATATATTTATTATATATAATAAATATACTATATGTAATGTACAGATATCTGTACATTACATATAGTATGTATATCTATATATACTATATGTAATATACAGATATCTATCTGTACATTATAATCATTTAAATAATTTCTGTATTTTCTGTATTTCTTCAATTTTAAGATAAAACCTGCCCCAACATATTAAATATTTTATAATTTATGACATATCTTATAATTGGAAAAGTAAATTATTTGTATAACTATATATACACTATATTATACCATATAACAATTTTATATGTGTATATATTTATAGTGCAATTGGCACAAGTAGGACACCATTTTTGAGGTTTGACTCAGAAGTTTGTACCTTAACAATTATAGTGTACTTTTCATAAGAAAAATCATCCATAATTTAATGGAGGAAATTCCTGGATTCTTAATGCTAAACAAGTCCTAAAAGAATAAGTAATTAATAAATCCATGCCCAATTGCATTCCCAAAAAGGATTGCAAGCAAATTGTAAAATGCTCCCAACTGTAAGAGACACCATTTTTCAATAACTTTTCCATGATAAACAGAAAACTATCGCATAAATGATTTTTTTTCAATTATAAGACATCACTAATTTTAAAATGCTAAAAATGTTAGGATGGAGCATTCTTAAATTGAAGAAATAAAGAAATTACCTAAATAATTACAAGTATGCAAGCCTGAGAGAAGTGCAGAGACCCACGGGAGTGTAGAAGAGAGGGCTTCACCCAGTCATGGAGAAGGGACCGAGAAGGCATCCTTGAGAAAGTGACAGTGAAGCTGAAACCTTAGCCCCATGGCAAGATGCACCCTTAGCAGAGTGGCTGACAGCTCCACAAAGGGCATTAGCAGCGGCAGCCATGCGAGAGCTCCTGGATGAGCGACCAAAGCAGAAAAATGTCAGCACATTTGTATCTGAGGACACCATCCACTGAGGGGTCCTTCGGTGCTATTTGAGGGGGGTGTTGGAGGTGTGACTCAGAGCTGCAGAAATGTGATTGTTTATCTGGCTACTAACATGAGATCTGTTGTATTCAAAGACTGGTGCATCCTGGGACCCACGGTTATGGAACGGTACATCTACCCTCACCATTATATTCTAGGACATAAGGGCAGTTACCCCAGGCTCTTGGCCCAGAATTTCAATTTTGAAGATGATACTTGGATTTTGGCAGAGGAGAGATTGTCTTAATGTCTAATAGGTTGAAATTTCAATTTCCAAAGTTCAATAGTAGTTTAGATATGTCCATTCTATATTGCATTACCCTTATGGCTACCAGAAAATAGCCAAAATTGATTCAGTTATGTCTAGCTTTATTTACTCTTTGAAACCCTTTTATACAAACTTGTTCCTGTTTTCCTTGAACATATAGTAGCTTCCCCCAAACCATGAGGATTCGGGTCCAGAAAAATCCCTGTGGCATAATTTAATCAGTAAACTAAAGCCATAGGAAAACAGGATTGGGAAAATAATAGCATAGCTAAATCTGTGAGAAGACTAAAAAATACATTTATATTTATAAAACAAAATTATGAAGACCGCATACTAAATATAGACATTGACTGTGCGTTATACATCTAAGTTAGCAAAAATAAGTATTGTTACACATGCTATAAATTGAATGCTATACATTTTCATAATCTCCTCTCCCTACCTATTTTCTCCAGCATTAATGGCATGTTTATAAATTAAGTTAGCTTTGTTGCAGATAACGTAAATACTTTGAAGCATTATTTTCCTTTGTCAGTAACTATATTTAAAGGACCATGGACCTTTCAATTTCGTTGAAAATTGACTCTCATAAGGCTATTGCCAGCTTCCTGGTCTCTCCCGGTCCCCAGGGCCCAGGTGCTTGGCTCGCCGGCGCTTCAACCAAAGTAGCCTCCCTTCTCCTTAGTGGCTACTGGGGAACTTTCCAAAGCCCAGGATATCTTCTACTTACCTTTCAGTCTATTTCCCAGTTGTTATAAAAATTCTATTCCTTCTGCACCATTAGCTTTATTTCCCTTTTTAATATCCCAACTCCCATTTGCCTTTTTGCTAATTATCCCCAGAATTATTACTCACAATCACATACAATGAAATCCAAAATTTCTTAGTTACCAAAACTAACTACAAAGTTACTTGATGTGATCTCAAATTTTTATACTGAGATCTCATGTTTGGGGAGATAATATTGTATTTCAATCTTGCTACATGCTTCCCTTGAAGTCATTAAATATATGTCAAATTGAACATCCTTGCCCCAAATCTTTCTACGCATCCCCAATTTCTCCACTTTCATTTATAAAACGATGTAGATGCGGTAGACTCTCAGACAGAAAATTAAGAAATCCTAGGAGAAAAAAATGTCATAAAAGGCTATCATTTGATGTAGAGGTCCAGACTTCAAATCTGTAATCTGTTTACCTACTACATAGACTTTTTCCAAAAAATTCAAGTACTTATTAACATTCATTCAACCTCATCACCCAAAATAAGAATCAACACTGTAAAAATAATTCTGTGAGTCAGAAAAATGGAACAAAATATTTGATAAATATCTGGGCTTAAAAAATCTTGACAGGTTTATTTTTTCAGTCTTGACAAGCATTCCATAAAATTTAAGAAGTTATTTTCAAATGTAGAAAATAAACTTCATTTCTGTTGACTTATATTATGATGTGTAAGATAATTCATGTATAAAATATTTTTCTATTATTTGACAGTAGCTATAAAGACATGTAAAAAAAGCAGCAGAAAGCTTGAAGGCACGCAAAGTTTTAGAAATTATTTTCATGTTCTAATAACATATAAAAAAAGAAACTGAAAATTCCATTAACTTGGAATATCAGGAGTTTGCAGTAAACTTACTGAACTTCATATAAAATTCTCACACATCTAAAGCTGTAATATATTCACACCTCTCTCTATTCTCACCAATTAAAAAAATAAAGTATGATTTTTTCTGAAGACTTTTGTCTACTCTGGTTTAGAAAATGAAGACACTGTGTTTCAAATAATCTAAATTAGAATTACTAAGTCAGTCTTCTCTGAAAATAAATCTCTTTTGTCTACATGTCAAAATCTGTGTCCTCCACACCCTGCTCCTAACCTTTGGGAGGAGACTTCCCAGAGAAATTTAAAAAACATTCATCCAACCATTTTACACTCTTTTTAAAAAGATTTTATTTATTTATTTTTAGAGAGAAGAGAAGGAAGGGAGAAAGAGAGAAACATTGATGCGCACGAGAAACATCAGCTGGTTGCCTCTCACACTGCCCAACCAGGGCCAGCCACAACCCAGGCAGGTGCCCTCGCCAGGAATCGAGCTGGCAACCTTTCACTTCGCAGGACGACACCCAACAAACTGAACCACACCAATCAGGGTAATTCTTTTACACTCCGATTACAAATTCTACTTTTAATAATAACAGTGAAAATTTAACACCATAAAAATATGAAGCTGAAACAAAACAAGGAGAAATCAATCACCAATAAGAAGGGATTCTTTTTATACATCTATTTGTCTGTGCTTTGTTTATTTTCTTGAAGTTGTTTCCTTATTCCCTTGGAAAATAGAAAACCACCTGACCAGGCTCTGGAAATATCTCCTACCCACACATTCTTCCAAGACTGGGAAACAAGCTTTAATAGATTTCCTGGGCCCATTCTACAAGGATTATTATTACTGATAGTTTTTCAACAGAAAACCTTTAAAATACAGCATGTTTACCTTCTTGTTAAAATTAGCCACCTCCTTCTTTTTGAAACTGAATTCTCATCTCACACTTCTCTGATTTTTCTGCTTTTAGGCCACCCACGTCCTTGGGACGTGGGCTACCTGGACTGACTCCTCCTCCCCGTTCCCAGAGCTCTCCCGACACTCCAGCTCAGTCTCTAATTACACTGCCACTGCTCAGCTACCACTTTATACTGCAGATAATTCCCAAATCTTTATCTTTAGCTCATGACCCCTTTATTGAACATAAGGTGCCTTTCTGTCCACCTTCTAAAGTTTTCTACTTTGATGTTACCCTCTCACCTGAAGCCTAACAAAATTATCACCCTCCCCTCAAAACTAGATTCTCCTTTTAACTTCTCTCTCTCTCTCTCTCTTTTTTATTTCCTCAGCGCAGTTCATCTCATTTGTCCACCCAAGTCTCAGGTTTTATTCTCCTCTGCCTGCATCTTTTCTGTCATCTCCTCAATCCAAGCTGTTAATTCTTTCAGTCCTTCCTTCAGGAGTTCTTACATCTGTACCTTTCTCTTCATTTCCACAACTACCATGTCCATTGGGCTCTTCTCATTAACCCCAAAACTGCTTCAATAACCTCCAAATTGACCTCTAGCATTTTAGTTTCTCACACACTACAATCAGTCCTGCTCTCTACTACAAAATAAATCTCCCTAAAATATCACCATGACTTGAATTTCCAAGCTTCTTTCCCCAGTAGTTTCCAGGAGAAACTACCTACCTCATTCATATTGTCTAATTCCTAACCTGCTAAACCTTCCTATTTGGTACCCTTGGAAAGCCCTTCTCACACCCCTTATTTAAATCCTGCACATCTTTCAAGGACCAGCTCAGATATCTCCTCCTTCATTGCCTTTTCTCAGAATGATGTGACTTTTCCTCCTCAGAACATATTGCATTAATAGTCTGCCCAGCTCAGTGTGGCAAAACAGAAAAATACTCAATTAGGCACTAAAGCAGCCTCATCTATGCACAGCTCTGCTGTTAATTTACCTTAGAACCCCCATTACAAGTCACTTTACTTCTCCAAGCTTTGGGTTCTCACCTGGAAGGAAAGAAGGAAAGAAGGAAGAGAGAGAGGAAGGGAGGGAGGGAGGGAGGGAGGCTCACTAAAAGAGATCTCTGCTTTAGAGATGCCCAACAGCCTTGTTATATTCTTCATGCCAGTGGGAACTGAACCTTGGCAATAAACCTTGTCTCCAGACCCAAATGTAAGTTCCTTAGAGAGAAACAATTTTTTCTACTTGTTGCTGCCACTGTGCCTAATATCATACTTTGTATTTTGTAAGCCCCCGAGAAATATTTTGCTGATTGATGGGTAGGAAACCTATTGAAGGTAACATGCTTCCTGAATTAAAAGAACCCAAATTAGAAATCAGGGCCTTTGACGCTCAGCTCCAGGTTTGATGCTCTAAGCATGCTAAGCTATGGAGGAAAAATTCTCCTCATAGCCTTTAGGAAATGCAATTATAAATAACTAAAATCAAAATCAGAATTAAGACCTAGCCTCTAGGATCCTCATGTAGAAAGACTGAATTTTAACCTGATTTTCTGCCACTTAGCCATGTAAATTAACTTCTGATGTGGTATCCTTGCTTAAAAAATTAGGGACTAAAAGCAGCCTGCCATGCTTGTTAGGAAAAGCAATCTGTAAATGGTAAAATATTGTAAAATTAAAGGTTATCGTTATTGCCTAATAAATCCAAATGGCATCCTATGCTGAATCGCAGGTTTACAAAACCTAACTTCATCCACCCAGCCCTTCTGTTATCAAAGGATGTTAGCTTGTGCTCATTCATCCTCGGTGGCATCATTGAAAGGTACACATTTCTAAACATAAGAACTTTGCTATTAGGGGAGGGAATAGCTGCAGTCTTCCAAATGAAGAATCTTTTCTATAAAAGTAAGATAAAAATGTTATCCTTTAAGCCAGGAAAATATGAACTTCTGCACTCTTCTAAGGTGTAAATGCTGACACTTTTGTGCTTTTTAATTTTTGCCAAAGAAACCAAATCACCGATTTTGGAAAGACAACTCTATAACATGGTTTAAAAAATTCAATTTGTTCTAAGCGACTATTATTTTTTTCCCTCAAAGGAATTACATGCATGGGTTATTTTACGACATATAAGAAAACATTTTTCATTTTTATGATGCATATGGCACCACCCGTGACTTTGGTGCTCATGTCTTAAAGACTATAACTTGCTCATAAAAATAAATCAGATGTTTCTGCAGAGCCATGTAATGCTGCTGCCGTCTGCTTACCCCAGTACCTAATGAGGCATGAGACAGGCTCTGAGCACAATCAAGTTGTTTACTTTCTTCTGGCCAATAAAGAACAACAAAAAAGGATTAGAGTCTATATTCATCTATATCATAGAAGAAATGGACATGGGTGAAAACGAAAGGTCTTCAATATTAAAATGCCTGAAAGTGTTTTCTATAACAAGACAAAGTGATGATGAACAAGAAGGAATTAGGACAGTGGTACTATCTATCAATAGCACCAAGACAGAGCAGAATAGGTGCCCATAGCAGCTAAAAATGCTGTCTTCATGTTCCTTAGTCATCAAGAGCTTTTTTGTGCAAACATAGAATGGAGAACAGTCCTATGAAAGAGAAGAATTTCCTCTTAACAGAGGACATAAAAGAAAGAGAGAGGAATCCTGCATGTAAATAACCATAGCTTTAGAAATGTCTCCTTAAAAAATAAAATGCCTAAAGCTTGGTTTTGCAAGAAAAATGTTAAGTCTACAAGCAGCAACATTTTTATATAAAATACACTGATAATTTCAGAGGAATATGAAACTGCCCTGGTAAGCTTCTGCATTTTTTATTGAAAAACATCATTTTTTTTTTTTGCAACCTTGACAATAATGCAGACCCCGCCCATTTCCAGCTCCTCAGCAGCAGCAGGGGCAGAGAACAATGGGACCAGGCTGCCCAACGGCTGATAGTCCCAGCCAGCTCACAAACGGACTCAGTGACCATCTCCAAATTCTGGATCCTGCCATGCAGCAAAGGAGAACATCAGACAAGTGAAGCCACAGAGCTTCACAAGCATTTGATTTATGCATAATAGTTTTAGCCCTGTGAGTAGAGGAAACAAGCTTGGATAGTGTCCAAGTCTCTCTCAAACATACAGATTCAATAAATCCCTTTATTTACCTCTCAAGTGCTTTTTTATACACCTCCCAATTACCACCCCAGCATTCTCCCTGTAAGAAAGAGTTCACAAAATCTCATGCAGCTACCTTCCTGGGAAATTATTTTTTCCCTCTAGTGAGGTGTTACTAAAATATTAATGTTATTAAACTTGGTACATCTTTTGGACAGTTTTCCAAACTGGTTGTACCAAATTAACTTTCACCAACATATGAGAGTTGCAGCTGCTCCACATCTTTGTTAAAAATGTTGTCAGTCTTCATAATTTTGGCCATTCCAATACCCATAGTGGCATCCTACTGTGCCATCTCATCTCACAGGTGACTGATAATGTCAAGTGCCTTTTTATGTGCTTATTGACCTTTTGGATATCTGCTTTTGTGAAATGCCTGACCAAGCCTTTTGTCCACTTTTCACTAAACTGCTTGTCTTTTACTTATAGATTTCTAGGAGTTATTTACATATTCTACATACAAGTGTTTTGTTGAATATATACATGACAAATATCTTCTCTCAGTCGACTTGTCATTTTATTCTCTTAATATTAATGAAGTCAGATTTATCAACAATTTCTTTTATGAAATTCTTTTATGATTTTTATATCCTATTTAAGAAATATATGCCTACCTCAAGGTCATGAATATATTCTTCTATATTTTCTCCTAGAAACTTTACTTTTTTCTCCTTTTATATTAGTCTCATCACCCAGTTTGAACCATAATTTGTATACAGTGCGAGCTAGGGAAAAAAGTTCATTTTTTCCCCCCATATAGACATTGATTTAGCATCATTTATTGAAAAGAACTTCCTTTTCCCACTGAATTGCAGTGATTATTTTCACCATAAATTAGGTAACCATGTGTATGGTATCTGTTTTATGGACTCTCTTTTGTTCCATTAGTACAAAGAGAGAATCTAAAATTCATATAAAATAAGAAGCAGAATCTTTTATGTATTACCTACTACAGCTCAACCTATCATGTAATCCAGCAATTCCACTTCTTCTTTACTATAAAAATAAATGAGTACTATGTCTACCGAAAATATATGGTCAAAAATGTTCATCACAGCTGTATTCATAATGGTCAAAAAACAGAAAAAAACCCAAATATCCATCAATAGTAGAATGGATCAATAAACTCTGGATAAAATGGATAAAGAACAGGTTATTGCCATTACCCATCAAAGTCTATGTGCCATACAATTCAAAAGGCCAACATTCAAAACATCAGAGTTTGGAGTAAGCAAAGGTTTGTTGATCAAGAAGGCACCAGCTGAGAATACAGGAACCCTTGAGGTTCTTCAAATCCATTTTATGAGAGCCCAGAATTAATTATTCTTTTACATCAAGGGAAGAGAGAATGAGAGAGGTAAGAGGTGACTGATGACTGCAGAATCTGTGCACCAACATGGATCCTAAGAAGAGTGCAAAAAAAATCTCTAAATCTCTTTGTTCTCTGTCCATTGACCCCTGTTGATCTGAGTCCAATCTTGAGGCTCTTACAAATCTTTGATAAACAATCATTATTTTTGTATATATTTTCCCACCTCCTGGGGAAAGTTACCTTCAAGCAAAAGGGGTGTCCTTAAAGAGAAAAAGAAAAAACTCAGGCCACCAGTAGAATTCCTCAAATGATTAGTAGGTCTATAATGTCTCTACGCAAGAACACAGTAGGCTCGAGTAAGATGGTGTCAGAGAGGCCAAGTATTTCACTCTATTACATTACCATGTACAATAACATGGAAACCCTTACAGATGCATCATGAATTAAGCCAGACTCAAGATTATATTCATGATTCCTTTAGATGAAGTTCAAAACCAGGAAAAATTAATCTGTGGTAGTAAATCAGAGTAGTGATTACCTCTAGGGTAGGCATGAGGGTATTGACAGGGAAGGAGCACAACAGAGCTTTCTAAGCATCTGAAAATGTTCTCTATCCTGACTTGATGGTTATATAGGACTATAAAAGGAGAAAAGATCATCAGGCTATACATTTAAAATCTGTGCATTTTACTGCATGTTACTGTATGTTTCTATCACTGCCTTATCACTAACCAACAACCACAAATTTAGCAGCTTAAAACAACATAAGTTTATCTCATTGTTTCATAGGTAAGAAGCCCAGGTTGGCTTGACTAGTTTCTCTGTGTCCACATTTCACAGGGCCAAAATCAAAAAGTTGGTAAGCTGAGCTCTAATCAGAGGCTCTGGGAAGAATCCTCTTTCAAGGTCATTCAAGTTGTTGGCAGAATGCAGTTTCTCACTGCTGTGGAACTAATGTCCCCATTCCCTTGCTGGCTGTAGGCTAGGGGCTGCTCTGACTCAAGACCCCTCTCCCATCTTTGCACAGGGTCACCTGCATCTCAGACCCAGAAACGGTGTATCCAACCTTTCTCAGGCATGAAACCTCTTTGACATCACCTTCCACAGCATCCTCTCCGTTTTCCTCTCTGCCACATCTCTCTGCCTCTTCTGCCTTCTATTTTGTTTTAAAGTGCCCATGTGATTACATCGGGTTTACCAAGATAATCCAGTATAATCTCCTTATTTTGAGGTCCCATAACCTTAAGTACATCTACAAGATATACCATCTTAAACAGGATCTGAGGATGAAAGTGTGGACACCTTTGGAGGGAAGGTCATTATTTAAACAACTACAGTTATCCTCAATAATAAAGACAGGTCACTTTACTGAATAAGCTAGGAGTGGGTTCATCTTTAACCTAGACTTCTATCCATTTGGTCTTAGTCCAGTTATATCTTTGATTCACTTCATGTTTGTAGTCTCGAGAAAGTAGACTATCCATAGCCTACTCCTCCTTATTTCGTTTGTCTCATCATATATACTAATGACCAAGGCATGTGCTTCTAAATCCACTATGTTATTATGTTCCAACACTAACATGGCATAAAAAATATTTTTTATATATAAAACTATATTTTTATATCTACAAACCCCTCCAACCAAATAAATACATTTTATATGCTTAGTTATTGACTTAATTCATTCCCTCTTATTGGTTCTATTAGTCAGGTAGTACACCTTCTTTAAACATAAGATTAATATTTCCCTGTTACCTAGGCACTATGTCAAACACAGGTTACATGACTTTGCTTTCAAAAAGCAAACATATTTAAGAAATTACTTGCAATATTGGTTTGCCCGTTCTGATTTAGCTCAAAACTCAGTCTTGCAATTATTTTTACTTGAAGATTTATGGAGGAAAAAATGATCACCCAAAGGACATTTGAGATTTTGCTTCCTAACATGTATTTATTTTCAGTTTGGCTCAAATAAATTCCTATAAAAATTCTCTAAAAAAATTTTTTACAACATCCAATACTGATGTACTTTCCATTTTAAAAGCACATATGTTCTTCTGCTGTTTTCCACATAACCCAACATCAAATAAAGACATCAGTAATTTTTACTTGATTGCACTATAATTATTCAAATGTCCTTAATTTTATGTTCTGATCTAATTTCCATATTCATTATTGCCATTAAAAACAAGTATTATAGATAATGTACCTAAAGTACTTCCATTAATTGGAAAATGCAATTCTTAAGCAATAATAGCCATAACAAAAACAATGCAATAAAAAGGCCACTATGGCAATGTTGCTATACTTATTGTCAGCAGAAATCTTGGCTGAGTACCATAATCTCAGCACTTAGTGGTTCCCTTCAACCTGGCATTATCATTCCACAGTGGATATGACCACAGCTTGACTAGTGACCAAATCAATATGCCAAGTCATCTTTCCTGATACCTCGTGAGTAAGGCAGTCTCAGGTCAAGAACAGTACCTTGAAAACCTCCACTTCTGCTGAAACAGAGATTTGCTTATTGCAGCTGCTCAGCGGGGCTCTGCACCTTTTATAAATCAAGGAGGAGCTGCAACATTTCCTGCCCTCTATAGGAAACAGTCTCTAGCTAGGACTTATCAGCAGGGATTCTAGCAGATCCGCCAGATAAGAAGAGAATTCAGGGTCAAGGAGAAAAGGCAAGGTGAAAAAGAAGGCCAAGGAGGACAGGGGAATACAAATAAGGAATTAGAGACTGTGTTTATCATAGGCCCCTTTGCAGTACATCACAGAAAGTTTCAGCAGGAAGCTTCTATGGAAAGTAGAAAATCTTTAAATATTAAGCATAAAAAATATTTCAGAAAAATGTTGTCCCTTATAGCAAAAGAAGCTTTAAATAGGAGGTAGTATAAAATTTTTTTACATGCTAAACATTTCATTAACTTGATTTTCATCAAGAGGTATTTATTTCTCTGAAGGTAAAAGCAGCCAAAACCTGAACTAAGACTCTGTTGTTATAAAATTGAAATATATCTAGTGAAAGATTATCAAATTGCTTTTACTGAATTTTAACTTAAATTTTAAGGTGATTAAACAATTGGATTAAGTCATTAGCAAACTTCTGAAAGCCTGAAGAATATTGTGATAATGCCCAAATCCTAGGAAATTAGTAACATAAGAGTGCCTGTCTTGCAAATTAAAAAAAAAAAAAAGTGCCAGCACAAAAAATTCTATGCTTCTAATAGAAATTTACAGTTGTCATTCTACTAATTTATTAAACTCAATATTTTTTACCATCTCATTGTTCTTCTATGAAAAAGATAGGTGGATCTTTTTTCTTTAAAAATTTTTATTAATTAAAAAGGAAGACAATTAACAGAAATAAAACCTATCTAGAAAGCCAAGTGATGCATTGAAACAAGAAACTATACCAAATTTTTGATCCTCAATTCTGCCAGCAATTAAAATAAAGATAACATTACTGGTATCTCAGGATAAATGACAATAATATGGTAAACATTTTGAGCTATGTTTTTTAAAAATGCTATTTCAGATACAGCTAGGAGAAATAAAATATTTCTTTAAAAAAGAGGTATTTGTGAATTACAGTGGTAGAATTAAAAAAATAATTTAACTTCTAACCATGGTCTTAACAGTGCTTACACATTGGTCAGACATAATACACAGTTCTACCTGTCAGTGGAACCTGAGTGAGTACTGCTATATTGTACCCAGTGTTCATAACATGCTCTTCTACAACCCACAATAACCCCCAGGAATTGAATACAGTCAACCCAGTGACTTCACAACCCATATATCACAGAGGAGAGAAAATGTCCTACAGCTAGCTATAAGACAATCCACAAAGATGTCAGAAAATCTTAGCGAACCTAACCACCCCATCAGGGATGTAGGAATTACTGTTAGGAACACCTGCTCCCTTCTCCCTATCACCGCTAAAAATAAAAAGAAAAGAAAAGACAGACTGACAGAAAGGTAGAAGAAGAAAAAAACAAAAACAAAAGAAAAATAAAAAGCTTCCAATCTTATAATAGAGGAGGTTTTTCTCACTGGTTAACAAAAAAGAATACCTTGCCAAGTTTCCAATATTAATTGTATCATTTAATTTCACACAAAGCAGACCTTAACTTTGCATAAATTCCATAATTTCTAGCCTACAGCTAGAAGAAATAGGACCCCCTGCCAAACATCAGCCCAGAAAAGTCAAATTTGCCTGAGTGTCAACATGAACAACAGGGCTGAAGGTTGATATTTAATCTGGCCTCTCCTCTGATCCCTAAAATCATGTGGATAAGGAGAAGTTACTTTGAAATTGCTGAAAGCAAGATTTCATTCACCATGAAACAGAGGTTCTGTTGGAAGAAGAGGAAATGAAGAAGCCATGAAAAATTTGTTGATGGCTGAATAAATTTTTTTGTACTAGCAACATATTAAACAGACTAACTGATTTGAGAGCATAAAGAATCTACTTACTCTTGTTTTTTCACAGAGATAGGCCCTTCAAAGATTTTGTTTTCTGAGTGTTTATGCTGAGCTATCGAGAAACAACCAAAAGGAAAGGAACCTAGATAAGAGAGGCATGAAGAAAATCATGGAGATGCTGTGCTGGCTAATATCAATCTCGAGTGTTTGGTTCACTCTAGGAAAGTATCTGAATATTTTTGTCTCCCTTGTATATATTTATATTTACTAAGCCCTTTCTTCACAGTACCTGTTCCCTTGTCAATTCTGTAATTTTTCCTGGGTCTCCTTATCAGGACAGCCCTCCTCTCTTCTTTTCAGGAGGGTTTCAATGCCTGATTGCCATTCTTCTAAGTTGTCACAAAAAAATACAGTAGTTAAATCTGTTTACAACAATTCCATATATTGGAACCAATGCCCCTTTAAATTGTAAATTATTTCCCTGTCTTTGAACAAAACATGACCAATACAAACTCAAGTATCCAGATGTCTTGTCCAGAAAGTGATGCCATCAAGATCGTGACATAGGTCATTCCCAGCTTCAGGCCCCCCTCACAAGAAGACAAAACCAGCAACTACCCACAGAGAAGACATCATTGTGACAGGCAGCAGAGCCTATCCTACAGCCCTACTGGGGCAAGGTACCAAGCTGGCAGTCCTGCCCAACAGCTGAATGCAGCCTCTGAGGTTGCATAATGAAGCAGTCTGAAAGTGCTCCTGCCTCCAGTACTGCCAGGCCACAGAGCCAGGTCCACAGCTCTATGCAGCAAGAGAGCCCCGCCTAGGTCGTGCCCAATTGCTGAAGGCAGCCTGCAGCCTACTCCAAGCAGGAAGCTTGGCCAGTGACCTTGTTCAATTGTGGAGCATAGCCTGTGGCCCCACTGACAACAGCAACCCCACCTGACCACACAGCCCAGTCGCTAGCCCCACTCAAATGCAGGATATAGCTGTGGGGGCCCTGACCACCAAGAGAGGCTGGTCAGTGACCTTTCTCAACAGCCAGCTGTGTACCTGCGAGCACAGCCTGCATCCCGTGCCTGATCTCAGAGCACAGCCTGACTCCTGTCTGACCTAAAAGCCCTGCCTCCGGCCTCACCTGAACACAGAGTCCAAACAGAGGCACCGTCAGCACTATCAGCTCGGGGATCGCAACCTGAAACTGCCCCCCACCCCAACCAGGAGCAATTGCAGAGCCAAGGCTGTAGCCCTGTCCAATTGACAAATCCAACTAGTGGTACCACCCTACTATGGGGCAAATCCAGCAAATTTGCCCAACCAGAGGTGATTGCAGAACCCAGCTAGTGGCCCTAACTGACTACAAAGCACAGCCAGCAATGTTAGCAAGCCCACCAGGTGACCCTGCTTGAATGCAGAGACTAGCCATTCACCCCCGACCTCAGAGCATGGGCAACGGCTTTGCACAAATAGAGTCTCCAACAGCAAGCTCCGCCTGCCCCAGAACACTACTAGCTGGCCCATCTAGAACCCAAATCTGAACTGACTGGCAAAGGACTGTCGCAGCCAAAGTGAATCTATGAAGTCTACAGGAGTCTCACTCAAATATATAGATACCATCACAAGCATTTGAAAAAATTCAACATACATTCATGATAAAAAATAATGATAATAACTTTCAACAAATTCAGTATAGAAGGAATATGCCTCAACATAATGAAGCCATATAAGACAAGCCCATGGCTAATATACTCAATGGTGAAAGATTGAGAGCTTTTTCTCTAAGATCAGGAACAAGACAAGGGTGCCCACTTTCACTACTCCTAAACAACATGCAACTAGAAGTTCTAACCAGAATGATTAGACAAGAAAAAGAAATAAAAGACATCCAAATTGGAAAGGAAGAAATGAAATCATCTCTGTTTACAGATGACATAATCTTATATAGAAAATCCTAAAGACTCCACCAAAAACCAGAACTATTCAATGAAGGCAATAAGGTTTCAGGATGCAAAATAAACATACAAAAGTCATTTGTGTTTCCTGTTGGTGAGAATGTAAATTAATGCAGCCATTATAGAAAACCGTATGGAAGTTCCTCAAAAAATTAAGAATAGAACTACCATGTGATCCAACATTTCTTCTTCTGGGTATTTACCTGAAAAATAAGAAAACACTATTCATAAAGATATATGTACATCTATGTTTATTGCAGCATTATTTACAATAGCCAATGCATGAAAACAATCTAAATGTCCACTGATGGATGATCAGATAAAGAAGATGTGGTATATACACAATGAAATACTACTCAGTCATTTAAAAAATATGAAATATTGCCATTTGCAATGACAGGTATGGATTTTTAGAGTATTATGCTAAGTAGAGTAAGTCAAATACAAAAGGAAAAAAACTGTATGATTTCATTCATATGTGGAATATAAAATGAAAAGTAGCAAACAAAACAAACAAAAAGAAACTCAGATAAAGACAAGTGAATTGTGGTTAACAGAGGAAAAGGGAGTATTATGCTAAGTGAAATGAGACAGAGAAAAATACTGTATGATCTCACTGATTTGTGGAATCTGAAAAAAGAATCTCAGATACAGAGAACAGACTGGTGGTTGCCAGGGTGGGGGTAGGTGGGGGTAGAGATAATGGGTTAAGGCAGTCAAATGGTATAAACCATCCAGTTATAAGATGATTACATTCTGGGAACGTAATATACAGCATAGTGGCTATAGTAAACAAGATTATGTTCTACATTTGAAAGTTGCTAGGAGAGTAGGTTTTTAAAGTTCTCACCAGAAAAAAATATATATACGTATGTATAACTATATCAAGTGATGTGTGTTAACTAACTTTATTGTAGTAATCATTTTGCAATATAGACATATATCAAATCATTACCTTAAAATTATACAATGTTATATGTCCATTATAACCTCATTAGGCTGGGGGTGGGTATTGTTTTTTTCCACCCAATTTTACAACTCAGCAAGTTATACATGAAAAAGTATTCATTTTGGCTTTAAAGAATTAAAATAGTTTTGGGGTATCTAATCAAATACCTCCTAAGACAGGAAAAGGAGGCAGGTCAACATGTGTAATCAATAATTCTTTAAGAGTAAATTCCACTTTTAATCTAACATCTAACTCAAAAAATATTATGCTAGTACCAAACATCTACTCTAAAAGATGTTGGGCTAAATATATTTTTAAACCAATTTTTCTAGTCCCCTTCAAAGCATTTAGATGGAGAATCAGACAGAAGGAAAAAAAATGTATTTAATTACACTTCGGCTATTGGTGCTTTGCAGTCTCTCAGCTTTTTCATACCCCATAATATTTTATTGTCACGGCAAGTTTACAAGTGTCACTTCAGATTTACATTTTACAGAATATTTTCTGCCTCTCCTTCTGAGTTGTTATGAAATCTTTGCCATTAGCCTGTTAATTTTAAGGTTAATTAGAGATCACATCTTTCTGAGGGTCTGGCAAAATGCACATGTGTTACCAGGGCAACAAGCCCACAGATTGTTACATGTACACAGCATCTTGAGGCCATTGCTGTGTGTAGGGGAGGAGTAAGGAATTCAACCACTCAGCTTCCACAGCTCTGAGTTCATTTAAGTCTAATTTGATCTATAGAGTACTAGATAAATACTGAAAGGAAAATTAAATTAAAGCTATAATTACAGTAGTTTAATTACATAGTTAAGTTTAAAAATATTAATCAGAGCCTTGCAGTAATGGTTGCATGATACCTGCATTTCCTAGTTATAAACGCATGTACTTGTGTGCCTTGAGGATACAGACCATCTTGAACCAATTTTTGTATGCCCAAATCCTTCCCCAAACCAGGCACTCAATAAGTATTAACAAATACTTGCTTCAACAAATTCTTACTCCAACAAAGAGAGCCTTCTAAGTAAGGCTGATCTCTAGCAGAAAGTACAGGGAATGTGAAGTCAGAAAAAAATATTAGGTACAAGCTGGTAACTAACCACAGACTGTGAAGGCAGATAATTCAGCTCATAATAACCCCCCTGGGCTATTTTGGGGGAATGTCTACTAGTCACTCATGCCCTTCTTTTGGACAACACCATCTTCCCACCCTGAATTATATAATCTGCATGGGACCTAATCTCATATCTGTGGCCACACAGTACTTTGTTAAAACATAATTCTATAACAGAAATCAGAATCCATCACAAGGAGTTTTCAAATTGGAAAAGAAAGGATCAGCTTTTTCTGACTTTCACCTCTTCGGAGTGAAAGAATGAAACCAACAACTGCAGAGAAACAGTCAAAAGTTGAGAGAAAGTTAGTGGTGTAGCTTCTGGTTCTGAACATCTTCAGTTATACTCCTGCCCTTCCAATTTTATGAACCAATGCATTCACCTCTTGACCCAATTAATTCAAATTGAGTTTCTATCAAATGTCTTCTAAATAGTCCTAACATAAAATGACTGTTCCCCCTTACTGAGAAGATGGATCACCTGTGTGTCTCCCCAAGGGACAAAGGCCTCAGGTTTTGAGAAGGGGTGTGATAAGAGAGGGCATTGCATTTGGAAAAATCACCTGTTGCTTTATTGCAATATGTTCTCTTTCTAATAATAAATGCTCCAGTGGAGGCAGATATTGTCACTATAAACCATGTACACACACACACACACACACACACACACACACACACACACACACACCCCCCTTTAAGAAAGCACCCGGATAATTTCTTCATCAAAAATGTCAGGCTCAGGCCTGGCCAAGTGGCTCAGGTTAGAGTGTCATCCCATACACCAAAAGGTTGCAGGCTCAATCCCTGGTCAGGACACATACTTAGGTTGTGGGTTTGATCCCTGGTTAGCGAGGCAACCGGTAAATGTTTCTCTCTCATGTCAATGTTTCTCTCTCTCCCCACCCGCCTTCCTCTCTCTCTCTAAAATCAATAAACATATCCATGGGTGAGGATTATTAAAAAAATATGAGGCTGAGAAAGTTATCCTGCTATCTTTTGTCACTTTCCTAGGAAAACTACAAGCCCATGGGGGCAGACCAGAATATCTGTAGGCTAAATGGTCCCAACTATCTATCTTAAGCCTTAATGGCTATTCTCCACACTAAGATATCAGGGCCTACTTGAGAGATCATAGTTCTATTCTACCTTCTTCAACCACTAGTATTTCCCAACAGAGCCTCCACAGTGTGATTCCGCCTAACTCTCCAGCCTGGCTCTCCTTCACATCCCATCACTCTTTCCCCAAAGTCCATACAGGGCACAGGAAGAGTAGGTTTACAGTTGTGAACAGGCAAAACACAGAGTTTCTGCTTGTATTTTTTTATTAATTATTGTATTATTTTCTATTTGAACAAACTTATATATACTTTTGCCTTACCCAGTATATTAACTTCCGGTACCTGTCAGGTCCTCCATGTTGTCCTGCCCCTTCTCCAGTAACTAGGCTCTTCTACAACTGGCTTTGAAGATGTCAATTTTGCCACACCGGTATACAATAAATTACTAACCCTCAAGTTCAGGGGAAAAAAAAGCATTTTTTTCCCTTATCCAGAAGGCTATCTGGAATATACACTAAGTAACTATCACTCACTAAAGGACAAATACTGCATACATACTGTAGTATTTCTCTCTTGACCTCATAACAGTCCTAGAAGATACAGATTTAACATCCACAGATGAGGAGATGAGGACAAAAGGGGTAAGTATAGCTCAATGGCTATTTTGTCCAAGTGACACTCTTCTTGGCACTATGCATATACACGATTACCCCATACCATGTTTGCAACCTACCGACAAACAAGGTATGAGTACTGCATCCTATAAATAAGGAAATTGGGGCTTACAGCAATCAAATACTTTGCCCAGAGTCACACAACTATTAAGTAGTAGAGCCAGGATGGAGGCGCAGCTCTCTCTCCCACTGCTCCATGCTGCTATTCCATGAACTGTATTTAGTTTAACTGCTACACATCCCTTTCATACAAAGTACAGAATGTGGAGGTCTATGTGTCATAAACTCTTGACTTTTAATCTTTCTTATGGTCTATAATAGCCTATTTTCATGGGGTGGGAAGCGTGTTTTATTTTTAAAATTAAGCTTCATGTGGGCTTTCAACCCTTTTATTCTAAAGTGAAATATTGGTAAAGGTAAGGATGGGTGAGGCATGTTAATATCCATTAATTTCAGAGCTATAATGTCTTAGTTATCTGGTTTGTGTTCTAATGAAATGCATGCTTTTCATAATTTAAGCTACCTAAAACTGGCATGGATCTCATCATTTAATTTCAAAGGAAATTTACTTATTATCACTCAGAGAAATAAGTTAAAACATTCCCAATGCATGTCCTAAGCAATGCATGCAATATATCTGTTTTATGATTTCCAACCACAGTTGAGTTTTTTGGTATTATCAGCACTACACCAATTTTAACTTTAACTTATAGTTGGATTCCAAATTGTTGCCACACTGCCTTCAAAGAATTACACATGATGACACAATAAAATAAAAGTTTTTTTAATGTAGAAAATAGTTATACAGCAGAACCACAATTAAAGTGTATAAATACTTCTAATTTTTCCAGAATTTATCACAGAACATCCAAAGACAGGAGAAGTTTGTGTGCATCACCAAACACAAAATGCCAAAACTGATTTAGAACAATCCTAAGATTCAGGATAGAAAAAGAATTAGTTCCACATTTTAATGGTGATATTAAGAACACAAAATACATATTGTTACTATTGGTGGTTAATAAAAAAATCAAATGGTTGGGGAAGAGGGATGTAAAAATACCAACCATTGCCTCCATCTTGCAGAAATGAAGATATTAGTATACATCAAAAATTTCTTCTTCTTCTCACACAACTCCACTCCAGGAAGACAAACAATCCAATTAAAAATGGGCAAAGGACCTGATAGACACTTCTCCAAGGAGGAGATATACAGGGCCCAGAGACATATGAAAAGATGCTCAGCATCTCTAGCCATCAGAGAAATGCAAATTAAAACCACAATGGCATACCACTTCACACCTATCAGAATGACCATCGTAAACAAATCAACAAACAACAAATGCTATGAGGCTGTGAAGAAAAGGGAACCCTAGTACACTCTTGGTGGGAATGCAGACTGGTGCAGCCACTGCGGAAAACAGTTTGGAATTTCCTCAAAAAGCTAAAATAGTAAGTACCTTTTGACCCAGCAATACCACTGTTGGGATTATACACTAAGCATCCCAAAACACCAATTTAAAAGAGCCTATGCACCCCGATGTTCATAGCAGCAAAATTTACAATAGCCAAGTGCTGGAAGCAACCTAAGTGACCATCAGTAAATGAGTGGATCGAAAAACTGGTACGTTTACACAATGGAATACTACACAGCAGGAAGAAAGAGCTACTACCCTTCACAACAGCATGAATGGAATTGGAGAGGATTATGCTAAGTGAAATAAGCCAGGGGGTGAAAGACAAATACCATATGATCTCACCTATAAGTGAAACTTAATCAACAAAACAAGAAAAATATAACCAGCAACATTGAAAGAAAAAATAAACTGACAGTAACCAGAGGGGAGGAAGAAGAGGGATAATAGGGAAAAGAAGGGGAAGGATCAAATCAAGGAACATGTATAAAGGACCCAGGGACAAAGCCAAAGTGGGGGAGGATTGAGACTGGGAGGTGGGAGTGGGTGGGGCAGGGGAAAGTGGTGGCAGGAAAATGGAGACAAATGTATTTGAACAAAAAATAATTAATAAAAAAAAATAAGACCAGCAACACTGAAAGGAAAAGAAATCAACAGAGACAAGAGGGAAGGAGGGAGGGGGGCGGGGAAAAGGAAGGGAAGGGGAAAGTCAAGGACCATATAGCAAGGACTCATGGACAAAACCAAAGGGGAAGAGCTGAGGGAGGGAAGGGGGAGGGGACAAGGGAAAGTGGTGCGGGGGAGGCAGAGACAAATGTATTTGAAAAAAATAAATTAAATTAAAATTTTTTTAAAAATCCAAATTGAAAAAAAAAGAAAGAAAAGGAAGAATATCCCTCCTTCCCCAGCAGCAATGAACAACTCACAACTTGCACCTAATAATAAATTGTAACAGCCTCAAATTTTTGTTTTTGTTCAAAACAACCTTCCCAATTTCTTCCCCAAACCTAATAAAAGCAAGGCCTCCTTTGGTCTTAAAAAAAAATTTTTTTTTTCTTCTTCTTGTGAAAGTTTTAATTTTTTTCATTTCTTCTCTTTCTTTTTCCTCCTGTTTCATGTAAGACATATTGTTTTTTTCCCAGTAATTTTTAATTTTTTCTTATATTTTTCCATTATCATTTAGTCCCATTATAGCTCCCTTCCCCCTGAATCACCACACTGTTGTCCTTGTCCATGAGTTCTTTTTCCTTTTTGCTTAATCCCTTCGCCTCCTAACCTCCCAGCCCCTATTAGCTGTCATCCTGCTCTCTAAGAGTCTGTCTCTGTTTTGCTTGTTAGTTCAGTTTGTTCATCAGATTCCACATACGAATGAAATCATATCACATGTGTCTTTCTCTGACTGCCTTATTTCACTTAGCATTATGATCTCCAGGTCCATCCATACTGTCGCAAAGGATAAAAATTTCTTCTTTTTTTATAGCCAAGTAGTGTTTCATGGTGTAATTGTCCCATAATGGTATTATCCAGTCATCTACTGATGGACAGTTGGCTGCTTCCATATCTTGGAGATTGTAAATATCGCTGCAATGAACACAGAGGAGCTTAGGTTCTTTCAAATTAGTGTTTTGGGTTCCTTCAGTTATATTCCCAGAAGTGGGATTGCTCGAACAAAAGGCAGATCCATTTTTAGCTTTTTGAGGAAAATGCAAACTGTTTTCCACAGTGGCTGCACCAGTCTGCATTCCCATCAACAATGCAAAAGTGTTCCCTTTTTTCCACATCCTCGCCAGCACTAGTTTGTTGATTTTTTGATGATAGCCATTCTGACCAGTGCGAGGTGATATCTCATTGTGGTTTTATTTTGCCTTTCTCTGAAGATTCGTAACAGTGAGCATCCTTTCATATGTCTATGGGCCATCTGTATGTCCTCTTTGGAGAAGTGTCTATCAGGTCCTTTGTCCTTTTTTTAATTGGTTTGTTTTTGTTTCATTTTCTTTTGTTTTTGGTGTTGAGTTTTTTAAGTTCTTTATGAATTTTGGATAGTAACTCTTTGTCAGATGTCTCTGCATGTATGTTCTTCAATTCTGTGGGTTGTCTTTTTATTTTGTTGATGATTTCCTTTGCTGTGCAAGAACTTTTTAGTCTGACATAATCCCATTTGTTTATTGTTTCTTTTGTTTCTCTTGTCTGAGGAGATATAGCTGATAAAATATGCTATGAACACTGTCCAAGACTTTACTGCCTATGATTTCTTCCATGATTTTTATGGTTTTGAGTCTAACATTTAAGTCTTTAATCCATTTTGGATTTATTCTTGTGTATGGTATGAGAAGGTGATCTAGTTTCTTTTTTGTGTGTGTATATCTGCCCAAGTTTCCCAACACCATTTATTGAATAAACTCCCTTTAGCCCATTTATGTGCTTGCTTCCTCTGTCAAATATTAATTGACTATAAAGATGTGGGTTTATATCTGGGCTCTCTATTCTGTTCCAATTATCTATGTGTCTATGTGTCTGTTTTTATGTCAGTACCATGCTCTTTTGATTACTATGGCTTTATAGTACAGTTTGATATTGGCTAGTGTGATTCCTCTAACTTCGTTCTTTTCAGGATCGCTGTTGCTATGCACGGCATTTTGTTGTTTCATATAAATTTTTGAAATATTTGGTCTAGTTCTGTGAAATACGTCATTAGCATCTTGATAGGAATTGCATTGAGTTATAGATTGCTTTGGGTAGTGTGGACATTTTAATGATGTCAATTCTTCCTAACCATGAACATGGTATCCACTTATTTGTATCTTTTTCAATCTTCAGTGTCTTATAACTTTTTCAGTACAGGTCTTTTACATCCTTGGTTAAGTTTATTCCTAGGTATTTTATTCTTTTTGAAGCAATTGTGAATGGAATTGTTTCTTAATTTCCCTTTCTGTTAGTTCATTATTGGCATATGAGAATGCACCTGATTTCTGAATATTAACCAGAAACAATCATTTCTGATTACTCATTTATCAGTTTGCTGAACTCATTTATCAGTTATAGTAGTTTCTTGGTGGAATATTTGATGTTCTCTGTGTACAGTACCATGTCATCTGCAGATAAAGACAGTTTTACTTCTTCCTTTCCAATTTGGATGCCTGTTATTTCTCCTTGTCTGATTGCTGTTGCTAGGACTTCCAGTACTATGTTGAAGAGTGGTACAAGTGGACATCCCTGAGTTGTTCCCCATCTTAAGGGGAAACACTTGTAGTTTTTGCCCATTGAGTGTGATGCTGGCAGTGAGTTTGACATATATGGCCTTTATTATGTTTAACTATGTTCCCTCTATTCCCACTTTGCTGAGAGTTTTTATCATAAATCAATGCTGGATTTTATCCAATGATTTTTCTGCATCTATTGATATGATCATGTGGTTTTTATCCTTCATTTTGTTTATGTGTTGAATCACATTTATTTATTTGCAAATATTGTACCATCTTTTTATTTCCAGAATAAATCTCACTTGATTTGTGGTATATGATCTTTTGTATGCATTTCTGCATTCAGTTTGCTAATATTTTGTTGAGGATTTAGCATCTATGTTCATCAGAGATATTGGCATATAATTTTCTCTCTTTCTGTAGTGCCTTTACCTGGTTTTGTAATTAGGATAATGCTGGCTTCATAAAATGAGCTTGGGAGCTATCCCTCCTCATAAATTTTTTGAAATAGTTTGAGAAGGAAAGGTGTTAGTTCTCAGAATGTTTGATAAAATTCACCTGTGAAACCATACAGTCCAGGGCTTTTGTTTGTTAAGTTTTTTTTATTGCTGCTTCAATTTCACAAGTATAATCTGTCTATTAAGATTCTCTGATTCTTCCTGATTTAGTTTGGGAAGGTTGTATGTTCTAGGAATTTATCCATTTTGTCTCGGTTGTCCAGTTTGTTGGTATATAGTTGTTCATAATATTTTCTTACAATCCTTTGGATTTCTTCGGTGTCACTTCTTATTTCTCCTTTCTCATATCTGATTTTATTTATTTGGATCCTCTCCCTTTTTTTCTTGATGAGCCTGGTTAAAGTTTTGTCAATCTTTTTTATCTTTTCAAAGAACTAGCTCTTGGATTCATTGATCTTTTGTATCATTTTTTTAGACTCTATTTTGATTATTTATGCTATGATCTTCAATATTTCCTTCCTTCTACTAACTTTGGGTTTTGTTTGTTGTTTTTTTTCAAGTTCCTTTAAATGTAAAGTTAGATTGGTTAGTTGTGTTTTTCTTGTTTTTTGAGATAGGCCTGTAGTGCCATGAATGTCTCTCTTAAGATTGTTTTCTCTGTGTACCACAGATATTGGATTGTTGTGTTCTCATTTCATTTATTTCAAGAATTTTTTTAAATTTCTTCCCTTATCTCACTGTTGGCCCATTCATTGTTTAATAACATTATTTAGCTTCCATGTCTTTGTGTGTTTTTCAGTGTTCTTCTTGTGATTGATTTCTAGTTTCATAGCACTGAGGTCAGAGAAGATGCTTGATATGATTTTAATCTTAAATTTATTGAGACTTGTTTTGTGTCCTAGCATGTTGTCTATCCTAGAAAATGTTCCATGTGCACTTGAAAAGCATGTGTATTCTGGTGCTTTGAGGTGAAACGCTCTGACGATATAAATTAAATCCATTTGATTTAGTGTGTCATTAAGGCCACTGTCTCCTTGTTGATTTTCTGTCTGGAACATCTATCCATTGAAGTCAATGGGGTGTTAAAATCCCTGACCATGACTGTATTTTTGTCGATCTCTCCCTTTATGTCCATCAAGATCTGCTTCAGAAATTTAGGTGCTCCTATGTTGGGTGTGTAAATGTTTACTAGGGTTATATCATTTTGTTGGGTTGTTTCCTTTATCATTATGTAGTGTCCTTCTTTGTCTCTTACTATAGCCTTGGTTTTAAAGTCTATGTTGTCAGATGTAAGTGCTGCTACCCAAGTTTTGTTTTGTTTTCTTCCTTTCCAGTTGCATGAAATATCTTTTTCCATCCCTTTACTTTTAGTCTGTGTGTATCTTTTGATCTGAGGTGGGTCTTTTGGAGGCAGCATATATATAAGTTTTGTTTTCTTATCCATTCAACTACCCTATGTCTTTTGGTTGGAGCATTTGAGCAATTTATATTTAAAGTGATTATTGATAGATACATATTTAATGCCATTTTATTGTTAGACTATTTTCATCTGCTTTTTTTAAATTTTCTTTTTCTTCTTCTTAAAGCAAGCCATTTAACCTCTGTTGTAACACTGGTTTGGTGTTAACAAACTCCTTTAATTTTTTCTTGTTTGGGAAGCTCCTTATTTGTCCTTCAATTTTAAATAATAGCTTTTCTGGATAAAGTAGCCTTGGTTGTAGGTCCTTGCTTTTTATCACCTTAAATATCTCATGCCACTCCCTCTGGCCTGAAATATTTTTGTTAAGAAGTCAGATGACAGTCTAATTTGTGCTCCATTGTATGTAACTGTCTGATTTTCTCTGTGGCTTTTAGAATTCTCTCCTTGTCTTTAAGCTTTACCATTTTAATTATGATGTGTCTCTTTGTAGGTCTCTTTGGGTCCAACTTGTTTGGGTCTCTCTGAGTTTCCTGTACTCGTGTGTCTTTTTTCTTCACCAGATTAGGGAAGTTGTCAGTCATTATTTCTTCAAACAGGTTCTCAATCCCTTGCTCACTCCCTTCTTCTGGTATTCCCATGATACTAATGTCATTATGCTTCACATTGTCCCAAAGTGTTCTTAAGTTCTCATTTTTTCTAAATTCTTTTTCTTTTTGCCTCTCTGCCTGGGTGTTTTTTCCTACCTTGTCTTCTGAATTACTGACTTGGTCCTCTGCTTCACCTAACCTACTGTTTATCCCTTCCAGTGTATTATTTATTTCAGCTATTGCATTCTTTATTCCTGAATGGTCCTTTTTTTATGGTTTCTATGCCTCTTTCCATGCTGTTGCGTATCCTTATAACCATTACTCTAAAATATCTGATAAATTGCTTGCTTCCTTTTCATCTAGTTCTTCTTCTGGACAATTCTCTTTTACTTTCCTTGGGGGTCTCTTTCTTTGTCTTCCCATTTTCACTGCCTCTTTGTGTTTGTTTCTATGTATTAGGTAGATGCAAAGACTGTGGTGGAGATCTACCTCAAATCCTATCTGTAACTGGTGCTAGGCAACCTGTTCGGAGCTATCAGTGATCCACAGCACGTGGTCCCCCCTGCTGGCTACCAAAAGAACCAGGCTGCACACCAGTGCTGGCTTTTACCAGCACTGGACCCACTGGAGGGTCAGCTAAAGTCTCAGGACTTCCACAGATCTGCCTTTGTTGTTAAACTTAATCACTGATATATCCTGAAGCTGCACTCAGCAGCTGGCTTAAGCTCCACATGATGGGAGAGAGTAACTCCTGTGTGGGGGCTTAAGGCTTCCCTAAGGCAGATGCCTCTTGGAGAGGAGTGCTCTGCCTGAAAAAGATGGGCTCTGCACTGTGGGGAATGAGTCAGCACAGGGATCCTGGCAGCTGTTCCTTCAGTTCTCTCCTCAAAGCCACCAACCCCAGACTCTCCTCACACATCTCTAGTCCACTCTGCCCTTCCTCTGCCAGAGCCGAGGGTAAGTGGCTGCAAACAACATTTTTTGTGTTGCCACTTTGAGAGGTTCTCTGCATCTCTAGTCATATGTTATTTGGGTTTCTTTCCCAGTGCTGTAGGCTGGGGAATCAAGCTTGGAGTTTAGACCCCACACTTCTCAGGGGGAACCCTGGCTGCTGAAACATCCTTCTAGAACTTCAGCTGCCACCTGCGGGAGCCCAGCCAGCCCTCTCGAGTCTCCTCTGCACTCTGTACCAGTCTTATTGTGATGATGTGGCTTCTTCCTTCCTGTCCATAGTTATAAGGCTTCTCTCCAGCCAGTGTTGCTAGTATTCAGTTGGTTATTCAGGATGATTTTTCTTTAATTTACTTGTAATTCTAGTTTGGTCCTGGGAAGAGTTCTGTGCAGCTTCCACCTCCTCTTCCACCATCTTGGGTCCCTTTACTTCATAATTCAGTCCACATGATATAGAACGTCAAGACAGGATTATGATAAAACTAGAGAAGAAATGCTATGAACTAAAAACACTGGACATGGGTGCAAAAACCAGTGAGATTTTATATTGTCTTGTTTTTAGAGAAGGAGTGGGTCAGTTTTATTTGTTCAAGAGTTGCATTAAGTTAGGTTGTAGCATTTGGTTGTTGCTATTGTTGATCTTGTTTGGAAGTTGCACAGCCAAGGAGAAACTTCAGAGGACATTATTTATGCTTTGGAATCATTAGTATATTTTAAATCTCTTCTTATGTTTTGAAAATTTTCTATATGCTGAGTTCACTAGGAAAAGGAGTAACTCATTTTCCTAGTTTTTCCTGCAAACAGGGTACAGGCAGAATTTGGCTATGACACTCAGAATCACTACTGCAAACCTTCACTTTAAATGCAATGGGAAGAAACAGGCATCTCACAGAATCTGTTCTAGTAAGATGAGAGCAGCCACATCCCACTGTCAGAAGTAGCAGGTTCAGTGACAGCCTTTGTAGTACCTGGCAGCCATGGGGTCTCTAAGAGAACAGCCCCATTGTGACATGGGTGTTGTTCCCAACTGGGTAGCATCCAAGATATTCTGTGAGTTACCTAACATCTTCAATAAATTATTTTTCTGCTGAAATTATCTGTATATTTACATGGCATCCTCAAGAACAGTCTAAGGCAAAAGCTGATGTACTACTAATTTACCACTTGTGCCCTGATGAAGTTAATAGGATTGCAACTTTTCTGCTTCTTAAAGAGAGATTTCTTAAATGTTGGCTTTTCTCCACCCATATATTGAAACCACTCACACACGGCCACACAGCAGCTCCCCAGGCTGTAGGTCCTGTGCAGTAACTCCCGAGGACTGAACTTCTCTTCGGCAAGGATCAACGTTTCAGTAACTTGCAGAGCTCCGCACCTGGTATTGTGCCACTGCCTTCTTGTATCCCACTGTTACTGACCCAGCACTGAGATAAGAATTTTTCCAACTCTTCTTTGTGCCCACACCAACCATATAAATATATTTTTATAAAGGAAAGTGTTAATTAACATATTATTATATTGGGATTTTTAAATATTTTTAAATTTTTACCTTGAAAAGATTTTACTTTACAGAAGTATCAGACTATATACCGGGTAAGTAACAAATACTGTAGTTCATGATCCTTAATACGCAGGGCACAAATAAAATTCTGAACAATAGAATAAATTGCTTTCAGTTCAGAGCACTGTATTTTTCTCCCCATGGGAAACAGATTCATACAGTGTTTCACAAGCGAAGAAATTTTAAGTGGAATGGGTATAATAAAACTTCATTTAAAATCATATTTACACGTGGAAGCCCTTGGACTTTCTGTGGATTAACATTGGTGTAATATCAGGCAAGAGAGTTCACTGGGCTATAATTTTAAGACTCTTCAATACCTTTGGCAGATATCAAATAATAGCCTATTTAAAAGCAATTCTACTTACTTGAATCAAGGGATGAACTCAAAAATAACATAACTGCAATCTCTGGAAAAAGACTTTTAAAAAGCTATCTTTTACTAGGACAGAGAACTCAAAAAAGAAATAAAAATCCAATTCTATAAAACATAACCTAAATTAACATAAAACTTCTAAGCAGAAAGTTACAAAGAACGGAGAGAGAGAGAGAGAGAGAGTGGACACAGGAAAGGAAGAGAACAGGGGAAGAAGGATGAAGAGAGGGAGGGAGGAGGGGAGGAAGAGAGGAAAGGAGATAGAAAGGGAGAGAGGGACAGGGAAATCCTGAAGTGATACAACCTAAGCAGCTCCTCAAATACAATAAAGAACAGTTACTCAGTAAACAAGTATTTATTAAGGTACCTCAGAATGAATATATAGAACTGCATAAAAGATCTCTATTGCATACTAAATAAAAGATACAGGCTCTGACATTAAGAATTTTATTTTCCAGTTGAAGGGATAAATACAAGGGCCCATACTTCAATAAAAGTACATGTGTGTAGGTGTGTCTGTCTATGTCAAAAGTGAAGCTTCCCACCCCCTGCTCTTCATAAATCCACCCCTAAAAAGAGAATTACCAGAGAGGATAATGTTCTTAGAGCCCTCATGTGTTGTTCGGCTTGAAGTTGGTCCTCACAGTCATGTACTTCCCTGTGAGGGCAGCTATGCCCTGAAATACTGCTCACTTTCTCGCTGCCTGGAAGTTCCTGAACACAGCATTCTTGAGAGCTGCTACTCCATCTGCAGGGACCCTCTCATCCTGGCTGCGTGGGAGACAGGCCACACTTCCAACCAAGCCCATTCGTTTATTCTCCACAAATTTACTACACTCAATCATATGAAGAGTCAGAATTTACTGGGGTTTGGTTAATTAAAGGAAATTCAGATGTGGATGTTGAAATAAATTAAATTGACTACTAAACATGACTATTCCCATGGTACAACAAAAAGGTAAGCAAACTGTCACATACTCATCAAGTGCTCGATATTTCATCTTGCTCCTTTGGTGTATGGTCTGTGCTATTCTCTTAGAGAACGTTTTAACCTTTTCATTATAAAATAAAAAGCAGAACATAGATACAGAAAGTTACATAAAACACTACTCTTAAAGTCACCATCCAAGTCAAAAAATAAAACTTTGCCAGTGATCTCAGGAGTCCCTTCACATGCTCTGCACCTAACTCAAACCCCTTTTCCCCACCCAAAAAAAGGAACCACTTTCCTGATTTTTACAGCAATCATTACCTCACAACTTTTTATAGTTTTGCTACCCAAACATATATCCCAAGATGCTACAATTTTTTCTTATGCATCACAATGTATTATCATTAACTTCTTTAATCTATATGTTCTTTCACCCCCACTTTTTTCCTTTACAATTGCTCTGTGAAGTAATCAGGGTACTTGACTAGTCTAGTTTGCAATCTGGAGTTTGCTGGTTGCACATTCATGGTGAAGTTCAAAATATTTCTCTGTTCTCCAATGTCTAGAAATTGGCAGCTGGATCCAGAGGCCTGATGAGATTCAACTTCAATGCCTTTAGCAAGCCTATAGGTGTATTTTTTTTCAGGTGAAACATAATGTCTAGTTGTCTCTTTTTATTATGACATAATCAACTTTTGAAGCTCACATCTCATGTAGTAAACAGCCATTTCTCCAAAGCCATTTCTCCTTGGTGTTCTGTAGTAGGAAAAGCTGTTTCAAGATCACATCTTCTATGTTATATATACACAGTGGACTATTACAAGGGAATATATGCAGTGGAAATCTTACCATTTGTGACAACATAAAGAGCATTATGCTAAATGAAATAAGTCAGACAGAGAAAGACAAATACCATATAATTTCATTTATCTGTAAAATCTAAGAAATAAAATTAACAAACAAAACAGAAACAGACTCATAGATACAGTGAACAAATGAATGGGTGCCAGATGAGTGGGGGGTTGGGAGGCTAGGGGAAAAGGGTGAAGGGGTTAAGAAGTATAAATGGGCAGTTACAAAGTGGTCGCAGGAACGTAAAGTACAGCACAGTGAATATGGTCAATAATGTCATAAAAATGAGGTATGGTGTCAGATAAGTAGTAGACTTATCAGGGAGAGGACTCATAATTCATAAAGATGTCTAACCGCTATGTTGTACCCTAAAACTAATATAATACTGAATGTCAACTGTAATTTTAAAACAAAAAATAAAAACCACATCTTCAGCATTAGGTTATGCTTTACTGCTGAGCAGGTCAGGTCAGTGTTTCTAGACCTTGTCAGGTCTCAGTCTTGTTATGGCTTTGTATTTTTGAGTTCACACTGACACTTTCAATCCAGAACTATAGAGTTTTGTTTTATTGTGTTGTTTACTTAATCTTTTCTATAATACCTCTGTGTGCTCTCTCCTCCACACAGAATATCCTGACTCTCAAGGACATAGGGCATAATAGAATGACGATATCCTATAATTGCACATTTACTTTATCCCAAATTGCATACACAGCCATCTCAAAATACTAGCACCAATCCCAATACCACAAACAATTGCAAAGATTATTAAAATTTTTCTCTCGTTCATCTTTATAGGTATATCATATCTATAGTGTGAGTGCATACACCCAGTACACATTACACTCTTCCGTTTTAACATTTATTTGGTATTAGTTCTACAGTAAATCAATGTTTAACCCTCACCACCCACCCTTATGTCAATGTCTCTTCATTTTGGCTTCTGGAGTAGAAATCTTCAGTAGATGTCTCAAGAAGAATTCATGTGGGGTAAAATAACTCAAGAGTTCTTGCATGTTAATAACAGTTTGTACTTTTTATACTTAAAAGTAAGTTGCTCTGAATATAAAATCCTTAGCTCAGTTATTTTTTTTCCTTTGGATATCTTAAATATGTTATTCGACTTTCTCTGGCACAAGCTATTACTGTTCAAAGTGTGATACTAATCTAATTGTGTCCTTTATTAGCCATTTGCTGGTTTTGCTTCAAAGCACAAATATTTTGTTTTATTTAAGGTCCAGTAGTTTCCCTAGAATATATTTGGTATTGGTCATTTAAAATAAATATTCTCAGGTATAGAGGACACTCTTTTAATATGAAGTCTCAAATCTTTCTTTTTTCATTTCAAGGTAGTCTTCTATAATTATAGTTCTTAATAATTATTCTGTTCCTTTGCTTTGGTTTTCTTTTTCAGAGACTCCTATTATCTGTATGTCAGATCTTTCCCCATTTTCAGTATCTGTCACTTTATATCTTTCTTCATTTTTATTATCCTTTTAATATATTATTGTATTTGATTTACTAGTATTTTTGTTTCTTTTAGATTTTTTTAATTACTTCTCCTTTATATCCCTTTTTCTTAAGGTAGTATCTGTTGTATTTATTTTCCTTTGTGTTCCTTCTAAATTTAGTCTTTATTTCTGAAAACAGAAGTGTTTCATTTCCAAATCTTACATATGTTCTGCCACCACATCACCTCACTTCTGTGTTTTCCAAATTCTGACTCTTTTATTATTTCATGTCTTATTTTTTTTTAATGTCATGTTTTGATATAGATGGATACTGTTTTACTGGATTCTGTGGGCATATCATTCTGATGTGCTTTTATTTTTATAGAAATATTATTCTGCTCCTTATTCTTTTTTCTTCCAATAACTTTGTATGAAATTTGACCTTGATACTTTCTGGTAATTCATTTTATGTGAAATTAGTTTTCCTGAACCTTTACAAAGAAGAAAGTCTCAGGGCAGCTTTTCTAAGTTCCCAGGGGACCCCCCTCTCAGTTTCTTTGCAGTGTTCAGAAAGATGGCAACTTGCTTCATTATGTTTCCTAGCTCTGTTCCTCAACTCCACTCCTTCCTCAACTTTCTATTTGCTTGTCTCAATTGTTTCTATCTGATTGACTTGCTTTGATTCTATTCCAAGAAATTTCTCCTCAGAATGAGGCCCTATTCTGGAGGAAAATCCTTGAAGGTCAGTTTCAAGAATGAATCTAGGGGCTAGACTGTTCCAGATCCTTCAGTACTCACCCAGTCCCCTGCACTCGTCCAATATTGGATTGGAAAAAACTGCTATCAGTTTTAGCTCCTGTTCTCAAAGTGGCCTGCTGTACTTTTGTAGTCAGCCCTGGGAGTTTTTGTTTTCCTTTTCAGATTCTCTATTGCTTCCTTCTGCTCACTTCCACATAGATGTTGATACTAGGTAGGCCTTGGGTCAAGTAATTTTTCCTCACTTCCTGTCTTTTGTGTTTGCAGGGATAGCTGATCATCTAGTTTTGTGGTAAATAGTCTCAGTAGGTTTTTTTTGTTTTGCTCTCTAGATCCTCTGTTTTTATGTGGGGATTAAGAAATGTTTACAACAATGACTTTACCTGCCACCGCGCTCCCAGGATCACTTTATTTTAACTTAGTTTTTGCCCTTTGCAGCTGAGAGGGTATTGACTGATATTGTACATTCCCCAATCATCTATCTCCTTAAGCTAACAAGCATACCAGCATTAAATCATTAAATTAAAAGAAAGCAGTATAAAATAATTTTCAGTGAATATAGTGAAGTAGCACCATAGTTGATTGATTTTAAATAACTGGCTAAAAGTGAATGACATAAACTTTTTGGCTAGCTAAATTCTTTTTATGGTTTTTAGTCTTTTAGTGGGTTTTCCTGTTAAAAGAAAATTTCTAGCAGCAGATTTGCAAGTTTCTTTAGCACGAGACACATGTCCTAGTTTTATTAATCAATAGATATTGAACACACATTCAAACCATGTTAAAGTATTTCCCTTATACAACTGTTTATAGCAGTTTTCCTATCTACTGATTAAACAAAAGGAAATAAACTGAAACCTCACTCTAATGCTATCCCCAGTGCCAACGTTACAGGTGAAACCACTTAAAAGTATCCAGTAACTAAACCTTCTTAAATCAGATTCAAAATTATATTCAGCTATGGTATATGATAAGTTTTTAGTACAAAGTATGGACTGATTTTGAAAATTATTAATAACATTAATGAGGAAATGCACATCCCACTGCTTATATTTTGTTAAGTTATAATTTAAAGTTACTTGAAATAAGAAACTCAGTTATCCAAAGGTCAAATGCTGCTGCCTGGCCTCTCTCTTCTCAATGGGCAAAACTGGCTACCATTGCTCTCTGTAAGGAAAAACAGCTGGTACAGTGAAAGTCTATAGGCTTCTATTATCTTAAAGTCAGGATTATTTGAATAATATTGTTGGGTAAGATTGAGAGCAGTTAACTCATAAACTCTGCTTTTATTAGTGCAAAAATTTCATACTTGAAATAATTTAATTGTAATGACCACAAGATTATTTGTTCACCAAATACAAAAGTGGACTATATAACAATATCTCCTACGCTTTCATTAAAAGAAGTTACATAATAGTGACATGGGAAATGACAGCCCAGTGCTCGGTCTCCATCACAGAGAATACTCCAAAGACCTCTCAAGCTGCACATGTCCTCTTACATCGTCTCTTGCACCCTCCCATCGGTATTTGCAGCGGTGAGACACTATATAGCTTCTTGTTAACTTTGCCCTTTTTGCTCAGGGCAAACGCTCACCTTTTTTAAGATCTTTGCTGAAACTACTGCAATAAATCGCTGCCTACTGGGCCATCAAATCAAGATGTCTTGTGAAAAAGAAATGTCCACGGCTCCTCATTCAAGTTTCATATTCAGTGTGCCATATACTAGACAATCTTTATTTCTAGGTCTGCTTAAATTCAAAGTAAAGGGATAACGATGGAGAGAAGGAATTGAAACAATGGGAACTTCATAAAATAAGCAACTTTTTCTAATATTTGGTTAAATAAAAAATATAAATCTTAACTCTTTTAAGAAGAGAACAGAAGAAAATGGGCTTAATAGCAAGAAAATGATGTGTTTTCACACCTGAGTTATTTTCTCCCATTTTACTATATTGATTGATATCAAAGATCTGGAGGAAACTTTTAAGAATAGACTTCTGATGTTATTAAATGAAAACTAATTCCTACCTATGCATTTAGAACTGTGCCAAGCACACAGTAATGGCTCAGTTCTCTATATTATTACCACCGGCAAACTTATCTGCATGTACTTCTTACCTTTCCTCCCTCCCATCTAAGGAAAGAAGCATTCCAATCAACTTCATATTTCATCTGCTCTCACCAACTAGGCCTCTGTGTCCTCACCCTCTTTTCCCTGCTAGCTGTTTCCTCTTTGAAATAAATCTAATTAGTACTCTTCCTGGTTCTGCTTCTTATTTCCCTTCTCTCTACCACCCTACTTCTTATCTTCCATGTGAGGTCAAGCTGGCTATGATTCCTCACCATCTCTTCACCCCACAGCCCATCGAAATTAATGGCCGGGCAGAGAAAGAGGAGCTAGCAGCGCTGGGATGCGATTCTGAAGTTGGATCCCTCCCACGCCAGATGGCAACAAGGACTCCATCTCTGGGTTAAGTGAGCGCTGGAGGCTCCTGGCAGGCGGCGGCGTGGCAATTGCCAAGGATTTCACCTGCAGTGGCTTGGAATGGATTACGTGCTGAAGGGATGTGTCGGCCTCTGCAATATCGTTGGCAATTGTGAGAAATGGAAGAAAAAGTGACTGCGAGGACTGGGGGATTTGTTTGGTTGTTGTTGAGTGGTACTGATGCATTAAAGAAAGAAAATGGCAGGCTCGATTCAGCCAATTAGCCACTTTAGGCCAAAAATGAAAGTCACAAGGCTCCCCACCTTTAGGGACATCCTCCTCTTCTACAGTCACAGGAGGGGCCACGCTGCAATCCAGGCCTAGAACTTAGTTGTAAGAGGAGAGAACTTCGGCTGAGCCTGGATCCAAGCCACAGCAAGTCTTCTACACAATCAGGGAAGGAGATGGACCCTTCCAAGGGATCTAAGGGGAGGGATATCCAGCTGGGTACTCTTGAGAACATTGAACCCTGACTCCTCGGAACCCTCTGGACCTGCGGGAGAAGCCCATTCCCCCTTGCGAGCGGATGGTAGACCCCACTGCGCTGCCTGGAGACCGGGCAGAGGCCTCAACTGAGGCAGGTGCTTCCTTGGACAACACATGGCCACCTCAAGATCTGGCCCATTTCTCCCTTCATCTGAATGTCTGTCATAACAATATGATTGGATCTTTAACGTACATTATAAATGAGGAAAGAAAATATTAAACACTATGATACTATGTAAATATTTTTAAACCACAAAACAACTTTGTATTTCCAAGAGATCCTCTATAGAAGGTGAGACAAAAGTAGGTTTACAGTTGTAAGTATGTGAAACTGTTTATCCTTATATGATTATTTATTAATTATTGTATTATTTTCCATATGAACAACTGTAAACCTGCTTTTTCCTGCTCAGTATGTATGTCAATGTATCAATAAAATCTGGTTGAACTCTGGAGAGTGGAGAGGACACAATGTTGGAAACGTGATCCAAGAGAACTCCATGCTTTCCTGCAGAGCTTTCCTTGTTTTTAAAGGACAATGTTTGTATTTGTGCTGTGTAATTTAATTAATGTTTTTAAAGAAGCACATAAAATAAATTTTTTGGAGATTCCTGCCCTATCCACACAACTTTCTGAAGAGACATATCACTCCCACAGCCCCTGTTAAAACAACTGATTCACTCTTCAACACATGTTTGGAAGCACGTGCCATGTACGAACCCTTGTTCAATCCGGGCAGTGGGGGACCTGCCATGAACTGCTCCGCAAGCTTCTCCACACACTTGCTCTTTCTGCTGACTCATTATTTCTGCTCCTCTTACCCCTATAACTGCGACGGGCGTGTAGTCTGGGCTTAAAACGCAACCGACACCGGCACCAACATTGTGAATTATGCACGGTAATGATGCCGAAGCAGAGTGAAAGGCCAAGGTCCTTTGTCCCGATTCAAGAGGAAAAGAGATGCTGTGGGTGATAGCGGCAGAGTGCTATTCACATGCAAAATCCAAGCACTGAGAATCTCTTTATTACCTTTTCAATTCTGTTCTCTATCCATTAAATTGAGCCCTGAAGGAACTTCGATTTTGCAATATTTTACCAGTTACAATGTGAACCTGAATGTCAGAACTATATTTTGTTTTTAAGTATTCTATAATTCTAATTTCTCAGAAATGTAACCTGTTTTTCCCTGCCGTCTGATAAAGCAAAATTTTTGTCTCTTTTCTATGATGATAGGACAGACGTGGGTATCCCCGATCTGTCCGGTCATATACAGCACCTGTCCCATAGCAACTTCGCCCAAACTGAGGAATAAAAACATTGAATACTTCTCCCTCAAGTCAGTGATTGGCAGCTTCTCTACCTCAAGGACACTATGTCTTTTTTTAACTCAATCAGCTCAGCGCCACGCCAGTGCCCTGCACAGACACATGCTTCATAAATGCTTTTGAATTGACTGAGATAGCCAGAAAATGCAATGTCTTTCGTCCTCACTTCGCCTGCTGCCTAAAGCAAGGTAAATCAGTAGGAATACATTGGAAGAGATAAAGATTAAGGCAGGATTTAGATGCAGAGCCTAGCATTTAAAATAATAATGAAATTTTCTGAGAAGAATCTTCCTAAAATCCACATGTATTCAGATAATCCCACTAGGAAATATTACAGGTGATAAGTTGAACACAATCACATTTTCCCCAGCTTCCCAGGAACACTTCATCCGTCTCAGTGTGGTAGCCAGAAATCAAAAAAAGGGTGGAGAATTGATAACTGCACATTTTTAAGGATTTAATGAAACATTTATAGACTATTTCAGGCTTGCAATAAAAGTTATTACCCTTTGGTTGGTAAGTGTGACCTCCAGGGGACAATATCATTCTATTGCATCCCAAAATTCTATAAAGCTATTAGTTATCTCCTACAGAAAAGCATCTCTATTGACCAGCGATAGGATGGATAGTCTAATATCTGCAATGATTCCATAAATTTCAACTTGAAAGTTCTACTGAAGTCTGTTAGCTAAATCAGAATTTTAAAGTTATTACAGTACTGTCAAAATTATAGCTAAGTGCTGCTGAATTCCATGGCACATTAAAACCAGCGTCACTCTCACCTTACAGAATATGTGATTATGAATTGCAGAAGGCAACTGATCAAAAGAAGTGGTCTACTTCTTGCCACAGTTAATGCTCTCCTCTCATGTCTCCCTTTTAGGATGTTTATAGGGCTGATAAAATGCAAGTCTAAATTAAAACATTAACAAATGCTGCTTTCTAAAATGAAACAAACTGTTTCATATATTGTTTCCAAATATATGAAAAGTTTCAAAACATATAGTTAAATTTGCATATAGATAGGTACACAGTTAAAGTCTTTAATGACTTTTTGTATGAAATGGAGAGTATAAATAAAGTAAATTGCTCCATCTGCTGTCTGTATTGAGAAACAGACCCTAATGCTGAGCTCCAAGGAAAGTGGGTAAGAATTGAAAGCTACCTCCAATCAGAAATGGACAGGAACTAAGAGTGGCATGGGCAATGCTGGAGGGAGGGAGGGTGGAGGGCCTGGGGGGGGGGGGGGGGGGCGGACAAAGGGGAGAAAAAATGGGACAATTGTAATAGCATAATCAAAAAAATACACTTTAGAAAAAGAAAAGGCTACAGTACTTCCTGGACACAGTAAAAATGTCAGCACACCCCCATTCAATTGAAGGTCCACTAGAAAGCACTTGAATAGAACTAATGGAGTTCTATTGCATTTTGTCTTTCCAAGTGCTTCTCTGCGCTGTTACTGACATATTACGAGAAAATGGCACTGTGTAAAACTTATCAAGGACCATGAAAAGAAACTCGTGCTTCACTGAAGAAAAATATCTTAACATCAAAAAACTTACATATTATGGAAAAAACATCGCAAAATATAAAATAAATTTTAAAAAGGAAAGGAAACTTTGGACCTTATGTACAGAGCAAATGCCAGGTCCAGCAAACATAATGCTAGTCTTAGATTACTTTTTGATTTAAAGAAACACAAAAGGTAGTAAAATATAAATCAAATTAATGTTTTATAGACCCTGGGAAAAAAGAATTTTTAGCAAATTACAACAATTGAAAGCATTCCTTTTTTTTACTTTTGTAATTCTGCACTGTGGACTAGCTCAGAATGTCACGTCTGTTTTAAATAACAGAATTGAGAGCTGAGCAAGAAAATGTAATTTGGATTATAAAATTGATGCTTTAATAAAAATTCCTTTTTAAAAAAAGATTTCATTTATTTCTTTTTAGACAGAGGGGAAGGGAGGGAGAAAGAGAGGAACAGAAATGTCAATGTGTGATTGCCTCTCATGCATCCCCTACTGGGGACCTGGCCTGCAACCCAGGCATGTGTCCTGACTGGGAAACGAACCGGCGACCCTTTGGTTTGCAGGCCGGAGTTTAATCCACTGAGCCACACCAGCCAAGGCTAAAAATTCCTTAAACAGTGAAAAAAAGAGAGAGAGAACAGCAAAACTCCTATTAGTATCTACTCCCAGCTCCACAACAAAAGCTGAACTTTGGCATTGAAATTCTTTTACACAGACTTGCTGGATTCATGGCATTCTTGGCCCATACTTTAGTAAAAGAAGTTTGAAGTTTGCAAGTCAGCAAATTCATAAATCCTTTAGGCTACTTGATGTTGAATAACTTGTAATACAATTGAACTCAATTTAATAATGAGAAGAGTCTCCAGATTTGGAATTGGAGACCTATTTAGTTCTCTACCTGTAAGCTGGGCTTCATCATTATTTCTTCCAAAGCTTTAATCTAGCAGGAGGGGAGGAAGAGAGAGAGAAAGAGAGAAGAAGGAGGAGGAGGAGGAGGAGGAGGTGAAGGAGGAGGACGAGGAGGAGAAGAAGGAGAATGGAAAGAAGAAGGAGAAGGAGGAGGAGGAGGAAAAGAAGAAGAAGGAGAAGAAGGAGGAGGAAAAGAAGAAGAAGGAGAAGGAGGAGGAGGGGGAGAAGGGGGAGGAGAATGGAGAGGAGGAGGAGGAGGAGGAGAAGAAAAGAAGGAAGGAGGAGGAGGAGGAGGAGAAGAAGAAGAAGGAGAAGGAGAAGGAGGAGGAGGATGACGAAGAAAAAGAAGGAGGAGGAGGGGAGGAGGTGAAGAAGAAGAAGAGGAGGAGGAAGAGGAGGTGGAGGAGGAAGAGGAGGAAGGAAGAGGAGAAGAAGGAGGAGGAGGAGGGGGAAGGAGAAGGAGAAGAAGAAGAAAGGAAAGGAGAAGGAGAAGGAGCAGCAGAGGAGGAGGAGGAAGAAGAAGGAGACCCCCTACTTACAGTTTTCATCAATATGTCTCATTTTATCATTTATAATGTAAAAGTTGTCCCATATCCACCTTGCTGACTAGCCCTCTTTTTGAGACTCATCAGTATCAAATTAGGCTAGTGGGAAGTTTTATCTCAAGGTGTTTGAAAGTTCTTCAGTATTAATATTCACTCTCTACTAAATCTTTACCTTGTTCAGTAGCTGTTCTATTGAACCATTTTATCTTTGTTCCCTTTCCTACATTAAATCACATTTTCAAAATTTCAATTATAAGTTCATGTGAATGATTTAAACTTGGGTTTTGTTGTTTATGAGGCCACTGGAACTCATCAACTGCCCTTAGGTTGGTATAAGAAGCACATTATTTTTTACCCACCATCTTGTGAGGCTTTGGCTTAGTGTAGAATTATGGTTTACCTGTAAAATCTTCTTTCTAGTATATTCTTCATGTTGTGAAACTGAATCATTTTTCTATTCTATTATGAAGTACAAAAGTACCTTGTATCTTGTTGCAAAGAAGAAAATCAACTTACCTTTTGAAGAAGTTCAAGTTTGTATTGAATGTAAACTATTTTATGCAGTTTTCCAACTGGATATGACAATGGAGGGCAAATGATCAATGATGCTTTTCAAGGTGATTTACTCTTTCCCAAAAAGCAAGTTATACTTAGTGATTACTTTGGGAAGAAGGTCATTTTTTTCACTTAACATTTTCCTCAACCCTGATATATCCTTACTTTTTTGTGTTTATTATTTGCAATCTCCCCATTATTTCAACAGCTTTTTGAACACACAATTCAACCCAACAATGTAATAAGTGTTACTCAATATCTGCCTTCCAGGAGCTTATAATCTAACAGAAGGAAAATGCAAAAACAACTATTACAACACAGTGAGATAAGACAAAGATTGGAAACATCCTGAGTGCATTGGCCATTATTACAGCCTTTAGCACCCAGGAGAGACGTCAAAAAACAGGTGGCTTGAGCTAGACTGGCTCTTGAAGGATGGGCAGAAATTCACTCCCTGGCAAAGGAGAAAGGAGGATGGTTTTCAGACAAAGAGAAAGCCTGTGAGGAACTCAAGAAGTGAAAGAATAAAAGAAGTTTCCTCTTTAGGATTCCCAGTTACTGTGACATTTTGGTGAAAAAAAGTCTACATGCAAAACTGGTTTTCTAATAACGTTAAATGTAAAACAAGCCTCCTGATAAACTAAGTGAAGTTTAAACCTTCATAAATGAAATACCTTTTAGTAAGCATGCTTTCAAATACAAAATCTTTATGACAAAGAATGATATATGTGTACATATATTCAACTGAATCTTACAAATGTTTGCAGTTTTCTGTACATGGTTAGTCTATAGGATCCATGAAAGAATGATTAGGTGGCATGCAGTCAACTTCAGTGTGATGAAAACAGCATCAAAAAAAGCAGTATAGGCAAATTCCTGTAGAGTTAGTTGGGGAAAAGAAAACTAGCTTTGCTTTTTACCCAAAGTAATCTGTAGTCAGGTTGGACAGCAGGGCTATTACCCTGTTGATGACTTTATTTTCTACAAGAAAATAGGTAATTAGGCATTCCTTTTGCTTTTATTAGGATAGACACAGTTGGGAATTTCTGCATTTATTTTCACAGGAAATTTCACCTTGTGGCACCCCGTGCTACTGCAATTGAGATTTAATGATAAAGAAATGAATTAGAAACATGGGCTAAACACTCCTGGAAATAATGCACGCACTTTACTGCCACTGAGTGATTCGAAGGGTGACAACCTAGGGCATAAGGGCCCACATGTTTACACTGCATGACGTACGGGGGCGGGGGGCGGGGGGCAAAAGTAGGTTTCCAGGTGTGAGTATGCACAGAATTTGTTCTTGTACTATCATTTATTAATTATTGTATTACTTTGCATATGAACAACTGGAAACCTACTTTTGCCCCACCCTGTGTATTGGCAGCATTCCATGATCATGAAATTGGCATTTCATTTCCATCAATTTTCTCAATGAATGTGGGGGTGAAGAACAGAAGTATTTGTACTTTGAAAATATATGCATTTTGCTTTTTTTAGGAAAATTTCAAATCCATATAGGGAAAAGGGGGATTATTAGCAACATGGCCAAGTTTGTTTCACCTGTAACCCCACTCATTACCTTCCTATTCCAGATCATTTGCGAAGTAAATCCCATATACATCAGATCATTTTCTCTATAAACATTTTAGTATATATCTTTTTAAAAAGCTGTTTTTAAAATGAACCACAATATTATCAAAAGATATATTTAAAGTATTATAGAGTCACTTTTACATGACTTCTATATTTAATGCCTTATATAATCAATAAATAACATCCAGAAACATATCTTTTCTTTTTTTCATGAATTAAAAGGAACTCATTAGTGAAACATACCTTCAATGACAAAGTATTTGTAGAGGAGAGAGAGAAAGAGAGAGAGAGAGAGAGAGAATATACAAAGGGAGAGAAAGACCATAGTATAATAATATGTGTGCATGTGTATTCATTACCTCTTTACTTAAAATATATCCTGAACAACAAAAAGCACCCTGTATCTTATTTCCAGTGGGCCTTAGGATAGATTGGCAAAATTGTGTGGATTACTCATAGTGCAGAAACCAGAACACCCCCACAGAATGTCGGGAGAACTGAGAGGATCTCAGATGAAAGTTGCTTCATGATGCCTCTGGACACTAGAGGCTAAGAATCCCAACCCCAGAAGAAATTCACTCTAAACCTGGCACAAAATGTGGAGAGCTGCTCTCTTGAAGGAACCAAATGGGATTGAACTGAAGACTGGTTCCCAAAAGTGTCGAATTCATTCGAGTGCTATAAACAAAACTCATACCTGCTGCGTGTGCTGACAGGTACTTGATTAAAGTTAGAATGGCTGCCCATGGCAGAAAGAAGCCCCTCGTCCCTCTTCTGTATGCTGCCAGCGTGGACAGCACACTCAAAAGCGCTGAGAAACACTGGCCTAAGATATAAACTCTCCCTCCCAGAAGAGTTATAGCTAGGAATGGATGATAAATTTATATGTCAGGTCATATTTACAACAAATTCATGTACTTTGGCAATTTTAACTCAATATTAAGTTGACTATTTTGAACAGTTATCACCTTGTAAATTAATATTTTGGAGCATAAAAACAGGCTGAGTGTTAAAATAATAGCCCTCTCAACCCTGCATTGTGGATGCCAGGGAGCTATGATAGAAACCTTCTCAATCTACAAATCGCTTTTGATACAAATACAGTTTTGTACCCCTACATCGTTCAGTAGGTCTATAGATGGAACCATTGTAATTGTTTGTTAAATTGTCCTATAGATTCCAAATCTTGGCAATGAGAAAATAAAGTATGTGACATCATTAAAAATAGCCACTTATAAGGAGTAGTTTTTAAAACAACTGCTAGAGACAAATAGGAGCCATGAATTGCAGAAGTGAGTTAAATGAATCTTGATGTGATGGGAGTCCGTGCTTTGCAAGAGGGAGGCTAGCAAGAAGAGAGGGAATAGAGCTCTGTGTGCTATTACTCTCCAACCAGATGTCTGCCTCATTGGAAAGCAGGTATCATGGTGTCTTATATCAAGATTATTATGTGGTTCTATCTCTACCTTTCTTTACTATCAGCTATGAAGATAATGAAAGCACTGGAAATAAAACTTTGAAAATTCAACTAAAAAGACATTGTAGTTTGGTGGAATAAATGTTAGATGAAGAACCAAGAGATCTGAGCTCAAGCCTGACATTGATTCTTCCCCTATCACAGTAAATTTTTCCTGGTGAAAGAATTTCAGGCAGCTGTCGGGACTATATGGAAACCTCTCTCTTTGGCCTGCCCTCCTTGCTCCACGGACTCTCCTGCTGGGCTTTTCCATCTGCTTTTTCTATCCGCAGAGCTATACAAGATTAGCCAGTTTTACATGTATCTGAATCTCCTCCTTGTAAAGAAACAGGTGAGCCCATTAAGGGTGCCATCTGTTTGGGTCTTCATTTACTCATTCATCAGTATTTACTCAATTGAGCATCTACTAGGTGCCAGGAACTCTGTTAGGTGCTAGGAAGGCAGAAATAAACAAAATAGACACAGTCTCTGCTTTAATGTGGATTAAAGTTTAACAAGGAAGGCAATTTAGTTGTGATGTCTCCTGCAAAATATAAACTATAAAATATAACAGAGGAGCTTATTATAATTACAGGTGCTACAAAGAAAATAATATAAAGAAAAGTATATACCAGTGCTTTTGAAACTAAAGTTGCAACTCATTAGTGGAGCATGAAATCAATTTAGAGAGACAAGAACAGCATGCTTTATTTAATGGAATGAATTGGGATAGAAAGAAATTGAAAAGGAAATACCAGAGTATATCACATAATAAGAGGAAGTATTGCTTCAAGAATTAACACATAGATGAATGCTAAGATGGATTTTTTTGAAAATATATTTTTTCCTGTGAGTCATGGTGGAAAAAGTTTTCAGGTCATTGATTTAGACACACTTTAGAGACTATAATAGATATTTTTTACCATTGCCTGCTCCAACCACAGCTACTTTGATAGAACCTCACACACCCAAGTCTACGTGACCTGACTCCACAATCCTTGAATATATCTAATTAGTGAGGAATGGGACCCTCACTCCCACCAGTGTATTATTAATAATCAATCATATTTCTCTGTAAGCATTTTGTAATTGAAGCACAAAGTCTGAGTCCATCAGATGTAGGTAGTTGAGCAAAAGGGCATGAGAAGTCGATGTTAAGATGGCCAGATAGGTCCCTGCGCACAAAACGTAAGCTCAGAGAGCTCAGAGAGGGAGAAATAGAGAAAACACCCACAGAGAAAAACACAGCAGGGAAGCTCAATTCTGGATCTCAGGTTTAGAAGCTCAACTCTACCTACTTACCCACTCTTCTCAGATTCTGTAAGATCTGAGTATTTTTCAGTGAACACCACCTCCCTCTTCACTTGAGCTGTTTGAACATGTTAACTTTCTTATGAGTCACTCCTAGAAAAAAATTGGCATGAAGTTTATGGTAATGTTTGATTCTTATTAATGTCAGTGATAATAATGTATCCACCAAAAAATGAGGTTATCATTTGTTTAAAGACACCAGAGAAAGAAAGCTTTTCTTTAGTCAAGGAGGTTTTACAAACAAGTCCTCAATTATTTTCTATAATCTAGATTGAGAATTTTCAGCCTTTTAGACTGTATCCTTCCATAATAAATGACTTTCTACATTGGTTTTTGCAGTATTCCCAGGAGTACAGTGATCCATATTTAGATACAAAACAAAGAAACTGGCTCTCTTCCAGGTCACTCCTATGTTAATGACATATCCACAATAATCCGAATGAACTAAACTGAGAGATTCATTGTTCACTTACAACAGAGTCTGTCTGTTGCCTTTATTGTGAATGGCACAATAGCTCAAAAATGAAGATGCCACTGAGAGATGACATCCTTGTGTTCATTCACTTTGAGCTTTGTTTGCTACTTGAACTTGATTACAACTGACATCCATTGAGCAATATAAATACATTCATTCTCCCTTTAGTGATTCGGGCACATAATGAATTTCAACAAAGCACAGAGGAATCCAAGAGTCTGTATTACCCAGAGAGTGCCCTTGAAATGAAGCCTTACCTTCTATTAGAACAAAATGTTATCCACATTTAGAAAAAAGTTGTAAATTTGTATGCTACTGCTGAGACTTTACTTAGCCTATTTTTCTCGTGCTTATGAAACGTTAATTCAAAGATATCAAAACTGAGTGAGTAAAACACAGAAAATGTTTTAAGAGAAGGAGAAGAAATGGAGTGGGGTGAGAATTAGCCCCAAATTAGAAAAGACAAATTTTTCAAGGTGACTTCTGAAAATAATTTCTCATCAACCTAAAAGGAATCAAGGAATGTAAGGACATAAAATAAAAAATACATAACTATAAGAAAGAAGAAAAATCAACCGAGGACAAAAAGTTGTGTTCCATTGGACTAAGCAATTGTGCTGCAGCATCAGGCCGGGGAGACCTTGATACAAACATGACCAAGGTTGGTTGTCACTCACTCAGCTCAGTCAATTCCCTCCATATCCTCAGACTAAATCCCAGCCCACACCAACACTCTTTCAAACACACATAGGATGATAAGAAACAGTAAAACTTCATCAAAAACAATTAAATTAAGCCTCCTCTGTGCCCAAAAGCAGCATCTTAGAGTGTAAATAAAAGCTAACCATTGTTAGAGCAAAATAAAGCTTTATCCTCTTATTTACCATTTATGAAGCATCAAGAAGAGTCTGAGAAATATACATAACTGATTGTTATTTTGACATCTTATATTTTTTCTAATTAGTGTATTCCAAAGAAACACTGGGGAAGTGCGTGCCTCATTGCCCTAGTGTGGAACCGATAACTCAGCTAGGCAATGTGGTTCCCCATAGCCGCAGTTTAAAGTGAGAGGAGAGGTAATTATTCACCTGGAATCTCTGCCAACCAACCATCTTTTTCTCTTACTCCCAGGATTCATTCTACGCCTGTTCTGAATTCTGTAATATACCCAGAGAAGAATTAAAGGTCTCTGGATTCCTAGGTGAAGAATGAACTCAGTATCCAGTATTAACCATGTCTCACCCCAAATAGGATCATACTAAAGCCCATTTAAATAACCCAAGGAGGGTCCACAAAACTCAGGACAGGGCTTTCCTCTATAGTCGGAGCTCTCCTTGGTTGGGATTGCAAGTCAAACAAAAGCAGGAGAGGAGAGAAAGATGGCGGAGGAGTGAAAGGGAGTCACGCTGACCTCCTCCCAAAACCAAACTGGAATTGCAACTAAATAATGGAGTAATCACCTGGAAAGCAGTGGAGCGATAGTGGGAGAGGAGCCTTGGTGCCGCGGACAGTGGATTCGACTCTCACACATCCCAACGGGTGAGAATTGCGGTGGAGGCTCGAGAGGGTGGGCTGGGTGCGCACGGGCACTGGCACCAGAGGGACATTGAAATGGCCAGTTAGCGTCCCCCCGAGAAGAACGGGGTCTGAATCATAAACAGGGACCCCTAAACTACAGCCGCTAAAGCCGAGAAAATACAGACAAAACGCAACCCCAAAAAGCTTAGGGGCGCTCTCTGCCAGAGACAGGTGTCTGGGGATGCAAAAAGACATTTAAAGGACAAACGCAAAGTTGCAGCGGCAGCCACCCTCCTTGATCGCTGGGTACAGGCGGCAGCAGGGTGGGCTGGTGCCTGGGAAAAGACTGGTGAGGAAAACTTTGTGAAGAGAACTGACACTGCAGCCAGTGGAGCCCGGGTGATAACGCACTTCCCACTCTGCAGCTACCATCTCGCTCAGGCATAAGGGAATCAATTAACCTGCCTTTTGTGCGCTCCGCACACAGCTTGTACGCCTGTGAGCTACGGGGCTGAGTGCAGACTGGCTGGGAGAGCCTTGAGGAGAGACTGGAGACAGTGGCGTTGGGGAAAGAAGGGGAGGAGGAACCGGGGAGTCCCGACTCCCTCCCCGTTCGGTAGTCTCCATTGTGGGCTGGAAAGGTACGACCCCAAAGAGGCAGAAGCGGGGCGCGCATGAACCAGACTGCCTGCGATTGAAACGCAGTCCGCACAGGGGTTGGATCCTCGGCCGAAGGGGTCACAGAACTGCCCAGAGGCCCCTGAGGGGAGACTAGAAACGGAGGCATTGGGGAAAGAACGGGAGGAGGAACCGGGGAGTCCCGACTCCTTCCCCTTGCCGAAGTCTCCATTGTGCGGGAAGAGGCCACACCCCCAAAGAGCCAAAAGCCGAAAAGCAAACATAGACACCCCCAAAACACCCAGTGCAGGCGCGCACACTTGCGCCGAGTGACTGGCGAGGGTTGGCGAGCGTGTGTGTGACCCGCACGGGCTGGCGAACGCTTGCACCTGCCGGCAAGGCCTCACACAGGCTGGCACCCATACGGCCTGCGAGGGAGTGCACAGAGCGGCAAGGGCAGGCATAAATTGACCTACCCGCCGCGATTACGGAGGGGCCCACAAAATAAGTAGAGCTGCCCAGAGTCCCTGGAGGAGAGACCAGAAACGGGATTAACCGGAGAGTCCTAGAGCTGATTTCCTCCCATTTCCGTAGTCCCCATTTGGCGAGGGCAAGCAACGCACCCAAAGAGCCAAAAGCGGGGAAAACACACAATAGAAGACCTTAAACTGACCAGTGCCACGAAGCTCGCGTGCCAGGGAGGCCAGATGAGTACAGGAGGTCGCGAATAAGCCCCCTGGTCTGGGGCAAACACATGCGAGCCCAGGCAGGTGGGGGACCCTGCCGCGCTGGGAACGCGCTCAAGGAGCTCTCGTTAGAGCGCAGAGAGATCCCAAAAAATAGCCCAGCCCTGACCGAAGGGGTCACAGAGCTGCTCCAAGCAGGAGTCAGACACAGGCATTAGACTCCTGAAAGGCTCAAACAAACAACCCAAGGCCCTATAGGGTCAACAACTGACATCATCAGAGGCAACCCCAGAAAGAAAAGTAAAGGACAAAAATACTTAACAGACTCTCACAAAAATGGGAAGAAAAAGAAGTTCCCCCCCAAATGAGTGGAAAAGGGGACTCACCACAGAGAGAGCTCAATGAAATAGAGGCAAGGGAACTCTCAGATATGGAATTTAAAACAATGGTTCTAAGGAAGCTCAATGAGCTCAGCCAGCTCAAAGATAACTATGAGAAACTGCAGAGAAACTATCAGGATCTTACAACAAACTATATCACCCTGGAAAAGGACATAGAAACTATCAAGAAGACACAAGAGGATATGAAGAATACCATTTCTGAATTGAAGAACACAGTAGAAGGAATCCAAAGCAGGCTGGATGAAGCTGAGGATCGAGTCAGTGAGATGGAAGACAAGGTAGAAAAAAGCTCCCAGAAAGAACAAGAAATGGAAAAACGGCTCAAAAAGAATGAAGAAGCATTTAGGGAAATGCAGGACAACCTGAAACGCAATAATATCCGTATAATAGGGATACCAGAAGGAGAAGAAGAGGAGCAAGGAATAGAGAACCTCCTCGAAAAAGTAATGATGGAAAATTTCCCTAATTTGAGGAGAGAAAGGCTCTCATGGATCCAGGAGGCACAGAGGACCCCACTCAAGAAGGACCCAAGGAGGTCCACTCCAAGACACATCATCATTAAAATGGCAAATGTCAAAGACAAAGAGAGAATCCTGAAGGCATCAAGGGAGAAGGAGAAAGTAACATACAAGGGGGGCCCCGATACGCCTAGGAGCTGACTTCTCAACAGAAACACTCCAAGCCAGAAGGGAATGGCAACAAATATTCCAAGCCATGAAAAGCAAGGGCCTACAGCCAAGGCTGCTCTACCCAGCTAGGCTCTCAATTAAAATAGAAGGAGAAATACGGAGTTTCCCAGACAAAAGAAAGCTAAAAGAATACATCTCTACCAAACCAGCACTCCAAGATATGCTTAGGGGACTGGTTTAAGCAGATGAAGGAAAAGAATGAGACAGAGAGGAACACAAGTACAAAGAGAAAAGATGAGTAAGTTTCTATCAGTAATATCTCTCAATGTGAATGGACTCAATGCCCCAATCAACAGACATAGGGTAGCTGAATGGATAAGAAAACATGACCCACACATATGCTGCCTACAAGAGACCCACCTCAGAGCAAAAGACCTACACAGATTGAAAGTAAAGGGGTTGAAAATAATATTCCAAGCAAATGGACATGAGAAAAAGGCTGGCGTTGCCATACTTGTATCAGACAAAGTAGATTTCAAAGCAAAGGCCATAAAGAGAGACCCAGAGGGGCACTTTATCATACTTAAAGGAAGAATCTATCAAGAAGACATCAACATTGTAAACTTATATGCTCCCAATATAGGAGCCCCCAAGTTTATAAGGAAATTGTTGGATGACTTCAAAAAAGATATAGATAGCAACACACTGATAGTAGGGGATTTCAACACCCCACTGTCCAAAATGGACAGATCTTCCAAACAAAACATTAATAAACATATCGTGGCGCTGAATGAAACACTGAATCAAAGAGACATAACTGACATATATAGAACCTTACATCCCAAAGAAGAAAAATACACATTCTTTTCAAATGCTTATGGCAATTTTTCAAAGATAGACCACATGATAGGACACAAAGCAAGCCTCAGTAAATTCGGGAAAATTGAAATAATACCAAACTTTTTCTCAGACCACAAGGCCTTGAAACTCGAAATCAACCTCAAAGAGAAACTTCAAAAACTTTCAAACTCATGGAGACTGAACAGTACACTTTTAAACAATGAATGGGTCAATAATGAGATAAGAGAAAAAATAAAAAAATTTCTGGAAACAAATGAAAATGAACAGACAACTGTCCAAAACCTATGGGACACAGCAAAGGCGGTCCTGAGAGGGAAGTTCATAGCAATACAGGCTTACCTTAAAAAGATAGAAACATTTCAAATAAAAGACCTAACACTACAACTTGAAGAACTGGAGAAACAACAACAAATAAATCCCAGAGCAAGTAGAAGGAAGGAAATAGTCAAGATTAGAGCAGAACTGAATGACATAGAGACAAAAAGAACAATTCAGAGGATCAACCAATCCAGAAGCTGGTTCTTTGAAAAGATTCATAAAGTTGACAAACCTTTGAGCAGACTCATCAAGAAAAAAAGGGAGAGGACCCAAATTAATAATATCAGAAATGAAAGAGGAGAAATAACAACTGATACCACAGAAATACAAAGGATCATCAGAAACTACTATGAACAATTATATGCCAAGAAATTTGAAAATCTTGATGAAATGGACAAATTTTTAGAAAAGTATAATCTTCCAACACTGAAGGAGGAAGAAACAGAAAGCTTGAACAGACCGATAACAGCTGGGGAAATTGAAGCAGTCATCAAGAAACTCCCAGCACACAAAAGCCCAGGGCCGGACGGTTTCCCAGGAGAATTTTACAAAACATTTAAGGAAGAGCTAACCCCTGTCCTTCTCAGACTATTCCAAAAAATCCAAGAGGAGGGAAGACTCCCAGACTCCTTCTATGAGGCCAGCATCACCCTGATCCCAAAACCAGATAAAGACCCTACAAAGAAAGAAAACTACAGGCCAATTGCGCTGATGAACATAGATGCTAAAATCCTCAACAAAATATTGGCAAACCGCATCCAGCAAGACATTCAAAAGATTATCCATCACGATCAAGTGGGATTCATCCCAGGGATGCAGGGATGGTTCAATATACGCAAATCAGTAAACGTGATACACCACATAAATCAAAGAAAAGACAAAAACCACATGATCATCTCGATAGATGCAGAAAAAGCATTTGACAAGGTACAGCACCCATTTATGATCAAAACACTCAGCAAAATGGGAATCAATGGGGCATTCCTCAATGTAATAAAGGCCATATATGAAAAACCTAGAGCCAATATCATACTTAATGGGCAAAAACTGAAAGCTTTCCCACTAAGATCGGGAAGACGACAAGGATGTCCGCTCTCACCGCTTCTTTTCAACATCGTACTGGAAGTCCTAGCCACAGCGGTCAGACAAGAGAAAGAGATAAAAGGCATCCAATTAGGAAAGGAGGAAGTAAAACTATCATTGTTTGCAGATGACATGATAGTGTACATAGAGAACCCTGTAGACTCTCCCAAAAAACTCCTCAACCTAATAAGTGAATTTGGCAAAACAGCAGGATACAAAGTCAACATTCAGAAATCAAAGGCGTTTTTGTACACCAGCAATGCAATAGAAGAAGAAGAAATCCGAGAAAAATATACCATTCGATATAGCACGAAAAAAGATAAAGTACCTAGGGATAAATTTAACCAAAGACACAAAAGACCTGTATGCAGAAAACTATACAACATTGAAAAAAGAAATTAAGGAAGACACAAATAAATGGAAGCATATACCGTGCACATGGATCGGAAGAATTAATATCCTTAAAATGTCCATACTACCAAAAGCAATTTATAGATTCAACGCAATCCCTATTAAGATACCAATGACGTATTTCACAGAAATAGAACAGACATTTCAAAAATTTATATGGAACCATAAACGACCTCGAATAGCCGCAGCAATTTTGAGAAAGAAACACAAAGTAGGAGGGATCACAATACCGGACATCAAACTCTACTACAAAGCCACCATACTCAAAACAATCTGGTACTGGCACAAGAACAGACCCATAGACCAGTGGAACAGAATAGAAAGCCCAGAAATAAGCCCAGGTCTCTATGGACATCTAATATTTGACAAAGGGGGCAGAAGCATAAAATGGAGCAATAACAGCCTCTTCAACAAATGGTGTTGGGAGAGCTGGATGGCTACATGCAAAAAATTGAAATTGGATCATCAGCTGACACCATACACAAAAATAAACTCAAGATGGAGAAAAGACTTAAATATAAGTCACAACACCATAAAAGTCCTAGAGGAGAACATTGGCAGGAAACTCTCAGATATCCCACGCAGCAATTTTTTCACTGATATGTCTCCTAAAGCAAGGGACATAAAGGAAAGAATAAACAAGTGGGACCTCATCAAAATAAGAAGCTTCTGCACGGCTAAAGAAAACATCAGCAAAATGAAAAGGGAGCCAACCATTTGGGAAAATATATTTGCTAATGATACATCAGATAGAGGTTTGATCTCCAAGATATACAAAGAACTCACTCGACTTTACTCCAAGAAGACAAACGATCCAATCAAAAAATGGGCAAAGGACCTGGGCAGATGCTTTTCTAAGGAGGAGATACAGAGGGCCCAGAGGCATTTGAAAGGATGCTCTGCATCACTAGCCATTAGAGAAATGCAGATCAAAACCACCATGAGGTACCACCTCACACCGGTCAGAATGGCCATCATAAATAGATCCACAAACAACAGGTGCTGGCGAGGCTGTGGAGAAAAGGGAACCCTAGTCCACTGTTGGTGGGAATGCAGACTGGTGCAGCCACTATGGAAAGCAGTGTGGAATTTCCTCAGAAAGCTGAAAATGGAACTGCCTTTTGATCCAGCGATTCCCCTGCTGGGACTATACCCTGAGAACACCAAAACGCCAATACAAAAGAACCTATGCACCCCAATGTTCATAGCAGCACAATTTACAATAGCCAAGTGTTGGAAGCAACCTAAATGCCCATCAGTAAATGACTGGATCAAAAAGTGATGGTACATATACACAATGGAATACTACGCAGCAGAAAGGAAAAAAGAAGTACTAAACTTTGCGACAGCATGGATGGAACTGGAGAGCATCATGCTAAGCGAAATAAGCCAGGGGGCGAAAGACAAATACCATATGATCTCACCTATAAGTGGAACCTAACCAACAATGCAAAGAAGCAAGGAAAATATGACCAGCAACACTGAAAGGAAAAGAAATCAACAGAGACAAGTGGGAAGGGGGGGGCAGGGAAAGGGAAGGGAAGGGGAAAGTCAAGGAACATATAGCAAAGACTCATGGACAAAACCAAAGGGGAAGAGCTGAGGGAGGGAAGGTGGGAGGGGGCAAGGGAAAGAGGTGGGGGGAAGGCAGAGACAAATGTATTTAAAAAGTAAATAAATTAATTAATAAAAAAAAAACAAAAACAAAAACAGGAGAAATATCCAGTGTTAATCAGACACTATTTTAGTATTTGTAAGGAACTAAAAATAGGAAAAATAATGATTCTAAGCTTTCATCGGATTTAAGTATCTTTCAATTTATGTGAAAAAGACATTTTATACCTTCAAATCTCATTAAGTTCAAAAGTAAGTTAGAAAGGAAGGGTATGTACTTATCTTAGAAGGAAAAGAAATATAAAACCAATCAAGTTATTACCCTGATTATAGCTTGTAGACTTTTCTGAACATGCCAAAGAATTAAGCAATCTGTAAAACTCAAATCCATGGTTATAAGCTGTATATATCATCCTGCTCAAGTCAGTGAGTCATTGATTTAGAAGCTACAAATGTGGTTCAGTGTCCCATCAAAGTCCCCCACAGGAATCTAAACAGTGAACCAGACACACAGTTTACCTCAGTTAACTGGGATGGTAACCATCTGATTTAGGGAATTCACATTTTTCAACTCCAAGATTCAAAATTAAGTATGGAAATGTTTAAGAAAATCAAAACCATGATATTAATATTTTGTGTTAGAAAGAGGACTCTTCACATTTGATATTTTCTATACCTGTAATATTTATCAGAATCAAACCTGAGTGACAGCCTTGTGATTCTAATTTAAAACGTATAACACATGATGGGCAGTAAGATGGCATCTGCTAGCAGGGTCGTTCAGGTAGTCAAGCCACATACTCCATTGATAAGGTTCCCTAACAGAAGAGACCATCCATCCTAAACCCAATGTATCAGAAATTTTGAGATCATCAGGACTACCATCTCACTCTTCTTCAATTTCACAGCATTTTAAAGGAAGTAAATCGCCAGATTGGCTGATGCATCAGGGTCCACCAGACACTGCAGAAATAATAAAAACATTACCTCAGAAATATAGAAGGAAACCTATGTCTCAAGAAGAAATCGAATTTATCCAACGTGGAGGTCCAGAATAATCACTGATACTGGCTGCTGTTTGTCATCAGACAAAAGAATAGTCTTTACAATAAAGGACTTCCAAAATGACAAATGAGAAATTGTACATTAAACAACTTTAATAAATATTCTGTAAACAAAAAAAACCCTACATAGAAAATTTAGATGGACAATTATATCTCATAATTTATGTATCTTGGTCAGCTCCTCCACAAGCTTACCTGATTGTTTATATACTTTATACTTATTAAAGTACACATCTGAAAATGTTAGCCTATTAACTTACTCTTGATTATCAAGTATTACCAGTGTTGAACTATTAAAAGCATACAATGTCTTATCTAGTAAACCATCATAGGTTTCCCATAATTTCACTTCTTTCAATTTCTGTTTAGAAATGAATTTATTAGGCAGAATTGCTGCCTTTTGGAAGTGCTTTTCCTGAAACTGGATGATGATCAGTGAAATAGTGGTTCCACTATTTGTTCTTAATTCTCTTTTTTCATTCAAAAAGTTACTGGAGTATAACTGGCTTAATAAGCACATCCTACTCTAAATGATAAAAATATAGCCAAAGCAAAACCAGTGACTTTGTAGTATTAACTCTGGGAAGTTAATACAAAAGATTATTTGTCACCTATTTTTAGAAAAAAAAATGTCAGTATAAAATCAGATCAAAATGAATATAGCATAGGTATAAATGTTTAACTAGAAATTGCAATTTCTTATGTTTTTAGGGTTAAGAAAGTGTTGTTCTTTGGTTTATTTTACTCTTTTAATTGTAATAATGTATGCAAATCCTGGTAACCATTAACTTTCTCAAACATAATGTCTGAAAGCTTCATAAAATCAACTTAAATATTTACCTTGTCAACGTAATTTATGAAACTTTAAAAGGGTCTTCCTGTGCCAAGAGTATATATTATTGTGAAAATAAAGTCTCACAAAACTAAATAAGTTTTCTTCCATACCTTTAAAAAAAAAAAAAGTATAACAGAATGATTAATTTAGACTAATGATTTTAAGTTAATATAGCACTCAGTTTATACAAAGCATTAAGCATCTAGGTTCACCATATTTCTAAGTTTAATTTATTAGAATTAGTGTTTGGGAAGCTTTATTAGGTCGCATGAATATGCATAAAGAAAATAAAGTCTGTTAAATATATAAAGGCTCTTTTTAATATTTTAATATGTTTAATTAAATTTGAATGAATATTAATCAAAGTCCCCTTAAATGTGATTGGCATATTCTAAATGTATAAACCAAGTGATAGGATATGTAAGCTAAACTTAAAAGCCTCACAAAGAACTAGGTATCATGAATTTTTTAAGCCAAAACTAAACTTCTGAACAATCTTCTCTGCACACAAAAACCACACTGAAAAACACCAAAAGTTTCATATCAGATCTTTGGATTCAGGAGCTCTAAAGTGTGTGCACTGGGAGATTCCCTCTAGGGAATTATAATCTTTAGGATTAATTATAACCTACTATATTTGTATCAGAGTTTAAGAATGAACCTTCTGTAGCACAGAACGGGCAGGGTGATTGTGCATGCTTGTTCACTGTTTCACATCTAAAACCAAGGCATTATCTTCATGTGATTTCAATCTAATATTCACAAGTAGGGGAAATGAAGCAAACTGAAATTGCACAAATCATAGTGACTTCAGGAACTCCAAGTAGCTTGGTATAACTGACCACACAATACAAAGGATGGTAACTTTAACATACTATATAGTTAAACACAGAGGTCAGAAATCCAGGAACAAAGGATTTTTTTAGAGCTATAAGCAACCATGGAGAGACTATTTCATTTCATCAGTAGTGGAACTGCCTATCTCCAGGCTAATAGCTAGTTAAATGCAGAGCCCAAATTAGAACATGTGTTCGGTAATATGTTACTAAATATTTTAAACTACCAGAATAGCATAGCTTTCCCATAGAACACTTGGCATTTCTTGATGGAAAGGCAAATGCAATTACAGTATCATAATTAATAAAAGACAAGGGAACAGCAAATGGTGCATGAGAAGATGTTGACAATAACTGCTTCAGGACTCTGGGGAGACTGGCCAGGAGCATTTCAGATCTGCTGAATGATAAAAGAAAGCAACCTGGAATCAAAGAATACTTTCAATCTGGAATAATCCACATACAGTTACTAAGTACCTCCTCCTACAGGAAAGGAAGGGAGGAAGAAGGTAGGAAAAGTACTATACCTCTGCCTAGCCTAGAAAATCTGGCAGTTGTGTTTCCAAACATTTTCATTCATATTCAACCTTCACAATTTTTGCTATACCTTCATAACTCTTGCATCCTGTTATTTACTTAATATTTTTCTTTAAGTTGAATTTAGCTTTTTCTTATGCAGTAACATACTTGGAATTACAAGTTTGATGTGGATATGTTACTTATTTTTTTTACTAATACACATTAAAATAAATACATTTCTATTAATTTGTCTTATTTTGTTCATGTCCCAGCTTAAATTTCCACACATGCCTTTATGGTACATATATATCTACACATAAACACCAGCAAGTAGGAAAATGGTGCTTTGATCAGGAATTGCCAAATGCACAGAAGTTTTCTCCAGCCCCCAGTACAAAAGATGTTCTTCATTTGGTCCTCCTCTTAAAAAAAAATATTATGCTAGGGAGAGAGAAGACGGCGGAGGAGTGAATGGGAGTCACGCTGACCTCCTCCCAAGACCAAACTGGAATTGCGACTAAATAGTGGAGTAATCACCTGGAAAACAATGGAACGATAGTGGGAGAGGAGCCTTAGAGCCGCGGACAGTGGATTCAACTCTCACACATCCCAACGGGTGAGAAGTGCGGTGGAGGCTCGAGAGGGTGGGCTGGGTGCGCACGGGCACTAGCACCAGAGGGACATTGAAACGGCCAGTTAGCTTCCCCTGAGAAGAACGGGGTCTGAATCATAAACAGGGACCCCTAAACTATAGCAGCTAAAACCAAGAAAATACAGACAAAACGCAACCCCAAAAAGCTTAGGGGTGCGCTCTGCCAGAGACAGGTGGCTGGGGATGCAAAGAGACATTTAAAGGACAAACGCAAAAACTGCAGTGGCAGCCACCCTCCTTGATCTCTGGGTAGAGGTGGCAGCAGGGTGGGCTGGTGCCTGGGAAACGACTGGTGAGGAAAACTTTGTGAAGAGAACTGACACGGTGGCGGGTGGGGCCCGGGTAATAAGCACCTCCCACTCTGCAGCTACCATCTCGCTCAGGCATAAGGGAATCAATTAACCTGCCTTTTGTGCGCTCCGCGCACAGCTTGTACACGTGTAAGCTGGAGGACTGAGTGCAGACTGGCTGGGAGAGCCTTGAGGAGAGACTGGAGACGGAGGCATTGGGAAAAGAACGGGAGGAGGAACCGGGGAGTCCCGACTCCCTCCCCGTTCTGTAGTCTCCATTGTGGGCTGGAAAGGTACGACCCCAAAGAGGCAGAAGCGGGGCGCGCAGGAACCAGACTGCCTGCGATTGAAATGCAGTCTGCACAGGGGGTGGATCCTTGACCGAAGGGGTCACAGAACTGCCCAGAGACCCCCGAGGAGAGACTAGAAACAGGCGTTCGGAAAAGAGTGGGAGGAGGAACCGGGGAGTCCCGACTCCTTCTCCTTGCCGTAGTCTCCATTGTGTGGGAAGAGGCCACACCCCCAAAGAGCCAAAAGCCGAAAAGCACACATAGACACCCCAAAACCACCCAGTGCAGGCGCGCACACTTGCGCCCAGTGACGGGCGAGTGTTAGCGAGCGTGTGTGTGACCCGCACGGGCTGGCGAACACTTGCACCAGCTGGCAAGGCCTCCCACAGATTGGCACCAATATGGCCTGCAAGGGAGTGCACAGAGAGGCAAGGGCAGGTGTAAATTGACCCTCCCAGCCCGCAATTGCGGAGCGGCTCACAAAATTAGTAGATCTTGGACCAAAGGGGTCACAAAGCTGCCCAGAGTCCTGGAGGAGAGACCGGAGACAGGATTAACCGGAGAGTCCTGGAGCTGACTTCCTCCCATTTCCGTAGTCCCCATTTGGCCAGGGCAGGCAACGCACCCAAAGAGCCAAAAGAGGGGAAAACACACAATAGAAGACCCTAAACTGACCAGTGCCGCGGAGCTCACCGGCCAGGGGGGCCAGATGAGTATGCGAGGTCGCGAATAAGCCCCCTGGTCTGGGGCAAGCACACGAGAGCCCAGGCAGGCGGGGGATCCTGCCACGCCGGGGAGCACGCTCAAGGAGCCAGCGGGAGAGTGCAGAGCAATCCCAAAATATAGTCTGCCTGGATCGACGGGGTCACAGAGCTGCCCAAAGCAGGAGTCAGACACAGACAGTAGACTCCTGGAAGGCTCAAACAAACAACCCAAGGTCATATAGGGTCAATAACTGACATCATCAGAGGCAGGCCCAGAAAGAAAAGTAAAGGGAAAAATAAATAAATAAATAAATAAATAAATAAATAAATAAATAAAAAGACCCACCTACAACCATAGAAGTTTAATCCACAAAGTCAGGAAATCTAGACAGCCCAATTGAAGCAGAAGCAAAAATAAATAAAAAAAAATAAGTAAATTACTTAACAGACTCTCACAAAAATGGGAAGAAAAAGAAGATCCCCCCAAGTGAGTGGAAAAGGGGACTCCCCACAGAGAGAGCTAAATAAAATAGAGGCAAGGGAACTATCAGATACTGAATTCAAAACAATGGTTCTAAGGAAGCTCAATGAGCTCAGCCAGCTCAAAGATAACTATGAGAAACTGCAGAGAAACTATCAGGATCTTACTACAAACTATATCAGCCTGGAAAAGGACATAGAAACTATCAAGAAGACACAAGAGGATATGAAGAATACCATTTCTGAATTGAAGAACACAGTAGAAGGAATCCAAAGCAGGCTGGATGAAGCCAAGGATCGAGTCAGTGAGATGGAGGACAAGGTAGAAAAAAGCTCCCAGAAAGAACAAGAGATGGAAAAAAGACTCAAAAAGAATGAAGGCATTTAGGGAAATGCAGGACAACCTGAAACGCAATAATATCCGTATAATAGGGATACCAGAAGGAGAAGAAGAGGAGCAAGGGATAGATAACCTCCTCGAAAAAGTAATGATGGAAAATTTCCCTAATTTGAGGAGAGAAAGGCTCTCATGGATCCAGGAGGCACAGAGGACCCCACTCAAGAGGGACTCAAAGAGGTCCACTCCAAGACATATCATCATTAAAATGGGAAATATCAAAGACAAAGAGAGAATCCTCAAGGCAGCAAGGAAGAAGGAGAAAGTAACATACAAGGGGGCCCCGATACGCCTAGCAGCTGACTTCTCAACAGAAACACTACAAGCCAGAAGGGAATAGCAACAAATATTCCAAGCCATGAAAAGCAAGGGCCTACAGCCAAGGCTGCTCTACCCAGCTAGGCTCTCAATTAAAATAGAAGGGGAAATACAGAGTTTCCCAGACAAGAGAAGGCTAAAAGAATACATCTCTATCAAACCACCACTCCAAGATATGCTAAGGGGACTGGTTTAAGCAGATGAAGGAAAAGAATGAGAGAGAGAGGAACACAGGTACAAAGAGAAAAGATGAGTAAGTTTCTATCAGTACTATCTCTCAATGTGAATGGACTAAATGCCCCAATCAACAGACATAGGGTAGCTGAATGGATAAGAAAACATGACCCACACATATGCTGCCTACAAGAGACCCATCTCAGAGGAAGAGACCTACACATTTGAAACTAAAGGGATGAAAAAAAATATTCCAAGCAAGTGGACATGAGAAAAAGGCCGGGGTTGCCATACGTGTATCAGACAAAGTAGATTTCAAAACAAAGGCCATAAAGAGAGACCCAGAGGGGCACTTTATAATACTGAAAGGAAGAATCTATCAAGAAGACATCAACATCATAAACTTATATGCTCCCAATATAGGAGCCCCCAAGTTTAAAAGGAAATTGTTGGATGACTTGAAAAAAGATATAGACAGCAACACTCCACTGTCAAAAATGGACAGATCTTCCAAACAAAACATTAATAAACATATTGTGGCTCTGAATGACACACTGAATCAAAGAGACTTAACTGACATATATAGAACCTTACATCCCAAAGAAGAAAAATACACATTCTTTTCAAATGTTCATGGCAGTTTTTCAAAGATAGACCACATGATAGGGCACAAAGCAAACCCAGCGAATTCAGGAAAATTGAAATAATACCAAACTTTTTCTCGGACCACAAGGGCTTGAAACTGGAAATCAACCTCAAAGAGAAACTTCAAAAACTTTCAAACTCATGGAGACTGAACAGTACACTATTAAACAATGAATGGGTCAATAATGAGATAAGAGAAAAAATCAAAAAATTTCTGGAAACAAATGAAAATGAACAGACAACTGTCCAAAACCTATGGGACACAGCAAAGGCGGTCCTGAGAGGGAAGTTCATAGCAATACAGGCCTACCTAAAAAAGATAGAAACATTTCAAATAAAAGACCTAACACTACAACTTGAAGAACTGGAGAAACAACAACAAATAAATCCCAGAGCAAGTAGAAGGAAGGAAATAGTCAAGATTAGAGCAGAACTGAATGACATAGAGACAAAAAGAACAATTCAGAGGATCAACCAATCCAGAAGCTGGTTCTTTGAAAAGATTAATAAAGTTGACAAGCCTTTAAGCAGACTCATCAAGAAAAAAAGGGAGAGGACCCAAATTAATAATATCAGAAATGAAAGAGGAGAAATAACAACTGATACCACAGAAATACAAAGGATCATCAGAAACTACTATGAACAATTATATGCCAAGAAATTTGAAAATCTGGATGAAATGGACAAATTTTTAGAAAAGTATAATCTTCCAACACTGAAGGAGGAAGAAACAGAAAGCTTGAACAGACCGATAACAGCTGGGGAAATTGAAGCAGTAATCAAGAAACTCCTGGCACACAAAAGCCCAGGGCCGGACGGTTTCTCAGGAGAATTTTACAAAACATTCAAGGAAGAGCTAACCCCTGTCCTTCTCAGACTATTCCAAAAAATCCAAGAGGAGGGAAGACTCCCACACTCTTTCTATGAGGCCAGCATCACCCTGATCCCAAAACCAGATAAAGACCCTACAAAGAAAGAAAACTACAGGCCAATTGCGCTGATGAACATAGATGCTAAAATCCTCAACAAAATATTGGCAAACCGCATCCAGCAAGACATTCAAAAGATTATCCACCACGATCAAGTGGGATTCATCCCAGGGATGCAGGGATGGTTCAATATACGCAAATCAGTAAACGTGATACATCACATAAATAAAAGACAAAAACCACATGATCATCTCGATAGACGCAGAAAAAGCATTTGATAAGGTACAGCACCCATTTATGATCAAAACACTCAGCAAAATGGGAATAAATGGGGCTTTCCTCAACATAATAAAGGCCATATATGAAAAACCTACAGCCAATATCATACTCAACGGGCAAAAACTGAAAGCCTTCCCACTAGGATCAGGAACATGACAAGGATGCCCACTCTCACCGCTTCTTTTCAACATCGTATTGGAAGTCCTAGCCACAGCGGTCAGACAAGAGAAAGAGATAAAAGGCATCCAAATAGGAAAGGAGGAAGTAAAGCTATCATTGTTTGCAGATGACATGATAGTGTACATAGAGAACCCTGTAGACTCTCCCAAAAAACTCCTCAACCTAATAAGTGAATTTGGCAAAACAGCAGGATACAAAGTCAACATTCAGAAATCAAAGGCGTTTTTGTACACCAGCAATGCAATAGAAGAAGAAGAAATCCGAGAAAAAATACCATTCGATATAGCAAGAAGAAAAATAAAGTACCTAGGAATAAATTTAACCAAAGACGTAAAAGACCTGTATGCAGAAAACTATACAACATTGAAGAAAGAAATTAAGGAAGACACAAATAAATGGAAGCATATACCGTGCTCATGGATTGGAAGAATTAATATCATCAAAATGTCCATACTACCCAAAGCAATTTATAGATTCAACGCAATCCCTATTAAGATACCAATGACGTATTTCACAGAAATAGAACAGACATTTCAAAAATTTATATGGAACCATAAACAACCCCGAATAGCCCCAGCAATTGTGAGAAAGAAAAACAAAGTAGGAGGGATCACAATACCGGACATCAAACTCTACTACAAAGCCACCATACTCAAAACAATCTGGTACTGGCACAAGAACAGACCCATAGACCAGTGGAACAGAATAGAAAGCCCAGAAATAAGCCCAGGTCTCTATGGACATCTAATATTTGACAAAGGGGGCAGAAGCATAAAATGGAGCCATAATAGCCTCTTCAACAAATGGTGTTGGGAGAGCTGGATGGCTACATGCAAAAAATTGAAATTGGATCATCAGCTGACACCATACACAAAAATAAACTCAAGATGGAGAAAAGACTTAAATATAAGTCACAACACCATAAAAGTCCTAGAGGAGAACATTGGCAGGAAACTCTCAGATATCCCACGCAGCAATTTTTTCACTGATATGTCTCCTAAAGCAAGGGACATAAAGGAAAGAATAAACAAGTGGGACCTCATCAAAATAAGAAGCTTCTGCACGGCTAAAGAAAACATCAGCAAAATGAAAAGGGAGCCAACCGTATGGGAAAATATATTTGCTAATGATACATCAGATAGAGGTTTGATCTCCAAGATATATAAAGAACTCACTCGACTCCACTTCAAGAAGACAAACGATCCAATCAAAAAATGGGCAAAGGACCTGGGCAGACGTTTTTCCAAGGAAGAGATACAGAGGGCCCAGAGGCATTTGAAAGGATGCTCAGCATCACTAGCCATCAGAGAAATGCAGATCAAAACCACCATGAGGTATCACCTCACACCGGTCAGAATGGCCATCATAAACAAATCAACAAACAACAGGTGGTGGCGAGGCTGTGGAAAAAAGGGAACACTAGTCCACTGTTGGTGGGAATGCAGACTGGTTCAGCCACTGTGGAAAACAGTGTGGAATTTCCTCAAAAAGCTGAAAATGGAACTGTCTTTTGATCCAGCGATTCCCCTGCTGGGACTATACCCTAAGAACACCAAAACACCAATACAAAAGAACCTATGCACCCCAATGTTCATAGCAGCACAATTTACAATAGCAAGTGTTGGAAGCAACCTAAATGCCCATCAGTAGATGACTGGATCAAAAAGTGATGGTACATATACACAATGGAATACTACGCAGCAGAAAGAAAAAAAGAACTACTAAACTTTGCGACAGCATGGATGGAACTGGAGAGCATTATGCTAAGCGAAATAAGCCAGGGGGCGAAAGACAAATACCATATGATCTCACCTATAAGTGGAACCTAACCAACAATACAAAGATGCAAGGAAAATAAGACCAGTAACACGGAAAGGAAAAGAAATCAACAGAGACAAGAGGGAAGGAGGGAAGGGGTGTGGGGGACAAGGAAGGGAAGGGGAAAGTCAAGGTACATATAGCAAGGACTCATGGACAAAACCAAAGGGGAAGAGCTGAGGGAGGAAAGGAGGGAGGGGGCAAAGGAAAGTGGTGGGGGGTAGGCAGAGACAAATGTATTTGAAAAAATAAAATTAAATTTTAAAAATATATTAAAAAATAAAGTCTAATCAATATGAAAAAAAATATATTATGCTAAAAATACCAATAAAACAACCTGAGCACTTATATCATGAGAAGTCTAGTACTGTGCCCTGTTGGTACCAAAGACTTGGCCTTGCCCTCCAGGAATCTAGAATGTAATGCCAAATGAATAGATTATCTGGAAAAAAATAAAGATAGCCATTGTATTTTAATAAATATTCCCACTGTGACCTTAGCAAACCTTAGCATCCACTTCCTCCTGAGACCTATTAGTAAACAATTAAGGACAAAACTGACCCCTGTCAAAGCAGACTGAGGATCACATAACTAAATTTCTCAGAAGGGAGCCAGGAAGAAGCCATCCTGTGTGATATATTAAGTTCTAAAACAGGTGATGAAATGATGTCTACAATGTGAGCGCAATTATACAAATATATGTATATTTATGCATAAAATAAATATAGAAAAAAGTACACCAAAATATCAAAATATTAACAGTAATTATCTCATGTTGGTATTATGCATGAGTTTTATTTTCTTACTTATAATTTCTGTGTTGTATAAAATTTTCTTAAATTATATTTTTTTGGATTTCAGAAATACAATCTCTTTTTTCTTTAGTCTTTTATTCCTTTTGCTTTAAGGCTTTTTATTAGAGAGGTATTGGTGTTTTGTTTTTCAAAGGCTGCTTCCCTTGAAAAGAAAAAGAACAAAGGTTTTAAAAAGTTTAACCACTTGTTCTCTAGAATAGCTTCACCATTTTCTGCTTCATATCTTTGCAATTCCCTCTGACCCAAAGGCATTTCCTCCATCTCCAAGAGTGAAATTAATATCTATGACGTCTTCCAGGAAGCTCAAAGTTAGAAGCAATTTCTTCTGAATTCCAGAACACCTTATTTGTAACTTATTTATGACAATCACTTTATAACATTTGAACATGAAAAACAGAATTATGTAATTTTAGAACACAAAAAGATCATAAAGAACACCTCATTCAACCTTCTTTGCAGAGAGGGAAACCTAGGCTAGATTAAATTATGTAGCAATTATATGTGTCTATGGATAAAGAACATATACGCATAACCCATAGACACAGACAACAGTGTGGGGATAGCCAGCGGGAAAGGGGGGCCAGGACTGGATGGAGGTGGGCAAAAAGGTGGGGGAGCGGTGGGGACATCTGTAACGGTGTCAACAATAAAAATAAAAAATAAACAGAAATAAATTATGTGATATACTCCAATTTGCACAGTGAGCTATATGTAGCATCAAAACCTGCTCCATCCGCAATCCTAGGTCTCTGTTCCTTCTGTTTACACTGAGTTGTGCCTATTTGGCATTAGTGGTTAAATACAGAGTGGGGCAAAAGTAGGTTTATAGTTGTGAGTCCACAAAACAAAGTTATCCTTACGTTATCATTTATTATTATATTATTTTCTATACAAACAACTGTACACACACTTTTTCCCACCCTGCATTTTGCTAGCTTAAACAGCAAGGTTTGTTTACTCAAAGTCTTAAGTAACTTCCTCCAGTAAGTTAACCAAATGTCTAATGATTATGTCTGGCATAGTGTGAGCTGGCCATGAATTGACTGGGTTTCTCTTTTTCTTTTCTCGTGCTCTAGTGTGACCTCTGTTCAGGCAGATGAAAAAGTGGGGAAAAAAGTAGTCCATAAATCTTGTGATACAAACTTGGGTATCAAACAGATGAGAATTCCATCTTGAGGAAGCAAAAAGATCATTTTTAAATCTGATATTTTCAATGTTGACTTTTTCTAGAGTTTCCTAGTAAAATAGTTAAATCTCCTCTCTACCCATCCTTTCCCAATTATTCACTTAAATATTAATATAATGGAAATATCTCATTTTATTGGCAATTAAGCAATGCTGATTTCCAAACGTAACAAACAACTTAAATTCACTGAAAGGGGTTTTACAACAAATCCAGGATCCACCTGTTAGCCGTAGACAGTCTGTCCAGACCACCAAGGAGGCTCCCACTTATAGCAGCACTGGGAATGGGCTGAGGGTGGGTAACAGGAGGGGCCACAGAGGGGTTAGCTAGGCCATGGGAATGGGACCTGGCTGGCCAATTGTACACCAAGCCACACTCCTCAGGGACAGAGGTCAGAGGTTCCAAACTACTGAGGGCACACAGCCAGTCAGAGAATACCTTCATGAACCCCGGAGGTGTGATGAGGACATGGAGTTTCCCAGCATAGCATCAGGTTGCACTTCCAAGGGGCATGTGCCAAGTTGCCCAGGTAACCAAGTGGTACCTTGCAGAGGTACCACCCCAAAGTGGACACCCACACCCTGGCTGGAGATGCCCTGCCCCTCCCACTGAGGCTGCCCTCAGTGCTGCCTGAGACTCCCCTGCCGCGTTTCCAGGGTTCCTTTGCTTAGCCTTTAATTTAATTGCTCTCTGTCAATAGGCACCAAATGTGGGCAACTGGCTGCATACAGGGACTACGGCGTGGGGGAGTGTGGAGTCAACTGAGCACCAGGGTAATCTCCCCCATTGCACAAGATGGAGGCGGGGGGAGGTTCTTACACTGAGCTTGCACAAGGTTATCAAGATAACCAGAGAAAAGTAAAAGCCCTGCTCCTCGTTCTAGTATCAGATTGGGAGTGGGACCAGGGAAAAACAGGCACATGAGCCATAGAAGTCAAAATGGCAGCAGGGGGAGGTGCTAGACCTAGGACACCTGTCAGCATACCCGGGGAGAAGAAGGGATTGGTTGGGAGGTGGACACACCCTAAGCGTGCAAAAGCACCTGGCCCATCCAAGACTGATATAGTCCCTGGAAAACAAAGAAACGCTCTCTCTTGCTCACTCTGATTTACTCATGACCTGGACTCACATGATGGACTCTCCGGTTCTCACTACGTGGTCCAAGGCCTCCAAAAGGGAGCCCGGCTCACTCTCTCGCCCACCTGGTGATGCATTCCCAGGTGTGTTCACGTGACCTTACAGACCTAGCAGTTGCGTGGCTTATGGCCATTGGGGCTTCATACGGCAGGCTCTGGGAGGGAGCCTGAAAAGGACAGCAGTCAGGAACAAGTTAAGCTACTCGGATGCCCACTTAGCAGCTGTCTGCAGGCTTCAAAGGACTGTATTTTACCTTGGAGAAGGAACTCTGAACACTGCTTTTTTGTGTTGTTCCTCCTGAAGATAGGGACTTTGACAAGGCTTCGCCACTCTCCCATTTCACACAGCACCTGAATCAAACCTCTTTTTTTCTCCAGTATCTGCCTCATGAGTTTGGCTTTTGTGGTGACAGGCAGCTAAATCCCCTTTTTTTAGTTCAGTAACACATTTACAGAGATTCTTCAACGTTTATTCAGCTACAGTTCTCTGCATTATTCTCTGACCCTCCCCAAAACACCTTTCATATACAGATGCCAGATGTTTAACAAATATTCAAATGGACATTTCAAGTTAGCTAACAGTAGCGCAGCTTTTCAAACAACCATTTTGTTTCTTTATCCTTGTGCAATTTTTTAAAGATTTTCTTATGTTTCCTCACACAGTATAAAAATGGAAAAATACAAACGCACACACAGCTTTACTATTATTAATGGAATTGATGAGGGGGGATGCAATTTCTAGGCGTGCTGCAAAAGCACATCTTTAGCTTCAATCAGATACTCTTTGGACCTAGAGAGACCCCTGTGTTTATAATTGTGAAGAAAAAGAAGGAAATTAAAGAATATGTTCAAAAGCCTAAAAAAATTATCAAATGCTTTCTTGAAACAGTATTTAATAACCTTGTTTCTACTACCTGGAAAAGGAAACCTCTTTCTAACACGTTAAATCTTTCTCAGCCACCACTCCCATTCCAGGAAATCATCTATTAATTCTCTTTGACTTTTTGTTCTTGGATAAAGGAACCTACTTCTCCATGAGCTCCCTGGGCTTTCTTCCCTTTCTAAAATATTTATTCTCCCCCCTTTTTGTTCAGAAGCCAAATGATTAGCTTCAGGCTCATGACTGATTTCCCATTGTTCCGTTCACTTTAACCTCTCGTCATTGTGCCAACAATCTGGACCCCAGAGGGATTTGTCACAGTTCTCCAATTCTCTTTCTCCCTTGGCAGCAATTTTTTATTTGATTTTTTGTTTCCTGTACTCTTAGAAAAAGAAAATTTTTCACTTGAACACTTGCTTTTGAATTGTCCTCTGGTTGTAAGAAGAGGAAAGGGCCTTAACTTCTTGGAATCCCTGCCGTGTTGACAGGGGGCACCGGTGCTCATTTCTTTTTGTTATTAACCCAGAGAAACAGAATTGACACCCTTAAAAATAGTACTGTTTTTCAATTTATATTTGAATCTATTCATCATAATGACAAACTTCAGTGTGAGTCTATCATAGAATCTATTTTTTTCAATCACTTACATCAAGAACAATCAACATTACTTTTAAAAAATTTCTGGAAAGGAAAGCAAAAATAATACTTGGATCTCAAAGAAATGGTGTGAGTTTCAGGTAACAATGTATATTTAATAATAGAACAAACACGGCCATTGGAACCATTCTGAAGAGGGAAATTTGTTGTCATCAGTATTAGTAATGGTAGCAATGAAAATAACAGTAGCTACCATTCTTCAAGACCTTTCCATGATCCAGGCAGTCTGTACTGGAGATCATATTCAATCTCTATGAGATATATAGTTCTTATCCTTTTTTTTTAATATGTTAGGAAACAGGCTCAGCTAGGTGGCTTAATGTCCAAAGTCACATAACAGCCAAAATGAAAACTTGTGTATAACTGGAAGGCCTGGATGTAAGAAGAAAGTCAGACAAATGGATTCTAAACTGGACTCTGTACCATTTGAAATCTTTAAGATTTTGCCAAGAACAAAAGATAAAAATAAAATAAAAGAAAAGAAAAGAAAAGAAATCTCAGTTGAAATCACACCATAGCCTCTAGTGCAGTTTTTGAGCATATATGTTATAGAACAATTCCAGAAGTAAAAATATTGCCTATAACACCAATTTTTGTGAATTGTGAATATCATCATGCACAGGAACTCTTCCAGAGAATAAGAGAGCAAAATTCAAAGGTTTTAGAAGAGTCATTTCATAATAGCTGTCAACACTATGAAGAATTTTATTGGGGGGTGGAGGGAGGTAGATGTTATAGTGGGGATAAATGGTGATGGAAGGAGACTTGACTTGGGGTGGTGAGCACGCAATACAATACACAGATGCTGTATTATAGAATTGTACACCTGAAACTTACATAATTTTATTAACCAGTGTCACCCCAATGAGTTTAATTTAGGAAAAAATTATCTTCATATTTGAAAATGTTGGGGTTTTTACTATAATTCAACCTATATAAAACCATTTTTGTTCCATTTAACTCATTCGCATATATTTTCATACCATTTGAAAGATTTTTAAAAATTGTTTATACATAAGAAAAGCAACTGTTTAAAAATTGTTTATACACAATAGCAGGCTGAACTTACACTAGAAATTTGCAGGCTGACCACTAGTTCCCTGGAATTCTAGGAAAGCTGACCACTCATTTTCTTGAATTCTAATTCTGATTCTCTTTACTTGTAATGGCACTAAGATGCAACAAATATGAGAGAATCCTAATCCTTTTGGAATCAGTCCCAATGACTGCAAGATATTATTCCTCTACAATTCATCTCTTATTTAACATCAGAGAACACAAAGGGATGGGGGGTGGGCATTCAATTTCTTCCAAATCAGTTTTAAATTATAAAATATGGGCACATTCTTTTTTATTTTATCATGAATTTTTAAGGGCCTTCTAGCATTGTTTCCACTTACTAAACAAAATCTTCCAACAACAGTAAGAGCTGCATCCCTACAAATTAAAGAATTACATTCTTAATTTTAGAAATAAAATTATTTTTCTACCTTTTTACCCTTTCCTCCTAAGATTTCAGAGTCAAAACAGTGATGAGAGAGAGTTTCTCTTTTTTTGTTATATGCATATGAAAGCCTTACAGTATTTTTACTAATAATATGAAAATGAATCTGTGTCTTAAACCCCTTTGGGGGGGGGTGATAAAAATAACTAAATATTAAGCATACAGGACATAGAAGAGAGACAGTCACTTTTACTCACCAAAATACGATTTCCTGTTACACAATTAAATGAGAAGTCCTTAAAAGGTTTAATTGACATCGTAGGCACCTCTGAGCTTAATAACATAACATTTGGGTAAAGGAAAGTTGTAAACAGAGGAGATACATATGGATTATATGTTTCCCTTGAAATTCTCAGGATTTTAAGATCTAACAGATAATGTGTTTTGAGCTTTGATCTGTTTCTCCATTCTTGTGCAATTCAACAACCCTGAACATAGAGATCTCTCCTTCACGTAGGATTATAAATAGCTCTGAAAACACTAGTCATGTATCACAACAGATCAGTAACTTGGGCACATAAAAAGACCAGAGGCACCAAATGCACACTGTGTATTCAGATTTGTAATCCAAGCCCAAGAGACACGTCAGAAAGTAAAGGGGGACAGAGAAAGGAGCAAAAGAGGCATATGGAACAAAAATGGCAAAGACCACTGTAAGGACTGTATTGCACTGTGAGTCAACAATTCTCAATCTTGCAAGATCGCTGAACATTAAAACAATATGAATCAAATATGATTAGCTTAAGAACAATACTAAGATAGAGCACTTTTTGCCTTCTGTTCAATCACCACAAACAGTACATTTAATAAACTAAAGGGTATATATCTGTACAAGGAAAAAACTTTTGAATGTATTCTATTTAACAGTGTCTCACAGGAACTTCTTTTAACTTTTTTAATATAAGTGAATCCTTAGGAGAGGAATTTTACAAACTAGCAACCTGAAAATAAGCCAGTAGCCTAGGGAGCTATGCACAAAAGCACTTCAGGAAGGAAAATGAATGGGCATCGCAGTCTGCTGTAATGGCATAACTATGCTGTGGGCAGAGTTTCCTGGCCCTAAAAATGCTACAGGATTTAGCAGTAAACAAATAAACTAATATCTTCAGAGAGACAGCTATGTATCAAGCACTCTATCCATATTACGCGCCTGATCTCTTTGTATCCTGAGTTCTGTGATGTAAGTATCATCATCATTTTTAATGTATTAATGAAGGACCCAGAACTCAGGGAGTTCTGGCTAGGTCATAGCTAACTCTCAAGATTATCTTGAAGATTAAGAAACAACATACAAAACATTATTATATAAACCACAAATAGAAATACAAACATAATAATTTAAAATTTTGTAGTTAACTTCTGGCTCACTGTGCCATACAAAAGACACATATTCCTCTCTTCCCTCCCAAATTCCCTTTCAAATAACAATAAAGGTAGACCAAAAAGAAGAAGAAATCCATGACATGTAGAGTCAAGATATAATCCCTTCTCTAGATAGAATATTCTGATACAGTCACAAATTTATGGGAGATGTACAGGGAAAGGAATTATAAACCCAGCCTTACAATACCAAAACAGTTCAACTCACATCCATTAAGCCATAATAGGGGATGTCGTCTTCCTGTTGGAACAAATGCACATTTATGTATAGCTGGAGCCCCAAGAACTTTCCACTAAAAACAGTGTAAGATTTGTTTGGTAAGGATTATTAGTGTGAGTATTGGGCTGGGGACATAGGCAGAGCAAGGCTGCAAACCCCTCCCCCACTGAAAAATACCTCAATGAGCCCTGGCTGGTGTGGCTCAGTGGATGGAGTGCTGGATTGAGTGCTGCAAACCAAAGGGTCACTGGTTCAGTTCTCAACAGGGCACATGCCTGAGTTGTGGACCAGGTCCACAGTTGGGGGTGTGCAAGAGGCAACCTCACACTGATATTTCTCTCCCTTTCTTTCTCCCTCCCCTCCTCTCTAAAAACAAATAAATAAAATCTTAGAACAAAACAAAATTTCGATGAACCTGAATAGTAAGACAGAAATGACTGTTACTTCAAGTAAATCTGTCCTAGAATTGTCTTCGTTAAATTCATATGTTAAAATCCTAACTCCAATACCTCAAAATATGACTATATTTGGAGATAGGATCTTTAAAGATGTAATTAAGTTAAAATGAGGTCTTTGGGGTTGGGACTTAATCCCAATATGACTGGTGTCCTTATAAAAAGATATTAGGCCACACACTTAGAGAGAAAAGCTAGTGAACACAAAAGGGAAAAAAATGTCATCTATAAGCCAAAAAGGGAGGTCTCAGAAGAAATCAATGCTGCCATCACCTTGATCTCAGACTTTTAGCCTCCAAACTGAGAAAATAGATTTCTGTTGTTTAACTCACAAAACTGTGGTACTTTGCTATGGTAGCTAGCAAATGAGTATGATCACTACTATATCACCCCCAGTAAAATCTCCCTTATTTTGAAAATTGTGAGGGTTCTCAGTTAGCCTATCAATGGCCACCAATGGAGCTTAAATTATGTAGTCAATCATTTTATTCAATAGATGTTTGGCAAAGGAAATTTAATACCAGACATTTTTATGAATCAACATATTTCCCATTTCAAAAATATAATTGCCCAACCAAAACTCAACAGATTTCTAGTGAAAACTATCAGAGTGAACGGAAAATACTTACCCTGGATGAATTAAAAATAATACATGGTAGAGAAGCAATCTTTAAAAAAAAAAAAACAAACCATTCTAATTAGTATCCTCAAAGTGTTTCAAGTTATGGAAATGAAGAGCCAGTCTCAGAATGGAGAGCTATCATACCCAGTACACCAGAACTGCCAGTCACCTGTTTCTTTAGGCTCTGGACAAACTTAGTAAATGATAGAGAGAAATACAATGATAAAAAGAACAGGGTAGACCAGTTTTCCTTGCCTATACCACACAACATTTCAAAATACCTGGTGAGGAAGATTTGAATAGTACCAGAACTATTGTATGTTCTAATAACAGATCATCATTATATGAGTCACAAACTCTAAATCACACTATAAATCTAATGTGCAGAGAAAATGCAATTTTTTTTACGTCACCTAAAATGAATATGGCCTAAGTTTACAACCATTGGTAATCAAAAAATAATATGCACATGGATAACAGATAAATGATAGATAGATAGATAGATAGATAGATAGATAGATAGATAGAAATATAATTGGTAAATTTCTCATCTTATAGTCTCATTCAGTACATTAAAACAATTCCTTGACAGCCAACTTATACGACTGCATCAAATCGCTGTGAAATAGTGGCATGTGCCTGGTAATCTCAGGGCCAGGTTCCCTTTTATTGGCCCTGTGTTCCTTCAGCTCTGGCTGGCTACAGGCCCTGGATCCTCTGCATTGTCTTTGGTCAGTCTTCCAGCCCATGGGACCACCTTACCATGGGTGGCCCTTGGCAGACTGGCTAGAATTTGAGAGCCCACACCACTTGGGAAATCCAAATTTCAAATCCACACTCTATCTTCCCATTTTATTATCAAGTTTATTTTCCTGTGGCTGGGCCCCAAGTTGTATGTGGGGGAACCCCCAAGGCAACCCTTTTATAGAGCCCTAACAAAGAAAGGGAAGAGAGGGGTACAGTTCTAAGAGCTCCGTCTGCCTCAGATGCTACCCTAGAGAGCTGAAGCGCCTGTCCTCTAAAATAGCCATCTCTGGCCATCAACATCCTCTTTCCTGCTTTCCTTCCAGGTCTGAAAGGGCAGGATCTCCCCACTTTCTTTTCCTGCCTAGACTTCTTGTATGTAACATCGTCCAGAGCAGCCCACCAAGCCTCGACCTTAATAATCTAAAAGAGAAGATAAAGTAACTTAAGAAAATCCTTTCTGAAAATAGCAGCCTGGTTTTTAAATCTGCAAAAATCTTATTTTTGAATATAAATAGTTAAGCATTGTCTTTGTTCTCCTTGTTTCAATTCCTATTCTTCCCAAACGAAACCCAGGCCTATAGCCGCTCAAAGCCAACCAAGTCATCTACTCAAAAAAGAGAAAAAAAGAAAATGATTTTTTAATGAGCTCTTTTATTTAAAAATGTTTCTTTTTAAATTTAGTCATATATCATAGCAGAGATTCATTCATTGTTCTCCTTGTGTAATGGGTCGAGGAGGTGGAGGGGAGTGGTATGGCCAGATCACCCTGGGCAGAGTAGCTGCATCCCTCGGGGGCTGAAAGGCTGTGCTCCTCGAAGTGAGGGAGGGCCTATAAGGGGGGGCCTCCGGAGGCGGTAAGAAACGTGGTAGCGCGAGCGCGCCAGCATGCATTGCTCTGGCAACGGAGCAGCGAGGCGTGACACAGCAGAAGTTAAGTTTACACACAGTATGCACCAGGCTAGTGAAATATTTGGACAGAGGAAGAGACCCCACTACCCTCTTCCAGATCACCATCGCCGGAAAAGCAGCAGAGACACTTGTGCAGGCTGAAGCGCGTGATGGATGTTAGCCTAGGTTGGTTGGCAAGCTGGCTGCTTCCACAGGGCACAGGATTTGGGGGCTGAAATATTTAAACGGAGGACACACAGAAATTTGCTCTTTCCTACCCCTCACTAGGCCCGTTGGGGGCCAGGGCAGAGTGAGTGTTCGCGGCCCTGGAGACCCCGGAGAGGGTATGGCCAAGCAACAGGCCCTGTGACCTTTCAGCGCAGGGAGCAGCGGCAGCGCTGGCGGCTGGAGGAGAGGGCAGCACACAACAAGGAAGACCGGTGAGCGCACAGACTCGCAGGACACCTGGAGCGGGACTGGGGAACCAGCTAAGCCGCCTGGATAATCATGCTGCAGCCACCTGCATATCCCAAAGGACAGTAATTTTAAAGGGGAGAAAAATTCCAGGCACATCCTTGAACTGATCTGGAAAGGGGTTGAGGGGTTATTTTATTTTGGGTATATTAAAGGGAATGGGCTTTGAGGCAGAAGCCGAAGCCCATTATTCTTCCAAAATTGTGTAGCTTTTAAATAAAAGACTACTTTCCTTTTTCACCAAACCTTTGCCTCCAGGATTTATGGGCTGCAGGCAGCAGAACCCCACGTGACCGTACAGTAACACTTGCATGCCAAGGAGGGTTTCCTGCACCTATAGAAGTGGATGAACACCACTGGGACTCTTATTCATGGCCTGTGGGATTTCCAAGGTCCTGCCTGAGAGTTCTATGAAATCTGAGAGGCTTGGTTTTCTTCCAGGTACCTCTGAATCATTTCCTGCTTCTGAATTCTTGTTCTCTTCTCTCTGTCTGTGGTTCCTGTAAGTCTCTTCACAGGCGTCAACCCAAACAAGTGACACTGCCCACCTCTTTGATTTCCTCTACCTGATCACAACTCACATGAGTCGGTCGTCAGTGACAGACTTTCAGTAGACATTTGGTGGTAACAGTGAGGGGGATGGCAGGTCATCACTATAGAAAATTACAAATTAAGTAGACATTTGTTCTGTAAGAAAAAATACTGACTTTTCACTCAGATTTTCATTCTTTTGCTTGAACATTTCACTTTCTATACAAGCTGCAACATTTTGTTTGCTTCCATGTTATTACAGAAAGAATACATTGTTGCCTAGCACTTAACGTCCAAACTCATCAATTGGTAAATAGATAAATAAATGTGATATATCCATATAATAGAATATTACTTGGCAATAAAAAGGAATGCTATAGCATGACTTGGTCTTTGAAAATAATAAATTAAAGAAGCCAGTCCCAGAACACCACATATTTTTTTATTCCATTATATAGAACTCACAGAATAGGTAAATCAATAAAGATAGGAAGTAGATTAGTGGTTGTTTAGGGCTGAGGAATTGGGAGGAAATGGGGAGTAATTGCTTAATGGGTACAAGATTTTATTATGGGATAATGGCTACATTCTAAAATTGATATATACAGCTCAGTAAATAAACTAAAAACCATTGAACTGTATATTTTAAATTGGTAAGATTTATGGTATGTAAATTGTATCTGAATAAAGCTGTTATAAAAAAAATACTTTTACCCAGCATTCCCTACTGACAATGCTAGTCAATATTTTGTAGCTAGAGGCTGTGCAGCAAGTAATCAACACCCCCTACAGAAAAGTGTCTTAACAGAATTTTTCTCCTCTCCAGGAGTGTGATATGTATAATGGCTCCCACACTGATTGATATTTGTGATTTAGTAACATCATCGACTTTCATGTGGCATACTGATTATATAGTTCAGAGCCACCTGTTCTCCACTTGTCTCTTGCTGTGACTCCTATTGTTCTGTTCATCCTATCATTAAAGAAATCTGTTTCATTTTAAAAGGCTATGTTTGGGCTCATACTGCACAATAACAGGACCTAGGAAACTTGGCTCCTCACACTTAACTCCTGATATCATTTTAATGAACTTTGGCACACACAGGCAAACTACAGATTAGGCATTTTCTAAAATATTCTTTTTTAAAAAAATGGGTGTAGATATATTAAAATCTCAGATAAAATACTTCTTTTTACATTAATTTTTTTAATTTTCTCTTTTATGCTCTTCAAAAATGAAAAATAATGAGCACAGAAAAATCTGATCGGCGAAAATACCTCACTAGAGCATTACTGTCAAGTACTGAAGTAATACTTAACCAAGTTGAGTTTTCTTAATCATGAAAAGGACATAATAAATATATTTTCAAATTTATGTCCTTTCACATGGGTTTATTTTTTGGCTTATATGGGCCCATAACAACAAGGAAGAGGCCCAGGTCCTTGTTTCAGTCCAGGGTTACCAGAGAAATAAAAATCTGAGTCCATGAGAAGGTGAGATCAAGAAATAATGGACAGTTCTAGGTTGCAGAGAGGGAAAGAATGGCATCTGAATCAGTGTCTGCAAAGCACAGGCAGAGCAGCTGATTGAGTCCCTGAGGCGGAGCCTGGGGAGGTTCCCTAAGGCAACGTGATACAGGAGGTGAGATGTGGTAGGACAGAGTCAGCCCCAAAACAAGGAAAGTATTGTGAAGGATACTGCTGTTCTGACATTTTTAAGCTTTATTTTACTTCTTGAGTACTTAAAATGCTGTAGGTTCTATGCCCATGCATATTACTCAAAATCTTAAATGAGAATTGGATATGCAGTTCCTAAATCTTCAACCCTGAAAAGTATTTGATCTCAAACTCATGTTCATAATTATGTGTAGTAACTTTTACCAGTTCTTTTTGTGACCTTCCTATCAGCCAGAATGAGGGGGGAAAAGAGACTAAAATGTCCAACTCAGGCACAACTTGCCTTAAGATCCCAAGTAAACATTTCATGAATTCATTGTGAGAAAGCATAGATGAGAGAAATAATAAAAAAGTGCCAGGTCCAACAGAGTTCAGAAGGGAATGTGGGTGCTTAGTAAGTGCTTGTCTTTCGAATAAACATGAATCAGTATATGCCTAAACTGAGTCTGCACGACCACTCCCAAATTCACCATAAATAGAGATTTTAGAAGTGCTGGCTAAAGACTGCTGACCATTAAGTGTATTAGTGACAATACTACAAAATCTGTGATATTAATCCCTACAACCCTTTGAAGCAAGGACACGCTTGCAGAAAACTCCAAAGCACTGTAATGAACCACTTTAACTATTTACTCCATATGGTTACTCTGAAGCTTCCAGAATAATGGGCAACTAGTCCTGATAATTTCAGGAATGCTTTATGATACTCCACAAATGGTAAAATTTGGGACTCTTTTTTAAAGATATCAAAGAACATATGTCTCTCTTAATTTCTAGATATGTTTATTATATCAGTAATTATGCATGAAATCCCAGAATAATTTATTTAGAAAAGAGAGTTTCAGGTACATTACAAAAAGCATTAATTAAATTAATGTGAAGTGAAAATTACTTGAAGAAACAGGTAAAATCCTAATCCTACTGATGGTGTTGACAATTTAAGCACAATTAGTTATTCTCATACACTATTCATTTGCAACATTGTTTCATGTTGTAAGGAAATATAAAGTATTCTTTATGGAAATCAGTTTTCATTGTGAGATCATAAGTAAAACCTACTACTTTCCTAATAGTTAATTGTAAATAAGAGGCATTTGAACCATCACATATTCTAATAAATAATCACGTACTTTACGAGCTTAGTGAATGTGGGGCAAGATAGCGAGAAACAAGACGGGAAAGCTTTTAAGCAGAGTAGGAAATAGAAATGGGTAACTATAAAGTGATTATTTCAAAATCAGGTCAGCAGTTATAATAAGAGTGATTCTAAGCACACATATAGTAGGATAATTCTTTTTAATCTCAGAAAAATAGAGCAAGCCCCAGTTTATAAGAAATAAGGGAAGATGACTAAAACTTGAAAGTGTCGATTTTAAACTACAGACAATACAACTGACTTATAAGAGCCATCTGAACAGTTTCTGAAACTTTTTAAAAAATCTAATTTTATTAGCTGTTGCTGCCAAGGAATGCATCAAGTTAAAATAAAAATGTCACACAATTTGTCCTTCAGCATAAAATGACCAGAGTGTTCTATGTTATTAATAACAAGTATCTTCTTTGTTATTCATAGAGAACTTCATCTCAGTGCCTTTGAATTAAAGGGGGTTAACTTAGTGAACAGTGTCCTCCATTTATTGCCCTGGACATTTCCAGCTGACAAATACAGACCCAGTTTTCATTTTCAGAAACAACATTAGTTTGCTGCACCATTGGGTGAAATCCAAGCATTTAGTCAGGCTTGTTTCCCTTGCTGCCTGGCTTAGCACATGTAATGAGAATTATGTCTTTCACTTCTATGCCAACTTGAATACATTAGATGCAAGAATAACAGAGTCAGCACTATATCAAGACAGACATGCCTGCAGAAAATAATCTAATGTGTCCTTACCCAGGTGGCATTTAACTTCTAAGCACTGTAACTAATGAACCATAAAAAAACTTATGATGGACTATGGTTTTCTTGTAGTCTCATAAAATTTCATAATTTAAACCATTCAACCCATTTGTTCTTTTAAACAGAATTACCGTAAGACTGTCAAATCATCTAATCAAGTATTTTTTGCCATTTTGAAAATAAATATACAAGAAAAAGGAAATACAACCAGATTTTAGTTGTAAGGTTAAAAAGATTAAGTACCACACTAAATGAAATACTATTTTCTAAAGAATAGTTAGGATCATGAGAAGTAAATCAGAATACTTAAATTTGTTTTTTTACATAGTTTTATAAGTAAATTTTGGACTTTTTTAGTAAAGTGCTAGATGCTACACTGGATGATCTTGCATGTATTTTCTAATTGAAGCCTTATAGTCATTAATGAAATTAATGAAATAGATCCTTCATTATCTTTATTTTAAAGATGAAGAACTGAGGCTTAACAAAATTAAGTAACTCACATAGATGAACTAAAATCCAAATTTAGATTTGCTGACTCATTTGACCAGTAGGCTGTATGACCTCCTTAGGAAGTTTTGTCTTCCTAAACAGTGACTGCATGTATTTATCATTTTTGTCACTTTATTTCATTTGTTATCATTTCTCATTGTCTTTTGAATCTAGGTACTTATGTTCTCCTTAGGTTTACTCAACTGTCCAAAAATCCTTGTTCCTTAGAAAAGTTAATATTGATAAGCAGGAATTTGAACCATTTACCATGCTCCTGAGCTAAAGCAACTCTTGTTTTGGTTAACATTCATTCATTCAATGGATTTTTACTGACTAGTGTGGTAGACACTATTCACTAGTCATCTTGGTGGCTACTCCAAGACCCGTCCCCTTTGCTTACCTCTGCTATAGCTTTTGGATATTTTGAATATTCACCCTCCAGATTTCCTCTTGGCTAGAAGTGCCTGTGTAAAACAGTTCTCTTCAATGAGATGTAAACAAAAGTCACCTGGGGAGTCCGTGCAAACATCTCTGCTGCCTGATAAAAGTAATATATTTTGTTAATACTACCCTTTCCCTCCTCTTTCTTCCTAGATTATAAACATAATGCCTAGAAGTGAGGTAGCCATCTCATGTCTGAGGGTCAAAAACCATAAGAACAACACACCAGAGATGGCAGTGCAGATATGGAGAAAAAGTCCTGAGGTCCCACTCCAACCCTGCGACAGCTGACCCCTACGCTTCTTGTCAAGAGGTAGCAAATATTCTTCTAGTTAAAGCTGTTCTTGGCTGCATCTTCTGTAATCCAGAACCAGAAAACAATTCTAACTCATGTGAGCGCTGGCTAGGTTCCAGGAACTTTCCCAGGTCCTGTGAAAACAGCAAACGTTTTCATGGAACTTGCATTCTCATGGAAAAGACATTTAACAATAAATAACTAAAATATTTCAAGGGTCATGAAGAACAATAAAACAGGGTAAGGGGATAGAATGTGACAAGAATGCCCAGGGAAAGTTTCTCTAATAAAGGGACATTTGACCTAAATAAAATGTGAAACAAAACCGTGCTTTGGAGAAAAATCATTGCAAGCTGAGGAAACAGCATGTACAAAGGCCACGAAACAAAAAACTGCCTGACATATGCAAGAATCTACAAATGACCGGTATAACTGAAGCCCAGTGAAAGGAGAGCAGAAAATTGCTACAAAAATTAGCAGTTGAGCTAATATGCATGAACTTTCATTTTAAAGCCTTTCATTTATCAGAAAGCATTTAACTTCTTAAAAAACCACTCACTTGACTTTTGGCAACTTGCTGCCCTGCACTAAAAAGTTTTTGTGGAACTTTATTTTATCTGTAACATCATTTATTCATGTTGACTTTGGAACAATTTCAAACACACACACATATTCACCTGTTTTTAGGACATTGGTAATACCAAGGAATAGTGGAGTTTCTTCGAAGTTTGACTTTAGATTTGCAAAGGATGAATAACAGCACTTTCTGGGACCATTAAATCAGGTCCCTGGACAGACATCTGGCATATTTTTCACACTTCTTTTCCTGAGATGTTCTCAACATTAACCAACAGCACTTTTTTCTTTAACTGAATTAGCACCTAAGAATGGGGAAAAAATTAAACAATTTCCTCACAACATGTTCAGAAATTTTGACATCCACCTTTAATGATGAACTATGGGATTCCTTTGAGCCACCATCTGTTAGCAGAGCTGCGTTAGGAGCAGCAGTGCAAAGATGCTGGATATTTTCCTCCATGAGGAGACAGCTGGTAGGCAAAACAGAAAAATGATAGATGCTAATCTAACCAATTAATCTGCTTTCCATATTCCTTTGTATAAGAGTTATGGCAATAAGCTAAGGATGATTGCTTTTCACCTTGCATCTTAAGAGAGGAAAAGTGATGATCTGCAAAAAGTTAGGACAGTTCTAAAATTGGAATCAGAAGAAAACACTACACCAAGTTGCAAGACTGGATTCTCATTTAAAAATGCTATTAGGTGATTCTAATATTAATGTATAGCCATATTAATAAACAGGAAAGTCTCCTAGATTCCATCATGAGTCTAAATAATGACTAAGAAGATAAACACAGGCACATCCATAGAAATAAATATACCAAATTATGTTTTCTTCTATATTGGATTGAAAAATTTGTGAAATTCTATTCAATCATAACTTTCTATAAAGAATAATTTTCTTTATAAAAGAATTCCAGCTAATAAGTTTCAAAAGAATGACAGCATTGGAATATCACCATTTTGCAACTGAAATGAAAACACTTAATTCAAGAAATGTTCATCAATGAATGAAACCACTAATAACAGGTTAACGGCAAGCTTTTCAATGGGAAGCATCAGGCTGTCAACCACCAGAAACCACTGATCAATCTCAGTTTTACAAGTGGGGCAACCTGATGTCATGCCTTTAGATGTCATGACAATGTTTAGATACACAAACACCACTGTGTTACAACTCGTTGCAGTATCAGTGCGGTAACATGCTGTGCAGGTTTATAGCCTAAGAGCAATAGGCTCTACCATATAGCTTGGGTGTAAAGTAGGCTATGCATGCGAGGTGTGTTTAAGTGCATTCTAGTATGTTCACATAACAACAAAATTACCTAACAATGCATTTTTCAGAATGTATCCATTGTCAAGCAATGCTTGACTGTAGTATCCTCACATGGCAGAGAGAGCAGAGAATGAAACAAGCTCTCAGGGTCTCCTATTATAAGGGCACTAATTCCATCATGAAGGTTCCACCCTCATGACCTAATAACTTCCCAAAGACCTCACACTTCATACTATCCCATTAGGGGTTAAGTTCCAACATATTAAACGTGGGAGGACACAAACATGCAGTCCGTGACAATGATAAAATGTTAAGATTAGTAATCCCATTCCCGAGCCTGATAATAATCCCTGCTCTATATAGCTTTTTTTTTTAATTGTATTCTCCATCCCAAACCAGTGCACCATGGGTCATTGCAGTATTTCTCCTTAGTCGTTTTATTTTCTCCAGTCAGGTGTCCCAACATGTCACCAACTTGAGATCCACTTTTATGTTAATTTCTCAGTTTCAAATTTCCTAAACTATGAGATTACTGTAACTCAGATGCCAAACCCATTCAAGGAATAGGCCAAGGTTTAAATTTCTCACAAGAATTTTTTCTCCCACCCACATAAAGAGAAGAAAATCTTTTTTATCTCCTTCAGCCTCCACCAGAAGGGATAGGTGTTTTCAGTCCTCTCTCATGGAGTGTTCTTTTTCAATAATTCAGAGGTTTTTGCTGGGTCTCACCTCAATAGCTTCTCTGGAATCCTTGTGTAGGTGCCCAAACCCAAGTCTCTGGGGGCCGCCTGGTTCCATACTCTTCCAGGCTGTCACAGCGTCCATGTCTGTGCTTGTCTCTCTACTGCTCTTATTCCTATTTGCGCTGGCACCTGACCATTTCCCTTATGCTCTTCTAAATTCATCTGTACATATTTTTTTACAACATTTTGCTATATTTTCTCAAGCATTTCTTGGTATTTGCAGTGGGCAAATTTCTACCAACTTTCTGAAAGCAGAAACAGCAATACTTAACCTTTAATGAGTTGATGAGCATGTCTGGCTGCCATACAGTGGGCATGTCTTCATGGGAAAATGGAAACAGGCATCCACCCTGCATTTAACTCTGTACACACATGAATTATTTTACTGGTTGTAAAGTCAAATCTTCATTCTGTGATGATAATTCACAGTTGAGGGAATGTCACAGAATAAGAGTTTAGTTTCTAGGGTATTTTATTAAATAAGATGATTTTGATGTGAAAAAATGTACTAAAGTAGAAAATTTATAGCTTTAGTTGTTATAGATCAAAAAGAAAGGGACATCAGTGGACTTAACACCAAAATGATGCCAAGTGAAGCCAAATGGAATCACGGAGTTATTATAGGAATGAAATTTCTCAGTGCAGAGAATAAAAGCAGTAGAAGTGAGTCATCAACTAGATATGACACCATAGCCATCAACCAAAATTCTTACTATTAGAGATAGGTTAAGTTCTATCCTCTATCATATTAAGTAAATACTGCTAATTTAAATTCTATTTGCTTTTATGGTTTCATTGATGTTTAATGTATAAATTTGTTATGATGTTATTTATGGTTGTGTTAGAGCTATAAGAATGAAAAAAGTATGTCTAACATTATGTATATAAATATTTCTGTAATATTATGCAAATGTAAGTAAATACTAGAGGCTAGATGTTTTTAAGATTGAGAAACAGAAATGCAAGTGCAAAACGTTATTCTTTCCAGCTTTGTTTGCAGTTGCAATATAGTGGAAACAATCTATATGCCCATAGATAGAAGAATAATATAATAAACAATGGCACATCCACACAATGGTATATTATGCAGCTAAAAAAAGGGATGGGAAAGGGTCCCTATATGCTGATATGGATTATTTCCAGGATATGTTGTTAAGTGAAAAATGACAAGGTGCAAATTACTGTAATATGCTACTTTATATAACATGCTACCTTCTTATAAGAAAGAAGAAGAAATAAGAACATATATGTATATCTGCTCATCTGTATAAAATAAAACACAGGAAATATAAATCAGAATCTAATGAGATTGTTTACCCACAAGAAGTAAATAGAATGATTGAAATGGATGGAAAAACAGAAATGGAGTAGAATATATGGGGAGAATGACAAATTTTGACTTCAGACTTTTTTGACATTTTCAATGTTTTACATATCCCAATTTATAAATAATTTAAATCAGCAAGTATGTGGGGTACCCAATATTTAATACAAAAACAGATGAACGTAACTATTAAAAATGAATAACAACCAGTTGGAAGCAGATAAACAGAAAAAAAACTAACTTAAGCAACTTTGAAAACAGTGTTTTAACTATATACTTTAAAAACAAGATATAAGTAGCATTCTCTAATTAGTAAGTTTGTTTACACAGGGTATGGATTAGCAATGCAGAAACTATCAATACTTCTAAGTATTCTAGAATTAAGCATATCCATAAATACATTATGAATAATGAAGGCCATATTCTTTACTGTCAAATAATAAAGCTACAAATAAGGAAATAAGGGAAAGCTAGAATGAATCAAATGACATTCGATGGGAATTGTTCATATTTTGATTTTTCAACACTACTTCTCAGAGAAAGAACCTGGGCTCCTTGGAGTAATGGCTGGTTCCAGGTCTGGGTTAGTAAAGGCAAAAGATTGGCCTGGAACATCTTGTAGTTCCAGAGAGTAAGAAACTACACACACCCAATTTTGTAACCACTTTTTGAGAGCTATTTTGAGACTGCGTAAATTTTTTTTCTCATCACATTTTGCCCACAAATTTTAGTATCAATTGATTCTTTTTTAAAAAAGATTTTATTTATTTATTTTTAGGGAGAGGGGAAGGGAGGGAGAGAAACATTCCTTGGTTGCCTCTCACATACCCCAACTAGGGACCTGGCCATAACCCAGGTATGTGCCCTGAAGGGGAATAGAACCAGCAACTCTTAGATTCACAAGCCTGAACTCAGTCCACTGAGCCACACCAGCCAGGGCAGTATCAGTTGATTCTTAACAAAAAATATTCACTGTGGCATTTTACAAATGGTGATTTTCCATTTTCATCTTCTTTGTACCTGTATTAACTGGAATTATACTTTAAAGAAGAGCATTCTCTTGTACTCTATTTATCCATTCATTAATTTATTTATATCAGTCTGATTTTTATTTTATCCTATAGATTATAATACATTACAATCTTTTTTATGTTGTTGTTCAAGTTTGTCCATTGCCCAATAGGAGTTAGTTTCTATGCCTTGACATGTTCCCATCGTGTGTGTGTGTGTGTGTGTGTGTGTGTGTGTGTGTGTGTGTTATTGCTCACTTTCTGGAACCAAAAGACGTGCCAGGCCAATCTTGTGTCTTCACTAACCTAGAGCTCAGGCATATGGGACAAATTGTCATCATGTGCCTCCTGCTGCCATGTACTGAGAACACAAAAACATTTCTGTAACACTCTTGCCAAAAATAAATTACTAAATTTGACCATGAGGAAGTATCAGAGCAATTAAAATTAATCTATAAAATAACTAGCAAGTACTTCAAAAGTGTGAAGATCATGATAGACACTACTATTATCTAATTAATAAAATTTTAATAAGGTTCTTAGATTACATATTAATATTAATGTTAATTTATTGATTTTTATAATTTTACTGTGGGATAAAAATGCTAATTTTGGAGACTGAAAAGATATGGGAATTCTGTATGCTATTCTTGCTACTTTTGTAAAGAATGATATTATTTCAATTATTTTAAAATAAAATTTTTAATTAATAAAAAGAATGTGGGCATTCTTCAATGTTGAGAAACATGACCAATCAGGGGCAATTGGCCACAGTAGAAATAAGAATGTGCAACACCAAAACTAAGGTGAGAAAAGAAATGTTTTCATACTCTTTGCAACACAAATCAAAATGTAAAATGCAATAGAGGTGGACTCAGAGAGAGAGAGCAGGCTGACAGCTCTGGGGAGGGTTGTGGGGTGGAGGGAGGGAGGTAGAAAAGAAAAAAAAGAGCTCCCGGACAGGACAACAGCGTGGTCATTGTGAGGGGGGCGCAAGGGAGTGGGTGGAGATGCAAGAGTGTATGGAGAGATAAATGGTGATAGAAAACAAATCAATTTTTTTACTAATTAAGACAAAAAATGTAAAATGCAACCATTTTTTAAATACTGAAATACGTCTACACCAGCTGAATCATTGGCTTTAACCTCCAGGTGTCTCCCTTAACTTCCCAACCCTCAGCTCCTCCCATGGGGCCCCATGAACCTCCCCATGACAGGAGACCAATGGGTTAACACCAACATGTTCTAATTGATAAGTGTCCACGCCACAGCAGTGGCAAAATATTTTGACTAGCATCACTGAGAAACATACTTGTACTTTGAGCCAGCTATCCAAACACTACTAATAGTAACACCTAACAATTACTGAGTTTTTTTCTATGTGTCAGGCTATATCACAGTGATTTACACTAATTACTTCATTTGATCTTTCAATAAATACATGAGTTTAATACTACAGTTAACCAAAAATGAAGAAACTATACTGTAAAATCCTGCCACAATGCAATAACTGTCATCAGAAAAATCAATCACATAAAAGATGATTCACATATTATGGTGAGGTTAATGAAATGTGTAAACCTGTAGAGCTAGCCATCCGCTAGCTTAATTGTGCAAGGTAAAATCTTCTAGTCCCAGAGTGCTTTGACAGTACCTGGGAGGTACTTATAAACTCAAGCTTAAATATTAATAGGAATAATCCTGACTGGGACTTCCAGGACAGTGACAGGGATTCCAGAAGCCTCTTAGTTAGACCATGCCCAGTCTGGGAAGAAAACTGGGAACTCACAGACATCCTCCTCAATTTCCCAGTCTAGCCTCACACTCCTCCCACCTGCAGAAGATAAGAACAAGACCCAGTCGTCAATAGTATTTTGTCCAAACATGCATTATTTTGTTTATTTTATTGTTCAAATACATTTGTCTCCATCTTCCCACCACCACTTCCCCCTGCCTCACCCACCCCCACCTCCTACCCTCAGTCCTTCCCCACTTTGGCTTTGTCCGTGGGTCTTTTATATTATGAAGTAGGCCATTATGAGATTTTACTTTATTGAGAGAGTTCAAGAAACTTGAGACTACCAAATTATGTGACACACTTAATAGTACTACTCGTTGGACATCTAATCACAAAGTGCCTGTGACAATTCTTCTATTGTTTTCCTAAATTATGTTGTCTCTTTAATTAGTTTTTAAGATGTTTATGCATTATTTTATCTACAAGATTTTAATTAACCCGAGACAAGAACTATGTTGTTGTGCCCCAAATCTCTCTCATTGCCTTGCATGGAACAGGCATTCAGAAAATATTTAAATTGACTGAAATGAAAAATAAAGTTAAGAACATCATGTTTCTTTCATACATGGAGAGTTTAAGAACTGAGAAAACGGTGAAGAAGTAAAATGCCAGCAATAGACTTGGAGGTCCTGGTAAGGATTTTATTCATAATCCTCTGAAAAATAGGAAGCCATTAAACATTACTTTGTAAAAGCAGAATTAGTTTCAGATTGCCCTTTGTTAGCCATCCATCTCCTCTTAACTTTCTCAGTTTTTATAAAAGTTATCCTTATTGATTTTGCCTAAATGAGAAAGAGTTGAAGATTTAGTTCCCTTATTACTTCAGATTTTTGATTACTGTGACTCTAAGTCCAAATGCAACAGAATTTAAGAATAATCTCTTTAAGCTCCTGTCAAGCTTTTATACCTCTTCAATCCAGTCATACTCTATTCGAATCCTCACTTGCTGAAGCATCACATTTCTGATGGTTCTAAGTGATGGTCGATATATATTTTAGTTGTAATTTTGATGCAGTTGTGCAAGGAGGCCAGCCATGTTTACCCACACACAGACTTACTCAGACTCACTCCCTCTGAGCTCCAACAGTGGGGTGGCAGCGTGAAAGGCACCAGTGGCATATAGTGAGGAACTGAAATGTCTGGCATCAAAGTGGCAGCTGGGGGACAGCTTTCTCCCACGCAAAAAGGTGGGCAGAGGCCATTGTCCCTTTGCTGAGCCCTACCCAAACATAGCCACAGAGCCAGCAGGCAAGTGCCATGTCTGAGACTCCATCAACCTGGATAACACTGTTTCCCTCACCCTGGAGATCCCCGGGACTCCATCCCACCCAACGTACAGTCCCATCCAAGATGCTTTTACATATGAATGGCTGGTCTTGGCTCATGCTTCACAACTTCTTAAATCCTCTCAAACAAGCAAGAGTTGGCCTCAGTGAGTCCCCAGTCCCTGCTAAGTGGCCCCAGGCCCAGCACTAGCAACAGCCAGCCTAGATTCACTGCTTGGCTTCACCTGGGAATCTCCCAGCCAGCAAAAATAACAGCTGTTATTTATAGCAAAAATAAACTATAAAATCTCAGATTGCTTTATAGTTTAGGCCAGGTGGCCCAGGGCAAAACACTGGCTGGGGCTGACCTTGACCTACACCACCCATGACACCCCAGAGCCCACACACCCAGTGGGCAGCTGCAGACCACATTGGAGCACCACCACCCTGCCCCTGCATAGCGGATCCTCCAAGGAGGGCAGAGGTTGGTGGTCAGTGCTCACAGTCAGTCCTTGCAGCTGACTGGCCTGGGTAGACCCCTTCCATTGATCTGCCAACACAATCAAGACTCAACAAAAAGAAGGAAGTATACTCAGCCCACACCAAGGACAACACTCGAGTACCCAGCTATAGTTATATATATGGTTATATCTAGTTTTATAGTATCTAAATTGTCCCTATTTTATTTTGAGAAACAAGACGTTAAAAAATGTGAGTTGCAAAATAGCAAAAGGTTATTCAAAAGTATTTGGTCCTTCATTAAAAATTTCTTGAGAAGAAACTTCAAAGCAAAATTTGTTATTAAGTGCATATATTCACCAATATAAAACAAGTATTTGTGGTGAAGAATATTTTGAATAAGGTAACATTGATTTATAACATTATATAAGTTTCAGGTGTACAACATTATAATTTGATATCTATATACATTATCGGATACTCATTGTCAAAGTTTAATTTCCATCAATCACCATATATTTGACTCCCTTTACCCATTTTGCCCCCACCTCCTACCCTTTACCCTTCCAGTGACCACCAATCTGTTAGCATCTATGAGTTTTTGTTCTGTTTTGTTTGTTCATTTGTTTCTTCCTTTCTTTCTTTTTGTTTTATATTGCACATACAATAGACACATACAATTTTTTTCATCTGACTTATTTCACTTAGCATAATACTCGCATTTCATCCATTTTATCCCAAATGGCAATACTTCATTTTTTATGATGGAGTAGTATTTCATTGTCTACACATGAAAACACTAATTCTAAAAAATATATGGCCTTAGCTGGTGTGGCTCCTTGGTTGGAGTGTCACCCCATAACCAAAATGTTATGGGTTTGGTTCCCAGTCAGCACACCTGTGCGAAAGGCAACCAATTGATGCTTCTTTCTCTCATCAATGTTTCTCTCTCCCTTCCTTTCTTTATCTAAAAGCAATGAAAAAAAAATGTCCGCCAGTGAGGATATAAATAAATAAGTAAGTAAGTAAGTAAGTAAGTAAGTAAGTAAATAAAATATGTACCCCTAGTCACTTTCAATAAAGGAAAAAATTTCAACCATCTGAAGTAATTCACAAGTGTTGGTAAACTGGAGTGGAAACAATGTTAAGTTAACAAAGGTGGGTGATGTCGCTAACTTGTTCCTTTTGTTCAAGCCTGTGAGAAGTGGCAGATAGAAAAGCAGAACGGAAAATTTGAGAGTTTCGTGGCAAAAGAAGACAACCTAAATGTTAGGCCAAAACAATAACAGAATTATCAAGACTCCTCATTTACAGTGATGGTTTCTCAAACTGCAGCACCTTCTTCAGGACTTAGCAGTCATTATGTGTCCCAAGAAAGTGTTCTTTTTCAAGTACACCTATCCTTTGCTTAATGATTTTCATTAGTACTTGAAAACCCTGCTGTTAAGTAAAAGGCTTCTAAATTTTAAAAAAGTACTTCCATTAAACTTAATGGGAAAATTGTGATGTTTTATCTCCAGACAAGAGACTCAAACAATTTTCACAGCTAGAAAAATAAATCAGTTGAATGAAAATGTGTTTATTTTAGTAATAAACAGCCATTTGAAAATAAACAAATACAGCTTATGCACAGTTGTTCTTACCCTTTTTTTCTTATTTCTAGAACAATTTCTTCACCATCATTAAGAATTTAAGGCTCATGATTATCTTGCACTTCAACTGATTTTTTTAAAAATATCACAGAAAAACACCTTTTGGGCAACATATAAGCCAAGTATGGGCAGAGCATAACATACCAAAGCTTCATAGAAGACACATTTTCATCTCTCTCTTTAGAGTATACACATGATGGAGTTCAGAACATGCTACCTTAAAATATGGTGCCTTGGAGTGTTGAATATTTTAAACTAAAGGACCTGAGAAACAGTAAGTGCAGGGAAGACTCTCCAACCTTCCTTTCTTCTCTGAAGCAGGTCATGAAACCATCATTGCAAGGTGCTGTCACTGTATCCAGAGGAAAGAAGGAAAGGAACATCCTTATCTCCAAAGATGGAAGGGAGGGGTGAATCTGAATGAAGAGGCCTTGCTCAGTTTCCCATGGCTTACTAGCCTTAGTTCATTCTTTTTGTCCTATCACATTTTACATAACTTCCTACTTTTATCAAACCTAGTATAAAACGCTCAGATTTAATCTTTTATTTTTTTAAGGATTTTATTTATTTGTTTTTAGAGAGAGGGGAAGGAAGGTAGAAAGAGAGGGAGAGAAACATCAACGTGTGGTTGCCTCTCATGCACCCCATACTGGGGACCTGGCCCACAACTCAAGCATGTGCCTTGCCTGGGAATCAAACCAGCGACCCTTTGGTTCACAGGCTGGCACTCAATCCACTGAGCCACACCAGCCTGAGCAGATTTAACCTTTTATTTTGATCTTCATTTCCTTATGAAAATTCCCATGTCAAACAGACCTCATATTAAATAAACTGCTATGTTTTCCTCTTGTTAATTTGACTTTCATCAATCTAACTTATTGTAGGAGGACAGAGGAAAAAGATATATTTTCCTCTGCAACATACACAAAGCAAAATGTTTGGATTCATCCATACATGGCAGGCAATTCAAATGTGTTCCACATGATAGCCTCTGACTAAAAATTGTTATGTCAAGTAAATTGTTGACTGCATCTTTGCCGGAGACCATAATATTAAAATGTCACTGTTTACAATGTGTTTATTTAGTGTATCTTTTGGTAAACAAGTTGTTTTATGGAAAAATAAAAATAGGAAGAAACAATGATCATTTTTTGAGTCACGGTAAATAAGTTGTTCACCAAACATGTATTATAGGATAAAATCAGAATAGAGTTACAAATGGAAAATAGATTATTCATTTAATAAGAATTTTTTAAATGTTTACTTAAAGCAAGTTGGACTGCTCGTGCAATCTAAGCCTTAAGTTTTTTAACTGCCTAATTTATCTTTTCTTCAGATTTTCTAGAGGAAATGCCACAGGTTTATCCTCTTTAATCTCTACAATGGCTTTCTTGTAGGAAAGTTCCAAATAAAAATATAAATTTGGATATATATACATACATACATATATAATTTTGCTATATATATCATTCTGCTACCATTTAGCTCTCATTTCTTTCTTTTTTTAATTATATTTTATTGCATGTTATTACAGTTCTCATGATTTCTCCCACTTTAGGCCCCTCATGCGAGCACCCTGCACTCCCTCGGGCAGTCCCCCCACCATGGTTCATGCCCATGGGTCATGCATACAAGCTCTTTGGCTGCTCCATTTCCTACACTGCACTTTACATCTACATGGCCATTCTGTAACTGCCTATTTGTACTTCTTAATCCCCTCCCCTCTTCACTCATTCTCCCATACCCCTCTCCCAACTGGCAACCATCAAAATGCTCTCCGTATCCATGATTCTGACTCTGTTCTTCCTGTTAGCTTAGTTTGGTTTTTAGATTCAATTGTCAATAGATTATGTTTTTATTGACATTTTATTGTTCATAGTATTGATCTTTTTCTTAAATAAGTCCCTCTAACATATTATATAATAATGGTTTGGTGATGATGAACTCCTTCTGTGTTTTCTTGTCTGGGAAGCTCTTTATCTGCCCTTCGATTCTAAATGATAGCTTTGCTGGGTAGAGCAATCTTGGCTGTAGGTCCCTGCTTTTAATGACTTTGAATATTTCTTGTCAGTCCCTTCTAACCTGCAAAGTTTCTTTTGAGAAATCAGCTAACAGTGTTATGGGTAATCCCCTGGAGGTAACTAACTGTTTTACTCTTGCCTCTTTTAAGATTCTCTCTTTATCTTTAACTTTTGGCATTTTAATTATGTGTCTTGGAGTGAGCTTCTTTGCATCCATCTTGTTTGGGATTCTGTGCTTCATAGACTTGCACTTCTATTTCCTTCACCAAATTAGGGAAGTTTTCTTTCTTATTTTTTCCAAATAGATTTCCAGTTTCTTGCTCTTTCTCTTCTCCTTCTGGCACCCCTATGACATGAATGTTGGACCACTTGAAGTTGTCCCAGAGACTGCTTATACTATCCTCATTATTTTGTATTCTTTTTTCTTCTTGTTCTGATTTGTTACTTTTTACTTCCTTGTGTTCCAAATCATTGATTCCATTCTCAGGTTCATCCACTCTACTGTGGTTCCCCTGTAAGATGTTCTTTATTTCAATTAGTGTACCATTCATTTCTGACTGGATCTTTTTTATGCTGTTGACATCCTCAAATTTCCTTGAGCATACTTATAACCAGTGTTTTGAACTCTGCATCTGATAGATTGCTTATCTCCATTTCATTTAGTTTTTTTCTGGAGTTCTGCTCTGGTCTTTCATTTGCATCATGTTTCTTTGTCTTCTAATTTTGGCAGCCTCCCTGTGTTTGTTTCTATGTATTAGGTGGAGTTGCTTTGACTCCATGTCTTGGTAGAGTGGCCTAATGTAGTAGGCATTCTGTAGGGCCCAGTGGCACAGCCTCCCCTATCACATAAGCTGAGTACTGGAGGTGCACCTTTCTTCTGGGCTGAGTACACCCTCGTCTTGTAGTTGCTTTGGTTGATGTTGGCAGGTCAATGGGAGGGATTTACCTAGGCCAGTCAGCTGCAATGACTGGCTGTGGCCACTTACCACCAACCTCTGCCCTCCTCAGAGGATCATTTGTGCAAGGCCAGGGTGGTGGTACTCTGATGTGGTCTGTAGCTGCCTGCTGGGTGCACAGGCTCCAGGGTTTCCTGGGTGGTGCAGGCCAAAGTCAGCTCCCACCCGTGTTTTGCCCTGGACCACCCTGCCTAAGCTATAAAGCAATCTGCGAAGGCTGCTATTTGTGCTGGGCTTTGAGACTCCCAGGTAAAGCCAAGCTGTGAATCTAGGCTAGCTGCTGCTAGTCCCAGGTCTGGGGCTCACTGAGGGCAGATGTTGCTTGTTTTAGAGGAGTTAGGAAGTTGTGAAGCTGAATCAAGACCACCCATTCATATGGAAAAGCAGCTTGAGTGGGCCTGTAAACTGGGTGGGGTGGAATTTCATGGGATCTCCAGGGTGGGGCAAACAGAGTTAGCTAGGTTGATGGAATCTCAGACAGGGCACAAGCTTGCCTCACCTCTGTGGGAGGAATGTTCAGAAAAGGGACAATGGCCTCTGATCACCTTGATGCCTGATACTTCAGTTTCTCCCCATATGCCACTGGTGCCTTTGAAGCTGATACCCCAGTGCTGGAGCTCAGAGGAAGTATGTCTGAGTAGGTGAGTCCCTGTGTGGAATCTCTAAGAGGAACTGCTTGGGACTCCAGTAGTTTCTTCCACAGATGCAATCCTTGCTGGTTTTTGCAGCCAGAAGTTGTGGGGACTTACCTTCTTGGCACTGGAACACTGTGCCAGAGGGCCCGGGATGGGGCTGGGACTCCTCACTCCCAAGATATCCCTGCCAAATTTTTATCCTCCACATGTGGATGTGGGACCAGCCTGTTCCACGTCTGCACCTCTCCTACCAGTCTGGATGGATGTGGTTTCTTTAATTCCATAGTTGTCAGGATTCCATTCAACTCGATTTCTGATGGTCCTCAGTGATGGTTGTTCTATATTATAGTTGTAATTTTGATATGGTTGTGGGAAGAGGCGAACCATGTGTGCCTATGCCACCTCTTAGACCATAATTCTCATTTGTTTACTTTTTAAAGATTTATTTATTTTTAGAGAGGGGGGAAGGGAGAGAGAAAGAGAGGGAAAGAAACATTTCATTGGTAGCCTGTGACATGCACCCTGGTCTGCAACCCAACCATGTGCCCTGACTGGGAATCAACACAGGCAACATTTTGCCTTGCAGGATGATGCCCAGCTGAGCCATACTGGCCAGGGCTAGCTCTCATTTCTTAGAACAGCATGATCGTAACTAGCACTATCAACCACACAATTCCTAGATCAATATCATATACTTAAAAACTATTAGTACTTTTCGATCTCTGCCCAAACAGTTGTCCCATTCATCGAGAGGCCTTTTTCATTGGGGAGGCCAGGAATAACAGAGGAGGAGATGGACCCCTGCCTGGCCAGCCGGGGTCAGCCAACTCACCCTGGCATGGCAGGTCTACAGCTGGTTTCTCTTTTCTCTGAATGCTACATCAGTATCAGTTCCACCGTCTTTATGTCTATGTCAAACAATTTCCTGCTCTTTGTCATTTTATATAGGTAGTAAATAATTTACCATTTTCCCTGTCTTTCAATAGTATATGATAATTAAATGTGAAATATTGCTTCATTTGCTGGGCCTATATGACTGTAAATTTTATTTAGATATCCAAAAAGCAATATAGCCACCGGACCCGAAGCTGAGGAACTGTGCTGCATCTACCTACAATTCAAGTCTTGTAGGAACAACTTAAGAAAATGCTATCTGATAAAACTTTCTGCAATAATGGATATGTCCAATATCTGCATTGTCCAATAGGAGAGCCACTAGAAATTGTCTATTAATTTAAATTAAATAGCTACATGTGCCCATTAGGCAAAGGAGGGGAGCAAAAAGTGAACAACCAGGAGGTCCTGGCAAAGGAGCCCGTGTAATATGGCAAACAACTGTAATGTAATGTAAGCAGATGCCTCAAAGTTATGGGTGTCAGACTCAGGGTCAGTGCTGGTGAGCCCTCATCCTCAAGAAAACAAGAGCTATAATTCAGATTGTTCATACAGCTAAACTAACTGTTGTAGAAGAGGGAAAAAAAACTTTTGCTCTACCCTTTTATGTTTGGTAGCTTTGGCCTGTGAATTAAAGTGACAAAACACACTTTGCCCCACCAATGCAGAATAAAGAATTTCTTGCCCTGGCCGGGTGATTCACTTGGTTGAAGCATCATCCTGCACACCGAGAAGGTTGTGGATTTGATTCCCAGTCGGGGCACATACCTAGGTGGCAGGCTCAATCCCCAGTTGGGTTGTGTATAGGAGGTAACCATTGATGTTTCTCTCTCACATCAATGTTTCTCTCTCTCTCTCTCTCTCTCTCTTTCTCCCCCCGCTCCTTCTTCTCTCTCCAAAATCAATAAAAAGATATCCTCAGGTACGAATTTTAAAAAATGTTCTGAATAGAGATCTAAATTTTGTGTGTACCCATTGGTCTTTAATGGGAATCAGGATCCACTATTGTTGTTTGTTGCTTTGCCCATAGATAATCTTTTCCTAAAGAGATTTTAAATGCTAAGAGAGACCATAAATTATACCAACAAGAATAGCAATAACAAAAAGGAACGGACAACAAAACCAAAACAAAAATACTATCCACCAAAACTACCCCTCAAGACACTTCCAAAATGTATTTCGAGCTTGCAGATATTTACTAAATAAATATTTGAATGGCTGTCTTAAAATACTAAAAATTACTCTTAAATTTAAAGGAGCATTGACCATACCGAAACTGGACTATTTTTTTTCCTTAGAGAATATCTTGTCAGCCAGACCTTTTATTAGTGTAGAAAGGTGGTCATTGGGTCACAGAGTAAAGCCCCAAGTTTGATGCTGTGTTATGATTTGGGGCCTCCTACAAATTCAATGGTGGCAGCAGGACTGATATCAAAGATTAGCTGGGCCTTTTTTTTTTTTTGCTGGTTTGCTTCAGACCTTCTTTTATTATCTTTTGTTACCTAGCAACAAATAATGTTGAGCTAAGGCCAGATGATGCCATCTAGGCTCTTCTATGTGCTATTATTTTGAGTGTTCATTCATTAACCATATTTCTTTAATGTTCAATAAAGATCCATGTTAGTGTAAAAATTTTTTTAAAAAAAGAGTGATCTGGCTAATGAAAAAAAATAAAGTCACAGAAGACAGATGAACAAGAGAAAAGACATGCAAATTTTATTTGACTTTAATATTTTAATTTTTTATGTACACAGCAATCTCCATAGAAAAATGAAGACCCATCAAGGCCATTAGACCTGGGAGCTTATATGCCATTTTAACAACAGGAAATAAGTTTGTAAGAATTGATAGAAAAAGTAAAAGAGATTTTGGCTTTTAGCATGGTAAATTGTGCAAAGGCAAATATTTGGGGGAGACTAATGGAAGATAAAGGTTATTTTAGTAAGGGTTATTTGTGCAGATCCAACTCAGTGCTTTCTGTTTTGAGTGATAGTGGTTGTTTTCCTCCTCCTAGTACAGGAGAGGGGATGGGGGAGAGCTTCACAAATGAAAATTTATGTCTAGCTTTAGGACAGAAAGGGGGAGGGCAGAAACCTCTCTTTATTTGCTACTACTTAATTGTCTTCTGCTCAAAACAATCACTATGCCAAACTGGCATATTTGGGGATAGGGTATTCTGATCCCTCATGCCATTATTCACTATCACTACTGGTTTTTGCACAGGCAGAAGCCATTTGTTTCCTATTAGGATTTCCTTTTCAGGTACAGAGAATAAGCAGCATAAATAGTAGATACTAAATAGGCAGGGGGAGGTTAAGAATAGTATAAGAAAAGGAGAAGCCAAGGAACTTACATGTGCAACCCATGGGCATGAACTAAGGGGCGGGGGACTGCTGGAGGGGGGTGGTATAGGGCGAAGAGGAATAAAGGGGAGGAAAAAAAGTGGGACAACTGTAATGGCATAATCAATAAAATATATAAAATAAAAAATTCTTTTTCAATTTCTTCCTTGTTTAAAGAATTTGTACAGAAATAGGACAAAAATATATAAAGTTTTGTCCTCTGAAAGGCATCGTCCCACCTCCACCATTTTTGAGATGTTGCAGTCCCCATTTCTAACTTTGGACTCTAAATTCAGACTATACAGATCTTTATATGAGGTTCATATTTCTGTTGCCACCATTATAACAGATTGAAATACATAATACTGTAATTGTATTTCACAAATATTTATTCATAATCTATTATATACTTGATACTGCACTAAATGTTGATAATACACTGGTGAGCAAAGTAGACAAGAGTCTCTGCCTTCAGTGAGCTTACAGTTTGGTGCATAAAAATGCACTTTAAAAGTAAACAAATTAGAAAAAATAATAAAGAAAGAAATAAATTAAAAATAAACAAATTAATAAATATAAAATCATGAAATGAAATGAGAAATCCGAAGAGAAAGAACTGAGTGCCACAAGAGAGAATAGCAGTGGGAAGTACTTTAGCCACAGGAGTTAAGAAACATCTCTCTGGAGAGGCGAGACACAAAGTATGCGACAGAGCTAAGGAGTTAAGCATTAGAGAAAAAGAGGAATGACTGTGCAAAGGTCCATTTAAGGCAACAAGAGCACAGAGGTACCCAAGAGGAGACCAAACACGAAGGCAGGAAGAGTTTATTCAGGGTCCTGTAGTCCTGAATAGGACTTGGGATTTTATTTTAAGTGCAGTACAAAGCTTGGAAGGATTTTGAAAAGGAAGTAATGTGTTCCAATTTATATTCTAAAACAGTGGTTCTGAGATATCACTTCACACCTGCCAAAATGGCCATCACTAATAAAACAACAAGCAACAATTGTTGGCTAGAAGGTGAGGAAAAGGGTACCCTAGTGCACTGTTGGTGGGAATGCAGACTGATGCAGCCACTGTGGAAAACAGTATGGAATTTTCTCAAAAAACTAAAAATAGAACTACCTTTTGACCCAGTGATTGCATTGCTGGGAATATACCTGAAGAATCCCAAAACGACAATTCATTAGAATTTATGCACTGCTATCTTCATAGCAGCACTATTTACAATAACCAAGTGCTGGAAACAACCTAAGTGCCCAGCAGTAGATGAGTGGATTAAAAGACTGTGGTAAATTTACGCAATGGAACACTACATAGCAGAAAAAAGAAGGAATCCCTACCCTTCAAGACAGCATGGATGGAACTGGAGACTATAAACCAGTCAGCTAAAAACAAATACCATATGATCTCACTTATAAGAGAAATCTAATGAACAAAATAAACTAATGAGCAAAAGAGAACCAGAGGCACAGAATCATGGAACAGACTGACAGTGGTAAGAGGGGAGGAGGCAGGTGCGGACTGTTGAAAGAGAGTGAAGAGACTAGTCAAAGAACATGTATGAAGGGCCCATGGACATGGGCAATGGTGTGGGGACTGACTACGGAAATGGGGGGTGGGCTGGGCAGTGGGGGGCGAGGGGGAAAAGTTGGGACAACTGTAACAGCATAAACAATAATAAAAAATAAAACAGTAGTTCAGGCCACTGTATAATAACGAACAAAAACAGAGGAAACAAGAGCAGATGCAGGGAGAACATTCAGGAGATTATAAAGTACCCTTTGTAATGAGTGCAAGTGGTTCCTGCAACAATATGTAAATAATAGCTGTCACAAGAGAACCATCCCTTGGAACCTAGAACTAGATTAATAGATTTAAGAGGATGGGTGCTAAAATTTCATCACAAATTGTCTAAGTCCTCAAACTACTGCCAGAGATTTACTAAACTAAAAAGAATATGGTAACATGGTTGTTCAGGCAGAGATGGAGCTCCAAGAAGAAGAAAGGTCAAAGAAATTATGAAATCATAGGACTTGGTAACAGGAGGACTACAGGAGATGTGAAGAAACATGACATATGACTCTCAATAGGTGTCATGACTCAGACCCAGACCACACAGCTGCTGAGCAGTATTTGTCCATTTGGACCTCTGTGCTGTACTTTCTCATCTATAAGATGGGCAGCAACTGGGGTCTCCAATCATGGTGGTGTGTGGGGATTAAATGGCTAATAAAGATGAGCACTTGGAATAGTCTCTCAAAAACTAGCTGGCTCAGAACACATATAAACAGTGTTAAAATAAATTTAAGTAAAATGTCAGATATTCCCCATGCTTTGCTTTGACTTTAAATAATAGCAATTCCATACGGCAATCTAGGAAAATTAAAGTTAATATTTATTAGGTCTTTTCAACATAACTTGTTGACATATGATTTAGCTGCCCCATTTTATTAACTTTTATTTTTTATTAGTTATTATATATATATATATATTCAGTTATCTCCTTTAGAAACCTTGTTTATTCATTTTTTGGCTCCCTATTGAATTTAATAAGATATTTACTCTTAATACTGTAATAATTCTAGATAAAATAGTATCAGTAGTTTGAAATTTATTTTCTAAGTTAATAATATATTTAAATTTCTAGATAGAGCACCTTTGCTAGGCTAGGATCAACTTAGAAAATCACCACCTTTGAGACAATGAGTAAAGGTCTGGAAACAGACAAAAAGAAAAGGCATCTTTTACTTTGAAATGTCTTTGGAAAGTCAAAAAAGGAAGTATTTTTACTTGTAGGATTATCCATACTGCTTTTCCAGTGATTACAATACAGTAGAAAGTATTTCATTACATTCAGATAACTAAACTGTAAATCAAATAGCTATATGGAGCCATAAGCATTTGCAATATATAATATTATCAGTCATGGCACTGATAAAAATAGGCATATATAGGCAAATAACATTTTTATTTGGTTCCTTATAAAGTGGTTAAAAGATGTGTATAGTTATCACAACACAAACGGATTAAGGATTGAAATGTCTTTCATTGTTACTAAATCCTAAATCTTGTGCTGAACTCAGGTTTGCACCTATGGAAATTGTAAAGCACTATCAGTTTGAACTCACTCACTTTTTTACATAAATGCCAGTAATAACTTGCAACTTTCTTTTAATAATTGCTTAAATTATTTAAATGCATGCTGACTTCTTAGTACTAAAACAGTGTACCAGCACTAAGGATAAAATTAAATGATTCATTTATGATAAAACCAAAATCCTTTACTTGTTATTGAACTGTGAATTCCAGCAAATAACTCCATAGCCATTTATTGATTTTTTTCTTCTTTCAGATATTGACATTCCAAGCTATTGTACAGTAAGTAAACTGGTAACTATTTTCAATATACTTCAAAATTTCATTTAAATGCCCTACAACAAAGACAATACTAGCTATACCGAGCAGTAAAGTGAGTTTAGCCTTTCTATAGTTTTACATTTAAAAGAACTCCAGCAAAATTATATTTTATTGATTATGCTATTAGAGTTGTCCCAAATTCCCCCCTTTGCCCTCTTTCACGAGAAACTCCCACTACCTCTGGCAGTACCCCCTGCCACTGTTCATGTCCATGGGTCATGCATAATATTTCTTGGGGTACTCCATTCCCTACACTGCACTTTACATCCCCATGACTATTCTGTAACTACCTATTTGTACTTCTTAATCCTCTCATTTCTTCACCCATTCCCCCACAACCCGTACCATCTGGCAACCATGATAATGTCCTCTGTATCCATGATTCTGTCTCTGTTCTTCTTTGCTTAGTTGTTGTTGTTTTGGGGTTTGTTTGTTTTTTTTTGTAGATTCAATTGTTGACACATATGTATTTATTGCCATTTTATTGTCCACAGCTTTGATCTTTTCCTTAAATAAAGCCCTTTAACAACTTTTATAATAATGGTTTGGTGATGATGAACTCTTTCAGTGTTTTCTTGTCTGGGAAGCCCTTTATCTGCCCTTGGCGGTGCATTCCAACAATGTATCATAGCGGTGTCAGAAGGAAAAGAGAAGGTGGTGATTTCTTAAGTTGATCCTAGCCTAGCAAAGGTGTTCTATCTAGAAATTTAAATACATTATTAACTTAGAAAATAAATTTTAAACTACTGATACTATTTTATCTAGAATTATTATCACATTGTAAGTGATAGCTTTGCTGGCTAGAGCAATCTTGGCTATAGGTCCCTGCTTTTCATAACTTTGAATATCTCTTGCCTATCCCTTCTAGCCTGAAAAGTTTCCTTCGAGAAATCAACTGACAGTCTTATGGGAACTCGCCTGTAGGTAACAGCTTTTCTCTTGCTGCTTTTAAGATTCTCTCTGTATCTTTAACCTTTGGCATTTTAATTATAATGTGTCTTGGAGTGAGCCTCTTTGCATCCATCTTGTTTGGGACTCTCTGTGCTTCCTGGACTTGCGTGCCTATTTCCTTCACTAAATTAGGGAAGTTTCTTTCATGATTTTTTCAAATAGATTTCCAATTTCTTCCTCCTTCTCTTTTCCTTCTGACACCTCTATGACACATTGTTGGAATGCTTGAAGTTGTCCCCGAAACCGCCCACATGATCCTCATTTTTTTTGGATTCTCTTTTCTTCTTCTTGTTCTGACTGGTTGTTTTTGCTTCCTATGTTCCAAATAATTGATTCCATTTTTGGCTTCATCCACTCTACTGTTGTTTCCCTATAAATTGTTCTTTATTTCAATTAGTCTATCCTTCATTTCTGACTGGATCTTTTTTTATGTTGTTGAGGTCCTCACTAAGCTCCTTGAACGTGCTTATAACCAGTGTTTTGAACTCCGCATCTGATAGATTGCTTATCTCCATTTCACTTTACTCTTTTTCTGGAGTTTTGATCTGTTTTGTGGCCATGTTTCTTTGTCTCCTCATTTTGGCAGCTTCCCTATGTTTTTATGTATTAGGTAGAGCTGTTATGACTTCCTTTCTTGGTAGCATGGCCTAATGTATTAGGTGTTATATAGGATCCAGTGGCACAGCCTCCCCTACCACCCAGGCTGGGTACTTGAGGTGAGCCCTTCATGTGGACTGAGTATACCCTCCTCTTGTTGTTGAGATTTGATTGCTGTTGGCAGGTCAATGGGAGGGATTCACACAGGCCAGCCAGCTGCAAGGACTGGCTGTGGCCACTGACCACCAACCTCTGCCTTTCATGGAGGATCAGCTGTGCAGGGGCGGGGTGGTGGTGCTCCAACATGGTCTGCAGCTGCCCCCTGGGTGCACAGGCCCTGAGGTTTCCTGGGTGGTGCAGGCCAAGGTCAGCCCCCAACCTATATTTTGCCTGGGGCCACCCTGCCTGAGCTATAAAGCAACCTGAGATGGCTGCTACTTGTGCTGGGCTGGGAGATTCCCAGGTGAAATTAAGTTGTGAATCTGGACTAACTACTGCTACTGTAAGGCCTGGGGCCACTAACAAGAGGTAGGGGGTCTGGGAGTTCACTGAAGCCAGCTGTTGCTTATTTGAGAGGATTTAGGAAGTTGTGAAGCATGAGAAGCATGAGCCAAGTACTGCCATTCATGTGGAAAAGTCAGGATTAACAATAAAAAATTGTAACTGTGTAAGGTGATGGTTGTTAACTAAGGTTATTTTAGTAATCACCTTGTAATGTGTGTGTATATATATATATATATATATCAGTGTATCAATACAACACATATCAGTGTATCATATGACAATACATCAAAGACATCATATTCTGTTGTATACCTTTAACTTTTATAATGTTGTATGTCGACTACATCTAAATAAAGCTGGAAGGGAAAAAAAGAAACTTCAATAGCTCTTCACTACATTCAGCATGCGTTCCCACACCTACAGCAGCCTCCACCACCTGGCCTCATTACTCTTGTCCCCCCACTCCAGTGAGGCTCACCGTCCCCTACATGTGCTGTGCCTTCACCTCTAGGCTTGTGATCATGCCCTGGAAACAACAAAAAACCAACAGACAAAAACACATCACTCTGTCCCCAGTTTATACCTAAAAGTAAAATATTCTATTTATTCTAGTAAGTGGTTCTTCCTCCTATTTGCTTGTTCAGATTCCCTTACAGAATTAAATTCCCTGAATTCCTTTTCTTGCTGAGTCAGCCAATTTATCTTCCTCTTACTGTCCCATTTCCCACAGTCCGTGCATATTCTCAAGGAGGCTGCCTTCGAGAATAATTTTTATTAATATAAATTTGAACTGGAAAAAGCAAAGCCAGATTTCTTAATCTAAGTGTTTACATATCTATTACTGTAATTTTAAAAGGTGTCTATAGAGCCTAGATTTTAATTTGTCATACACATATCGGCCTTACAGGTAGCTTCGTATATTTTTGTTTATAGACACTAATTAATGAGTCAGGATTGCTCGTGAAATTTTGTTATGAACATTTTAGGACAAACTGAAACTTAAATCAACACTCTGGTGGCAATATTTAAGAAAATAATCATACCCAATTACTTCTCTTACCATTTCTACCCAAACAAGGATCCTTAACCTCTTCTCATTGCCAAACAGCATTAAATTCCATGTCTATGTTAAAGACAATGTAACCATTTCTGTTCAGAGTTGCGTGAAAGTATATTTACTGAAGTGTATGAGGACTCCTTATTACCAGCCTAAAGTCGTTTAATATCTATACCCATTCAATATATAACTTTTTGATAAGACACCAAAATAGCTTAAAATGATGGGGAATGTATGGTTCTTTAATGTTTGAGCAAAACTGTCAAGAGTAAAAAATAAATTTATTTTGAAGTGTCACTGTACATATACTGTTAATTGTACTTGTACTTAGCTGATGCCCAGTTCCAAATCTAGAGTCAGATGCCTAGATTGAAGCAAACACAGACTAAGAACCTGTGGCAACGTGAATGTGACAATGTGTGTTCCTCCGAGTTTCACTTTCTTCATCAGTGCATACGGGGAGAATAAATTACCCGTCAAAAAGTTGTTTAAGGGTAAAATGAGGAAATGTTTGTGGAAAACCTTTATAATGTTATTATGATACTATAGGGAGGTCTCAAATTGAACAAGGCTTCACTGTACTTGTGCTCAAGTATTGTAACTATAAGCCAAAAGAAAAAAAGCATAAAAGGTAAGCTGCCTGCAATCCAAATCCCTACCAAAATACCTTGCATACTTTTCAAACTTGTCACCATTGGTAATATTTCATTGGTAAAAAAAAATATTTTTACTGTACAAGATTCTGCTTACAGCTAATAAAAACATATTCTTTCTTATACCATGCAGTTTAACTGACAGTTTCAATTTTCCCTTTGGCTAATACAAAGTGAACTACTCAGCAAACAATTGTGCACTATGTGCATGATTTAATTTTAATACAAAATTAAAGAGATTTATGTAGAAAGTGAAAACAACAAAAAAAAAACCTTAAACTAATTATATGTCATTTTTATGAAGTTTCTTTGGCGTGAACCATGTCAGTAGATTGGTGAAGTCAAAAGTCAATTTGCAAGTAGGCTGAAGAGGTGAAGAAGTGCAAACTGAAATTAAATGCTTCTCTTTTACAAAGTTCCACTGAGAAAGAGTAGAGGAAGCTGTGATAGAATCTAAAGAGAGCCCTGGCTGGTGTGGCTCAGTGGATTGGGCGCCAGCTTGTGAACCAAAGGGCTGGCTGTTCCATTCCCAGTCTAGGGCATGTGCCTGGGTTGTGGGCCAGGTCCCCACTGGGGGGCACCTGAGAGGCAACCACACACTGATGTTTCTCTCCCTCTCTTTCTCCCTCCTTTCCCCTCTCTAAAAATAAATAAATAAAATCTTTTTAAAAAAAAAAAAAGACTCTAAAGGGAGCCTGCAGAGACAGGAAGGAGGGAGAAAAGGAAGGACAGAGGTACTAAGGAGTGCATAAATTCAAAAGGAAGGGAGAAATTTGTTGGATTGGAAGCCAATTGCTGAGGTTTGCAAAGTAAGTGAAAGGAGAGGACAGGGCAACAGCAAGAGCCTCACTTTTTGCTTTAGCCCAGACCTACATTTTTTTTTTAATTGACCATTAACTGTTTGAAAGGGCCCATGGGTTTTTTTGTGGTTTTCTTTCCACATTGTATAACCTACTAAATCACAAGCATCTCCCATTCCTGAAGTTACAGTTGAGATGTCAGCTGGGGATATAGTCATCACAAGGCTCTACCAGAGCCAGAGGATTCAGTTCCAAGATGCTGACCCACATAGTTGTTGGCGCGAGGTCTCAGTTCCGTGGTGGCAAGAGGCTTCAGTTCCTTGCCCTGGGGCCTCTCCATAGGGTTGCTTGAGCATCCCAAAGCATGGCAGCTGGCTTCCCCCAGAACAAGCGGTCCAAGAGAAAGAAGCCTGAGCTGCAATGTCTTCTATGACCCAGTCCTCAGAAGATACACACTATCACTTTTGTCTGATTCTATCACCAGAAGCAAGCCTCTAACTCCAGCCCCCACTCAAAGAGAAATAAGCTCTATCTCTTCAAGAGTCAGAGTTTGTGAAGAGATTTTAAACCTCCACAGAGGGCAGGGGTAGAAACAAGACTAGTTAGGAGGCCAGTGCAGTGAAAGACGATAGTAGAGTGGAACAGGGTGTTCGCCATGGAGATATTAAGAACTGGATGGATTCTTGATATATTATGAAAATAGAGCTAACAGGATTTACTAAGGGATGAACAAGATGAGGGTTATAAGAAAATGAGAGAAGTCAAAAATTAACTACAAGTTGCTTGGCCTGAGCCACCGTAAGAGTCGAGTTATCATTAACTAAGATAGAACTGCAGAGGGAGCAACCTTTAGAGTTAGTAACAGCAGTTTAATTTGGACATTTTAAGTATGACATATCTATTACACACCAACGGAGAAATGTCAATTAAGAAGTTAAATATTTGAATATGAAGTTCAGGACACAAGCTGGGGAGGAAATACAAGCTTGTTTAAAAGCGTGAGAATAGATTAAGTCACCCCCAAGGAATGAGTACAGGCACGGGGGTCGGGGGCGGGGGGGGATGGCTTTGGACCGAGCCCAGGGGTGCTCTAACATTGAGAAAACAGAGAGGAAAAAAAAACAGCAAAAGAGACTGAGAAAGAGTAACAACAAGATAAAATGAAAAGTATGTTGTCCTAAGAGAAAGTAAAAATGTATATCAAGCAGGAAGAAGGTAACTGATCATACTATATTCTAACCTGCTGCAAAGTCAAGTAAAATGAGGACTGAGAATTCACCGTGGAATTAGGAAGGTGCGTTGGTAACCCGGTCCATGTAGTTTCAGTGGGTTCTGGACACCGAAGCCTGAAAAGGGTGAGCATAGAGAAAATGGAAGAGGAAGAAAGATCTATCCTTAACATTTAAGGAACCACAGCACAAGTACAAATGGAGGCTAATAATATACATTCTCATAATTTAAACTAGTAATTAAATCTTTATTTAGTAAAGAAAATGAAGTTTCAGGAATTTCTCATAATCTATTCAAGTTGTGGTTTTGATGAGAATAATTTTTTGCTTATTTTTTTGATCAATAATTAAATCATCATGAAATAAAAATTAGTAATGTCCTATTTATGATTTTTATGTGGGTCATGCACAAAAGAAGCTTTTGCTTTGATTTTAGCTTTTAAAAATTTAAGCAGGATGCCGCTTGTAAATTTGCTATTCTGTTTTGTCCCCAATTTTCTTCTTTCCTGAGCTTTACTTTTGAGGGAAGTACATAAAAAAGTAAGACTCCACTTGTTTCTATTTTTATTCTATTTTTATCACAGTTCTGACATACTCATCTCCAGTGATCTAAAGAATTAAGAAAGTAAATGTAATTGTTTTTATTCAAATGTGGATTTCTATCACATTTTCTATCAAAAATGTGAGTTTAAAACTCACCTGTTTAAAAACTTGAAAAATTATTCCTCATACATTTTCAAATACTTTATTTTTCTCTTAAAATATTCAAAACTATTTCTTAAAATTAAAAGGCACAATTATTAATGGAATCTATTTTAAATCAATATTATCTAAAGTCAATAGTTTTAATTTTAAAAAATTAATATTATTAAATATTTTAGAAAAATAAAACCATTCCCAATTCTAACCATTAAGCCATCTAGTTGCCAATGTGATATCATACTTAATGCATATTATATCTATACATACATACATACATACATACATACACATTTAGTAACAAAATGAATGTTCACCACTGCAGAATAGTCCTCGGCAACCATGGGGAGCACCTCAGCAATGCATGAGGACCTCCGAAACCACACATTAGAACACAAAGTATAACACAAAAATGACAGGAGGCATTTGGACACCCACTGCATTCGTGCTACCTGATAGGAAGGATTTGATATGTTAATTCGTCCTTCTCACTTAAGCGTTTCCTCTGCTCGCTCTCTCCCCCTGCCCAGAAGCTGCTTCCTTTCCAGTGTGAACAACACAACACACAACCTCCGCAGCATTTTGTTTCAAGGACTTTGAGCAAAAGAAGAAGGAAGTTTTCCCTGTGGCCTAAACAGAGCCCTGAGAGTATCTGTTTTGTAATTGAATTTCACCACTTTATCCCTCCCCTCTCCCACCAAAGGAGAGCAATAAAAAGGGGCAGAAATACCTCCACCTTGTTTCAACAATAACCTCGGTTATATGCACACAATAACCAATTAAGAGCTTTGGGATCCAGGACTTTGAGGACAGTTAAAGACTCTAACCTTCAGGTAGATGGCTGAAAGCACTATGATTAGTAACTGAATATTATTGGGACCATTGCATTTGATAGAGAATAAAGGTCATACAAAAGTCTTTGCTTAGCTTCCTAAAATTCTATCTCATTGTTGTAAAACCAACCAACCAACCAACCAACCAACCAAGGAGGGTCTAGCCTAAGATGGAAAATCACCTCTAGTTTTGGCAGACAAGTATTTTCTACTTAAAGACCTTTTTATTTGATTATTAATCCCTCTTTCATTTTCTTTGGTCTTAATCTCTTTTAGTTCCAAAAGATGGCTTAACTTATGTAATTGCAGCATATCTTCCTTTAGATTTTACGGAGGAAACTTCTATAGTTCTGTGTATATTCCGATCTGTGGATATAATGAAGACGTTTTTAAACAATTAACATCTAAAATTGAGCTTTTTCGAAAAAAAACTCTTCTAAGAAGTTGGTATACTTTTTTTCATAGGCACATTTAACTCTGTGAAAGGCTTAGTCCTCTATTGAGAGCATGAGAAAATGGACCCCGACGCAGCTTTTATTTCACTACACGCAACCTGAAAATGAACATGCTCTTTCATTTGGGAGCAAAATTCAATTATAAAGAAACAGAAAAATGCAACCTGAGATCAATAGCCTATTACAGTGCCAGCATTAAGGATAATGTCAGCTCAGTTAATTCTACTGAAATATGTGGCTATATACTGTTTATTTGCTTGTGCATTCCTACATGAGAAGTGACATACATTGAGTTTAATTTTATTGGAATACAAAGAGTATATATGTAGAATTGAGTAGTGTTCAAAAGCATAATAGAAAATTCAAAATCAACAAGCTAACAAGCTGAAGCAAAAGAAGAAAAAAAAAGACTACCTCAGTAAAATATATAGATTCTCCTTAAAAATACAACTGGAATTTTAATATCCAGTAGTCTCATTTTAATAAACATATTTTTAAAAATTTGATTGGCAAGAAAACAGAAATACACTGTAACTCCGGGCTGGAAATTAATTTTAAAGATGCATATTTCTATTCCATAGATTTGTTTTTAAGGTAGCAGTCTTGTCTGGAATGTGTAGTCCACTGCTGTGATTTCATGAGTGAACACGTCCAGAGAGACTGAGTGATTTATTAAGGTCAATCACATAAGAAGTGTGCTCTCCTAGCTGGTTAGATAGGATAAGAAGCTTCCAGATTTGAAATATCTCTGACAGGGCTCAAGACATTCTATCCCCAAATAAGGCACACTGGCATATTCCTATATTTTAAGCTGAGGAATTTGAGAAACTGCAGGCTCAAATAAATGTCTAGGCCCAAGATGAAGGCTCTCCTGCTTGAGACACAAACCAAAACTTGAAACAAAACCAGAAAAAGGATAAGGAATGCCAGGTTAGGGGGGTAGAGACTGCAATTTTAAATATGATAGCCAGGGAAGGCTCCACTAAGAATGTGATATATGAGAACAGGGTGAGAGTTTGAGTCATGAAGATATTAAGAGTAAAGCTTTCCAGACGGAAGAAACAGCAAATGCAAAAGCCCTGAGATCCAAATGTGCCTGATGTGTTTGAAAAACAAGAGAATGCCCTGACCAGTGTGGCTCAGTTGGTTGGGTGACGTCTCACAAAGTGAAAGGTCATCAGTTGGATTCCCAGTCAGGGCACATGCCTGGGTTGAGGGTTCGGTCCCCGGGCGGGGGTGCATGTGAGAGGCAACCTATCAATGTTTCTCTCACATCAATGTTTCTCTCCCTCTCTTTCCCTCTCCCTTCCCTTATCTCTCTAAAAATAAATAAATAAAACCAAGGAAGGAAAGAAAGGGGGGTAGGGCGGGAAGGCAAAGCAAGGCAAGGAAGAAGGAAGAAAGGGAGAAAGACATGCAAACAGGAGACTAGTGTGGTTGAGCAGAGCAAGCACGGGAGAAAAGGGACAGGAGGGACATGTGGGAGCTTATGGATCAGGGCAAGAAAATTTTAGCTTTTCCTCTGAGGGAAACTAAATCACTGGAGGGTTTTTAGCAGAGACGGCACATGATTTCACACTCAGAAGCATCACTCTGGTTATGTAAGAATATATTCCAGAGAAACAAAGGTGAAAATAGTAAAATAATAATAATAATAATAATAATAATAATTGTGGTGGTGGTGGCTGTGGTGATGGTAGCAGTGGATTCTAGAATTTGCTGGTGGGTTTTATGGAGACTATGAAAGCAAAGGAAGAGTCAAGGATAACTCTAAGATTCTTTGGCCTGAACAATCATAGGATGGAGTTATCAACTGAGAAGGTTTCACTTGGACATGTTAGGTTTCAGATGTGTATTAGGTATCCCAGTGGAGTTGATGAACAGGCAATTTACTGTAGGAGTTAGATATTCAGGAGACACTTTTATTCTGGATTTTAAAATTAGGAGATAACAGCATAGGAATGATATTAAAACAAACAAAGTAAGTGTAGACAGGAGAAAACATTCACAGACTGAACTCTTACACCTCCAACACTGAGACGCTGGAAAGATGAGGAGGTGCCTGCCTCCTTTTGCTGGTCCCCACAGTGGGGCGGCTGGTGTGATCCTTGGGGACACCAATTGTATGACTGAAGAATACAAGTGCTGTTACCTTTGCTCAGTCCTGGTCTAGAGAGACTCTGTCACCCACCCCACACAACCCTCAGTGACTCAAGCCCCAATCAGACCTTTCCAGCTGTGAAGATGTCCTCATGGAGTCTGGGGGCAACTCCCATTGGACCCGGCTGGCCTACCGCCGCAGCAAACCACTTTGAGGAAGTTCCCAGGAAGATCCCTTTCAGATACAGTGGTTCTGTGGGAGCCAGGAATGAGCTGCAGACTCACCTTTCTATCCACCTTCATCTGCCATTGCCTTCAACATTGACACAGAGCCATCCTAAGTGATAGCCTCATGCCAACATTCTGAAAGGAAAAGGGAACAAACGCCACCCTATATTTTGCCTTCCTACAAATTTATCAGCCTGGAGAAGGGAAGTCACACACCCACATCTATTTACCTCTTTCCCACATGTTCTGGAACCAAAAGAAAGAGGCTTTCCCCTTCCCTCTGGCAGAGTCTTCCAGAGCATGATATCCTCCTCATCTTTTCAGTAGGAAACCTAACTGCACAGCCTGAATAGTGGAAAGGTTATCTTTGCTCTACTATAAAAGAAAGTATGTGATCTGAATCCCCTTGGCACAATTCTAAATAACAAAAGACTTGGGTCAAGTTGGAACTAGGTATCACTGAAGATGAAAATAGATTGGTTTAATTGCCCTAAGGTACTATCCCTTCTGCACCAACTACTACCTTCTACTTGCTCTGTGTAATTTGGAGCTGATAAATTTTTTAAAAAAGAAAAAAAAACACCTGACTTTCCATTGTAGTATGTCATTAAAAAGGTGCTTTTTTCAAATCAGTATTTCACTCTATGAATGTTTTACTTGTTCATGTTTTGTTGTCATCACTGTCTTTTTGCTTTAATTATATACTACACTGATTTCCCAAAGGACACAACTTTTAAAAATCAATCAATAAATATGCTTTACTGCAACCTAAACTATAAATCCAAAATATTATACCAAGTGATTATGTTGAGATTATTTATGCATTCCCTTCGAAAGGTCACTCCTGTAAATTGAAGGCTTTCTATCAAATTGACATTGCCTGTGTTTTGCTCATCACTGTTTAACCTCTAACAACCCGTTTTTCTCTTTGAAGAAGAAAACCTCATTTGTTCACATTAATACACACAGGTTTGACAGCCAGTGCTGGTAGGACTTCAATGCTTATTAATACTTAAGGACCACAACCCTACTGAGGACTTTTCTTGTCAAATAACACACTGAAAACATTAGATGAAAAAATAGCTTCACCAAAGAGGCTTAAAGTTAAATTTGTACCTAATGGATCAAAAAATGTCTGCTTCATTGATTGTTCCTCTTCAATTCAAGGTTTAATAGACTTATTCATTAATCACATAGAGTTGTTTTATGAAGGAGAAAGTCAATTCATTTGAGCTAAATGTGTTTTTGTGATGTGAGAGTATGAACCTTTTTGGGCTAAACTACAAATATATTGGAAGTTAAGTAGAATGGTAAGGTAGTACTATTAATGTTTTATAATCAAAAAATTTTAAAGCAGGAGAAATGTAATGATATTGCATCTGTAACATCCAAATATTTTATATTTCATTGTAGTTCTTATGTTATATATTAGTGGAATATTTCTATTAATAATTTGTGCTTTACTTTATTTCACATTGAACACAGAAAGATTTTGGAAAATATTTTCCAACCTAGCCAATTGATGATAAACATGAAATGAAAATTAACACTGTTTTATGTTTATTAAGTTCTCTTCTTCTAAATGTCCTAAGAACATTAATAACTGATGGCCCTGGCCCTCAGATATTCCCAATTTCCAGTTTTCAGTTGCCAGAGGTACCTACTCCATAAAAGCACATCTTTCAATGTCCTGGATTCTATTTAATTAGAACAGATATTTAGTGAATACCTATTAAAGTAGATCATGAATAAATAGGGTGGGTTTTTTTTTCCAGTTTGCTTTCAGTTCTCAAGGATTTTAACACCTAGCATCCAAGAAGCCAACACATGTTTAACAGTTAAATAATAATTGAATGCATTTCCATTTGAGTGTTTCAAAAACATATAAGTTGTATTCAGGAGTGACCTTAAAAACACTTAAACACTTAAACACGCGTAAACACTTAAAAACAGAAATGCTCTGGTTAAGCAGCTGCCTCAGAGGGTCCCACAGATCTAACCTGAAAACTACCACTGGGGGGAGCATAAATTTTAGAGTCAGATAGATCTGGGTTTGAATCAAACTTCACTCCTTACCACTTTTATGGCCTAGGGCAGCCTGCTTAACCGGACTATCTCAATGTCCTTGCCTGTAAAATAGGAACAATTATACCAAGGCTGCTTTATGAATAGGGCCAGTTTCTCTACAAAGTGCCTGACATATGGTAGGTGCTCAGTAAAATGTAACTTGAAAGATTCCATTAAGAGGAAGGGATAGAAGAAAGGAATAAACAATTTCCTATTGTGTTATTCAACTGATGTTCCCTTTAAATAATTTTCATCATGCTATTTTGTATGAATTTTTAAAAGCTACTTCAAATGCTTTTGGAAAGTATACAGTATATAGACATACATATTATTGTAACAGAGCTATATTACATTTCCTTCTGGCCCTTCACATTCTAATCCTTGTAAAAATATTTTTCCCCACTTTGGAAAAAAAAATGTTTTACACAGACTGTGTTTTTTAAAGAGATTTAAGCATCATCTATCAAGTTTAATAAAAATATAAATAACTAAATATCATTGTCTTCAGCAGGATACCAAGGACCTTATAGCTGAATGGTAATATAATAGCATCTAGGCCAGCAAAGAACAAAAGCTAAAACTTTTAAGGGTTTTTTTAAACCTCTAAGCATTCATTTTTTTGGTATTGTCACAGAATTACTAATCTCAAACTTCTTTTGCTCTAAAAACACTCAGGGAAGGTTGCCTTAGAACTCTTAACAGAAACTACACTTGCTACTTGAGCTGAGCTTTAAGTGCCATTCCTTCTCCAAGGCGTTTCCACTGCCTGCCAGCAAGGGAGTCTAAGTAGCATGTTGAGTGCAGAGGTTGGAAATGGAATAAAATGTTTTAAACACACTAAGACTTCTCCAAATCACTAGCAAAATTATTTTTTGAGGACTGACTTCTTTACGAAGTAATTTTTAAGTACATAATAGAAAGTCTGTCTTTAACCATACTAAGAGCTTACTTAACATTTACTTATATAATATTTACTACATGTCTTGCACTATTCTAAGCCCTTTATATATATTAATTTAATGAATCCTCTCAATAGTCCTCTGTGCTAGACACAGATGTCATCTCCCACGATTGGATCAGAGAGCAAGTGGGTACAAGAATCTACATCCAGAGTCCACTCTCTTCATTAGACAAACTGCATTTTATTTGCCTATTGGGGAAATATGTATTATTTTCAGACGTGTTACTGAATAGAGTGTGTTTTTATGGATGTAGGTGACCAAAAGTAGGATAAGAGATGTGCCTTTTGAAGGAAATACGGCCTTTGTCACCACATAATTTGTGATACACTGAATCTAACTACCTGAAAGTATTTAACTTTATTTAATGTCTATATATGTTTCCATGTAAGCATACCTTGGGTAACTATTTAGGCATGAGCTATCAATTATCAATTATCAATTATCACAGCTGCATAATAAACCATCCCAAAATGTACAGTATTGAGATAACAACCATTTTTATTGTTTCACCTGTCAGTCAGCTAGGCAGTTCCAGTCTCAGCTTTTGCCTGCTCAGGCAGTTACCTGAGGGCCAGGTAGGCAACTCTGCTGATCCCACCAGGTTTGGGTTGATCCAAAATACCTGGGACCACTGAGCTTTTTCCTACCTATTCTCTCGGCCTCTATTAGGCTAACCCAGGCTTGCTCTTATACAGATGGCAGTGTTTTGAGAGAGAGGAAAGAGCACACTGCTTCTTGAGGCTTAGACTTGGGACTCTTACAATATTATTTCCATTAATTCTATTGACCAAAGCAACTCACTAGGTCATCCTGGATTCAAGAGGTGGGGATTCACTCTGTGATGCAAGCAGCTGCAAAGTCACATTGCAAGGGAAGATGGACACAAGGTGAATAACTGGACATTTTTGTGGTTTATCTTCCACTTCATATACTATTTCATTTGTACTATTTTGAAACATTCTAATATATGATCAATTCCCAATAATTTCCAAGTATATATGAAACATGCAACAAGTGAGACTATAGTCAAGGCCATAAAAAAGTCTTATATGGTGTAAAAGTACATTCTCAGATCCTAGAACTAAAAGTCAGTGAGAAAGTATCTCGAAAACCCTCAAATGTGTGAAAAGTGAACAACACATTTCTGAATGACCCTTAGGTTAGAGAGAAAGTCTAAAGTGAATTTTAAAATATTTTGAATTAATATTAAAATACAGTAGTCTGCCTCTTGTCCATGAGAGAGATGTTCCAACGCCCCATTTGATGCCTAAAACTGTGGATAGTACCGAACTCTATACATACACCATGTTTTCTCCTATGTATACATACCTATGATATAGTTTAATTTAGAAATATGGCAAAGAGATTAGCCATAACTAATAGTAAAATAGAACAATCCTAACAATACACTATAATACAAGTTATGTGAATGGGGTCTCTCTCTCTCTCTCTCTCCCCCTCTCTCTCAGAATATCTTGTTAGCCCTTGCCGATGTGGCTCAGTTGCTTGGAGCCTCATCTAGCCTTTTGGGGTAAAAGGTTGAGGATTCAATTCCTGTTCAGGGCACATACCTAGGTTGCAGGTTTGATCCCCGGTCAGGGCACATAAGTGAGGCAACCAGTTTCTCACATTGATGTTTCTCTGTTTTCTCTCTCTCTCTCTCTCTCTCTCTCTCTCTCTCTCAAATCAATTAACACATTTTTAAATATTTAAAACATATCTTAATTTACTGAACTCACTTGTTCACTGAAAGGAACCACTTTACACTTCCCTTGGCATATCCAAATTGCCAGAACCACTGCTCTTCCACTTTAGGGCCACTATTACCTAAAATAAGAGTGGCTTGAACAGAAGCACTGTGATACCAAGACAGTCCATCCAATAACCTAGAAAGCTACTCAGTGGCTTATGGACCAGGAGCATATACAGCTTGGAGACACTAACGAAAGGATGTTTTACACCCTGGCAGGGGCTGGACAGAGAAAGCAAGACCACGAGAGATTTCATCACTGGCTACTCAAAACAGCATACAATTTGAAACACGTGAATGGTTTATTTCTGGGATTTTCTATTTAATATTTGCCAACCAAGGTTGACCACAGGTAACTGAAACTATGAAAAGCAAAATCACAATTAAGGAAGGACTAATGTACAGCATTTCTAAATTTGCTTAGCTAATAACTGGACTAACTAATATGGACTTATCAAGCTAGGTACAGACCTATCTTAGCTAAAGCTGCATCTGACTTGAATAACCACAAGAGTCCGGGTCCCCCAAATAACTCCCCAAGTGAAGCCTCTGGATTCATTTTTATTGTTTATACTAACTTTTACAAGCTCTCAGCCTCCTTTATTTTGTGTTTTTGTAAAATGTTATTGATTTTGAGAGCAAGAAAAAGATAAACATCGATTTGTTCCACTTATTTATGCATTTGTTGGTTATTCTTGTATATGCCCTGACCAGTGATTGACCCTGCAACTCTGGCCTATCTGGATGATGCTCTAACCAAATGAGCTTCTCAGCCAGAGCAGTCTCCTTTATTTTTGACACTTCATAGTACTCTTTCCTAAGTTAATCATAATATTAACCATTAGTATTTCAAATGTTTTAACTTAAACCTGACAATGTCACAGTTGGGTTGGGTTTTCAGTGGCAATGGGAAACTGCTGCTATGAGAAAGTGCAATATGCTAAAGTTTTAATGTGAAGAGATTTTACTGACTCTTGAAAACCCAATTGCCTTAATGTTTGGTGCAATTTTCAGTGCATAAATGAATTTCACCTTAGGTAAAGCGATATAGTATGTTTTCGTTTCAAAGGAATATGGATGCAGCATATCTATACTGTGCCCAACATTTTACCACAGAGGATTAAGTCGTGTCCTCTCCAGAATGAGTCTCTCACTAAAAATGTTTACTGCCAGCACTTCTGTCTGGGAGAATGCTGCTTCTCCGTATCTCCCCGAGGCGGTACAATTCAATTCTTCCCTGTGTGTCCCTGGTGCCTTCTGAGCTGCTGCCCTAGCGCTGGAGCTCAGAATTATTACAGCAGCTCTCAACAAGCACTAGTGCATTTCGGAGCTGCACAGCCCTGCGAGGCTAGTGGCCACTACAGCGGACGTCCCTGGGGGGAAGAGAGCTGAAGGACTTCCTAGAGGAGAATCAAGGGTCCCGAGGGTGGTGGAGCAGAGCTTCATGGAAAAGTGGAACTCGAATTTATCTTTGAAGTGCTAGAATTTAGAAGTTTGCAAGTGGAAAATAATAAGGCAAATGTCAGGGTTGGGTATTTCCAAAATTCCCCAAAGTCTTCACAGATGAGATGTCCTTACTGAATGTCATGGATGGAATGTGACCCTCAGAAACCTGATCCCCTGCGTGCAATGAGTTCTTCGCATGGAGGCAAATACATAGTAGCCAACTTCAGGACGTGGATGCCTGACGCTGCATGAGACCAAAGGGGAATCTTTTTAAAAAATGAAATTTTTTATTTTGAGATATAGATTGACATGTAATTATGAGAAATACTAGAGATCCCATGTACCTTTTACCCGTCTCCAGTTGTAACATCTTGCAAAACCATAATGTAATACCACTCCCGGTATATTGACGTTAATACAGTCAAGATACAGGGCATTTCCATCACCAGTTACACCTCACATAGCCCTTTTAGAGCCACACCCACTTCCCTCTTGCACTCTTCCCCCCATTCTTTTTAATACCCGGCAACCACTAATCTGCTTTCCATTTCTACAATTTTGTCATTTGTAGTGTATCATGTAAATGTAATCAGTTTTATAACCTTTTGCGACTGGCCTTTCTCAGCATATTTCTCTGAAGACGCATCCCGGCTGTTTTATCAGTAGTGTGCTCCTTTTCACTCCTGCCTAGTACTTATGACTGACTAGGATGTACCACTGTTTAACCCGCTGAAGGACATCTGGGCTGTTTCTAGGTTTTAGCTATTGCAAATAAAGCTTCTACAAACTTTAGAAAAATAATCTATTTGACATTGCTAAGGCCTATTTTCAGCCTTTCTGCATACTGGCCCACAGGTTTTCCTTTGTTGTATTTTCCCACAGCTGTAACTTCTCATCCATAGTTGACTGGAGGTCTGTGGTCCCAAGCTGAAATGTGTTGCCTCAAATGGAGCTGGGTTTTATTCAACTACTATTCCAATACAAATTTAGAAGACAGTAATAATGGGTAATTGATTCACAAAACTCATATGCTGCTTCCACTTGAGCAGCCACAATGGAATGCTGTGGAAAATAGACCGAAATTTTAAGAAACATTGACACAAGCGCTTAAAGACAATCTATTTTTTTTTTATTCCTCACTTAATCTTTAGTTACTTTGGTTTTAGTAAGGACTTAGTTTGCAGGAAGAAAAATTTCAAAGAGAAAAAATAAAGTAGAGGGTTAGGATTGGCTTAAGAAGTACTTCAGGGTTGGCTTTGCTAATAGGAAATAATTTCTCCCTAAATGAATTAGATAACTTTTTGTTTGTTGAACTGTTCCAAATCATATTAATCTGGATTTCCTGGAAAATTCGGGGGGGGGGGGGGGGGGGTGCGCGCGCGTGTGTGTAAAAAAGGCTTTTTGGGCTGTCAAAATGTAGGATGCCAACATCTTTGGGAGCCATTATTCTACCTATCACAAGTGCCTGAGATCAAAAGTAAGAATTACTCAGCTTTTAACTACCAAAGCTGAAAAGGGATTATCCTTAGTAAGAGATTGTAAAGGTCACTTACATTGTCAATACAGAAATTTATGTAAATAAAAGGGACACAATTCATATCACAATATTCCTCTACTGAAAAGTATCCAATCATTCCATTTCACTCAAAGTATATTCATTTTCTATTACTGTCAAATCAAATGAACAGAAACTATTTTACAGATTCCACAGGTCAGAAGTGAGCCCAGTGAGTTCAAATAAGTCTGCTTACCATCTTGCAAGGTCCAACCAAGGAGGCTGTACTGGAGAATCAGTTTCTCTGCTCATTCAGATTGCCGAATTTAGTTTCTCACAGTCGTAAGACAGTTGTCTGTTTCCTCGCTGGCTGTCAGGTAAAGGCTGTTGCCACATTCCTGGGGCTCTGTCTCTGACTTAGGGGAAGTGGGGAATGCCTCCAAGTTTGAGGGCTAATGCGATTACATTGGGCCCACCTGAATATCAATGATACTCTCTCCATCTCAAGGTCCATATCGTTAATGGTTATCTGCATTTCCCTTTCCACATAATGTAACATATTCACAGGTTCTTGAATTAGGACATTGACATCTTTGGGGGCCGTTATTTTGCCTACCACAAAGACTGAAAGCCAAAATCTTTATAAAGGTTTCGGAGATCCTATGTGATCCAAGCCCCTACTCCCTCTCGTCTCTTTTCCTATTACTCTTCCCCTTGCTCTCAGCTCTAGCCTCCTCTATGCCATTCCTTGAACACACCAGGTAAACTTCTGCCTTGGTCCTTGCTGTCCCCTCTGCCTGGAATGTTCTTCCCCAGATTCCACTCTGCTAACAACATCATCCCCTTTACGTTTTTGCTCATATCTTGCTTTCTCAATGAGGCCCATTCATGAGTGCCCTGTTTACTACTCCAAGATTTCTGATCTTTTTTTTTCTCCATAGCACCTATTACCACCCTGTTCTGTAACTTATTTACCACAACTATGTCCTGATGTTTCTGCTAACATGTTTACCTCCACAAGAGTAAGGACCTGTCTTTACTTCTCTGATGCATTCATGGCCCTAGCACATATTGGGAGCTCCTAAGTATTATTTAAATTGGTTGTAGAACAAAGTTTTCCAAATAGTGAGTGATTTGGTGGATTACAGGTGTATGCAATCTATGTTCTTTTCGTAGGTCATATAAACAGAGCTGCTTGAAATGCTCAATTATATCTCCTTGACCCTTACTAATATCTTCTTTTTAAATCAATGACCTAACTCAATGTTTCCATATTTCAATTCAAGATCAATAACCCTTTCACTCTGGTTCAAAAGAAAACTTTGAAAAAGAAAAATGACTTATTTATACCTATCCACTTCCTCCAAAAAAGTATTTTTGATTCTTTATGATAAAAGTAAATATATATGACTAAAAATCAAGCCCCCCCCCCAAAAAAAGCTGAAAGGAACAAAGATATAAAAAAGAAATTGTCAGTATTTCCAAGAGCTTAAAGACAGCAATTGCTTTTTATCTCAGATTTTCCAGCTTCTGTTTTTTAAGTTTACTCTACTTTTACATGTTGGACACTTCTGATAGTCACCACCAGATGGAGGTACATCTGCAGTTTGAGTTATATGTTTCTGATGTATTAGCAACATGAACAGTTTTCAACAATAGAAAATCTATTTAAATTCCATTTGAAACTTTCCTTCAAAAACTGCTTCTGCAAGACCTTTAACAGCTACTTATAAGAAACAACCAGAAGAGACAGTTTAAGTGTATAAAATATCTTCCACTGAGTAACCATGAAATAGCCTGATAATTTAAGATGTGACCCAAAGTCTCCAAAGAAACCTGTTTTACTGACCCACCCCTTAGAAAAAAGCCAAGTCCCTCCAGTGTCACTGCTGCTACCCCCGCACCCAGCCAGTGTTTCTCCCAGCTGGCAGAAATTTGGTGCTAATGGATGCATGTGTCCTCTGGACCGCGGATGCCTTTTTGTCTCAAGAACTTCCCTATGCTTTAGCCTAGATAGCGTTAGCACAAAATATATGAAGAATCCAACAAACTTTAACGATATTTAAATATTCATGATTAACAAAAGTTTGCAGTGATTTATGTTTGAGATACCTTGTATATTATAAACTTTTAAGTAAATTTTCTTATGGCCAAAACAATTCATTTATTTGGTTATAAGTTGTTCTTTGTTTTTTAAAAAATATTCTTTTACAATTGGAATCCAAGATTCATTCATTTCGAGCACTTCCCTCCTCCAACACATCTTAAACAATTTAAAAATCAAACTTAATTATTACATAAAATATGCTGTAATTCCTCAACATTGATTCTAAAGTAAAGAATCTTGGTTCCTGCCCTACTGCTGCAGGTATGTATCTAAGTGACCTTAGGTAATCCATTGGTGTGTTCTGTTACTATCCTCTGTTCCAGTTGCTGTGTAACCTACCATCTGTTTTAAAGTTTAACAGCTTAAAACAAGTACCATTTTATTAGAGCTCAAAAGCTTGTGAAGAAGTAAGGCAAGGTTTGGCTGGGTAATTGTCCAGCTCCATGAATGGGCTCCTGGTGATATTGAGCTGGCAGCTGAGCTGGGCTTAACAGGTCTGTGACAACATGCTTGGTGCCTTGGTCAACAGGAAAGCTGGGTTCAGTGGAGTCCCTTTTCCTACTGCATGTAGCCTCAGACTCTTTCCATCTCTCCCACAGATCAGGACTACAAGAGACCAAGGCAGAAGTCACTGGTCTTCTTTCACAGGCTACTTCTGGAAATGGCATTGCATCACTTCCCCTGTACTATATGAGTTAGCATACATACACACACACATAGGGAAGCAGATCCTGCCTCTGAAGGGAAAGGAATGTCAAAAATAGACATCCAGTCAGAAACAAAGGAAACACTAACTGATATAAAGAACAATTTATAGGGAAAACAACAGTACAGTGGATGAAGCCAAGAATCAAATCAATGATTTGGAACATAAGGAAGCAAAAACAAGCAATCAGAACAAGAAGAAAAAAAGAATCCAAAAAATGAGGATACTGTAAGCAGCCTCTGGGACAAGCCCTCTAATATTCACATCATAGGGGTGCCAGAAGGAGAAGACAAAGAGCAAGAAATTGGAAATCTATATGAAAAATTTCCCTAATTTCGTGAAGGAAATAGACACGCAAGTCCAGGAAGCACAGAGAGTCCCAAACATGATGGATGCAAAGAAGCCCATTCCAAAGCACATCATAATTAAAATGCCAAAGGTTAAAGATACAGGGAGACTCTTAAAAGCAGCAAGAGAAAGCTGTTAGTTACCTATAAAGGAGTACCTATAAGACTGTCAGTTGATTTCTCAAAAGAAACTGCAGGCTTGAACGGGTCGGCAAGAAATATTCAAAGTTATGAAAAGCTGGAACCTACAGCCAAGGCTGCTGCACCCAGCAATGGGAGATAAAGAGCTTCCCAGACAAGAAAAAACTAAAGGAGTTCATCATCACCAAACTACAATTACATGAAATGTTAAAGGGACTCATTTAAAAAAAGATCAGAACTATGAACAATAAAATGGAAATAAATACATTATCTATCAACAACTGAATCTAAAAAAACAAAGTGAACAAGAAGAACAGAGACAGAATCAGGGATACAGAGAGGATTTTGATGGTTGCCAGACAGGAGCGGGGTGGAGGGAATGGACGAAGAGGTGAGAGATTAAGAAATACAAATTGGGAGATTAACAGCTGAAGGAGACAGCCACAAACAGTAGATTACTGGAAGTCTTGACCAGACTGTCTAAGGTCAGACAGGGTGAACATCTGACATCACCAGAGGCAGATCCAGAAAGAAAAAACGGCAGTCTCCAAGCATAGAAGTTCACACCACAAAGTCAGGAGATCAAGACAGATCAACTTAAGAATCAGAAGCAAAAGAGAAGAGTCTCACAAATAATGGGAACACAAAGAAATACGCCCCACTCGAAGGGAAAGGAGTAATCCCCAGAAAGAAAACTAAATTAAACAGAGGCAAGTAAACTATCAGATATTGGGTTCCAAACAACAGTTCTAAGGAAGCTAAATGAGCTCTCTGAGGTCAAAAAGAATTATCAAAAACTACAGGTAAACTACAAGGAACTTATTGCAAACTTTAACAGCATGAAAAAGGACGTAGAAACTATCAGTAAGAGACAAGAGGAAATGAAGAATACAATTTCTGAACTGAGTAACACAGTACAAGGAATCAAAAGCAGGTTAGACGAAGCAGGTTAGATTGAATCAGCGAGCTGGAGTACAAGGTAGAAAAAAAGCTCTCAGAAAGAACAAGAAAATGAAAAAAGACTCAGAAAGAATGAAGAGGCATTGAGGGAAATGCAGGACAACCTGAAACATAATAATATACGTATAATAGGGGATACCAGAAGGAGAAGAGGATGGGGAAGGGATAGAGAACCTGTTTGAAAAAGTCATGATGGAAAACTTCCCTAATTGGAGGAAAGAAAAAGTCACACAGGTCCAGGAAGGCCAGAGGGTCCCATTCAAGAGGAACCCAGTGAGGCCCACTCCAAGACACATCATCATTAAAATGGCAAATATCAAAGACAAAGAGAGAATCCTAAAGCAAGCAAGGGAGAAAGAGGTAGTAACATAGAACGGAGCCCCAATGCGTCTAGCAGCTGACTTCTCAACAGAAACACTGCAACCCAGAAGGGAGTGGCAAGAAATATTCCAAGTAATGAAAAGTAAAGGTCTGCAACAAAGATTGCTCTACCCAGCAAGGCTCTCAATTAAAATGGAAGGCGAAATAAGGAGTTTCCCAGACAAAAGGCAACTAAAAGAATACACCTCCACCAAACTAGCACTGCAAAATATGCTAAAGGGACTGTTTTAAGATGAAGAAAACGTTTCTATGAATATCCAGTTCCTTTCAGAGTTGCCAATACTTGATATTACCAATATTTTTAAGTCATTAATCTGATTGTGACAATGATGTTATTTTAATTGTTCCTTTACTATTTGTTGAAAATAAACCTGTTTTAGTATATTTCTTGCCCATTTCTATTATTTTTTAAGAAAAGCTTTAAATGATTTTTGGTATTCTTTATCCATTTATTGATTAAAGGTTTGTAGAACTTTTTTCCCTAAAAAAACAAAACCTATTAACCATGTTTTAGATGTGTTGCAAATACTTTTCTGTTCTATTCCTTGTCCTTTAACTTTTTTATATGTATATTACTATATAGTTAAATGTTTAATATAGTCATATTGTCAATATTTACTTTATAACATCTGGGTTTGAATATTTTACTTCACATCATGAAAAATATTAGTTCTATTTTCTTCTAAAACTCCTTAGATTCTACATATTGAATTTTAACCCACCTGAATATTTCTTGTATAATGTGTGAAATAGGGCTCTATATGTGTTTTTTTTCAAGTAATAGTGGTCCATACACCTTATTTGTTGAATAAGCCTTATTTTACCCATTGATTTGAAATATCAACTTAATCATATATTATATTGTTGGACATATACATTTGTCTCTAGAATGTTCATTATATTTCATTGATTTACCTGATTATTTCTGTGCTGATGTCATGTTGGTTTAATTGCTGAGACTTTATAATGGTTTTAAATTTTTTTAATATTTTATAATTAACTTTGACATCTAAAAAAATAAATAAAATCTATCTGCATTTAAGAAAAAGAGAGAGAGAGAGAGAGAGATGGAACTCCTGCCTTTTGCAACAACATGGATGCAACTGGAGAATATTATGCTAAGTGAAATAAGCCAGTTGATGAAAGACAAATACCATATGATCTCACCTATAAGTGGACTCTAGTCAACAAAATAAACTAACGAACAAAATAAACCACAGGCACGGAAACATGGAGCAGACTGAAAGTGACCAGAGGAGATGGGGAAAGAGGACAATGGTGGAAAGAAGGGGAAGGGACTAGACAAAGAACATGTATAAATGACCCATGGACATGGACAACAGAGTGGGAATTGACTGTGGGAGTCGGGGGTCGGGGTGGGGGTGAGATGGGTAGAAGAAGGTAAAGGGGTAAAAATTGAGACAACTGTAATAGAATAAACATGATTTATAAATTAAAAAAACAAAAAAGTAGTACAAATCGGTAGTTACAGAATAGCCCTGGGGATGTAAAGTACAGTATAGGTAATGGAGAAGCCAAAGAACTTATACACGTATGGATGTGGTCAACATTGTAGGGATTGCCTGAGGGGTTAGGAAGTGCTGGGTGGAGGGGGGCACCAAAGGGAGAGAAACTGGGACATCTGTAATAGCATAATCAATAAAATATAATTTAAAAATATTTGCAGCCACCTTTAATCTAACATACTCATTTTTTTTTAAATGAGGCTAATGACCAAGCACATTAATTATACTTGCACATTATACTTGTTAATGTTTGATGGGTGCTTAGGACATGTCAGGCACTATTCTAGAAGACTTACTGCATTCATTCATTGGATCTAGCAATGCTATGAAGAAAATACTATCATTGGCACCATTTTACAGATAATGAAGATAAGACACACGCAGAAAAGGTTAAGCAACTTGTGTAAGGTTGGATTGCTAGTAAACAGAAATAGGAGTGAGTCTTACTACAAAATCCATGCTCTTAATCATTACAGAATACAAATTCTAACATTCCACAAACTTTACCACTACTTTTATTTATTTGTGTTTTAGAGAAAGGGGAATGGAAGGAGAATAACATCTATGTGAGAGGGAAACAACTGGCTGCCTTCCATGGAAGCCCAAACCGGGGAACAAAGCTACAACCCAGGCATGTGCCCTGACCAGAAATCCAACTGGCAATCTTTCAGTTTGCTGGAGGAAGCCCAACCAACTGAGCCACACCAGCCAGGACTTAACTACTGCTTTTAAATTAACCTGGTAGTAAGTGATACAGTAATCTAAACTGCATAAGTGATCAGAATGTTTACTGAAATTAATGTAAGAATATCAAGTCCAGAAAATGAGTATTACAGAGTCGGATGGCTATCCACTCTGGAAAGTATTTAAAATTATGTCGAAGAGATTATTTTTAATTTAAATCACTACCTTTTAATAACCTAAAGACTATATATTAAATATAGACTGTAAAGACTATATGTTAAAGACTGTATGTTAAATATAGACTATAAAGACTATATGTTAAAGACTATATATGTTAAGATAATTTTGACTCAACTTATTTACTAACCTGTGATTAATTTCCAAAACTGGATCAGAGTTATGATATGCACACCTTTGCTTCATTAACATTCGAAAGTCTTACAAACTCATTAAGGACTTTAACATCCATCAGTTTTCTACATCAAGTAGAAATCCCAATCCTTCTAAAGCCTGCCTAGACCTACAATGTCTGAAAAACATATATACTAGTCTCCTTTACTTTGTTTATCCCTGTCATAGGATTAAAAAAAATTCACTGCAAAGTATAATACTTGAGTTTTAAGAGTATTCATATTTAAGGCTAATTTTGTAATTCACTGGAATGTCTTCATGCCCTACATCAGAGCCATTGCTAATCAATTCACAGGAAATGAAACAGAGATTCACCGTTTCTTACACTATCAGAACATGAAAGTATCCATATTATGAATGGAAGAAACAAATTATACAGAGTGCTTGCCATTTAAGTTACACTGGAAGTTTGAGACACAGAAGAGTTAGAAAACACTAGGTTAAACACACACACAAACACACACTGAATCAATCAAAATAAAATGTTACCTAGCTCAAGATTTGTTTATTACCATAAACTTTCCTTTAATTGTAAATTAGTAGGTAAGGCTATACTTCAAAGTTAAATTTTGTTTTAAAAATCAATGCAAAAGAAGTTTTTCAGTTTTTTATTTCTCTTTTCCTATTAGTCTTTCTTCATAGAATGGGAAAAGATGGGGGATGGATAACCTAGACGCATCAGTGAAACTGAAGGGAGAATATGGTGAACTCTGGGTACATAAGGGTAGAAAGATGGGGGGCAAAGGGGAGACACTAAGTAAATTAATCATTTTGAGTCCTAGAAAAAAGATCAAAGTGCCATGTCTTATTTCTGTTCAATCTCCAGTACCTAGCATAATAAGAAAGACATAATAAATACCCAATAAACATTTAACAAATGAATGATCAAGAACTTCCTGTCAAGACCAGTAGCAAGAAGGATGGAAGGGAAAGGGCTGTTTAAATTTACACGTATAACATTGTATGAGGACCTGATAATACATTTTGGAGGAAAGGCAAAAACAGCATTTCAGAAAAGAACAAGGAATTTAACTGAAAACATTCAAGCTACAAATTACTACATTTTTACTAAACAATGAAGTTCTTTGTGGAATTACAGCTCCTAATACATTCCTACATTTCTTTTAACTGGGAATAAAACACCATAGCTCTCCCTCTGAGAAAACATCCAACTATACACACACGCACAAACACACTTATGTCCTCTCTTAACGCAGGACTAGAGGAGAGTACATAGGGGGCCTTTAAATCAAAGCCTCACTATACACCTTCCCCTCAAGAACCCACAATCGTTTAAAATGCTATTCATTTCAACGTTCCTAGATGCTTACATAATATTCAAATTTCAATGATAGTCTCTTGAGAAGTTAGTTACACTGAGGGAAAATTAAGTCAAGTAGAAAAATTTCACTTACTATCAAAAGCAATTCTGAGTACAATATGATGTTGCCATTTAGTTTGTGTTAATATTCCCCCGCCATGAATTCAGGGCAGTTCTAAGACCTTGTGAAAAGAGATGGAAGTGAAGATGGGCATGTTTTTAAAAACCGAGACTGGTTCAAGACAACCAAAACATGTTTTGCTTTATCTCCTTCCTGACAACCAACCTAAGTAACAGAGTAACAGCAGGAAATACCAAAATGTTTTCATCTAGGAGTCATATAATTCCATGTCATACATTTAAGTCTTTAATTCACATTACTTTTTGTATATGGGGTGGGCAAAAGTAAGTTTACAGTTGTAGGTACACGAAGCAGTTAATAAAAATATTGTAATAATCTATATGTCTTTTTCCATATGAACTGTAAAAGTACATTTGCCCACCCCTGCATAGTGTGAGATAAGGGTTCAATTTCATTCTTCTGCATATGAGTATCGTTTTCCCAGCATCATTTATTAAAGAAACTATCCTTCTTCCATTGTGGGTTCCTGGCATTCTACATTATCTACATATTGTGAAACCACAATTCTAGGAGGTATGAGTAAAATACAGAAAATAATAAGTACACAAGTACTATTAATAATAACCTGTAGTGCTGATTTTGAATCGTATCAATATGAGCTCATGAGGTTCTTTATTGAATAACCAACTTCATAAAAACAAGCTATTTCAAGTACCCAGATTATGGTGCAAAAAGTTACTTTCCCCTGCCCTTTCTGGTGTGATTCAGTGGATTGGGCATTGTCCCGCAAACCAAAAGGTCACCAGTGTGATTCCCAGTCAGGACACATGCCTGGGTTATGGGCCAGATCCCCAGGTGGGAACTGATCGATGTTTCTCTCCCTCTATTACTCCCTCCTCCTCTCTTTAAAAATAAAATCTTTTTTTTTTTTTAGTTATTTTCCCTAAAAAGAGCTAGGGTTTATTGAAGAGATGGCTAATTTTAAGGATGGGGAAGAAAATGTAACAAGATGATTACAGACCATCTTTTCATAGGAAATTATCAAAGACTACTAGAAGTTTCAATAGACGTATGAAAAGATGCTCAATGTCACCAATCATCAGAGAAATGCATATTAAAACCACAATGAGGTATCAACTCACAATGGTCAGAATAGTTATCATCAATATCAACAAACAAGTGCTGGCGAGGATGTGGAGAAAGGGTAACACTTTTTCACTGTTGGTGGGAAGGCAGACTGGTGCAGCCACTGTGGAAAGCAGTATGGTGATACCTCAAAATTAAAAATGAAACTGCCTAATGACCCTGCAATTCCACTTCTGGGAATTTATCTGAAGACCCAAAAAACTATTTCAAAAGAACATAAGCATCCCTATGTTCCTGGCAGCATTATTTACAATCGCCAAGACATGGAAGCAGCCCAAGTGTCCATCAGCAGATGAGTGGATAAAACAACTATAGGACATTTACACAATGGAATACTACTCGGCTGTGAAAAAAAAGAAAAAGGGAAAGTTTTAACCTTTACAACAGCATGGATGGTCCTGGATAACATTATGCTAAGTGAAATAAGCCAGTCAGAAAAAGACAAATACCATACGATTTCACTCATATGTGGAATCTAATAAACAAACTGAACTAACAAGCAAAATAGACTCATAGCAGAATGACAGCTCAGTGGGTAGGGGCTTCAGGGGGTAGACAGAGAGAGCAAAAAGGGAAAAGGACTCATGGACATGAACAATAGTGTGGTGGTTGCAAGGGGGTGGAAGGTATAAGAGTGATAAATATTAATGGAAAATATACAATTTTTAAAAAAGTACTCAGTAACTAACTTGAGCCAACAAAGAAGCTCCTAAAGATGGACTGACTTGTGCTTCAATGTATTTGTAATAATGGACTAAAACCATCAAATCTACTTAATTCTAGTTAATAACTAAATGCAGTAAGTCCTCAGTTAACATCATTGATAGGTTCTGTGATTTTAAGCAAAACAACATAAAATGAAACCAATTTTACCATAGGTTAATTGATATAAATGAGTTAGGTTCCTAAGGTTTATCTCTTTTTAATGTTATAAGGAAAACAATGTAATTCAAGGACCTATTGTAAAATAAACTTATTAGACATCTCCAGAGAATCAGGAACCAATTCATTAACTTGAAAAATTTCAAGTACATATTCTTTTTTTTCTCTATTATCTATTCATTAAGCTGTATTTTAATTTTGTATATTTATGTTTTCTTTGGTATATAAAATGCATTCTTAAAAGGAGGAAGGGGAAGCCACCGAAGGTATTGGTCTACATATCATTTTCATAGATCCAGAGCTCGTTCGCAGAACACTGACGTCAGCGACCACAGAGCCGTTTCTGATAGGAGTCAATTCTTAAACCCAGACTAAATGGGAGGCCAGTTACTACACCACTAATAACAGAATACAAGTGAAGGGGAAGTGGTTTTATAAGAAAAACACTACTAAAGATGATAAAATTAGAATATCACCCTTTTTAATCCCCAGTGAATTAATGGAGCTTTGATAAAAAGAACACATTAGCTATAGTTTTGCTGAGAGATCAAACCTGAATTTGATTAAGTCTTTGGGTCCACCTGTCAATTTGAAATATACAGAACACAGAAGAAATGCAGAACCACTTCAGGAGAATACAATCAGCAGGTCCTGAATGCGGTAAATCCTATACATCAAACGACACTGATTTTTCAACAATAAGTGGTAAAGAAAGAAAAGGATGCATGGAGAACCTGTAGATTAAAATAGACTTAAAAGGCATCAGTTTTTTTTAAGGGCAAATTATAGTATCTAAGAATGCACATTTGGATAATAAAACCATTTAAATAATTATAAAAGTTTATCTTTGTGGGATTGAGATGGGGCATGCTGACAGGCTGTTAAAATTCTATTTTTTGACTAGTAGTTACTCACCATATTATTCATTAAGCTGTATTTTAATTTTGTATATTTATGTTTTCTTTGGTATATAAAATGCATTCTTAAAAGGAGGAAGGGGAAGCCACCGAAGGTATTGGTCTACGTATCATTTTCATAGATCCAGAGCTCGTTCGCAGAAGGCCGACATCAGCGACCACAGAGCCGTTTCTGATAGGAGTCAATTCTTAGACCCAGACTAAATGGGAGGCCAGTTCCAACTGAGGAAGGAATTTTAAAGGCCACAATTAGTTATACAGTAGCAACTATCACAGATCATCTTCATCTTTCTAAGTAACTGTACACTGAAGAGGAATAGAGGAATACTGAAGAGGTATTTTAAGGGCTGTTAGATGCAGGGTCTTAGTTAGCACTGATGAACCAAAATGTTTCTCACCGTCCCTCTTTAAGCCGAGCCATAAGGATGCCAGGTGACAGATGAATTTGGCCCATGTCTGTCTCACAGTGGGCATACCATAACAGAGCCAGAACTCTTGGTAATTTGGGCAGCGGGCTGGTTTAAGTTGATGGCATCATGTTTATTGAACTGGCAAAAATAAGTGGAAAATGCTCTGGACTTCCTAGCAAGGCACATGTATGCCAGAAGATACTGGATACACCACAAAAATTCAGAGGCTTATCTACACCAGTGAACTTATGAGGAGTCAAGTGGTCGGGGGCATGCAGGGACACTCCCTCCTAAAGGATGAGTTACTCACTTTGCTCCTCCTACCACTAACAGAGATACAGCACCTGGTAGTATTCTGGATTTTGGAGACAAAACAAAATATACGCACGAAAAATGCTTCAAAGCCCTTCTCGGACGACTTAGATGATTTTAGGGGGGCCCAATTTGAGAAAGGGTACCAGAAGAAAGTGAGAGCATACACTAGAACAAGTGACTTAGCACCTAACCATCACTTACAATACAGCATAAAACTGTGACCAGAGCTGCCCTTCATAAGCTTAGTATTGTCAGATCCACCAAGCCGTAACACTGAGCCAGAATAGCAAGAAACAATGGTACACTTAGGACAGGGTCCAAGCAGGTCTAGAGGTTCCAAATTTCATGAAAAGGTAGCCCGGAACCCCACATCACTTACCTCCAATAAACTAACATCTCTCTCTCTTGCTCTCTCAACTCACAACCTATGACTTAATTGGAGTTCAAAGAAGAAAAAAAATCCGGACTTGGTTCACAAATGGATCAGACTGACATGTTGCTGGTAAGCCAAAACTTGACTGCTGCAAGACAGTGATGAGGGAAAATCCACCCCATGGGCTGAGCTTCCAGCAATAAGCCTGGTCAGCCCTTTGCTCTAGTGATGTGATGTCAGATTTAATGCTCACCACAGACTTTATGTCAACACAGTTCTAGTTATTTACCTTGTCTGCACATATTCTCTAGTCTACTCCTCAGGAAGCACTCAAGGGAAATATGTTCTCTCAATTCTTACATGGTGAGAATGTCTGGGCAATGATTTTTATACTTAAAAGAAAAAGGTTTTGTTATATATAAAATCCTTTACTCATTTTTTCCCCACCACAAATATCTTAAATGTGCTATTTCCCTGGCACAGTGCTAAATTCAGTCTTGCTCTTTATAAGTCACTTGTTTTTGTCTAGATAGCCAAAACCAAAGTTTGTATCTAGGATAATATTCTCAGGTACACAGGGTGTTCTTCCAACATGTAGTTCCAAATCATTTTTTTCAGCAAAGTATTTTTCATATTTGTTCACTATGTATGTTCTGATATTTTTAATTCTCTGAAATTGACATTTTCCAACTAATCCTTTCTATATTGTTTCTGATTTCTAAAGCCATCTTCCTTTTTAAATTTTATTTCCCTTAAAGCATTATCTGTTGTTTATCTGCCTTTGTGTTTATTCTACTTTAATCTTCATTTCTGAAGAATTTCTCCCATTATTTCTAGTATTTTCACAAGTTTTTCAAATTCTTATTTTTGGTATTCTTTCACATTTTGTATCATTTTTGAAATTTTTGTAGCCCATTTCTAAATAGGTCACAGTTTTCATTTTATCAGCATGTCTTTCTGATACACTTTCGATGTATAAAGGACATAAAAACCATGCAGGACTTTAGTTTTACATTACTTATTTTTGTGTGAAATGAGGTTTTCTGAACTTTTAGAAAGAAGCTTGTTTCAGGGTAACTTCTCTAGCTCCAGAGTTCCCACTTCTGTTGTTTCTGTATAGTACTGGAAAATATGGCAGCTTACTTTCTGAAATTTCCATGGCTTTTTTTATGTTTTTGTAGTTGGTTTTTTAATTACTGTATTTTTATTGAGGCATAATTGAAATATAACATTGTATAAGTTTGAGGCATTCAACATGCTGGTTTGATACGTTTACATATTTCCTGGCTCTTTTTAAATAAATGCTGTGATGGATACAAAGATATGTAAGATACAAAGATATATAATATATAATATTAGGTTAAAAAAATCCAAACACAGCAAATATTTTTAGTCAGAAATGAAACTTCATACTCCTCAGAATTTTATAGAAATAAAATATCCTCTCAAAAAAAAGGGGGGAAAAAAATACCCAGTCTTTTTACAAAAATTTGTGTAACTCAAATACAAACCCAAGAATTTAATGGGATTTAGTAGCCAAAGCCAGTTCTACCTTAAATAATTGAGTTCTGCATGTAATGAAATAGAATATAAAATGTAATTCTATTTTAAATTGAAGAGAAAGACTTCAATATAAAAGTTCCAGATAAAAAATACTCTATAAATATAATGATAAATCGATTTGCATTCATGCCTGTACATTCCTTGGTATCGCTTCATCTCAGAAAACTAACCAAGTCTTCAATGGTAGTTTACTGTGATTTAAAAAGCATATTTAAAAAGCTTCCATGCAGTCTGTTTTTAAAAAAAAAAATAAAGATGTATTAAAGATACAGAGTACCTGGAAACCTGCACTACAGTAAAATATATTGCAATTAAAAACCTCCTTTAGCCATGGCTGGTGTGGCTCAGTGGATTGAGTGCCAGCCTATGAACGAAAAGGGTCACTGGCTCGATTTCCAGTCAGGGCACATGCCCTGACTTGCAGGAAAGGTCCCCAGTTGGGGCCACGCGAGAGGCAACCCACACATTGATGTTTCTCTTCTTCTCTTTCTCCCTCCTTTCCCCTCTCTCTTAAAATAAATAAAAATCTTTAAAAATAGTTTAAAAAAAAACCCTTTTACACAAAAGAGCCACCTTGATGAGGTTCTCACCAGCCAAAGGGGATAACTCAAACAAAAGAATAATATCTACAAGTGACTGAAATAGTAAATTAAGAGGGGAAAAGTTGTAAGTTCATAGTGATAGTAAAGGGGAAAAAATATTTTGTAATTCATTGGTCACCAAAGGTTACGATGACACCAAAATTACTCTAAAAACGAATAAGAGAAAGGATTAAATGTTTATCCTGCCGTATTGGCATGCATGTATTCCATGGTAACCAAACTGCACTCATGGGTGGATCAAGGCTCTTCGATACACAATTCCAGCTAGAAAGTGCAATAGGAATGATAAATTTTGAAAATCACCATTTTGCAAACCTTAATAACTGATTCAGGCAAGTGTCATTAATTCATGCTTTTAAAAAAATTTGTAAAAAGGTTACATGAGACTTTCTGATGAAGGTATAAGGCTTCTTCTGCCCATAAGGCCAATGATCAATCTGAGCATCATTAAAAGACGTGCAATCAGAATTAAGTACCTCTTGATTTCATGATATAAAGTATACTATACTAATATGAAATATTCTTGCTAAAAAAATAAAATCAGAATCTAATTAATCCTCTCGAAATCTAACTTCTAAGATATGGGATAGATGATGAATGACAACAACAACAAAAAATCAAATTCAGTCCACGGGACACTATAGGAAACTCACATGGTTCCTTCAAAAGGTCACAGTGTGTCAGATAGGGGTGAAGAGTGGGAAGCTAATTTAGATTTCACACTCCAAAGACAAAACAACAAAATATATGTGTATGCCCAACCATAAATACATTTAATTTTTGAAATTTTTAAACAGGCTGGATATTAGACATTAAGGAATCATTAATTCTATTAGGTATGATACTAATATTGTAATTACACTTCTTAGAAATAACATTTCTAATTACAAATCGAAATGTTCTTTTTTGATTGTGGGGGTAGGGGTCGGTGGGGCAGGGGAGAGTGGTGGTGAGTAGAGACAAATGTATTGGAACAATTAAAAAAAGTTAAAAAAAAAATGACCACAAGGGGGGGGGGAGAAAAGAAATGTTCTTTTTTGATATACCCTCAAGTATTTAGATTAAAATGAAATCGCATTTGAAATATACTTTAAACTAAATAAAAGAGGGAGAAAAGAAAAAAAGTATGATAACATATCGATGATTACTAAAGCTGGTGTATGGGTATATGGAGGTTCATGACATTATTTTCTCTATTTCAGCAGGCACTTAAAACTTTTTGTAATAATAAATCATTCTTTCAAAAAACATCCGATACATATAATTGGCAAAGTTTATTATCAAGAACTTTAGTAGGTTTTTTAAAAAACTGTTTTGGTTTTAAGTATACTGAAAGATGACAATCCACGAAAAGACATACACAAACAAGGATAATTAAAATATTAAATACTACCTAAATTAAAAGGCCATAATTCAAATTGTTAACTATAATCTTTGTGTCTTGTTAGAAATAGCTGGACAATTACCCTTCATGAAATTCACCCCATCAATTCATGAAGACTACAAAGCTTCACTGCAAACTCAATTATATAATTTACAGTTATCAATGTTGAGTTTTTTGTGCTTAAGCATGCATTACCATAGAAAGCACAAAATCCTAAAGGGATTTTTTGTTTCTTTAAAACCATCTCAAGTATCTTTTAAAGTGCGAGCTACAAATATACTGTATCATTGAAGAAAAAGTCTTCAAAAAGAAGTAGGAGATAGCTATCCAATACTGCCAAGAGTGGTTATATAACTAACCGAAGGCCTCCCGGCAGTGCTCTGCTATTTTAATGTACCAGCCTCCTCCTTTGCAGTTGATTGAGTTCTTAGCTCTTACTATACTACCAGCCAAACATGTACTCCATTGCTTTGGATACAAGACTTTCATCTTTTTTTGGCGTCTGTCTGTCAGAAATGACCTATTAAAAAAACACAAAATTGTTAGGTTATAGTTTCTTCAGCTTCACAGTCAATTCTACAGTTAATGACTAATTTAAAAGAGCCAAACAACTAAAATGCATTTGTAAACTGAACTGTATATTTAAAAATTAAAATATGGCTTTGGTTAGAACATCCTTATATTTTAAAGAATAGTTAAAACCATACTCCTTTGGCAAGGCAAATTACATCTACTCCTTAAATTAGAAAATTGAACAAACACAAAAGCTATGAGAGATGAGAGCTTTAAAATAAAAAGAAACTAAAGGGGAAAAAAAAAAAACACCTACAGTTCAAGAATGATCTCCAAATTTCATGAGGAAATCAAAGAATAAATTGGTAAATCTTTTATCTGCTGTTTCAGAACCCATGCCTGTTGCTAGGCAAGTTCAGAACTCCTGCCCAATTAATTAGGGGATAATAACATACTGGATGAGAGTCATAATGCTCCTACCATTCTTCAAGAAATGTAGTAAACTTGTCCTTTAAATCTTTTTTGAAATGAGAAAATCTGAAATGGGAACTTGTCAGGGTTTTCTTTTGATAACCAAAGGCTACTCGAACAGAACCTAAGGCTCTTCATTTGTAATACCATCAGATTTAGTTATCAATTTAATAGGGCTTTTAACATTCCTTCATGCCAAATATGTTCACACACAAAAAAACCTTTTTACATACACAAAGATAACTTAGAAAAAAACTAAATTTAACTCTCAAAATGTTTTTTAAAATGGCAAAGAAATTTTTTTAAAATTCAAGAGATACTTCCAATTGGCCAAAATTCTAATTTTTAAAATAGATCCAATAAAACTGTTAAACATACTATGCACTTCAGCCTTTAAAGTACATCCATTTATCCAATCCTTAAAATACCTGATAGTCACTAGTAGAAGCTTTGTATGCTGTAGCAAGAGGTCTCATGGTAGATATCCTAGGAGTACTTCCAGGTTGCGTTGGTGTACCTAAGGTTTTGATTGGTGGTGTAAAGGCTAGAGATGAAGACGACAAAGCACACCTGTCACTGTTTTCCATAACACTCTAGAGAAATAAAGATAAAGAACTTTTCTGTTTATAAACATTATTACATCCCACTTACAAAGAAAACTATTAAAAGATGCATGCTTTATTTGATCTAATTAATATTTGAAATAATGCTGGGCTTGATAAAACAATATATATTTCTTGGCTAGCATTTGAGATCTAATGTTCAGCCAGAAATCTAACTTCAATGACCTCAAACATCCTGAAGACAACTACAGACTCACAAGAGTAAGAATCTCCTAACAACCAATAAGGAAAATTCGCAAGAAAGAAAAAGAGAGTCCTTGGAAATCTGGGAGATGGGGAAAATTAAAGTCCAATGCTACTTAGTACCCAGTAATCCCAAATTCTCACCTAGCCTCTGCAAACATCTGGTCCAACACAATATTGACAGCGATCCTAGACTATGAGCACAAGGAGCTATATTTGCTTTGTACACTAATGTGTGTATTCAATCTCCAAGCACAGTCCCTGATAGGTAGTATATTTCACACATATTTACTTAAAGAATGATCACGAGAAATTTAAAGCCACAAAGAGAAGTTTAAGTTGTGCTCAGTATTGTTTTATAAGTAATATGAATGCATAATTTTTAAATACTGTATCTTAATACAGAAATACCTAATAAAAAGCTTCCACCATTTAAGTTAACCATTATGTGAAATAGTTCATTCTGAATTAGCACCATTCCTTTGTTCTTAAAGAATTTGATGCTGCCTTGAAAAAGAAAGAATGGGTTAGAAGTTACGAGACCTAGAATAGAAACTAGACCTCATCTTTCACAACTCTGGATAAATTACTTAAGTCCTCTTACACTCTTATCTTTATTTGCAAAATGAAAGAGTTGGGATGGATTACTTCTAAATTTTAAAGTTTTATGATTAAATATCTGTGGCTTACCAAGAAAAGAGTACTATAACATCATCAACAGTTTACAAACTAAGAAAAACAGGCATAATGAAGCAAAGTGACGTAACTGTTAGTATCAGTATTTGCACGTGTGCTCTTCAAATTGATTAAGACATTTTCCTTACATAAGCAATAACTTACTTTATCTATACATGGTTTTACACCAATCATGATGGACTCTCCAAAAATCCTCCCATCTTTGCTTAAGGCTTTCCGGGCCTGCAGTTTGGATTGATAACGGATATGCATCCAATTTCCTGTGTTAGACATCTGCAAAAAATGAAGCTGTTCCTTAAAATGTAAAATCTAAATTTAATGTATTATATTAGAAAATAGAAATATATGAAGATAAATCTGCTTACACTTTTAATTTGATGCCATGTAAGAATTTTAGCTATACAGTAGGATTCAACACAACTCCCATTAAATAATTTCAGTAATTTCTATCTGGCTCTCAATTCTCTAATATAAAGAATATATGGTAAATATTCTCTAAAAGCAAAGTAACTCAAAAGGTAACTGTTTCTAACAAAATTTTTAAAATTATGAATTGGTTATTTTTAAAAAGATAACTTGCTATAAAAAGGTCTTATTAATACTTGCTATGAAATTTTTAAAAACTGTATTCATCACCTGATTTTGAGTGTAAATTAAATGTCATTCTCTAGTAAAAAAAAAAAAAAATCTTGTTATTTATAATTTGTGCAAAGAAAATTTTTTTAAAAGTTCTCTATAAGCTAAAAAGCCCTAAGAATTCCATTTTCCTTTATCCCCAATAAAACAAGCTCAAATGGGAAAAATGACAATATTTGGCATAATTTATCTTTTTAAGAGACTGTACACTAATCAAGAAAAGGAGTGGGAGGGAGCCTGAAACTTTCATTCTATTACTTATTTTCTCTTCGTTCCTTTTTGACAAATACTATGCAACTTCAAGTCTTCCAAACTCTAACACATTCTATGAAAACTTTTTTAAAAAGGAAGAAGATATAAAATTCAGCAACAAAGTTTCCTTCTATTCATAGCTTATCTGCCCTCAGCCTAAATCTTGAATTGAAAAGAATTAAGCCTTACCACATGTTTTAAGATATTCCCATATTGTGCAAATTGTAATAATATATAGGAAGCAGATGCTTGAGGAAACCTGAAAAAAAAGAGTTGTCCAAACAGTCATCTTTCCCAATAGAAATGAATGCAAATTACCATACTTACAGGGGTTTCAAAATAAATTCTTCCCAACTGTCTAGAACAGCGATTTTCAACTTTTTCCATCTCATGGCACACATAAACTAATTTCTAAAATTTTGTGGCACAGCAAAAATATATTTTTTACCAATCTGACAAAAAGGTATAAATTTGTCATTTTTTAAAATTTGACACTCTAAGGGAAAAGAGGTCAGTGCCTCTGACTAAATACAGGTATTGCATGTTTTAAAAATTACTGCAGCACACCACTGTGCCTGCCAAGGCACACCAGTTGAAAATTACTCGTCTAGAACCACGGGAAATCCTAGATCATCCTATTTCCCCTTATTAGCTAAATCTATCATTGCACATTGCCCAAAAGCAAATATGTCCAAATCAGTTTTGTCTCAGCCATTCTACTCCATTCCCAGATTCCTCTCCTGAAATCTCTAAAATTCCACTCTCTGCCATATCAAGCCCTAACAAAAGACTTATAGAGCTGCAGTTCTGTACATAATTTATTTTACAAGAGTTGTGTGCGTGTATGTGTGTGTGTGTGAGAGAGAGAGAGAAAGCGAGAGAAATGTTTAGATACACTAGTTAGTAAAAGGGAAATAATTTAAAATTAGTCATTATCATTATACACTGAGTACCACCTGAAAATTCATAAATTTAGTCCTGAAACAAAAATAAAAGTCAGTACCATTATCAACGGTATAGAAACATTTAAAAGGATGGTTACCAAAATTTTAACAGCCATATACCCTGTGTGGGAAAATTCTAAGTGGCTTTTACTTTCTTCTTTATAAAGTTCTCTGTGGTCTGAATATTTTGTAAGACATTAATACTTGTATCATCCAAACCACAAAGGTATTTTGATGTGAAAATCTGGAGTTTCCTTAGCCAGTAACTACAGTTATCTGGAGTTTGGATTGCGGGGAAAAAATCTGAGTTTCAAAAATAAATCAGAAACTCCACACATTAAGATCTATGTGAGTAAAATCTATGTAAGCAAAATACTGCGTTCAGAACTGGAATTTTATTTTATGTTATATAATTCTGAATATGATTTCAAACCCCCCCCCCCAAAAAAAATAAATGAGGCAGGGTACCTAACAAAACAGAGCTAAAGAAAATATAAATGAAGGGGAGAAATAATGGTTGCAAGTGAGGGAGATAATCTGAGAAATAAAAGGTGATTCTCAGACTCTGGGACTTTGAATGGAAACATTCCAATATCCTTTATACCCTAAAACAATCTGAATGGTATCCCATGCAGAGCCTAAGTCAACAGGAAAAGTTAAATTATCAAAGAACACATATTATGTATTTTAGATGTATTTCTCTATAAATGATTAAAACATTTTCTTAGAAGAAAATGTTTCATTTCCTTCAACTAAACTCATATAGAGGGTTACTAAAAAATAAAACCAACAGAAAATAAATAGCTGAGAAAGTGTATGTCTTAAAAATGAAGAAAAGGACTAGGAAAAGAACTTTATGTAATTTACCCAACTACTAAGGAATCTTATAATTGACACCATTACTACTGAGACTAAAAAACAAACTTGGAATTGAACATCCAAATTGAAAAACAGAAAACCATTTCATGAGAGAATATAAAAATTTAAACAAACACATAAAAAATCAAGTATCCAGTCCAAATACTAAGAATAAAGGGCTAAGTACAAGCTTCTGCAAAACAAGGAAAGGCAATGGCCCTACTTTTTACCTAAACAGAATCAGTAATACACAGAATCTGTTAGACTACACAAAATATAGGTGTCACCCTGTTGCTTTAAAGAGAAAAAAAAAAGTGGGAAGGGAAACTTTTCACTGTATAGTCTTATACATTCTTTTGAATTTTTAACTTTTAAATAAACTGAATATATAAAGTCCACTAATATTCACTGTGCATTGTTCTTCCTTCAAGGAGCTCATGTTTTATTTTTATATTTTTACCCAAAACTAAATATAATTAGGTCCAGTTATCAGTATGACATATAACACATTCAGAAACAAACTGACATAATACAGTGTAAACAACAGTTTAAAAATCAGAAGACCTGCATTTTGCTGAGGCTTAACTAGTCACTAGATGTAAACCTCTGAATAAATCAACCCATCTATAATCTGGTTCCTCACCTATAAAAGATCTAGTATCTCTAAGATGCTATAAAGTACTTTTTTGATCTAAAAATCTATTCAAAATGCATCTGGATCAGTTAGAAACAAATTATTAATAGTCAATGTTTTGTGACTAGGAAGTATATACATGTATATACTTGTGACACAGTTATTTATACACAACTGAAATTCTTTAAGTATATTTTATTGATGATGCTACTGCAGTTGTCTCATTTTTTCTCTCCCCTTTATCCCCCTCTGCCCTGCATCCCCTCCCCCCCACTTAGTTCATGTTCATGGATCGTACATTTAAGTTCTTTGGCTTCTCCCATTTCCTATACTATTCTTAACTTCCCCTGACTATTTTGTGCCTACCAACTACGCTTCTTATTCCCTGTACCTTTTCTCCCATTCTCCCCTCACCACCTCCTCCCCCCTGATAATCCTCCATGTGATCTCCATTTCTGTGATTCTGTTCCTGTTCTAGTTGTTTGCTTAGTCTGCTTTTGTTTTATAGGTTCCATTGTTGATAGTTGAGTTTGCTGTCATATTACTGTTCAGTTTTAATCTTCTTTTTCTTAGATTAACATTTCATATAATAAGGACTTGGTGATGGTGACCTCCTTTAACTTTACCTTATCCTGGGAGCACTTTACCTGCCCTTCCATTCTAAATGATAGCTTTGCTGGATATAGTAATCTTGGATGTAGGTCCTTGCCTTTCCTGACTTTGCATACATCTTACCAGCCCCTTCTTGCCTGCAAGGTTTCTTTTGAGAAATCAGCTGAGAGTTCCATGGAAAATCCTTTGTAGGTAACTCTTTTCTCTTGCTGTTTTTAAGATTCTATCCCTATCTTTAATCTTGGGTAATCTAATTATGATGTGTCTTCATGTGGTCCTCCTTGGATCCAACTTCTCTGGGACTCTCTGAGCTTCCTGGACTTGCATGTCTCACCAGATTGGGGAAGTTCTCCTTTATTTTTTCAAATAAGTTTTCAATTTCTTGCTCTTTGTCTTCTCCTTCTGGCACCCCTATGATTCAGATGTCAGAATGTTTAAAGTTATCCCAGAGGTTCCTAAGCCTCTCCTCAGTGTTTTGAATTCTCGTATCTTCGTTCTGTTCCAATTGAATGTTTCTTTCTTTCTTCTGTTCCAAATCATTGATTTGAATACCAGTTTCCTCCCCTTCACTGTTGGTTCCCTGTATATTTTTCTTTCATTTTGCATAGCCTTCACTTCTTCCTTTATTTTGCATCCATGTTCAATCATTTCTGTGAGCATCCTGATTACCAGTGTTTTGAACTCTGCATCTGATAGGTTGGCTATCTCCTTTTCACTTAGTTCTTTCACTGGAGTTTTGAACTGTTCTTTCATTGGGCCATTTTTCTTTGTCTTGGAGCTCCTGTTATGTTGGAAGGGGTGGAGCCTTAAGTATTTGCCAGGGCAGGACCACCCACTTCGCTGCGTTGCAGCACTGTATGTGGAGGAGGGGGTCACAGGGAACAATGCCACTTGCTCGTCTCTCACCCTGCTTTCAGTCACTTCCCCCGATACCCACAAAAGAACTGGGCCCTTCTGGTGCTGATTCCTGGGTGGATGGGTTTATGTACATTCTAGGGCCCATGGGTCTCTCCAACAGATTTCCCCTGTGAGACTGGGAGTTTCTCCCACTGACACAACCCCTACAGGATTTTTAGAGCCAGAGGTTTTGAGGCTTTCTTTTCCAACCCTGGAACCCTGGGTTGCGGCATCTGTCTCATTACCCAGTTGTTTCCCCTAGTTTGTCTGCACACAAATGTGGGGCTGCCCTGTCTACCAGCACTGCCTCATCCACCTGGTCCTCCAGTTGCCGCCTTGCTGCACATCGTCTCCACCCCTTCTTCTAGTCTGGATGACTATTTCTTCCTTAACTCCTTGGTTGTCAGATTTCCATACAGTTCGACTTTATGGCAGTTCTGGTTGTTTTTTGTTTTTAAATTGGATGTTTTCCTTCTTTTGGTTGTGCAAGGAAGCAAAGCATATCTACCTGCACCTCCAGGTTGGTCGGAAGTCTCCCATAAATGAAATTCAATTTGTTAGTTCCAAACTGGCTCAGTCCGATATAAGCAGAGAAACAGTCACTAACTAGAAAGAGAGAAAGGAGTTTCCTAAATTTAATGGGGCAACCCTGTTGCAATATCCAGCAAATACACTGAAGAGAAAATAATCTGAGAAGAGACAAACAGATAGGTAATGAAACTACAAATGAATATTGAATACTAGTTAATAACATGCATCTTGAAATGTCGGGGTGATTTGTCCTGAAGTCTACAACTTACTCTGAAATGTACCAACAACAACAAAAAAGGATGAATTAATAAAATATAAAATAAATGTAGCAAATTGTTAAGTAGAGAATCTAGGTGGTGGGTATAGGGGTGTTTGCTGTGCAATTCTTTTTTTTTTTATTTGATAAAATTCATTATAAAACACTGAGGAGGTTTATTTCCCCAATGGTAAATGATCCAGAAACCTTACCCGAACACAGTTACCCATGTGTCATCGAGGTGATCTTCAGAAGTCAGAGAATCTCCTTGAGTATAAAAAGGATCCAACTGGGCAGGAGATAATGTTGTCTTTCGTGGCTGACCAATGTTTGCTGGACTAAACATACTTTGCCCTATATTAGTATATTTAGTAAGTTAGTTACAAATATAAACATTTTGGTTAACTTTAAATCAAAGCTTTTAGCTTTAAGTGAAAAAGTATATTAAAAGTTGGCAATTGCAAAAGTAGTTCAAAATATACAATTGTCCTCATATGATAATTTTGTACTACCATAAAATTTGAGAGTCATAAATAAGTGAGAATAACTTATGATTTTGCAAATGTTTTATTAACTTCTGGTTAAGCCTACAACAGAAGGATCATCAGTCAACCTCAAAGACTTCTGCTGGATTCATCTTCCAAACCTACCACTTTCCTCATGGCACCTCTGCCTGCAGAATATTTAGTCACCCATTACCCACAGAACAAAATCCAAATGGCCTGGCCTCCACAATTAAGGTCTACCCTTACCTTCCCAATATGCCACTAAATGGTCCCTAACCCAAACCCTAACATGCAAATGCAATTTTGTTTTATTCAGGTCATTTCTATCTTAAATGTCTGATTCTGTTCTTTCTTTACTTATCCTTCAATAACAGCTACCAATTAATAAGAACTTCTACCTGTTCAACATGCCAAGCTAAATGCTTTCCATGTTCATTTTACCTGCGAGGCACTGTCCTATTGGGACCACAAATTTCTGAGCAGCAGAGACCCCTTTTTTTTAGTCTTTGGAGTAATAATAATGATTTACTCATAAAGAAGTATTTTCTCAGCACTTAAATATGTACCAAACATAATTCCAGGCACTTGATACGGCAGTGAACAAATTAGACTTTGGAAAAAAAAATTCTATTTCTAATGGGTCTTAAATCTTAGTGAAAGAGAGGCAAATAATAAGTTAATACCTAATATGTCATAAAACAGGCGATGCTATAGAAAAAAATAAAACAGAATGGAGACAAGTATGTACATACATATGTGGAAGGGTTTAATAGGGGAAAAAAAATTCACTGAAGTGCCATTAAAACAAAAACCTGAAGGAGATGGTGAGCAAAACTTGCCAATATCTCCCCTATTTATTAGGGGAAAATATTAGGTGGGGAAGAAAAAAATAACAAGTACGAACTCCTGATAAAGGATATGACTGATGTTTGATGTAGGACAAGAAAGCCAGTCTTTGCGCAGTGAGGGAGGGAGACTGCACAATGAGGTCAGAACAAGTAGGTGAGCACAGCCAGGTAAGAAGATATCAGATCACAAAGAAAAACTTTGTAAACCACTGTAAAGACTTAGGCTTTTACCTGAAATGAGTTGGGAAGGCCATGATAAATTGTGAGCATAAAAAGGATGGCATAACAGGACGAAATATTTGAAATGATAATGAATGGTAGCATTTCACTGAGTGCCTATAATACCATTCTCTACATGTACAATTTAATTCTAACAACCTTATATGATAGATCTTATTAGTAGCTCCATTTAACAAATTAGAAACAAGGTAATATGAAATAACATCCAGAAGGCAAGCTGGAATGCCAATCTAGGCAATTCAAATTCAAAGCATAAGCTCTCAGCCAGTAATCTAGTTAACACTAATTACTACAGCAACAGTTGTAGAAGAATGGTCCTTAGATCTTGGAGTCCCCAAGACCCTCTCATGGAATCAACTAAGTCAAAATTTTTTTCATAATAATTTAAGGTTTCTTTTGCCTTTTTCACTCTCACTCACTCATGAGAGTACATTGGACTTTTCCAGACACTACTTGATGTGGTTCAATCAATTCAGATTAATACAGAAGCAGATACGAGAACTCAGCTGTATTTTAAGCAAGACATTAAGATTTGAAAAACATAAAATAATATCACTCTTCTCCTGAAAATATTTTCTTGTAGAAAAATGATTACTTTAAAAAAGGTTATATATGTTTACGTGAAACGTTATTTTAACTAATGCCTAGTTCACAATAGTTCTCAGTTTTAACTTTAATGCCAAGTACCAATAGCTACCATCTAAAAGCAATTTGGTCTTCAATATTTAAGGAACAACTGTTCTACCGGACCTTGCACAGGATTCAAACTCTATGTTTACTAACTTTCTGAAGGTTCTCTGCTCATATTGCTGCCTTGTCATTTTCTCTGAATTCCCAACTAAGATGAAAATTACTCTAAGTCTTTCCAAAAAGTTTATAGTCAAATGGATTTGTTAAAGTATATTTTAAGAAATAAAAAAGATACTCTACGGGGGGTGGGGGAGATACTGTAATAAAATTTTATATACTATATTGAGCAGGTAGGAAATTTATTAAAAGGCCATATACTGTATTTTCTGATGGAAATTTACACATAGAAAGCTCTCGAAGGTTACTCAATAAATATTTGTAACTACATTCAACCCTAAATTTCCTATACTCTACTTGACTATATTTTACCCTAAATAAAACACATTTTTGGTAAATGCTAATGTGTGTCAAGTACCTCCTATATACTTTATAAATGCATGACTAAATATAAAAATTTACAGGGACCAAACCTATTAGGAAGTAAATAGTAAAGTAATTACTATTCAAATCAAAAACTGAGATGCAAAAAAAGTTACAAATGAGTTTTAATTTTCTACTAATGAAAATAGAATGATTTCTTCAAAACCATCAAAAATTCTCTTAAACAATCTAATAATGTATCACATTGACTCAAAGTGACACATTTTTAACCCACAACAGAAGAGGACTGGAGAACCAAGTTACTCTCAAGATATAATTATAGCCCTGACTGGTGTGGCTTAGTGGGTTGGGCATCATCCTGTAAACTGAAAGGTCACCAGTTCAACTCCTGGTCAGGGCACATGCCTCAGTTATGGGTCAGCTCCCTGGTTGGGGGTTGTGCAAGAGGCAATCAATTGATGTTTCTCTTGTAAACTGATGTTTCTCTCCCTTTCTCCCTCCCTTCCCCCTCTCTAAAAAGAAATACTTACATACAATCTTTAAAAAAAAGATGTAACACTTAAAAGGTCAAAGAAAATTAAAAAACACTGAACTGCCCCCAATAATTTATTTCGGGAGATTATTATTTTATTATGGAGCCTCCAACTGCCATTGCATTACAAAAATAAAACTATTTTTAATATATAGGGGAGAAAGGCAGCAAAGCATCTTGCATTTTGGAAGGCAACCTATAATTGTGTTAGGAGCCCAGAACTAGACTGGGTTGGATGGCAGAGAACAGTACTAGGTTTGGGCCAATCACTGACCTTGGTAGAGAACATAGTGTAGTGCAAAGAGTAAGTAATATGCTTTGGAGTCAGTTCACACTACAGTTCTACTGTCACAACTAAAGCAAGTTATTAAGTCTTACTTCCCAAATATTACAACAAAAATATAAACAAAAACAGTAACAATGTTAATGATGATGACTGCATGTATTGAGTCTCCCCCTTAGCCTCAGGGGATACATTCCAAAACCCTCACTGAGGATGTCTAAAATCATGGACAAGTACCAAGCTCTAGATATACTACTGCCATGCCACACAACAGCATTTGGGTTAACAAACTGCGTATAGGACAGTGGTCTTGAGATTATACTGGCACTTCGCTGGCCAGTGTGGCTCAGTTGGTTAGAGCATTGTCCAGTATACCAAAAGGTCATGGGTTCAGTTCCCGGTCAGGGCCCATGCCTAGGTTGCAGGTTCAGTCCTTGGGGTGCATGTGAAAGGCAACTGACTGATGTTTCTCTGTCACATCAATGTTTTTCTCCCCACCCCCCTAGATCAATATGCATGTGCTTGGGTGAGGAATTAAAAAAAGATTATAATGAAGCTGAAAAATTCCTATTGCCTAGTGACGTCATAGCCATTGTAGCATCATAGTGCAATACATTAGCACTTAAGTGTTGTGGGGATGCTGACGTCCACTGTTTATAAAGTCTACAGTAGTGTACACCATGTCCTGGGCTTTCACATTCACTCACCACTGACTCGCTGACTCACTCAGAGCAACTCCCAGTCCTACAAGCTCCATTCATGGTAAGTGGGCTATACAAGTGTACCTTTTATTTTTTTATATCATGTTTTACTTATCTTTCCTATGTTTAGACATGTGTAGATACACAAACACTTGCCAAGGTGTCACAGGTGCTTACAGAATTCAAGAGTAGTAACATGCTGTACAGGTTTGTAGTCTAGAAGAAATAAGCTATATCATATGGCCCAGATGTATAGTAGGCTATACCATCTAGATTTGTACTCTACAATGTTCACACAACAAAAATCACTTAATGACATATTTCTCAGAACACATCTCTGTTGCTAAGCAATACATGACTATATATTTGTTCTTTCACATACATACCCATAATAAAGTTGAATTTATAAGTTAGGCATAGCAAAAAATTATCAATAATGAATAGAATAATTATAGCAATATACTGTAATGTAAGTTATGTGGATGTGGACTCTCTCAAAATATCATTTTACTGTATTCTTCCTTGAGCTTGAAGAAAGTTCCATGCAGCTTCTCTTTAGCATATACGAACTGCCACCATCACTACTGTTATGTTTTGGAACCATCACTAAGTAAATAAAGGTTACCTGAACACAAACAAAGTGGACAGCAGATACAGCGTGAATACACTGGACAAAGCGAGGATTCACGTCCTGAGAGTGATGGAGTGGGACAGGGGAAGAGTTCATCATGCTACTTAAAACAACACTCGATTTAAAACATATGAATTATTTCTGGAATTTTCCATTTAATATTTTTGAATTGCAGTGACTGTGGGTAACTGAAACTGCAGAAAGCAAACCAGCAAATAAGGGGGGACTACAATATAGTCATATTTAATCCTAAAAACAACTGTATGAGAAATAAATACTGTATCCATTTTACATATCAGGATCATAAACGCAAATGTACATAAACTATCCTATCCAACCCAGTTGAAGATTAACTGAGAGAGCATGTTTAAGATTTTCAATAAATGTTAGTTTTCATTTTGTAAGGCCCACAGTACCCTGACACAAAAGCCAAATAAGGACACTACAAGGACACTACATTCCTGATTAACAAAAATTCTGTGGTTGCAAAAATTCTCAACAAATATTAGCAAATCAAATTCAACAGCACAGTAAAATAATCACATATCAAAATAAAGCAGGATTTATCCTTGAAATGCAAGAACAGATCAACATATTCAAATCAGTAAATGTGATATACCACATTTAGAGAAAGATAAAGTCACACCATCACCTTAATAAATGCAGAAAAAAGCATTTGACAAAACACAACATCCTTTCATGATAAAAATTCTCAGCAAATTGGGTACAGAAAGAGCATACGTCAACATAATAAAGGCTATATACAACAAGCCCACATCTAGCATCATATTTAATGGAGAAAGGATTGAAAGCTTTTTCCTTAAGATCAGGAAGAAGCAAAGGGTATCCACTTATCACTCCTATTCAACGTAGTACTGGAAGTCCTAGCCAGAGCAGTCAAGCAAGAAAAAGAAATAAAAGTCATCTAAATTGGAAAGAGAGAAGTATAATTGTTTTTATTTACACATGATACAATCTTATATATAGAAAATCCTAAACTACTAACAATGAAATAACTGAAAAAGAAATGTATTAAAAATTCCATTTACAATACCATCAAAAACAATAAAACAAATTTAACCAAGGAGGCGAAAGATTTCTATACTGAAAACTACAAGACTCAGATTAAAGAAACTAAAGATACAAACAAATGGAAAAAGAGCATGTTCATGGATTCAAAGAATATTAAAATGTCCATACTTCTTAAAGCCATCTACAAAACCATGAACAAAATGAAAAAAACACATATGGAATGGAAGAAAATAATGCAATCCATACATCTGATAGGGATTAATATCCAAAACATTTAAGAAACTAATACAACTCAATAGCAAAGAAAACAATCCAATTTTTAAAAATGGCTACAGTAACTAAATATTTTTTCAAAGACATACAAATGTCCAATGGGTACAAAAAAAAAAGTGCTCAACATCACTAACCATCAAGGAAATACAAATCAAAACCACAATGAGGTATCACCTCACATCTTTTAGAATGGCCATGATCAAAAAGATAAGAGAAAAGTGTTGGCAAGGATTTGGAGAAAAAAGAATCCTTATGCACTGCTGAGGAACAGAAATAACTACCACATGATCCAGCAATCCCACTTCTGGGTATATAGCCACTGAAAATGAAAACAGTATCTGACAAAGATATTGTCACTCCCATGTTCATTACAGCATTATTCATAATAACCAAGGTATGGAAACAATCTTAAGTGTCCATCAATGAATGAATGTGTAGGAAATCATGGTATTTGCAACATGGACCTTGAGGGCATGACGTTTATGATGATAAGTGAAGGAAGTCAGAGAAAGACAATTACTGTATGACCTCACTTACATGTGCAATGTAAAAAAGCCAAACTCATAGAAACAGAGAGTAGAGTGGTAGTTACCAGGGGCTGAGGGATATAGGGAGTTATTGGTAAAAAGGTACAAATTTCTAGTCATAAGATGAGTAAGCTCTGGGGATCTAAGTTATGCATTATATTATAGTTAATAACACTCTATTTAGATAGTTGAAAGCTGCTAATACAGTAGATCTTAAATGTTCTCACCACAGAAAAGAAATGGTAATTAGGTGTTACCTGACACTTTAGTAATTGTGCAATATGTAAGTGCATCAATCCAACATATTGTACACCTTAAACTTACACAATGTTTTATGTCAATTATATCTCAATAAACCGATAATAAATGTTAGTTTTCCTTAATTATATCCATAAATGAACCTGTAATGCAAGACTGACTTGTAACTCCAAGAATCAAATAGAACAGTAGACAAGAATTCAAAAAAGTTAACTGTTTTTAACAATATATAACTTCAATACAAATGATGCACTTGGTACAATTATTCTTTTGCATTAACAGTGCAAATATATTGAGAGTCAAAGTCTGAAGGACTTCTAGGAATGATGTACAGCTCTTGCCTTCAAACAATACCAAACCAAAATTACAACAGGATCAAAAGTTAAAAGTATCAATCAACTAAAAATGCAATGCAATAATGTGATTCTCACTAAGGAGAAAAACATTGTGGTCACCTAAAAACTTCAAAAATTCTTAACTCTTTAATTATTCCAAGCAACTTGAATCCCTTTACTTCATTTGGGCTCAAATTAGGAAACCACAATTAATCTAATTTATGTAGCCTTTCCTTCAGGGAAAAAAAAATATTTCAGATCACCTCAGATCTATTAGGCTTATTAAAGATTCTATTTAATTCAAAATACTATCCTAGGCCCTACTAGAAAACAAGGAAAGATGCTCACAACTGAATGCTTATGTTCATTCATGAAATTAACAGGCTAAAAAACAATTTAGCTGCCAGAAAGCTTAAGAAACAAATATTCAAATATTTTAAAACGATCAAGCAAAAGTCTACATGCAACAATTAGCTTTGGAGAAAACAAAGGTACACAGGAAAGAAATAGAATCCCAGTATATTTCATAGCTCTGTCCTATAGATTTATCTGACTTTTAAAACTGAGTTTATGTTTAATTTTTTAAAAGAGAATATAATCATTGAAATGAACATCCAATTGCATCCATGCTATAATACACTTAACAATTATTATTTTTTCTCATCATCACAGATGAATTTAATAAATATAACACATTTCTAAAATGAGGTAATTTAAAATGAAACACTCCTTTTTTTAATTACAGTTATTGGGAGGACATTGGTTGATAAAATTACATAGGCTTTCAGGCATATGATTCTCTATCATCTGTACACTGTATTGTGTGTTCACCACCTCAAGTCAAATCTCCTTCCATCACCATTTATCCTCTTCTTCCTCCCCCACCCTCCTTTCCCTCTGGTGGTCACCATACTGTTGCCTATGTCTATGATGGTGGGGGTTTTCTCGGGTCAAAAAATACTCTTAAATAAATTTAGTTTTTACAATAAAGACATGCCTTTAACACACAAAAGATGAAAAATGGCATTTTGGTAATAATAAGCCAATATAATGTTTTTATGTTTTGTATTACCATTAAGATGGTACAATTTATTTATGCTACATCATATTAACAACCTTCAAGCAAGAAATTAAATGAAGGCTCAAATGAAACAACCATTATGACCTTTAAAAAAAAATCAAAATTAAGTCTCAAACAAATAAGAAGTCTAATTTTTGCCCTGTCAACTACTCTGAAAAACATAATTACTTATACATAATCTAAAACTATTTACATAAGTTTAGCATAATTGCCCCAACCTTGTTAATGTTTAATTGCTCCACTGATTTTACTTCCTTTCAATCAGACTTCTGATACCCACATGCTATGCTTTATAAGATGAAAATAAAGTGTACCTAACAAACCACATCAAATGTCTGTCCCTTGATAAATCACAATTCAAACACTCTTCTAATATCAGATTAAAGTGAAAGGCAGGAGACCTTATTACCCTTTATGAAAATGTCTTCAATTAAAGAACACATTAAATTATTTCAAAATAGGCCACTAGTCTAAATGAAAATAAAAGAAGTAAAAACAGTGCTAAATTTTGGAGGAAACTTGGGGGGAAAAGGTTTCTTCTTACCATGAAATAAAGTACCACAATATATAATAAAGAATTTGGCCTCAGCCCTAAGAGAGGTCAGATGTTTGTCAGGTTCATGAGAGGTAACCTCTAAACCCTAAGATTTCCCTAGCAAGAGAAGTGTTTTTGCTACTCATGAAAAGCGCTACTCAAGTGCACTAGTTTATGCTAACAAAATGACTCACGGCCGGGGCAACTGTCACCAGAAAGACCATGTGATAAAAAAAAGAATGGAGCTTTGAGCCACGTATCATTGCACCTCTGGACAGAGAAGGGGACTAGAGGTGAGTTTAGCCACTTGGATCAATGATTTAATCCATCATATTAACATAATGAAACTCCAATAAAACCTCTGGACAAAGAGGCGCCAGGGAGCTTCCTGTGTATAGTGCTGGAAGCATAACATATGGAAGTTTTGTGTTTGGAACCCTCCCAGACTTTGCCTCACGCATCTCTTTCTTTGGCTCTAATTTGTTTCTTTTGTTATACTAAAACTGTAACCATATATATAGCAGTTTCAGTGGGTTCTGAATCACTCTAGTAAATTATCAAACCTTAAGAGTGGGTTTGGGAACCTGGGATTTTGTAGCCAGTAGGTCTGAAAATAAAGGTAGCTCTCGGTACCCTCAAGCTTGCAGCTAGCATTTGAGGTAAGAGCAATCTTGTGGGTACTTTCCAGTCTGACAAACCCATTGTATCCAAAAGCATATTGAACAGTGGATACAACAACATCCACTCAAACTTGGTGAACTAACACTTGTATTTACCTCTAATTCCTTCAAACACTCAGTGACAGTCAGTTTAGAAAGTCTCTGGTTTTGGAAACCACAGCAACTATGAAAGGTGTAAAAGAGGATACTAGCTAAAATCAAGGTAGATGAATGTGTATAATAAATAGTGAGATGGCAGCCTCCTCCTCATCTTCAGCAGCCAGATGACTGTCACTAATCCACTCCACTCCCAAAACACCAAAGACTTAGTCTCTGAGGAAAAGGATAATCTAAATAAGTCAGGACTCAATGAGTCCAGTCACAATGTAGAACAACTGTAAGGAGACCAAATTCTTCTTTGGGAAAACTTAAAATAAATAAATAAATAAGACCTACATATGCTGAAATCAGAGATTTTTCCCAACAAAAATCTAGTTAACTGTCTAATCCCCTTACAGTGAAGCCCTAAAAGAGATAGCCTCTCTCCACAAATTTCCCCCTTCCTGAGAATGTTGATGTGCCCCCATGGATTAATTCCAAGTCATTCTTTAGTGACCATTTAATAAATATGCCTTCAGAAAGACAGAAGAGGTGGGAAAAATGAAAAAAAAAATAGAAGAAAACAGACAATATGAGCAGGAATAAAAAAGACCAACATTAATCTCACTGGTAAGATATAGTATCTATGAAACAACAATAGGATGCTACATTTTTAAGTATATTCGAAAATCAACATCAACAAAAAAGTTCTTAAGAATTAAAATGACAAAAAATTATTATAAAAATTGGAAACTGAGACCAAGGATAACTCTCAGAAACCAGGCTACATATATAAAAGACAATGTAAGGGGAAAAAAGTAGAAAACTAGAAAAACCTACAGGGCTCATAATTAGAAGGAATTCCAGTAAAAAGGAATAAAGAAAACAGAGGGAGAGTAATTATCAAACAAATACAAGGAAGTTTCCCAAAACTGAAGTTAAGTGTCTTTAAAGGATCCATCAATTAATTCCCCAGTAAAACAAATGAAAAAGTTCCACACCAAAGCACGTTTATTAAACTGAGACACTAACCATAGAGAGATCTTAAATTTTCAAAACCAAGCCACATACAAAGACTTAAGAATCAATACCACAAATGACTTCCACAGAACACAATGGAATGATGCCTCCAAAATTCTGATGTAAAATACCATACCTGGCCAAACTAGCAATCCAGTGTCAAGATAGAAAAAAAGGCATTTCAGAAATGAGGTCTTTAATTTCACTCCCCATGCAAGTTTTCCTAGAAAACTACTCAAATATGTTCTTCACCAAATGAGGAAATAAACTAAGAAAAAACATTATCTAAGAAAAATAGCTCACCTCTAGAAACTAGCTAAGGCAAGTCCTAGAATGGTAACTATACACCACGCTAAAACAGGAACCAGCCAAAAGAGAGGCTAAGAGAGAGATGTTCTCCTTTAAACAAACAACAAAAAAAATGTGTTTGACACTATCTTTAAACATTTAAAAAAGATAGACGGGTATCATAGCAACAGAACATTTGCTTAAGATAGAGAAAATGGAACACAGAAAATTAGAGAAATGGAGGGAAAGACAATTATTAAAGAAAAATTAAAATTTTACAGAAAGAATAAATTACAATAGTTGGTTCAGCACTGACAGTGTTTTAGATGGTTGTGATAATATAAACACTAATAAAAAAATAAAGTTTAATATAATTATGTTGAGGTAATGTGGGGGAGATAAGACATAATAATATCTTCTAATCACCTTAAATATAGCAATACTGAAAACCGAAAATCAAGAATTACCAATATAAGCACATACAGCTAACTCAGTAATGGCCCTTCACAAGGACTACATCCTAATCCCTGGAACCTTACATAATATGGCAAAAGGGACTTTGCAGATGTAGTTAAAGATCTTCAAATGAGAAGATTATCTGAGACTATTCAGGTAGACGCCCCCTCCTAATATATCCACTAGAATCCTCATAAGCGAGAGAGGAAGGAAGATTTTGCTACCGAGAGGTGATGTGATGATGGAAACAGAGATTGCACTGATACGCTTACAGGCAGTCGCTAGAAGCTGACGGAAAAAAAAGAAAGAATTCTTCCTAGAGCCTCCAGAAGGATGCAGTCCCACCAACACATCGACTTTAGCCCAATTAAATTGATTTTGGACTTCTGACTCGTAGAACTCTCAGAGAATGAATCTCAGTTGTTTCAAGCTACTAACTTTGTGATAATTTGTTACAATGGCAACAAGAAACTAAGACAGCATCTCACTTAAGTAAATGGAAGTAAATTCTAAAAAGAAATAGTTCTAAACTATTAAACTTAGTTCAGGAGGAATAAAGCTAAAGACTGCTGTATTTCATTTTATGTATGTAAGTACTATTTGATTTTTAAAACTATCTTCATTTATTATTTTGACTAAAAAATAATACCCCCACCAAAACTAGAGACCACTCAATGGTACTACGACTAACACGGAATGACACTAAAAAATTTTGGTGACCAATTTTTTAAAATTCTATTAAATATGTGGTAGGCAAAATATAGTCCCCCAAAGATATCCATGTCCCAATACCCAGAAGCAGTGAATAAGTTACATTACATGGTAAACATGAATTAAGGATGTGGATGGAACTGACTGCTAATCTCACCTTAAATAAGATTTTCCTGGACTAACCCAGTAAATCTGACATAATGACAGGGGTCTTTAAATGGGGAGGGAGAACAATGATGTAAGAAAAGACTCAAATGGCCACTGCAAGCTTTAAAGATGGCAGGGGGACATGAGCCAAAGAATCCAAGCAGCTTCTAGAAACTGGAAAAATAAAGTAAGATCTCACCCAGAGCATCCAGAAAAAGACACAGCCCTACCACTACCTTGATTTTAGTCTATTAAAACCCATTTCAGACTTCGGATCTCCTGAATTTTAAGATAATAAATCTGAACTGTATGCAGACACTAATCTATGATAATTTGTTTCAGCTGCAATGAGAAACTATTGTAATTTAGAATAAGACTGTATTTACTCCAATTATTATTAAAGAAAAACTATGCCACTCTGACCAGTGTGGCTCAGTTTGTTGGGCTTCCTTCTGCAAACCTTCCCCGCAGGACACATGTCTGGGTTGTGGGTTTGGTCCCTAGTCAGGACACATATGAGAGGCAACTGATGAATGTTTCTGTCTTACATGAATGCTTCTCTCCCCTCTCTTTCTCCCTCCCTTCTTCTCTCTCTAAAAATAAAAAAATAAAATCTTGAAGGAAAGAAAGAAGGAAGGACAGGCAGGCAAACCATGCTAAGTTAGACGCAAATATTCCTATCCTCTTTTTGGCTGTAGGGTATTATTGCCTCAAAGCACTATATACATATATTAGTTTCCTAAGTGTGCTGTAAGACATTACCACAAACTGGGTGGTTTAAAACAACAGAAATTCATTCTGTCCCGGTCCTGGTGGGGTCAGAAGTCCAAACAAGTTTTCAGCAGGCCCAAACACCCACTGAAAGCACTATGGGAGAATCCACTTCTTGCCTCTTCTAGCTTCTGGGGAGACAGCTGGCACATTTTGGTGGTCAAATGGCTTGTGGCAACAACACTCTAACCTCTGCCTCTGTCTTCACATACCTTCTCCTCTGCATGTTTCTCTATTCTGTGTCAGTTTTCTCTCTGCTTCTCTCTTATAAAGACATTTATAATTGGGTTTATGGACAACTAAGGTAATTACCATGATTAACATCCCCTCCATCTCAACAGTCTAAGATCTCCTCAAAGAACTTCTCTTAAAATCCTTAATTTAACCTTATGTAACTCTTGCTACATAGTAATATTCACAGATTCTGGGTATGAGGCTATGGATGTATAATTTGGGGGCAATCATTCAACTAACAACTTAAACATATCAATGTATTTCATCATCAAACATTTACTGAGGTCCATTTACACCCAGCTCTGTAATGGGTAAATAATGAAGATACAGAAGGAATCTGTCCTGAAGGAGTTCATAAGCAGGTAATGGTGAAAGGTAAGAACTGAACAGTGAGCACTTTTTAGGAGCACATACAAGGACCAGAAAAAGAAGTATCAGGGAAAAGTCCCTCGGGTCAGTTAGTCCTTCCCACCCTTGCCAGTAACAGTGTCAGAACTCTGAGCTACTAGAATCAACAAAAGGTACTGAAAAGTGCTGTAGTCTGTCTGTCACACTGAACCTGGTCACAACATGCTCCCACAAATAAGCCTTCTAATTCAGTAGTTGTAAGTGCTATACCTTTGGATAAAATAGCCCATTGGTAAGTGAAAGAACATCTCAAGAAAAAAATATTTAAAAGAAAATTAAAAGCAGAGGAAATATTTAAAAAATTAAAGAGGAAAAATTAAAAGCAGAAGACAACTGATGGGGAGGACGGGGAAGGACAAGGTAAACATAGTCAACATTCTCTACACAGGCAACACTATGCCATGGTTGAAAAGAGTTTCTGAAATTCTTTAATCCAGATTTCCCACTTTGTCCTATGACCAAGGTTTTCTTGCACCAGAAATAAGACTCTAAAAGGAATGTTAACATCAGTTATAGAATTAAAAAACCTCCTTATTGGACACAACCACCTAAGCATAAAAATACCACATGCTATTAAATCCCATGACAGCGCTTTATAAATTTGCCAATCTCAGAAAGTTAAAATTTACAACTTACACAAGAAATTTTCATTTAACATTAAATATAGAAGCTAAAAAAATAGCTATAACTGAAAAGTCTACATTTTTCCCCTTAATTTTCCCAAGTCAATTCTTTTTCCCATTTCTTGCTTATTATTGACCATGCATAGTAGGTCCTCAAGACCATCACAGCTTTTCAAAAGTACTCTTTTTAACTTATGCCCCATTAATTCCTACACAAAAATTCCTTAAACTCAAAGTAGAAGCAGCAGTGGCTCCCAGTGGCCAAATGTACGATTGGTATATTTTCCTATCACGGATCTTTGCTATTTTCATATTTGATTTCAAAAATTATAAGAACCTTGTGGAAGTTACAGTATTACACAAAAATAAACAAAATTTTAATTAACTTTAATCCTTGACACCAATAAGAATATTACAATGCATGCTTTTCAGACAACTGAGAGATCCTTTAAAGCATAAAATACATGATGCTTTTGCATTTTTCAATGTCCCTAGGATCACTTGCTGTTTAACTAAACAACTAAATAGTCACTGTTGTAACAAATAGTCACATATCAAAGCTCTATCATCTCCCTATTTGTCTAATCAAATTAAGATTGTTAAAACCTGAACTAATTCCCCTAGAACACTCCACCTCAAGTATTTAAGTATGAGACTGCGGTGACATCCTAGATTTTTCACTATGACATACAAGGTGGGGTAGGAGGTGGTTTATAGTTGTGAGTACGTGAAGCACCGGCTCTATTCTTGTATTATTAATTATTTATTACTGTATTATTTTCCATATGAACAACTGAAAACATACTTTTGCCCCACCCTACATGTGGTAGGCTGAAATCCAAAGATATCAGGCCAAAGTTCCTCTCCCTGATTGGATTAACTGATAATTCAAATACTCATCAAAGTATTGCTGTGAAGGGACTTTCTAAATAGTATTAAAGTTACTTACTAATCAGCTGATTTTAAAATAAAGAATTACCTTGGATTAAAGGTATCTTCCACTTTCACAAGTCCATTTTATGCCACTTTGTTTTTATAAAAGACCCTATGAAAAAAAGAGTTCAGCACTTTTGCAGCATGCTCCACGAGCAGCCGTGAGAGTTGCATCACAAGCTCCTTCCCTGGGAACAACACTCAGCATCTCAGTATCAAGCTGCCATAGCACTGAGCTGTGTCTGTGAGCATCTGAGCTTTTATCTCGACTTATTTTGTGCATCCATTAGTAAGATGTGCCTTGAGATACACAATTACTGCTTTGCTTTAGGCATTTCCACATCCCAAAGGTTTCACAGGATTACTCTACTTTCAGATAGCAAGGGAAACAGGTAATCTATTTGGCCCAATGTAATCAAATGAGCCCTTAGCAACAGCTGGCAGAAAAGTCAAGCCAGAGATCCAAAAAAAAGAGGTCAGAAAGATCCAAAGAATATAAAAGGACTTATCTGCCATTTGCTGCCTTTAAAGATGGAAGGGGAGCCCCGAACCAAGGAATGAGAGCAGCCTCAAGAAGCTGAGAACAACCTCCAGGCAATAGCCAGCAAAAAAAAAACACAAAACAGGGACCTCAGTCCTACAAATACATGGAACTGAATTCAGCCAACACCCTGAATGAGTTTGGAAGCAGTTCATCCCCAAAGCTTCCAGAAAGGAATACCAGCCCTGCTAACATGTGAACTCTAAAGAACAAACCAAGCTGTGCCTAAACATCTTGTCCTATAGAAACATACCAATAAATGTGTGTTGTTTTAAGCCACTAAAGTCTGTGGTAATTTATTATGGCAGCAATTTAAAAGTAATATAGATTTTGGTGCAAGTGGGGTGCTGCTGTAACAAATAACTAAAAATGTGGAGGTGGCTTTCGAATAGACCACTCAGTGGAGGCTGAAAGAAATTAGAGGAACATGACCTTGCTGGTGTGGCTCAATGGATTGATCTCCAGGCTGAGAACCAAAGGGTCGCTGGTTCAATTCTCAGTCAGGGCGCATGCCTGGGTTGCCAGCCAGGTCCCTGATTGTGGGGTGCGAGAGGCAACCAGCAGTTGTTTCTCTCCCTCTCTTTCTCCCTCCTTTCCCTCTCTCTGAAAATAAATAAATAAAATCTTTAAAAAAGAGGAACATGATAGAAAAAGCCTAAACAGCCTTGAACAAACTGGAGTATGAATGCAGACTTCAAAGACACTGCCAGGAAGGATTCACAGACTGCTTCAAGAAATCGGGATCTGGAGGATAAGAAGATCTACCTTGTCATTGCAGCCTGCTTTTGTTATACATTCTGATGATCTCTACCTTTAACTGGAGTGTTCTGTACAATTTTGTTTTATATCATTGTTGATTTTGGTTCATTTTAAATCTACTAACTTGCTATTGTTTCTTCTGTTCCATCTTTTTGTTGTTGTTACTTCTCTTTCCCTATTTTCTCTCTGAGCCCCTGCCCACCATCCCTCACCTGCATTAGTGCAAGAAGCTCCTATCTGGCCTCCTTGCTTCCACCCCAGCCCCAAAGTCTCCTCTCCCCACAGCAACAGTCTCATCCCATCTGTTTTCTACCTGTTTTGGGTAAAAACCAGTTGTTACAGTGATCTACAAGGCCCTGTAATATCGGCCCCCATTGCCTCTGACCTCATTTCCTACTATTCTTCCCCTCACTCACTGCATTTCACTCTTCCCTCCTTACTCTTTTGAACACCCTATACATACTTCCATGTCAAGGCCGTTATAATTGCTATTTCCTCTGTTTGCAATCCCTTCCTTAGTTCAGGTTTTTGACTAAATGTTACTTTCACCATAACTACCCATAGTAAGCAGAATAATGCGCCTGCCCCCAATGTACACATCCTTATCCTTGGAACCTAGGAATATATTACATTACATGGCAAAGGAGAATTAGGCTGCAGGTGAAATTAAGGTTGCTAATCAGTGTCCTTTAAATAGGGAGATTATCCTTGATTATCCAGAAGGGCTCAATGTATTCACAAGGATTCTTAAAAAAAGAGGGAGACATGACTACAGAATAAGGATCAGAGAGATGCAAAGGTGCTAGCTTTGAAGATGGACAAAGGGGGCCACAAGCAAAGAAATGTGGGAAGCCACTGCAAGATGGAAAAGTCAAGAAAGCAGATTCCCCCCTGGAGCCTCCAACAATTAACAGCCTTAAGACGGTAGCCCATTGAGACCCATTTCAGGCTTTTCACCTCCAGGGCTGTGAAACAATACATCTGTATTATTTAAGCCACTTTTAAAGTTGTGGTCATTTTTTATGGCAATAATAGAAAACTAATTCACCACCCTATTAAAAACTATAAGCCCTCATGCCCAATACCCCTTTACTGATTAATTTTCCTCCATAAAATATACTCCATTCTCACAAATTTTATAACTTTATTTATAAATGTAAATTCTGTAAATAAATGTATAAGTTCCATAAAGAAAAGGGTTATCTATTTTGTTCAGTTTCTCATAGTCTGGTATTTAATCATGTGCTCAATTATTGGCTGACTGAACACCTGATAGATTATAAATATATGAATATGTAAGAAGAGTGGTGTTGATGATGATGCTGGTGTGATAAAAATACCATTAATCTTAAAAAAAAAACTAGGTATAATCAGCAGCTGTTTACAGCCAATGACAGATTTATAGCTGTGCATTAATATCTCTCAAAACACATTTTATTATTCACTCTGTATTCCTCTTCTTCCCAATCACAACAGCTTTTTTATTACAGTTTTTAATAACTCAGAAGATACTATTAGGCACATATTTTTAACCTATTAATCTTTTGAATAGAATTCACATCTTATAAATTCAAGAGAATATACAAAGTATTTCCTTTCTAAAAGAAATTACTTACATTTGAAAAAAATCTCCAAGTTTGATATATAAAAGAAAACTTGGCAATTATCAACAAAGGTCTTATATTATCTTCAAAAAGTAGAGAACAGTCTTCGATGTTAAAGAGTATTGCTTACCCGTTCCAGGAGTAGTTGTGACAACTCCAACAAGAGGACTCTGCATTACTGACATGTTTGGCTACATAAAAACAGAAGAAAGTGTTAAGGTAAAAATGTAAAGTCCTAACTATAATACATACACAGTAAGTGTTGAAGGGCTTCATTCAATAGACAAATGAATATCTACCAGGTACTGGAGACGCCTATAATTAGCTCACAATCAAAGAGTACTCCCTAACTTTTTTTAAAAATTGAGCAGTATTAATATAAAATATGCTAGACCCTTATTATATTATTTGTTTAAAATAAGTAAAATTACATTGGGTAAAAAGACATTACTTTTAGTAGAAAGTAACAGTGCTATTTGGTTTTAGTTTCCAAGGTAGACAAATAACACACATAATGGTGATTCTTAAACTCACATCAAAAAACCAAAAGATGGCAGAATTTTATTTTTAAATAAACACAAACCATGAAATACTATAGATTCAAATCAGTCTACACAGTAAAATACAGGATACCTATGCCTCTACTGGTAGAAAGTTACAAAGAAGGAAAATTATCAATACCAGTTCCTTTAAATGTGAAAAAATTAAGGACTAAAGTAGCTACAAGTCCTTCTATAAACAAAGACAAAAATATCAAATGAAGAATGACAAGAATCTCTAGAAGTAAATATATATAAATTTTTTAAAACAAAGTATGATTAAACTAAGGAAATCTAAAATTTGGCTATTATCTAGCAACCAGAACCAAATGTTGAAAGAATGTTAGGAGATACACAAAATGTACTGTTCAATTCCTAGTACCTGCTTCTTTTATAATCAGAGCGAGGTTGAGCAAAGTTTCAGGGGGCAAAACTAATTTGGGGTTTGATCTAATAATATTCTTTTCAACCTTCAGTCAAAAACATTCTCTACAAATTAGGACCCTTAAGACTTTTAAACATTTTAAACACAGCAATTAACTGTAACTACATTACTTCTCATGTACTATCAGAGGAGTAATGAAAACATGAATTTACAAGCCAGTGGTTCTCATACCAAACTAAACATCAGATTTACTTACCAACCGTTAGAAAAATACCCGAAAACAGAGTATTCTGGATTTCTTAAGTCTAAAACACCACTGTCCAAATATTAACACAAGCCATACAAGCAATTTCAAATTTTAGAGTAGACAAGTATATTTCAAGCATCGCACTAGCCTCATTTCAAGTGTCAAGAGCCACACTTGGTTGGTGACTATAGTGTACTGGACAGCGAGGAAGGCCAAGAAATGCTGGATAGAGAAGGTAATCTGTTTAACACAATTAATTTTGTTTTGCTTCACAAATAGGCCCAACTTGCCAGGGATATAAAACCTATAGTCAAAATTCACTAAAGGATGCTTTTTGTTAAACTTTCCAACAGCTATGTTCTATTTGATTTAGGGAAAGTCATAAAACATTTCTCCAAACTAAACAGCAGAAATGTCTTTATACAAAGAATGTATCAGTTAAACTGACAGACTTTGTTTCTCTGTCCTACTAAGCACAATAATGATGAGAGAACACATGATCATAAACTCTACTAAACTTCCCACTTAAAAAAAAATCCATACTACCTTTGAAGTGACAGTCAAGTTACAACAGTGGTATTAGCACAGCATGCTGTTACAAACATTAGTTTTAGATTCAAGACTGACTAGGTTGAAAGCCTGGCTCTGCCAGACTAGTTGTCTTACCCTTGACAAACTACTTAAGTTGTAAGATCAGGGCCTGTGCACCACAGGTACTTCGTAAATATTAGACACTTTCCTGTAGCAAGCAGTCCCATCAAAACAGAGACCTCTATCTTGCATAATCTAAGACTGAATATAATGCCATGAGAACACCTATACCTATACCAACCAAAGCATAACATCACCATTGGAACACTACACAAGAACATGATACACCAGTGATTTTCAGCTTTTTTTATCCCATGGCACACACAAACTAATTACTAAAATTCTGCCAATCTGACCAAAAAAGGGGTATAATTTTGATTGATTTACCAAAACACTGTAATAATAATAGTTATTACCTATCCTTTTTGCTCCAAAGTGACTTTTTAAAATATCAGGTGCCTGGACTTGTATATAAGGATTTCTCATACCACAAACTAACCAGACAGAACCTTTTTATGCAACATGACCAATGATGTACAATTCTGTGACTTGTATATTTATGGTTTAAGAAAGGGCATTGAATGAGCATTCACACAAAACAGCTACTGTTGTTTTGGCTGTTGTCATTTTATTTGACAGTCTAACGGGGAAAGAGATAAGTGCCCTGACTAAATAGTCAGGTACTGAATGTTTTAAAAACCCTTGCAGCACACCAGTGTGCCACGACACACCAGTTAAAAATCGCTGTACTAAATCATTAGCTCAGAACTGTGCGGGAGGCAGTTTTTAATAAAATAAGCAAACAATGAACATAGCTCTAAAAGGATAGTGGTCATGTATTAATACAATAATTCCTAAATTACAAAGTGCCCTAAATATGCATAAAACCCTTCATTTGTTCTTTCAGAGAATTATGTATACATAAATGAACTTTCTGAAAAATTGGAATGACTTAAATCATAAGCATTTCTATGTGTATTTTAAGAACATTGTGGGCACGGACATGTGAATACGACATATCTATAAAAACCACAGAATTACCTACATGAGAAAATAATCTGGAGTTCTATTACTTTTTATTTTAAATGCCTTCCTTTTTAAAAAGATTTTATGTACGTATTTTTAGAGAGAGAGGAAAGGAAAGAAAAAGAGAGGGAGAGAAACCTCGATGTGCAAGAGAAACATCCATCGGTTGCCTCTTGCATGTGGCCCAGCCAGCAACCCAGGCATGTATACTGACCAGAAATTGAACCAGCTACCTGTCAGTTCACGGAGCATCGATCAACCCACTGAGCCACACTAGTCAGGGCTGGAGTTTTATTACATTTTAAAGTATATTTAATGGTAAGCACAATTTAAGTAGATTCTATGATAAATGCTGATTCTGTGCAAAAGTTAGACTACAGTAGACTTCAGAAATATTTCAAATTACTGACTCCCACTCTATGGCCTCATAAAAACCTTAAATTATATATTGTGGATCATGAGTGAGGGTATGTGTATTACCTGTCTTCTTGAAGTTAAAGGTGTTGATCCAAGCCCTGGGCTGGAAATGTCATCATATATACTTCTAACTGGTGGAGCTCCACTTTTATCTTTATGAGCTGGTACGACTGGTTGCGGTGGTGACCCACCTACAATGTACAAAATACACAGTGAGGTGTGAAAACAAGGAAATCTTCCATCTTTTTGATAAGATTTTTCTAAAATAATTATATTGACATTATTATTTCATTCTCCTGACCACAATCCTGTGACTTAAGAATGATTTCCATTTAATAAATGAGGAAACTGAGATACAGGCAGTTGCTTCAAAGAAATTGTTCAGGACTACCCTGCTAGGAAATGAGATTTTTTTTCATTTATATTCTTCAAATATTGACTTAAACTTATCTCCTGGTGCTTCTCAAACTTTAATATACATGAAAGTCACCAAAAGATCTTGTTAAAATTCAGATTCTGATTCAGAACATATGGGGTGGAACCTGAGATTATGAACTTCGAACAAGCTCCTAGTGATACTAATGCTGGTGATCCACAGACTGCACTTTGAAGATTCCAGAATAAGTAAATAGAAATTTTAGTTTATAGTAAACACATGTAACATTTGCTTTCTCTAAAAAATGCTTAGCATTTCAACACAAAATTTGATTCTTTCTCACTTGGAAGTAGGTATTAAACCGTTCCAGTCTGTATACACTTGAATAAATATAATCCCATAATGTGGAATTAGTCAAAATTACACAGATCCTATCGTGTTTCTCACATTAAAAATAGATTTAAGTACATAATAAAGATATTAAAAAAGCCAATTTTTAGGGACATAAAATTTAAAAGACATAAAGAGATGACTTTATAAATCAGAGAATCAGCAATGCCAACAGTGAAGCAGCCCATGCCCTCTGTAAGGCTAATGTCTGAGCCTCAACAGTGTATCACAAGCATAGAGCACAGACTGTAAAACAGGACTGGCCTGGGCTTTAACCTCCTTCTCTGTCACTTAGTAACATGTCAGTTTCAGCAATTGCTTTACTGCATTTAGCCTCAGTTTCCTCTATTGAAGAACTGGGATACTACTACATACCCCTCCAAGATTGATAAAAGAATGAAAAGAACAAAATACTGAGCATACTTCCTGGCTCACAAGTACTCCTTATGTGGTAGCTATAATAACAACATATTTGAAATATATACAAAACAAAAATCTGTCCAGAATGATGTTTTTAAGCGAATTACTTCAAATATAATTCCCCCTGACCCATTTTTATATATATAAAACCACTTTAAGTCAAATAATGCCTTAAAGACAAAAGTAAGAAGAGTTTACCTTTAAATATCTACTAAAAGGATATTAGCTCACATTTGGAATTGAACCATTTTTGCAGCTAACTCTCACTACTCATAATCAAAACTTCAAAGTTATCTTTTAAAATATTTCTTTGCTAAAGGCATCATGTAAAAGATACATGCTGTATTAGGTAACAACATGTTGTGCTGAGGACTGCATAGCCTATTTAAAAAACTTCCCCATAGTTTGTGAAGTCCTTTCACTAAACATACCACAAGTGAGAACCTTAATTAACTCTGACTAGAGGTAGAATCCATATTTACAAATTTTCAAATTATACTTCTTTTGACTGAATATTTGCTATTATTATATTTACGATGAATATGTAAACCGAAATTAAATGATCACTTCACACCCCCTCACACATACATACTGGCATCTTAGACTGGATGAAATGTAGTATGCATATTTTTTAATAAGTGGTTCTTAGAATTATAATACCCTCCCCTTATCTGAGATTTTGATACCTGCAATTTCAGTTACCTGTAGTCTGAAAATATTAAATCAAAAATTCTAAAAATAAGCAATTTGTTAAGCTTTAAATTGCATTCTGAATAGCATGATAAAATTTCACATCATCCACCCTGGAATGTGTATCATCCCTTTGTCCAGTGTATCCAAGTTGTATGTCCAGTACAGTAAGATATTTTAAGAAAGAGGCCACATTCACATAACTGTACTACAGTGTATTATTAAAATTGTTCTATTATGTTAATGTTAATCTCTTACTGTGCCTAATTTATAAGCTTTATCACAGATATGTGTGCAGAGGAAAGAACATAGTGTGCATATAAGTTTGGTATTATCAGTGGTTTCAGGCATCCACCAGGGTCTTGGAACTTGTCCTCCGAGGATAAAGGGGACCATCGTAGCTTATATTGCTTACACCTCTATTCTAAGAGTCTTATGCTAAGAAATAGAGGTAATTTTTTAAAACACCGTATTTGCTGTGTATAATGCACACCCAGGTTTTTGGCCCAAACTTTCAGAGAGAAAAAAAAATCGTTTTAATTTTTTAATTCAATTTTTTATTTATTTATACTTAGACACAAAACTGATTATCATATTCCAGGGCATTATTTTGTATAGAGATATCATTATTGCTTTCTAGAGTTACATTTTTAATGCATAAGGATAAATAAAAGAATTAATAACATTTATATAGCTACAGAATTAGTACTACCCATGTATAATGCATATCCTTATTTTTCCCTCAAAAATTTGGGCAAAAAGGGCACATTATACAGAGGGAAAAGAGTAATGAATGGGTTAGAAAGAGTAAATGCTGAACCAATATTCTTTTTAAAATTCTCATACATATATTGACATTACTATGAAACTATTTTAGGCAATTTACCTACCTGCAAGTAAAGGTGATCTCATTTCCATTACTCCTACTGAAGGACCACTAAGTGATCGAGGTTGTGGGGTCACTGGAGCTGGTAAATCCCCCATTAAAAATCCAGGTAAGAACTGGGCATTAACCCCTGGTTTTGGAGATGTGGGAGAACCCAGCATCATTGGTTCAGATCCTAAATGAATCAGAAATAAAATAAGGACTTTAGTTTTATAATATCTATCAAAACAATATAAGAATCTAGTATAATTTTGAAAATTTAATCAATACTGTTAAATACTATAGAACTATGGTTAAATTTATATTTTAAAAACCAATAAAAAAATTTGTAGAGAAATGAGTATTTTGTATTAACAACATTAATCTTTGGCAACTATTTTTGTTAACATTTCACAGGTCTAAGCATCAACACATTTTTACATTTAAGAATTTTAGTTTACAATATTCAAAAAATCCCTAATACACACAGGAAAACTTTCCATGTCTGGTCAGCTACTATGCAACAACCAGAAACAAGAACAGGATACACAAGTTACTTACACAAAGTCTTAATTAATCAAACACAATGGGTTTATCTTGCTATATGTCCCATTTTTTTATTCCTCACATACAAAAACTGTAAATTATGTTTATAATAAAAGTGCAATCATGCATACATTAGAGTACATACAAAATAATAGTAATGACTGGCATCCCAACCAAAAAACATTTAAAATGTTTGGAAAGTTTATTTTGGGGCTCTTTTTTATAAATTATTCATTTTAAGATTAGGAATAACCAAAAAAAGTGTCCCTGATATAAAACCAATTTAAAAAGAGGATAGAATCATCAAAGGAAAATTAATCTTCACAATTTACAGGGCAGGTTTATTATTCCCATCATGGAGATAAGGAAACCATAACTTAGACTCTAATTTCAGAGCGAAATAGCACAGGAAGAAAAACAGGGACTCTAGAGTCAGAGACCTAAGTTCCAGTGTCTCGGCAAAACTGGCATAATCGTATCGCCCACTCACAGAGCTTTGATTAGAATTATAGCAAGTAAAGCACTTGACCCAGTGTCTAAACTGTAGTAAACGTTCAGCAAATCCTAGTTATGACTATAACGGTATCTTGTAATAGCCAAAACTAAGTGACAAATGTGTAAATGAAGAACCTCCAATTTCCACTTTTGAAAATTTAATTTTCAACAATGTGACAAGCCTAAATGTGATTCATGGAATTCAGAAACATCAACATTTTGTATGTTATTTATATGAGTTTTATTAACTATTACTTCTAAACAGCCTCAAAAACTTGTTTCCTACTACCCAAATGCTGTCAGTCATTAATGATTCCTCTTATATCTTGTTAGGGTAGACCTAGATATTAACAATGCAAGTATATAAAAGAAGAAAAAGGCAAAGTAATTCAGGAAAAATATAAAGCAAATACTGAAATAAGGAAGGAGAACTATAAGTACATTGTAATTATTTTAAAGTACTAGTTACTATGTTACTATGATACTACTACATATTTCCAAAGAACAAAAACTAGAGTTAAAGGAAAAGCATTTTCTGAACAGATATTAAAAACCCACAGTAATAAATACAAAATCTTAGGAACCACCAGCTGCCTTCACTTTCCCATCCCCCAAAAGAAAAAAATATGGCAACTGAAAAATTAAGTCACTAAAAGTTCTTATAAATCTGAATATATATTGTGATATAATAGAAACCACCAGAGTGAGGGCATAAAAAACTCTTATCAGACTGTAACTAACCACCCATCAGGCTAAATATCACTTAAAGAGAGGGCTATCTCCCTGTACCAACAGATCCTGCAAGTCTTCGATTCCTTTTCACAGTCTGTATTGTTAAAATAAGCACTGTGTCTTCTTACCTAGCAGTGGCTGTTGAAGTAACGCCTAATTTTAACGTACCATTAAGTGCTGGGAAAATGTTTATTCCTCACCAAGAATATCTGCAATATATGGACTTGAATATTTAGTATCAGCTAATGTCACATTTCTGATTAGGCAAGAAACAGGGAAGGGTTTATTCACATTTGTAAGCCCAAGAAATATGCACTCCAATTTTTTTTTAGTACAAAATTCTAAATTGATCTCTAAATTAATACCTAGACCAACACCTGTACATAAACTTAAATGTAGCAGAGTATCTGCACTGACATTATCATGCATTTAGTTTATGACTAATACTTAAATAGTTCACATTACTCTCAAAAGAAACTTATTTTGCACAAAACATGTAAAAGCGTTATATACTCTTCCAATCTTAAAAAAGGATAAAAACTCACCCTACAGATAAATAACACCCTCGCTCTTTGCCAAACTCAGAATGCTGTGACCTAATTTTCAAATAAGTCTCTTACAGTAGACGGTTTATTTTAAAATTTTCGACAGTTCTCACTAATCCCAAAACTCAGCAGACAAAAAAAGAAATCGACATCCTGTTAACTTTCTGGATTTTTTTCAACGTCACATTTCAACAATGGGAATGAACTTTTAAATATTCATTATGTGACCGCCTGGAGGAAAAGACACACAATACTTGGTCACCTTCTCAAGATTAAGACGAGGAATACCGTGCGAACTCCTGGCTTCCTATTAAGGCCAATATCCCGATGGCTTTCATCATGTGGTTAATTAAATGTCGCACGATTCAAGTTTCCAGTAATAACAGATTCCTTTGGCAAAGGCCCGAAGAGGGAAGAAATCAAACAGGAATTAGAAGCCCGGGTGACCAAACAGCGCTGGTGGGTGACCACACTCCGGGGCACCGCCCACCCACGTGTACGCGGGTAGGTACCTTCCCACCAACAATCTCAGGATCCCGAAACCCGGATCTAGTTTAGAGAGCTGGGGGTCTCAGGTATCCGCGGTCTGACGAGCTCGCGTTTGGGGACACAAAACAGCGCAGCCCGCGTTCGACAGCCGTTTCCTCCCACTCCCCCAAGGGCCCGCAGCTTCACGGGGCCTCCCTGGCAGCGTCAGGGTGGCAATGACTAGAGCAGGGGGCTGACTAGGCACTCGGGGGCGATCCAAGGTCCGCCCCTTCGCGACTGAAACTGGCAAATGAAAGGATGATGATTACTGCCTCCCGGCTTTGCCCGCCTGCAGGCCTACCGCATGCATCCCAGTGCCAGCGAGGAAAAGCAGTTTTTCACTCACCCAATGTGGGCGCCTGGGGTTCCACAGCAAAGGCTGCCATCGCGGCGGCAACTATACTTAGCTCCGGACCCTCCCGATTTTCAAAAATGGCGGAAACTCTCCCCATGGGTAGGGGCGCGCTACCTTATGGGTTGGCGTAACTTCCGGATATGCGCCGCAGTTAAGCTGTGAGCGCCGGAGCCGCCATTTTGGAATGGGCAATGGTCTTTGCGCAGACTCAGCACCTCCGGAAAGATTTCGCTGTGAATGTGATCAAACTGCTTGGAAATTACAGTTCTCGAAGTACTCCGCTCACGCTACGACCCTTGTGATTTTTTTGGTACTTGAATTTCACAGAAGTATGGTTGTTTTATTCAAGATTTCATAACTACCGTGAGTTTACCCAGTGCTCTGTCATTCGTCCGCCTTTCCAAGTAACACCTGGAGAAAGTTGGCTTGGAGCAACTGTTGGTGCCCCTTTCCAGTGTCGGTTTAGTGCGTTAAACTCCGTTCTCACCGCCATTTTTTAAAAATGTTACAGGGAAACAATTTTACATTAAAGCATAATTCATGCTTGCTTTTTTACATATTAACACATACAAATGATAGTGAATAATAGAAGCTAATAGTAAACAAACACCTATGAACCCACCGCATCGCAGAATCCTCCCTGTACCGCCCCGACTGTCCTCCACCACCTTTCTGCTTTTCTTTAGGGCGTATTCAAAAATAGCCTATATATGTGTGCAAAAATAGTTTGTTTAGTTTTCCTCACTAACTTTATAAAAATGATGTGCTACATTTATATCTAGGGTGTTCTCTGGTCCATACAAAACTAATTATCCTCAAGATACCGACCCATCCTTCCTCACTATTTCCTGAGATTTCCTGAAATGCCAAATCCAGAAAGTTTTGTATTTTGAGTGAGGCGATTACAATTCCATAATTAAATGGAGCGTCCCCTGAGATCAAAATTTAAAATTGATTAAATTGACTTTTTTACAGGTGTTTGGGTTGAACTGTGTCCCTTCAAATGATAGGTTTAAGACCTAACCTTCAGTACATGATTGTGACCTTATTTGGAAACAGGTTCTTGACAGGTGTAATCAAGTTTGGGTGAGGGCATACATGAATTACCTCAAAGCTGGAGGCTTAAACCACCACAGATTTATCTTTCACAATTCTGGACGCCAAAAATCTGAAATAAGTTTCATGAGGCTAACATCAAGGTGTCAGCAAGAATGGTTTCTTCTGGAGACTCCAGTAAAGAATCTGTTTCCTTCCTTTTCTAATTTCTGAAGACTAACTATATTCCTTAACTTTTAAAGGCTCTATCCTCCCCTTTCAAAGCCAGGTGCATGACATCTTCTATCTTTCTGACGCTGCTTCTCTCTGTTTCTGTCATCTCATGGCCATCTGTGACTCTGTCTCTCTTTTGCTTGTTAGTTCAGTTCATTAGATTCCACGTACGAGTAAAATCATGGGATTTATCTTTCTCTGACTGGCTTATTTCATTTAGCATAATGTTCTCCAGGTCCATCCATGAGGTTCCAAAGGGTTGAATTTTCTTTTTTATAGCCGAGTCGTATTCCATTGTGTAAATATCCCATAGTTGTTTTATCCACTCATCTACTGATAGACATTTGGGCTGCTCCCATATCTTGGCTATTGTAAATAATGTTGCAATGAACATAGGGGTGCATATAGTCTTTTGAATTGGTATTTCAGGTTTCTTTGGATTAACTCCCAGAAGTGAAATTGTTGGGTCATAAAAGTTCCACTTTTAATTTTCTTGAGTTGACTCCATACTGCTTTCCACAATGGCTAGACCAGTCTGCGTTCCCACTAGCAGTGCTCGAGGGTTCCCCTTTCTCCACGTCCTCACCAGCACTTGTTGTTGATTTATTGATAACCATTCTGGGAGGTGTGAGGTAAATCTCCCTGTGGTTTTAATTTGTGTTTCTCTGATGATTAACGGCATTGAGCACCTTTTCATATATCTATTGGCCATCCATATGTCCTCTTTAGAAAAGTGTCTATTCAGATCCTTTCCCCATTTTTAAATTAGATTGTTTGGGGGTTTTTGTTGTTGAATTTTATAAGTTCTTTATAAATTTTGGATATTAACTCCTTATCAGATGTATTGGTGAATATGTCCTCCCCTTCATTGGGTTGCCTTTTCATTTTGTTTTCCTTTGCTGTACAAAAACTTTTTAATGTACCCCCATTTATTTATTTTTTCTTTTGTGTCACTTGCCTGAGGAAATGTATCAGAAAGACATGTTGCTACAAGAAATGTCTGAGATTTTACTGCCTGTGTTTTCTTCTAGGATTTTCATGCTTTCAAGTTTAACATTTAAGTCTTTAATCCATTTTGAGTTTATTCTTGTATGTGGCATAAGAAGGTGATCTAGCTTCATTTTTTTGCATCTACCTGTCCAATTTTCACAACACCATTTTTTGAATAAACTATCTTTAGCCCATTGTATGTTTTTTCCTTTTTTGTCCAATATTGACTGTAAACATGTGAGTTTATTTCTAGGCTCTCTGTTTTGTTCTCTTGATCTCTATGTCTGTTTTTATGCCAGTACCATGCTATTTTGACTACTATGGCCTGGTAATATAGTTTGATATTAGTAAAAAAAAATTTTAAGAAAGTCATTTTCCTTTTATCACTTGCATTTCAAACTTATACCATTTCAACTGGTTCTTTCCTTATCAAGGTATAAAGATGCCCGGTTTATCCTATCAAAAAAGTTTCCCTAGAACTTTATCTTTTTTCTAACTGCCATAAAATTTGTTTCACATTTCCTTTTCTTTTTCAAGATTTCAAAATAAAAAAAAAATAAGGCTCTTTAGTAGATGGTCTATTTCCCTAACTTTACTATCTTGTTTTTTTAATTCATTACACACTGACTCTTGTGTAGATCCTCTTTTGAAACTATTTACCCCAACTATTGTTCTTCTAATTGCCGTATTAGGTCTGTATCCTTGATATCTGTGGTATTCAATAGCTTTGACAATCTTTTCCTATATACAAGTGTTTTCCTTGTTTTTGGTGGTGGTACACTTCCTGCTCTCTTAACTTTTTACTCTCCCTGGCTCTTTCTTACCTGATTCCATTTTATTCTAACCTGGACATAGAATTGTTAATGAAGCCTTTTTGCTCTCTTTCTCAAGTTTTTGTGTCCTCCCTTGGAGTCCTCACCCATTGTCACATCTATGCAAATAATTTCCATTATTGTATGCCCCTCCTCTCTCTAAAGTCAAATGATATTTTTCAAAATGCTTGCTGAGCAACCTACCAGAGCATCAAACCTCAAAAACAAACTAATCTAATCCCTAAAATCTTCCCCATTTCAGTTGTCCCTTTCCCATTAGTCTCGTAGACACCCAATATTAAAACCACAGTATGTTAGAACAGAATTTAAAGGTCAAATAGACCTGAATTTAGAGCCCAACTTCCCACTTAAATCCTGTATTACTTGGATTGGTATTAAATCTCTGTAAATTTTATTTTGTGTAAAATAGAAACAATACCTACTTTAAAAGGTGGTTATGCTTCTCAGGGTGCCTGGTCCACTTTGCTTTTTTCTGACTTCCACTTTCTCTACCATTAAACATTCAGATACCAAGTCCTATTTTTCTCTCCACTTAATTCCTAGACAATTGCAGTCAACTCTTAACATCTTATTTGCTCATTCAGTCTCTTACCAAATCTCAAACACCACTAGCCAATACTCCCTTCTCTGGACACATTACCCAGCTGTCCAAAAACCATCTAGGGCTTCCCATTCCCTACAGCAGCCACCTTTTCTTCATCTCCACAAGATTCACATGTGCAGCACATTCCAACCAATAACACTCCTCATTACACCACATACATTTTTTTAATTCATTTTCAATTATAATTGACATACAATGTTATTTTAGTTTGTTGTACAACATAGTGATTAGACATTTATGTAACTTATGAATAGACCATATACATTTTCATTTTCGCAGCAAGGGAAAGGGAAAATCAGAATCTCCCAGAGTAGAAGGTTGCTACAGATTGAATTATTGATGTCCCCCAAAATTATGTTTAAATCCTAACCCCCAATATAATGGCATTTGGAGGTTAGAAGTCTTGAGGTGAAACCCTCATGAATGAGATCATTGCCCTCATAGAAGAGACCCCAGAGATCCCCCCACCCTGACACCCAGCCTCACCCCTGCCTCAGCCATGTGAATGTGAGACCACAGCAACAAGACTGCCATCTGTGAACCAGGAAGCAGGTTCTGAGCAGACACCGAATTGTTGGTGCCTTGATCTTGGACTTCCCAGCCTCCAGAACTCTGAAAAATAAATTTCTGTTGTTTATAAGTCACCCAGTCTATGTTATCCTGTTATAATAGCCTAAATGGACTGAGGAAGTAGGGTAGGAGGATCATAGGGGTGGTATCTAAAAAACTACAAATCTATTAGTTGTTATTTGCATTATGTGACCTCTATGAATAAGAACCAAAATTAGGTCTTCATAAAATAAAATAAATACTGCATTTGGAAACTTACGAGTTTTTTTTCCTAATCATTTCATTATAGTCAACAACTGGCAGAAAAGGGGCCAGACATAAAGGAAACGTCAGTTTAGCTGATTCGCCTATTATCTTTTAACAATTAAATGGTTCTTATCACTCCTTGGAAGTGAAAAAGTGACATCAAAACTTATATAACCTGAAAAGGTATGCATCAATTTTTTCTCTTCCATCCTCCCTTCCTTCTAATAAATAAGCAAGTTTTGAAAGTCTGGTATGGGATATACCTGGTATAGAAAAACCACACAGTAAAGATCTGTTCTCATGGGAGCTCCAGTTTTGATGAGGAAAACAACAAAATAAGTAAAATATATAGAATTTTGATAATAATTAGGGCCATGCCGTACATAAAAAAAGTGTTCGGGATGGGAACCATTATAAATAAGGTGGTCAGAGAAGGTTTTACTAAGAAGGTAACATTTTATCAAAGTTGATTATTTCTGGGAGGAAGTGTCCCAGGTAAAGGAAACAGCTGGTAATGAAGTGAAGCCTTCATTATGCATCTTCAACAAATGCATAGCCAAGAGGCCAGTTGGGATAAAACAGGGAGAGTTAGGGAGGAAACAGTCTACAATGAGTAGTAGATCAGGAAAGTAACAATGTCTGTATGTGGGAGGTTGGTGCTGAATGACATTGGAATAATCTCAATGCTATCATGGTTAGAATGTTCAGTAGTTTAATCTGAGAGTAATTCAGCATCCTGACGTAAAATACTAGGATGATCTATTGAATTTTCAATGCCAATTTATCCACAGTAATGCCAATTGTAAGATCTCATTTTAGCTTTTCATTTCTTAAAGTGCTTGGAGCAAACAAATCTTTATAGACCTTAAAGTTATTTATATTGCAAAATGTATAATTTTTGTCCTGTCAAAATATTTTTGAACCCAGAATTTGACAGTAAATAAGTGTTGTCTTGTTAAACAAAAAACCTGAAATAAAGATATTAATAGGAAATAGTAAATTTATTATTTTATTAAAGTATATCAATACCTAGAAACAACAAAAGGTACATTATAAATATGGATACAAAACAAGTCAAGCTTCACTTGAGATAGAAAAGTTTGTTATTTTTAAAGTATATCAACAGAAACAACCATTAATTTAACTGTAAATGCCACTGTACATATTCCAAGAATATAAAACTTTAAAATCTGGTTTAAATTCTTAAATAACTACCGGGTAACTAAATATGCTCAGGATCCTTTGGGCAGAACAATCAACTATTTAGAGTTACCTGACAAAACTAAGTAATTCATTTTGCTACATTTCTGATTTTAAAATGTATTGTGGCTTTGCTTATAAAGGAATCAATTCATTGATTAACTCACTGGGTAAGATTGTAAGACAATATTCTGATTTTTACCTGCTACATTCAAGAATCTTTGGAGAAATTACCTTTTAAGGGGTACTTGCCATATACATTTAAACCACTTATGCTACTAACAATCAGGTGACAAGTTCACGTTTCCCCATCACCACTGAAATTATCAATCAGAATGGAAATATGTCCCCCATGTTACACAATGAATATTCATACTACATGAATGTGGTATATTCATACATTTCAGTCAAGGTTCAATAGGGAAGAAATGATGCACAAGTAAAACTGCAGTGACAGTTTTTAAATACTACATTCCATTTTATCTGAAATCTTTGAGTTAATATAAGGGTCTAAATTTTATCCAAAAGAATATAAGAAAAAGATTTCTCAGTTTTCAAAAATTTAAATATTTCTTCATTTTCAGTACAAACTATATGTCATCACAAGCCTATACTAAAGTGTAAAGTTAGCAAAATGTTTTTAAAATATTAACCAAGTAAATAGAATTGTATGATATTTTCCAGTCTTTTTTCTTCTCTTCTTTTTCAGGTTGCTAGGAAGGCTTTATATTTCTTTTCAATGTTTAAAAACAAAAGATATTTTCATTTCCTCTTTACTTTAAAAAGTTGTAGAAAAATCTATTTTAAAATAGAGGTAAACACACCTTGAAATATTTTCCCTTTCCCTCAAAACTGACTTACATTTGGTACACATTTTTTATATATAATATGGGAGATAAAGAATCATAATGATAAAATTCCTTTTTATAAATAACCAGTTATGACAGAGTGGCTTACATCCATGGGAAACACAATAAACATGCTAGATACTCATATAGATGACCAATCATTGCCTTACCATAGTATCCCTAATTTAAAAGACTGAATTACATTTATTGAGCTATTTTAGATATAGCAAACTATTATCATTTAAAATAAAATGAAATAGATGCTCAAAGCACTTCGGTAGATGATACAGAGGATATGATCTTGCACCATAACCAGGTAACTACAGGAAACACCTAAGCATACAAAATACAGACATAAGTAACATACTATCCATTATGAACAAGTTCTATTCAAGGCTTCATGTCACAACATTTAATGCCTGAAAACTGAACAGCACCTAGCAAAAGGAAATGTATTTAAATAAATGCTTTCACATGAATGGAAAACGTTCACCCTGCAAACCCTCAGCAATACTGACCTCAGAGACATTACATATCAACCTCGTATTTAAGATGATTCTGTCTGCCATTGTTAGCTTCAGACAACTGACTGTATGTTGATTACATTTATATTGCTTCTCAGCAGAAGCAACATTCATTGTTTAGCATGTGATGGCATCTTGTCAAGCTGTAAGTGATCTCGAGACATAATTTGCATTGATCACTTTTACTTTTTTGCTCCCAACAGCATAAGAAAGCCTGCTTCCACAAACATGCAGATGTGCTCGATGTGCACTTTCCACCTTACATATGGGGATATATTAGCTCTCTAGAATATGTAATTAAGAAGAGCTGACTTTCTTAATAATATCCAAATGGCAATGATATTTTCTAAGTCATGAAAGGTTACTTGAAAGCTATTAAATAAATCCTATCATAATTACTATATTAATTTTAAGTACACTTTATTTTGAACAAGTCAAAGAATACCTTTAAGCAAATTTATAATGTAGAGTTCAGCCTTGCCAATATGGAGATTTTTTTTTTAATTTTCTATTTTTTTATTATTGTTTATGCTGTTATAGTTGTTCCAGTTTTCCCCCCTTTACTCCCCTCTGCCTAGCCAGCCCTCACTGGAGACTTAATATTTTAAAATAAAACTATTCAAGGCCTCTGGTTAGAGATAAAATTGTAAATAATTTTAGGCTTTCTCATAATGTATTTAAAATTCCTTACAAAACCATAACCCTTCCTTCTTTAAAAATATGTTCTCTAGTATAATATTGAACTAGAAAACAGATCATTAAACAAATCACATCTAAAAAATGATTTTTTTGTATAAAATATTTTTCCACAGATCCAAGAAGATCAAAAAATTATGCCATAGGACCCAAAAACAGAACGCTAGGAACCCAGGATAAAAAGCATACACTGTAAGAGACTAGATCACCTAATTAAAGCACCATAAGCTCACAATAATGTAAGAGAGAAAATCTACACAAAAAGTTAAATCCAAGGAATATAATTAAATTTAAAAAAATCAAAATGAAAAATGAGTACATTTTCATAAAAGGACAGAAACACTTTTTGAATATTGTAACCACTACATAAATATTGTGTAAACCTTCACATTTTGGTTACCTCTTTTGGAAGGTTTAAGGTATTGGTTTTTAATCTTAAATTGTTTACCAAGAAATTTATCTCCCTCTTAAATAGTAAGTCAAGTAGCATTTCAAATTTTTTCCTTCATGGATACAGTAGCCGGAATAGAAAAGTACCAAAAGTCTTAATCAACTGATTTAATCTTTCCATTTTTAACATAGACTTTAAATTTAAAAATTTTTTCTTCTACATAAGTCAATTATTGGTAATACATTGTTATTCTCCCTTAGCAAATCAAAGAAGCATTTAATCACACATTATAATAACAAAGAAAATAATATAATTTTAAAAATTACTTATATACTAGCTCAGTACAATCAGTTGACCTCCATTTTCACTTGAAAAGAACAAGAAAAAAGGAAGTTTTTATTACTATACTCTATAAAAAAGGGGAAAGGTGGTTATAGAAGCCAACTCAGAAATTATTTGTCCTTCATCTATTAGAGTGTAACTCATGAACTGTTGTCCCTTTCTAATTCCTGTATTTTGTCACACTTATTGCTTTCTTTGCCCTCTTGATATGTACGAAGCTGCTCCATGAAACCAGCATTTGGACATATGGAAGGCCTTGCATCTTTCACCAAAGAAAAAGCACTGCTAAATGAGATTTCTTCAGAATTCATCAGGAAGCCTATTACAATTGCAGCTGCCCTGGAAACTCCTGCATTACAATGAACAAGAACTACTCCATCCTGCAATAAAATCAAACAAAACTCTTTATTATTAAGAAAAATTATTAAATCAATTTTACATTTTTATACTCTTAACAAAAATTATAAAATGATAATATTCACTCTATCAATTTATTCACTTCTCAAAGTACAATTCATTGTAAGGAAAGAATGGAAAAATCAATCAACCAACCAACCAATACCTCCTCTTTCCACCTCCTAAGATTGAAGTGCTTTGATGGTGTATTTGTAATTCTGAAACAGTATCCTTTGTTAAACTGAAGTAATCCAGTTAAGTACACATAAAAGCCTAATAACTTAGCTACATGTTTATAAATAAGAGAAAAATTACAGGAAATATAAGTGGAAACATGAAGAAAACCATAATCATAAACAGAAAGCCTGACACATTCTATCTACACATAGTGTTCCCATAGAGCTAATGTCATTAGCATGGAAATCTGAGTGTAAAATGATCAGCAAGGACAAAATTCCCTACCCTTAGAAATATCCTGGAGGGAAGTAACTTAAAAAAATACTTAAACTTATCAGGTAGTAAAATGATGACAGAAATAGCTTATGGAAATGTGAAGTGGAAAAGGTAATTAGACACCAGCATGAGGTCAATAAATGAATAACGTTTCAGGTAACTTGAAAATGATACTTTACAAGTGAAAAGGGACACAGTGTAAGACCAATGCTGATGGGGTAATATTGCATTAATAATGAATGTGATAGATCTGATGGAACACCAATGATACAGGTTGGCTTATTTCAGGCTTTTAAAAAGTTAATGATCTGAATGAAATGAAGTGACCTGTGAGCACACGCTACAAAACTAGGCATTTTAGTTACTTCATTTCCTAATTCTTCTTTTGGTACAACACAAAAGAAAGGTGGAAACAGGGGAAGAGGAAAACAACAAAACTTAGAACTAAAGACCCTCTACCTAAACCATGTATTAGCAATACTACGTTTATAGCCCATTGTATTATTTTACTTTTGCAAGGCAATTTTCTCAGATTCATAAATCTGCAAAATTCCTTTCGCAGATCTGTTTTAACAAATTTTCAAGTGCATCTCATTTCAAAAAACCAAATGATCCACAACAAAATTATCCTCATATCAAAAAGATAATTTCAATTGCTTTCAAATATATACATACATATATTTGCGTTATTTCCAGTTATTAACTTTCTGTACAGGAAAAGAAAAACACAAATATTCACTATACACACACACACACACACACAACCTTTTCTCACTTTGTACAGTAGTTCATTTTTATGAGACTGAAGACATTTTAAAATCATAGTACAATAACTGATGAAAACTATTAATTAACTTCTTTAACTCAAAACAATTAGACATTTCAAAGAAAGTTAGAATCATAAAGCTTAATGAAAGATGCCCTTCAGGGTCATTTTTAATATTTCTGACTATATACTAGTCATCTTTATTTTATGATCCACACCTATGCCTTTGAAAATGAAACTAGCTTTACTTTCCGTCTTATATGCTATACATCCAGTTTCAGCTAAGGTTTAATAATGTTAGTATGCTCTTCTCTCTTAGATGTTTCATGTAACTCCTACCTCTCTATTGGTTTACACAGCTGTTATATTTACCTATTTACCTTTTATCATTCCTTGGGTATGATAGAGTCCTTGAAAGTATTTCCACAAAAATTATTGGCTTTCTATCCCCTTTACAGAATTCAAAATATTGACAAATAATTTATAAAACAATTTTTTCCTCCTGTACTTGCTGTTATCCTCTGCCTGGAAGCCTTTGCTGCTCCTCCTAGTCCAGCTAACTCTAGCCTCTGCTCTGAGAAGCCTGCCTCTCTCTGAATGAGATGAGGGCACAGAACTATCTTAGCCTAGGTATCTCTGTATGTCTAGAACTTAGTGCAATTTTTGGCACATAGTAGAAACACTCCACAAATGTGTGCTGAGTAAATAAATTAATATTGTTCTGCATTCCTGAAAAGAAAGGAATCTCTAAAAAATTCACATCACCAATTTGCTATGGACAGTAATTAGGTTACAGTATTTCCATTTTATCAAGCTTGCTTTCTTCTTATGTTGTTGAATAGCTTGTCAACTAGATTGCTGTTATGAATAGCTCATCAACTAGATTGCAAACTCCTTGAAGACAGCAATATATATCCATCACATCCCCTCAGAATAAGTAATTAATACTTGTTAACAGATTAACTGTGCCAAGTTCAAGTCTTTTGTAAATGAGTCTTTTGATATACAGAAAAATATATCAAAATGTTAACAGTGGTTATGTCTAAATTTTGGGAATAGGGTTATCTGTATTTTCTAATGCTTCTACGATGATATGGATTACTTACATTATGTTTTTAAAATCAAACCAAATAAATAATAAACAGAATATCAAATACACATTTTCATACTAACAAAACATTTCACACATTAAAAATGGGGGCACATACATTTTCCAAAGAAAACTCGAGGCTATTGGGGTTACCTTACCATGTCCCTTTCATGTGTATTTCTGTCCATTTAGGCATAAACCTGACAAATAATGCATGAGGTGGAGAGAGAGGAAGGACAGAAAAACAGGGCTGTATAAGCAGAGAGAGAAATGAAGAAAGACATCGAAAATCGAACATACTCCATTTGTCCCCCAAAACCAGCAAACTAGGGCCTACCAAGGTCATCTTGAAACATACGATTTAATAATATTTGCATATACAATAGACAAAGTCATAACGAAGGCTTGTCTAGAAAAAAATGGATGAAGACAACTCAATAATCCTATTGCTAAAAACAAGTATGTATTAATCTAAACACTAAGAGTTTCAGGACAAGAAAAGATTGGCTGAGGTTAGGATACCAATATAAAACAAAAGGCTTGACAAATGGGGACAGACTGTGGAATTCTAATACAACTTGCAGCAGAAATGTTTTATGCACCTCCTCAGATTTTCTTGGTGCCATCATCTCATGCACACTAAACTGGCTCCACCTCAGCCATCACCTCTGTGGCCAACAGCTCCTTTTAGGCCTACTGAGTTTTGCTTCTCTAAAAAGTCCTGGCTCTTTCCCAGCAGTGTTCCCTGCATAGGGAGGTACACCCTGAGTTCTGGATTCTCTTGCTGCTTCTAAACTTGGCTGGAAAGTCACACCACAGGGCACTGGGTTTGGCTTCAAGGTGGCTGCTGAAGCAGTCAAGTGCTGTACCCTGGAATTGTGGGGATAGTCATTTCCCCATGGGTAAACTTTGACCAATCGGGAACAGGAGCTGACAGACAGCCAGGCAGATAAATTCTCTCTTCCCTCCCTCCCAAATTCTGTATTGAGGTTTCTTTGTGTTCCTGCCCAGAGGTCTCCTGGGTGGTGGAGCAGGTGCACCCAGCTATGTCACCGTCAGTTCACTGCTAGGTTGTACTTAGAGAGTCAACATATCACCGTATGTTGCTTCTCATCCTTCCCTGAATCACTCCCTTGCCTTCTCACTCTCACTGCCTAGAGATTGTGCCTCTCAAATGAAGCATCAGCTCTTAATCCTTGTCTCAGGAGATCCAAGCAAAGGACCATTTTAATTAACTATTACCCTTTCCACTTTTGACTTGCAACATGTACATATCTTCTAATATGAATACAAATGCTATCTACACTTTTCCTTTACCATCTTAAAGCATAGTCTGCCCCTCTGTACAGAAACAGCTAATACAGGGACATTGTCATTTTTATTTTTAACATTACTAGCACCCTGGAATGTTACAATCTAGAGATTATTAAATTTTTCACAAAGAAAAGACTGGCAAATATTAGGTTTTGAATTATAATACCTCTTCCTTTTATTTCATCCAAATATCTGCTATTGAATCAAGTTGAATGGTAAGGTTGAATAGCTTTGTATTTTCAGTGTAATCTAGAAAAGGCACCTAGAGCAGTGCTGGGCACACACAGCACTGAGTAAATACCACTAAAGAAAAGAGAGAGAAAGGAAGGGAGAAATGGAAGGAGAGAGGCAGAGGGAGATCATTAGAATTCAATTAAACTGGATTCTAATGTGAACTGTCATTAATTGTTAGGTGTTCGTGGAGAGTTAACTTTTCTCTGTAAGTGCTTCTACATTCACATCTATCTATCTCACATAAATTTTGTGTAAGAACTATATGCTGATTTAAAATGATGTCATTTTAAGGTATAATTATGGGTAACAGCCAAACTAGAAGCCCAGTTTGTCAGTGTGTTCACTTGGATCCAGTACCAAGATCGAAGTATTTCTCTGTCAGTTGGTCTTCTAAAGTAAGAAAACCCACTGGATAGTTTCTTATCAGCATTTTAATACAGTCTCAGTAAAGCAATACCCATTTAGCCCCTGGAGCACCCTAAAATTCTATTGTAAAAAATGCACAGATTCACAACCCCTTCCTCACTGGCCACAAAAATAAATGCATATTAATGTTCATAAATACATTAATAGGACTACAGCAAACCTCTATCCTATAGTCCACTTGATTATCTTGCAAACTGGTCAGTGGGCAAGCAGTTATAAACTGTCAAAGGAAATCTAGGTACACAGGCATAAGGAAAAGGAAAAATTAATTTAAAAAATAAATATCTCATTGAGAAAAGAGCAATTAAAGAACTACATAGCTGTAGGAATTAATAAAATATTGTTGGAATGGAAATTTCAGAATGGTGCTCTACATAGTCATTAAAAAAGAATAAAGATTGGATAATGGACTCATTTTTAAATTTCTGCTTTTGAAGAACTATGGATCAAAACAAAACTTACCTTCATTTTTGCTTGTTCAATAAATTCAAAACATTCTGGAAAATAAGACAGGATATCGGTTTCAGGTATATCCAGTATAGAAATGCTTTTATATATAAAGTCACTGAGGAAGGCATTTTCAACTCCATATGCAACATTGAGAATATGAGTCACCTTAAAGAGAAAAAAAGGTTAAAAAAAATTCTCATGAATTAGGTTCATTAAAAAGAGGCTGGGATGTTGAGATCTGCAACAAGAATAAACAATTTAAGCATGACATACTTGAATAATGCTTCCTCAAGGAAGCCTTATCTGACTGCCTCTTCTCTCACCAACGTGCTATTTCTATATATTTCCAAATATTTGTCCTATTATAGCCCTTAACACTTACAGATTGTGTCCTTCACCATATTAGAAACTCCATGAGGGTACAGACCATGTTTAGCTTACTCACTATTATCAGTAAGCATTGTGAATGAGCAGTGACTTTGGCACATAAAGTACTTAAAATATTTGTTGAATAAACCAATGAATGTCCATATAAAAAACTTAACTAAGGGAAGTGCACCTGCAGCACAAACTTCCCTTTCAATAATTATTTCTTCTTCGTAAGTACATGTTTCTCCAGAGTGGCTGCACATTAGAATCACCTGGTAAGCTTTTAAAAAATTTCAGTGCCTGATGAATTAGTGTGGGTGAAAGATAGGGTGGTCATGAAAGATTTTCTTTCAAATGGTGCACATAAGCAACCTCCTATTCCATGTATGCATTCCACCCCCTCTTCTAGAGCCAACCAAGCATATATGGAAGGAGCCTCATAAAGTCCACTGAGAGAATCCGAAATAAACAAGAAAACTGAGTCACTGTTTCTTGTCATAACATGTTTCTCGCTGTATGTATTCTTTCTCAGAGAACATCTTTGTTTTTTTTGGGGGGGGGGTACTTTTAATATTAAGTTTTTGCCTGATCTTGGTATTTTCATGTACTTCACACATATTGTAAAGGATTTGTCCAGACCTGCCTCTGTTGCCCTGACTACCCTCGCAGGTATGGCTCTGGACGTGCCCCATTCCTCCCTCCAGCACAGCTGACTGGATTCTGGTGGGTACATGACTTAAGCTAGGCTGATTGGATTAGCTTTAAATAGATGCAAAAGACAGCTAGAATGATCCACAAATTTGAGATATTTAAGACAGCCATGTTCTCTCCAGTGCTCAGGGAAGCTGAAAATTCCTGCTTCCAAAGGAGAAGAACAGAGTAGATACACAGAGAGGGGCCATGATGCCAGTGGATGGAAGAGCCATCTAGAATGGCCTTCTATTCCCTGGCATGACCATGCTCTGCCCTTGGGCTCCAAAGATCCCCCTAAATCATCACACACATTCTTTTCCTTGCTTAGGTCTCTGTGGTTCACAACCAAAAGCATATTAAGAAACTCAGGAAGCAAGGCTTCATAAAGAGCACCATAGCCCATTTACTAACCCAACTGCCTTGTGGAAGACAACAGAACCTCAAACATCTGCTCCAGAGACACTCTCAGATAGAGAGATGGGAGAAACTAGAAAGAAGGAAGGACATTTTTAGAAGATAAAGTCTGAAATGTCCTTCTGCTTTACTCTCTCATTCCCAGTGTCCTTCTGGCCAGGATTATATGATTCTACCCTTAATTACATAATATCTTCAATGTTTTATAATACTGATGTGTTTGCTTTCTCTTTACAACTGTATTCTATATTCCCAAAAGACCAGGAATGAGGTCTGACCACTTTCAAAATATATATGTATACAAAATATATATGTACATATATTGTATATTACATTTATATCATATATATCATTACCTATATATCTTGCCTATACATCACAGGATTATGGAGGACAAATGAGAATCTTGGGAAAACCTGTTGAAAGGTAAAAGTGCATTACAAATATTGTGGATTATTAAACCAATGCCTGGGTAGTTTAGCTGTTTGGAGCTGCTATTTTTACATATACTGATTGAATGGTCTTGACTGAAAAGAACAGTACTGAGTCACAGATGGCGATGCTGAAAGGGACCCAGCCTAAAGCCCTTCCAGTGATCAAGCATACTTTCGAAGTGCAGGTACAGAGGTCCTAACAATGGTTGCCTTTGGGGTGCTCTTTATAATAAGAATAATAAGAATAGCCCCTTTACTGAGTACTTATTAAATGCTAGGATTGCAGTTTATCTCACTTAAGCCTCATATTTATCATTTCCAACTTTAATACAATTTTATTTTTAAACTGGTTCAAAAATACATTATAAAAAAAGAAACAGTAAGAATTCTTGTTCTCACCGTGTCCCTATCCATTCCATTATCTCCCACACTAATGACAAATACAACCTCCTTTCCTGGTTTCTAGTATTCTTTTAGAGTATCTTTATGTAAATGTTTTATTTACTCTCTTTCTTACACAAAGGCAACACCTTGTCCCATTTAGATGCATCCTAGGGATCTTTTCATAACAGTAGTTAGAGGCTCTTTTTTTGCATTCCCTCTATAGCTATTTGGTATTCTATGATGTGGGTGCACTGTTGTTCATGTAAACAATTCCCTATTGATGGACACACGGTTTGTTTTCAATAATATGCTATTATAAACAGTTCTGCAATAAGTAACTTGGAACATTTTATGTTCTACTCAGTTTTCTATCCTCCATAGGACTTTATCCGGCAAACACCAGGCACTCAAGGAGTACCTTATTAACAAAGCAATCATTATTACCACATCTAAACACTAAAATAAAATTCCTATCGAAATTTCTGAAGTGATCCTCCTCAAGATAATTTTTCCTAGTTACAGCACTTTACTTACATGTTAGCATATCCCTTTGAAATGTGCTATGTATTTAAATCAGTAAGTTTGTTTTGCAGCATCCTTAAATTTTTCTAGAAACCGTCTGTTCATCTACTCAGTTTACCAGTACTACTTCCAGGAATTTAACAGGTCATGTGCACAAAGAAGGATCTTTTAAACAGCTCCGTGGTTCACATCAACAGAATGAAACCAAATTTGAGCTAGTGTATCATAAGAGGGAATAAATAATAACAATACTTGCCAATGAACAAATTTATCAGTTTTTCTATTTTTCATTTTTACCCTGAGAAATTATTTTTTATTTTGAGGAAGGAATTATTCTGACAAGGTGAGTCCAGTTTAAGCACAAGTAAGTTGACAATTAAACATATCAAATTATGTAATAAATTGGTTAGTAGTTATTTCCTTGGAGAAACTAATTACAAGTGTTTATCACAAAATTTTCAGCCTCAGTTCAATCAAATTTTTTCCTCAGAGCTTAGGGCAACAAAAATAAGTAGGACAAGGTCTCTATCTTCTAGATATTTGCTGAATCATAGAGGAGGGAAAAACATGTTTACTGAGGATAATATCATAGTACAAAGCAGAGGTGTGAAGAGCTATAGAACAAAATGTTATGGGCCAGAAGGGAGGAAGAGGTTACTTAACTTGTCCCCTGCTGTAAGCCTTCACATTTGCTATTCTCTCAGCTTGAAGGCCGACTCTGTCAAAAGGTCTCAAGTGAAATACAACAACCTCAGAAAGGCCTCCCTTGACTCATGTTGCCGCCCCTAATCCTCAAATGGCCTTGTCTGAATTCCTTCAGAAAGTATATTATCATCTCAAAGTATCGTATTTTAAGAGTACGGATCCTACTCCTTGTTCATTTCTAGAGCCCCTGAACCTAGAGAGGTGCCTAGCACTCATTTACCTCATGGGTGAGAGGAAGGGTGGCATTCTTTTGACTACTCCCTGCCTCTTCCAAATCACTTCTGTTCCACCCTCCAGTAAAAATGCTTGCTTTCTGAGGTTCAGACAAACTGTTTTTATTTTTGGGGCACCTCTGAGTTGGCTGAATCCCATCCCAAATCCTATCATTATCCTGGGTGATAGGAATTTCCACTTGGGTTTAACAGTTTTCAATGACTTTCCTCATCACTCCACTTCAATTACATTCCTTCAAGGCCAATGCCCAAAAGTGCTCCAGGTTTGATATAATAAATTCAAACATCCAACTCTGATTTTTCCAGCTCTTTTATTCAGTTACTCCTATTAGACCTCACAAGAAACATTAGCTCCTTTGTCTTCTGTTTCTTCTTATCCATTGGCCCCCTCTTGCCTTTACTTCCTTTTTTATTTAGCTATTACTCCATGTTCCACCTCCCCTGTACCTGTCTGGTAAAAGCTGACTGTATATCCAGACTGCTAAGCAGTGCTGGAGAAAAGTCACACAATATTGCAGATCATAAATTTATGAGAGCCAACCTCATAAATGCTTAGCAACTATATTTCCCTAGCAGGCTCTCTCCTTCATTCTCCCCATCAGCTTTTCCAAAATATCCCCACTCTCCTAATAACTTCCAACCCTACTATCTCTTCTTTTCTCCAGCAGATCACCTCACTATTTTAGTATAAAGAGAAGCCATCACATAAGAACCCTCATATTTACCATCAAATTTAATAATCTTGACTACACCCGCACCCACATTTTCTTTCTGCCTTCTTACTACCATGGATGATGTGGTCCTACACCCTTTATAAGCCTCATTCTGGCTCCTGTGTTTGGGGTCAAACTGCCTACTACTTTTGTGGCGCATCCCTCCTGCCACAGTTCTTGCTCTATTTTTAATCCCTTCCTCTACCACCAATTCTAAAGCATGCTCAAAACTAAAATAATCTATCTCCCTCCCTTTGCTGTTCCCATTGTCCTTTCCTACTTTTTTTTTTTTTTTGCTGCCACCATTTCTTCAATTCCTCAATCACCTGATCACTGGCTTTAGTGTCCAATTCAAATGAAACTTTCCACCAAAATTACTAACAACTTCACTAACAACTTCTTTGTTGCAAAATCCAATGGATGTAATTTAGTGCTAATTGTACTTAAACTTCTGGCAGTATCTGACTCTGCTGACTCTCCACTCCTTAAAACACTCACCTTTGGCTCCCATTACACCACAATTTTTTGACTTTCCTATGATCTCTGAACTACACCTTTCTGGCTGCAAATTCTTCTCCCTTTGACCGTTCCTTATAGTTTGGAATTACCCAGGGTTCTGTTGTAGGCCTTCTTCTCCTTTCACTTTATCCCCTTCCCCAGGCAATTTTATCTATTCCAATGATTCCAATCACTGCTTATATGCTGAAGGTTCCTAAACTTCTATTTTTACCTCTCACCTGAACTTCAGACCCCATATATCAACATTGTCTACTGAATAACTTAATCTAGATTATCCATAGCATCTGAAATATGTTCAAAACTGAGCTCTTTGTTTTCTCTCCAAAACCTGCTCCTCCCTATTTTATGGAATGGTACCAACCCTAGTTATCCAAGAGAGCAAGATATCAGCTTCAACTTCTCCTCCCTCAAACTCGCTCTCCCCTCACCCTGATCTGTAGGTAATTGTTAAATTGTGAGGATTCCACCCTCTAAAAAAAAAAACACACAACTCATTGACTTATTTCTACTCCCATTGAATTTGAATCTATACTATCATCTTTTCTCATTTCTTTAGATTACTGCAAGACTTTTAACTAGTCTCCCATCTCTAGCTTGAAGAACCTTCCAATCTATTTTCCACACTGCCTCTAGTGAACAGCCTCTCTAAAATGCAAATTTGATCCCTGGGTAAAACCTTTCAGTGGCTTTCCACTGTCTTTTGGCCCAAATCCAAACACTTTACTCTAGCTTACATAGATTTTTGTGATCTGGCTCATGTTTACCTCTAGCCTTGCCTCTTGGTACCCTTCTTTCTCACATTGTCTATATCAGGGTTACTGAACTTCTTTTCTATCCCTGAAAACTTCAACCTTTCCCTCACCTATGGGTCCTCACACAGACCATTTCTTCTATACTCATGCTCCTTCTCCATCTCCTTTCAGAGCAAAACTTCAACGTCATTTGCTCCAGGAAGAATTCTGTCCTTCCTATCCCCAACCCAACCTGACCAAACCCAAAGCAAACACAGATTAAGGGCATTATCTCCTATGCACTTCAGTGGCAACCTGCACTTCCTCATCAAAGCACACAGTGCACTATTTGTCTTTCTCCCCTCTGTGCCCCTCAAATCGTAAGTGTCATATGAACAAGAACCTCTTGCATTCCTCAAACCATAGCAATTCCATGACTCTGAAATAGCCCTTGTTAAAACAGTAGGTGGCTAGAAAAAAATTTTTTAATAAATATTGAAAGTAATAAATCACATCAGTTGTATGGGGGAGGGTGGGAGGAAGTGGCATTGGGGAAGAAGTGGTATATGAGTGAGTTGAGACTCAAGGCCTGGGTAGGTCTTGGTCAAGAAAAGGGGAAAATCTGTATCACACAGAGGAATTACCGAAGCAGAGGCAAGAAGACTTTGTGCCTTCAAAGTCAGGTTCATGAGGATATATGAAGGAAGACTGAGAGAACATAAAACTGGAGATGGATTACAAATCCACATATTTGATTTAGGAGTAATAATTTTTGCAACTTTATTAAAATGACAGCCCAAGATGTTACCGATTAAACTCTGAAATGGACCAATACAGCTTTTCCTAAATAAATATAACAATAAATGTAACTTTTTCTACATGGTGCCAGACCTGAAATTTTTATTTTTTACCTTGTGTTTTTTCAGTGTATCCAGATCATGAGCAGCATCTTGTGAGCCTGTAAGAAATAAATCACATCACCTTGAAAACAAAAATAATCATCCTGACTTTTTATCCAATTTTTGCAACAATTCTGTTAGTTACTCATGTCTTAAAAAATACAACTTGGGAGTACCTCATTCTAACTTCCTGAAAGATAATTTGGTAATAAGTATAAAATTTCATCTTGTATATACTCTTGGACTATGATATCCCACTTTGGGAATTTGTACTAAAAGTTCTGGATGTTACAAAGATCAGCAATCAGGATGTTCATCATAGTACTGTTTGTAATACCACAAAAATAAAACAACTTAATAATAGGTTGTTTTTAATCTTGTTAAAAAACAAAGCCCAATAATAGATGTTGGGCTAAATATAAGATGGTCCAATTGTGTAATGAAATATATAGCTATTAGAAGTGATAAATGTAGAAGAATATTTAGAGTATGGTAACATATTCCCAATATATTAGGTGATAAAAGTAGGTTACAAAATACCATCATCCATTTTTGTAATAACAAAAATAATGTGTACGCTTAAAATTGACAGGAAGTATATAGAACAACATGTTAACTATGTGATTACAGGTGATTTTTTTTCTTCTTCATGCTCATTTGTATTTTTTACAATAGCTATTTGTTTTGAAACTTAAAAAATAGTATTTTTAAAGACAGTGCCAGCTGGTTTGGGAACACCCAGAAAGACTTAGTACCAGCTTGTTGGGAAACACCCAGTAGATTAAAGCAAACACTGTTGGTCTATAGAATTCCACCCACATTCTGTGCACCAGTAGGGCTGTACCCTTCAACAGTTTCTGTCAAAGTTGGCTTTCCAGATTTCCCACACTTGGAAGATGATTCTAGTTAATCAGCAAGTTCTTACAAGTGTATAGTTAAAATAAAGTGAATTCTACAATGGGAAAAATAGGCTATTTATTATTCAAGTATTCTACTTTCCTGAATTAGGTTCTATTTCCATAAACAATGTCCTTCTTACCTTACCTATCTGGGAAATCTGCCAGCTTCTACGACATGATTTTAGGTAGCTGAAAGGCCAGTAAGTGTGCTGGTTGGTTAATATTCTCTTGATAATACAAAGCTCACAGACTCCTCACTGAGCTTACATTCAACTTTACTCTGTCCAAAAGTTAGCCTATCAAAATATTACCATTTGTTAAAGCTGAATAGTGGACACATAATTGTCTGTTACAGTAATGTCTGGAATTTTCTATGCATTTGAAATACTCCATAATTTTATTTTATTTTAAAGATTTTATTTATTTTTAGAGAAAGGGAAGAGAGGGAGAAAGAGATGTAGAGAAACATCAGTGTGAGAGAGAAACATTGATCAGTTGCTTCTCCTATGCACCCCAATGGGGGACCAAACCTGCAACCCAGGCATTTGCCCTGACTAGGAATCGAACCAACGACCTTTCACTTTGTGGGGAACTATGCACAACCAACTGAGCTGCACTGGCCAGGACAATACTCCATAATTTTAAAAAATTTCTCAATTTACTATCAAAAGTGCTAAACATCTCTGGGGTGGCTGGGGAATTTGATCAAAAGACTTAATTGAAATTTGGTGGTTTCATATGTACTCATCATTTAAATAATAATTCTACTCTTTCTAGTCCTTAAAATTTTAAAAAATCTATTAATAAAATTCTTTCCTTTACCCTACCAGGGGTGTCCAGCCTGCAGCCTGCAGGCCACATGTGTCCCAGGGTGGCTATGAATGCAGCCCAATACAAAACTGTAAATTTACTTAAAACATTATGAGATTTTTTTGTGATTACATGGTGCAATGTATTCAATGTGTGTCCCAAGACAACTCTTCTTCCGGTGTGGCCCAGATGCCAAAAGGCTGGACACCCCTGCAACCATTACTATACTTTGATCATTTTTATTAAACACATACAGACATGCACACGCCAAAAGAACAGGTCTATTATATTTCAGAGTTAGCTGCCATATTTTGAAGGTGACTTCCAGAGTATGAGTAAGTTGATACAAATTTAATATTCTTGAGACCAAAAAATGCAGACTTGTATGCTCTGTCTTTTCAAACAATAAGAAAATTACAGTGTTAATAGTATGGAGGAACAAAATTTTAGTTAACATAAATGGACTTCGGTAATCAGTTTGTGTGTTTCATCTAATATTTCATAGTATTCAGTTCAAGTTAATTCTCTCTAAATTCTAGATATAAACATCAGTTTTATTCCAATTTTAAATGGGTGCTTTGTGTTGCAGTCTTGTATTAAACTTTTATTGGTAAAACATTTATCATTTCAAGAAATAAACACAAAATCACATTATGACATGTTATTAAAACCTCTGTTTTGTTAAAGTAGTATGCTATCCTTTTATAGACCATCTTAATCAAGATTTAAAAATAAATGTCAAATTTGCCCTGGCCAGGTATTTCAGTTGGTTGGAGTGTTGTCCTGGTATGTCAGGGTTGTGGGTTCAATCCCCAGTCAGAACACATACAAGACTAAACCAATGAATGCATAAATAAGTGAAACAATAAATCAATGTCTAGCTCTCTTACAAATCAATAAATAAAAACTAAAAAAGAATAAAAACAAATGTCAATTTTAAGAATTTGATAATTTTAATGGTGGCTACATGAATCTATACTTGGGTTAAGTCATAGAACTGAATACTAAGTCAATTTAACTGTATGACAAATTTTTAAATAATAAAAAAGAAGTTGAATAGGATTAGAACTAAACAAAGAAGTCTAATAATAATAATTATAGTTATATTGTACATTGTCACAAATTACTAATATTCATTATCTTGGCCAAGTTCTGTTATAAAACTATTACAGATGAGATAACCGATTTAGAAGTAATCAGGGGTAGGCAAAAGTAGGTTTGTAGTTGTAATACTAATAAATAATAATACAAAAAAACTCTTGTTTTGTATATTCACAACTGTAAACTTACTTTTGCCCACCCCTGCATATATTACATGCTATTGGAGTTGAGACTTCAAACAAGTTCAGTGGTTTACAATCATAATATATGTAGTATAAAAAACGGACTACATAAGATCCCCAGAATCCTGTTTCTGATCTTTGAGATTTTTTTAAATGAAAATACCAAATATTATATAAATTCTGATATATCTTAATTTATAAGTCACTTTTCACCTCACAAAATCAAACCAAAAGACTTTATTACATCACTAAAAAGAAAAATAAGTGATATTCCAAAAAGAAATATTTTATCTGATAAAATTGTTAGGAATGGAAATTCAAAAATGGACAGAAATAGGAGTATAATAGGATAAGGTAACAATATTTGTGAAATGATTTTACAAAAATAAAAACAAATTTAACATATTATCTGTCCCTTAAGAACATTGGGCTTCCTAGATCTTAAGACATCCACTATCATCTCATAAAGATCCAAGCTTTTCACCTAGAATTAAGAGAAGATCTCAAAATGTTACCAGCTGGGACTTCTAAACAGAGTGAAGATAACAAATAATAAGTGCACCATTTAACTACTTAAGAAAAATGGAATTTTCTACTTTTACAAATCAAGGTCGACTGAAGAAAAGTCCTGGTGACTTTTGTTGTAAAAATGTAATTTGCAAAAAAAACCTAGGACAAAAATGCTCACTAAGATCTTTTAGCAACCCGTTAGATAGTTCAAGGGCCTATGTAGGGTTTTTGAAAGGCAGAAGCTTGTTCGAATTTATAAACTTAAAAAAAATTATATTTTAAAAGACAGAATACATTAAAAATAGATTTTTAAAAGATTATATTTTATATAAATATATTACATTTAGCTGTCAATTTTCTTTATTCCCCAACAAAACCATAAGTTAACTGGCATGCAGTGCTGGGTTGGAGTTGTGCTTCTTCAAAGAAGTGAAGGAAGCTCTTGGAAGCAACCTAGAAACAACCCCCATCTCCAGAAAGAAACCTAGTCTGGTCAGAAACAACCCCTGCATCATTCATGTGGAAGAACTTTAGATGTAATCATCCAAGGGTCCCTAAAGAATAAGGCACTTGTAACTAGCCCGGAAAAGGTTCATCTTCCTCTCCGAAGAAAGGAGGTGTGCCTGTTGAGAATATTCCATCTCCTGGTGCAAAGAAGGGACCAAATAAGGACTAGTTTCACAAACTCCTCCCTGAACTCTCCTAGGATCCTGGGAAGGCTACCAATGCTAACTCGAAAATACTGCCTTGATCAACTCACTTTGGATAAGTCTAAATCAGCAATTTTCAACCTTCTTAATCTCAAGGAACACACGAATTAATTACTAAAATTCTGCAGCACACCAAAAAATATATTTTGTGCCTGACAAAAAAAATAGGTATGATTTTGATTCATTCACACCAACTGACTATTGTTTTGTTGGCTAGTGTTATTTTTTTATTTGACAATCTAAAGGAAAGGAGATCAGTATCCCTGACTAAATAGTCAGGTAGTCCATGTTTTAAAAATTCTTGCAGCACACCAGCGTGTCTGCTATGACACACCAGTTGAAGATCACTGGTCTAGGTAAAATAATAATAATAATAATAATAAACAAAATTTTAAATTCTACAATAATTTTAAACCATGGTTACTACAATGGAAACCAAATAACTGAAAAATGTGCCTGGATATATTTCCTTTCCTAGAAATGGTATGCAAGTCCTGGGTGAAACTTTTGGACTAGGTAGATGGCCCACTTAATTTTTCACTGGGCTGCAGGAACTAGTCGGAGATACTTGGTGAATTTGAAGATAGCTCACGTAGCAATTCATATAATACACAATACAGTAACAAATATATATATTGCAATTGATTTGTCTCAAAAACCTTTCACAAAAGAAAATAAAACTTTTACAACAACCTCAGAACAACCTTATGACATAAGCAGATACTGTTACTTCAGCTTTACAGATGGCTTTTAGGAGGACCAGAGAGTAATAAAAGTCTTGCACTAGCTCATCTAATAAGTTAGAGGCATAGCAGCGCTGAAAACCTGGACTCCCTGAGACAGTCTATATATCCATGGAGGACAGGAGTTGATCAGACTTGAGCTTGATGTCCAGCTGTTATTTACTAGGTATGAGCAAGTTTACTTAACCATGAGCAAGTTACTCACCAATCTTAAATCCGGTTCTCATGAGTAAAATGGAGCTGATAATCCCTACTTCACAGAGTTTTTAAAAGAAGTGAGAGGCTGTGTGCACTTCACACAGTACCTGGCTATTTCTGATTCCCAGTCCAGACTTGGCTGCATAAATATTGACAAATTATTAATATTTCCAGTCTTAATTTTCTCTATTTGTAAATGAAACATTTCAAACTAACTTGAAAACATTGCTGACTATTTTTTTTAAGAATACTGTACCATATTTTGCCAAGCTAACAAGTTTATACATTTACAACTATGCTTCACTTGCTATTTGTGGACTAATCTGTGTATAGAAAGAAAAGCAGTATTTTTCATAACACAAAAAATCATAAAACCATCAGACTCATAGCTAGAAAATAAAAGTCCACCTTTCCCTTAACAGGCTGTTTACTGACTGGGCGGTCTCAGGGGGTATGCATTTCATATGGTTTGTAACAGCAGAGCAGACAAACAAGAACTTGACTATTTCAAGTACTAACTTTTCTATAAGTTGAAACTAATAGGAGCATTCTTTTAAATTTGATTTTTAAACGTTATATCCTTTTATAATTAAAGAAAACACTACATTAATGTCTGTCTTATCCTTTAGAGAAGTTAAAAAAAAAAAGCTTTTCTAAAAATTCAAATACCAGGCGCTACGGGCTACTCGAATCTACCCCTCCTCTGCATATATTGTGAGGGCAGAGACATCTCTAGCTAGCTAATGTAAGTCCCATGTCCAAAAAAGGAAATACTTGAATTTTTTGGCAGGACAGCTGATAGTACAAACTATTACATATTAAAGGAAATAATGATAAAGTAATATGATCAAAGGCCTCAATGACAAATCAATATACTCACCCAGGAGCAACCATGGCTTAATAATGCCAACTTGCAGGTCCAAGCTAAGATCCTGCACATAACCACAAGCACCCCCACTGCTCGGCTCTACTTCTTCCACAACATGAATGCTGGCATCTTTCCATGTTTCTATTATTTTCTTTCCAGTTAGCGTTGTCACCCTGGTGCATTGCTTCCTGAGATTATTCCGGGAGAATGCTTTAATTTCCTGGTTAAGGGAGTGCATTACATGAGCAATGACTAGGAACAAAAACAAGCAAATCCAGCCAGCACAGAAAAGGGGTGCACTGCCCGTCCCTTAATGCTCAGGTAACAAATGCAGCCTAAGGGTGCACCGCCCTCCAGTAACAATAGCAAAGAGCACCACCCGAGAAACTGACTTCCAGCTCCCTCTTTCCCAGTGCCGCAATGTAAGGCAAACTCTGATTGGCTCTTGAGAAACAGGCGCCGATTGGACGCGCTTTGGCCTACGGAAAACCTGCGTTTTACCTGTAGGTTCGAGGAATCCGCGGAAGTGCTTCCTTATTGGTGCTGTTTAAATCTAGGTTTATAAGGCTTAATTGGAGAGAGGGCTGGTATTTCCAAGCTCTTTAAAAGCAGTGATTTTCTATGTTTGGTGTCTGTTGTGGTAGGGAACAAGATGATACGAGCCTGCCTTGGTATTGAGCCTGTTTGGCTTAGCAGGGCAGACACAGTACAAACCTCCCTAGTTCCCGGAGCCACCCTGTCCGCCTGCTTTTAGGCTAATGGAAGGCAGGCCAGGGCGGGGGCGCGGTACCGCGCAGCGGCCGGGCAGGAGGTTCTACAGCAGACATTGAAAGTGACTTCTCACTTTTCTGCCCGTCACACTTTTTCTGCTGTTACTGCCCAGAGGAACGTTTTGTACATTTGTTAAATAACAATTTAAATAAAATCTGCAGAGATATTTTTCTTTTTTAAGTCTTTTCAGTGTTTCTGTATGCAGATTGACAAGAGTTTAAAACGTTTTTCTGACTTCCTACATTTTCACTCTCAGTAAAACTGCTGAAGAAGCCTTTTATGCAGTAAATGTATACACACACTGTAAGAAGCATTGCAGCAAGTCCTTCCACAGGGGTTCTGAAAGTCAAGTATGCATACACCCAAATTTACAAAACACCAATTATAGAATGATGATTCTGATTACAAAAGGATGATTTTTTTTTTCTGCAAAAGAAATCACAAGATTCCCTTGGGATTTTCTTTCCCCGCATTGCATTTAATGAAAACATCCTCCAACACCACATACTAAAATTTTTGTTAGGTTGAAACTGATGTGAAATTAAAATAAACCAAATTTCTCCCTATTGAAAAGAGTGATATATCAGCCCAGGCTATCTACAGGTCACTCTAAAATAATGAATTGAAAAATTTATTTGCATCATTTAAACAATCACAGGTTCATCAAAAATAACCTTAACCACAAATCATTCCGTATGTTTATCATAAATGAAAAAAATAACTACCAACTATTGAGCACTTACATGCTAGGTACTGTGCTTATAAGCAATTTTTAGATTGTCAGTGTTATCCATCTGGTGCTTAATGATGTTTTACAGACATTATCCCATTAGATTTCACCACAAAGCCTATATATATAGTAGTATATCATCTACATTTTACAATGGAAAAAATTCAGATGCAGATAGAACAAATAACATACCCTACATTTCCCAGGTCATAGTTTATAACCACAAATAATACTGAAGTTTGTTTCAGTCCAGTACCTTCGTTCTTATTTACTATGGGATACTATTCTGCTCCCAAAATAATTGTAGTTAACAAATATTTATTGAGTACCTGCTATATTATAGTTACTTGGGATATGGCAGTGAATAAAAAAAAGTCTTGTCTTTTGTGGAGTTTATATCCAAGCGAAGGGAGTGGATAAATAGACTATATGTATATTGATCTGTATATTATAGAAGAGATCCCTACTAGAGATATAAATTTTGTCATGATCAGCTAAAAGCTGCCATTTAAAACCACAAGCCTGAATGAGATGATCTAGTACTGAAAGTTGATGGTGAAGCCTGATGTGTGCCCTCATTTAGGGGTGAGGAAGACAAGGAGGATCCAGCAAGGGACACTGATGAGGAGAGGCCCAGGAGATGGGAAAGAGAGGTCTGAGAGTACAAATGAAGAAAGTGTTTCAAGAAGGACAGTGTGATCAGCTGTATCATATGCTGCTGATAGTGTTCAGTAAGATAAAAATTGAGCGCTAATACAGTATTTAAAGCCCCTCACAGCAAAACTGATTGTATGTCCCAGCATTATACAAATATCTGATTCAATCCTCATGACAACCCGATGAGGGAGATAATATCTTCTACATTTTTGAAGGAGACATTTTATTTGAAACATAAGGACCTAGTATTTGGTCACAGAGCTTGCATTTGTTTGTTATATTCTAGCAACAAGGATAGTTGAATAGAGTTCCTCTTACTCAAAAGCTTATTCCTTGCACCACATCACTCTATAAAGGATGGGTAGAATTGTTGGTTGCACATTAATAGCTGCAGTCCTTGCTGATAATACTGTATTACTAAGATGCCTGCAGTAAGTAGCACTGGGTATTAATACACTGATTCTATTCACTGAATCTATCCAACTCAGCTCTTCATTTTACAGAAGAGAAACCAAGGTTCAGAGAAGTAAACTGATTTGCCTGATGTCACATCACTTGTGACATATAGTAGAGTAGAACAGGTATCTATTGAGTCAGGAGACTGGGTCTCTTGTTCTACTTCATTGTATGGTTTTCCAAAAAGTCCTTTAAGGGCAAAACTTCTTTATACATATCTAGTCTGGGTGCAGAGGGATTGGGAGAGGCACCTCTTTCTCAGGTCTGGAGTTCTGACAGAAGAAAAAGAAGAGGCAACGTTTACGAGACCCAGGTCAGAGCGAGAAGGCAGCAAGCACTCCATCCATAAAGGAGACACTGCCTTTGCTGGGACATGACTGATAAAGGGTTGTCTTGAAAGAGGGGGCACATCCTTACAGGGGCTAAGGGGACCTAGATCTGAGGAAAGGGGGAAGCGTGAAGTGAATACATCCTGGCGTATGTTCCCATGCCACCCCTACGAATTTTTCTCTTCTAACAGTTTTAGAGTGTCTATACTAAGTGCTATACTAGTCATTTTCCAAGTATCACCTCTAAACCTCACAAAAACCTCACTTTTAGATAAACTAATTGAAATGCAAAAGGCTAGTAAACAGTAGATTCTGTACTCAACCTCAGCTCAGTTGGATCCCAAAGCCCACTTTCATCCCACTCCAGTGCACGTTCTGACAAATTACATCATAAAATAATTATGGGCGCATGTAATCTTCAATAATCCAGATATGGGTAAAAACATACATAACCAAAAATATATTTTGCATTAAAATTTTTGGCTTGAGTTAACAGTCTCAATTCGGCACTTCACTGAGAACATGCAGGCACAGCCTAAAATAAATACAGAAAAAAAAACCAAACTTCTCTCATGATTATGGCACTACTCCTTTATGAACTTTTTAAAGAAATTTCAAAAAAAATTAGTTCAATTAAACAAATCTGAATGCAAGTTTTCTTTATGAATACAGTGCCTCATATAAACTTGTTACTAGAACATTTTGATTTCACAACATTTTTTGCTTATGCATGCATAGTTATAGTAATAACACAAAAAAGAAGCAATAAAAACAGAAGCGGAGACTTTCTATATTTCCATTCAATATTAATTATTTGCTTGCCTATGGTGATATTTAAGGATTTCACATGGCCTAGGACAAATGAGATCTTTTCAAACCCTGGAGAAAAAGAACAAGTATAATTCAGAATTTAGAGTTCAATCCTTTATAATATACATGTTTTAAAAATAAGTAGGTCTCACATATTCATCTAATTCTTTTTTTCATCTTTTCTACCTCTCCTCAAAAAAACTAATCATTTTTGTTTTAATTTTTGAAATTAGTAACATGCCAGATAGGTTGGTTACCTTTATTGCAGACACTTCTGTGGTTCAAAACCATATAACTAGGAAATAAATCATCCAACGAGCATTTATGGAGTATCTGCAATGAACTTCACACTCCATCAGAGGCTGTAAAGTTACACTACAAATGGTATTTCATTGAACTTAAAATTATAAGGTACACCATTATGTCACTGCCAGTCAATAATATTGAAAATGTGCAATTCACAATTAATAAAATTCTTCTTTTAAAGGTTTTATTTATTTATTTTTAGAAAGAGGGGAAGGAAGGGAGAAGGAGAGGAAGAAAAACATTAACATAAAAGAGAAACATCTGTAAGTTGCCTGTCTTACGTGCCCCTGACTGGGGACCAAACCCGCAACCCAGGCATGTGCCCTTACCAGGAATCAAACTGGTAACATTTCACTTTGTGGGATGACGACGCTTCACCCATCTGAGACATACCGGTCATGGCAGGATTAGTAATATTCAACAACTAAAACTAGATTCTGATTTCCAAGAGCTTATTATTCCATTTGGGGGGAGGGAAAATCAGCCAAGAAAAATAAATTAAAGAATAAGAAAAACAGTATTACCAAAAACAAGGAAGTAAAAAACTATTTATATTGTGGGGAAAATTCTTAGCTGTAAAGAAAGTATATGTAGGGAATAAAACTTCCACAGTATGTTTCTCTGGAAATATTCTTGTAGATACTCTGTAAGAAGAAATATTAAAAGGTAAAATTACTAGAGCTATGCATATAAGAGCACCCATTCTTTTCAAACAATGGTTATTTGAAATGATATTAATTAATTTGGGATAAGACTAAATAGAGTGAAAAGAAATTCTTTTTCTGATCTCGGAAAGGTCTCTCCTTCTATGATAGTTAAGTCTTTTATTTTCCAACATATAACTTTAAAAGACCAGGATCGAAAGACTCAGATTTTTAAAGACTGGGACTTAATACAAACACATTGATAAATAAGCATTTAACAATAAAGAGAGTAAGGCATACTAGATTGATGAATTAGGGGAAAAATGCAAATTTCACAAAACTCTTAGTGCTGAAATTCTAAAAGACTGTGTGCAAGAGTAGTGAAGTAAAAGTCAGAATAAAGGTTATATCACCAGCTTTTTTGTCGACCTTAGATTTGGATTTTGTTAATTTTCAGTTGAAGAATTTATCTCAGCTCTAAAATAGCAACAAATGTAGAGAAGCTGGACATGACTATTTTTTATGAAAAGACTATGAAAGGTGATGTGCTATTTTATAGTTGTGCTTTTTCTGTACTTTTTAGCAATTATAGAGCATTTGTTGACTAATCAAATAAGAGAGCTGTCTTGGAGAAAAATAAAAACACATACTGGTTTTATTTGATGTACATTTCTGAAGTTTCTATAAAACAAATCAAGGTGCATGGCTTCCTTTCAATATACGTTTAAATACATATACACTAATTAAAGAAATATGAAGGAAAGAAATCTGAAAGAGTCTGAAAGAAATCTCTGGTGAAAAGAAAAGATTTCTTTTCACATAAGAAAAGAAAGACAAATGATGGTGTTTAACTTCAAAGTGAAATGTGGCCAAATCATTGGTGTATTAATTGCTTGACTGTTAAAGGAAACATAATTATTATTTTTCTAATCTTTATAATTTGACTGAATTCAGTACCTCATATTGTACCTTATAAACAAAGAAACCTTGAAGTTTCCAAGAAATATATAAAGTCAAATTTTAGAGAAAAAAGTTTTCTTATTGTTCAGTGTAATTGTTTTTTAAAAATTGATATGATAATGTTTTGGGTTTTATTAAAAATGATGGGAGGGTAAGGGTATAAATCAAACAAAATTACCTTTATATTAATAAATATTGACTACTGGGGGATGGTTACATGAAAGGGGTTAATTTTACTATCCTTTCTCCTCTTGTTTGAAAATTTGGAAATGTCCACGATTGAAAGTGAACAAAAGAGTAGACTAAATAAAAACAAATTAACTTTTATCAAGATAGATACCTTTGTGATCTCCAGACAGTGGCCATCCTCTTGGGAATTTAAGCATCTTAAAATGTTTATTTATTGAAGGGAAAGAAAAAGCAAAGAAAGGAAAAGAAACAAACAAAACCGAGAAATTACCTCCTAGCCAGCTTGCCTGAAAGAGGGAGAAAGAAAAAGACTAGCCAGAGAACTATGCCCAATATTACTGAGTACTTTGGGGAAAAGTTAACTCAAGAACTTCATTGTAATATCTTCTGGATTTTTTTTTTTTACTTTCTTATTTTTATAGTTCTACTTTAAAGAGCAGTGATGTCTAGGAAGTATGTTCTCACCATTTATTTTACACATTAAGTAGGTTATCAGTCATTAAGCTTGGTTCAGACTACTTTACAATGTTTTTAAAAAGTGTTTTTTATATCATTGTACAGTATTACATTAAAAATGTCTAGAGTTTGCAGGCTCTTCCACCATCAAAGATCAGCACTGCATGGGATTTTATTATTATTATTTTACAAAAGAAGAGGAACAATACAGCTTCACTGTGCATGCGTGCATGGACTTACGTTCACCTATGTGTGTATATGGCTATTTATGTCTTGGTAGCATAAATGATTCTAATTCAAAAGCTGTAGAGTCACACAATATGTGCTTATCTCCATGGTAACCATTTCTAAGATAAATGCACTTCTGAACAATGGTCCCAAAATAGTCTGTTACCATTTTCTGTAGATTTCCATTGTAGCAGCAAAAAATAAACTTGAAAAACCTTAAATCATTTCTTGACCAACAGATTTTGATCTAATAAACATATCCAAACCTGCCCGCAGAGAAACTTTGGTTAAATGCAATGAAAATTTTTATAATAAACTCAAGATTTCATTCTGTCTGATTTTTATCTATGAATTATCTATAGTTATTGCTTCTTCTGCAACGTTTTGGCTTCCTACATTTTAGCCATTTATCCCTTCTGAGCTTTCTTGGCTATAAAATGAAGAGGAGAAATGATCTCCCAGGCCTCTTTTAGCTCTAAAATTTTATGCTTTTATGGTTTCTCTACTCAACTTGGACTATTATAAAAACAAGTTTAGGAAATAAAAACAATTGAAACCTAAGTCAGGCAATCTATCCCCTTATTAGTTAGATTAAAAAGTTTTAAATAAAATTCCATGGCGAGTGGAATAGGGAAAGTGAGACAGAGAGGGGAACACAAAGGCCAAGAAATTTACAGAAGATCCCGAGCTCCTGGCAGGGGCAATATTGGGAAAATAAGGACGTTCTCCCCTACCCCCTCATCACCCACCCCATGGCCTTTCCTCCTTTGGCCTTTCCTCCCTGGAGATAACATCTAGGCCTCAGTTGTGTTTCAGCTCCATGCCCAGAAAAGCCACAAAACCAGATAGTAAAGCCAGAACAAACTGCACTGACAAGACCCCTTGCCCTATCACTGGCCAATCAGTGGAGACCCCGACCCTGACAGGGAGCACCTGGAGAACTGATGAATGTTCTGAAACCCTCCCCTGAGACCTCCCCTAAGATTCCAGCTTCCAAGGGAGAAGAAATAAAAGGCTCAAAACAAAGGACCGAGCTCCAGCTCTCTCCGGGGAGCAGCCGTAACCATTTCTTTTCACTTCTTCCCCCACTTCTTTCTCCACAGGGATGTGTCTCTTAAACTCTGATGCCATGGACAGCTGGCAGCTTGTCCCAGGCTGATCTACACTGTTCCCAAGGCCCCCTTTTCTTTGATTTCCCAGTGAGCTAAGGCAGCTAAGGCTCTCCCACTGCTGCTTCTATGTTAAGCCTGTCCTTGTTTTACTGTTCCCAGCTTTAATGAACCCTCATAGTCACCTGGACTTGTGTTCTGAAATCTTTCCTATACAAAGTCAAAACCCACACACTACAGCTGGCCCTAGAAAAACCTGCTCAGGACCAGGCCCTTGTACAGTGACATTATAAATAGAGTATGAATAGGATGTACCAGCAACAGATTTCCAAATGTGCTGCTTTATACATAGCAGCTTTGAAAGCTGAAAAGCTGGCTGGCTCTGCTTTAGCAGCAGGTTTCTGAGACTAAATTTACAATTTTTCTGCAATCAGTCTGAGGCAGACTAACTGGCTTATGTAATGTGCAAAAGTCACAGGATCTCTTTAAAGCACTGTGCATTTCATTAAGGAGGTAGCCAACCCTGTGTTATGGCAGATGTTTTCAAATGGTGTGCCATGGCAGGCACACTGATGTGCCACAAGAGTTTTTAAAACATGCAATACCTGACTATTTAGTCAAGGACACTGACTTCTTTTCCATTAGATTGTCAAATTAAAAAAAATGACAGCAGCCAAAACAAGACTAGTTGACCAGTGTGAATGAATCAAAATCATACCTATTTTTCTGTCAGATCGGCAAAAAATACATGCTTTTTGACATGCTGCAGAATTTTAGTAATTAATTTATGTGTTCCATGAGATGAAAAAGTTGAAAATCACTGATTTATAGCAATGAGAGACAGGGATATGTAGGCAGGCAAATGGTAACTTGCACACAATTCAAAGGCTTAGGGCTAAACATTAGATTCCATTTTATTCTTTACATTGAACTATTTAGTCAAGGTATCCAATCGAAAGTAAAACAAAACACCTTGAGTTTCCTGCTTTCAGTTCTCCTTCCCACCTTCTGTTGGAGGTGCCAAAGGTCTGGCAGCCACAGGAGGCAGATAAAGAGAACTTGAGTAGTGGATCTACAGTGGGATATTTAGTCCTGATAAAATGTTGATTACAAAGGCTACCCTATCACTTCTGTGAAAGATTACCATAGAGTTGGTTGTAATGTACTGAACTGATCAGGAAAAAGATACTTTTCACACCTCTGTGTGATGGTCTAAAAAAGTGTGTTTTTTTAACATTTATGTCAGGTTAAGTCCTCGAGACTTAGCACATGATTGCTTGGGTATACAATTGTTCCTATTGTGTCTTTTTCGGTGGACTTACCAAAATTCAGAAAAATTCTGAATCTTAGGTTTGTGGAGATGAATAGAGGCTTTAGTGAGATCACAAACTCTTTATAATTATACTAAAAATTTGTGTATTTTTTATGGCAAGGATACATAGGTTCATTAAATTTATATGGGGGGTCCATGATCCAAAGCTAATTAGGAGACTTAGTTACAACCAAGAATTAATCTGGCCTATAAAGACCAACATGTAAAGGAAAAATAATAATCTCACGGCTTTGCTTACATTTCTTCTTTGACTCCTTGGGGGAAATGAGTTGTTCACTTCATTCCTTTATTCTGATTCAACTCATGAGCTTAAAGGCTATCTCATCCTCTCTCTGTAAACAAGAGTGAGCTAGGCTGTTATTTCCAGAATTGATTGCACAGCCAAGTTTCTCTTTTAATATTTGGAAGTTTTGTAATTTATAATCTAGTGGTTGCATTTTTAGCTAATATATTAAACAACAGAACTACTAGTATTTTTTAGCTAACCTATTAGATAACACAACTATTTTTTTTATTTATGTTGACTTAACAAATGTTTACTGTTCAAGAAAAATTATTCTATAATTAAAACCTGACACAAGAAAGTATATGCTAAAGTTTGATTTAATATGCTATTAAAATTCTAAATGTAGAATCTACTATTGAAATAAGTAAATAATTTAAAACTAGTTAGGAAGCATAGTTTTTCTCCCTTCTGAAACTGAAAATTAATTGTTGATACTATCATTTTAAATATAATGTGTTTAAATATTAAGCAAATAAAGACCATCAGGAATGGGAGAAATACAAAAAGTACTTTTAGAAAATTTCAACACATTCTGATTCTAAACTTTGGTTGTAAAATATAATTAGTTGAAGGGATTAAAAATAATTGAAGAAATAGTAAAACTTTAACATGTAAACAATCTAGGTGGGACCATTGTATATTCATAGTTTTAAAGCAGGTATAAATGATTTGACAGTGGCAGCTTAGTTGATATGATAGTGGTTAAGTAACACTGGATTTGAACTTCAATGGCAATATAACATAGAATTTAGGCATCAGAGAATACCTGACTTACTTTAATGATGTTTTAATGGGGGAAAACCACCTTATAATGAGTTTACAGTATTTTAGCATAATGTATATTTTCTAATAAGAAAAATGTATGTTTTAACATTTGCACATAATCAACACTTAGAAGCTATAATGATTATGGTGTGTGTCTAACAAAAATAGTGAAAAAGTCATTTTCAGAAATTATTACTTTAAAACAGGAGTTTGTGAAGCAAACCAATGTTAATATAATCAGGTAGGTTTTTATTTTTTATTTTTTTTGTTGAATGCTAAAACACAACGAATTAGCTATTATTCCCTCACCACTTTACTTAATGCCTTTGTTACTCTCTCTTTCCAATGCATTTACCCCAAAAAAAAAGAAAAAGCCACAACCCTCCATGTTTTTTGTGCCCTGTACCAATATAGAAAATCATACAACTGGGCATAATAGGGTAATAATAATAATAATAATAATAATAATGCCAAGCACCATTTATACTCACTGCATTATATAAGGCACAATGCTTAAATTTATCTCAAGCATTTCTCACAACAATCTAGTGAGATAAATATAACTATTCCCATTTAAGGTGAAAAATTGAGGTTTAGAGCACATGCCCAAGGTCATACTGCTGTACACAGTAAAGCCAGTATTAGAATTCTATCATTCTGACCCCAGAGCTTAGGTTTTTTTTCTTCTAACCATTTAAATACATGACACCAAATTAAAATGGACATTTAACATTTTATGACACACAACCTCCTTCTTAGGCTGATGAACTATTTCTATTTCATTGAGAACAGAGAAAATGTTAGCAAACTTTCTTATCTTGCCCGAATCAATACTACTGATCTCCATTAGTGTACATATCATATGGTCAAGAGCCTGTGCTCTGCCCCTTACCAATTGTAATGTTAGGCCCAACTTCCTCCTCTGTTTGATAGGAATGATAACATGTACCTACCGCAAGAGTTCATTATGAATATGAAACAGGTTAATGCATATAAGGCACTTGGAGCAGGACACGGTACATTGCAAGTATTCAATAAATATTAGCTAATATCATTATCTTGTGCCTTCCTGAAATTTCCAATCAAAAACCAATCTGTGTACCATCTGCTTCCCTGCCACACCCCCCTACCCCCGCCATCTCTTTTCTTCCTATTTTATCAAGGCTTCTGCTCCTTTGATTATCCCTACTCTCTGTGCTGAGTTATAAATCTCTTCCTTTCTGCAGGATAATGTGACAACTACCAAAAAGCCCTTGCTTAATCCCTCCAGCTACTGTACCAGTTTCTAGTCCTATTCCCAATCCTGTTCAGTCTCATTTACTAGCTTGATTTACTGCATTTACTCCTAAAAATCGGAATTCCTCAAGGCTTTGAACTAGGCTCTATTTTCCTTTTTAAAAATACTCTCTCCAAAAATGATCTCACCTATTCTCATGGCTTAAAATAACATCCATATCCTAATGATCCCAAGTTTGTATCTCCAGCCTAGGCCTCTCCTTGGAGGTCCAGTTCAGTATACAGTACTCAATATCCTTCCAATTCTTGAAAGACTGTTCCCTTTTGGGGCAGACTAAAAGTAAAAATGTAAATAGATCTTATGTGTTTAGCTGCAGCTTGAGTATCATCATAGGCTTATCCTGTATTCAAACTCAAGTTTTGTTCTACCACTAATTTTGCCAATTTTTCCTGCAACATTCTAATATTGAAAAAAAGACTGTAGAGCCCTGTCTGGGTAGCTCAGTTGGTTAGCGTATCCTCCTGATATGCTGAGGTTGCGGGTTCAATCTCCAGTCAGGGCACAAACAAGAATCAATCAATGAATGCATTAATAAGTGAAACAACGAATTGTTTCTCTCTCTCTTCCTCTCTTTCTCTAAGATCAATTAAAAAAAAAAAAAAAAAGACTTGCCCTGGGTGGTGTGGCTCAGTTGGTTGGAACGTTGTCCCATAGCCAAAGGGCTGAGGGTTCGATTCCCAGTCTGGGCACATGCCTGGATTGCAGGTCTGATCCCCTGCCCAGGTGGGCACGATCTCTAGTCTTGGTGCATACGGGAGGTGGACGATCAATGTTTCTCTCACGCATCGATGTTTCTCTGTCTCTCTTCTTTTCTGCCTAAAACTGTTACCATTAAAAAAAAAAAATACTAAAAGCAAACTGGAAAGATCAGTCAATATTTGTATACACTGATAATGTATTTCATTGTCTACTACTTAAGTATAAGTCAAAGCATAATAAATTTCCAAAAGAAAACCAAAAAACTCACTGTGTAAAAAATTAAGAATTAAAAGCGATCAAAAACAGAAATTGTTCATTACATTAACATTTTTCTGCAGAGAAAACTGAGGTTCTTTGAGTGACTCTAAAAGGAAAGATAAACCTATCTTTAGTTTTGCAGAAGCAAATAAACTTGTGTGAAGTTTCTTATCAAAGATCTGGCAGGCTAAAAGTTGACTCTTAATTGGATGTGAACGGTCAAGATCAGTACTGTAATTAATTTTTCATTGTTTTCTTTTTGAACTTTTCGGATCAGTTCTATTTCTGGCATCTCTTCTGCTGACTACTGAGACATCTTATATTTCATTTAGGCCAGTCTTTGTTACTCCTTTGTAATACCGGGTTGCAATCTCTGGCTAAGTCTTAACTCCTTACTTTATTTACTACAGATACTGGGATACTGTTGCTTCGTCTTTTCCCTATTGTCTTTCTTAATCATTTTATAGTGGAGTAAATTTTTATATCTGGTGTGTTTGGATGTAGGAGGAGAGAACTCAATTTAGCATACATGTTTTTGCTTCTTCCTTCCATGACTGCTGTTAAACAACAGTGAAATCTATAGTCTTTTTCCATAGTTCTTCACCCAAGTTGGGTCTTCTGTTTACATTACAATCTAACTATATGCAGTCTTTAATCAATATAAAAATGGCAATTCCTTGAAAAACTCCATTCATTTCTTATTTACATATATCTGACTCTTCCCACAGCCTGACCCACTTTTCCCTTTCTGCACTCAATTTGTTATAATTGTAACAGTTTCCCAAAGGAGTGATGGGGACAGGCAAAAACAATGCTTATTTACTACACTATTCCCAGGCTATAGCTAAGAGACATTTGTGATTCATAGCTAGTAGTACCTGGTTTGAAGTCTGACAGGAGAAAAAAACGTTGCAATTGTTTTTAAGAATAAGGGAAATGCTAGTTACCTTTGACAGGAGACATCCTAATCAAAGGGATTTATCCTAAAAATCCAAGAAGATACCTTTGTTAGGTAGCAGCTCCGAATGAGCTGACAAGGGGTCTTAAAATAAAGGCAGGGTCGCTGCCACTACAATCTAACAAAGACCTTAACGCAGGTGTCTAGAAGCAAAAGGAAGACATGTCTCACCAGTTAGGAACTCAGCAGTCTGGAGCTTGGTTTGATGAGTTCCAGGTGCCCTAAACATCACCAGCAGGAGGAAGGGGGGCAGTCCTTGAGATTCTGGGAAAGGGGACTTCTCAAACAATTTCATTAACTAAGACAAAGAGCTTTTACTAACTGAGAAAGAAAGACTTCGTAGCTATAGACGAGGGGAACCTAGAAACTAGCTAAGGTATATACCTCCTGAACCCCAATAGTTGGTGTACTTAGATTACTGAGGTACCTACTTGTAGCCTCAGCTCAAGTGTATAGAACAAACTCACTAACTTACTAACAAACTCACTAACAATTTTCTTTCCTCTATACGTGGGGCATTTAGACTTGCCAGAGGCTTGCCTGTAGCTCCATGCTTGTGTGTTTCATAAATAAACTTGCTATCTTTTTCCCACTATACCTGTTTGTCTCCCCCTTGAATTATTCTCTTGTAGGTGAGACAAGAACCGAGGTGGGGAGGAAGGCCTCCTGACTTGTCTCTCTCCCCATCTGTAGCACCTCCACCAGTTTTTCTCTCTTCTTGTCTTAAATAGGTAAGCAACAGCAAGCTGGGTCAGCTAAGTGATTAAAAAGGCAAACTGAAAAAAAAAATGTATGATTAGCAAAAAACATTACAGAAATAATTCTCATGCTAGTTTCTAGAGAAAGGAAAGCTAAAGAAAACCATTGAAAAAGCTGGTAAGTCAGGGGAAATTATGACAGAGTCTCGCTGTTAATTGAAGAAAGTTTAATCAAAGGACTATTTATTAAGGTTTGGGCATAGTTAAGAGACTCCAGAAGAAACTACAGAACCATGTTCAGTGAATGCATGACAAAGTTATGCTATCCCAGTGGCCTTCAGTGACATCACAGAGTATGAATGAAACTGAGTCAGACTGATAAAGGATCCAAAACTAGCTTTACCGCTTTCTATGGGTGTGATCTTCGATAACTTAAAAAACCTATCTCCATTTCAGTTTCCTCAAGTGTAAAATGAAGATGGTAATACCTTAAAGGATTGTTGAGAGAGGTAGATGAGAAAATGTAACTTAATTGGTAGCACCTGACAGTGCCAAAACACTCAAATGTTAAATTTAATTATTATTCCATAATTTATTTTAGTATAATGGTCACAAAACTATTATTATTTATAATCAGGTTTTGCTGTAATTAAAACATAAAATAAAAGAAGCTTAAATAAAAGAATCTCTTCCATACAAAATCCAGATCTAGAGAGGCCAGGTCTGGTATTGCGATTCTGCTCTAAGAAGCCCACACACCTTTCATTTCTATGTTTTACCATCTTTAGTAATTGGTTATTGTCCTCATGGTCCAAGATAGCGGTCATTGCACCCTTGTTTCATGTGGCAGAATGGACTAAGTGGGGAAGAATTGGCAAAATGAGAGCAGCAGCAGTCTTTAAGGAAGATTCTTGAAAGCTTACACCCTATTGGCTGGAACATTAGTCATATGGCCACAGAAGGCTGCAAGGGCAGTTAGGAAATGAAGTTATCTTCAGGGGAGGAAGAGACTAGAGATTTCTAAGGATAATCCGTACTATAATTTTTGTCACAGTCAGGAACTGTTTCAAATTATCTTTATTACCTTCAAGTCTTCAAAAGTCACCTTTTATTCTCACAATTTTTTCTATATTTCTTCACCACTGAATTTTCTCCATACCTTAGCATTTATAAGCCTACATATTTTGTTTCACTTCTCTTTTTGATTTTATTTCCCATTGTTTCTTTCTCGTATGTAATAAACATTCATATTATTTTCCTTCACTTCATTTAGGCCACTCTTTGTTACTTCTTTGTAATACCAGGTTGCTATTTCTTACTCTCTTCTTACTATTTTGTAATTACTAAAGTTTACTTTTTGCCTAAACTGTCATTTCCTACAAGTTTTTAAGTCCAAGACCTCTCTTTCAAAGCCAAAATGTAAGTTATTCCAAAAGGTTCTTAGAAACTTCAGGTTGGAACTGCAGGTTGAAACTGCTTTCTCTAGGTCTTCTCTCCTAGACTTATATCTCAGGCTGACTTGTATTAGACTTCCTTACATATATTTCTATTCTCACCAGATGTAAGTTCAAGGAGAGCAAAATCTTGTTACTATAAATTTTTTAATATTTTATAATAATGTATAAAAAGCTATACGTCATAGATTTGTTTCTAAAATTTTATAAGTAGAATTTTATAATGGAATCATTGTGAAATATATTGGGGGGGCACAAAATGTAATGCTATTATAAATTCTTCTATAAAGCTGACCTGATGTCTCTTCCTATTTAATATTTTCCTGTTTGGATTTTCAAATGCTTGCTGTCGTTAAAGTGGATACCATTATACTTGTCTCAAAAAAAAAAATTATTCATAGGCATGTAACTTTTACTGTATGTAAATTATCATAAATCTGACTTTTAAAAAGTTATGTATCTATATTCACACTTTTTAATGCATACTGGTTTATACTACTTAAATTTACCAGTTAATTTTCTATGATTACTACAAATATGAACCTATCATCCACTTTCTACATTGCTCTGAAGGCTATAATAATTTTAATAATCTCTGAATATGTTCTAGGGACAAACTTCTTAGCTGAATGAAACTAAAAATCTTTAGTCCCAAAGGAACTGTGAAGATTATCCTTTATATGATGAAGGAAATAAAATCTTCAATTATGCTTTTTAAAACTTAGTTTCCTCATCATTTAAAAAAATTACGCTTTTCCAGAAAATTGTATCAGGAAAATAAAGTCACAACAGGAGCAATTTTTTTTGTAATAATTTTATAGGGTGATTCACATGGCATGATATACTTTCAAAGACTGAAAAACTGAAAGAAAATATGACATTAATTACAATTGCCTTATAATCATACTGGCATGGTAAAATACATGATTATTGCTCACAAATTATAAGGCACTAATGATACACTTTATATTACACATACAGGCAACTTGAAAAAGGTTGGATTTAAAAAAAATGTTTATTTATTTCTTTTTAGAGAGAGGGAAGGGAGAAAGAGAGGGAGAGAAACATCTGTGTTTAAGACCCATCAATTACCTGCATCTCGCACACCCCCAACTGGGGGCCTGGCCTGCAACCTAGGCACGTGTCCTGACTGGGAATTGAACCAGCAACCTTTCTATTCACAGGTGGGCACTTAATGCATATAGCCACATCAGCCAGGCAAAGGGTTGGATCTTAATAATAAAATGCTTTTTGATGTAAAATGTAGAGAAATGCAAAAATTGTGAATACTTCATCTAGACCTATTCTCTTTTATTCAAATAGACATATTCCATTCAGTCTAGGGCCAATATGTCAAAAAATTAGTAACAATAAAAATTGAATACTAATGAGATGAGTATCTACAGTGTTCTCCTCTATAGGGAGCTGAATTGCAGGCAGCTAGAGGTGTTCAAGTTCAAATGAAAACATAATGGAGGCTTTTCCTGAGGGGTGATAGTTGTATTCAAATTGTAGTATGGTACCATTTTCTTCTTTTCTCTATACAGCATTTTTGAAAAACTAGAAAATGATGGAAGCTTTCGATGGTAGGGCTCTGTAATTCTGCCTCTGGTTAAATTTGTTTTGGTCCTCTAAAAGAGTACATCTTTCCTTCAACATTCAACACCTTTCAGTTTTCTTGTTTGACTGCCCCAAACTCCTCATGCAGCCTGGCTTTGCCCAGGTCTGTTCTCACAATCCTTTTTTAAAAAAATAAATTTGTTGATTTTAGGGAGATGGGAAGAGAGAGACCGACCTTGAATTTGTTGCTTCACTTAGCTGTGCATTCATTCGTTGCTTCTGGTTGCTCTTTTTATGTGCTCTGACCAGAGATGGGGGCCACAGCACTCTAACCAACTAAGCTACCTGCCAGGGCAGTGCTATCTTAAGCTCCAGATGCTTGCTTCCTCTAAATTAAAATCTTAACCATCAGGTTGAAAAGTAACCAGATAAATTAAACCCTCTCATGTGTTATTGACTTACAGTAGCTTATTAGGTGACCTCTCTAGTGTGTATGTTTAAAAAAAATCATAAAGAAATCTTTAGTCACAAAGGCTTCATTCAAGGTCATTAAGTCCTATGTATAGAACTTCAAGATCTTCTGGTGGATGCAGGGCTCTTTTAATGCCTTTTAAATAAAATCCTTTCAGCCCGCCCCCTTTCTCTCCTTGGGCTAGTAAAATGAAGATCTTCGTAGGAAAACACATATACCAGTATTTTTAAAAAATGCTTTAAAAACTATTCATCACGATTTCCTCATAAAGCATTTTGATCAATCCAATGATATCCTTACTCTTAGAATGTCTTTTTTAGAAGGTGGCAGAACATTTTGTCATTCACTTAAAAAATCAATGAATATAATAGAAAAATTGAGCACATCGAAGGAAATTAAGGACAAAAATATCAAGGAAGTTTGAATCCCCTTGTCTGGAATTCCTAGCTCCAGTCGATTTACCTGTGCCGTTTATTTCTTCTGGAACCATATCTAATTATTTGACCAAAAGGAGTAACTTTTGGAGTGTGGCTATAAAGAAAAGAAAAACGTGAGATGGAAAAGTAGTAGAAAGTTTCCAAGAAGGGGTGGGATTCAAGGTGGAGGCCGGGGGCGGGGGGGGGGGGAGGAGCGTTCCTTCACTCTTTGAATAAGAATTTATTTTTTTGCCGCCCCCATGCCAGGGACTCTGTTTGCGTCTTCTCCGGATGGGTGCTTCTCGCAGACAAATTCCGGATTCGCATTATCTCAGGAACTTGAGTTGCCCTCGCTTCCGACCTCCTGTCTCACGAACCGCCTAGAGGAGGAGAACTTGGGACGGGATGGGGAGAAGCGATCCCCACTACGCCGAGCACGACTGCTGCTGTGTTCGGCGGGGAGCGTCTGTCAAACAGTGGGAGGAAAAGAGCGTGGAGCCACCAGCCCACTCTTGGGCGAAACTCTCCCGAAACCAGTACCCTCCCCCAATCCCACCCCCGGGCTTCTGCTAGTTTCTTTAGGGAGGTGGTGCGGGAGACAACTTTTGGGAACCTGAAGGAGAGGAGTGTGGAGCGAAGTCAGACGAGTGTAGAAATGTGACTCCCTTACTGGATCCAGGTTTAGGGCTCCCAGGCCAAAAACAGAAGCAGTGGGCGGGCCACGAAAGGTCTGGGCCGGCGCCGGAGGCAGCTTGACGAGGCGGAGAGGGAGAGGGCCCTGAGGCGCAGTTCCCCGTCCGGCCTCGTGGGGGCGCCGGCGCGGTCGATCAGGTGACCGACCGCTCGTCCGGGGCTGCGGGAAGCGGCCTCGTTCTCAGCCGGCGGAGACGCTGCCGCCGCCGCCGCCGCCGCTGCCGCCGCCACACCTAGTGGAGGAGCCCGGGAAGGCGGCTCGGTGGGGGCTGGGGACCGAAGGGCGGCGGGCGAAAGGAAGGAGGCTGCGGGGGAAGGGCCCCCTAGGCGTCCGCCGCTGCTCGCTCTGTCACCCGTGCGAAATTGGGGAGCAAGGGCCATGGGCGCGCTCCCCTGAGGCGGAGGTCGCGGGCGGGAGGGGAGGAGGCCCCAGAGAGGTTGCGGCGGCCGCGGGCCGGTGACTGGGCGCGAGGAGGCCGGCGGCGGCACCGCTACCACCAGCTTCACCATGTCGCGCTCCGTGCTGCAGCCCAGTCAGCAGAAGCTGGCGGAGAAGCTCACCATCCTCAACGATCGGGGCGTCGGCATGCTCACCCGCCTCTACAACATCAAGAAGGTGCGCACGGGCCGGCGAGGCCGCGGCGGCGGGGCTGGCGGGCCGGGAGTGCGGGCGGCGGGCGGCGGGCGGCGCCCTGGGCTGAAATCACGGCATCGCCGCGTCGGGCCCGGCCCGGGCCCGACTCAGGGTTCCCGGGAGGCGCCGCGGCCTAATGTGGAGTCCCGGGCGCCTCCCCCGGCGGCTCGCTGGCCGGCCGGAGGCTGAGAAGCCATTTCCCCGCTCCCGGCGGCGGGATTGGGCCGGCCCGGCGCCGGGTGAGGGCGCCGCCGCTGCCGCCCCCTCACCGGCGCCCTTGCCCCAGGGACGGGGTCAACGGGAAAGGGAGGGTGGTGGGTGGACAGGATTGGGGTGGGGGAAGGAAAACTTGGATGTTCCATAACTAAGGTTGAATGGTAAGAATCTGGCGGAGGTGATAGCAATTTTTTCCTAAATTTTTGGGTGTACAAGTGTGGGAATGTGGGAAAGGGATGGCTAATCGGGGTGAACTCCGCATCCCTTTCACTTTGCCACTTTATTTTAGATTGCTAGGTAAAAGCCGTGTGAGAGCGTGTTGACGATTTGCAGTTATTTCATTTAGAAGGTGAAGAGGAGGGTGAAGAGAGGGTGGAACCAATTTTCTTCTGAAATACTTATGGGCTGTGAGTCACTAGAACAGGAATAACAACCTTCTCGCTCTTCCCTCTTCCTTCCTCCTCGTCTTCGTTATTCCAACCCTGTCTGATAGTCCCAAAACACCTTAAAGTTTGGTGTGCGTACAGATAAGCTGTAAATACATTGCTGTACCACTGATATATAGCATATTCTGATAATTTGAGTAACTAGAGCTAATAGGCCCATTGAAAGTCTTGACATAGCTTCAGCAGATTAAGGACTGTTAGCCTGAGTTGGAGTTAAGAAAAACAGATGTAAAGATAGAACAAGTACATATTAATTTATCGAAGGAGAAAGGAACCAAAATCTTTTCTCTTGTGAAACAAGGTCAGTAAGTTTAAAGAATTTGATAAAGAGAAAAAGAAGAGATATTTTTAATACAGTATAGATCCTTAGAGTTTCCAATGTGGACTTGATATCGTTTCTTCATAATTATTGTTGGCTTTTTTTACTATGTCGTGAATATTTCCTTTTAGTTTAATTATAGCAATAGAATGACAATGCTTGTAAATTAGGGATGCTGAAATAAGTATTTTTTTGAAATTTATATCGTAGGGTTAAAGTGTAAAAGTGAAGTAAAGTGTTGGTTTACTTCAACAGTTTGTTGCAGACTCTGTAATTCGAAAGGAGAATACTGCCCTGGCTTAATGGTGAAAAATTTTGTATAAGGATAGCTAGGTTCCAGTTGCTCAGCTGTATGAAAGAGGATTGACTGCCTCTAAATGGGATGGCAGTCTGAGGAGGAAAGTGCCTGTTCAGTTTGTTACATTTTCTGTGGCAGGGACTCAGTGTCATTGCAAAGAAGCCCTCTGTGTTTACCAGAATCTTGGTTATAAATTTATATAGCTTGGGAATAATTTATGTTTAGATAGTGTTACTTAGAGGTTGCATTGACCTGAACATTTTTGTGAGGTTACATACTCCTTAACAGACCTCGAAATTGGTTCTTATATGAACTTTATCCAAAAAAGCGAGCATTACTAAACATTACTAAAAGTTACTAGACCTGCGGTATTGTGGTTAAAGGAAATGGTTATGATGGTTTCCAGAAGAGGAAGTGAGAGTAACATCAAAAGTGGTTTGGTTAATTGGACGAAATACCTTTTTTCAACCATTCATTAAACATTTTTATAGTATAAATGTGTTCATACTTTACATATTCCACCTTTTAAATTATATAAGATTAAGTTCTAGGCATTTGAGTTTTTATAATTGCAGTACACTGCTATTTCTCAAAAGCATATTTTCTTTCACTTCCTGTTTTGAGAAACTAGGCTCTTGTTTTAATCGAACTATCAAAATTTAAAATAAGTTGAATGTAATCATTATATCCAAGTGCTGAATATTTTGAGTTACTGAAATGTTTTATTTTAGCACTTAACACATAGTTATAGTTTTTGTTGAGGAATATTTTGTCTACCTTGCCTGATTTTTGAATAACTAGTATAATAATAGTAATTACTTACCCATTTTGCTCCAAAGCTATGTTTTAAAAAATCAGGTGCCTGTGCTTGTATACTAGGATTCCTGATACCAAGAATTAACCAATCAGGCGCAACCTTACTATGCCATGTGACCAATACTTTGATTTTTTTACCTGGTCCATGAAGCCTTCATTTAGGCCTTGTTAAAATAGATAATATAATATCTACTATATATACTTAACATATATATAAATGTGTGTGTGTATATATATAAAATTTTGCTCTAGTTTTAATAACTGTAGATTTGGGTTTCTCTCCTTGTGTAATTCTGCATACAAATACATCAGATAGATTTTGAATCTTTCAGCCTATGTAGAGGTGTCTGTAAGACTGGCATGCCTTCCCTGCTGGCTAGGAATTGAAACATTTGTTCAAAAATCTTGCCAAAAAAAAAATGAGTAAGATCTGTTCACCATGTGTTTCTAAGGTTCATGCTGTCTGCATTTTTATGACAGTATAAACCATATAATCTTTTCAATCTTAGTCTCATGTAGTCCTCAAAAAAACCTACCATATAATATATATCTGCCAGTCAATTATCATGTTTTAATTCATGCATGTGTGCATTAGATTGTCCATCAGATCTGATTATTTTGCTCTGTTTTAATTGAAAGTGTGCAGTGGAATATTTTAGTGAGTATACCGAATGAAAAATACTTCATTGACCTATAATCAAGAATAATGTGCTTTAGCTCTGGCTGGGTGGCTCAGTTGATTGTGGAGTGTTGTCTATACAGCAGAAGTTATGGGTTTGATCCCACGTCACGGCACAAACCTACATTGCAGATTCGATCCCCATTTGGGGAATACAGGAGACAACTGATGGATGTTTCTCACATTGATGCTTGTCTCTCCCTCATCCCCTCTCTCTAAAATCAATAAATATATCCCCGAGTGAGGATTAAAAAAAAAAAGAGTAATGTGCTTTAATGCTCATTAGGGGGAATGTAACATGGTTGGTTATTGGAAAATGATTTCCATTTGCTTTAAAAAGGGAAAATTTCATCAGTTGGAAAATTTTTGAGGTCTTAATATGTACAGGTTATGGAAATTTTAAGGAACTTGTCTAATCAGGGATGTAGGAACACAAAAGGATTTTAGGGAAAGGTGTGAAAGTGGTAGGTAGTTTTACATTTAAATTTATTTGTTTCTGAATCCTTTAAAGTTTTATTTTCTATTAAAAATATGCCTTCCCTTTTCTAGACTTTATGTAGTGATTTTTAGTATTTTTTTCAGGCTGCTTTTGTATCTGTCAATGTGGCATGGCAAGCAGTGTGGTGATGGTGGTGAAGAGTATTGGACGAGAAGTTAGGAGACCTGCTTTCCAATCTTCAGTCTGTCACTGAGAGTTCTTTAACATTGAGTGGGTGTCTTTACTCCTGGGAGCTTCATTTCCCCTCATTGCTGAAATGGGAGCAAAGTAACTGTGAAGGGAACAATAAAGTTGATTCCAGCTCTGATTATGTTATCTTTACAAGTTCATTGTGAAGTAGTGGGAGAGAAGTTAGCTCAGTTTAGTATAACAATGTGAAAATTGTTTAATTGTGTATATGTGTAAGATAGTATTTATTTAGGAGTCTCAGCAATCTTTTGGGCAGCATGTGTTTTTCTGAAATTTTACTGCTGTTTAGCAAACACATACATTCCCAACTTCCAAAAGAAAACAGTTTTGGTGAGTTTACAAGTTTTTTTCTTATTTACTTTTTCTTGTTTTTTTTTCCTCTTCTTTTCCTATATCATCACCAACATGAACTTGGTAACTGTACTAAAAAATGAAAAGGTCTCAGTAAATACTTGCATATTTTTTCTCTTGCTAAATTATCTCAACTCTAAAGGACAGAAAAGACACATCCAAACTTTTTTTTTTTAATGAAATATTTTTGCAGATTTCAACACATTTTTACTTTTTGATTAGAGCAATATTTTTTCCTCCATAGCTCTTTCCCCATGATTATGGATATATTTATTTCATGAAGAAAACCATTAATAGAATAGCAGTGTAACAGTGAAAGTTATTAGCTGGTATCTGCTTATCTAATGGAAAATAAATGCATATAAGAGGTGCAGTGCAAGGTAAAGAGAGGACACCCAGCTTCGACCCTCCATTTCATGTTATGTTTCTCTTCGTTTAGGATATTTTTTTCTGTTGGTCAGTCAGGAGCTTAGAATATGTTCTAAGGATTGGATTGTGGCACGCTCTAGACTAATAAATTGTTATTACTATAAGCGTTTTTTTTTCTTTTTGATCCCAGTGGTATTTCATTATCAAGAGCCTTAAACATATTAAGAATAAAACATTTTCTTTCCGTAAATATGAATTTAAATATTTTTTATTTAAACAAATCCTATTATGTCTGTAACTTTAATTTTCTTCTTTTTTTTTTTAATCCTCACCCGAGGACATTTTTTTCATTGCTTTTTTTGAGGGGAAGAGGAAGGGAGGGGAAAGGAAAGGAAGAAAGATCAATAGGTAGGCTCCCTAACCCGGGATGGAACCCACAACCTAGGCATGTGCCCTGACCAAGAATTCAACCCACAGCCATTTAGTGCATGGGACAACACTCCAACCAACTGAGCCACACTGGCCAAGGCTGTAATCTAATTTTTCAAGGAAGCTGCTTGTGTAAATGAGGATTTGATAATTCTTGTTATACTGGATGGTAGGTAAGGAGAAAAATACTTAAGGAAGTTATTTTTAGTTTTTGAAGTATCAATGATAGATTATCTTGTGTTTTCTTTGTGGAATTGCTAAATGATTTAAATATTACATTTTCTTAATAATTGCAAAAGTAACATGTTTATTGTCAAAAACTAAAACATAACAGAAATGTATGACTTCAAAAATTCTCTGCCTGCCTTTTCTCACTTTTAAAAATAAGCCGTATATACTTACACCCTTTTCTGTACAATTGCTAACGTGTGTGAGTATTTTACTATATTTTTATTAAATTAAATTCTTTGGAAAAAATGCAATTGAAGAAGCATGGTGCAGTTTACATATAAATGAAATTGGAGTCCTAATCATTTGCTTGCATACTTACATTTTACGAAAATAAAACCAGTGGACTTACTTAGCTAGCTACCTCCAATGTTAAAAATGAGGCCCAGGTGAAAAGGTTAATTTGTGTTGAAGTTCTTGTCCTTACTGGTTAGGATGATTGAAAAATCTAATTCATATTCTTGTTTGATAATTTGCTAGCAATGTTAGTATTAGGTAAAATTTCAATAATAATTTTGGGTGAGGTTTATTAGATGTACATTTTGTATGTTACTGGAATAAAATAGTTTCACTTCTTTATGTCTAATAGAAATATATGTAATAAAAGTAATGCCAGCTGCCATTTAATGAGACTTTGCTATATGTTAAGTATTTGGAATTTTTTATTTGTCTTTATATCTGTGATGTAGGTACCTATTTTATAGATAAAGCAACTGAACTGTAGTGGTTAAGTAATTTGTCCAATTCTTACTGTAGAAAATAAGGATTTGGATTGGCATCTTTCTTTCTTGGACCTTGAATGGGATCTCTTAATTATTTTTGCAATTAGATTTATATTCATTAGTGAAATTTTTGTGGGAGATATAATTAAATTTTGAAGACACACAATAACCTTAAAGAAATAAGTAATTATATTGCTGAAATAACTTTTCCTCTTTACTGTAGATTACTTTTTGTATGAATTTTATATGATGTATGTGAAAACACCATTAAGATTATACTATCAGTACATCAGAGTGATTATCAATGGAAACTTCTGTTTAGCCTTGTAATGTATTAAAATTAGGAATAGTTTAGAATTAGGAATTTTAAAATTCAATTTTTCAAACAATTTTGGGAAAATATATTTATATTTACTTTTCATGTTTATACATTTTTCCTTTGTGATTGTTTTTAAAGTTTAGTCTCTGACATATTAAAATATACAAACTGAAAGTACTAACCATACAAGTAATACTAAAGAAAATAAACAGGAAATTTTGCTTAAACTGGGGGAAAACTACATATAATGCAAAAAGGAAGGTGTAAACTAAAAGAAACAGCAAAATAGTATTTATCTTCCTTAATTTTAAGGACACTCACATGGAGATATTTTGTTTTTAACTTTTAAATTTTGGATATACTTTTATTCATTTTACATTTTGAATTCTAGTTAAATGTTAACAATTCCGCATTGAATAATCTTGCAACATGAAATATAAGACATGCAGTTAAGGGAGCAAGCACATCTAGTAAGTTTGTTTCTTTCTCACTTGGACTTAGCATAATTACTAGCACTCTTTTCTAGTCCCAGGATGTGCTGTTTTGTTTTGTTGACTGGTTTTAGCATTGCATTTATTAGTAAATGTAGAAAAATCTTCTCAATTTTGATCCTATTAGAAATTTGCAATACTGTATTTAGACTTTGGTAAGTTGTTTACTTAATCTGACAGTGATGAGACAATCTAATCATTTCTTCAAATATTGTTGAAATGTTTTACTTAATTAAGTCAAATTTCATAAGCTTTTGAATGATTAGTTTGTAAGTGAGGTGTACATGTTTTAAGTAAAAGAGCCTATACTGGAAAATACTTTCATATTGCATAGTTGATTATTGTAGATACTGAACAGCAATAAAACTGCATCTTTAAAGCTATTTTATGTCATTGAACTGTTTCTGTTAGTTTCAAATATTGAAGGTTTCCTTTTCACTCATTCATTTATTCTTCATTTATTGAATGTCTTCCTGGATACAGGGAAACGTACTTGTACATTAAGATGCAATCTCCAGTCTCCATTGCCAACAAGTCCATTGCTTAGTGGGTGGGAGCAATGGACAGATATTTAACTAACGTGCAGTGTATAAGTGTGGTTGTGGGAGTCTTGAGAAGGGAGTCCAAAATTCCAGTCTGTGGGAGATGGGAGGAAAAAGATCATTATATTTGTGTTGACTTTCAAGTATGAGTACAAACTTCATCCAGGCAATGACAAGGAGTATCCAGTCATTTAAGATTCCAGAACTTTTATTCAGTAGACTATATCAAGATACAAAATAGACCCTGACCTAGTGGCTCAGTTGGTTGGAGCTTTGACCTGTACACCTAAAGGTTGCAGGTTTGATTCCCCATCAGAGCCCATACCTGGGATATGGGTTTGGGCAACCCAAGTATGGGAGGCAAACTCCCTCTTCCCTCTTCCCCACTCACGCCCTCCCCCTCTTCCTCATCCTTTCCCCTTGTCCCCCTCTTTAAAATCAAGAAATATATCTTCCCATAAGGATTAAAAAAGGAAACAAAATACACAAGGTTATAAAATATCTTAGTAATGTCTAATGTCCTCTTTGCAGGCATTAAGCCTCTAATCTTTATTATCATATTCCATACTTGCAGTTTATGTCGATTGAGAGAGCTGGTAGATTCTAGATAAAGCTTTGACATTTTTTTTTTAACTTTGGATAAGTTATTTAGCCTTTCTGGGTTACAATTTCTTTATTTGTAAATTGAAGAGACCTGTGGTTCTTAGGTATATAAAATATATAATAATTATGGAAGATTTTAAAAAATACACACATCTAGATATTGACCCAACACACTGAATAATAAGAAAAAGCCCCTGAAGTGGTTCTGATGTTATGAACCATTAAGATAAATAAAATGTAAGTTATTAGAACCTCTGATTTCTTTTTTCTGATAATTGTTCACTGGTGATTTAATTTTGTTTTCCGGGGTGTAGCTAATTTTCTGGAATGATGGCTTGCACATAGGCTTTTACTAGCTAAACCATCTACATAGTACTTATTTGCTCTCAGCTTCTGGTAGGCTCCTATTATATATATGTATTTTTATTTATATGTATATATATGTTCTCAAAGCTATGCTATTCTTATTGATTCTAATTCTTGCAGTCTTAAATACATATTCCACATGTGGAATACTTTTTAACTTTGTAAAGTTGAGAATTAAATGAGTAAATTCATATAAAGTGCAAGTATAGTGTGTGGCATAAGAGTTAAGAAGTGAGTAAATATTATTAGCTGGCAGTATTATTAGTTGCTAATGTTACTCTATTTCTGGGGCTTGAAACAGTGACACTTTCTATTAAATCTAGCTCAAGACCATTTTTAGGAAATGTTTCTTAACTATTCCTTTTAACTACCTGAAATTACAGTTTATCAAGTTATTGCTAGTACAAAATAACTATAAAATAACTATATTTCAGAAGTGTATTCTTAAATAGTCATTTAAAGAGCAACTTTTTTAGAACAGTAAAAATATGACCTGATATAACAGTTTTAAAAAACTGTAACTTTTTTTTTTAATAAACTGAGATGTTTCTGTATATTGGAAGCTGAAAACTGTTTAAGGACAACAGTGACAGAGATATCTTGTGAATTGAATAGTAATTAATATCTCATTTGAATCACTAAAATTTTTAATAATGAATTTTGAAATATAAAGTGGGTTGAAATATTCTTAGGTTCATGATTGTTTCAGAACTTAATGCTTAATAAAAAAACTCTAATTTGTATGTCTTTAAATTTACAATGATTGGCTCTAATTAAGAGGTAGTTGTTGATGAATTACATTAATTTTAAAGCATTTCCCATAATTTCATTATACTTTTCTCTCAAGCCTCTTAATCCAAACTCTAGCAGTGGATTACTACTTTTTTTTCTTTCTCTTTTTTTTTTTTTCTCCTTTCACCTACCGAAGCTCAAGGGAGAATTCAAAGCAGGTTGGTTGGCCAAAATATAGGTGGTACACATAAGAAAATAATTGGAAACTTAAGCAGAAATTTGAGAATTTGAGGCTTGTTTTGCCGTGATAGATTTTCCAATATTTATTGAAAAGTTTCACACTATGAAACTTTCATTCTTTTTAAAATTATAAAATAATGATAGGTAAGTTGTTTTTATAGTCCATGATTTTAGATGATTCCCATTATTCCTCTAGGCATTAATTTCAGTTTGTTGAAGACTCAGGGGAAATCTTGGTCTCTGTATGCCTTCAATTTTGCAAAGCCTTCTTTAAAAACTATATTTCTTATTTATTGAGTAAAATTAAATTCCTTTTCCTAGCATAAATTGGTCACATTTTGTATTTTATACCCCTTTCGTGACATAATTCAGATAAAGTCTGGTGTTGAGGTTTTTAGTCAAAGACTTTTTGTGGCCTGAATAAAATATTATGGGGTTTTCTGTAACATCTTTGTTCTTTATTTTTGGTGATAACATTGTATTTATGTTTTGTGAAAAAATGAACTTGGAGATAACTGAATTGACAATCAATACTAGCCTGGAATTGGTTAAATGGAAATCTTATTTTGATAACTGGGAACTCACTCTAAATATCCATGTGTTTTGAAAAGTTTTGTTTTAAAAATAGAAGATAATTATTTAGAGCTTATTTATTAAGTACTTATGTGCCAGGCACTGGAATAAGCATTTTATATGAATTTTATCCTTTAAAATGCTGAATCGACTTGATAAGTATGTTGTTGTAGTTGTAGTTGTAGTAGTAGTAGTAGTGTCTTCAATTTATGGATTAGACAACTGAGGCTCCGGTGTTAAGCAACTTGCCTAAGGTCATAATGGGTTGTGATCTACTGGACTCAGATAAAGTTCGTAATTATTATATGTAAGTATTTCCTTTAACAGTATAATTTTATCTGTCACATTAAATAGTCCTAAGTTTATTGAATTCAGATGTAATTAGAATACTCATAAAAGATAAAATATCTATTCTGAAAACTGGAAATTTAAATTTATAAATATTTAAATTTGCTTTTGATACTAGAATTTTATATTATACTATTTTATGCATTGTGAAAGCATTCTGAGTCAAGATAAAGTGAAACATAAGTAAGTTTTTGGGGTGGTGACTTCTTTTTAAATACTGTGGTTTAGATATAGTTCCCTTATTTGTACGGGAAAGTAGGGCTGTAAGATTCAGGAATTGACATGTAATCTTGCCGTGTAGTCCTTCTTTTTTGGGAGGGTGGTGTTGGGAGGATAGAAGTACTCAAATTTTATTTAATTGAATTGGTAATTTGTCAAATCTTTTGATTTAATCTTCTTGGTAAACCTGTCTGAAACATACTGTATTAGTCTAAAATGTATTGGTAACTAGATATAGTAGTACATATCATTTTCTTAAATGTGGTACTTCAAAAGGTGATGCTTTTAAGAGTGAAAGATTAATTTTGTATAATATTGTAGCTGTAGTAGGATGAGATAGGCTTTCAGTTGTACCACCTGCATGCTATGTTCTTAAGTATAGGTTGTCTATGGTTACTTTACCTTCAAAATGAAATTTCTCAATTTTTCAAAATGAAAAATGAGTTAGGGTGGAGAAGAGGAGTAATTGTTATAAACTGAGACATCTAGTTAGTTGTAATTTTGCTCTCCTGCTTTAATATAGTAGGAAATCCTTCTTAAGTGAATTAGTAAGTATGGCTCTTTGCCAGGGTGTATTTATATAGATGTTAGCTTTTGTCAAGTCATTGTTTATTTTTTTCTTTTTTGTCTCAGTATCCCCCCACACGTGTCTCTATTGGCATTAAGTAAGTAAATCAAGTGGGTTGGCTTCAGAAAAAATAAAATTTACTGAGCAGTGTGGGGAAAAGGTAAATCAATTCCAAGGAAAGAAGATTATACAACCATTTATTTTTTCCAATGAAATGAAACTGCATTCCTTTTGTTTTCAGTGTAAGAAGGAAGAGCTGCTCAATATATATTTTTAGTTACTTAAGTTTTTTTTAACCCAATATGTCATTTCAATGTACAGTCAGTATAAAAATTGAGTTTCCCTTCTTTAGTTGATTAAATTCTTACACAGTAAAATTTATGATCATGGGAAGTGAGGATGGTAGGTTATCATTTTTACTATTTAGTAATCACTAATATTCTTAGAATGGATAGCTGATTTTTTAAGTAATTAGAATGTGAAAGATATATGTCATTAAAAAACTGAACATAATTTGAAATCATTTTAGGATTTTGCACTACCTCAGTCTTGTTTATGAAATTTGATTTTCATTGTATCACTGATGTAAGGAAATGCTAATCTGTAGCTATATTTATTGGGACAAATTCTCTCACTTATGTAGTTCTTAGTTATTGTTATTTTATAGTGTAATATTTTTGGAAGTGGATTAATTGAAAGATTAATTTGTAAGAAATAATACATTAAACAATGAGAGTCTATTCTGAGAAGTCAGATATATTTTAATATTTATGATGTTGAAATGGAATTTACATAGCAGCTTTGTGTCAATTTGGTTAAAGATTATGAAGTTCTAAATTTCTTAAAGTTAATTTTGTTGTATCTTATTATGTGTGAAAATTAACAGAATTCTCACTGCATTCCTATTTCCATTTGGAAAATATGGGAATGTTTGCTTTGATTTTTATAATTTGGCTTGGAAAGGAGTTAGGTGATATTTGAGAAATAGTTTCAATTTGAGTTGAAATGCAAGTCACCCAATAATGATTTATTCTGATTCGTGGCTACCGTTTCTTTTTAAGGTATGTAAAATTTCACAGTTTTGCTCCTGTTTTTATAGTTGCATGTAGTCGTTATTTTTCCTTCCAAAAATATTTTACGTTGAATCAGAAAGAGCACCAAGAAACTGACATGGTTGTACCCTGATGCAGTATTTAAATATATATGAGTAGTATAAACTCTGTGACTTTATTGTATACTACAACTTGCTACTTAGAATACCTTTAAAATTGTAGCACCATATAGTTCTAATCTTGTTCTGGTATTCATAGTATGCAGTGCATAAGTTCTCTGCTGAAACGTATGTTATAGCTTGACCATCATTGTTTACACGTAATTTTCTCTCTTTTTATTACAATGCTTCCCCAGCAAGGACAAGTTTGGAAGGTTTGCAAAGCTTTTCACCTTCCCTCTGCCCGCTTGCCCGCTTTCAGATCAGTTTCATGTTTCATAACTTCTCTTTCTGCAATCCACAACATAGCTATAGTAAACAATGAAAAAACATTAAGTTGTAATGCTGTATTTTCTCATATGTAGTAGAGGGATATAAATTCTCACAGGACACATCCTTTTTAAAATGCAGGAAGTTAAATAGGAATGTAATAATGTTAGTAATTCCGTAAGAAATAATGTCTGGCTAGCAAGCAATTAATTAAATGTCACATAATGAAACAGTGAACAATATTGAAGATTATGTTCTGTATTGCTAATAGTTCAGATAAAAAGTTCTTTCTAATAGTAATACTTTACATTTATGTAATATTTTACAGTTTACTATAGAGAATGCTGTACTGCTGATGTGGTCAAAATGTAAACATTTCCATTTGTTTTGTGTGTAGGATAAATATATATATATATATAGAACAGATGTAGATTTATTGTTTGAAGTGCTGCTGGTATGATGGAAAACACTGCTGGAACTCAGATGTTTAGAGGAATAGGCAACACACTTTAGTACTGTAAAAACAATTTTAGCAGCTTCCAGTTCTTTTGAACTAGGGCTCTTGTATTAAAATGTTTATAGTGAACAAGGAAAACATTTTGTAAAAGACATTTAAACATAAGCTTTTATTGTATAACACTTAGAAAGAAACATTTCCAGTATTTTACTGAATATTTAATTTTGTAATATTTTATTAGCTTCAGATGAATACAATCCTACCTCAAATCAAGAACTTTTTTTCTTTCCTTTCTTTCTTTTCTTTTTTCTTTTTTTTTTTTTAGGTTTGAGCTTTTTCCTTCACTGCTGTTCTGCGCTAACTGCTTTAAAACTTTCCATGCATTTTTTTTTCAGTAGAAGAACATCTCTGTACTGTCTCCCATTGCATATTTCAGCTGTGATAATCCCTGCACTTTGCCTATTCATTTTATCACCTGCTCACCAAAAACAATAAATATCTCTGAATTCTGATTACAGATTTGCTATTGTTCCTTGGTTTTAGAGGGATGCATTTCACTTTTTTTATTACTGTTGTTTTATAGGCTTGTGGAGACCCCAAGGCAAAACCATCCTACCTTATTGACAAAAATCTGGAATCTGCTGTGAAATTCATAGTCAGAAAGTTCCCTGCTGTAGAAACCCGCAACAACAATGTAAGTCACGTAAATTTTTGTATTACTTGATTTTAACCATCAAGGGAAAGTAATGGTCAGTAGAATGCTTGAAGTAGCTCTTATTTATCTAATTCTTATATTTTGATGTACAAATTACATTGATTAAGGACTTAAGGATGCTTGTATCCTTGAAACTGGAAAAAATGAGAGTGAGCTACATTGCCATTTTATTATGAACAACACAAGATCTTAATTTCTTAAACACTTCTTCCCTTTCAAGTTGCAACAGAGAGTAAGGTAATAGATACATATATATTCCAAATATTTGTATGACTAGTTAGGGATTTTTTTTTTCATATGTCATACATTTAACTTTATTTTGATGTTAGTGTCTTTATAGAGTTTGTATTGTTTGTAGTAATTTAGTTTTAAAATATATTTGTTCCTTTTGTATCTTTACAATTAAGAAACCCATTTTTGAAATTTAATAATGTAACAAGGTAACGGTATTAAATCTTTATCATCCCATATAACTTTTCTCAGATGAGGAAGTTTTTCTAGTATATTAAATATAGTCGTATTCACAGTTTTCCTGATTTCAGATAGTGCACCTCCTTTTCATGGGTCATAATATCTCTGTGAGCTCTTTGGAGAACCTTTTAAGAAATATGTTTGTAAATTTTTATCAGAGGGCAAGCATAGTTCAGAAGTATGAGGTCTTAGAAAATTGGCCAGATCTGATTAAATATATAATCATTTTAATGACAGTAAAACTTTTGTTACAGAGTAAATAAGGAATTTTTGCTATTCTTGATTTGCTGGGTGAACTGTTAGTAATAATGCTGTTTGTTTTTCAATAGTTTTAGTTCCCTTCTCAACTTGCAGCACACAGTTGATTTTTAAGTAACAGCTTTAGTGAGATAGTCACATATCATACAGTTCAGCCATTTAAAGTGTACAGTTCAGTGGTTTGTAGTACATCTACAGAATTGTGCATCCAATATACCACAGTCAATTTTAGAATATTTTCATCACTCCCCCCCCCAAAAAAAAAAACATGGACCCATTATCAGTCACTCCAGCCAACCCCCAGCACTAGGCAAACACTAATCTACTGTCAGAATGCCTAGTCTGGAGCTTTCATATAAATAGAAGCATATGGTGTGGTTTTTTAGACTGGGTTATTCTACTTAGTGTAAGGTTTTCAAGGGTTATACAAGTTGTAACATGTATCCGTACTTCATTTCTTTCTGTTGCCAAAAAATATTACATTGTATGGCTATACCACATCTATCCATTCATCAGTTGATTGATATTCAAGTTGTTTCTGCTTTTTTAACTATTATGTATAATGCTGCTATGAACATTTGTGTAAAAGTTGTATGAACATGTGTTTTCATTTCCATTGGATATAGAGGGTTGGCAAAAGTACGTTTATAGTTGTATGTGAAACAACAGTTTATTCTTGTGTTGTTATTGATTATTTTCCATACCAACAACTGTAAACCTACTTTTGTCTCATTGTGTATATATATACCTAGAGGTGGGATTGCTGGATCATGTGGTGATTCTGTGTTTAACCTATAAAATCAGTTTTCAATGTAGTTGAATGTTAAGTCTATTTCTAGAATTTACTCTGATTGTTTTGTTCACAAACTCTTGAGTTTTGCCATAGGACCTTTACAGCTGTTTTGTGTAATAAATGCTATTCTGTTATCTTTTCTCTGCTTAGGTACTATGTCGTGGGTATTTGTAAAGTTTTGTGATCTCAGTTTTAGTCTGGGCCTCACAATTCTTGTGAGAAGTTCCTAAACAGCTTGGGTTAGGAAATAAGAAATGAGGAGCTCAGTTTTATTATTATTTTTAATCTCACAGGTGTAGTTAATGAAGGTTTAAGGACTAGTAATAACAGTAGCATCAGCGGTTGATAGGAACTTTCAGATTTCTGTCTACTAAGTGCACTGAAGAAATGGTATTGGTATCACAGTACCATTTTTTCTTCTTATTCCTGGTTTTGAGTACTGTATAAATAAGCGCCACAGAATGCGCTTACTTTATCTCAGGGGTCAGGGAGAATTACTGGTTTAGCACTCTTTCTGTTTTGATTCATTTCATACCAGCACCACTTGTCCCCAGTTGCAAAAAAGGCGTTTTTCAAGAAAAGCGAGAGAGTGTTTCAGTGAAAAATCTAGCAAAACTCTTTCCCACATTTTCTAAAATGGATCTTTACAAAAAGCCTAATCATATTTTGCAGCCAAAATTGTTAATTTTTGATTGTTTATTTGGTAACTGCTCTTGCTCCCATAGTTTTCAGTCCCTTTAGAAGCTGTGGGCACATGGATGTCTGGTATACTACAAAGGAGGGCACTGCAGACAGGTAGCAGGATTGGTCCCTGACCTGGCTTCAGTAGTGATGAAGTTGGACTCTGTAGACTCACTTTTACTGTCTTACTCAGGCCCCTTTGTGACCAGGTGTAAACTTTTGTGCCTCCCAATTTTGGATTTAGGGAAAGTCTGGGCTAAGGAACTCCATATTTTATTAACAGGTACAAATAGTTTTGCCCAAAAAATTTTTAAAGGCATTTTAAGCAAATGTTCAGATGTATGTTAAAACTATTTTATGAAACTTTTTCCTAAAATTTTTAAACTTCATTTACCCCTCTTTCTACATCCAAAGCTAGCTTGTTTATTTTTATTTTAAAAATTACATTTTATTGATTATGCTATTACAGTTGTTCTGATTTTTCACCCTTAGTCCCCTTCTTCCCAGCACCCCCTACTCTCTCAGACAATCCGCACCCCATTGTTCATGTCCATGGGTCATGTGTATAAGTTCTTTGACTACTCCATTTCCTATACTGTACTTTACATCCCCATTGCTATTCTGTAACTACCTATTTGTACCCCTTAATCCCCTCAGCTCTTCACCCATTCCCCTACACCTCACTCCCATCTGGCAGCCTTAAAAATGCTCTTTGTATCTATAATTCTGTCTCTGTTTTTGCGTACTTTGTTTTTTTTAGATTCTGTGGCTGATAGATACGTATTTATTGCCATTTTATTGTTCATAGTTTTGATATTCTTCTTTTTCTTAAATAAGTCCCTTTAACATTCATATAAGAATGGTTTGGTGATGATGGACTCCTTTAGTTTTTCCTTGTCTGGGAAAGTCTTTATCTGTTCTTCGATTCTAAATGATAACTTTGCTGGGTAGAGCTATCTTGGCTGTAGGTCCCTGCTTTTCATGACTTTGATTATTTCTTGCCAGTCCCTTCTAGCCTGCAAAGTTTCTTTTGAGAAGTCAACTGACAGTGTTATAGGAACTCCTCTGTAGGTAGCTGACTCCTTTTCTCTTGCTGCTTTTAAGATTCTCTCTTTATCTTCAACCTTTGTCATTTTTAATTATAATGTGTCTTGGAGTGGGCTTCTTTGCATCCATCTTGTTTGGGACTCTGTGCTTCATCATCTTGCGTGCCTATTTCCTTCACCAAATTAGGGAAGCTTTCTTTCATTATATTTTCAAATAGATTTCCAATTTCTTGCTCTTCTTTTCTCCTTCTGGCACCCCTATAATGTGAATGTTGGAATGCTTGAAATTGTCCCAGAGGCTGCTTACACTATCCTCATAATTTTTTTGGATTCTTTTTTCTTCTTCTTGTTCTGATTGGTTGTTTTTTGCTTCCTATGTTCCAAAGCATTGATTTGATTCTCGGCTTCATCCACTCTACTGTTGTTCCCCTATAAATTGTTCTTTATTTTAATTAGTGTGTCTTTCATTTCTGACTGGATCTTTTTTATGTGGTTGATGTCCTCACTAGGTTCTTTCAACATCCTTATAACCATTGTTTTGAACTCTGCATCTGACAGATTGCTTATCTCCATTTTGTTTAGTTCTTTTGGATTTTTGCTATGTCCTTTCATTTGGGCCATGTTTCTTTGTCTCCTCATTTTGGAAGCCTCTCTGTGTTTGTTTCTCAGTATTAGGCTTGGAGATTCCCAGGCAAAGCTAAGCTGCTATGACTCCTTTTCTTGGTAGCATGGCTTAATGTAGTAGGTGTCCTGTAGGGTCCAGTGGCATGGCCTCCACATCACGAAGCTGGGTACTTGAGGTGAGCCCTTCATATGGACTGAGTATACCCTCCTCTTGTAGTTGAGCTTTCATTGCTGTTGGCAGGTCGATGGGAGGGATATACCCAGGACAGTCAGCTGCAAGGACTGGCTGTGACTACTGACCACCAGCTTCCGCCCTCCGTGGAGGATTAGCTGTGCAGGGGCGGGGTGGTGCTACTCCACTGTGATCTGTAGCTGTCCACTGGGTGTGCAGGCTTTGGGGTGTCTCAGGTGGTGCAGCCAAAGTCAGCCCCAACCTGTGTTTTGTCCAGGGGCACCCTGCCTGAGCTATAAAGCAATCTGAGGTGGCTGCTACTTGTGCTGGGCTTAAAGATTCCCAGGTGAAGCCAAGCTGTGAACCTAGGCTGGCTGCTGCTAGTGCCAGGCCTGGGGCCAATTAGTACATGGTACAGGGTCTGGGGGCTTACTGAAGCCCCTGTTGCTTGTTTGAAAGAATTTAGGAAATTGTGTTGTATTAGCTAAGACCAGCCATTCATATGCAAAAGTTACAGTTAACAGTTTTGGTGAGCATGTAAGTTGGGTGGGAAGGAGTCTCAAGGGATCGCCAGGGCTAGCAATGTTTGCACTAAACAGTGCTAGCCAGGTTGATGGAGTCTCAGATATGGCACCACCTTCCAGCCCTCTAGTTCTGTATGGAGAGGGCTCAGCAAAGAGACAGTGGCCTTTTCCTGCTTTTCTGTCTGGGAGAAAGCTGTCTCCCATCTCTCACCTTAATGCCAAAGATTTTGGTTCCTCTCTGTATGTCACTGGTGTCTTTCAAACTGCAGCCCCATTGCTGGAGCTCAGAGGGAGTGAGTCTGAGTAAGTCTGTGTGTGGGTTCTTTAAGGGGAACTGCTTGCGACTCCAGAAGTTTCTCCCACCAACTCAATCCTTGTTGGGTTTTGTAGTCAGAAGTTATGGGGACTTAACTTCCTGGCACTGGAACCATGGGCTGGGGGGCCTTGTTTGGGGCTGGGATGCCTTTCTCCTGAAATATCCCTCCCAAAGTTTTATCTATCACATGTGGATGTGGCACCAGCCCGTTTTGTGTCTCTGCCCCTCCTACCAGGCTGGATGGATATGGTTTCTTTAATTCTGTAGTTGTTAGACTTTTATTCAGCTTGATTTCTGATATTTCTGAGTGATGGTGGTTCTTTATTTAAGTTGTGATTTTGATGTGGTTTTGCAAGGAGGTGAGCCTTGTTTACCTAATCCACCATCTTGCTGGGAAGTCTAGCTTGTAGTGCTTGAAACAGTAAAAATATCTGGCACAAAAGCATCATTATGGATCTTGTTTCTTGTATATTTCAGTGTAAAATTTTGGATATGATTCCCAAAGTAATGGCAAGATAATATAAATTACTGTCCTGTATGTTTTGAATCAGGTCTGAGCTCCCTAAGGATGAAGACATTGTTAGTGAGCAATGCCACAAGAGTAATTGAAGGATGCTGGCTGAGGTTCAGGCCATTATTGAAATAATTGGAAACTTAAGTTTGCAAACTTACAGGGATATTTTGTGTTTTGTTTATTATCTCCTCTCTCAAGGAACACAGTCTTACAAGATACTACAGTAAATTATATTTTTATTTAAGTAACCCACAAGGTCACTCAAAGAAAGAAAAAAAATAAAGCAACTCTAAAACTATTACAGTTGGCCATAAAGTTGGTTCAGAGACATAATGTTAGAGTCTGTTTTTAAACACCGTATTTTATTGCTAGCATTGGCACATAAGAGGCACTGAATAAATGTTTGATGAGTGAATGAACCAACCTGATATGTTTTAACTTAGCTTTCATTTATTCAAATATTGTCTTATATTTATGATAAGACTCAAACTTATCAACACTTTTTAAAAACTATTATGTTATCAGGTAAAAAATAACTGTATTTTGTAGTAGAGCTATACAAATATTTCTCATTAATGCTTTGCTAAAAGTAACCTGGAAAAAGAATGAATTCTTGCTTCTTAAATGTGTATTTGGGGTGGGTTGGTGTTATTGGAGATGGTTGTAGGGAGGCCCTTGACACATGCAGTGTGGTGTAGTTAGGAGTTAGAAGGAAAGGGTAAGGAAACTAGCCTGTTTTGAGTTAGTGTCTAAGAGTGCATTATTTATCTTGTCATGGCTGACATTATGGTGGTTGTGTACTGATTAAGAGGATGGACCCTTCCTGAATGGAAAGAAATGTTTGGTCTTGCTCTTTTAAACTTGGCAAAATTCAAAGAATTTTTATGTAATGAGAACTAACATCAATATTCTTTTAAAAAGTTGTCATCATTCAGTTAATATCTCTTCTACATGCAATAGTCTTTAATTCAAGCTTGAATAAACAATAAATAAAGGAATGAATCCCTCACTAGCAGATATAAGTGAGCCTTGCTTCAATATATTTAAAGTGTTTGAAATAGGTCAAGTGCTGGCAAGAATTGCATAAGCATTAATGACCTACCTGAAATGTTTAAGTTTTCTTTTTATTTTTTACCAGAATAACATGAATACATGCTAGTGAATCAAATAATGTAGGATGCAAAGTGAGTGTATCTCCTAACCACTCTTTTCTACCCTCGTCATATTCCTGAGGAAGAACTTTGGTTTTTTAGTATTTCTAGAGGTTACCCCCAGAACAGTAAGGAATATGCTTTTTTACATATATTTATTTACCAGCTTTAGACAGTATCTGTTCTTTGCTACAGAAATGAGGATTTAGCTCATTAAATTTCCTCCCATTACTTACCTTTTTCCCTTTTCCTGATATTTGGTAGTTTTTGGGGGGGTTTTTTGGGGGGGGTTAATATTTTTGGATCATTGGTTACTTCATTTTAAAATTTTTATGTGAGAAAGTTCTTTATTTTTATACTCTCACTCTTGGTCATTTATACTTTCATGTTGCCAAGATTGTCAATGATTTCTTTTGGTTTTGTAATCAAATGTTCTGAGATTGAATTATATGCTGATTCTAAAAATAAAAAACTGGTAAAGACGTGAGTGCTTATTGGTATTACTTTACTTCATTGTCATACTTTGGACTTTCCTATAAGTACAAATATATTTATATATTTATAAATACATTTATACTATAATTAGCATTGAAGAGAAATGAATTCTTCTAGAATTATTTTGTCATTAAATTTGTTTCATAGGTACAGCATGACTTTCTGGAATCACAGCAGGTCCTCAAATAATGTCATTTCCTTCAGTGTCATTTTTTTTATAATGTTGATGAAATTACTTAGGAACTTAACTCTTGTTTAAGTCAATTAGCCTATGGTAAATTTGGTTTTGTTATACATCAATTTGCTTAAAATCACAGAACCTGTTGATGACGTTAAGTAAGGACTTACTGTAGAGTTATGTCCCTTTATAGAATTCTTAAATTTATCCAGCCTCATAGTTATACCATCTTTGTATAAGATTTTTTTTCTGGAACCCACTGTCCTATTACCATGTCTTCTAATTCTCCCCTGGACAGTTTCGGTAAGCCTGCTGCACAGTTTTCACCCTGGGACATCATGGAGTTTGGGAATCTGCTGAAATTACGTACAGAATTTATGTATAAATGTTACTTTTCAGCTTTCGTCATTGGTTCATATGATCCCAAAACATGTCTGTTTTAAAATCAGATAATTTTGTGAATCTTCTATGTACAGTGGAACCTTAGTTCTCGAACTTACTTTGTTCTGGAAAACTGTTTGAGAGGGGATTTGTTTGAAAATTGAATGTCCTTTGTTTGTCCCCTGAGAGACGCAAGACTGATCATTATAGGTATCAGCATGAAAGGGTTGTTGGGTCAAGATTTGAGACCCAAAGTTTGTTAGACAACTGAGACTTTTTTTTTCGTGAACAACTTGGTTGAGAACCAAGATGTTCGAGAACTGAAATTTGACTGTGTTCTTTTTTTTGTTATTCTATTACTGTTGCCCCTATTTTTCTCCCTTTGCCCTCCTCTGTGCATTCCACTCTCTACTTCCACTGTCAGTCCCACACCATCTTCCACGGATCATTCATACATGTTCTTTGACTAGTCCCTCCCCCTTCTTTCCACCATTATCGCCCTTCCTCTCCCCTCTTGCCGCTGTCAGTCTGTTCCCTTGTCTCTGGTTCTATTTTGCTCATTAGTTTATTTTGTTCATTAGATTCTTTTTTTTTTTTATTTTTAAAATTTTTGAAAATTTTAAAATTTTTAATTTACTTTTTTATTGTTCAAGTACAGTTGTCTCCATGTTACCGCTATCACTTTCTGCTGCCCTCCCCCCACCCCCAATCCCCCCCCACTTTAGCTTTGTCCATGGGTCCTTTATACGTGTTCCTTGACTTGACCCTTCTCCTTGTTTTACCCGTTACCCCCCTCTCTCCTCCCCTCTGGTTACTGTCAGTTTGTTTCTTCCTTCAATATTGCTGGTTATATTTTTCTTGCTTGTTTGTTTTGTTGATTAGGTTCCACTTATAGGTGAGATCATATGGTATTTGTCTTTCACAGCCTGGTTTATTTCATTTAGCATAATGCTCTCCACTTAGAGTCCTCTTATAAGTGAGATCATACGGTATTTGCCTTTTGGAACTGGAGAATGTTATACTTAGTTTGATAGTATCCTTAGTTAAACTAAACTATAATCATAACCATTTCAGCTTAATGGTGCTTTCTGTTTTCCTGCAAAGAGTCTGCCAGTGAGCATTATTCTGGGGTTTCATAGCATAGCCCCCAAGGAGATGCATTCCTGGCATTTGCATTCATCTTTGCTCTTCTTTAAATTTGCTGAAGTTACATCTTGCCTCTAGTGATAGTTTTTTAGCTGTATTTCAAACAGTTGTTAACTAATCCCTTTGGTTGTAACGGTGATTGTGATGCCTTTTACAATAGCAAGGGATGTTTCCAATATGTAATCAGATATTGATCTTTCATATATATAAACACACACACACATAGATAAATATATATTTTGGTCATTTCTTTGAAAAGGCTTTTAGCCACTTTAACCTGGTACCTTTTAAATACGTTAAGCATGGTATGTTTTTTTTCATGGGAGATTCGGTCTTCCCTCTTGTTAGATCAAAAGTTATTTACCAAGATCCAAAATAAAAGACAGGAAAATAAACTGCAATGGAGTAAATAATAGATTTCAAAAATGCTTTTTTTAAAAAAAATTTTTTCCTAGCACTCATTTTAGCTAAAAATATTTCAAATATGTACACCAATTTTTTTTGGACAATAATATTTATAGGATAATACACTGTGTCATTTCTCTTTGTCTAGTGTAGGATAGAACATAGGTAGAGCATAGGAAATAAATATTTTTAATTCCTTTCTTTAAAGGAGTATTTTTATTTTGGAAGAGTATTTTACTTTCTTGGCACAAATAGCCATGCCTGCTTTCTCTTGCCTTAGGTCCTTTATGCTGTTTTTAGAGTCTGGAACAATTTTTTTCTCCCATATTCTTTCACTGGGCTAACTTCTACTTCTCTTTCAGGTCTATCCTTAGATATTCTTCTATTACAGAGAAGCCTTCTCTAACCCTTTCTAATTAGGTTAAGTGCTGCATGTATGTTTCCATGGTCCCTCCCATTTATCAATTTTTTAATTTAAAACATTTCCTGAATGCTTTCTATGAGCCAAGTCCTATTCTGAGAGTGGGGATCTAGCAGTGAATAAACAGATGAAATCATTACTCTTGTAGAGCTTACCTTCTGCTGGTCAGATAGATCACAAAAAAGAATAAGAACATAGGTAGAGATGAGTTTTAAGAAGAATAAAGCAGACTAAATGAACTAGTGTAGTAGTGTGGAGATGCTAACTTATTAAGATGCCCAGGGAAGGCCTTACTGAGGAGAAGGCATTAGGGCAGATATTTGAAGATAAAAGGGAGGGAGGTCAGTTGGAGAAATAAGATCCTAAGATCTTTGGCTTGAAAAAATATAAAAATTTACCGAGTTAAGGAAGCAAGAAGTTGTTTGGGGTTGGGGGTACAATAGCTTAATACTAGATAGGAGGCATCCTATGAGTGGAGATGTTGAATAGTCAATTGTATACAGATGGTTCTGTATTTATGATGGTTAGACTGATGATTTTTCTGCTTTTCAGTGGTATGACAGCAGTATGCATTTAGTAGAAACTATACTTCTAATTTTCAATATTGATCTTTTCCTGGGCTAATCATATGTGCTAAGACACTATTTTGTGATGCTGGACACTGGCAGTGAGCTGAAGCTCCCAGTCAGCAAGGTTATCACAAGGGTAAAAAACCAGTACTCTACAGTGTACTGTATTGATGGCATTTTTTGGATGGTGTATTTTGTGTTTTTACATCTGATCATGTCTGCAAAAACATCAATCAGTGTGTCCTTTTTCTGGTGAGAAGAAGAGGAGGAAGTTAATTACTTTTGAAATGAAAAGCTAATTGCCCAACTGTAAGCTAATGAGTTTTGAGCATGGTTAAGGCTAGGCTAGGCAAAGCTATGATTTGTGGTTAATCTAATATATTATATTAGGTTAATCTAATCTGATCTATTTAAGGCACTTTTTAAAAAAATATTTATTCTTAGAGAGAGGGAAAGGGAAGGAGAAAGAGAGGGAGAGAAACATTGGTGCGTGAGAGAAACATCTATTGGTTGCCCCTTGCTCAGCCCTAACTGGATACCTGGCCCGCAGTGCAGGCTTACACCTTGATCAGGAATTGAACTGGTGACCTTTTGGTTTGTGGGATGACGCCCAACCAAATGAGCTACACCAGTCAGGACTAAAGGCAGTTTCAACTTAAGATATTTTCAATTTAGGATGGGTTTATCCTGACATAACCCCATCCTAAGTTGAGGAACATCTGTGTATGTCTAGAGTTCAGGCCAGCATTAAGCTGAGAATCAAGTTGAAGAGGAATTACGGAGTGTTTTGACAGAGAGGAGTGGAATAGTCATTGAAGAATGGGAAGGTGTATTGACAGTGAGAATGGAGTGATGTTGCTATTCATTTATTATTATTTCAATTCAGGTTGAGTTTGACTCAGCATAGATGTATGTTTTCTCCTGTTGTGGATTTTATCAGACAGGTATGATAGAGTGAGAGAGGGACAAAGAGAGTGATAGAATAATGGGTCATTTGATTTAAAGATGGATAAAAAAGGAAATAAGACATGAGAGAGTGAGTGACAGTAAAAAGATGGTAGGGAGAATGGATAGGAGGTCCTCTGAGTTCAGAGAATTAATGAGAGTACAGTATTAAGAGGTATAGAGGTAATAAGTGGAAATAATTCTTCCATCAATGCTACTTTATCTTGTCTTCAAATTTCCTGAGAATAACATATGTTCCTAAAGGGCAGTAAGAAGCCAAGACAGTTTAAGCAGTTTAACCATAAACGTTATTCTTGCTTAAAGACCTGCCAATGGGGAGACTTAACATGAACCACCATTCTGTCAACATGTAATCATGTAACAAAAATAATCCTTGGGTGCCCCCTCAGTTCTAGGCCCTCCTTTAACTTCCTGTCTTGCTTACCATACTCACTATCCTTAGAAGCTCTGATCTTTGTTATTGTTTTTCTCATACTATTGTACATGTGTGTTTTTAACTTCTTTCATGTTGTTACCTGTTGGTGAAAGTCTTTGTCATGACAGGCATGTGGGAATTAATCGTAGTCATCTTTGAACCTTGCACACAGAAGTTAGTTGTGGTGTTATCAGGTTCTAAAACTGGACATTTATCAAAAAATAAGTAAGTTACCTGTATATATACATATACAATGGTCTCTAGACTAGATGCTTATTGGGGACAGGTCAGAGTTTTATTAATATGTTTTATCCCCAGCTTCTCTTACAATGTCTAACAGTAAAATAGGTTGGGATATTTGTTGGCTAGATGAATGATACACCATATTAACTCTTCACTTATCTAGTGGTTACTGTTCCTATCACTTGCACCTTTGAATCACACCTAAGAACTAGGAATTTTCCCAAGTAAAATGAAAGTACATGTCCTCATAAAGGTATGTGTATAGCAGCTTTCATTATGCATAATAACCTAAAACAGGAAGCAGTTTAAATGCTCATCAATTGATGAATAAATACATAAAATGTGGTCTATTGATATAATAAAATACTACTCAGCAATTCAAAGGAACAAAACTACTGAACATGTTATATCATTGGTGAGCTCCAAAAACATTAGTTTAAGTGAAGGAAGCCAGGTACAGAAAACTAAACATTATACTAAACATTATATGATTCTATTTTATGGGACATGTCTAGAGAAAGCAAACTTACTGAGATGGAAAACATCAGTAGTTGCTTAGGACTGGGGAGCATCAGCGGGATTAACTATAAATAGGCACATGGGAAATTTTTGGGATAATGGAAATGTTCTAAAAATAGCTTCTGTTGGTGGTTATACAACTCTATAAATTTATAGAAATTATTTAATTGTTCATTTATGATGGATGAATTTTATGGTATGCAAACTGTATCTCTGTAGTGCTGTAAAAACAAGTGGTATTGAACAGCCAGAAGTGGTATTTTAGAAAAAAAACAGTTTATTCAGAAATAAGGTTTTTGGTTCTCAGCTATATGCTCAAGCTTGTTGAGTTTAAGGCAAAATTGTGAAAAGTATGTTTTCTAACATGTTGTACATTAAAAGGTCCTCAGGAGCAAGTGATAGTTGACAGTAAGAATAATAAAAACTTAAAAATTAAAAAGTCAGCTGGCAAGGACGGTTTAATGGTGGCAGATTACCTTGCACATGTCAATAGCACTCGCATTTATCTTGACATAAATAGCAGTGTAATTATCAATTACAATGATGACATCTAATCAGTAAGAAAAGCCTGATTATTTCTATGTACCCAGGTTATGAAAGCAAGGTAATCACATATTAGAAAGATTATTTTAAAAAATCCTCGCCTGAGGATATGTTTATTGATTTGAGAGAGAAAGGGAGAGAGAGAGAGAAAGAAACATCGATTGGTTTCTCTCCTATACAAGCCGCCTCTGGAGATCGAACCACCAACTCAGGCCTGTGCCTTGACGGGGAATCAAACCCGCACTTGTTGGTATATGGGATGCTGCTCCAAACTAACTGAGCAACCCGGCCAGGGCTAGATTTTTTTTTTTTTTAAATTATTAAAATCTAGTGTAAAAGTACTAATACCATTTATATTTTCATTTATGATAAATGAAAAGTACATGTCCACATAAAGGTATGCGTATAGGAATAAATACGTATTTTCATTTGGAGAAAAGTGGTAGGAAGAAATTGAAGACAGGTTAAGGAGTTAGAGAGTAATGAGGGTGTGGAGATTCTTTTATATAAGAATGCTCAACTATGACTTCTCTGAAGAGAAGTGAAGTGAGGGAATGAGCTGAGCTATGTGAAGAAGGAGAGGATATCATCCCAGACATGAGAAAGAGCACAGGTGCAAAGGCTCTGGAGCCCAAGCTTGGTGAATTTGATGTACACTGCAGACCAATATTGAGTGAGACTAGAGGAGTATAAAAGGAGATTAGGTGTTAGAGATAGGCGGGGGTCCTCTTTAGATTTTATTCTGGTAAGAACTTTGTGTTTTATTTTGAGTGTGATGGGAAACCATTGGAATTAAAAAAAAAACCTTTATTTTGAAATATTCGACAAAGAAAAATTGCAAAAATATTACAGAGTTGCCATATTTTCTTCACCCAGTGTTAACATCTTACGTAACCATCACTGGAATAATTTTTTGAGGGTAGTTAGTACTTTGCTTTCAAATGCCCGCCCTCCTGCAGTTGTGTGGAGAAGATTGAGTAGGCAAGAGCGGAAGTACAGAGACTAGTTAGGAGGCCACTGTAGTGGCCCAGATGCAAGTTGATGACTATGGTAGTAGCTGGACAGCTCTTTCAAAGAGGTCTCTTATTTATAAGAAGTCTGGTTTAGAATAACATACTAAGAAATAGAAGAAAGTTTTCCCTGAAACCAAACTCTATAGTCAGTTGCTTTATAAAAGGAGCAAACAAGTAACACAATTTAGATCAAGAAAATAATTTATTATGCATAAGCAGTGTCGATAATGAAAGGATCATTAAAATGGATGAATAAAAAACTAAAGCTGCTTTTTTCTGTTGAAAATCAGTGAGTTGGCTCTCGTAGGCATTGAATCCTCATTGTAATTTGCTAGTACTTTATCTTTGATAGAATGAAAATTAGTAAAAACTAAATTTCAGTCAGTTTGCTAGATACTTATTTTGGTAGGGAAATTGTTTTTCCCCCCTATATTTTTATTGTTGACACTACTACAGATGTCCCCATTTCTCCCTCTTTTCCTGCCTCCACCCATCCTCCCAAACCTCCCTCTAGTCATCACCTGTATCTGTGGATTATGTATAGCTCTTCTTTGCCTCATTCCTTCACCTTCTTTGCCAAAGTCCCCCCTCCACCCTCCTCTCTGACAGCTCTCCATGCCTCTGTTTATATTTTTTGTCACTCTGTTTTTTAATTGTACAAAGATTAATTACCAAGATTTTTATGTATAAAGATATGGTCATTTTGCTGATATGGCTAATGTTTGTTCTGATTAAGTTTTAATACATTTTACTTGAACGTTAAGAATAATGATCCTGTAGTAAGAAATTTTGGTTTTTTATTTAAAAATATTTATTTATTTATTTATTTTGAGAGAGATGGGAAGGGAGGGAGAAAGAGAGGGAAACATTGATATGTGAGGGACACATCAATCAGTTGCCTCTCACACATCCCCAGCAGAGGATCTGGCCTGCAACCCAGGCATGTGCTGTGACTGGGAATCAAACCAGCAATCTTTTGGTTCACAGGCCAGCACTTAGTCCACTGAGCCACACCAGCCAGGGCTATAATTATAATTAGAAATTTTAATTAAACCATTGTACATATATATATATTTTTAATATACTTAATCTACATATTTGTGATACACTTTTAAAGAGAATTGAATCAGTTCCTCTCAAATTGTGCTTTTCTAATGTACTGTTCTGTAACATGTTCTGTAATGTGATATTCTGTAACATTAATTTATTACTAATCAGTGTTCTTAAACCGTTTCCTGGTTTTTATTTACTATAAGACAAAGATGATGAATTAAGAAAACCTTGTTCTGGATGTTGAACCTAAAGTTAATTTTTAGTAGTTTTTATTCTCCTGCACTTCAAGAGCTAAAATACAGCCGTTTTGTTTTGTTTTTTTTTCCTCCCCACCATTTGAAGCCTGGGAGAGTTGGAAGACACTTCTTTGCTTTTTGTTGTAGTGGAAGTCTTTCATTTAGAGCTTTACTAAATTTAGTTTCATTAGATAGGACGCATAACTGTAAACTGTCTCATAGAGATGTTGAGAGGATTGTGTGAGATACTTTCAGAATCTTTGGAATAATGCCTGGCAAAGAGTGCATGCTCATTAACTATTAGTGGCATTGGGATTAATTAAAATAACTTTATTTTTGCTTATTTTGAAGAAGTGGTCTGTGAGCCTTATTTGTCACTCACCTGCTATTCAGTGAGCCGCTTCTGGTTGCCGGGCACTCTTAGATGTCCTCATGTACATTATTTTGACTGACTATACACATCAGCTCCCATTTTGATGATGAGGATATTAGGTTCTGAGAGGTTAAGTCACTTATCTGTGGTAGCATAATAGGAGATTGGCTTTCTAGCATCACCTACCAAAACATGTCACCTGATACTGATGTATAGCAGTCTTCTAAATTTGTCCTGATTACTCGTCTGATTGATCTTTATATTGGGTGCTTCTTTATGTGCAGCTCTGTGTGATAAGGGTTGTGTAGATAAAATTGAATTTGGTAGATTGTCTTTCATGTTTGATGTACCTGTGATATAAGGTAGAAAGTGATACTATTAGAAAGTATACCCATTTTGAGGGGGGAGATACTATAAATAACATTTAACAGGGAAGAGGTTCAATCAGGGTTTTTTCTTGAAAATACAGTTAATGTTTAAACTGAGTGGTTTATGGGTAGTGGGATTTGGATATAGAATAGATAAGTGACGGAATTATGACACCTCAGTAGAGGAAACAGTAAAGAAAACATGAAATATGTGTAGAAAATAATGAATTGTTTTGGTTACTGTGTATAGTGTGTGAATGCATGTAGGGGAAATTTTAGATTGTAAAGAAAATTGTGTAGAGCCTTGAAAACTATTTTGAATTCAGATATCTGTTAGTCAGTAAATTATTTAGCCACTGTAGAGGCTAGATATATATGGTTTTGGGGGGAAATAAAGTTGAATGAGAAATTTAGACTATAATAAGATTTTATTAACCAGAGAGATGCTGAGCATATAGAATGGTAGAATGCTTTTGTAGGATTAAGAACATTAGATTTGTAATCCTGGCCCTGTAATTATGTAGTTACAAAACTTAGAGAAGGTTCTTTTAAATTCTGTGGGCATTAAGTTCTGAATATGTAAAGTGAATGTTTGTATAAAAGAGCATTAAGGCCTGTAATAAGTATGATGGTGAATGTGTCATTTTTGTCCAAATTAGAAATTGAAATTGAAAGAAGAGACTATTAATAATTAAACTCGGCAGCAACCAGTTATAATTGTGCTTTGTAACCTATTATTCTGAGTCTACTTTCATCTGTTTATAGTTTCAAAACTCATTTAAAGTACTGAAAAGGAGGAAAAAAGAGTAAGACATCAATCATAAATGTTTGATGTTGTTGAACAAGGTAAAGATAGTATAATCAGATGGAATAGAATCATTTTAAATAAGTGTCTTTGATGCTGTGGTGGTATTAATTAAAAATATACATATAAATATAGAATTGTTTGGAAACATTGTTCAAAATAAACTCAGCAACTCTTATAGGTAAAGCTAAAAACGGTTATATAGCACTATAAGTATATACGGTCATTTGCTTGACATTTGAGGGATGAAATGAAGTACTTCATTTACACATGTTTTCCAGTCATAATTACTTTTTAAAATAGCTTTGGGGATTGCAGTATTTAGCGTAATTTATCCTGTAGTAGCTGTGTCTACCAGACTGCTGTGCTTCTGTTTTAAATAGTCTTTTTGTAGTTTGACTCTTATCTTGATGTTATGTTCACTACTTTACTTTTGCTTATACAATAGTTTAATGCAATTATATAGAGATTCAGCTCTTACCCCAACCTCCTTGTGTAAGCATACAAAGAACAATAAGAGGATCTCAAAATTGTGAGGGTTTTTTTTATGGCAATTTTGAACTACTTTCTCATTTTTTCTCATTTAACTAGATTAGTGAGTATTCTCAGGCCTTTAATGTGCATTCAGATCACCTCGGTATCTTATTAAAAGACAGATTCTGATTCAGTAGGTCTAACGTGGGCCTGAGATTATGCTTTTCTAACAACTGCCTAAATGATGTGGAAATTGCTCCTCTGTAGACTGCACACAGTATCAAGGTTCTAAATGTTTTATTGGAGCTCTAGCAGTCTTATGATAGAGGGCATTAAATACGGCTGAATTCTTTTAGAAATCATATTACCGGTAATAGTTGTTTTAAAAGGGAAAATTAGGACTTATGAATTTAATAAGAAAATTGGTTGAAATAATATTTGTCTTTTGTACTCACATTTCCCTCTTTCATATGTTTACCAGTGTCTTAACTCTAGTTTTGCTTCTTTCTCATTTCTTTTTTGTTGTCGTGGTTTTTGCTTTTGTTTAATGTATTATTGTGTTTTGTGGATCTGGTCAGGGAACCTTTACTGTATTTTATGTTTGTATCTACATTTTATTTTGCATGCTTAACGTGGCTTTGCCTGGATGTTCTTTTTGGTAAGTTACAAATTTATAAAACATTGTTTTTTTGTAGTGTAAGTTATAATGCTTTTTACCTTTTTTTCTTCCACTTCTAGTAATGTGATCATGTTCATTAGTGGTTTTTAATTTTTTTAAAAAGTTCATTTGATAATTATTTTTTCCTAACATTTTCCAATTTTCCTTAATAGTAGTGTAGTTTGGTACTAATCTGCTTTGATTCATTTTATAGCCTCACACTGTCAGTTGCTGATCACTATTAGCAGTTGCTGTCTCAAGTATTTTGGTTTTTTAAAAAAGCCTTAGTCATCTAGAAATACTGTTCTAAAAGCTTATGTTTTCACATAGCAATCATAGAAGAAAATAGTTTGTAGTAAATTTAAATATTTTTGTTCTCAGTGAACAGTGCATTCTGATTTTGTTTTTACAGCAACAGCTTGCACAGCTACAGAAAGAAAAATCAGAGATTCTGAAAAATCTGGCATTATATTACTTCACATTTGTAGATGTTATGGAATTCAAGGTATGTATTTTAACTTATGAAATGTTTTTAACATTTCAGAGGCTGATTTAATATTTGTTAACTTTGCAAATTGTTTTGTCATTTGTAGATAATAAATTAAAATTCTTCTAGAACTACATTTTAAAATACATATTTTTTCAGTGTGTTTTCTGAATTTCATATTTATATAGATAAAAGATTAAAATAAACTTTTATTTTCAGGACCATGTTTGTGAATTGCTCAATACTATTGATGTTTGCCAGGTCTTCTTTGATATTGTAAGTATTATATTCAGAAAAATTCCCATTTTCTCTTCTCTATTTCTAGTATACTAAAGGGACTGAATCCTTTTCTTTAGAGAAAATGTATACGACTCGTATATAAAGTTTTAGTGTTGGTTACTTGGCTTCTTTTGTACTGTGTGTGTAAGATAAGGAGTTAAAATGTATTTTCTTTTTACCTTGTTTGTTTGAATCACTGAATAGAAATCTTGTACTTACTGAGAAGTCTTTGTTCATTTTAGTACGTCCAGTTAAGCAAAGTTAAGTGGATAGTGTTTTTCTCTGTAAAAGACATACTTGATAGACTCTTTCTCAGTGAGACAATTTATAAATATAGGAAGTCAAAGTGCAAAATGTCTCCATTGACTTAACGGTGAACTTTTTCATTTAATTCACACTCGTTTTCTTGCTTAGTGAGACTGGCTCCAGTGTTTATTATTATTGTGGGTTTGGTTATTCTTCTAAACTGGTATTAGTTTGAATAGGGCGATAACAAACTCTTTTTACATCCATAAAATTGTGTCAAAAACACAAAACCGTATTTGTAATTCCCAAATTTTAGACATGTTATTGGTGAAAAGAATTAGAATTTCAGAAATGGGGATAAAATAACTAACTATAGGAAATTATTAGCTTTCAGTAGCTTCCATGAAGATTGGTGTGTGTGTGTGTGTGTGCTCGCGTGCATGTGTGTTTTTAAAATTTGGCAAAATAGGAAGGAGTTAAACTTGATGTCTTTTTTTCCTAGACTGTAAACTTTGATTTAACGAAGAACTACTTAGACTTGATCATAACCTATACAACACTAATGATACTGCTCTCTCGAATTGAAGAAAGAAAGGCAATCATTGGATTATATAACTATGCTCATGAAATGACCCACGGAGCAAGGTAGACCTGCATTATAAAAATCTTAGTGAAATTCTCAATTTGATAGCTTACTGCTCAGTGAAATTTGATATGTCTATTTTAAGTGACCGAGAATATCCACGCCTTGGTCAGATGATTGTGGATTACGAAAACCCTTTGAAGAAGATGATGGAAGAATTTGTACCCCATAGTAAGGTAAAAGCTGGTTTTTATTTTTTAAAAGATTCTTAAAATTCATTTTTAGAGAGAGGGCAAGGGAAGGAGAAGAAGAGAGAGAGGAACATTGATGTGAGAGAAAAATATTGATTGGTTGCCTCTTTTTGTGCCTGACCATGGACTGAACCCGTAACCTAGGCTCATGCCCTCGCCAGGAGTCAAACTGGCAATCTTTTGCTTTGTGGGATGATGCCCAACCAAGTGAGCTACATTGGTCAGGGCAATAAGAGCTGGTTTTTAGATGTGCTTTAATAGACATGTGATATAGGTTAACTGTGGAAAGTTAGAGTGATAAACTTTTAGGAAACAAATTATAATGATGTATGAATAATAGCTATGCGTGATATGGTTTTATCTAATTGTGAACCAGAGCACTAATTAGAGTTTGAATAGTGTATAGAAACTCAGTAATATATTGACCCATTATAATTTTTAGATTTAATAGAGGGTGCCCTGGCTAGTGTGGCTCAGTGGATTGGGCACCGGCCTGCAAACCAAAGTGTTGTTGCCAGTTTGATTCTCAGTCAGAGCACATGCCTTGGTTGAAGGCTAGGTCATGTCCCCAGTAGGGGATGTGTGAGGGGCAACCACACATTGATGTTTCTCTACCTCTCTTTCTCCCTTCCCCTCTGTCTAAAATAAATGAATGAAATCTTTTTTAAAAAAGATATTAAAAAATAATTCTATAAAAAAAGATACAGGGTGTAGAGGTAGTGAAGTTTAGTATTTTGAGACTGTCTCCTGTTATACCAGACTGCCTGAGTGTTAATCCCTATTCTGTCAATTACTAACTGTGCAATATTGGAAAAGTTATTTAACCAACTTCACTATATATCAGTTTTCTTATCCATAAAAATGGAGTAAAGATAGTACCTACTTCTATATTATGAGGATTAAATTAATTACTTCATTTAAAATATTTAGATAACAGTATTTGATAAATTTTAGCTATATTATTATAATATAGGCTCTTAAGAGAAAAACTTATAGGAGTTTTGTGGAAATATTTTGAAATGTCTCTTTTATGATATATTTAAAAAATAGCTTTTAATGAAATAATTTTGGTTCTAAGGAATCTTGCTATTAATGACTTCTTTTCAACAGGGCTAATTCAAAGAACCATAGTTCCTAAGCACATCAAGGAAATTTATAGTTCACTCACACATCCATATTATTTATAAGTAAGGAAATTAAAGGCTGGAGAAGTGACATGACAAGCCATTTGTCAGCAATAGTGGTAAAACCAGAACTAAATCCCAGGATATTAGTATCTTGATTCATTGTTCTCTTTGGATGATAAAAGAATTTTTAGTAATACAGCATTTTGTATGAATCTAGGAATTTTTTTTTTTGACATATAGTTAACACCAGATTTTGTCCTTTTCCCTCTTAGTTGATGGAAATTTCCATAAAGGTTATTGGATCTCTTTTAAGTTCTCCATAGTTATTAGCATATACTAGACTATTCATAATTACTTGAAGAGAATTGACCATTTGGATCAGACCATTTATTTCCTAATCTTGATGTTTCTAATGCTCCAAGATATCTCGGAGTATCATGTATTTGCTAGAATTTGTTAATAATAAATTAATTTTAATTTAATTTTCAAGACCTGTTCCAAGTTACTTGGTGTAGTGTAATAATAATACAGATTCCTGGGTTCTAGTCCCAGAAATTTTTTCACAGAATTTTAGGTGAACCCCTGTGTTCTGTGTTCTGGACAAACTCCTCTGGCAATTTATGTGTAGGCTGATTAAAGAATCATTGTACAGAATTTTTAGGAAGCAGAGATGAATAGCAAAAGACAGTTAAAAGCAAGCAAGAAGCAGGTAATATGAAAAATTAAATACCTTGATGATGAAGCTGTAGTTAACAGACCAAGTGGCAAATAGAAGTTAAGTAATTTATTAAGATAGAGTACAGTGGATTATTTTTATGAGGCATTCTAGGAAAAATACGAAATATGTTGAGCTCTATTAACTTAGTCATATAACCTTAATGTCTTTTTCTTTCAGTCAGAACTCTCAGAGTAGAAAGTCATACACAGAAGGATGACAATACGAACTCTACTCCTTTAAAATAAAGATCCTAAAATTGCCAACCATTTTCACCCTTAGAAAAGAAACATGATTTCATGAGCTAAGCTCTTGCCCAGGAGCGCAGAATCCATGTAACTTTTGTGAGATTTAAAAAAAAAATCCATTATCTAGAGGAAGGTCCCTGGGATGGACCTCGGAGAAAGAAACAGTTATAAATAGGCTTTGTTGTTTTAAGATGGTACAGTTAGAAATGTACAGCAGTTGTAACTGGAATTTAAATGGAAAAGGAAAAGAAAACATTTTTATTCCTCAATTTTCTTTTTCTCCATTTTAATTAGTCTCTTTCAGATGCACTAATTTCTCTTCAGATGGTGTATCCTCGAAGGAATCTTTCAGCTGACCAGTGGAGAAATGCCCAATTATTGAGTCTCATCAGTGCACCTAGTACAATGCTTAACCCTGCGCAGTCTGACACTGTATGATTCTATTTTTCCCTTTTTTGAATGAAAATAGTAAAATTTATTTTTAAAAAATCAGTTAAAGTAATTCTGCAAAATCCTAGTTAGTATTAGCTTATCAGTGAAGTTTATTGTAAAATATTCAGTAGTTAAGTCATACATACTATTTAGTGCTTTTATTTCTAGATTTCGATGCTAAATTAATACCATTAGTAGGATGCATGCTTTCTTTTAAAATTTAAAAGTTTGTTATATTTTCTTGTGGCAGAAAATTTGGAACGTGCAGAAATTTATAAAGAATGAAAACAAAAATTACCTCATATTTTATCAACTAGAGAAAATTGTTGTTATATGCTGTTACATTTCTTTTTAATCTTTTCTTTGTGTATATGAATATGAGGATTATGCACACATATAGTTCCTCATTTGGGTGAGACAGTGAGCATCCATTATGCATAAGTCTTTTTTAACCTGACTAAAATTACCCTTTGAAAACTTCAAACTCTGAAATAGACTTGGTAAATTTGGAAGCTGTCATTTATCAGATTGAATATGATTTAACAACAGTACTTTTTAAAAGAGATTTTAAGGTGTGTAAATTTGAAAGGAGCACAGCTCATTGTCCTTTTTGGACTGCAAGTTTAAATATAGGTTATATTTCCAGCTTCTCAAATTTGTTGTGCTATTTGAGCCAACAATTGAGTAGTGAGACTTCTCAAGAGTCTGAGGAGAGTCATTCAGTATGGGTGTTTTGGTTTTTTTTAATAAAGAATTTCTTTTAACTACAAATTTATATTTTCTCTTTTTAAGATGCCTTGTGAATATCTTTCTTTGGATGCAATGGAAAAATGGATTATCTGTAAGTAAAATTGAATGGTTTTATACTTACCCCTAAGGTTTTAGGTTTTAGAGAAATTTAACAGGTAATATGTATTGCTTCTGGAGCAAGAACTGTGCTAAGCCTTCTGTATATATTACCTCATTGAGTGCTCAGTACTGCCCTGCCCCTGTCAGGTTAGAAGGTCTGTTTTATAGATGAGGAACAAAACTTAATCCACACAGGTATTAAGTGACAACAACAAGGTAAGAATTCAGATTAACTCCAGTTCCCATGGTTTACATTATATTGCCTTTCAACATAGCTGTCAAAACTAATTTTTGTTATTAATGATTTTTAAAATATTGCATTTTTTCAGTTAAGGTGTTGGTATGAATTTACTTCAGAACATATAATAAATGGTTCATATGTTTGGCAGTTAGATGCAGGGGAAATAAAATTACTCCTCATTTCTGCCCCTAAGAAGTTCACAACTCTGGAAGAAATAGACAAAGAGACACAAAGATACATTACAAAATAAAATGCTATAATGTAATTCCTTCTACCACCCCCAGGTCCACTGGCAGAAGGGAATAATTTTGAGCAGTTTGTGTTTTTTATTTGTTGCAATTCTCTTCTAACTTTTTTAAATTTAAAGATTTAAAAAATTTTTATTTTATTTTTTTCATCATCATTTATCTCCTCTATATGCTCTTCTACCTCCACTCATTCCACTCCCCCTAGTTTTTGCAATTCTTGTTTCTTGATTTATTAACCTTTTGACATTATGACTTTCATTAGTGTTTCTCTATAGTGAGAGACCAGTTTTTCTTTTTTAATGATTTTTGGATTGATACTCTTTTAAAATACGATAAAAATTAATTACTCGAATTATCAGAAATAAAGTAATAAGCAAATACATGAAATGAAAGCTTACATTTTTAATCATTAGATTTAATTTAATCCAAAAATTAGATTTTGTTAAGGTTCCTATTCATAAATCATTGTCAAATTTTTATGAAAGTTCAAATGCTTTTAATTTTTCTACTTAATCTTATTATGCACTGGCACTTTGAGTGACAGTCTTATTAGTATAAAAGAGGCAGAATTCAGCACAGACTCCAAGCTCTTAATCATTTTTATTCGTTACAATTTTTTACACTGATCAGGTTTGTGATATTTATATATTTTTCTATAATGATAGTTAAGATTTTTGTGCTTTGTCTGTTAGTTGATTAAAAGACCCAGCTTTTGAAGTATTGATTTTGCTCAAATGTTTAGTGATCCTTGGTGGTTTTATGTTTATGGGTATATAGCTGAAGAACTGGGGTGATAAGTAGATTTAGGTGGCATAGGTGACCTCTAGAGTTGTGTAGCACTGTTTCCCCCAGTCTTTCCCTTAAATGAGAATGCCAGTTGCAGGGCCTTGTGTAATGAACAGGGAGATGGGTGAGAAGGCAGGCTATCCTAATGGAAGATATGTGGGCATGAAAAAGGCAGACACATTTGGGATAACCACAGTGTCAAAGTAAAGATTTACTCTGTGTTTTGCTGCTTTCATATATTAGAACTTTGAGTAAAATTAATATAGAGATACAGAGTTACCTCAAACTCTGCACTCCTTTTTTTGATGACAGTTCCCACACTAGGACTTTTCTACAGATGATGATCTATTTCCCTTTGGGCTTTGCTCTCATTTAGTTCACAGTGTTGTCCTTGGACCAGCAGCGTCACATTGGAACTTTTTAGATATGCAGATGTACACTCCATCTGATTTGGTACACTCCAGATGTACCAAATCAGAAACTCTGTGGAAGGATCCCCGCAATTTGTTATTTAATAAGCCTTCCTGGTTATTTTGATGCAAGCTAAAGTTTGAGGATCACTGGTGTACAAGTACATTAGAGCCTGGGGCCAAGAGTATTCATGGTCTGGAGTTTTGAGGACACAGATATTTGAAATGCAATTATAAAATAACATCCTGATGGTCTTTTCAGGGTTTATTCTTGTTCTATTGGTTGGGCTCAGAGGAGTCAGGGAAAGATTTCTCCTTAAGTCTGGAGTTTTGGACTACTAATTCCAGTCTCTTTTAAACTGATAGTCCAGTTTTATATACTTTCTATATTCAAAGATTTTCTTGAACTTTCTTTTCTAATATTGGTCTTCTGTTTTGTTCTCCGTTACTTTTATGGTTTTAAAATTTAAAAAAAAATTTTTTTTTATTCCTTTATTCAGACCTTGGTTGGGAAAGGAGTTTATAATGTGTGATTTAGTTAATAAACCATCCTCTTAATCTTGAACAGTTTATTTTAAATTATTTTTTTGTTTCTATCATAAACAAATGACTTTGCTTTAATTCATAAACTAAGCCTTGTGTTAAGAAAATAAAATATATGGTAAACTATAATATAACATATTTTCAGAGAAAACTTCGATCACCTGCAGTTTTGTGAAATTGAAAGTATACGGTGAGATGTGAGACACTAAGTGAAATCTCATTTTACAAAGGGGTTAAGAGTAAAAAGAGTTAGTACATTCAGCAAAAAAATCTTTTATAAACAAAATTTCTCTTAAGGGGTCTTTCAGTTTCCATACATGTATTCTTTTTCTTTGGTTGCATACCAAATCAAATAATTGGCTTACAGCTAGGGGCCCTGTTGTATGAGAAATATTTTTATGTTTGAGGAAATTCAAGAAAGTTAAATATACTTCTGCATGTATAGACTCCACAATAAATACCTGTTTAAAGAGTTAGCTTGCTTGTGTAGTGACACTTAAAGAAAGGTTGCTCTAAGAAGAATAAAAAGATAAATGGCAAGTTATATATTAATGATTCTGGAGTTTAAAGATGGGAGTAACTATTGAGAATTGTAGGGAAATCCCCCAGAAAACAAGACTGGATTATAACTGGCCAGTAGGCACTGAGTAAGTGTTGTTGAATGAAAGAAGACGGTTTATGGCCTATTATAGAGGGCTAGAGAGACATCAGCAAACATATATAAGCATAGGATTATTCAAGGAACAGGACCCAAAAAAACTGGAATTATCTTCTGGAGGACAGGCCCCTTGTAGTACAGGCTTCCCTTGCTACGTGAGTGTTCTAGGAACCCAGCTGTATCAGTGTACTAGCTGGTGATATTGGGAGAGGCGGAGTTTGGCTTCAGTGAATTTTTTTTTAACCTTCTTTCAATATTTGCCCATTTCGTGTTGGGTGATTTGCAAGTACACCTGCCCACACTGCGCTGAGTAGTTCAGCATTTTTTGACCAAAAACAGCGAGATCCCCATGCCCCACCCTCCCTTATTCACCCCTGAGTGACTCTCGCCCTGAGTGACTCCCCCTCACCCCCCCCAGATGAAAAAAGTCCTCAAAGGGAAATGTTTTGCTGATGTGGAAGAAGTGAAACAAAAACTGGCAGGGACTAAAAGACATCAAAATCAATGAGTTCAAAAAACTGTTTTGAGCAGTGGAAAAAATGTCTTTAAAGGTGTATTGCATCAAATAGAGAGTACTTTGAAGGTGACTGAAGTTTAAACATGTAAGAATAAATACACAGTGTTTTATAAATAAATTCCATTTTTCGAAGGGTCCCCCTCATCTTTGTGTAGGATTTCTAAACTAGATACCAAAGGCGAAAGATTTGAATTCATATAGTAGAGTACAGCATAATATATTGAAAGAATTTTAAGGGTAAATACTTGAGGCTAAGTCTAGCTTTAATTTAATAGTATAACTTTAGTTAGTTCTTTGAACCTTTATTTTTTCAACTGTAAAAGAATATTGACCTGCTTTATCTACTACACAGGATCATGTGAGATAATGTGTGAAAAAAATTATTTAATAAACTATAAATTACTGTGAAAATATAAGATACTATTTCATTTATTCTGGTGATTTAGAAAAGTAGATTAGCTTTATTTTCATTAATTGCAATTGTGATGATTATTACATGTTAATTAGTAAATTTGATCTTTAGCTTCAAGTATTTTTATAAGTATTTCTAAAACTGTATTTAACTCATTTACTAAAAGGACTTCCTTCACAACCCAGAAATGATATTTTTTTCCCCTTTTTGTGAGTCTGGGTTCAAATAACTAATTTTGCAGAATACAGAAAATTATTGAAAAAACAATATTTTTGCTATTTTATATGTATATGAATTATTACCTGTCACTAAAAAGCCTCAATTTAGTGATCGTGTTTACATTTCTGTATTTTCGAAAAGCTATTTTGTAACTGAAAGAACTTAACTTTGGAAACTTATATTTGTATTTATTATTCTTTTTTATTTAAAGTTGGCTTTATTTTGTGCCATGGGATCCTCAATACTGATGCAACAGCATTGAACCTTTGGAAACTAGCTCTTCAAAGTAGCTCTTGCCTCTCTCTCTTTCGGGATGAAGTTTTCCACATTCACAAAGCTGCAGAAGACTTATTTGTAAACATACGAGGGTATGGCATTTTCTTTTCTTTTTTTGTGTTTTTAGCTTTTTTGGATAAGGATTGTGAATGGATTATCTTTGTTGTGGTTTTTGGGATAGAGAAGAGTCATATCATGCAAGAAGATATTGCTTGTTTATCTTACCAGTCACAGCAAGTTGTTTTTAACAATCATCCTGATATGGTACTATTCATATTTTTTTACAGGTGTAACAGTTTAAAATATCTAGTGTTCCTGCCATTTTCAAATTTGTATTCCAAGACAAAGAAGATAGGTCTTTTTTTGAAAATCATGATATGGTTTCAGAGAAAAATATTACTAAAAATACCATATACATTTTAGAGTTTTGAACTCTTGAAAGTGCTATTTTAGGTTACATTGTATTTATAAAAGTATATGAATCAATCAAAAATGTTTTGTTAATTATAACAGTTAGAGAAGTCAGACTGCTGCATATTTGAAATTATGTTTCCTTAATAGGAATTCCAAATGACTCATTCACGTTCATTTTCTGTAAAGCAAATAATTTTCAGAAGTTTGTTTCTTTAAATTTTTAATGACTGCATTTTTTTCCACATGAGGTTCTGTAACCAATATGTAAAAGGCAAGTTGATATCAGACTTGGTATCTGGTGATGAAATCTTTTGAAATTAGGAACATCTAAAGTGTCCTGGAATCTCTTGCACCTAGAAGTGTTTTGCTGGGCTTGTTAGTTTCAGATAGAAATTAAATTTACTACATTTATTTCATATCCCATTTTGTAATATCCTATTTAAATTGAGATAAAAATAAAGCATCTATTATTTAAAAATAAAGATATGTTTAACACTCACAATTAAACCAGTATGTCTCAAATTTTAGTTTGCTTAAGAATTACCCTGAGATGGGAATTAGAATCCATGTTCCTGGGCATCATTCCAAACTGCATCTATTTCCTGTATTTGTTTCTTGGAGAGGTTAAAGGATTCTGCCCCATCTCCATACCCAATAATTAATTGAGGTAAAATTTACAAACAGAAGTGTACAAATTTTAGATGTAAAGCTCAACAACTGACTACCTACATTAAGATATAGAACATTTGCATTATAGTCAGAAAGCTCTCTTTTACCTCTTCTGGCTAGTACTGTCACTTTGGTCCCCTTCCCTTCAGCCCCTTTCTCAAGTATCCACTCTTTTTATTTTTGTCACCATAGGTAATTCAGACATTCTCATGCAGGTAGTACATTTGTACCCTATGTACTCTTCAGGTCTTATTTTGCTTTTATTTTAGATGATGGAGTACCCAAAAATACCAAAGTCCTAAGAGTTTTGTCATTTTATAATTCATTCAGATTGAAACTCATGAAACTTGTGTGATGTCTTAGCATATTGACAGTCTTTCTGTGGAATCATATTTAAATATATGTAAACATTTAGAACCAGGTAATCTATGTATACTGAGTGAGTTTTGTTATATGTGATACAAGGAAGTTTAATGACACGATATAATGAGTTGTCTTTTTGTTACGCTTTTTTTAAATGATAAATTTACCATTTAGATATCTCTATTTAAAGTTTAGAAGTTTTATTTTTTATGTAATAGTGGATGATAAATCCAATTTAAAATGTGAATTACCATAGTAATTACAAGTCAGATCCTAAGTATAAAAGCTTTATAATTACAAAGGACACTGATTACAAATTAGTGTATTTTGGACATGTGCTCAAAGAACATATAAATCTTATAATACATAATTTAGAAGTTGAAGTTCTTAGTGTTAAGTGGTTTTAGCCAGGTTTTCAGAAAGATAGATTTTCTTTAAAATTTTAGGAATGTTGAGTTTTGTATCTAGTATTCATGAAATTAACATATATTTATTAGCATTTATTTTTCAGATGGCATCTTTAAACTGTTTGATGCTGGTGTTGTTTCATTTAAAGGAATCAAATGCTTTCCTGGCCAGTTTTCTCCACCACAAAACCCCTATCCTTAAACAGTCGCTAGAGTTGATCAATAGTATATGTTCTTTTGGAGTTTTTTTAATGCTTATGAGATAGCATAAGAAGTCAGGAGTGATAAAAAGTCAGAAGTAATAGCTTTGAGCACTTTAAATTTTTAGAAATTACTGTTAATTACATGGCAAGTATAGCTTTAGTGTCTCTATTGGGCTTAAGAAATATATTTAATAAAGTAAAAATCTACCTGGTAAACTTTATTTTATTGTTTAATATATTTTGAAATTTATTTTTCTAGGAAGCCTTAACTCAGTACTTAAGTTGCTAGCTAGGAAAGGATGTAGGGAGACCCCTTCCATGCATTTCCAGTGTAAGGACCAGTTTTTCTTGTTGATAATGTGTCATTTTTAATTGACTTCTGGCATTTGATTAATTTATTTTGACCATTATTGCTCAAATTAAGATTAATGTGGTTCCAATTTTTTTTTTTTGCACATAGCTATAATAAACGTATTAATGACATAAGAGAATGCAAGGAGGCAGCTGTGTCACACGCGTAAGTAGTTCTGTCTTATCTGTAGTACTTTGAATCAAGAAGAATTTATTTCTTAAAGCATTATTTTGCTGAAGTGAGTGCATATTGATGGTATGCAAAATATGCTAATAAAAGTGGGGGGTCTTATAATCAATAGGAAATAAGTATATTACCTCAGTATTTAGTAAACATATCTTCATATTCTTCCAAATAGTATTTACTTTCCAAAGTGTGTTAACCCCACACCTATTTCAAATTTTAGTGAATATATTTGTGTTAGTAAATATATAGATAAATTAAAATTAGAAATTGGCATATTGATGGTCTTTTCAAATTTTTTGTGAAATAACTATAAATAATTTTATAGTTCATTTTAATTGTGTGTACAGTATACTTGTGTAGAATGTCTGATTCATCAGTATTTTTATAAGGCAGAAAGAAAAGTACTTCTGCCATATATGGAAAATATAAAACCACATGAAGTTTTAGAATTTTAGGTTTAAGCTGTAGGATGAATATGGGAATTTAAACCATCTTTTTGCATTGCTGTCTGTGCTACATAATTTCCTCATGCGTATATTGTATCACTTAAATGAAGTGCTTATATTATTTTTAAAAATATTTATTTGCTTTTAGAGGAGAAGGGAGGAAGAAAGAGAGGGAGAGAAACATCAGTATGTGGTTGCCTCGAATACACCCCCAATTGGGAACCTGGCCTGCAACCCAGGCATGTGCCCTGACTGGGAATCGAACCAGCGACCTTTCGGTTCGCAGGCCAGTGCTCAATCTACTGAGCCTCTCCAGCCAGGGCTGAAGTGTTTAATTTATACTGTTAAAAAATCGTTGTCTAGTATAAATAGTACTTTAGATTGTGTTAGAATTACTTTCCTGATCTACAGAAGTACAGAAGATGATTATCACTTCTTCATGGGATAGACCTTATTGTAGCACACGTATGGTGTCATAGCTATTATAAAGATTTTTTAAAAGTAAAACATTTTTATTTCTTACATAAAATAATCACAAAGGTTAAGCAGCATTAATTCCTATCATTCATTACCATACATTAGGTGTAGGAGTTCATAATTCTCTATGTTAATAACACCACAGACTCCTTGTAGCAACTCTGTGTAGTAAAATAGTCAAAATAACATCTGTCCACTTTCTTCTTAGAAATTAAACCAGATTATTGTCATCAGATAGAAAAGAGCTTGTCACTGGAATTAAAATAACATTGTTAAAGACCATATATATGAGGCATTATGAAAGATGTATTTCTGAGGCAGATGTCATCATTCCTGTTTTATAGATGGCTGAAACTTAAAGAGGTTGAACTTAAGGTCACGTAGGCAGAGGTGGATTTTAATCTGTTTTCTACAACTAATCTGCAGTCTCAAAGCTAAATTTCTCGTATTGCATATTCCTGATCCTTGGTTTTCTTGGCATGGCTGGGGGGAGGGGTGTGTGTGTGTCCACCCCCCTCCATTTATTTTTTGCACCTGTATAAATCTTAAAACTTTCTTAGAGCAGTGTATATTTTACATAGTATGAGAAATTGGAATACTTAGAACATTCTATGATTTTTCCATGTTAATATATGAGGGTAATTGTTTTTTACCTTGCACTTTATTATTAAAATATTGAATATTTAGCATATGAATATCTATGGTTAGTTATCCTTTTCCTTTTCATCCTTCTCTTTTTGAACTAGAGTACCAAATCTCTAATATGGCTCTGTTTAGTCAGCTTTTTATATTTAATAGAAATATACTTAGTAAATAAGGATATGGATAATTAGATAATTTATTGTTGTATTTATTGATTTCTATGTAAGGGTGACAGAAATGTATGCAGTAGGACTGTGAGTGCTTTCAAGGATTTTACAGTCCTGTTTATAAAATGCTAGGGCTATACGATACTAAAATTGCAGAAATTACTCAGAAGTAAACATCTGGTTATTGGGAAATGCTTCTTGCAGCGATGGTCTTGAAGTTTGGGTAGTAGTTTGATAGGTAGAGAGTAACATAATCATGTTACAAAAGCAGCACAAAAAAGGCAAGGATAAACATAAGATTGCTAAGTCATTTAATGACAAACACAAAGAACATGATATTTGTAAGGCCTTTCTGTTCCATAAAAAAAGAAGATTTGGATGTTGACCCTAAAATGACAAGTTATTTAATTTCCAATAATAATTTTAGTATAAACATAAAATATAATAGTGTCTTTTCCTATAGTGGTTCAATGCACAGAGAAAGACGCAAGTTTTTAAGGTCTGCACTGAAAGAATTGGCTACAGTCCTCTCTGATCAACCTGGCTTGCTGGGTCCCAAGGTAATTCTTATCTCAACTAACCATTCTACATTTTCCTCACTTCTTTCTTGTAAGTGTGCTCTCTCATACATTCTTCCAGCATCTCTTTGGTCATCTCATTTCTGTCATTGTCTTTTTGAACTTGATTTTTATCAATCCTTGACAATGATTTTTATATTTGAATAGGTTTTGTTTTTAATCTCTGCGTGACAGTAAGCAGTGTTTTTTGTTTGTTTTTTTTAATTAGGCACTTTTTGTTTTTATGGCATTATCCTTTGCCCGTGATGAAATTATCTGGCTACTTCGTCATGCAGATAACATGCCAAAGAAGAGTGCAGATGACTTTATAGATAAGTAAGTTAGCAACATTTAAAAAATTGTCTTTGGCGTGGAATTTGGGGCCTTTGAAGTAAAATTATTTCAAAAAAATTGTAAGACTTTTCATATTTGTCATAAACATTTGTAAAATAGCATTAGATCATATGATTTAGAATGCAAAGTCAAATTGAGTTTAAAATTATGGCTTTTAGTATTTCCTTTCCTGGTACTCTAGGTGGGCATAAAGTTCTTGTTTTCTTCCTAAATCCAGTAATTTTCCTGTGGAATTCATGTTTTGAAGTGCCATACACAAAAATCTAAGAATCCTTATGGAGTTGCAACTAAATGTGTTATTTGAAATGTCTTTTATTTCTGTCAAGTCCCTCAATAGAAGATGCATAAATGAAGCAGGGAAATAAGAGCTTACAGAAAAATCTTATTTCTTCTCAGTCCTCTTTTTTTAAAAATGATTATTTATGTTCATTTGAATTTTCCTCTATTAGTTTTTTAGTCTTAGCTTTTCTTTCACTTTTTATGATTTCTTTATTCATATAAAATAATTTGAAAACATAATTGACATTAAATGTTTAACAATGATTTTTCTAAAAATATTTCTTAGAGTAATAACAAAGACATTTCATAATTTCCTCGATAATAATAAATGTTTGAAATGTTTTTCTTGAATTTAAACGAAAGGCACATTGCTGAATTAATATTTTACATGGAAGAGCTTAGAGCACACGTAAGGAAATATGGACCTGTAATGCAGAGGTACTATGTGCAGTACCTTTCTGGTTTTGATGCTGTTGTCCTCAATGAACTTGTGCAGGTAAAAACTATCTCACATTATTCTCCCTTTTGTTTCTTCCATTCTTCCTAGTAGCTGATCTATTTGTTCAACAAGCATTTATAAAATATAATCTTGTGTTACATGGTAGAGATACAGATATAATAAGTCATGGTCATATCTTGTCAAGGGGGTCTTATCTAGAGGGGAGAATGCATTTAGTTGTGATAGGCATTATGCTTAAATATGTACAAAACTCAGAATGAATACAATCCAGGGAATGATTCTTTATCTTGGGAATGGAGATATACAAGGCCTTGCAAAAGAGGAAGTTAGTCATAAATCATATTTACTATTTGCAAAGATCGCCCGGGCTCAGTGTGGTTGATGGCTTACTAGGGGCCAAGGGAGGAGGCAGAGAGATTAGAGAAAATGGTGAGAGCTGATGAGAACCTAAACTTGGAGAATATCTATGGAGATGATTAAAAAAAAGGTGATAGAGACATATTTGATAACTAAGTATTAGAAGGAAAATAGAAGATAAATCTTTCATGGTGTATTAGAGGATGGGCAGTAAAATTTTTCTTTTTTAATCTAGATATCCTATTTTAAACATCCTCATTTTATTTTCAGTTTGAATTTTCCTCTTACTGAATTTGAGTCCTAGGTTTTTGTTTGTTTGATTTTCGCTTTTCATAATTTCTTTATTTGGTATTTTTCATCTTAATGTAAATTTCTTTTGTTTTTATTCCCAATGAACTGACTGTAGAGAAAATAGTATTTTATTTTGCTTCATTTTATAAAATCACAGGTATCTAAAAACTACTGTAAGCTAACATAGTGTAAAGGAAGAATATCACAAATTCTTTTTTTATTCAGAATAAAACTACTGGTTTTCCAGAGAAATAACCATATTTTGAAATCTTAATTTTTTTGAAACCTACTTAAAAAAGCAAATGTCATGTGGTTGTTAACCTTAAATACAGCTTCTAAGCTATCCTAAACTAGTGTTTCTTTTTTTTACCCACTAGATGGAGCTCAAGTGCTTCCTTTCTAGAATTTTTATTAGATAATGGAAAAGCTGATTTTATTCTGTGTATATTATTGCTTTGCTGCAATTTTATTTGAATAGTTATTACTTACCTGATAAATCAGAGTCTCTCATGTTTTCACAGTCTAAAAAGTAAACCAGACTTCTGGTTTCATTTCATTTTGAAACTTGCTGTGGCTATTTGGATACTTACTAATAAATTTCACAGATTTATGTTATAGTGTTAAAATTTTTAAGTCATTCCATATCTTTGGTGTCTTTTATGTAAACTGTATGTTAACCATCTGAGAAAATGAATTTCTTATTTTTTCTGGAATTAAAGTGGTAGTAGCAGCAATAATACTAATTAATAACTGTCAAATTATTGATAGTATATTTTATTACATCTATAGAACAACTCTTGAGGATAGGTATGGTTATTATTTGAAGAAAAAAATACCTAATGTAACTTGCTTAGTATTGCACAGTTCATAAGTAACAGAGCCAGTATTCGAAGTAGTGTCTTAACTGGGTGCTTGAATTTTTTACTACCTCTTTTGTTGTAAAGCACAAACATAGTGTTTTTAACCATTTGCTGGAGTTTAAATTTAGAACTAACATTAACCTGTTAACATAGTTCATTGTAATAAGGGATTAAATTTTTTTATTGTAAAATATACATAAAATTTATTTTTACCATTTTTAAGTGTATAGTGATATTGTATAAATTCACACTTGTGTAGGTCTTAATGTCTTGAAAATTATTTATGCTATTTGTGAGCTCAGTATCCACTTTAAAAAATGTATTATTTATCTATTTCAGGTGGAGTTTATCAAATTTTCATTTTCTTAGCCAGTTTGAGAGGGTTTTTTGTTTTGTTTTTTTTTTGTTCAAATTTTGTTGAGGCATTTATACCTAATAAAAGTTACTAGATTTTAGTTTACGGTTTTAACTTTGACCACTATAAATACATTCATGTAGCTACCATAACGAAGTGTAGAATAGTTCCAACACTTCAAAGTTTCATTGTGCACCTTTGTAGTTGATTCTCTCTTTGACCAACACTCATCTGCTTTTTGTCACTCTTTGCCTTTAAGAAAAATCATATAAATGGAATCATATATAACTTTTTGGTTTTCATTTCTTTCAATTAGCATAATGTTTTTGAGATTCATCCATTTTATTGTATGTATCATTTTCTATCTTTATTGCTGAAAAATATTCTGTAGTATGGATATCCATCTACCAGTTGATAGACCTATGAAATTGTATTCCAGCTAGATGATTTTAACGTTTTTTTTGTTACTTTTCAGAATCTTTCTGTTTGCCCTGAAGATGAATCCATCATCATGTCCTCCTTTGTTAACACCATGACTTCCCTCAGTGTAAAGCAAGGTAATAAGGCTTTTAAATAAAACCATATTTTCTTTTTAACGAGGCTTTCAGATTTGATTATTAAAGAAAAGATTTAACAGTTAACATTTAAAGAATCACTTACTTTTTGGACATACAGTACCCCACCCCCCGTTATCAGCATGGATTGTATTTCAAGATTCCCATTGGATGCCTGAAACTGTGGATAGTACTAAACCACACAGAGTTGAACCTTGAACAACGCAGGGGTTAGGGGCCCTGGCTCCTTACATAGGTGAAACTTAACTAATGATAGCCCACTGTTGACCAGAAGCCTTACCAATAACATAGTTGTCTAACACATATTGTGTATGTATGTGTATTACATACTATATTAAAATAAAGGAAGCTACAGAAAAGAAAGTTTATTAAGGACATTATAAGGAAGAGAAAAGTACATTTATAGTACTGAGTATATTTATTGAAAAAAAATTTGTATATAAGTGGACCAGTGCAGCTCAAACCAGTGTTGTTCAAGGATCAGCTGTACTGTTTTCTCCTATATATACATACCTGTGATAAAGATTACTTTTATAAATTATGCCCAGTAAGAGAGTAACAACAAATCATAATAAATAGAACAATTGTAATAATATACTGTAATAAAAGCTATGTGAATGTGGTCTGTCTCTCAAAATAATGCCAAACTCACCTTTTCACTTAAAGGAAGCGCTTATGGCTTCTCTTTGGCATATCCAAATTGCCAGCATCATTGTTGTCCTTTTGGGGCCGTTATTAAGTAAAGTAAGGATTACTTGAACACAAGCACTGCAATACCAAGGCAGCTGATCTGATAATCAAGATAGCTGATAAGTGACTGACTAGCAGGTACTGTATACAGTGTGGATATGCTGAGCAAAAGGATGATTCATGTCCTTGGGAATTTTAAGTTCAGTTCTGTCAGTCTTAAAAGGTGTCATATACTGGACTGCCTCTCTGTTACTTGAGTACTTTATTTCAATAGCTATAATGGTGTTTTAGTTTTATATTCTTTAAGAGGTATCAAAAATCTTGACAGTTTCTGTGTAATAAATATTTATTTTATTAATGTATAATAATAGTTACATAATGAAACTATTGTAAACTTGCCTGGTGACATTTGGTTTATATAGAGTTACATTATGGAACTTTAGTGTGTTTAAAGTTTCTATTCACTGGACTCCTCAAGCTCTATTCTGACTCCTTCAGGTTGACATATAAGCCATTGAGAATCAGAGTTGAGTAGAAAAGTCTGTACTTTACATTTCTCTGACCATATAACTGTCTCCTTGAACATCATCTTTGTAGGATTTGAGAATTATTTCACTGTCTTACCTATTAAATTTTTATTTTTTATTGTAAAATACACATAATATGAAATTTACTATCTTACTACTTGTAAGTGTAGTTTGGTAGTGTTAAGTATATTCACATGGTTTTGCAACCAATTTCCAGAACTTTTTCATCTTGCCAAACTGAAACTATAGCTGTTACATAACAACTCCCCATTTCCTCTTCTAGGCTCTGGCATCCACTATTCTTTCTGCTTCTATGAGTTTGACTACTCTAGATACCTCATACAAGAGGAATTATACAGTATTTGTCATTTTGTCACTTATTTATTTAGCGTAATGTCTTCAAGGTTCAGCCACACTGTATAGCATGTGTTACTATTTCCTTGTTTTTTAAGGCTCAATATTATACCATTTTTTTTTTTTTAACCCATTTATCTGTTGATGGACATAGGGTTGCTTCCACCTTTTGGCTATTGTGAATAATACTGCTGTGAACATGGGTGTACAAAAATATCTCCTCAAGACCCTGCTTTTAATTATTTTGTATATATACTCAGAAGTGCAGTTGTCTTAGCTCTTAAAATTTGAAATGTGATTATAGATTTTTGAAAATGTTAATTTGCCTTGTAAACTTTTTCTTTTATTATAGTTGAAGATGGGGAAGTGTTTGATTTCAGAGGAATGAGATTAGATTGGTTTAGATTACAGGTAAGAATAACAATAATTTTCATTATCATTCTATTGTTATTGAATACCTTAGTTAACATGAAAACATTACTTAAAATGAAAAAAATATTCATTGTTGTATACCTATTCAAAAGACTTCTTTTGTATAACTAATCATAATCTTCAAAGAAGAACTTCTTGATATGTAATTGACATAACACTATATTAGTTTCAGGTTTACATAATGATTCAATATATTATGTATTGAGAAATGATCACAGTAAGTGTAGTTAATATCTACCACCACACATAGTTACAAATATTTCTTGTGATAAGAACTTTTAAGATCTACTCTCTTAGCAACTTTCAGATATGTAATACAGTGGTCCCCCTCTTATCTGAAGGGGGTACATTCCAAGACTCCCAGTGGATGCTTGAAACTGTGGATTGTACTATACCTTACATGTACTGTTTTTTCCTTTATGTACAAACCTATGATAAAGTTTAATTTATAAATTAGGCACAATAAGAGATTAGCAACAATAATTATAAAATAGAACAGTTATAACAATATACTGTAATAAAAGTTACATTATTGTGGTCTCAAAATACTGTATTGTACTGTATTCATTCTTGTGGTGATGAGAGATGATACAGCACCTATGTGATGAGATGAAGTGAGGTGAATGACAAGCACTGTGATGTAGTGTTAGGCTACTGTAAGGGTTACTTGAACACAAGCACTGCAGTACTGCACCAGTGGGATCTGGTAACTGAGAAGGCTACTGAGTGACTAATGGGAGGGTAGCATTTTATGCAGTGTGAATAACCTAGACAAAGCAATAATGCACATCCCAAGTGGGATGGTGTGAGAATTCATCATGCTACTCAGAACGGTGTGCAATTTAAAACTTATAAATTTTTTTTAATTAATTTATTTAAAACATAAATTGTTTAATTCTGGAAATTTCTATTTAGTATTTTCAGACCATGGTTGCCCACAGGTAACTGAAACTGCAGGAAGTGAAACTGTGGATAATGGGGGACTGCCATACAGTATTATTAACTGTGATCACCATACTGTACATTACATCCCAAGGGCTTATTTAACTGAAAATTTGTACCTTTTGATCATCTTCACCCATTTCACCCAATCCCAACTCCCTGCCTCTGGCAACCAACCACCAACTTGTTGTCTTTATGAGTTTATTTGCTTTGTTTTCTTGTTTTTTTAGATTTCACATATACATGAGGTCATATAGTCTTTGTCTTTCTTTGTCTCATTTATTTCACTTAGCATAATATAGTCAAGGTCCATCCATATTTTTGCAAATGGCATAATTTCCTTTTTTGTGGATGAAAAATATTTCAGTGCATGTATATGTATGTACCTGTATAGACATATACACACATATATACAGTATATACACACATCTACATATACATAGAGGCACACATACCACAACTTCTTTATCCACTCATCCATTAAAGGGCACTTAGGTGGTTTCCATATCTTGGCTATTGTAGATGCTGATGGAGTGAACATGGGGATACAGATACTGTTTCTTGAGTTAGTGTTTTCATTTTCTTTGGATAATTCATAAGATGGTTCTGTTTTTAATTTTTTGAGGAACCTCCATTACTGTTTTCCATGGTGGCTGTACCCATTTACGTTCCTACCAGTAATGTCTAAGGGTTCCCCTTTCCCACATCTTCATCAGCATTTATCTCTTATGGGTTCCCTTTTCTTCACATCCTCACCACATTTATCTCTTGTATTTTAGATAATAGCCATTCTAACACTGACAGTGGTGAGGTAATAACTCATCGTGGTTTTGATTTGCATTTCCATGATGATTAGTAATGCTGAGCACCTTTTTATGTATCTGTTGGCTATCTGTATATCGTCTCTTCAGATCTTCTGCCCATTTTTTATTTTATTTTTTTAAAGATTTTATGTATATTTTTAGAGAGGGGAAGGCAAGGAGAAAGAGAGGGAGAGAGACACTGATGTGTAAGAGAAATATTGATCGGTTGCCTCTAGCATGCGCCCAACTGAGGACCTGGCCTGCAACCCAGATTTGTGCCCTGGCTGGGAATTGAATCAGAATTCCTTTCGGTTTACAGGATGATGCCCAATCCACTGAGCCACACCACTCAGGGCCATCTGCCCATTTTTTAAATTGGATTGTTTGTTTCTTTACTGTTGAGCTATGTATGGAAGAAACATTTTGTACTAGTTGTTAAGCATGGATTAACTATATTTCTAATTTATACTGATATAAAAGGGTTTTTTGAATAAAACAGATTATAATTGTAAAATGTCCAAATATTTAAATTCCAATATCTCTTGATTATCTAGATTCAAATAGAGGGTTTGACAGAAGAAACACCTGCTTGAATGTGGTTGGTAGGGTAGTAATATGGGTGTAATAATTTATAGCTTTAATTTGAACATTTCAAGTAAAATGTCATATGGTGTGCTTGAGTGTGGTATTGTTATGTTATAGAATTACATGCTTATGATTTTGTAATAAAAGAGTTTGTAATAAAGGATGTTATTTCTGCTGGGCCCTGTATTTAATTCTAAAGTGAAAGCATAAATTTTTTTTGACAAAATATTTATAATCTAGAACCAGTTGATATGAATTTAGGCTTATGGGCCATATAATACTCTTTGTCATTAATACCCATCTCTGCCATTGTAGTGTGTGAGCACCTGTAGACAGTAATAAATGGATATATCTGTGGTCCAATAAAACTATAAAAACAAGCAGTTGGCTCATAGGCCGTAATTTATAATTTCTTAATCTGTTCTTGAAAATTAAATTTTTCTGAAGTACAGAAATAAATACTAATAAAGTATTGGACTTTTAAAATTTTTATTTAATATGTAACTCTCACATAGTTTTTGAAAGCCTTTAAAATTCAAGCCTGAAATCTTTGTGTATATGTAAATTTAATGATAGAATTTAATTGCTCCTTAAATATTTCTAGTAATTATGGGAAAATGGTGGCCCAGCTTCATATTTTAAAAATATATATATTAGTATGTTCTCCTTGTAAAAAGTCAAAAGTATCCAGAAGTAAAGTAGAAAATGAAAGTTTGCACTTTTTCCAGTCTCATTCCTCAGTAATGCTCACTTTAAATAGCTGGTCATATCCTTTTAGGCGTTCAAACATGTAAGTGGGATTATACTATATACTGTTCTTCATCTTAAATATAAAATTTTTACTTGTTTAATTAAAACAATAATATAAACAGTACGTGTTTGCTGAAGCCATTTTTAGATGAATATAGTCTCAAGAAAGACTGGATTCCTAGGAGGAGCATACTTTTCTGGCAATCTGCTTGGTTCCCTTAGGTACTTTTGCTTTCCTCAGATTCTTTCCATACAGCCTCAAAATACATTGGGACTTTCTTACTCTGTGTTCTACGACAGCGTGTTCTTAGAGATGGTTTTATAACTAAGGCCAAAAGTATTAAATAATTTGCCTGAGGTTACAAAGCTGATTAAAGCGTTGGAGGTAGAGTGGTGAGCATAGCTGCCTTCCAAAGCTGATTAGTGGGAGATCAGGAAGAACACTTGAAATATCACTATCCCAAAATATTAACTGAATATATTATAGGTTATTTTCTTCCTATTAAAACATTTATTTATTTTTTAAATTTTTGTTAAATTTATTGAGGTGACATTGGTTAATAAAATTATGTAGGTTTCAGATGTACCTTTATATGTAGCTTTATAATACGTTATATCATCATCTGTTTATTGTGTTGTGTGTTCACCACCCCAGGTCAAGTCTCCTCCCATCACCATTTTCTTCCTATTAAAAGTAAATTTTAGATATTAATATTTCTTTTTTAAAAGCTCTGAAACAATACAGAAGTAGCGCTTATAAAGGGAAAGTAGAATTGCTCAGCCAAAGGATATACACATTTAAAATTTTCAAAGTCATTGTCACATGCATGAACTGTTTCAGTCTCCTGCTCTGTTTGTGAAAGGGCCTAGAAACATTTGGGTTTGGAGAATTTTGTGGAGATTTAGATCCATTTCAAATTTACCCTTATTAAATACTTCCAGAATTATTAAACTTACCCATTTGAATGAGTCACTTGAGAATTTTAGCTTTATTCAGTATGGTAGAATGTAAAACATTTGAGTGAGCATTAGGAATGTAGAACTATATATCCTTATGTGAGACTTTTTAAAATAAAATTTTATTTATTTATTTTTAGAGAGAGGGGAAGGGAGGGAGAAAGAGGGAGAGAAACATTGATGTGTGGGAAATATATCAATTGAATGCCTCTTGCACGCCCCCACTGGGGACCTGGTTTGCACCCCAGGCATGTGCCCTGACTGGGAATTGAGCTAGTGACCTTTCGGTTTACAGGCTGGTACTTAGTCCGTTGAGCCACACCAACCAGGGCTCCCTAAGTGAGATTTTTAATACATAAATTATCTGCCCTCTGATTCTTTCATGTATTCCATAGTTTTTTATATTAGTTTCCTAGGCTGTCATAACAAAGAACCACACACTGGGAGGCTTAAACAATAGAAATTTGTTGTCACAGTTCTGGAGGCCAAAAGGCCGAAGTCAAGGTGTCAGCAGTGTTGATTCCTTCTGAGGACTTTGAGAGAGAAACTGTTTCATACTTTTTTCCTAGCTTCTGGTAATTTGCTGGCTATCTTTGGTATTCCTTGGCTTGTATATGCATCATTCTAATGCCACTTCTCCTGTTTCTCTTCATGTTGTCTTCCTTATGGGCATATCTCTGTGGCAAAATTTTTTCTGTTTATAAGGAGACCAGTCATACTGGATTAGGGCCTCCTTAAATGACGTAATTTTATCTGGATTACCTCTGTATGGACTCTTATTTCCAGATAAGGTCACATTCTGAGGGACTTTGAATTCAACATACACCATTTTGGGGGACACAATTCAACCTTTAAACATTGCTCCTAACCATAATTGGGACATACAGTATTCAGCCCCTTTCTACTGCATAATAGACTCCTGTTTTTTAGTGACATTAGGACAAAGCATACAAAGGAAGGAAAGAATGGGACATAAAATTAAGCCGGAGAAATCTTGTATAGGAAAAGAGGGCAAAAGTACAAGGTGGGGGCAGTGTCAAGAGACCAGGAGGTTCGTATAATCAGTTATTTTTCAACTTTTTTCATCTCATGGGTACACATAAACTAAATTACTGAAATTCTGCAGCACACCAAAAAATACATTTTTTGCTGATTTGGCAAAAAAAGTTATAATTTTGATTTCATTTACATCAGATGACTATTGTGTTGGGTGTTCTCATTTTTTTATTTGGCAATCTCAGGGAATAGAGGTCAGTATACACCAGTAGAAAATTGCTGGTATAGTTGATGAAGAGGTCAGCAATGAAGGTTCCAAGCCTACAGACTATACCATAGGATATAGGAGATAAAATATTGTGTGGTATTATATAATCTATAGTAGAGTAGATTCTCTTTTGAGGATCTTATCAATCTTGTTATGGAGACAATATGAAAAATTAAATAGCAGTTGAAAATCTAGAAGATTTAAGTTAACAGATGTCATTGACAGAGCATAATTATCAATTACAGTTTTCTCAGAAGGAAGAAAGCCTTTTTCAAGTTGAAATTGCTAGTAATGGCTTATAGGGAAAGCAAGAATTTATCCAGACATTGAAGGATGAGTAGGATTTAATAGGAAACTGGCTTACATAGGGAAAGGGCAAACAGTAAGGAGAGGACAAGTTAAGAGACTTTTTAGTTGCAAAGTATTATTACAAAAAGAAGCAAATCTTTACAAGACATGAACGATCTGACTTTGATCACTGATTAGGTAAAAGGACAAGAGTTATTAGATATAATAAGCACATGGCCAGAGAGAGGTATAGAGGTATGTAGATATCAGTAGTTTTTGAGTAGAGCAGGGCCAAAAAGATAAGCCTTTGGGAGAATTTTATAGTATGCTTTGTACCTTTGTTGGAGTTCTATCTAATTTTGATCCTAAGGTCATTGGTCTTATATAGGTTGCTTTGATCTTTCTTTGTCTTTTTTTTCTAGTCTTAAGACATATAGTCTTTGTCATTTTTTCGTACTTCCTAAGGCATCTCATTACCCTGTATTATTTCATTAGTTCCCTGAGTATCTCCAGCCACTCTTTTATTTATCATCTTCCCTTCTGTCTTCCAATTTACTTGGGTTATTCATATCTTACACTTTTATTTAAACCTGTATTTCTTACTTTAGTAACATGTTTCTAATTTCATTGTTAAGTAGTTCAAATGAGTGCTTTACGTTAAATTATCTCATTTTTTTCACCATCTATTTCATCTGAACTTACTTTCACAGTGATATATTAAATTTTTTTTTCAAATACATTTGTCTCCATTTTCCCACCACTACTTTCCCCTGCCCCACCCACCCCCACCTCCTACCCTCAATTCTCCCCGACTTTGGCTTTGTCCATGGGTCCTTTATACATGTTCTTTGATTTGACCCTTCCCTTCTTTTCCCAGTTACCCGCTCCCTCCTTCCCTCTCTTTACTGTCGGTTTCTTTTTTCCTTCAGTGTTGCTGGTTATATTTTTCTTGCTTGTTTGTTTGTTGATTAGGTTCCACTTATAGGTAAGATCATATGATATTTGTCTTTCACTGCCTGGCTTATTTCACTTAGCATAATGCTCTCCAGTTCTGTCCATGCTGTCGTGAAGGGTAGTAGCTTGCTCGCTTTCTTTCTTTCTTTCTGCTCGTTAGTATTCCATTGTGTAAATGTACCATAGCTTTTTTATCCACTCATTTAGTGATGGGAACTTAGGTTGCTTCCAGCATTTGGCTATTATAAATTGTGCTCCTATGAACATTGGGGTGCATAGGTTCTTTTGAATTGGTGTTTTGGGATTCTTAGGATATAATCCCAGCAGTAGAATCGCTGAGTTAAAAGGCAGTTCCATTTTTAGCTTTTTGAGGAAATTCCAAACTCTTTTCCACAGTGGCTGCACCAATCTGCATTCCCACCAACAGTGTACTAGGGTTCCCTTTTCTCCACAGCCTCGCCAGCACATATTATTTGTTGATTTGTTTATGATGGCCATTCTGACTGGTGTGAAGTGGTATCTCATTGTGGTTTTAATTTGCATTTCTCTGATGGCTAGTGATGATGAGCATCCTTTCATACATTCTGGGCCCTGTTTATGTCCTCTTTGGAGAAGTGTCTGTTCAGGTCCTTCACCCATTTTTTAATTGGATTGTTTGTGTTCCTGGAGGGGAGTTGTGTGAGTTCTTTATATATTTTGGAGATCACACCCCAGTCCAAGGTATCATTGGCAAATACATTTTCCCATACGGTTGGTTCCCTTTTCATTTTACTGATGGTTTCTTTAGCCATGCAGAAGCTTCTTATTTTGATGAAGTCCCATTTGTTTATTCTTTACTTTATGTCCCTTGCTCTAGGGGACATATCGGTGAAAATATTGCTGCATGGGATATCTGAGAGTTTCCTGCCTATGTTCTCCTCTTGGACTTTTATGGTATCATGACTTACATTTAAGTCTTTTATCCATCTTGAGTTTATTTTTGTATATGGTGTAAGTTGGTGGTTGAATTTCAATTTTTTGCATGTAGCTGTCCAGCTCTCCTAACACCATTTGTTGAAGAGGCTGTTTTTACTCCATTTTATGCTTCTGCCCACTTTGTTGAATAGTAATTGACCATAGAGACATGGGTTTATTTCTGGGCTCTCTATTCTGTTTCATTGACCTATGTGCCTGTTGTTATGCCAGTACCAGACTGTTTTTGATTAGAGTGGCCTTGTAATATAGCTTGATGTGAGGTATTGACATCCCCCCTACTTTGTTCTTCTCAAAATTGCTGTGGCTGTTTGGGGTCATTTATGGTTCCATACAAATTTTTTAACTGTTTGTTCTATATCTGTGAAATACTTCATTGGTATTTTAATAGGGATAAAGCTGATTAAAGGTAAATTAAACTTCATTTAGACTTAGTTTGTGATCAATGTCTGGAGTAGCCCTGGTTGGGTAGCTCAGTTGGTTAGAGCATTGTCACAATACGCCAAGGTTGGGGGTTCGATTCTCTGGTCAGGGCTCATACATGAAACAACTAAGGAATGCATAAATAAGTGGAACAACAAATTGATTCCCCCCCCATCTCCTCTCCCTTCCTTGCTCTCTCTAAAAATCAATTAAAAAATTTTAAAAAACTATTATTGTCGTTCAGTTACAGCTGCCCTGCCCTTTTCCCCATTGCTCACCACTGCCTCGTCCCACCCCACACCTACAGTCCATGCCCCCCATCGTCCATGCCATGAATCCTCTATTTGTGTTCTTTGCTTGTCCCTTCCCTTTCTGTCCCCCATTATCCCATTGCTCCCAACCCTCTGCTCACTCTCAATTTGTTCTTTATTTCCAGGTCTCTAGGTCTGTTTTGCTCATTTGTTTGTTTTGTTGATTAGGTTCCACCTGTATGTGAGATCATATGGTATTTGTCTTTCACTGGCTTGACTTACTTCATTTAGCATAGTGCTTTCCAGTTTCATCTGTGCTGTCATGAAGGGTAGGAGTTCCTTCTTTCTTTCTGCTGTGTAGTCCATTGTGTAAATGTACCACAGTTTTTTGATCCACTTTACTGATGGGAACTTAGGCTGTTTCTAGCACTTAGGTATTATATGTAATGCTGCTGTGAACATCGGGGAACATAGGTTCTTTTGAATTGGTGATTCAGTGTTCTTAGGGTTATAGTCCCAGCAGTGGGATTGTGGTATTAAAAGGCAGTTCCATCTTTAGTTTTTTGAAGAAATTCCATATTGTTTCCACAGTGGCTGTACCAATCTGCATTCCCGCTAGCAGTGTACTAAGGTTCCCTTTTCTGCCCAACCTCGCCTGCACTTGTTTGTTGATTTATTAATGATGCTTATTCTGACTGGCCTGAAGTAGTATCTCACTGTGGTTTTAATTTGCATCTCTCTAATGGCTAGTGGTGTTTAGCATTTTTTTGCATGTGTCTGTGGGCCCTCCATACATCCCTCCTCCTTAAAAAATGAATGTTTAGACTATATCTTGCTATCAGAAGATTGCCTTCATTCCCCTTTTCTGGCAGACAAAAACAATAAAATATAAAACCACTTTGTGGTGTCTGTATTTTAGTGAGTGATCCTTCATATAGTAGCCCCTTGCTGTTGTAGAGTCTGAGAATTGATTTTTAGCCTACTTGCCAGGTAATAATTATTTAGTTTCTTTCTGTTTAAAGAATACTGGCAGAAGACATGGGGTTCCTGGATCAGGGACAAAGGACTTAATTATTCAGTGCACAGGAAGCAGCATGAGTATCAGCATATTTAAATTATTTTTCCCTTGTTTCCATGTCCCATGGAAATGGTGCAGAGGGACCTAAATGAATGTTCTGCATATAGTGAGTTTGTGTTTGAGCTGATGAACACTGAGTTTGAAGATCCCTTTGTTTTCTTCATCAACAGTAAGCATACTTGCTCTTTGTTCCAGAGGAAGATGTTACCTCATTCCTCAAATTTGGTAACTACAAATTCAACCCTGAGACATGGCCTGAGTAATGACCATTAGTAGTCTAAGCCTTGCATTCTTGGCATATTCTGCAAGATGTGTAGGTGCACATGAGATGTGTAGGTGTCTCTCAAAAGCCAGAACACTGACCATCATCCATAATTTTTCTGTTGCCCACCCTATCTAATGATTTCTCAGTTTAAGCTCTTAAGTGACCACCACTCTAGACCAGATCATCATCATCTTGTCTGGATTATTGCTACTACTGCCTCCTGACAAATCTGTCTCCTGCTTCATTTTTGCTTACTCTTGCCCATTCCCCACACCCCCTGCCCCTGTCCCCAGTCCTAAAAGAGTCTTGCTAAAACAATTGGCTATCAAATAGAACCTTCAGTGGTTTACCACTGAAAGTTTAGAGACTCTTAACATGGTATAAAGGGGTCTGCATAATTTGGTTGAATCTCTTCTTTCACTATTTACCTTCTCTTCTTTGCACTCAAAGTAGCCATAGTAAACTTCTGGAATGTCCACTATCCAAGGACAGGATTCTGTTCTCTGTGAGTTGGTATCCCTATAGTGGAATTTCTTTTCCTACAATCTGTCCTGATGTTTTTGGTTAAATCCTCATTATTTTCGTCACGTACACTAAATTTTACCATCTTCAGTGCTTTTCTACAATCCATCAATTACTAGTGTATTTTACTACCCAGTTTTTAATGATTCATTATATTCTAAAATCTTACTGAACCAATGCTTACACTCATTTGATTGTTTCCTGTGTATGTTTTCTCTCAAACAAGATGAAAAATTTCTTTTGGTATGGTTAGCAGGACAGTTATTTTATACCTTTGACATTGCAACTTCTCTTTCTTTTGGGGTTCCAGATGAATTACACATATATTAGATTCTGTTTTATGGGCAGTGGTATTTCAGTTTTTTATTTAAAGAAATTATTGATAGAAATTCAAGTTTGAGTCACTGTGGAGGACTTTTAAAAGGAATGTTACTGATACAGTGTCACAGTAAACTAAGTACTTTTCAACAGTGGGTAGTTTTTTTCCCCCTCCCTGTAGATTGACAAGGCTAAATTCATTGGTCTATACTTAAACTACTTTTGTTTTTGCTGTACTTTCACAGGCATATACTAGTGTTTCTAAGGCTTCGCTTAGCCTTGCAGATCACAGAGAACTTGGAAAGATGATGAATACGATAATTTTTCATACAAAAATGGTGGATTCCTTGGTGGAAATGTTGGTGGAAACATCAGATCTCTCCATATTTTGGTATGTTGTAATTATCTTTGAACCAGAATTTGAGATTTTTAGTATCTAAAGGTATCTTTCTTGATTTCTTTCTTAATATAGTTTTTAAGACAGTTTAGTAATAATAAAAACATAAGAACAAAGGGAATAGTGGACAGCCTGATTACAAAAAGAATTTTACCAAGTTGGTATTTTATGTCTATTTTTAATTCTCTATTAAGAACAGCTCTTTCTAATGTGAATTTATTTTTTACACTTTTTTTTAAGAAGGTGAAAACAGTTACTTTGAATTGTGCTGAGGCCTTCCCTCATGCATCATTAGATTAAGAAAAAAAAATTGTGGATTAGGGTTAAATAAAGCAAGTGTTGCAAATTAAATACTAAGCATAATGCTTTCACTCTCTAGTATTAAGTTGGACATTAATATTATGATAAATGGTGACTGCTCCCTTCATTGTGCTCCATTCTCCTTTGCTTCTGCCATAACCTCTTTAGTTATACTTAGGAGTTTATAAGTTTTTGTCCCTGTCATTTGTCTCTCATTATGTGGTCTTAGGAGGAGTCACGTTTTATTTCCTTAGTATCTAACGTAGTGGGTATATAATAACATTTGAATGAATATATGAACTTGATTGTGAGTCCAGGATTCAAACTGAAGTATTCTGGCTCAAAGCTATACAATAGCAACTCAATTTCTGCTTCTTGGCCTTTTTTCCTTTCGGGGCTGATTGGGATAACCTAGTATGCCTTTTATTTCTAAAATGCTGATCTCATTGGATAATGATAGTATTTTCTATATATTGAATAGTTGTCATTATGAAAAGCTTTTCATTGCTTTTATTTTGGAAAATGACCCAGTTCATACTGATTTTGGCAGTTTGTTAGGGTGACTTTAATTAGCAGTATTGCAGAAGAAATCCATATCAGCAAGACAGAGAAGCATCAGGTGTCTCTTAAAGCAACTCATAAAACACAGTACATCACATGTGAAATGTACAAGAATTTTTAAGGTTGTTTGGGGCCGTATATTATTGTCTGTCCCAAAGGTGTCCTTGGAAAGAAAATGGAACGTTTTATGTTCACATATTTTTGAGCTACAGAAAGGTTCCTATTATAAAAGAAGGATACAGTAATTAGTAAGTTCTCTTTCCTTGAAAATGAAAGCAATTTGAGTAATGTTTATCTAATTTTCAGTCATATAATTAATTTTTATCTGTTTTCTCATAATCACTTTATTTTGTCACATTCAAAATAAAGATATCTTTACTGTTTGTCATATTATTCCAAAATGTACTATATTTTATCAACTCATATTCTTTTATAATTAACATGTCTTATATCTAGAAGTAATAAAATTGGTGGTGTCATTGTTTAATTGATGTTTCTCTTTCTTAGTGGTACATAAAATAATAGTGTTTATTACAATTAATGATGCCTTAATTTTGTTGAAATTTTTAAAAAGATTTTATTTTTTAGAGAGAAGGGAAGGGAGGGAGATAAAGAGGGAGAGAAACCTGGATGCGAGAGGAAAATCTATTGGTTACCTCTCACAGGGACCTGGCAGGAAATTGAACCCACTGGGAATTGAACTGGGAACCTTTTGGTTTGTGGGGCAATAACCAACCCACTGAGCCACATCAGTCCAGGACCTTTGTTGAAATTTGATGGTGTGAGATTTGAATGTCATACATTCATAAGCTATAGATATACTTCGTTTTCTGTTTTTAAAAAAATTTGTAATGTTATACAAATAATGTTATATATTGTATAATAATATTGTTATTACTCTGGAATGATTATTGGTGTGTGTAAGAGATACTCTTTGGAAAAATAACTATTCTCTTACAGGAATAATATTACCAGTTGGTGACTTTTATTTACTTGTATCAGATTAACTATAAGACACTATATCATGAAAATTTTACTTTAACTATAAAAAGTTATGATTCTGATTTTTATTATTGTTTTTTATGTAGTTTTTATAGTCGTGCTTTTGAGAAGATGTTTCAACAGTGTTTGGAGTTACCCTCTCAGTCAAGATACTCAATTGCGTTTCCACTACTTTGCACTCATTTTATGAGTTGCACACATGAACTGTGTCCAGAAGAGGTAATTTCTGAGTAGTACTCTGATTTATATGGTATGCAGAATAAACTAAACCAAACATATAGCTGACCAAATGTTCACAAAGTCTTAATTACCTAATCTAGCTTCCCATCTAATGCATCCCTATGTAGAATCAGAAGAATGCTTGAATATGTATTTGATATTAGATACAATAGATAGATATATTTGGATGGATGGATAAATATCAGAATATATCACAACGTCACTTTAAATCACCTTTATTAAAATAAGTGGTGAGTCAGGTATTATTTATGGTAAAGCTATATACAGTAACTGATTTTGCATACTTTTCCTCTTAAACTACCATTGAAAAGACTTGAAAATTGAATGTACAAATTAGTGACTAAACATAAACATACCAAAGAGGAATTTCACTGACTTGCCAATATAATCGATACAGTAAGTAGAATCTAGATTTGCTGGTATTTGGAAGACATACACACACACAGGCATGTAGGCACACAGTTACTGAATAAGTGAACTAATCAATGTTATTGCTACCAGCTGTCTATCCAAAAAGTACTCAGTATTCTAATCTTCAAGGAACAAATATCACTGGGTAAATGTGGTAAGAATATAGATGAAAATTAAATAGTGTATTTCTTTATAACTTAACTTAGTGTTGAGTCCATTAAAACTATAGAACTTAAAGAAAGAAACTTACAGATAGCAGTGGCACTATTGATATTTTTAAGCATTAGGGAACATCTGTTGCAGACAGTATTCCAGTATTCCATTGGAAGCAGACTCTGAGACAGAGATTAGCTTGTAGAAGTTTATTAGGAAGTGCATTTAGGATTAATGGCTGTGAGGATATTAACACCCAGTTTTAATAGATTTATAGAGTCTTTAGATTTAATAGATTTTTTTCCTCAAGCTTTATATACCTAAGATACACTATAATTTTTTTCCTCACCATAATCTTTCTCATTAAGTTACTATCAAGTCCAATTAATTTTATTTGTGTGGTGTCATTCCTTGAATCCATTCTCTACTCGCCATTGCTTCTTTCACTATGATAGCTCATATTTTCAATGTTCTTTATATGTATTCTTGAATAGTTTTCCTGCCTTTAAGTCTATATAGTACAATGCCACCAGAGTGCCTCTTCTTAAAGAATCCTTAGTGGTTCTGTATTACCAATGAAGAAAGTAAAAATTTCCTCAGCGAGGCATTTAAAGGTTTCAACAATTTGATCTTTACCCTATTTCTAAAAATTGTCCTTAAAAATTCTTGTGATTAAAAAATATATACATATCTAACATAAAATATGTGCCATTTTAATTATTTTCAAATGTACAGTTTAGTGGCATTAATTACCTTCATAGTGTTGTGCAACCATGGAGTTATATCCAAACTCCTCTCCCCTTCTACAAGCCACATCATCTTTTGCCTGGATTATTGTCATACTCTGCCAAGTGGTCCCTCTGTTTCTGCCATTGTCTTAAAGTCCCTTTTCAGCACTGCAGCTAAAGGTAGAAGGCAGATCATCAAGAGAATTGTGACATGTTAAGAAACCTTACTGATTTTGTTTTCCAGTCTCAGCATTTCTGAGCCATTGAAGAGAAATAGAGAAATCAGTTCTGTACTTTAAGTTAGTCTAGTAAATTTGAAGCAATGCTAGTTCAGTGTTCCTTTTTTCAGGATGAAGTGATAGCAAGAGAGAAATTTTATCTTTTAGGAGTCAGAATTTGCTTAAATAAACTCTTAACTATTTGTAATTTGAAATCTTCCCTTAAGTGAACCAATATTTAATTATATCTGGCCTGTTCACCCCCTTTAAGGTTTTAAAGGGCATTTTAAATAAAGTACATTATAAGATATTATGATAGATTGAGGAACAGTTATTTTGCACGTTTAAGCATTTTTATATTCTTCTATATTTTCTTGGATTTATTATAGCAGCACAAAAATGATGTATGTAATAATCTCTAATCCCCACTCCTTATTTTAGAATAGATTTTAACCTTATTTTCTATGTTTATTTAAACAGTGTTTTGTTTCAAACTACTTTTTTGTAACTATTATTATTAATTCTGCTTTAACAGCGACATCATATTGGCGATCGCAGTCTTTCCTTATGTAATATGTTCCTGGATGAAATGGCCAAACAAGCTAGAAATCTTATAACTGATATTTGCACAGAACAATGCACACTTAGTGACCAGGTAATAATTTAAATGTTTCCTTACAGTTAGGAAACTTGTGTATGAAGGCAAGAAAATTATGTTAGCCAGTTATTTATTTATTTATTTTTCCATTTCCCTAGATTTAGTAAATCTCATTACCTCTTGTTTTGAAGCTCCATTATTAGGTTATTTTAAAGAATATTGCCACTGTCTTTAGGATTACTTACAATGTAAAGTCCAACACTTATGTTGGCATTAAGTCCCTTACTCATAGTTCACACTTCTCTGTTCTAGCTGTACTTAGGCTTCATCACCTAGTAGTTTATATCTAAGAAACTAAATAGATTCTGAATGCATTATGTTATAACATAGTTTTGTTGTTCTTAGGCCTTTTTCCTCCCAGTGAAATGTTCTTGTTCTTTGCTTACGTATTCTGTTTTTACTTATCCTTTAATGTACAATGTTGATATAATGTCCTCTGTGAAGTGTTTCTTCACACAAGATTTACCCATTTCTTTATTCTACTAAGATTAGGCTCCCTAAGCTAGGTAAATGCTACTCTTTATTTATATCTCTGTTCTTAGTGCTAGCATGATATTTCCTGCATAGCCTGGATTCAGCTAAGGTTTACTTGAATAGTTAATGTGTTTTCAAAGTAATTGGTGTAATGTTAGATTTTATTCTTTTTAAATTTAGTTGCTGCCCAAGCATTGTGCCAAAACCATTAGTCAAGCAGTGAATAAGAAGTCAAAAAAACAAACTGGTAAGAAAGGAGAACCTGAAAGGGAAAAGCCAGGAGTTGAGAGCATGAGGAAAAACAGGCTGGTAGTGACCAAGTAAGCCACCCACTTTTATTATATATCTTATTGCTACAGGTTTTTTTCATTTCTTAGATAGCATTACTACTGAGGAAATGCTAATAACCCTAAATTCTCCATTTCCCCCCCTCCCTTTTTTTTTTTATTTACCTTTGTGAACTTAAACATTTATTCAGTGCTTATTTCATCTCAAAATACAGATTTTGGATTTTTGAAAAAAAATAGATGTAATAGATCATATTGTCTTTATATACAGAATACAGAAGGCAAGGAATCTGTCTAAAAACTTAGGGGTATAATATAAGAAATCTTTCATTTTCAATTTATTTGAAATCAGATATCTGAAACTTTATTTTGGCATGTTGTTATGAATAGCTGATAACATTATTTTAAAATGGGTATAACAGAATAGTTAGCATATAGAGCTGTTTGTTTACTTGGAGGGAAGGCATAGGTGAACAATAATGGGTGAATATTTTCTTGTTTAAACCAATTTTCTACCTCCTTGCTTCATACATTGAGCAATTATTTGCCATTTTGTAGACAACTTTTTTTCTCCACAGCAGAAAGGACAACAGGAGTAGGAAATAATTGTCTTTATGACTGTGGAATAAGCTTTTTCTTGTGTTATAAGTCAATATAGTCATTGTCATCTGTAGACAGAAACGAATGATGCTTATCGTTGGAAAAATGCTGTCACATGTTAAGGCAATAGCCGTAGATTTTGAACTTTGTTATTTTAGGAGAGAAGTTGAATTCTGTAATTATTATCCCCAAGTAAGATATTAATTTTATAAATATTGTATTGCTATTACGAAATGTTTAACATTTTGTTTACTGTTTATTACTATTTTTTCAGCCTTGATAAATTGCATACGGCACTTTCTGAGCTGTGCTTCTCTATAAATTATGTACCAAACATGGTGGTTTGGGAACATACCTTTACTCCACGAGAATATTTGACTTCTCATCTGGAAATCCGCTTTACTAAGTAAGAAAGTTTGTTACATATATTCTTCATATTTATACAATTATATCCTGTTATGTGGAAAGGCATTAGTAGAATTGGTGTAACATAACGAATAATGAACTGGGAGGTATGAAAATAGCGAACTGGGAATTATTTAAATTACTCAGATTCTTGTCCCATACTTGTTAACTATTTTTACATGGGCCAAGCCAATTAATTTCAGTGAACCTTAGCTTCCCTTTTAAGAAAAATGAGAAAATTGGAGCAAATCAATGTATTTCAACTGGCAAGTGGCAGTCCAGTTGGGTAATGAAATCAGATTAGAAGGTTGCAATAAACATATAAAGAAAGGAAGAAGAGGGAGGGAAGGAAAGGAAAGAAAGAAGTAAGAAATTAGTGCATTGAATGTAGTAAGTATTGCTTCATGCCAACTTTAGTTATATATAGATATATATACACACACACGCGCGCGGATGTACTGAGTTGTAATGCTAGATACACATCTTAGAGGGGGTCACATTTAAATGTTCGAAAACCTCAGGACTAGATGAAATAACTCAAGTCTTTTCTGGATTCAAATGTATGCCGTTATGCCAGTAGAATTCTAGACTCTTGAGGCATTCAGTTCTATTTAGAGTTTTATAAGTTATCTATAATGTTCCTTGAAATTATATTGCATGTGTTCAGAAGTCAGAAACTCTCAGCTTTATAGATGTTTCTTAATCTGTTCTCTAAAGTTACACACTCATTAAAGAAAATACTGATTTGATTGTGGAGGGGATAAGGGTAGATGAAGGTAGAAGAGGATATGGGGGGATAATTGGTAATGAAAAAAATATAATAAAAAATGAAATATTAAAAAAACACTGATTTGAAAAGTTTATCTTAAGGACCTTAAAGCAACTTAACAAAACAATATTTGCCAAAGATTTTTCAAAGTTTTGTAGTCATTAACAAGTAGTATTTGTACTATATGCTTAACATTGTGTTAAGTGCTATGATTAATAATGAAATGATACAAAACTTCGAGCTGTAGTTGGTGAGAAGACTTCAACAATTAGAGAATAAAATGGGAGACTATATAATTGGGTACTAAACTGAGTGTTAAGTCATCAGCTGACTAGAGAAGGGTCTGGTGTTGAACAAAGACTGTCTGTAGCTGTCTTTTAGTAAGGCAGTCATCCTGACAGTAAAACTCAGGTGCTCTAGTATTTAAACCACAGGGACATTATGCCCTCTGGTATTTATTATTCTCAATTAGGTGGGGTTGGTAAATAGGTGGGTGGAAGGTAGGATTCAATTTAGAGCTCCAGTGTTTTTTTTCTGTAAATAATGTAGTCTGGTCCATTAATCCACAGAGAAGCAGATAACTCTTTTTACTAAACATCTCTCTCATTAGTGATCAGGATCAAGCCAAGGCTGTAAACTTGTTTACCTGGGAAAGGTCTTTATGCTGCCACATATAGCTTGTATTAGTTGGTTGATTTTAGTTGATTACTTGAGCACAATGTTAGGACTTAGAGGCTATATACAAGGATAACATTTTTGTCTTAAATTGGTCGTCTTGGACTGTTTCTACTGATAAGGTTTGTCTGTTTTTTAAGGATTTGTCCTTAACAAACACAGATTAAGAGCTTTGCAAATCTAATATTTAGTGACTGTTTTATGAAAATAGAGGTGGCCAGTGTAGGAAACAATTATGTAGGAAAGTATTTTCAAAATTTGTGTTTCTTTTTAGGCTTATGCAGTTTCTTGGGATATAAACTAAATAGAACTGTTTCATGTGTTATAAGTGATTTATAGAACAATTAAGTTTTCTTTTTGTTGTCTTGTTTTGACTGTAGTGCATTTTGTTGAGAGGCAGCACTAAGCTAGGCAGAAGTGTTGCCAAACCCTGCACCCACCAATTCTAAACAAAGTGACCTTGATCAGTTTACTTGAGGTCTGAGTCTTAGTTTTTTTCATATGTGAAATGGTGGTATAATGACAACTATATAGTCGGGTTACTAAATATGAGAACTACAGGTGATACATAAAAAGCATTGAAAACTACTGGCACATAACAGTGCCAAATAAATTCAAGCTATGGCTTAAATAGTCCATTGTACTTGCTACAGTGTATTACATCGAAAGATTTTATTGTCAAATCACTTTTATTACTGATGTCTTTGTAATTTTTTAAATCACTTTCAATCAATTCCCATTTCATAGTAGCTTTTAGGTGGTCATTCTTTTTAGGTTGTTTCTTTGGAAGATAATGATAGTAATTTCATGCCTTTGTAACAAATTGCATTTAAAATTAATTTTATTGCTTATTTAATATTAAAGATTAGTAGGTTGAGTGGCCTACTTATATACATGCAAAAGTCAGAACTCTCATTCCTTTTTTGCCTTAGGTCAATTGTTGGAATGACTATGTATAATCAAGCCACACAAGAAATTGCAAAACCGTCAGAACTTCTAACAAGTGTAAGAGCATACATGACTGTGCTTCAGTCAATAGAAAACTATGTGCAAATTGATATTACAAGAGTATTTAATAATGTTCTTCTTCAACAAACACAACATTTAGACAGTCATGGAGAGCCAACCATTACAAGTCTATACACAAACTGGTAAGGAACACATTTAGAAATTTGGAGTGATACAAAGTTTCTTTGTAATGAACTTCTTGGGAAAGTTACTTTTTTATGGATAAATGCTCATTCATGTTGTCAGTTAACTTAAAATTATATGCAAGAATATGTACCATAATATTTTGGATTAAACCGTTTCTTCCAGTTATAAATTTACTTTTCTTCTTAGGTATTTGGAAACTTTGTTAAGACAAGTCAGCAATGGTCATATAGCTTATTTCCCTGCAATGAAAGCATTTGTGAACTTACCTACAGAAAATGAATTAACATTCAATGCAGAGGAATATTCTGACATATCAGGTGAATAATTCTATGCAATGTTTTAGAGAAGAAACCTTGATTTTTTTTTTGGCTTATGATTTTATTATGACTTATTCAATTATATGAATAAGTATACATTATATCTTTACATTTGTGTGACTTTTTTTACTCTAGAGACTTCTCAAGATTTTTACATTAATAATTGACTTCTGTAATATAATGTTTCAATATGTTAATATTCTTAAAGTATTTGCTCTGGCAAAGTATAAAATAAATTACATTTTCTTTCAGAAATGAGGTCCTTATCAGAACTGCTAGGCCCATATGGAATGAAGTTCCTAAGTGAAAGCCTTATGTGGCATATTTCATCACAAGTTGCTGAACTTAAGGTAATGTAGTAATTACTAATTTTAGCTTATAAACATGAATTCCTAAAAAATTTCAAGAAAATGAGCAGCAAGCCTAGAACATTAAATACTTTAACGTGACATGAAAGTTCTCATATGTAAATGAAATTATAGCACTAGCATGGCCTTTTTATTTTATTGTGTTGTATTTTTTCATTACCATTTATCCCTCCTATACCCTCTTCCACTCCCACCCACCCCCTTCCCCACTGCAATCACCACCACATTGTTGTCTGTGTCCATTAAGCATGATCTTTTAATAGCATCTTTGTCTTGTTCTGTTCTACAAAAAGTAACCTTATTTACTGAAAATCAAGCAAATGTATAGGATAAGCCAATTCCTAAAAGGTAAATAATACTTTGCCTAGTGAAAAAAATAGATGGCAAGAGTCAGAGTGATTAAAGGGAGAGAAAGGATTACCCAGTGGTTAAGAACTCAAGGTTTCAAGTCAGGCTGTCCTGAAATTCAGTCCTGTCAGTTATCATCGTTGACTTTGGGCAATATTTGAACTCACTGTGCTTTTGCTTTGAGAGAATTGTATGAGCTAATTAATACATGCCAAATGTTTGAGTACTCAGCGTAGTGCCTGTCACACAGTAAGTATTGAGTAAGTATTATTTTGGTATTTATCATGTCATTATTCTCTCATTGTTCTTTTTTAAAAGACTTTCACAATCCTTACGCAGAATTCAACTTTTAGATACTTCATAATGTTAAGTTTTAAATACACAAACTTTATACTTAATGTAGTTTAAGTGCACAAACATTGCAGTGCTAGTTTTGGTTCTTTACAAGCAATATCTTTTTATTTATTAAACTCATTCCCCTGTAAATACATTATTTCTTTTCTGCGCTGTTGTCCTCAGGTAAAAAATTTCTCATTTTCAGTTTACTTTCTTGTGTTGCTTTTGGTATGAGATAATAGAAGAATTGTGGCCCAGTAATTTTACTTTTGTCAATTATTTTTTATTTCAACTGAATAAATAGGGACTTCTAAAATTGTTAGCACTTTTAGTGCTTCTTTGCCATTTAATATGGTCACTTGAGTACTGCCATGTAGTAATGAAAATTAGCCAATTTGGATTTCTCTGTATTCATATCTATGAGAGTTTAAAGTGTCTCATGCCCTTAACATATACTGCGAAGGCCTCTCTAGGATCTGGCCTTTTGCTTTTCCTCACCTGCTTCTCCAGCCTGGTTGGCACACTTGTTGTGTCACCTCAGATAATCTTCATGGAGACATTAGATTGCCTTCTCATAACATTCATGGATTTTTCATGTCCTATCGGAATATTCTTCCTTGTCCACACTTTTAAAAATAGCAAGCATCACTTTTTCTAACCTTTTTACGTATATAAATTCCTTTAAGTCATTGAAACTGGAATTGTCCCTATTTTACAAATTAGGAAAGTATGGTCAAGAAAGATTTAAGTAACTTGTACAGGCTCACATGCTTAATAAAGTGGTAAAACTAGAGTTTGAGCCTGTATTGTCTATCTAGCTCCAGTGCTTAATAGTATGGTGCTATACAGTTTTTAGAAATGAAAGGGTTCTAACAGTCATCTAATCCACCCTTACCTGTTGCAGGAACATACACTGCATTTTCCTAGGTGAATGATCTGGTCTTTTTGAAAATGAGGCAGTCTCATCTATGTTGGACTCAATATCTAAATAGAAACTTCTAATGGGTCCTTATTCTTATATCATTCAAGAAGCAGAGACTGCCTTTGACAAGATTACAGTTTACGTGTTTAAAACTTTTGTGGTGACACACACACGCATACAAACCCTTCCTCCCCTACTCACAGCGCATCCACAGCTTCAGATGTATACCAGTAGCACCACCTACCCGGCTGAGATGATGTGGGCCTGTCAGTCATCCAGTGTAAACTCCGTTGCCCACAGTTGTCTCTGAGGGAAGTTTATCCTCTGTCCTTTGTGACCATGCTGTACATACTGTACTTCAGGCAGCTCTCAGTTCTCTCCTGGCAAAATTGCAGGAGCTGGCCTTTTGTTTGTTTCTGGAGGTTTTGGTTGCACTATCCTGTATTCCAAAAGTATTCCCATCTCCAGAAAAGTGTAGAGAAACCCATTCCTTACTCAGACAAGCTCTGAGATGTTCTTATTTCCCCACCTTATAATGTTCCATTGCCAAAGAAGCCTATAGTCTGATCCCCTAAAAATATCGAGTATATCAGAGGTAATGAAAGCATCTCAACAACCTGCTTCACCACTCCGGTAACAAAGGGGAGACACTCCATCTTCAACAATAGCAAGCGATGCACTGTTGGTCCTAAGCCCTGCAGTTCAGGCTAAAAAATCTATAAAATCAATCATCCTCAGATTGGTAAAGGAAAACCCAAGCCTGTAACTTCAGAGTAAGCGTCCTCAACTTCTGTAAGGGAGCAACCCCCAAAAGAAGCAGCTTGCCTTGCACAAGAAAAGCAAGAACAAATTAAGCTTGAGTCTTCAACAGATGCTCTGAGCCAAACTGCTCGCATCACTCCATGGGCCATTGTAGCTCAGAATGCTGCAGTCCAGGCCATCAGTGCTCACTCCAACTTACTGAAAGCAGCCATGACAGTTCTGAGGTTGCAGGTGAGAAGGAATCAGCTTACCTAGTGCACAGTGGAGGGTGTTTTGAAGGAATGCAGAAAGGCAGTAGATGAGGCTGTCTATACCCTTCTCAAAGCCAAAGAAAAGTTAGAGAAGATGAAAACTGCAATTGAAAATGCAAAGGAAGAAGATTTTGCTACAGCCAAATATAAAATTGCTGCAGAGAGGAAACTTCACAACATTATAGTTGATCTGGATAATGTGGTCTAAAACATTGAACTAGCTCAGTCGGAACCAAAGTTTTTGTCTCAGTATCATGAGTGGGTGGTCCAAGCCCAGGATGACTTTAAGCAAGAACTGGGCAGTATTACTCCAGAAGTCTTGCCAGGGTGGAAAGGGATGACTGTTTCTGACTTAGCTGACAAGCTGTCTACCAATGATCTTGTTAGACATTGTCCATTATTTCTGGATGTTTGTTTTAAACATATTTTTAAAGATTTTATTATTTTTAGAGAGGGTAAGGGAGGGTGAAAGAGATGGAGAGAAACATTAATGTGTGGTTGCCTCTCAAGTGCTCCCTACTAGGGACCTGGTCCGTAACCCAGGCATGTGTACTGACTGGAAATTGAACTAGTGACCCTTTGATTCGTAGGCCATTGCTCAGTCCACTGAGCCACACCAGCCAGGGCTGTTTTAACATTCTTATATCTTGGAGTGATTGTATTTTCTTTCTCAGATATTATTAAAATTTAAATTTGATGTGATAATAGTATAATCTTCACTTTTAAAAATGTTATTGAATTTTCTGATTTAAGAATGTTGTTTCTTGACCAGATTCTTTTTCAAATATCTGATAATATTAAACGAATCCAGAACCTAGATGAAAGAAACTTTTTGTGTAAGAGTGTGATTCATTATCTTCAAGATACATGGTTGTGAATTAGCTTGGGTTTTTCATTAAATGTAATATGCTCCAAAACCAAGATGGTTTATGATACTAAAACATTTTTTTCCGCTAAAATCTTTGATTTTAGCAATCTTCTATGTGATTATCCTTATTTGACCTGAATTTTCATTACTTTTATAAAAACTTTCGAGTTTTACTAATGATTTAATGTTAGTTACAGTAAGACTTAAAAAAAAACGTGGAATTGTGTTTTAGTATTTAGGGGCTTCTTCATATGGCCAACCATAAATATGAAAGCTTTACATATCTAGCATTGTAACTCTGTCATTTACTTTTCTTCAAAAAAAAGCTAGTCGTAAAATTCAATTTTCTGGAATGGCACAGTGCTTTACAACGACATTCTTAGAGCTCCCTCTTTAACAACTTCAAGAAGTAATCCAGATTTCTCTGGATTCAACTACTGGTGTGTTATTAAAAACTGGAGGAGGTATTAGTCATGACTTTGTAGTCTCATCCTCTGTGTACTCTGAGACATACACTTCTATGGGTACTCATTTTATTACATAAGAAATCTTATGATGATACTGTAATGGTGTTTCATATAGACAATGTGTTGTATACTATTCTGCCTCATTGAATTAAATCTCCAGAAGTACTCAGTTTGTAATTGATAATTCCAGTTGTTTTACATTTTTCAGTGTTCTATAACACTGCTTTCTTTAGAATAGCCTAATATATGAAATTATAGAAACAAAAATAACATATAATGATTTGCTTTTAATATTGATAGGCTATTTAAACCACCTCATCTCCTAAGAACAATTTAAAAACCTTGACAGATATATAAAGAAAAAGAATGCTCTTTAAAGAGGAGCTAAAATGATGGTATTTCTAGGCCAGAATCAAGGAAAATGAAAAAACTCAGAGATATAAAACCTAGCACTGGAAAACACTTTTGACCTGAGGACACCTGCTGATCAAGAAGTAACATTTGTAACATTGATCTGTAATTTTGATGGGCTTGTCAGGTAAGAGGGTTTGTAAACAAAACCCAAAGCCTGCCCAAAGTGGGGAGTGGGAAGTCTGCTTAAATTCATTCCCCTTCACCCTTTTTACATAGATATCACAAAGGGTTAGACCTTCAGGGTATCAGTGAACTAGAAATGATTTACTCCTTCCCAAGATTTGCAGCCCTGTTGTGTTGCTCTTTTTCTAATGAATCTTGAGTCTAAAACCTGGATTAAGGTGGTCCTAGTTTAGTAGTATCCTAAGGTACTTGGCAGAAGCAATAAGAATTTTCTGTGGAGAAAGTATCTTCATCTTAGATTTCAAATGATATCTGCAAGTAGTTTTTCAAACACAGTGATCTCCAGCTGGAGAGTGGAAGTCCGTTGGAGATCATGAGAGGGTGGAGGTAGGAGATTTAATACATCTGGCTGGCTGATGTGATTGTCAAGTCATAGTCTCCTTTTCTCTCTGTCTATGTGTCTGTCACCACCCCGTCCACCCCTACCTTCTGTTCCTGGTATTCCTGAATTTAGAGTCCTCCTTGTTGACATTGCTTCACAGATGATGCTAAATTGTGTGTATAACAGCCCCCCATACAGACATGTAATAACCCTGTTGTTTTCAGCCTCAAGTCTTCCTTTGTATGCCACTGCCTACAATTCCTGAGACATTAGCTTGCCTTCAACATTTGTATAGAAGTTCCTTAAAGGACCTTGATGAACAAATTTCTCATCTCTACATATTCTTTGCTCATTTCCATTTCTAGGAGCGTGTTGGTATCTCTCATTTGCTTTTGTTTCCTCTGTTATTTCTTTTGTTATTGTAGGTTTATGCCTTTTTATTCTTTTCCTTAATTCTTGGAAGAAGCAAATTCTCATATTCTCTCTCTCTCTCTCTCTCTCTCTCTCTCTTCACAATTTAAAAACTAGAGAAAGATATAAAGAAAAAGAATGTTCTTTAAAAAAGAATATATAGCACTGGCTGGTGTAGCTCAGTGGATGGAGTGTTGGCCTTCAACCCAAAAGGTCGCTGGTTCAATTCCCAGTCAGGTCACATGCCTGGGTTGCAGGCCAGGTCCCCAGTTGGGGGTGTACAAGAGGCAACTGATGAATGTGTCTCTTGCACATTGATGTTTCTCTGCTTCTCTTCTCTTTCTCCCTCTCTTCTCTTCTCTCTAAAAATAATAAAAATGTTTAAAAATTATATATATAAAATACATACATTTTATATATGTATCTCTGTGTGTGTGTATGTGTGTCTGTAGAGAAGTAGAAATTCTGCACATTAACTAGCATGTCCAACCTAGTTTACATACTTATTTGAGCATTTCTATAGGAAAATATCTGAAAGTGGATCAAAGGATATGAACATTGAACTTTTTCTTAAAATTATCAGATATCCCTCTGAAGACATTGTAGCCCATACTGTCCACATTAGAGCATGATGATACCTCTAATAGCATTTTAGTCTTTTTGCAATTAGTACATAAAATGTTTGGGGGGTAATTAAAATGTTTTTAAAATCATTCTGTAATTTCTTAGCTTTTATTTTGTAAATTGATAAACTAAATATGTGCCTACATCTTTTTTATTTTAAGGATGACCTTAATTGTTTTCTGTGTTAGCTGAGACCCTTTTTATTTCAAATAGTAAAGTTGTGTGCCAATAAAAAAAAAGGAGAGTGTCTTTATGTTTAATGGTTGTGAATAAATCGTGTGTCAGACATAGTCAACACTGCATGTGTACTTGTGGTAAAACATGTTTATTACTTTCTGGAGAAGAAAACAACCAGTCTTCTTTCCTACTAAAATTCTTGGGGTGTTTCATTTGGAGTTATGCCTGTTGAGTCCTGCCAAAAGAATTGTTTTGGCATTTCACAGTTCAGTTCTTTAATTCTTTATGGAGTCCTAGATGCTTTTTATTTTATCTCAAATGGAATCAGAAATTGAAATATGAATTGTGTCAAGAACATTGTTGTTAACAGGAAACTTTTTTTTTTTAGTATCCTTGATTTGTTTCATATGATTTGTCTCAGTTCTAAACCATTTAGTTCATAATTCCTAGTATTGCTTCTAGCTTTTATTTCATTCATCAGTGATATTAATCAATGCCTTTAAATATATAGAAAATTTTGTTTCAGGATACAAGTGAGGGACAAAAGAAAAAAATATAAGCTATACTTTCAAGAGGAGACATAATTAACTTCTTTAAAAGAGTAATGTGCTAACAAATGCTTTAGGTTAATGGTTCTTAAAGAATTGTTCCCAAATCAATGGCAGTAGCAGCATTACCTTGGAATTTGTTTGAAAAAAAGGCAGTTTTTGGTTCTATCTCAGACCCACTAAATCAGAATATGTGGGGCTGGGATATAGCAATATGTATTTTAATTAATAAGTTCTTCAGGTCAGTCTAATGTACACTGAAGATTGGGAACCATTTATTTAGGGATTGAGGGGGGAAATTTTTAAATTGGACATACCTATATTCAGATTCCAAATTTTACTATACAGTATCCTTGCTACTTTGGGCAAGTTATCTAACTTCTCTGAGCCTTAGTCTCCTCCTCAGTTTCAAAGTTGGATCAGAGTAAATGGGATTGTTTGTAAATTGCCTAGTACAGGAACATAAAAATGATTACAGTATTCTCAATATTAAATATATACTATAATTATTGATTCTAAAACAATTATCCTATATTGATATTTCTGAAATTGTATGTGTATTATAGTCAGATGATTAGAAAATATTTCAGTTTAATTGATAGGAGTTTTTTTTCTTCGTGACACGTAAGATAGTGGTGCATTTAAATTCAGTGGTGTCTTTGAATCAGTGACATGTGATACTATGTTAAAGGTGCATGAGTACTGTCAGTATTGTATATGCAGTTTGCGCACATTTGGGTTAAATCAAGTTTTAGAATGGGATAAGTATTGAATTGGCCCAAGAGAGAGCAAGCAGTCTAAATAGAGTATAGAAGTTGATTTAGCAAATAAATGTGACTGAAGCTAAATATTTGGGAACATAAAGAAAAATAATCTGAAGTAATACCAAGTAACCTAAACCAAATTCATACTAGTATAGGAAAAATGATTTTTAAATGTTTAAAAATGTATAGTTTTTCATGCTGCCCTTAAAACACTTCTCATTAGCCTTTGGCTCATAACAAAACCATTATGGCACTTTAACAGTGTGCTTGCAATGTCTTTACACCCAGACCTGCAGAATTGAAATATGCAGGCATTAAGCCTGGATATGTATATTTAGAACTGCATGTGTCCAAATCCAGGCTTCATCCATGGGTATTTGAAATACATATACCCAGCCTTTCCAAATACATATATCTATTATTTTTCCCAGAATCAAATTAATTACATTTGTCTTAGTTATAATTTTAAACTATGTTACTTTTCTAGTGCTTCTTTTAAAAAAACCATTCTTTAATGAGTTACACTTTTCTTGAATAGTTTTCTTTCACTCTCTTCCCTTATTTATATCCCTTCCTTTTTTTAATTCTCTTTCCTTTCTCATTGGTTCCTGAAAAAGAAGGTAGATAGTTGACACTTCCATTTGATAATTTGTGTTAGAAAATACTGTTCTATTATAATCCACATGAAGGGGTACCATACCCAAACAAGTTATTCTTCTGATTGTATATCTCTAGCAGAACTCTAAGCTATCTTCAGCCAGCTTTAACTTCAGCAAGACTTTTTTGTTATTGAATTTATTGCTCTCTATTTCCACTTAAGTGTCTGCTTTTTATTATTGATGCTGCTCTGTGTATAAGGATAAGATACTCCTTTATCCTACTACTTATCTTTATTGCTTTTTTCCTGAACTCCTCTTCCTGAATTTGCAAACTGAGGAAAATATTTAGGCTAAGTAAATTTTAAGATTCCCTTATTAAAACAAAAGTATATAGCATAGAGCATCTGGATTTCATGAATTGTATTTCCTATATTCCAGGCTGTAGTTTCCAAGCATGCTCTTATCTCATTAACACAAGGAGGTCTGTGCCTGACCTAGGATTTTTCTTTTTCTTTTTTTCTTTTTAGAAACTTGTGGTGGAGAATGTTGATGTGCTAACACAAATGAGGACCAGCTTTGACAAACCAGACCAGATGGCTGCACTCTTTAAAAGATTATCATGTGGGTAACTTGTGATACTTTTGATAAGTATTAAGAAGACCAGAAGTGTTTAGCTTTGGTTCAAAATTTGTAAACATAAATATTGTAGTAAATTATGAGTAGTGCTCTAGCTTATAGAGAGAACTGACGTCATACTTCTTATTGATTCATTTAAAGGTCTTCCCAACATTAAAAAATTAGTGAAATTCCAAATAAAATTGTATTTGAGAAACCAGGTTTATTTTCCCAAATAAAAAATAATCCTTAAGGAATTTAAAGCCATTTTTGTTACATATTTTACTTTTGATATTTTTCTTTTAAATTTGTAAATGACAGTTTTACAAATCTGTCAAATTTTATAAAGCTGTAAAATGATTTAGAGGATCACTTTATTAGGCTATCTTTAAAAAAATAGAAACTTATTTTAATATACATTAGTATGAAATTATGCTACAATTTGCCTTGCAAACAGATCAGTGGTTGCCAGAACTATAAACAAAGCAATGAGGGAGTGTTGGGGGTTGATGAAACTGTTCCCCACAGTGGTAATGGTGATAATACAAATCTACACATGTTAATCTTTTTCCCTAGAGCTGTACACCAAAAGGGGAAAAAGGTTTGGCTTAACTGTATGATAGTTTGAAAAATGAAATTTAAAAAATGGAAAAGAAAAGAGTGACTTGGTAGCATTATAGGAAGGAGGAATGTGAAAAATATTTAGCAGGCAATTATTAAATATCTACCTGACCTCTTTGTTTATTGTTTTACTATATACTTATATTTTCTAGTCTTTTTTTGTTTATTCTTTACATTTTTTATATTTTTATGTTTCTTTTTTTTTTAATACTCATTTGACCACCCCACTAGCCTTAACCCTAGTCAATGTTCTACTAATAAATAGCATTTGATGATATCATCTGGTTAGAAGCAACTAAGCCAATGCACTGTTCAGTGCCTGTTTACTTTTATTTTAACTCTATTTGTGGAATTGAAACAAAACATAATTTGTTAAAATTACAAACAGAATTTGTAGGTTTTCAAAATAAAATTTATAATCCTTTATCTAGGTTCTGTTTACGTGAATTTTGTGTATAATAGTGGTGATTCATGACCTGTGGAATTGGCCAAAATCAAAAGATGAATTGTTGTCTTAATGGACGATATATATCATTTGTCTTTAAATAGAATTTATTAAATCTTTTTTTGTGATTTGAAAAAAATAATCTGCTCAAAAGTGGCTTATTTAGGGAACTAGAGAAAGCTAATCTTTCAGCTGAACCGTTTTTCAGAATGCTCTCTTTTGTCTCTGACCTCTCTCTACCTTTGTACTTCCTTCACCCCATATCCACAAGTTGATGTTCTTTAGAACAGTTTGATTTTCACAGTCAGCAAACACACTCTTTTAAATACCCTTAAAAGTAAAAAGCAATATTATTTATTAAAAGTAACTGACTTGGGAAGCAGTCTGGAATTAATTTTAAGTTTTAAGTTTTTTAACTATGTGACTTAAGCAAATTTAATAATGTCCCTTCTCCTTTTTGTTCTGACACTCTGTTCCTTGGGACTAGGTTTATTACTATACTGGTTCCCTTATTCCAGACTTACTTTCTAGTGTTCCTATAGTGATTTTTCTTTTTTAAAATTCACTCACTTTTTCCCTGACCTTGCCACCATCTACACACCTACAAGTTGCCTTGAAAGACCTTTATTTTAGCAATACTTTAGATGTTAGTATCACCTGAAACTGTTGCACTGGTAAAATTCTGAATTTGAAACTCCACTCTCAGACTGAAATCATGCCTTCCAGCTCTTCCACTCCTTCACGCCTATTAAAGGCTTGGTTCTAGCTCATGAAACTTTGATGTCTCTAGTTTTCTAATCAGCATCTTCCTGGCTCTACTTACTTAATCATTCTGGACTATAAAATTCGGTTAGCGATTTTAATTCTTTCTCATCTGCACTGTCATACTCTTGACTTTCTGCTACATTCATCATCCCAAATCAGTTTGGGGTCAATTTCCCTGACCTCAAAAGTGTTCTGCTCCTTGGAGGCCAGATACTGCTAGTGAAATGACACTTTTTACGTCTGTTATTAAATCTGCCTTATTCATCCTATTATTCTTCATACTGCTAAACTTTTTGACGAGCTTGTATTCATGGTTTTGTCTTCCCCATTCTCCACTTTCATTATACTGCAATATGACTAATTTCCCATTTGCAAATCTAATCCTCTTTCCTCTTATTCTGCTTGATTTCTCTGTTTCTCTCTTTTATTTTTCTCTATATTTATTTTTATTTTTTTAATTTGCCAGTACTTTCACCACTGCCTTTTTAAAAGTAATTTTTCTACAGTCCTTTTGGGAAAATGTATCCAGTTTTATTTATCAACGTGTCTTACGTAATCATCTTCAGCCTTGACTCTGTTGAGCTCCAGCTGTTTAACACCAAGTGCTAGTTTGACCAAGGGTTCTCAAAGTGTGGTTTGTTAACCAGAAGCAACAAGCAGCAGAATCACCTAGGAACTTGTTATGAATGTAAATGATAGCATCTCACCCCAGACATACTGCATCACTGCTGATTTGTACTAAAATTTGAGAAACATTCTTAGACATCTTCAGGTATATGGCCCATAGATATTTCACAACATCTCTGAAATGGGAAGGACCTTCCCCTCATGGGAGCTGTAAATGGGCAAGGAGAAAAAGCCTGATATTCTTTTATTACCTTTCTTGCCATCCACCTGGTGACTTGCACAAGAAAATTTAGGTAGCTTCCCTCATTCTTCCTATCATCACACTCCATATTTAATAGCTGTATCTTGCAGATCATAGTTTGTAAATAGGTGGGCCTTGTTTGGTCCTGTGCTGCATTAAATTGAGAAATATTGGTTATTTTTAAAATGGGATATTTTGCATAAAAATCCAAAACATCTGGCTTCCCTGCAAATAAACCTGGGCAGTATTTCCCCACATGGCAGTGATTAGCTTGGAACTAAGTTGCAGTTACTGCCCTTAGAATTTTTTCTCCAGTCTTTCGTACTCACTATTCTATCTTTTACCTTGCCTACCTCACTGTTTTATTACCTGCTGTAGTGTTTGCACTTTTAACTCCTACTTCATCCCACTCTTAAATCCCAAACCAATTCTGTGGTTCTTGTTTAAGGCTTTGTCATCGTTTTGTGAACTACAGTCAGGGCTTCTTAACATGCAGTCTTCCCTTTTTAACCTACCTCCAACATTTAGAGTCATATTTTTAAACATGATTCTCTTCATATTATTCTTTATATTTTTGAAAATCCCGAATAACCCACTTACTGCTTGAAGGATAGTCTAAATCTACTTAGCTTGGTGTTCAAAAACCATTATTTGGGTAAACTTCACATCCAACCCTTTTCCCTTCTGTCTCCCACTACCTTTCGCTTGCCTGGCCAAAGACCCACAAAGCCACTGCTCTAGTATTACCATATTTCGCTGTGTATCATGAGCACTTTTGTGCCCAATTTTTGAGAGAAAAATAAGGATGCATGTGTATATTAGTACTATACACATGCATAGTACTAATTCCATAGCTATGTAAATGTTATTAATTCTTTTATTTATGCTTATGCATTAAAAGTGTAACTCTAGAAAGCAATAATGATATCTGTATGCAAAATAATGCCCTGGAATATAATAATCGGTTTTGTTTCTAAATATAAGTAAATAAAAAATTGAATTAAAAAGTTAAAATGAAAGATTTTCTTTCCTGAAAAGTGTGCGCCAAAAGCATGGGTGCTCATTTTACATGGGAATATATTATATACACAGCCAAATACGGTAATTAGTTCTTTGGGATGGGTTGTATTAATCTGAGCTGCTAAAACAATACTGTAGACTGGATAGTTTATGAACAACATAATTTTATTTCTCACAGTTATGGAAGTCCAAGGTAATGGTGCTGACATGGTCAGGTGAGAGCCTTCCTCAGAGTTGTAGCTCTTTGAATTCTCACATGAGACAAGGGGCTAGGGCTCTCTCTCTGGAGCCTTTTATAAGGCACTGATTGAATTCATGTGAGCTCCTCCACAGCGGTTGAGCAACTTGCAACGGCCCCACCTCCTAAGACCATCAGCTTTGGGAGTTAGGATTTCAATATACGAATTTTGTGAGGACACAAATCTTCAGACCTGAATGTTAATGGAAATTATGGGGGATAAGGGAAAGATGCCAGTGGTCAAACATGTTTGGCACATAATCCATTAAACAATAAGGTCAACAGTATTTCTGTGAAATTTCTCAGAACTTTTAATGTGTCATTGCTTTACATATTGAAGAGGAGGTTATAGGATATAGTTTTTGCGTTGGAAGTTTTGCAGATGTATTTGATTAAATTCTGTGTAACAGCTCAGGAAAATATATGATTTCATACTATTATTTTCTTCCATTCCTTTTTCTGGGTTTGTTCTTTTGTTTTCTGGCCTGGAATACCCTTCTGCTTATGCCTAACTTGGATGACATTTTCTCAGATAAGTCTTTACTTTTACCCTCATCTCTTCTCTCCTTTTTTGGATAATAACAGTTTTCTAGCCTCATTACTTGAATAACCATTTCTTTGAACATCTTATTTTGGGTCTCAGCCACTCTCGTGAGTGTTAGATAAAAAGATTAATAACACAGGTTTCTGCTCATGTGGAATTGGTAACATATTTGTGCTGTACATCATTTTTTTAAACAGTGCTGTTTTTAATTCTCACCACATACTGATTTTTATTATGCCTTGTTTGTTATATTAAAATATGCTTATGGTAAAGTTTAAACAAACTATGTAGGAGTTAGAAAGTCAAACAGTTCTCGTCATTCCTACTCAAAGGTAACAACAGTTAACAGTTATCTATCTTTCTAGAAATTTGTTATGCGTATATTTTTCAAATGTGATATTTTCTTAGCTTTCTTGACAGTTCATTTAGACTGTTACTTAAGGTCTAGATGATTATTCTGTTTATATTTGTTCTTATTGCATAGTAGAATGCCTTGTATGTGTGCAGTAATTCAATAAATGTTTGTTGGCTTTTTCAAATAGGGAGGTATTGATTCTTCGAATCCTACTCTCCCTCGGTTTTGTTAACCAGGTTTTAATATTGAATATGTAGTAACAATTTTTAGAGTATTTCTTTGTAACCAAAATGTAAATGATCAGATTCATTCATGATCTTGAGCAATCTGGGCTTGTGAAAACTGCCTATGACCTCAGTAGTCATTTTTTGTTTCTGTACTCTAAAGACCTCAGCAACTTAAGAATTTAGCATCTCCTAGTTCTGGGGCCATTTGAGCATTTTCCTCATATGCACTCTGATCACTTTCCCCTTTCTCCCTCTAGTCTCTCTCTCTTTCCTCCCACCTATACTGTTTCTGAGATAGGATTACACAGGTAGCTACCTATATGGTTGTTTGAAGAGTCTGGTGAACCATCTAAACCATTTTTAAGAATACAAGTGTATTCCATTTGCAGTAAACTTTAGTATTCCGAATACCAACTTACAAAGCATTTGCCTCTGTAATCATTTGTTATAATCACATTGCTATTAGTTTTGCCTTTTATCATGGGAATTTTATAACTAAAGATTTTTCTCCAAGATTAAGAAAGAATCCAATTCATATTCTTTTCTTTTCTTCTTCCCTTCCTTCAAATTTAGCTGTTGACAGTGTCTTGAAGAGGATGACAATTATTGGTGTAATTTTATCCTTCCGCTCATTGGCACAAGAAGCACTTAGAGATGTAAGAAACCATTATAAGTACATATCCTATATCCAAAAATTATCTTCTAATTTCCCAGAAATTAAAAGTTACTCTTTAAATTTATAATTGACAGTGATATAATTAAAATTCAGTTTGCAGTTATTTAAAGTATGTAGAAATTAAAGGTACTTAAATGTAGGGTTTTTTTAGGATTTTATTAATTTATTGGGTTGGCCAAAATGTTTGTTTAGTTTTTTTCCCATAAAATAAAAGACATTTTTCATTTTCACCGATAGCTTTATTGATTTGGATATTTTGAGTATGTAGGCTGTCTTCCACGTTGATATAATGTTGATTGTCTCAATTATTGTCTTGATCTGATTGCTATCAACTTCAACTGGTCTACCCGACTATGGAGCATTGCCCAGTGAGAAATCTCCAGCATGAAACTTCACAAACCACTTTTGATGTGTTCGATTGGTCACAGCACCTTCTCCATACACTGCATAAATCTTTTTTTGCATTTCAGTTGCATTTTTACCTTTCTTGAAATAATAAAACATAATATGTCAAAAATATTGCATATTTTCTTCTATCTTCAATATCAGAATAGCTACACAAAAATTCACCAATTTTGATTTTTTAATGCACACTGATATAGCTGTCATAATATAGTCTAACAAAATTGTTTTTAATGAAGGTAAAGACAACTAAGCGCTACTAGAGCCATCTTAAAAACAACCCCAAAATATTGGGTTGGCCAGTTGAAGTTTTTGGCCAACCCAGTATTTTTAGAGAGGGGGGAACGGGAGGGAAAAAGAGAAGGAGCAAACAAGGCATGCACCCTGACTGGAGAATCAAACTGGTGACCTTATGGTTTGTGGGAAGATGCCCAGCCCACTGAGTTATACCAGTCAGGACCTTAAATGTATTTTTTTGTTTTGGTATTGAAATTCAGGAGCTATAACTTGCCTCACTATTGAGCTACTTTTTCAGCTTTACTCTCCATTAAAGCATTTACCCTTTGGCTATACTTGGTTTGGTATTGGGTATATACATTTCATTTCTGTGTATTTTTTAGTACTTTAGAAAATTATATAACAAAAGATAAAGGAAAATAATTTTTATGAAAAGTACTCGAATGGTAATATTTCATAAATTTAGAAGTTGCCATTTAAAAATAATGCTATGTTTTTATTTGTTGTCCTGCCTAGGTCTTGTCCTACCACATTCCTTTTCTTGTAAGTTCGATTGAAGATTTCAAGGATCACATTCCAAGGGAAACTGATATGAAGGTAATAAAAGTTTTATTTGGATTTTATAGTTTCTAAAATGAAAATTTTGTTACAAGTGAAATAAAATTTAATAAATCCTGAACTACTGTAAAGTTTGTATTTTAGTCTGATTAGTTAGCATGACTGTCTGAAAATGCATCTTTGAGAGAGCTCAGCACTAAAATACTATGCAGGCATTTTGAAAGTTAGTCTTCCTTGCTCACCTGTAACAGTGTAAAATGTGGTAGATACTGATTTTTTTTTTCCTTAAAATAGATATCTGTTTATATGTGGTCATAAGCACAGTGAGGAAGATAAGAGAGTAAAATAAGAGTTGTTTTAAATAGAGATAAATTCAGTCAATTTTTTAAATTGGTGTCACAAAATCTTATAAATGAATGTTAATTGTAAGCTATAAATTTTAAGTTTTTAATATCCTGATTTTTAATTAATAATAAGACAGAAGGTTCATAGCCATGAGTCCACAATTTTTTCTTGAAAAATTTATTGATCATGAAGTCCAGCCACTGATACCTGCAATGATTTACCAGTGGTGACACATCTAGTAAATGACATATCAGCTCATATCTATGCTTTTTAAGCTATTATGTTTCTTGAATAGTTATTTTCAGATTTGCATATTTTGAAAAGCACTGACAGAAGAAAAGTAATGTCTAAACTCTTATATGACACTCAAGTCTCTTCTTGAATTTAAGGCTTATCTATCACAGTTCTATCCTCCCTCTCTGTTCCCTTTCTTAATTCTATCCCTCTTTTTTTCATATGCATCCTATGAGATAACCAGATTTTTGTGCATTTTCACATCTTTGTCCTCTAATTTCATTCTACCGGAAAAACCTTGCTGTTTTCTCTTGTTGCCTTTTGAAATTCTGCTGCTTCTTTAAGGCCTGATGATTCAATTGTCATCTTCTAAGAAACCCAAACATTCCTTGATCCCCAAGTGATCATAAAGATATTTTTCTGAGTGTTATCAAAGAACTCATGTTTATCCATTGTAGAATTAAATACATTCTGTCCTGTGTTATAGTTGTGTTTTTCCTTTTAAATTTATACTTGATTGTAAATATCACAAAGGCTAAAACCTTGCTTTCTTTATTTTTCCCACAGTGCTTTGCACAGAATAAATATTGGAGATCAATAATTGTCTTAGTATTTTATGATTGGAAACTGTAGTAATAGTGTTAAATATTTTTTAAGTGGAAACACTATAGAAAGAAGTGAAGAAAACATTGAAGATGAATTTATTCTTGAGAATACACTGGTGTGCAGATCATGAGAATACTAATATTCTGAGCAACCATCCAGTTCCCTTAGGACTTGATGTAATTGTATTTAAATTCCAGCAAACTTTAAAAAAAAAATTACTATTTTTTAAAAAACCAAGCATATGTTTGTTAATAGTTTTTATTGAGATAAAAATTCACGTATAATAAAGTCTACTCATTTCAAATATACAATTCAATGGATCTTAGTATAGTCACAGAGTTGTGCAACTATTACCAATTTTAGAACATTTTCATCACCCTAAAAAGAAACCTAGCACTCACTAGCAGTCATTTTCCATTTCTTCCCATTCCCTAGCCCCAAGCAACCACTAATTTACTTTCTATCGGTTTGCCTATTCTTGACAGTTCATATAAATCACATAATATATAGTCTTCCGGTACTGGCTTCTTTCACTTTGCTTAATGCTTTCAAGGTTTATTCATTTAGCATGTATCAGTACATCATTTTTTTATTGCCAAGTAATAACTCCATTATCTGGCTATGTACCACATTGTATTTATCCATTTATTAATTGATGGGTATTTGTACTGTTTCACTTATGGGCCATTTTAAATAATGCTCCTAAGAATATTCATGTATAAGTGTGTGATACAGGCTTTCATTTCTCCTGGGTATATTCCAGGATTGGAATAGTTGGGTCATATGGAAACTGTGTGTAACCTTTTGAAAAACTACCAAATTGGTTTTAAACCGGCTGTAGCATTTTACTTTCCCACCAGCAGTGTATGGTGGTTTCAGTTTCTCTATATCCTCGTCAATACTTACCTCTCCTTAATTATAGCCATTCTGGTGTGTGTGAAATGCTATGTGTGTGAAATCTCATTGTTTTGATTTGCATTTTCCTGGTGGCAGTTATGTTGAACATCTTTTCATGTGCTATTGGCTATTTATATATCTTCTTTGGGGACATGTCTGTTCAAGTCCTTTTGTTGATTTTTCAAATTGGTTATTTGTCTTTTTACTTTTGAGATGTAAGAGTTCTGTATATATTTTGGACACAAGTCCATTAATGATTTGCAAACCTTTTCTGTTGGGGTTTTTTTTTTCCATCATAGTGTTTTCTGAAGCACAAAAGTTTTTAATTTTGATGAAGCACAGCTTATTTTTTTATTACTGCTTCTACTGAAGAAATCATTGCCTAATCCAAAGTCTTAAAGACTTATGCCTATATTTTGTTCTAAGAATTTTATAGTTTTAGCACCTAACGTTTAGGTCTATGATCCATTTCTAGTTAATTTTTGTGGGTAGAGTGAATAATGGGTCACAAACCAATGTTTGTATAGAACCTAATCCGTGACAATTTCCATTTAAGATATGCAGTTTTACGTCATACATATATATGTATATATATGTAAATATGTATACATATACATATGTGTATATGAAGTAAATGTATACACATATGTATGTATGAAGTAAATGTATATGTATATATTTATTTATTGGTTTTAATATCAGAGGTAACCAATTATGTAGGTAGTTTTAAACTGAGGGGTAAAGCAATCAGAATATCTTAAATGCTTGAAATCCATATGTGGTATCAAAAAATTTACTTTAGTCATTAGAAATTCCTTGATCAGATTTTAAATCAGTGCTCCCTAAAATTGTCATAAATAATTTACCACATTTAGAGATATGATATGATTAGGCCACTATAATTTTTCACTCAACAAGTATGGACATAAACATAGTCCAGTATTTCTGATTTATTTTTGTTCATTTATTCATATTTTATTGCTTGATATTTTACATTCATGCTACTAAGAAAAGTAACAACTTAATGATTCTGTTAAAATTTGTCACAGAAAGTATACAAGTTTTGATTGGCTAATGTAGAAAGTTATAACCAGCAGCATATCACAAAGTACTAAATCATCTGCTCATTGTAGCTTAGTTGTGCTGTAGGTCCTACCTCAGGAAAGTTTTCAGAATTCTCTAGTGTTCTAGTAGGCAGACTCTAATTTAAACAGTATATCTTTTCTGACTAAAGTGAGATTCCTCAGAAATTTGTTAGAATATTTCTTAGTCTGTAATTCTCATATTTTTTTCTCAGGTTGCAATGAATGTGTATGAGTTATCATCAGCTGCTGGATTACCTTGCGAGATTGACCCTGCCCTGGTCGTAGCTCTCTCTTCACAAAAGTCAGGTAATATATATTTTTAAGAGTTCAGAGAAAAAAGGAGGAACTACCAAAAAAGAAACTGAGAAGGAAGAACCAGTGACGGATACGAAAAACCAGGAAAGAGTAGTTTCCAGGAAAGCAGAAAGGGAATGATCAGCTATGTATAATTAATGAGTGATGCTGATAGGAGTAGTGTCAGTGGAGTTTCCAGGGCAAAATGCTGATTAGAAGGGGCTTAAGAAAGAATAGGAGAAAGGGATTTAGGATAAGTATAAACTTTCTCAAAGAATTTCACTATAAAAGAGAGCAAAGACGCAAAATTAGAATAGGTGGAGGCAGGAGTAAAATCAATAGAAAGATTTTTTGAGGTGGGAAAATAAATATTTATGCCTATATTTATTTGTATGCAATGGAGAGGGTCTAGATGATACCTAGGAAAGGATATCCTTTTTTAATTGGACTAAAGCTACTAACCATAAAGAGTCTGTGCATTATTAACATAATTCTAAACTAAAGATTCTAAGACCAGCCCTTTGAAATGTAGTATCCAGAATGCTCTAGGCATTTCTAGGTTTGTATACAAAGTAAATGACATTTCATCTGTTTCTGGTGTTAAAATGCCCTCACCTAGCCCTTTGCATCAGTTCTTTCTGGATTTAACATTGCTTTTTGTTTTGCCATTCATGCACTGTGTTAATTATAGTCACATGGATATTACCGCTGTTACTTCATTTGCTACAGCTATATTTTTTATAATCAGCCAAATTTTAAAAAACATTCTGGCTCTCTTTTTTATGTTTAATTATTAGTAATATGTGGCGGTAACTAGAAATTGCCAGGTACTAGGTGAGCCACAACTTTAGTTAACATTACAATAAATACTTTAGAAAGGGTTATATCTTAAAAAGCTTTAGGGCAATGCTAGTTTATTTTCATGTATAACAGGTTCCTTCTTGTCTTCTAAAATAGAGAGGTTGGAAATCTAGTCCACTTTCTTTTTTTTTTCCCCCAAGATTTTTATTTATTTTTAGAGATAGGGGAAGGGAAGGAGAAAAACAGGGAGAGAAACATCTGATTGAGGACCTGCTCTGCAACCCAGGCCACATTGATTGAGGACCTGGCCTGCAACCAAGGCATGTGCCCTGACTAGGAATCATACCAGTGACCTTTCGCTTTGTGGGATGATGCTCAACCAAGTGAGCCACGCCAGTCAAGGATACATACAGTCTGCTTTCTACATTTATATCTTTTAAGTAGTAAATTTTAAAGTACATTCATAACTATTTTAGTCAAAAAACATTAAGGGTTTCATGAGATAATAAATTTTCTAAACTCTAGTAAATAGTCTTCTTGAAAAATAATTTTATCATCAGTTTTCATAGGGAAATTTAGGATTCCAATTATCCTAATTACACTTTTTGCCCTGTATTCTTACAATTTAAAAGAAAAAGAAAAAGCCCTGGCTGGGTGTCTCCATTGGTTGGAACATCATCCTATTCTCCAAAAGGTTGCAGGTTTGCTCAAACCAGCCAGCATGTATATGGGAGACAACCAAATGATGTCCCATTCCCCCCTCTCTAAAAATCAATAAAAATATATCCTCAGGTGACGATTAAGAAAAAAAAAAAGAGTTCCTTGAAATATGCCTGAGGAATTAATACTAGCCTATAATAATGTATATTATTTGTATTTATTCTGTTTTTCTTGTAACAAAATTGTGATCAGTTCTGTAGAGGCTGAGTAGAATACCTTACACAAAAATTAAAAATTGCCTTTTATGGTTTAGATGATCAATTCTTAACTAATCTTGAGGAAATACCAAAGAGGCTGAGTAAAATACCTTATACAAAAATTAAAAATTGCTTTTTGGAGGGTTACATTATCAACTCTTAACTAATCTTGAAGAAATACCTTGGTTTTATTTTTTGTTTTTCCCCGTAGAAAACATAAGTCCAGAAGAAGAATATAAAATTGCCTGCCTCCTCATGGTATTTGTGGCTGTTTCTTTGCCAACGCTAGCCAGTAATGTGATGTCTCAGTATAGCCCTGCTATAGAAGGTAAGTAGTGGTTTAAAATTATTTTGGCAATGGAAAGTTATGAGTTTTGATATGGTAGGTACTTTTTAAGTAATTAATGTTCTTTTATAATAAAATACGGGTTAAGTTTTGTCACTTGCTATCTGTGTAACCTTGAATAGTCAATTTTTCTTTTTCAAGGCCCCAATTTCTTGATAGAGGAAATGTCTCTATGTGAGCTTATGGGTGCTTGAATGTATGTGCATCAGGGGGTGAGTAGTAAAGGAGTGTCCAACTCTTAAGATTATTTTAAGGTTGGGATAAGAAAATGTTTGTAATGTAGCTAAGCATTTCTTAAGTGTCTGAGGCATTGTAAAACTTATGTGGGATTTCCTTTACGGGCCTTTGAAAATTTGCGTGTTTAATACGGACATAGTAATTTGTTGCTTTCTTGTTACGCTCTTTTTAAAATCAATGGCCCTTATGAAAGTGAAAGGAGAGTAAGGCAGGTTATGACCAACCCAGCTTTTAATCACACCACTATTTAGGTAGATTGTGAAGTCATTCAAGATCTGCCTTCTGTGTCTTACTTGATATTTGGGGGTCACACAGAATAAACCCTATTGACACTTCCTCAGGGCATTGCAACAACATACATTGCTTGGCCAAAGCCATCAACCAGATCGCTGCAGCTTTGTTTACAATTCACAAAGGAAGCATTGAAGACCGTCTTAAGGAATTTCTGGCGGTATGTATAAATCAATAGCAAAACTCCTGGCATTTTATAAATAAAATTTAAAATAACTTTGAGAAGTAACAGTAAATTCTCTTAATTAATTAATTAATTAATTAATTAATTTGGGGGAAGGAACAGGTAAGGCAGGGCATTAAAATCTAGGAATAGTTAGTTTAGCATTTTTTCCTCTTTGACTTTTTTTTATTTTTTGAGCTCTGCAGTGTGACCTTTTTCCAAAGCTGATGTTTATAGTGCCCTAGAATTTTGTCTAGGGTTTAAAAGAGGAAAAAACAAAACAAAGGAAAATTGAGGCAAAGAGATGATGTTCCCTCTGAAAGGATATATTTTACTTATTTTCATTTATTTGGAAAAATACTTAATGGTAACAAACTCAAAAATAAGAATACTGCTTACTCCCAAAAGAGGATAGTTGTGCTAAATCTAGCTTCATGAAGTATGGCTCTAGTTTCTATATCTGTGTAGCTCGTTCTTTCTTTTATTAATGTACCTTTTCCATATTTTACCTAAAGAAAAGATGCATCATGGTATAATGAATAGTACAATATTTGCTTCTTTTCAGGTTTTATCCTGTTAGCTTTTTAGACAAGTTTATTTTTTTAAAAAATTAAAGCAATTATAGTACTAACTTGAGAGAGTGACTTCTGTTTGAAAGAAAAGTGTTAACATTAAAATTTTTTTTCATTTCCTATATTTCCTTTATTCAAGACTTAGTATTCTAATCTCAGTGTTCCTATTAATTCAAACTCAGTGTGACATTTTCTTCTTTTTGGGAACTAAGAAGTATAGTTAATACAGGTATTAGGAAGATAAAAATAAGTCATTTTCTAAAAGCAAGACTTGTCCTGAAAACAAAATCAGTTTTAAATACCAATCAGAATATTTACATTTATTTTTGTTCTGTTTATACCTTAATAACTCTCTAAATTATTGCTTGAATGTAAAGAATCTGAGTTTATCTTATTTGTAGTTTGTTTACTATATAAGCAGCCATATGATTGAAATGTGTTGTAAGGTGAAGCATACTGAAAATAAATGAGTAACTGGTGAACGTTTCATTAAAAAAACTTATTTAAAACGTATGTGTGCTTTTAAGCTTGCATCCTCCAGTCTACTGAAAATTGGCCAGGAGACAGATAAAACAACAACAAGAAATAGAGAATCTGTTTATTTACTGCTAGATATGGTAAGTCTAATTTTTATTTTTATTAACAACAAAGAAGTTCCACTCATTCCTCATAGTCTTTTCTTGGCATTTTATTGATTAAATAACAATAAGAGATGAGGCATTTTTTTGATCCGTTGTGCTCAGTCCACACACTTTCTAAAATTGCTGAAGAGAACAACAGTCACCCATATTTTACATTATAGTAATTACATCAGAAAACAACAGCAACAAAAAGCTTAGTATTACCTATAAGATATAGTTTTTCAACCAGTTGTGAAACACTTGGGCCTTATATTTTCCTAGTGTATTGGTTTCAGCTCTTCCAGTTTTGTCTAGTCTGATTCCATTCCACCCATCTAATATAATTTTCTGTAATTCTCTATACTGTGTTCCTTTTCTTCACTTAATGAACCTTCTACCATACAGCTCTTTCCTCACTTAAAATAATTTCCTTTACTTGCAAAGGCCTATGTGTATCTCAATGAGCCAACAGACCCCGTATCTCAAATCTATTTCCAGGTAGACTTCCCTGATTACTCTGGCCTATATTAATCTTTCTTCCCTTTTGAACTCCTCTAGAACTTAGAGCTTTTCACCACTTAATTATAGTTGGTCTTATGTCTAATTTGGCTTTTTAGCTTAGTCTTGGGCCCCCAGTCAGACTTGTATGGCCCAGATGTTAAATGTTTATATTTTATGTCTATATATTGTTGAAGGCAATGAAAGTACTCAGTTTTGTTCCTGTTGATTAACTGATTTATGAGTCATATACTGGCATATTTACCTTTCATATTTTAAAGTAAAAGGAAAATAATATGTCTTTTTAATAAGAATAACAGCAAATTATGGTTTATTAGTAAATGTTCTTACAATACATAATTTATTCTGATGCATTTTGGAATTTTCCAGATTGTGCAGGAATCCCCATTTCTAACAATGGATCTTTTGGAATCTTGTTTTCCTTATGTCTTGCTGAGAAATGCATACCATGCTGTCTACAAGCAAAGTGTTACATCTTCTGCATAAAATATCTACTTACTGAAGAAAAGCACGCATTTTTGTTGCCTCGGTTTTACCTGTAAACTGTGGAGCTATTTTACCTTAAGGCCTGAAAAACAGTTTTGTGGATTACAAATTTCTTTCATATGGCTGTATTTTCTGATCATTGGTTTCTTAATATCGTACTACAGTATACTTGGTTGATTTAGGTTGCACATTCACTGAATTCACAAAAATTATTCCTATAATTTTTAGAGTATTTGTTTGAAAAATATACATTATCTATGTTTTTGATATTTGATAATGAGAAAAACCTTCGCTTGTTTATTTCTGAAAACAGAACTGTATTTAGTGATTATTTTAGATAGTGACATAGCATTCATCTGTGTGTAAATTATTTCATATAGGAAAGAGTTCTGATCTGTACCTATGGTTCTTATTGAAAACAAAACTGGATGCGCATTTCTGTGATGTTATGAATACATTCCTACTTTATTTTGGAACATTTGCCAAATGAAATACTGTAACACTGTATAACATTAAAAATGTTAAAGGACTGCTTAACATTAGAAGCAGACTATGTCCCGAAATTCTGAAGCAACAACATATGTTGTTGCTTGTATAAAGCCTAGTGATAATTAATTTTTAGACTAACTTCCATGGTGCCCTATTGGCATTAGCACTACCATTGTACCCTGCTGTATAATAAACAATCTTAGACATTTATCAACTGTTGATACAAATGTTAGTCCCTAACCACTTTTTATATGTTTTCAATTTTTGAAATTCAAGTGTACCTGCCATAACATAAAATAAACACTAGACTGTATCACATTTTGAATCATTTCTTTAATTTGGGATCCTCAGAGATTTAATTTAATATGAAAGTTTCAAAGGGGGAAAAATGTGGACAACTGTAATAGCATAAACAATAAAAATAATAATATGACAGTTTTAGATTAAAATAGGCTTTAGTTTAGAAATATCTTAGAGGAAGCATTCGATACTTCCTCTACTATTACAAGGTTTGTTTAAATATTTTGAAAGACATTTCACTGGAAAAATATTAAAATTTGAAAATAAAATTACACATTTAAAAAAATTAAGAACTCAAAGGAAACTTGTGTGACATCAGCTTGCTAGTTGTATCTGTGACCAGATGGACAGAGTTACTTGAAAGAATGGGGGAAAAAAAGGAATGATCATGGAAGTAGTGAAAACGTTGCTGAGATTTTCTTCAGTAATGAATTGGAAGGATGTGAAGGGACCTCCGGTGGTTGACATGGAGGACAGATCAGCTCACTTTGTTTAAAAACTAACCAAGTGTGTGCTCTTTGGCATTGTAAAGACTTTCTCAACAGCTTTGTATCTGGTATATTGGAGCTCCTTTTGTTTACAGCTTCTTACGTATACACTGGTAGCTTGTGTTAAGATAAAGCTACTGTGAACTCAGTAATAATCTTTTTCTTTGTTCAGATACAGAGAGTAAAATGAAATTGAGATGCTACAAGATTATAATGCATTTATTTTGTATGTGACTTATCCAGTCTATATTTAAAGCAGGGAATAGTTTAAAATTTCTCAATGGTTCTGTGAGGATTTTTCAAAAGGGAAGGAATTTTTAAATGGAATAGTTTTAGACTTCATATCACCTAATTTCACAGTGAACAGTTGTAACGAAAATGCTGTTAGTTTTGAAATATTAGGATCCTACAATGGTAATTTGTCAATAATGATATCCTGACAGGTAAATTAGGTATTTGAGTATGTGCACTTTAAGTGGGGTAATATGTGGAAAGTTATAAGGATGTACATAAAATATTATTTACTGCTGTTCAAGCCAAGAAAAGATCCCTCTTTCATAGTCACATGAAGTGGTCTAGTCCCAATTTTTTTTCTCGAACACCCTGACTGACTGACTGTTGTATTATTTATTCTTTACAGAGTCATTCTAAACTCCCCGCTCCCACAAAAGGCAACAGTAACTTGGAAAATTAAATTGACAATACTATATTTAATATCTTGTTTTAACTTTTCTTATTCTAAACTTACACTAGAACATACTGTTTTTGTTGTTTTTCTCTACCATAATATGATCACAGTTTGTAGTTTGACTGTAATCTGTTTCACTCAGTAGTAAAAAAAAGGTCTTTGATGTTTTTTTAATGCCTCCATGTAAACCATAGCTAATTTAAGAATTTCATTTGGATGAACATAAAGGCCATTTCTTGTTTTTCATTATTACAAGTATCTTGTATCTATATCTTGATGAATGTGACCTATTAGCATAATTTCTCAAAAGTTAAGATTGCTAAATGGAAGGGTGTGCACACTTTAAATTTTGATACATATTATTAGAGTTCTCTCCAATAATATTATATATTTTATCAATCTTACCTCTGCAGTTGCGTGTATTAGTTCCTCCACTGTTGCCAGTGCATCTTTGTCTCTTCAAAAACTAAAACATAAATCTTGTTTTAATTTGCATATCTCTGCTTATTAGTGAGGTGGAATATTCTTTTACAGGTTTGTAGGTTTATTTTTATGTTTATAAATAATTACATAAATGTATATGTTATAGGTTTTTTGGGTTTTATTTCTTTAATGAAATTACTCATTTCATTCTTTTATTTTCAACGAGTGTTTTAAAGACTTTCTTTTAAAATACTAATCAAATACTTAATTTGCATATATAAAATGTTTTAATACATGTAGTTAGGACTGAAAACAACCCCATACAATTTTTAATAGTGATAAGACTTTTAAACAATGTAATTACTGTTACAACTAGTTTGATAACTAATTTTAATGGACTTTTAGAGGGGTAGGACATTATTTCCAAATCCAAGTTAAGCACAGCATTGATATAAAAAGGATACATAATTGTTAAAGAATAAAGAGATACTCAAATATGTGAACCTCAGAGATTGAAATTACACCAAGATTCTAATTCCTTTTTTCTAAAATTGTCTATTTAATAGATATATTATCAATGATAAAGCTAATTCAGAAAGATGCTGTTTGTGTGTTTAGATAACTGTTGTAAGAGACTATACCAATTTTAACCTCATTTCTCAAAGATGTTATTTTGAAAACTTGGCATTCTCTGATAAAAACAACTACCAAAGTCATAAGGCAAAAAAGTTTTAAGACTCCTTACATTTCATATTAATAGTCTGGTATACATAGTTTTCAAAAGAGAAAGAAAAGAGACTGAAAAGAAATCAGCATTTTTCTTCTAAATTGATTAAATTAATATTGATTTTTGTCTTTCAGTTAAATTATATCCTCTAAAGTTAATTGGTAAAAGGTCTTTATATTTTAAAGTGCTCGCTAACATTGTTACTATCATTCATTCCACCCTAGCCTTCATTTTATGGAAAGTTTTCTTATTTTATTTATAAAATACTTTGGAACAGGAAACTTGTGTGACATCAGCTTGCTAATTGTACTTGTGACCAGATGGACTTGAAAGAATGGGGAGGGGGGAGGAATGATCATGGAACTAGTGAAAATGTTGCTGAGATGTACTTTAGTAATGAAGGGGAAAGATGCGAAGGGACCGTCCGTTGGTGGTTGACATGGAGGGCAGAGCAGCTCACTTTGTTTAAAAACTAACCAGGTGTTTGCTCTTTGGCATTGTAAAGACTCTCAACAGCTTTGTATCTGGTATATTGAGCTCCTGTTTTTCACCATTTCTTATGTATACACTGGTAGCTTGTGTTCAAATAAAACTGCTGTGAAATCAGTAATAACCTAGGTAAAATGGCCTTTTTGTTATTAAATATACAGAGGAAGTAGAAATCTGTATTGTATACTATTTTAAATGTCATTAAGATAGTTCCTTGAGAGGAAATTGCTGCCCCGCCAGTCATTCATTCATTTTACCTTTATTTACTATAATCCTTACTTCATAGATTGAGCTATTGCAGGATCTGTGGTCATAGAGTGTTCTCTATTCAGTCAATTTGAGAGCATATGTCTGTGCTGTTATGAATGAAAAGAAGTGTGAAAACTTCAGGAGCCTAGAATGATGACCTTTGTGCTGTTTAAGTTATATTTTAGTCAGCTGATTGTTGTGTTGCACAGATGCTGCCAACTCCTAACCTCCCAAAAATGGAAAATTTTCCAAAGTTCAGTGCCATAGGACGGGGGCCCTGGTATTTATTCAGAAAAAAAGACTGTGGGATCAGGCAAGAGAATGTTGAGTCCAGAAAAAAGTCAGAACCTGCCTTAATGGGTCGTGCTTGGCATAGCGCTGTGATGATAGTTGTGAGAATCTGATGAGGTTGAGCAATGGTAATTTGCACTTTTCTAATCATTTTCTACCACTTTTCTATTCAGTCTTCAGCAAATACTTGATAAGGCCTGGATCTAATGGTAAGCAAATTAGAAAACTCCCCCATTTACAGTCGTGTTTGCAAAGCATGTGTGAGAAATAGGAGTGTATCAGTGTTTCAGTCACAAGGAGCATGAAGAGCCTCATTCAATCTGTCATGTAGAATAGGTAGCTCTTTTCTCTTTCTGGTCTGCTTTCTTCCTTTGTTCCTTGCTTAGAAATTCAAGTTCACAAATCCAGTCTGAGGTTGGTCAATTATAAAGAGGGAAATGAATGAATTTACTGATACGTTGTGGCATTATTCTGAGAATGGGTAAAGTGTATCATATATCATCAAGCCTTCTAAACCAAGCTCAAGTTCTGTAAGGCAGTGAACTGTAATCTAGTTAATTTACATATAACCATGCCCACCCTTCTATTATAATGACATGAATTGGAAGATTTTAGCTGTGTCATTTGTAGAGATTCTTGTGAATGGATAATCCTTAATGTAGCTTCTTATATCTGTCCTTCATCTCTATAGCCACTTGAGCATGCACCATCATTTCATTTGTTGGTCTTGACATGAATTTCCAAATAAATACTATGCCCTCAAAATTCTAAAGATTGCATCACATCTGTCCTTAGGAAAAAAAATTTCTTTGAAATTGAAATTTTTAATATTCTTAGTAAAAAACGCTTTTTTGAGTTATTTGGTCCTGTTGAATTGATAGGAAAATTATTGACTCTACTTTGGTGTTATTTTCAGAGTTGATTTAAGTATATTAAATTTTCATTCTTGTATGAACCAAACTTTCCATACACGTTGCTGTCATTAACACTTGAAACCAAACATGCCTAATTCTGGCATATTTCATTTCCGAGAAAATTTTTCAGCCTGCAATCTGACCAGAAAATAAAATAGGATAAATTAGCAATCTAAAGTCAGGAACCTAGCCATAGAGGGCCATTTCTCATTTCTGATTAAGTGCACTCCCTTTGACCCTTACCTGTACTATGGTGCAAGAGCATTCTGGTCACCTACATGAGGTCCACAAACCTGGGAACTGGATGACCTAGAGACGGGGCTGTACTGAACATGCAGCCTTGGTGACTGCCATGTCATTTCTTTTTCTAAACTGTAAAAAAAAGGTCAAGAGGTTGACAATGCAAACGTTAGTGCAGAACATTTCTCCTTTGTTCCTGAATCTACTGGCTCCTGTGTGCCAGTAAGTCTTCATCAGCACTTCTCAGGTTTTATGGTTCTTTTTAGATAAGTTGATTATATGATATATTGCTTGGAAACAAAAGTCCATCTGATGTTAAACTGACCACATCTTTCACATTTCCTACAGGGAGATCTACATATCTCAGATGGTTTCACAATTCAACAGTAAAGTTAGTGCCTTAAACCAAAGACGCCTCTATCACAAGTTATTGGATTAAACCTCTCATAATATATGCAATATATCTAGATTGAAAGGTTTAAAAACAAAAGAATTTAGAATTAATCTTTGGACTGATTTTTCATATTTGAAGAATGTAGTTATTTGCAGCATGCAAATGGAGAGAGTAGTTCAAAATGTATCAAGTCTTATTTGATAAATATACTTTCAAACTAATGGCTGCATCAAAGCAGAGTGAAAAATTACCACTTCTCAAAAGCAACCTACACTGACTCAGTAAAGTTTACTTTTTAGAAAAAAACTCTATTTCCATAGATTTCAGAATGATTTTAGAAATAGATTAAACATAAAATTGTTTTATAAAAACAGAAAAATTGTTTGGGACTGTACAAAACTTTTTAAACTACAACACTTTATAAATTCAAGATAGTTCCACACTGAAATAGACAATACTTCATTAGAAGTCTTGTCAAATTTAACTGGTTTGTCTTGACCATTGTTACACATTATTTCTTCCATATCTTAGCCTAAGTAGATCTGTGCTCTATCATAGGATTTTAGTCTATTTCAAGGATTTTACAAGATTTTTCATTCTAGAAATAATGTTAAAGCAAATGAATTTATAACTACAAATGTCTTGCTAAAAATAGAAACTAATGCAATATGACAATTCTACATTGGATAAATTTCAAACCAAATTCCTAAGAATGGCCTATTAATTTAAAATTTATATTTGACTATTATAATTTGGTACCTATAAAACAAAAAATAACTTTTATGGAAAAGTATTCATATAGAAGGAAGAACCTTTAAATCTAGTTGTTTGTAGTTGTCATGTAACAAGTATTTTCTAATTTTACCTATTCATAAACACTCATCACCTGAAAGAACAACAGCATATTTTTAAAACTAAAAAGTGAGAAGGTAGGGGTTTATTTCATGTAACAGTACTGTTATGATAAATAGTTCCATATACCACTTGGTATATGAAAAAGCCAAAATATCTCCAAATCATGTATTTTTGTTACTGGAGTGTTAACCATTAGAATGGTTAGAAAAAAATCTAATATTACTAACCACATTATACTCCTTTCCCTGTCATTCTTTGCTTTTAGTTTTTCCACATAACAGAACATACAATAAACAGAAATGTAGTATATGATGTGTTAAATACCTCCCAATTTTCCAAAAAAATAATTAAAAATTAAACAATAAACAAAAATGTATCTGCTATATTTGCAATCAACTACCCTTGTAGACGAGTGGGGAACTGGGAGGGGGTGGCAGTGGTGGGGTTGACGGGAGTGACAATAGGACCCGTTTTCTGTAGAACATACTGAGGCGCACACAGTTTCTCAGGCAAATTCATGGCTAGAGCAAAATTAAGAGCTCATAATTTTACATTTGTCCCAAAGCTGACTTCTCAGATACACACACCCAATTAAATATTTGAAAATAGGTCCCTAGTCACTGCTATCTTCATCGTCACCATTATCAGGTACATCATTTAAAGGAGACTAAAATGACTAAGTGTAAGAGTCCAATCCAGTGGGTTGGCATACGGCCATGTCCCCAGTAGAAAGCAGGTCATAGCAGAAGTCACACATCCTCACAGGCTTAGAGAACTGGCTTGAAAGCAATCTCTTTTCAAGATTATCCACCACGATCAAGTGGGATTCATCCCAGGGATGCAGGGATGGTTCAATATATGCAAATCAGTAAACGTGATACATCACATAAATAAAAGACAAGACAAAAACCACATGATCATCTCAATAGATGCAGAAAAAGCATTTGATAAGGTACAGCACCCATTTATGATCAAAACACTCAGCAAAATGGGAATAAATGGGGCATTCCTCAACGTAATAAAGGCCATATATGAAAAACCTACAGCTAATATCATACTCAACGGGCAAAAACTGAAAGCCTTCCCACTAAGATCGGGAACACGCCAAGGATGTCCGCTCTCCCCACTTCTTTTCAACATCATATTGGAAGTCCTAGCCACAGCGGTCAGACAGGAGAAAGAGATAAAAGGCATCCAAATAGGAAAGGAGGAAGTAAAGCTATCATTGTTTGCAGATGACATGATAGTGTACCTAGAGAACCCTGTAGGCTCTACCAAAAAACTCCTCAACCTAATAAGTGAATTTGGCAAAACAGCAGGATACAAAGTCAACATTCAGAAATCAAAGACATTTTTGTACACCAGCAATGCAATAGAAGAAGAAGAAATCAAAAAAAAAAAAAATACCATTCGATATAGCAAGAAGAAAAATAAAATACCTAGGCATAAATTTAACCAAAGACATAAAAGACCTGTATGCAGAAAACTATATAACATTGAAAAAAGAAATTAAGGAAGACACAAATAAATGGAAGCATATACCGTACTCATGGATTGGAAGAATTAATATCATCAAAATGTTCATACTACCCAAAGCAATTTACATATTCAACGCAATCCCTATTAAGATACCAATGACATATGTCACAGAAATAGAACAGACATTTCAAAAATTTATATGGAACCATAAACGACCCCAAATAGCTGCAGCAATTTTGAGAAAGAAACACAAAGTAGGAGGGATCACAATACCGGACATCAAACTCTACTACAAAGCCACTACACTCAAAACAATTTGGTACTGGCACAAGAACAGACCCATAGACCAGTGGAACAGAATAGAAAGCCCAGGTCTCTATGGGCATCTAATATTTGACAAAGGGGGCAGAAGCATAAAATGGAGCCATAATAGCCTCTTCAACAAATGGTGTTGGGAAAGCTGGACGGCTACATGCAAAAAATTGAAATTGGATCATCAGCTGACACCATACACAAAAATAAACTCAAGATGGATAAAAGACTTAAATATAAGTCGCAACACCATCAAAGTCCTAGAGGAGAACATTGGCAGGAAACTCTCAGATATCCCATGCAGCAATTTTTTCACTGATATGTCTCCTAAAGCAAGGGACATAAAGGAAAGAATAAACAAGTGGGAACTCATCAAAATAAGAAGCTTCTGCACGGCTAAAGAAAACATCAGCAAAATGAAAAGGGAGCCAACCATATGGGAAAATATATTTGCTCATGATACATCAGATAGAAGTTTGATCTCCAAGATATATAAAGAACTCACTCGACTCCACTCCAAGAAGACAAACGATCCAATCAAAAAATGGGCAAAGGACCTGGGCAGATGTTTTTCCAAGGAGGAGATACAGAGGGCCCAGAGACATTTGAAAGGATGCTCAGCATCACTAGCCATCAGAGACATGCAGATCAAAACCACCATGAGGTACCACCTCACACCGGTCAGAATGGCCATCATAAACAGATCCACAAACAACAGGTGCTGGCGAGCCTGTGGAGAAAAGGGAACTCTAGTCCACTGTTGGTGGGAATGCAGACTGGTGCAGCCACTGTGGAAGGCGGTGTGGAGTTTCCTCAAAAAGCTGAAAATGGAACTGCCTTTTGATCCAGTGATTCCTGTGCTGGGACTATACCCTAAGAACACCAAAACGCCAATACAAAAGAACCTATGCACCCCAATGTTCATGGCAGCACAATTTACAATAGCCAAGTGTTGGAAGCAACCTAAGTGTCCATCAGTAGATGATTGGATCAAAAATTATGGTACATATACACAATGGAATACTACACAGCAGAAAGGAAAAAAGAACTACTAAACTTCGCAACAGCATGGATGGAACTGGAGAGCATTATGCTAAGCGAAATAAGCCAGGGGGCGAAAGACAAATACCATATGATCTCACCTATAAGCGGAACCTAACCAACAATACAAAGATACAAGGAAAATAAGACCAGCAACACTGAAAGGAAAAGAAATCAACAGAGACAAGAGGGAAGGAGGGAGGGGCGGGCAGGGAAAGGGAAGGGAAGGGGAAAGTCAAGGAACATATAGCAAGGACTAATGGACAAAACCAAAGGGGAAGAGCTGAGGGAGGGAAGGAGGGAGGAGGCAAGGGAAAGTGGTGGCGGGGGAGGCAGAGACAAATGTATTTAAAAATAAAGAAAGAAAGAAAGAAAAAAGAAGAATAATGAATCACCAATTCAAAAGAACTTTTGCACCCCAATGCTCATAGCAGTGCTATTTACAATAGCAAAGTGCTGGTAACAGCCTAAGTGCCCATCAGTAAATGAGTGGATCAAAAAGCTGTGGTACATTTACAAAATGCAATTCTGCACAGCAGACAGAAAGAAGGAACTCCTACCTTTTGCAACAGCATGGATAGAACTGGAGAGTAGTATGCTAGTGCAATAAGCCAATCAGTGAGACAAATGCCATATGATCTCATCTATAAGAGAAATCTAACAAAATAAACTAATGAACAAAATAGAACCACAGGCATAGGGACATGGAACAGACTTAAATGGCCAGAGAGAAGGAGAGGGGGATAATGGTGAAAAAAGAAGGGGAAGGGACTAGACAAAGAGCATGTATGAATGGCTCACAGACATGGGCAGCAGTGTAGGAATTGACTGTGGGAGCAGGATGGGGGGTGGGGAATGGTCAGAAGAGGCAAAAGGGGGGAAAAAAAAAGCAATCTCTTTTCAGAGCAGGGCCCACAGACAACAAAACCACATTTGCGGCAATGGTGTTGAGGATTAACAGGTGTGAATTTTGCTTTCTGACAACGCAAACATAAAGTTGCCTCAAAGTCAGGAACAGAAAGAGAGCAGCATGTTCGTTACTGGGTGTCTTTCTGCTTTTGAAGAGCACATCAGTAACACGTTTATGTGATTTACCCGTTCTGATTTCTCAGTGGCAGCGACAGCATAAACTGCAAATGATGTAGTTGGTGTCTTTATAAGCCATCCATTCCTCAAGTCTTCCTCATCTTTAATGAAATAGATAGAGACATTTTCCAGTGGAATAATATGCTGTTTGTTATATTTTTTCCTTCTGGGTGACAATCTTGCCATCTACTGCCAAAACTGCCTTGCTTTGGGCTTTGGGCTTTTTCCTGCACAACTTATTCAATACTCCAATAAGAAACTGTCTGTGTTGACCAGCTGCTCTAAAAAGTTTTTATTTATACGTCTAGTATTTGCTTCATTGTTTGCCAAGCAACCCACTATCTTTTGTTAATAGCCCATATGGATATGGATAGCAGCAGCAGCAGCCTCTTGGTGTGCACAGCGCATGCTCACAGGTGACTCCTCCAACCCTCTTGCAGGGGTGTCCAAGCTTTTGGCATCGCGGCCACAGTGGAAGAAGAGGAGTTGTTTTGGACTACCCATTAAATACACAAACACTAATGAAAACTGATGAGCAAAAACAAAGTTTTAAGTAAATTTACGATTTTGCGTTGGGCCACATTCATAGCTGTCCTGGGCCGCATGCAGCCTGTGGGCCTTGCATTGGACACCACCCCACTTCGGCCACCTGGGCTGGCCTCTCCTCGGTGCATGCATGTGGGTGATTGGCACTTCTTAATATGGTGTATGGCAGAATCACATTCACAGTGCACAGACTGACCAAATCAACAGAGGTTGAGCTCTTGAAATTAGTATTTGGCCAAGGCCTATGTGGAAGATTGCCATCACAGGATACAAGCTTCTAAAATACTTGGATAAGTTTTACTCAAAAATTATAATTTTATTACCTCATTTGTATTTTAAGGTTTCAATGTAGTTCAGAATCATTAATTTCTATCAGGCAGTGAACTGTAATTTTTCAGTTTTGTCAACCTATAAATTTGCTCCTGCACTCGTATTAAACTACTCATTTAAAATCTTAAATAGAGCAGGGAGCAACTCATGATTATAAAGACTTGATATTTCTCCACTAGTAACTAAGTTAAAGGCATTTTTCTCTTTAACTTGTGGATTTGAAGTTTTTGAGGTTAGTAGTAATGATCAAATTTTATCAAAGTATTCTGACAAACTGAAACTTCATGCACTATAAGATGATGATTTTAGAAAAAAGCCCAAGATATGTTGCCCTTTTTTTTCTTTTCTTTCTTTCTTTTTTTTTTTTTTTTTTTTTTTTGCATTCACTTAACTGCATCTAACAATTACTTGAGAAGAAAATTGTAAACCTTGGTTCTAGAAATGTGGTTATGGAGCAGTGTTACTGGCTGTCAAGGTTTTTGTATCCCTTCTGAATTCCCATTTGCTTATCATCTTTAATTGCATGCACACCAATTTTAGCATTTCCCCCACAGGGAAAGAGGATCTTTACAGCAAGTAAAAATTTACAGAAATATTTGCATTCTAAAAGCACATGCACCCTTAAACTGATGGATAGAGTTCAATGTATAAATCACATAGGAAGATTTTCAGTCCAAGTTACATCTAAAATGTTTATTTGAAAGTGAATATTCAATTATTAATCATAAATCAAGATGTCACACTAACTAGGTGGGACCATAACCTATGTAATAATATGGTCATTGATAACAAGTTGTGGGTGCCAGAAAGCATGTTGAAGTAGGCCTTCAACTGTCAGACCTTGCAAAGGCTGAAACTGAAGCCAAGGAGTAGATAAAGTACAACTGCCCAGGCTGAGGCTGACCTTCAGTTCATTCCTAATTCTTACCCCCTACCAAAACGTACAGGGGTCACTGTGGCAGCCTGAAGCAAGGCCCAGCTGGCAGAACTTGAGATGGGAGAGAAGGGAAAATTTGACCTTGGCTGCTAGTAGGGGTTTTGTCCAAGCTGAAAATGCTGACTAAAGTAATAATGAGAGCCAACGTTTATTGAGACATCGCTATGTACCAGACACTGTTAAGTTTTATCTAACAGATTCCTCTAAGTATTACTCATTTAGTCCTCATAATAACCCTACATGACGATTACCCTAATTTACTGATGTGGAAACTGAAGTTCAGCAAAGGTAAGTAACTTGTACAAAGTCACACTGCAAAGAAGTAGCAGAGCTAAGATTTAAATCTGGCCCAGAGCTGTATTCTTGTCATTTCATTGTTCTCAGATCTCTCAGATACGAATGTGATTTTTTTAATCCAATAGCATTAAAGCTGCTTTACACTACTAATTTAACTGCAGCTCAAGGAGCAGAAAACACAGTGTTTATATTATACCACTGGATTGTAAGCATTTTCATGCCCATTACCTCATTTAATCAATACAATGAAATTGCTCAATAGGGATTATTTTCTCCATTTTCATAAATGCATGAGGAAATTGTCACAAAATAATGAGTGACAGTGCTGAAATTTAAATCTACATCTGTTGATTTCTAGCCCGTATTTCTTCTACTGTGTCATGCTTTTCCCCAAAACACTGAAAAAACATTTCTTCAGTAAATGACAGTGGGCATTGGGGTACCATGTCTACTTTCTCTTCTCCCTGAGCCTGATTTATTTCTCCATTTTCTCTCTGATCCTCCACAGCTGAAGCTCTGCTGAAATCAGGTTTTTCTTTTCCTGGTCTGTCTGCATACTCCCCAGTCCTTCAATATGTGATAGATGTTATGTCATATGTTTACCAATTTTGAAAATACAGGAATACCTTGGAGATACTGGGGGTTTGGTTCCAGACCACTGCAGTAAAGTGAGTTGTAACTTTTTTTTGCATGTGGAAGGTCTTGCCTTCAATTTGTAAAAAGATGCTACATCTGTGAAGCACAATAAAACGAAGTGCCTGTATTCATTTATTTTTGAGGTTCAAACTCACATTTTATTAACTCTCTCTGTTTAAAAAATTATGTCCTGCCCTGCCAGGTGTAGCTCAGTGGATTGGGTGCCGGCCTGTGAACTGAAGGGTCGCTGGTTTGATTCCCAGTTGGCACATGCCTGGGTTGCGGACCAGGTCCCAAGTAGGGGGTGTGCGAGAGGTAACCACACATTGATGTTTCTCTCTCTCTCTCTTTCTCCCTTCCCCTCTCTAAAAATAAATAAATGAAATCTTTTAAAAAAAACGATGCTTTGGTTAATTTGTGACACTAACCTAGCTGTTGAAGTGAGATCTATTTTGGAATAAATAACACCTGGCCTAGCATTAGTGTAGGGAGCTCTAGAAAATAATCGATTTAATGATTCTGCCTTTATGAAAGATGAATTTATTTTCAAGATAATAGCTAATACTTGAATGAAAATCCCTTATGCAGCCATGATTGTAATAACGGAGCATTTTGGTCTTTTGTAGCTGGATAGAACCTTAGAAATGATCTAGTTCACCCTACTCAAGGGTTAAGTAATTTAATGAAAGTCACAGAGAAAAAGATGTGTGAAGATGTGTGGGGGCTAGAATACTACCTTCTTTATTCTTGGTATAGTGCTGCTTCTGCGATGTCATGCGGTCACATATATGCTACTAGTTATACAGATAGAAAGCGTTAATGAACATCGAATGGTTCCTGGTAGGATTTTGGGGATGGATGTGGAAAATGATGCTGTGACATCAAACAAATCTGGGATTTGAATAAAGCTCTAGCACTGATGGACAAATTACTTGATATCTTCTGCGTTTGTTTCCTTAATGTAGAATGGGGACAATATCTACCTCAAAGAGCTAGTGTGAGTATTAAAGTAAATGTGACTGTGTATATGAATTGATGAGATTGGGGTCTGCCACATAATAGGCATTCAGTAAATGCTGGTTGTTTTCTGATATTTTTGGGCAATTTTTTTTCTTTTAATTGATTCCAGAGAGAGGGGAAGCGAGGGAGAAAGAGAGGGAGAGAAACATTGATGTAAGAAACATCAATCAGTTGCCTCTTGCATGCACCCCTACTGGGGACTGGGAATCAAACCAGTGACCCTTTGCTTTGTGAGATGAGGCCCAAATGAGCCACATCAGCCAGGGATAGGCGATTTGGTTTTGCATCTTAATTGCCTTCAAAGAGTTCATAACAGTTTTATGAATAGTATAGCATCACAACTTACATTCATGAGAGTGGAACTCAGCCTGTATTCCAGCTCTGATCTGAAAAAGTCTGTTATCTTAAATGGGAAATAATTTTTTTTCTTATGTAACTTTAACATAAAGCCATTCTAAAATTAATTTTAAGACTGCTCTACACTATATAAACTTTATACTGTATTTTATGTAAGATGTAAAACTTACATTTTCAAATGTCACTAAAATACCCAGAATCATTTCAGCAGTTGCCCATTGGAAGCCTCCGTACTCTTCCTCATGTTGTTGCCTACCTCGGAATGGAATGTTCTCACACTCTGGCTGGCAAACTCCTGATCACACCATCGACAGCGCAAACATCACCTCCTTTTTTCTTATCACACTATCCTCTGCTTCTTCTGACCTTATTATAGTACTGATTGAATCATAATGTAATTGTTGCATATCTGGGTCTCCTTTGATGTTGGTGATGCCTTGTGGTCAGGGTCCATGTTTATTTCCTGTTTCTGTTTAACCAAACTGCCCACCCTTCACAGCTCTCACAAGATATGCTGTGAGGTGGAAAAGACTGACGGCCGGACAGATGCTACAGAACCCCACTGACAAAGATGCCCTTTTCTTTGTATGGGAAGCAAGTGATTCTTTTTCTCTTTGGTCTTGTGGAAGGACAGGGTATTTTGAGGTTTGGGTAGGTGTGGATTTCCAGCACCTGGAATAAAGGTAGCTCAGCAGTGACATGATGAACTGGCTTCTGTGATTTCTCCCAGTGATGTGATTCACACGTCCGGAGTATTTGGGTGAGAACATGCAGAGTCTGAGCTTTTATTAAAAAGTTAAAAAAAATTTTTTTTAGAGGAGAAGGAAGGGAGAAAGAGAGAGACATATCAATGTGTGAGAGAAACATTGATCAGTTGCCTTTTGTATGTGCCCCAGTCAGGGACTGAACCCAGGCATGTGCCCTGACCAGGTATCAAACTGGCAACCATTCACTTTGTGGGATGATGCCCAATCAACTGAGCCACACCAGCCAGGGCCAGACTCTGAGCTTCTTATATAAATGGGCGTAAAGGCGGGAGATGAGTAAGAGATCAGAACAATGTTCCATGTTACAGAAAATGATTCCCACCCTCTGGAAATGTAAATGAAATGCGCAGAGCAAATAAATGGACCCATCAGAGAAATTACAAAGTTACTGCTCAGGTCATTGTCCTGAAATAGAGAGTTGATCCTTTCAATCTGGTGACTCACCTCTAACTAGAGTCAGTACTTCATTAAAAAGGCAAGAGCTTTGAGACACTTAAGGGTAATCTTATCCCTTTGCAGAAGTCCCTCCCATGCTCAAGCAGGTCTGATGATCTTCTCATGTCACCGGGCACAAGGATTAGTAGGCCTTGAAACGCTACCCTGTCCATATGACTTCTCAGCTCTTCTCAAGCCTGCACTGGCAATTTCCCTTGGCAGCTTATCACACCGTGAGGACCGACGAGGCTCACAGGCTTTCAAGACAGCAGGACACCCGTGGAGAATAAATGCCTCTGTTGCTGGAGGTCACAGCATCCAGAAAGTAATTAGAGGAAGTAGCTGATGATCTCTTCAGTGAGTTCTGCTATTCCTGTCGCATCCAAGCCCAAGTCCAAGGTTTGCTGGCAAGTGAACTAAAACCATGATTCCTGTCTGAAGGATAGATCACACAGTTCAACTGTATACTCTCTTCAGCTTTAAGCCTACAATCTTCCAGAAGAGCAGTCTGAACATTTGCAGTCTCTACAAAATTTACAGTTGGAAGATAGGTGCAGTGTTTCAAGAGTAGCTTTTGAGTCCCCCAAACCACCCTATAAAAAACCTATTGTAGGGGTTCTGCTTATGTGGTAACATTGTACCTTCTGGAGTAGAGATTGCTAAAAGCATGCACAGAGGGTGAGCCCTCAGTATGAGTTTAACTGTCTCTCTGTGAGAGGGAGGTCACCTTCAGAGTGCATGCTATGTGCCTCCCGTATTTCCTGGGGAACACCCAGGTAGAGGGGCTCCTGACACACTCTGACAACTGCCATGGTTGGATTCCCAGTGTAAGTGATTCCATCTGGTCTTGGTTTTATTGCCCTTTACAAAATTGTATTTATTTGAAGAGAAAAGTGGGGAAAAACTAATAAATGCTCCACTGGGGCCCCTCCACAAGAACAAAGAGAAAATAATTACTTGCTCTCAACATGAAGCAAAGGGCATCTCTGCCAACAGATTTCTGTAACATCTGTGTAGCCATCAGCCTTTTCCACCTCACAGCGTGTTTTTTGAGGGGAAATTTATTACAGGGGGATTTGTTTCCTTTTTCAATCTTATAATTAACAATAGAATCCTTCCTGCCATTCAAAATAGTTTAAGATCTAAAGAGAATCAGAAAAGAAGAAAATACAGTATTGTGGCCCTTGAAAATGGGCAGAGTGGGCAAGGGTTTCTGGGAAATTACATATTATATCCTCTGCTTTCTGTTTCAACTGTTTTTATTGATTTTTCAAAGATTGGTTTGATAAGACTTCATTTTAAAAGCAATGCTTGAGCAGGAAAGTTAAAGAAACATAAATGTCTAGCTTTGATTTTACCCACCCTAGAGCATTATACACAGGCATTTACCTCAGAGATATTGTGGGTTGGGTCCCAGAGAACTGCAATGAAATGAGTGGTAATCTTTTTGGTGATGGGAGGGTTTTGCCTTCAATGTAGCAAATGCAACATCTGTGCAGTACAATAAAGTGAAGCAGAATAAAATGAGGGTTTGCCTGTGTCTTTCCAAAGTCCTAAACCTCAGCAACTGGCTGCTTCATCCCCTTCCACTTTCCTTCCTCATCCCACATGATTACAAAGCTCAAAAGAATAATATATTATATCATATTTTATCACTGATTCAACAAATTTTAGTTTTTTAAATTTAATCTTTATTTTTTTCAACAAATATTTTTAAATACCTATTATGTGCCAGGTACTGGGGCAGAATGATAAAAAATCTGACAACTAAAAGCAGTTAAACTAGACTTGTCTATGCTTACCTGCCCTAGTCACAGCTCTATCTTGGGGAGATATTCCTCATGGGGCTACCTCCTTCTATGATCACACACTCTAATTCTAATATGTAGCATTTTTCCCTTGCTGCAGTGGATTAAATGAAGAAGGAAACTTAATCCAAGGGAAGTTAGTCCAATGACTTGAAAATGGTGGGCTGTTTATTTTTTTATTTAAAAAAATTTTTATTGTAATTTTTGGCATTACAATTTAACCCCTTTATACCACCCTCTCCCCCTGCAATTACCACACTGTAGTCCAAGTCCATGAGTCCCTTTTCCTTTTTGCTTGATCCCTCCACCTTTTTTAAAAAAATTGAATCTATTGGGGTGATATCGGTTTACAAAACCATACAGATTTCAAGTGTACAACTCAACGAGACATCATCTGCATCATGTGCCCATCGCCCCAGCAAAGTCTGCTTCCCTCCCCATTTTGCCCCACTTTGCCCACTTTAACGTTATGCCCACCCCCCTCTTCCCTCTGGCTATCACCACACTGGTGTGTGTGTGTCTATGTGTTAAACATACTTTTTGTTGTTGTTGTTTAATCCTTTATCCTTCTTTCATCCAGCCCTCCATTTCTCCTCCCCTCTGACAGCGGTTTTAATCAGACTTTTCTCATGTGAATTAGAATCCAGGCTGAAGGGTGTACTGGCTACTTAAAGTGAAAGTCCCCTGGAGTCAGAACTGGGGCAGCTGTTTCAGGGTTTCCCATGCTCCCGATTACGATTACGAGGGAGGAGAGTGCCAGAGAAAACTGGCCGGGTGGAAAGAATGGAGTGGATGCACAGGGAAAGGCAAAGAAGCTGGGGAGGGTGAGGATCAGAGAACATCCAGACTCTTTCTATATACGTGAATTATTTGGCTAGATTTCTATTTCTTATAACCTAATTTATGTTTCTCATGCAGAAAATGTACTCAGTAAATATTTATGCATGGGGCATTGTGTCCTAATTGCTTGGTGTGTACACAAAGCAGACGTGGTCCCTGATATCGCAGAGTTTACAGTATAGTGGAAGAGGGAAGCAGACTTTACCTATTTGATCTTGACCATAAGAGGAGTGTCAACACCCATACGAGAGGCAGATGGTAAAACATGACTAATCAGGGTTGTAGTGTCAGAACTGAACAGAGGCTCAGGTGAAAATTTCAATGTTATTGATCATGGCCAATGGATATATGAATGCATTAGAAAATTAGTGTGATACCATTAGCAAATAAAATAAATTGAGCTTAATGAGAATTTAACTTGGACTGAATTTTCCTTTCTCTTTCCCTTCCCTCCCCTCCCCTCCCCTCCTCTCCCCTCCCTCCCTCCCTTCCTTCCTTCTTTCCTTCCTTCCTTCCTTCCTTCCTTCCTTCCTTCCTTCCTTCCTTCCTTCCTTCCTTCCTTCTTTTCTTCTTCTCTTTTTTTCTTTCCTCCTTTTAGAAATCTGGCTGCAATATTGTGTTAAGTGCATATATTTTAATTTGGTGCAGGGCATGCACAACAAAATAAATGAAAGCTATAAATGTTAGAACACATGTAGTATTTATCCCAATAAACTAAAGAATAATAAATCATTTTGTCAAGGTACACAGTTAACACTCAATTTTTTATCTCTTTTATAGGTAATCTGTCAAACATTTGCAACTCTGAACTCTATAGAATCGGGGAAAAAGTATTAACTTATAACATAGATCATGGAACTTGTTAAATATACCTTTCCTAATTCATATTTTCTCTCTCTTGGCTGAAAAAAATGACTGTCTCAAATATATTATTTTTACAGGTCATTGGAAAAGAGTACTGCACAACAGGATTATTATAATGTACTAAAGGATGGCACTTGTATCTCACTGGTATGTGGAGAGCTCATGTGAAACCTCTTTGATCTTTGCTGGCTTTTTAGCTGAAAGGATTTGGAAATCTTTTTGGCACTGGCAAAGACAGCACTCTGGTGGCTGTTTATAGTTGGTCAATTTTTAGCAATGGATAAGAAAGTCTTTGTTGCAGTCAGTTTATTAATACATAGTGGGCAACACGTTGGTTTAAAGGCAAATGCATATTTTTCTAATATCAAAAAACGTCCCCATTTTTAGCAACATCCAAAGCTACTTAAAAGCGATCTACATTTTCTTTTCCAGTATGCCCTATGCTGAGAAGTAGTACTGCGGCCCTCTGAGCTTTAGCAGTTTTTTAGGTACGAGGAGTTTTTCATGATGTAATTGATATCGTAACACTCAGCTGGACACAGGCTTTCAAGAGCCAAGTGCCTTTGCTGATTTGTTTCTATTTCCCACTAGAACTAAAAGAATTCAAAGGCATGAAGAGTCTATTGTGAAAAAGTGCATGAATAATGCAAAAGTCATCCTCAAAGGACTATCACCGTGTACCAATGCCGTTATTGCTTTTTAATAAAATCATGAAAAACGTAAATCGAAAAAAAAGTAGGACTATTCCAAATATGTTGAAGCAGTGAAAAAGGGCACATGAGGGAAGGTTTCCCCTGAAATGCATTTTTTAAAGTCTTTTTCTCTTCAGTTCTATTGAGATATAGTTGACATTTAACATTATATACTAATTTAAAGTGCACAATGTATGGATTTGATAGTTATAGATTGCAAAATGATGACCACTATGGCATTAGCTAGTACATCATGTCACATAATTACCATTTCTTTTTTGTGGTGAGAACACTTGAGATCTCTCTTAGCAACTTTCAAATATATAATACAGCATTATTTACTGTAATCGCCATGTTGTACATTAGATGCACAGAATTTATTACTCTTCTAACTTGAAGTTTGAATCCTTTGACCAACATGTCCATATCCCCATTTCTGTTCCTCAGCCCCATTCCCCTGGTAACCACCTCTCTACACTCTGTTTCTATGACTTTGGTTTCTTTTAGATTCCACATATAAGTAATATCATGCAATCTTTGTCTCTCTTTGCCTGATCTATTTCACTTAGTATAATTCTCTCATGGTTCTTCCATGTTGTTGGAAATAGCAGAATTTCCTTCTTTCTCATGGCGAAATAGTATTCCATTGTACATATACGCTACATCTTATCCATTCATCTGTTGATGGACACTTCGATTGTTTCTCTCTCCTAGCTATTGTAAATAATGCGATAAAGAACAAAGGAGTGCAGATATCTCTTCCATATTCTGTTCTCATTTCCTTTGGGTATATACCAAGAAGTGGGATTGCTGGATCATATGGTAGTTCTGTTTTTAGTTTTTTGAGGAACCTCCATACCAGTTTCCATAATTGCTCTACCCATTTTCATTCCCACCAACAATGCGAAGGGTTTCCCTTTCTCTACATATTCACCAGAACTTACCTCTCATCTTTTTGATCATAACTTTCCTTTTTTATTAAATTTATTGGGATGACATTGGTTAATAGGATCATGTAGGTTTCAAGTATACATTTATACAATACATGATCTGTATATTTTATTAACAGGTGTGAGGTGATATGTTACTGTGGTTTTGATTTGCATTTCCCTGATGATTATTAATATCAAACACCATTTCATGTACTCATTGGCTATTTGTATGTCTTTTTTGGAAAAGTCTCTATTTGGTTATTGTGCCCATTTTTAAATTGTGTTTTTAGTATTTTTTTCGCTATTGAATTATATGAGTTTTAAATTTATTTTGGGTATTAACCCCATATCAGATAGAAGATTTGAAAATATTTTCTCCCATTGCGTAGGTTGCTTTTTTATTTTGTTGATTCTTTGGCTGTGAAGAAGCTTTTTAATTTGATGCAGTCCTACTTATTAATTTTTGATTTTTGTTGATTGTGCTTAGTCTCATCTCCAAAAAATCATTACCATTGAGAATGTCAACGATCTTTTTTCTTGTTTTCTTCTTGCAGTTGCATGGTGACAGCTCCGATTTAAATCTTTCATCCATTTCAACTTAATTTTTGTGAACAGTTTAAGATAGGGGCCCAATTTCGTTCATCCGTATGTGAATATCCAATTTTCTCAACATTATTTTTGAAGGGACTGCCCTTTCTCCATTGACTATTCTCGGTTGCCTTGCCAAATATTAATTGAACGTGTATGTGAGGGTTTATTTCTGGGATCCTGACTCTGTCCCAGAATTGCCTAAGTTCCTCATTGCTTAAGGTTTGGTGGGGTGTAAAGGCTACTTCCTCCTCTAGAGGTCTGCTTTCCTAACTTCCTCAGTGCTTTTTGTGGGATAAAGGACTCAGGCTCATCTAATTAGATGCATCTACCCTGGATATGACTTAGAGCTACTGATGCAAGAAAATAGGGACACAAATCATCCTTGCTAGCAGCATTGGAGAGGGTAGCCTCATCCCATTTCCTAGGGCAATGGAGGCAGCATTGTCAACAGTAATGTTTAGAGTCCAACTCCAGCACGCTGTTTTGTCTAATGTTCAGGGGGTGACCGAGGAATTCTCTCTGGACCGCTTCTATGGCTTGATTTTGCCTGCTTCTGGCTGCACAGTGTCCAGATCTGGGCTTCCAGCCTTTCTGGCTATTCAGTGACGTATTGGTCAATGTCCTTTGACTAAATTCTCCTGTTAAGTCAAAGTTGTTCCTTTTTTTTGTTGTTCTTACAACCCTGAGGATTGTGACTGATAAACATATATATTGGTAAAAATAAGCTCTCTTTGCACATTTATAATGCCTGGGAGTCTATGATATTGGACCCATTTGTACAAGTTCAGCCACTGCAATGTTGTAAGTAACAAAGACGTGTACTCGCTGCAGTGGAATCAGCAGAAAAAAGTTGCACAGCTAGGAAGCAGAAAAGGAGTCACTTGAATTCCAAACCCAGGCTTTCCAATACACAAAATAAACTATAGGTAAAATTGTCCTGAACATGGTTATATATTACACAAATACAATGAATGATGTTGGTACACTAATGTGTGAAAATAGCATTTACATTTATACTGCTTCATTTACTCAATTTGGTAAGAAATGGGGTGGGATTGCCAGAGATGTCCTGGAAAAAATGTATTTGAAGATGAATTACCTGTGAGGGTACTGAGAATCTCTTCCTACAAAGCGTGGACTAACTTGACGGCTGCTCTTTGGCACCCATTGTCTCGTCCGATGTATACAGCAGTCCAGGAAAGAAGATGGGACAATAATGATTCTGAGTTTTTAGTGAGAATCCTGAGGGTTCTCACCCAAAACTTAGTGCAAATTAGACATATGATTAATATGGGGTGTGGTATAGATTCGAAACTGTCCTTCTGAATCTCAGCCTGGCCCTCTGGCTACCATGAAGGAACCCACTAAACTATTTTCTGTTTCTTCACTTTAGAAATCTGAGGTCTTTTTCTGAGATATTGATTTATCTACCCATTTTCACTCAAAACACTCACAAAATGCTCACTGTTCAAGATTTCTGAAATTCTATGTTGTTTTGATATGACGGACAAAACCAAAGCTGTTGACGTTCCTAGGTTACTGCAGAGCACAGCCACAGCCTACACACCACCTACATAGTTTCTGAATCCTGAATGGTCTGATTCTCCTAGATCCAAGATTATCCTTTGCAAATCAAGTGGAGAAAAGTACCTTCTTTGCCAAGGAAGCATAACCCAAATGTTCCCAAGGTTCCAAATGTTGTGGGTACATATGAGGACACATCAACATCCATGCCCAAGTTACAACCACCATTTCCTTCATATGCTCACCCAGACCTCCAGCCCTCTGAAAAATATTCACTCCTTTCTTCTCAAAGTATGCGGGTGCCTTTGTGTGAGAGAGCCAGGCGCAGATCATTCTGGCTCTCTCACACAAAGACTGAAGCTGCAGTGGGCTGCTCTGAGCTCCCCGCTCCTCCTCCAAGCTGCAGACCTGAGCTACCCACCCTGACTGGTGCCAGGATGGCTGACCAGTCTCCTGTGCAATGAGGAAGGGAACTTCATCCTTCCTCTGGGTGATGCTCCACAGAGGATGGTGATGGGGTGGCAAGGGTTGTTCTATAGCAGGGCTAGGCAGACCGTCAAAATAGAGAGTTGAGTAAGGCAGCACTTTGAGTCTGCATTCAGAGCTCTTAGGCTTCTGGAGCACCTGGGGGCCTCCCCCCATTACTCTAAGGCCCAGCAGCTGAACTCCTTAGAACAAACTTTCTCTTTGAGACTCTACGGTTTTCTTTTGTATTTCAGTCTTTACTCAATCTCCTCTTTAGCTCCACCCCTGTTCCAACAGACATGGCATGTGTCTAAACACCAAACGCAACAGAGTCTGTGGTCTTTGACTAAGCGGCTACTTGGCCCTCATATAAGGCAGCGGCTGGACAGGGGCCCCTTGCAAAGCGTTTTTCTTAGGAGAACCTAACAAGGTCCTTCGAACCTCAGCTCAGGTTGTCTCCCAGCTCCATTCTGAGAACCAAGAATCAGACTCAGAATGGAGCACAGAATACTCACTCTTTCTTGTCAAATTATTTATATTTTGATGCTTTGTGACCTAAATACATTCTGGGGAAAAACAACACAAGAAAAGGCAGTATATCCAAGTGTCCATCAACAGATAAATGCATAAACAAAAATGTGATATATACATACAATGGAATATTATTCAGCATTTAAAACCAAGCACATTTTGACACATGCTACAACATGGGTGAATCTTGAAGACATTATGCTAATTGAAATAAGCCAGTCACAAAAGACGAATATTGTATGATTCCTCATAAGTGAGATTCTTAGAGTATGCAGACTTAGAAAGCAAATTGATGGTTGCCAGGGGCTTGGAGTGAGAGGGGAGGAGAAGGGAATGGAAAGTAATATTTAATGGGGACAGAGTTTCAGTTGGAGAAGACAAGAAAGTTCTGGAAATAGATGTGAGTGATTGTTGCACAGTAATATGAATGTACCTAATGCCAAAGAAATGCACACTTAAAAATGGTTAAATTGGTAAATTTTTATTATGTATACTTTAACACAAAAAGGCCTTAAAAATAACACTCCAGAAGTAACCACTGTAACTTTTCTTGTGTATTATTCTAGGAGTTTCCCTATGCATACATGTGTGCATGCATGAATGTATCGTACACATAAAAGTACATGCATATATAAACGTGTGCATGTGTGTATTATTTAACATACAAGTATTCAGCAAGCATCTTTCTTTGCTTATTTTATCTTGGACCTATTTCCAGATCAAACATATAGTTCTACTCCATTTCATTGGGTGGAAATATATACCCTTATCTTGAAATACTCTCAATTTTTCATTAGTGTTCTATTGCTGGACATTCAGGGTATATTCTTTTTTAAAAAAAATCAAACAGTGTACCAAGGAACATCTAAATATACTTCTTTGAGCACTTGGGTAAATATGTATGCTTGAGAAATTCCTAGAAAAAATGTCTTTTAAGTGAAAGGATATGTGTTTCAATAATATGGTAAATAATGTCTAATTCCCCTCCAAAGCACACCAATTTATACTCCCATCTACAGTGTCTAAATGTCTATCTCCCCACTTTCCAGCAATGGATATTATCAAGTTTTTTAAAGTTTCTCAATTTAATGGATAAAAAAATAGTGTCTGAGTCAAGTTAAGCATCTTCTGTATATTTACTGATTTACAAGAAATTTTTCTACATATTATAAAAATTATCTTTTTTGTTTATAATATATTTTGTGAATGTTTTCTAGATTTATCCTTTGTCTTTATGCTTTTTCTTCAGCCATACAGAATTTTTAAAGAGTTATGTAGACACAAATATATCTCTTTTGTTTAATATTAAGAAGTTCCTATGTCATTTCTAGTAAGTTTATGGTTTTTAGTTTTAAATTTTTCATTTATTATTTTGGCATCAGGATTAAGAATAAGAAACTTGATTCTTTTATAAAAGTAATAGTTATTCATTAAACACTTTGTGAATCATTATGCTAATTACCTTCCATTTGTCATAATTGGATCTGTACAGCAAACAAGTGAGAAGACAGGTTCAGAGAGTTCCAACTACTTGCCCAGTAACACAGCTAACAGTGGGCAAAAGACGAGACTTGTCCCCTCAACTATTGGGTGACAATGGTCCAAATAACTAATTTGTTCACAGAATATATGACTAGAGGAGGTTTCCTTTCATACTGTCACTGCCTTAGTATTACACAAGAACTGAACTCTAGAGATGTTACAGGAGATGCAACTATAAAAACCTGTCAGATGATCTCAGCTATAAGTGGAACCTAATCAACAAAACCAACAAATGAGCAAAATAGAACCAGAAACTTGGAAATAAAGAGCAAACTGACAGTGACCAGAGGGGAGGGGGGAGAAGTGAGTAGGGGAAAGAAGGGGAAGGGACAAAGGAACATGAATAGAGGGCTCCTGGACAGGGACAATGGGAGGGATTGACTGGGAGTGGCGGGGGCGGGCTCGGGGAGAGCAACGGGGGAAAAAGGAGGGACAACTGTAACTGAACAATGATAAAACCAAACAAACAAACAAAGAACCTGTCAGAACCCTTGATTCCTAGTGCAGCATAAGGCTTCTCTTCCAATAAACAAAAAACAAAAACAAAAACAAAAACACCCCAGGAGCAACAACAAAAAAACCCTTTACTCTCACACTCTCCTGGATTAGCACAGAAGGACATACAAGACATTTCTCCACAGGGCTACTTGGTAATTGTGCCTACGGGGCTGTGAGCCATGCTGGGCTGCTTCTCAACACTGTGAAAAGCGGGAGGTGCTGTGGTGAGGTGGTGAGAGCACAGGCCAAACATGCCCCTCAGGACTGAGCCAGAGTTCTCAATTTCCGGGGAGGCTGGGTGTTGGGGCCTCCATTTCAGGAGGTTTGTGATGTAGGCTCTGTATTTTTATATGTGTATGCTTCTTTCCTGGGGAAATAGTTCATTAGATTTTAAAAGAAGGTGGGGAAAAGGTTAAGAGTTATTGTACTGTACAACATGTATAAATTGTTAAATGATTGCATTGGACTGTATTTCTTCTTGAGAGATTTCTTTTAATATGTACCATTCCTTCTTGAAGTATTTCTCCATTAGCAACTCTTCAACTGACAACAATAAGTCTGTTATTTTACCATCAGCAAATTTGTAAACATTTAAAAAATTGTTTGTTTTTCTCCCCAGGGCTCCTGGTTTATTTTTCTGGATTCTTTCAAAGTTGAGGAGGCAAAATACTCCTGAACGTGGGAGAAGCTACACAGATGAATAGTGGCCTCAACACTTCGGGGGTCAAATATAAAGTCCTGGTTGCACTCTACAGCTGTCCATGTCTTCAGTTACCACAGGCCCAAGCTCCCGTGGGGACACTGTTGTGTCACATTCAGCCTGGCTCTGCTCTGCAAACAGCAACACTATTTCTTTGGCTGAGCAAGTGTGGATGAAAAAAGGGTCACATACGAAATCTGACAAACTCAGGGAGGTCTTACAAACTCACAGACTGAAAGTAACCACAAAGGAGAGTCTGAATAGAAAAATTCCCAACTACAAGCGGGTCATGTTGAGTACTCACATCCTGGGTCTGTAGCTTCCTTGAGAAAGGTCAATTTTGCCAGTAAGTGAGGCTTTCTACTGTCTTTTTGAATCCAGGGTGACCTACCTTTGAAATATCAGAGTGATCTTCTTTAGCAAACCCTTCAGGGCCACACCCGCCACCACAGCGCCTGAGACCACAGAGCCTCTCATTGCTACCTTGTTCCCAGAGTACCACGTCTATTTGCTGTAAATGTTCTTTGCTAACTATCCCGTACCCATTAGGCAAAAGAAGTATGTGTCTCTTCAGTTTATTTTTTATCCAGTCTCAGAGATTTTCCAGCTTTGCTTTCTCCCACCTCCCTATTCTACCACCAGTTAATTTCATGTAACCCTCTTTATGTCTCCTCTTTTGATTCTGATGTATAAAATAAGCTGTAAAAGTGCCATTCTCTGGAACATTTTCTCAATCAATTGAGATTTTGCCTCCTGGCAATTGTCATCAATTTGGCTCAAAGGAATTCATAAAATTTTCTACAGGTTCGGATGTTTCTTACGTTGACAGCAAGCATTAAGGAGAGCGAGGGATGAGATGGCAGAGCCTGAACGTTTGCAAGTGTGATAACCTAACTTGAATTGATCTCGAATGAAGCCTTTTTTTTCCCCCTCCTAAACGGCAAGTATTTATTTGCTCACTGGTGTCTTTGGGGGTGGAAAATTAGCATAACTTCCTTCTCTCACAGTCAGGTCTTCCAGCCTCCCAGTGGGGGTTCTCTTTGAAATCAGAGTTGTGTGTGTGTGGAAAGGATTCAGGAGCAAGGCTTGGAAGCCAAGAAGAAAAGCAACCAGCCTATTTCCCATCCAAAGAGTAACCCAATACAGCTGTAACTTTAGACTGAGGTGCTTGGGAAATCACTTTTATTATTGTTTTTTAAGAAGCAAGTGTATGTTGCTAAAGAAAAGACCTAAAACATGGCTTAGGAAATTCAACTTTGATGATATAGGGCAATATATGATGTATAATTTAACAAATTAGTTGATTTTCTTCTTAGGAAAAGACATTTCATAATAATATTTTTAAAAAGACAAAATAGTTAAATATCACCATAGAAACACAAACCAGGGACACCCAAACACCCAGAGGGTACAATCTACTTACAGCCTGTTCCTGTTCCCTTCTATATTAACTAACTTCAAGTTTGAGCGGTTATTCAGAGAAGTAAATTCTTTTGTCTTTTGTCTACCTGGAGGAGCTATATAAGGAGATCTCAGCTGAAACAGGAAATATGCAATAACTCCCTCTTTATGACTGGAAGTGAACATATTTTATGGTGTTTGCAATACTCATGTAATTTTGTTGGGGAAACAAATTAAATTTTAAATTATGTATTACTAGACACTGCTGAATAAACACCTGTTTTGTATATTTGCCACTTCTTTGTAATAGTGGCTTGTGTCTGAACTGTAGGTGCCACATAATCAACTGTGAATTGAAATGAAGAGAAAAGTCGCACTTGACAATGAGTTTTGTGAAATGTTGTATGTGATGGGATTTCCCATGAGCAAATTAAACCAACAATGAAAGCTGTAGTTTATTAGTTTGAACAGGAAAAAGTTAGGTGACTTAACTAGGAAATACAGGGTGGGGCAAATGTAGGTTTACAGTTGTTCATATGGAAGATAATACAATACTTAATAAATAGCAACAAGAATAAGCTCTGTGTTTCATGTAAACCTACCTTTGTGACACTCTGTAATTTAGTTTATTAATTATTGGTTTATTGGCTCAACATTTTTTTTCAATGAGTCTGAGAATTGGGAAGGGATACATTCAAAGATCTGAATGTCTTTCTTTTGGCTCATTCAAGAGAAATTCAAAATACCATTAATTATTCTTTAATTAGAGAACCTTTAAAAAAAGAAAGAAGAAAAAAATCTTATTTTTCTGAATCCAATTTATTTAAAAAGCATACACTGGAGTCACCATATTATGTGGATTTCTACCAAATTCTTTTTGTTCAAGTCAGTCTACACACCTCAGATGCAGGTTTGGCGGAGTTCCTCCGCACCTGTGGGACCCTCTCCAATCTATGACCTATTTAAGAGTGGGTGGCATTAAGATGGGACTTGTAGGGTATATCTCTTGTCTAGACACTACAGAATATTCCAGCTTCAAATTCTTGAGAACTCTTGTGTATCTCCGGAGTAGTGTTTTGACATGTGATGGTAGTAATCATCAGTCCTGGTGCAACCAGAGCTGTGACTGTAGAAGGAAAAGGGACATGTCTTCATACAGGTGGAAGACTCATTCTGTCATAGGACCCATTTGTTGGAAAAGGGATAGAAGTACAAGTGGAAATTCAGGATTTTAGTCTTAAATACACGCAAGAAAAGCTCAGAATGAACCCATCACCAGTCCTCCTCTATTTCAGTCATGGTCCTTGCTCTGAATGTTGTGAATGTGGCTACAATCATAGGGAGGCATTTTGTGAGTCAGACAACAGATTACAGATACTAGAAGCCGCAGAATTATTAACTAAAGCTTTCAGTCTTAAGTAAGACACACTTCTCCCAAATGCTGCAGGAAATGCTACCTCATAGATATGTTATGAATAAGTTAGGCAGAGCTTCATAAAAATGGAGGAAAAACCCACAAACCAAATTCAAGAAAATTAAAGTGTAAAAAAAAAAGAGAATCTCCTTCCATGAGACTTTCATGTTGAACCTTTCAGTAGACACACATTTCTACTCTATGTGCTGTTTTCTAGAATCTACTGCAGCTTAAATAGTAATAGAAAAAATGGAGTCAGTAATAGTTCCTTCCTCTATTTTTCATGCACAACATCTAGGCCTTCTGTCATGTATTAGGTTGAATCCAAACCTTGTATAGCTAGTGAAAAAAAATCCACATTTATTTATTTAAAGCATTCTTTTTAAGAGCCAACATTCTACAGTGAGGATATTATACCAGAAGTATTCAGCTCTAAGGTGATATTCCCTAGTGGAGGTGACCACATTTCCTCTTTTGTTATTAAACTAGGGAGGCAGACCCAGATGGATAAAACAAGAAGAAATTGGATGCCAAAACAAATTTTCCCATTCCCTCTGCTACCCGGCCATCAGTACTTGGGTTGACAGATTGGTTCCCCTTCTGCTTGTCATATAAAGGTACAGTGTGGAATTAGGTTCACCTTCACTTCCCAAATCTGAAGCTATTTTCCAGATGAATTTAGAGTGCACTAAAGCAACCATTAACTGGCTTTCTGTCACGTTTCAGATGATGGGTAGCTCAGTGCCCTAGAGTTTGTGTGAAGTCAGATAGACCTCAGGAGGTCCTGGTCCTAGGAGATCAAAGGATGGGACGGTGGCTCTGACGTCATTTGCATGTCATCAGGCCATATGGCACTGGAGAGACAGCTCCGCTCGCCGCAAAGCCTGAAGGGCATGAGACTGCATTGGCAGAATTTGGACCTGCAAAGTGTAAGCAAATAAAAATATGCATAATAATTTTTTTGTTTCAGAGTAAACAAGGTATAGCCCAATAATTGGTTTATATGTGTTATTGTCTCCTAGTGTCATTCACTTAGTTTTTTCCTATTATAAAGTAATATTTGCTTATTGAAGGAAACACATATGAATTGAAGAAAATCAGTGTTTATTCAGAAAAATATAAATAAGCAAAAAGCGCAAATGTTAAATCATCCCAATGCCATCTTTATTAACATTTTATCTAGATAGAGACATAGATATAGATATACATCTATGCATATACACATTCTAGAGCTATATGTATTTACCTACATGTATATCCACAAATACAACTACATCTACCACATACATCTACCTCTTGATAGATTGATCCATTGATCTAGCTCAGTATCTATATCTATACATACTTATATGAAATCATGCAGTATACACTATTTGATAACTTTTAAAAACAGAAGATATCATGATCACTTTTCCATGTCACTTTCTTTTACTACTGTACAGCCTATGACATTTAAAAAATAACATCGCATACTATTATGTATGGCACACTTCTACCAAATACCCTAAAGGTTATTAGGATAAACTCAGATAGGTGGAAATATGAGTCACAATTGTTAGGCTTCCAGATGGTCTATTTCTGTCTCTACTTCCACTACCAGTGTTAGAGAGGGCCTGCTTCCCCGCCTCCTCACCGAACATTAGTTTAAGCTCTTTAGACTGTTCTTTATCTGAACAGCTCAAAGTGCCACACAAACACCCACCTGATGATGTCTTCTATGTTAGGCAGGGGAATGGAAAGTGTTGTTTTGCTTGGTTTAGTGAAGAATATTCAATATTTGGCTGAAGTAGGAAAATAAGATTAGGTCAAGCAAAGATCAAGAATAGACTGCTGGTCAGCTGACTTTGCAGTTACATTTCTTTCTTTTAGCTATTTTGCCAATATTTCACTTAACTAGATACTAAAAGAACTGTTATTTTAGTTAAAAATTTCATTCCATGGTTTATTTTGTTATATTGTTCAAAAATTTCTTGAGTTCAGGGTTTCAAAACAAATCTAATATACAAGAGTATAGAGCAGGGTGACTTCCTATCACCAGGGTAAAACAGATTTTAAAGAGAGAGGCCTGTAAAGAGAAACTAAAATAAATTCCTAGATATTAAAATATCCTTTAAGTAGAATTGGTGAGCAAAGTATGAGTTAATAAAAGACATATGGTTTAACTATTTTGACAATACTCATTGACTTAAGGGAATTGTACTGGTTGAAAAATGCATTTTGCTGAACACAAAACACTTCAAAAAGAGCTTGAAGTCAGAATTCACGCAACCCTAATTCTCATTACATTTTCAAATAATAACCTATGGTATTGACTAGCATTTTCACAAACTATCTGCATTTAAGAGGAACTAGCTATCAGGGGTTGCTGTAACACCAATGCTGCAGGCTCAAGGATAGATTTACTGTAAGATGGAATAATCTGCATTGCATTTATGTGGGAGATCAACAAACACACCTGAAAATGCAATATGGAAAGAAAGGGTTTAACGATGGAGGTCAGCGTGGCATGGGCAGAAGCAGGCACCCCAAGAGTCTGCTACCTCTGAGCAGGGCCTACCACTCTTACCTATGAACTCACCTCTAGTCACTTTGTCGTCTTCCTTCACACTCACCCCTATGTTCCTTCTTTAATTTCCTCTTTTCTCAATATTTCAGTCTTTTCTTGCTCTGTGATCCTCTCCCTTTATTGTAGGTTCATGGTGCTTTCCATGGCCTTGTCCAGTGGAAGAGAAAGCGGGAATCAACCTTTCAACTGTTGGCCTCTAATTGTGATTCCTTAAATGGACTCATTTTATCTCCAGTGGAACATTGCTGTGTGTCTCTCTAAAGAGGTAAGCATAAAATGGAAGGACTTTTTATGTCTGCAATGTCATCTTTACTTATAGGTGGTAAAAAGAGAATACTCCTGAAGTTGGTGGTACTGAAAAAAGTGGTTCAAGAGTCTCAAAAGCCCTGGGTTCAAATCCAGTTCTTCTGCTTACCAGATATCTCTTTGCCATTGGACTGACTTAAAACTCAGTGTTTTAGTGAGGATTAAATAACACCATGTATGTCAAGCATTTAGCACAGAAATTGGCATATAGAAAAAATAATTTAGGAAGTGGACTAGACTATTGTTTGGGACTTCATTAAGTATGTCGACCCCATTAGGTATAACTGGGGGTTATTTTGCTTCCTTGAGAGTCAAGCACCATTCCTTTAACTGCAGAAGATCCAATGCCCAACAAATGTCCGTGAATTCCTGAGGGGCTTATGGCCACAGTTACCTATGGCTCCAGCCTCCTGCTTCTGCCAAATTATTTGTTAAGGAATTGTCTCACTATCCCATGAATCTGTCTATGTTTTGTGGCACCTTGACCCTGACATGTCACCCAGAGATTTCCACACACACACAAAAGTTGTTCACAAAAGTTATTTTTGTGTATAAAACTTGACTGAAGTTTCAAGTGGAGGGATTTATATCACAGACACATTAACTTACAGATTAAATGTTGGATATTCTTGATTTTCAAAGTGCCTTGGTTATTACTGAAAACAAGGCTCTGGTTTCTGTAACATGAAGATGAATAATAATGCCTAAATAATAGGGCTGTTGTAGTAAGACAGACCAGGAAAAACACTTAGAACAATGCCTGGCATGAAGTGGTTAGCCATTACTTTTACTATTATTATCACTACTGTTGCTCTCTGGCCTGCCACCAGGTGGCTTGGCCCCCCCCCCCGCCCCCCCGCCGCCTTCTTCATCTCTTCTGTCATCAACACTCCTGTTTGTTGTCTTGGCAGCTGCTGACCTTTAGCTCTGTCATTCATCCAAGGTGTTTATGAAAATATTTCCTAAGCAGAGATATTTCCTTTCTAAGAATTCTGCTGCCAGCTATTAATATAAAACATTTTTTTGCCCTACAACTCACATATGTCAAGCTTATAAAATAAATTTATTTAAGAAGGCAAGTTCCAGATAGAGCCTGGATTCAGATCATACTCTTCTCCCTGTGTGTGATAAACAATTTATACCTACTGACTATACAGTTTACGTATTGACCAAATAGTGTGTTTCTTATCTTTGTTGCAAGACTGTATACTCCTTGATGGCAAGGCTGTGTCTGATACATTTTGGTTTGACACGCAGATTTGCATGTGGATGGAAGTAATAAACAATCACTGATTGCTCTCTTCCTTCCCCCTCCACCATCGTGGTTGTGTGGCTGATTCTTTTCCTTGTCATTTATTCTGCAAGCCTTTCAGGATCAAGTGATTTCTGGCCAAGAAACCACAGCAGAGTCATTTCATCCTCCAACGAATTCAAAAGAAAACTCATAATAAAATCAGGTCAAACTCCAAGGGAGACACTGGAGAAGCCCCAAGCTGGTCTATAAAGAATTGCACATCCGATAGTTCACATTGATGCTGTATTATGGTCACTAGAATTTTATCCTCCTATCAAGCTGAAAAATTGCCACTATCAGGACAGTTGGACATGTTTTATTGGGAAAATAATTGTTTTCTTTCTGCTCTGCACTAGTAGATTGGTTCAGGTATAAATATGAGAGCTTTTACTTGGAAGAAATAGCTGATTGAGTGACTAGATTGAACAATGTTGAGTATAATCAGTCCCAAGGAAGAAAGGAATTTTAAAAAGAGCCAGCGATCTTTTAAAAGTAGCATGGGATGTTTAATTCACTTACCGTCTCACAGAGAGGTGGAAAAGGAGAGACCACCTGCCGGCCCAGCTGGGCCTACTGGCAGAGGGGCATTCTGGGAATGCTTCAGTGTGGCTCAGCTCCCAGTAATAACCCCCTTGCTGAAGGGACCCATGTGGAAGCAGGTGGTCTGCAGGTCTGTGGTGTACACGTGTGTGTGTGTCTGCTTCTGTGAGCGTGCGCATGTGTATCTGTACGGGATGTTCCCCTCCCGGCGGGCAGGAGAGGTTGTGTGTTGAGGAGGCAGGGTAAGGGTGGTTCTCCTTTCATCCCTGGATCTAGCTGGGCATTCTTTGGAGAGCTTTGGATGCATTTGGTGTTTTAAATAGTCTTGTAGGTATCTTACCAGCCTCGTGCATAATACAGTTTAGGGTGATTTATATGAAAGAAGATATTTATGTAATTCTTAGATCTCAAAGATCAGTCTTCAACCATCTGCAAAACTATGAATTCCACACCTAGTCTGCTTTTCCTGATACCTGAGAGATTTCTGTGTTTCACCTTCCTTAAGAGGAAGGAAGAGCATGAATGACATTTATTAACTTAAGTTGCAACCCATTAGGATTTATCAAAGACCAGCTTCTCTCAGAAGCAGCCAGGGCAATGCCACCCCCTGCCACTTGAATCCTACCTTGGCAGAGCTAAGCAGTTCAGTTATTTATACTAGAGCTAAGAAAGACTGTTCCATTTAGAACTGGCTAGAAAAAAAAGTAGAATGAGGGGCGGGTCGTTAGTGTGGTAGTTAGTAAGACAGAAGTAGAGTAATAAACACAGAGCTGATGAGAGGCAAAGTCAAGGAGAGAAGATGGAAAGAAGGAAAGGGAGGGAAGAAGGAAAGGAGGAAGTCAGGGCATAAGGAAGAGAAAGAGTGTGTAGTGTGGGGGATTCTAGAGTCTGCTAAGGGCTTATTCAATACTCACTGTGGAGGAAGTAGGGCCTGGGAATGAAGGGGAATCCGGTCACACTCTAATTATGGCACTGATTCACTGGGTTCCAAGGGCCACAGGGCCAGCGTCCTATCTTCACACCTGAGCTGTTCTATAGGGCCTAGACCAGTGCCTAGAGCAGAGTAGACATTTCATAAATATTCGTTCAATAAACAAACTGATTATTTTTACAAAGAGATCACTTTCTCTCTGTTTTCCATAGATTAAAATGTCTCTTTATCCAGCATGCTTGCTTGTGACTGCATGGGCCACATTATGGGCTGGGCTCACCCAGTTTTTCGGGAACCCCAAACCAGGGGGTAGAGATGAAACGGGCTTGAGCTTTACCTGCAAGGGGCATGGATCACAGATCTGCCTACAGTGTCCATCCCCAGAGAAGCAAAAAGGGGAAAGTCTTGGAGAGAGTATTTCCAATGTAGCTGTGCAAATTCTCCCCCACACACTTTGTAGAAACCATGCAGGTGGTCTCCTTTGTCACAAAGGGCACCTCTAGGCAGGCTGGCTCATCCAAAACCAGAAGATTCCTCCTTGACAGGCACCAGAACTATTATTATGTGCGGGGGGTCGGGGGGAGGGAATCTGAAGTTAGTTCCTTGTGTTTCTAGTACAAATAAGGATCTCTCACACAGAGGCGGATGGGCAATTATAAATTACCTATTTCATTTTGATGAGAAAATAATAGGCAGTGAGTTCTGAATGGGGGAGGTAGGTGGAATATCCAGGTTATATTTGGGCAGAGCAGATACCATGAAACCTGGTGATTCTTGGATAGGCAAATTGCCCACCTAATAAAGGGACAGAGGGTTTGCAGGATGGGAAGAGATGCTTTCATGGAAAAAAAAGCCCCCCTCCAAACCATACCCCCCAACAACAATAAATAACATTTATTAGGCCATCTCACATGCCAGGCACTCTTCTAAGTGTTTACACATATTCTCTCATGTAATCCCTACAACCACTTCATGAGGTCAAGTAGTGTTATTGTTCCATTTTGTAGGAGGAACCCAAGCCGAGAAGGATTAAGACCCTGGGTCAAGGTTACACAGGGAGTAGGTGGCCTTCTCTAACGAAGAACAGGGGAAACAGCCCCAAGGGCAGAAAAATAAAACTGGAGGGTGAAAATCCTAATAGGCTTCTCCTTCCTCTCTAGAAGTAACTGCGAAACTTAAACCTGGGCACGAGATTCTTAGCAGTTTGCCCTTGTAACCTCTCCATGTTGCCTGTCGTTGTGATTCCTCTCAAGTTCCCCATCAAAATTCACTGTACAGTTTTAAATGAAAAGAACTTGAGTGCTAATCTCTGGGGGCAGTAAAGAGAATGGAGGTTGGGACTAAGAGACATGTTGGGGGTGGTGGCCATGTCCCCCGGGGTTTGAAGAAAAAGGAACCCACAGGCACAGGCATGTAAAGAGGCCTTGGAGATGAGCTGCTAACTGCAGAAAATGCAGGCTATGTCCAGCGTGGAAGCGGTCTCAAGCATCACTGAGGAAAGCTGTGGAATATTCTTTCCTGAAAGAGTTTAGATTTCAGAAATGTGTAAGCCTTGTTGCTTAGATCTGTGTTTTTGTTATCACTAAAAGGCATGGTGTCCTGCCTCATGGCTCCAGCATCTGAGGCTCTGCCCACCCGTCCCCAGGAAAACCACTCCAGACCCAGGCGCTACAACCTAACAGAGGCGGCTGCTTCCCCTGCTTGCTCCTGATGTGTTGCTAAGAGTGTTTGAAGAGCTCTGGAAACAAGTAATTTTTTTAATTAAAAATTTTATTTGAAAAATGATAGAAATACAGTAACATAAAAGCCATTTACCCCATCTTTTTATTGTTGCAACGAAAAGTAAGTGGGTACATGACCCTTCCCTTTGCTTACACACACATTGTTTAATCCCCCCCTCCAAGGGGAATTTTTACCCTGTTACATTTTTTCTTACCTCTTCCAATCTGTTTCTATAAATTCATGGCGATGGAAGCAGACACACGCAAGTATTTCTCCTCACAAAATGAAGTATATTCGTTTGCATTTTTTCCCACTCTGTATAGCATGGATTTATTTTCAGGTCACAATGGGCAGATCTTCCTGGTACTTTTCAATACTATACAGTATCACTTTCAGGCAGCCAGTCTCCTTTGTTGAATCAGGCCTCTATCAACACCATTTATGTTGTTTCCAACTTTCTGGTACAAACTCTCCAACTCTCCAGCAACAAATGCCCTTATAAAAGCAGGGCTTAATTTAAAAGAATCTACCTTTTTCTATTTGGTTATTATGGATGAGTTTTAGTTACGCAATTCTATTGTTCCTCAAAAATGATAGAGAAAAAATTATGCTCTAATAAAAAAAAAGATAAACACTGACGGTTATCATAAATTTCAGTATTCACTTCAGGTCTTTGCAACCCAACAAAGCCAAAAGGAAATAAATGAAATCCAGAACTTTTGGCATAGTTCATCTAAAATGCTTTTTGTTTCTTTGCTTTCTGAACAGTTGGGGCCATAACTTCTACACTGACTATTTAGTGATGGACAAATGCAGCAGCACTGACTTTGGCAAAAACTCTTCTAAAGAAATTAAGATTTCTGGAACATTTGCAAAACATTACAGTAAGGGACCTTTAATTGGTAGCAATAAAGTTTCATTTAAGTTTAGCTATGTGATATTTCATGTTTTCCTGAAAAAAAAACCCTGCCTAGTATGTGTCTACTAAAGAGCATCAAATACGCAAAATAAGTTGAATTTGTAGTTCAATATGCAATCTTGAAACAAAATGGCAATCTAGGAGAATATTCAAATCAATACAATATTTTAGAGGTTTTGGGGGAATATTTAATGTGAGTAAGTTATTACAGAGGCTTCAATTTTAAGTTGGTATTAATCAAGCTGTAGTGGACAGTCTAGATCTTTAGAGTTTTTCCTAGTTAGTTTTACTTTAAATCAAATGGACTGAAAATTTGCTGCTGGATATTAATAAAGTCTGAAAGACTCTGTAAAGTTAACATTAAAAATCCAATTTTTAAACTTTTAAAAAAATTGACTTTATTAGGTGACTTTGGTTAATAAAATTACATAGGTTTCAGGTATACAGTTCCATAGTACATCATCTGTATATTGTATATGTGGTTATCACCCAAGTTCAAGTCTCCTTCAGTCGCTAGTTATCTGCCTTTACCCTCTTCTGCCTCCTCCTCTCCCACTTAATTTTTAAACTTTTATGTATTTATTGTTAAAATTTATGTATAGTTGGTATACAATATTAGTTTCAAGTGTACACTATAGAATTTCAACACTTATATACCTTACAATGTGATCACCACTCTAAATCCAGTAATTATCTGTCACTGCAAACTTACCACTATATTATTGACTATATTCCCCTTTACCTTTTTGACACACTCCCCCCAGTTTCCTCCCCTTTGGCAACTATCAGTTTGACTGCTGTTTCTATGGGGCTGTTTTTGTTTTGTTTTGTAAAAATTCTATTTTTTAGAATAGAATGGAATCGCTTTCTAAAGAGTTACGTTTTGCTCATGTTTTAATCCAGTTTCAAAGCTTCTTGTCCTCATATGAAGTTGTGCTGCATAGATAAAGGGTATGGGTAGATCTTAGCTATAGTTACCAGCATTATTCACAAGTATGGACTGTCTTGTATTTCCTGGGGGCCATAATAATGAGACACCGAATCTAATTCTAACCTTACAGCACTTTGTTTGTCAGACCAGGGCCATCTAATCACAGCTGGAATGAGGGAAGAGGTGGCGTTGATAAAGAGCTGATGAGACTGGCTGGGAAGCGTCTTACACTGTTACTGTGAGCTGATTCCCAGCGCCAGGTTTCTTCACAGGTCTCAGTGACCTGCTTTTTTCTTATTCTTCTTTCTCCCTACAATATCATTGTCTATGAAAGAATTAATATATGCTTCCCATCTACAATTGAGTGATTTAAGCTACATAAATTCAAGAGTTAGATTGTCATTGAAAATAGGCTTTAAAAGCCCCAACACTACTGACAGCCAGATAAGTCAAAATTCAATATTCAGTCTGGCTTGTTGTCCTTAGTACCATCTGTTTGTTAATATATAGATTCATCATAGGGATGGATAAGTTGTATTTCTGAAGTGCCTAAAATGTAGACATAACGTTGGTCCAAAAAGAAGTTGAGAACATAAAAAGAATGAAGTATGTAGACATAGGCGGGTATATATAGATACGTGTATGTACAGTGCAAGATAAAGAAAGTGGAGAGGACACGGTGCGGGGCCGGGGGGGTAGAGAGACTTCCCCAGTGAGGGAGTGGGGTTTGAAGGTCATAAGGTGGAGGGGTCATGTGTCCTCTGGAGTATTTGCAAATGCAAATAATTTTCAGACTATGTCTTCTCTCAAGCACACAAATACATTTTGAAGTTTTTAGTTTTATTCTCTTCTCTGCTTCTCTTGTATTTTCCCCTTTATTAGTTTGAAAGTTACATGTTCTTTTGCTGTTTTTGCAGTGGTTACCTTAGTCAATTGAATGGACACACCTAACCTACAACTGTCCAGTGTTAATGATTAGGAAATCAAATATTCCTTCCAAACAATGAAGGATTTTAAAGTGCCTTAGTGCTCATTACCACGTACTTTGGAATTCCATGCTACTGTTATTTAGTAAATTGGCATCTGCCTTTGGACATTCTTTAAAAAGAAAATGAAATTGAGAGAGATTATTCAAGGACTCACCAGATGTACATTTTTATAATCAATTTATAAACTAATTGATAATAGAAATATATAGAAAATTTTACGTCTAAAGCATCAATATTTTGTAGCTAGCCCATATCATGAGGGAACATGTTTATATCCTGACTTGAGTCTTGGTTCACAGGCCCACATGAACATGCTCAGAATTCATTACATTTATCAGTGGGAAGCTGCAAACCCAACAAGCGGGAGAATCTCAGTGACAGTGAATGATACACCTGGTAGGATACATGTTGAATTACAAGCAGATTCACACAGAAGTTGAGTGGTTTTCAGGGATCGTGTCTTAGAAGCTTATGCTACCTTATGGCTAGAGCCATAGTACAGATCAGATTCCTGAATAGTACTCACATTATAAAAAAGTGTAACACAACTTTGGCCTTATGAAAACATACAGTATGTCAAAAGCACCCTTGGGCTGGGGTTTTCTGGCAGGGGAGGGGGGAATGTTATTCAGCACAACATCTGTTCTATCTTATATTTATGTAGCACTTAATCCTCCAGGGTACTTTTGTTTATAGATAGGCAAAGAACAGGCAATATGAAAGGAAGTTTAGCTGGGGGCGGGGCGCAGTCATGGCACACATAAGAAAAATAAAAATGGTGAGTCTTGAAGTCCTGATAAATAATATTTTTGTACTGATTTGTTTTTTGTGATCTTATTTATAAAAAATAAACAATTTTATTGATGAAAACTGTACACAGGTGTCAGAGCATGTCTTTGGAACTGTGTCCTTGTTGGTGATGTATTACTGAGGCCCTGCACAGAGGTCTTGTTAGCAGCCATACTGTAAGGGAGCTGCACTCCAGGGACGTATAGTTCTCCCTGAGTCCAGTGGGTTAGAATTAGACTCTTGGTATATCTTGAAGGAGTTCAATAAACAACCCCCTCTCTTACCAATCCAAATTAGGAACCAATTGGAAAATAAGTTAGAGCAGACAAACGCATGGTTTATTACTAACAGAGCTGATTGAGGAATGTAGCTTTAGGTATAGGGCTAAGGTGCTAATTTTTTACTCCAGGATTAATAAGAATTAAGTACCTAGTCACAGGAGCCCCGCACCAATGCAGGCCTCACATTCATGGCTGAGCCACTCCTAGACCTGACCACATGGGGCACAAGAGAAGGCTGGAAGAACTCCAAAGGAGAGAGAAAAGCCCAGAAGCTTTCTTTGTTCACACATACAGGTCAGAAAAGTTGCTCCTCCACTAGGGCCCTCTCATGTTTTCAGTTCTGTGGAGAACAGTAGGCATCTCCTGCTCTCTGTGGAAATACCTTCTTTCCCCACCAGCATTAAGGTCATCTCTATCATTCTTCCAACATGTTTTTGCTGCATCTCTTTTTATTTTTTTGTTCTATTCTTTGTTCTCTTTCCCCACCTGGGATGGAGGGAGGGGATCTTTTGTTGGGCAGTGAACAAATGTATTCCTCTCTATTTTTTTCTAACTACTTTATGTTAATCATCGATAGTAGCCTTAGGGATAGAACAGTAATGTTTGTTATATCCATTTAAAAAGCAAAAATGAAAATATATACTTTATACATTTTAAGATCTATATATGAAATGACATAAACCTGAATTCTCTATAGTCAGGAAAGGAAAAGTAAATTCATATTTAGGTTGGAAACAATGAAATGTGTGAGTACCTAAGGAATATTACATATGTTAAAAATATAGAATATGTTCATTCATAAACAGAATCTAAAATTTTATGTTCCCCTAAAGGCAGCACTAGCTGTAGAGAAGCAGTTGACTGGCTGTCCATTTGAGTAACTTCTTTTCTAAATGTGATTGACCCCTTTTCTATGTAAAGTAATTTCTTGGTTGTCTTTAGTTCCTTTGTTGCCTTTAGTTCCTTTGTCATAGTCTTACTATGAATTGAGTGTTACCATTTTACGGTTTTCTATTTGGTTCTTCTTAACTACTTTAGGGAAAATAGGCCTATTGTTGTCTTGACTACATTCTTCAGAGAAAAAAAAAACACTCAGACAAAATGCATAAGACACGTAAAGTACCACAAAGTTTCCCACCTACCTTTTGCCTTAAGTGGCATTTTTAACACAAAGCTGCATCCACCGAGTTGGTGCGGTGCTGAGTGGCAGAGGGTTCCCAAGGCCTGCACAAACCTACCCATTACGGCCTGACGCATAGTTCTAGTTAACATTTTTTATACTAGAAGAAGAAATGCAATTTTTGGCAAAAAGCATGACCATGGATGCGGTGGGGAAAGAAACAAAAATAAAAGAAGACATGAACCTATAATTTGGTGAAATGAAACATTAGGTATGTCACCTGCAGAATAAATAATCTTTGCAAATGTATGCACTGAGGCTCCTGTTATAGGAAAAGTAACTAAATAAATATATGTGACATAAAAGTATGTCAGTGAACTGTAAGCAGTATTTTAAAAACAGTTTATATGCACCACCAAAAATGCCACCTTAATCATTCTCTACCTGCCAGTTCTTTCAAAGCCTCACCACACAGGCTCACCAGACCTCACCTCCTCCTTCTACACTAAATTTAGGGCTTTTCTGCAGAGAAGAGTGGTATCTGTGGACTGACTTGCAGGGTGGTGACACTCACACTCTTTGAGGAGAATAGTATTCTTTTTTCCTACAGTAATAATTTTTAAGAGACCAATTTCAAGACTTTACCAACCTCTATGGAGAACATTCTTCAGATCTAGTGTAAATCTTGTTTGGTGTAACATAATGTTGTAACTCAGTCTTTCTTCATTTAAGATATAGGACTGACCATTATACAGCTCTTTCCATTTTGTAGAAAAAGCATATTAGAATGGAAGTTTTATGATGGTCCAGACTCAGCTTTGTTTATTTTGTTATCTCCACAACCTAAATGCCTGTCATTTAGAAGACCAATAATACGTTTCCAATAAATAAATAGATCTATGGATGAATTATCTTTTCGAGATAACAATATTCTTTTAAACTTTTTAAAAAAGATCCTCTTGCATGCCCCCAACTGGGGACCTGGCCCATAACCCAGGCATGTGCCCTGACTGGGAATTGAACCTGCAACATTTCAGTTTGGAGGCCAGTGCTCAAGCTGTTGAGCCACACTAGCCAGGGCTCTTTTAAACTTTTTTTTCAGAGATTATTTTCCACACACCATCTATCCACCCCTCCCCCTCCCCCCCAAAAGTTTTATTGTTTTTGCTATAGCCTGCTCAGTTTGGTCCTGTTAGACACAGTGTTCTAGAACTTGATAGTTGTGTTGTCAGTGTGTTAATCACCATCATGGTCATCATTGTCAGAACTTTAAAACATTTATATTGTTTAGAAACAAGTGTAAGTGTACTCCAAGGGACACTCCATTCCAAGGCTCTCTTGAATTCTTATGCTCTCTTTTCATTCAAAGCAGATTATATTTTGTTTACAAATTAAAATAATTTTAATTTCAAAATTTGGAAGAAAGAAAATCTAAGAAATGGTGTGATAGTTCTTACTCTTGAAAAATACCTAAAAATTCAAATTGTTTTTTTGGCAATTAGTAGTGAAAAGTCAAAATCTGAACTCTATCAAGAGAGGAGATAAAGCATTTATAGACATTTTGTACTTAGAAAGTATCCAGATAGCCTTAGTTGATATTCATGTTGTTGTTGTTTTCATAAAATTTCCAGGTTTTTATCTTTATCAGGTCAAGAGAAAAGATGGCTACTTTTTTGTCCCTGTCTTCCTTTCCACCTCAGATGGAATAATTGAGTAATGTCACTTCATAGAACATATTTCCCTAATTCTCTTTCTGGCAATCATTCCCATGTATACCATGCTTCCTTTCACATGTAACTAAGGTGGAGGGAGTGGTTTCCCAGAATACCTATGTGCAAAGTCCTATCAAATCCTATCTCTCACCAGGTCAAGGAGTTCCAGTGAAGTTGGCAGAGTAAGAAAATACTGTACTCACTTCCTGCCAAAGTCACATCAAAATTACAACCAAATTATAGAACCATCTGAAGACTAGCTGAACAGATGTCCCATAATTAAGGCTATACCAAACAAAACATGTGGAGACTGGTAGGAGGGGTGGAGACATGAAATGGGCTGGCTCTAAACCCCTGTGTGGTGACTGTGAATTGAGAGGAGTATCTCAGTTACAGAGCACCCCCCTCCATGGAACAAGGGGTCCCAGCCCCACAGTGGACTTCCCAGCCCAGAACACCTGTGACTGAAAGAGGAGCCCTGACACCTGGCTATAAAAATAAGCCAGAAATGTGTCCTTCTGCATGAGACAGAAGGCTGCAGGAAACCTAGATGTCCTCTTAAATGACCTGAGCACAGATTCACTTGCTCATAAATGAAGAATACAATAACTGAAATGAACAACACACTAGAAGGAATCAGCAGCAGAACAGATGAAGCAGAGGATTGTAATATTGGTTTGAAAGACAAGGTAACAGAAAACACCCAATTAAAACAGCAAAAATAAAAAGTAAATAAAAATGAGGGTAGTTTGGTAGACCTCTGGGACAACATGAAGCATAACAACATTTGCATCATGAGGGTACCAGAAGGTGAAGAGAGAAAGCAGGAGATTGAGAACCTATTTGAAGAAAAATAGCTGAGAACTTCCCCACCCTGGCGAAGAAAAAAGACACAGAAGTTCAGGAAGCACAGAGAATCCCAAATAAGATGAACCCAAAGAGGCCCACACCAAGACACTTAACAATTAAAATGGCAAAGTTGAAAGACAAAAAAAGAATCTTAAAAGCAGCAAAGGAAAGACAGTTTCCTACCAGGGAGCTCTCATAAGACTGTCAGCTGATTTCTCAAAGGAAACTGCAAACCTGAAGGAATTGGCACAAACATTCAAAATAATGAAAATCAAGGACCTACAACCAAGACTATTTAAACTTGAAGGAGAGATATAGGGCTTACCAGACAAGAAAAAGCTAAATGAGTTCATCTCCACCAAACCATTATTATATAAAATGTTAAAGGGACTTCGTTAAAAAGAAAAAGAAAAAACCCCATAATTATAAGTAATAAAATGACAATAACCACATACCTAGCTATAATCACTTTAAATGTAAATGGATTAAATGCTCCAATAAAAAGACATATGATTGCTGAATGGATAAAAGGAAAAGCCCCTATATACACTATCTACAGGAGACCCACTTCAAGTGGAAAGACGCACAGACTGAAAGTAAAGTGATGAAAAAAGATATTTCATGTGGCTTCCTTAAGAATGTTGGTATGATGTATTTTTTTTGTTAGATAGTCTGCCTTTTCTTGTTTGAAAATTTTAGAATGTTCTCTTTGTCTTTGATGTTATTATGTTTTACCATAGTATGTCAAAAATTTAAAAAAGTAAAAAGATTTGACATTTAATAAAATATCATCAGGTCCAGCAAGGAATTTGAGAGAATCTCACTTCTCTTTCATTTTTAATAATGTACATGATCAGACTAAGAGCCAATATTGAGTATCAAAACAAATACTATTTATTATATATTATAATTATAAATATCATTTTCTAAACAGCCTTTAAATCTCTTTCTTACTAAGGGAATAAGTAAAAAGTAATGTTTATTCACAGAATGAAGGTATAATTCTTCCCTAGAATTATTCCAGAAGAATATGATGTATCATAATGTTATAATAATTAATGAGGTTGACCAGAGGGTTTTCTTTTGCATTCAGGAAATTATTTACTATTCTGTTCAGTTAATAATATCACACTGATCACATATTAGTCATACACTTAGGGTAGGGTTGGAAATTATTATCTTCCTGTCTTGCTTTAGCATATTTGAGAGATTGCTTAAATAAGATGGGGTTTACAAGACAAATTTTCTAAGATAAAGTCAATCTTGGTATTCAGGGTTTTACTAATCAGAACTAATCAAGATATCTAGGGAATCAATGGAACAGAATGAATCAAGATATCGAGGGAATCAATGGAACAAAAAACATTTACATTAATGTTCAATTGATATTTGATGAGAGTGACTAGATAATTAAATGGGAAAAGAATAATCTTTTCTACAAATAGTCCTGAGACAAGTATATAACCACAGGCAAATGTATGAAGTTGGACCCTTTCCTTATACCATGCGCAAAAACTCACTCAAGATGGACCATAGACATAAGTACAAGAACTAAAACTATAAAATTCTTAGAAGAAAACACAGAAATAAATCTTTGTGACTTTGGGTTCCTCAAAGCCTAGATATGACATTAAAAACACAAGAGACCAAAAAGGGTGTGACAAGGATGTGGGGAAATAGGAACACTTACAATTTGCTGGTAAGAATGCAAAATGGCAGAGCCACTTTGAAAATAGTTTGGTAGTTCCTCAAAAAGTTAAGTGTAGAGTTGCCATATAATTTAGCAAGTCCATTCATAAGTATAAACCCAGGAGTAATGAAAAGATTTGTTCACACAAAAACTTGTACACAAATGTTCATAGAGTACTATATATAATAGCCAAAAAGTGAGAACAAGCAAAATGTCCATCAATACATTTGCATTGATGAGCAAAATGTAGTGTATTCATACAATACATTCAGCAATAAAAATGAATTATGACATAGATGAACCTACAAACATCATGGAAGGTGAAAGAAGCCAGTCAAAAGACCACATGTTATGTAATTCCAGGAACGCATATATGAATAGGCTTATGTATGTTCAGAATAGGCAAATTTGCAGAAACAGAAACTGTATTAGTGGTTGTCTAGGACCTAAGGTGCTGGGGAAGAAATGAGGAGAAACTGCTACTTAGAGTGAGTTTCTTTGTTGGGGTGGGGATGATGAAAATGTTCTAAAATCGATCATGGCAATGGTTGCACAGCCCTGAATAACCAAAGAACCATTAGATTGTATTCTTTAAAAGAGCTAACTTTATGTAATTCATGCAAATTGTATCTCAGTACAGATGTTATGTATAAAGATATTTGAGGGATTGGCATGCAATTTAGTAAGTAGGATACTGATATTAAAAAACATACTAAAGTGCTCCTAATGGGCACTGTGACAGATCGGAGAAGTTTAGATGCAGAGGCAAAGCAGTAGAAAGAGAAAGAACACAGGCCTTGCAGCTGGTTTTCTGGATTTGGATCCTGACATGACCTCTTATTAAGTCATGGGATCTTGCAAAAATTATTTATTTATTCTAAGACCTCAGGTTCCACATTCATAAATGGAAATAATAATGTTACCATGTTATAGAGTTGTGATGATTAAATGAGCTAAATGCTTTAATAGTGCCTGGCACATATTAAATCATAATAAATGCTATATAACTACTTATTATTATATAGTCTCTAAAATTCAAAACATAACTCAGCTGCTGATAAAATTCCAACTCTTTCTGTTTTTAACTTAGTAAACACATGAAAAAAGAATCCAAAGTTTGAATAAAGGAAAATAGATTTCTAAGGGACAGAATTCAGACAGATAATAAAAAAACAAAATGTAGAGCAAGAAGAAAACAACATCTGCATTTGCCTGCTCATATTACTACATTCTAAGAAATAATATCTTGTGTCTGTGAAATGTGCCCAATAAAGAGTCAAGATGTCTGCATTTACCTTTGAGAGTTGTAATTAGAATATTCTCTAACTACTAACTCAACTATTGAGTTACCAAGGTTGTTAGCAGAGAGTGGTTCCCACAATTCTGGCCCAAGTTACACTATAATGCTCCAGTTCTTTATGATGGAAGAATGGAGAGAAAGATTGAAAGAGTTGTAGCCAGAGGTGGTGTTATTAAACCAGTGATGAAAGAGTGAGGTATCTGTGGGCCAACCGGAATGTCAAGGGCCTCCATTAGAAAGGATCATGGGGGGAAATCGCACAGGATGATTAATGTTCTTTGGTTTCAAGGTCAACATGTACAGATTCCCACGTGTGGGAAATTAGCTTTGGTGTTACAGGGGTAATATGCCTAGCCCAGGAAAGGTTCAGTTAGCACTAGAAGGATCCATGGTAAGAATTAGGCCCTTTACATGGGCTAATTTATTTTGAAGTATCTCACTTTGACCCTAAAAATCCTTCAATAGCTATTTCTGAGACTCTGATGAGCATTTACCCTTTGAAACTGAGGGAAAAACATTTTGACTTAAAAACATTTATTGGCTCTCTTGATTTAAATAGTTGCCAAGTTGGCAGATTCATGTTCTCATTATTTATGTATCCATAGAAGAGACTGATTCATCTTCCAGGTTAAACAAGAGATGTACGTTTCACATTAATAAATCACGTTTGACAGGGACTAGGTAGATTGTTATTGCTACTTACTGATTTTTTAAACAGGATTTCTAAGGTTATGGTGATCATTTTACGGCCATTTTCTGAGGCGGACCCGCTCCCGCGGAGCGTTCGGATTCGCTGCGGAAGAAATAGTGAGTGGTTCCAGACACCAAATGTCTGTCAAGAAAAGGGGACGGCGATTCCCTCCAGTGGGGAATGCCCCAGCCCTTCTCTGAAGTGGCTTTTTCTGAGAACGAGAGGCAGCTTGCATGCAAAGCTTATTAATCAATGCCTAAAAGCTATATTTACAGAACAGATCGAGATCATAGATAACAATTGTAGGAGCAGAGATTTGCCTCCGGTCAGGGTCTGTTAGACCTGCTGACGTCAGATGGTCGTTAAGGTATGGCTCCTGAATCCAGGAATTCACTCTTCTGTTTGGAGCTTAAACATCTGGTTTTTCCTTATCAGGGCAGTGGAAAGCAGAGCAAGCTTCAGTGGATACAATGCATTCTTTAGGCCAGATTTCCCAGGGGAACCCTCGGAGCTGGCATTGGATCATGCCCACCCCCAGCATTCCCAGGTTTCTGGTTGAGCCTTACAGGCCCCTTTCAAGGCCCGGCTTGCGCGGGGCTACAATTCCTGATACCACACAAAGTGGTCCCCAACAATTTTCTAGTTTGGCCTTATAGTAAAAATCAGTTGCTCGGTTGTTTGCTTCAGAATCGAGGCCTCAAGCAGGAGTTGGAAGGACCTGTGTGCCACTTGAGTTCTCCTTTGTCACCATGAGAGGGGGAACTGAGGAGTAAAACAAGACTTTCAAAGATTTAATAAGATGAAAGATGTAGCAAAACATGTAGGTCTAGCCTAGAGTGAGATGGAAGACATGGTATTCTAGAAGCCATCTTGTCAAATCTTGTCAAAGGAAGATGAGAAACTCAGGATCATCTGGGTTTCAATTAGACATAGGGGGTGCAGCAGTGTGGGGACTTCTTGAATCTGTCCCTCACCTCCCCTTCCAGGTTCCCAAATCTTTTGGGGTTGTTTGGAAAGTTTGGATGAGTTTAAAAGATTGTGTAATCTGAATACCATTACATTTAATTATATACATTTTATATAGGCACTTGGTATTTCCAAATATAAGAAAATTGCATACTTCCAACAGAAAAGGATGGTGTAAATGGAAAGACATTGAACTGGGCACCGTTAATGCCATGAACTGACTCATGACTTCGCATAAGTAATTTTATCTCAGTTTTCTTTTCAATGGCAAGTTAGGGAGAGGGAACAGGTGGTGGGCTAGTTTGCTAAGGTTTTATTCCATTGCTGAGATACTATGGTTTTTTCTGGAACCTCTTTGAAGCTGCATCTATTGTTCTTTTGTTGCAATAGGTGTGGAGTGGCGCTATTTTCCTTCAGGAAAGTCCATTGGGATCGGAGAGAAACCTGATTTTATTGTCCAGTCTCCCTGCGGTTCTGAGGATGGCCTCTGAGTCACTAAGAGAGGTGTCGAGTCCTCCCCCAGGCCCCTGGCTCACTCCATTCAGTGTCATTTAGCTATTAGGTTGCTTATTAAAATTTTGTTTCTAAATTCCTTGTAAAAAGGGATAACCAGGAGATAAAATAATGAAATCCTTATAGGATGTAAAGAGTTTACTAAGGGTAATTCGGGGCTTAATACCTACTTCAAAAAGGTGGTTCTCAAAGTGTTGTTACTGAACAGCTGTATAGCATCATGTGGGAACTTATTGGAAATGCAAATTCTCAGTCTGCTCCTCAGACCCAGCAATCTATGTCTTCAGAAGCCCTGCAAGGGATTCTGTTGCACACTACGGTTTGCGAGTCACTGCCCTAATGATGTAGCTAACAGGTAGAAGCTTTTATTGGATTGCCTGGAGACTGGAAAGGTAAGATTTTTTAAAAGTGGAACTTGAAGAATTACTAGATCCACAGAATATCTCAGGTAGAGGACATGCAGCAGGAAGTTCTCCCCATTTGAAATGCAAGGCTTTGCATTCTATTCCTGGGTATGTAGAAGCAGTACATGACAATCAGTATGGTTGCGGTTAAGGCCAAGACTCAGGCTCACAGAGAGGTCAGGATCTTCCCATTCCCAGCTCCCTTCCACCCCGGAAGAAGTGTTTGTTGGAACTGTGAAAAGAGCTTGGATTCAAGTCCCATTTCTGACAGGCCCTTATCTAGCTTTGGGAGATTTTTTCATTCCTCTGAGCCTCAGTTTCTTCATCTTTGGAACTAACACCTCCTGCAAAGCATTGTGTGGTTTATGAGGTGCTCCCAGAAGGTATGTAAGCATGTAATATGAAAAATAGAGACATTTATTGAAGATACAAGAAACATTGTACTAGGGCAATGACACCTCAGTCCCGTTCGAAGTAGGAAACTTGGGACCTCACACAGTTCTCTCAGCATCTCTTCCACTTTTCAAAACACTGCAGAATCCTTTGGAATCGCCATCAGCTGACCCATGTACTTTCCTGAATCTCTTCAGTGGTCTGAAATCTTTTCCCTGTCAAAGGTGATTTTAGTTTTGGGAAAAGCCAGAAGTCACAGGAACCTGGGCTCTAAGGGGACTGAGTCACCTGGGTGATTTGATGTTCCACCAAAAAACTCTACACAAGGCATGGTGCACGAGTGGGCGTGTTGTATGATGGAAGCTGTCAATAACCAGTTGCCCATAGCTGTGGCTGTTTTCACGTATTGCAGCTCTCAACCAGCGAAGAACATTGAGGTAGTGCTACTTATTAATTGTTTGGCCTGGAGGGGCATACTCATGATGGACACCTTCCCAATCAAACCACACAGGTAACATGGTTTTCATTTTGCTGCAACTTTGTTGCACCTTCTTCGGGCATGGAGAATCAGGTGACTTCCATTGGAATGGCTGGGTCTTCGTTTCCACATCATAGCCATAGACCCACGATTCACTTCTGGTTATGACCTTCTTGAGGAAATCTGGTTCATTGGTCGTGGTTTGAATCAAGTCATTAGCAACTGCAGCACAATGTTCTTTCTGCTCTGGTAGCAGAAGCTGCAGAATCAATTTCGCTACAATACGTTTCATGCCAAGATCCTGGGTCAAAATCTCCGACGCAGTAGTTTTTGAAATCACCAGATCAGCTTCTGGTTCTCGCACTGTCATTTGCCAATCTTTGTTGATTGCAGCCCATACATGTTCAATGTCCTTAGGTGTTCTACTTATTGCAGGCCTTCCAGAGCATGAATCACTTTCAACAGATTCTTGACCATCTTTGAAGTGTTTGTGCCACACTTTTATTTGTGCTGCACCCATTACATAGTCCCTGAAAGTCTTCTGAATCACCCAGATAGTTTCTGTGGAATAATCTTCAAGCTTAATGCAAATGAATGATGCAGATTCACTGCTCTACTTGTTCAGTCATTTTGAATGTGACAGCCACATAGTGCACATGTTCACTCAGTGGAGTCTACTGCCCCCTCCAATTAGTACAGTGAAGTCATCATTGTTCACACATGTGCTTTCCAGTCCACTCTCCTTGGCTACCAGGTTACATCAATGTTGCGCAAACCATTCTTGTTATATTAACAATGGCTGGACTTCTTGTATGTACCTCACATGTAGTAGCTACTCAATAAACACTGTTTCCCTTGCTCCTTGGGTACTATGGCTGGTACTCAGTTGGTACAGAATGGCACTGGCCACACTCATTCTGATGGGTCCATATCCATGCTGGGTTAGTTGTTAATTATTCCACCTATAAGCCCTGGTTGTAGAAATGTAAACACATTTTCATACAGGACAGGTGTGGATGGAGAGTCTTACATACACAAACCTGGGGTAAGTTTAAAGTGTATTTAAACAGATGAAAATGTTCATATTGAACTTATTTACAAAACAAGACATTGCAATTTTTTAATTGGTAAAATTTAAATTTTGGAATTAAAGAAACCAATGCGAGAGAGAAACTTTGATTGTTGCCTCTCATATGCATCCTTACTGGGGTCGAACCCACAACCTAGGTGTGTGCTCTGACCAAGGAATCAAACCCACAACACTCTGGTGTACAGGATGACACTCCAAACAACTGAGCAACCCAGCTAGGGCAAGATCTTTTCTTAATGCTTCGGGAACAGTCGTTAGGAAGTGAAATGAACTGCCACTGACTACGGTGCTGTGATGCATTCTAAGAACACTGGTTGGCCATGACTGGGTCTGGGGGTACTTCCTAAGCAGCTGTGGAGCCCAGAACTGATCCATAGTCCCAACTGTGTGGGTGCCGTGCCACAGGTCTCCGAGAGCTGGGTGCCCCGTGTTTACTCTGAGGTATCCTGGAAGACGCCCATGGGATATACCTTGGAGAGCCCTTCCAGGTCCTGGAATTCAGTCTCCATACGACTCCTTTGCAGCAGGATATTTTTATACTAGTAATTTGTGTTTGCCACCTAGACAAATTTCTCAAATATAAAATCTACTGCATAAAACTGATTTTTCATCCTCAGTTCTAAAAAGTGAGTTCTAAAAGATCACTGTTAATATTTCCATCAAAATATCACTTAAAAACTCCAATTCTCCAGCTCCTTTTGTGTTTTCTGCCAATTATCTAATTTGAAATTTCTTTACCAGATACAGAGAAATATCTAAAAAAAATCAGCTTTCATGTAACCCAGGTGCAGTTTCACACAAAGATCAGTGTTCTGTCTGTTGAACTAAACTGCATAAACCAGAATGTCAGAGAAACAAATTTCCTATGACCCATTTCCTCTGGGACACCAGGTTCCATCCTTCCTTAGTTTTTGGTAAGTGTGGGCCTGTTGGAAGGCGCTCATTTTTTAGGATTACGGCTCATCCATTAGTGGAAACTGTGTGACATATTTAATTTGTTTTTCCTTCATGACCATACAGCTTATTTGCCAAATTTAGCTATCGCTATTTATTTGGTTTGATTTTACATCTCTTTAAGACATGTATATTTAATATTTAAAATGTTGCCTTTCAAATTCCATCAGCCAATGTTTCTCAAATGTCTATTTCAAAAGAAATAGAGTAGAAGACAAACTCTTCTATAAAACATCATACATGCTCTTAAGGAAGGCAGAGCACACCCAGATGAATAATGAAAAATTCTTTTTTGAAGCAATAAATTGACAGATGCTAAAGAATAATTTGAAAAAATGAATACTCTTCAAGGGACGCTAACTAGCAAAATTGAACAAAAGGCTTCTGGGAGGCACGGAAACTTATTTGTGGTTTTGATAAAGAGAATTTTGAATTAAAGAAAAGTTGTGAGGGAATATGTTAGACAAAGGGGATAACTGACTTCTGTGTAGGGGAAGAAAAACAGCCTTTAAGGCAGAGAGTTGGAGACCATTAAGACAATTGGCTCATTTCTTCTTAATGCTATGAAGATTTAAGATAGCAAAGAATCTATTATATTTAACCCTCACGTCTTCCTTCTAATTTACTGAAAATTCCACCTACTTTTCCTTTGTACAGAATAGCCCCAAAATGCTCTAATATTGACTGTTTAAAAATATTTCCCCCTACATTTCACTTGCTAAATAAGTTTTCATCTAATTCATTTATATAATTGTTGACTTTCTTTTTTTTAAATGACACTAAATAATTGTAGGCCAGGCAAAGTTTGGATATTAACTGACTTCCTCTCTACCCTCTGTTGTTGTTGTTTTTTCTTTTTCCTCTTAAATGGAACAAACTTCCTTCTGCAAAATTTTACTTCAGGCCCACTTTGCTGTTTATGGTCATTTTAGAGATAAAAACCTCATCATCTCCAATTAGCAGGGACATTTCTTAACGCTGTGGAGTCAGGGCTGAGGAATGGAAACCCACATCTCACTGTGCGCTCTGAAGGAGGGGGCGGGGCATCCTTTTTCTGCTTATCACTGACTGAGAAATGGATGGATTAAAGCCGCGAAACATTTCAATGATGTAGGGGAGCAAAGGTGACTTCCTGTTTTGTTTTAGGGGTTGCTTCCTTCTCCTCTCAATGAGGGCTGTTTTCTGACGTTTTGTAATCCTTCTGCTCAGTGATTTCCCACTGAAAGGGCAGGGTTTGAGGGCCTCTGCCGGTCATTCCTTTTACAATACGACCTGAAAAGGGGGGAGGGAGAGGTGGCTCATTAGTGGCAAGAATCAGACCAGGAGGGGATCTGTTTTCTATTTTCTCCTCTAGACTGAACTCATTTGGATGGAAAGGGTTTTATTGTTGTCATCATCATCGTCATTATTATGTGTGGTGTAATTTTCCTACACATTTCTCTCCAGCGTTAGCCGAAGTAGTTGGTGGGGAGTCAAATAATAAGTGCCATTTTATTTCAGGGAGTAAAATCGGGGGGGAAAAATGTCCAAGTACTTTAAAGCAGTTGGTTTTCTTTCCTAAGCTTCAAAAGCAAAACTCGAAAAGTTCTGTCTGCAGGGCAAAGGAAAAAACTAAGAAAAAAGTTTTTTTTTCTTGCTTCTGGTCTTCTGGTGGCCTATTTGCAATTATGTACAACATTTCTTCTTCCTTTTTTCTTTTCTTTTCTTTTTTTAATGAAAGGCAATTTCCCTCCATTAACTTACTCAAAATGCAGACTTCTGCAGTCCGGAGCTCTGGGTTAAGCCCTCACCATTGCCTCAAGGGCCCCTGTTTTCTGCAACTTGGACGTTTTAAGTGGCAGGGCTCCGGTCTCTTCCTCCCCCGCCCCCCTTGTCTGACTCTCTGCAGAGCTCTGGTGATCACAGAGATAAAGCTGTAGTGTGCGTTGCCAGGGAGAGAGGGGCTAGGTGGGTTCCTACGTGGGGAAAAGGGGAGACTCCTCAGTGGGAAACGGGGGCGAGCCCTTCAGGAGGGGGCCGAGGCTGCCCTTGGGAGCCCGCGGGGGCGGCTCCGCGCTGTGGGGGTGGGGAGAGGTGCAGGTCTCAGGCCGGAGTTGTCTGGGGTTATCGCGTCCTCCCTGCTGCTCGGGGCTTCCCTCCCCTCGGCCAACCACAGACCTTCTCTCCCCAGATCCCCGACTTCCTGGGAAGGGGGGCAGGCGCTGGAAGGCTGGGTCTGCACGGGGGGTGGGAGCTGCCTCTCCGGCCTGGAGGTAGGGAAGTGAAGACCCGCGGGTCCGAGGCGCGGACCGCCCTCCGGCCCCTCCGGCCAAGCGGGTCGCTGCAGCCGCGGCAGCTCAGAGCAAGAAGTGGATCGTTTGGCTCAGCGCTCGCTGCACCTCTCCCCACATTAGGAGACTTTGCCCTCCGGGTTCCCTGCCTGCCTCTCCCCCTACACTCCCTCCGCGCCGTCCTCCTCACTGGGGAGAATTTCAGGCTTCTTTTCGCACCTTTTTGCAATCCCGGGGCGTGACGCCCCAGGGCAACAGCTACCTCAGTTGAATTCTACTTTTGTTTTGATTTCTCTCTCGTGTCCTCTCGTCGTCCTCTCCTCCGATTCATTAGCGAAGTCGGACGTTCCTGCCAGAGGGGACGAGAAATAAATAGATGCCGCGGCCGCAGAAGGTTTAGACGTCGTCGGGACGGGGCAGCCGGAGCGGCAGCAGCGGCAGGGGCGGCGGCTGGGGCTCGGCGGCGCTCGTGGGACCCCATTGGGGGAATTTGATCCTAGGAAGCTGTGAGATTGCCGGGGGAGGAGAAGCTCCCAGATCATTGTGTCCAGTTCCAGGGGGGAGGAGGAGACGGCGGCGCGGGCCTCTCGGCGTCCTTGGCACTGCTGCGCCCTGCCCCGTCCTGCCGGGATCATGGTCTGCGGCAGCGCGGGAGGGATGCTGCTGCTGCGGGCCGGGCTGCTCGCCCTGGCGGCGCTCTGCCTGCTCCGCGCGCCCGGAGCCCGGGCTGCAGCCTGTGAGCCCGTCCGCATCCCCCTGTGCAAGTCCCTGCCCTGGAACATGACCAAGATGCCCAACCACCTGCACCACAGCACCCAGGCCAACGCCATCCTGGCCATCGAGCAGTTCGAGGGGCTGCTGGGCACCCACTGCAGCCCCGACCTGCTCTTCTTCCTCTGTGCTATGTACGCGCCCATCTGCACCATTGACTTCCAGCACGAGCCCATCAAGCCCTGCAAGTCTGTGTGCGAGCGGGCCCGGCAGGGCTGTGAGCCCATCCTCATCAAGTACCGCCACTCGTGGCCCGAGAGCCTGGCTTGCGAGGAGCTGCCGGTGTACGACCGCGGCGTGTGCATCTCTCCCGAGGCCATCGTCACCGCGGACGGAGCGGGTGAGTCTGACCCTGCCCGGCCTCTGCCCCGCCTCACAGCCCGCTTACTTCTCGGTGTCCTTGTTACTAGTCTTTCTTCTCTAAGCCTTTTTCTCTTTATAACGCTTCTCTGAATCTCCCCCTTTTTTCCTTTCGCCTCATCACCCTTCCTATCGGATGCACTCTCTTCCAACAGGGGATGTGTTTCTCTAAAATACAGTTTATTCCACTCCCATCAGACTTCTGCTCATGCCTGACCCTTCTTCACTTGCCACTCTTTGCATGTGAGAATGACCAGATCTTGTATAGTGATGCTCTTTTCTCATTTTATTTGTTTACAATCACTGAGCTTTCTTGCCCGATTCCCTTGCTTTCTCTATCATCTGTGTCTGTAATGTTTTAGATGCTTGTCAAGATTGTATGGTGCAAACACCATGTTCTTTTAATCATTAAAAGTGCCAAGATAATTTCAGTAACCTTACTCTGACCCACAGATGTTAGTGGTATGTGTTTGCTCAAAATCCAATTTGAGCAATTACCTTCACCTTAAATTTCCCTCTCCTTTCAATGAGATAAATTGTTCTTCCATTCCAGGCTGAAACAGCTGTGAAACATTGCTATGCACTGCTAATTAGCTTCTGTGACTTGCTCCAGCCACAGAGCTGGCAGAGTGAAATTGCTGGGTGCATTTCACATTCCCACATGCCTTCAAGTCATTTTGCAAATGACATATGGATGAAAGGAGTTATATTTAAGGCATGTTATCATCACACACTCATGTAATGTTATTTTTAATCTCACCTCTTATCCCTCTCTTATCCTCTGCAAATAATTTGTCTTCTGTATCTTATTTCATGCTCTTTCTCTGTGTGTACATCAACCACACATCCACACATTCATTTCAATCTTTCCCTACCATAAAACTTTATTGCAGTTCTACATTTAATGGAATGAACCACAAGTTGTTTTCTCACTAGTGTTTGGTCTCATTATGACAGTCCTAACTCTTAAGACCCCCAAGTAAATCCAGTTCATTATGGTCCGTTCAATTCTAACTCAGTATCACTCCTACCAACTCACCCAAACTCAGATTTCACCCTTCATATACTTTGAAAATAAACTCAATCTTTTATGATTGGTCCTCTTTCATACCCTTTTCAGATCAGCTCTGTCCTTGAATGTGAGGGCTGAACTGCCTCCATCTCTGTTCATTTCTTGAGCATCAACTTTTCCTTTCACCTCTCAATGTGCTCAGCCTAAGGTTATGTCCTCAGTCCATTTCTAGTTAAAAGTTCTTGGCTGTCAGGGAACTGATTTGAAAAAATTGCTTTTTGTGCATATTACTCTCTTAATACAAAGAGTGGAAGGGGAAAAGTACTTACACAAATAGTCACAAAACCAAACCTGAACAGAAACATTTCAAGAACTGTTTGATGGTCACCTCACTTAGTCTTTGAATATACCTCTTGTCTTCCTGATTTTAACCAAGAACCAGGAACTGGTTGTATGAAGTAATCAGAGAGAAATGAATTTGTTATTACTCTTTGGACTAAAAGCGCACTCTTGAGACTTTGAACTCACTAGTGTCATGGGGTGCGCAGACTCTGGAAGAGCTTGGTGAGTTGCTGCCCTGGGTTGCCAGGTACTTAGAATCAGTTAAATGCTGGTGTTCATCTCAGGCCAGGGTCTGGGAATGAGGTGGCCAGGGTTCACACTGCAATGCATTCCTCCCCTTAAAGGAGAAGGCTTGCTCTGAAACCTCTCAGAGCTGGCCCTCAAATGAGAGGTTTGGCAAGGTTAATGGCTCTCAAAAGCCATAGTCAATGTGGATGGGAAGCAGTTTCCTTAAGTGTCCCTGAGTTACCTAAGTCATTGTGGACCAAATACAGAACAATTGCCTCATTGAAGCACTCAAATAAATAGGACATGCATGGAAACAATTTGTCAGTCCATGGGACCTGATTTCTGAGCTGCTTTAAAATGCCGTAATATCTGTTTTGCTGACAGCATCCTTGCTAGTAGAATAAGCAGGGGTAGGTGGCAGCTGGAACCATATTTTGGTCATGGTTCCCCCCCACCCCCACCTTTAACTTTAACAGTGTGAATCAGTCTGTTGTGGCAGGAGGGAGCTGAAGGGGTTTGGGGGATGGGGAATGGAGGGGTGGATTCTAGCCTGAAGGGTCCCCTTGGCTTCCAAGGCCAGCTTTCTGAAAATTACATTCTCTGTCCTGGGTCAAACTGTCAGGCACCTGGAATTGCTTAGAAACTACTGCATGTGGCCAGTTTAATTTATGATGCAAATATTCTCCTTGCTTCAGTGGGATATGATAGTTCATAAAGCTGGATCCCTCCACCCCCACCTTCCTCCAGGTATAAACAGAGTTCCTATGTCTTCTGACCAGAACCCAGCTGACTATAAAAATAAGGTCTTCCTGAATAAAATGCGACCACCTTTCACATTCCTTCAATGCCAAGAAGACTTTTTTAAAAAATCCTACCATTCACATGGATGTGTTTCCTCCTAGTGCAGTATGACTGACTCCACAAACAAGTTTAGCACATTTTACAAAGCAAAGTCTTACTGCAGTGGAGTATTGCTTCAAATTGCTTTTTGCTTTTGAACTACTAAGGACACATCCTATATTTATAAAGAAAAGATCATATCCTGACCATTGCTAATAAATTCACATGTAATTTATTGTTTTTCCACATTTTACATTTACTATATAGTTATGGCTACATGCAGGACTGCTTTATCTGAGAATTTTATCAGTTCAAGTTAGCCATTCAGCCAGTTAATTAAGATATTTAGGCAAATCTTTAATATTGTATGGTGGGTAGAGAGTATGGACAGACCAGTTGTTGAACCTTGATTCTGTTTCACGTCAACTGTTACCAGAGAGAAATTATATAACCATTCTGATTCAAAGTGTTCTGACCTGTAACATGGGGATAATACTGTCTACACCCGATAAGCATGGTGAAGATGAAATTAAACAGCATATATATTACCTGGTTCTTGGCCCTTAACAAACTGCTGCTGCTGCTGTAGCAGTTTCAGTAGGATTATGATGGTTATAGCATAGCAAAGTGCCATTTTTTTTGTTCATTTGTTTTCAGACATGGTACATCGGTCATTGTAGATAGAACTTTTATCAGTTCAGGTCTGGAAAACAAGCTTCGCAGTGGGACCCAACTAGAAAAGCAGATCTTCTGGTACATAAGCTTAATATTTCTTTTTATACACATCGACCTGGACCTCAGGTTCTAGAACAGATTCCTTTGGGATCAACAGGAAAAAAGAATGAGTCTGATAGATGTCTGTTAGTTACAAATAGTTTATCTCAGAAACTTAGAAATCATGTATTTAAGAAAATTTATGGTATGATATTTAACAGCTATTTATACAACACCCATAGCTTCCCATGCCAAGGGCTTTATAATCACTCCTCAGTCATTGCTGGCCTCCGTGGCAGTGTTAACTTGTCACCCCAGCTCTTACTCAACACGTTTCTCCAGGCCCTGTCTCGCCGGGCAGAGCTGGGCCAACTTTCCCATGCATGAACTGCTGTTTAATCATTTCTCCACTCTCTGAGGAACAGGCAGTCTTTTCTTTAGCCCTGGTCTACAAATATTTGAGGGGCCAAATACTAAGAAGGAAGACTTATTTAGTGTGATAGGAGGAAGATGGAATGGAAAGGAGAAGTGGAAATTTTAGATTAAAACTGGAGAGAAAACAAGATTTTAAGAATCCTTCATCATGTAAAATATTGAAAGGCACTCTGGATGGGGCAGGGAAGAATATCTCAAAGTGTTATTTAATTTACAGCTAACCCAATTATCCGTGGTCACCAAATCTTATTTTAATAATTTGTTTTTTATTTTGTTCCCCACAAACTTCCAAATAGTTGTTGCTATAAATAGCAAAATTGACTAAATTATAGTTGGCTGTTCTCTTCCTACTAGATGTATAACAAGAGGAGATCAAGTGCCATCATATAAACATGTAGAATAATTAAAAGGTAGCTATATTTCTTAATTTGAAGAAAATCACAGCTCGAGAGTTATAGGCCCTGAGTTGGAATTCCAGATTTGCTATTAACGTTGCACCTTGAGGAAGTCATTTGCCATTGACATTGGGGACTGTGAAGAACAAAAGAAATATCCATGCAAAGTGATTGGTAAACGGTAAAGCATAATTACAGATGTTTAATAACAACGTGATTGTGGGGAAGACATATGATCCTCAGGAGAGGGATCATTAGCAGCAACAGAGTAAAAAATAACACTTTGCATGTTCTAGGTGCTGTTTTAACTGTGTGATGCATATTAATTTATTTAATTATCATCATAACTACATGGTGTGTAACTGTTTCCATTTTGCAAAAGTGAAAGCTGAAGCAAATAGAGAAGATTATTTGAGTGCTGTTGTCCAAATAGAAGTGAGTGACTTGTCCAAGTTCATAAAGCTAATAAGAAAAAGAAGATTCAAACTAGAACCCATTCTACATTACACTTATTCTCTTAGGAAGAAAGAGGGGATTCCTCACTTTAGAGAGAATCTGTCCTTTGACCATCAGATTACAGTTAATGGAGTGTTTTTATCATTGTATTTTGAAAGCCCATTTATATAGAGATGCTTCTTGACTTATGATCGGGTTACATCCTGATAAACCTACAGTAAGTTGAAAACACTGTAAGTTGAAAATGTACTTAATACATTTAACATAGCGAACATCATAGCCTAGGCTGGCCTACCTTAAATGCTCTCAGAACACACTGTCCAAAAAATGCTGGCAACATAGTACACTGCAGAGTATCGGTTGTTTACCCTCATGATTCCCAGCTGGGAGCTGTGGCTCAGAGCTACCCAGCATCACAGGAGAGTAATATCCTGCATAGCGCTAACCTGGAAAAAGATCAGAATTCAAAATTTGTGGCATAGTTTCTACTGGACAAGGGATTTCAAGAGATAAGATATAATGACCTCTTTTGAGATATCAGAGAACATAACTTTCCATGTTTTCCCATCTCTCCCTTAGCCCCTCAATCTCAGCAGGCTCCAGAGTAAATTCATCATTCCCTTACTCTCACAGGTTGATTCTTTTCTAGTATTTTCTATATTGCTTTGGCCACTACCACCCTCATACTCCAGGCCTGAAAGTCAGCCTTGTTTCTACCCTGTTCCTCATCTCTGACATTCAGTAGTGGTAGTGAATCTACTCGGAATCCAATTCCCTGCCTTCCTTCTCTACCGCTACTTTCTTAGTTTGGACCTCACCATTTGTCACACGGATTCTGGTCATAAGATGATAACTGGCTCACCTCCTGTACTGCCCCTCCATATCCTAACCAGGTGATCTTTATGAAATGCAAATCTGTTGCTTAAAATTCTTGTTGCCTGCCTCTAGACTTCATGATCTCATCCCTTCTCAGCTCTCTAGCTTCATTTTGCTCAGCATACACCTCTAGGTTAGCCATGCTGGAAAACTTGCAGGTCCCTTGCTGAGCATGGACTGCGGTTCCTGATCCCCATACCTTTGCACGTGCTATTCTCTACCTGTAAAACACCCCCTACTTTCCCCAGATTCTTTAAGGACTATTTTTCTGGAAATCACTATGACCCCTACTAGAAATCCCTGGGGCAGAAAACCAACTAATACCTGTCATTTTAGTTGAGGAGCATTTCGTTAGAATTTCTAAGTTTAACTTTCTAAAAGCATTTTTTGAGTTCTTTATAATGAGGAAACTTTGGTTTTTCTCTTTTGCAATTCTAATTATTGACTTTGAAGCACTTTAAAAAATATAGAAACATTTTTCTGTGACTAAGCATGAAAGAAGAAAACCACTTTCCTAGATTCAGCTGGTTCAAAGTGGCTTTCTTTTCCAAGAGTTTATTTTTTTCATTTGTATTTCAGCCTTTTAACACTAAACAGTTATTTAAAATGTGATTTATGTGATTTCTTAATTTACAGAGAGATCATATAAATCGTATGCATATCATCACATGATTATTGGACTTACTCAGGAATGGAAAAACAAATGGCACATGACTTTAATACCTGGGTATATTTATCGTGAATGAAGTCCTTGAATAGAATAAAAGTCATTAAATTCACAGTATATGACTAAGTTGAACCAAATATTTTAGAATCAAGTACTTGTTGCCTGCTTATTTATTTATTTGGTAATTGCTATCTTTCCTTAGATATAGCTTTTTGATTATCAGCTAATGATTATTAAGCCTGGGAAAATAATTCATTAATTGTAATTTTGAGTGCTGTTGTCCTAAAATAGTATTAACTCCTCCTTGTTTAATGTATTTATAATACGAACTATGAAGAAAAAGAAAGAATGTTATTTTCTGCTAGGGTAAAGAGAGACATTAAACTCATTTAACATAAAGTGTTAATACAAATATAAAACTCTTGTTTAAAAGTACTGAGTTGAAGTGTCAATAAGAATATAGAGGTAGGTACAGCATCTCTCAGCATGGTGCTTTGTTGAGGCTCTCAATGTTATTCATTAGAGGCTGCTTTATTAACTAGAATGCAGAACTTTACATTATTACCATTTATCAGTGCCATTTTCTGTAATTATGGGATTAGGAAAAGAGTGAATGGTGATTTCCAATCACACATCTATTTACACTGGTTTGAGTAATCCTTGGATGGTAGGGTTCCTTTTACTCAAGAACTGTTTAATCTATAGTTAGCAAAGAGCATGAGAGTGCTTTCTGAAAGTTTTTTCCTTAGGTGCTAAGACTTTAAATGTATTCCATTGAAGTGTGATACTTCTGTTTATTGAGGAGGTGTGTTTGGTTCTTTTAGGCATCACAAGGTAAGTGTTGGGTGAGTGCCTAATATGTGTAGGATGCTCATAATTCACAAACTTTATTTATTAAGTCCTGAAATTTTATGCACAGTTGATGAGGATTCCCAAAAATACATTATCTTTCAACCCCGTGAAAGAATAGGTATTGCCTTTATTTGACCTATAAATGACAGAGTGACAGCCTCGTGACAAAGAAGAATCCTCTTCCTTGAGACACCTGCTTCTTCCCTAAATCATGCCTATGACTGATACAGATTTTTATGTGAAAATTTTTGGAATAATAATGAATTTGTCATGATTCTTTATTCTATCCCCTTTCAGATTTTCCTATGGATTCTAGTAATGGAAACTGTAGAGGGGCAAGCAGTGGTGAGTAGTACATCACTATCTTTTGGGGTTTCATTTGTAGTCAAATTAACCTTTGATATAACCTAGATGCTCAAGTCTTATTTGGGGACATTTGTGTCCTGTATTTTAAAGTAAGCTTTTAAAATTATTTAGTATTTATATTAATTTTATTAAAATTAGCATCTAATAAAATTGACCCTTTTGATCATTACAAATTCTATATATTTTATGAATTCTGGGAATTTGAATGCATGTGCAGACTTGTGTAACCATCGTTACCATCAGGATACAAACAGTTTCATCACTTCAGTAAAAACTTCCTCAGGCTATGTCTTTATAAATACAAGCTTCTCTCACCATGGTGATCACGGATCTATTCCCCATCCCTATATTGCCCCTCCATATCCCAACCAGGAGGGGTTTTCTTTTTTGAGATTGTCATATAAATGGAATGATATGACATGTACCCTTTTTGAGACTGGCTTTTTTTTCCCACTCAGCATATGCCTTTAAGATTCATCCAAGTTGTTGCCTATATCAATAGTCCATTCATTTTAATTGCTGAATACTTCATTACTTGGATGTGTTAACCATTTGTTTATCCATTCATGACTTTAAGGATGTTTCGGTTGTTTCTAGTTTTTGTCGGTTGTCAATAGAACTATATGATAAGCATTCGTGTCTAGGTTTTTGTATGAACATAAGTTTTCATTTCTTTAGAGTAAATATATAGGGACAGGATTACTGGGTTATATATGGTGAGGGTATGTTTAATTTTATAAAAAACTGCCAAATTGTTGCCAAAATGGCTGTTCAGTTTTGCACTAGCCATGTCTAAGAGTTTTAGTTGCTCCACCTCCTTGTAAGCACTTGGTATTGCCAGTTTTTAAAAATTTTTAGACATTTTAATAGGTGTGTAGTGATAGCTCATCATGGTTTTACTTTGTGTTTCCCTAATGGGTAATAATGTTGAATGTTTTTTCATGGTCTTATTTGCCATTTGTATATATCCTTTTGGTGAAGTGTCTGTTCAAGTCTTTTGCCTATTTTAAATTGGGTTGTTTTCTTTGAGTTTTGAGAATTCTTTATATTTTCTGGATATAAAGAACCGTTTTTTGGCTTTGCTGTTTTTCTGTTTTCAGTTTTATTGATTTTTGCTCTTTAGTATTTCTTTCATTCTTCCTGCTTTCAATTTGTTTTTCAGCTTCTTTTCACCCTTGAGGTAAAAGATTAGATTATAGTTTGAAACTTTTCTTTTCTAATAATTTAATACTATAAGTATCCCTCTGAGATGGCTTTAGTTGCATCCCACAAATTTTGATGCTTTATTTTTATTTTTCTTCAGTTTAAATATTTTTTAGTTTCCCTTGAGACTATGTCTTTGACTCATGCATTATTTCGGGTTGTGCTGTAAAAAACTGGCTGCTGTTTGGAGATTTTTGCTTGCTTATGTTATTAATTTTTATTCTAATTCCATAATGATCAGAACATGCTTTGTATAATTTTGATTCTTTTGAATTTGTTAAGATTTAATCTGTGACCTACAATATGACCTCTGTTGGTGAATGTTTCATGTGCACTTTGGGGAAAAATGTACTCTCCAGTTGTTGTGTGGAATGTCCTTTAAACATCTATTAGATTAATTGATTCATACTCTTGTTTAATTCTTTTATATTCTTGCCCCCTTTCTGTCTACTGTATCTCTTGATCACTGAGAGAATGTTTAAGTCTCCAAATACTGTGAACTTTTTAAATTTTTCATTTCAATTCTGTCATTTTTGTTTCATGTAATCTTAAACTCTATATAATTTTGGTACATACACATTTAATATTTTTATGTCTTATGGGTAAAGTGACCCAGCATGGTGTAATGTCCTTCTTTATCTCTTGTAATTTTCCCTGCCATAAAGATTACTCTCTTTGATATTAGTATAGGCACCCCGATGTTTGCAAGGTATATCTTTTTCTATCCTTTTACTTTTAACCTATATATTGTTATATTTAAAATACATTTTATTGTAGACATCATATAGGCGGGTCATTTTTTTTGTTTTTTTTTAATCCATTTACCAATCTGTGTCTTTTGATTAGTGTGTTTAGACCATTTGCACCTGATGTAGTTATTTGTATGTTTGTATTTAGACCTACCATTTTATTATTTTATGTTTGTTTCCTCTCTTTTTCATTCCTGTTTACTATTGCCTGCTTTCTTTTGGATTATTTGAATCTCTCTCTCATCTGTCATACATACTCCCATGAGATAATAGTATATATATTTTTCAACCATTAATGCTTCTTTCAAACATTGAATATGTTTTCAACAATTCAGAAGGAGAAGAATAGCCTACTGTATGTACACATATGTTTATAATTTCTCTTGTTCTTTCATGATGTTCCTGGCCTTCCTTCTGGTATCATTTCCCCTCTGTCTGAAGAACTTCCTTTAGTACTCCTTTTAGAGAAAGCAGTTGTAGTGACAAAATATTCTTTTTTTCCTTCATCTGAAAATGCCTTTACTTCACCTTCATTTCTGAAAGATATTTTCACTGGATGTAGAATTCTGTGTTGGCAGTTCATTCAGTGTTTAAAAAATGTTATTCCACTTACTTCTGTCTTCAGTGTTGCTCATGGGAAATTGACAGTCATTCAAATCATTGCTCCCCTGTATATAATGCATCGGTTTTTTTATTGCTTTCAGGATTTTTAAAATTTTTGTTTTTAGCATTTTGATTATGATGTATCTGGATATTGATTTCTTTTAGTTTATCCTGTTTAGGAATAACTGAGCTTCTTGAATCTGTAAATTTATACCTTTTGTCAAATTTGCAGAGCTCTCAGCAATTACTTCTTCTCTTCTCTTCTCTTCATCACTTTCTCTTCTACTCCTATGATGACATAAATGTTAGAACTTTTGATATTGTCCCACAGGTCTCAGAGGATCTGTTCATTCCCACCACTCGAATCTTTTTTTCTTTAGGTTAGATAATTTCTATCACTCTGTCTTCAAATTCATTGACTCTTTTCTTGGTTATCTCCATTCTGCTATGAACCCATACAGGGTATTTTTAATTTCAGTTATTGTAATTTTCAAAATTAAAATTTACACTATGTTCTTTATTACATCTTGTATTTATTTGTTAAAACTTTCTCTCTTTCCATTTATTTCAAGGGTGTTCACCAAAATTTTTTGGAGAATATTTATAAAAGTTGCCTTAAAGTTATTGTTGGATAACTTCAACAGTGGTGTCATTTAATTGTTTTTTCCCTATACAAATTGAGATTTTTTTCTGGTTCTTCATATTAAAAGTAATTTTTTATTTTATTCTGGACATTTTGAATATTATATTCTAAGAATTTGGGTCTTATTTAAGAATAAATATTTTTGTTTTAGCAGGAGTCAATTTAGTTGGGTTTAGGCTGACTAGTCTTCTGTGCGTTGTGATTTTGGTATCAGTTCCATTTCCAAAGCCTCTTCAATGCCTTTCAGATCTATCCCATGTGTATACCAGCCAGTGGTCAGTGTGAAATCAAAGCAATGATCTATCCTACAGTTCAGTTTTCAAAGTCTGTAGTGTAGTTGTTTAGTGTCAGATTCATACACAACCAGGCGAGAACTCAACAGTTCATAAACAATTTTATGGGCTTTTGCCCAATCTTCTCTCTCTTTGTGATCTCCTGAGTACTTTTCAGTTCCTTGGGGGCTCCCATTTTTGGTCCTTTGGCCAGAAAGCTGAGGTTCAAGCTCATCCTTCTCTGTGAGGCACTTCCTGTGACTGCTTCTACATCTGAGGCCAAGTGGTAGGAGGACGAGACCATGTGGATTTGCCCCAGTCTCTTGATACCACATGTCCAATCAACAAGGAAAGTTCCCTACATCTTAGGCTTGTGAGGGCCTCCCTTGCTGAAATGTTGCTGCTACCAGGGTCCCAGGATTGCATCAGGAATAGAGTACACGACAATAGAGTGTTAGGAGACCCGTTTCCCACTTCCTGAGTCAGATCTGGAGGGCTTCTCCGGGGCACTCTCTGCGTCATGCCCACTTCCTGCTTATGGACTGTGTTGAAACTTACCTGAGGGGTAGAAATGATGAACCCATCACCAGTTGATGGTACTGGTCTTCTTCGCCAATCTTCCTGCTACTGTTTACTTTTCAGAGTCCTTAAGTGGTTTCATGCCTTCTGTTCAGGTTTATAACTGTATTCAGTGGGAAAGACACAACAGAGTCTACTTACTCCATCTAATCAAAAATAAACTTGTAAATGAAGTATGACTTATGTGCAGAAAAGAGCACAAATCATAAAAGCATGCAGCTCAGTGACTTTTCACAAAGTGAACCCTCTTATATAACTACCATACAGATCAAGATATATACCATTACCAGTGCCCAGAAGCCTCCCTGTGCCTCTTCTGTTGTTACTTCCATGCTTCTGCCCAAAGATAACTACCAGCAGGAAATTCTAACATCATATATTAATTTTGTCACATTTTGAACTTTTATGAATGACATCCTACAGTATACATGTATTTTTGTGTGCATGCATGTGTGTGTGTGGCTTCCTTTGCTTCTTATGCTGTGTGTGGCAGTACTTTTAAATTTTCATCGTCCTATATCATATAAATATGTGACACTTTATTCATTCTAATGTTCCTCAATATTTGGGTTGTTTCTAGTTTTTGTTACTATGACTAATAATGCATTTGTTTCTTTAAGAACATTGTAACTATAATTAGTTATTATATAACATTCTATTTATTTTCATTTAGTAATTTGTACTAAGTTGGGTCTGTATCTTGCCTTGTAGGGCATTTTATATGTGGAAGCAGAAAATAAACTAAGATTTATAAAATTTATAATCATTAAACATTAAAATTAATTTTACTAAGTTTGTAAGTAAGTTTGAAACATCTTTTTCCATTAGGTTGGAACAGTTTCACTGTTGATTTCCACTGACTCTTCTCAGAGGGATAAGTGCTTAAGCCGAGACAACGTCTAACCAAGGCTCCCCAACTAACGTTATCCTTTAAAATTTCATTAATGTTGAGCAATAGCCCTATTTTAAGGATCATTCTGACTATTATGTTTGGCCAAAATAAACCAAAAAGCTCATTTGTATAATAGTAAATTTGTTAAATCAAAATTTCTGGCCAAGGATGTGTATGTGCTATCAATTTGTCCACAACTATGGTTAGAATAACCTAGCACTTCAGCAGGTGAAACAGGGAAGACATCAACAACACTATAAATAATACACAAAAATGGTTCAATGTATAAGACTACTTAGAGTGAATGTAGTGTTCTTAGGTTCAGTGTTTACTATTCTTTTATAAGTGAAAATATATTCACATGTTCTGAAAAGAAAATATAACTTGTTCACAGTCAAAATTCTATAGTTTGGAGTAATGTAACAGCTGAGGTTGATTATGATAAAACAGGAAATGAGGAAGACATAAAAACATTTTAACTCACATAACCCCCCTTTCAAAAGTGTCAAGCTGTTTCTGTCTGGAATTTGGAAAAGAAATTCTTTCACTCCAGTTAATTTATCCTGTGCCTCAAAGCTTAACAATTTACTTTTTTTGGAAATAATAATTCTGTCTGAGCAGCTTCCAATTTGTGAGTGAGTGTTACTGTTGTAAACCCACTATCTTAATAAGGAATACATCTTCTCAAGTTTCCATGACTTGGAATATGGAGAAAAACAATTTTAGTTCTATTCCACTGAGTCACTTTGTCTTTCAAATCAGCACAGAAAATTAAAGCAGGTAATCAAGTAATACAATGAAAAGATAGAATTTTATTAAAATAATCCTGAATACGAATCCCCATGGTTTTCTACTTTGTGATGGCAACCGATTTATGAGCTTTTATATTTGAAAAACTCGAGTTTTTCCAAAGAGGAGATATAGTTGGTAAATTTTGACACTCATTAATTATATGATCATGACCAAATTACATAACTATACTGACCTCTAGATTCCCTTGTGATACCTGGAGTGGGCAAGAGTAGGTTTACAGTTGTGAGTACACAACACAATTTATTCTTCTTTATTATTTATTAATCATTGTATTTCCCACACAAACATCTATAAACCTACTCGTGCCCACCCCTGTATTTTCAAGTTAGGGAAACATTAGCAGTGTCCCCTAGTGTAAGCTGGGTGCTCTCCCAGGGATTTTGCTCACCTCTTCTTGGCCCTATTTCAAACGTACTTCAGAGGAACCCCTCTGGGCATCGGGGCGGCAGCTGAAGGTGCCGGGTGGCCTGCGCCTGCCCGGTCTGCCCTGCCACCCCCTCTGGTGCGGTGGCCTATGACTACCTAGCTTGGGTAGAAAGGCTCATTCTCTATTTCCTTCTCCAAACTTTCTTTTTGCCTTTTTGGTTTTCTATTAATTTTGGGAAGGAATCCAGGTTTGGTTTTTTTTTTCCTCTTTGGTGTAAATGTTTACTGACTATAGAAGCTGAAGTAACTTGGGAAAACATCTACCCTTTATGGGGGACAAAATTAAAATAGATAAAGAGTATTTTTGTAAGTTTACAAGTGGCATATATGTAACTATATATAAGTCGATACATGTATTTTTACTTTTGCAGTATTTGACAGTGTTGACCAATTCCCATTCCTAAGCATCCTCCTCCCTGAGCTTTGACCCGCATTGTCCTGCTGCGCCTCCTGTGCCCCAGTCGTGGGCGCTCCCCAGGTGTCTGTGCTTGGCTCCTGCTCCTCTCTCCTTACAACGATTTCTTCCCGTTGGAGTTCCTCCATGTCCGAGGCTAAGTCATCGCCCTGTGACTCCCGCTCCAATCGCGGTCCCAGGGGGAGGGCCGCACTCCTCCTCCGTAAGCACTTCCGCCTGGGTAGCCTCTCTGTGCTCCAAATAACATGTATTTAATAAATAAAGTTATCTTTTCGTTAAACATTTCCCCCTTGCAACCTTCTTTTTTTAGTGTGTGGCCCCGTGGCTTCCCCAGGTCCCCAGCGCTGAGACTTCACCCACCTTGCCGCCCATCGAAAAGTCCGCGACCCCCTCCTCGTTGTAGTCCTGCTCTGCGGAGGCCGCGGGCCGAGGAGGGAGCCGCGGAGGGTGCTTGCCTTCCCTTCCACCTCTTTTCTGCGTGCTTGGGGTCGAGTAGAAACCTTCTACTCTAACACACTGTGAAAGCTGCTTTGCTTTTTTTGGTCAATTGACATCTTTAGAGTATATCACAAAACGTCACACTTCAGATTTCACAATAGAAGATGGGCGAGTTGCATTTACTTTTTATATCTTGATATCCTGAGTGACTCCCGGATCCAGACACTTTGTGAAAGGCAGTTTACTTAAAATTTTCCAAAGACATAACTCCTAAAGGAGTACACTAAATTTCCTTTTTCTTATTAATAGTCCTCTCAATCTTAAGCAATTCCCTTCTACAAAGTATAAATAACCATGAATTGAGACCTTAATTATAATATTTGAGCCTTGTTATATTACTCAGTTTCACCAATGAACTTCATTGTATTTCCACATACTGCTCTAATCCAAAGTAAAATCTAATATGATATTCTTTGCTCTGGGTCTATGTTTAGGGAATGAATATTATTTTAAACACATAAGGAACAGCTGCTAAGTTATGACACACTTTATGGAAAAAAATGAAAGAAATATCTTACATGAATTTTACATTAATAGTACTTTATCGAGGCATAATTTACTTATGGTAAAAGGCACAAGTGTATGCTGCATTGAATTTTGACAAATGAATCCACCCATATAACTATCATCCAGATCAAGATAAAGAATATTTTCATCACCCTTAAGAGTTCCCTTGTGCACAATACCCCCCATTTTATGAGGCAAGCACAGTTCTGATCTTCATTACTGTAGATCAGCAATTTTCAACCAGTGCACTGTGGCCACTGATGTGCCACAGGAACTGTTAAAACAGACAATACCTGACTATTTAGTCACGGGCACTGACCTCTTTTCACTTAGACTGTCAAATTAAAATAAAAAATGACAACAGCCAATACAGTCATAACCACCTGGTGTGCATGAATCGAAACTATACCTATTTTTTGTCAGACTGGCAAAAATGTATTTTTTGGTGTGCTGCATAATTTTAGAGATTAGTTTATATGTGCTGTGAGAGGAAAATGGTTGAAAATTGCTACTATAGATCAGTGTCTGTTTTCAGACACATGTAAATGGAATTATACAGTACTTATTCTGGCTGTTTTTGCTTAATGTTTTTGAGGTTTATTTGTTTAGTTCTGTATGTATATCACTTTTTAAAAAAATTGTGTAATAGTACACCCTTCTGTGAGCATAATACCAATATAATTTCTAAATTCTATCCTTTATTATATAGTTCTCCCCAAAACTAAATGTAATAAATAGAAATTAAAAGTTTCTATCTCTAGGAAAAAATTCAAATTTTCTTTTCAAGCTTATAGATGATTTTTTTTTTGTTCAAAAATGGTCTCTTTCGCTTTATAAATTGCTTTGAATTTGCATAAATTATCTTCAGATCTTTTTGGTTTGTTTCTATAGTACTACTAATAATAGCTAACATTCAGTTCAGTGAGTGATTACTCAGTACTATTCTCCAGCACTATAATGTCATTAGAGTAGTCACACACATGGTCATTTGGGCTTGCTAAACTTGGTCCTCCAAATTTAGGATATGTACATGATAGCTCAAATGGACTCTCTACATCAGGACAGAAATTAGCATGGCCTGCCTGAATCAAAATGGCAGAATCAGGCACTATGGAGAAAATCTGATTGTTTTTCTGACTTTTTGTAGGTACTATAGTTCTGTAGCTGGCAAGGAGCCTGGAAAAATACTACTTCTCTTACTCATTAGATAATATGTTTAAATGTTGGATTACGAATCCCAGTGAATCTTGAGCATATTGAAATCTGACATTTATGGGGCACGATATACCAGGCACTGTGATAAGTATTTTATGTATATTATCTCATTTAATTCTCCCAGTGACTTTACATGATGCTACTTTTTAGATATTAAAGGTCACATAAATAGTAAGGGGTGGATCCTAGACTCAAACCCAGCTGTGTCTACAATAAAAGTCTATCTTTTTAACCATGGTGTTTTCTGGACTTTTCTGCAGTAGTATAGGTCTACTTAAGTAGACACAGCTTTAAGTAGTAATACAAGTCCTATCCAGAGCAAGTCGAACTGTTAATATAATGAGAACAGCTTGTGTGACATTGATGTAACCTGGCAGCCAAGGAGAGTGGACTGGAATGCGCATGCGTGAACAATGATGACTTCACTATACTAGTCAGTGGGGGCGGTAGATGCTGTTGAGTGAGCATGTGTACTGTGTGGCCATCACATTCAAAATGACTGAGTAGAGCAACAAATCTGCATCAAATTTTGCGTTAAGCTTGAACATTCTTCCATGGAAGCTATTCAGATATTTCAGAAGACCACAGCTATGGGCAACTGGTGACTGGTAGCTTTATCATGACCATGTGCCCACTCATGTATCATGGCTCTGCAGAGTATTTTTGACAAAACTTCAAATCTGCCAGGTGAATCAGCCCTCTTACAGCCCAGATATGGTGCCCTGTGACTTCTGGTTTTTCCCAAAACTAAAGTCATCTTTGAAAAGGAAGAGATTTCAAACTGTTGATGAAATTCAGGAAAATGTGATGAGGCAGCTGATGGCGATTGAGAGAACTGTGTGAGGTCCCAAGGTACCTACTTTAAAGGGGTCCGAGGTGTCATTGTCCTATGTACAATGTTTCTTGTATCTTGTATCTTCTTCAATAAGTGTCTCTATTTTTCATATTACATGGCTGGATACCTTCTGGATAGACCTTGTATATCTACTTTGTTGTATAGATCTGCTTGGTTTCTATTTCTACAGGAGACACGTTCATTAAAATTTCTTTCATCATTGAGATCAGAACACTAGGATTCTATGTTTTATATCAGGCCTTAGGAATGAGATCTCCTGTATTTTAATAAAGTGTTCATTTCATGTCTTGCAATTTTGGTAAGAGGGAAGGTGGTCTTGTGGTAAAATCTAGGCATATTTTACAATCTCTTTATTTCTAGAAGAGTAGTGAAACTGAACTTCTGGAAGGCCAAATGATATATTTCCCACATTCCATTAAGGGCTATCTGAACAACATAATGGCACTCATTTATGATGCCATTTTGTTCATGTTGATTATAAAGTAGATCATCCATCTATGTGTTGACGTCACTTCATGAACCTGCTTGTCTGTTCTACTCCAGCCATCTCTTTCCATGGGCACTTTCTGGACTTTGCCATCTAGCAGCAGCACCAGCACTCGAATGTTCGTTTCAGGTATCCTACTCTTTGCCTACCATTTCTTTTCATTCCAGCGGAGTTGCTCAAAATCGTGGAGACTGCCTATTTATCTGTTTAGCACTAATTTCCTTGTCTGCCCGATATTTCGTGGTGTACTGTAATAATCATTCTCTTGAAAATACCCTCAATTCCCTTGCTTTTCTTTTGTTCTGCCATATTCACCTGGCAAAGTCCCAACCCTACTTGCCAGAGAAAATAACTCAATTGGGGTGACGGGTTTCACTTTAAGTTGAAGATAAAATTAAAACACACACTATTAAAGGTGCCTATCAGTCCTACCTTTATTCTATGAAAAGGTTGCCTTTCTGCTTAATAAAATAACCTTTCTTTCTTCTTTCTTACCTTTCTTCTTTCCCTACACTTCCATACCATGTCTTTCTTGGCCCCTCATTTCCTGCAGCTGATAACGTCACTTCATCATTCAGTGAGGAAGCAAAAGCCATCAGAGGTTTTCTCATCATACCAGGAGCAGATGTATGCACTTGTCAATGTCTATACCCCTCTCTCCTTTCTCTCCTTGTAGGCTGGGTAAAGTGTCCTTCTGACTTTCAGAGTTCTTGTCTCCCCTTTTTTCAGAGTCCTCTCCTCTGCTTGATGATTGGATTTTATGGACCCCTTTCTCTCTTAACTCATTTGAACTTGGAGGGTCTTTTAACACAGAGGACTGCTTTCCTTTTCTCTTGGAACACCCTCTTCTTTCAGCTTTTTCAGTTTCTGTCATTGGATGCTCCTTCTCAGTCTCCTTAATGAACTTCTTTGCTGTCTTACACATTAAGATGTTGTTCTTCCCTACAAAATTACAATTCATCTTTCAGGTTTTAAGCTTAAAGTTTTTTTTTCTCAGAAGACTTTGAAAACCAGCCTAGTTTAGATCATCAAGTTACATATTCTCTTTGCATGTTGTACTTTTCTTTCATAGCATTCATCACATATGAAAATAAATGATTTTAGGTGTAATTATTTGTTTAATGTCTGTATCTCATCTTGCATTGTGTGCCCATCAGGTGTCCTTCATGCCTAGTACAGAGCTTGGCATATAGCAGATGCTCTACTATATTTGTAGAATGAATTAACATGTAAGTGACTGAAAGGGCTCAACCAATGTTAGTTCTTTTTTCCTTTCTCATATTTAGAGGAACATGGACATCCCCAGGTTGTAGCATCAGAAGAGACTATCTCCATAGGACATGGTGTGAAGGACATTGATGTATGTTTAAAATTACTTAAGGGCATGCTTACAAGCAGTTAAAAATATAGATCTGGATCTCAGTAAAGAAGTCATAGTTAAGGATATAGAGTTTTGAATCATAACAAATTTATTTTTACATCTGTTTTTAAAATTTGTGGTCTGCTCCAATGTGTCTCAAAATGGAGACAAAGAGGAAAAAGTGGCTTCTAGGGTCAAATGCCAGGATATAAAACATACAGTGAGTATATTTGGTACAAATTAAAATTATTTAAATTCTGATCAGAGTGGAGTCAGTCTTAAGAGAATTACAGTGGGAATTGTAACATAAATAGAACTGTATTTTCTTCTTTCCCCCCTACTTTTTGACAATAAATCCTGAGCACAGGTCTAAGGTCTTTTCCTTTAAATACTCATTTCATAGATAGTGGTATTCTGAAGTCAGGGTACACAAAAGGGTATAACAGTTTTGAAATCTCAAAAAGTTAATTATAGTCTTACAGCTCTGGATGACACCCAAGAGAAGTCAGATTCAAACAAAGGTCAGGGTTAGTTTGGAAGTCATATCACACTTCAGCTTGAATGCAAACAAGGTTGCATTAAATAGTGAAGGTCCAGTGAGAATCAAGTTTTATTATTGTTTTGGGTACTTATAATTCTTTAGAGCTTGTAAAACCATATGACCCTTTAAAATAATATTATCTTTATGTGTTTCCAATAAATGAGCCGATTTTTATGAGCAGAAAACTAAATAAAGGATGTGATCACTTTCCTCTCAGGCACCTCCCCTGCAGTGCAGACCAAGGTCTTTGGAGCTCTGGGCATGTTAATTTTGCAAACTCATATTTGTACTAGGGCGATAAGCCCATGCTTCTAGTAGGGTGATAAACAGTCTTCAGTTTCATTAGCAGAGAAGCAGGGGATCATTTAATTTCAGGGGAGTGTCCAAAAGGATGTGAGGGAAAGCTGCTCAAGACAGTTTCCTCGTCGTGGCCCATGGGTGCGTGTGGGATGCAGGAGGGCACACTGTTCCACAATCCGAGTGTTCTGTTTAATCCTAGACTCTGAGGTGAATGAGTTGCTAATATTAAAACCTTCCCCACCTTTGAAGAACTCTTGGCCACTTCTTATTTTGTTGCTGCCAGCTTCTTTATCATATTTTTTCCCTTAGAGAAGAGCACAAAGGCAATTTCTTTATAAGCCTTTCTTCTCAACAGTGAAATGCAAGCAAGTCAGTAGATTTTATTTTGTCTCTATAAAATTTGTAAGTCTTTTCTATTGGGAAGCTGGAGAGGAAGACTCATCAAATTTGTTAGTGAATTAAAGTAGAAATGATGATAATACTAGTGGCCCAATAAAAAGTCTGAGAAATCAACTGCTGGTAGGAAACAAAAAAGCTGCTACAATCAGATTTAGGGTTTCAGGTACAAAAAAATGTAATAACAAATAATATGTACAGTGCATCTCTCTATGATTATTTGCAATTTTCCAGTTCTTGGGCTTTCGGGGAATGTGTGGGGGGGTGTGTGTGTGTATAAACATTAAAAGGATAATCCTCTGGACCCGTTGATCTGAGACACACTTTTCATGGATGTTTGGGTTAGTTAGCATAAGTAAGTGAAAGGAAGTTCCGTATTTGAACCTTACAGATATAAAATTCCACTCCTCCTTATTACCCTGTTATTTCATTGAGCTACTGGTTACTTCAACAAGACAGATCATTGCTTATAGCAATAGCGACAGGTAAGAACATGGAAAGAGCCACATCTACGTTATGGCATTGCCGCTGCCGCGGCCAGCAGAAATAAGTGCATTGAGGATGAATAAAATTTTGTCCCAAGAATATTAATTGCTTAGCTCATTAGCTATTAGGAATTGGTCTCGATATGTATATGTAGTTGTGTATATATAGTTATGTAAATACTTACTTGAAATTTTCCTAAATCACTTTATGATAAAATTTCTGAAAAATCTCTACTGGGGAGGTTTTATGGAATCCATTTGTTCATGCTCTGTACAAAGTTATGTGATAATGACATCATATTAGACTCAATCCAGTGATGATATATTTTTGCCAAGAATTTTTATTAGAGAACATGCAAATTTCTGAGGAATTACAAATATATTGTAATATATCTACATGCATTTTTTAAATAAATAGATATCTGTTTTTAAATGACAGAAAAACACAAGCCCTTATCCATAGATGTGTGAGGATTTGTAAAGCTTCAGAAATAGTCTTACCTCAAGACTATCTCCTTTAAAAAAATGTGTAACATTTCTGTACAAAATAAAACTATACAGTAGAACTGATAATTTCCCATTTTCTTTTAAATAGGAATACAAATGTTCTGCTAATATAGAAGTTATTATTGGAGGAATCTTCTTTAAAATAGCAACAAGCTCAGATATTACCCATTATTTATTGGCTTGAAATATTTATTCTGCAGAAATTGTGTGTGAAAAATTATCTGCAGAACAGGGGAAATGCTATGTGTAGCAATAAGAAGATTCTTGCCTCCGTTGTGGGTGAGAACAGAGGTTGTTGCTGCCACTGGGTTGTTGTCCCCAGTGGAGTTGCGGATTTCTAGAGCTTAACAACTGATAGTAAGGGTGCTCTTCTCTTTGGTGCCACCACTTTAAAGCATGTTGTCTATAACTTTGACTGTAATTAAAATTTATTTTGATTCAAAAACATAGTATCATGTGGTCAACAAAAGTGTCTGCCTTTTATTGGTTTCCATGCTAATATGAAACACAGTTTAAACAAAATATTTTTGTTGGCTTGCTTTCTCTGATTCATGTGTGCTTTCTTCCTTTTTCTGTGTCAAAGTAGAAGAAACATATACCATTTCATTTTAAATAAAGTTTTCTCAGTGACACTATTTTAAAGAAATCTTTACACAAACTAAATGTTTTCTAAGATAATTGTATACTATTTCCTATTCTTACATTGACTTTAATGATGAACAGCCCACCATAGCTATGATGCATATATGACATACATAATTTTTTGGTTAAGTATTCTGTTAACAATATAGTAATCTACTTTCCAAGCTGTTAAGTGGTTTCTCCTATATATAAAACATTTTGAAATAATTAGAACTTCTATGTTCTGGTTACTACTCATCAGATATTTAAAAATCATGAAGTTTCTCATTTCAAAATATGCACATAGCAACTTCATTCACGAAACATAAAAATACCATTGAGTTAAATAGCAGTTACTCAGTCTATGAATGGGCTCATGGCCTCTCTTCTCAAAAACTTCAGTAAATTCACTAGGTTGTACTAGGACCTGCTTATCTCATTGAATTGCTTTTAGATCCAGGAACTAATATTTGGAGGAAAGCTGTGTCATCTGTAAAGTGTATATGAATGCAGGTGGTATTCTAAGGAGTAAACCAGTTATCTGAACATAAGAATGAAGTTGCCTCTCAGTAGGCATTGATTTTACTTCCAGGAGCACTAAGTATCCTCTTTCAGGATTCAGTGGTCAGGTTCACCTCATGCATGGCAGTGAAAAGTTATTTTCTCAGGATTTGGGTGGCTTATTAGATAGTAGGAACTTAACGAGCCTAGTGATATTGAAAAAAGTCTATGTAGATAGAATAAATATGAATGTAATTCTAGAGAAACAGATCCACCACATAGAGTCAGTAAGAACCTTCTTGACACCAAATTGGATTTAATCAACAAAACAAATGTGAATAAATAAATGAAAGCTAATGTTTAAATTTTGCTTACATATAAAATGTTGTATTTTTTTCAGAACGCTGCAAATGTAAGCCTATTAGAGCTACACAGAAGACCTATTTCAGAAACAATTACAACTATGGTAAGGACAGCTTCATGGTTGACCTATAAATTGCTGTGTTAAGAATGGGATGTGTGTGTGTGTGTGTGTGTGTGTGTGTGTGTGTGTGTGTGTGTAATAGAGCAGTTCAAGAAGAAGACTTAAAAACAAATAAACAAGGACAACTTTCAAGAGCATACCTGCCCCAAATAATTAAAATGTCTGATGTGGGCAAAATTCTTAAGAAAGCATTGATTTTGAAGCATATCAGACAGCAATGCTGGCATCATAGAACCATGTGATTAAGGGCACAAAGATACATTTAAACTAGAAGGGAGGGACCCCCCACTCCCTAGAGCCTGAGGAGGGTCTGAGCATGAGCGGTGCTTCAAGTTCAGCTTCACTGTGGCAAACAGTGAAACATTTTGATGCATAAGGGGCGGTTAATAAGGTTAAATTTGGTTTCTTCAATCTCTCAGTCTTATGGAAAAGATTGACAGGGTTGGAAGGGAACACTTAAACACGTTGTTAATATTCAATTAAGGAAATGTTTTGTTATCTAGCTTAACCTAGAAATGTGACATGCTGATAAAATATTAATTAAAGAGCTATCAATTCAAATGTTGCCAACACACTTAACTGAGGGAGCAAAAGCCTGCTGTGTTGGTGCCAGGTGCTGTGCTGGGAGGTTTCCATACAAAACATAATTTCTCAGCTGCCCCATGAGGTGAATTATTCTTATTTTATTAGTGATTATGAAACCTAGGTTACCCTTTCTTTGATTATTCACAATGTACTTTTGGGTACTGATGTGCTTCAGAGTCACAAATTTCGATCACCAGTATTTTAGAAGAGTCAGTTAATAGAGTTTTCCAGTTGATAAAATAAGGGACAAATCAATATTTGCTGTATTCTATCTGCATTTTAGCATTTTATTGTCACCTTTTTCCTAGCACCTATGAGATTAATAAAGTCATGTTGCTATCTCTGGAGGATACTCTTGATGCTGAGTCAATGAAAAAACATGGCAATTAAATAGATTTTTGAAGGGAACTTTATTATTAAAATAAAGCTTTGCTATTGAATTTATGGTGCCCTATTTTAGAGGCTATAGGACATATATAGCAGATTTATTTCTACTTTCATACTTATGGGAATCAGAAGGATATAAATGAGTAAAACTCAGTAATAGTAATCTTTAATGTCTTTGAACATACTGTGTTCAAAGGTATTAAAAGGTATAAAGTAGAAAATTCTCAAAGTTGGTACATGTCTTTAAAACAAATGCGAATAGTTTCCCAAGTGTTTCTTCAATGGATTCAATTTTTTTACTTTTTGCTTACTACTCACCGTAAGAGGAATCTAGTTTCTCTTAGCTGATGGTGGATATACTTCCAAGGTTGAAAGGTCAGGTATGAAAAGTCACATGAAGAGGGAGTTCTTAATTTTTAGGAGATTGAAAAATGATATTTGAACTTTTAAGTGCAATTATATAAAAAACAAAGTCATAATAAAAATGTTGTATCAGGGAAATTCCATTGAATTTGTATTTATTTTACTTAATCAATTTTTACTTTTTCCAGCTTTCTTAGTGCTTCAGTGGCTGGCGCTGTTACTTTTGTTAAAAGTCAAAATACTTGCGGTTACAAGTCATAGAAAGAATGGCTTCAACAAGATAGATGAATAAATATTATAAGATACAGATGACAATTAATGAAAGAAGATAATTTCTTTCTCAGCCAAACAATAGTAACCAGGTTGCTTACAGTTTAAGGATTTTTACTTGTCTGGAGCTTACTTAGAACTTCTTTGGGGAAGACAGGCACTCCAATGATGAAGTAGAAGAAAAAAACTCTGAAAAAAAATTTTAAATTCCAAAATATGTTGATTTTTATTTTTCTTAAATATCTACATGTCTACTGTGAAAACAAAGTGGGGGTGAAAGCAATTGATAATTCAGACAAAACCTCTACTTCATTCAGAATTAATTCAAGCAAAATCTCTTGAGCTTTAACAAAATTACTTGAATAATAAAGTAAGTCTTGTGGAGAGATATTTATTTTGGAGTGGGTACATGTGCTAAAAATTTCTAATGAAAATAGTAGCCATACTGGGTAAATAAATCATTAGTTTGAGAACATTTGCACAGTTCACTAATCTCTAATAGTTGATGGATGCTATGAAGCACATTCACATAAACCAGGACACAAAAAAATGTCTGCTAGCTGGGGCTGTGAATTTATCATCTGATTCTCCCAAATAACATTTCAAAAGGGAAATCTTATCTTTTGTTAAAATACAGAATAGAGAGAACACGGATAGAAAGGGGTTCCTTTGCTCACAAATCACACCAAGCAGGGACAGCTGGGCAGTTGAGTTTTGCTCGCTCTAAGTTCTCATACTTGAGACACCAAATTTTCTGAAAATTAAAATACCAGTGAAGCAAAAATGAGGCTTTAATTTTAAAGTTTTTAGATTTAGTAACTTAATTTCTAGTGTATGTTGTACTGGTGGGATGTTATTAAACAAGTTTCTGTATGGAATTGGGGCATTGATGGGGCTTAGTAGCTGGCTTTGTATTTTCCTGGATTACTTTTTTCCATTCTTTTAGAGCCCCAAATGCTTAAAATATGTGGGAAGGGGCTCAGATGAAAGTGGTTTGCTGCTACGTGCTTAAGAGGCTTTCAAAAAGTGGATTCATTTGGATATGTCATGTTTTTCTCTGTATAACATCCATGGCTACTTAACTGGAGCAATAAGGATGCCTGGGAAAAAGCCATTGGTTTCTTACAAATTGACATTTGTTACTTCATAAGCTTTTTCAAACTCCCCCTTAAAAAAAAAAAGCTTGTATACCAGAAGTAGGAATCTAAAGAATTGAGCCCCTCCAAAGTAGAGAAACAGGAAAGAAGCAGAGTTGTACTTGCTAACTTATGAGTCAAAACTTCAACTTTGTAACTGAATCGATTATTTTTAGGGCCGTTTGTCTTTAAATCTGAAAGTGAAGCCACCACTTGTGAGACCTCCTGGGTGTGCGTATATCCATTGGGAGAGGCAGAGTCGCGCCATCGACATGTTAGACTGTATTCCGTAGCACGTGAGGGAAAGGAACGCTGGTGACTGGCTTGAAAGCAGATGGAGGAAACAAGGTCTCACAGTAACCATTTTTACTCAAAAAGAAATGTAGAATACCTACAGGAGAGTGAAAACAAAATCTGTACTGAAACCAAGGAGAAAAAGAGCAGGTATCTATAAACAGTAAGCTAAAAGGAGGAAGGTGAAAAGATTGCAGAACCAGTTTGGAGACACAGTAGAACAAGGTAACTTTATAACACTAAAGAGACTGCCAACTCTTTAGAAAATCTATTAGTAGTCCTGATTAAAAAAATATTGATAAGAAAACAAAGTACCAGAGCTTTACATATAATGAAATTAACAAAATTTAAATTCCTGTTGGCAGCAGTTGAGACTGCAGACATACATATACACATCCCAAAATGAAATTTGAAGGGTCGCAGGTTTGATTCCCAGTCTAGGGCACATGCCTGGGTTGTGGGCCAAGTCAGTAGTGGGTGTGTGAGAGGCAGCAGCACACTGATGTTTCTCTCCCTCTCTCCCTTCCTTCCCCTATCTAAAAATAAATAAATAAAATCTTTTAAAAAAACAACAGAATGAAATTTTGGAGGAAAATGACACCCAACCTTTGATTATCTAAATGAATTTCTCTCAATGGAATACATACATACGTATGTGCACATGAAAATACACATATGTGCACCCAAAATAGAAGGGAATTGGGGCTGAATGTTAAGGGGACAGGTGTGTTATATAGTGGGTCACTCATTGCCATCTAAGACGAAAATATCTGGCTGACTTTCCCTCTCCTTCGAGCATCAAGCAGAGAAGAATTGACTGGCAACAAGCTCACTTTTCTTTTTTGAATGTGGCACCTATTTTGTATCACATTACTATATCAGCTTTATTGTCTTTTATCCAGTCATTCGGGCTAAAATTAAAGAGATAAAGACCAAATGCCATGATGTGACTGCTGTAGTTGAGGTGAAGGAGATTCTAAAGTCCTCTCTGGTAAACATTCCAAGAGACACCGTTAACCTGTATACCAGCTCTGGCTGCCTGTGTCCTCCACTTAATGTTAACGAGGAGTATATCATCATGGGCTATGAAGACGAGGAACGCTCCAGGTAATTCACTCCTTAAGGATTTGGAATAATTTCTATACCTGTCCTGTTCTTAACTGCACTTCTTTAGAGATCTTACTCTGGGGTTCTTGGAGGTTGTCTACCTTCTGGGGGACCCTCGATTGCATGTATTGGATAGAAAGTATACATGTACAATTTGTGGGTGTGTATTTTTCTGAGGGGAGGAGTCACAACTTCATTTGTTCTTAAAGGGGTCTATGACTCCCAAATAGTTAAGAGTTACTGTTCTAAAAGTTGGTCATTCTATTCTAGAATAAACAGGTAAGTGGTCTTTGCAATGATTCCTTGTATTTTTCAGTAATGTTTTAATTTTTCAAAAATGCTTCTTAAAAATTGCAGATTACTGTTGGTAGAAGGTTCTATTGCTGAAAAATGGAAGGATCGACTTGGTAAAAAAGTTAAGGTAAGCCTTTATTTTATGTTTAATGTGAAATACAGAAAATAAAAGTAGAAAACCAGTTATTTGTCATTTAAATATAATAGCTGCTCTCAACTACATGAGAAGTATTAAAACCTGAGATACACACACAAGTGCGCATGTATATGTATTATATATATGTGTATGCATATTTAAAATTCCAAGTACTGAGCTTGTTTTTAGTATCAATTTCACCTAGGAAGTTCTCTGTATGTGTATTAGAGATCTAGCTAAAGTCACCTAACTTCCCACAATGAGAATTCTAGCTGTAGTTAGCGCGGTCCTTATAGGTTGACTGCGCATTATTGGGAGAGCTTCCAGCTGACTGCTCTGCCATTTTTAAGGGCATTGCTTCCACACTCATACTCACCTGGAGGTCACAAGATGGCTGCCCCACCTCCGGCGTCACACCTACACTTTAGGGAGAAAAAAAAAGAGAGAGAGATAAAAAAGGTGTTTCCAAGTGCCCCATCTAACAACTTTTACATATGACTTGGTCTTACGTCCATCCCTAACTGCAAGAGAGGCTGGGAAATGTAGTTTTCTTTTTTTCTTTTTTTAAACTGAGCATATTGTTTCCTTGAACAAATTGCAGTTCTGTGAGTCACAGAAAAAAAAGAAAAAAGAACGGGTAGAAAACTACCAATATTGTCCCAATGCATAGACATTAAATCCTATGTACGAGGTGCAGGCACAGCCATCTGTCTATGAGCACCTTAGGGCATTAACGTAGCTTTATTTTTAAGCCAGTGACTCTTAAATTTTGGAAGTGATGCATTTTGAAAAAATTCACTGTAAATTACCTTTTTGAGAGAAGATTCTATTTCTTCTTACTATGCTAAACAAATCAGTTTCAAAGAAAGGAATTGGGGAGAGTATGCAGAGAGGGGCAAAGGCTCGAAAAGGGTGTGTGTGTAATGGGTGGGGGGTGGGGAAGAGGAGAGAGTGGAATTGTAACAGACATAATACATCCTCTTCCTTCTGTGAGTGTGAAGGGTTGGGAAACATTTACAGGGTAAGTTCAACACCTCTGGGCAGTTTATCTTATATATCTGGCACTCGACGCAGCAGACACATTTGAATTCAAGTGACCTATGAAAATGTAGAGGGCATTATTTTACAGGGAAAACACTGCCCTCCTGTAAGCTCTTCATCCCTCTCCCTCCAGGACACTTATCAAAAGTGAAATGTATTTCAGGTTTAGACTTCTGAGAGTTCTCTATTTGTATCTCTTTTCAATTAGTTTGGTGTTTATTAAAAAGTGGCTCTTCTTCAGAATTTGGAATTCCTTACTGTGCTTTTAATTTGGTTTTCTGCTTGCTAATGCAGAACAGGAATGTGTCCTAAATTCCTGTACCAGTTGGAAGAGCTTTTAACATCCCTGCTCCAAAGCATGTAATAAGTCTCCTCTTTCGGTACCAAAACAATTATTATCATTATCCCCCAGGACACATGGCTTGTTTCTCCTGTTCCTTAGTAAGGCAACATATTTTCTATGCTTTCTGTAGGAGACTCAAACAGAGTTATTATTGTGCAATTATTTATATCCTTAGTTTAGATTTAAACATGCTAAAAGAAGAATTAAATCAATAACTTGAACAATTTTTAATTCATATGCAGATACTTAGGACTAAAGACCTTGGGGAGAAAATCTCTTTTGATTAGAATTATTGAGATCTTTAGTTTTCCAGACAATTTGAGAATGGAAAATATAGTTTTATGGAGGACTCTGTTGGTTTGTTTTTTTCAATGTGCGGTCCTTTAAACTGATTTTTTTTTGTTTTGCTTTTAGTGGATGGATTAACAATGAAATAAAGATCTTTTTATGGTTTTACCATGCAAATAATTGCTTACTTAGGTCTCTGTAATAGCAGGTTGTTCAAACTGAGATATTTGGCTTGCCTTGGGAAGTTGCAAATAAGACTTTTAAGTAGGAAAAACAGTAAGATTGTGGCATAAAGCATGCTAAAATGAAGAATTATTTTTGATAATTGACAAATGATAATTTACTATGTAGTAAGCACTTTATTCATTTTCCATCAGTCAATCTTTAGAACAGTCTTATAAGCAGATTCTATTATTAATTCCAAAGTGTTGGTGGTGAAAATGCTGTGTAGTACCGATGGAATTAGAATTTGAACTTCGGCAATCTGATAGTATCACCATGCTACTCAAAATGTGGTCCTTGACCAGCAACATTGGCATCACCTGGGAGTTTGCTAAATATGAAAATCATGGACCCCATTCTAGGCCCACTGAATGAGAATCTGCAGTTTAACCAGATCTACAGGTTATTTCTATATTCACTGAAATTTGAAAAGTACTGGTGTAATCTTTCTTCTTATTCACTACTTCTAACATCCATAATATAACTCCCTTTTAATGTATTATATCACATGTAAACATTATTGGTATTGTTAATATGAAATATTAGTAAACTTGATTGTGGTAGTTAAAAACATTGGTAATGTCTGCTTTGTAAAACTTAGAACGAGGGCAGAAACTTGTATGTTCTGTTCATTGCCCTTGGTAGATATTACTTAGGAAACTATTTTTAAGAGGCCCTGTTTCCTCCCCAAATTTTCATTTTTTCATTGCTCAAATCATCCCATAGATTTAAAAAGGCTATGTTCTTACATGTTGTAAGAGAGGAAGATGAAAAATAGCTCTTCCTTCAAACTCTCTAAGTTTTCCATTCGTTGACCACCTGTGCAGTGCCAGACTGTGTTTGTTATCTCAGGAAATACTTTCAGGTAGCAGTAGATATTTGTGTCACCATGTACTGACATGGAAATTTTAAGTTTAAGTTTAAGGTTTGCTATGAAAGCATTATTGATATAGGTGGCCAGTGAATTATGCTCCTATAGCATCAATTTCATCATTATTCTGGGATATAGAGTTTATACGTTTGGAAAGTAGTAGAGTGTCTTTGAGATCTAACATTGCTGTCTCAGTCAGTTGTTAGAATAATGGAAATGATGACCCTGGTGATATGTGCCTCTGACCATTTTCTGTTTTAAATTTCGCAGCGCTGGGATATGAAGCTACGTCACCTTGGACTGAACAAAAGTGATTCTAGCCATAGTGATTCTACACAGAGTCAGAAGTCTGGCAGGAACTCGAACCCCCGGCAAGCACGCAACTAAATCCTGAAATGAAGAAAGAACATTAGTGGACTTCCTGTTAAGACTTGTATTGCTGGACTAGCAAAGGAAAATTGCACTATTGCACGTCATACTCTATTTTTTACCACAAAGCTCACGTGGTAGCTGATATTATTTCTATTTTCTCTTTTGTGTTCTGCTTTTCTCTTTCCTCCCCTCACTCCCTTTATTGTGGTCTGGGTGCAGATCCTTAAATATATTATATGTATTCTGTTTCACTAATCACGGGAAAACTGTTCTTTGCAATAATAATAAATTAAACATGTTGATACCAGGGCCTCTCTGCTGGAGTAAATGTTAATTTGCCGCTCTGCACTCAGATTGGGAATGCAATATTGGATACAAAGAGAGAAAGCTAAATAAGCTGTACAATATACTCCGCTGATCTAATTACAGCCTCATTTTCACATGCCTTTTGGGCATTCTCCTTATGCTTAGAAAGTCCTACATGTTTATGAAGGTAAAATAGCAGTTTGAAATCAAATGCCACATAGGCAAAGCAATCAAGCACCAGGAAGCATTTATGAGCAAAAGACACACAAGATGAATGATTTGCAAGATTGGCAGGAAGCAAAATAAATAGTGTGAGGAGTAAGGGAAAGAACATTTTGCCTGATTGAGAAGCACAACTGAAACCAGTAGCTGGTGGGGTGTTAACAGCAGCATTTATCTTTTGGCAATACCCTTGATTTGTTTATGAATACATATATTAGTCAGCATTAGGGAAGTAAATCACAGCTAGACATCTGCCGTTACCTACACAACACTGTTTAATTTTAAATAAACCCGTTGGCATGAGTCTTTTTTTTCCTTTGTTTAAAAATGACTTGCTGCATGGACCAAGAAAAGGAAGTATGTATGTATGTACACCAGAGTGTTATTTTAAAAAGGTATGTAGCTCTATAAAGTGCTGTAGTTCGCAGGATGGTAAAATGTGCAAGGTTCCTGTGTGCGTGTCCGCGCATGCACACTCAGCCGGACTGGATTCAGGCTTATGCACTGGGCTGTATTTTATCATTTGGATTGGTGCCGTTTAATGCTTAGTAAAATATATATAATAGAAGGAATTATGGTTGTCAGGAGAGAGGCTACTCTGACTTTTGAGACAAATGCCCCTTCTTGTCGCTCAAGTGCCATCCCCAAGGACCATGGGGAACAAATGATGCTTTTGTCTCCTTCCTTCAGTGGGATTCTTTAGAGCCTGTGCCAATCATTGGAAAGTCTCATTCCCTTCCATTTTCATGTTTGGTATTAGTAGAACCAAATTTCTAGCTATACTATGCTGAAAATAAAACACTTACCGAGCTTTAATTGTGCTGTTTTCTTCTATAAGGACGATCAAGCAAGAATGAAATTTATTCCTCAACACGTTTGCTAAAATGGTAAATAATAATTCATCTAAATTCAATTTTGGAAGTAAGAGAACATGCTTGCCTTCTGACTGACTCCAACCCCCAACAATTTCCTTAACTGTAGAAAAAAAAGAGTTCCCATATTTGCCTGTGTGAGGACAGCAGTTTTTTGTGCGGCCCTGTGTTTGCTTCCAGATAATCCCGCCATCTGCCCTTTCGGCTTTATCCTCAGATGACTAAGGCAGGAGCATCTCTCTCTAGATGCTGTTGTTGTAGCCTTGAAAAGGTGAACTTGGGTGTCAGGGATAGTAGTGAAGCGCCACAGGGAAATACTAACTATCCCAGGATCTCTCATCGGGAGATGTATGCCCAACTTGAGCTTCAGGCACTGAGGACTGGGAAGTTGTGCTTCTGCATTGTCCTATTTTTCTCATGCCTTTTTACATATTAACTATGGAAAGAAGGGCAAAAATTAACTGCAGGAGACTGAAAGGAATTGGTTTCTCAAATCCACAAAATGTCATCAACTCTTCCAAAGCAGACTGTGGTGGATTTTATGTGATGAAATATTTTGGTGTAAAATGAAAGTCACAGATGTTTCCAGCCCTTGTTTCTTTTTTTGGGGGGGGGATATAATTTTTGCATAGAGATTTGACCCAATTTGTGCTCAATACACATACAATTAGGATATTTATATGCAAAAGAGGACCAGATCCTTAGATTCAGCAGTGGGTTTTTTTGTTTGTTCTCTGCTACCTTCCATTTTAATGATAAATGCAGGCAATGCTAGATTTTGCTCATCTACATGAGACTCTGTCACTTATTTTAAAGATTATAAGGTCCATAAATGAAGTACATTTGATTTTACAGTTTGACAGTTATAATCTTTATTAATAAATTATGTGCAGGACCTTTTGGGAGGTGATAGGATTTTTATCGTGATGGTCACATTTCTAATCCGACAGCAGTCATTTCTACTCTGTAATTGCCATAAGATAAGTACATCTCATAGGTGCCTCTCTATAGGGCTTTTCTTGCAGGCACCAACTTTCAAAGCCACTAAAATTTTAATATATATGCATCCTTGTCAGTAACCTTGAGATCTATAAAGTTAATTTAAAATTTCTGTGTAAAATTATGTCCATCTTCAGGATTTTAATCTTCCTAGCCAAATAGCAACAAAGTGTTAGACGCATGTCAAATAAAGTAGTAAATTAAAATAACAGCAAACTTGGATTCTCTTCATGAACACAAGTATTTTTTACAGTGTCACATATAGAATGTAACCTGATTCGATGCCATATGCTGCACTGAGCATTGGGGGGCGGGGTGGGACAAATCCATGTCTTCCCACATCTGTTATGTATTAAGAAGGCAAATACAAAAATTACAATCACTGTGAGTAAATAGTCCTACTTATTGCCTTCTGCAAGAAATTATTTGCTATTATTTTTTGACAAAGAAAATGACTAAAAATAAGTATTTCAAGATTGGTGTTTAGACTGTGGATTTTAATATTAAAATAATACATACATTCAAGAACATGGTCAAAACAGGTAAAGCAGATATTTCTAATACTATTACTGAAATCAAACTGATAGAATTTTAAAATATTATTCCCAGATGTATTAATATTAACAAAGACAGCCATCATACCTTTGATAATTATATCTTTGGGGGTAATAGCATCTAATAGCGGCTAGAACTCCATAAAAAACACTTGCATGTTTATTATTTCATATAATCCTTGAAAGTGTGAAGCAGGTATTGCCATTTTCATTTTATAGAAGATAAAATCAAGGATTCAGAACTTCAGAGTTATGTTAAGTAGCAGACCCTCTTATTCTTGTTCCCCAAGTTTTGTTTTCCACCATTACAATTGTTGATAAAAAGATAAATGCGCCCTGACGTTGTAAAAAGGCAGTGTCAGGCATGTAGAAGCTGCTAATATTTTTTTCTTAAGCTGAGGTCTACCAGCTGTATGTCCAAAAGCCTAAGTCCCCACTCTGACCCCAAAAAGTATGACTTCTATTCTTCAGTTGTCCTCACTTATGAAATCAAAATTACAATTGCATCTCATGCAGGATGAGGTGGATGAACAATTAAAGTGATGTTTTGCCACTAGTAGTTTAAAAATATGTGATTCTCAGTAGAAAGAAATGGTTGTTTTTCCCTCTAAGTTTCTGTTTTTCTTTCAATTTGGAGAAAAGTATGATGTTAATAGTATTTAACAAGGTTGAAATTAAAAGTTGATTGTTACCACAAATAAACCAGAATGGCTACTTTCCACTGGGAACTCTCATTTCTCATTCTTGGATTATTCCTTGTCCATCCTACTACCAGAGTCCTCCATAGTCTAGAAAGAAAACTATTCTATATGACCGAATGTCCCCTGCTTTTCATTCTTTAACTGTTTTCATTATGTCAGGGATTAAACATGTTGAAAGACAACTAGAGCTGTTTTTCTTTGGATAAAATGTGGACATCGTGCATTGTTTCTCCTTTGATTGGGGGGTGTTGGAAACCAAAGGAGCTATGAAGAAGGAAAGATGTGCCCAGGGAAGCTTGTCCAGTCCAAAAGGAAAGGCTTTATGGACTGGTGAGGAGGTTGACTCAGGAATGAAAAGAAGTGCCAGAAAGACCTTCCCACTAACCATAAGGACAGGGAGAGGGATGATACCACCTATTACTTAGTAGTGCTGGGGCTGCCCTTCCAAACAGCCACCACCCTGTGCTCACATGCTTAACACTGTGAAACAGGATTAAGGTTACCATCGTAGGGTTGGATCTTAGGAAACTCTGGGGTACCAGAAGGGGTGGGTCAGGGAGATGTCTGACACTTAGGATAACTCTGAGGTGACAAATAGTTTATAAAGCAGGGGACAAAACGTTGCTTATTTATACTGGGTGGTAAGTAAAGCTAGTAAATAGAACTGATCAAGTTCACTTAAATGCCTTTTGTTCTACATTGTTTTGCTGACTGAGGGAATCAGGACTTCCCAGACATGGGATCCTTGTACCAGCACTTAAGTAAATAACTATTGAAGTAAATAGTTATGACTTGATTGGGCAAAAGAATAGGTGAACCTGAACAAAATCCCCATTGAGAGGTTCTTTCCCTATGACCTGTAACTCAAGTGATAGAGCAAAGCTTTGAAAAGAACCATGCCGTTTGGAAATATCATGTCTACAAAGACATCATTGTCCTGCCTGCACACATGCCTCTCTTTCCCTCTCGGCCATTCTTACCTGTTCTGCTTTTCTTCACATGCTTGGCTCCTTACATCAGACACAAGCCTGCAGTAAGTATATCCAGAACTGCTAGAAAATCAAGCAGTAAGCACACAGAAGGGAACTGTCTGATATGCTTTAGAGCCACTGATCAATACCCATGAAGTACAACTGGATTTCCTTCAGATCACCAGTTCCGGTCGTTTCATCCTGAGCTTCTGTTCACACAGTACTGTCAGCCCGGAACCACAGCTGCCTACGCTCCTTGTCCCTTAGAGACAGCACTTTGAGCCATTCGGCCGTGCAGCAGGGCCCCTTTAAAAGCACACCCTGAAGCGAGCTCTGAAGTTAGGGCACCTGAATTCCAATTCTCCCTTTGCAACCTATTGGCTGTTTAGCTTACTCTCTCAGTTTTAAGATCAGGCGAGTTGAGCTGGGCAGAGCCTGTTGAGCAGTGCCTGGCATGAGAGGCACTTAGTGAGTATCAGAATCACTCCACCTTTTACCCTTGAGCACTCTCTGTGGCGTACACAGTTCTCGAACAGGGCTCCAGTGAACGCTGCCCCATTCAAGGAGAAAAAATGGCTTCCAAGAGACCCTACTCACTGAACTATTCTTTCTTCTTCATCTGTAAGATGACTCAAAAAATTCCCTCAAACCATTCTCAAGTTGCAAATTGAGACTTTTTTACTTTTCTTCCTCTAGTGAGGCAGAGGTACTTAGAAATATGATCAAGGGACACAATGAATATTCATTTGATGTTTAAAAAGGTAAGATTCTGGAAAAACTGCATAATACTCAACTGTACAAAATGTATATTACTGATACAAATTTGTTTTATTCCAAATGTTGTTATTTATATTTCTCCAACAAAATATTTCTCCAACCACTTTTAAATATGAAAGATGGTAAACCTATAGAAAGAGTAATATCTTTATGTTGGTTATTTCTGTGGAGATGTCAACTTCCAGATTAATTCACTTAATAACCTTTGAACTCTTCAGCGGAACTGGGCTTCTATGTTACTATTATCCATTGTAAGCGATAGGTTATCTCACATAAAGGAGCAAAGCAAGCATAGCAATTTTCTCTTAATGTTATTGGTAGAAGTTTGGCTTCCCAAAAGGGGAGACCACTTGACTTGCAAAGCTATGTGTTCTCATCGTGAGCTAAATTTTGTCAGAGGAGCTTCTTGGTGTTTTCATTTCCTAGGGAGTTCCAGAAGTACTAAAATTATACTGAGACAAAGTGTTTATGTTTTAAAAGTGCAAACTCTGCATTCCAGGCTACACACTGAGGGTTCTCTAAACAGAGGCAGCTTTCACTGAAACTTGGGAAATAAGAATAACTCATAAAGGCTCGGACTAGTCCATAATGGAGAAATAGAAGATAACCAAAGAGACCACCTGGCAAGGGGAACAGCCTAACCCTGTGATGGGTTGCATAGTAAGTATTTAAGGCTTTCTGGGCCATGTAACCTGTTACAGGGTCTGCCATTGAGGCTCAAAAGCAAACACTGACAGTATACACATGCATGAACATGATGGTATTCCAATAAAGCTTTATTTACAGAAACAGAGGTGGGCTGGACGGGCCCTCAGGCTGCAGTTTGCCTGCTTTTGTGGATCCAATCAAACACTCAATAACTAGTTAGAATTATTTTATAATGTTTTGGACTTAATGAAACAGATGGTTTTGGTGGCTCAGAGATTTAACCACTAAGAAAGATTAGACCTGCGGTTAAATAGAACTTTGCTTAAAGTTTCACATTCGAGATTTCATCTTTTGGATCAAGACATTTTTCTACTCAGGAATCTGGTTAAAATGCAAAGGGTTGGGAAATATATCAAATCACCACTTTCTTAGTATAAATTAAGCAACTAGCACAAGAGTACACAGTGCCCAGCGTAGAGAAAAGGGGATTAAAAGGGAGAGTCATTAAAAGGAGGTGATGGTCTCTCCTCATTTAATCACTTATTTGTAGAATCCATTTGACCACCCAATAGTATTTTTCTGTGTTATTCTTACAAACACACAGTCTTTAGGAATACAGTCCTGCATGAAAGAGTGCTCAAATATCCAGACAGAGACTACCACTTCATTCTTGCCCATCCACTCAACAAACACCTATTTTGCCATTAGGCTCAGTGCTAGGAATTGAAGATGAGAAGTGGAATAGGATAATCCGGCAGGGAAAATCCACATATAATACAAGATGGTAGCATCTACAAAAGAGGCAAGAACAAAGGGTAAGTCTTCAAAAAAAGTCCCTCAAACTGCTGGTCTCAGTTTTCTCTTGCCTTCCTTCCTATTCATTCTAGTTTGGTGTATGGAAATGTGTTCCTTCTGCTAATTACCTCTTACTTTTAAAGCTGACAAGCCAGTAATAGTGAAGAACTGTAAATATGAATGGTAGTTGTCCTTTTTAAAACGATACTTATTCCTCGCTATTTCCCTAACATTTCCTTTTGAGTTGCTAAAAACAAAAATTATAAAAAGTTACTAGGAAGTGTTGCTCATGCACTAAAGCCCTCTTGTGTGTTGAATCCATTCACCATAAGCTTGATTTACAACAGCCTTCCTTGCTTGATGGATCCCACACGCCCCATAATTTAAACATCTTAATACGCCTCTCACTGGAGTGCCTTTTTATTTGAATGTAAATTGATTCTGAAACTGCTCCCAGTCAGAAGTTTGTGTTTGATATACTGTAGCTTAGAGTTGCATATGATCACACTACGGTTCGGTATGTAAGGTATAGGATTGAGGTTCAATTGCCACCATAATTAACCTAGCTCAGGTTAATATAACCATAAAATATACACTCCAGCTCACTGTATAACCTGTCACAAATAAACGAATGGTGTCTATCCCAAGCCACTCAACTATGGAATGCAGTTTGTTCATATATACACAAAAGAACCTTTGAGTTCATTTCTGAATTGGTGCGGCTTATTCTTTTTTCAGGACTTTGAGGGATTTTTCAATGTAACACAGACAATATTTTTGTCTCCTTCTAGACCTGAAAGCATCCCCTTTAACTCCTATCTAGTCCAAGTGAAACCAAATGTAAACTGTGTAAGATAGTAAGAACGGGATAATCATCTATCCCCCTGAAAAAGAATATGATGGAAGGCATTTAAAGATCTCCATATGTAGCTCACTGGAGAATTTAATTGTTATTCCTGCTAGTGGCAAGTTACACTGAAGGTTTTAATGCAGGAAAATGTTAAATTATGTGAAATATTTAGCTGCAATTATAAAAGTTATGCTTTTTTTTTTTGTCCTCCCAAGGACTTGTTCAACCCTTTACTCTTGAAAATATTTCAGATGAGGTTGAATATCATATCAGTTAAGTCAGTAAAACTCCAAGTCCTACTTTTTTCCTTCAAGCACAGGGAGTGTGCTGGCTCCAAATATGCCTGAGTTTAGGGGTTAGCTCTCTCTCCTAAGAGACGAATTCCAGGTCCTTTCCCTGATCCCCTTCTCGGAGCCAGAGCCTGAAGAGGGGGAATGTCTTGCAGGGCGGAGGACAGGCTGACCAGCAAAAGCATGAATAAATGAAGCAACAGGTGCACAAGTGCATCCAAACAGGAAGAAGGTGCCCAGAAAGAGTCGAGGGTGCCACAGAGGTTGCTGGCACCCTGGCCCCTGCCTAATGTCACCTTCATCAGGAGCCACAGAAGCTCTCCTCCAAAACACAGAAGATAGTGATTGTGACCCAAGCAACCAGGCCCAAGGCTCTTGGACAACTGCTTTTATGCCTCTGAAATTAGGCTGTGGTCTTAACAATTCCTGAGGCGTGGAGTAGATGGCGAGGGCGTTCCGATGCTTCCCTCCGCACCGGGAACGGCTCCATGCCCTAAGCTCCTCGCTGCGGGAGAGAGGCAAGAAAAACAAGCCTGCCTTAGTAACATGCACCCTCAAACCGCGAAATGGGTCTTTACACGTATCAGGCACTGTTATTCTCCACGGACTGTTCACCTCTCCCTGGCAAGTCTTTACCGAGCGCTACTGTGCCAGGTGCTGTGTTTGGCAGCGCGCTCTTGCCCAGTACCTGGCCTGCTGGAGTGTACAATCTGACGCAGGAGGCAGACAACACAAGTGACAAACTGTGAAAAGTGCTGAGAAGGATAAGTAGGATGCAACAGTAGTGACTATCGGGGTGAAGGTGGAGGGGGAGAGGATCTGCTGAAAAGGCTAGTTGTTGAGGGAGAATCACTGTGAAGTTAAGGCAGCTAAGCTTCAGAGTCCTTCACTTGTCCCAGCCCCTTCCAAGGTTCTAAGGAGTCCCATAATCATGTACCTCTGTACAATTTGCAAATTTAAGATTCAAAAAAATTCTTTTTCAATATATAAATTTCCTCAAAGTGTGTAAACTTCAGGGCTCCCAAAATCTGGACGCATCCTTGGTGGTGAGGGAAGATTTCTCTAAGGAAGGGCCATTTTGGTTGATTCCCGCAGAGAAGAAGGAGCCTGCTGTGCTTGGTGTGGGAGAGCAGTCCGGGTGGGCATTTGAAAATCCTGAAGCTGAAAATTGCCTCACCACTTGAAGGACCCGGGTAGGGTGTAGAATGGGGAATGGGGGGGCAGGGAGGAGATGAATTTGGAGAAATGAGCAGGGGCAAACATGGACAGCGATGGTGGCCATGGAATAGAATTTGGTTTGTATCTGAGTAATACACAAAGCCATGTGAAGCAGGAGAATGACATCCAGATGATCAGGTGTATGTTTTTAAATGATTGCTCAGGTTCTATAAGAAGAATTGATATGGCGTTGGGGCACGATTAGAGAAAGGAGGCTGTTGTAATGTTCCAGGTGAGCGGTGACTTGGTGGTGTTTTGGATGAGAGCGGTAGCAGTGGTCATGGGGGGCAGCGGACAGACTTAAGACACGTATTAGATTTTAAACTCATAGGACTAGCCGATGAGTTAGATGTAGGAAGCTGGGAAGAGTATAAAGTCAAAGATGACCCAAATAATTTTCTGATTTGAGCCGCTGGATTGATGATAGTGCTACTGATTAAGGTGGGAAAGGCATAAGAAGAGGGAAAAATTGGGCGGATGAGTTGTGGGGGAATAGAGAGTTCTGATTTGGTTGTATTAAGTTGGAAATGTTTATTTGTTATGCAATCATAAGATGAAGAATGGGCGGTCAGATATACGAGTATGGAACTGAGAAGAAAGCTATTGGCAGAAATTTGAGAGTCACTGACATATATTTGGTAAATGTAACATATTTCTAAACTATGTAAGGTTCCTACTTTTGTTCTCTCTACTGGTTTTTTCTTTATTAAATAATTTAGTAACTGAGACAGGACATTGCTTCTAAACTGGATTAAGTAGAAATCCTCAACTGAAGAGTTACCTTCATGTGGAATTATAGGATTCTTAATAAAAAGATACTGGGGGTGGGGCAGAAATACTGCCAGAGCATTGCAATAATCACAGAAAGTTGTATTAGGAATATCTAGGAAGTCATTTATTAATGTCATAATGGATATGACTTCATATGTATAAATGTCAATGCTGACATCCTTTTGCGGGTGATATAAAAGCAGGGTTATTGAGTTAGACGTGATTCCTCATAATTTAATCCCACGCCTGTGTGCAGGAAGGAATTGGGTATGTGAAATATGTATGCCATCTTAATAAATCAAACTTTAACTTTCTTATCAGTTAGTTTACATTTCTCAGTGGGCTATGAGAAACAAGTATACCACCACCACTGAGTCATTCCAGTCAACAGACAGACCAGGCTTTGAAAGCACACGTGAAATGTGGTTTATATTGTGTTTGCTTGTGGATTAAGACCTTGACTTTAGGAGGCTTCAGTTAGATGTTTCCCCGGAGTTAAATACACAATTTTTTTTTTTTTTTTTTTTTTTTGCAAATAAGCAAGGAAGACAACTATTGGCTAATTTCTTTAGCTAAATTTATTTTCTTCCCAGTGTAACTGAAAGTTCTAAGTGTCAACTTTAAATAAACACTATCTGGGGGTATAGGGTCCTGGCAAATCCATATTTGTCTGTCATGTTCATAGTATCAGAGACAATTTCAAAGAGCTATGCAATGGAGACTCTGTACTGTAGTGGGAAATACTTTGTTAAGCAGGACTTCAGAAAAAATTCTTACCTTTTCCTTAGGGAATATAGGTAAGTATACATATCAGTAGTTGCAAATGCAGCAAAAGTTGCCTTTTCCTTAAGCAATTTCATTCATTGGTTAGGATTTTAGAAAACACATGGGTATTGACATAACTGGACTTCAGGTAGGAGATCATCAGGCCATAAAGTAAGTTTCTTCGGGAATGGCCTCTGTAGCTACGCAATATGAAGAATGCCAGTGTCAACTTGGTATTCAACCCTGTATGAAATTTTCCATAATATATTTTGTATGAATAAGTTTCTATCTTATTTCAGAACCCCTTTCTTGAGATTTTCTGTGTCTTTTGATGAGAGTTGGTAATCTAGGAGTTTTTATCTTATCTTTATGGGACTTCTATCCTCCACTACCCTCATATACACAATCCCTGAAATACTCATTCTGAAGTTTACTGCTTCACCAGAAGTCTAATTTAGGGGGGAGAAAAGGTAGGCATCAGGAAGGCAGCCGAAAATGATAAACACAACAGGCAAGCCAACATAAGAACTTTCAGGGGTGGAAATAATACTTTTTGGGCTACTTGACATTAGAGTGTTAAACCCTAAAGTACATATTGATGGTAAGATAAAACATTGTAGAAAAGTAGAAAAGGAGGCAAAGACTGCGATAGGGTTATCACGGAGTGATTCAGGAGACTGTGCTGGCAGTGCTGGCAAGAAAAGTAATATAGTTTCAATTTCTGCCCATTTTAGAATTTTTGGTTTGTAAACTCAACAGGGCAGGTAGAACAGCCACCCCACACTGTTTCCTTGTGAGGTTACAGCCTGCGTCATCTCTGCCGCCAGCTCAGGCTTTCTGCGGCCATCAGCCATTAGTGATGTCCAAAGTCAAACCTACCTAAGCCATTAAGAGTTAAAAATGCTGAGGTGAACTCTGAAAAGTGACCCATCCCTCCTTCTGCGTGGGAGACTCAAGGGTCTGACAGCATATGTGCTGCGGTAGCCAATATCATGGATGAACTTCTGGAGATACAGTAGTCACCTTGGGGCTCTGACAAGCATTTCAGGGGCAGGTGCCACGTGACTCCAGAGAGTTAGCACCGCACCAGCAGAATGTGGAGTGTCTGCCTGGAACTGCCCCTGGATCTTGCTTATGAAGCAAGATTCCACCCCAAGAGCTTCTGTTATTCTGCCTCTCTGGCCTCCTCAGCTTACCTACTTAGTGTACTCTTTGGATTGCCTCTCATCAGTTATATTTCAGCTACAATGGACAATTAAACAATTCAGTACACTTGTGGCTATCCAAAAATATCATTGTTGATTGCATTATCTGTAAAGTACCCCTATGCGATACTTATTTTGTTTGCCTTCCTTTGGCTAGAAAAGATCACTTTTTATTAATAGAAAACCTTGAATGATTATGAGGTCTTTATCTCATTGTTGCCAAATGTGGCTTTTGTTAAAGCTTGAAGAGTGAGAAAATGGATAACTTTTAATCAGCCACTAATGGAAAATAATAGCTTAAATTTGTGACTTTCCATAAGATTAATACAGCTTTAGGAAAACTAGCTAGACATTTCCTTTTCCATAGTATTCTTTAGTAAATGCACAAGATAAATTCATCGGAGCTAATTTTGCCCTTGCTTCATATGTTAATAAAATTTGTTGTATGTGAAGTTTGGTTGACCCCGCCTTCTGTAGTCCGCAGCTGCTTCGGCATGCTAATTGAATTGTCAACAATAAACACAGGAAAGGAGGCACTTTAAGCTACCATTTTAGGCCACAAAACCTTTGCTTAAAGGCTGCCTGCTGTTTCTCCCAACTATGCATGAAAAGCAATTAAGAAAAGTCTTGTATAACTGTAGTCTGCTAAATCAAGGATAAGCTGTATGTTGGAACTAACAAAAGATACACAAAACGCTTGCAAATCTTCTCAGGACCAAACTGAGTGCATTGGTGCTTGTAAGAATGTGTGGCCCAATTAATGGAAAAACACTTAACTAAAAGTTAAATTGCCCTGTTGCCTTTTGCCCTATAAACTGGTGTCTAGCCTTAGCATGAGAACCCTAGCTGAATGCTTATTTTACCAAGGCAGAAACACAATGAGCCAGATATGAACCAGTCTAATAACTTTACCAGTCCTGGGCCAACTATTAATGCTGAGAATTTATACTGAATGAATACATACCTCTTTGTTACCTCTAATTGTGGTGGTGAAAAGGTTACTAAATTCCCACACGTGATGGTACAAAAAAGACACTGTAGCAACACAGCAGCTCCATTTGACACCCGTGGAAGGAAGGAGCTGCAGACCAGACGTGTAGGCTGAGTTAAAAAAAATAAAGGTTGCATTTGCTGACATGGTAGCATAAACTTAAGTTACCAGTTTTTAAAATTGAGTGAAGTTATTCTTCTGTTACTAATAAGTTCCGATTTTGACATATATTTAGCACTTAAAATTATTTATAAACTGTTCTAAGCTCCAAATGACACCCGAGTTTGAGGTGTTACTGAAATAATCCCTGGGATAAAATTCCTATGAGATTCCTTTTACCGCTAAAGCTGTTCCCTGCTGGTAGAGTGTATGTGGCAGTAATGTCCACATGAACTCAGCGGAGGTCACGAAAAATCACACATCGGACCTGGAGGCGTGTATAAAGTGGCCAGCCGATACTTTCAAAAAGTAAGATTTTGAAAATACTGGAAATAAAAGCTTGAAACCTGCCAAAATAGAATAGTTTAACTTAGAAAATTGTCATGAAAACAGACATTATAAACCTACATTTTAAAAATGAAAGTACCATTCTTATGTTGATATGCACAATACACACCAGTTTTAAACTGCTGATTTATCAAAGTTTTAAAATTAACATTATATTATAGAAGGGTAGAATTTGTGGGAGGTGTATATGTATATATGTGTGTATACTGTTTATATAAATATATGTATATGGCCATTTATTAGAAATGAAAATATTTTCATCAGTTGATTCCAAGTGATTCTTAATTATGTATTTAAGATTAGGGTATGACATATTGTAGTAATTTAATGTTTTAAGGATTATTTTTGTTATTTCAAGTGTGGAGTGTAAGTGCCTTTACTATGCAGATAGCAGCATTTTTTGTTCTGTCAAGTAAAAAAGCAGCTGTAATAAGATTGTAATAAGTTCTTTGCTTCTGTCTCTATTTTTAGTGAATTGAGGGTATGTCTTAGAAAATGTTTCCTATGACCATTTTTTTTTCTTATGTTGCCCAGTGAAAACTAATCATCTTCAAGAAAATTAAAATCTAAATCCTACAACATGTAGGATTAAAATTCTGTGGATTTTGTGGGTAGAATGGACTTGACATTTCTTTCTAATAAAACTATTGTGACTACATATTAGCATTCTTGCCAAATGAATAAGCATAATATTAATAAGGCTGCACCACACACATACTCGGAACACTTCTGTGTTTAATCCTTTGATTTAGGTAACACATGGTGAGAATCAGGAGCAGGTTGTAAACCTAAGTCGTAGGAAAATTTTTTATTTTTATTTTTGCTCTTCTCATTTTTATTCTTGCTTATAAAAATTCTGTAGCAAGAATTACTGGTATTCAAAACATATTCTCTGATGTTACTGTCCTTGTTTAATGATTTGAATAGACTATAAAAACTGAAGGGATCAAATGAGTTTTCGATTTCCACATTCAGAAGTGCCTACGATATTAATAAATCCTATGTGATCAGGGGGTTGATTTGCATCCTTGGAAGAAAGCTTCTTGGGTTCCTAGGCTCTCTTTGAGTCCCACTGAAGACTATGTAACTCTGTGTGTACTTTTGAAAATATTCGGACACCAAATGGAAGGTTAGTAAAGGAGAGAAAGTCAGCCAGCACAAGGCATTGCCCCCTAAGTGTTTGCAGTCAATTCAAGCCCCGTTCAAGGTTAGGCTGGCATCCCTCCAGCTGCGCTGTTCCATGTACAATAAAATATTGCCAGCTGCGGTCAATTATTTGATTTCCCCATGAAACTCGAGAAATGTGTAATCACTCTTAATATCATAAAAATTGATCAGCGGTGACATGATATATAATTTACTGATTGCAATAGCGTTTTAGGTACTCTGAGAGCAGTACCCACTGATTAGTTTCTAGATCTCTAGAGCTAAAGTAAGGGGTAGGTTAATGTTTACACTTCAAATTCAGCTTGATGTCAATGATGGAGGATTGGTTAAGAGGCCTATGATTTGTATGCACTTGAGAGAATGGTATCAACCATTAAAATGTTTTTGTAACAGTGTTTAATAATGCAAATTCTCATGATATAATTTAAGTGAATAAAGCAGGACTCAAAGTTGTACATATAATAACTTCAGTTGCATAAAACAATCTGAGGTTTAAAAAATGCTAGAACATCAAAACATCTTTTTTTCTGGTTCCCATTTCTATTAAACCAAATGTACTGATTCAAAAAGTACAGTTGGTGGCCTGCATATGATTTGGGAAAAATGCAGAGGAAAAAACAGTGTACTAAAAATTGTAAAGAACCAAGACCAAAAAAAACCCCAACCCAGCGATCCGAGGGGTTAGAGAGCCCAGGTATTCACTTTTACAACTTGTGCCAAGAAATTAATTTTTATACTACATATGCTTTGGTGATAGACATGGGGATCTTAACACAGTTGCATCTTTGGAGGAGATAATAACAAAGGGCTGTATAATCACATATAGTCAGGGTCAGGAGGGTGAGCTCAGGAACTGGTCTTAAATCGGGTGGAAATTTGTCTGGTTTCAGCTCCCTCGTCTATAACAGGGGAATAATCACATCACCTACCTATAGCAGGACTAGTAGGTAAACAGGTGAGCTGATGTGAAGAACACAGGGAAGGTGCTGCCTGGCTACTGGTGAAAGGTCAATAATTGCCACCTATTTTTGTGAGTTTCAGAATATCCACATTTGCGTTTTTTCAAGTAATTAACTATAATTTGCAGGTTTTATTTTTCTAACACAATGTATAATAAACATGTAAAGATTTTTGTGTGTGTGAACTCAAAATATTTTTAATTCTCTCTAATGAAGATTCCAGGATAGTAGTATCTTTTTCTGCTTCTGCGTGTCTAGCAGTCCTGTCCTTTGTTAACCTGATTATTTTGCACATATCTTTTAAGATTCACTGCAGTATTACCTCCTCTGTATTGTGCTTTTTGCCCTCAAATTCTACCCAAATTTACCTAATCATTTTGCTGTATTCCACAACGATGTAATTTTGAAGCAGAATAAGTCCTGTTTTGGCTTTGGCTCAATATGTCTACTACTCAGAAAACAGCTAAGGGCTGAGGCTAAAGTTCGTGTTTCATTTTCTGGGGGTGACAGTGTCTTCTACCTTCAGTGGCAGCTCTTCAAAAGTCCATTATAGGTTAAATTTTAATTTTTACTATTTGTAGTTCCTTAGAGTTATAACTTTATTAGTAATAGGACTCAAAAAGGGCGTAGTGGGCAGTAAGTCTTTGAGTTTCTTGTGCACCTGTGGTCCATTTTATGAACCATCTCCTGTGGAGGCCAGAGGCCCTTTGATCATGGCTCTGAAGTGTGGCTGTGGCCAACTGTCCTGCGGCAGCTGCTCCTGCGGCAGCTCCTGCACGTCTAACGACCATCCTTGCCTTGGTGTCACCTCAGGCAAGAGGGCTCCTCACAAAGGTTACATTTCTAGATCAGGTCAAGGATTGGGATTTGCCACCACCATGCCCTAGAAGATCTGTCTCTTCATCTGGTCTCTCTACCACAGTGTGTCTTTTTACTTCCTGCCACTGGGCTTTTGGTCGAGTGCGCCTTGATCTTCTGACAAGCGTCAGTCGTTTGGAAGCTCAGAAAGGGTTGAAATTGTTTCATGCAAATTTGTCCACTTCTTTCCCAGCTCCTTCCAGACTCTGCACATCAATAGCTTGTGGGGAAGAAGTTCAAGTTCCACCTCACTGAGCCCTCCACAGCATGTCCAAAAGCTTTGACAACTGAGTCACACTTCTTACGACACAATAGTATGTGTCTGACATGAACCGGTGTTACCTCGATAGTGTTTTCTTCAACTTTGGTTTTCCTTGAGTTGTGTAGATAACTTCAAAGATAAGACTCAAGATTTTATGGAACTCTCAGCAGGTAGTTTTCTTCAGCAAGTATCTATTCCCAGCACTGTTTAGAATACCATGAGCACAAAACTTGTGCTTTCACTGGGAGGATAACCAGTATCCCTCTCATGTACTACCTTTATGCCCATTTAGCCTACTACACGCATGAAATATATATTAAAAGTATTTTATTGTTGTTGGGCATAGAGATAAGCTGGCACTTGAGTTTCTCATAAATGTCATGCCATATGCCTTTTGGTGATTTTCCCTGAACTGGAGTAACCAGATAACACTCTGGATTTTTGGCTAATTGTATTGTTAGGAGAAAATCAAGGTAATTCATGCAACCAAGATGAAAATACTGAAACTTGAGTACGTGGGTCAACCCCTAATTTTCTAAAATCAAGAAGGTTATATACTACTTCTAAGGACATGCTGTATGATTACTTAAGTTGAAAGAAAATCCCCAAATCAAATGAGGTAGTGGTAATGGAAGCAGTTAAGCCAGAAAAGGTAGAAATTTGTATGATTGTGTGTTATTTTATCTAAACATAAACTTTACTAGTGAACCCCAAAGCAGTGTCTCATTTCCACTTGGAAAATTGCAGCTGGAGTTTTTCCCATTGTCTATTTTGGTTTTTATGAAAAGAAAGTGGAAAAATGGCCTGATGAGGTGGCATAATGCTTAAATCCACACCCGGTCTATAGCTTTTCTCCCCACAGGGTTCAGTCTACAAAGTCTCTAACACTTGCTGCTATTAATAAAAGCTGAATAAAATGATGCCTTTGTCTGAGGACATTAGCAGAATTGTAGTTGTGTTCCAAAGGACTGGGGGCCGGGAGAGTGTGAGAAGGCCAGTTGCCCAGGGCACCAACTGAAAAGGTTGCTAAATTTGTGAAGGGGAAGGCACCCAGCCAGCCATCAGTGAACCACAAGTGCCCTGTGGCCAGTCTAGCTGTCCATGATGCTTGGAATAGTTCTGCTTACTTTAAGCAGTTCTACCACATGTGCACAGAAATATTAAAGGCCATTTATATACTTTATTGAAGCAAATTTTTAAAAATTGGACATACAGTCTTGCTCTGTACTAATGGTTACTTTAAAGTAAAGGTTATAGCCCTGGCAGGTGTGGTTCAGTTGGTGGGGCGTCATCCCACAAAGCCAAAGGTCACAGGTTCGATTCCCAGTCAGGGCACATGCCTGGGTTGTGGGTTCTGTCCCCAGGGCACATAAGAGAGGCAACTGATCAATGTTTCTCTCCATCTCTTTCTCCTTCCCTTCCCCACTCTCTAAAAATAAATAGTCTTTTTAAATTCTTTTTTTAATGTATTTTTTTCCATTCACCATTTATCCACGAACGCTCTTCCTCCCGCCCTGCAATCACCACATTGTTGTCCGTGTCCATGCCTCCTTTTTCTTCTTTTTCTTAAACATATCTAAACACTTGAAACTTAGCTGAATAGAAACCTTCCCTTCAATCAGCACTCTCCATCTGTCCCCCATACCCCCAACCCCAACACAATAGAACAATTGTTTTCCTATTCAGTTTTTACTTGAGGATACTGCAATGTTTCAGCACCCTGGATGAACAGTGAAATCACCCAGAAACTCTGGGACGTACCACAGTCCCACCGAAACTGACCTCTGAGGGTAAATCCCAGGGATCGCTAACCCTTAATCACTCCCAGGTGATTCGGATACACAGTGAGGATTGGTCGAATGAGAACCACGTGGCAGTGGTTACCAGCATATACACAAGTTTAGTTCACATCAGAAACAACTAGAGGGCTTGTGGAAACACATCACTGGGACCTACTCCCAGAGTTTCTAAATGAGGAGGTCCGGATGGGCCCCGAGAATTTCCATTTTTATCCAGTTCCCGCTCTCGTCGATGCTGCCCCAGAAACTGCGCTCTGAGAAGCACCGCTGTAACAGGAATCCTGGCTCAGGGTGCACGTCTTCAGGTATGTTTTTTTTTTACCACTAGAAAACTTCCACAAGTGCTGCTGTGCTTTACAGTGCGGAGTGGCAGGAGCATGGCGTCAGCGTCCAAAGGGTGGAAAGTGGAGGGAAGCGACTTTTAAATAAAGTTACGGTGAGAATGTCATTAAAAATGGAGAGGGAAAGTTTGGAATTTTAAAGGTACAGGCTGGGCAGAGGTGTTTTATAAGAGAAGCTTGAATACAGGAGAGGAGGGGAAGCTGTAAGGGATGTAAGGAGATTTAAAGGAAATTTTAAAGAAGTATCGTTGGAGTTCCATCTCTCCCTCGATGGGCCAAGATGTGTAAGTGAAGGGTGTTTTCGGTTGTGCCATCTGTCGTCAGTGCCACCTCTCTTTGGGGTGAATGAGGTGCGTCATGCTCTTACAAAAGCATTATAATTCCCCACTATTTTTCTTTCTTTATTCTCCTGTGTAGGAGAACCACAGCAACCTAACTTCAATGATTTTTCTAAAGAAACAAGAATGAGGAGGAACGTGGTTTCAAAGGCTCAAATAACTGAATTCTTGGAGTCTGAGGCACAAGGGGTTTGCTTGAATCCAGGAGAGGCTGTTCAGGGCCATGATGGGGTGGAGGGAAATGTGGAGAGATTTATTCAATGGCTCTGGTCATCCTTCGGTCTAAAGAAGACCTGGCGTGTAAAAGCCCCCTGCATTTCAGTTGTGTGCGTAAAAACTTGGGGGCTGGAGTAGGAGTGAAGAGACAGGGCTCCCACATAGGCCCGGTGCCTCCGCGGAAGGTGAATGCCCAAGGCCCAGGCAGGCGCACCTGCGGCGCGGTCAGGGTCCACACTGAGCGGGTCAAGGCACATCGGGGCCGAGAGGCTCTGGGGCGGTGGAGGGGTCTGCGACCGCAGTGCCTACCACAGATTCTCAATTGCTCCTGTGACAGGAATGCACACATAAAACAGAAACCAGCCACAAAATCCTAATAAGCTATTTGTTTCAAAGTTCTCTCTGGAGGTACTAGCTCTGCAATTTCAATAGACCAAGCAGCCTCCCTTTTGTTCAGAATGCCCATCCTCACTGCAGGAGACAGGAACGAGCAAGAGAAACCCCCAAAGCAATGGGCACATGGGCTCTGCTTATCAATAAGTAGGATAACTCTTCTGAATTAGTGACAGTGGGAACGCTTGAGATAGAGAAGTGGAATTCAAAAACATTTTTTAGAAAGGATTGACTATTTCTTGTTCACATAATTAGTTTTCTAGTCGTGTATATGTATTTGCAAACACTTTAAAAGGGCATCCCACGGGTTGTGAGAATGGAACTCATCTAGGAATCAAAACACTTGATTTCTACTTCTGATTTTGTTGATAGCTAATGATATATAATCAAGTTATTCCAACTTCCCGAGTCGCACTGTCTTCTTACAAAATAATGATCCGCTAAGGTCAGCCCGAACAAATATACTATGAAATTTATAGTTGAAATTTGATATTAGGTTCTAGTTAGGCACCTGGTTCTGGAGGCATAAAGTACAATTGTACTTCTTGCCTGTTTTCAACTAAGATACAAATTACATAAAGCTCAGATTTGTTTCCTTGGGTTTAGGGGTGAGGCCAAAATAAGGTTTTAGAAAAGCACAAAGAAATCAGTAGGGCCTTGTCTTCTAGGTAGGAATGGACAGGACAAGTGTTATGACAGTTCAATTCTGGTAAACAAGAAATTTGGCTACATTAGCACAACACTGCAGTAGAGATTAGTAACTATTCAGTGTCTTTCTTTTTTTCTGGAGGGGGGAGAAGTTTACATTCCTCAAAGGACATGAACTAAAATAGGTGAGACTTAGACTGAAATCATTTTTTTTAATAACAAACAACAAACTCTATTTCTGTTTTTTTTTTTTTTTCTCTTGCCTCTCTTGATTCTGATGCTGGCAAACAGAACAATTAAAAAAAATAATGAGCTTAATTTTTATTTTATTTTTTTAAAGATTTTATTTATTTTTAGAGAGACGGGAAGGGAGAAAGAGAGAAACATTAATGTGTGGTTGCCTCTTATGGGTCCCCTACTGGGGACCTGGCCTGCAACCCAGGCATGTGCCCTGGCTGGGAATCGAACCAGTGACCCTTTGGTTTGCAGGCCGGCACTCAATCCATTGAGCCTCACCAGCCAGGGCAAATTTTTAAAAATTTTTATTTTTTTACGTGTTGACCCCTTTACCTTTTCTCTCCCTGCCCCAACCTTGGTTTTCTTCTTTAGTTTCCACATATAAGAGACATCATATGTTATTTGTCTTTCTCTGTCTGATATATTTCCCTTAGCATAATGTCCTTGAGGTCCATCAGGGTTGTCTCATATGTCAAGATTTAATTTTTTATGGCTGAATAATGTCCCATTGTATGTATATGTCACAATTTCTTTATCCATTTACTCATCAATGGGCCTAGGTTATTTTCATATCTTGGTTGTTGTAAATAATGTGGTACAGATATCTTTTTAAATTAGTGTTATTGTCCTTTTTGTATAAATACCCAGAAGTGGAATTGCTAGTTCATGTAGTAATTCTATTTTTAATTTTTTTGAGGAAACTACATATTGTTTTCCATAGTGGCTGCACTAATTTACATTCCCTTCAACAGGTGAACAAGGGTTCTTTTCTTTATATTCTCACCAACACTTAACTTTGTCTTTTTGATGGCAACCATTCTAACAGGTGTGAAATATCCCACTATGGTTTTGATGTGCATTTTCCTGATGATTAATGATGTTGAGCACCTTTTCATGTATCTATTGGCCATTTGTATGACTTCTTTGTCAAAATGTCTATTCAAGATTTTTGTCCATTTTAATCAGATTTTTTTTTCTTTTTGCTACTGTGTGGTATGAGTTCCTTATATATTTTGGATATTAGCCACTTAACAATAAGTTGCTATGTTGGTTTCCTTTGCTGTGCAGAAGTTTTTTAATATGATGTAGTCCACTTATTTATTTTTGCATTTGGTGTCATTTTAAAAAAATTATCACCAAGACTTATATAAAAAAGTCTATTCCTTATGTTTTCTTTTAGAATTTTTATGTTAAGTCAAACCATTCAATTTAATTTTTGTGTATGGTGTAAAAATAGTGGTTGAGTTTCATTCTTTTGCATGCGTCTATCAGTTTTCCCAACCCATTTATTGAAGAGATTCTCCTTTCTTCATTGTATATTCTTGGCTCCTTTGTCCAAAAAATTGACCATAGATATGTGGGTTTATTTCTGGGATCCTTATTGTGTTTATCTATGTCCCTGTTTCAAGCCAATACCATACTGTTCTGATTACTCTAGCTTTGTAATATGTTTTAAAATCTGAACATGTAATGCCTCCAGCTTTGTTCTTTCTCAAGATTGCTTTATTTATTTGAGGTTGTGTGTGTGTGTGTGTGTGTGTGTGATTCTATACAAATTTTAGGATTGTTTGTTCTATTTCTTTGAAAAATGCCATGGGAATTTTGATATGGATTGCATCAACTCTGTACATTGCTTTGGGTAGTATGAACATTTTAATAATATTGATTATTTTGATCATAGCTGTCCATTTATTTGTGTCTTCTTCAATTTCCTTCATTAATTTCTTGTTTTCAAAATGCAGGTCTTTCACATCCTTGCTTAATTTATTCCTAGGCATTTTACACTTTTTGGTGCAATTATAAATAAGATTGTTTTCTTTATTTTTCTTTCTGATAATTTAAAAAGAAGATTTTATTATTTTTTTTAGAGAGGGGAAAGGAGGAAGAAAAAGAGGGAGAGAAGCATCAGTGTGTGGTTGCCTCTTGAGCACCCCCTATTGGGGATCAGGCCTGCAACCCAGGTATGTGCCTTGGCTGGGAATCAAAGTTGTGACCTTCTGGTTCACAGTCCAGTGTTCAATCCTCTAAGCCACACCAGCCAGGCCAACTTTCTGATAATTCATTATAAGTACATAGAAATGCAACAGGTTCTTGAATATTGGCTTTTGTGTTCTGCAACTTTATGAAATTCACTTATTAGTCCTAATATCCATTTCTAAATGAGTTCTAAATGAAATCCAATCATTTATCTTATATGAGAATTAAGCATATTTTTTCTTGGTTCTATTTCTACTTCACCTTCAGAGGTACTATGTTTTATATAGCTACAATAGAAAGTTTCTCTAAAAAATGAAAATTCTGGTATAACAAATACAAATTATTATTATGGATTAAGTTAAAAATATACAATTGGATATAAATATTAGTTATTTCATGTAATTGCATTATTAAACCAATTAATAAAGAAAATAAAGATAATACAATGAAATAATTAAAAATCACCCTTTACAGATAATTTGTGTCTTATGAGTAACATTCTGTCAGTCTTATTGAAACTTAATTTTCAATGCATTATAAATATATAATTCATCCCTCTACTACTTCCTGACCCCACTTTGTACTCTCTCACAGAGCTCTCTCTATTTGTCTTTTTCCTGTGTCTTAAAATTCCCCTATTTGGTTATTTTTGCCTCCATATATAAATATGCTTGAGATATGCCTGTCTTGAAAATAATTAAGTCCTGTTTACCCAGTGCTGTATCATTCCTTCCTTTCTATTTCTTGTTTCTCTTTTCCCTTCTTTTCTCCATTGTTTTCTCCTCTTTGCTCCTTACCTCCCCTCCCCAATTCTTCGTTCTCCCATCTTCTTCCCTGACCCCTCCTATTTTGAGTTCTGTAGTGAGTTCTGGAAAACGTGAATATACTGGAAAGATTGAGCTCTGCCCTCTTGGGTATTAAAATCTAGTGAAGAAGATGAACATTTGATTAATTGTCAACTGTGATGGTCTCCAACTTGTTATCTCCAATCCATTGCAATTGGGCTTGATGATCTAGCCCAGGCCATCATGAGTTCTAAGTTCCAGAAAATGAATGCTTTTTTTTTTTAAACACTTTTAATTTCTTATAAGAGTTTGTCACTTCATTCTTCTGAAAACTTCTTTCTCCTTTACTCTGTGTCCTCCTCCTTCACTGATTTTCTTCCTATTTTTATCCCAGGTACTTTTGGTAACTTTTTCTACGCTCGTCAATGGGTGGCATTTCATAGTGTTCTACCATGAGTCCTTGTATAATCTGTCTTTTTTGACTTTCTGAGGTAAACCTATGTATTCCCATGCATTCAGCTGCAACCTCTGCACTGGTAACTATATATTGAAATATATAACTTTCCTGAGGACCAGTTCCATCTATCCTGCTGATCTGTATCCTGGTAACATTCTATCTCAAACTTAACAGATTCTAAATTGAACTCAATTTCTTCAAAACTGAACCCTTCTCATGTATTTCCTGTCTTATTTTAGATAACCATCGTACATGCAATTACCTAAACTAGGCTATAAATATAAGAGCAACAAGGTTTTGAAGAACTGGCTTTTATAGGTAAGATTCAAATTGAGATTCAGATGACAAGAAGGAGTCAGTCATAAAATATGTGGGAGAAAGAATATTCTAGCCAAAGGAAAAAGAAAGTAAAATGGCCCAAAGGTGTGAATGACTTTGAGGAGTTCACAGAAGAGAAGTAAGAGTGATATGTCTAGAGGAAGGGGTGAGAGATGGAGCAGCGCCAGATGAGCTTGGGAAGTTAGCAGGGCTTCCACCACTGAGATTGTTGTAGGTCATGGAAGCATTTTAATTTTATTCTAAGTAAAATAGGATGCCATTGAGGAATTCTTCAGCCAGAGAGTGATATTTAATTTATATTCCATAAAGATTACTTCTTCTATTCATAAATAACAGTTGTGGAAGAGCAACAGTGAAAATATAGTTTTTTCAGTTAGGAAGCTGTGCAGTAATACAGGCAGCAGATGCTGCAAATTGGAAATAGGGTGGTACCAGGGGATCTAGAGGGTGGAAAAGTCAGGATACATTTTGGAAAGAGCACCAGCCGGACTTGCTAATGAACTGGATATAAAGGGAGGGACAGACAAAGGCATCAAAGAGTACTCCTAGTTTGGCATAAGCAACTGTGGAGCCATTTTACTGAGAGGAAGAGGCCTGGAGGAGGGACAGAGATTTTGGAAAAGAGGGACGATGAAAAGTTTTTTGATTGTGAAGTTTGAAATGTCTTTATGATTCCCCAAAAGAAGAGTCAGATAGGCAGTCGGTTAAAGAATCTGGAGCTGGCTGGTAAGTCAAAGATGGAGACCTAAATGCGGAAGTCATTTATGGATAGACAGTATTTCAAGGGCTACGAATGGATATAGTTGTCCAAGAAGTGAATGCAGACAGAAGAAGAGACCCTGTCTGAAGAAGAAGAGATTCTGTCAGTCTTATTGAAACTTAATTTTCAATGCATTATAAATATATAATTCATCCTTCTACTACTTCCTGACCCCACTTTGTACTCTCTCACAGAGCTCTCTCTATTTGTCTTTTTCCTGTGTCTTAAAATTCCCCTATTTGGTTATTTTTGCCTCCATATATAAATATGCTTGAGATATGCCTGTCTTGAAAATAATTAAGTCCTGTTTACCCAGTGCTGTATCATTCCTTCCTTTCTATTTCTTGTTTCTCTTTTCCCTTCTTTTCTCCATTGTTTTCTCCTCTTTGCTCCTTACCTCCCCTCCCCAATTCTTCATTCTCTCATCTTCTTCCCTGACCCCTCCTATTTTGAGTTCTGTAGGAATTCTTCAGCCAGAGAGTGATATTTAATTTATATTCCATAAAGATTACTTCTTCTATTCATAAATAACAGTTGTGGAAGAGCAACAGTGAAAATATAGTTTTTCACTGGTTGAGGATGGAGTCACAGGTTACACTAATGTTCACAGGTCAAGTAGGAGGGAGCAAGGAGACTAGTTAGGGAAGGACAGTGAGAAAGGGGAAGACCACTGAAAAAATAGTGTCATTAAAATAGTGTCAGTAAAGCTGGGAGAAGAGCTTGCCTTACTAGGGAGTGATCAGTGCTGCTGAGAGGTCAAGCAAGTGGAGGGCAGAAAAGAGACCGCAGATGGAGGTTGTCAGTGACCTTAAGAACAGTTTCAGAGTAGAGGTGGTTCTGCCCTTGAGAGTGAGGGCTTCAATGTGTCCTGATGTACTTTACCTCTTGTATTATTCTTCATTAAGCATACAAATGGCTGTACTAACATTGGTGTAGTCCTTTATAAGAGCCAGTCATAGTCATTATTATTGAAAGCTTATTAGAATAGTGTGTGCAAGGGCATAGAGACATAGAAAATGGTATGACTTTCCAAGAACTGGCATTAATTGAATATGGCTAGAGAGTATAGTATGTGGAAGAGAATGAAGGTGGAAGAGGATCAAAAAGAGTGAAAGTAAAATAGAACAGGTAGACAGTCCCGATAAAGAACGAAATTTTGTAGTTTTTCAGAGGTTTGTTATTTTCCTCATATTTATCTTGTACATATTTTATTAGGTTTATACCTAAGTATTTTATTTTGAGGGGTGCTAATGTAAGTGGAATTTGAAATTTAAAAAATACTATTTGTTCATTGATGGTATATGAGACAGTGATTGACTTTTGTAACCTTCTACCCTGTTACCTTGCTGTTATTGCTCATAGGATTCCTATGCAGAGTTTTTCTTTTCTTGTTGATTCTTTAGGATTTTATACATAGACAAACATGTCATCTGCAAACACATTTTTATTTCTCTTCCAAACCTGTTTACTTTTATTTCTCTTTCTCACTGTATTAGCTAAGACTTACATTACAATGTTGAGGAGGAGTGGTGAGAAGTGACATCCTTGCCTTGGTCCTGGTCATAGTTACACTTCAGGCATGAGTTACAGTGCTATTAACTACGAGTTCAATGTGAATAAATCAACAATATCTTATATCACTGCCTTTAAATAAGAATGCACATGAAATAATGTTATACATTGACCAGTTAACCAAAATGTTACCAGAGGCTTGCGGGAACCTAACCTTGTATTTCTCCTAAGAACAATGGTTTAGTATTTGCTAATACAGGGTTTGTGATGATTTTATAGAACATAACTGCCCAGAAAAATGAAAATCAACTCTATTTACTGATGAAATAATAAGATATCTGGGGTTTTCTTAAAAATAATTGAGGAAGGCACAGGGAGGTGGTTTGAGGCATAGATGAAACACATAACAATGTATTAAAAATTGGTAAAGTTACCTGCCCTGGCTGGTGTGGCTCAGTGGATTGAGTGGCAGCCTGTGAACCAAAGGGTTGCCCGATCTATTCCTGGTCAAGGGCATATGCCTGGGTTGCAGGCTAGGTCCCCAGTTGGGGGCATGCGAGAGGCAACCACACATTGATGCTGCTCTCCCTCTCTTTCTCCCTCCCTTCCCCTCTGTCTAAAAATAAATAAATGAAATCTTTAAAAAAAATTGGTGAAGTTACCTGATGAGTATCTAGGAGCTCGTTAAACTATATTCTCTATTTTTGTGTATGTTTGACATTTTCTGTGATAAAAAGTTAATTTTTAAAATCTGATTTTAAGTATTTAAAGACTTGCATCTAAATATTATCATGATCTTTTGCTGCTCCCAAGCAAGTTCAGCAGTTGGACTCAAAGTTTTCCTAATTTTTTCACCTTCCCTAACCTCCTCTTTTCTCCAGGTTTACTCCATTCTATTGTTGTAGATAAAAGAAAATGGAAGATAGAACACAATCTAAAAGTTTTGAAAATATTTCACTGAATGGTACAGATACAGAAAAAGTAAACTATGTCTTGAGGGGTTCTATCCACCTCCCAAGAATAGTTGACAATTAAACAACTAAGCTGCTGTTAGGGCTTTTCTTTACCTGGCCCTCTCTCCTACCTCAAGGATTCAGTGATACCCTGTGCTCTTTTGCTCTCTGGGAATCAGTTCTCTAAGGGAACTCTCCTGGCAAGGATTAATGCTCACACACTGAATTCAGAAATGATTGACTGTGTTTGTTTGCCTTAATGGCAAAACATTTTCTTTTTCATTTTGGTGTTGACCTTGACCCCAGAGCATGGAGGGCAATCTCAGGCCTGCCCTTCTTGGTAGATAAAGAATGTATAAACTGACCTGTGAGGTTGGTTTGCAGGGACGAATAGGCCACCAGCTCTGCTTGTTTGTTTGTCTTAATAAAAACCAAACGTATAAAAACCAAACCAAAACAAACCAAACCAACCAGAATTGAAAGAAAACAGGACAAAAAATACAGGGAAAACAACATAATTGTACCTTGTGCTTTCCTAATATTTCATATGTGTAGGGCTCAAATTATTCCCTAAACATTAACTCAAACATCAGTAGCTCCAAGGAACAGACGAAGGCCAACATTATTATCTTCATGTGAAAGATGAAGTAAGCAGGGCAGGGAGTTCGATAGAGCCAAGATTAGGACTCAGAGCTTGACTGTCTTCAACGGTCAGGAAAATTCACTGTAGGACCCCGCCTCTCCCCTATCTGGGTGGTTTTCCTTCGTCACTTTGGTTATAATTCATCCCTTCACCACAGGCCCCTTCAGATCTCTCTCCTCTCATTGTGAGGCCTCCCTCAGCCACCCTGTCCGAGCACCGTCCTCCTGTCCCCATCAGGCTCTCCCCTTCTCCAGTTTTATGATGCCTGCAGAGCCCAAAGTGTTGCTGAGTAAATATTTGTTGACTAACTCCCTTCCTTTATTAAAAGCTGCTTTCAGTTAAAATCCAATAGAGTCTTCTTAAGGTAGTTGAAAATGCTTAATAGAAGACATGTCCTGGGGGTTACTTTCATTATAATAGAAAAAACTCTACTGTGATTTAGCCAAACGAACAAAGCCTTAATTTGTAGCAACTAATAATTTGAAGAAAATCTGTTTGCCCAGCAAGGGATCCTTTTGAAGACTTCTGACCTAAGTCCAAGACCAGACCTCATAACAGCTACCATCAGAGACAGAGTGAGGGGAGAAAAGTGGGGTAGAACAGTGGTGCTGTTTAAACTGTGGAGAAATAAACCTCAGGATCTTATTTCAGCTGAAGTATATTTACTATCAAGAGTAAAACCTGGGAATACTTTTAAACAGCACGCTTTTCTGTCCTACATCTTTCTTTATGCCAGAGGTCTGACTTTCCTTTCACCTGAATAAATGCTTTCCACAACTCGCAAGGGAAGGAGGCCTTGCCCTTCTAGCAGAGCAGTCAGAGGGATACTTCTTTAGAGGTCTAGAGCTTCATATAGCCAAGGGTAAGGCAGAGGATTCCCTTTCCTATAAGCTTGTCTAGTGATTAAGAGTTCCACGTAGTTAGTTCTCCCAGTGGCCATCTTTGAACAATCACGTGGTATAAAGGGTGAGCCTTTCCTCACAGAAACCCATCATCAAAGCAAATTGTAATTGGGATCAAATCAGGGTATGATCAGGCTTCTAGTAGCTCCTGAAAGATGCCAGATTAAAGTCTATTTAGATGATAATCCATATTGTGGTTATTGTATAAGTTTATTTTTTGTAAAAATTAATTTTTTCATATTGGTTACTTCTAATTTATTCTCAGTTGCTGCCTACATTTTGGCATTATTTTGTTCCAGAAAGTGTTTAAGGGGTGTGTGTGTGTGTGTGTGTGTGTGTGTGTGTGTGTGTGTAATTAAAATGTATGGAAGAGGAAACCAATTTAAAGAAAAAGTGAGAGTAGCAAAGGTGAGATAAGAATAATGATGCCTAATATAGACAATTTGCTAGGTGGTATGTACTATTCTAAGCATTTCACATATACAAATTCATTTAATCCTGACAGCAACTCACAAAATCAGTACTATTGTTCCCTTCATTTTACATCGAGGTAACTGAGGCAAGAAGTGGTTGAGACCATGCAAATCGTTAAGTGGTACAGCCCTGGAGCTCAGACTGGGCACTTGGGCCCCACGACGCTTTCCTGACTGAACAATGAAGCTGGAAATAAGGTTAATACACAAAGTAGAAATTGTAAGGTCCTGCAGTCCTGTTAGAGACCGACCACAGATTTACCTCTAAGATTTTTGGCAGACAAAATTGAGAAGGAAAAAACGATCAGTTACATGATTCACAGTGTTTAGGAGATAAAAAACAAGTTAGTTGCTCAAGAGTAGCATAATTATTTCTGGTTGGGAGACCAGGAAGAAAATTCTCTTGTAAATTCTCACAAAGAAGTCACTATGTAATGAAGCGGACACTATTCTGCAGTCAGGCTGACAGCGTTTCACAGGCCTGTTTCTTACAACATCCTTCACTGTGTCATAATGTATAACGGACACCAAAGCCAAATTCAGTAAAAGGCAATTCTGCAGGGGTGGGGATTTCAGAAGATGCGGTCAGGTTTGTGGATCTCTGCTGGCCTGGCTTAATTTAGGAAAAACATTTTAGGCTATTTAGAGGGAAGAATGGGCTTTAGATCCTGCAGGCCACTGTCCGTAATTATTATTCCTCTCAATTGAGCTTTTGTGAAATGTTGAGGGGTAGGGAGTTTGAGGTTATTTCCTGACCGGGGCCTGCAGTGACACTCTCCTGTGCTGCTGGTTAAGTGGGGACTATTAGCTCTAGCAGCCAACGGAGCTGGGAGAAGGAAGGATTTTCTTGTGAGAGCTGAGGAAATGCAAAGATGCTGTGTGAACAGGGAGCCACCCACTCTTTGCAGAACCATAGTCAATGGTTCTTGACCACACCCAACGTATCTGGAACCAAAGTGACTTGGTAGAGACCAAAAAGTTCCCCACAGAGAATTTCAATCTGGAATTCTTAAAGCAGGTGCAACCAAATGCCTACCTTGAAGATTAAGAATATCTCAGTCCTTTACTTATATCTTTAAACTTACAAATAAAACCAATACAATGAATACATAAACATGATTTTAAAATAAAATAGTATAAAGAAGCTTAAGCAAGAAAGTAATAAATCTTTTCTTTAGACCTTTTCTTCCTGTTTTACTCGCCAGAGGCCACCACATAAAACTTATTTCTGTATTTACATTTTATGCAGATATACCAATTCTTAATATTTGCCACATTTGCTTTATCATTCTCTCACCCTATATACATTTAGAGATACAAACAGACAGGCATGTAATTAATTTTTTGAGCCATTAAAGAATAGTTGTTTACATCATGGATGTCTACCCTTAAATACTTCAGAATGTATTTCCTAAGTACAAGTTGAATATTCTTTTACTTAATCAGTGTGCAACAATCAAATTCAGGAATCTTAACATTGTTCAATATTTTATATAATCTATGGTTCATACTCCAGTTTCATCAATCATCCCAATAATGTCTTTTAAAGCATTTGTTCCCTTGTAGTGCAAGATCCAGGTCCTATTCAAGTATTATATTTATTTTTCAATCTTTTTAACCTCCTTTCTTCTGGAAAAATTCCTTAGGCTTTCTCTGCCTTTCACCATCTTAACACATTTTTTCATTTAAGAAACTTTATTGATAAAATTGCCACAAAATAAACTGTATATGAATTGTACAATTTGATAAGTTTTGAAATAGATATACAAGTTTCCACACATCCCTTTGTAATTTCTCTTCCCAGTTACCCACTATGTCCGCAATCCTCATTGAACCCTAATCTGCATTCTATTATGAGGTTAGTTTATATTTTTAGAGTTTTATGTAGTGGAATGCTAAAGTGTGCACTATTTTCTTTCAGCATAATTATTTTGAGATTCATCCATGTTGATGCATGTATCAATATTTTATTTTTATTGTTGAGAATTCCTTTGTACGGACATACTATAGATTCTTTACCAAATCACTTGTTGATAGGACATTTGGGTGGTTTCCAGTTTTTGGAAATTACACACGAAGCTATGAACATTCATGTACAAGTCTTGTATGGACATATTTGTCTTCTAAAATAAGACCTATAAAGGATTATGTGGATTATATGGTAGGTGTATATTTGTCTTAAGAAACTGCCAAACCTTTTCCAAAGTGATTGTACTCTTTTATATTCTGACAGTGTTGTAGGAAAGTTCCAGATACTTCAATTTCTAGCCAACACTTTTTAATTCTAGTGAATTCTAGTAAGTGTGTAGGATTGTCTTATATGTGTTTTAAGCATTTCCCTATTAAATTTGAGTAGATTTTGTATGTTTATTTGACACAGGTATGTCTTCTTTGGTGGAGTGTGTTTTTAAAAATTTTTCTTGATATTGAGATTTTTTTAATGCTCCCCAGTTTGGGCTTGTCTGAAGTCTACTTTTTATTAGATTTAGGTTGTTCATAACTGTTTTCTCCTTGGAACTAATAAGCTATCTGTGTGGAGAGACTTTGAGACCATGGGCATGCTCCTGTTCCGCATCAAATTTCCTCTTGGAATTAGAATCCCTTGATGATTACTTCCTGGACTAATCTCTACCAGTATCATCACAAAGTGTCAATTTTATAACTTAACCCTTCTTTCTACATTTCTCAGTTTACATTCCAGAGTAAGATAGAGCCTGCTTGACCACATTCTTTCCCTCTCTGTTATTTCCTCCCTTCTCTTTCTATCATCAGTATGAACTCACAAATATCTATTTTATTTAATGGGTTACAATTCATTATGTTCTTATATTGATGTTCCATATTTGGACAGAGGGTCATGGTACTTCATATGTCCTTATGACATGAGTTCTCACTTTCTGTTACCTTGTACCTTTCCTGTTGCAGCCCTGAAATTAGCCATTTTTCTCTAGCTGCAGAATGAAATTTAGAAACTAATATCCAAGCATTACTATGCTTATTTCTATGGGAACATAATTACTTTTAGGCCTTTTAAACAAATAGAGCTAGGAAATCTCTCTCTATCTATCTAGTCATGTCTATCATTGAACAGGAAATGTTTAACAACTAGCTGGTGAGGGTGGTAGTCAATATGGAGGTGTAGGTAAACATGGCTAACCTCCTTGAACAACCACAGCCAAAATTACAATTAAACTACAAAACAACTATCTTTCAGAATCATTGGCAAATCCAGCCATATGGAAGTCTGACAACCAAGGAATTAAAGAAGTCACATTCATTCAGATGGGAAGGAGGAGTGGAGATGCAGAGGGGTGGAGACATGGAATGGGCAGTCTCACACCCACGTGTGGTGGATAAAAATCAGAAGGGATATCTCGGGAGTGAGGGATCCCAGTCACACACCAGGCCCCTCAGCCCAGGGATCCAGTGCCAGGAATATAAATCCTCATAACTTCTGGCTGTAAAAAGCAGTTCAGGTAGAAGTGGCAAAAAGGAACTGCAGGATTCTCAGGCATCCCCTCTTAAAGGGTCCACAACAGATTTAGGACTTATTCAGACTCACTCCCTTTGGGCTCCAGCACTGGGGCAGTAGCTTGAAGGGCACCCGTGGCATATGGAGAGAAAGTGAAGTGTCTGGTATCAGGGTGAGTGCCATGAGATAGTGTCCTCCCTGACAAAATTCCAGAGGCCAGGCAGCGGCCATTTTCCCTTTTCTGAGCCCTCCCCACACACAGAGCCGCAGAGCAGCAACACTACATCTGAGACTCCATCTACTTTGTTCACATGGGTTGCCCCACCCAGGTGATTACCTAAGGCTCTGCCCCATCCAACTTATGGGTGTACTTTTCTACATTATGCCACACTACTAAGACAGGGAGTCAAAACAGCTCTAGCTAATACATAGAAACAAACACAGGAAGGCTGCCAAAATGAGGAGACAAAGAAATATGGCCCAAATGGAAGAACAGAACAAAACTCCAGGAAAAAGAACCCTGAAAAAACAGAGATAAGCCATCTACTGGATGCAGATTTCAAAACACTGGTTATAATGATGCTCAAGGAACTTAGTAAGGACTTCAATAGCATAAAAAAGATCCAGTCAGAACCGATTAAAATAAGGAACAAGTTACAGGAAAACAGCAGTAGGGTGGATAAAGCTGAGAATCAAAAATGATTTGGAGCATAAGGAAGCAAAAAAATGACCTATCAGAACAATAAGAAGGAAAAAGAATCCAAAACCAAAACGAGGATAGGGTAAGGAACTTCTAGGGCAACTTTAAATGTACCAACATTCGAATCATACAGGTGCCGGAAGGAGAAGAGAAAGGGCAAGAAATTGAAAACTTATTTGAAAAAATAATGAAAGAAACTTCCCTAATCTGGCAAAGGAAGTAGGCATACAAATCCAGGAAGTGCAGAGAGTCCCAAACAAGATGGATGCAAAGAAGACCACACCAGGACACATCATAATTAAAATGCTAACGGTTAAAGATAGAGAATCATAAAAGCAGCAAGAGAAAGTTTCTCTTTCTTTTTTGAAGGTTCAACCCCACGAGGTTCTTCTTTAACTTCACTTACTCCATATTTTTACCTCCCTTCTTCTATAGTGAGAATTAAAAATAATTACATGTTAAGTCATTTACTCATTTTTACAATATACAAAGAATTCTGTAAAAATTGCTATGCTCATATTACTACCAAAACAAATCAAATGAAATGACTTCAAGATTTATTTGAATTTCCCCAGACTGCAGGCGTATAGTCAAATCAGTTTATAGAAGTTTCCTGGATTAGTCCCATTCCCCTTCAGTTTACTTATGCTGTTCATTTTAAATATAGTTGGGTTTATTCATATTTGTTTGCATTCAATTTTGGGTTCATTTATATTGGTTTGCATTCAATTTTGGGGTTTTACTCCCATCTTTGTTGACTTAATTTTATTTCTTGAGTAAGTAGAATGTTAAACATGACTCCAAAAGTGCAGAAAGGTGTACTTTGAAAAGTATTGCTTTCTCTTCTATCCCTTCTACCCCATTCTACCACACACTTTTAGCTCTCCAATTTCATTAATTTCTCATTCATCTTTTTTGCAAAAATAAGTAAACGTGTATATTCTTATTTCTCTTTCTCCCTCAGACAGAGAAATAATCCTAGAGATGTTCTTTTGAACTTTGCATTATTCACTTAACAATATATCCTAATAATCACTCCATATTAGTTTATATAGGTCTTCCTCTTTATTAAAAAACTTAAAAAAATTTCACAACTATGTGGTACTGTACTGAGTGTGTATACTATAGTTTATAAAAATCTATCTCCTATTTATGAGCATTGAAATTACTTGCCATATCTTGCAATTACAGATGATGCTGCAGTGACCAACTTAGAGCATATGTATTTTCATATCATCAAAGTGTATCTTCAGTGTAGATTTCCTAGAAGTAGGATTGCTGAGCAAAATGTAAATGTAGAAGTAGTTTTGTTATATGTCGCAATGACCATTTTTTATTAACTGCTTTCTTTTTTTTAGTTGTTCAGGCATTTAAGTAACATGCTTATAGTGCTTTTAAAAATATGTTAATTTAGACATTGGCATCTGATTTCCTATTATGGTAAGTGAAGATTTAGCACGCTTATATCTTTTTCCTTCCTCCTTGTTCCCAGTACTATCTTATGATTTTTCTCCAGCATTAGCATCTATGAGTGGCTGGGGGAAAGGAACTTTAGCTCCCATAATTTCCCCTAGCCCCCTCCCAAAATAAACAAATTGAATACTGACAATGGGTGTAGCTTTAAGACAAATTCCCCCTCCATTTCAGTAGTGGGCCATCCTGTGTTCTAAAGCTGCTGGCTCAGCTTCTCCGACAGTTAGCTTGGTACCTTCAAACACTTTATTTCATTTTCTTGTCCATCTGCTATAGCAATGTCACATACTAGAAACCTCGGGCTGGTTCTGGCACTGGTCAGCCCCCATAATACTTCTAAGTATTTTAAAGTAGTTGTCAACATTTGAAAGATTTTTTTTTTTGTTAAATTCCAGATTTTGGCTTTTCTGGGTAAATCAGTATCTCTGGGTCTCTGTTTCTTCATGACAACCATATTTTGGAGCTGAGAAATTGCTGCCCTGTTTAGATAGAGGTCATGTGCTAACCACTCTCATTTTCTTTGCTTGCTGGGCTATGTCAGTTGGAACCCCTGAAGTATAGAGCCTTCTCTCTGGAAGGATGTTAGCGCTCCCCTTCCCTTTACCTGAGTCAGTATGTCTTTATTTTTGTGTCGTTAACCTGAAAACTCAATGACAGTATTTGCACTTTTATGACAAATTTATTTCTGTGTTGTAGAAAAAACATAGCTGACTGAAGGCCAAGTAGTAGGCTGGAATTATATTTCTTATTCTGTGGGTTTCATGCTATGATTACTCAAAGGACAGAGTCTGACTGCATTCTTTATTTCTAAAGTCCACCAATTGTTTCCTATGTACTCAAGTTTTTTCCAAGCCCACAAACATGGATGTGCCCTCTGCCTCCTCATTTCTCCTGAGACCATTTTCCCAGGACTTCTCTTTCTAACTACAGTCTGCCGTGGGTCATTGTAGTTTGCTTTGCAATTCTCTTGGGTCAGAGTATTTGTTTCCTGGATCTCATGCATTTTGTTTATGCCTTCATTTAGTGAAGGCATACCATCAACTAACCACCTAAGAAAAAATATTTTTATTTTCTCCCGGTTATTTCTGTCTGTGTAGATATGTGTAGAACAGTAGGTTGCAAATATTTTCTCTTCAGAACTTGGAAGGCGTTCCAATACAGTCTTTTAGTATATCCAGGGTCTGATTCTTGTTCTGTAGGTAACTTGTGTGTGGAGGGGCAGGTGTGTGTATTTCTCCTCTGGAAGGTTTTAGGATATTCCCTTTGGCTCTAGAATTTGACAGTTTCACTTATAATAAAAGCTGAAGTCCTCACAATGACATAACCTGCCCGCTCCATTCAACATTGAACCTTCCTGCTTCTGTCCCTGTATTCTGAGTCCCTCTTACCCTGTTCTACCTTTTTCTTTATTCCAGACATATTTTTTTCTAATATCCTGTAACATTTGCTTGTGATATATTTATTGTCTATCTCCCCCTGCTAGGATCAACTCTTCATACAGTCAAGACATTTACCATTTAAAAAAAAAAAAAGCATAGTACATTGTAAGTGCTCAATAAATTTTTGTTGAATGCTATGGGTTCATGTTGAACTCATACAGCTAGCTCATAAATGATTTCTACTTAGGAAGACCAAAGGGAGGACGACAAAGAGGATCACAGTGTTCCAATAGCAGAAGAGTTGAACCTAACATCTACTCACTTTGAGATTATAGGCTTGCGATTTATCAGGAAAGAAACTGGCATGCACTTTTATATGGATTGCTATAAGCCAATAGGTCCAAAATTTTTGAGGTGCAAATAGTTGTTCTTTAAAACGTGAGATAGGTTAAATGAGAAATCCATTGAATGGGACTTTTTAAACATTGACCTGAGGGACCAAACAAGAAGGTATAAAAGAAACCAATCAATTCTATCAGGGTTGGTAATAGCTCTAATGAAAAGCTTTGGGGAAGAAATTGAATATGTCTTTTACATTATTTTTTGGATTTCAAAATATTACCCTCTTCCATACACTCAAAAACCCCCTCACAATGATAGCCAACAACTAGTGTAATCTTAGTTAATTCAGTAAAACATATATTTTAGCTGATGTATTTAATTCTAATGAAAACTGTAAAAGATTAGAGCATAAGGTTTAAAGAACAATTGTTCATTGATGACATATGCATTTGTGAGGATTTCTTATAAATGGACTTGTACACCTATTTTTTTCTTTTATTTGTTTATTCTCCAAATACGTATTCAGTGCTGCGTCCATGGAATCAAAAGTGAACAAGATACAGTCCTGGTCTTCAAGGTTAATGTAGTTTAGGGCAGGAAACAGAGAAATACACAGGCTAAAACTTACAATGTGAATGGTTAGAATCTAATTTTCTGATTCTCTAGAATATTCAGAGTTTAATCTAAAACTCCTATCTTCAGCACTCTGTAAATGCACAATGTAACTTAAAACACTTTTAACATCCATTATTAAAAAGCAAGATGCATTTTGACTACTAAACATCTATTTATACCCATTTTGTAATTAATTAAAACATTATATAAAAATTCTAACTGGAAATGTGATTGAATATTACAATGACTTCTTGTTTTGAAGTGTCTTATTCACATTACATTTGAGTGTCTTGAATCATACACTTTTTTATATGCCTGGATGCTGGATTTATTAATCAGGAAAGAAATGAAAGGCAGAATAAAGCGGACATTATTGGAGCCAGGTTTCATTTGTCAAAAATTTCATGGAGGAGGCCAGTTGGAAGTACATCTTGAAGGTGAGACATAGAATTGAAGCAGGTTTGGCCAATATTCTGCTCTCTGATAATCATCATGGGTGATCTCTCGTGCCCCCGCCCCCCCGCCTCCCACCTGCCCCCCCTGCTACCCGCTCATAGCATCAGGACACACATTGACTTCTTCTAGCTGGGCTGAGCTTTTAAAGTTCAAGACATTTATGGGTTTTTAAAATTTTACTGGACAGCAACTCATTTGACACTAATTTGGCCAAAATGGTATTTGAAAATACTGTGTATAAATGGCCACCTGGATACATTTCTCCTTAAGTTCTAACTCTTGAGGCGAGGTGAGGAGTTTTCATGGTAAGGCTTATTCACACCAAGTCACGCCAGCTCTTGTTGCCAACTAGTTATGATTCAGAAGGACAAAAACCAGAGTTTCTTTAATTGGAGAATTACTGCTGGATTCACTTTTTATGGCTTGATCCCGTAATGGATGAGCTGGCCTCCTCCTGAGGGAAGACATTTCATGCAGGGTAAATCGGGTGTGTATCTATCCACTGGATTTATATAGTATATATTTTATCCCAAATGAAGAATGTTAAAAATATTTACTTGAAAGTAAGTCATAAAGGTTAAATACCAGGATAGTCACAGAGGGAAAAACAGTAAAAACAGTTAGAAGAGGAGAAGGAAATATGGTTACTTGGAAAAAGTAATATGGAGAATAAAGAAAAGACAATGTCCTAAAACAAGTCAGTTTAGCAGTCAATGTAACTGATATATTAAATCACTAAGGTTCTTTGATTTTTGGTGCTGCAAAGCACAATTATTATTGTTAGAATCTTTTTTAAGAAAAGGGCAACCATGCTTCATTAGATGATGGCTTTTACTTTTGACATTTTATATGGCAGTTTTAAACACATCTAAGTAATATTCAGTTTTATAAGGCCAAAGTATTTACTTTGTAAACTTCTCAAATTTCACATGCAGAAAGTCATGCAAACTATGTGAATAAAGTTCCAAGTGCTTAGCACCCTAAGGTACTTGAGCAACTCTTGAAGGTTATAAGGATGAAATAAATTTCTTTTGTTCTTGAAGACCTATCAATCTACTTTGGTAGACAACACATGACATAATTGGAGAATAATACGAAGCTGATTGAAAGCTTATGTTTTTTATTAGCATAAACTAAGTTATGTAGTACATAGTGAGATACTTTTAGAAACCTAGAAATCAATTTGGAGTAAAGAAGTCAGCAAGGGCTTCACAGAGGAAGATGGGAGTTGCGTTGGAAGCCTGAGATGAAGGATGAAAAAGGCATCCAGGTGGGAAAGTACTAGGAAGCAAGGTATGCAAACATAAATTAGATAATTCTCACAAAATATTGGGTATGCAGAAAGTAAATAATTACAATACTCTCAGAGTGTAAATCAAAAATACTAGGTATCATCTCATATTCATTAAGATATCTACTTTCAAACAGAAAATAGCAAGGAAGGGTGGATTTAGAGACATTGGCACCCTTGTGAACTGGTGAGAATATAAAATAGTGTAGCCACTATGGAAAACATTATGGGATTTCTCAAAAAATTAATCATAGAATTACCATTCTATGGTAATTGATCTAGCAATTCCACTTCTAGGTTTGTATCCAGAAGAACTGAAAGCAGGGTGTCAGAGATATTTGAACACCCATGTTTATAATAGCATTATTGACAATAGTCAAAAGGTGGATGAAACCCAAGTTTCCCTCGACAGATAAATGAATAAACAAAATGGGTTATATACATACAATTGAATCTTTAGTTTTAAAAAGGAAGAAAATTCTGATACATGCTGTAACGTGGATGAACCTTGAGGAATTTATGCCGAGTGAAATAAACTGGTCATGAAAAGACAAATGCTGTGCGATTCCATTTATACGAGGTACCTAGAGCAGTCGATTGCATACAGACAGAAACAATGGCAGTTGCCAGGGGCTGGGCCCAGGCGAAAATGGGGAGTTGTTATTTAAGGGGTATAGAGTTTCAGTTTTACAAGATGAAAAATTTCTGGATATTGGTTACACATATACTTTAACACTACTGAACTGTACAATTAAAAATAATTAATATGGTAAACTTGTTATGTGTATTTAACCATAATTAAAAAAAACTAAAAGGAATCAAGGGTTCTAAGGAAGGCACAAAATGACAATTATTAAGTTGAAACTTCCTTCTCTCCCTGTAGGATAAAACCTAGACATACTTAATATTCTTGCCATGGAGTCAGTAGTTACTTCTCTAAGTCTAAAATAGTTGACAGTAGTTTTCATCTCTGCATCTATGAGAAAAATAACCTCTAACTCTAAGTAGTCATAAAGTCCCAGAAATCAAAGGCCATTTTAGAAAATGTCTAAATATTCTACCCTCCCATTTTTTTCAGGTAGAAAGTTACCTGGCTTTCCCCTGAGATAAATGGAAGCACGTTGTGCTGCAAGGGAAGCTCACTTTTGTTCTCTAGGACTGAAGAACACAAATACAAATAATTCTTGCAGAAGGACTTACGACTCTCAAACCAAGGGAGTTTCCTCTTTTGAAAGCTAATAAATGTGTTACTAAAGGGACTAAATTTGTGCCTTCACCTTGGGGCACAATAGCTTACCTAGAATGTTTCTAGTCCATTCTGTACATGTGCACCTGTACCTCACAGCTGCAACGTGCAAAGAAAGAATCTAGGGAGTCGCTCCTAGGTTCCCTGGAGAACTGAATTCAGGCAACGTAGGAAGAATGGTGGGCTCTACCCAATGACACAGGCTGAGGGTAAGGAAGACAGTGCACTCATAGGAACATGGAAGCGAATCTGAAGACAAAGAAAAGTCTATGTTCTGTCTTAGAACACAGAAGGAAGGAGTTAAGGGGTTGGGGGTGTGCATGTATTCCAGACCAGAATCCGTTAAGTCCATTTCATGCATTAATTATACAACTGTTTACTGTTGTATCTATAGTGCCTTGGGTTTAATACATGTGTTTTAAGTGAATAACATTATTCAGAAGTCTTTAGAATCATCTGGGATAGATGCTATACAATACACAAAACTCTGTTAAAGAGCTGTTTATAGGGACAAAGTCCACCTAGTTTTTTATATACACAAGTTTTTGTATAGAAGCAGTACTGAAAGACTAACACTGAGCTGTTGAACTGCAGAGAAAGGGTTGGAGAGAGATTCAGTGCAAGAAAGGGCAGCCCTGAGAGGAACGACAACTGGCTGGCCCTTCGCAGCTGTGGTGTCCGTCAAGGGCGACGGCCAGGGGCTGCCTGCCGAGACGATGGCCCTTGGGAGCAGCACAAAAGGTCACTTAGGAAGATGATGTGCCCCCTCAGGCAGATTCCAGTAGGTCTCCCTTGTGGAAGATGGTGAGACCTCCGTGTATAGTTTGGTTAGTCTGCTTTGACTAGACAATCTCTAGTCAATTGTTTCTGTTTGAGACTTCAGGCTTATGACCTGAGTGGGGAAGCAGGATCATAATTTTCCAGCATTCTGATAGCTTGAGCCAATCTCGTAGGCTCTAAATAGTGAAATGACTCTGAGGTTCCAAGCTGGGAGGGAGTAATGAAAGGAAAATGAATTGCACATATTCTCTTCCAAAATAGTCCTTCTTAATGCCAACCAATCTATTTTTTTTCTCCTGTAATTTTCCTATCTCTTCTAATTCAGTAAACTAATTTTTCTGACAGATGGTTATGAATTTGTCATTTGCAGTTCTCCATAAAATTTCACTAATAGAAAGACAACATTCTATTTTTTAAAAAATTAGTTATTAAACAAATTTATTATGGAAATTTTCAAGTAGAAAAAAATAGAATAGTATAATGAACCCCTATTTGTCCATTATTCAGCTTCAACACCTAACAAGATATAGTCAGTCTTGTTTCATTTAACAACCACCTGCAGCCCCTGGGCTATTATTTTTCCTTCCTCCTCCTCTTTCTCCCCCAGCCCCCTACATTCTTGTCATTGAATTATTTTTAAAGACATTATTATCATTTTGTAAATACCATTGGCACACCTAAACACAATTCCTTTCCCCCCAGATACTTGATTAATATCAACTATCCAGTCAATATTCTAAATAATACCCAAAGCTTCAAAAATATTTTTGTAGTTTGTTCAAATCAAAATCCAAGTCAAGTCCACGCAATGTCTTTGGCTGATATGACTCAAAAGCCTTTTTCTTTAATTTCTCTTTTAATCTATAGGTTACCATTACCTCAATTGTTTTAAATTGAATTTATTGGGGTGACATTGGTTCACAAAACCATACAGTTTCAAGTGTATAACTCAACAAAACATCATCTGCACACTGCATCGTGTGCCTGTCACCCCAGGCAAAGTCTCCTTCCATCTCCATTTTTCACCCCTTAGCTTATCTCCACCTACCTCCCCCTCCTTTTTCCTCTGGCCATCACCACACTGTTATCTGTGCCTATGTGTTGTGTACACACACACACACACACACACACACACACACACACACACACTTTTTTTTTTTCTTAATCCCTTCCCCTTCTTTCATCCAGCATCCAACCCTCCACCCTCTGACAGCTCTCAGTCTGTCCCCGGTATCAGGCCTCTGATTAAGAAACCATGCCATTGCCTTACAAAATTTCACACATTCTTTTTTTTTTGCCTGCATATGTTAATTAAGCCCCCCTCCCCAACACACATTATCTTATTTTATCTACATGACCACCTGAAGAAGCAGGGAGAAGAGATACTTTTACTATTTAGCAAAATGAGTTGATCAGTGTACAGAGAGATGAAGGAAGCCGTCTGGCCAAACTTAGAGTTAGTAAGTAGGTGAACCAGGGCTAAAATCTAGGAACCTCATGTCTTAGACCAAAGAGCTCTTTTTACCCAAACAGTGGCCCTCTTATTTCATGAATTAAGGTAGTACTAAAAACATTAAAAATTCTGAGGACAATTTGGATAAAAACTAAGGTATTAGTACAATTTAATAAAGGTTTTATGATTTCTTAATAGCAATCCATGTACACTAAGTTATTTAGGGACCATTTTTTCATGAGTGGAAATAATTCATTAAAAGTCAAGCCTCAATATATGTATATATGTTTATATGTCTGTAGTAGTGTATGTGCCTATGACTTTCTTGAATTTTTTTTTCATATCATTCATACATTTGAACATTTCTTTATTTCCTATAGATTATAAACTTTCAGATTTATAATCAAAATGCAGTGTTAGTTTCTTCACAGTTTTCCATAGTCAAATGTATGTAACCGATATTCAGGATCTTTTTAGTGAAAAACAAAAGCAAAGTAGACTGTGTGAATGCTCATTCACTACTGGGGTAGAAACAATTTTCTAAAAATGAAGTACCTTCTGTGTCTCTGCTTTACTCTTTATTGCCATCTACTGGTGACTGATGTTGTTTCTGATTAAAATCCTTCGGGGAAGTCTACCATAGGCATTTTTGTAGGGAAAGAAACTACGAAGACACAAAAATTCTTTTAGGAAGTTCCTTTCAAAGGAATAGATGCTTCTTGATAGGTAAAGCTACCTTAAGTGTATAATAAAAATTACTAACTTCTAAAAAAACTCCGTGATACCTACTACCATACCCCGTAAGCATTATGAGTTGCTAATGAAACTTCTAGACCATCAGCTGCAACTTTTAAAGCATAAAGTAAGTATAAGTTCAAGCCAACCATTTTTGTCATAACTGAATTACTGGAAAATTAATTTTAAACAAGTTTATAGTACAATATTTCTGGTTTAATTGGCACATATATTTTATATGTATGTGCTAGTTTCTGAAAGCAGAGCAGAAAATAAGAAACCCATGGCTTCTATCCTCAGATCATTGTAAATACAAAGGAGAGAAAAAGTAGATTCACAGTTGTTAATGTGAAAATAATACAATAATTAATAAATAATAATACAAGAATAGACTATGTTTTACATACTCACAACTGTAAACCTACCTTTGCCCACCGTGTATTGGTGAGGAGGTGGAAACTTCTTATCATTTAGGTTTTTTTCTAAGTTTATATAAGACACATCAACAACATAAATTTTATTTAATCTTTGTAGTAGCTATTTTTCTGCATTTCAAATTTATTATTATAGTTAATACGCATTAAATTACCTTTCTGAAGCCCTAATAGCTTGATTTAAATTTAGGCCTTTTGATATACCATATTATTGAGTCTTATATTTTTTTGGTAACTTATTTGAGAGAGAATGAATTGCTGGGGTATTTAAATTTTTTTCATTTTTCAATTTATAGTTGACATTCAGTATTGTATTAGTTTCAGGTGTACAACATAGTGATTAGACATTTATATAACTTACATAGTAAAGTATTCTTGACTATATACCCTATGTTGTACTTTTCACCCCATGACTGTTTTTTAAAAGATTATTTATTTATTTTTAGAGAGAGGGAAGGGAAGGAAACAGAGAGGGAGAAAAACATCGTTGTGTGAGAGAGAAACAGTTGACTCTCACACACTCACAATTGGGGACCTGGTCCGCAACCCAGGCATGGGCCCTGACTGGGAATCAAGCTGGTGACCTTATGGTTTGCAGGCCGGCGCTCAATCCAGTGAGTCACACCAGCCAGAACCCATGACTGTTTCTATAACTCTCAATTTGTACATCTTAATTCCTTCCCTTTTTTCCCCCATCCCTGCAACATCCTCCACATCTGGCAACCATCAAAATGTTCTCTGTATTTAGGAGTTCCATTTTTTATTCATTTTGTTTCTTAGATTCCATATATAGGTGAAATCATATGGTACTTGTCTTTATCTTACTTCACTTAGCATAATACCCTCTAGGTCAATCCATATTGTAGCAAATGGCAAGATTTCATTTTTTTATTGCTGAATAATATTCCATTATATAATATGTATATTATAGCGATGATGTGGTGATATATGTGCGTGTGTGCTTACTACTAAATCTTAATTATCCATTCGTCTGTCAGTGGATGCCTAGATTGCTCCCATACTTTGGCTATTGTAACTAAACAATATTGCAGTGAACATGGGAGTGAGTGCACATATCTTTTTTGAATTGGTGTTTTTGATTTCTTTGGATAAATACCTTGAAATGGAATTGCTTGATAATCTGTTAGTTCTATTTATAATTTTTTGAAGAATCTCCATACTGTTTTCCAAAGTGGCCGCACCAGTTTACAATCCCATCAACAGTACATGAGGATTCCCCTTTCTTCACATTCTCTCCAAAACTTACTCTTTTGTTGTCTTTTTGAAAATAGCCATTCTGATGGAAATATCTCATTGTGGTTTTGATTTGCATTTCTCTGATGATCAGTGATGGTAACATCTTTTCCTGTGTCTTTTGGCTATCTGTCCTCTTTGGTGAAATTTCTTTTCAGGTTGTCTGCTCATTTTTAAAATCAAATTGTTTATTTGATGTTGGATTCTATGAGTTCTATATATTTTGGTATTAACTCCTTATTAGCTAGATCTTTTGAAAATATATTCTCCCATTCTATAGGTCACCCTTGTCTTGTTGATTTCTGATTTTGAGTCCTATCTCTATTTCTCGGCGAACCTGGGTAACAATTTTTTAAACTTTTTTTTAAATCAGCTTGTAGTTCCATTACTGTTTTCTTTTATCCTTTTTGTCTCTATTTCATATTTTCTGATAGTGTTATTTCCTTTCTTCTACTAACTTTAGGCTTCATTTGTCTTTATTTCTTAAGGCATAGTTAGGTTGCTTATTTGAGATTTTTTTCTTAATGTAGGCTTTTTGTTGTTATAAATTTCCATATTAGAACTGCTTTTGCTGCATCCCATAAGTTTTGGTATATTTCCATTTTTATTTGTCTTTTTAGAATCTTCTGATTTCTTCTTTGACCTACTGATTTTTCAGTAGCATGTTGTTTAATCTCCATATATATGTAATTGTTCTAGCTCTCTTCTTGTAATTGATTTCTAATTTCATACCACTATGGTCAGAAAAGATGCTTGATATAGTTTCAAAATTCTTAAATTTATTAACTTGTTTTGTGGCCTAACATAGAATCTATTTTGGTAAACCTCCCCTGGGCACTTGAGAAGTGTCTGTCAAGTCCATCTGGTCTAACGTAATTTAATGTTTCCTTTTTTTTTTTTTTAAACGATTTTATTTTTAGATAGGGGGAGGGAAAAAGAGAGGTAGGGAGAAAGAGAGGAAGAGAAACATCAATATGTGGTTGCATCTCATGTGTCCCCTACTGGGAACCTAGTCTGCAACCCAGGCATGTGACCTACACTGAGAATCAAAGTGGCAACCCTTTGGTTTGGAGGCCGGTGCTCAATCCATTGAGCCACACCAGCCAGGGCAGAACTAAACAGTCTGCCCATTGATGAAAGTTGGGGTTGACATACCTTACTGTTATTGTATTGCCGTCTTTCTAAGTTTGTTAATATTAGCTTTACGTATTTAGGTGCTCCTATGTTGGGTGCATATTTATGTCCTCTTGTTGAATTGACTCCTTTATCATTATGTAATAATCTCCTTTGCCACTTACTGTTTTTGTCTTAAAGTCTATTTAGTGTAAGTATAGGTACTCCAGCTTTCTTTTGGTTTCTACTTGTGTGAAATATTTTTCTCTCTCTCTTCATTCTGAGTCTATGTGCATTCTTGAAGCTGAAGTGAGTTTTTTGTGGGCAGCATATAGTTTGGTCTTTATTATTATCATTGCTATTCTGTCTTTGAGAAATTAAATTTATTTACATTTAGATTATTGATATGTAAGTTCTTACTAATAAGAACTCTTAATTGTTCTCTGGTTGTTTTGTGACTCCCTTGTTCTTTTCCTCCTCTCTTTGCTTTCCTTTGTGTATTGATAATTTTCTGTACGTGGTATGATTTGATTCCTTTATCTTTGTGAATATACTATAGATTTTGCTTTGTGGTTACCATGAGGCTTACATAAAACATATTTCAGATTTAACAGTCTATTTTATGCTGATAATTATAGTTGTATACAAAAACTATCCTTTACTCCCCCCTTTTCTGTATTTTACACAATATACATCATTTTTTCTTGTGTATCTATTAAAAATTATTGTATTTTTACTACTTTTGTCTTTTAACTTTCATACTAGATTTACAAATGATTTACCCACCAGCATTACATTAGAATATTCTGAATCTAAGTAGATATTGCTGATATAAGAAACATCCAAACCTGTAAAGAATTAAAAAAAAAAAAATTCCGACCCAAGTACATTTTTTCCATTGCTTTTAGAAAGAGAGGGAGGGAGCGGGAGAGAGAAACATTGATTGGTTGCCTTCTTGTCCATGCCCTGACTAGGGATCAAACCTGCAACCTCTTGGTAATACAGAATGATGCTACAAGCAACTGAATCACGCTTGCCAAGGCCAAACCTGTAAAGAATTTTTGTGAGACTTTATTTGAGCCAAAATGATGACATGGACAGGAAGCAATATCTCAATGCTCCAGAGAGTAACAGTTTTGTGTTTCTTCTATGTACTTGAAATTAAGGAGGGAACACAGGAAGATTACGTGATGGTGGGAGAATGCAAGGTAGGCATTGGATTACAGGATAACATGATGTGCTCTCTGAGGGTGGTGACGTTTATATCAAAGGTGTGTTAACCTAGATCCACAAGAACAATGGACAGGACAGTGTAAGGCAGGGATAAGCGTTATACTAAAAAATTTGTATGTCTGGGGCATGACTATGCACCATCATCTGCTTAGGTAAAAATTTATGGTCAGATCACCCTGTGAGTTTACTTTCTGTAGAATCCTTTTTTAATTCACAGTATTAACCTTTACCAGTGATATTTACACTTTCATGTTTTCTTGTTACTAATTAATGCTCTCTTGTTTCACCTTGAAGAAGTCTCTTAGCATCTTTTATAAGGCTAATCTAATGGAGGTGAACTCCTTTAGCTTTTGCTTGTCTGAAAAACTTTCTCCTTTAATTCTGAAGAATTTTTAATTGCAGTTTTTCCTTTTCATACAGGCTCCCTTCAGCTGAAAATCTACTTGTAGTCTCATGGGGGGGTTCCCTTGTACATAACAGGTTGTCTTTTTCTTGCTGAATTTAGGATTCTTTCCTTGTCTTTAACCTCTGACAATTTAATTATGTCTTTTTGTTTTAGTTTCATCTTGGTTGGAACTCCATGGACTTCTTTGCTCTAGATGTTTTTCTTTTTCCAGGTTAGGGAGGGTTACGGTCATTACTTCTTCAAATAAGTGTATGTCCCTTTCTCTTTTCTGTGTGGGACCTGTATAATGCAAATATCATCTGCTTGATAGTGTTCCATAAACTCGCTTCACTTTTTTTCCCCATTCCTTTTGTTTGCCACTCTGATTGGATGAATTCCTCTGCCAAGTCTCTGAGTTCACTAATCCTTTTTTTCCTGCTTCATCTAGTTGGTTATTGGGCCCTCTATTTATTGGCTTTTTCAGTTCAGTTGTATTCTTCAGCTCTGTGTTAATATGTTCTTAGAATTTCTATCACTGTGAGAAATTTTTACTTTGCTCATGCACTGAGACCTGATCTCAGTGAGCATCTCTAGGACCACGGACTTTTTCTGAGTTTTATCTTTTTAAAAAATTTTATTTTTATTTGGTACACCTGATTCTTTTTTCTTGACTGTGTTGGTTTCTATGGATTAGATAAAACAGCCATTTCCCTCTCTTGAAGGAGTGGTGTAGGAGGTGAACTTTATTGTTCAATTCTACTATACTTCTTGGCTACCTCTGAAACCATTGTGATTGTCTGAGAAATGTCCTCTTCTTAATTGGCTCCTAGTAGTTGAGGGTATGCCAAAACCTGTCAATGTCCTGAAGGGGAGGACCTCAGTCAGCATTTAGATACAAGCTGATTGGAAGGCATACCCTTAGGTAGCAACTTTGAGAGTACGTAAATATACTGCTGTTGGAGGAAAAGTGGGAGATGGGTTTCTGTCTGTCCTCTTTGCACAGAACCCTGAGGGAATAAGATCTTTTTATTTGCTATAGTCCTGTGGGATCAGCACATGTAAATACCACTTGGTTATCAGGTAATCAAACCAGTGTGAGAGCCCCAAAAGCTGGGGTGCTAGATGTGTGCAAAACCTTTTCTGGAAAGTACAGCAACCTCAAGTGAGGCAGAGGGACAACACAAAATAGTGCTCTCCTCTGCGTTCCCTGGGAAGTACCTCAGTCTGCTTCTCGATCTGTTAAATTAGAAGCCAAATCCTCAAGCTGAAGCCTTTAAGATCGCAAATAGGCCTCACACAGAAACACTGGGTGCATTTCAGGGCGCTGCCTTTGGGCGGGGTGCGGGGGTTGGGTAAGCCAGGGTGAGTCAATGTAAGCACAGTAAGAATTGTTTCTTAGTTTGCTATAAAAACCCTGTTGGTCTCATGGACACATCCCAATGCCTTTCAAAGCTGGATGTTTTACGCGCTTGCCTCTCAGGTCGAACTCTTTAATACTTGGGACACTACCAGATGTGAGGTCCAAAACTTTGGCTCCTCTAAGAAATTGGAAGCCGAGTTTTGTTCTAGTTGTGTCATTGCACCAGAGGTGGGGGCTAATACCATACGTCTGTCTCTCCTACCCATTTCACTGTGGGGCTTTTCTTGTTCACTTGATGTGTAGTGGTCAGTCAGCTTGTTTCTGGATTTCTTTGAGAGCTGTTCTGTACATGGCTATAGATTTTTTGTGTTCATGAGGGGAGGTGAGTTCAGGAACCTCCTATGTTGCTATTTTGTACTGAAAACTATTCATTCTTTAACCCGCCCCCCCCTACTCCCCTTTTTAACTCCTCAAATAAAATGCCTGGAATAGCAGTTGTTTAATGAAGAGTTCTCTATCAGTAGTTAATTAACATGGAATTTTTTTTTTTTTTTTTTTTTGGTGGACATTAGCACAGCCCTTTTTGAATGACTACTAAATACCAGAACAGCAGGCTACTAAATAATACAGTCCTGGATTCATCATTGCTATGAGCCAGTTTGGCATCAGCCTCAACCATACTTTGGTTAATTACCACTCGCTAAATATATCTAATAAAGGGGTTGGTTGAGAGATGAGTGCAAATCCACTCAACATAAAAAAAAAATGACTTGAGCCAGTGATTACAAAATACTTTTATATATGATCAGTAATACATTTATACTTAGCTTGGTGGTGACCTAAATTTTGTCATTACTCATTTTGAAAATGAGTATATTTAAGTTTTGGTCTATAAGTAAAGTATATACTACTAGAAATATTATTTCCTTCTCATCTTCAGAATTTTATCCTTTTGGTGTTACAGAAAATTTAATATGCATTTGTTAGTCCAACCTTTGTATTTTTTAACTATCATGATGAACTATAGATATAATTGAAGACACTTATCTCACTGGTACATATAAGGATTAAAAGTAGACTAATTATTGTACTAATGTTCTGTTAAAATGGTTTGAAAAAATACTTCATTAAAAACTTTCTCATACTAAGTAGCTCTGTAAGTGTGTCTGATAGGAAACAATGTAGTAACTCTTGTCTGATGAATGCACTTTAAAGAAAATTTGTTCTCTGAATACTGTTGGAAAACAAAAAAAAAATTAAAGGAAACTTTTACAATATGTCATTATATAATAATTATTTCATTTTATTTTTCCTTTATCTTAATTGTATAATTTAAGTAAAAAAGATAGGAAAGATGTTCAATAAAAACTGGGAACTGAGATAGGCAAGCATCATTAGTGCCAAAAACAGAAATTCCAAATGGTTTCACAAAGCCACATATTTAAATGCATCTCTTTTCAAATCCAGCTGCCTGACAACATGCACTCCGCTCTGCTGGACTGTCCCCTCTTACCTGAGGCCACTGCACACAAAACGGTGCCGCTGAGACATGGTGCTCTCTGTGACGTGGCACTACTGTGGCCATTCAAACCTTTAATTGTCAGCTGTTTTTTAATTACCCAATGACACTGATATGATTGAAGAAAATAGCCTCCTGATATATATTACTAATACGATACATATTATTTAACATGACTCCCAGATGGCGCTGGCTTCAGAGCTGATTCCACAGGTAAATACTTAGGCCAAATTAACAGGATATATAATTTTACTACTTTATGTACTGCTTAAGATGTTTTTCAATTAAATTTGGAATTATAGGTAGTAGTCTGCAGTTACTTATACACTTGTTTATGGAGTCAGTGTCAGACCTGTGAGTTACATAAACTTGGGAGATGGGGCCGACGCCTTCAATCCCATCTGTACTCTCCTCAGAATCCAGCACACTGGCATTCATGTAACCGGGACAGTAATTCAGTCAATATTTACCAGGATTTCCTTAGGCATTCCATTTCAGGATTCTTGTAGAAATAAGCTAATTTAAAGAATTTTCTAAGCTTTGAAAATTTAATAAATAAAAGGCACTTGCCATTGCTGATCATAATTCAATAAGATTAAATTAAGGCTTAAAGTGGCGATTGTTCTATATGTGCCGACATGTGTAAAATGAAATCTAAGATAAGGAGTTAAGAAATACACTAAAAACAATATGGGAGAGACTATAAAGAACAGAGTTACACTTGAAAATAAAAAAGTCAATTACTTTTTCTATAAACTGCAGCTGTAAAATATAAGGAAATATTGGGGAAGGAGGTAAAGTGGTATTAAAAATATAAACAAAACTCTTCCAATATAATAAAGCATAATCCTAATAGGTTTTTGGGAAAAGTGAATATTTTTTTTAATTCACTGACCTCTTTAGATATATTGGGGTTTTTACCACCCCATACACCCTGAATTATATCTAACAATGTTTTCTTAAAAGGCAAGGAAACAATATTTGGATTGAGTCTGAACAACTGAGAAACTAAAAGGTCCCATCCTTAGATTTATATACTTAATTTTCTTAGAAAAATAACTTGTTATTATGCCAATATTTATCTGAACATGGCAGCCTCCAAGAGTAAATTAATAATTGGAATGACTGCAGTATCATCATGAATTAGAGTGAAACAAAACTGCAAAGTTATTTTTCCTATGTGAATAATGAAGAGATTAGACAAGAGTAAAAAACAACTATGAACAGAAAGGCAAATGTAAACAAAGGATATACATCAAAACAGTCCAGAAAGCAAAAACATAAATATTAGAAAGATGCTTCAAAAGTTGTTTACTATCACAAGGAAAACTTTTACGAAAAATACTTAGAAAATAAATTAAGACATATTTTTAAAATAATAGAAATCTAAATACTTGCTATATTTGGGATAGGCTAGAGTCCTGTTAATTGCTATACGTATTTTTTCCCCGCAGATATTTACGAATGTTGTAGAAATCTATAGAATGTTCATTTACTTTAAAACATTTCTTTCTTAATTGTGAAAAATTAAAATCAATTACTCAGCCTTTAAGTAAAGAAAGAAAATGAAGAATCTCTTCACTATAATACATCATGAAAACAGGATATCTGTTTATTTTGCCACATCATTTTTAAATGAAATACGTGATTAGAAAATCAATTTTAAAGAATCTTTAGAAGAATGGATGACCTAAAACCAAGTTCCCCCCTTTCAGGTGAGCCACAGCACTTTAAGTGACCTAGTTCATATTGTACAGCTTAGACATGTGCGTATGTACCAGCAGAGTAGGCTCATGTTCAAGCCAGCCAGCCCAAACATCATTTCCAGTAGTCAGCAACGTATGGCCCGTGGACCGAATGTGGCTTGTGGCCTATTATTCAATGGCCCTCAGCTAAGAATGGTTTTTACATTTTTCAAAGGATTGTAAACAAAACAAACAAACAAAACAAAACAACTGTATGTGAACAAGAACTGCATATGGTCTACAAAGCCTAAAACATTTATGATTTGACCCTCTGTAGAAAAAACTTGCAGACCCTTCATTCATACCAATGTTGTATAGAATTTAGATGGTGTAATTACACGTTCAATATAATGTTCTTCTATTTCCACCACGAATGTAGTAACAGTCTAAAAAGGTGTATTCTGATGTCACTTGTCAGAATCTTTTCAATTTTTTCTTCATCTTCAGTATCACTAAAGCTCATCCTTTAATAATAATGTAAAAGTAATTGAAAGAGAAAAGAAGCATGAGTTTATAATATTAAAACAAGGTAATACACAATAATATAAACTAACCAAAATTTTACCTTCTCAAAAACCATTACTTTATATTCGTACATAACGGATCCGTACATAAAAAATGTACCTCGCCTACTTATAACAATGTTAGACAAGGGTATATATCAGATAGTTCTTACCTGCCCATGGCAAATACTACCAATTATAGCTTTACACTTTCAAAGTTGTATCTTGATGTGCTCTTTAACTTAATTTCAGTTAAGATATTCTGATTTATGAGTAACAGTGTTATCTATTTCAAATGTTTAACTTGAGATAAAAGTCACAATTTAAAAAATGAGTTGAAAAAACAAAGCTTAACTATTGAAAAAACTTTTTGTTTACGGAAACCAAGAAAATAAAGATTCATAATCATCTTCTCCCTAACTGTTAGATAAAATGTACTTCTGGAAGCTGGCTTTCAGCTTTCTCTATTGGGGCCTGTAGTTCTAATGATCCTGTAGAGCTGGACCTCTCAGCCCCTCCCAGGGGTTGTGCTGTCCTTCTGTCCTTTCACCTTACACGAAAAGAATCCAAGAAACCTCATAGGGGGTTGTATTAAATTTCATTCAGAAAGCACGCCAGCATTCACGGACTTTTTGGTCTAAGTCTGTCCTAGAATGACAGCGATTTTAAGAAAAAATAAACAACCTTTCCAAAGAAGAGCAGGAAAAAGTTTGCACTGCTTGATAGGTTAAAAATTTAAGGAGAGGCCAAGATGAATATGGGTTCCAATATGTCCTCACCATACCAAGAACAAAAGATTACTTGCTATCTAATTGTGTCAAGAGGCTCCAGAATATTCCTATGAAGTCCATGCTTTTTTTAAAAATAAAATTTAAATAATTTCTGGCCATAGTCATTATTTGTTAAATGGTTTTACTTGTCAAAAATTTCTAAGTATTTCAGTGTGCAGAGGCTACCTCTGATTCTCATATTTTCCAAAGAAGACATTTCCAACTACTTACTATTTTTTGAAGCTTCATTTTACCTGTGTATTGATACATATAAAGTATACGAAGAATAAGTTTAGGTAATGTTTGCCAAAGTCAGCTCTAGACTCGGTCCTTACCTTATCTCTCTTTGCATGTTTTTGGAGATTTTCCAATTTTTCATGTATTAAGTTAGTGATCTCTTTTGCATCTCTGGAATCTATTTGCTCTCCCCAAATATTCCTCTAAAATTAAAAACACTTTTCTTACAATCTTTTAAGTATCTAATTAAAACATGACATTTCCATCTAAGAAACTTGATTAAACAGTCCTTAAAGTTCCAAGTGTTGGAAATTCAAATTTCTTCAAGGAAATAACACTACAAAAGCACAGTTAACCCTTATTTACGTGAAATAAATACTAATGATGCTGTTATGGGAACATGTAAACCAATTCCTTGGAAAAATGCTTGCTAACTCCAAATGCCTCAAAACATCTAAATTGTGTAAGAAAAGATATGCCCAGAGGACTCAAATAATTCTAACCTGACGTAATCACTGGTGCAGACAAAACCACGATCAACTAGAGCAATGGAAAGCAATGTATATCCCTGGTTCTCATCTGCCCACTGCAGGACAGTGGCTAAAAAGCAGGGGAGGGAACCCCACATTTGCATGTTAGGATTTTGTTTCTTTGTGTAACTGTCCACTTTGGTTTGTATTTGTTTATTCCCATCATTACTTTGCTTTGGAGTTCTCATCTGGCCTGGACTCTAGATGCCACCTATCTTTCAGTTCGGACCAGGACATTCTGGGTCCTAGTCTGTCCTCTGGGTTTCTCTAGACACGTAGTAACATCTTTTCAAAGAGCTCCCTCTATGGCCTGATCATTTCTGTGACTGCTCGTTATATCGATATTTCCTCAACATCATTTAACACCAAAGAACCCCTATTCATGTCACCGATTTCTCAGCTGTTCTGAGAACTGGGAAGTAGAGCTAGTAATTTGGAAGAGATGATGATTCAGGCCCAGGTATCCTCTCTTCTCCCCTCAGGCGATGCCTGCCCTAGGCTGCTCTTAAGACACAGCAAGTCTCCTGGACTCATTAAAATCCTTCACCGAAAAATCTAGATGTCTGACAATTCTAGATTTCTGAAAATCATCATTTAATTTCTTTATTGAGCTCTATGTCAAAATGTATTATAATTACCAATAACTAACATGAGATCTTAATCTGATACACTTTCTCAAAAAGTATATAGGAAAATATTCAAAATTATTTATTTCATGTTTTACCAGAAAATATGAATACAATACAAAGTAAATATATATTCTATTGTCAAAAATGCCATTGTTTTACTTGGGAAGACAGCAAAGGTCATGAATACTTTCAGTCAGCAATTACACTGGCTGACATATGCTTTTGTATTAGGAATCACAGAAATTATCACCTGAATTTTAAGACCTATTGGTAGATGTCTAGTTTCTTGTTGGGGGGAAAAAAAAAAATCATTGACCCAAAAGAGGAATTATGACTGGATCAAGGGACTCTAACTTTTATCTTGTAGTCTAAACCATTAATAAATATTAATGCTCAGGTGCTAAGGCTACTGCAAAAGTTCCATAGTATACTATCCTTTCTTGGAAAAAATAATTCATTATAAAGGTAGTATCTGTTAATTCTATAAAAGTAGGAAATATAAAACTTCATAGAAATTAAGTAATTACTTTGAATTCTATCACCCATAGAAAAACACTTTAATTTTGGTATGTCACTTAAATAATTTTCTTATTCGTGAGTATAAAAAATTTTAAGATAATGGAGAGCATATCAATTGTGGGGGAAAAAAACTTTTAAAATCACGTAGTGTATATGTAAAATGACCCTGTTTCAGTAATATGCAATAAAATAATGACAAAGGGAGAAGAAACTACAAAAAAGCATTACTCAGACTAAAAAAAAAATAAATAAAAAAAAAAAAATGTAAGTGCTTGCCCTGCTAAAGGAAAGGAACACAGAGGAAAAACTGGGACGTACCTTTGCTCTTTCGTAGGGATAAAACCTAACAGTTGGATAGGCTCTGATGCCAGCTTTCTGGCATATTTGAGCATGAGCCTGACAGTCTACTTTTCCAGCTTTCACTTTTCCTTTAATCATCTGAAAAAAGAAAAATATGGTTTACTGTTCTCTTTGGCATGAACTATTTTGGCAACCACAAAACAAGGTGATACTAAAATTTCAAATCTTTATAAACCTCAGGATTTGTTATTTAAACCTGAGTCCAGTCAAGGAAGATTGCTTCTGAATAAGATTGTTACCAAATTCTTACTGCCTCTTTACATTCCTATTTGTCCAGTACCACCTCTTCAAAAGCAAATAAACTCTCCTTTGCCTGACCAAGTAAGCTGAGAAGCTTCACTCTAAACTATCTCAACTTCTTCCTGGCAACCACCCCTTGCTTGTCACACAACAAAGATCTCTGGCTCTGTCTGCACTCATCTTGTGGAAGGCTGACCACTTCTGCTACACTCTCCAGTCCCTCCCTGTCAGATCTCTCCCTCTCGTCAGCATATACAAATACTATCAAGAAGGAGCCCTTCCTAACTTCCAGAAAAAGAAGTACCGGGACATGCAGATGAAGTGAAGCTTCTGGCTGTTAAGATTAGGTAGGTGATGTCATCATCTCTGTTGCTAAATATTTTAATAAAGAATAAAATCTACTGCGAAGATTGGAGTTACAAAAATGACACAGTTTTTAAAATTCAGAGGAAACGTTTAAGAGAAAAATATTTAAAATGTTTTAGCTAATTATGGAAACATTCATGTAACTACAAATTATTTTAGTAGCTAGACAAGACTTACCCTAGCCAAGAGCTCAAACTCTGGAGCAAAATTTTGGCAAGGACCACACCAAGGAGCATAGAAGTCAACCACCCAATGGTTTTTCCCTTGTAAAACTTTTTCATTGAAGGTCTGAGGTGTTAGATCTATGGACGCTTGAGGCAAAAATCTGTGGTGAGGAATTAATTTTCATTATACAAACCAAAGCAAACTTCTAAAATATAAAACTGCAAAGCTTTCTAAGTTAAAAATGATTTCAAAGAATGACAGTGTAAAACCACAACCTTATCTTGGTGAATTCTAATTTTTTACCAATTGCTTTAAAATGCTAGAATATTAAATTGCTCAGAGTAAATTTAAGTACAGACATAAGAGGAAGGTCAATCGCATTAAATCCATTTCATACAATCATATATATCTTAATTACTCACCCTAGACCCCAGATTCTCAGGGAATAGGCATCCCTATTCCAACCATTGTAACTACTGAAGAAAAAGAAAAACATGTAAGTTGTAAGTAGTATTTTTCATTATTGGCCATGTTCAGAAAATAATCTCATTGTAGCAATTTAAAAGATTTAGTCCAATGACTTTAGCATCTCTCTTCTCAGCTATAACTAGATACAAGCACTACTTCCATGGCTTCCCAATATATTTTTCCTTAATGTATTTTTGTGCTCCAGACGGACCTCAGTATCTGGCTGCTTGCTGGACATAGACAGACCCATGGGAATGACAAAACTCAAAAATTTCCAAGGCTTTAATTTCCGAACCTTTATTCTGGTTATAACTGTATGTAAAATTCCTCCCCACTTTTAAAAGCTGTATCAAAAGCCACCTCACGAATGCAGTATTTCATGATGCTTTTCTCATAGTTGTGATCCCTTACTTCTTTGAAATCCATGGCTTGTTTTTACTTTTAAAATATTCAATATAGAAATTCTGCCTTGCTTTTTTTTTTTTTTCCCTCCAGTTTTCTACCTGCAAAACCATGTGGTGTTATGGAAAAATGGGCACTTAGACCTGGTTCAAACCCCAACTTCAAACCATAGCGTCTGTGATCTACGGTCTTTGATATCTGTAATAATAAGGAGGGTAATAATTTTTGTTTCTTAGGGTATGTGTGAGGACTAGTGGAAATAATGTAAGAAAAGATCTGATAATAGCACCTGAAACTTAATTAGGGACCTAATAAATGTTAGTTCTTTCTCTTCTCATTTCTACCTTACCAGATTGTTAGTTTCATTAACATGCTATCTTAAACATGGAGCTCCCCCAAAACAATAGTTGTGTTAACTTTAAATGGATAACTTTTAAATTTTAATTGTATAAATAAGTGATTATAATAAATGTCTTCAAATTTTAGACAATACTTACTGATACTGATACCCTTTATTTGATTTTGGGGGAAAAAATCTTATCTCAGGGTATCTTTGAACATTTTCTTCAGTACAAAAAGAATGATACTGTTGGCAGTCTATGCTGCCCACATTGATCAGTCCAATTAATGTCTATAAAAGAAAAAAAAAAAAGAGGTCAAAGTGATAAGAATAAAATTGCCTACATAATTACTTTATATATATTCACAATAGAGAAACTGCCACTATGAGACGGCTATTATATTATTTATCAGTGATTTTCATCAAATAAAAATGAATAAGTGCTTATCATATAATAGAGCATAAATTGACATCTAATTTTATAGTTAACTTACTGCAATTATTGCATATTAAGTAATTGATTTCATTTATCTGTTACATAGGGAAAATAATTTATTCCTGAAATTCAAAGTATTAAAACCAAAAACTAAGGAAGATCTTGGCAATGCTATTTCAAAGAGTGGCTTTTTCAAATGGAGACATGGGCTGCGGGGAGCATACTGACTCATACCTGAATTTTAAAATTTTAATGAAAAGGCACAAAATTGTATCTTAACACCTCAAATGTTAAGATACCAGAAATCACTTTAATTCATAGGTTTGTTAATTTTATCTTAGAAATAAATATAAAATAGTTACTGCATTTTCCATTCTGGTATTTAAATAATTTCTTTCTGATCTTTCATGATTTACATAACACTGTCTATTTGTATGAAATTTTAAAAATCCAGTGTGTTATAAATCAAGGCTATTTTTTTTTTACTTTTAAGTCCTACAATACTGTAAAAAAATTATGTATTTAAGATCTAAAAATAAAAAAGTAGATACATTTTATTAGAAAATAAAGGAGAACTCTGGGTCGACTTTAGCAGAAATTTGGTTAAATATGTATTGAGTGACACACAAAAAGGGTAATTGTTCTCTACTATTCACACCTAACAGACAGAAACTGAGTTGAAATCTAAGTGGTATGATCAGAATTGTTATTAAGTAAGTTATAATCTAGAGGTGGGCTTACTCACCTCAGTTTCAAAATAATTCTGTTAAATAAACATCCTCAGTAAATGTTAATATTTAAAATAAACTAGTTTACTTTACCCGGGCCATTCTTTTCCATTCTGGCATTAAAACTTGACATGGATGACACCATGGAGAATAGAAATCAACCATCCAGACTTCATCATGTTTTCTTTGTTTAACTAGTTCATTGAAAGTAGTGGGTGTCAGGGAGATCACCGAAGGATTCCTAAGGTCCTAAACACAACACGGCTTTCATTGTTACAGATATGAAAAAAAGAGCTGTTCATATATTCTTGGCAAATTGTTGGTATCTGTCATTTGGAAAAAATTATTTCTGAATGATAAAAAGATACTTAAGGATATTTTAAAGACATTCTACAGAAAATTATTTTTAAAAGGAAGAAATAATCCCTAATTTATCAAGTTTGGATTTTGGCTATCAGTCTTCTTAGATTGAAGTATATTTTGTTCCTATTTCTATGTATCACTAAAATAAAGAGGCAACTTTATTTAAGGTTATTAGTAGATGAGGTGATATTTCCAAGAGCTTCTCAATGTCTATATAGGCCATATAGTTCAGTTCTAAAACCAATGATTGGTTTGGAAATGACCCTTTAATTAATAATGGAAAGCCTACTCGTCTATTTTTCTAACATTCTGACAGGAGATACTGCACAACCTCGCTACACATCATTTGTTTCAAATGCTATTTCAACAAAGCTTCGGTCTTTCGTGATTGAGTAATATTAAGGAAGATGTTAGCTTCACTGAGGAAAACAATCAAAACCAAAAACTGTTTTTCTGGAGGAGGAGGGAGAGAAGAAACAGGGAATAGAATGGTCACTACCTAAATAATAAGCTAAAATTTTTCATTCTTAGGAGGCCCCTGTTAACTATTTTAGCCAAGAAATATTATTAGTGGAAAAAAAGAAGATGCTATAGATACAAAGTGCTTCTGTACTAATCACACAGGTGTGGCAGAGCTGGCTGGGTTTGAAAGGGGCCCTCCAGGAGGTTGGTTTAGACTGCTCTTACCCACCCACACATTTCCTGGATTACTGAGCTTCCTCCTATCTCATCTATATGAGACCTCAAAGAAATAAACTGTGGTGGTTCTATCTGAGAAAACATGGAGGGGGTGTGGCAAAGCTTTATGAAAATATAATTTCATGTATTCAATAAATAGTTGTGTCTACTAAGTCCAAGACACTGCGCTAGGTAGGTAATAAAACACAGACTTATACTTTGTGTTTATAGCAAGTATATAATAAAAGTAAAACATTAGAAAAATTTAAGAAATTCATTTTCTTGTCAGAAAATATGATTTGGCACAAAAAGAATAAATCCAGTTATTAAACATGATTAAATATTTATACAAAGTATACACATACACAGAAGGATTTAGAGCCATGAACTTATGTTACCTCTATACTTCATAATATTATAGAATTAACTTAAAATGTGTCCAGGAGATAACTAAATTGAACAACAATAAGAAAAAAATACCTCTATGAACTCCAAGATCTGTTCGGCAGAGTGATGTCCTTCATATTCATGAATGTTGGACTGGTTGAACACCACTGTTGTTGGATAAGCCTGAATGTTATACTGTTAAGAATGAAATGACAAACTAAACATGATTTTATACATTTAACCTATTTGTTTCAAATTTAACCAGCTTGCCTTTGTTTAAGTAATAAGAATTAAAAACCTATTGTTAAATTGCTGGTGACTGAAAAATTTTAGCCTGGACAACTTTTGCAGAGAAAACAGTACTGGTGAATACCTAACCCTTACTTGTAGGAGGCTCCGCAGATATAAAGGTGCACCATGGATATAAAATCCACGGGCAGGACACACAGAGCAGCGAGCATGGGTAATTATGAGCATGGTGCCTTCATACTCTCCAGAACTAAGATGCATGACGCTGTAAAGAGCAGGCTAATTCCTAGCGTAAGTCATTTCTGAAGGCATAAATATTCCAATTTGTCTAAAAGTAGAAGAAAATCAAAAGAATACAATAGCATGAATGAAGAAATATATTAATAATGTGAACACACCTACACTTTAGGTTAAAGAATTATGAATCATGCCCTAAGAATGTGGCCATTTTTTATACTTTATATTCAAGAGTTTTTATGGTACAAAATATTACAATTTCCTCCTTCGAATTAACATGAACTAAGGAAGGATTTCTTTAAAGTTTTAATTTTTAGGAAGAAAGAAGATGGTGGAGGAGTGAATGGGAGTCACGCTGACCTCCTCCCCTCAAGACCAAACTGGAATTGCAACTAAATAGTGGAGTAATCACCTGGAAAACAATGGAACTATAGTGGGAGAGGTGCCTTGGAGCTGCGGACAGACAGTGGATTCAACTCTCACACATCCCAACAGGTGAGAAGTGTGGAGGAGGCTCGAGATGGTGGGCTGGGTGCTCACGGGCACCAGCACCAGAGGGACATTGAAACGGCCAGTTAGCTCCCCGCCCCCAGAAGAACGGGGTCTGAACCATAAACAGGGACCTCTAAACTACAGCAGCTAAAACCAAGAAAATACAGACAAAACGCAACCCCCAAAAGTTTAGGGGTGCTCTCTGCCAGAGATAGGTGGCTGGGGATGCAGAGAGACATTTAAAGGGCCAATGCAAAAATTGCAGTGGCAGCCGCCCTCCTTGATCTCTGGGTAGAGGCAGCAGCAGAGTGGGCTGGTGCCTGGGATAAGACTGGTGAGGAAAACTTTGTGAAGAGAACCGAGACGGGTGGCTGGTGGAGCCCCGGTGATAACGCACCTCCCACTCTGCAGCTACCATCTCGCTCAGGCATAAGGGAATCAATTAACCTGCCTTTTGCGCGCTCCGCACACAGCTTGTGCATGTGAGCTGGGGGGCTAAGTGCAGACAAGCTGGAAGAAATAGAGGATCTCTGGCCAAAGGGGTCACATAGCTGCATTGAGAGCCTTGAGGAGAGACTGGAGATGCGGGGGGGCGGGGGGTTGTTGGGGAAAGAATGGGAGGAGGAACTGGGGAGTCCCGACTCCCTCCCCATTCCGTAGTCATTTTGGGCAGGCAGGGCGCGCCCCCAAAGAGACAGAAGAGGGGTGCGCATGAACCAGACTGCCCGTGATTGCAACGCCATCTGCACAAATAGTGGATCCTTGGCTGAAGAGGTCACAGAATTGCACAAAGACTCCGGAGGAAAGACTGGAGACAGAGGGGTTGGGGAAAGAACGGGAGGAGGAACCGGCGAGTCCCGACTCCTTCTCCTTTCCGTAGTCTCCATTGTGGGGGAAGAGGCCACACCCCCAAAGAGCCAAAAGCTGAAAAGCACACAATAGACAGCCCAAAACCACCCAGTGCAGACGAGCACACTTGCGCCGAGTGGCTGGCGAGGGTTGGCGAGCGTGTGTGTGGAACCACGCGGGCTGGTGGGGGCTCGCGTGGGCTGGCAAGGCCTCCCACAAGTTGGCACCAATGGGGCCTGTGAGGGAGCGCGCAGATTGGCAAGGGAAGGTGTAAAACAACCTGCGCAGGCCCGTGAGTGCAGAGTGGTCCGCAGAAATAGTGGATCCCAGGCCGAAGGGGTCACAGAGCTGCCCAGAGTCCCTGGAGGAGAAACTGGAGACAGGATTAACTGGAGAGTCCTGGAGCTGACTTCCTCCCATTTCCGTAGTCTCCATTTGGCCAGGGCAGGCAAAGCATCCAAAGAGCCAAAAGCGGAGAAAGCAAACAATAGAAGACCCTAAACTGACCAGTGCCGTGGTGCCCGCCAGCCTGGGGGGCCAAACGAGTATGTGAGTTCGCGAATAAGTCCCCTGGGTTGGGGGATCCTGCCGGGCCGGGGAGCATGCTCAAGGAGCCGGTGTGAGAGTGCAGAGCGATCCACAGAAATAGTGGATCCCTGGCCAAAGGGGTCACAGAGCTGCCCAAAGCAGGAGTCAGACACAGACAGTAGACTCCTGGAAGGCTCAAATAAATGACCCAAGGTCATATAAGGTCAACAACTGACATCATCAGAGGCAGGCCCAGAAAGTAAAGGAAAATAAATAAATAAATAAATAAATAAATAAATAAATAAATAAAAGACCCGCCTACTACCATAGAAGTTTAATCCAAAGTCAGGAAATCTAGAGGGCCCAATTGAAGCAGAAGCAAAACTAACTAAGTAACTAACTAACTAACAGACTCTCACAAAAATGGGAAGAAAAAGAAGTTCCCCCCAAATGAGTGGAAAAGGGGACTTCCCACAGAGAGAGCTAAATGAAATAGAGGCAAGGGAACTATCAGACATTGAAGTCAAAACAATGGTTCTAAGGAAGCTCAATGAGTTCAGCCAGCTCAAAGATAACTATGAGAAACTGCAGAGAAACTATCAGGATCTTACAACAAACTATATCAACCTGGAAAAGGACATAGAAACTATCAAGAAGACACAAGAAGATATGAAGAATACCATTTCTGAATTGAAGAACACAGTAGAAGGAATCCAAAGCAGGCTGGATGAAGCCGAGGATTGAATCAGTGAGATGGAGGATAAGGTAGAAAAAAGCTCCCAGAAAGAACAAGAGACGGAAAAAAGACTCAAAAAGAATGAAGAGGCATTTAGGGAAATGTAGGATAACCTGAAACGCAATAATATCCATATATTAGGGATACCAGAAGGTGAAGAGGAGCAAGGGATAGAGAACCTCCTCAAAAAAGTAATGATGGAAAATTTTCCCAATTTGAGGAAAGGGTCTCATGGATCCAGGAGGCACAGAGGACCCCACTCAAGAAGGACCCAAGGAGGTCCACTCCAAGACACATCATCATTAAAATGGCAACTATCAAAGACAAAGAGAGAATCCTCAAGGCAGCAAGGGAGAAGGAGAAAGTAACATACAAGGGGGCCCTGATACACCTAGGAGCTGACTTCTCAACAGAAACGCTACAGGCCAGAAGGGAATGGCAACAAATATTCCAAGTAATGAAAAGCAAGGGCCTACAACCAAGGCTGCTCTACCCAGCAAGGCTCTCAATTAAAATAGAAGGGGAAATACGGAGTTTCCCAGACAAAAGAAGGCTAAAAGAATACATCTCTACCAAACCAGCACTCCAAGATATGCTAAAGGGACTGGTTTAAGAAGATGAAGGAAAAGAGTGAGAAAGAGAAAAACACAGGTACAAAGAGAAAAGATGAGTAAGCTTCTATCAGTAATAACTCTCAATGTAAATGGACTAAATGCCCCAATCAAAAGACACAGGATAGCTGAATGGATAAGAAAACATGACCCACACATACGCTGCCTACAAGAGACCCACCTCAGAGCAAGAGACCTACACAGATTGAAAGTAAAGGGATGGAAAAAAATATTCCAAGCAAATGGGCATGAGAAAAAGGCCGGGGTTGCCATACTTGTATCAGACAAAGTAGATTTCAAAACAAAGGCCATAAAAAGAGACCCAGAGGGGCACTTTATAATACTGAAAGGAAGAATCTATCAAGAAGACATCAACATTGTAAACTTATATGCTCCCAATATAGGAGCCCCCAAGTATATAAGGAAATGGTTGGATGACTTCAAAAAAGATATAGACAGCAACACACTGATAGTAGGGGATTTCAACACCCCACTGTCAAAAATGGACAGATCTTCCAAACAAAACATTAATAAACATATTGTGGCGCTGAATGACACACTGAATCAAAGAGACCTAACTGACATATATAGAACCTTACATCCCAAAGAAGAAAAATACACATTCTTTTCAAATGCTCACGGCAGTTTTTCAAAGATAGACCACATGATAGGGCATAAAGCAAGCCTCAGCAAATTCAGGACAACTGAAATAATACCAAACTTTTTCTTGGACCACAAGGGCTTGAAACGGGAAATCAACCTCAAAGAGAAACTTCAAAAACTTGCAAACTCATGGGGACTGAAGAGTAGACTATTAAACAATGGGTCAAAAATGAGATAAGAAATCAAAAAATTTCTGGAAACAAATGAAAATGAACAGACAACAGTCCAAAACCTATGGGGCACAGCAAAGGCGGTCCTGAGAGGGAAGTTCATAGCAATACAGGCTTACCTAAAAAAGACAGAAACATTTCAAATAAAAGACCTAACACTACAACTTCAAGAACTGGAGAAACAACAAATAAATCCCAGAGCAAGTAGAAGGAAGGCAATAGTTAAGATTAGAGCAGAACTGAATGACATAGAGACAAAAAGAACAATTCAGAGGATCAACCAATCCAGAAGCTGGTTCTTTGAAAAGATAAATAAAATTGACAAGCCTTTAAGCAGACTCATCAAAACAAAAAGGGAGAGGACCCAAATTAATAATATCAGAAACGAAAGAGGAGAAATAACAACTGATACCACAGAAATACCAAGGATTGTCAGAAACTACTATGAACAATTATATACCAAGAAATTTGAAAACCTTGATGAAATGGACAAATTTTTAGAAAAGTATAATCTCCCAACACCGAAGGAGGAAGAAACAGAAAGCTTGAACAGACCAATAACAGCTGGGGAAATTGAAGCAGTGATCAAGAAATCCTGGCACACAAAAGCCCAGGGCCAGATGGTTTCACAGGAGAATTTTACAAAACATTCAAGGAAGAGCTAACCCCTGTCCTTCTCAGACTATTCCAAAAAATTCAAGAGGAGGGAAGACTCCCAGACTCTTTCTATGAGGCCAGCATCACCCTGATCCCAAATCCAGATAAAGACCGTACAAAGAAAGAAAACTACAGGCCAACTTCGCTGATGAACATAGATGCTAAAATCCTCAAAAAAATATTGGCAAACCGCATCCAGCAATACATTAAAAAGATTATCCACCATGATCAAGTGGGATTCATCCCAGGGATGCAGGGATGGTTCAATATACGCAAGTCAATAAACGTAACACATCACATAAATAAAAGACAAAAACCACATGATCATTGATAGATGCAGAAAAAGCATAAAGTTTTAATTTTTATTTATTCTTTAAAAAGTCATAAAGAGATCTGTAGATTTGTTGTAGTTGAATTTTACTCTTTAAAGTTGACACATTTATTAGCAAAATGGAATCTTTGTCTAGGATTCAAAAATAATTTGATTTTTTTTTTTATTTTTAGAGAAATGGGGCCTGGCCCAAAACTCAGGCATGTGCCCTGACTGGGAATCAAACTGGCAACCTTTCGGTTTGCAGGACAACTCCTAACTCGCTGAGCCACACCAATCAGGCCTCAAGAGTAATTTTAGAAAAAACAATGGAAACATTTATCAAACTTTTGTAAACTGAGTGCAAATATCGATAATTCATTACATTAACAGGACAATTAAACCTAACATTTAATAAGCACTTACTATGTGTCTATCACCTTTTCAGCACTTAAACATGTAGTTTCTAATCTGTTTCTCACAACAATGCTATTGAATAGCTAAAATTACTAAGTCAACTTTATAGAGGAGGAAATTGAAGTTTTGAGTCTAAGTGAGTTGGTCAAGACCCACCAATTAGTGAGTAGTGAATCCTGGCATGTTCTGGATGAACCAATACCATAGTTTTATACTCTTGCATTTTACTCAATTACCTATAGGCTATTTAATAGATGAGATAAAAAGTAGAAAAACTAAATAAGTCTAAGAAGATTATTTATCTTCGCTTAGTATCTTTTTTAGTCACATACAACAGCATTAAAAAACATAGGCCTATTTATTTTAGACTTATTTTAATAAAATTAGAAAAAAATAAAAAGAGAATAATCTAACAAATACCCACATAGCCCTCCCTTATATTTAAGGAAGATTAACTTTTTAGCCACACTCGCAGATTGTTGGAGTTGTCTTTCTTGATTTCATTTCCTTCCCGTCCTGCCACTAGGAGCAACCTGCAATGTTTGAGCACTGAAAAGCTTTCTCTAATTTTATCATATTCTTTATACACTCCTGTAACCTCCTTTTTTTTCATTTTCCATTTTGTTTTTGAGATTTACCCATGCTGGTTAAGAGAGATCCGGTTTTAAACATTCCACTGTGTGAATGGATAATTAATTTATCCATTTACTTGCTATCGTGAGATTTCTAAATTTCTGTTAATTTGATAGATGGGGGGCATATAGGGCTATTTTAGTAATTTGTACTTTCTTGATGAATAGTTAGGTTGAACACTTTTCACATTTTTTGGATTTCCTCTTTTGCAAAATGTAAACTTTTTCTATTACTTAAAAAATTGATTTATAGTCTTTAAATATTCTAGACACTAAAGCTTTGTTAGTTGTATGTGCTGCAAAAACATCCTTAGCCTGTTCTCTTAAGTTTGTACTGTCTTTTGGCAATAGTTTTATCATTTAATATAGTCAATTAATTCATATTCATTGATTTTTATATTTAGTTTGTTTTCGTGTGTGGGTTGAATGGTAAATTATTCCTCACACAGATGCCATAAACATTTCAACCTACATTTAATTCCATTTATCTTCTTTAAAAAGTTTAGTTTTTATAAATTTTAGTTTAAAATACACACAAAAGCAGAGAATAATAAAGCCTGATGTACTCTTGTGGCTACAACAATCATTCACTCACTCATTGCTACTCTTAACTCATCTATACTTCCTTCCACTCTAGTCCTACCCCAAGGTTATTCTAGAGAAAATTCCAGATAATTTATCATTTCATCCATAAATATTTCAGTATATTTAAAATATAAGGACTTTCCCCCAAATATAACCACACTATCATTTTTGTATCTAAAAGTTAACAATTCCTGAAAAATCATCAGATACCCTGTCAGTGTTCAAATTTCCCCAATTTGCTCTTTTATTGTTACAGTTGGTTTGTTTTAGCTGCATGCACATGAGGCCTCAAATGGCATTTGAATGGCATGTCTTTTAAGTCTTTAATCTTCTTTCCCTTACAAATAATCTGTCCAATAAACTGCATGCTTGTCTTATAAAGTTCTCTGTGCCAGATTTGCAGCTTGCACGCCCATGCTGTCACTTTATCTGTTCCTCTCTGTCATTGGATTTTCTACACCCAGATGGGTAATGACAACTTGATTTAATTTAGATTTGATTTTTTCCCCCCCCAAGACTATTTTACAGGGAGCGTTGTATATTTTCATCATGAGGTATACAATTTCTAGTACTTCTTGGAACTAAAGAGTGAATATTAATTAACCCCGTATCTCATTCATTGCTTTAATTTCCTTCTGTTAGCTACATTATTGCAAGGAAAGTCCAAGAATAAAGCTATAGACTGCCAAAAGGTAATATTAAGTTAAAAAAAATAAAGATCTTAAATAATTAAAAAAATATATTTTATCAACTAAATATTTTCCTGAATTTAATAAGACTATATCTACATTTAACTACATCTTATTCCATGTTTTACTCATCATAACATTGTATCATTTTGTTGAAATTATTTGTTTAAACAATTTATTACTACTTTAAATGTAGATGTTTGAAAAAGTTATTTTATTATTTTAATATATTAGTTAGAATACATATTTAATACTTTGCCTTACCATGTTACAGAGTCCCTCGTGAACTGTACAATCTAGTGTACCAAACTTAAGCTGACCATAAAGATGTTTTGATGCTTTTCGTAACTCTGGCAATAAAGCTCGACATGGTGGGCACCACTATAAAAGAAAAAGTATTCATAAGCACTGAGCCAAATGAAACAAAAAAAACACACATCATTTTTGCAATAAGCAATATGCTAAGACAAACCACACTTAGTTGCAAATTTTATGCTTGCATATGAAGTCTGTCCAGAAAAGTCCAGCCACTGTCAGTATGATAAGAACAGTTTGCACAACATAGATGTAACCTGGCAGCCAAGGCAAGTGGACTGGAGTGAGCATGTGTGAACAATGATGATTTCACTGTACTTGTCAGTGGAGGCAGTAGATATGGTTGAGTGAGCATGTGTACTGTGTGGCCATTGCATTCAGAATGACTAAGTGAGTACAGCAACAAATCATCAAATTTTGTGTTAAACTTGAACATTCCTCCATGGAAGCTATTCAGATGATTCAGAAGGCCACAGCTGTGGGCAACTGGTGTTTGGTAGCTTCATCACAACCATGTCCCACTCATGCATCATGTCTCATGCAATTTTCTGGCAAAACATCAAATCGCCCAAGTGGCTCAGCCCCCCGACAGCCCAGATTTGGCACCCTGTGACTTCTGGCTTTTCCCAAAACTAAAATCACCTTTCAAAGGGAAGAGATTTCAGACCGTTCATGAGATTCAGGAAAATGTGATGGGGCAGCTGATCATGACTGAGAGAACTGTGTAAGGTCCCAAGGTGCCTAATCTGAGGGGGACTGAGACGTCACTGTCATATGTTTCTTTTATCTTGTATCTTCAATAAACATCTCTGTTTTTCATATTACATGGCCGGATACTTTCTGGACAGACCTCGCATATTTAATTTTTAGAGAGGCAAGTACATCAGTGCTATGTTAGATGCAGTACATGGTAGTAGCCAAAACTGAACAACACAATGCTAGTACCCACGGTTCAAGGTTATATAGAAAATGATTTTTGCTGAAAAGAGAAAATCTGGCAATACTTAATTTTGACACATAAATACAACTTACAGGGGCAAAAAAATCAACAAGCCATGGTTCTTTGTGATTGGCAGGAAAATTCTGAGGTCCAAGTGTGGTAACATGAGAATGAACACTTTCTTTGGCAAAGGCAAGTATATCATATAGAATCTTCTTTCCTTTGAAATTGAGTAAGAGAAAAGTTAAAATCCACATTCTGTCTTTCATTCATAAAAACACTTCAAAGTTTTTATGTTTAAAATACTGAAGAAAAGAAGGTGAACTTACAAACATATTTGGTTTTGGTGAGGTTTAAATGTTCTGTAAGCTATATATACAGGAGTACCCCTTCCTTTACTCTTCTGTTTCTGGGATGACCCAGTTAAAATGTCAAAATCTCTTGAAAATGTTGGTCTGATCTACTCCTTTGGCCTAACTCCTAATTCTGTTTCTTCAACCTAGACTACTTTTATGAATTCAAAACCTATATTACCTATTAGCTAGTGGAAGGATTAACCTGGAATCATAAACATTTCAGACATAATGTGTTCAAACTGAAGTTATTTTCCCCCAAAATTGCTTCTTTCTTTCCCTACCTTGGCAATGGCATCATCACCCACTAGGTGACTTAACTAAGATTTTCCAGAGTGATTCTTGCCTTCTTTGCCCTTGTATCAGAACTCCATCCATTCTATCTCTTGCCATCTCCAACCTCAATTTAGGCTACTGTCTAAATTTAGTTTGGCTGACTGCAATAACAAAGTTAGTCTTTCTGCTCTTTCTTAACTAATCCTTGTCTACATTGCTACCAAAAAAATCATTAATCATGTTGCCACTGCCTAAAGATTAAATACAGGGTGTGGCAACCTTTTTTTTTTACAAAATCTTTTATTACAAAATCATAAGCATGTAATCCTGTAACATAACAATATCACACTCAAGCATACCATATGACATTTTAGGTGAAATGTTCAAATTAAAAACAAATTATTACATCCATATCATTACCCTACCAACCACACTCAAGCAAGCATTACTTCTGCTGGACTCTGTACTTCTTGGCTTGACAAATCATAGCTTTCTCATCCAGCATATAATCCATTTTGCCATGTGACCTTTGACTTACTCATTCCATAGTCAATATTAAGTCAAGTACATATAAATGTGTCAGACCCTGATTTAAATGCCATAGAGCACGCAAAAATAAAAAAGACAGTCCTTCTCCTTGAGTTTACAGCCCAGTAGAAGAGACAATTTCACAAATGTTTCAATACAGTGATAATGACACCACAATCTCTTGCCATTTTTTTTTTCTCTTTAACTAATGCTTCTTGAATTGTTTAATGAATTCCCCTCTTTGCCTGTATCTTAAAAGAGATCCTTAGGGCCCTGATCTTTCTGTTTACTCAGACAAGCTCATCCTCCCTCAAAGCTTTAATTCCTCGATATGATGATTACTTTTATTTACATTTGTAGACCAAAGTCCTCTCCTGAGGCCTCCCGGCCCTATAGTCAGTTGTGACTACTTCACATCAACTCTCCTCTAGTGTTCTTCTCTGCAGGAAATGATGCAGTCAGTCACTCAATGCCAATTTACCAAGTCTGAAACTTGGGTCTACTCCTTTTATTCTCCTATATCTAAACAATCATCAAGTTATACTGATTTTGTATCCTGTTAATTTAAAAATATGCGGACTTTTTTCCATCCACATTACATTATTTAGATAAGTAGCCACTTTCTCTTAGATGAATGATTGCATCAGGCTTCTATCTGTTCTCCTTTCTTCCAATCCTGCTTCTATCCACTCTAGGCTTTTAGTCACCTTTTTAAAATGTAAAACTAGTAAAATCGTATCTCTGCTTAAACCCATGAATGCCTCTTGCTGTTTTGTCCTCAGCACAAAGTCCCAATTCCTTTACCTGACAGACATAACACATAATTTGGACTCCTGGTGACCTCTCCAGCCTCAAGTCTCATTCTTTTCCAACGTTCACCATTCCAAAGATCCTGAAATTCTTGCTTTCTAAGAATAGGCAAGGCTCTCTCTTAGAGTCCATGAATACAATTGCTGGTTTCTTCCCTTAACATGTGTGTTTGACACCTTTTTATTTAAGTAACCATTACTTATATATTGGATCTCAATAAAGAGATTGCTTTCTTTAATCTCAGAAAATTATTCCCTCCTAAGTATTCTTCCTAAGTGTAACTCATGCTCTTCTCTTGAGGCTCTTGTGGCAGTCAGTCTCCAAAATAGCTCCTGGTGATTTCTGCCTCATGTACTCTTAGCATGATTGTACCAGGGTTGGTGTATGTGACCAACAGAATATGGGGGATGTGGGACCCAATTTTAACAGATATTGCTGCTTCTGTGTGTGTGTGTGTGTGTGTCTCTCTCTGATCATTCATTCTGGAGAAGCCAGCTGCCATATTGTGAACAGCCCTATACAGAGACTCATGTAATAAGAAACTGAGTTCTCCTGGCTATCCCATGAGCCAGCTTGGAACCAAATCCTCCAGCCGCATTCTACCCTCCAGATGACTATAACCCTCATCTGCCTTGACTGCAACCTCATGAAGAGACCTGAGCCAATAGCACTGAGCTGAGTTGTTCTCAGATTCCTGAACATCAGATGCTGTTGAAGTCGCTATATTTTGTGTTAATTTACAACTCAGAAATAGATTAATACTCCTCACTTCAGACATTTTAAAATCTGACCATTGACTTGTCTGCTTCCCCAACTAGTCCCTAATGTTCTTTAAGGTACAGATTAAGTATCGTTCATATGTTTTCCCTCTCCCTTGTCTAACTGGCACACGCAGATGATCAATACCTATTTAAATACTAAGAAATGATATAAATTATGCTATACAATTAGTGACAACACACAAAAGGAAGCACAATACTTGGGGATTCATGGTATATTTCCTGGGGGGGGTGCTCTAGGCTAAATTCTGAAGGGTGATTTGGAGTTTGCTAAATAAAGGGGTAGGCAACATTAGGTTTACAGTTGCTCATATGGAAAATACAATAATAAATAATACAAGAATAAACTCTGTTTCATGTACTCACAAATGTAAACCTACTGTTACCAACCCCTATATTTTGAGGGGCAAGGAGGAATGATTACAATCCAAGAGGAAAAATTTTGTATGAAGGCACAGAGGAGTGAAAGAACGTTGCATTTTCAAGGTTCTGCAAGTAGCTGGAGCTATGATTATTTGGAAGGGCAGAAATAGGAGACAAGGCCAAAAAATCCAGCAGAGGCAGACTGTTAATGCATCCTGTTAATTTAACAACTATATATTGAGTTCCAACTGCACACCAGGCGCCATTCTAGGTGTTGAAAATAGAGTGATGAGCAAAACAGACAAACTGATTGCTCCTATGAGAGGAAACCTGAACTTTATTTAAAAGAAATTGGAGTCAAGGAAGTAAAGTGACATGAGAATGTTCTAGATTTTCAAGGGCAATAAATACAGATAAAACCAGTAACTGATTATAAAGACAGACTATGAAATGGACAACTGTATCAGATGATGACCTAGTATCTGAAGGAGATGAGAGGCCTGAAATAAGGCAGTAAGCATAGAGAAGATGGGGAATCTCAGAAAGATTTTAGAGGTTAAAAAAGAATAGAATTCCATTATTAAAAGTTGGTTATTTCTAGCACTTTAAGGAGGTGACATTTAATTAGCTGTAAGCCTAGGCTTTGGAGTCAGACATATTTGGATACAAAAATTTATGTTGACCAGTTACTGATTGCTGTCATGGGCTAACAAATTATTTAACCTTTCTAAGTCTCAGTTTTTCCCCTTGCTGGACTGTTGTGAGGTTAAAAAAGTGAAAATGCAGAAGTATGCAAAGCCATTAGAAAAACATCTGCCTTAGAGAAAATAGAGACTAAACAGTAGTTATTACTAGGATTACCTTGCCAAGCAAGCTTTTATTCATGTAGTTCTTCTGGCCTAAAAGGACTAAGTTCTTGTTCCTTTGTACTTACTTTGGGAAACTGAGCATTCAAATGTCACCTCAATTCACATATTGCCTCCTGATTTATACTATGCAGAAGTTTCTTTATTAGATTTTATGAACTTATACATAATGACCATTACAATGGTTATCAGATTTGCTTATAGATTTTCCCTCTCACCTGCTCTAGATATTTTAAGCTTCTTGAGAGCAAAGCTCATCTTACAAGTTTGCATGCCTAACGCCTGAAACAGGGCTTGTCACGTAAAAGGCAAATACTTGTTACTCACTTAAGTGTGTGATAGTTAATAGTTTGTCTCTCTTGCTACATTTCACCTTTTCCAGGACAGGGACTGTGATGTATCTCAGACCCTAGGAATTGGAACTTTGTTTGAATCAAGAGCTAAAGTCACAAACAAGCTGAAATGTAGACATGTAATTATAAATTCACAAAAGATGACAAAACAGTTAATGGAGATGTTTGGTAGTCTAGTGGAGGAAAAGTCTGAAAGAATGTCTGTACATTGCCTATAGTTACTGAGATGCTACATTTGGCAAACGAGAATGAAAACTGTAGGTGCCACTTACATTTGTCAACAAGCAAGAAAGACACTTAAATTCCTCCCTAGTCTAACATGTCACTACAGCTCTTGCTGAAACACTGATCAAGAGTAAAAAGCATAAAATAACTATAATTCAAAATGTCTTTACCAGAAGAAACAAATTTACTGATAAATGAGAGCAAAACTATAAGTATGTCCATATAATACAAGGTAAAAAGTAAAATTAAAAATTACAGTCATACCTTGTTTTATTGTGCTTTGACTTATTGTGCATTACAGATGTTTAGAGATAGAAGGCAAGACCTTTCACCAGCAAAACGATTGCAACTTGCTTTGTGTTGGTCTGGAACTGAACCTATAATAGCTTTGAGGTATGCCTGTACTATTTGAAAATAAAGACAAATTTTTATCATATTTTCCCTCTTACCATGATGAATTTCATATTCTTTGGTTCCTTGTCCTTTAAACACTGCTAGACATGGCTGAAAAACATAGAGATCACTACAGATGCCTGGTGCAGTGGAACAGTCAAACTTGCCAATCTAGAGCAGAAAGAGAAGGTTCAATTGGATGAAAATACAATCTTCTCCATACAATTAAATATTTATAGAGGGAATCCCAAAAGGACATTACTCTAACAACAGTTTCTAAACAGAAGTTAATGGGCTCTAAATGAGAGAGAAATAATTAATTTACATTTAACACTGAAATTCAATTTAGTTAAAAAAAAAAAAAAAGATGCCTCTAGAGAATTCAAAACCTGAGATAATATAAGGTTGTTTAAGAAAGCCACCCTTCAAAAAATGTAGAGAATATTTATATAATATTGGGGTGGGGAGGAAAAAAAACTTTTCATGTGAGACCACCAGAAAGGGATAAAAAAAGAAAAAGGTTGACATCTTCATATTTTGGGGAAGAAAACTAGTTATTTAAAATACAATTTTATGTATTAAATTAATAAGAAAGCATACTAGCAGAAAGCTGGGCAGAATACATTTTTCTTACTTGAATATGCTCATTTTTAAGTAGAGTCTTTAGTTTCTTCAACTCAGGATCAGCTGAATTTCCATTTTCTCCAAAATGAAAAAATAAGAGCCATCGGTGATGAGCCAAACGATCCTTAAAAGTGATTTAATAAAAAGAATGTTAAGGACAGAAAATTCTAAGCATTCTAATATTTACTTATTATTCTCTTAAATTACCTTTAACAATCCTAGTCATTACTTCAAAATAATGTCAAAAATTCGGACACGTCCATATTCTCATCTTGTAGTTTATTTGAAATAATGCTATGTAAACCGATCACACAAAATTATAGAAGGGTAAGAGTCACTACATTATAAAATCTTAATGTGGACAACTGTGCCAAAAAATGCTTTATTTTACAATAATGTGAAAAATATTAGCTATATGGTTTTAAGAACATACAGCTAAAATGCTGGGAGGTAGGGCAAGATGGCCTTTTCAGGTTTACCAAAAAGTCTGGTGGGATGACAGACTTAGAAAGCTCTTGGATCAATAAGTAGGAAAAAAAATTGATTCTACTATTAAGTAGCTCTAAAACTGCTTCTTAATTTTCAGTGAATAACATAGTTTTGTAAGCAAGAACATAAAGTTCCAAATCAAATCCAAAGTGGCTTTGTGATCAAAATCTGGCCTTTTCTGACACTCCTGAAGCCTTTTAAGACTAGTAAGGTTTTACAAGATCACATATCCTCCCTGTAACACCAACAGCTCCAGCAATTAAGAGTTCAACCTAGAGTTGACTCATATATGTCAACTTATGAGCATATGTTACTTTTTCTCTAGTGATGAATAAAGCAAATGCTGACTTTAAAAATATTAAGACTTGAAATGTTGTAGCATTACTATTATTTCAAAAATATTACCTCTAGTGTATCAGCTGAGAGCAGTTCAAAATCTGGAAGATTATGCATTATTTCCAAATATATTTCTTTAGCATCCAATGAATTAAGAAACTAGAATAAGAGAATCATATTGTAATCATTTTAGTTAACATCCTTTTATTTTGTATCTTTTTTTCCTTTTGTTTCCATAAAAGAATTTTAAGAAAAATAGTCACAGACATTAAACAATTTTCAAGCTACTTACTCTAAATAGTCTTCCCCCCCTCCAAAAAACATATTATATTTGGTAATTATTAAAAATTGCATAACTCAGCTGTTTTCTTTAAAAAAGTGATGTAAAACAAATTCCATTATTAGGTGTTTTATTACTTGGAATTTTTTATTAACTGACTTGTGTTCTATAATAATTCTCACAATAACTTGGAGGACTTCTGAATCATAAAGAAAAAGCGGTATTAAATTATGCTCAGTGCAATTTTAATGCAAATTGTATCTCACAGAATGCCAACTCTTTACAAATTCTTTAAGAACTGTTAAAACACTAGAACATTTGATACCCCAAACAATAATTAATAGGAATTAAGATAAGAACTTATAACTGGAAAATTAGAATGGACCTTGTTTATTATAGAGGTTTTCAGAAATAATGTCCATAAACCATGAGATTCGCAGAGTAAAATATACTGATAAAGGGTTTATTTTAAATATGTTTTAGATCTAAGTCTCTTATTTAAAACACAAACAACTGAAAAAGGTGCATCTCCTTTCTAATACATCTCATTTACTTCTGTCCATATTTTATCCTCAGAATATTTTCTCACAGAATGATCTCTGTTGGTCTAATTCTCAATGAAGTTGCTGTTACTACAAAGAGTGTAGCAGTAGTTATATCAAGAAAATATATGTGGGTTGAAAAGACAGTTTAATGTATATCTTCCTTTACAAACCATCCATGTTTGAAAAATTCAAATACAGTATTACTTGAAAAATCTAAAACTTCATTAAAAACTTGTAGAAACTACCACTGTATTCGCAGTTTAATTGTGCTTGATAAAAGAATAACCATATGGATAGAAACAATGGGAATAAGAACAGAAAACTCAGTTTTTTCCTGAAAACCTTTTTTTATTCTATAGCATAAATGTTCTGAAAGCTCTATATGAAATATTTTCTGTTACTGAAGGCCTTAAGAGGTGAAAGCAACAGAATTCTTTCATGCTTCAGTACTAGAATTCATTCACTTTAGTCACATTTATTATGAAGATTTCACTAAAAATATTCCTATAGCAGTTTATAAATATATGTGATGAATCCATTACATCCTCCTTATAAACCTGTTTGTCTTAGTGTAAAACTTGGTAGTTATATCTATAAAAGTATATTGTCCAGTCTCCAAATTTCACTTTCTAGACATGTTTAACTAGCATAGTGCCTTACATTTTTTTTTTTTTTTTAAACTTGAATGTTTTTAGAAGGGACAAGGACTATTTAATTCATCACTCCTGGTTATTCCATTTCCAGTATAACTCATTTACATTTTCTAAGATTGTATCTGAACTCGCAGTTTATATCAAAATGCCCAACAATCTCACTAAAATCTGAGGCTGTAGCTTACTGAAGGTAAGACTCTGTATTAGCTGTTAGCCAAGGTATAGGCAAACCTCATGAACTAATGGCATAGGATTAACAAACACAGATTTCTGTAGGGCAATCTGACAATAAGAACTGAATTTAAAATTGCCACAACTATCTCATTGTGAACAGATAACTGAAGAAATGCAAAAAGATGGACAAGATTGTTTATTACAACACTGCTAATAATAATAAAGTAGAAACAACCTAAGTATCTAGTAGGAGAGGACTGAGTAAGTATTCACTTTCAGTCTATGAATTACAATTCAGGGATTGTTGATAACTATTATATATGTGTGTGTTTATGTACTGTGTTTTGCCATGTGTAATGCACGCTTTTTTACCCAAATTTTTGAGGGACAAACAAGGATGCGTATTATACATGGGTATAATGATTACATATCATGGTTATGATAACGGGCGCAAAATCGTGGGTGTACATTATACATGGGAGTACATTATACACGGCAAAATACAGTATATATGTATATTGCCCCATGTACTATATATTAGTACATACATATATTTCATCAACCGAGATAGGGAAAACTGGATAGAGTAGATCTATTAGGGACTATCAGGAGTATAGTTACAGCAAAGTTTGAGACATCAATTAATATCCCAGGAGACGTGTTAAACAGGCAGTAGGATATGTCTGGAGTGCAGGGCAGCAACTTAGGCCACAGATAAAACTTTGTCATCAGCATTAAGTCTTAACTGTATGACGCCTAAGTAGAGATCTGGAAGGATATTTACCAAAATTTGAAGGTGCTAGTGCATTGGTGATTTAGTTTTAGTTAATTTTGCATCTTTCTTAAAACATTTCTATACTGTTACAAATTTCTGTAATGAATATCTTTATCAACATCAAAAAGTTAAAATACAGAAAACTAAAAAATATGTTCTTTATTAGTCTTTTATTTTCTTTTGAGGTTTCCTGGGACCTGTCTATATCCCACTATTTATCCCCCTTCCTTGACAACTAACTTGATTCTCATTCATAAAATCAGGGAGGTGAACCACACCAGACGATCTCTAATGAGTTTATATCAGAACCGAACAGGGTGCTTAAAAAAAAAAAGATACTGGATTCCAGCCAAACCTACCAATGATTTGTATTTTATACAAATAAATGGAAACCAGTGAAAATTCATTTAACCTAAGACTGTATTCCATACCTTTGGGATTTAAAAATATTAATGGTTTATGCCAGTTAAAAATAATTCTTACAGCAGACTTTGCAAACTGAAGTACAAACAAAATCCCAGAAAATATTTGCTCTAAATTATTCAATGTTCCACATTCAGATGCTATAAACTGACTTCTTTTCTAGCTCATTGTTTACAAAAATGTATTTAAATGTGTGCATTTAAATAAATTAAAGTGATTTATACCAAAACACTGCTTTTCTCTTTGTTATTTAAAGTGGCTCCAGGAGGAAAATAAGCGGTAGTACTTGTCGTAATATCCAAACTTGTACAAAGGTTGCCCTGGGTGGCACAGTCCATCCAGCCCACATTAACAAGACCATCCTAAAATGGAAAGAAACAAAAAAATAGATTGTGTTGCAAGGGAAGAAAAAGTCAAAGGGATTTAGCTTTATTTAGCAAATAAGCAACTTACTATTGTAAATTAAATTGTGTTTTATAAAACACTAAAAAAAGATGCAGATTTGAGTAACAATTATTATTAACAGGTTACTTTAAAATAATGTTATTAATGTTAGTAATTACAATTTGATTTAATAGATATGAAAGTACATTAAGCATACATAGAAAGCATTATTTTTGAGTACATGTAGAATTTTCATAACTGGCAAAATCCCAACCCACAAGAGGAGTTTCAAAAACACTGTTCCCCAACCATAATATGATGAGATCTGAATAAATAAAATAACAAAAGAAGTTTGGAAATGACGAAAACACTAATACATAACTCTGGTTAAAGAGGACTTCATAATTAAATTACAGAATACTTAGCAGTGAATGACAACAAAAACACCTCATATCAAAATGTATTGAACACAGCTATTTAGTTAGGATCCTAGAGCTATGAATATATTTATCAGAAAACAGAAAGATTACAGATAAGTGAGTTAAGTGTTCAAGAGACTACCAAAGAAAATATCTGGAATCTTTTTATGTGTGTTTTTTAACATGGCTATGTAGTTTTACAAAATAATTGATGCTTACCAACATGCCACTAAGCCTGAGACGTGTCTGTGAAGTCAAACAATCTAGAGGGAAAAAAATTGCAGGCAATTTCGGCTTTAAGTCAATACTTTCATTTGCCTTTCCCCAAACTATAATGTTGATTCTTAGGCAATTCATTAAGCTCTACTGGTAAATAATGAAACCTTTACTTACTATGTAGATATGTGGTCCAAGTCTCATTCTACACACATAATACACACCTCTTATGTGTAAAATAGTAAAAGATATTTATTAAATTAAATATTATAATAGATATTATAAATTGTAGTTTGAAGTACTAGATAATCCATTATAGTAGCATGCTTAAGATGGGCACCTAGTCTAAGGGTACACATTTCCAGTTACAAGATTAACAAGTCCTGGGGTTCTAATATATAGCATATAGTGATTATAGCTAATAATAGTATATTATATGCCTGAGAGTTGCTAAGAGAGTAGATCATAAATATTCTCACTACAAAAATGGCAGTTATCTGACAGGATGGAGGTGTTAGCTAATACTGTGGTAATAATCATTTCGTAAGTGTATCAAATCAGTATGTTGTATATCTTAAAGTTATACAATGCTACTCAATTATATCTCAATAAAGTTGAAAATGTTAAAAAGATTGTCATTTAAAAATTATGTCATGGTCTCTTCATCATAAAAAAATAACAAAGAAAATTACCTCCTCCTTTGGAACAAAAAGTGATCAGCCAGCCGATACCAGCAGCAAAAGCAGTTTGTATGGCATTAACAAAATTTCCTTAAAAGAAAATAAAGCAAATTTCTGATCACTTACTTATTATTCAATAATGAAAACAGTTTTCTAAATGATTTTTCCCTTCTAATCTCACCTTCTTCCAATCTACTCTTTAGTATTCGGGATTTCCTAAAAATTCTCTTAAGCACATGAGATTCATTCATTGGTTCTCCATTTTTTTCAGCACATAAAATCTAAATTCATTGTATCATTAAGAAACTCAAATTGGTCAGAAAGGCCCCTCATGATCTGAGCTTTTTCTATCCATTCAGTGGGCCATATTTTCCCTCATGCAACTCCATGGTATTATTCACCCTTTTGTTAGATTCATGAAGTATTGTCAATTTCCCAAATACAGAGTGAGTCTTTAAGGATTCCTCTTCCCTTTCATGACAGATTGGGTCTGACCTCATTCCAGCATATTTTCTAACCTTTCCTCTTTTTCCCCTGAGTTTTCATATCCTTCATGCTTCCCTAGCTTATCTTTAGTGTGACAGTTACTATGTTAAATTTTAATGATTTACTAATATCTTCCTTGCAAAACTAACGAGGTCCCCGAAGGCAGAGATTATATATTTTATTACTGAAGCGCTAGTATTTAACACAGATTCAAAGACATAACTGGTATTCAATGAATGATATAAGCATCTCTTTAGATGTGAATACCATCATTTCATGGGTAATACAATAGTTAAATAACCCCCCTAAAATCACTTGATAAATTAAAAGCCTAATATTAGAAGAGTTCTTAAACTGCTAAATTAAACTGGATAGACATGAATTTACTGCTCAACACAGTATACTTATGAAAGTGATAAAACTCCTGGTTTACTAAAGATTTAGTTGAACTTTGAAATGTGCTTTTTCCTTTTATGTCTACTTCCATATCTTAATTGTTTTAGTTTTTGTACACATATTTCATTTGTTAAATGCCTACTATTTAGAGGTGAGATCAAATGACACAATTCCCTTCTAAAAAGCATGGAAAAAGATATTTTAAAATTATAATATTGTGATCAAAATATTAATATTGCCAGTGAAAAACAAAATATCAATTTCAAAGTAGCCTTGAAAATTGAGCAAATTAAGAAAATAAATTACCTGTCCATAATTCTGTCACTGTACTTCTAACATGCTGCATGGCAAAACTCACTAAACTTTCCTTTGATCTGTCACCATGGTATTTCACTGCAGCCTATTTTTTTAAAATAAAAAGAGAAACAGTTTTTACTTTTTCTTTCTAAAACCCACTAAAACAATACCAAATACTTTTGATTTTACATTGTTTCAAATAATACAGTAAGATCTGTCTCTCAAATGTACAGCATATTTCCTATCAATATGCTGAGATTCTTGATTGTGTAGATTCATGGAAGATATTTTAACAATACTATTCATAATAATTTCAGTCTCATCACTTAAAACTGGAGAAAAGGGCTATCCTAACTTTATATTCAATGAGACAATACCTGTACAACACTTTGTAAACTACAAAGTAGAATATGCATATTGGTTACATCATATTTTTTTTAAGAAAAGATTTTATTTATTTAGTTATTTGGTTATTTATTTAGAGGGGAAACGAGGGAGAAAAACATCAATTGCTCCTTGCACACGACCCAACCACTGACTGAATTAGTAAACCAGGCCCGTGCCCTGACTAGGAATCCAACCAGCGAGGGTGACACCCTACCCACTGAACCACACCAGTCAGGGCAGTTACATCATATTCTCTAAAACAGAAAATGAAATTGGCAAACATTTAATTCTGAAAGTACAACTGACTATTCAACAATGTGGGTTTGAACTGCATGGGTCCACTTATGCTTAGAATTTTTTCAGTTGGCCTGCTCAGTTTAAATGTCCACAGTTCAAACCGCTGTTGTTGAAGGGTCAACTGGAGGTTGGGGGTCTGTGTATGTGCAGTGCCCATTTGAGTTACATGCATTTTTTCTTTTTTAAAGATTTTATTTATTTTTAGAGAGTGGAAAGGACAGAGAAATGGAAAGAAACATTGATGTGAGAGAGAAACATCAATCAGTTACTTCTAGTATATGCCCCAACGGGGGACCAAACCTACAACCCAGGGATGTGCCCTGACTGGAATCAAACCTGGCAACCTTTTGCTTTGAAGAATGATGACCAACCGATCAGGACTACATGCATTTTTTCTTGCTGTCCCAACCTCCATGTTATTATTCAAGGGTCAACTCGAATGGCATTTAAATGTATATCCAAAGTGTTTCTTTATGACTAGAGCCTAGTTACATGGCACCTAAAATAAAACTTAAATAACAAAATATTCTACAAATTCACATAATTGTGTTTTCTCTAGTCTTTTCCTTATAAAGTTCCACAAATTTAAAAAATGCTAAGTTTATCCCTTACCATTCCAGACCTAAAAATGAAGAGGCTGGGATAGCTGTTCACTCCCTTCATTCGGCAAAGCCTTCTATCATCACCACAATTAACAGCTCCAATTCGAAGTAATCCATCCACTTCTTTAGCAAAGTCTCTCCACTATGAGAGGGAGAGGAAAAAAAGAAAACAGGTATTTCTCTGATAAGTCCATTTTTCTTGCCTCGAACACTCTCCAAACTATATATTCTTAAAGGAGACTATATTAGCAAATAAAAACCATAAATACAGGAAAATGTAAAATTATCTTACATTGCTATTAATAGAAAAACTCCAAGATAGTAAAGATCTCAAATAACAGATCAGTTAGAAATAATAAAACTTTAATAACCAGGATGTAAAGAATACATACTGTGGGAGCTAAATCATGGCAGTGTGAACATCCTGGGGAGTAAAAGTTCACAAACCACAGTTCTCCAGAATTAATAGCAGCATCTAAAAGAACATGAAACCGAGACAACTTAGAACTATTTACTAAAGGTTTGTCATATTTTGGTTAAAAAACTTTTGTTGAGATCGGAAAGAAAAAAAGTTATACATCTTTCATACAGCCTTTATCAATCATTTTTGTACACTTTTTCTATAAGAAAACATTTCAACTGTCAAATACCTTTTAAAAACTTTCTGAAGCTCATACTTGAACTGCTTAATACAATCACCAGGAAGCTGTAGAAAGGAAGCAAAAGCCAAACCTCGCAAAGTTTGTGTAGATGAGAGAAATGAAGAGAAACAGCACGAGAGATGGAGATTTAAGGTCTTCTACTATGGACAACATAGGTTAAACACATGGTCAATAATTTTGACAGCTACATCAAATACTGAAAGAATGAAATAAGAGACCTATACGGTATTAGTAAGGACTCTGGGATTCAATTTAATCTTTGCCCTTAAGACATTTACAGTGATAAACTGGGTTATTTGAAAATTATTAGAGATTTTTTACAATTCAAAACATAAATACACACTTGGTAAAATAATAGCTCTGAATATCATGTAATGTCTAGCCAACAACACATTATATATTATAACCTATAAGATGACCTGGTGCAAGTCAACACAACTTACTCATTTAAAAACTTTAACATTGTAAGGATATGCTCCAACATTTAAGACAAAAAGATGAAGACATCTGCTTTTGGTTAAAGTTTCCATGTAATTCCACATTAAAATTAGTTAATTTTTAAATAAAATTTTTATAGGTTACAGTAAGTATAGTAAGACATGAAAATGTGCATACTATTCTAAGCATGTGTAATTGATTCAGGTTCATTTGTGACAGGTGTAGGACTCAATACTCACCTACATTTCAATTATAAGACACACAAACCTATAGGAAGAACAGTTAACCTACATATTATTAAGTGTATACTTAGGATTTTATCTGCTGTTCTTTGGCAATGTTTAGAAAGTCTGGCAAATAGGCAACTCGAAACAGGTGGTCGAAATAATTGCCACATTGACTTAGACCACTACCTGGTACTAATTTAGGTAAAATCTTAATAGACAGTGCAAACTTTAATAGAAATGGGACATTTCATTAGTTATAAACAAGTAATGCGGTGGTTATTTACAAATGAAAAGAGCAGTACTTAGATATGGTATTGCTGTTTGTAAATCTTAATACAATGGACAACAAACCTGAATGGCATCTAAATTGACACAAAACCTTGTTTGCAGTAAATATATCTCCTATCTTGGTACTTTGATTTCATACAGATCTTAACATCTTCACTCATTTCCCACTATTGTGGAATAATAAGGTTAAAATATTCTTAGTATTGTTAAAATGTTTTAAATATTGTATTATCAAATATCAATGGGATGTTTTTTTGCATAACCTATTGACCAAGAATACAACAAATATGTTTCAAAATGCAACCTTTTGGCTTCTACACAACTACACATTAAGTGAAATTTTATGATATTTGCCTTTCTATTTCACTTAGCACAGTACCCCTTAAGTCCATTCATATTGTTGCAAACCGTAAGACTTCATTCTTTTATGGCTGAGTACTAAATACTCCATTGAATATGACGAAGGACCCAAGAGAACGTGCAATTTATTAAAAAATTGTGTATTTATTCTTATATGTCTAAACTTCAGTCACCTTCAAAGTACTCTCCTTTTGGTGCAATACACCTATTGAGATGTTTTTCCCACTGCTCAGAACAGATTTTGAATTTGTCAATGTTGATGCCTTTTAGTGCTTCTGCTGTTTTATTGTCTCACCTCTTCCACATTGGCAAAACATGTCCCTTGGACGACCTTTTTTCTTCCGGGGAAACGAACAAACAAACAAGTTGCTTCAGGCAAGATCAACTGAATAGGGAGGGCATGGCACAGAAGTCATGCCAAACTGCTGACCACTCAGCACGGTGTGAGCCAGTGAGGTTGTAAATCAGCCATCATGAAATGGGCAAGTGCACTGAGTCTTCCAAAAGAATTTACTGAAGTTGCAGTCTCTCCCACGACCACCAACTTGTACACTGATACAGGTGGGTTCCTAGAACACTCACCTAGCTGGGGAAGCCTATACTACAAGCGGGCTGTCCTCCAGAAGATAGTTTGTTTTTTTTTTTTTGCGGGGTTGAGGGAAGTCCCCCTCTGTGTATGTACCACATCTTTATCCATTTGGTTTTTTTGATTGGAGCATTTAATCCATTTACAGTTAAAGTAGTTAGTGACAGGTATGTAGTTATTGCCATTTTTTTTATTGTTTTTATAGTTCTTCTCTTCCTTTCTTATTCTCTTGCTCTCTTCCTTGTTTGTTGATGACTTCTGTAGTGTTGTTTGGATTCCTTTCTCTTTACTTCGTGTGCATCTCTTTAGATTTTTGGTCTGTGGTTACCATGTATTTCATATATACCAAGCTACATTTATAAAAGTCTATTTTAAGTTGGTGGTCGCTTAAGTTCAAACACATTCTATAATCATTACCATTTTTTGCTCATCCCCTCCACATTCATGCTTTTATTTTTTACTTCTTTTGTGCTGTTTGTGTATATCCCTTAATTTACTGTTGTAATTACACATGATTTTCCTACTTTTGCCTTTTAATCTTTTGTACTAGCTTTAGTGTTGATGTGTTTGCCTTTGTAAGAATTTTTTTCCTTTGAGATATGTTCTTTTTCATAGTTTCGATTTTTTTTCCTTCTTCTTAAAGAACTCCCTTTAACATTTCTTGAGAAACTGGTTTGTTAGTGATGTATTCATTCAGCTTTACCTCTCCTTCAATTATAAATGACAGCAATACTGAATAATCTTGGTTGTAGGTCCTTGCTTCTCATCACTGAGCATTTTATGCCAATCCCTTCTGAATTGCAAAGTGCCTGTTGAGAAATTAGCTGACAGTCTTATGGGAATTCACTTGCAGGTAACTAACTGCTATTCTCTTGATGCTTTTAAGATTCTTTCTTTAACCACTGGCATTTTAATTATGTCTTGATGTGGGTCTTCTAGGGGTTCATCTTGTTTTGGACTCTCTGCTTCCAGGATTTGTATGTCTATTTCCTTTGGCAGGTTAGGGAAGTTTCTAGCTGTTATTTCTTCAAATAGGTTTTCAACCCTTTGTTCTTTCTCTTTTTCTGGTACCCCAATGATGAGAATGTTATTATACCTGATGTTGTCCCAGAGGTCTCATAAATTATCCTTTATATTTTTTCATGTTCCGACTGGGTATTTTCTGCTATCTTGTTTTCCAAATTGCTGATTCAATTCTCTGCTTCATGTAATGTGCTCTAGACTCCATCTAATGTAGTCTTCATTTCTGAGTGGTTCTTTTTTGTTTTCTATCTTCTATGTTCCTTTTTTGTTCTTACTGACATCACCTATTCTTCCTCTAGTTCACTGAATATCTTTATAATTAGTGTATATAATCTGATAGATTGCTTGACTCCATTTTGTTTAGTTCTTTTTCTGGAGTTTTGTCCTGTTCTTTCATTTGGGACGTTTCTTTGTCTCCTCATTTTGGCTCTCTCCCTGTGGTTGTTTCTTTGTATTAGGTAGACCTGCTAGGTCTACCAGTTTTGGCAGGATGGCCTTATGTAGCAGGTGTCCTGTGGGGTCCAGTGGTGTAGTCTCCCTGTTCATCTGTGCCAAGGGCTCCAGGGGTATCCCTGGGTTGTGTGTGTTCTCCTGTTATAGTTGAGCCTTGATTACTGTTTGCATGCCATTGGGTGGGATTGATCCTCAGGCTCACTGGCTGTGAGTTCTGGTTGTGACTATTAGCAGAGAAGCTGTTGCGCAGGGGCTGACCTCACTGAGTGGGATTTGCTTTAGCAGGATTCTGGTGCCTGCTGAGTTTACCATTTGAGTGCATCTTTTATGGTATTAATTGGGTGATGCTCTGGTGTAGTCTAAAGCAGGCCACCAGGTTTGTTGGTTGGGGGGTTTTTGGAGAGGGGCTCCAATCAGGCCAAGGTCAGCCACTGCATGTATCTGGCTTGGAACCACCTGGCAGGTGGTAGGAGCTACAAAGTGATCTGCAGTTGGTAACTGCCTGTGTTGAGCCTGGAGGTGCCCAGGAGTAATTATTCAGTGAACCAAGGCTTGCTGCCACTAATGCTGGGCTTAGAGCCTCTTAGCAAGATGTACATAGCATGCTGAGGGCAGCCATTGCATGTGTGGAGTTTGTGGATCTTTGATAGATTTTAGGAAAGTCAGTCCTGTGGGCCCAGACCTGCTGCATGTGTGGATGAGCGTCTGAAAGTTTGGGCCTGGCACATGAATTGAGCAGGGCAGGATTTCAGAGAATGATGAGCGTAGGGCAATGGTGTTAGCCATGTTAAGGAAGACTTAGGTTTAGTGCTTGCCTGTGCCTGCAGGCTGTGTTGGAGGGCTTCAAAAGAGAGCAATGGTGCCTGGCAGCGCTTTAGTCCAGGAGAGGTACAATTCCTGCTGATTTTCACAAACAGCTGGTAGAGGGCCTCTTCTTCTGGCACTGGAGCCCTGGGTTGGGGAGCCCAGTGTGAGGCTGGAACTCCTTACTCCTTAGAGGGGACTTCTGCAGCCACAATATCCCTCCCTATTCTTAATCACCACGTGCGGGTATAGTGCTAGCCTCTCCTCCCCTCTTACGAGTCTCAATGTGGCTTCTTCATAGCCTTAATTATAGGGCTATTCTTCAGGTGGTTCTCAAGGGTGCTGGTTCTATAATTTAACTGTAATGTTGATATGGTTGTGGGAGGAGACAAACAAAACCTTTAGCTACTCTGCCATCTTGAAACAAAGTGATGAGAATATTTTTAAGGTTTTCAAAGTGGAGTTTATTAATCACATTTTCTCTTCTATACTACCATTGAACATTTTACAGTTCCACTCCTGATAAAAGTAAACTATGTAATTTGGACTAACTCTTCCACTACAACTACAGATCCGAACAAAATAGAGAAGATTTCTGTCGAAAGCATCAGAGTTACCAAAGTAGTGAAGAATAAGGGGGCCAGGCTATGGGAGGAGGCAGAGATCAGAGGGCCAACACCGGCTACCTCTAGAAGAGGAAGCTGATGTGTAAGAAACTGAACAGAACTTTCAACAGATTCATGAGGCTGGAGAGACAAAAATGGGAGTTCAGAGCTCATGTTAGGAAGGGTCTTGTAAATAAAGATGAACTGGAAAAGAAAGACTAGTCCTCTTAAAATCCAAAGCTCAGCTTCTATATCATTTCACTCTGTTTAGTAAAAGCTGACCTCAGATTGTTAGTGACCCTAGCGAGAAGAAATATAACTCCTCTCTAGAGGAAGAGAACATATATAACTTTAAAATAACTTCATAATTATTTATATAATTAGATAAACAAAAGATAAAACTAAGCAACCCAATCCAATAGAAACAACCAGGAATGAAAAGAGACCCAAACCAAGTAGACAAATGTGTTATTTACAGAAGTACAAATTGATAATCCTATCATTCTTGCTATTTTCCCTTGGCAGCTTCAACTAAAACTTCAGCCTCAGTTTGTCTTAGTACAGTACCGTATTTTGCTGTGTATAATGCACTCCAATGTATAATGCACACCCATGTTTTTGGTTCAAATTTTTAGGAAAAAAAGTCTTTCATTTTAATTTTTAAATTCAATTATTTATTTAGACTTAGAAACAAAACCAATTATCGTATTCCAGGGTTTTATTTTGCATACGGATATTGTTATTGCTTTCTAGAGTTACACTTTTAATGCATCAGAATAAATAAAAGAATCAAAACATTTATATAGATATGGAATTAGTACTACCCATATATAATGCGCATCCTTATTTTTCCTTAAAAAATGTGGGCAAAACACTGCACATTATGCACAGTAAAATACGGTAATATGAAGAGTAGTATTAGAGATACCAGACAGAATGGTGGCAACTTTGTTTTCTTCCAACTTTTATCTTCTATGCTTATGTGTGCATAACATTTGCAAGATTTGTATTATACTGAATATACAATTTTGTTTTAGGTTTTTTTCATTAAACATACTCTAAAATGTTGTAAAAACCTTTTACTAATTTGGAAAACCCTTATATAGAACAAAGAATGATACTGTTTCATTATAATTTCAAATTTGTCAGTCTTGCACAAACACACATGCATAGAATGTTGAGGGTGTTGCTTAGTTAGCCCTTCCAAGACTTCATTTCCTTGCCTGTAAAAGGTCAGGAATAATTGTAATAATGACTGCACAGGGAAGTCATTAAAGTTCATTAAGACAATGGAAGAAAAGCTGATGATAGTAAAATAAACTACGTGAAAATCTTACTTATGGTTATAGGACCTTTTAAAATATGTAGTATGTATCAGATGACCTTGCAAGAATAAAAAAAAACAACAAAAAACCAAAAACCCCTCTAAATTCTAAATACAACTGTCCTCAAGGATTTTAGATAAGATTTTGGTTTTGGACTAGTTTTAGAAAATTGTATGCCCATAAACTTACCAAATTCTCTTCTATCCAATGTTATGATTTCCGGATCATCATCATAAATACCTAATTTTAAAAGTATAAAAATTATAAAATTAAAACTTCATCATAAATTTCTACATAAAAATAGGTTACTTAACTCTTGTTTTAATCATCAAAAATCAGATTACTATACTAAATATCAAATCTGAAAAATATGCAACAACTGAGAGAAAAGCCAAGAGTACACAAAACCATTGGTCATAGAAAGTGGTCAAGATGTTAGTTTTCTGATATGGATTGTCAAAAGGTGTGTTCATGGGGTTCCTAAAATTCACATAATTTTATCTCCTCAGAAAATTTCTATTTTTTTTTAACTTTTATTTTTGAAATAATTATAGACTAACAGGAAGTTGTAAAAATAGTACATACTCTATGTATCTTTTACCCAGCTTCCTCTAATGATGACATGGTGAACAATTTTAGTACAATACCCAAACCAGTAAATTGGCACTGGTACATTACTGTTAACTAGACTATAGATCTCATTTACTTTTCAATTATATGTTTTTATAAGTGGTATCACTTAAAATTATATTCTTTAACTAACTGTCTTATAATGAAAATATTTAGAGTTAGGGACAAACTTATTAAGTAAATGTAAGTTTTATTTACCATCATAATTAAAACCAATGTGACAAAATTTCTCATTACTATTATAAAATATCAAAATAATATTAGTGATAGATATAGATCAAGGGTGAGCAAACTTTTTCTGTAGAGGCCAGTTAGTAAATATTTCAGGCTTTGTGGGACATACAGTTTTTGTCACAACTACTCAATGCTAACACTGAAGTGTGAAAGAAGCCATAGAAAATATGTAAATAAGTAAACATAACTATACGGACATACTTCAGAAATATTGGGGGTTTGGTTCCAGAGCATTGCAATAAAGACACTATCATAATAAAGCATGTTGTAATCTTTTTCTTGGTGGAGCGTCTTGCTTCCAATTTGTAATTCCCAATAAAATGTGATTTTGGAATCCCAGTAAAATGAGGTATGCCTATATCCAATAAAACTACAAAAACAGGTGGCAGGCCAATTCAGACTGTGCAATATAGATTGCTGACACCTAACACAAATTATCATGCTGCAGTGAATATACCTGAAAATAACACTTTGAAAACAAAGTCTTGAGAAACAAACACAATAACTATAAATTGAAAATATTTTATTTAGTCTACTATAAAAGCATACTTCAGTTTTTCGCCTGCATTTGGGGTTAATTAATCATTTAAGAGAGAATTATTGGATACCTGAATGATCCCTCTTGCTTTGATACCTGTATGTACTTTCTCCGTCCCTGATTTCTTTAACTTGTTTACTCTCTCTGTTCTTACCTCATTTCTTGTTGCTGTCAACACTGTTAAACCATTATTAAAGGTGGCATTTCTACTGAAGTGACCACTATTAAACCTAGAGAAACTTGAGCCTTTCTTGGAAAATACAATTCTCTAAAAACCTTAAAGTCTTCAGTATTTAACTTCTAATGCAAATATTTTTAAGTTAAATTACAATCCTTATTTTAAAAGTATTTAACAAGATTATGACCCAAACACCTTCATATCTGTGCAGATAATAGCTACCACCTGACTTTTCTTTTGAATTTCACTTTCACATTACATGAAAGAGTCAAGGTAATACATTAACTACAATAAACTAAGTGGTGAAACAAAATTAATTTTCTAAATTTACTCAAGTAAAAAAACAAGAATTTCGTAAGGAATATTGTATCATCTTACCAAAATCGTAACGATAATAATTCCAGCTTTCATACCGGCCTCCTTCTTGATTATCTGCAAGTCCCTTTTCTCCATATTTGTCATACTTTTTCCTCAGATCTTCATCTTTGAGTACTTCATATGCTCTATTTATTTTTAAAAAGTCACTATGTGCATTTGGGTTATTCTATTGAAAAATATTAGATATAACATTTGTTTCAGATACACAATCAATTCTCTTCAGAACCTGCATCTAGATTTAATTTAATCCTGAGATTTCTGGGAGAGTAGATATCAAGGTAAGGAGGAGCAATACAACATGAAGTTGGTTATCATGGGTTGAAATAAAAAAAGGATTTTTAAAGATCTACAATCGAAAAAATAAGAAAAGTAAAAGAGAAATGAGAACGGATGCCTCAAAACACTGATACATGTGGTTCTACAATGTAAGTCGTTCCTTTTAAGAAATGCAACAGAGAAAAAACTGACTAACAAACCCTTGGACACGCTTAATATTGTTAAGCATTATTTGTTACCCCTAAAACAATTACAAAGAAATTTGAGGGTTATTTTTCTTTTTGAGATTAAAGTAATATATTAACTAAAAAAGTATGTGCCCCACCCTGGTCAGTGTGCCTCAGCTAGATGGAGCACCATCCTATAAACCAAAAGGTTGAGAGTTTGATCCCTGCATAGACCGCTGGTTCAGTCCCTGGCTGGGGCATGTGCAAAAGGCAACTGACTGATGCTTTTCTCTCTCCCTCTACCTTCCTTCCCCTTTCTTTCTAAAATCAGTAAGTATGTGCTTGGTTGTGCATTAAAAAAAAAAGTTTGTGCCCCAATTCATTAGATAATAAAAACTAGTATCAGAGAAACAACTAAAATTGGATTGGAAATATTCCTTATTTTTTATTACTTCAAATAATTAGTTTTTAAACAATGCTTTCATCTAAATAATAGTTGTAGAAGGTATACCACTTTTCATATGGAAAATTTTTAAAAATCACATTCTGAAATTTTGAGAAAAATATAAAAATAAAATACCTAAAAACAGCAGAATACAGATTCAAGAGAAAGATTACCAAGTTTTAGAAAAATATTGAATCCAGTGCTCAGTTTTATGCAATCAAAATGAAATAATCCTATTTTTAAAACTCTACCTAGAAAATAGAAAATTATAACCATATCTTTCTCCTTGACAAGTGTCAAATCTCAGGAAAAAATCAGAGATTTATAAAAATACCATAAGAATTAAAACTTAGTTTTGAAAGACTGCATTATGATACACAATAAAAAAATCATGATTGAAATTAACTTGATTTGGCCGTTCTCAAGCTTTATTTATAACACTTCCTGACTCTGGTCTTAGACTTGTGCATTGGAGAAAATAGTGAAAGTTGAAGAATGCTATTATTAGCATGATATTACTGCCATTTTTAGCCAGACATATTAAGTTCTAAGGAAATATGTATTTTTTTACTGCTCTAAAATACTTGATTTTAACCTCCCTGACTAAGAACACCACTTCACAGACATTGCCTGCTTTGGGACTGATATCTGTAATAGAACTGTGGGAACTTAGTTTTCAAATTAAGAGAGAATTGCATATTTGATACTGACATTCCATTACACTGTTTTAAACAAGAACTGTGGTCTGTTTTTAGTACATTAAGTTGAATTGCGATTTTTGACATGTGATTGTTCTTAAGCATTTTGAGCACTTATTTAAAATAAATTAAGTAGATATCAAAAGTTACCAAAATACGTTAATCAGATATGTTTAAAAAGAAATTTTTACCTACCGGGTTTTTATCAGGATGAAGTTTCAATGCCAGCTTCTTGAAAGCTTGTCGTATTTCTCTACTGCTTGCAGTTTTGGATACACCAAGTAAACTGTAAAAATCCTGGTCTGTGTCCACTAAAATAGCCATATACACTATTAGAAAACAGAGAATGACCTTTCTCAAGTCTTTGACATAGTCATCTTTATTTAACCAGATTCCCATTTTTTTTTCCTTATACGAGTGCTGATTTAAGTGAACATTAAGATACACCGCTGGTTCCAGTTGATGTAACCTGCAAGACTGAGGAGGTCTGTCCAATTACTCCAAGGGTGACTCAAGCATCATAACATTGTCTCCCAACTGTTAATCTAAAGAGAAGAAACCAAGCAGTTAAAATACACTTAAAAAACCCTTCAAAACCCAACAATAAAACTATTAAATAATATGGTTAGCAGTACAATCTCCATTAAATACCAAATGTGGGTGAGTGCCCAGGCCCTGTTTTTTGGGGGCCCCTTTCGCTGCTTCCATATCCAGATACCCAGTTTTGTGAAATCACTCGCTAGGTTAAAACTTAGCTAGAACTATTAAAAAACAAACTCAGCAATTTACTGATCGGCACCAGAACATAAGGGGGAGGGCCAGAGCGGGGAGTGAGATATGGGGGAGAATGAATCGTTTCCTTCCTTTTTCTACCCAGTTTAAGCATTGCCCTTTTGTAATACTCCTTCCTTCTGGGCTACTTCTTCACCCCTTTGACACTATTCAATTTTCATTTTAATCGGATTTCACTTGTAGGAAATATCCTTTGGTGGTTGGGGGGGGGGCGGGTAGCTAGAAGGAAACACAGGGGCCTTCCAAAGGTCTGTATTTTTCATCTAGCCCTTCCAAAAATGGCAGTGAATTGTTACCGTTTTAATAGACAACTTACATAGGAGGCCCCTTTTTCCCGGAATTTTCTCAGAAGATGCTCACATTACATCTAAGTAGACACTATTTTATAAAAATAGAAGAATAACTGTAAACTAACAATATAACTATTGCACATTTACATTTGGTAGAAATACAAATATAAAAAGAAAAAAGGAGACAGGAATCAGTTACTTTGATATGCTCACCTGGGTAGGGGAAAAAAAATAAGATCAGACCGCATTTAAACTTGTATACTTTACTTCCAAAGATCTCATAATGCTTGGGAAAAAACTAACCTTCCTAGCATCCTCAGGTTCTTTCTTCCTTTAATCCTAAATGTCCATTCAAATTTTTTTTGTCCTTACCTGTTAATGGTCTTGGGCTCATTTCTAATCCCTTCTTTACATGCTACTAAAAATACCTTTGTAAAATACAGTGATGGATATTAACAAATATCCAGACCAGAAAAAGATTAGGAAAAAATAGAGAACATATTCTTAAACACCACTTTGGGTCAAGTGGTGTTCCCCGCCTAGCAGTTCTCAGCATGGGTGTGAATGACTTGCTCTGTTCCGAGCTGCGGGGACAGGTGGAAACTGCAGGTAAGTGCAATGAGAACACCTCTTGCAGCCATCACTCTAAAACGGGATGCGGGGAGAGGGAAAAGATGGAGATACTGGGCTACGGAGACGGTCAGATTTTCCTGGTGTGTAAAGTCTCAGGACGGGGGGTGGGGGGAGGGAAGGAGCCCTAATAACTGAAGCTAAAGTGAGGAAATGAATGTAGAAGTGGGGAACCGCCGGCGTGAAGAAAAGTAATAGCGAGGAAGACGGGGAGCGAGAACGCAGTAAGCCGGCCACCGAGCGCAGAGGGTTCAAATCCAGGCACAAGGCAGTTCCGCCCTCCCTTCAAAGAGGGCCCGGGGAGGCGCCGGTTCCAGCAGGGTCCCGGCCCATGCCCACCTCAGTGTTGCGGGGTCGCCACCAGCAGCCACTCCCCCATCTTCATTCTCCCACCGCTGACCCTACCCGGCCAAGCGCAGGTGTGCGTGTGGGAAGGAAACACGCTCTCTCCGAAAGCCGGTCCCCGCGCTCGGAACGGGGAAGGTTAAGCGGTCCCGGCTGTAGCGAGCGCGGCTCCTTGAGCCCGGCCTCCCGGACGAGACGGGGCGGAGCCTGGCGCGGGGCACTGTGGGAAAGGCGTGGATAGCTCGGCCTGGGAGGACCGGTCGCGGGCTTGGTGTGCGCGGCGGCCGGGTAGGGAGGGCGGTGTAGGTTTAGGTTGACGTGGCGGTTGGCGCGGAATCCGTGTCCGGTTTCAACCCGGAGCTAAGCGATATGCTATAATAACCGCAAAGTCCGCGCCCTAAGTAGGGGACCGGCGCACGCGGCAGCCGGATGCAGGACAAGGAAGCCCGCCCCTTCCTGCCCCCGTTGCTATGGTGATGGGGAAACCTGTGGGAGCGCGTTTCGGCCTGCGATTTTCCTGTGATTTTGTTCTTAAAGGGAAGGCAGGGCTACCGAGGATTTTTCTGCTGGGTGGGTAGGGCAGAAAAGGGAAATTCTGTGAGACAAGGAAAGCTCGACTGACGTGACATTGTTTTCAGTGTCAAAATATAGGGTTCCTTTCCAGAATGATATTTTGATAACAAGATCTAGGTGTTAGGCAGGTTTTGGCATGTTATTAACGCCCATGCCTTCTCAGGGGATGGAGATAGAGAAGAATGTACACACACACACTCACACATACACAGGATAATATTTACATATATATGAAACTATACGTTTACACTAAAACTTCTAATTCCAATATAGAGCCGCAGGAGTCATTCCATTCATTCCAATTTTCTCCTTTCCACAGGTATAGCTCCTGTCCCTGACTATAAGAAACCTGGTTCCCATCATCCTTGCTATGTATGTACTTAACTTTCCATTTTCCCATATGTAACCAATCTCCCATTGCTGATGCTAGCCCAGCCCTCTCGTGTGCAGTTGCTCTCTTCATCCTGCTTGGGTTCCCACACTTTATACTGGACCACTCTCCGCAGCACATGCTCAGCTACTTGGCAAAGGTTTCAACCTATGCCAGGCTGCCCTCGCACAGGGACACCTGAAAGGGCTCCAATGTGCAGTTGCTCACCACCCGCATCCCTCTACCTCTGCCCAAGGTGGATGCACTCCTCCCCTTGGCTGGACTCTGACACTGAGCCCACCTCAGCTAATGGCTTGTGGTCTGAATTATTCAGGATGGGGGAGAGGCATGATTATTTTTTTTAAAATAATCATTTGAACTAGAGTTTGAAGAATGTGTTGTAGGAGGGCAGTAGTAAATATAGGAAAACGGCCAATGAGACTATTGTAACGGACCAGGCAATAGATAATGGTGGCTTGGCCCAGGGTGGGGTTAATTTATACAGAGAGAAATAAACAGATTCAAGAAAAAGGAGGTAATATGTATAGGATTTAGTAATGAATTGGTGATGTGAGGAAGAGAAAGATATTTGAAGGCACATCTCTCCTTCGGATAATGGACATCCGGGATGCCCACTTGCTTCAGGGAAACCAAAGCCTTGCCAGCCTAAATGTAATCAAAACTTGTTACAACCACTCCATCACATATGCATGAAATATGTTACAACAAAGTGACCATTGTGTTTCATTTTTAGTTCTAGCTGTAAAATTGCTACTCATCTTTCAAGACCCCGTTCATGTTTCTTCTGAAAAATTTTCTGTGAGCCATTCAAGCCTATGTAATCACTCCATCTTTTACCCTTGCACTAATCACACCATATTGTAAACATATTTCATTGGCTGGCTTACTATAATGAATTCTTTGAGATCAGGAATTGAATTTTTTTCCTGTTTACTTTGTAATCCACTAAATATTGAATACATCAAAGATCTGCTTCAAAGAACAATGGTACAATGAGAACTTTTTTCCTGTGAAGACACTTTGGTACATTTAAAACACATGCCTTTGGAGACTTCTGGTCAAGAAATAGCAGATTAGGTAAATGTGGAACTAGCCTCCTCCTGCAACCATGTCAAGGTTACAACTAAACTACAGAACAACGCTCATTCAGGACTGCCTAAGAACTAGCTGAATAGAAGCTCTGCAACTAGGGAATTAAAGAAGAAGTCACATTGAGACTGGTAAGAGGGGCAGAGACATGGAAGAGGCTGTTTCCACACCCACATGTGGCAGATAAAAATTGGGAGGGGTATATCAGCTGCAGACATCCTCTTTGAGGAGTGAGGGGTCCAAGCCCCACACCAGGCCTCCCCCCCCAGGGTTCCAGTGCAGGGAGGAGAAGTCCTCATAACTTCTCACTATAAAAACCAGGGGAATTGAGGTTGAGGGAGATGGAGGTCTTCTGGAGTCCCAGGTAGTTATTCTTTAAAAAAAAATTTTTTTTAATGTATTGATTTGAGAGAAAGAGATCAATTTGTTATTTCACTTATTTATGTATTCTTTCATTGATTCTTGTATGTGCCCTGACTGGGAAATTGAACCCGTGACCTTGACATATCAGGATCTGTCTAACCAACTGAGCTACCTGGCCAGGGCTCCAGGTAGTTCCCCTTAAAGAGCCAGCACAGACTCAATTGGACTCACTTCCTCTGAGCTCCCGCACTGGGGCAGCAGCTTGAAAGACACCAGAAGCATATGGGGAGGAACTAAATTGTCCACCATCAGGGAGAGAGCCAGGGTGGGGAGCATTTTTCTCCCAGATCGAAGTGCTGGCAAAGGCCATTGTCCCTTTGATGAACCCTCCCCTTCAGAAGTCAAATTTTATTTACTTCTTTTCCTCAATGCCTACCTAGAACAGTACTTGGTATCTACTCAATACATGTATTATGATGGAATAAAGAATTAATATTTATTATGTTTAGAGAAGAAAGAATAGCCATTTACTCCTAAAGTCCTTATTGTCTGGCCTCGGGGAGGGGCATGGAAAACACACACACTCACATGTAGTGATATCATGTTGAATGAGTGATTTAAACAACATGCTGCATCGGGACTCAATTTTGGGCTTAAGTGCTAAAAGAAGAATGAGAGGAAAGTATGGGAGTTTCTAAAAAAAAAAAGAATTCCTTAACAGATTTGGAATTATTGTAGAACCAGGTAGAAACTTTAAAGTCCCTTAAATCCATAGGGGAGAAAATCAAGGCCCAGGAAGTTTGATGAGTGTGACTTGCCTAAAGATACTCAAATGTAAACAGTTGAAATGGAATATAACCTGTTTTCTTAGCTATTAGGAAATGATAATCATAATCATAATAACTAAAATTAACATATGCTTTATATTTCCAGGCACTATATCAAGCATGTTACTTATATTAACATATTCAATTGTCATAACAACTCTATGAAGTGCATTTATTATGTCAATTTTACAGATGAGGTAACAGGCTAAGAGAGGTAAAGCTACTAGCCCAATGTTGCACAGTTAGTAATGGTAAAATTTGGATTCCAGCCTGGGCAATCTAGAGATGGAGTCCATAAGGAACACCTCAATCAGTTCATTGAAATATTTTTGACAGCATTTATTTAAGCTAAGATAGATGTTATTTTCATAGTTTTTTTTGTTTTTTTTTTTACAATAACATAATAACCTATCACAAGAGCTAGACTTGAGGGGTGGGGAGGTAAATTGTAATACTTTATTAGACAAAACCTAATTTGTGAAGACAAATTGGTTGATGTCTTAAAAATCACCTACAGCACTGACTAGTGGAATTGCCATTCAACATATGTGTTAAGTTCAGTTGAATTTGCAATTGTTTATAAGTAATTTTATATTTTTACTTCCAATAAGCAGGTCAACCGCTAGCTGTAACTGACCTTTCTTTTGTGCTTATTTCCTTACATTCAATTATTTTTACACTATATTTTGTTTAAAATGTTATGTGGTAATTAAACACAAACTAACAAAACTCAAAATCATGCAGACATAGTAATGTATACACACAAATACATGTGTATGTACATGTAAATATGTATATATATTTTGTATACATTGTCTTTTCTTGGCACTAATTCCTAAATAAATACTTGCTTAGATGAATTGGTAGTAAACAACAAGCAAATATGGGTTGACAGCCCTAGTGAAATACTTTTTTTCCCCATTTTACCTGATAAACAACAGAAGACCAGGAGATCAGATTATAAATTGATGAAATGTGCCTGCAAATGTACCCACCTCCCAAATCTTTACAGGTAACAGAGAAATTTATTTTTTGAAAAATAAATTCACATCATTGTTGCAGAAAAACAAGGGCCCTCAATGGACCAGAAATTTTGAGGAAACTCTGAAATGTGGAAGACAAAGTTTTGAATTGACATAAGAAATCACTGAGCAAAGCACAAAGAAGGATGTTACAAAATGTGGGAATGGCTCTGGGTGGTATTAACAAAAGCACGGAATGACACAGGAATGAGGGAGTTGGCGCTGTTGGTTGGTAGAGGCACTGCATTTAGAGTAACTATACAGGTTGACCTCTGTGTCTGGTGTTCCTAAAATCATCCCCAGATTTGATGATTTATTAGAATGACCCATCTGACTAAGCATATAATTGTACTGATAGCTAAGATTTATTACAGCAAGAAAATACAAAGCAAAGTCAACAAAGGGAAAAGGCACGTGGACGAAATCTGGAGGAAATCAAGAGGAAGCTTCTAAGCATCCTATCCCAGTGTAGTCACAGAGGAAACACCGCTAATTGTTGGAACTGTAACAATATGTGCAAAGGTTGTGTACAAGCAAAGCTCATTAGGGACCAAGGGACTAAGGTTTTTACTCAGAGCTGGACATGTAGGTATTTCTCTGCTTGGCAGACACCAAAATTCTAGACTCCTAGAAGAAAATTACATGGTTAGCACAAATAACATTGTTTTTAGAGTTCAGGCACAGTGAGCCATTCTTGTCATTCAAGAACTTTTTTTTTTTTTTTGACAGAGCCAATAGATCCAATAAATAGAAGATCTATGCATTATGGAAAAAACTTTAAATGTGTATGTTGAAAATATGCAAAGGAATAAATCATGGGGAAAGTTTAGAATAAAGCTGTCTGAGACATTCCTTGCTGGCTGTCCTTTCTCAGGGAGGAAGTGGGCCTTTTACTGAGCTCCATGGAAATCAGCTACAGCTGAATGTTTAAGGATCCCAATGCTGGTAGAATTCTGAGGTGATAGATTAAGCCCCTGATGCAACATCTGCCACCACAAGGCTTAGATCCAGAACCCTGGTCATGACAGAGAGGGGCTGGTGTTTTCTCTATCAAAACCTCCTCAGCACAAGAACCAGGATGTTCTTTCTGAGTCCAGTGTTTGACCTTCAAGATGCCTGGGTCCTAGCCCAGGATGAAGCAGGCAATGGAGGACCTGTACACCCACTACTTCCTTCTGAGGAGTTTTATCATAGGCCTGGTATGTTTGATCTCTGGCCATTTGACATTGTTCGCTCTGCAGTTGGCACAAAAAGTGGGGCATCTGGCCCAGCATAACAAGGTACCACAGATCTAGGTCCTACTCTGGAAATGGGAGAAGCTAGTATGACTAGCTTCAAGGGTTGGGATAGATAATTACCAGATGGTTGCAGAAACTAGTACTTTGAAGTCCCAAGTTTCTTAAGTAATAAATTTGCTGAGAATGTCAAAACCCAGAGAGATACAGATTGCCAATATTCCATGGCTGCTATTAAGGCCTAAGAGGGAGTTGCACAGGAAATGAAGCAGAAGGGGAAGGGTGAACTGGAGCTGAAGATGAAACCGCTGGTTGGATATTCTGATGGGTGGAATGCGAGAAGATTTTTTAGATAACGTAAGGCCAACTGAAAGGACCGTTTCCCTAATTCATCTCCTATAACCAGAGCAATGTAGGTTGCTACAATGAGACTGAATGTTGTCAGTGTGCAATGTAGCAAGAAGAGGCAGAAGTATAAACTGTGTGGCCCTATGATCACTGCCCCGCTTCCTGCTCCAGTGAAGGTGTAACCTGATATCAGGCCGAGGGAACTGAAAGACGCGCTGGGTGGGCCTCCACAATGAGGCTGCTTCTTGAAAGGCTATGCAGTTATGGCGCTTATATAAAGGCCAAATGAAATAACCTTGAAAGTGTTCCTTACTATGTTTTGTGATCCAAACATTAGGATGTAGAGGCCCTTTCCAGTGATAACCAGACTGAGAGCTTAGTGTGTGAGATAAAGGAACTATTACGGGAGGGCCAGACCATTGGGAAGATGAGAATAAGGAGGGACCAAAAACTATATCCCCTTGTATAACATAAATAATAAAATGGCTTCTCTAATAAGATAGGTGTCCTCTGGGTAGTAGCTAACCAATCCTACCCCACCATGTCCCCAGAGTCATCTGGTAATTCATATGTTAAAGCAGGGGAATTGGTTGTCCAGTGCAGATACTTGCAGGCACAGTTACAGCATTGGAGGTGTGATGCTGTTTACTTTTGGGCTGTCCAGGGAGCCTCAAGTCAGACACTGGATTATACTTGATGGCCCAGAAAATAATAAGCTGAGTCTCCTACCTTAGGATCCTATGGCTATTACATGCACATATCATCTCCATAGTGTGTGGCAATAGAGTGCTGGAACTGGTCCCTGAAATAGACACATTTCACCAGTCTGCTGCTTACCATTCCATTGGTAGACTGGCTGGACCTCTTGCCTAACGTTGTATCTGCCCTGGGTCCATCTCCTCAAGGGTTTATCTGTTCTTTTCTCAATCCAGAAAATTAGGAGCGTGGAAGTGTCTGCAGTGGAACAAATGCAGTGCGGGACCCAACTGTAGACCTGACTTTCTATAGTGTCATTTTTCCCCCCTCCAGTTCTGATTTGATCAATCAGCCAGGAAGCTAGACTGCATCCTGTGTCAGTGGGTGGCTGGACACCAACCTAGAGGCACTCCTATATCCTGTATCCTGAATCACATAACCAGGGCCATACCCATTTTCTCTCTCTTCTCCCTTGTAATATTTTACTTTCAGGCATAGGGAGTGACTCTGTTATGGGGCCACTATACTTATCAGTCTAATAAACACAGTCTTATCTCTCTGAAATGTAGCAGAGTGTGGTGGCACGAGGGGAAATCCTAGATCCCAGAGAAACTGATTTATGGTTTGGTGGATCCGCTAACGCTCAGTGTATGATTCAGTTTGAATTGCAGTCATTCGATAGCCAAGGTCAGGTTTGCAGTATCTGCCAGTGTCTCGTAGAAACCTGAGAGCCACTTTCATTTTGATAGTATTTGTTACAAGGGGATACTATTGCTATATAATAAAACCCTAAAGACCTAGGCTGTGACTCTTCTATTGGGGCATATCAGAAACATCTTATAGTAGCTTTGTCTGCCAATGGCATTTTCAATACCATTGGGTCTGCTGGTCATAAGGTCTGTTTGTGAACTGTTTGCATCACAGCTTAGAAGTACTTATTTCATATGCTTTCTTAATTCACCAGGGCCACCAAAAAATGACCAGTCTCATGAATTACTGGATCATTGAGTTGCAATAGCACAAGTAAATATTGTAGACATTGCCTACAAAATTCAAGCTACCAAATGTTGACCATCATCCTTCACTGATGCAGCAACTTGTATCATTATACCTCATATACCACTTTTACTTTATGATATTAATTCTAATTAATATCAACTCATACTATTATGCCACTTAAAAGGAATATTCCAACATGATCTAGACCCCTTGAATCAAGACACTTTACCAGTGCAGCAGGCTACTGTAATTTATCTCCTATTCTCTTGTCTATGTATGCCTTAGCAAGGTGTGGTACATTCTGCATACCTGTTCCATGTCAATATAGTGGATCAGCATGATTGTCTTCCTGTGTATAACTTATTTCACTTAGTGTAAGTGTTCCCAGGTCTTCTATGATGTTGCAAATGGCATATTTCCTTATGAAAGGCTGAATGATATTCCATTGTATATATACACACACCACATTTTTTTTATCCATTTATCTGTTGACAAACACTTAAGTTGTTTTTGTACCTTGGCTATTGTGAATAATGTTACAATAAACATGGGAGTAAAAATATCTTTTTGAGAAAATGATGTATTTCCTTTAGATACATATCTAAAAATGGGATTGCTGGATCATATGGTAGTTTTATTTTTAATTTCTGAGGAAACTCCATACTGTTTTTCATAGTGGCTGTATCAATTTACATTGCCACCGACAGTGCATAAAGATCCCATTTTCTCCACATCCTCACAAACACTTGTTGTTTCTTGTTTTTTTAATGATAGACATCCTGACAAGAATGAGATGATATCTCATAGTGGTTTTGGTTTGCATTTCCCTGATGATTAGTCGTGTTGAACTCCTTTTTAGTATGATATAGTTCCATTTGCTTATTTTTGCTTCTGTTACCTTTGCTTTTGGTGTCAAATCCAAAAAGTCATCTCCAAGAACAATGTCAAAGAAACTTACTGCCTAAGTTTTCTTCTAGAATCCTTATGGTTTCAAGTCTTTAATCCATTTTCAGTTAACTTTTGGAGTAAGGTAGTGGTTGAGTTCTATTCTTGTGCATGTGATTGTCCAGTTTTCCCAAAGGAGAGACCCTCCTTTCTCCATTGTACATTCTTGGCTTCTTTGTTATAAATTAATTAGCCATATATGCATGGGTTTATTTCTGGGCTCTCTGTTCATTGATCTATGTGTCTGTTTTTAAGCTAATACATTAGGGTTTTCTATATATACTATTATGTCATCTGAAAATAAAGACAATTTTACTTTTTTTCAAATTTGAATACTTTTTAATTTTTTCTCTTGCCTAATTGCTCTCACTAGGACTTCTAGTACTATGCTGAATAAAAATGGTGAGACTGGGCAGCCTTGCCTTATTCCTGATTTTGGAGGAAAAACTTCCAACTTGTCACCATTGAGTATGATGTTAGCTGTGTGTTTGTTGTATACAGCCTATATTATTTTGAGGTATATGTGCTTTCTATGCCCAGTTTGTTGAGTTTTTATCATAAAGGGATGTGGAATTTTGTCAAATGCTTTCTTGATATCTATTGAAGAGATCATGTGATATTTATCTTTTGTTAATGTGGTATATTCAAATTGTTGATTTGCATATGTTGAAACATCCCTGCATCCCAGGGGAAAATCCCACTTGATCATGGTGTATGGTAATTTTTAATATACTGTTGAATTCGGCTTGCTGAAGAATTTTTGTTGAAGATTTGTGTGTCTATGTTAATTAGAATACTGGCTTATAATTTTCTTCTCGTGTAGTGTCCATATCTGGCTTTTGTATGAGGTTAATGCTGGCCTCGTAAAATGAGTTTGGATATGTTTCCTTCTTTTTAATTTTTGGAAGAGTTTGAGAAGGATTGGTATTAATTCATCTTAGACTCTGGTAGAATTCACCTGTAAAGGCATCTGGTCCTGGGCTTTTCTTTGTTGAGAGGTTTTTGATTACCAAATTAGTCTTACTATTCAGAGTTTCTGTTTTTACATGATTTTGGTAGATTGTATGTTTCTAGGAATTTGTCCATTGCTAGGTTATTTAATTTGTTGGCATGTGATTGTATAGTAGTTTCTTATGAGCCTTTATATTACTGTGTTAGTGTTATGTCTCTGTTTTTGTTCACAATTTTATTTGAGTCTTCTTTCTCTTTTTTGTGGCAAACCTAGCTAATGGCTTTTATATTTTGTTTATCTTTTTAAAAAATTAGCTCTTAGTTTCATTAAGCTTCACAGTCTCCATTTTATTTGTTTTCACTCTGATCTTTGTTATTACTTTTCTTCTAATTTTGGGCTTAGTTTATTCTTTTTTTCCTAGTTCTTTAGTTCTTTGAGGTGTAAAGTTAGGTTGTTTATTAGTTTTTTTTTTGTTTTTGTTTTTTGTTTTTGTAATGTAGGTATTTATTCCTGTAACTTTCTTCTTAGAACTGCTTTTGAAGTATCCCATATGTTTTGGTATTTCGTGTTTCCATTTTCATTTGTCCAAGGTCTTTTTTTTATTATTTCTTCTTTGACTCATTGGTTGTTCAAGAACATGTTTTTAATCTCCACGTATTTGTGAATTGTCCTGTTTTCTTCTTGTAATTGAGTTTTAGTTTTACATCACAGTGGTTAGAAAAGATGCTGGATGTGATTTCAATCTTCTTAAATTTATTAGGCTTGTTTGGTGGCATAACATATGATCTATCCTGGAGGATGATCTGTGGGGAGAGTGGCTGCACCGCCTCTGTTGGCAGAATTGCTTCTGTACCATTTAAAACTGCTTCCCCTCTTTTTTTGCTATAGTATTGTGGGACTTGTGAATTCAAGCCAGTGGCTATCAGACCTAGGTGATTTGGGGGCCTGGCATTTGGGTAGCATCCATAAAAATTGGGGGGCTAGTTGTGTGAATAAGTTTCTTTCAGGAAAACTGGGGATTTGATTCTATTGTTGGAACAAGCCACATGGAGAAAGCAGGGATGCGCCCACTGGTTTCCTGGGTCTCTTTGGAGGATTCCTGATACATGCTAAATTAGAAGTTGGATCCTCAGGCAGCAGCTTGTGAAGTATGCAATGAGACCTCTTTCAGGGTAAGACTGGGAGATGAATGTTTTTGCCTGTTCCTCCTGTGTTGAGCCCTGGGGGAGATAACCAGGACAAGTGCAAGCCATGCTGGCCATCATAGCTAGGCCTTTAGGGCTCCCATTTTTCAGGCAGTAGCTGGAAATGATGACATTTCAGATATTTGTACGGTACTTTCCAGAGAGATACTGGCAACCTTGTTTTATTGGAGTGAGCCATGAGAAATGGGCCCCTTTGCCCTGACCGCTGTGCTGAACCTGAGGGGATAGGTGTGGTAAGTGTTCACGCACCCTTTAGGAACTGCTTCTTTGTTCGCCAGAGTCCCATGGATGCCATGGACAATAGCCCCATTAGCCCTCAAGAGCCAGGTGCCTTGGGGACCTGTCCCTTATGTGGGAGACTTAACAGCTGACCCAACCCAAGAGCTGAGTGCTGCTTAGCTGTTTGATGATTCTCTTTTCTCTCAGATCATTCCACCTCCCTGGTCAGAACCAGGATTTCTATTCCCTCTGTTCATGAAAGCACTATAATCAGATGTCTTTTAGCATGGAGAGTCACTGATCTTTCAAGGGCTATGAAAATTAATGAGTGAAGATAGGTCTGCTTTTCCAGAATGTAAGTTGGAATTAATGTAAGGGGAACTAAAAAAATACATTGCCAAAGAGGACTGAAGAGTTCTTAGAAATAAAGGTCAAATCCCAAGTAGGATATTTAACCTAATGTGAAAAATACATCTTGAACTACTTACTTGCACCCTGCCCTGAAAAGATACTCTATCTTGCTTTCATTAGTCTCTCTAGAACAATTTGGTTGGTTCAGATATACTTTAGCAATCAACTTAAAATACATGAACAGTTTCATATCATTAACTTTCATCTCTATTTGCCATTATAACTTGGAATTTTAAAAAATAATGATTATCCTTTTAGAAAATACTTTGTGTGACTTTTCCTATCTGAAAGATCGCAAGAAAGTAAGTTACACAAATCTGAACTGTTATATTTAAACTGTCACCCATTCACTCATTTTATTTCTAAGAAGAAAAGACTTGAATTTCTCCTAGTCACATCAACAGTGGTGAGGGAGCAACAGCAGACACTTTACTAATAGTTAGAATGACTCCAGACAAAAATTATTAATATGGCTTATAAGTTAAGAGAGATGTAAATAATTAAGAAAATAGCTTTAAAAAGTATTTTATTGTTCTAATTTAATATTATTTACACATTTTCTAATTCAAATACCTTTTTAAAATAGCTTTTATAATTATGAAAAATAAGACAGTGTGTCTCTATTTTCTCTGACCCCATCTGTTAATTAATTGCACATCTTTTGTGATGTGGATCACCTACAATCTTGTGTACATTTCTCTTCTCCCTCACTAGAATGCAAACTTTTAAGGACAGGGAGTCTACCTTTCATCTCTGCATCCTTCACTAAAAGCAGCACAGTGCTTTGCAGATTGTGTGTATCCAGTACATTTGTATATGCATAAATTATTACTTATCACTTAGGCTAAGGTTTCTTTCACAATTTTAATTTTAATTTTATATTCATTTCTTTAGAGGAACCTAGAATCTAGAGCCCAAAAATGAGCTGAGTCTTCCTTAGATTGATTACTTATGTATGTATTTATTTATTTATTAAAAGTATTTACATAAAATACAGGAATTATCAAACAATAATTAAAACTGGTCCTGTGAGCATCACCTCTGTCAGTTATTTTTTTTTAATTCTCACTTGAGGATGTATTTATATTGATTTCAGAGAGAGAGGAAAGGAGAGAGAAACATTGATGTGAGAGAGAAACATCAATCAGTTTCCTCCTGAATGACCCCCGGCAGTGGATTGAATCTGCAACCTAGATATGTGCCCTGACCAGGAATCAAACCTGCAACCTTTTCTTGTATGGGATGATGCTCCAACCACTGAGCCACCTGGCCAGGGCCCAGTCAGTTATTTTTGTGGGAATAAATGTTCTGTTCTTTGATCACTCTTGACAAATCACATTTCCTCTGTTCTGTCTTTGAAGACTGACATAGAATCACGAGAGTAAAAGCCAACAGGTAGTTTCAGACAAATCTAGCACTCTTAGTCATTTGGACACAGGTTTAAAAAAATAAACAGACATTAAAATCTAGGGTGGTAAAAAATAGAACTAAACAGCAGGAAGTAAACAAAGCATTCATGTCAGGAAAGAGAGATTTTCTATAATGAAAACTAAGAATATGCATCTAAGGATTATATTTTTTAACGGCAAAATCCCCAGAACTAATTTGCCATATGTGGTATTTTGGAGACAGTTAGCCATGACTGTAAGGTGGACTTGCAATGCAGACAACCCTAGAGTAAGCCGCTCATTTTCACTTTTGGGAAATGTGACCTGTTATGGAAGTACTTGTGTTGTCAAGAAGAGTGGTATAATGACACAGGCAAAGAGAAAGTGGTTTTCTTAATGAGAAGGGAAAGTTGGAGAATAAAGTGTTGTCTATTTTCTTTTCCTTTTTCCTTTTCCCTTTTTTTTTTTTTTTAAGAAGAGAAACAGGGATAGATGACCAGCAGTGCTGTTAGCAGCCTGAAAACCACAATGAAGAGCAGAGATCACAAGAGAATGAGACAGACCTGAGCTTGAATCCCACTATGCCACAGCAGCCCCGGACAAACCAATTAAACTTTCTCAGTCATAGTGAGAATCTTATAGTGTTCTTTTGAAAATTAAAAAGCCCATGTTTTTTAAAAGCTTGGTACATAATAAGCATTCACAAATGGTATCATAAGACAAACTTGTTTTTTTCCCCTACAGAACTATTCTTATAGCAGAAAATGGTATTTCATCATGCTATTTTAGCTTAGTGGACATATTTCATAAGAACCTGCAACTGCCATCTAAAATTTTACATACTCTAAATAACCTCCTCTTTTTTTACTTTCACTTTTTGAAGAGGAGTTAGCAAGTCAGATGACATATACCTTGCAGGATAAAATCATATATTTGTATTCTTGATCTTAAATTAGTTTCTTGTAAAACACATTATGTGTATCAAAATCATCAATGCTTTATTATTCCCTCAGGGAATGATAAAATCAATTTTCAGAAACTAAAAAGCAAGAAAAATTTGTTCCTGAAATTTTGTTTATTTACCCAAATGCAGCACCTTGTCAACCCAGAACAATCAGCAGATTATACCTATTTCATTACCAGGAAAGAAATAGACTGAATTGCCTCCTAATAGCAGATAGTCATGTATTTAGTACAGAGTTTTATCTAGAAGCATTAGTTATCCTGCTGAGTACAATTCCTAGCCTGGTTTCCTTTGTGAAGTTTCAGGGTGAGGGCAGAGATTTGAGTCAAGCGGGGATCAAGATGCCAACATCACTACTAATATAGGGCTATGTCAGGAATAGACATGCAGCCTGTCTTTAATACTTAAGAATATTGAAATAGATTACTGCTTGATACTCCTGTTAGTTGACAAGTGCTGCCAAGTGTCTGTAGACATTCCTTGGGACCTAGAGACCTCAGGGCCAAATACCACTGTGTTCTCATATTCTCCCACATGAGTATATTTAGAGATGAAGTCAGCTTGAAATGAACATTAAGAACAGTCTTAAAGGGAAAATGAAGTCATTGCCTTGTTGATAAGGTATGTTATGTGCTTACCGTAGTCAAATGTCTCTGGACTTTAAAAAGAAATATGTATTTTTTTCATGGTAAGAATAGGTATAAAAAGGAGGAGAAAAAGAAAAAGAAAAGCTCATATATCTACTACCCCAATATAATTACTATTAGCAGTTTTCTATGTATCATTCAGTTTTTAGAAATCTGTAAAAATACTGAAATTTTTTTATTCTGCTTTCTTTTAAAAATTATCATATATATTTTTTCAGTGTTTTAACATAATCTTTATAAACATATTTAATAATAGTAGAGTGTATAATATTTCACTAAATGGATTTAACATCATTTAGTCACCCTACAATTATTTTCAGTTTTTTAAGTTGTTTTCTGATTTCCCATTGCTATTATAAATAATGCTGATGTAAGCATTCTGCATAAAACCTTTGCTGGTTTAGATTTCTTACTTTAAGGTAAAGAGTTGAATTTTAGGGTCCAAGGTATACAGGGGTAAGCCAAATTAGATTTACGTTGTGATTATGTGAAACACAGATTTAATAAAGCTATTGTAATAATCATGACCTGCGTGTCTTTTTCCACTTAAACAACTGTAAGCCTACTTTTGCTCAACTCCCCTATTTAGGGAATAGGGTCTATTTCCCTGAGGCATTTTAGGAGGCAAAGAACTACTTCCTTCTAATAAAAACCTGATCAGTACTCTGAAATCTGGTGCCTGAAGGTTTTCTTGAGGAGTTGTATTTTAAGAATTGCAATGGGGCACATAAGATCTGTCACTGGTAAAAACCACTTAGTAGTTGCTATCTAGAGGAAAATGTCAACCACTTTTGCTGCTCTTCTGATGTGTAAGAGGAGTTTAATTTAACTGAAAACTGAACATATTTCCAACTCTATACACTCCTCAAGCAAGGGGAGAGGAACTAGCATTCGTTGAGTGCCTACTTGGCTCCAGGCACAGTAGTGGAGTTACATAGCAGGGCTGTTGCTTCAATTGTACTGACAGGGGAACTCAAGAGTTAAAGATTTTATCTTCAGTTATAGTTGATAGACTTAAGTGATTAATTCCTGTGGAAAGCCATTATTCTGGGAACTGGAATGAAGGGCCTAAGTCACTCCAGGCAGTAGACAAGCAATTCAACTTCTGTGCCCCAGGATGTCTGCAAGTAATCAGATGGTATCTGAGCCATTGTGTTCCAGGGAAGGAATGTTATTGATTAAGTTTTTGAGCGTTAAGCCCTAGCCCACTTTAACTATAAACTCTGTGATTTTTATTAGGCGATTTTGCTTAACGACTATATATTTTCTGGTGATTTGAAATACTTCTTTTTTATTTTATTTAATTTCTATATGTGCTTTCCCTATTTTTGGACTTTCAATTGTTTCATGGTTAGTCTGACTACTCATATGTCAATGGTACATAATTTTAATTATTTAGGCTTGATATTATTTTAATGTCTAATAAAGCTAGCTAATTCTCCTTTTTACTCACCTCCCCCAGGCCATAGTTCCCTTATTTTTGGGTTTTCCTGTCTTATCTTTGCTTTTTTATTTTTCCATGTGGACTTTAGAATCAATTTTATGAATTCTAGGAAGAAATATGTTGAGGATTTAAATGGAGTTACATTAAATTAATAAATTAATGCTGAGAGCACTGACATCTATATAATGTTGAGCTTTCTTCTTCATGAAATATCTTCAGAAAATGCCTTGCATTTGCTTAACTCTACATTTGGTTTTTCAGAGTGTTTTAATAATTTTTTCCCATAAAGATTTCACATTCCTTAAGTATATTTCTATCATTTTGTATATCAACATATATTTTTGTTGCTATGGTAAATGGGGTCTTAGTTTCCATTATATCATTAAATGACTGTTGGTTTGATAAATTCTATTGATTTGCATATCCTACTACCTGAGTTGTTTGTGGTTGTTTTTCCATTGATTTTTTTGGGATTCCCTGGTATATGTCACATCAGATGATACAACTTTTATGTTATTAAGCAAGAGAAAGCCTTTAGGGCATTTTCAAATTCACATGAACTAAAGGCTTCTTCTTTCTTTATGGATTAAACTTGATACTTCCAATACATATGAAAGAGTAGTGACAGTAGTTATCTTGCCTTTAAAAAGAATGTTTGTAATACACTTACCCATTATATGAACTCCTTGCTTAGTGACTGTAATTTGTTAACCGAGTCTCTATTACCATTTTAATTCAGCCTTTATTAGTAAAACTTTAAGAAGGAGGAAAGAACTACTGGGACTAATTGATGAAATAGGCTGTCGGGGATGTACAGAAGAAAATAAAGCAAGTAGAAAGCAAGCTTCTTTAACTTTTTATAAATAGTTGTGAAAATAGAACTTCTTTAGGTAAAAAGCTTTGGATCTGCAACTGAATTTGTTTCTGGTTTCACCATGACGAGAGGTGGTAATTCTGAATAGATTATGGACAAGTTTGCATGTGGAACTAGGGTAGGTGGGCTTTTTATTTGCTAGTTCTACATACACAGCTACCAGATTATTATAAATTGGAAGTAAAAACACAGATTTAAAAAAATTAAAGGGAAAAATTAGGAGAAGGTATACTAGAGTCTGGGTCTCTTTCATTGTGTTTGTAGTTCTTAGCAGCAGGCACTGTTGGTATTTTGCTAAGTATTTGTGTAAAGAAATGATTTTGAGGCAAATTTAAAAACAATGCAACTGAAGTCATGTTGCATAGGGGTTTAGTAAATAGTGTAGGATAGTGTTTTGGTGGGAGGCTTCTTGGGTTTAATCTTGGCTATTCCACTTACTAACTGTGATTATGGTCAAATTCTATACATTTTTCTGTGCCTTAGCTTCCTCACCCACAAAAAAAGGTGTGAGATGTCTACTTTATAGGTTGTTGTTAGGTTTATATCAATTTTTACATATGAGTTTAAAGCATCACCTAGCACATAATCAGCAATCTGTAAAGCATTCATATTTTTGTTGATGGCAAGTTCTGTCTAGATTTATGTCTAGATACTCCCATTTGTCACCACTTTTTAGAGTGCTAAGTCTGGAAAATTAAGGAGATTTGTTTCATTAAGCCAGAAGTTAGGATGCTTATCTTATGGTTAATATTTCCTATTATAATATTCTTTAAAAAAAAAGATTTTATTTATTTATTTTTAGAGAGAGGGCAAGGGAGGGAGAAAGAGAGGGAGAGAAATGTTGATATGTGAGAGAAACATTGATCAGTTGTATCTTGCATGTACTCCAACCAGGGACCAGGCCTGTAAACCAGGCTTGTTCCCTGACCGGGAATTGAACCAGGGACCTTTTGCTTTGTGGGACGATGCCCAATAAACTGAGACACACCAGTCAGGGCCTATTATAATATTCTGGGTTTTTATTAGATCAGAAAATGTATCCTAGGAGTTTTGGTTGAATAATCAACATATTTAAGGAAATACTACCTAAAGAAGTCTATAATTGTCACATAAAAAAAAGTAGATAAAAACCAAATTAAAAAAACTCAAATAGAATTCAGTTTCAAAATATTCACATATTATTTTTTGAAAACAATACCATTATATTGAAATGCTGCCTCATGTGCTATTAAGATAAAATAGATAATTCCTAAAGACAAAATATTTTTTTAAGTGATATATTTTCTGAAATACTGTTCTCTTACGATTTTTTATTTAACTTTTCTTCCCATGTCATAGTCTAGTTCTAGGTATAGAGAAGATAAACTATGGTAGAAAGAAGCAAGGGTATGTTACTTACCTCTTTGGGCTTCATTACCTTCTCATAAAAGTAGAAATTTATACTAGGTATCTTACATATTACTTCCAATTCTGAAATTTCATGAATTTCCTATAAAGGAAATCTTTATTTTAAGAGCAAAGCCTTATGTAAAATTTTTAAAGAGATTTATTGATTTCAGAAATAAAGAAGAAGGGAGAAAGAGAAATGACTATTTGTTGCTTCACTCATTCATGCATTCATTGGTTGCTTTTTGTACGTGCCCTGACCGAGGATTGAACCTGCAACCTTTGTGTTATTAAATGATGTTCTAAAAATTTCAGCTACCTGGCTAGTGCAAGGAACTCTTAATCTACTTTAAAGTAAATGGGTACAATAAAGGAATAAAATTTAATGATATTTTTAAGGTAGGCTATATAAATAAATAATGCGATTGATATAAAATATCCTCTTGAATACTCCCATAACTATGAAAACGTTTTATTGGGTATTCAATTTTATTTATTTATTGTTGTTCAATTACAGTTGTCCCAATTTTCCCCCCGTTGCTTTTCCCTACCCTGTTCACCCCTCCCTTTCTATAGTCAATTCCCACCCAATTGTCCATGTCCATGGGTCCTTAATACATGTTCCTTGACTAGGCACTTCCCCTTCTTCCCCCCATTATCCCTCTTCCCCTTCCCCTCTGGTCACTTTCAATTTATTCCTTATTTCCATGTCTCTGTTTCTATTTTGCTCATTTGTTTGCTTGTTTGTTTGTTTGTTTTATTAGGTTCCAATTATAGGTGAGATCATATGGTATTTATCTTTCATAGCCTGGCTTATTTTGTTTAGTTTAATACTCTCCAGTTCCATCCACGCTGTTGCGAAAGGCAGGAGTTCTTTCATTCTTTCTGCTACATAATACTCCATTGTGTAAATGTACCACAGTTTTTTTTATCCATTCATTTACTGATGGGCACTTAGGCTGTTTCCAGCTCTGGTTTGTTATAAATAACACTGCTATGAACGCTGGGGTGCACAGGTTCTTCTGAATTGGTATTTTAGGATTCTTAGGGTATAATCCCAGCAGTGGGATCCCTGGATCAAAAGGCAGTTCCATTTTTAAGGAAATTCCATACAGTTTTCCGCAGTGGCTGCACCAGTCTGCCTTCCTATCAACAGTGCACTAGTATTCCCTTTCTCCACATCCTCACCAGCACTTGTTTGTTGATTTGTTTATGATGGCCATTCTGACAGGTGTGATGTGGTATCTGTTGTGGTTTTAATTTGCATTTCTCTGATGACTTGTGATGTTGAGCATGTAGGTATTAAATTTTAATTTATATTATATAGAAACCATATATCTTTTGTCTGCTCTTAGCTTTGACGATTATATTTTGCTATCAAAGTACTTTATGAAAAAGCCTGCTTTCATTATAATGACATATTTGGTAGCAACTGGTATAACTTCCATTTTTAGAAAAATATAGATTATTCATTGTAACATATTAGGAATCAATGTAGCAACTTTGACGGTTTATAATTGACTATATAATTTACTTTTTATGCTCAAGAAATTTTAAGGGACTTAAATTTTGCCCTATTTACAAGCTAACAATTTAGTCGCATGGATGCTCTCAGAAGATAGACTTCTAGATAAGGGAGGAAGGACAATTTATTAATCACGGCAACAGTAGAAGCCAGAATATCAACACTTGGGTATTTGTTCCCTGAATCTTTATTTCCACAGTATGATGTGACTAAGACTAGATAATACCTGCATACACAGTGGGTTGTGTTCTAGGAGAGAAACCATGAACTTAAGGAAATCTGAATCTTTAATGCTGGACAATAAGGACACCTGCCCTTTGCTCCATATGACACATTATTTCTGCTTAACAAAGCTGTTCACTATACAAATATCCTCAAAGAGCTAGTCCACAACAAAGGGCAGTGAGTGAGTGCCTTTGCTCACAAGGAGTGCAGAAACATTAGAGAATTGTGTCTTAATACATACACCTCTTGATACTAACTTTATATATTCTGATTAATTTTTAATAATGTACATGTTCAGATGATGACATGCCAAAACTTGAAAATCTAAGTTTAGCCTAACACATTTGCAAGGTCATCAATATGGAATGATCAGAATTATAGAAGTTTTCATATTGGGTTAGACAATGATATATCTAAAATGGCACGAGGCTAGTTATAAAATGGTATACCTTCATTAATATTTGGTAGCAACTGGATTTCTGATAATATTATGTGAGTTGTTATGATTCTTTTTCTGTATTACTGCCATTCTTTCCATTCTAAGGAAATTACTCTGATGTTTTCTAAAAGTCAATCCTGGAGTAGCAAGATGAAAACTCCACAAGTCACTTGATAACTACTGGCAATACTCATTAGAACATGAAATAGACAATGTTTTAGAATGGGGGTTTCCAATCTGGGGATAGCCAGACTTGGGAGCGATAAAAATCATTATTACAAATTAAAATGAAGATTGAGTTGCCTATGGAACTGAGAAATTCCGAGGGGGCAAATTTAGTTTACTAAAGTGAATGTGTTGCCCTGGCTGGTGTGGCCTGTGAACCAAAGGGTCGCTGGTTGGATTCCCCATCTAGGGCACAAGCCTGCTTTGTGGGCCAGGTCCCCAATAGGGGGTGTGCGAGAGGCAACCACACATTGATGTTTTGCTCCCTCTCTTTTTCCTACCCTTACCTTCTCTAAAAATAAATAAATAATATATATATTTTTAAAAAGTGGATGTGTTAACAGAAAGACTCTGGCAGACACCACACAGAGGCAGCCTGTCATGAATGCTGTTCAGCTAAAACTCCTAAGGTTTCTCAGCAAATCCAGAAATAACTAAAATAGTTTATAATACTAATAAATAGTCAACTGGTTCCAGGGCGGACTGCCAATGGCTTCCAGCCAATCAACTTACACAAAGAAAAATGAAACAAATGCCCTGAGAAGTCTAGTTTCTTTTTTCCCCTACTCAGTCTCCTCTTTGTTTTATAAACTTTGTTTTTTTTCCCTTGTTTTTTTTTTTTTGCTATTATGTGGTGAAAAGTGTTTAATAACTGACTCTTTTATATGAGTTACAGTTTGTATGAATATTAACTGTTTCTGAGTTATGCGTTGACAGTACACATTTGTATCTCCTGCACTCATGTGTAATACTATTTTAAAGTGTCTTTGTGCTGTTTTGTTAAATAAGTTATAAGTTTATATAAAAACATTAATAACAGCAGCTTTTAATGTACATTTTCTCCATCAACAGATAATACTGAAAACAATGGCTCTTATAATAACCATTAATCAATTAGTCAGTATTTTTAAAATATCCATTATTCTTAGCATGGTCTCTGAAGACAACTAGTTAGGGATACAAGAAAAAGACAAACTGTTTAAGTAATTGGTGAGTATTCTATTAAATATGAAAATGATTAGTTTGGACAATAAATATTCTAACAGTTTAGAGGAGAGGTTTAACAAGCAGAGGTCAAGTTGGGGCTGAAATGATGGAGGGGTTATGGAGTGTGTGGTTATGAAGAAAATGCCATGAAGAACATTTTAGAAAGTTACAACAACCAGAGAGCAAAGTGGCAAATGAGGCTAGTAAGAAGGATGGAAGAAATGTATATACAGATGGTCCCTGCCTTACAATGGTTCAACTTACAACTTTTAGACTTTATAATGGTGTGGAAGCAATATGCATTCAGCAGAAACTGTACTTCAAAGTCTGAATTTTGATCTTTTTCCTGGGTTAGCAGTTTATGTAGTATACTTCTGTGATGCTGGGCACTGGCAAGGAGATGATTTTCCTCAACTGTAGGCCAATGGAAGTGTTCTGGGCGTGTTTAAGGAAGGCCAGGCTAAGCTGTGATGTTCAGTAGGTTAGGTGTATTAAGTATATTTTTAGCTTATGATATTTTCAACTTAGAATGAGTTTATCAGGATGTAACCCCATCGTAAGTGGAGGAGCATCTCTATAGGAAAAAAGGGGTTTGTATAGTTTGAGTGCTAGCTGCTGACAAAGATATTGTCATTGACCAAACTCTACTCAGCCTACCCTAAACTCTTTTTCAACCAGGTCTGACTTTTGGACTTTCATGGTCATCTCTGCATTGTCCAATTTTAGCAAGTATACTGCTAAGTCAATTTAATTAGAGTCCCCCACCCTCAATATTTGATTGGGTTCTTATCCACCACCATCCTCAAGTGATGTCTGGTCAACGTAGCCTGCCTTCAACAAGAATCCTGTTAGGACAGTTTAGCCAGAATCCTTCCTTACCTCTTATGTTTTCTTTTAGTTTTTTTTCATCCACTGACCCCCATCCTATTTTTTCTCCTAAATTTCTACTTGCCCATGCTGCATATGGAGGTAAGCCCAATTTCCATTTCAATATTCTATTTCAGTGGTTCCTACAGTATGACGATATACCCCCTTGAATAAAATCTTCCTCCCAAAAAGGCCCCAAAAGCTTGTTAAAAACAGAAATTCTCAGCATGCTCTTCCAGAGATCCCAATTTAGTAGGTCTGAAGTCTAGGAATGTTAACGAGCTCTGCCAGGGGATTATGATGCATCATTACCCGAGGTTTAGGCCAGTGTATTCCTACTTTGACTTGATCTTATTCCAGATCAATGATTTTTAACCTTGGCTGCACATTAGAATAACTTGGAGAGCTCTTTAAAAATATTGATAGCTTAAGGATGAATGAAAATAAACTTGGATTTTTTTAAAAGAAAAGTTACATATGAGATTGACCTTTTAGGAAGGCTCTTTATGGTGTTATAAAACGGGATTAAAAAGAGAAAAGTAAGGAGTGTGAAACCACCTATAAATAGCACAGTAGAGAGCTGGCATACTGAAGCACTGACAGTATACATGGAAAGGAAGATTCTGAGAGAGGAAATATTTAGAATGAAGAATTTTCAGGTCTTTGAGATGAGCTTTTAGTAAGGAGTGTGTTCAACACACACAGAGTCTGTAGAGAGAGATCAAGAAAACTGAAGGTTGAAAAATTACTATTGGATTGGATGATCGTGGAGATGTTTGACAATATTATTCTAGTGAAGGGATGGGAACAGAGTTTAAAATATAAAGGACTGTAGAGAAAATTAGTAATGATGAACATATGATTATAGGATGTATTTATTTAACTACGAAGACAAGAAAGAAATACCATGCTTGCTAAAAAGCAAAAATAGTCTAATGAAGGTGGTAGTGGTTTAAAAGAAGAGTGAGACTATACAAATCGTGAAGTTAGAGAAGAGACTGCAAATAGAAAGCAAAACAAAATAATCCTCTAATTTTTTTTTTACATTCAAACTACAAAAAAATTCAAATTTTACTTGACTTGGTGGTAGTATTTGTCAAAAGTTACTATGTGTTAAAAAAAAACCCCAGCAACCCTGAGAACAGGTTTAGATTTCATCACATTAGCTCTCCTCGCCTTAATCCATGCATAGCAGCACTTGAACCCACAGGGCAAGGTACTAAAGGTACATCGTACAAACAGAACTGGCCCAGAACAAGTAATACCCTTTAATTGTGAGAACCGACCTTTCTTTGGAATCCTGTGAGTGGTGGGGCTGAGATAGGTGAAGGATCAGAACACTTAATCTTGCTATTAAAATTCATTTAATTGCTTCTGTATAGAATAGCCTCTTTTGGGGGAAATAATCAATTCTTTCAAAGTTCAAACTTCCTAAAAGGCTGTTTTTCTCTTCTCTCCAGGGCTTTGTCTTTCTCCATTTCAAGAGAGTGTCTAGGTGTGTGTGTATGTGTGTGGTGGTGATGGGCTTGTATTTACTCATGGTGGCATCTCAACGAGCTTACGTTTTGCCCCTCCTTTGTCTCATACTGGTCCCCACTGCATTGCAGTTGATTGATCTTGCCAGCCTTGCAGAAATATGCTTATAAAACCTTGTTTCTGACTAGAGTATAAGTGTCTTCTGCTTAAGTCCTTGGTTCTTCCCATTTGTCCCCAATTATGGTGTGCTTCCCTCCAACCTGACTAATTGACCAAAGTGTCACTAGGAATGAAAGAGATGAGCAGCCTGCTAAAGTGTTGCTTAATTTATATAACGGAAAAACTGCAGAGCTGGTGGCTATTAATCTGACTTAGTCATTTTGTGGAGGGTAATAAACTACCTCGTTTCTAGACCTAACTCATTTCACAGACCTGAAACTCCTTGATTGAAGGGGAAGCCAGGTCCCCTTGAAGAAGGATGATACAAACAGCTACCAAGTATACGAGTAAATCTTTCTTTTTTTTATAATATAGGCATTTATTGCTATAAACTTTCCACTTAGAGCTGCTTTTGATGCATCCCATAAATTTTGTTTTGTTGTGTTTCCATTTTTATTTGTCTCAAGATATTTTTTCATTTCCTTTTGATTCCTTCTTTGATCCATTAGTTATTCTGGAGTGTGTTATTTAATTTCTACATATTTGTGAAGTTTCCAATTTTTCTCCTGTTATTAATTTTTAGTTTTATACTGTTGTAGTTGGAAAGATACTTGGTATGATTTAAGTCTTCTTAAATTTGTTAAGATTTGTTTTGTGGCTCTACGTATAATCTAGCTGAATATGGTTCTGTGTCTACTTAAGAAAGATGTGTATTCTCCTGCTCTTGGATGGAATTGTTCTACTATACCTGTTCAGTTTATTTGCTCTTTAATGTAATCCAAGTCCACTGTTTCCTTACTACTCTTATGCCCAGGTGATCTGGAAGCTATAAGACTGCTTCAGAATTCATGGTCAGACCAGTGTTGGTGGGTCTGCCTCTGGGGCACAGGTGAGCATATCTCCCATATGGGAGTCCCTCCCATAAGGGACTGAGGTCAGTGGGTCTGTTACCTGAAGTGTGAGATAGTGTGACTCCTCCCAGATCCTTTGTCAGATCGTGGTGGTGGCAGATCAAGGTCAAACAAGGCAGAAGCTGAATCCTCAGGATGGTGGAGCTGTTTCTGGGTTTCTATACTCAGGACCATTGTCAGTGAGCCTGCTACTGGCCTTTTCAAAATGGCCCTTTATAGGCTTGGTCTCTACTGGGGTTTCATAAACTTCTACCTGGATCCCAAAGCCTCTACAATGGCATTTTTGTTTATAAATGACTGCCATATTGTTGTTGCTATGGGGCATATAAGTAATGAACCTTTTATTCTGCCATCTGGCTCTGTTAATTTTTTAAATATGTAGTAATTTTTACTTCATTAAGGCAGATTTATGGGAACTTATTGATTTAAACGTACATTTTTTTTACAACAAGAAAAATGTATGGTTCTGAACCTTTTTTATTTGAGCTATTTAATAATTTTAAAAGAAAAATAAATTGAAGTGAGAATGACAAAATCTAGTTCATTGTAGTATATCAATTTTCATGGATGTTTGAACTTTACAGTAAATAATTTGGGAAAAGAAAAACAAAAGTTTTATTTGATCAAAATTTGTCAAGAAAATGGTTTTTAAACTTCAGAAGAAGATGTCTTCTAAGAAACAATTACCCTTGGCAATAACTACTTTCTATCTTAAGTTCACGTTTTCTGAGAAAAATGGTAGTGCTGTTAGCCTCTCTCTATTGGAAGACTTGGTAGACTCAAAATATGCATTGTTTTAAGCTTGAGAATGCAAAAGGAATGCAATTTATTGATTAATGTCTCTTACTAAAATAATGTCAAAGCAGTAAATTTGCCCTGGACAGGTGGCTCAGTTGGTTGGAATGTCGTACTGCACAACAAAAGGTTGTGGGTTCGATTCCTCATCAGGGTGTGTATGGGAGGCAATTGATGTTTCTCTTTCACATTGGTGTTTCTCTTCCTCTCTTTTACCCTTCCTCTTCTCTAAAGTCAGTAAACATATCCTTTAGTGAGGATTTTAAAATAAGCAGTAAATTTACTCTGTATAACACTCCCTTGACATTATAAAGCATGTGATATTATTAATTAAGAAGTCCACTGACCCAAATGTAAGAATTAATTGGAACTAATTTTAAGGCAGAGTTATTTCTTTCAGTCACAGACTAGGGTATTCAGATAGCCAGCAGTGTTCTCTCAAATGTTAAACTAAATCACATTCTCCCCTCCTTTGCTATTCAAACCAAGAGATCCATTATTTTGTATTTGGTGTTTATCCTTTCAATATATGTTTTTATATTTTAACTATAATTGTTTTCATTCCTAAATAATATAGTGGTGTTTCAAAAATTATGTAAATGTGAGTAGACTTTAATTATGTTCTGCCGTTTGTGAAATTTTTCTACTTTAATATGTGTAGCCCTGTCACTTATTTCATAGCCATGTGTTTTTTCTAAGTATGAATATACTACAAATTACGTTTCTATTATAACATTGATAGACACTTAGATTGCTTTCAAGTATTTTGCTCTTACAAGAAAAATTGGGTTTGACTCTTTGAACATAATTGCAAATAATTCTTTAGTAGTGGAACTACTATTTTTGCAGAGAATTTATGTTTCTTCTGTGAAGTGCCTGTTCATATTTTTGCTCATTATTCTATTGGGGTTTTTCTTTTTCTCATCAATTTTTCTTTATAATGCTTTGCCATTAATAAGAATTACAGATAAATTTTCTCAGCCTGTGTCTTTCCTTTTACTTTTTAGAAATGATGGCCTTTAATACTCAAAAGTTTAATTTTTTTAATACACAAAGGAATACTTTTTAATTTAGTAAATAAACAATAAGGTATGTACAGCCTATGTATATGTCAAATTCTTCATGTTTTTACCTATTATTCTTGCAAAGTACTTGTACTGTTTATTTGCATTGTTATTTTGTTAGATGTTCACTTGGAGAAAGAATGTGCAAATAGTACTCTAAGCTTCTCCAAATCATTTTTTTGGTGAGGTAGTAATTTATGAAAAATAATTTTACTAAGAATGGTAAAGCTAATACTACTAAGTAGCTAAATTTCCCCATTACCCATCATGAGAGCAAGGTTTTAATTCTCCCTCAGAGACTTTTCTTTCTAACCCTTGAGAGGTAAATATGAATCGTGGATACCTGGTACCTCTGCTAATTATGTGTTTCTGTTCCTGAGTAGTCAACTCTATCTCCAGGCTGTCTGGAACACAATCAGGCTTGATTACCAAACAGTGGATATGCATTAAGTGTTCTTAGCTTCCAGGCAACCACAGCTGCCAATCAGTGGAACCTGAACAGAAGCTTTTCAAAAAAATCTTTAAAAAAATCCTTGATTATATTGTCTTCTCTCCAAGACCATTTTTCAGGCAAAAGATTTCAAATGTACTCAATTATTTACTTTATAGTTTATCTTATTTTAGAGGATCTTGTTTTAAAAGCTTTTATTTTTTGATTTCTATATATTTTTAAGAAAGTTAAAAATTTTGCTTTAATAGGTAGGTATTTAATTATCTTGCTTTTTTTTTTTTTAACTATTCCAGCATTGTTTTTTTTACCCCCTTCAGTCTTTCCTCACTGTGAGTATTGTTTCCTAATTTATATCTTCCTTGATTCTCTATTCTGTTTTAGTTACCTACTTCTGAGGTCATATCACATCATCTAAAGCTGTCTGTCTTGATATTAGAGTAAACCCTCCTCATATTTTTCATTCTTTTTTTCCAGAATGACCTTGACTATTTGTGGCCTTTTGATTTTTTGATAGGTTATTTTTAGAATGAGCTTGTCAAATTCATAAAAAGTTCCTTTGGATTTTGGTTGGAATTTCATTTGTCACCAAGCAAATTTATTACAATATTATTGACCATATTCCCCTTCCCATTTCTTACCCATCCTCCACTCACCTTCTCTGTGGCAACCACCAGTTTGATCACTGTTTCTATGAGTCTGTTTTTGTTTTGTTTTGTTACTCATTTGTTGTATTTTTTTTAAAGATTCCACATATAAATGAAACCATACAGTATTTGTCTTTGTCTCATTTCATTTAGCATAATACTCTCTGGGTTCATCCATGTTGTTGCAAATGGTAAGATTTCATTCTTTTTTTTTTTATTGTGGAGCAATATTCCACTGTATATTTGTAACAAATCTTTATCCATTCATCTATTGATGAACATATAGGTTGTGTTCATATCTTGGCCATTGCAAATAATGCTCCCACAATGATAGGGATAAATATATATTTTCAAATTAGTGTTTATGTTTTCTTTGGATAAACACCCATAGTGAAATTGCTGGGTTGTATGGTAGATCTATTTGTTCTTTTGATAAATGATAGTCTCTTCAACAAGCAGTGTTGGGAAAACTAAACAGGTACATGCCAAAAAAAAAAAAAGAAAAAGAAAGAAAGAAAAAAAACAAGACCAGTTTTTTATACCAATATAACAAAATAAACTCAAACTTGATTAAATACTTAAATATAAGATCTGAAACCATAAAACTTCTAGAAGAAAACACAGGCAGTAAACTATTTGACATCAGTCTGAATAATATCATTTTGGATATGTTCCCTTGAGTAAGGGAAACAAAAGCAAAAGTAAACAAATGGGACTTCATCAAACAAAAAAGCTTCTATGCAGCAAAGGAAACCACCTATAACACAAAAAGACAACATACCGAATGAGAGAGTATATCCCCAAATGATTTATCCAATAAGAAGTTGATATCCAAATTATATAAAGAGTACAAAAGCAGTTAGTTATCTGCATAGGAGACCCCATAAGACTGCCAGCTGATTTCTCAAAAGAAACTTTGCAGGCCAGAAGGGAGTGGCAAGGAATATTCAAAGTGATGAAAAGAACCTACAACCAAGATTACTCTAGCCAGCAAAGCTATCATTTAGAATAGAAGGACAGATAAAGAGCTTCCCAGACAAGAAAAAACTAAAGGAGTACATCACCACCAAACCAACATTATATGAAATGTTAAAGGGCCTTCTTTAAGAAGAAGAAGAGGAAAATAAAAAATATGAACAATAAAATGTCAAGAAATACATGGCTATCAACAATTGAATATAAAAAACAAACAGACAAGCAGAACAGAAACAGGATCATAGGTAAAGAGAACATTTTGATGGGGGCCAGATGGGAGGGAGGTGGGGGGATTGGGCAAAAAAGGTGAAGGGATTAAGAAGTACAAATTGGTAGTTACAAAGTAGTCATGGGGATGTAAAGTACAGCATAGGAAATGGAATAGCCAAAGAATGTATATGCGTAACCCATGGACATGGAGGATGGGGTAGGAATTGCCTGAGGGAGTGGGTGGCCTGGGTGAAGAAGGGCAAAGGGGGAAAAATTGGAGCAACTGTAATAGTATAATCAATAAGATATAATAAAAAAAGAATGCATACAACTCAATAACAAAAAATAACCTGATCAAAAAATGGGTAAATGACGTGAATGGACACTTCTCCAAAGAAGACATACAGATGGCCAATAGACATATAAAAAGATGCTCAGCATTACTAATCATAAGGAAAATGCAAATCAAAACTATGAGATAACCACCATATATACTGGTCAGAATGGCTATTATGCTTGTATCTGATTTTAAGGAAATGCTTCTAACAATTCACCATTAATCATGAAGTCCCTGAACGCATATACTTTTGAAATGATGGTCTTCGATCCTTACACCTAAGCTTGTATCTTGGCAAACAGTAGATATTTGTTAAATAATTATTGATTTAAATTTCATTATTCTTTTCAGTACATGGACAGATATTAGGTAAGAACATTTCTGTGAGGCATAAAAATCTTAGAAAATTACATGTTTAAGTGTAAAGTGATCACAGCTTGCAATCTGGTTACATCTTAAATTATCCAGAGTAGGTGTCAACTTGAATATTTGAACGTTATTCTAATCTCTATGATAAATGGGAGGGAATTACTCTGTGACCAAGGAGAATTAATTTGTGACAAAATTGCTGTTTTTAAACATCTGTTATTACCAACACACTTGGAATAAAACATTCACATGCTTAAACATGTCATTTGGCAGCTATATGTTTGTGCGTGCCTTCTTTATAAACCACTACGAGGCATTAGGAGAGGGAGGACAAGTTCCGCAGTTCTGCTACGGTATTAGTTTTCTATTGCTCTGTAACAAATTATCACAAATTTACCAGCTTAAAACAGCACAGATCTATTCTGGTCTCAGAGTTCTGTGGGTCCGGAGTCTAGACACAGGTTAGCTGGATTCTCTGCTTAGATCTCACAGGGCTGCTGTCGAGGTACTGGCTGTGCTCTGACTCTCATTCAGCGTTTGGTATCCTCGTCTAAACTCATTCAGGTAATTGGCAAAATTCAGTTCCTTTCAGTGTTAGGACTGAGGTTCATGAGATCTTAGCTGTTGGCTGGGGACCACTCCAGTCAATTAAAACCCACCCCTCTCTGTAGGCAGTTTATAACATGGCAGTTTGTTTTCTTTCTCCTAAGCCAACCAGAGAAAATTCTGGCTTTTCAGGGATTACCCGATTGGCTCAGGACCGCCCAATGTAATCTCTCTTTTGATTTACTCCAGTCAAGTTTTAGCCTTATTTCTTAGGTAATCCTGGGGCCATTTTCCATGTTCATCTTAGTAGCTGGATAATTGATGGATTTTAATCTGGCAGCTTCTGGATTCCACTGGTTTTTTGCTACTTTTCCATGGCTACTATATTCAGAATCACATGGAGACCGACACAAACCACATACACAGCCATATTCAGAATTTCTCGTAGTTTATCCTAGAGTTTTAATATTGTCTTGTTGTTAGTAACAGGCCCAAGAATAATTTTATTCTCCCTATTTTGAGTATATAGAATGTTAAAAAAGTTATGAGAGCTTTGCAGAATCCTAAAATGACAGGAAAAAACCCTATTTTCATGGCATTTTGTTTTACCTTTGCGATGTGTGCACTTTAGTATTAGCACCTGTATGTTAGTGGCATTTCATAGTTTGCAAGGTGCCATGCCACATGTTTATGTCATTATTGCTCAGCAGCAGTTTAACAGGGAGGTCTACATTGGTGATTTCTGAAATTACACACGTAGAGTTGGATAGAACTGAGAATTCCACCCAGGACTTTGACTTCAAGTATAGAGGTTTTTCATGTAGCTGTTTCACTACCACATCAATAAAAAGGCTTTGTTATTTATCTCATATTTGCATGAAATAATATAGAGCTTTCTAGAACTGAAGAGGTGCTCTTATGTATAGCTCTATTCTATGCAATTTGGAACCAGTTTCAAAATATAAATCTGTTCCTTTTCCTATGACTTATGTGTACTTATTTTTGAACTGGTTTTATTTATTATTATGCTCTTAGATTCATACTTTGACATGTTTCTTGCCTGCTTTATGTTCCCCTTGTATTTTTATGAGTCTATATCTTTTTTTTCAAAGAAGAAATAAATGGAAAACATACCAGTTAATAGATTTATTCAAGGATTTCACAGCTCTTTGCACTTATACTACTCCTTATTACCCACATTTTATTGTCTGGTGGCAAGTTTTCTAACAAAAGAGAGATAATAATGTTTAAAATAGAAATAGGAGGTTTGGAGATTTATGTGTACATTCTACAATATGAGCAACTTTTTTGAATAGATAGAGCTTACAAATATGATGAAAAATGATATAAACTGGTAGATACCAGGTGACGTAAATTATTTTAACAAGATATATGTGTGTGAATATATATATAATGATAAATTCAAATAGATCACAAGCCGGATGTGCAGTGAAGAAGAATGAATTTTTCTCCTGACCTTGTGTCCCAATTCCTGTCAGTTGTTTGGTGGCTTGCTGTGAGTACTTGGAGAGGTTTAGTACTTCACAATAGGAAAAAGGATTTGCTAATGTTGGAAAGTATAGTGGAATTTAAGAATGAGTGGAAAAAGGCAATAAAATGAATTCATATGCATATGGGAGAAAAATCTCTGGGTATCTGATTTTCAAAAGCATATTGCCCTTCAACAGACATGAAGTTGAATGCCTGAGAGAACGTGACGCCACTTTTTGGATGCTACTTTTTGCATGCTTGCTGGACTCAGCACAACAGGACAAACATGTATCACTTATTGAGCTCCTTCTACCATGTTCTCGCTAAGCTCATTAATAGAGTCCCTGTCCTTCAGTTATCTTTGCTTGGACTGATCTCTTAATTATGATATGGAAGAAACTATGTCATAGAATCAGGAGGTGCTGCATGTTGAATTGTGCATGTTGGAAGATGCCCAATGTTGAAGTCCTCAAAAGATATGCTGAAGTCCTAACCTCTGGTACCTGTGAATGTTGTCTTATTTGGAAACAAGGTCTTTGCAGAGGTAATCAAGTTAAGATGAGAGTATGTTGGATCAGGGTAGGCACTAAATTCAATGACCGATATCTTTCTCAGAAGGCCATGCGAAGGCACAGAAGCACGCATGGGGAGAACGCTACTTGTTGGCGGTGACACAGCTGCAAGCTAAGAAGAGCAAAGACTGTGCTAACCGCCCGAATCTAGGAGAGAAGCCTGGGACAGATTTTCCTTCAGAACCACCAAAGAAACCAACCTTGCTAATGTTAACTTTGGACTTCTAGCCTCCAGATAATGTGAGAGAACACATTTCTGTTTTAAAAAGCATTACCATTATTTTTATTATTTTTCAATCACAGTTGACATTCAATGTTATTTTATTTTAGTTTGAGGTATACAGCATAGTGGTTAGACAAAAATTTCTGTTGTTTTAAGCGACCCAATTTATGGTACGTGGTTATGGCAGCTCTAGGGAACTAACACAGGAGGGAAGGCAGAAAGTACTTTCTCCTCCCTGAGAAGCTGCACATGCTGGGCCCTGTGCGGCACTCACATCATCTCCTTCCTGTTCTTCTCGTAAGAGCCTTGCAAGGTAGATGTCATCCCCATTTTACAGAGGCAAAAATTCAGGCTCAAGTCTTACATAACTTTTCCTGAAATTTTACCATTTTTCATAATTAATATTTTTTAAAAATGTAAATATCCTAGAAGGATTAACATATTGTGCCTATGAAAATATAAACATATCAAAGAGTTTTTTTTCCTGATGTCATATAGGATCTGGCAGCTTGAGAACATTGTTGACTTGGTGGTAAAGTTAAGAGTGGAATAGAGGAATGGATGCAGGAAGAGGAAACAGTGGCAGCATAAAATAAATCCTGTACACGTCAGGATTTTGCTGAGTTCTGGCAAATATGTCTTACTGTTTTATCCTTAATCAGATTTGTTGTTACTACTGACACTGCCTTCACTGGAGACTTATATCTGTAATGGTATGAAATATGAGGACTAAAGGGAAATATTTGGTAGGTGTAGATAGGCTACATATCCCACACCTATGTTAGATAACATGGATGATGTATATTAAGCAACTTTTTGACATTCTAAATCTGCTTGCAAAATTTCTATGTTATATAACTTGTTTTTACTACATAGGACACATTTTCATTGTAAAGAGATTAAAAACAATATTGAATGTAAACTAAAATTGAAAAATAAAAAATAAAATAAGAAACATTGATAAGAAGAAAGAAGAAAATGACAATTAACTGTGATCATACCATCCTAAGTCTAACAATGTTATATTTTGGTATGTCTTTCTAAGATTTAGTGTATAAATATTTAAAAATTAAGTGAGATGAAACAAACATATGTTTTTAAACTGTTTGCAAATTTTTTAATAAAGTGAAAATATTTAATTTAGAAACAGAGGCAGAAAACTAAATTTGGGAAGCCTAATATAGTTAAAAGAGTATTTGAATTCCTGCTAATAGGCTTTTTATATTTTAGGTGAAGCTACTCATTGAAGAATAAGTAAAGTGACATTTTAAAGATTCATTTTCATTTTCTGCAGATGTTAAAATCTCATCTTCGGGCCCAGAGAAGAGAAGAGCCCGACTTACTTCATTTATTGTCAGTTTATAACCCTAATGCAGGCTGCACCGATAATTGATAAATGATAATTTTCTTGTGTTTTTCCCAATTCAATCCCATTAAAATAGTTTCAAAGTTACATTATCAGAGAATGTGCATGACACATAAACCATAAGCTGACTGCCTGACAAAAGTAAGATCAAGTCAAAACACTTAGATTTCCAGAGGTTTTGATTGTAATGAACGTTGTTTGCTAAATAAATATCATTTCTAGCTCTGTACATCACATGTCTCAGTTTTTGTGAGAAGAAAGTGATGATGTTGAGTGGACTGATGACAACTCCTAGGGTGACGTGGTGTCGTGGCGAAGAACCGTACCTGTAGTGGACTGGATGCAGCAGGTAGAAGGTGAAATACTGGGTAGTTTTAGTAACTAAGAAATATTGGGCGGGGGCATGAATAAGGACTGTATAAATAACATTTTTTAATTACTTTGGAAGCTTTGAAGAAGGAGAACCAACAGACTCAGATCAGCCAATTATCAACGCAGGACACAAAGTTAGAAGGCCTTCACAACAGTGTTCAAAGTGACTCATCTTTTGCAGCTGGAGATGGGACTGGGCCTGGAATTGAATTGTGAGAGTGGTCAAGATGCAGCGGAGATGGAGAGAGAACCCTTGTGAGGCCTCCTATGTTAGAATCAGGGCCCCGATAATGAACACTTAAGTAATAGGAAGAGAAAATTGGGGGGATATGTCAGAGAATTTGGAATCCTCGATCCGCATGTGCTCCAGAAGGCCACCTTCTCCTTGCCTGGGACGAAAGACCCTACATGAAAAACCTCAACAGGGCCAAAGGCCTTGCAAAATGATGCATGTCCTCCTTAAGACATACTCCTTCCTTCCTTATTGTCCAGAGACAAGGTACAAGAGTCAAACCTGAGCACAGCTTGAGGAGGAAAGCCTGGGGGCAGAGTTAACTGCAAAGTAATGCAAGATCTGGATATAATGTTCCAGCTGGCACTGGGGAAATGTGTGTGGGAGTAGATCTTGAGGTCACCGGCCTTGGGATAGTGCAGAATATAAGGCTAGAAAGTGGAGAGTTTATTGACCTGGGTTCACATTCCCATGACTCAAGATTTAGTGCACTAGCAAGGACACCTGGAGCCCATCCTAATGCTCTAATGCCCTCTTTGAAGCCAGGCAAAAACAGAACTTTCTGAACAGAATATGGAGAAATAGAGTTAGAAGCTCAGGGAGGTGGGCATGTTAGAATGGGTTTATTATGTGAGACTAGAGAACCCATCCCTGCCTCTGTTTCCTGCAAGAGCCCAGGTAACACTTCATTCACTAAAACAATACGGAATGCACTGTGGAAGGAGATGTGGCATCCTTTACAAGTTCTGCAGTGGCTGTCCTCTCTATTTTACCACTCACAGCTGGAGATTGCCACCTGTGCCTGCCTAGAGAAAAAGGGAATGGAGGGTTATGTATACTGGATGCCAAATGGGGGCACCTTGGACATAATTACTGTGATGGGCAAGGCCAGAGTGCCAGCCAGTGGCCTTGGCGTAGTGGGATCTGTGGCAAGGGTTCATACAACATGGTGTTCCTGGGAGAAGAGGGTTGGCAAGGTCATCGGGGTGTAGCTTGTTAACTTCAATTAATGGAAAAATAGGAGTTCTGGAAAAAAAAAGGCTGATGTTATAGGAGAAAAAAGGAAAACAGAGTCCAAATCTGAGCTAGTTATCAGAGAGATCTGAGCTACTTCACAGATGCAGAGCCCATAGATTGAAGGAAAGGTTGGGATCTCTTGAGAAAGAGCCGTCAGAGGTTACTTCAAGTATATGCAATAAATAATATTCTCCAGTCCTTACCCAGAAGGACTTACAGCCATTTATCAGGTGATATATTATATAAAAACCTTTTAAGAGGTTTTCTGGATCAATAATCTGAGCTAGTACATATGATAGGGGACCAGAAATATTACCATGAGCTCTGGTTAGGGTGAATCTTTGGGAGAGTGGGTTCTAAATGGAGTCCTGGCCTAAGTCTGTCTTATAGTGAGTCCAACTCCCTGCACCAAGAAAAAAAATCAGAAGGAAAACCGAAACTGGGAGAAATTGCTGAGATTACCATCACCCTCAAGGACTTAAAGGATGAAGGGTTATTTCCAACATTTTTCCTTTCAGTTTACCAGTTTGACCCATGCATCAATCATGTGGATTTTGGGAGATGATGAGAGACTACCACAAACTTAAACAGGTAGTTGGCCCTGTTGTAGCTGTGCCAAATATTTTATCTCTGCCAGAACAATCCATATAGTCACTGTGCTAACTGGATCTGATGTACAAGAAGAGGAAAGTACCCTGGTTGCCCTAGTAAAAGCATTCATGTCAGATGGTGGGAGAAAAACTGTAAAGTTTCAGAGAACTTCCTTATGGCTAACATTTCTAGAGATTTAATGACCTCAACATTCCAGGATATTCTTTCCATGGTAAAGGACAAGTTATTGCACCTTGCACCCAGTACGACTAAGAACAGGCAGAGTGCTTAGCAGGCCTCTTTGGATTTTAAGATAGTGTACATGGCTTTTAAAAATACTTCTTTTACCCATTTATGGGGTTACTTTGATGGTTGCCAGTTCAGGTGGGGCCCTTAGCAAAAGGGGGTTCTGTAGCAGGTCCATGCTGTAGTGCAAGCTGCCCTGTCTCTCAGGTAACCTCAACTATGCAAGAGGCAGATAAGGACTCCCCTGGAGTATCCGGAAGTCCCAACAGGAAAGCTGCAACACAGACCCCCAGGGATTTAGAGCAAGGTCTTCTGGTCCATAAGGGAGAATTACCAGCAGCTGTTTCTGCTGAGCACAAATAGAGGCTGAGCACCTGCCCATCAGCTGCCCACAACCACCAGAGTAGATCACTGGGTTGCAAAGTTTAAGTGAACATAGTGACAATTCATCGTAAAGTGGTGTGTAAAGTGAATGTTTGTTTCCTTCACAAATTTATATCTTAAAATCCTAATCCCCAAGGTGATAGTGTTAGGAGGGGTCATTGAGAAGTGAATATTTCATGACTGGAGTCTTTCTGAATGGAAGTAGTGCCCTGACAAAAGAGGCCCCGAGAAAGCTCCTGTACCCATTCCACCATGTGTGGTTAGAGAAAAATGACACTTGTCTGTGAGGAATTGGTTTCTCACCAGACACTGAGTCTACTGGAGCCATGATCTTGGACTTCTCAGCTTCCAGAGCTGTGAGAAATAAATGTCTGTCATGTATAAGCCACCCAATTTATGGCATTTTAATTCCAAATGGACTCAGACAAATGGAAATGTTACTTTTAGAATTAGGCCCAAGCAGGTCATAAGGACAAATAAATTATGTCAACAGATGACCCAAATTCTATTTACCTCCTTCTGATGCACGAGCATGTATCCCTCACCTTATATGTATGAGATTAGTTCCCCCAGGTCGGCTCCATACTGCTACCTCACGATAGCCTTCCTTAGGAATGGCCCCAAAGGGCAGCAGGAAGGAGGAGACATTCCTGGTGAGCAGAGGTTTGAGCATTAGACACAGTTGTTTACTGTAAAGGAGAAATGGCCTGAGGTATGGATATACTTCTCAAGAAGGTCAAACTGAGAAACCTGGCAGACAAGAGGAAGGAACAGAAAAATAAAGGGTGATAGAGAAGTGAGGCCATGAATATGAATTTTAGTTTGGGTATCACTTGCAGCATCTGTAGCATTATTAAGCTAACCCTTATGTATTAAGCTTTTAAAAGAGTCCAACACCATGAAAACTCAGTAATGGATTTATTTAATGTAGGAAATGAGTGGATTTGAGTGGTACCGGGGTGGACTATATCGAGGTGCCTCTGGTGCTCTTCAATCCTCTTGGCCATTTCTCTGCATCCAGCCGTAGCTGGAGAGGACAGTTGAGAGCATGTTTTGTTTCCTTTTACACTCGCAGCGTCTTGTCTCAAACATTGTATGTCTGATTTCAGCCCCCAAGCTTCTCTGACACGGTGGATAAAGGCAGTGGAAAATAAGCAGCTGAAACATGGATCAGGATGTTAGGAAGTAGGTTTACAGAGGTAAATTTACGTGTTTATGGGCTGTAGAAAGTATTTGAAGACATTGGAGGGAAAGTGATTCTCTAGGAAGAATTTCAAGAGAAAAGAGAAAGATCATAGGGAGAAGTCCTGAAGAATATGTAAAACATTGATCTTTGAGGAACATTAATATATGGGCAAAGAGGGAACACTGACAAAAAGTTTGATAGGATAAAACCCTTCTATAAGTTTTTACATTTGATACATAAAAAAATTATGTAATATACTCAGCTACCAAAATTATCCTATTTCAGAGATCAGGCAATGGGATCTCTGAACTGACTGATAAATAGCTGAATGTTAAAGCAAAGTCTCTCTCTTGTTAAACTGCAGGAAGTAACTGTTCTTTCTACTTTGAATTTTAGTTTCTGATTCAAAGTTTACAGCTTCAGGCTTCACATGATATTTATAGACCTGTTCCTATTATGCCTGTAATTAAAGCCTCATCCTTATCTATAGACCTTAAACAAGGCAAAGACATTTCTAGTAACGCCTCTATTTTAATCAATGTATGTTTACTAGTCTATACATAAAATCATTTATTAGTTACTCTAGTGCATTGTCTCAGTTTAAGATACAAGCCTCAAAGGTTAGATTAACATATTATTTCTTCTTTTGGGATATAGACCAAAATTAATGCATAATATAAACAAATAACATATACACATAAAAGATGAAAATAGCCCTATTGGTATTAGATTTACTTTAGATATATTTGTATATGTAGGCCATAGAAAGGAAGTAAAATAAAAATGTAATATATATTAGATACTAACCTTTAGTTTTTGGTTTTGCATAGATTAGTAACATTCAAAGAGATTTCTTTTTGGGGAAAAAGAATATACTAAACTTTGTAGATGCATACAGTTTTGTAGCAGTAATAGACAAATTTTGCCATATTTCTAAATTTTAATGAGCCAGAAATGATCAAAATGAGATTTTCACCTTGATTTGGCATTAGATGTATCAGAATTGTACACTTGAAATGTGTAATTTTACAGGATAACGTCACCCCAATAAATTTAATAAAAAAAGTAAATTAAAAAAACATAAAAAGACCCTAGAGGGCACTATACGCCTGTTGTTTTTCAAGAGGAGATGGTGAAATTTCTTTTAAGTGCAGAGATGATTGCAGATATTTAAAATTCATGGTGACTACTTCCCAGAGGGTTAGAATTCTTATGCAAGGTCTTGAAATCAGTATGAATTAATGGGATTTTGCATTTTATGTTACATGTTTTCACTTGTGATGGTTTTCGTTTTTTAATGCCTATGATATAATTAAGCTCTCGAGACAATGTACCTACATTGAAAAGATTAAGTGTTCTTATATGTGTAGGTCTAATTGTTTTCTCTGCACTGTTCATTTACATTTTATTTAATTTCTTTTCTTGATTGCTATTGCTAGTAATAACATTATTATTCTGTAAGTATTAAGGTCCTTTGGTCAGAGTTTCGGTGTTTTTTCCGGAGTGGGGTCATCATGTTACTTTGATTCTTCTGTAGTTACTTGTGCATTGTAAGTACATGGGAGGGCTGCCCCTGGTGCCTGGGTTATAGTAGGTGTTACATGCATATTTAAAATCTGAATCTGAAGATAAAAAACCCTCCTAATATTAATGAAGTATCACACTGTCTGTATGTGTGCCCTCACCCCTGGGCCCTTCATGGGTTAGGTGATGGTACGAACCTGGTCACTGGGTTTAATTTAACCCAGAGACCATTTTTTATTGTAGGTAGGTTTTTAAAAATCTGAATTTGCCTGCATTTAAACTATTGCATTCTAACTTATAACAATGCTCACATTCCCCCATTGTTGTACACCACCTGCCTGACCTGAAATGCTATGTGTATTTAAACCTCTGAATAGACCCAGGTACATTTGCCGCCAGCAGACGTCTCTTTTGAATACTGTTTTGCAGTTAAATAAATGTGACCTCATCAGTTTGTTTTATTGCCCTTGTGTAAACCTCCTTGGCTTTCTGAATCTCTCCACTCTTTATAACTGGTATTTTATTTCCATTTGTAGGCTCAACTTTGCCAGACTTGACCGAAGGGAATTGAAATCTTAGGAATAGCTCACTGCTGCTTTTCTTGTTCTGACTTTGCTTTCAGTTCTAATAATTTGTGTTGTACAAAGCTCCCATCAGGTACCCCGTTTCCAGGAAGAGAGTACTGGTTCTTTTTCCTGTATGTTTGGAACTTGGTAACAGTCCAGCTCCTGAATTCTTCCTCAAGTAACTTGAGTCCTATTTTACTCCTCTATTCCTGGAGCTGGCAGTCTCTGGTACCTACTGGCCGCTAGAGGGGGCTGTTACATGCTGGCGCTTGGCCACACTAGTGTCTAGTTCTTGCGTTGTACAGTCCCCTGGCAGCGTTTCCCCACCCACCGGTAAGGACTGCCTTATCAGACCCCCCTGACACCAGCACTTGCCCTCATATTCTTTACCTGGTAGTCATGATCTCTTTCATTTGGGTAGCACTTTTAAACACATTATTTAACTTATCAGGTCCGATAATAAGCATCTGTAAATTGGATATCATCATTTCTTTTGTGCCGATGATAGAAATGTTGCTGGAAAAGTTAGATTTGCACCCATGTCTTCATATTGCAAGTTTCAGGGTGCTTTTTGTTGTTGTTGTTGTTTGTTTAAAGTAATTGCAACTGGTAATAGGATTTAACTGTATTATCTAAACTTCTTGTTTTACTGAGTCTGCCTAAGCTCCTGCACCACATTGCGAGGCCTCAATATTTTTGTTCAGCTCATCTGAATCAGAGCTCATATGCTGGGTCCAAGAACCAGATTATCATTTTATTAGAAATGAGGTTCACTCTTTCCAAGACTCGGAATATCACCACAAGCACGCAGCGGCACCTTTTCAGCTAATAACTCGGTGTTCTCTTTGCAAACAGTGCATCCCAAACTTATCAAAGAATCACCCAAGGGCTTGTTGTAGGCACATAGTGCCAAGTTACCAGGTTTCTTCCCCAGGAACGTTGTGGTTTAGTAGGACTGGGATGAGGTCTGAGAGTTTTTAAATAAGTGTTGTAGAAGTTCTTATTTTTAAGCAAATTTGAAAATCAACTTCCTAGAGCAGAGCCTCTTAGAAGGGTGTGAAATTAACTTGCTCATACTCTTTTCCTTTTCTGTGTCTTTTTTTCCTCAGCAGATAAATTTGAGCATCTTTTTGTCTCTTTTTTCCCTTATCCTTTGTTCGCTCCTGCTGTCAGCAACAGAATGTCACTTTGATGGCCCATCAGCCCACTGTGTCATTTGGGTTTGGAAAGACATTTAAGCTATAGACTCTCCTTGTGCTAAATTGAATTGGAGTAAGTGATTCTGAAATTGTACCGGCCCTAGATGATGCATGCCATAGTGTTTTTAAAGGCCATACATTAATACAAGAGTTTTGGAACTAAGTAGCGTTGGACTTGAATCCTTTTCTTATCTTCTCAGAAGAAGGTGACACGTCTTTCTCTAAATGACTCCATTCATACCTGGAGAACTGTTAGACTATCTCAATCACTCGTAACTTAAATTCCAGGAGGCCCTTGGCCCATTGTAAAAAACAATTTTTTATATATATATAAAATTATATATATAATATTTTCTTGTGTGATATCTCTCTCTCTCTCTCTCTCACACAATAAAAAAGACAAATTATATAATGCTTATTTGTGTCAAGAAATAAGATGTTCTGGAAAGGCATGTAACTAATTTGACCATCCTCTTGGAAAGAGATGAGGAATAAATTCTTATCTGGAAAACTCTAATTTGCTCCTTAATGAATCCCTATTGTTATGTTCCCTCATCTGTGGGGGCATCTTTTTAACACAGCATACAGTTAGGCACAGGCCAAGGGGGACATCACAGAGCTGCTGTCTCCCAGAGAAGAGGCCTCATGGAGTGGAGGCACTTTGGAGGATTTGCTGTGATCTTTAGCAGGACAGGCTTAAAATCCTAATTCAGTCAGTTCCAGAGTGGGATTCAACAACAACAACAATAACAACAACAAACCTCTTAAAATTAATGTATAAAACCAGATTGCCAATTTATTATTTTCCCATTATATCTGTGGTAAAAACTGGAATCCTTCTGTCAGCCAGAATCTGCTTTTCTCCATGTAAATCTACATGGAAATGAATTTTATTATGAAAATTTGAAGACTAACTTTCCTATTTTTTTTTGAAAGTCTGTGTAGTCACTGCCAATGTTCATAAAAGACTCCTCTATGATTTTATAGCTGATAAATCTTACTTTCTGTTTAATACATAATTCTTTGGCTATATTACAACCTTTAATTGGGTTATACTTATGTTTCACAAACATGGGATTTTATTTTGTAGGTGACTTTGCTTACATTACTATAAATATTCATGACCAACCTGACCTATATTCTTATTGACCTAATTACACAGAAGAGTGGCTGAAGGCTTTTTTTTCCACACTATATGCTTCCATTCATGTATCTTTTATAGTTCTAGGTAGACTTCCAAAAGTTATAATCAACTGAAATATGATACTTTATTCCCCAAATTGGAAAGGTATGAATCACTAATTCAACATATTTAGAAAAAAGAAAATTTATTTTAGGCAAGTTCATTACTTCTGGATGACATAAGATAAATAAAAATTTACCTTGTTAGCGGGAGAATATTTGCAGCATGGGTTTTTCTTAACTGTGGAACAAGAAGTTGGCATTGCATTTACTGTTTTACTTTATCATATTGACAATTCTGATTATACTTGTACTTGGATTTAATATTTTTTTAAAGTAATGGGCACATATTAATTTTTTTGATTAGGAATTGAAGACTTAAGGGAAGCTGAAGAAATTTCATGTTTAATTTACTTTAAGTACCCAGGGTTTTTGCTTAGTTTTTCCCTCAAGCATAATAATTTTGATAAACATTGTTCCACTATTATTTAAATATCTGACAGTATCTTCATTAATATTCTAAATAGTACAACAGTTGATTTCAGCTTGACAGAAAAAGGAAGTATCCCCTGGCTGTATACCCTGAAGTATACAATGTTATTGATGTGTTGTGAATAAAAAAAAGTCAACCATGCTTGTGTGGCTTTGCATAGATGAAGAAAACATAAAAAATATATAAATTGGTAGTGGTTTTATGATGTGACAATATTATTGGAAAGACTCCCCCAAAGAAATAATATGGCACTAGGCAAAAAGGAATATTCACATTAAAGCAATATATCTTAACAGAAAAATGTAGAAGATCTGGATGTGCCTGAGGATGCAGGAAATTACTTATGCTATTTCAAATTACTATGCTTTTGAAAATTAAAATAATTTAACACTGTTTATCTTTCAAATATATCTGTTCATATAATTCTTAGTTTAGAATCCATTTATATTCAAACATTTTGATGAGCTTTATTGGTCTTGCTTATGTCTTAATAAGATTGGGGAAGATGAGGGAATCATGTTCTCGTCACTCTGCCACTTATGCTGCCTCCCTTGTCACAGTTAATCATCACCACAACCTTTTTAAAGAAGATTTCACTTATTTATTTTTAGAGAGAGGGGAAGTGAGAGAGAAAGAGAGGGAGAGAAACATCGATGTGTGAGAGAAACAGTGATTAGGTGCTTCTCGCATGCCCCCAGCTGGGGACCGGGCCTGCAAGGTAGGCATGTGCCCTGACCAGGAATAAAACCAGTGACCTTTCGGTTTGTGGGATGATGCCCAACCCACTGAGCCCCACCAGTCAGGGTGTCACCCCCACAGTCTTCTCAAGCAGGTTGTATCCTTCCCTGCCAGAGATGTGAAAATGGGCCTCAGATGGATTAAGTCATGCCTACAATCACAGACATGGTAATTCCAGCAAAACTGGCATTAGAACCTCAATCTTTTGGTTCAGTAACTCATTCCACACTATGCAATATACTTTGTTAACTATAAAACAACATTCACTTGTAAGAGTTATAATTATTATCTAATAGTATAGAATCTTGCTAGAGTATTTTACAGTATAGAAAGGCATTGCATTAGATTCCAAACATGATGAATGTTTGAACTCAGTTAGCTTTTTTGGTGTTGAGCACATCAATGCATGTGCCAAGTGCACTATATTGTTAAACCCTCACAACATCACACTGCAGTAAATAGTTTTCTTATGTTACAAGTGAGAAAATAGGCTCAGCAGTGGAAGTAGCTTACTTAATAGTGAGTGCGGTGCCAGCTTCCTTTCCTCTGAACCATGTTCTGTTTGCCATCACGTGGCCTACTGTCAGTCAGTAGGATGACTTCCTTACGTAAAGAATCACATGTAGCTTCATACAGTCTAACTCCTTATTTATTTTATCCTGACTTAAGCTTTTCCCACAATCCATTACTCAGTTAGTTTTTGATCCATTAGTTCTAGAACCACCACCTGAAACTCCATGGTTTGGATCTAATAACAAAGTTTGGTTTCATAGATTATTACATATTATATGTATGTATATACATATACATATATATGGAGATATACATAAAACAAAATATATGTATAAATATATACAGTTGGCCCTTGAACGATATGAGTTTGATCTGTGTGGGTACACTTCACACAACTTTTTTTCAATAACTATGTATTGTTGACCCTCTCTATATCTGTGGGTTTTGCATCCATGTGTTTAACCAACTGCACACAGATCGAAGACAGTATTTTTGACCTGTGGTTGGGAATCTGCGGATATGGAGGGCCAACTGTATGTATTGTTCTACATCATTTTTCCTAGGAGAATTGAGCATACATGGATTTGGGTATCCATGGGGGTGGGGTTGGATCCTGGAATAGTGGATAGGAGGAATGACCTGTAGTTGTTTGAGGGTCAAGTGTACATTTAAGGAGATATATATGGGAGGAAATCTCTAAGAATATATATATATGTATATATGTGTACTAGGAAGTATATAAGATATATGTGTATATATACATGAATATCTCTAAAACAAGGATATATCATTATATATATCCTTATATCCTATATATAGATGTATATCTATGCTATATATCTATATCTTATTACTTATCTATCTATCTATCTATCTCTCTATCCTTAATTACTCTGACTTGCAGAAACAGGAGTAAAAGCCCGCATTTAAGACTGGTTATTTGGTGGTTGGTGAGTCCTTGGGTGTATAAGCTTGTTACAGATTCTTTGTGTAATCACTGATTAGAGAGAAGGTCACTCTGAATTAACATAAAGTAAATATGACCATTAGGCTTTTGAAGAGCGTTAATTTACCAGAGGCAAATTGTAGACTTCTGAGGAATTAAGTGAAAGGGAAAATTGTAACAGATTAATCATCAGCATTTATTTATCATAATCATAAGCTAAAGAATGAATTTTGGTTGTATACGTCAACAGAAATCAGCTGAATCCCCAATCTGATTTAACAAGCAATCAACAAAAGCAGCTTTAATATACTGCAAATAAGTTGCAGTATTATATTTTCCTCTATTTTCTTAGATGTGCCAAAGCAAGTAACCCTCATGTCAAGTCTCTTATTTAACCTGACACAGAGTCCCCCATTTCCTTTCATTGTAGTGTCTCCTTGAGTTGTACCCATTTTTCCTGGACTGTCATTTTCAAAACTTTTTTCTTTGTGAGGATGAGAAGGAGGAATGCTGATGGTTCTGATGAGAGATCTATCATACCCTTTCATTAACCCTCTTTTCCACTTCAACATTAATTATGTTAAAAAAAAAAAAGCAAACACTTAACTGCCAAAACAGTGCTGTTTGTTTTAGAATAAAAATATTGGGAAGTAAGTTGTGAGATGTGTGAGGGTTGTGGAGGAAGGTGAAGTGAAAAGGCAAGATCAGAAGAGACACGGTAGGACTGGCAGCAGTGGCCAAGTCCTGCGGGGTGAGTCAGAGCCCGAGAGAACCTGGAAGCTGGGTACACGGGAAAGAACACAGCACGCAGTAAGAAGACCTGCCTCACTACTCTCCTGTGTCAGTCTAGGCGATTTATGAATTAACATCTCTGAGCACCATATTTTAATCTCTCTAAAATGAGAACTGTAATTATATTTGAAGTCTTAAGATGGAGCTGGAAGAGCAGCAGCAAACTGCCAGGAATTGAGGAGGATGTGGGCTCTTGGAGGATCAGGACCCAGAAGTGTGGGCCTGGGGCCTAAAGGGCTCAGGCACAGAGCAGGGCGGTCTGGCGGGGAGGGCTGCAGGGAGAGGCGCGCCCTCCGAGAGGAGGGTGTGGGTGGCGAGCAGCCAGAGGCATCGGCTCTGTTGAAACTTTTTGATCCTTTATGCTTGGACAGGTGCTTGTCCTTGAGACTTGGTTTAAGTTTTGCCATCTTACATTGCTTGTTACTTCCTTGTGGAAGTGGAAGGCGTTTCCTGAGCCTAACAGAAGGAGTAATGGAGGCCACTAGAAAGCCTAAAGTGCCATTGGAAGACACGGTTCCCAGGATTGAAACCAAATGACACTCCCTAAAATAACTCCGGGTTCTCACATGTGACTGTAAGAGGCTTCAAAGAAATACTTTTTTGAACTTCTAAGGCTCATTCCACTGTGTCTGATATTTTAGGATCATATGTGAAAAGGAAAATACATTAACTTCTTGCGCACCTCTCTTCGAGAGCCACGGCTTCTCCCATTTCAGGACAATTAGCTGGGCGTGCCCAGGTTATGTTTCCTGAACCCTCTTACGTTATGGCCCAGGCCTGCCCAGTCAGAGCACTGCATCCCCCTCACCTCAGTGGTTGCTATAGGAATAAGAATGTAACCCAAACCGGGCTATTCAGAATCCTCTAGGTTTCTGACTTCTACAGTCCACACAGTTGTAGAGGTACCTGCAACCATTTTGCTTCCACACAGACAAATTCTGTCTGATAGGAAGCAAAGCAGAGGTAATCGGAACCAAAGTCAAGGGGGCAAGGTAACAGGGTCCTGATAACATTGTTTAAACTGGATTCATCAGGAGATGTATTTTTTGGTCTTCTCACTTACATTTTTCTGTCACTTGATCTTGAAAATGTCCTGGCTTTGTACAGTTCCATAGTGTTAGGCTCCCAACATCTCTCATTATATTATATAATTTATAATTTATCTGAGAAATAATGAAAGATATTTTTTTTTGCTAAAAATAATTTAATATTGTAGGATGCATTATCATACGTAGACCCTGCTGAAGTATTTGATATTGCTTTAGAAATAACAGGTATGATTGTCCCATAAAGCTTATTAACATGAAAACTTTTCTTATACAGGTCTTTGTCTTTATTTTATGAATTAGATTAAATGCAATTGCTTAGGAAAGAAATAGTTTCTATAGCGATTTCAAACAATATCTCTCAGAAGATCTTAAGAAGTATGCCATACTAAATTAGGAAAATGTGCAGATATTCTTTCTTGGATATATCCTTTGACAATTGAAGATTGTTTAAAATGTCATCTGTGAAGAAATATATTGTCTCATGTAACCTGAATAGCAGCTGTACTGAAGTGCTAAAATTGCCAAATGATTATCACGTCTGTCTAGCAATAAAAATATTACTTGAAAACCATAAACTTGTTTTCTTATTTCATTAAAACTTTACAAAGGTCTCTGGTCATCATTCAAAATTATACAATTAACTCATTATATGAGAATGTAGAGGAAGACAAATGGTGTTCTCAGAATATAGAACTGCAATAAATTGTTAATTATACATTCATTTTCTTATCCTTGTTCATCATTAAGATTAACTTTTAAAATATTTGATGAATAAGCTTAATTAACTCACTTTGATTATGGGCTTGCTCTTGGTTAACATTTCAATTTATATCTGCTTCCTTGGGAAAAATGTTGAAATACTCCAGGTTTTAGGAAAATATATAATAAATAATCACTTTAATTTTCTATTAATTACAAAATATTGAGAATAGTGTAAGAGGACAATAGAAAGTGGATCTAGTTTTTAATTGAATATAAAATTTTACATTATATTTTATTTTATTTTTAGAGTAGGTAAACTAAAATTAAATTAAATGAAATGAAAAATTAAGAGAAAATTAACAGAAGGAGTAATGGAGGCCACTAGAAAGCCTAAAGTGCCATTGGAAGACATGGTTCCCAGGACTGAAACTGAATGACACTCCCTAAAATAACTCTGGGTTCTCACATGTGACTGTAAGAGGCTTCAAAGAAATACTTTTTAGAACTTCTAAGGCTCAGAAGTTCTAAATGCCGAGTATATATATTCTTCTTTATATGCCCAGTATATATATTCTTCTTCCCATCCCTCCCCTCACATAAGTAACCAGTTAAAGTTGTTTTTGTATATCTTGTCAGTTTCTTTATGCATATATGAGGAAATGTACATAGAACCTTAAAGTACTGAAAGAGTAAAAATTGATTACTTAGCAAATGGTCCTGGAATTATGGGTAGCTCCCTGAAAAGATAAAATTGGATCCACCTTGTATATTATGTACTATAATAAATTCCAGATGCATCAAGAATTTATATGTAAAAAAGAAGCCTTTTAAATACTTGATGAAAATTTATTTATTTTTTTGGTGGGAAGGCTTTTTTTAAACTATGAATGAAAATCTAGAATATGTAATAAAAAAAGATTAGTGAATTGGATATATAAAAAAAATTCTTCATGACAAAAACACTACATGGTAAGACAAAAGACAAACTACAAATATGGAAAAAATTTTCAGCCCATCTTACAGGCAAAGAGTTAATCTCACTATTACACAAAAAGCTCCTAAGGGTCAACCGAAGACCAATAACCCAAAAGATAAGAGGGAAAAAATATGAGCAGAGAGCTCACAAATAATAAAATAAAAATAATTTAAAAACATATAAATATAGACCTGGCTGGTGTGGCTCAGTGGATTGAGTGCCGGCCTGCTAACCAAAGGCTCACCAGTTTGATTCCTAATCAGGGCACATGTCTGGGTTGCAGGCCAGGTCCCCATAGGGGGCATATAAGAGGCAACCACATGTTGATGTTTCTCTCCCTCTCTTTCTTTCTCCCTTCCCCTCTTTCTAAAAATAAATACATAGAATCTTTAAAAAAACATGTAAATACAGTCAACATCACTGAAAATTAGAGATATGCATATGAAAACTATACTGTTACCATTTCTCATGTCATATTGCCAGTTTTGATTTTTTTAGATCCTCACTTGAGGACATTTTTCATTGTTTTTAGAGAGGAAGGGAGAGAGAGAATCATTGGTATAAGAGAGAAGCATCGGCTGGTTGCCCCCTGTATGCGTCCGGACCAAGAATTACACATGCCTGGATGGGGGATCAAACCTGCAACCTAGGTACGTGCCCTGACCAGGAGTCGAACTGTAGTGCTTTGGTTATGGGATGGCACTACAACCAACTGAGCCACACTGGTTCGGGCAAGGCAGTTTTGACTTTTATTAAATAATTTATTGGTAACACAAAATAAGCCTGCTCATTCATTGTCTATGGGAGTGTAAATGAAAAGTAACTGCATATTAAGGGCAATTGGACAATATTTGTTAAAGTTACAAATGTACACTTCACTCTTTAAACCAGCAATTTTATTTGACATAGGTAAATATTTACAACTGTGAAATGATGAATATACAAGTCCACATGGTATTGGTTAAACAAATCATGTAACATCAATACAAAAGAATATTACCATTTGTCAAAACCAAACAAACAAATAAACAAGTGTTCTGTGTACTGAAATATTTATTTCTAAGATATGATGTTAAATAAAAATGTAAGATCCGAGTATAGCTCATTTGGTTGAGTGTCATCCTGCAAACTGAAAGGTCGCTGGTTTGGTTCCCAGTCAGGGCACATGCCTGGGTTGCTGGTTCGGTTTGCAGGGGCATGTGCAAGAGGCAACCGACATGTTTCTCTCCTTCTCTTTCTCCCTCCTTTCCCTTCTCTCTAAAGTCAATACAAGAAAAAAAATTAAAAGAAGGTAAGATCCAGGAAAGTGTAATATGCTACAATTTGTGTAAATTGGGAAAATGAATATATAGTAGGTACATATACACAATAATATATTTATTATGTAAAACAATCATTACTGCGAAAAGGATAGTTGGGGATTTGGCAGATGGAGATAATCTTGAAAGGAGTCTTAAACTTTTTGAACTTTGTAAAATTTGACCGTGTGAATTATTATTATGTTTAAAGATATAAAAGCAACATTGATTAAAAAACATTCTAAAGAAATAATGGAGAAAGTATTATTGATTGAATTTTATTTATTTATTTATTTATATTGTTGTTATATTACAGTTGTCCCAATTTTCCTCCATTTCTATCCCTTGCCCTGCCCAACTCCTGTCCAGTCAATCCCCACCCTATTTTCCATGTCCAGGGGTCATTTATACTTATTCTTTTACTAGACCCTTCCCCTTCTTTCCTCACTTAACTCCTCCCCGTTCCCCCTCCTATCTGGTCCCTGTTAGGTTGTTCCTTGTTTCCATGTCTCTGGTTCTATTTTGCTAGTTTATTTTGTTCATTAGGTTCTGGCTATAGGTGAAATCATACAGTATTTGTCTTTCACCACCAGGCTTACTTCAGTTAGCATATAATACTCTTCAGTTCCATCCATGCTGTCATGAAAGGCAGGAATCCCTTCTTTCTTTCTGCTGCATAGTATTTCATTGTGTAAATGTACCACAGTTTTTGAATCCACACATTCACTGATGGGCACTTAGGCTGTTTCCAGTACTTGGCTATTACTGTAAATACTGCTGTTATGAATATAGGGGTACATAGGTTCTTTCGAATTGGTGTTTCAGGATTCTTAGGGTATAATCCAGGCCGTGGAATCACTGGGTCAAAAGGCAGCTCCATTTTTAGTTTTTTAAGGAAATTCCATACAGTTTTCCACAGTGGCTGTACCAGTCTGCACTCCCACCAACTGTGCACTAGGGTTCCATTTTCTCCGTATCTTTGCCAGCACTTGTTGTTTGTTGATTTGTTAATGATGGCCATTCTGATCAGACTGAGGTGGTATCTCATTGTGGTTTTAATTTGTATCTCTCGGATGGCTAGTGATGTTGAGCATCTTTTCATGTGCCTGTGGGCCTTCTCTATGTCCTGTTTGGAGAAGTGTCTGTTCAGGTTGATTGCCCATTTTTTAATTGGATTGTTTGTTTTCCTGGCATTGAGTCCTGTGAATTCTCTATGTAATTTGGAGATCAAACCCTTGTTGGAGGTATCATTGGCAAATATGCTTTCCCATTTGGTTGGTTCCATTTTCATTTTGCTGATGTTTTCTTTAGCCATGCAGAAGCTTTTTAATTTGATGTAGTCCCATTTTTTTATTCTTTCCTTTATTTTCCTTGACTTAGAGGATGTATCAGCAAAAATATTGCTGCTTGGATATCTGAAATTTTACTGCCTATGTTTTCCTAGGACTTTTGTGGTGTTGTGGCTTATGTTTAAGTCTTATCCATTTTGAATTTATTCTGGTGTAGAGTGTAAGTTGGTGGTCTACTTTCATTTTTTTGCATGTTAATTGAATTTTAAAAATTGCCTTTTTTTCACTTAAAAATGTATCTGTGTATCTATCCCATTCTCTCTGCTCCACAATCAGAATGAGAACAAGTTTTTATAATGAAAAGTATTCAATTGATTTATTGTTCTAAGTTTTAAAATTCAGATTATGCTATTGAGATCCAATAAGTTGCATGATCTTGTTTATAATAATTGCAACTGCAACTTATTTTCACATGGAATTACATTTATCCTATCTTTTATTTTGGAACTCTTGTTAATGTCTCTGGAACAGATTCCAATAATTAGGATGAATGTGGTAATTAAGGGACTACTAACGATGAATTATCATCTAAAAATGCTGTGTGAATTTTGATTACTCTATTATAAGCCATTGCTGTTAAAACAATTCATTCTCGTTTCATCTAGAGTTCTTGTAGACTTTATTTTCTTTAAGTTCTCACATTAGAAAGTTGTTTTTCTTTTTGAGTATCACAAAACACTGTGAAATGAGGATTTTGCATTTCAATAAGAGGGTAACATTATTCAGTGAATAATAGTGACACCTGCAATCCTTAGTATCACAGAAAATGGTAATATAATTAGCTTTGGGCTGCAAAAATGACAGTTGAAAACCAAGTCAGAACTCTTCTGCTACTGCTTGACCTGTTTCAATTATCTGTGCTCTTCAAATAATTGCTGGAGTTATTTATTTTCATTCCCTGCAATACTTATTCTCTTAGTATTATAAACATATTGGAATGGTCATAGTACATCTTCCTTTTTTGACCTCTTTTGTAGAGAAAGTCTCCTGAGAGAACTCTTGGGGATATCTGGAGTTTCCTGTGTGGAGCTAGCTTTATTGGAGTTATGTTGGTCTATGAAGTCATGTTGTACTGAGTTAGAGACTTTCTTAGCATGTCTTGATGTATCCAGCTTGCCAATTAAACTGGTGCTCTACATTCCTTCTGCAAAACCCAGCCATGCCCAGAGCGAGCTGAATGTGAATGACCGAGGGCTGCTTTCTCACGCACTTTGCCCCTCCTTATCCGGTTACATACTTACCATAATTCAGGGAGCTTTCTCCCCAAAGCTTTTAATACTTTTAACGACTGACTTTTTTACAACAACTGGTTTTGATTAACAGAACAGCTACAACTGCTGGTGTGCCTAAGAGGATTTCTACTAAACTTGAATTTGAATGCCCAACCTAAGTTTTTTGAGATAGGTAGAAATTTGGTTTTGGAAGAATATAACGTTCTCTTAGGATGCAGGCAAAGTGATTAAAAGGATTTGAGAAAATATCTGACATAAGGGCAGGATGAAATGGGAGTGGGGGCAAAATGGAAAAAACTGTGCATCCAGAAGTCGAGTTCTTCCTATTGGAAGAAATCCATGACCCAAGTCACAAGTTAACATCCCTCTTCTCTTCCCCATGACTTCCTTTAATAAGAGACAAAGACTTTCATGCTACATTAAAGGATATATCAGATACAAATAACTGGACATAACACTAGCTTCTCCTAATTTAGTGGGAATGAGATTTTAGGCTTTATATCAGTGACTGAGACTGGTAGGGGTCCTGGAAGATAATGTCTATAAGAAATAAAAAAGAGACACAAACATCAGGCTGGAGCAGGGTGGGACAGGGTGTACCTTCCTAATCTAGTTTAGATGAGGAAAATATATTTGACTATTGGATAAACCTATTATTTTTCAATTGTCCATGTAATCAATGTTATATTGTTGACCTGAAAACTGAATTCTTATTCATGTTGTGCTATCTACCCATTTCATGCTGACCTGCTGTCACCCTGACATTTGTCTTCACTGTTTTTGATTAAATCTATTCATAATGCCATGTTATCTTTCTTTGTCTTGGCTTTACAAAATGGAGCAAATACAATTTATCTTTACTTTTAATCTAGCATGCTTGGAGGAGTAAGCTGCTAAGACCTAAATGGATACAGCATCCGCTGAGCACGGCCACGTTACATGGTGTGCATTTACCATGACGTCATGCAGCCATTTGCCTTTTCCGGAAGTTTCTGGAAAAGTATGCTTTTTATTTAATGAATTAAGAAATTCAGAGAGAAACAAAGCAATACTGGCACCTTATGGTAGACATAATTTCAGGTCATCCTATAACATCATAAGTTTGAGCATTTTATTTAAAATTGAGAGTGGCTATGTAAACCTGTGTGTTTATGAGAGTAATAATCTTTTAAAATAAAATTTGAATTGTAAATGATTCTTGGCTGTATTCCATCTACTTTCAATTATAAAGATACTTGAAAAACTATTTTCTTTACTTTGTGAAACGAGGAAATATCTACAGTAAGTCTAGAACCCAGCTGGGCACAGGCGCTGTGGAGGAAAGAAGGTATAATTTTCAAGCCAGCAGATGACTGCTTCTTGCGGTGTCTTACCCAGCTGTCCTATTGGACTAAAACAGCAGGGGGCATACTTACAAATAAAAGGGAAATATAATTATGTTGATCTTTCAGCTTATTGTCAAAGACTTAAAAAGGAAGCATTATGTGTCTAAAAAAAATAAAAGGAAGCATTAGGCTTCTATTTATTCAGGTGAATGATAAACCTTGAAAAGTTGGTAGGAAAAGCCTCAGATTTTGTATTTTGGCTTCTAGGATAAAAGTGGTTTGCTTATTTTGAAACTATATTTTCAATGTTGGTACAGTTAATGATTACAAAAGCAAATGCAATCATTGCCACTTCTGCAGGACTCTGCATTCAATGTACATTTTTGAGAACAGCAAGTATTGTAAAATTTGACATCATATTTGATAAAGATGCAGAGAATACTTTTATGTAAAAACCTGACCAGAGAGAAAGAAAAGTAAATTGTGAAAAAGCTTATATTTGCCTTTGTATGAAATTAACTTTTACTAAGTTAACTTGGGTTAAGGCAAATCCCCAAATACAGAGTACCTCATCATGTTTAAGTATCAGTACTTTGAAGTTACAGGGACTCAAATTCTTATTAAGTTGATAAATATTAAAAAGTGAAAAAGGAAGAAAGAGAACAGGAGAGAATTTGCTCAGCTTATGATGTTTGTGTTTAAGAGAGTCCCCTGATCCTGCGAGAGTCCCAAGGAGAGCCTATTGAGTTAAAATGAAATTTGAGTTGTTGTAAACAATTCTTTGTTGTATTCCATGCTGGACTTATCCCTATGTTGAAACTACATATTTGTATTGAAGAGCATAACATGAGATATGAATAAAGAGCTAGAATATAGTTTTGGATGAAAAAGAATTACTAATATTAAAATGTGAATCTTTAAAATCTTAATACAAAAATAAAATTCATTTTTAACTAGAACTCCCCACAAGCTAGTTTTTTCAAATCTGATGAAATGTTTTAAGTTTTCTTATGAGGGAATAAGTGCCCGAGTTAAGGTTTTTTTTTTTGTTTTGTTTTGTGTGTGTGTGTGTGTGTGTGTGTGTGTGTGTGTGTGTAAAAGAAGAGTAGAGAAGGAGAGCTTGCTTTACTAGATGGGAACATGCTGTAATTTACTTACTGTATTTGAATCAATATACATTGGCACTAGAACACACCAGTGGAAAAGAATCTCAAGACTGAAAATGGATCTTGGTAAGAATAAGAATTTAACATATGGCCAAGGTGGTATTTTAAATCATTGGGAAAAAGATGACTTTGCAACATATGGTGCTAGCCCAACTGGCTACCCATCAGGAAGTAAATAAAATGGTACCAGTAACATATACCATATAGAAAAATTTTGGATAGATTACAAATTAAATTGAATAAAAACATAAACATTTTAGAAAATCTAGAAGACCATAGGTATAACTGAGGGGAAGGAGAATTTTTATTTTTAAAAAAGTGAGTGGAAAAAAACAATATATTTGAAAAAAAAACATTTGCATGTAGAAGACAGAAGATTAATATCTATGCTACACAGAATTCTTAAAAATCAACAAGGACTTACTCACAAAGAAAAGTGGGCAATGGATAAAACTACACAAACCATAGAAGAGCTAATCTGAAAAAAACTCCTTATAGGCAGACAAAAGTAAGTTAAAACAATATATGTGTATCTCTTTGACTGGCCAAAATTAAAAAGAAGGAAAACACTACTTTCTGCCCAGGAATGGAGAGGCAAGGTATTTTCAGATGTTACTAACAAAAATGTAAATTATGGATCCTTTTGGAAAGTAATGTGGCAATGTCTATTAAAAGAAATAAATGCATAGTTGACTTTGATCTAGCAATCCCTCTCTTAGGAAACTGGACAGTAGAAGTAACAACACCCATCAAGAATGCATATAGAATATTGGTTGTAACTTTTCTCATTGTGGCAAAGAACTGGAAACAAAGTGAATGCTCAGCTAACTCAAACTATGCTCAGCTAAGCAAGCTAACTACTTAATTTTCCAGTTTTTATACATGTATCAAGTCAGAGCCCAAGAACGCCTTGTCAATGAACAGCACACTTATACATGGACTATTTTGTAATGATTAAAAAGACTGTGATAGAACCATAGCAGGAAACTTGGAAGGATTTCCATGAGGTAGGTGTTCATGAGCGAGAAAAGCAGGACGCTGATGATGTTGCCTAATATCCAAATTTTGAAATATAATTAAGATCCCCACACTACAAATATGTACATTTTACGAATACTTATAATTTTATAATCTAAGAAACTTTGTCACCTGGGTTTCTTGGGTGGTGATGGCGGTGGTAATGATGTGGGTAGAGAGGAGGAAGAAAAATAAGAAAGGAAATGTATTAGTCCTCTGTTGTTACGTAACAAATTAACAAATTTAGAAGCTTAAAACAACATACACCTGTTTTTGCACCATTTCTATGGGGCATGAGTCAGACCTGCTGATTTGAATCCACTGCTCAGTGTCTTTAAGGCTGCAGTCAAGATCTGGGAACGGCTGAATCCCTTTCTAGGGCTCATGGTAGTTTTTCAAACTCCCATGATTGTTGGAGGAATTCATTTTCTTGTGACTGCTTGGCTAAGAGTATTGGTTTCTCACTGCCTGTTGAATGACTGACACCTTAATATCTTAGGAGCTACTTGCTCCTTGTTTGTCATGTGTCCCTTTTCAGAGACGAGTTTACAGCATGGCTATTTGCTTCTTCAAGGCCAGTAGGAGAGTCTTCTGTTGCTAAATCAGCTCAGATGGAATCTTGTAAAATGAAATGTAATCACAAGAGCGATATCCCATTCCATCATCTTTGCTGTATTCTTTTTGGTTAGAGGGTCATAGGTCCTACCAACAGCCAAGGGCAGGGGATTATTACAAGGGCATGGATCACCAAGGGAGTCAGGATTGGAATGTGTCTGTCATAGAGAACCGAGCAAGCAATGGAAAGAAATAATATTTCAGAAATACCAAAAACAAAAACTATTTATATGATCATTCTACATAAAACTATATATATTGAATACTTATTTAAAACAAAGACATTTTAAAAGAAGAAAATGACTTTCATGTCTCAGATCATTAGTATTAGACATTTCCTCAGGTTATTTGCAGAGCATTATTGCAACATGCAGCAGATACCATGTACTTCTTTGGGTTTTTCATAAAGAATGTGCCCTGTTAATTTCCTCCATATTCCATGCATCCTAATATGTCCTCAATTGTCAGAGGCTCATTATGTTATGTATCACAATGAAAGAAAAACAACCTAGTTAAACTAGGCTTTTCTAGTACCATCAACTATAAGACACATGCCGATTTTAAAGATGCAAAAATATATCCACGTTACATTTGATGAAAATTACTTAGGGGCATTTTCTTCTCAGGAAAGCTCTCCTCAGGTTGCTGCTGGAGGTCATTAGAGCTCGACAGCTCACCTCCTTTCTCTCAGACATCCTTGCTGAGAGCCATTGCTTGACTTCTGTTTTCTTAAAATGTAAATAAAGAATAACAATAATCACATTTGGTCCAAACAAAGATAAGTAGCAAGGAAATAATTTAGAGAGCAAATAGTATAACATACATTGTACATTGTAAGATATAAAAACATCAAATCACTCTATTGTATAGCTAAAACTAATATAACATAATGTATACCAACTATACTAAAATAAAAAAAGAAAATAGTATAATATAAATTTGAATTAATATTTAATTGTCAGCTGCATATGTCTGGAAAATATTTTAAATAAGCACAGCAAATAGATGTAATTATGATATTGTGTGTGAACAATGTTTTTCCTTAGATAAAATGAATGCTAATCAATCCTGAAGAGTAACTTAAATGAACTGTCTTTTAAAGCAATTTTAAATGTACTGAAAGTGACTCAATGATTTGCTTGAAAGAGATTATATTTTTAAAAATGAAGGCAATTTACTTTTTTTTCTTAAAGGCTTTTGTATATTAGGAAACATTTTTCTTGTGAGACCTGCAGGCTGCTGGTCTGTTATATTACTTTTTTCATAGCACTACAAGAATTAATATTACAAGCTTTAGAATTAGTTTAATATATTCAATAGGCATTTGAAATTAAAATTTTCCAAAGGATCACCCTAAACTGTACCTTTAAAAATTATAGATAGCATTATATATCTATACTTAGGTTTTTTAAAAATTAGTATGCTTTGCTTACATTAAGTATTTTGTAGAACTTAAAGTTTTTCTCTAACCTTCTTCTAAAATTGAATTTCATGGTGCTATGCTAGTTTTCATTATTAAAAGCTTTCACTAGAATTCTAAGACTTTGTTTGCATTTCTTGTTTCAACGTGACCTGAAGCTGTCTGGTGTTGCAGGTTGCTTTTTGCTTCAGAAATCAGTGAGACTTCCCAGACTTGGCCACAAGCTAGAACTTTTCAGTCACCTTACCAACCTTCCATGTGTGGAGGATCTACTGATTCCCAAGGCAGAGGCCTGCAGTGCGAGAGCAGGATCAGCGATCCAGTCACGCTTTGTCAACATTACCATCTACCATTGCCAGAGGTAACTTTTCTTGCTCTCTGCCTTTGTCTCTGATCTTGAACACTGCTTGAATTTTATCCTTGTGGATCTTCCTAATTCTCTATCTTGCTTTTGTTTTCCTCTCACACAGGCAACAATAGATGCTGGCGCTATGGCACATATTGCTGTTTATGGGTGAGAAAGGATGTCTTTATTAGTAAACATAAATGATTGGGTTTCTTTTCTTCTGACCTAGAAGTACCTGGTAGCTTGGTCTTGTAACCCTGGGTCCCTTAAAAATACATCTTGGCTTTATGATATTGCATGATACTGACAAGTTAAAAACAATGCAAACTGATCTCACATTTTTATGTTTTTCTGTTTCTAAGTCTGCTCTCACATAAAAGCTAGAAAATTTATGCTCTCTTAGCTCTGGTGACAGCCCTGTATCCAGCCAGCCAGCCAAGAGCTATTTCCCCAGCCTAACATAAATTGGGAATACCTCAAAATAAACACTGATCATGATAGTTTTCCTGCACTTAAGTAGGTGCCCCAAACTCAATCTCATCTGTCAAAAGTCCAAAGGAGACAACAAATATTTGGAAGAAATTGTCAGAGAGAGTCAAGCTAACTAATTCTCCAGTTTTTATACGTGTGTCAAGTCAGAGCACAAGAACACCTTGTACTCCCGGAGGACTACCTCACTGTGCCTTCAGTCTAATGTATTTTACAAGATTTTGTCTTAGCCAGCTCCAGGTGCTATACCAAAATAGCCATTGACTGGGTGGGTGGCTTAAACAACGTAAATTTATTTCTTGTAATTCTGGAGGTTGGATGTCTGAGATCAGGGTGTCAGTATGGTTGGCTTGTGGTGAGGACTCTCTTCCTGGCTTGCAGATGGCAGCCTTCTTGCTGTATCATCACATGGTAGAGAGAGGAAGCTCTGATGTGCCTCCCTCCTTCTATAAAGGCATTAAGCCCTTAGGGAGAAATCGTCTCATGAACTTATTTAAAACTAATTACCCCTAAAGACCCCATTTCCTAATACCATTATGTTGAGGGTTAGTACTTCAACATGAATTTTGAGGGGCAAAATATTCAGTCTATAACAGATTTAAAGATTTTTTTTTTTAATGGCAGAATACAGCACACTGCCACTAGGATAGGCGAGATAGATGAAAGCACAGCTCTTTGTTACTCACATCAGAGGTGGCTGTCACTCAGGGGCACACACGGGGTTGCGTCCAGGGACAGGGTAACAGCAAGCGGGAGTTGGAGGATGTAGCTTATATCTGACAAGATGGATGAGTTTAGGGAGGTCTTGTTGGCTCCCTGTAGATTGGATAATTTTAATAATTTTGTGGGCGCTAAGGTATAGAGGCTGTCTCTAGATGTTTGGTACCTGGTTCAAATTAGGGCCGGTGCTTAGTGATCTAGAGTGTGAGAGTCTAACAAAGGAAGTGGTTGAGGTGTGGACTCAGTCAGCTGCTGACTGAGGGAGAGAAACTGACCACTCTCTAGGCAGGGCCTTAAAACTGGGTCAGGACAGCATAAAAAAATGACACTTACACATGGTTGCCAGAAACATGATTTCATATTATTTTCTCAGTTTTCATTAGGGGTGGTACAAAGGCTGGCCATGAGAAAAAGATTTCTGCATCTTCTAAAAGATGCTATTGAAAATAGTGTTCCTTGATATCCATGATACCATTATGAGGACTTATCTCCCAAATTCCTCTTAGCATTTAGTTTTATTGATAAATGTTTCTCAGTATATTGGTATGTGAGCTTCGCATTACTGGTTAATAAGTACTGTGACTTCTGTTACCTGCTTTAATGTGGGGTCATTTTCTGTCTCCTAGGCCTGAAATGAGATTCCTTAACTTCTTGTGCTCAGTGGAATGCACTTGGGCCTTCCTGGAGAAGTACACTAGGCCTGTCTTTCTGTCCACTAGCTATACCAGCCCAGTAGGCTGTGCAGGATGAATGGTCACTGTGCTGTCACCTCCATCCTCATTTCTTCCTCTCACTAGATTCCCAGATCAGTGTAAGAATGTGCTTACATGTCCCTTACCTTCTCCTGTTCCTTCTTCCTAGACTCCCAAGCTTTTATGGATGTCAATTCATACGCAGAGATAGTGTTAGAGTTGCAGTCTAACAATTTCTGCAAAGAGCAGCTTGTGTGGATTCAAGTACCCCACCTCCTCCTCATCATCGTGATTTTATGGAGAAGCATTTATTGTAAATTAGCCTAATGCCTTTTTAGTTGTTGTTCTAATTGTGCTCCACATCCACAGACTCTCTGCTGTTACTAAGATGCTGCCTTCTACTGCATATTGCTGCTTGAGGCATATTTGAATATAACTTTGGATTTGTTGACTTTTTGTTTCTGGTCCTAGGTTTTTTTTTTTCTTTCTTTTTCCCTCCTTTGGCTATCCTTATATCTCCCTTCACCAGACTCCCAGGGCCCCTAACTTCTGGGTCAGCCTTAGCTGCTGTGAAGCCTAGCTCTGCCTTCCAAGACCCTAGCCCAAGCCAGTGCCTTCGCTTCCTACTCACCATGTAGGATAAATGGATGGTTTGGATATAGGATACTATGAATGGACTTCAAAAGCAATAAACACATTTTTATCATTTATGTGTAGGTCTTACATAAGGAACATTTTTTCTCTCTTACATTGTGAAAGATTGCTTATCTTGGTAAAAACTTGAGGATAGTTTATCGTACTCATTTGAGAAGCTATTACTGTATAGTTTTATTTTTTTGTGTTTAGCTGCTCTGTGGCCTAATAAGATAGAAAAATGGTGCTCCACCCTGGCTGCACATTTTAAATCATCCTGAGTGGCTTTGGAGCCTCATTCCAGATCAACTGGGTCAAAATGTCTATAGGTGGATCCAAGCCATGGGTATTTAAAATCTCCCTAGGTGTTTTTAATATCAACTAGTATTGAGAACCACTGGGATTAAAGGACAGTTTCAAAACTATTATTTACTTTAAAATTTTAAATAGTTATACCTTATACTAAACAGCCTCCCCCAGCCTTCAATTCTTGTCTAAGGGCATTTGCATATCTGGAAGTGGATTAAGCAGTTTATAATACTTAATCATTTATAAATGAAGCCATTAATTAGATTTCCAAATCTTGTCCTTCAAAGTCATACAAATGTGCAATTCTCTCTTGAGGCTATTTCCATTTTTAAGTAAATGCATTTTAAATGAGCAAACCAGAGGACTACACATTAACTGTAATTCATATCCTGTAAATTTCAGACTAAATCAGAAACCTCATTTTTCTCCAGGATATATTGCTGTACACATATTGTCTACCATCCTGAACTTCTGTAGACATCAAATATTTTGAAATCCTCAGGAATCTTATAGCTGTTGGCCAAACAACAAACATCTTGCTGTATTCAGATAAAAATCTATCTTTAAAAATTCCTGTTGGAGATCAAAAAGTATGAAACACTGAAAAGGAGAAACAATGGATTATTTGTAGAACAAGAATAAAAATTAAAAGGAAAGCTGTTTTAAATGGTTAGAAATATTTAATGACTATATGAAAATGACAGAATATACTTAAAAAGTCTCTTTCCTTGTGATATTTCCCTTAGGAAAGTGTGATAGGTTGGAAATTAAAATAAGATCGGAGTCTCTGGCCTTTGTGTTTCCAAAAAGCTCAGCTCCATTGAGGAGATTGTTTTAGGTGCTCTATCAAAAAAGTTTGATAGAGACAGTGATTCTTCTACTCTGAAAGCAAGATTGGGGCTGGGTGGGCTTAACTGGAGAGAGCCAAATATTCTCCAAGATTTCAAGGAGCTGCTGGTTTTGGGTCACTGAGAGAGGAATGTGTACCCCTGCTTCCAAAATAGCATCCTGATGAGGTGCAAAGATGAGAGGTTTGTAGAAACTCAGATAGAAAGGGATCTGCACTCTGTTTTCAGTCGTAGTGTCTTGGTATGTGGTAAAACTTCAGAGAGCGAATGGCTGCTTGATGCATCTCCGCAGAGGGGCACAGAGAGCCTGGTGGAGATCATTGCCGTGGAGAGGATTCCTGCGTCACTACATGCTATGAACTGAATGCCTGTGTCCGTTTCAAATTCATATGTTTTCAGGCAAGTATCCTCTCGTGTGCACGGCTCTGACAAAGTCTGCAGCATTTCCCTCTGAATGTGATTTGCTCATGTGACTCTGTTCTTTTGGTCACCGGTGTGTAACTGGCTGGCTGCAGATTACTCTCCTTGTGTGGGTCACACGGTGTCTGCTCAGAACTTGCTCTGTCTCATTTTCCGAGGCATCTATAACACTCTCTGGGTATGCTCGGACATTTGAATTTCACATATCAGGAATATTTCCCCTCAGTTTTTTTTGAATTGTAATAGTGTTTTGATTTTTCTATTTGGCCAAATGAAGATGTTAATAAAACAAAGTGATTACTACCCATTCTTATCACATTGAGTAAATGGACATATTATTAAGAGATAAACAGGGAAAACATAATTGTAAAAATTAAGAATGTAGAATTAATTTAGCTTTAGAATAAACTTGTTAGAGTGTTTTTTTTCTTCAGAGAAATTGAAATCAATGACAATTTAATCACTGACTGGCACTGGACCAAGGCCTGGAGTTTGGGAGGTCACTGCTCTCAATAACACCGCCTCATTCTGGCCAATTTCCATGGGGCCCCTAATTCTAACATAGTGTCAGAACAGGGATTTTCTTTCTCTGAGGTTGATCTTCTTATTGGAGGGCTTTCATTTATTTAAGAAATGCAGTCCAGACCTGTGTTTTGTGCCAGGGACATAGAGATAAAAGACCCTGTCTCCTGAAACTCACCGTCTGTAAACAGATAATTTTTCAGTTGAATCCTGTTGCTTCTGACTCATGTTCCTGGAAATAACCATGTACATCAACAACACATGAAAGAGAAATATAATGCACACCAACTTTTAAAGTAATCAACCTATTACCAAACTTCAGAGAAACTTTTCAATTTTTTTTCTTTATTAAATTCACATATACATCTATTCATTTTCACAGATAGACTCATCACTCTTCTGTTGAGTCTTACTGTAAATTCTTTGGCTCCATAGGTCTTTGGCTATCATTGTATTGCTTACCATTCTTGTCAAACTTCTTCACTGCCTCCACCTATGTGAACCAGTAAGTTATTTGGTAGTTTTTTCTATTCCAATTTATCCTCTTCATTGCATATTTTTGGTTTTCTAGTATATAACTTCTCACAAATTAAAAAACCTCTCAAACCCATAACCTTAGGGAGGAAGCACAGAAGAAACGCGAAGACAAAATGATCAAGATGAATATTAAATATTAGTTTTTCTACTGCTAAAATTGGAGCTTGATCAAAGTCTTAACAAGGATAGATGAGCTTGAACAAAAACAAAACAACAAGCTTCAGGTGTGTGAGTGTTAAAATCTGATAAATGTATGTTAAATATATGTACAAGGTCCTATGAGAACATGAAGGGCAAACATGTAATCCAGATGGGGTGTGAAGGTTTCTGAAAGCAAGTGACACCTGAGACAATTTGTGACAAAGGAAAAGGAGCAAGTCGATGAATATGAGTGAAGATATTCCCAGAAAGGGGAAAGCTGACGCCCAGGTGCCAAGACGTGAGGGAGGATGCTGCTGCAACTCAAAGGGAGAATTGCTCAGGGTGGAGGTGGTTAGGTTCCTTAGAGGCCATCTGAGCTGGGCGAACTGAATAGGCCACGTGCAAAGTATAAGAAACACCTGAAATCACACTTATTTCTCATGTCAACTGCAAATTTGAGGGTCTCCAGGACCACTCCCAGTTTCAATAATTCACTAGGACCCACAGAACTCAGCTAGGCCATTATACTTATAGTTCCAGTTTATAACAGAAAAGGTTATAGATTAAAATGAAATAAGAGAAGAGGTGCAGAGAGCAGGGTCAGGATGGTTCCAGGCAAAAGCTCGCAGTGACCCTTTCCCAGCAGAATCTTGGGGACTGCACTGACTTTCGTGGCAGTAATGTCTGACCACACTCATGGAGCATTGCCAACCAGAGAAACTTACTAGTAGTTTGGTGTCCAGAGATTTTATTGGGGCTTGATCACATGGGCACCCACATGGCTGACCTTAATCTCCATCCAGTCCTTCCAGAGGTCAAGCTGATACCATCTGGCTCAAGGCTCCCTAGTCATGAATCACACTGTAACACAGCCTATCTGACATGGTCTGATGTTCCCAAGTAAACAAATATACTCTGATCAGGCAGAAAATTTCAAGGGCATAGAGATTACCCCTCAGAATCTGAAGGCAGAGCCAAACCTCTCTTTGGCAAGGCGACTCTTTTATTGCGCACCAGCAAACTCTGAAATTCCAACCGTATTTCTTTCAGAGGAAGTCTGATATAAGGCACCCCTCATTGGACAAGAGGTCAACATCCCCTGAGATCTGGTGGATCCCAACCCTTAAGACACACTAAGCTTTCTTATGGGCACTTAATATTGCTGATGTTTACATCTGTATCCCCTGGTCCTAGAGATTTTAGTTTAATTTATCTGGGGAGGTCCAGAATTGGTATATATTTTAAAGTTCTCCACGTAATTCTAATTTGCGGGAACCACTGCATGATGTAAAGATGCTCTCAGAAGCGTGGTGCTCTTGTTAGGGAGTCTGACTAGAATAAAGAATCACCTCTAGCAGTGGGTATATATAAAGATACAGTATAAGGAGAAGAAGGATAAACAGAGAAGAAAATAATAGTAGATACCCATATATTGTTCTAGGATTAAATGATTGAAACCTTATTCTTGCCACTGTGCAAAATTGTTTTAACACATGTTAATTCATTTAATTTTTGTAACAGCCCTATGAAATAGATGCCATTATAACTTTCATTGGTAGCTGAGAAACTAGGATATATTAAAGTAAGATCAATTGTTCAATATTGTTCATGACTTAAATAATTAATAATGCTTTTAATAAAATTTATAAATTGGAATAAATATATTAATCTATTAATAGGGAAGTTGCTCATTTAGCATTGGTGATAAATTGTTTTGTATTGCTTCTGAGTTTCTTCAAGTGTTATAATTTTACCTTCCCAAATAGATTATAAGTTTTATCTCCCTAGTAAGAGATGAGATATAAATAATCAGCTATTATTATATTTTGTTTCAGTCCCTTACTGCTCTTGAAATAGGATCCTCTTATTTTATAGGGAAAAAAATTGGTACTGAGGATCATATTTAGGAAGGTCAAATTTGAAGTTATTCATTAAGTGGGAGTAGAATCTCAATCTACAGGCTTTTATTCAGGAAGCTTTCACTGGACACTATTCCATGGAAATGGAAAAGAAATTTACGTAGCAGTTTCAAACATCTCAAATCATTTACCATAGCTAGAGTTTCAGGGATTACTGAAAATGGCATGAATCTGAATTCAACTAATATGAATTTTCAGGATAATAGAGTATTCTAATTAATCAAATATTCTGGTTAATGAAGATTTTCTGTACATGTCATACAGAAATGATCTATTTAAAAATCCCCTTAATAATAAAATTATACAGGACATGTTGTACTTTTGTTTAATAATTTGTCAGTTATTTTACTATAGTTTGGGATCACGGCTATCAAGCTATGAAAAGACATGGAGAAACCTTAAATGTGTATTACTAAGTAAAAGAAGCCAATCTGAAAAGGACACATACTGTATGGTTACAATTATATGACACTGGGAAAGGCAAAACTATAGAGACAGTGAAAAGATCACAGATCTAGAAGTGATCCTGGTGTAAACCACTGGGGAGCATGAAGGGTGAATAAGTGATGAATATTCTAAATTTTAGAATAGTAAAAATCCTCTGCATTAGATCATAATGATGGATATATGAAGCCTGTCCAGAAAAAGCCCAGCCATTGTTAGTATAACAAGAATGGTTTACATGACATTGATGTAACCTGGCAGCCAGAGAGTTGACTGGTATGCATATACATTAACAATGACAGGTTCACTGTACTGGTCAGTGGGGGTGGTAGATGTTGTTGAGTGAGCTGTGTATTGTGTGGCCACCACATTCAAAATGACTGAGCAAGTAGAGCAATGAATTTGCATCAAATTTGCATTAAGTTTGAACATTTCTTTGTGGAAATTATTTGGATGATTCAGAAGGTTGCAGCTATGGGCAACTGGTGATTGGCAGCTTCATTACGACAATGCACCTGCTCATGCATCACTTCTCATGCAGAGTTTTTTGATGAAACGTCAAATCACCCAGGTGACTCAACCCCCTACAGCCCAGATTTGGTGCCCTGTGACTTCCGGCTTTTCCCAAAGCTAAAATCACCTTTGAAGGGGAAGAGATTTCAGATTGTTGATGAGATTCAGAAAAATATGACGGGGCAGCTGATGGCGACTGAGAGAACTGTGTGAGGTCCAAGGCACCTACTTTGAGGGGGGCTGAGGCATCATTGTCCTATGTGCAATGTTGCTTGTATCTTCTTTAAGAAATGCCTCTATTTTTCACATTACATGGCTGGATACATTCTGGACAGACCTTGTATGTCATTGTACATTTGTCCAAGCCCATAGAATATACAATGCCAAGATCAAACCATAATGTAAACTGTGGATTTGGGGTGCTTCTGATGGGTCAGTGTAGATTCATCAATTGTAACAAATTTACCAGTAGACAGAATGTATTAAGCCTCCCCCATCATGCCATTTATTTTTAGTACTATTCAAGTGTCACCTTTTTAAATGCTCAGTAGGTCTCCTGGGTTATCTTTTATTGTTAGATTTGATATAATTGGCTCCAACTTCTAACCCAGTGTCCTCTTTTATATCTTCAGTTTGGTGAAAGCCAGTTACTATTGGCTTGAGTTCCAGACGCAGTTTTATTCTCTTGGTCTAGTGTTCCATTTATCTTCTGCCTATATTAATTAATTTCTTTCCCATACTATGTTGTACCATTATTCTGTTTGTAAATTCCCACCATTGTACAATGTTATTCTACTTCCAAATTACCAGCAATGTCTCTTCTTTAGAAAACTTTTATTGGGACAAAAAAAAGTTTACATCACAGGACATCATACCCTTTGAAATCAGGTAATAAATATTTGTGTCTGTTAGATTTTCCTCCATAACAAACCACCTCAACACTTAAAGCTGACAATCATTCTGTCATTGCTCCTGAGTCTGTGGATTGACCATGTGGTTCTACAGCCATCTGAGATCTGGTTGCTTTAGGAAGTTCTCTCTCCTATATCGCACAGATGGTGTTGTCTGTTGGCTGGGGAGAGGGGGTGACAGAGCCATGCGTCTATCATCATCCAGCACACTAGCCCTGCCTTTTAATACGGTAGGAGCAAGAGAATTCTGAAGAATGGCAAGAGACAAATCTTTAGTACTCAAGCTGTTTTCTAATAATGCTTATGTCAGGTTTGCCTTGACCAAAGCAAGACACATGGCCAAGCCCACAATTAGTGTGGGAGGGGAATATTCAGGGGAGCGATACAGAACAGGGAATTATTAAGTCAATTTTTAAACAACCTACCATGCATTGTTTAACATTTTAGGCTGTTTATTTTTTTTTATTGGTCATAAGTTCTTAGAAGACACATGTATCCCATTGCATTGCTGGGCTAACTTTTCTGACCTTTTCTTTCCTCCCTGACTCAGTATAACTCCATTGTGCCAACCCTCTATTTTGTTTCTTCATTTTATGCAAAGCACTTTAGTTGTTTAAAAATGCTTTTCAAATTTTTTCCCCATGCCAAATCAATCCATCCTTCAAAGATCCAATTTTTGCAAACAAAACTGCTGATGAGTTACATTTAAAAATAAAAAGGCTGTCTGCATGATAGAAATTCAATAGACGATTCAATCTTTTTCTCATAGTCTCATAAATATGAAGCTGAAACAATTCTCACCAGATAGTAATGATACTTTTATGTATTCTGTGTATAAACAAGGCTTGGGGTTTATAAGCCATTTACAATAGTTCGGGGCCCCTCTGTAGGTCCTCTGTTGCTGAAAAATTTTTAGTACATCTGGAAAAAAAACATTTCAGAAAATGAATTTTCCTCAACTGACTGGTACAGAAAGAGAAACTGTGTTGATGATGAGGAAAGGAACCATGAACACTTTGAAACAGTGTTTTTCTTTTTAAAAAAATCGAATTGTATAAAAATGCCCAGCTTTATTTTAAAAACCTAACAAAACTTTGCTGCAGAGTTTTAAAATCTAAATACTACTGATAGCAACTCTAAAATTGGAAAAATTTTACCTACTGACTGATTTTGTTCTTGGGTATGAAATTGGGCTGTGCACGCAGACCAGGTTCTTGGACTTCCCTGTCATGCTGAGGTAGAACTGGAAGATCTGGGCACAGACTGTGTGGTTTCACTTTATGATTTCTATAGAGGGGGTAAAATCTAGGGACCTGAATAATTTAAATATAATTATTCAGCAATGTAATCACATGGCATGTATGTATCAATAACAGGCATAATCGAGCTTCTCTAATACCTATAGCACCAGGATACAGGGGTCAGTAGGATTCTCTGATAAAATACAGATATCCAATAAAGGTTGAATGTCAGATAAACACAAAATAATTTTTTTTTGTAAAAGCATGCCCTAAAAATTGCATTGGAGATATCTATGTATCTATATTAAAATTATTCATCTGAAATTCAGATTTAATGGGGGAATTCTGTATTCTTATTTGCTATTTCTGGCAACCTTATCAGCTTAGAGCAATATGAAGTTTAAGAGTCAGGACATATTGTACATAAAAAGTCATAATATAAGGAAACATATTGTGGTTTTAACACATACATCCACAAATTCTTTGACACTCTTTCATTGACAGGTGAGGCCTATGTCTTTTCCCTTACATCTAGTTGGATTTAGAGATTTGCTTGTAAGCAGTAGAAAGCAGAGGAAGTGCTGTTGCTTGACTACTGAGCCTGGGACATGAAAGGTAATAGAGCTTCTCCTTGCTTGTGCAGACTCTCACCACTGAAACACTGAGCCACTGCGTAAGAAGACTAACTATGCTGAGGCCACTATGCTGCAAGGAAACCCAGGCCACAGGGAGAGGCTCGAGTAGGTGATTCAGTTAAAGACTCCAGCTTAAGTCCCACTGAGGTTACTATTTTAATGGTTGATGCTTGGAGACAGCATCAACCACCAGGTGTGTGAGTAAATCACCTCCAGACGATTCTAGGCCTCAGCCGTTGAGTAACTAACTACCAGCTGAAGCCCAGACACTGTGGAACAGAGATAAACCATTTCTATTGTGTCTTGTCTCCATTCTTGACCTACATCATTCCAGAGCATAACATGGCTGTTTTAAGCCACTAAATTTTGGGATAATTTGTTGTTTTGCAGTAGTAGTAACTGTAATACACATGTTCAGTACAAAGGGAATGGTTAACATAATTTGTGCTACAAGGGTTTAGAAATGGAAGCAGTCACCAAAGACGTGTGTTGGAGAGGGGCGCCCCTGCTCAGCCCCTCCCCCGCGCTGGGGAGGCAGAGCGCGATGGGAGGTGTAAGACGTGAACGATGGGAAGGGAAAGTGTGAAAGCAGAGTTAATGGCAAAGATCTTTGTTCTTTTTCGTTAAAATTTCTTTTTTTTTAGAATACTTGCAATTCAAAATAAATCAGCTTACAAAGCACTTGAAAAAAGATTAAGGGTTGAATGGAAGAAGGCATAAATTAAAATTCTACCTTGATTTCTGAGCTATGTTTCTGAGCATTTAAAAATGAAGCTATTATGGCTGTTCGTAGGACTTAATAGTCTTTAGGGAGACTGATAAACTGAGGAACAGATGGCAGTAATTTTGAACTGTAATTTTGGTCACCTACCAGGCTGACTTAATAAATTAAATTTCACATTTCTTTAAAATTTTGAAACAAGGGCACTCAAAAGGACAAAAATGTTTTATGAGGGAACAAAACAATTTGGTGAAAAGAGAATTTTCTTTACATGCTTTAATGCCTTTTGAGCAGTATCCAAACAGCTGAATGTCCAAAGATGAAAGCAAAAGAAAACATTTCACCTCTACCTGTGGAAGGATTTTTTGAGAGCCACGATGTGTAGCTATTGTGGGAGAGATTTTGAAGGCTGAACCCTTTCCTCTGAGAATTTTACATCAGATGTTTGTAATGTAAAGCATGTTTGTACATTACTCAAAATAAAACTAAAACCTAGAGATTCCTATTTATTGATGTAGCAGTATACTTCTTAGTCTAGCAGCAGACTTCTAGGTAAATGGTGAATGAGGGGTTCATGAAACAGGTCCTTGGCCTGGAACCTCTCCGGGTCTTCCCAGGCCCCCTCAGTTTTTACGCTGTGACCGGCAGCAGCAGCGTTTCTCAGCTCCTCCCTTCCTGTGCTGTATATAGTCTATCAGCACTGGCTTCTTCCATATTATCCTTTGAACCTACTGATGACTCCTCCACACGTGCCCATTCAAATGTACCTCCGCTTAGCAACGTGTGGCAACCACATAGGCTGGATCTTCCAGGAGAGGTAGCATACAAACAATTCCATTGTCTCCTAAAATTGAAATTTCTTAGAAATCCCTAGATTTTGATATCCAAAAAATATTTCTCAGAACCTCACTTAAATCTGAGAGGGACCCCAAATCCTTTTAGATCATGTGTTAGACTCCTGGTATGAAAAATTCTTATTCTTCACCCATAATTACATTTATTAAAAGAAATCAGTTTTCTAGTTACTCGACAACTTTCATTGGAGACATTGGTATTTGACTTACTTTTTTTGCCCTTACCCAAATTCTGATGTTTTCTCATCCACCATTCATCTGGTTTATTATTCATTGTGGACAGCTCATATCATACCTTAGCCTCATAGTTACTTGTAGTTCTCAACTTTGATATCCTTATTTCTCTTTCAACTTAGTTACTTAGCACATAGTGAACCTTATGTTAAGTAGATACAAATACTTAAAATATAAATTAATTTTTAAAAATATCTCTGGACTTTGGTAACAGATGGGATCATATACAAAAACTCAAATTTCACTGGCCCTTATCTCCCCTGATGATGTGGTACCTTTAATCCTCTGCAAATATTCATCCAATTAAGTCTTCACTCTTCCTGAAGGTGGTGGTGGTGGTATCTTATATGTGCCTTAGAGCCTGTCAGGTGCAATTACTGCACGTTTTCTACTCTCATTTTCCTCTGTCACTCCAGGAACTTCTCAGTCCCTGCTGCGTGAGGGGCTGCTTGTCAGCGCTCCACTTGCAGGTACCCCTGTGAAAACACCCATGTGCACACCAAATGTTCATTCTCTTGGAATTTCCATTGCTACCAAATCCCAAGGTGGACATGAATGTATGCTTGATTAGACTTTTGTCTTGGAGACTTAAGTTACACACCGTATGTCCCTGCTCCTACCTGAGATATTCCCTCCTGAAACAGTTTATTCAGCTTTCAGTGTCATTGGACTGTGCTGTAGGTTTATAGCAGTGGTTCTCGACATTGTGCATTGGAGCCATCCTTTTAAAAATAGTGATGCCCACCCCAGGTTCTGATTTACTCCTTCTGAGGTGAGCCCTGGCTTTAGGGATTCTACTGGGCTGTGAGGGTCGGAAATCTCTGGTTTATTTATAGGCATTGGCAGGAGGATGACACTGCTCATCTCCCCACCATTTCAGTCTTTATTCCAGGTGCTGTGCTGTCAAAAGGGTGCTTCTCCTCTTTCCGAGCAAAATAACCCTCACCCTCAGCAAATCATACTAACGCACCCACTGTATGCTTGGAGAAGTCTGAATAAGAGTCCCTAGCAGTTTTTATAAGGGAAGAATTCCAAACAGAAACCCATGGGGGAGAAAAAGACAGACTTTCTGGTGTTGGAGGTTTCCCCAGTCAAAGCTGTAAAAAAACGTTTGGCCCAGTCTTCAAAAGGGTTGATTAGGGTGGAAAAATAAGCACATAGTACCTCACTTTCATCTTTGACCTGTTTAACTTTCCTGTTCACTGTATGGAAAGAGTGTTAATGTCATATATGATATTAAGTCTGGATTTGAATAGATTTCTCACTTTTCAAGGTCGCAATTTATATTTACCACATGGGAATCATTTGAAGAGTCAATCAATTATGCAATTTCCTCTGAATAATCTACAGATGGATTTAGTGAGGATAATGACGTTGAAGCTTTTGGGCCTCTGGGAGGGGCTCTAGAAATGTATTTATATACTCATATGTTTTGTAAAATTTTCATAAGAAAGGTGTTTTTCTCTTAAGAAGGGTCTGCGTCCCCAAATTACAGAAGCTTCAGACTTTGTTTAACCTGACCTATGTGGAATGCTTGAGAATGCTCCAAGATGGGACTTACTCAAAGTGAAACAGTTCTTATATCAATTGTCTTTACCTTCCTTTTTTGGAAAAAAATAACAAAGAAAACTTAAACAGGGCTTATTTTAAACCAATACATGCCACTAACCACAGACACTTGTTAAATCATTGAATTATCACTCTACCCGTTGATAAATAGCCACGGCCTCCAGCCCCTGAATATCCTTCACCACCATTTCATCTAACCTGGTTGTTCCCCCGAATCTCACTCCTCCTCATGGATCCAGCCCATTAACAGGGTAGCATCCGTCGCACCAGGGAGCCCTCCAGGACCCTGGTCCAATGCTGTGGACATTAGCACCCATTCTGATTGGTCAGTACCGGTGCTAAATAAGTTATTAAATATATTGAACATCAACTGTGTTTAAATTAATGACTTTAAAAAATGTCTGTAGTTATATATCATAGGAAAGAAGACTAAATGTTTAATAAAATATCTGTGTATAAGAGCAATCCTATAAAAAATATAGCCCAACGTCTTTTAGAAATTATTTTTGGAAATCTGTTTTGGGTTCATTTAATATCTGGTTTATACATGACTAATAAAAGTTATGTGATGTAGAAACCTGATCTTAGATTAGTCAAAAAGAATTTGAGGAATACTTTAACAGAGCTTTAGTTTGCAACTAGGATGGTTCTTAAAATATATTGAAAGAAGGAAGCCAGCTGCTAGCACAAAGGACTACTACTCAGTAGTCACTGTGCAGGAGTTGCTATGAGGGCTAGAAAGGAGACAGTACAGATATCCAACAACTGATTACATTTTTATTTATTGATTTTATAGAGAGAGAGAAAGGGGAGAAAGAGAGAATGGCAGAGAGAGAGAGAGAGTGAGTCGGGAAGAGAAATACCAAATTGTTTTCCCACTTATTCAAACATTTGTTGGTGGATTCTTGTATGTGCCCTGACAGGGGATCAAACATGCAACCTTGGTGTATTGGGATGATGCTCTAACCTGCTGAGCCACCCAGCCAGGGCCCAACAATTGCTTAAATTTTTACCAAGAAATACGTTGGGGAAAATACCATTCTTAGACTATATCTAGAGATGATCCATATATTAGGCTTAAAGAGTTATAAACTCATGGTGTTCTCTGCATAATTTGGCAACCTAGAAATGAATAAATCATTTAGGTCAGATTTAATGCACATGAGTTTTGAAAGTAAATGAAAAATACATTTATGATTAGGTTGTTAATATATAAGCTCACTTTAGAATATAAATTATAGCATACACTTAATAAAGAATAATCCCACCTTATTATTTTCAGATATTTTTATTTGTGAACTGAAAAGAATCTATGGTTATATTATAATTATAGATTCAAAGATACTTTGCAAAGTTTAATTATTAATAAACATAAATATAAGCAACAAAGGAGACAGGCGAAAGGTACTTTTTGGTAGGAAAAGTGACTCCCATACATTTTCAAGGTAGTTTTATTTCAAGTTTCACAAATGGCCTGAAAGCACATCAGGAAATACTCAAATCTGCACGCCCAGGGGCCACCAACTTTTCTGAGTAAAGACTCATCCATCCGCCTGTTCATTCAGCACTTGAAAAAACTGTTTGGGCACTTAACACATTTCAGGCACTGTATTGGATTAAAAAGGTGAAAGGACAGAGATAACACAGTCCCTCTCCTAAAGGGCACAGTCCTAGTGGCGGAGCCAAACAGATAAATAGATGACTCCATTCAATCTCTCCCATAAGAGGCCTGCAGAAATGAATTAGTCACTCTGTGTAATTATGTATCTTTTTTAGTATAAGATGCTGCTTGGCAGAAATTGCAAAGGAGTTTTCAAACCCAGCACTGATTCTCTCCCACGGGCGTGACTCATCAGTGGCGATCGTTTTGTCCTGTGTTAAATGGAACCGCATCGTGCTAGCCTGGAGTCCAGATTCTGAGTACTTCGTTGGTGCGACAGTGCAGTGATGGAGGTTCCGTTCGATCTCTGCCCATGTCTCCCATTTTTCTGCTCCAGCTGTAGTGCTCTTCTGCTCACGTTTCTGAGACAAATAATATCTGCTCTCTGATGCTTCAGTAATAAAAGCAAACTTAACCATAACTGGGTTCAAGTGCACACTTGCCCTGGGTACTATCCCAATTTCCACCAGTAGGTGGTAGGGAAGTCAAACGGAGTTAACCTGTTCACAATTGTTTAGGGCTGAGACCACAAGTACAATGATTTTGACACTTCTGGGTAAATATCACCTTCTATGTTTATAACAACACTTTTAGATATAGTTCTCACTTTATTTGATTTGTAAAATCTGTGTTGTTTGAATCATATTTTTAGTCTCAGTTTCAAGCATCAGCTTTGTAGTTATTAATATGTGTATGTTTGTGTGTGTTGATTTGTTTTACTTAAAGCTTACCTAAAGCAGACAGAAATCTTTATAGCAGAGAAAAATATAAAACAAACCTGAAAACATAGTTCATATGTGCTCATATTAATACCTAGGAAGATTTTAGATTTTGTTTCTAGAATAAATCTAGAATCTGGGAGTCTACTTATTTGTTTTCTTTATTTCATTTCTTTTTAAAAAAGATTTTTATTTATTTATTTATTTTTAGAGAGAGGGGAGGTGAGGAGGAGAGAGAGGGAGAGAAACATGGTTGCCTTTCTCTCACTCCCACCTGGGGACCTGGCCCACAACCCAGGCAGGGAACTGAACAGGTGAACTTTCAATCTGGGGGACAACTCCCAACCCACTACGTCACACCAGTCAGGGCATTTATTTCATTTCTTTTTCTGCAAATAAACCAAAAGGGACAGGGACTTACTGACTATATCAAACACCTATTGTCTTCTTTCCATCCTTTATTTCCAACTTGTTTTATAAAAGGCCTTGCATGTACAAAACTTAATGGTAAAAGAAACAAAGGTTAATCAGGATACAACATCAAGGCAGTTTCCCTTAACTGGCAAATTTCTACATATATGTAGGGCCTGTAAAATTGCATTTTAAACAAACTTTGTACCAAACACCTCCATGAATTATTCTGAAAAGAAATTATTTTAAAGGACCATCTTTGTTTCAGAAGAACTTTGCTTTTTAGGAAGCCTTCTGCGAAAACACCTTTCTTTTGCTAAGTATATTTCTTAGTGAAGGAAAGTGTTTCTTTGTAACTTTTTGTTTTTCTCTTTTGCATACCAAATATTTTCTTGATTTCAGTGGCTATTTTATTTCAATGAAGTACTGAGAATGGTCATTACAAATTATTCTTTCTAGATAATCTATTTAAACACTATCATAGGAATAAATACCTGGCAATAAGAATTAGAAGTTATTTTTCTTTTGTTAAGTTAGGAAATAGGGTTAGCTTGCCTTTAGCTATGCAAATCAATAAATCTGATACATGGAATATTTATTTGGCAAGGTATGTGGTGTTAACTTGAAGTCCAAAATAATATTTCCTTTTTAAACTCTGATGTGTCATCAAAAATTACATAGTTGAAAAATTATTTGGTAGGAAGATAGAGAAGACTTGGATCCTCCCAAATCCCCACATAAAAATAAACACAGTAACTAGATAGTAAAACCAAAAATATTCACGGACATTTATAATAAAATTAGGTGACATGATATTCTCCTGAATCCCAAAAGTAAAATCACCAAATTGTCTCTGTTTGTATGCCCATCCCAATCTCAAGGAATATGATGTTATTTTTTTGTTACTGATGTAATAAATTACTACACACTTAGCATTTTAAAACAACCCAACTTTATTATCTCACAGTGTGTGGGACAAAAGTCTGAGCACAGAGCGGCTTAGCTGTTTCCTGCGCTTCGGGCCTCACACAAGGCTGAAATAGGAGTGTCAGCAGATATGGGTTCCCTTGTGGAGGGGATTCAGGGGACCCCGGGAATCTGCTCCCAGGCTATTTGTATTGTTGGCAGAATTTAGTTCCATGCAGTTGTAGGAGTGAGGTCTCTATTTCCTTTCTCATCCTTGGAGGCTGCCCTTACCCCCTAGAGGCCTCCTTCGGTCCCCGCACACCTCCAATCTTCTCATGCTGGTACGTCGGATTCCCCTTCCTCTGCCACATTGTTCCGACTGGCTTTTTTCGCTATGCTCTTTTAACTTTAAGGGCTCAAGTAATGAGGTTGGGCCCATCTGGATAAACCAGGATAATCTCCCTCTTTTAGGTCTATAACCTTAATCTTATCTGCAAAGTCTCTTTTGCCATGTAACATAAGAGATTTACAGGTTTTGGAGAATAAGGTGTGTAAGCCTTTGAGAGGCACAATATTCTGCTCTCACAGAGATAAGATTGTAAATGTTTTTTTTCTTTTTATCATAGGCTCTATTTCTCTGAAACTTAAACAGGAAGTTACTCTATATATTTTTTGGATCTGAACTTTTTCTGGAGGAATCATTTCAGTCTGCTTCCTGAGGACTTGAGTCTCTTTATCAGGCTCTTAAGCCCCAGTCATTCTTTCTGATCTGGTAACGATTAAACATCTTCCCCACTTGACATCCTCTCTCAAGAACAACTAGACCTGGGTCCATCTCCTCTTCCCACTTATATACATCCAAGAAGCTCTCCAAAATCTCACCCTCTTCTAAGTCGGCCTCTTGCTTTCTTCCTGCCATCTTTCATTATCATGTTCTTGTCAAAGCATATTTTTATAGCTAATTCAATCACTTCTTATTTTTCTGAGCAAATATGATTCTAGAGATAGAGTGTTCCAGGCACAGTTCTTTTTAATTACCTACTTAGCTGTTATAATTTTAATGATTTTCTTGAGTTATCTCTCTTTCAATGGAAGAAGATGACATATTTCCTAATAATAAGGTCCTATAGTCATGGATTTTATAATGAACAAATTAGAGCCAATGTAAAACTATTATGTTGTGTGTATGCATGTGTGTGTGTGTGCATGTATGTGTGTATGGTGTCTTTTAGCCTGTTGACAATCTCAATATAAGAATATAGCCTTTTATTTGTTAATAAAGATACAACAAACTACTGGGACCCCACAATGTTAGAACCTCATTGAACTTCTAAACTTTAAAACTTTAAAGCCATTTTCCCTGATCACATCAGGAATGAGGCCTCAGTCCCCTTCAAACTGGGCGCCTTGGGACCTCACACAGTTCTCCCAACTACAGCACAATGTTCCTTCTGCTCTGGTAGCAGAAGCTGTGGCACAAATTTTGTCATGACACTTTTCATGTCAAGATTCTCTGTCTAAATCTCAGACACTGTTTTTGGAATCCCAAGATCAGCTTCTAGTTTTCACAATGTCAGTCACTAATCTTTGTTGACTGCAGCCTGTACATGTTCAACATTCTCAGGTATTGTGCTTGTTGCAGCCCTTCCAGAACATGGATCACTTTCAATAGATTCTTGACCATCTTTGAAGAGTTTGTGCCACATTTTTATTTGCACTGTACTCATTGCATTGTTCCCAAAAGCCTTCTGAATCATTTGGGTAATTTCTGTGGAGGAATGTTCAAGCTTAATGCAAAATTTGATACAGATTTGTTGCTCTACTCGCTCAGTCATTTTGAATGCAATTGCCACACAGTACACATGCTCACTCAATGGTATCTACAACCCTCACTGACTAGTACAGTGAAGTCATCGTTGTTCATGCATGCACATTCCAATCCATTCTCCTTGGCTGCCACATTACATCAATGTCACATAAGCCATTCTTGTTGTATTATCAATGGCTGCACTTTTTCCAGACAGACCTCATATAACTCTCCCTACATCCTAAGCAGTAAGTGTACATTAATGGTGTTGTGTATGGGTAAGCTTAACAATTGGGTAGAATTTGCTCCAGTTTCTTCTGAGATGTTCAACTGAATCTCTTTACAGGAGGGTTCTGTCCCTGGTATTCATCGACCAGCACAACTCAGAGATAAGGCCTCTTGGGTTACCTTCTTATTTTAGGCTCTTAATTCCTCTCTGGGCGGACTGGAAGGTCTCACCCAGCACACTGTCCGCAATGAAGAACAGTGTGTGTGGAAGGGGTCTCTGCCTTGATTAATGTATCAGTTGCCCTCGTTTCCTTCCTTTCCTCGTTCCCTGATTCCCTCTTTCTTTTTCTCAATGGGTCAGGAATATAACCTCTACCACCTGCTTCGGAGTATAATTTATCTAAAACATCACCGTGGGGCTGTGATTTCTTAATTGGCCTCACTCGATTTGGTGTGTTACATTTTTGCCTGTATTTTATACACAGAAGAGTGCCCCCTGACTATCCAATTATGAAAGGGGACCAGCTGTCTTTTATCTAGCACAATCAGCATTTTACTCAGGCATGACCTATAACTCAAACCAAAACTGAAATAATCTAAAACCACTTCTTAATTTGACTCATTGAAGCTAGTGATTGGGAACTATTTATCAGTCATCAGGTATAAAGGGATCCCGTTACAGATACTTCTCACTATTCAAATCTCACTGTCCAAATATTTACTTTATATACAGGCAACAATTTCACCCGTAATTCTTTCTCTGAACTGAAAAACCTGCTATATGAATACGTTTGTGTACTAGGAACCCCATTTTTGTTGGACAGAACTCATGGAGAAAAGATGAAGTGTGCTGCATTTTAGATATTACCCCAACAGAGTTACTGCTTTTTGTTTGTGTTGCTAAGCAAGTTTGTATTGCTGCTATCCGCTTTATTACTTTCTTCCTGAGTTCAGTAATAAGTTTCTCAATGGTTGCCTCAGTAAAGTGCCTGTGGGTACACCAACCTGGGGTCTAAATTAGATAACAAGCATTATCTAATTTTATTTGAAGTCAGAGGGATAGTTAGCATTTGAAATGCTCTACTCAGCTATACACTTACAATAAGCAGTATTTGAAAGAATGTAATCAGGAGGGCACTCTGCAGAGGCATCTGCTATTAGAACTTTTCTATCTCCATTTCATCAGCACTAGTAGGTGTCCTAATTATAGCATATGAGATGTTGAAATGATTTTTCTTTAGTGAAAACAAGAGTGTTCAAGATACATGGGTTGAATAGCGATATCGCATAGGCACCCCTGACTTGCATAAAAAGAGACTAAGTGTCCAGTGAACTAAGCAGCCTAGATCAATGGTTTCTGAGTAGGAGTAAGTTCCCAATTTGGCAATGTAAACATTTTTAGGTGTTTCCACTGGGAGGGAGTGGCTGTTATGGACCTCTAGTGGGTAGATACTAGAGATGTTGCTGGAAATTTTATAATGCACAGAACCTTCCTACCTCATCCCCTAAACAAAGATTTATCTGCTCCAAAATATTGGTGGTGTCAAAGTTCAGAACTGCTAGCCTAGACTCTTCAGGGTGGTGTGCTAGGTCAAGGACTCTGTTCATGTGTGTAGCCATTAACTGAGGAGTCTGTCTTTCGTTTCTAACTAGAAATTTAGCTGGCAGCTGCTGCTAGAACATTGCTGCAATTCCCTCAAATGAAGCTTTTATGAAATGTGCTAGATAGAGTTCCTGAAAGGTCAGAGAACTAGTACTTAAGTATTTCTGTGCATGTTTGCTAACATATATTTGGATATGTTGTGGAATTCAATATGAGATTTACTCTCACTGTGATAGAACACCTGATGAGTCCAGAGATTTTGAAAGCAAAGGCCTATGGCTTTTACCTGTCTCTCATTATTAGAGACTACTTACACTTATTAAAAATAATCTAATAATGGTGTATAACTACTTTTGCTTAGATTAGTTCCCAAAAGGTTAGGTGCAGATTCAACCCTCTATCACATTCACTACACAGTACTTTGAAGAGCTATTGATATGTTTAAATATTTGTGCATTTCAATAGGTATTAAGAAATATCTCTACCTCTCTATCTCTATCTCTATCTCTGTCTCTGTCTCTGTCTCTATCTCTGTCTCTGTCTCTGTCTCTATCTATCTCCATCTCCTATGGGTATAATGAAGAACAATATAGACATAGTGCTTACTTTTTACTTTTTTATGGATTACATTAGAAATATGTCTGAGTTCCGATTGTGAACACAGATGAGTTCTTTTATTAGTAAACAATAAGCCATTTTAATGCAAATTAGTAGATGCAAATAAATATGAGTGGGAGTCACATGCTATTGTTAATTTTACATAACAGGTAAATTTTACCTCCAGAACAAGGTTTTCTCTAATTTTATTAAAATATTTGCATAAAAATATCTGGGATAATTACTCATAAGACAGAATCTGTAAGTTCTGAAAGTCACGGCTACATGAGATAGGAAGCGAGATAATATTTGGTAAAGCCTCTTGCTCATTTTAAATTATGGACTGAAGCTCCCCCTTCCATGCAGAAGTAAGCCCCCATCCGCGTGCTTTAATTTCACGTCTGCAAATTACCATGTGGTGTTCTTCATACATATCACATGTATGCATACTTTTGTCTCCTCTGCTAGGTTGTGAACAGTTTCAAGATAAGCATGGCACACTTCTAGTACTTACCAAAGAACTAGGCACACAGAGGGAGTTGTTTATGGAACTGATGAATTAATAAACTATTGTTGCTTATTCCTACATCCAGAAAAGACACATTATTTGTATTTATGGTTTCTGCATATTGTTTTATGTTCACAAGAAGTGAGCAAGTTTTAGTTGTAGAAATTTCAAATGGAAAGAGTACACAGGCCATACCATGGTTCAGGTGTCCACTTGAGAAAGGCTGGCTGCTAATTGCCCAGGAGGAATCAGGTGGCATTTATTATCTTGGTAAGTACACAATCCTAAATCTTGTGTAGTCACTCTGACAGTGGATGTGCTAGCCACGGATGCGATGGACTCCATTAACATCTTAGGAGACTGATGTACAGAATATAAATGATAGTATACCAATATTCACAAGTGTTGCCAGGTCAGAGTATTCTTGACCTGCACACATAAGCATCTGGAATCAGAAGTAGAACACTGAGATATAAATTTCTTTAGTCTGGGGCATCTATCTCCCTGAAAAGGGAGCATTTTTCATGGGATTATAGTATTCCAAGTGCAACTGGTTGAAATGCTTCCTTCCCGGGATGAAGCTTGGCTGGACACTTCAAGTTTTTACCCCTAAAATTTTCATCTTGACAATTTCATGATAGAACACTCCTGCTATTCTATATCCTCCACCAATATATGATAATCACATTATTTTTTAAAGGATATTATTATATTCATCCAGATTCATTTTTTATCTTTTTGGCCAGAGATCTCTGATTCATCCATTATTCATTGACTCAAAATCCAATGAAGATCATCACACTGTAGCTTCAATGAATCACAACATTAACTGTATCTCCTTCCCATCTTCCCTCCTCACTTCCATTTTTCTCTCTTTCCTTCACTTCCTTCCGTCCTTTTGTATCCTTCTTTTTGGTCTCTCAAAATCAGATCTAATCATGCAAAATTAAAAATTATAAAAATATAATTGTGACAAAAGATCAACATTCACTATCTTAAGTTATTACTTAATTTTTGTTGAATACTATTGAAAATTTAAATTATGTTTGGAACAAAGAATTAAGTTCCAAGCTTCTTCTAGTAGGTTTTATAATTTTAATTAGACATTTAGATATGACCACTTAGAAAAAAATGAGGTAATGTTTAAAACCTGGATAACAGATAATATGATAAAAGGGTCATTGGGGGGGGTTCATGTTTAAGAATGTTGAAATAAAATTTAAATTTATTTATGGGCAGAAAATTAGAAATAATAAGAGTTTCTGGGGAAGGTTAAGTTTCCAGCCCTTGAAAGGCATTCTAAATATTCAGAATTAAAAATGTAAGAGAAAGAGTTTATGGGAATTTGAAAGTCCAGGAGAGGGGTGTGTGTGTGTGCGCGCGCGCGTGTGCGTGCGTGCGTGTGTGTGTGTGTGTGTGTGTTTTAACCTGTGAGAGAGAAATCAGTTGACAGGATTGCTAAGGGTCAAGGATAGAGGTCCCACACCCTCTTCTCGGGATGTAAAGATGGCTCTTTACAGGACAGGGAAAGTTCATCTCTGCTTTATTCTTCCAGAACTCTCTTTTCTCCTGTTTTATGATTAAGTGAACAGATGATAAGGTGGAAATGATTCAAACTTATTTACTTTCAAAAGACATTTTACAAAGCTTTGCTTTGATTAAAGATAGCTTAATAGCAAAGCATACCACCAATTTTTTATCTTTGAAATTCCAAGCTGATTCAATCAAAAACACATTCTGTTAAAACATAGTCACTCCTTAGCAAAAAAACCAATCTCCCAATATGTTGGGCATTCATTTGACTTTCTTATTTGTGATTCAGATATTACTCAATATCACATCAAGTTATTTTTTTTCTAATGCTAAAATCTTTTTTAGCTGTGTGGTATGCTGAATAAACATCATCTGCTTATTTAATGTATTTAATTCCCATATAGAACCAAATCCAGGGCTTAGTGTAATGGATATATTAGACACTTTTTAAAAAATGTACATACTTTTGATTCAGAAATTCTCAACTGAATTCCAGACAAATCTAACAAGATATAACATCAAGGCTTGGAGAGGAAAAGTCAGGAGTCTTTTCAAACTTGATCTGCTATTGATTTGCTTTTTTTCCTTCCAGTTTCATCTATAAATGGTAAATTAACTGTGTAGTTACTTTATATTCTTAAAGAACTCCTTCAAGTATTAATTTAATTAATAAACAAAAAACTTGGTATTACATTTAGTTATATCCACATGAAACGCCTTTAGAGTTATTTGCGTAAGAATGAAAAGATGTAGGATAGTTTTAGTTTTAATTACAGAAATAATTTCCCATTCTTTTATGTATAAACCTGGAAGAATAATAGTTTCTGTCTTGTACCTGGTACAAGCGTGGAGAAACTGAGGAAGTTTTAGGCTGACATAGAAGTACATAAGGACTGACTTATGTTGGAAGGACATTTATCAGAAGTAACAAAAATCAGGGCAAGGGAACCCAACCAGAGTCACTGTCTTGAGGAGCAAGATCATATAGCTCACCACTACCTTCAGAATAAACCGAAAAGTCATTAGTACGAACTACAAGACATCATGTGACCTGGCCCTTGCTTACAGTCCTCAGTGCCCCAGTAATGCTGACCTGCTTTCTCCCCTACAGGCTTTTGCTTAATTGTCCCCTTTGCCTGGAACACTTCGTCCCTATTTCATTTTTCACTGAGCTAATTCCCACTCATCGTTTCGGTGTCAGCTTAAGTGCCTCTTCCTTTGCGGAAGGTTTGATTTCCCAAAACTGGGTTGGGTGCTCTTTCATTATGCTCTAGTGGTACTTTGTTTTTACCTCTGTGGTAATACATTCTTTATGTACTAATTTGTAATTGATGGTTTGCTTGTTCACAGTTATAACTAGACTCCCGGGTAAGAGAGGGTAAGACTGTATCTTTGTCAACGTTGTAGTCCAGTATATGTGAAACATAGCATATGTCTGATAGATATTTATTAAATGATTAATGCATAAACAAAAAAAAGTCAGTATAAACCACTGGTTTTCAAATGGGGTGCTTGATCTCACCTACCAGGGGACTTTGGCAATGTCTGGAGATATTTGGCATATCTTCTGCTAAATCATCTAGAGAGTAGAGCCAGGGATGCTGCTAACAGTCCTTCAATGCACAGGTTAGCTGCTCTCCCCATAACAAAGTGTCATCTTGTCCAAAATGTCAATGATATCTATATAAGAAACTCTGGTATAAATAATACTATGTTTATTGTAACAGGTAATACAAAGGTGGTCTCATAAGTAAGTAACAGGAAAAAGTGGGTAACAAAAGTAAATAACTGACATGTTTGGAAGGAGTTCAAGCTGAGGTACAAAGAGTTGTTCAGAACCGAGGTCATGGAGGGCAATGGGAACCACCCTTCCTGTGTTAGTGAGGCTGCATGCAATGGGCTCAGTGGAGGAGTTCAGAAAGTTCAGGTTTAGGTGTGCTTTCTAATAGACTCATTCTTCTCCTATATCTTCCAGTTACTGCTCTTTTGTGTTGTCTTAGCTACCTCCTACCATCCATAAAATATTTGTTACTCAATTCTGAAATTTAAAAAAATGTATTTTCTCTGAACATGACAGATTGTATTGTAGGGAGAAAAACTGAAAATGAATACCCCATAATTTGTAGGAGGAAGATTGGAGAGATAGAACCTGAAGTGCTTCCAACCTAGAGATAGAGAAAACATTGTCTTTCTGGCCTGTCTTATTGGAAACAGGGTTACATTACTTCATAAGATCTGTATTATATCTTTGATCACATTTTGTTTATGATTAAGCATAGTAAGACCATTTTTCTAAATAAACATATGAAATACATTTAAATTTAAAATAGCCTGGCCTTTAAACTCATATTTAGTTTAACAAAAAATGGAACCAATTAATAAATAAGAAAATGTTTGGAATATTAAATAAGGACAGATGATATTTAATTGGCTTTGCAATTAATGGTGTATCATTCTGAATAATAATCAGATGTACTGTATCTATGGAAACAAAAAAAATTACTCCTACTTCCAACAATGTACAAAGATGAAAACTATTTTGCTTCTCTGAATAATCAGCACAGATGTTGCCCTCATTGTTAACCTTGTGTTATTATCTCTCACAGCTTACCATGAGAAAAGCAAAATCATGTGGGTGGGGATCAAAGGATGTAAGATTAAAAAATGAATTAAATTTTCTTTAAATAAAGTTGAATGCTATCAATTAATTGGAAGTTTTGAATTGCTTTCTGAATCAGGAAATAAAAAAATGTTCAAACATAGAAGGTTTTGAAGTCAAGTCTGTGATATGACCACTGTCTGTATTGGTAAATTTTAATGGAAAAACTGTAAGATTAAGAACATTGTAGAATAACTATTAACCAAACAGAGAAGAGACTCCCAAAGTACATTTCATAAAAATAATATGCCATTACTTTTTACATGAGATGTCTTATTGGCATGGTGACATCGTGAATCTGGTTTTCATCAGGCTCTTGTAGTTTGATGGTATTTCCTGGAAGACCTCAATACTTTGGAGGTGATTTTTACCAGATTAAAGGCTACAAATGTGATTTATATGAGAGTTAGGGCTGAAATGCAATCCCTACCACCCTACATTCACCTCTTATCCCTCTACTGAAGTTGGAAGATTCCTGTGTTTCTCTATTTGGGTTCAAAATTTTAGAATCTGTTTAATATAGTTTTTCAAAAAATTTAGAAGTTGAAGAACCTTACTATTTGTTTATATCACTTTCTTTATTTGATTTTGTTTTGTACTTTTTTTTTTGTTGTTGTTGTTGTTAGACCAGCTCAAAAACAAAGCTTCTCTTATTCACCTTTCTCAGTGGATTGGATCTGTTTTGCTTGTGTAGTTAATGATGGGGCTTATTCTCCTGTGCTTAAGACCATCTGAAGCATGTGCTCTGGGTAAAGCCAGAACCTGGGACAGCCAGGCAGGTGCCCCAGTGAGGGTCCTGATGAGAGATAAGTCTCAACTGCAAGGTTAATGGGAAATTCCATCACACTTGGAATGCAAGGAGGTAGTGAGGGCAGAGTTTATTCTGGAGAAGTCTTTGTCTCTTCCTCGGCACAACCCGTAGATGCCCTTTTAGGTGGTAAGCATTACACAGACATCTAAGACATTAATGTCCTGAGAAGGTGGTAAAAGCCACCATTTGTCTCACACACCTTTTCTCATATAAAACTCACAACTCCCTGGCCCAGAATATTATTATCTTTTTTTAAAGACAAGGAAGCAATTTGCCCAAAGTCACGCATATCTGTGGTGGAGCCACCATTCAAACTGAAATCTCTCTGACTCAAACTGTTCTGTGTTCTCTCCCTGTAACTCCTTGTAGCTTTCTGCAAATTCTCCAGAGTTGCTTTGTAAACTGAAAGAGGAAGTAGCATTGCTCAGAGTTTCAAGCCAGATCACATAGTACCATTTTTTTTTATGGTAATCTGGTAATCATGGGTTAAAGGATTTAATACTGTTCTAGAATCTCTTAGTTGGGACCTTGACCCAATTCTATTGTTAACTATAAATTCTAAACTCTAAATCATCTCAGTTTTAACTTTTTCTGTGAAAAATATTTATCATAACAATCTATTATTTCACATAAATATTGTGTGGAACACATAATGGGTGATTTTTAAATTTTTGCTGTGAAATATTGCATGATGAAGACCAAGACCCACTCCTGACTGGGAGCATAGTACAGCAGGAATACATCAATAGCTTTTGATGTCATTAATCTCAAAGAAAAATTGCACCAAAGTTGAACAGGTAAAAAAACACTTGTCCTCAAGGTTACTGCAACAGAAGGAAAGAGATTAAACTCTACTGATACCAAGGGCTGAAGAGTTTTTAAGAACTGGACTGAGGGGAGTCATAGACCACCTGTATCCGTTAATTAGCCTCACTCCAAGAAAAAGTAAACTTTCTTGCATCTTCAAGACAGGAAGTTTTACCATTTGGAACAAGGTACCCCATGAAGCTAGGCTTCTATCTTCCCACAGAGACTGGGAGAAAAGGGTGCTATCTTTCTTGATGAATCTATTTTAAAACAATGACTCTCAGGTCTTTGAAAAAAATATCCCCTGAGTCATAAAACTAGCAAAGTCTTCTAAGGAGATTTGTATACATTTCAAAGGGAACAGAGAAAGAATTGATTACAAGGTTTCTAAAGTAAATGCTCTAAGAAAAGGGACTATAGTTAGAAACAAACCTATCTTAAGTGTAATCAAGCTGAGAGGAAATTAAGGTCACCTTGGCCATTAATAATAAAGCTTTGACTGGAGACTAGAATTAGCTTTATATTTGTCATATATTACTATGAATATTTGGGAACTGGCATTACTTGTCTTTGGAAGATTTATGGGCTCTGAATAATCATATTGTTTTAAGTCTGCAAATGAACAGAGAAAACCCAGGTATTTCAGGTAAACAGTAAGCCAGATATCTACAATATTTATAATAGCTCAATCTAAGTTGTCGATTTGCATGTATTATTCTGATAATTTCCTCAATTATTAAATTTTCTTTGACTATAGAGATTTTCTGTTCTCTTTCAATTCTTATTAAATATGCGATAGCTGAATCATATGTTAGCTGCGGAAAGAGGAACAGCCTTCTTTATTAAAAACAAAATCCAGAACATCCATGGATTTAGCCACTACAATATCATCGTAAGAGAGCAGGTGAACAAGCAGCTGCTTCTTTGCTCTCCTGAATTTCTTTGTTTTGGGATTCTTTTATTCCAGTCACTCCCACTATGATCAAACCATTCTCCAGGGCAATTCTGCAGCACCTTGAAAGGCCTGATTCAAACTTAAAAAGGAACCCCAATTTTTATTTCTCTTTATTATAATTACAAAATTATAATTATAATTTTTATTTCTCTTTATTATAATTACAAAATTACAGCATGTAATTTTGAAATATTAACCAAACACAAACCCCAACAATAAAAATATAAACACAGAAAAATATATAGAGCATACTGTGTAAGCCAGATTGATTTCTGATACTTTGGTAAATAGTTCTTTTTTCCGAGTCCCATAACCTTGGTCTTCTCTCCTAGGGATAAGTCTCTCACAGATGGGTCTCTCCCTCCAATCCATCTGACGCTTTCTCACTTGTGTTCTGTGATATGGATTTGAGCTCTGGTTCGGTATTCTCTTCCTTATAGACATCTGGACTTTACACTTCTGTATATTTGCATGAGTCACCCCCCTGGCTAGGAATGGCACCCTCCCATCTTTTTTGTCCATGGAACCTTACTTATTCTTGAGAGCTCACTCATTTGTAATTTCTAAGTGTTCTGGACCCGTGTAAAATTAATTACTTCCCTGTTTCTGTAATAGTTCTAATATTATTTAAAAATTTCACTTTTTCTGTGTTATTATGTAGTTCGGTATCTATCCCCTTTCTTAGAGCTGAGTTCCCTGGAAGCAGGGACTGTGTCTTAGTGATCGATTATATGTAACCTAGTCACAAGCATGTAGCAGGTACTCAATAGCTTTTTGTTAAATTACATTGATCAATTTTTATGTCCGTTTGGAAAGGATGCCCACATCTTCATTCCAATTGACAACTTTGAAGATTGCTGCCAGGTTCCTTGCTTTATAGGTCCAACTCTGTGAAAGAGTCTACTCAACTGGACATTTTGATCTTTGTTACCTTTGCATTTAAGACCAGGGGAGGCTATAAAGTAAAATCTTGGGGTATGAGTTGCAGGTTAGACCAGAGGAGGCAGTCAGGTAATATGCTTTATTTTAATATTAGACTAGATCTCTTAAAATTCTATTACAGTACGTAAGAAAGCTGTTCACTTGGGTGTATGGTTCAATTATTAATTTAGGTAAGAAGAAAAAAATGGTTTGCTGGAGGTGTTCATACATAATAAAATTCCTGGGCAAAGCCTCTTTAACTGGGGAACCTCTTTGTTTAGTTAGTGCTGCCCATCTTTTGACTCCACAGAACCCTTTTGGCTGCTGACTCGGTCTGTACACTCCCTGGAAAGAGTAGCCAAGAGGCCATTTGAGATTTTTATTCCATTCTATCTGAGTTTACTCTCTAAGAAGTAAACCTATGAGAATACTCCAACAACCCTTATTTTTTCTTTGCCAGGTCTTTGTGGGGAGGATAGGATCTGGTCCTCACTCACTGAGTTTGTGTAACAACCATGACAACAAATATTTTCCTCAGGGACTAAAATTTACTTCAGGATAATCAAAATCAGTTAGTGGGTACAGCTTTGTTACTGCATTTTGTCTAATTATTTTTTTTATTGTCATAAGACTCAATTTGTGAAGGAAATTATGGCTGCCTGTGTGGTCCACAGATGTGATAATCTTACTGGATATTAGCTGATATTGTAACCAACACTGAAAGCAGTAGGAATGAGGTAAGATACTCAGACTGGGTGAATAAAATTGACAAGATGTAGAAAAGACACCTATCAATTTTACAATCTGGGGATTATTTTTGCAAGACATATAATTTACAAAGAGTAACAAGGAAAAAGAGAAGTTTAAATATTCTCTGAATAAACTGAGTGAGCATTTAATTATTCCTAAAAAGATAAACAGTGAAGTTGTGCAAGACTAGGGCTTTTGTTGAGCAGGTGTTAGGCGAAGAATGTTTATAAAGGCTGTTAAAAAGTTCACCTTTGTTAAAGACCTCTTGGCTTTCAGTCAAGTTGTTTTAGTAAAAGGCTTACAATACATTATTCCTGGTAGTTACAAAGGCACTGAGCACATTCACAGTGCATTTTTTGAGAGCACAGTCTTTCATTAAAGTTACAGTACAATCTTTTCTTTGACCCTGTTACGGGCTGAATGGTATCCCCCCAAATTCATATGTTAAAGTCCTACACCCCAGTACCTCAACATGTGATTGTATTTAAAGATAGGTCTTTAAAGTCATTAAATGACTTGAATGAAGTCATTAGGGTTGGCTCTCATCCAGTGTGACTGGCATCCTTATAAGAAGAGGAAATCTGGACACAGACACAGGAAAGAACAAAGGAAGACACAGGGAGAAGATGGCCAAGAGGAGAGGCTTCAGAAGAAACCAACTCTATCAACACCTTGCTCTTGGACTTCCAGCAAGAGAACTGTGAGGAAATAAATTCTGTTATTTAAGCTCCCCACCCAGTCTGTGGTACTTTGTCATGGTAACCTTAGCAAGCTAATATGATTCTCCAGACTAGAAGTCAATAGTTTCTAAATGATGGACCTCCCCGCCACAACTTTGACTTTGTGATAGGAAAAAGAGTGTATTAATATTTTTATGTTACTTATAAGAATTAAAGATTTTATATCAAGTTTAAAATAAGAGGTACCTAAGCATTTTAGATGCAACTGCAATTCACTGCAGCTGGCCCGGTAGAGGAATACATCTATAATAAAAATGCCACATGTATTTGATTCCCAGGGTTACTGTAATGAATGACAAACTTGCGGCTTAAAACAGAAATTTATCATTTTACAGTTCTGGAGGCTGAAAGCCTAAAACCAAGGTGTTAGCAGGGCCATGCTCCCTCGGAAACCTAGAACGCAACCCTTTCTTGCCTCTTCCTAGCTTCTGGCGGTTGGCTGGCAGTCTTTGCGTTTCCTCGGCTTGCTGCTGCAGCGAAACTCCTCTATCTGCCTCTGACATCAAATGGCATTCTCCCTGTGTCTGTCTGTGTCTCTTCTCCTCTTATAAGAACACCAGACATATTGGATTAACAGTTAACCCTACTCTAGTATGAGCTCATCTTAACTTAATCATTTACATCTGCTATGACTCTAGTTCAAAATAAGGTCTCATTCTGAGGTAAAGACGTGAACATATTTTTTAGGGTGAAACATAGAGATTCTTTGGTGTGTATAGTGAATTACTTGTTATAGGAAGGGAAAATTTAGGAAATTGGAGTGGTTAATTTTTTTGTTTCTCATTAGCAATCAAAGGAGTATTTATATATAGTTTGTTTTGCAGATGCTGTTTCTCTGAATGGACTGGAAATAGAGTCTGGTTACTTATCTGGATTTAATGAAGTCATAGTGCTTATGGTCAGTCATTAATTAGATATGTGCTGATAGTATTGCTAAGAATAATGTTTGTGAGATACTTTCTCATTACTTGTTCTTCTCATGGAATTAATGCCCTCTCTGTTCATTCTATTTCTAGAGTCATTATGGTTTTGTTGAAATCATACTAGTATATATCAATTTATTATAATAATTTATATGAAATCTATAATTTATATTTAAGAGCTCATGTCTCCTTTTCTGACCATGCCATGCGCTTGCTTCCACTTATGAAGGAAAGGTCATTTTTCTCTTTTAAAACTTACTTTCTTTTCAGACGTGGGCCAACAACGACAGTCTAAATGACAATATATACTGATAGCCTGTTGGCTGATCTCCAAGCTGCTACAGACCATGCCACTTGTGAGAGAACTAATAATATTTGTGATCCTTTACCAAAGAAATGTTCATTAGCTGGGTTACTCACTAATTTATAGAAGTTTGTATCCCTGCTTCATGATGAGCCACATGAAAGCAGGACCTGAATCCTATAGCAGAGCACCTAACTCATTTATTAAAAACTTACGTGCCTGGCACTATTCTAAAGGAATTATCTCTCTTTTTATACACGAGCAGATGGAGGCCTGGAGGGAGGTCACATAGTGGGTCAAATACTCCACAGCAATGAGTAGCAGACAGACTTTGAATCCAGGCAGTCTGATTTCAGTGATTGGGGTCAGTCCCATTCAGAAGTGTTGCCTTCCTACATAAATGGCCAACCATTAAATAGTTCATAAATCCATGGTAGGGTATTTATCTTGGGATAATTAGGTTCATTCTTTCCTTTTCATACCTAATCAAGTCAGAATTAGGTGTCTGTGACTTTGCAAAAATGTTTTCACGTTATTTATTTCCCTCAAAGTAAAAATCTTTTCCCATTTTGTGTGATTAGATAACTAAGTGCCTTTTGGAAGAGGAAAGGGGGAGGTTTCATTGCCCAGAATTTGATTTTATAAATTTATTTTTTTGAGGCCTGAGCAGAACTTCATTTTCTTTTTTTACAAGTAAAAAATTATAATGTAGTACCTAGTTGTTGCAACAAGACCACAATTTGAGAACTAAAGAGACTGATCATATTTCCTCCGCGAAGTCACCCATGTTCCCATCCCGCTGTCTGTTCTTGCATACCCTGTTTCAAAATAGGGTAAAAAATATGTACATTTTAATACTTTCTGTTTTCATTAAACAGAAAGATCATCCATTCTAGTTCATTTACAAATATGTAATTTATTTTAAGAATAACAGTATAATATTTCACTGTATAAATGCAGTGATTCAATAATTTCCTCAATTGATGGGCATTAGGGTTGTTTCCAGGACCCTGTCCCCTTTGTTGTTAAATGACAAGCTTATTAACATTTGTTGTAGTACTGGTTTGACAGTAACAAATTCCTTTAGCTTTTTCTTGTCTGGGAAGCTTTATATTTCTCCTTCAGTTTTAATGATAGCCTTGCTAGGTAAAGTAGCCTTGGTTGTAGGTCACTGCTTTTCATCACCTTGAATTTCTCATGCGACTCCCTTCTGGCCAGAAATGTTTCTGTTGAGAGATCAGATGACAGTCTAATTGGAGCTCCCTTGTAGGTAACTACCTGCTTTTCTCTGCAGCTTTTAAGATTTCCTGTTTGTCTTTAAGCCTTGTCATTTTAATTACAATGTGTCTTGGTATAAGCCTCTTTGGGTCCATCTTGTTTGGCACTCACTGTACTTTCTGGATTTGTGTGTCTTCCCTTCACCAGATTAGGGACTTTTGGTCATTATTTCTTCACATAGGTTCTAGATCCCTTGCTTACTCTCTTTTCTTTCTGGTATTCTCAAGATGTGGATGTTGTTACGCTTCATGCTGTCCCAAATGTTTCTTAAGCTCTCCTCATTTTTTAAATTCTTTTTTTCTTTTTGCTGCTCTACTTGGGTGTTTTTTTCTACCTTGTTTTCCAAATTGCTGATTTAATGCTCTGCTTCATCTAAACTACTGTTTATTTCTTATAGTGTATTATTTATTTCAGATGTTGCATTCTTTTTTTCTGACTGGTCCTTTTTCATGGTTTATGGATTTTAACACTTCAAATTATTCACTCTAAATTATGATTATGTAAGAAACACAATTTTTAAAGGTTATTATGTATTATTTCTATAAGCAAAATAAAAATAAATGCTAAGCCAAATCTAAGTGTTCACAAAAATAAATACAAAATTTGGTTGCTGAACTCGTCATGTAAAGGTCAAGTTTATAAAAAATATTCACATAGCAGTATTGCTATTTAGAAAAGATGAAAAGCAGATTCATAACTGGTAGATGGTCTTAGGTTGTTAAGAAAGACTTGGCAAATTCACTATAAATCACTAATATCAGCTTCCAAGATTTATGGAAGTTTCTGCTCAAATATAAATTTCTGGACCTTAAAGACATGTTATCAAGATAAATACCTAACATTAACGCTTCATCCAACATGCTAGAAATCATAACCTGAGAAACTGAAAATATTTAAAATGTAATGCCCACAATTCACCTCATTTCCTGTACCATAATACTTATACATATCAAATAGCATAAATACTGTACATGGTATATATTTGTTATATAAAAATAATATATATTTGGAATGTGAAATAAACAGAAATATTTCTTGTTCTCTCTGTCTCCGTGTTATTTCCTGTCTTGTTTCTTTCTTTCTTTTTAATCTCTATATTTAGAAATATTAATGACTAGGTAGTTTACCAGTTTTACATGAAATATAACTTCAAAAATTACATTATTAATGCTAAGTGAAATAAGCCAGGCAGTGAAAGACAAATACCATATGATCTCACCTATAAGTGGAATCTAATCAACACAACAAACAAGCCAAATAGAACCAGAGACATTGAAATAAAGAACAAACTGCAGTAACCAGTGGGGAGGGGGAAGGGGGATAAGGGGGAAAGAAGAGGTAGGGTCATCAAGGAACATGTATAAAGGGCCCATGGACAAAGCCAAAGGGAGGAGGGATTAAAGGTGGGAGATGGGGGTGGGTGGGGTGAGGGGAAGTGGTGGTAGAAAAATGGAGGCAACTGTGCTTGAACAATAATAAAAAAATAAATAATGTTAAAAAATTAAATTATTAAAAGGTGTAAGGACAAAACTGTGGCAAGTAGATAGCTATGGGGAATGAATTGAATTAAAACAAGAAGAACTTTCACAAATGATTCTGACCCAGGTTTGTTAGGGTTCAATGAAGCAAGACTGCAGGAATGGGATATGAAGGAAGGTTTCTGTATGGAAAAGAATGAATGGCCTGTCTAAAAACAAGTCATTGTTTTTAAGCTTTAAATTAAGGCAAGGATGTCAAGCAGAGGATCTGAAAGCTACCTCAACCTATCCTTGTTATAACGCTCTTGCAGCTCACTCAAATCACTGGGCTCCAAAGCACCCTAAACTCACAATTCCATTTTGTGTATGCTGTATGTGCAGGGCTGACCTGTCTTCCTCCTCTCTCTTTTTCTTAGTAGTAACATTTGCAAATGAGAGTGTCTCAAGAGAGCGGTGACTGGGATGGACGAGGTGTCCGGGACATACTTCCTATAAAGAGTGCGTAAAGTCACCGAGTTTTCTTTCCGGGTGAAAGGAAGACTAAGGGGAAAATATTTGGGATGTCTTCAATCCCTTGAAGAGCTTTTACTAAAAATTCAAATGGATTGTTTTATGTTGTTTCAAAGAGAATAACAACAATAACGAATCAGATTTTGACTTTCATAAATGACATTTGAAACATTAGGATTTGTTTTCTTTTTCAACAAAGGAACAATTTCCCTTATAAACTGTGAAGTTCTCACCATGAGGAATGGTTAAGCTAAGCGTATAAAAGGCAGATGGCTCTTAAGTTTGAGTCTTTGATGATGTGCTTTTTATGTGTATTTTATCAGTCAATACAAAAATCTCCGTCATTTCCTTATCATCCCTCTTTGACACCAACTTGTGTTTACAACTTTTCTCCCTCCAATGCTACCTTCTAGTCGTTGGCAACCTCTACCTGCACTAAGGGTACAAACTATTCTCTCTTTAAAAAATATAGATTAGATTTGCTTGTTTTTACAACATCCAAATGGAATTATTCAATATGTACTCTTTTGTGTCTGGATTTTACCCATTTTTTAAAAAATATTTTATTATTTTTAGAGAGAGGGGAAGGAAGGGAGAAAGAGGGACAGAAACATCAATGTGTGGTTGCCTCTGGCGCACCCCCTACGGGGGACCTGGCCCACAACACAAGCATGTGCTCTGACGGGGAATCGAACCAGTGACCCTTTGCTTCACAGTTCAGTGCTCAGTCCACTGAGCCACACCAGCCAGGGCTACCCAATTATATTTATAACATTCATTCATACTGTTTTGGGTAGTTGTAGGCCATTCATTCTAATTGCTCGTTTCATTGTATGACTATTCTACACTTTATCCATTGTACTGTTGATGGCAATTTGGGTGGTTTCCAGCTTGAAACTTTTTGAATAATGCTGTAATGCTCATTCTATTAATTTTCTTTTTGTTATTAAACATATCTATGCATTTCCATTGAAAATATACCTAGAAGTGTTTTGTTAGGCCATGGGTTATATGTATGTTCAACTTTAGCTGACACTGCAAAATATTTTTCCAAAGTTGTTTTTATCTAATTTACAGTCTCACCAGCAATGTCTGAGATGTCTGGTTCCTTCATATGTTTCAGGACATTTACTATTGTTAGTATTTGTAACTTTAGCAGGGCTAGTGGATATTTTGTAGTCAGAGTGACCTTTTAGAAACCATAAATAAGATTACATCTCTTCTCTTCTTAGACAGCTCTTCAATGACTTCTAATTTTACCTAGAATAAAATCCAGACTTCTTATCCCTGTTTATAGACATCTGCATAATCTAGCCCCTGACCATCTCTGATTTAATTTTTATATCACAGTCTTCTTCTTTTCTGGATTCTAGACTCACAGACTTTACTTCGATTTCTTTTTGAAAATTATAAACTCTTTATTTTTATATTTCACTTTATTTTTCTATTACAGTTTGAATTTAACACTATCTTGTACTTTCTTTCCAGGTGTACAGCACAGTGGGTAGACATTTGTATAGGTTACAAAGTGATCCCTCTGATAATTAAGTACCCAATTGGCACCATAATTAGTTATTGCAATGTTATTGACTGTATTCCCTATGCTTTACCTTACCTCCTCATGACTATTAGCGATTAGTACCTAACCTCTTTACTCTTTTCCTTCTCCCAAATCCCTTCCCCTCTGGCCTCCATCATTTTGTTCTCTGTATCTGTAAGTTTCAAACTCTTTCTTGCTTTAGAATTTTTTTGGTATGTTTTTATCCCAGATCTTTACTTATTCGGCTTACTAAGATTTTAATTCTAATGTTATGCTTTAAAAAAATGATGATCATTTAGGTAGAAATAAGAAGATGAGACACAATTTTAAAAGCTCATCTTGACTGGGATACAGTATCCAAGTTTGGGAACAGTGAGACTTTTAAAATCACTGTGTTCTCTTTGGGTTTGGACTTAGCTTTTCTGTCAGCAGTCATCAGTCAGAATGTGCTGCCCAAGCAAGGAGAGAAAATGCTCTTCGACAGCCTTTTGGAGTCACTGGGGTCAAAGAAGTGTTGATGTTGAAGCCTACTTTCCGATCTGCGGAAGTTTTTTTTTCAAATAGGGGAGGATGAGCGCATTTTCCTTCATGGAAGATGGCATAGTTCAAGCACTGCTTAAATGCTGTACACTATGACTTACTGGGAAATGGAAAGCACATCTATCGTTTTTAGTAATCCTTTCTCTTTAGCATGGCTTTTTATAAATCATTCCTGTCATACTTATAAAGAATCATTGACTGTTTCACTTTTACTTTTTGTCAGTGTTTCGAAATTTTAGTTGATTATATATTTGTTGAAAGGAAAAGATTGACATAATCTTGTATCTTTCACTTCTTATAACAGTCCTGGTTTTCAGATGTTCTTTCCGTGATGGTGATACTGGGTTTTGAGTGGTTATTAATTCTAATATGCAGCTTACAGTGAAAATGTATTTTACTGCTCCACCAGTATTTATTTATTCATTAATGATATGCATGTACTAATAGTCCTACTCGTTTAAGTACTAGATCTACTATACTAAGTACCTAGTAAATCAAGTATATTAAAGAAATGAACAGAAGTGTGGAAATTGCAAAAGGCTGCAATAAAGATGTATAAATAATATTTTAAAATGTCAGCTTGCTAATGATCATGGCTTCCTAAAATCATTAGGTAATATTTTAAGAAATAAAATGAGGGCAATGCATTTATCATACAGGATAGTTAATGAAAATCCACCATATAAATAGTTTTCATAATTTTAAAAGTTTCAAAGGGGTGGTGAGATGGCCATTGCTTTCAGTTCCTACTGTGGCTATTGAAGAACCCTTCCTAATAGAAGTGTCACCTTCTTCTATTTCTTACTGTTTGCTCATGCTTGAATTATTGTTATGCTGTATTTAATATTTAATTTATTTACAGAAATATTTTTAAGCCACTTGAGCATTTTCTGCAAATAAATTTAGTTAACACAGCATAGCATAATCTGGAAATTAATTGCTTACAAGTAAACTTGTAAGAATCACAACATCCTGGTTGTTCAGGCTGTGAATTTCTCTCTCACGACCCTAACAGCCATATTACCTTTTAGGTATCAGCCTCATTGCCATGGTTTCTTTTGTTTATGGTCTTTGGTGGGAGCCCTTTAAGATGGTTTAAATAGATATTTATTTCCAAAGTTTCTTTTTGCTCCATGTTCGTAGCTACCATTATAAATAATCTTAATGCAGTCCTAATATTTTTTATTTAAAAGAATAACAGTTTTATAGTTGGAAAGAATTTACAGCTAATTATATCAATCTCCTCATTTTTATTGTTTATGTCCTTCTAATAACCTGATAGAGTGCCTTATTTTTAAGTCAAAACATGCTATACTCAGAGAATATTAACTTAAAAAGATTCTTGATAACTAATAATGATGCTTCAAACTCTTTAAAATCCCCATCCAAGTATATTTTTCATTTTTGCATTGCTTTTAGAGAGAGAGGAAGGGGGAGAGAGAGTGGGGAATTGAACTTGCAACTTTGGTATATCCTCTGACTGGGAATCAAACCCACGACATTTCAGCCTATCGGTCAACTCCCAACCAACAGAGTCACACCAGCCAGGGTGTCATTTCAAATATTTTTTGAGACTGTATTTTAGCAAAGATTTTCTCAGTGCAAAGCATTTGCAATATATGTTTTTAAATGGTGGAGAAAAGGTTGTATGATTTTTAAAATAGTCACATTTTTCCCGTTGCACTATAACATGGAAGACATGCTTTTTAAAAACATTGGACAATTTGCATGAAAATGTTTATTTAAATATGTCACAGTTTACTAGTTATGGCAGTTGGCGTTCACATGGATTAGAAATGATTTATTTCATTGCTGTTCTTGGAATCTAGATTCTATTATCTTACTTTTATTATCAAACGCTCTGAACATTTTGACAAAAACATTCACCGGCAATGTGTTTGAATGATGTAATGAACTCTGTTAGCATGGAAATTCATTTTCTCTGAATTTAAGAGAAGCATCACAGAAACCTTTTTTAGGTTCAAGCCCTCTTTATAAGAGTGCCTGTGTCAACTGAAATCTCTAAAGTCAGGGAAAGGATTACTGAGTGCTACTGAAATTAAATTTGCCCTATGAGTCATTTCCCGGCTGTGATGACAGGTAACAGATTACATTTGTTCACATCTCTTCACTTTACAGGAGTGTTATGAACCAGATAGCATTGACAAGGCTTTATTGATTTAATAGTTCAAGGGTTTCTCTGTTTATACTTTTGAAAAAAAATATTGAAACCCTAACAGGATACCTATGAGATGATGCACATTCTTTGTAAGAAATTTCTTTAAAATTTATAATAAGTTATGGCTAATGAAACACTGAATTTATTTTGCCATGTTATAATCTGAAGCCAGGTTTTTCTCTGAAGAGGCAGAAAGAAAAAACTTCTGAGGCAGCTATCCAACACTGAAAGATGATGCTTCGGAAAGCAATAATAATAACATAAATGCAAATAATGATAATATTATCAATTACTTATTGAGGGCTTAGTATACATTGGGCATTGTGCTGGTATACATGTACTTTTTTCCATTTAGAAACTCTATGAGTTAAGTTGTTATTTTATCTCCATTTTATAGATAAAGGTTCTGAAATGCTGAGAAAAAAGTTAAATAACTTGCCAAAGTTCACACATGGGAAGTAATGGAATAAAAATTCAAACCTAGGCCTACTCAATTCCAGGGCCCACACTCTTAACCAGCTCAGCAGATACATCCTCCCTGGAGATGGTCAAGCCAAGCCTAGGAGATGGCTTGGCAAGGACATGCAAGAAAGGCTTCCAACATCAGCTGGATGGTTGAACAAAGTAAATTAAAACTTTCAAATCCTGAGAATCTGTGATTCTATGTTTATATCAGTAAGAAATGTATTTTTATGTACCTTTAAATTTCAGAAAGAGAATCGTGACTAGAGTTTCATCAAAGATGGATTTAAAATCAGTTTTAATTTAAAACACTAACAAGGAATGTGAAATAGTTTAGAAAATTTGGTTCCAAAACAAATGTTCTCTTCAAATTGTAGGTTAAATTTAGTCAAAGAAAATGGTGTGACTTCTTTGAGAGACGCCTTGCTTCCGGATCTTGTATCTCATCTAAATATTGAAGTCTTTTCTCCACTGGTTTACCTGAGACTCATCTCATTATGCCATTTATCCTAATTTCTGTCACCACGGAAAGCCCCAGAGTTGCCGGCCACTCCATCTTTTTCAAAATCCTGATATCCTTGACCACGCGAACGGTCCCTCTGCCTTCTTGCTCTAGTGGAAACTGGTCTCTCCCATGAGGACACTGCATCCCTGCAGCCTTCTCAGGTGGTGGCTGCCTTTTATTCTACAGTTCTTATACCGCTAGACCTGAAGATGGGGGCAGACATTCTTTTTAATCCCTTATTGCTGTTTCCGGTTGATTCTTATTCCCTCCTCTCTAAAACTCTGAATTACAGGTCAAGTTGTCATCTTTCTCTCCTTACTGCTGTTATCAACTACCTCATGGGGCACTCCTAACCCCCATTTGTCTATGATTTCAGTTCCTGGCTCACCTTCACTTTCTGTGACATTGTGCCATTATTGATAAAGATAAAGCCCCCCCAAATTGGCCTCCCATTTCTTTGATTTCTTCTCCAGTGATCTATTCTCCACACTACCGCAGCCGCCTGCATCATTGTCAAAAGTCTTCTCCCTCTGATCCTGCTCAGTGTTTTCTGTCCCCTATTCCTTCCCACACCCCAGGTGCAGCTGTGTTTTCACTTTATAACAGACCATACAACTTATAATTTTGTTTTTAATTGTTTGCTTCTCCCAGAGAGAAAGTAAATCTTCAAGATCAGAGATTTTCAGGAAATATTGGCTAGTTACTTTTTAAATCTGTTTTGTTTCTTTGCCGGGCGTGTAGGTAGGCTATATTTCCCAGCCACTGTAGCTGTTCGGAATAGCCTGTGACTTGTTTCTGACCAATGGAATGTGAATGAAGAGACGCGCACCATTCGGAGGCCTGACCTGAATGATCTCTTTCCTCCCTCCATCTGCTGTGTGAATACAGGATAAGGGATAGAAACACAAGATAGAAACAACCTGGGTTCCCGAATCATTACGTGATGGATGCTCATCAAGGGCACGCAGTGATTTCTTACTTGATATAGAAGTAGAATTCTCTTGTATTAAGCCTTGAAAATTATTGGGTTGTTTGTTATGTGACTATCAGCCTATCCTGAGTCACATAAAACTATATTCCAAGCCCCTAGAATTATGGCTGGAGCATGGTAATTTTTCATTAACAGAAATATTTTTTCCTATTTTCTTCAACATAATGGAATTAAAGATCTCAAAATCACTAGTACCTGATAAACCAGTTATTTCAGAGTTAGCAATAGACTAAGGCTAACAGAGTATGACTTGGTTGGAATCGCCATGAATTCTGGTGATCTGTGTCACGAAAGTAGTTGGCCAGAGCATGCTATCCCTGGAAAGTGGGGTCTCACTTTAGCTATAACAGCACCCTAGAAGGGCTAATGAAATGTTTTGCGAATTAACCTATTCCAGACAAAGTTTGTAAGTTAATTACTTATTTATTTTATGGTGTTTATAACATCTGCTAGGCACTCAGACATGTTTTGCTAGACAGGAAGAAGACTGTAATTCAATTGATTATTTGTTGTTTGCACATTTACCTTCTTTATTTACAGTAGGAGTTTTCTAGAAGGCTGAACAGAGTTGAAGCCCTTATTTTAATGCTAATTACAATTATCTTGGATATTGGAAGTCAGAAATCTACTGCTGCTTTTCTAGGAATCTCCAAGATTTACCAAACATTTACCAAAACTGTTTTCCTTTTCTTCAGAGCTCAATGAAAACTCTGATGACTTTGAATGAATATGAGTGCACAAATAAATTTCCAGGGAAAAGCTGTTTGATATAAAGATAAAACTTAAATTCAGAAAAATCAGACTCTCTGCCTGATTTCATATGTATATCAATTTACATTAACCAAAGGTTACTAGTTGCTCAAATGAAATTATGTAACAGAGATAGAACACACTGCTTAATAACTCTGCCCATAGGTATCATGAACACACACAAGTATATCAAGAAACACTAACTCACTGAAAGAATCCCAATAACTTGATGAAAAAAATGAAAATAATACATTCTAGGAACACTATTGTTGCTTCCCTTTTCTGTATTATATGTCTATTTAAATTGGAACAGAGTTCTTCAGTTTGGCCCTTACTTATAGTGAATGATTTGAAACAATAATATAATGTAAACTGAAATAAGCATTTGTTATTCTATAAACAATAATATAATGTAAACTGAAATAAGCATTTGTTATTCTATTTAAATTTGATCATATTTAGAGACATTTCCCAGAGATCTGCAAATCATATTTTGATTTCCTTCTGCCACACACTATATATTCTATGTATAATATAATACCATGTTGCTGATTATATTACTATTAATTTCTGATTCATGTGTAACGTGACTTTTAAATATCCTGTGTTCTTTAAGAATAATTAGATTTGCATCTTTTTGGATTTTTAGTAATACTTGTAATTTTAAAGAGGAAAAATCTGAATTAAGAGAAATAGCTCTGGTTTACAAATTAAAGTAGAAGACTATCTTATAGAAAGCTTCAATAGGAATCATATTTGACGTTCTTCATAATATTTTCAAGATTTTTCTCGAGAAAGCTATTTAAATATATTTCTAATGCTTTTTGAAACACTTTTTCTATAAAATAGCTTTTCCTAGGCATTCTGAGACCTTGATGATTTAAGGATTCAAAACTTCCATACTCTAATACTTTTATAGTGTACTATGTTTGAGAAATTCGTAGTAGTTTATAAATGTTAATTTTTTATAAGGTATACTAGTATATTCACTGTCTATTATAATTTTTATAAACTGGGTTTAAAAATCTTAAACACATCTCTGCTTCCTGTTAGTTTTGTAAATTGTGATTTTGGAAAATGTTTAGTTGGTTATCCACATGGAACATTCTTCCAGGAGTGTTCTGCAAACATTTAGAGAACATGTACTGGTCAGTTTTTCCATCGTGGAGTTGCTGTTTGACCCTAGTGTGACCTATCAGAGGGAACCCAGAACCGTATGAGGAATCTGGTTCTGAGTGGGGAAAATATCTGTACTAGTGTTGCATGAACTAGGGAAGTTGAAAAAGAGGCTTAACCTACCATAGATAATGAAAGTTTAGTCACTGGGATATAGAACCTCATTCACAAAGGAAGGTGGAAATCCTTCATTTGGGGGAAATGCTCTTGTTCCTTAATGAAAAAATATCTTTAAGAATCCAAGGAGGAAACAGCATATGCCTCCTTCATCTGTGTGTTTTTTTGAATAAACTCTGAAGTGTATCTTTGACCTGAGCACAGTTTATTGAGAGCAGTTGGCAAGCACAGATTTGGGCCGCATTCCCCTAATCTGCCTTCCAAATTCCTTCTTGCATTTTGCTTGGTTGTATCCTGTGTGTTACGACTTGGCATTCCAGCATTTGTCACTGATCCTATTTTAAAAATCAAGATTTGCCGTTGTTTTGGCTTAGGTACTTTAAAAACAAAAATGGAAAAGCAATGAGCTATTCAGGAGGTCTTGGGAAAGGAGGCAAAGTTAGTTATTTCCTGTAAATGAAAGTTGAGTTTGGAACATAGGTTTCTTCAGGCTCTGGTCTTGTCTTTTGTCCACTATGTCTTCTCTGCTGTCTGAGCAAATATCATATCAATTCAGATGAGAATGAAAGCGAATTCCCTTTCCAAATTTCAGGGAAATTATTTTTTGGGAAAATGCAAAGTTGGGAAAGGAGATGTTTATTTTAAATTTGTGATAGGATTTACATGGTACAGACCCTAGGAGAGATTGTGGTATTCTTTTTTGTTTGTTTGTTTTAGGGTAAGCCATTTCCATTTCTACACACTTCTCTTAGTCCCTACTTCCTTGATTCCCAGCTATTGCTGTGATAAGCAATGCTATTTAACTTTCTTGAAGGTTCCTCTTCTTCAAAACTAACTTGTCCTATGTACTAACCTCTCAGACAACTGGAACTAATTAGTTGATTAACTAACTCATGCAAAGGCATTGAACATAACTAATAAGTGTAATAGCTTTAAAGTTAAATAAACATCATTTGGGCCTTTATTTTAATCATAGGAATTTCTGGTTCTGTGGCAGGACATTTCTGAGGGATTATTTATTTATTTACTTATTTATTGTCAGAGGGGCCCTTCTAATAGCTGCCAAATCATATTACATAGGCAACAGCCTTTTATGCATGAAAAAAATTGGCCTACATGTGAATGAATGTAGGCCTCTTTTTTTCATGATGTTTGCTAATGCATACTTTTATGTTATCTGAAAATGATGCCAAGTGTCTGGATTATATGTTTTAGTTAGCATTACTAGGTACCATTGGTTAAGTGGGCCTGATTGATAAAATAAAACTTATAAAAGAAATTCTGATGTTCTTGATTATTTAGTTCTTGCCTAGAGTCATTTCATCAAGTAGATAGTCTGTGGTCATTGTCAAAGACAGGAAGGCAAAAGATGGAGAATTAAATCACATCAGCCTCAGTTAGTTTCCTGTTACTTGCTTTTCTCTTCTGTTTTGGAGGAGAGATTTGTTTTAGGAGGTAACAGTCCCCCTAAGCATATATAGACAGCAAGAAGGAACTAGATTAGAATGGGTAGGCTGGAAATTTAGAATAGGAGCTCTATTCCATGGAATAGAAAACAAGCACTCAAGATATATAAATGCTTGTTTCTATATTTTGCAAATGCAGTTACCAACCAGGCATTTTTTTTTGTTAAGTCTTATTTTAACATCTATTTACTCCTAATAGTCTCTGATAGTATAGATGCAATTTGCATTTTTCAAAGTTTTATACTATGAGTTTATCTACAGAAGAAACCCTGACTACACTTGGTTAAAAATATCTGTTAATTATAGAATCACAAAAATGATTTGAAAGAAACCATACTGGTGAAATCTCAACTTGGGGGTAAGAACATAAAATGAATATATTTTTCAATAACTTTTACTTCTTTCAAGTTACCCACTTTTCTTGCTGGGTAGTTGGCATCCTTAAGATTTCAGTTAGATCACATAAGATTCTGTCATTTATAGTTAATAAAACATCTCATATTGTTGATTAACATTCCTTCCTTCTTCTCCACACTTGTTCCTCTGGTGTTGGTTTGGTGAGAAGGGAAAAGGAAGAGATTTGTCCTTATAGCAACAGTGTACAATAAGTAGCTGTATACTCCTTGGCTGAATATAGCTTTTGCCCCTGAATGATAACCACATTTTATGGGTGGTGGTGAAATGGCTTATTTGTGCATTGTTGGCTGTGGCTTTCACCCATATGATGGGCTTTCTAATGCCTAGCTGTTGGTTCTTCATGGGGCTTGATAGCTGCCTCCTGAACCACAGCCCTTTGGTAAGGAATCAAGAAGTTGACCCTCTCTTCGGGTCAACCTCTTCTTACCTCCCACTGCAGATGGCCCACCTATAATGCGTTGCTAGGGTTAGTCAGCAAAGTGGCTTCAGCTGTGTCACCTTCTCCTTTGTCTAGCTGTATTGCAAAGACCCTTGGGTATCATTTAAACAGCACCTGATGGGAATGCAAGCTGTCCTGCTGGCACTTCGTGTCTCTGATCTTCCACTTCTCTCCTGCCCCTTCTTTGTAACTCACTGGCATTAGGTGCTTACTTATCAGCTCAACCACAGCCACTTCCAGATAAGAGATGATTACCAGTTCTTGCTTTAGTAGCAAGGAAAAACAGTTTGACTGCACCTTTATTACTGAAAAGGTGAATCTAAAGGATCAATTCAAGGATGGATGAGGAGAGCAATGGTGGATCTCTACCAACTTTATTGTGCTGAAAAAGGTCAATTCTTACTGGTTTCTAGTCCATCTCTTACATCTCTATGTGATAAAAGTCACCAAACTAGTTTGGCCTCTGTCACTCACTAGTTAAATTATGTAATTAGACTAACAACCGGCATAAATATGTCTTAGAATAAATACCACCAACTCTTACTAAGCCCATAAATCAGACTGTAGGACAGAAGTGTAGACCCCTGGAAGGGAGACTATCAGCTCTGAGCTTTCCCTGTGTGGTTGGACATCTGTCAGTATGTTTCACAGAGGAATAGAAAGATTTTACAAATCTAAGTCTGTTAACAGAGATGAGGTAGGGGACTTTCACTACACACTATGATATTTGAGCCATAAAGCAACTTTATGAACCTGAGGTTGAATGGCCTCACGCAAACTTGCCAGCTAATTAGTCACACTTACGACATGAAATCATGTCTTCTGACTTCCTTGGTGGGGTTCTTACCACCATAATATTTGTATCCATCAGGGTTTAGTCATGAAAATAGAAGAGCGAAAATAGAAAATAGCTTGATGTGCTATTGGAGCCCATGTGGTGGGGGCTAGAACCAGGGCAGGGGCTGCTTGGCAGGAGCTGGGACCATAGAGGGTGGGAGCTGGAGCCACGGAATAGGTGCAGCCATTTTCAGGGATGCTCAAGAAGGCAGAGGAGACAGGGAGAAATATCTGACACTCTTCATCTTGTCCTTCATTCTTCTACCTGTGCATTTCCTTCCCTTCATTTTTTGGAAATAGATATATAGTAATCCAGGTAGTATTACATAGGGAAATATGTAGCTATGTACTAAGAAAAAAAAATGGCATGTCTAATAACTTAGCTCTAAAGGGACATATTTAAAGCAAACTCCCAGTATGATGGGTTCTTAATTATTAATAAAATAATAAATATTATATTATTCACAATAGCCAAGACATGAAAACAACCTAAGTGCCTAATGATGGATAGATGAATGAGTAAAGAAAATGTGATACACACACACGCACGCACGCACACACACAATAATGTTTTTTAACCATAAAATGAAGGAAATCTTGCCATTTGTCACAGCATGGATGGGAATTGAGAACATTAAGCTAAGTAAAATTAAGTCAATCAGAGAAATAAAAATACCATATCATTTCACTTATATAGGAATCTAAAAAAGCCAAGCTCACAGACACTGAGAGTAGAAGGGTGGTTGTCAGGGACTGGGAGTGGGGAAAATGGGGAGATGTTGTTCAAAGACTGCAAACTTCCAGTTGTAAGATAAAGAAGATAAGGAAGATAAGGAAGTTCTGTGGGGAACATATTACACAAATAGTAAGACAAAGCTGTTGTATCACTTACTCTATTTTATCCCCATCATACCTTTTATTGCAATTTCACATCTTTGTTTTTTTCCTATCACAGAAAAAGGGGAGAAACAAAGAGGGAGAAGAACCGGAAAGAGGTAAAGAGTGGTGAGGAGACAAGGGGAATCATCAGAGAGACAAAAGGGTAGAGAATCAAGAAGGCACAAACATTATGGACAGAAAAACAAAGCTGGTAAGTGCAATGTAAATTGAAATATTGAAACAATAAAGAGGGGTTCAGACAGTGAGTGGGAAAGAATATATTATAGAAATCCTCCCCTATGACATTTTCCTTTAGGCTGACCTTTATTTCTTGCCACCAGAGCAAGTGCCACAGATGTTTAATCCTCTGAGTTGATGGCGTGTCCCCAAAGGCATGTTTTCATGAATATTTTACACAACTTCTTTTTCTTAAGACATAAATTCATCTAGACGCAATGATCTAAGTGTGGACAGCTGAAGAAAGCATAAACAGAAAAGGAGAACGTCTATGTACCTATAGAAGAGAAAATGCTTAAAACTTGACCATAAACAGAGGAGAGAAGACAGACAACTGCATTGTGCTTTAATTCTTTTTCTCTAGTATGTGTCAGGGCTAGTTTAGCTTACTCTGTGAGCAATTCACTTTGTTTTAATTTTGTCAGTGTCTTTTTATCACCTAGCCCTGGTCTCCAATTATGGTGCAGTAATTGTCATCGCTTAACCCCATTTGGAAAAGTTTATATTTTGAGAGTCCTATAATTTAACACAGGTCACTTTTATTTCCTGACTTTTAATAAGGTTAGGGTTCTTTTTATTTTTCTGCCTTTCATGATTAAGAGATGTTTATTGAGGAACACAGAGATCGGCAGTTAAGTAATTTATACCAAAGGCACCCAGCATCATGACAGACTCCAGGATGTGGTGGGAGACTGGCAGGTGGGGTAGGAGAGACAGAGAGAAGTGTTTGGCAGGACGTGTGTGTGTCATCTTCTTAGTTTAGAAGCCCATATGGTGTCTCATAATGCTTCGCTCAATTGCCATATAGTTTTTATTCTACAGCATATTAAAAATATGCTTTATTAAGAACACTTCAGATAAATTATAAACCTCATATTATAATTCACAAGAATTTTTTAAATATAGACTGATCTTAAAAGATAAATTGTGACATCCACCTTTTAAATGAAAACATGAACTTTTTTCTGAAAGCTGTTTCCACTGTTTAAAAATTACTAATTAAAACTTGCAAATCACATGACTTTGATTAAATAAGTTTAAAGGGCAATTTTAACATTGTGAAGAAGATGAAACAAAACAAAGTGTAACAAATAACACCTCCCAACCCCCTTCCCCCAAACCCAAACCATTGTCGGTAACGGAGGTGTCCCTTCCTCCTTTTGCAGCTTGATGTAATTCATGTAAAGGTGTGTGTCCTAATTTTAAACCCTGGGGAAAAATAAACCAAAATAAACCAAAATAAATCACAGTTTTGACCTTCAGAATCTTGTAATCTGGTTTATTTGATAAGATACAGTGACAAGAGTAAATTGTAGTGGATTGTACAATGTCAGTGATATATTAGGGACTAATCTTACAGTCAGAGCAGTATGCTACCTGGAATTAATCATACCAATTGTAAATTCTGTTTAGTTTTTAGGACAATTTTTGGAAAACATAAATAAATAAAGTTAAAGGGAACTAGAATTTATTTTCTATAATATTATTGATATTTTTATATGAGTTATTTACACTATCGACATTTCAAATGTAATTTGGTTACTGAGCATGCTTTGGGTGGTCTTCGGTATTTACATTGACTGGAAGGCCACCTTGTACTCTGATGGCTGTACTTCCTACTACCCACTGCTTCCTGGGTTTGTAATTTAAGGGAAATATAGCAGCTGCCTTGAACAGACTCACTCAGACCACACTCACAAAACACAGGCTCCTGCAAAAGCCAAAGGAAAAAAGAGATATCAAAGTAATGCACATCAGTGATAATTCTTACAAGAGTACTCACACTCTGATTTCCTTTATCATTACCCTGTAAGTTCTGGCTTTTGTATCTGGAGACGTATGCTTATTTTCATTAACATGATTTCCCCCTAAAAGATAAATATATGACTTTGGCAGAGAACTCAAAACAAATATGAAAATTGAGAAAGATCCAAGTTATTATCTTGACAATTGGCTTTTATACACTAGTTGGTCATCTTCAAGAACCAAAGATTTATCCTCCATTGACGTAAATCCATGGTGTGGAATTCTAAAGATATGCCATGAAATCAAGAGTTTTCTATTCCCAAAATAGGTAGTTATTTTAGTACCCTATAGAATAATAGAATGTGCTATAAGGAATGAAAATGAGATTCATAAAGATTTTAAGTACTAAAAAATACAAATAATAAGATAGTTCATCAAGACTTAACACTTGGAATAAATCTGACATTATTTGTAATTTAATTAATTCCGTTTGAGCAAAATGAGACTCTGGAAGAATAAAATATTCTCGTTAATAGATAGTAACAATGTGTGCATTATATCAAGTCTTTTAATGAAGTCACCATTATAAGCATACAAGTTACAAAATTTAAAATAAAATGGCATGTATTAAATACACTTAGACTATATTTGGTTTTTATTTCCTGATTTCAAAGTTATGTCAGGGTTATAATTTAGACCATAAATTAGTTTCATCTAGCCACTAACTAGCATGATCCTCGGTAAACATTTATTGAAAAATATAAATATATGGAAGCAGATGCTACTATAAATTTTGTTGAGAGAATGAATGACTAACACATTACATAGTATATGTAGCATTTATAATGACCTTACAAAAGAAAGTTTAATTCATATAAAATGTTAGTTTCATACATTTTCAGTGATTTTTTTTTACCCCACATTTACTTGGGAAATTTAGTTGGTAGCAGTTCAAAAAGTTTAGTGTTTCTATAGTGTTAAAAAGTAGTTTGGTCTTAAAGCACATACATAGCTACATCTGTCAAATAAAGGATCAAAACCCATCTATTCTTTTGTTAAAGCAAGAATAGTTGTTTTTTTTTTTAAATCACAGAATATGTTACCATATTTTGAAATACTTAAGGTTGAATTTTTAACTTTATATATTTTTTCTGAAATTACATAGGTTTAGGTATTATGATATGATAAACTAATTTGAAAAGTCAATGTATGACTATATTATTTTAAAATAAGCTAATAAAAGCCTTGGCCTAACAGCACAGATGGTTAGAGAGTTGTCTCAATATAACTAAGTTGTGAGTTTGATTCCTGGTCAGGGCACATATAAGGATCAACCAATGAATGCACAAGTAAGTGGAAAATCAAAAATCAATGTTTCTCTCTCTCTCTCTTTGCCCCTGCATCTCTCTCCTCTCTCAAGATCAATAAAAATAAGTAAATAGAAACTTTAAAATAAAATAAGTTAATAAAAACAAAATTATTTTATAATTATATAAAATTATTAAACTAGGTTAAGATATTTACAGTAAATATTTCTAAATAGCCAACAAAAAACTCTCAAATTGATTTTAATTTTGATGTTTCAAACTTGGAATTGATGGACTTATTAGTTGGAAAAAGAATTTTATATCTAGGCACTGTCTTAAGGCAGTTATTTCCTGCTCTAGGCACATAAAGCTTCATTTACAAAAGTTAATTTGGGATTTTTCAACTTAATACTTCCTTTTCTAACATCTGAAGCTAATTAAGTCAGAAACAGATTTGTCTATAAATATTTATGACTAACAAAATACTTTCAAAATTTCTCCTATGTTCATTTTGTTAATATTCTGTTATCAGTTAAATTAATTAAATAGGAGCAAATATAGACCTAATGGTCAGCTGGAATGGTTTTAAAAGTAATTTAGATATGTAATAGTATTCATAAACATTATTAGAAGATTAGCCTCACCAGAACAGTCTAAGTTTGGGAGGGAGGCTTTCTTTCTTATATCCCTTCAGTATTGGAAGGTAGCTCCCATTTATCAAATCTTTCCTTCAGCCAAGGACCATGGTGGCTGAACTACATGTATTATGTCTCTGGAACTTCATGACAACCCGGTGAAATAAGTTCTGTAACTAGTGAGTGATATTTTATGGCTGAGAAAACTGGAAATATACTGTGTCCAAGGTCACTGAGTTGGTAAGTGGTGAGGCTGGGAATAGATCCAGGCTTATCTTTACCTTTGTTGGCTTATTTAGTCATGAAGAAACTGAAATATAGAAAGCTTAAGTGTTTAGATCACTAGCAAAGAGTAGAGCCAGAGGCTGAACTCAGTTACTATGAATCCAAATCCAGTGCTCATTCTACTTGACCACCATGCTGTGCCAAATTCTTGTAAAAGTCTTTATGAATCTAATTAGTTCATTTAAAGCATGTGAGGTTAGCAAAGGCTTTCTGTAGGTCTAGGTAAGTTGCTATATATATTTAGAACTGGATTTATACTCTTAGATATAAACATATCTTACTTCTATTTCTATTACTTATATATTTTTATTATTCTTGTTTATTCTATTATAGTTGTCCCTATTTTTCCCTCTTTGCCCTCCTTTGTTCAGCCAGTCCCCCGCTTCCACAGTCCATCCCCACACCGTTGTCCACGTCCATGGGTCATTCACATGTGATCTTTGACTAATCCCTTCTCCTTTTTTCCGCCATCCCCCCATCTCCCTTTCCTCTAACAGCTGGCAGTCTGTTCCCCGTTGCCATGCCTCTGGTTCTGTTTTGCCCATTAGTTTATTTTGTTCATTAGATTGCTCTTTTAAGTGTGATCATATGGTATTTGTCTTTTACTGACGGGCTTATTTCACTTAGCATAATAGTCTCCAGTTCCATCCATGCTGTTGCAAAGGGTAAGAATTCCTTCTTTCTTTCTGCTGTGTAGTATTCTACTGTGTAGGTGGAGCACAGTTTTCCATCCACTCATCTACTGATGGGCACTTGAGCTGTTTCCAATTCTTGGCTATTGTATATAATGATGCTATGAACATAGAGTGCATAAGTTCTTTTGAATTGGTGTTTTGGGATTCTTAGGGTATATTCTCAGCAGTGGAATCACTGGGTCAAAAGGCAGTTCCATTTTTAGTTTTTGAGGAAATTCCATACTGTTTTCCACAGTGGCTGCACCAGTCTGCATTCCACCAAGGGTGTACTAGGGTTCCCTTTTCTCCACAACCTCACAGCACTTGTTTGTTGATTTGTTAATGATGGCCATTCTGACAGGTGAGAGGTGGTATCTAATTGTGGTTTTAATTTGTATCTCTCTGATGATTTCTGTGATGTCTGATATTTAGTCAGTTAGCCACCCTTCTTTCCTTCCTTTTTCTTTTTCTTTTTTATTTTAGATAACTGCTAAAATTACATTGAGGGTTTTAGGTAATGGAAGCAATTGGCTTTTCTTGCATGGAGTAAGAAGACGTATACAGGAAATGATGAATATACAATATTTCCTGCTGCTATTGGGTGAGGGGGTTATGAGCATATGCATTAACATGTAGTACAGCAAGTAGGTACTTATGTATTTCTTGTTGATGTGAGTTAAGAACAATGTAAGTAAATATGCAGGTACATTCATTGAGACTACTTAAGTAGATGAAGAATCACATTTTGACACATCTATGAACATGTGAAAAAATGTAAAATGTGCAAGTTAATATCACATTTCATTACTTTTGAATATGTAAAATAAGGCCTACTTAAATAAAAAATGTACTTTAAAAATATAAAGTATGGAGAATTTGGTAAACTCAGATACTTTTTTAAAAAGAATTTTATATATATCAATGTGTTCAGTTAATAACTTGGCAAGGTTTTAAAGTGGGAGAGATTAGCCCCTTGCAAATAAATGCCCCACTACCCCTTTTAAAAATGTTTATTGATTTTACAGAGAGAGGAAGTAGGGGTGGAGAGAGAGAGAGAGAGAGAGAGAGAGAGGCAACAATGTGAGAGAGAAACATTGATTGGTTGACTCCCACACGTGCTCCGACCTGGGATCAAACCTGCAGCCTTTTGGTGTATAGGACAGTGCTCCAACCAACTGAACTACACCAACCAGGGTACAAAATAACTTCCCTTTTTTTGAATCCCTGTCTTCCTTTTCATGTACCAAAGCCATTATGTGCTCTTCTCACTTTCTGGCTTATTTTAAGAAATGATTTGATGTCAGTAATTTATGCCTTTGTGAAACTTCAGGTCAATGTCTTACTTCTCTGAGAGTTATTTGCATTTTAATGTTTTTGAGTAATGCTAAAGTAAAAAGCTTTCTTTCATTATAATTTTAAGAATTATCTAGCATGTGGGGAGACACATTTGGAGGGAGAATATAACTTCTTGAACATACCTGAATGAACTTTTACTCTCTATCTGCCTAAAACTGACCATTGAACCAACAAATTATTTGATAGGTGTTTTCTCATGTGTTTATTAAAAATGCATTTCATTGTCACTAAATGTCCACTGCACTGAAACTACAGTTAGGCTATTAATGCTACCCTATATGATGAACTTGGCAATACATAGTCTATAATGGGTATAATAGTGGAGTTACACAATGTTTTTATTTTTCCTGACCAATTGAAGACTGTTAATATGAGCCATGATATGTATGAAAAAAATTATGGCTTTTTCTTGCTAACAAATAATGGATCATATATTTTCACAGACAGCTTTAAGATGGGAATATTATTTGTTTTTACTTTACTATTTTGAATGGTAGCAGACTTATATTTAAAAAATATTCCATTTGGGGTAGAAATTCTCATAACTTTCATATCTGACTCCTGGGCTGCCTTCAAAAGCTTATTGTTTGCTCTGGGGACTCCAAACAAAACTAATGTGAACTCTAGCACCTTTGGGTTCACTGTTTGTCCTAGCATCTTTGAGGAAGGAAAGAGAAAATCTTGAGAGTTTCCAAGTATTTGTGATGGTTCTGGAAACTCTCTGCTTTTAGTACCTTATGGGGTATATTTTATAGAATTTAAATTTGGTTCAGATAACTTGGAAATTCACCAGGAGTAAAGTATACCACTTTAGTTGGACAATACCACTATTTAAAGATGGTGTGGATGCTCTGCCCATTCCTAACACTGTAGATTTATTTTGATGTGATCTTATGTATGAGATTTTGGTAGAGATGTTTGGAGACATAAATGCTGGGTCTAGCCAGAATTCATTACTACTGTTGGTACAAATCTTAGTTTATATAACATTGATTTGATTTTACTGAATGACTATTTTTTACCACTCAAAATTAATATGTAGTTTTATAAAATTTGACACCATTTTTAACTGATTTACCCAGTTTCAACAACCTTTGTGGAATAGTGTAGAAGAGTATTAGAATTAAAATACTTCCAAAGAATATTTAGATTTAAAAATCTCTGTTCACGTTTATTAAAAATTTTCCCTTCTGTAGAGCCCATTTGTAAGATAGTTTTGGAAATAAAAACTAAACATTTGGAAGGAGCCAAATAATTGGAGAGGTTTCACTTATACTGTATGAAGCAAATAAGAATAGAGATAAGTTCAGTTAAAAAGCAGTAAAAAATATCATGGAAAAAGAAGTAAAAAAACAATAAAATCTAAAATTCTCCAAATTAACAGTTTACGAAGAACAAACTGCATGACAAAAGCTTTTGATACATTATGTCTCTTACTCTGCAGTTTCTGTGGGAGATATTGTTGTTAACACATTAACTTAACAAATATTGGTGGAACATAGGCTTTATTCCAAACACTCTTCTAGGTGCTATGGACATACCAGCAAGGGAGAGACATGGCCCTAGTTTTCGTGGAGCTTACATTTGAGAAGGAGCAACAATAACCAAGTGAAAATACAGAGCAATGTGATTGAAAGTGTCTTCTGCAGTAGGCTGGTATCTTGGTTGCAGGAAAAGACCAAAGATTGTGGTGACAACACAGGTTTGAAGACGTGACAATATAGGTGATGGTGGAGAGAACAGGAAATTCCAAAGCTCTAAGTAAGAAAAGAACCTCCTTGTATGTTTAAACAATAAGAAACAAGCCAATGTGGCTGGAGCAAAACCAGCAAGAGAGAGAACATCAGGGGAAGAAGTTACCCAGAAGGATGCTTTTAATGAATACATAAGAGCTCACTTTCTTGTTCAGAATCTTCCAAGAGTTTCCTTTTACACATAGAACAAAATCTACCAAATTTTCAGGGACTCAAAGGTTCTGCATGGATATGACTCCATCCATCCAGCCATTTGTCCTCTAGTTTACTTCCCACTAGCAACACATCTCCTTGCTGTTTTCTAGTGTGCCAAGCAGCCCCAGCCTCTGTTCTCTCTCCTTGGAGCTCCCTTTCTATGGGTATGTACGTGGCCTCTTCACTTATTCATATATTTAATTTTCATTCTCTACTCAAATTTTACAACCTTGTGGAAGCCTTTCCTGGATATCAGTGTAAAATCTAATTCCCTTCTATCCCTCTCTTTTCCTTTATCCTGCTTCCCCCAGTTGCTATGGCTGCATACAAAATTATATCAAAACTCAGTTGCTTAAAAGAACAATAATCACTTCTTTTCTCTCACAGTTTCTGTGGGTCAGGAATTTGAGGGTGGTTCAGCTGGAAGGTTATGACTTGGGTTTCTTGTGAAGTTGTAGTCAGACAGTGGCTGTGGCTGGGGTCATCTCTCAGCTTCCTGGCATCTGGTCTGGGGAGACTTGAAAAGTTGGGGCTTGAAACAGCTGGGGCTCTTCGGTCACTTTTCTCTTTCTATATCAGATCCCTCTAGCATGGTGGCTTTGGGGTAGTCAAAACTATTAAATGGGGTGGATCAAGGCTCCAAAGGCAAGTGTATATATATATATATATATATAGAGAGAGAGAGAGAGAGAGAGAGAGAGAGAGAGAGAGAGAGAGATAAACACCAGCCAGGCAGAAGCCATATCACCATTTATAACTTAGCCTTGGAAGCCAGGAAATGCCACTTCTGCTGCATTGTATTGGTTTGGGCAGTTACAGAGGTTTACCAGGCTTCAAGGGAGGGTTGGGGTGGTTGTAAGCCTTTCCTCTTGACGGAGAAGAGTCAATATGACATTGTAAAAAGAGCATGTTGGATGGCATATATATATTCTCCAATGTTTGGAAAATAAAATCTGTCATATGCTTTACTCTTTCTCCAAAAGGCTTCACTCTGTATATTGCCTGTTTCCCTCACTGGAATATAAGCCCTGTGAAAGCAGGACTCAACTATCTTCTTTGCTGCTGGTCAATGTTCTTTAACACCAAAAGCATTGACTAGAATATAGCAGTATAGCCTAAGGACCTTGAAGTGGTGGTAGAAGTGACACAGAGGTGACACAAACCTGTTGCTGAAGAACAGATGTGAGGAGCTCCATGAGAAGAACCTGGAGATGAGGAGGATCGTGGACAGGTGTGAGGGGATCATGCAATGGAGGAGGTGCAGAAACAGAAACTTGTCAAAGCCCAAATCCAGAATGTCTAGAAAGAGAAAGGCGAACTTAACTGCAGACCTGAACTCCATGGAAAAGTCTCTCTGACCTGTTCAACTGGTTTTAGAAACAGAAGAAAGCAATCTAGGGTTATTGCTTGAATAAAGAACAGCTGAAGAAGTGTGCTGAGGGTTACATAGTGAGAATTGCAAAGGAAGGCCTGCGATACCAAGCAATGAAGTCTCGTGCAGAAGAGAAGCTAGCTGGTGAATGAAGAGATCACTCCAGTCATGAGCAAGGCCCAAGTGGAGGCCTTGGCCTTCCAGGTGAGCCTGAGAAGGAGCAGATGTGCATCCACTGGCTGGAGAGCTCAGACCATTGAGCAGAACACTAAAGAAAAAGACAAACTGACCAGAATCTGTGATGACCTCATTTCCAAGATCTAAAAGGTCTGACATAAAAGTTCCTGATTAATGTATGCCTCTCCCTCTTGTCTGTCTATATGGCTCTTTGTTACAAGATTTCATGTTCTTGGCTATTGTATTCAATAAATGTGGCAATGAACATAGGAGTGTGTATGTTTTTTTGAATTAATGTTTCAGATTTCTATTAATATATTCCCAGAAGTGGTATTGCTAGGTCATAAGGCAGTTCCATTTTTAATTTTTTGAGATAACTCCATACTACTTTCCACAGTGGCTGTGCCAGTCTGCATTCCCACCAAAAGTGCATGAGGTTCCACTTTTCTCCACAGCCTCATGAGCAATTACTTGTTGATTTATTAATTATAGTGGTTCTGACAGATGAGGGGATTGAAAATCTGTGGTACATTTATACAATGGAGTACTACTTGGCCATTAAAAAGAAGGAAATTTTACCCTTTCCAATAGCATGGATGGACCTGGAGAGCATTGTGCTAAGTGAAATAAGTCAGTCAGAGAAAGACAAGTACCCTATGATTTCACTCATGTGAAGAATCTAGTGAACAAAATGTACTATCAAGCGAAGTAGAAACAGACCTGTGGACAAAGAGCAGGCTGAGAGATGTTGAGGGATAGAAGGTTGAGGTGGGAGGGGTAAGGGAATTGAGAAAAAAAGATAAAAAAAACTCATAGATGGAGACAAAAGTATGGGGATTGCCAGGAGGCTGGGGAGGTGGGGAGAGGTGGAGGAAGGTATATGTGGGATAAATGGTAATGGAGAAAGAGTTGACTTGGGGTGATGAACACACAATACAGTGTACAGATAATGTGTTGTAGAATTGTGCAACTGAAACCTGTATAATTTTGTTAACCAGTGTCACCCCAATAAATTCAATGAAAAGGGAAAAAAAGATTTCATGTTCTTTCTTCTCTCTTAACCTCTACTCATTTTTAAACTAGATTGCTTTTAAAAAGAAGACTAAAAATTTAAGAATACAGGCTTAGGAGTTATACATGTCCATGTTAAATCTTGACACTCTCATGTATTAGTTAGGGGGCTTGATCTCTCTGAGTTCAGTTTCCTAATCTATACATAGGGTACTAAAGATAGAAATATTGATGTGAGTTGACAATGTACATCTGGAAAAAACCCTTAAAAATAATATCTATTAAATGTAATATAAAGTGCACCAAAATCATAGTAAAACTGTGGGACTTACATAATAGACAGATGGAGCAATGAAATAGCACAGATGCTCCAGGGACAAATGCACACATATATATAAATATATTGTTTGACAAAGGCCATAATACAAAGCAATGAGGGCAGATGGAAAATTTCAGTAAATCGTCCTGGACTATGGATGAAATCTTTGGGAAAAATAGCTATGTGTGTACTTTTCATGTAAACATATATAAATTCCTAATAAATAAGAATATTAGATAGACAAAGTAAAACTGTACAACAATTAGAATAAAATCGAAGTCAATAAGTATGGGATACTGACATGAGGAAAAACCTCAAAGGCAAAAGAACAATAGCAGAATCATAGAGAAGAGAAGGACATATTCAACTGCATAAAAAATTAGGTCTAAATGACACAAAAATGTAATAAAAAGTAAATTACAATTGGCAAAAAATAAATATATTTGCATCATTTATGATAGGCCATAGCTAAATATATATGTAAAGAACATTTACAAATCAATAATAAAAACTGCAAATACCCAAAGGGAAAAAAAGTGGCACAAAGAATTTTTTAAAGTGGTACAAGAAGCCAATAAAAGAAAATCGATACAAGAAATCTCATTAATAATCAATTTAAGTAAAGGACACATTTCTTTGCTAATCATACTGGTATATACTTTGAAGGAAAACTATACAATATCCATTGTTAGTGTGCTCTGAGATCAGAACATTCATATATTGCAAATGAGGGAATATATTAGAGCAAATGTTAAAAAACTTATTCTAGATTTATAACACTTGATACATATTTCTATACACATTTGTTCTTAAGAAATAGACATGCAGACAAGCACTGATTAGAATAAAAATATTTATAATAAAAGGAAAATTGAAAAAATAATTAGGGATGGGTTAAATCATGGTACAACTAAATGATGGTATACTAGGCAGTAGTTAGATAAATTTTGAAGAAAGCTTAAGGAAATGGAAACATGTTCATAATAAAATTTCAAAAACATAAAAGACTATACAATTTTATAAACCTCTATATCATAATCTAATTTTTAGCAGCTATTTTCTCTCAAGGGTTATGGGTAACTGATTTTTTAATTTGCATTTTTCAGTATTGTTTCAAAATCTCTATAATAATTATGTGTATTTTTATATTCAGGGAATGTGCAAAATGCTACTTTTCATATCATATTAAGTTAAACTAAGAAATGAACATGCAGATGATGTCAACTATATAAAAACATTTATTTTAAAATAATTTTAAAGAAAAATAAAAAAGAAAGTCTAAAAGGAAAGAGCTGTAAGTGTATTTGGCAAGCAATGGTCATCCTGAGAAAGGTCAGGGACAGGTTGCGGTAAGAGCGATAGTTGAGATGAGTTGCTCAGGAGGTTCTAACAGCAGGTCGGGAAAGGTGGCTCAGATCTAGTTGTGGTGGAACGGATGACAAGAAAGGGCTGATACTGGGTTACAACCAGGTATAGAACTGAAAGCACTTGGAGACTGGGAGTGGGACATGGACAAGTGGAGCCGAGAACTTCAAAAAATTTCTGAGTATAAAAAATACATACAACTATTTTACAGAATTTGAAGTAATACAGAAAAATACAAAAAAAAAAAATAAAAAAGAATGTGCCAGCTTACAGAAACATGGAAATTTGGAGAAAAAACTGGTGTGAAAGAGATGCTAAGTTAATTTTTAAGTTTGAGTCAAATTTGTGCTAGTAGGATATTAAAGATATATTTAAATATCTCCCTTAGTTTTTACTCTGCAATATATGAACATAGTAAAAAAATAAAATGGGAAAGACACACATTAATATCAAATTTGCAACTTAATTTCCAATAACTATCACAAGTCGTTGCTAGTAACCTACTCTTTGCAGGTAAACACCTTCAATCATTTGCATTTTTAGTTATTCTGGTCACGACTCCCATATTTGTGGAGCTGAAACCTAGATGTCTTGATTTATCAACATCAAACATTGCTTCATGACTTCATACTCTGAAAGGCCAGGAACTTGTCCTCTCATCCTAATTTTAAAGTTGAATTACTATTTTTCCTTCCTTGTGGTAACAATTATAACATTTTGTTATAAACATACACTTAATTAGGAAGGTTACACTTCATGCATTATCACTGAATTCCCCTCAATATAAACTAAGACTACGAGTGATTATAGACTTCCCTCTACTTCCCACCCTCCTATTTCTCTCACAATATCTGACAGCTGTAACATTGATTTTATTAAGGTTCAAGATAGTTATATTTTATTCTGTAATTATAATAAAATTATTTATGTTTTGTTTAGAGGTTGAAGTCTAAAAACTGGAAACTGATAAACAGCATTTGACAACATTAGAAGTATGCAAATATTATCAATGTAGAGCATATTGCATATTTGGGGCTCATTAAAAAATACAATGTTTTCCCTCACTTTTTAGACAACCTAACTGAGGTATAATTTATACACCATAAAATTCATCCCTTTCTAAGCACACAGTTCCAAGATTTTTGTGTAATTTTTATCATAATCCAGCTTTGGAACATTTTCATTACCCTGCTATGATCCCTCATGTCCATTAGGAGTTAGTTGCCTCTTCTACCCCTAGCTCCAGGTCACCACTAATCTTCTTTCTGACTGTAGATCTGCTTTTTCTGGCCTTTTTCACTTAGAAAAGTGGCTTTAGGATTCATACATGTTGCAGCATGTATCTGTATTTCATTTCTTTTTATTCCTAGATAGTATTCAATTGTTTTGATTTACCACATTATGTTAGTCATTCATCAGTTGATGGATATTTGAGTTGTTCGACTTTTTGGCTATTATGAATAATTTTGCTATGAACATTTGTGTGCAAGTCTTTGTGTGGACTTATGTTTTTAAATTTTTCTGGGGTAGATACCTAGCACATTTATTTCTGCATTTTCAAAACCAGTGTGTTCAAAGGAAAATGTCCCAATATTCGAGAGCACCTGGAGTATATTTTTCTTGTATGTCATCGATGATTCAAGTCATTCTATATTTTAGTTCGGTTTACAATCTAACCATGGCTTTTTGTTCAGACATTTTCCCTCCATATCGTTAAACATTTTTTAAATTAAATATTTCATAATACTAAAAAGTATAAAGATATTATTTGTAAACCTGTATATTTACAGTCTTCTTAAGAAATGAAACACTTCCAAATCAGTTAAAGAACCTCAATAGCCTTCCCTCTCTCTCTTTACCAGATATTACTATTAGTCAGTGTTTAGTGTTTACCATTTTTATTTACTTCTTTAAAATTTTATTGACTACATATGTATTTACCAATTAGTAAAAAACATCATAAGATACTATCTAAATTTTTACTGGACTTGATTTTTCTTTATATTATTTTTGACATTTATCCATATATGTAGTTTTTTACTATGTCATACTGATATATTATACTACATTTTGTAAATATGCCCATTTGCCCATTTTTCAGTTAATGGAAAGTTAAGTAGTTAAAAAATTTTTGCCACTAAACATTTTGTGTCTCAAAATGTGACATATGTCTCCTCTAATGAGCTGAATGTGTCCTTCCTCACCCCACAAATTCATATGCTGAAACCTAATTCCCAATGTAATGGTATTAGAAAGTGGGGGCTTAGAAAGATGATTCGATTATGAGGGTGAAGCCTTTGTGAATTAGATTAGTGACCTTATAAAAGAGGCCCCAGAGAGCTCCCTTGCCTCTTTTACCATGTGAGGGTGCAGCAGAGATGGCCGTCAACATACCAGGAAGCAGGTTCTCGCCAGACACTGAATTTGTTAGTGCCTTGATCTTAGACTACCCAGCTTCCAGAATTCTGAGAAATAAATTTATGATGTTTATAAACCAACCGATCTATTGCATTTTGTTATAGCACCCAAAATGGACTAAGATATTTCCTTTATACATGTAGGAAAGTATTTTAGAGTATGTGCATCTTCAACTTTTCTAGGTACTGGTGATTTGCTTTCCAAAGTGATTTTGCCAATATTTACACCAACAGGAAATGAGTTCCTATTACTCCAAATCTTTCCTAGTATCTGGTATTTTCTCCCCCCAAATTTTTGGGTATGAAAAAGCTTGTCTATGTGGTCACTTAAATTTCGCTAAATACTAGTAAATTTTAACATTACTGTGCTTACTTTCTTTTTATGTTTTTGCTTCAGTGATGTTTTTGTTCATAGTGTTATCCATTTTTTTTTTTTACTAAGTTGCTTGTGTTTGTCTTATGGATTTCTAGAAGTTATTTGCATATTTTAGGTATGAAACCTGTACTGGCTATGTTATATACATTGCAAATAATTTTCTTAATCCTCTTTTCAAGATTTTAGTACTCTTTCTAGAGTAAATGACAGATAAATTTAATAATGATGTTTCCCTCTGGTGAAAAAGTCTGGCATGCTTACAGCCCATTGTAAAACTCCAGGTTCCCTAATCTCAAGGGTCCTCTTTTATAATGCAATTCACTGTGTGTAGAGGTGTCATCTGGCTGTCTTCATATTGACTACGGGGAATTGGAACTCAAAGAGCCTGCACAAAAGTGCCAATACTCTGACTACTGATTTTAGTGTGAGTAATAAATACAATTCTTTGTCCAAGACCCAAGAATGCCTTTAATCAGCATATGGAAAACTATGGTAGGCTGATCTGATAGTTTGTATAAATGGTGAAATCTCATAAATGTCATAGTTCTTGATATTCTATTGTATTTATTAACATTATAAAATATAACAATTTTATCGGTTTTTCCCAAAGAGACAGATTTTTCATTGTCTCAGTTGTTTTTCTCTTTTCTATTTCAATGATTTTTGTTATGATATTTAATTTCTTCTTTTTATTTATTTTGTGTTTAATTTGTGCATCCTTTCCAAGTTTCTTAATGTGGATCCTAAGGTAATTGATTTGAGATCTTTGTTTATTCCTAATATAGTTATCTATTGCTATAAATTTCCTTCTAGGTAATGCTTTAGCCACATCTCATAGCCTTAGATATGTTGTGTTTTCATGTTCATTTAGCTCAAAATGTTTTATAATTTTCCTTTTAATTTATTTTGTTGACCCATGGGTTGTTTAAAAGTGTATTATTTAATTTCTAAGAATACAGGAAATTTCCAAAGAGCTATTACTGATTTATAATTTATTTCCATTAGAGTCAGGGAATATACTTTGTATGTTTTAAATTCTTTTAAAGTTATTGAGACTTTTTTTTCCTATAAAATGGTTTTCTAGAATATGGTTTCTTTTGGTAATTATTCAATGTGTACACTTTAAAATAGTGTGTATTTTGCTATTGTTGAGTGAAGTATACTGTAAATATCAGTTCAAGTTTATTGATATTGTTGTTCAGATTTTTTTGTATCCTTAATGGGTTTTTCTCTATTTTAATTTTCACAGCTAGGTTAGGTACATGTACCTGATTTAGTATCTATTTTCTTTTTCATTTTTTCAGGTAGACCGACATGTAATTATTTTAAAAGGGTATTTTAATAGTATGTTCTCTGAAGTTGGTGCTTCTATGTATATCACCATTTATTTTGTGATTGTATGATGGTTTGCTGGATGTGGGCTTGGAGGTTTAAAATTATTTGTCCTCTAATTTATTACATGGTGCTAGTATAATTTTAATATGAAAAACAATAAAGTTAATGCCACAAATATTTAGAACAATTTAACTTATAAAGATATAAAGTTTCTAAAAAATGAACACCAGCAAAGTATAAAAGAATAACATTCTATAACATTATTTTATTTTTAATTTAATTTTATTTTTTTATTGTTCAAATACATTTGTCTCCACCTTCTCGCCACCACTTTCCCCTGCTCCCTTCCCCCACCTCCCTCCCTCAATCTTTTCCCACTTTGGCTTTGTCCTTTGGCTTTTTGGCTTTGTCCTCCACACATGTTCCTTGACTTGACCCTTGCCCTCCCTTTCCCCATACCCCCTCCTTCCCTCCTGATTCTATTGGTTTCTTTTTTCTTTCAATGTATAACATTATTTTAGAAATAGTTAATTATCAGTAAACCTAATGAAATAAACATTTATACTATAATATGAAGGAAAAAAGTAATAATACTGATACTATTGTATGACTTCCTCCAAGAACTTATATTGAATGTTTTGTTTTGGCAAGTATATTTTAATTTCTTAAAATCCTTTCTCATTGTCTTATTTCTTTTCTCATGTCAGGATTTTTTTTTTTTTGGTTGAGTTTAATTTTATGAATACGACATCTCAAAATTTTCTCAACATATTAATTAAAAAAGTTGTTACACTGTCCCCTTTAATGTAATTTATTTTTATTCTATTAATACCTCTTGTAGACATTAGTTATAAACTAGAAAATTAAAAGGATTTGAATTCTCTACATTAACAGAAATAATTTTTTAAAAGATTTATTATTTATTTATTTTTATTCTTAGATAGAGGGGACAGGAGGGAGAAAGAGAGGCAGAGGAATATCAGTGTGACAGAGAAACATCAGTTGGTTGCCTGTAACCCAAGCCTGTACCCTGGCAGGGAATCAAACCACCAACCTTTTGGTTCACAGGCTGGTGCTCAATCCACTGAGCCAACCAGCCAGGGCAGAATCAATTTTTTAATACTGCTTAAGGCCAAAGATTAACCTGTTTAAGTATTTAAATAATTGGCCATTTTATATAATGTTCAATTTTAAATTTTATATTATAAAACATTTAATGCAATAATTAAGCATTTTTGCATAGTAAGTGTGTAAATGACATACTCTAAGTTCTTAAATATCAATATATGATAGAAGTGAAATAGTGAAAGAAAAAGGCAAATGAGTTTTAATGATAAGATTCACTAATACTAACTTAAGTATAATGGCCTTCATTCTTTACATTGCAATGTTATTGTTACTGGGCCCATGTGAGGGCTTAAAATTTCATGGCATAATTAGAAAATTATCTGTCACCTGAAAGGGGCTGTAGCCTGAAGGACTGTTATTTTGGCCCATAAAGTAGAGAGGAGTACTTTCTATTATGGAGATTTTCACTGTGGTTCACCTTTGAGAGCAGAATTCAGATATTTGTTGACCATCTCATTAAAGAAAAATCAGGTACGATTTTTTTTTAAGTGAATGTAGCAAGTATTATAAATGAAGCCACAGTGAAGGTAAAACTGGTGCTTTCAGAACAAAGACAACTGGTAAAAGCTCATAGGAGTGGGGTTGGGATTATGTAAAACTGTCAGCCAGCTAAAGACATTACATTCAGATCAAGTTCAGGAAATAGCTTATTGGAGAAAGGAAAACTGAAGCTTCACTTCATTGAACTCCCCACACCCTTTTTAAAGAAACTTTACTTTCTGTCAACTTTACTTCCATTTTCTGTGTGACACTTTAGAAGAACAGCTTAAGACCACTCAGGGGTTGTTCCTACCCATTCCGTGGGCTGAGCAGGAGGGGCTGCAGCCCAGGCCTCAGCGTCAGTGGCCTGCTCCCGCCTTCAGTAGGACGGAAACTGCTGATATGGCACAGATGGCAACGGTGCCTTCAGATGGTCTGCAAGCTCGGCTTGAGTAAAAGTAAATTTGAGAGCTAGAGCAGTCCATTCACATGAAATTCCTTCTGGTCACAGCCTTTTCACCAGTGGCTTGCTCTTTCTTTCCAGTGTCTTCAGAATCTCTGTAGAGGAAAGATCAGGAGTGATGGCCTGCAGGTGCTCATGGGACATGGTTTCTCCACATGCACAGAACTTCCTGGGCCAGCACCAGACGCACCACACATGGAGTGAGTGCCCTCGTTGTGGCATGGGGATGGCAATTTCCACATAGTGCAGAGGACAGTCTGTGTCACACAGAGCCAAGGGAGGTGGGGTAGCAGGCCTCCTCTGCGAGAGACTGGTGTTAGCCTTGGGACCAAGAGCCACCAGAAGCCATGGCTCCCAGAAGGTGGTCTGAGCCTCAGGTTCCAGGAGTGAAGCAGCAGCAACAGGAGGGGCCCCAGCGGCAGTGGTGACCTTCAGTACAGCTTGCTGCCCAGTATTGCTTGTTGGCATGGTACTGACATCAGCTGGGTTTTCAATGGCATGAGCTGTCAGCACAAGATTCCCCCAGGTTCTCTTCTGATTCACGGGGAAATGTCATCACTTTTCCTTTTGTAGATGACCGTTCCATTCGGAAGTCAAGGTTGGTGCTACTTCAGTGGGTTCCTGCTGCAAAGAATTAAGGACATCCCGCTCCTTTATGTGCATGATATTCAAAGCTCCTGATTCTGTGAAATTTTCCCTCTGAGTCATAACAGGAACCCAGAACAACATGATGTGGAACCTTTTATGGGTAGAGAGGAAAAGCAAACCTCTTTTAATTTGTAAATCAAAAGACACTTCATGTAAAGTTTTGCAAAGGTGCTTTTTACATTCATATCACTACTCTGACTACTAGGTAGACATAATAACTTTATACTGGAATGCTACTTGTCAGTAAAATCAAAGTGCCTGTTTTAAGGACTGCTTTAATTTGGGGAATATCCCTGTTTCTCAGTGTTCTCTGCTGTTAAACAGGACTATTATCTACTTCATAAGCTTTATGTAGGAATTTAAAAGGGAATACTGTTAGGTACTGGGAACAGTGTCTGACACTTAATAAGCATTCAGTTAGAGAGATACCAATATCTATGAGTATCTCTATCTTAAATAGAAAGGTAACAGACAAGTTTTCTTGCAGAAAGGAATAAAATTACATTTGGGTTTCTAAATGAACAAGAAGAAATATTGCTTTTAAATATATTTTTCTTAGCAGCTTGTAGATAGCAATAGCTATTATGGAGCTCATATTTAAGGTCTGTTTCTAAGTAAGCTCACTGTATGTTTGGAGCTTGGCAGATAACTCAGTTCTGATTCCATTTATGTACACTTTCTCTCATTCTTCTAAAACGCACAAACACAGCATCAATGTCTCTTCACTTCCTTTCTATACACACACACACACACACACACACACTCCCTTTTCTTCAACATGGACATACAAGCATTATGTACTAGTTTCATTTCATTTTTTTAATCCTCAAAGGATTCACAGAGCAGGCTGCACGCAACTGCTGTGTTTTCCACCGGTTAAATTGGCAGTAACCTACGGTCTGGAGTTGCTAGGAGAAGGTGAATAAGCATGATTACAGCATCAATAACAACCTGTGGAGCTCTGTGGTCTGTCTTCTGTATGGCTTTACATGTTATTTTCTCATTGTCATGGATATTTGTTGCTTTTTTTTTTGTTAGAGCATGATATATTTTTAATTGTTGGTTCCAGAATAATTAAGAGACAAAAACATTGGCATGTAAAGCAGGCACTTCTTTTCTCAGGGTGGTGCTGCTGATACTGATTCCTGCCATCTGTTTTCTTATTACATACTGCCCTCCTTTCATTGGCAGAGAGGAATTCAGCTTCTTCTGGTGTGCTCAAGTCATTCACGTTTCTCTTGTGCATAACAGATCTCATAAACTGTAGGAATTCTGATGTGCTTCAGAGCACGGAACAGTAACAAATGAGCTGCTTTTGGGGAGAGCTGGAGAGCTCAGTCGGTCAGTAGTACAGTAGCAGGCTCACATGTGCGGACTGTTTCTGTGAGGTCAGAGGATCTGTTTATACTGCTGTCTGCTTGGGGAGGGTATGTGGTGAACAGTGGATGTGCCTGTCAAAGTCAATAGCAATTCTGGCAGAGGCTGCCCTTAGCTTTGTAAATCTACAATGTTCTGATAGATAAGAGATGCTACTGTATAACTGAGGTTTGTAGTGGGCTGAGGAATGCTTGTTCTAGCTGCTGAAACTGACTGTAACTGTGTTGCCCTAGGAGTATCATCATGGGCTCTACTGCTACAGAAATTGAAGAACTGGAAAACACCACATTTAAATATCTTATAGGAGAACACACTGAAAAAATGTGGCAACGCCTGAAAGGAATGTGAGTAAATTCTTTGCTTGGTTCTGTGTTTTTATCCCCCACCCCAAATTGACTATTAACATGAATAATTGTGGTACTATCTTACTTTGTGGACTAGTGTTTGTTTCAGAAAGATTTCTTTTAAAAAATAAGACATGCCAGTCTCAGCTAACAACCTGCTTGAAAGCTAAATGTTTTTTCTTTTTGCACCTGTATGTTTTATGTAAAGTAAGGCAACTCCTGAGAAAAAGAATCCACTTTACTGTTGTGCTACATGGTGTCTTTATACTTCTGTATGCATTGTTTAGATATGTAGAAAAGTAACAGGAAAGCTGCTTGCCTGGGTGCTTGCAGGGATAAAATTTCATTGGGCAAATAGAGAGATTACTGCTGGTACTTATTTCTCTGTGATTAGATTTTGAAAAAAAGGAGAGGATTAATATGCTAATTAACAATTATACTCCATTGTGCTTCTTCTTTATGTTTTAATGAGTAATAGTTCTTTAAGAAAGAATGCATATGTGGTAAAAATACTACAAGCATACCAAACTTACTGGAGAATTTGGCTTTAAATTAAACAATTCGCTTCTTCTGAGAGTACAGAATAGCTCATGAGGTAAAATAGACCTTAGTAAGGTGGGTCAAGAGCTGTACTTATGCTAAGCATAAAATGTAAATAACTGAGTCAACCTTTAATTGAAATTCTATTCACCTTGTTATTTAAATAATATTTACATTTTTTTCTGTGTCTGCTGCTAATTCCTACTTAGTGTTCCAGCACACTGTGTTTATATGCTTTATTTTAATTATGTCATAATTTAAAAATCAGTTTAAAAATTTGGATAAAGATGTGCATATGAATATTTACAAGCATTTGCTTAGCATACTTGCATATTTCAAATGAAAATATATTTGCTTTTCTATAATAGCTGAAGGAATCATACTATGTAGAATAGAGATTTGCTGAGATTCACATATCTAATGCTATGTTTACATATTATTTTATAGAATGCAACATCTCAGTAAATTTAGTGTTGCTCTTTTGATATCTATGGTTTTTTAAAAGAAAAATTATATCAAACTTTCTTTAGAGTTAAAATGCCTTCTACTTTCCTCCATTTGAATGTATTTAATGATGTTTATATATTTAAATAGTCTGCACATTTCCTTACATTTGAAGTAATGCATGGCATTATAGTGCGCTAATATAAGAACAGCTAACAATGCAAACAACGTTGAACAAAAGACTAACTTTTAAAAAGGAAGCCATCTTTACATCATTTGAATGAACTATAGACATGTTTCTAGGATTCATTGAAGATTTAGAAATTACAGTTTTTTGGTTGTTCTCTAGGTAAACAAATAAGCCTACAAAAGCAAATAACTTACACATTAATTAACATAGATGAAAATTGAACATTGACCGTCATCAGATGATTTGTATTTAACCTAATGAGCTGGTGGACATCTGTACCGGACAAATTATATCCCATATTGCAACCTATTTTAGATTTTCTTTCCTTTAGCAGAACAGGATGTGTTTATTTGGTTTGTATTTGTTCTATTCTTTTTTTGTAGTAACTTGAATATATGAAGATTTATGGTAAAGAATTTATGTATATGTTTTTAAGAAATTTGAAAAGTGACTTTATGTTTACCTAACATTTTAGGGCAAAGTTAGCTGACTTTTACTTTATCAATTCATCTCAAAGATGAGTCTGTCTCTTTTTTTTCAGGGAGGGAGATATAGTCACTCAAATGTAGAACTTCATGACTTGATATTCAACACTGATGTAGGGTATAATAATGCAGGGTCCAGCACAAAAAACACCCCATTTTTATTACAAAATCTTTTATTACAAAAATCATAAGCATGTAATTCTGTAAGATAACAATATCACACTCAAGCACACCATATGACATTTTAGGTGAAAAGTTTGAATTAAAACTATAAATGAATACATCCATATTATTACACTACCAACCACACTCAAGCAGGCCTTACTTCGGCCAGACCCCGTATGTATATACTAAGTAAATTTTGAGTTGTGCCCACCAAGAGCCACTGAATGACCATTTTAGGAAAAAATTGTGATAAGTAGAATTTTAAAGATTATTACTAACTGATTGAAATGACTGTTTTTGCATGAAAGAAAGAAGAAATTTGCATTTTGGTACTATTACTTCACTTGTACTTTGACTTAAGACATTTCTAGTATTCTAGGATTAGAATTGTCAAAACAAGTAGCTAAAATCTGCTTGCATTACTAATGACAACCAAATTGTATAATTACCATCTTTTGTGTAGTCTGCATTTGGAGCAGGGATATGAGGGACTTGCTATTCTATTGCTGAAACTGTCTTGCCTATTTAAAATGTAATATTGACTCAAACAGAATTTTAGCTCATCAGAATTGTTAGTGCTAGAATTTTATTTTTAAGTATTGTTAATTAAAATCTTACTACTCATGAAAGCTATGTAACACTTTTGAAATATATATTTTTTTTAGTTTGTGAAAATAGACCCAATGAAGGCTTTTAAATATTTGCTTGAAAGTAATTTTTTTGATTTTTTATTGTTATCTAAGTTCACAAATACATTGCTTTATTTCAACAGGATATTTTATTTTTAAGTGGGTTTATATTATGTGCATTTTTGAGGTTAGATAAATATGGAGACAAAGGTGGAAGTAAAATAAGGTTTCTTCAAGTATACCTTATCTATGGATAACACAAACCACTATAGGTAGATATTTGCAAAAATAAAAAAGTGTATAGGCATTATCATACAACATAGCATTTTAGAACAATTTTTGAGTCCACAGAAACAATCTTTAACTTTTGAAACACATTGGTAAACTAAATTAAAATATCAATTTTTCTCTACTATTTTGTTGATTTCTTTTGCTAAGTTCTTTAAAATCACCTTCATATAATATTTAACTGGGACACGATATTCAGTGATGTCCCAAGAAATCTCTTATTCCTCTGTGGATAGAATCGTGCAGTTTCCTCTTCTCATTTCTGTATATAAATTTGTATCCTTTATTCTATTAATTTTATTTTCACAGTCATGACTTTCCTTTAGCTTTCTTCAATCCATCTTCTACTCTAACTTGTCAGTCTATGACCATTTAGATTCTACACTATGACTCATGATCTATGATGTGGAAATGTTAACAAATGACTATCGCTTCATGTTCTTCATAAACTACATTTAAAAAGAATCATATACTTGCTCATAACTTATTGGTTGTTTTGGACTGGAAAACACTTTCTATTTCCTTGGCTGTCTCAACACCTGATCAAAGTTCTGGTGCAGAGGAGTCCAGTGACTCTGAGACCTATATTGCTTCCTACACATTATGAAGAGTTTTCTGATACTAGTCTTTTTAAAGATTGTTAAGTTGTTGATTCCTATGAGAAAGTTGATTAGAAACTTTTATATTTGTTTTCATTTATGTGCAGTGTTTTTGAAGTTAATTTTAGAGGTAATCCTTTTTTTTTGTCACAGTATTGTTGCTTCTTTCTTCTCTAAAAGTAAAATAGTTCTATAACTGTGGGTTGTTAAAAAAAATATCAAACGTATTTAAAACATGGGTGCTGCTGTTTCCAGTTGGTGCCACTATTCTAAGAATTCAGTCTACAGGGGGACAACATTTCCAGAAACCTGCGATCCAGTACAAATTCCAGTGAGAGCCACATGGCATTATAACAAAAACTAAGTAAGAATGTTATCTTAGTTGTTCAAAAGAAGAGAGGAAAGCTTGAACTGCTTAAAAGCATAAACTATTGAAAAAGTATGAGACTCAAATTAGAACTTATTTTCGATTCCTCCAGTTTTTATAGATGTGTGACTAGAACGTATAAGAATTTAGTAATTAGAAACTAACTTAATACATGATAATTAATTTTACATGTATAGACACATACCTCCTATTTCTCCCACTCTAGACAAATGTCCAGAGAGTAAGATCTGGAATTGTGAATGTAACAGTGGAAAGACTAGAAGTTAAGCTTCTTTCTTCCTTTTTGATTGGTGGTAGGCATGATCTTTAGTGGAAGAACAAAATCTTAAGAAGCAGAAAGTGAAGGAGAAAGGAGGGACTATGTAATAATCCTATAATTAATTTCACTGAGCCATTGTTATTGAAGAGGGCAGTGTATTGTACAATTTCAGATGAAGTAACCCCAAACCCTTGTCACCAAGAAGATATAGCAGAAATATGTATTTAGAATGAAAATGGCAACTAAAAAAAAAAGTGAAATGAGAAGAGTTATCAGCACCATATTCCCAGACTGCAATTGTACTCTAGGATGAAACAGCATTGTTGATTAGAAGCAAATCTGATCCTCTTACTCTCCTGCTTTAAACCCTTTAAAACTTTCTAGCGTCCTCTCTTCCAAGTTTTTCATCCTTCACAGGGTCTCCCCAAACCCGTTCAACTTTTGGAGCCTCCTCTCATGCTTCTCCATCTGTGGCCCCCTCCCAATCAGACCAGTGTTGCCCAAAAGAAAGCTGCTTACCACCCATCTGCCTTTGCTGATTTTAGTCTCTTATCCTGAGGGGACAATGCCTTTGTCTTTTTATGCAGGGTTGCTCCCATGATGCTTTTAGGGATGGCTGGGGATAGTTCTGGTTGTTGCAGTGCCTGAGGGTGTTTCTGTCTTCAGTGGGGCGGCAGGGCTGGGGCATGACTGATGGCCTCCCGAGCTTTGCTCATTCTCTTTTCAGGAAAAGTCATCCTACTCAAGATGCTAATAGGCACCTTGTAACCAAATACTTAAAGATCTCTTCTTGAATTTTATTTGCAAAGAAAATCCTTCTTCCCTCTCCATATTTGATTAATTTCTATATTTGACTCTAAAAATAACCTGGACTTTCCTCTGCATTAAAAAAAGTGCCTCCCTACTGGATCACAAGCTACTGAGCACAAGAGTCTTGCCCGTGGAATCTGCCTTTGGATCCCCATCACCTTGCCAGGTGCCTGGCACATAGGAGAAAATGCAGTAAACACGTTTTAATCACTCAATGAAAGAATCAAATTCTGAATCCTACAGTGGCTCTAATTACAAAATTAGAAGATTGGTCAGGCTGCCAAAATAGAGCCTAAAGTCAGGTTGGAGGAATGAAGATAGATTCACAACTAGAATATGGACCAAGAAGATGGAAGGCAGTGACGTTTGTTTATAATCTACTAATTGTCAGAAATGTCCAGATATAACATATATCAAGAGGTAGGTATTCTAAGTTGATTAAATAGCTAATATCTGGTGGAACTTGGATTTAAACACACACCTGCTTTCAAAATGAAAAAGAGGACATTCTCAGGATGCTTTCCTAGAAAATTACCTAGAAAGATTACTAGAAAAGGATCTAGACTGATGCTCCTTGAAATTTAGTTAATAAGCCTTTGGATAGGCAGACTATTTGCCCTCTAATCATGTCCATGTCTTAATCCCCAGAACCTGTGAAGGTGTTTTCTCACACGTCAAAGAAAAATTAAGGTAGCAGATAGAGTTGAGTTTGCTAATCAGATGACCTTAAAATATGGAGATTAGCTTGGATAGGTTAGGTGGTTCCAGTGTAATAACAAGGATTAATAAAAGTGGAAGGGGGAGGCAGAAGACAGTGTGCCATGATGGGAAAAGTACCCAAGTTGTCTTTGCCACCATTGAAGACGGGCGAAATAGGCTGTCAGACAAGGATTGTGGGTGACCTTTAGAAGTTTGAAAAAGCAAGAAAACAGTTTCTCTCTTTAGATCCTCCAAAAAGAATGCAGATCTGCCAACACCTGATTTTAGCTCAATGAAACTTGCATCAAATTATTGACCTGCAGAACTGAAGGTAATACATTTGTGCTGTTTTAAGTTGCTATGGTTGTGGTAAATTTGTTGCAGAAGCAATAGGAAACTAATACATGTCTCCTGTAACAGAGTAACAGAATGATTAGCAACATGACTGCTTCTATACTCCTATTCTTTCCCAGCTCTCTTTCTCTCCCCCTCTCTCCCTCCCTCCAACCCTCTCTTGTGCCTGCATGCATGTGTGCCCATACACACATAATGCCTAGAAGTAGAGCCAGCCCAGGTCACTCTATGGCATATTAGAGTAGAAACTCTTTATACTTAGCATTAAATAACTCACTGTCTTCCATCTAACACTGGCTTACATGCACAGGCTACCAATTTTCTTACCAAGCTCTGATACTGAGTATACACGTATAGCGAATTCACTTCAAATGTCAAAGGAAGGTGTTATGCTATCTTCTTAGAAATTGTTGATAAACCTCAATCTCTGTTCTCACATTGTTGAGTATGTGATAGGTTTGGATGGTTTAATCAGGCAAATTAGTTTTAAAAATCTGTCCTTTAGTCATAAAATGAATTTGAAGAAAACTACTTCACAAAATCTATTCTGTTATATAAATATAATCTTAATATAAACAGACATTGTTGAGGTGAAATACCTTAGAGATTAAGAAATTGAACTGTAGAGGCAGGTATTTTAGCTGACTGATCATGGACAATTTATTAACTTTTCTAAACTTCACTTTGTTTGTAAAATCCAGTTATTTCATTCATCATTTATTCATTCATTCAACAAATAGTGGATACTATGCCAGGCACTATTTTAAGCACAGGAACTTACATTGTAGTAGAGGAAACAAAAAACAAAAAAAAGTGAATTATAAGTAATGATTTAATATAAAATAAAAAATTTCCTGAATAAAATATACCAGGTGATGTGATCAAGAGTTACTTGGGGAAGGTATTTTATATCTTAAGGAATGATTTATATGAGAAGTTGACTTTTCAGCTGAGACAGACAAAAATTGATATCCCTCTCTTAGGATCTTGGGGTGAGAGGGAGCTAGTGAATGGCACTGCTAATTTAAGTTCAGGATTAGGTGGAGGGTGGGTTAGGAGTCTCATTGATAGCAATGAAAATGTCAGCTTTACTGAAGACTAAACTTGTTGGAGGTTATGGTTTTGGCATATAGAGCTAAATAAGCCAAAACACCTCTGAATTCAACTTACCCTCTAAAACTGCAGACCTTCCCAGTGGGGGACAAAATATCTTCTATACTTACCTCATAGCTTCTAAAAAAGGGAAACTATGCTGTCTACAAGCAGACAAATCCCTTCCCTACCCCCTGAAAAGGATAGCTTGCACCCCCAGGTCTGATTCTTTCTTCATAATTTACAACCAAATGTTTGTCCTCCTCCTTTGTGAAAGAATGTGGAAGTGGCATAGAGTCCTGGAAAATTTTCCCAATGTAAGGTCCTTCCACTTAGAAGGAAGCATTAGGATCTGGGAATCTATTTAGATGCTGCCCAAATAAAGATAGTGAAAATGAAATAAAACAATGGCTATACGAAATACAGCATGGCACACAGTAAGCTCTTAAAACACTGTAATTATTAACAGTCCTGTATTCTTATTTATTCCTGTGCATTTCAGTTCTGCTCTTTAACAGCTATATGATCTTCTTCAAGCTGATTAATTCTTGGGTGCCTTAGTTTTCTTATCTGCATAATGGGAATGACGTTATTATCTCATAGGTGTATAGAAGAGTAAACAAATTAATGCTCACAAACTGCTTAGAACAGTGTCCAGAATTCAAGACATTCTAGCTGTTATCATTATTATTATAGGCAAAAGCAAGAGTCTATTTTTTTCAAGTAATTTTCTTGTCAGAATTAGTGGAAAAAATAGTTGTCAGAATTAGTTGTCAAGATGAGAAGAATTTCTCTTAGCTCGGTGGAAGTGGTCTCACCAAATCTGCAGGCTCCTATTCACCAGAGCTGAGGATTACATTCTCATGGACAGGGGTGGGTTATGTGAGGAGAGAGTGCTGAGGAAGTGCAGTGGACTGGCCTTGAGCAGTTCACTGACGGAAGACTTGTCTGGATGGATTGAGCATCTTTAGTTCAGCATCTGGTGTTCGCCTTGTAATAAAATTTAGGTCTTTGTCATCATGTATGACCCAGGGCTAGTCTTATTTTCTGAATCACTCTGGTTTGAAAATCACTCTTTAGGTATTTCCTTATCACAGTCTTTGTATCTGGCTAACATGGACTTTACTTCCAAGTAATTACTATAGTCCCATACTCTTCCTTTTGCTGATTCATTTTAGAAAATACCAAATAATCATTATGCTATTAGATTGTGTCATTTATTCTAAAATTTCAGTCACCTAATCAAATGCAAACATTTGATCAAGGCTGAGTCCCATACAAAAGGTATGAAAGGAACTGTTCATTAACATAATTAAACATATGACAGCATTAAAAGCTCATGAGAATCATCATATTCAAAATTTCTGGTCTGAGCAAGTATTAGACATGAATAATTATTTATTGTTAAGGAAATACATGAAAGTAATAATAGGTCAGGGAGGTATATAAATGAAACATTATGATTTTTTAAATTTCTTCTTTAGGCTATACTTTCTTGAAGTTGTTTAAAAAGATTATATTTTATTTTGTATTTTATAAATATTTAAAAAACAAATTCTTATTAAGTTAGGCTCATAAAATGCTCAATACAGATCATTTCTGGTAGCAAAATTTTTATATTTATACTATTCAAATAATTTTATGAGTCACAAAAATGTAGTAAAACCTCTAAGTATAATGTCTATATAGCAAGAAAACAGAGGCCAGCCTTAAACCCTGAATAAGTGTGGAGGATCAAAGGTTTCTTGGAATTTTGTATGTGAACCAGGTCCTTGATAATTTAGAAGAATATCAAAATAGGTTAACTAGAAAAGCAACAGTAGGCTGACTTTGATCCACTTAAAACTGGACTTTCTAAGACTTGGTTCAAAATAAATTGCATTTGGAGCAAGATAGGAAAAAATGCAAACAAGTTGGGCATCAATCACATCGTGATTAGCTTAAACTTTTAAATTACCTCATAATTGAATAATGTTAATAATCATGCTTTATAGTAATGTGCTTTGTAATATCTAAAAGATTTTTCTTTTGATTTTTATGGTTCTGCACAATTGTCCACATTTTTTTTTCTGATGAGAAAGCTGAGCTTCAGAGATGCTCAATGACTTGACCATTGTTTCCCAACTGGACCCAGATTCCTAGGTCCACACCTATTCCATTTAACACTGACTTAGATGATTCCATTTAGCACTCAAGACTCACTATAAAACCCGACCTTTCAGGAGTTAAAAACTCTCCTCTTGTTTTGATTATTCCAAATGCTGCCATCTGTTTGCCTAGTTCTGCATCCTCAACGTTGAATACCAAGGGGAGTTTTCACTCAGCATAAGCTTTAGATGTCAGAAGTTTTTTCTCTCTCTGTCTCTAGATAGGCACTACCATTTCACCCCTTTAATTAATTATTAATTAATTTAAACAGTGATTAGACTAGTATTTGCAAGCAAATTTGACTTTCTTAAACCCTCTTGACACTTCAGAGCTTGGACCCTTACAAAATTATTCTAATTTTTTTGGCCTTTTGTATCCCAAACAACAGAAAATGCTGCACAGTAGAAACACCTGGGTGTCTCTCTGTACCTGAAGATTTTTATTTACTAACAAGAATAAAGGCAGGAGTTCTAATGATTAAAAACTCAGCTATGCTTCCTCTTCTCTTCTTGCTATAAAGGATTTTAAACATGCAACAAGGTTCTTTTCTGAAGTAAAGTGAGCAGAGTCTTTTCTCCTCTTGTTTATTTTGGATAAAGAATCTAAATTGATTTTATTGTGCTTTATTTCCCACAGAGAACATGAACTAGTTAATGGCCCACAATATTTTTTCTCATCCTTTTTTAGCCTGCATTTGGTGATGGTTAATAATAAATGGATTAAGGAGCTTCCTATTAACTTTAGAACTCCCCAAATCTCCAGTACCTCCCACTGGTTCCAATATAAAAAAAAATCTTTTTATATGTATGATCCTTTTGCTATTTCATCTTCCAGAAAACCTCTGCCTGCTTTAATATTTCAAGTTTTCCAAAGAGCAGTCTGTTGTCCAGAAATCTTTCCATGCTGTTGTTTACTATTGCAGTATGTCTCAATTTGTTCATGACTTCCTGCGTCGACATCCACTATTCGATTATGTCTCCCACCCTGACCCTGAGCTTTGCCATGCAACTTGCTTTGGCCGATGGGATCTTAGAAATGTGACGCAAGCAAAGACTTGGAAAGGGATTATGCATTAGAGTTTACTCTCTCTCGCTGCTCTTTGGAACTCTCACACTTGCACAGAAAGAAGCCTAGCCAAGCCCACTGGAGGATGAGCATGTGCTGCAGAGATAAAGCATTGCAGCTGAGGCTTCCCTGGACCATCCAGACCATCAACCACCAGACATGCCAGGGAGATCATCCTGGAGTATTGAACATCCTCAAACTCAAAACTCATTGTTTTTCCTCACTAATTTGTGAGATGCAAGATGGTTTGCTGTACAGAAAAAGCCAACTGATATACCCCCCAAATCATGCTCTTAGCCTTTACATTTTTCATATAATTCTTCTCTACTTTCCACAGTTATTTCCTCCTACCACTATGCTTCTTTTTCTCTCATCATCTCCTATCACTTATTTCTTTGATTCAATCAAAATTTAGTATATATTTAAAAATAAAATTTAAGGTTCTTGTTTTCAGAAAATCAGTCCAATAAAATTCTCCTCTACATAATTTCCATCTGCAGCAATATTTCTTTCAGTACGTGACCCCTCAGTGGTTTGTGTATTGAAGTTGTATTGCTCTATTTCCCACCACATAGAAGAGAAACATAGAACAAGGCAAAGAAATTGCATAGTTGTATAAGAGAAGATGGTTCGTAGCCTGTTACCCTGGCAACAGGTCCTGGGAAGGCCAGGGCTGCCTACACGTCCTGTTGCCCTGACAACAGGTCATGCAGGGCATGGGAAGGCCCAGTTCCCACTCTGTTAGGCCTCTTCTTTAAGCTACAAAGAAAAAGAAAAAAATAATTTTACATCTAGTTTCCCCTACCTACATATTTCTTCTATTATTTGAATCACTTTAGTATAAGATTATCTTTCCAGATGTACGAGAGGGTAAGAAAACAGTGACCTCAAACACTGAAATATTTTCTATTTTTCAATTGGTTAAAGAAATAAGTGAGGGAAAAAAGAAGAGAGAAGGAATCAAAGTAATAGGGAGAATAAATTGTGGAAACCAGATAAGTAGCATATGAATAATGTAGAAGCCAAGAGCTGATTTTGGGTATGTATCACTTAGCTACACTGGTTAGGTTTTGGGAGTTCATCTGAGAAAGTCACATCTGTTACATGGTTGCTTACTTGGTTATCTTTATTTTTGAGCAGTACTATATAATCAAACATCATAAAAAAGCAATGCTATAATTTTTTATCAACTTATTTTTTAATTCTGTACAATTTTCCCACTTTGTCATTCTTATTCAGCTATTTTCTTTCATCACTTTTCTTATCATATAGAGTAGTTAAGAAAGCAATCTGATCAAATTTTTTCCCCTTCTTTCTCTCTTTTATCCTTAAGCAATTGGTTTGAGTATATAAAATAAATACACTTAATGTGTATCTTTTTGGAGCTATATATTGCTGTGTCTTCAAAATTTATGATTTATATAAAATAGTTGTCTATTCAAAACTGGCAATGACATTAGTTTTGCTATTACTAATCTCTACCAGTTTTTCTGTGAATTAAAATCTTAGTTGACTCCTCTGGTTTTAATTGCAAAGTAATAGCTTTAAAGTCTGTAAGCCAGTCTTTAACGTTTGTAAACTGTAACTCATATTGATGAAGAGAAAAGGTCTGGCAAAATCTTCTCTCACAGAAGAGGGAAAGGGATTTTTGGAGAAAAGATTTTGAAGTTAAACTGAGTGAAAAAGGAAGTATAGGCTGTTGAAGAGGATTACCTCAGGGAGACTCTAACCATGTTACAACTGTATTTCTGAGAGACCAGGTGGGAAATTTGGAGCTAATCAGAATATCATTAGAGGCAGAGAAAAGTACTCATTATGATCTGAGGCTAGATTAGGTGATTCTTCCTCATACTCTTAATTATATTTTATGTTTTTTATTATTGTCCATTTAATTGTTCTGCCCTTTAGGTACTCCTTTTTCCAACTTTTGAGGTAGCAAGAGGGAAGGGGTGGAATTCATTTGCTTATTATTTTGTCCTCAGTGGCTAGCATAGTACATTGCATGAAGTGAGAATTTAAAAATATTTTAATATAACAAAAACCAGTAATTAGGCAACATACAAAACTTTGCATTTGAATGGTATAGCCAGTAAAGCTACAGCTGTTCATCAGCAACAATGACTCAGGCTGGAAGGCCAAGTTTTATGGAGGATATTTAAGCTGCTTCCAGAGAAAGGAAGAGAGTGACGTATTCAAACTTGACCAGCACAGGTTAAAGATTAATGGGGATGTGACTATCTCATGGGGGAAGGAGGAGAGAGAGATAGACAGAGAGAGAGAGAGAGAGAGAGAGAGAGACACTAACAAAAACTAAACACAAATTTTGTCCTGTGGAATTTAGGATCTCAGAGGATTGTTGTTAAGAAAAAAATAATGCAATCAAATTGCACAGTGCTGTGTATCACATAAAATAAGAAGTGACAAATGGTAGCCATTACTGTAAATTACTTTTGTGGCACAACTATATGTAAGATTGTAAGTTTGTTTTTTCTCTTTCTTCTACTAAGTATGAGACTGAAAAAAATTGACACTAAACTATATGATGAGATGAGGCAGAGGAGATTCCAACTTTGAATGAATGACTTAACTTCCTACTCAAAGACTTTAATTTCCTAAATTCTATATCATTCATAGGATTATGTTGAGACTATCTTTCAGTGATTAGTAAATATTCTGGCCTCATGTGGTCTTGTGGTCCTGGGAATTGGTGAGTGAAGACTGCTGTGTGTCCTGTGAAGAAACTTCCTACTGAAGTTTCCAAACTGCAATGAGTCAGACAGAAGGAGATAAGCTGACCAAACTTGGAGGCAATCAGACTAAATACTTTAAATTAGGTTCCAGGCTACAGTTAATTTTCCAGTATTGAGTTAAAGATTAACTAATCTTCTCTTTGCACAGATCCTCAAAGATAAACTTACAAGCGAAGCAGTCTTGATATTTCATTATGTGATTCAGCAATTTTAAGTTTTTGAATTTATTTTTACCTGACATTCAAGTCCAAGGTGTGTGATAAGTCTTGAACTAAAACCATCATTTTCAAACAGTCATTTAATATTTTTGTTCTCTGACTTCATCCTGTCATGTGTATCATATTTCATTTAGGGAGAAATATTTGCAAAAATGTGTATCAAAATATGCCTGTCTAAGAGCTAACCAATCTATCCATAATGGAGTTAGATTAAGGAGAGATCACATGTACTTAATGACTGAGAATGTTCCAAAATGAAATTCACAATCAAAATAGTAATATGTGGTTTAAAGGATTAAAATATTCTTTGCATTAGTACACACATAACTTTAATATATGCCTACTTTCCCTCTATTTTACATAAGACATTGTAACTCAATTCTTCTTGATTCTTTACCACAAATTCTTTTAGTTTTCTAAATAAATTCTAAATTATTATGGTTAAATAAAATGCTAAAAATTATCTCACATTTATCTTCATTTTCATATCTCTTTGATTTTTAATTCTATACTAAGTTAGCATAATGTTCACTTTCTGTTATTAGAAGAGTTGGTTGATCTACTAATAGTGATGGCACCTGGAGAACAAGAAATAAGAGAATGAATTACTTTGGATCCCTGTAGAATTAGAAACATATTGCCAAGAATCTTAAATTCCCTAGAAAGTGGAAATACTTAAGTTCAGAAATAGGGAATTAAAAAAATACTCCCCTTGAAAAATTGAGATTGTTTTGTTAAGTGTATGTTTTATGGGTGTAAAAGAAAGCACTAATTTACACAATATGAGTCAAACTATGGTAATCGTGGTCATGGATTAGAACTAGGTCAAGAATGAAAGTCATTCAGAAATAAAGTAAGTTTAAGTTCATCAAGGCTATACTGACATTTGTAAAAATATTGAGTTCCTTTGCAAAGTGGCACTGATATTATTTAATTAAGCCAATTTAGTTGACTTATTAATACAGTGTCATTTCTTTGTTCATTCAATGAATATTCATCATTGGGCACAGAGAAAGCTCCAGCATTGTTTGAGGCACTAGGGATATAATGATAAACAGTACAGTCATGATCTTGCTTTCATGGAGTTACATTCTGATGGTGAGGATGGATGATAAGGAAAAAAAAAAAAAAGCAATGTAATTTTAATGAAAGCAAACAGGGTAAGGTGACAAAATGCCTGGGAGATTCAAAAGTAGCTATTTTAGAAGGGTGGTCAGGGAAGGGCTTTCCGTGACAGTGACTTGTGGAGAGGACCTTAATGGAGCGTGGAATGAGCTATACCAAGGCCTGACGTAATGGCATCGCAGACTGAGGGAAGCAAGGGCGCAACCCTGAGGCAGGGTAAGTGCGGCATGTGTGAGGAAAAACAAGACCAGGAGGACTGGAGCACAATGGGTGAGGGGAAGAGTGGAAGAATTGAGTGTGGAGAGAAAGGCAGAAGTCAGATCACCTAAGACTCAGCAGGCCATGATGAGAAATTAGCATTTGATCCCTAGCCAGGTGGCAAGCCTTTGCAGCTTTGAAGCAGCAAAGGGGAGGATCTGACTTAGGTTTTAAGAAGGCTTCTCTAGACAAAGAGCAGAATGGTGCTTATCCCAAGTTGCACGGTTGGGGAAACGGGAGATACTGGTCAAAGGATACAAACTTCCAGTTATGAGATTAACAGATTTTGGAAAGCTAATGTATAGCATAGTGATTATAACTTATAATACTGTCTCATAAACTTGAGTATTGCTAAGAGAGTAGATGTTAAATGTTCTCACCACAAAAAAAGAATTGTTAACTATGTGACAGGACGGAGGTGGAAGCTAATACTATGGTGGGAATCATTTAACAATTTATAAATGTATCAAAACAACACTTTGTATACCTTAAACAAAAAACAAAGAAGAAGACTTCTCTGGTCATTTTGTGGAAGCTAATACTGAAGTTGGGGGAGTGGAGAAGGACTAAATTCGAAACAGGAGGGTGTGCTAGGAGGCTACAGTGGTTGTCCTGGTGAAGGTTTGATAGCTTTGACAAATTTGGCACCTATGAAGGTGATAAGTATTTAAATTTAGGACATATTTAAAATTAGAGCTGATAGTACTCACTGATGAATTGGATGTGGGAGTATAAAAATTGAAAAGAATGAATCAGAATACATGGTTTTATTGTGTGTGTGTATGTGTGCGTGCGCACAACTGGGTATATGGTCCCTTGCCTGAAACCCTTGGCCCAAATGTGATGAGAAGGAGGGAGGAAAAAGGAGAGGGGGGGAAAGAGAGAGAGAGAGAGAGAGAGAGAGAGAGAGAATCTAGCCTGCTGAGTAGGTGAAAGGTAAGGGCCGCTTAAATGTAGAGATTGGATCTAGGAGCAGGGGTGGCTCATCCATGGCAACAGGAGGGAGGCAAAATATTTATGAGCATTTGCAAGTAGGCAGGTGAAAACTTGGTGATGGTCCCTTCTAGTTGCTTTCATTTTCTCCGTAAAATGAAATAAGAGGCTGTTTTCAGAGGGTGAGGAGAGGAGAGGAGAGGAGAGAGGGAGTGGAGATTTGAGGAGGCGTGAAACAAAGTCACCTCAGAGGAGAGTGTGACTAAGGAAATGAGGTCTAATTGGTGGGCAGTGCCAGCACCCACTTGCAATCATATATTTGAAGAGAGATCGGTCTGCACCCTGAGCACTGCTTTTTCTTCTTTCAGTTCAGGTGCTTCCATGCAGGCTGAGAACAGATGCAGAACTGGGTGTGTAGAGTTGATGTTTTGCTAGAAAAATGTAAGCGTGAGGGATGAAGAAGGGGTAAATAGGGTGGAGCGCCTCTCTAAGGTTTAAGGTAAGGGGAGAGATGAGAACATGGCAGTAAAGCAGGGACAGTGAAAAGGTGGATAAGGTCAACAGATTGGAGGTAGAGACAGGGATAATGAGTTTCTGGAATGGTGCGCTAGGATCAGTGACTTTTTGCTCTTCTCAAAGACAAACTTATGAAATAAACACACAAGCTTCTACAAGAACAAAAAGCTTATCGACAGCTTAAACAAAAAAGCTTATGCAAGAAGAACAATTTGTGAAATTAGTATATGGGTGGATAGTTATATTCTTTTCCTTGTCATAGAAACCCCCTGCGAGCTCCTTTATGTTTCATTCTGAGGCTTTCTCTTCAAAACAGAAGAGGCTGTGAGGGGTATGGCCATTTCCACAATGAAAACAAAGTTGGCAGATCTAATTTTAGGATGCTTTTCCTTGACAACAGCTTTTTGAGTATTGCGTATGCAACAGTAAAAACTGTCTCCAGAAATTAATTGGACTGTATGGTTAAAGAAATTCAAATCCCTTTTATCCTTGAACCTTTCACAGTGTTCTGAGAACATATAACAGGGTTTTCCCTTCGCCTTTCTTCAGTGACTGAAGTTTTACTGTTTGTAGTGTTGATGACAAATTTCACTGTATACGTCAATGTATACATCAGACCAAACATGAAGTGAAGGGCTGCTATAAATTATAGTTTTAACCACATAGATGTGGAGATTGTTTCACTGCATATGGGTTTTTCCCCTGTTTACATTCATAGTAGCTTTGGTTGACCCAAAAATTCAGACTTTAAGTTCCTTCATGAGGGCCAAATCATTTTGTAAGTCTGCACATGCTGAGCAAGCAATTAATTGTCCCTTTATTTGATGATTTGAATACCAAGAGTGGAATGAAACTTGCCTTGGTTGGAATTTTATAATAAAAGTGTCACACAGACATAGACAACCACACATTTGCATGAAATAATATTTAATTATACACCTTGGTATAATTGCAACTGCCATTCAGTAACTATATATAATATTGTGCTGATCAGGGAAAGAGAGAAGTGAAAGTCATTGTTTCTTTTGATTCTCATCACAGTGTTATTATATATAGAATTTGGTAGGTCATGATATTAAAGATTTATGTGATTTCAATCACGTGTAGTCACTAGTAGTTAGATTTTACATCTACTCCTTCCAGGAAATTGAGTCTTCTGCTTTGTGCAATAACTTAATTTGGGGTTAATTATATATGTTATCTGAATATATAAAAATTACTTTTCTAAATTCCCTATTTGGCATTGCATGGCTGATCTTACTTGAAGTTTGGTACCAGGTTGCTTACCCCAAGATAATACTTGCAATTCTTGGATGCTTGGTGGGATGTTACCTTATCTAATGCTGTGTATTTCGTTGTTGGTACATTGAATTTCCTTCTCAGCTCCCAGCAATCTTCTCTCCTGATTTTCTTCTTGTTTAGGACTCACCTAAAGATCTTCTGAGATTGCATGACTCCTGTTTATTCTGCCATCAAAACTCTACATGAATGTATGAAACTACTGGTCATACCTTTGCCTGGGTTTTTAAAGAAATATGAATTTGGATTTCTTAGTACTAATCCTGTACATTATATTACACTCTTCCTTTCAAAAATTAATTTTTATTTTTACTAAAGTAATACAATAAGACAATAAGGCAATGAAAACAGGAGTTTTCTTCCCTACCTCTTGGCACTACTCAGGTTAGCTTCCTGATAAATTTCTTTCATCTTTGAATTCCTTCTTCCTGCAAATCATCCGTATTTTGAAATAATAATTTTTAGGTAGTTGTTTCTTGATTTATCATTTTTTTAGGCATATCTACTGACTTCATATAGCAGCTGATGAAAATTTAGCACTCTTAAACCAAACTCAACTCATTCCCATCTTGACTGACCCTCCCCTCATCTTTTCGCTGTAGTTCTATTACCATTCCAGGGGATCAATATTCAGTGTTTATAGTATTATGACCGAATTGTTTAAGCTTCTGAGCCAAGAAATAAAGTATAAATATATTTCCAGAAGAGTGCAACTCCCTTATTTTTCCTGGAATTAATAAATATCTCATTTTAATTATTCATTTGTTGGCCTTGCTTATTGCATATCTTTCAATAATTCTTTCCAAATTCACTAAAAGGATTATAAAACTCCCTTTAATATATTTCCTACATTTCCAAGCACGTCATGTACTTTTTCTCTCTCACGGTTTTCCGTGGAGACATCATTCGAGCCTGTGGGTCTCTCTGGCCCGAGGCACAACTGTCCGCTGGGACTGCCCTTTGCCTTTATTCTGGAAAATCCTTTGGAGACCCTCCTGAATTGTGTCTGATGTTTCCCACCCCTTCTTGGTTTACTCTCATTTGGAGGGTGAGCTTCTCTAATAGTTTCCTGAAATAGGGCACTTGAGAAATACATTCTTTTAAAGTACATTTATATATGAAAATATATCTATTCTCTTTTGGTATAACTTGATTAGCTCTGAAACAATATGTTAAAATATTTTTTTCAGAATTTCGAAAACATTGCTTCACTGAACTTTAACTTATAGTATTGCTCCAAGAAGTCTGATGCCACTTAACCCTGATCTGTTTATGTGATGTTCTTCCCAACCCCCAGAAGTCAGGAATTTCTTTGTATTCCTCTTTCTTCTGAAACTTCATAATAATATTGGTGCGAGAATTTTTTACTGTGAAGTTGGTTCTTTAAATCCGGAGAAGAAACCCCTTCAGTTTGGGGAAAAAAAATTTCTTCTTATAATTTGATAATTTTCTTTCTTCCATTGTCATCATTCATCCTGGGATTTTTATGCTGTTCCTTCTGGATTAAAACTCAAAGTATCTTACGTTCTCTTTATTTTTGCCCATTTTTGCCTTTAAAAATATGAAAAACTTAAACATTTAGCTTTAAACTTCTCCAATAATTTCCAAGACCTGACCTCATTCTTATTTTGATTGATTCTAATTTGTAGCACTCCACTCATTTGGAGTGCATAGAATAATATTTCTTATAGTTCTGAATTTCATTTTTGATTATTAATTGTTATTTTTCTATGATGTTGCTGTTCCTGTGTTTGTTTCAGTTTGTCTTTCTTGTTGAAGACTTTCCTCGAACTCACTTTTAAAAGAGAGACACTGAAAAGCTGATTGATGCTCAGTGTGCGTGGATAGTGTTTGTTGACTTGTGGGCTTCATAGAATGGTGGGAGGTACTCAGCCATCTAATCAGGTGATTATAAAACCAGTATCCTCAAGTCTTTTCTCTGGAACTATTTATTTTCTATATTGGAAAATAATCTAATCCTCAGTCTAGGAGGTAAAGTTTTGTTGCCTCCCATTCCAGAACTGAGTGAGAGAAGAAGCTGGGGTCAGGTTGTGCATAGTGTAGTTTTTGCTTAGTTTCCCATAGTGTTGTGGGAGCCATAGATGCTAAGCACTGAGGAATAAAATGAGGCCTACCTTCTCTGTATATGGGCTTTCAGATAAAACCCTGCTCTCAGTCCCTCTCTAATTCTCTGAATTCCTGCTTTCTGTATCTTTTTTATGATTCTTCAGGGTGAAACTTTTCTTTCTAGCTGGTATCTTTTCCTAAAATTTCCACTCTTCCAAATTTCCAAAAAATGAGTTGATTCTCTTGTGTCTTGTTATCTCCTTTCCCACCCACCATGTCTTTTTGGGAAATTTATAAGCTTTTTATGCCTTTACTGTCATGTTAGTGGAGTTTAGGAGATGATAAACACATGTTCAATTAGCCATGGATAAAAAATAATGCACTAAGGTTTTCAATATTTTAAAATTAACTCAAATTTTATTTTTCATTTTAATTTTCTTGAAAACTCTGTGAGGTCAAACCATGTACTAACTCCACTTACCCCATACGGACACAAAAAGGGACAATTTTCCTAAAGTAATCATATTACACAGAATTCAATGCAGGAAACAGAATCCAGGCTGATATTAGAAACAGAAAGGGATTCAATATAGAAATTAGATATTTACAAATTCATAGGAATACCAGTCAGAATAGAAAGGTAGGGGCCACGTCCAACTGGACTGACAAGTTCAAAGCTTAACACTGTGTTTGGGATTCAGAGGCAGGAAGCTGCTGCTGCTGGGCTGCCATTACTAAGTGAACCACCCACTGTCTCTGGACACCCATGGAGCCAGAGGCTGGATAAGCTAAGAGGGAATCTGGCCAATACAGTTGTCTCAGGGCCTTATTTGTCAGCCAAAAATAGTAGCAGGAATATGGCTCCTCCTCATGTTGCCTTCCAAATCCTTTGAGACTGCTTTTAATTACCACTACCTAATTCACACCTACTACCTTAACTAAAATGGCCTGGGAATGGGATTTTAGCTTTCAAGCCTCTACAAATAGAAATGAGTCAATTTAATTCATCTATTACAGTAATACAGCTGGTTTGTGAGAGTTACAACTGGATCCTAGTTTTTATAGCACTGTAGTTTTTACAGTGACTTACATCATTTTTCTTTTTATTGTTTTCTTCCACTTAATATTATAAAATAATAGAAAATGTAAAATAAAAATATTAAAATTTGAGTATAAAAATCACATGAAAATTTGTTGTCCAAATGGAATGATTATCTAAAATACAATAATGGTATAATTGACATGTTTTTTCTTTTAAGGCTTTGTCCTAGCAGTATTTGGCAAAATCTAAATGCAAGATAATATTTTGATTCTCACTCCACAGAACATACGGGTAGACATTCCATATTAACATTATACTAGGCTACTTGAGAGATACAGAAATAAAAGTCTTAGTCTTCTAACTGCATAGATAAAACTAACCCCTATTAATTGGTAGTGCATAATAAAATATGGAATATATGTGTTTTCTTTATTGGTGAGAAAAATCCTAGTATCTGTTGTGTGTCAAGAAGTCTGTATTTTTATCTCATTAAATATTCACACAAATCTTGTAAGTTAATATTGCTGTCCTCATTTTAGGGAGCAGTAATGAACACTTAAGAAGGTTAGATAACTCCACCAAATTACGCTTGACATTGGAGTATGGAGTGGGACTTAAATACATATTGTATTCTTTCTTTTATACTGGGCTGCCTCTTGAGATGATTAGAGATGAGCCTTGATAAAGGGTAGGATTTGGATGGGGAGGGGGTAGGACAGGTGTCTCAAAGTCAAATTCCATCAGGGGCCACAATTGAGGGAGGTTGGTTGTTGGGGACTGTGGCAACCCAGAGAGTACCTCGTGGGACAGTAGCCTCTTAGCTCAGCCTCTTTTTCTTTGTTGGAATATCAGCACATACTGGTCAGTTCTGATTCTCAGAGAAAAGTCAAAATTCTTATTTTTATGTATAGTCCTTTGATTTTCAAATGTTAGCAAATAAATCAAAGCTTTAAAAATCTCTGATTGGGCCCATACTACAAAGACCAAGCAAACCCCATGTGTAAATTGAGTTATTTCCATTGCAGCCTTGGCTGAGGCTTTGAGGCCCAAACACAATGTAAAGGATGCCAACCAAAGATATCACCTATATAGGAAAACTAAATGAGTGAACATGGAATCTGTGGTGTTAGAGATGGCCTCTTTTGGTCTATATTGAATGGGATATTGAAAGGAAGCATTTCAGGACTTGTCAATATGCTAACACCCTCACCATCCCAAAGTAAAAATCTAAAAGTGAGAGTCTTTGGCTGGAGCTGTGTTTGTTTCCAAGGAGAAAAAGGGTTCCCTGGGTTTGCCACCAACATCAGGACAAGGAGATGTGTGTTCTGCAGGCTAAGTGCACCCTTGTAAAGAAGACAGCCTGGGTCAATAAAAATAAAGCCTGTGCAGAATGGACCAAGGGAGGTAGGATGAGGGAGGAAGACCTTAGTGATGAGACAGGACAAACATCACCTGCCTTTGGAACTAGTTGTAGCACTACAAAAGGAAGAGCTCCCAAAATCCTGTGTGGGATCCCACCAGAGAAAGAGTCATAATCTAGAAGGAACCCACATAAGAAAACAATTGTGTCTGTTGTCTAAAACTATGCCATTCCCCTAATTTCCTTTCCTTTTGGGCCTAGTCATTTAGAGAGTTGGGGATAAGAGAGAGAGGGGGAGGAAGGAAACTCTAATTTAAAGCAGGTCTGAACTTGGTGGTGGGAGGGAAGTGAGGCTGGAAAATGCTTCGCTTTGAAAGAATATGGAGTTGTGATTGTTATACTGGATGCTGGACTTTGGCTTCTGAAATGAAACTTGTCTTGTTGACTGAACGGGAACAGAAAATCTGTGGGAGATGGATTTCATCTGGTAGTAGAAACAAATCCAGAGGGTAGGTGTGAAAGGACAATGGGGGAAAAGAATAAGACTCCTTACTGACTCTAATATGTTCCTTAAATATTTATACATGTCTGTATGTCAAAACTATGTGTTCTCTATTTGCAATCTCTGGGATAAGGAAAGGTGGTTGGGGAGGGGGAGGCATGCACTGGGTAGAGAAAATATGATCAATACCATTAATATTAATAAAAGATGTAAAGTTTTGTTTATAAATAGTTGACATTCTGTTTTGTCTTTTGCTTTCATTGTTGAATCCAAATGACCTTGTAAGTCCCTTACCGCATATTTAGATGGGTAACAAAATTGACAGTGCTAATATTTGTAGACAAGTAGATGATAAAAGGTTACCTTAGCTTAAAGAGACAGGCTAAGAAAGACCATTCTTGCAAATGATAATACATGCCTTGTTGACAATTCAGTAAATGATTTCATTTGATCTTCTGGAACCCACTTCAACTGGTTTTTTTTTTAATGTACACTTCACAAAGATTTAACAATATTACCAAATTAATAGACATTATTATTTTCCGATTACATAATTGCTGAAGTGCCATTATATGAAATGTGTTCAAATACCGGGATGAAATACATTGCAAAAGATAATTCAGAAAGCCCTCTTGTTGATTGAAAGTTTATGTAAGCTAAGGGTGGATTTTTGTTATGTATGGCAAAGAATGTTTTGGATAATTGTTAAGATTTTTGTTCTGTTTGTTCCTGGTTTTTGTTCCTAGTGGCCGTGTTTTGTTGTTTGGCACTATTGTAGCTGCTGTGATGATTAGGAGGAGGTTAGCACAGCATAGATGTTCTACACAATAAAGAAAGTGTGATTGAAAAGCCTGCTGGTTCTCAACCCATTTGCCCCCACCTTATTAGAACACGTGGGCATTGCACTGCCTGACACTCATTCTGACCCTGGAAATTGTTTGTGTAATTCCCCACACAATTAAGCATCTGAGTAACAAAGGCAGTGCTAATGACTTTTTTGGCATGTGGATATCTCTTATCACAGATGCTCTTTGAGATTCAGACTTTATTTAAAAACATTTTTTCATTGGATCAATACTAAAATTCACTTAGCATTATTTTGAAATATAACAATAAACAACAGTTGTTTTGTTCACAAAAGCACATAATAGGAAAATTGATTCTCCCCTAAGTGGATATCACTCACAAGGTAAATACTTTCCTCTCGATTCATGGTCTATTTTAAGATTATATAGGCAAAGATTCTAACTTATGTACAATATTTTAACCCTAAAACATTTACATCAATAGATCAGACAGTTATACTCAGAATTCCAGGAAGTTCAATACAATCTTGCTATTAGAAATTTTATGTAAGGTTCAGATTTGATAGGTAAAAAGTGTATATAGATCTTCACTTATCCACTTGTCATCCATCCATCCATCCATTCATTCATTCACATAGTCATTCAATAAAATGCACTGAACTCTTATTATGCGTAGAGCTTAATGCTTGCTTTTTAGATGAATAGAAAGATGAATAGCTGTAAACCTGAGGAAACAGAACACTTAAAAACGCTAATGAGACATTGGCACAAACAATCACAGAAATAATTAGATATATGTATATTTATATATTTGTAATGTATGTTAAATATTTATATATGTAAAACTTAAATATATTTACAAACACATAATCATGGTGCGCATACAATTTGGTGTCTGGCTTTGTTTTTATTACATTTTATTCATTACTGTTGCATTTTCTTTTTTTTAAAGAAGATTTTATTTATTTATTTTTAGAGAGAGAGGAAGGAAAGGAGAAAGAGAGGGAGAGAAACGTCAATGTGTGTTTGCCTCTCACGCACCCCCAACTGGGACCGGCCCCACTACCCAGGCATGTGCCCTGATTGGGAATTGAACCAGCACTCAATCCACTGAGCCACACCAGCCAGGGCTGTATTTTCTTTATATATTATGTTTTAAATGGTAACATAAAGTTTACCTTGATGTTTCTCTGCTGAAGGACAGCTGTGTTGTTTATAATTTAGGGTTGTCATATACATAACACTAGGAAACATCTTTCTCATATTTTATATTTTTCCTTAGAACATATGCATAGAAGTAGGTATACTAGTTAAGTCTAAATTTCAAGTGACCAACTTTCCAATCACCTCCCTTTATTTTCAAGCCCACTTCTTCTAGCACCTCAGCTCCAGTAGTTTCTCTACTCTACTGGGACCTCCGATTTGCTGTCCCTTTACACCATCTCTCTCATTCCCTTTTGTTCTTCTCATATGCTCATATTCCCTTAACAAGCTTTAGTTGCAATGGTCCATGTTTATCTCCCTTGCTTGCATGGTCGTTAACTCCCTGTCCATTTTGTATATACACTTTCAGAAAAATTCTACTCCTGGTTAAATCACACTCTCTGATCATTTCATGCATGCACCCCTGCAGCTGAATGTGGCTGCAGAAAAACACACCGCTATGCTGAATGCTCTCACTTTAAATGCATGACTAGGAATGTCAAGTGAACTCCATTTGTTGTCCACAAACCACTATATTCCCAATGACTATTCTAGGTCTTCTCCTCTCAAACTTCAGATGCTTCTTTCCCCTTGCTTTCTACTCCAGTGAGCAAAGGGATCACTAACAAAAGCCCTCCATGGCCATGATTACAATTGCACACAGTTCTTCCTACCCATACTCTGCCTTTCCTTCTGTTATAAAGAACAACTGCTCTGTTAGTGCTCTTGTCAACCCCCGACACTGTGCATTGAAGTCACCCAACCTCTGCTTGAATACCTCCACTCATGAGGAGCCCATTAACATCCTGATGAAGTTCAATTCATTTTTTCAGATAGCTCTAACATTTGACTCTCAGCTCTGCAATACAATAGAAGAAGAAGAAGAAGAAGAAGAAGAAGAAGAAGAAGAAGAAGAAGAAGAAGAAGAAGAAGAAGGAGGAGGAGGAGGAGGAGGAGGAGGAGGAGGAGGAGGAGGAGGAGGAGGAGGAGGAGGAGGAGGGGAGGAGGAGGAGGAGGAGGAGGAGGAGGAGGAGGAGACCTACTAAATACTGAATTCATAAAAAAGAAAATACCTCCCAGATGCTGAAAATATTTCAGTCTAACTATAGAAAAAAAGGAAAGAATTTTCACCAATTCAAAGTGGTAATAAGGGCTGAATTCTACATCATGGAGAAACACAGGAATTATTGGTAGGGAAGTTTCCATCCTTGTGAAGGAAGGGCCTGGTTTAAAGCATAGCTCAAGCATCACCAATTGTAGGAGTAGCTAGTGAGTGAAGGGGATCCTAGAATGCAAGCATAGGGGCTGTGTGGGAGAAGGCACAGAAAGGCATTTCATTGCTTTATAGTCCAATCTCTTCTCTGTTCTTCTAGATTTTGCCTCTGCAGAGCAGGTAGCACATGGCCCCAGTGAGTGTGCTATTAAATTAGGGTGGATTAGAATGAAAAAGTCTCATATTACTGATAGGAGGCATCTGTATGGTGGGTCAGAGAATTGACTTGAGAATCAGATAAATCTGGCTGTGAATTGGTTCCACCCCTTGGTGAAGTTGAGTGACCAAAAAAAGATAGTTTACATCTGGTCTTAGTTTCCCCATCTATAAGTAGGGCTAAGGATAACAGGGGGGTTTTTATAAGCAAAAAATAAAACAACAAATGTCAAGCATTGAAGCAGTACTTTATACTTAGTAAACACTTGGTAAATGTTTAGTACTCATTAATTTAATTTAGCAGACATTTATTTAATGCCAGCTACTATACTCGATGATGGGACTATAGCAGTAAACACACTCATTTTGGCTTTCAGGGAGCTTATATTCTAGTGGAAAAGGTCTAGATAGATATACACATAAATGTATAAATATGTGAAAGACCATGGTAAGTGCTATTATGATTTTAATAATAAGGGATATATTTTTCTGGACTCTAAACATAACCCTTGTTTTCTGTAATTGTCCCTAATTATGTAATTAAACTCCTTTGACCCCTTTAACAAAAGAGCCTCATTTCAAAACTTCTCAGTCACTTTTTGTTATAAAATTAATACCTTTGTTTCTTTAAGACTTGTCCTATTTATTTTATATCCAATTTAAAATTGTCCCCATCCCTCCCACAGCTCTGAGTGTAAGAGTGGAAGGGCTGGCTTTCGAAGTGTCCCCAAGTGACTACATTTAGGTGATGCCTCTCCTGGGGAAGGAGGGGAGGAGATGCAGCCTTCCCTCAGAAATGACCTCCTTCATCCCGTCAATTGTTCTTTTATTGTAGAAGGGGCCTGTGTAGGTGTTAGCATGTGTATATGCGTGTATGCGCCAGTAATTCTGCTTCTGCTCACTGGCACTTTTCCAGAAAGCCCTTCAGGGAGGTGGCTATCTCCAACAGGTAGAATTCTTTGAACTCTGAATATGTTTTTGTTTTTTTCAATTACAGTTTCCATTCAATATTATTTTACATTAGTTTCAGGTGTTTGGCCCGAATATGCTTTTTATACTGGTGCTTTTCTTCTTAGTTGTGGCCTTTAATCAGCATGTGCAGCTTCCAGCACCTGGCACCATTCTGTCTTTCGTGTTACATAAAATGGGCATTGGTACCATATTTATGCTATTGGAAAGGGATATTAAACTGGATTCTCTTTTGTAGAAAATTATTAGTTTTTTCATAAAAATTTTTTTATGCCTCAGCTGTCATACATGTAAATACTATTGATGATCAAACTATTAAAAGTTTGGTGGTTATTTTTCTTCAGTGTAACAATGATGAATGTTTAATTGCAAAAGTTCCTTGTAATTGAGAGGGGAAAATACACTATGATTTTTTCTTTTTATTAAATTTATTGGGGGTGACATTGGTTAATAAGAGTATATAGGTTTTAGGTCTACACTATGACTTTAAGAATTTCTGTTCTTCATGTGAAACAGATGTGGTAGAATCACTTGTGCCAGCTTACCAGTGACAATAGGACAGAATTCTTGTTTAGTCAACATCATTAATTTTCTATAGAAGGACACATTGTCTTTTTTCCCTAAGTTCATAAACGAATCAAGTGACTTCTGCAATAAAAGCCTTTTACAAGGACCTCTGATAATTAAATAAATACAAACAAGAAATTGTGATACAAAATGTGATGTATTGCAATATTTTTCTAGTGCATACAATTTATACCTTATGCTTAATAAATATGAAATGAATTTAAAAGTAAAATAAAACTGATATGTGCTATATATATTTATAATTTTTAAAAACTCTTTTCACAGTATTTAGTGTGTGCCAATCTGCACATTAATGCATTTTCATCCCTTGAGACTAGATCTAAATGAGCCATATGTCCTAAGCCTGGCTGTTTGCCTCCTTCCCTGCCTCCCTCCCTCCCTCCCTACATTCTTTCCTTCTTATCCCGTTGTTTCTTTTTAATGAAGAAAAGGGTAAAATTATATCTGCAAACTGACACTAATGATTCTGTCAATTAGAGTTTGAATTACAGATTTCACATTTCAATACAACCTGTAAAGCCCAAATTTATCCAAGAATAGTTATGTTTTCCAGTGTGGTAAACTGTCATCATAACTATCTTTTGGATGAATATTCAAGTGGGAGTAAATGGAAAGATAGGCATATTGTTTTCACATGTCCCTAAGATTGCCTACAATTGCTGTTTTTTTTGAAGAAGATTCCTTTTCATCTTGAGTTTGTCTATGAAAATGCTAATACTGCCTTTAAGATGGTCTAATAAACATAATCTGGAAGGATTGCTCCTTAATGTAACTAACATTGCCATCTTTTTGACTTTGAAATATTTTAAGCTTTTTAAATTTTTTTACCTCATTTCTAACTAAATGGGATCAGTAGGAAGTAACATATATGTAAAATATGTGTGTGTGTGTTTTCAGTAATTACAAGTTAAAGGAAGCTTCATCAGTGAAATACACCATGTTTTGGAGAAAGATAGCATTTATTTTTTGTTATAAAATAAAACAACAAGACAAGAGTAGGAGTCATTATCAGACTTTGTGACATGATTTTAGTTTGGATAAGAGGAGGTTGTGGCAGTCATGTCCCCAAAGGCCAGACCCAGGGTCAGTATCTTTTCAAAGCGATAAACTAAATTCATCATGCTTTGGTTTTTTTCGTGAGAGATATGAGGCGTTCACTCTATTAACCTTTAAATGGGAATTGGGACATGAGAAATTATACTAAGAAAAGCCAACTTTTCCAAGCAAAGAAGAGTTCATGTTGGTCAAGGAACTGCAAAAATTTTTCCAGGCAAATGCACTGGTGGTATTCCAACCCTAACTTGGTTTGGGCTGAGTATTTGCAGAGCTAAACGACGTGGGGGAAAATCAGGACAAACAGAAATGCCCCTGGGATGGGAGTTGCATATACGTGGCACCCACATATGCTTTCCCTCCTCCGTCCGTGTCAGGCATTATTAGTCTGTCACAGCACCTTCCTCACTGAGGGGGACAGGACCCCAGCTCTGCGCTCCAGGAGTCCACTGCCCATCTGCTGGGATCAGAAAGAACTTGTGTGCGTGTAACAGGAGTAACCCGTCTCAGTGCTTAGCTCACAGTAGTACCTATTGGATATTTGTTTCATAAGTGAATTGAACAAGATTGTCCAAATTTATAAAATTCCCTTGGTTTTTTTTTTTTGAATTGTTGTACACATAAATGAACAACGACATTTCTCTTCGGTGTTGTTTATTTTCAAACTTCCAGTCAAAAGAAACACTTGTCAAAGAAACAAGAAATTTAGTAATGGATCATTTTTATTCGTATGCTTCAAAATATATTGGTTAGAATTAGCGGCTTATGTTTGAGATGAATTTCAGCTGTGGCTGCAGACGCATGTCAGCCCTCTCATTCCACGACGAAGGGAAGGGGTCCTTTGTCATGGCAAGAGTATGAGCTTTGGCTCTACGGCTTCTGCAACAAAACCTCACCTTTTCTTCCTACTTACCTGGTATTTAGAGAACAGCGATCCTCTAGTCCTCCACTGGCGACACACACATCGCCAGTGCGTCCTTTTCGTGACTGGATTTTGAACTATGCTCTACAGCTTCGGTGAAAAGCATGGGAGGCTTTCGATTTTCAAGTATTGAGTAAATCTTTGCTCAGTTTACACTAAATATGCAATTTGGAGATTTGTTCGGCTTCGGTTTTCTTATGTGTAAAATGGACATTACTACGATAGCCCTCTTTGTTTCTAGGACTGGTGTTGAGATATGAAATTACACATGTGAAAATGCTAGTAAAACGTTAAACACATCAGTCAATGTTCAGGTTGGGCACTGTGCCTTCTACAACATGGCACTTACCAAACTGGGGGCGGGGGCAGAATGACGTGGGAATTGAAGGAATTGTCTCTGAAACCAAACACATTGGGGTACACATTTTAATTTCACTGTGACTCAAGGTACATTTCTTAACCCCTCTGACTCTCATTTCTTCATCTGTGTAGAGGGAAATGGACTGCCGTGAAAACTAAATTTCACCTGTTTATAGTAGCTGGCCCAGTTACTGGTGCCCAGAAAATAGTCAATTGATGACAGCTTTATAATCTATAGATACTAGTTGACTTAATTAAAATTATAATCAAAGAAATGCCAACTACTCTACATTTTTTATCCTCAGCATCTGTTAGATCATCAGAAAGCTACACGTATACATAATTTTCTATTTTTCTGCTGTACAATTACTGCTACAGAACCTCAACAATTCTGTAATTGGCTTTTTCTGAGTGTTCTTTTAACATGAGGGAAATGCCTTTGAATTATTATGCTGTTCATTTTGCAGCTTGTATCCTTATGTAATAACCCATGTGACAAACTACTAACAAAATTTAAATATTTAAAAGCATTTCTCTCTTCTGATTTATTGGTATATCTCCTTTTATGAGGTGAAATGAATGGTGTGTAATGCATACTATTTTCCTCTTAAATGAGGAGGAAGATTAGATCTATGTTTTGTTCACAAAATCTTTAGCTATATTTAGAATTGAAACTTCTTTATATAATTATTGCTTCCTATCACTTTTATTATTGACTTTTTCATTTTTATGTTAAAATGTTCTAGTCATTCATATATATATATGTATGTATGTAAATAAACTGGCTCAAGTCTGGAAATTAAAAACATATGCTATTTAATTCTGATCAGTTTTGATTCTACCTTTGCTATCTTGCAACATTCTGAATTAATTTTATTACATCAGAGTTAATTTTGAGACTTAATTAAATAAAATGGTCCAGTGAGCAATGTGCTGTATACTAATCAGGAGAGTTTGTGCATAACAAATTCAGCCTTAAAATGGATAACATTAATTATAACACATATAATTTATATTTATTAATAGTTAATCAATTGTAGATATAGAACATACATATTTATCGTCCCAATATTTTGCCTTTGAAAGAAAATTGATCGCAATATTGAGTAGTCCTTTTAATATAAATATGTTTCTTTTTGAGCACATGGATAAAATTTAACTTCTACTGTGTTCTTTGATGACAAAATAAGAAAATCTGTTCTTTTGTCCTGTAGCCTTAAACATACCAAGTTCTTTATCAGTATTCTACCTCCTCAATACATTGACTATGCTATCTCAGGGCAAGACCAAATTAACAGAAATATCATTATATAACATTTTAAGAAGCAAACATTTCAGAATTAAAAAAAAGCTCTACTTCTGATAATAATAATTTTGCTAAGCACATGGCCTGAGGAAACTAATAAAGTACTTTTAATAAGAGAAATAAAGTTGTACCTTAACTTCATTTAAGCCAAGAGAATTGAGAGAAAGATCTGGCATGTTTCAAAACTATTTTGTGGTAGAAATTGTTTGATAATGGAAGAAAGAATGGATAATGGTATTCTTTTGGTAAGGGATATAAAATAATTTTAGTCATAAAAATGTAACCTTAGCTTTCCCAGAATATATTGGCGATACAAAATATCAAAGTAATAATGAAAATGGTAAAACAATATAATCTCACCTGGAGTTCCAGCCGTTTGGAGTTGTTTGCAATACAAATCCCTTCTTGACTTACACATTCATTCTCCACAGTGAGATATACTTTGTAAAACATCAGGCCCATTTGTGGGGGTAGTGGGGCAGAGAAAAATGGGGAGACTCATTTAGTGTTAGTTTACTTCTCTTTCCCTGTCTTGCTTCAATCAGTGGTGCTAGTCAATGCCCTGTCACCTGATGACCTTCATCTGTATATGTTGCTGCTGTCCCCAAACAGTGCTGATCTTGGTCTTTTTGACCTTGACCTTGCTAATGTGGAAGCCATCCCATTCCTGGAAACCCTTGTTGCCACACTTGTTGAAGTGGGAGAAGGTTCTATCTTTCCATTAGGCTCCCTAAGGGGTCTAAATTTTCAGTTTCTTTTTAAAGAAGCTATAGACAAGTTCTGGAGGCTGGAGAAGAAGCTCCCCAACAGCAACCACAAAGAACTACATCTAAAAGTGCTGTTTCAAGAGGTATCTCAAAATGTCTACCCACAATGATGCTTCTTTCTCTGAGACCATACATTTTTTCCCCATTGGTTATGGGAAGGAGTGCAGAGGTATTCGTCTTCCCCTTTGTGAGGGAGTCTTATCTTTCATATGCCTGAGCTCAACTGTCCACATGACTATTTTTATTTTTCTCTTGGAATCCCATGTTATCTTGATGTAAGCATGAGGTCTACCCAGAGAAAGTCCCGCCCTTGTTAATATAACAAGAATGGTTTGTGTGACGTTGATGTAACCTGGCAGCCAAGGAGAGTGGGCTGGAATGCATATACATGAACAATGATGACTTCACTGTACTAGTCAGTGGGGGTGGTAGACTCCACTGAGTGAGCATGTGTAATATGTGGCTGTTGCATTCAAAATGACTGAGCAAGCAATGAATCTGCATCAAGTTTTTTGTTAAGCTTGAATATTCCTCTGTGGAAACTATCCGGATGATTCAGAAGGCTTTGGGGGATGGTGCAATGAGTGCAGCACAAATAAATGTGTGGCACAAATGCTTCAAACATGGTTGAGTATCTGTTGAAAGTGATCCACATTCTTGAAGACCTGCAACAAACAGAACACCTGAGAATGTTGAATGTGTACTGCAGTCAACAAAGATTGGCGACTGACAGTGCGAGAACTAGAAGCTGATCTGGGGATTCTGAAAACTACCATGTACTGAGGTTTTAACTCAGGATCTTGGCATGAAACGTATTGTGGCAAAATTTTTCTGTGGCTTCTGCTACCAGAGTAGAAGGAACATTGTGCTGCAGTTGGGAGAACTGTGTGAGGTCCCAAGGTGCCTACTTTGAAGGGAACTGAGGTGTCATTGTCCTATGTACAATGTTCCTTGTATCTTGTATCTTCAATAAATGTCTCTCTTTTTTATATTACATGGTTGGATACCCTATATTTTTTTAAAGAGAAACCCAAGGATTCTCATTAGGGTATATGTAAATGTAATTGTTCTCATATTTCATATCTTCTTTATTTTTTCTTATCAATGAAAAACGGTAACTTGATAGATTGTCTCTTTATGACTAAGAGAACAAACCTATGCTAATTAAGCACCTATGATATGTTTCATAATAATATCATCAAATACTCATGTAATCTTTGAAAATAGGTATGTACATTTTAGAGTTAAAGAAACCAAGATTCAGAGAGTTAAATACTTACTCAAACTCATGGCTAATTGTGAATTAAATCAAGATGCACTTCTAGTGCATTTTGTTGGATCCAAAAGTCTCTTGCCCTGACCATGTCTATTGTAGTGTTTGGCTTCCTTCAGAAAATTTACTCCTGAGCCCACTAGAGAATCAAATAACTTATCTTGCTGCCGCACATACCTGAGGCATTTCTACTGGGCTTTGGCACTGATAAAATATGTTTAAGAAGATTTTTTTCCCCCACTCAGAAAAGTGCCTGTCATAACTAAAATGAAAGAGTAAAACTTTTATGGTAGTAAATACCTGGACTCAAGTAAATATTTAATCAACATACTTATTTATCACTTTACACAAAATAGGTATAAAATATACATGCATAAATCAGTTGATTATATTGAGGGAAGCTTATAGATCTGGATACTAAAGACTGGTTTTTATATTAAAGAAATCTTTCTCAGGTCCTAAGTAGATATTAAAATAAGAAAATTTGAGAGGAAGCATGCCTCATAAAACTTTTTGCTACCACATTGCTGAGGCATTGACTTTCTTACTGATATTCATTAAAGAGTTGGACCACTGAACAGTGTGATAATTTTTTTCCTGTAAAAATAATTTTCAGCAAAATATGCAGTTGTTTTTAAAAATGCCAACCCAGAAAATTCTCTTTCCAGAGAACAGTGTGTCTAGTAGTAAGCAGTGCATAGCATCTTAATGTGTAAAATAATCAGGTTGGGAGATTTTGGAGAAGAAACACTCAGGAGACTTTTACCTTACCTTCTATCCTGCACTTAGAGGCTAGTCTCATTTCAGCCCAGATTAGAGAAGTCACAATTAAGATTAAAGGGAGCTTTTGTTCTGCTATATTTCACTTGGGCTTCTTGTGGTAACAGCCAACAATTGAACTGTGTCTGAAAGAGTTTTTGAGACTTCTAATGGAATTAAGTGAAGTCAACTTTATGGTAGCTTAGGGATAACTCATTGTTCATATTTTATCTGCCCAACATGTATTACCTTTATGATATGTTATCCCTTTTATTCAATAAGTAATTATTGAAATGTATTTCATAATTTTTTTATGTGTTCTAAAGCCATGTGAGTATGGATTACAGTGGGTAGTTTTAGAAAATATTTTCGCTCTGGATTTAAATGTATGGATTTATAAAGTAAGTTGATTTCCATTAAACCACTAAAAAATTGGAGTTTACTAAATTCTGAAGATTGTCATTTGCCTATCTTGTTTTTTAGATAAGTATATATAGTTGTAACTGTTTGAAAGTTTATTCTACCTACACATAGTACTGAAGTAAAAAAGTCACTTAGAACACAGACAAGATAATTCAAGAGCAACAAATTGCTGTATCAAAATAGTCATTGTACTAGTAAAAATGTGAAGTCAAATGTCATTTCCCACTGGGATGAGCCTAATGTTCCACGTGCAAAACTTTTTATTCTAAGTATCCTATTCAGTCCGTGAATACACCAATTTATATTTCCTAGTTGTAGTTCCATGAATAGTGCATAGTCTTTCTTGCAGCTATGCTCAATTCTGCAGGCTGACTTCTCATCCTTAAACTCTCACTTTACATAAATTCACCTTCTGAAGCCTTCCTGGATTGGAAGACTGGGTTAGGAGAACCTCCATTGTGACATTATAGCACCTTGTATTTAGCAACATCACAGCATTTACTTTATCTTTATTGAGATTTCTTATATTTCTTTTTCACCAAACTCTTAAGTTCCTATAATAACCCCTGGCAGAGAGAAACTGCTCAATTAATATTTGGAATATTGAATTAAATTGAATATTTAAAATTTTATTTTGAGAAAGTCATTACCCTAACAGTCAATGATGGAAATTATAATCAATAGCATAAATTACAAAACTGTGTAAAGTGTCTAAATTATTCATAGCTAGGTTGACTGTAGTGCTACTAACTGCAATTCATACACAAATAATACTACCCTGATCCATTGAAAGTTGTCTAAGCATCATCCTGTTTCACCTAGGCTATGTAGACCAAGTACCTCTGTGGTTACTGAGCATCTTTCTAAATCCACACCAGCATTTGAAAATCAGGAAATTCATATTTATTGCTTTTATGAGATTTAGAAATAAATATGCAATACTTTTCCATTGAAGTTTGGGTTCTAAAACTGTCATATTAAGGAAGAGTTGAACAAAACTTTTCCTAGGAAGCTAGTACTTGCAAGGATCTGCGCTGAGCATTATGTAAGGTATGAAGATAAATGAGGCTTATTTCAAGACCTTGAAAGGAAGAACTGGCAGGATACAAAAGGAATAAGTTTTGGGCACCACCCTGAGATTCTTTTTCTAATTACCATAAACTTTCTCATATTGTGTTTAGTATAATAGATATTTTTGTACTTCTATGTACTTATGCAAATCATTTTTTCCATCTATTTTTCCAGGTATTGTTGTAGACAGTGGAGGAAATAAGAGTGAATCATTTGTTTAATGAGTGAACGTAATCTCACCATCAAAATTCATATGCCAAAATATTATTAAGGAAGTTGGGAAAAAATCTGATTCTGCATAGTTATTTTTTAAAGAAAAAGTGATAATCTAGGCTTTGAGAATATTTAGGAAAAGCTTCCAAGTTTCTCTGTGGATAATACCATTCTGTTGACATGAAACCAGAATATATGTATATGTGTCTGATGACAAAAAGTATGGTTTAAAATTGCATCAAACAGGTTTTAAGGCTAATGTGTATGGAGTAATTTAGGTAAAGATATCCCCCAACATTGTACCTAATAAAGGATATAATGAAGAAAATGCTTTTTAAACCAAAGAGAATTTATTTTTTACTTAAAAATACATTTTTGGCCCTAGTTGGTGTAGCTCAGTGGATTGAGGGCAGGCCTGAGAACCAAAGGGTTGCCAGTTTGATTTCCAGTCAGGGCACAGGCCTGGGTTTTGGCCAGGTCCTCAGTAGGGGGTGCACGAGAGACAACCACACATTGATGTTAATCTCCCTCTCTTCTTCCCTTACCCTCTCTCTAAAAGTAAATGCATAAAATATTTAAATTTTTTGTAATTCTAGTGGTTTATTAGGAATTACACAGCCCTTATTGTATCAATATAAGCAATTAATTTTTTTTGAGAAAATGCTTTAATTTTTTAAATTAAAATTATACTTTAGTTTCTCCAATTCTAATTCTATTATATATAATGCCTGTGTGTGTATATGTATATATGTATATGTATATATGTATATATACATATATATGTGTGTATATATATATACACACACATCTATATATTTGGGAAGAAAAGGTGTAAATGTTTTGATACAGATAGTCACAATATTCTTGGCTAAATGTAAACCTAGTCATTCCACTATGGTTTGACTAGTAAACTTTAGGCTAAATTTAAAATATTTGATGGATCCAAATTCTTGTTAAATTATTATTAGTAGAATCTTTATGAATCAAAGGCATTATTTCATCTAGCTATCTCCATTTATTTTTTATCATTGTCTAGAATTAAGCCAGAGAAGCAAAGAAACTGAATTAACCAACCCAAACTGATTCTCTAGGAAAATGTTACCAAAGTTAGAGATAGGAATAAGTACACATGTTTATCCCCTTTTTTCCCAGTAGTCTTTACATTTCACTCTTTAAGTAAGCATTTAGTCAACACATTGAGTGCTTACCACATGTCAGTCTTTGTACAACAGGATAAACACAGAGGTGAAGAAAGCAGAACAGTGTCTATGCACTGTTATAGACACTGTTATAGACCTTATGCAGGGTCTATGCATAACAGTGCTTTCCTTCTGGGTGGCGAAGACAGTTATTAAAAAGTTAGCAAATAAGTAAGCAGGATAATTATAGAAAGTCATAAGTAACTTGAAGGAAATGAGTAAGCTATGGACTAGACATAGAAGTAGTGGGTCAGCTTTATGTACAGTGGCCAAGAAAGTTCCCATCTGAGAAGTATTACGTGAGTTTTTAACCCATTCACAAAATTGGATGTGGGGGAATGGACTTAGCTTCGTAGCTTCTACTAAATAAACCAACTCTTTTTAAAAGGCTAGATTATGAAAGGAAATAGCTTCTCCTTCACTTTCAGAATGCCATTTCAGTTCTGACACTTCCCTTGACTTTCTGACAGTCCTTCCAAAGACAATAAACAAAATGGAAAAATGGAGAAGAGTTTGATTTTTCGGGAAGTAATAATAAAGTTTGGTCTTTATGTCATTTTCCTTTCAAGTATCATTTTTACTATAAAAACTTATACTGTGATTTGAAGAGTGATTTTTAATATGGTATTTTTGTATTATTAAGCTTTTTTAATATTTAGCTTCAAAAAATAATTGGCTCCTTTTGCTTCATATCCCAGCTAGTTGTTCTGAGCATTGAGCATCTTTTGAATTGGGTGGAAACGTGTTGTTTCTCTAATAACTGACTATGACTAGAAGGAAGTTGTATCAGTGGAAAACAAGAGTGCTCACATCATGAGCATCTTTGCTATTTGATTCAAAGGGAAGTTGGGTACCCTCGAAAAGCATCCTGAAGTATTGAATGGATTTACAAAGCTCAAGTTGTTTCACAACACGTAAATGACTGTTACAGTTCTCTCCCACTCCCAACACACACACATTCTCATTCTCTCTCCCCACTCTCTCCCGCCTCCACTACATCCCCAGAATTTCGTAGATTCTCTCTGTTCAAATAATCCCCTGTAAGTTTTCTAATAAATACAATCTTTGATCTTAGGTAGAACCTTCTTAAACTGTTCCAGATAGATGCTCATCCTCCTCTATTTTTAAAAATATCTATTAAAAAGAAAACATTCCATTGTGTATATGTACCATAATTTTTTGATCCAATCATCTACTGATGGGCATTTAGGTTGCTTCCAACACTTGGCTATTGTAAATTGTGCTGCTATGAACATTGGGGTGCATAGGTTCTTTTGTATTGGCGTTTTGGTGTTCTCAGGGTATAGTCCCAGCAGGGGAATCGCTGGATCAAAAGGCAGTTCCATTTTCAGCTTTCTGAGGAAATTCCACACTGCTTTCCATAGTGGCTGCACGAGTCTGCATTCCCACCAACAGTGGACTAGAGTTCCCTTTTCTCCACACGCAGCAGAAAGAAAAAAAGAAGTACTAAACTGTATGCAACAGCATGGATGGAACTGGAGAGCATCATGCGCTGAAGCGAAGAAGGCGAAAGACAAATACCATATGATCTCACCTATAAGCGGAACCTAACCAACAATGCAAAGAAGCAAGGCAAATATGACCAGCAACACTGAAAGGAAAAGAAATCAACAGAGACAAGAGGGAAGTGGGGGGGCAGGGAAAGGGAAGGGAAGGGGAAAGTCAAGGAACATATAGCAAGGACTCATGGACAAAACCAAAGGGGAAGAGCTGAGGGAGGGAAGGTGGGAGGGGGCAAGGGAAAGAGGGGGGGGAAGGCAGAGACAAATGTATTTAAAAAGTAAATAAATTAATTAAAAAAATACAATAAAGCATGACAATTGTTTGGCAATGTTGACAGTAAATATTCTGTATACAGTAATAGAAAATGAAGAGAGTTTACTGAGTGAGCACCATGTGCTTTTCTGAGAGTTTTAAGTATATTAATTTATAAACTTTCTCTTTTAATTTCCTAAAACTTTGCCAAATGTCTAAAATTCCCTTTGGGCAAAAATAAAGGAACCATTGAATATAAAAAAAAAAAAAAAAAGAAAACATTAAGTGCTTCTCTGATGGTACATTTCTGGCATGGAAGCCTTTCTCATAAGAATCAAATATAAAACTGGTAGTTTTGGAATGACTACTCAGAGTGTCAAGAGGTGAGACATTCTTCTAGTCTCCACGATACTAGCAGTCTGAAGAAAAAGAGGTTTTCGAAGTTCTGGATTTTTGGTGTTGTGTGGTATAAAGTGGCCCAATCAGGATGAAGGAGAGTAGGGTCAGCATAGCCATCAGTGTGGCTCTGAACTCTTATTCACTTATCAAGCAGATAAAATTAAAGGTTGGGCTGGCCTAGAGGCCATTCTTTCCCTGTCATTACTAGCTTAGTGTTTTTGCCAGGAGTTTCCTTGCCAGGAGATAGCTCTGTTACCATGGGCTCCCCGAAGTGTTTCTTGGCAGCCAGAGTGAATTCCAGAATGTGATTTCAAGCTTATGCTTTTCTTCAGTTGGTGCTTGTCTGTGATTTTGAAAATTAACTATGAATTTTTAATAAATTTTTCATATTTTTCATATTATTCAAAACTATAGGGACTTGGGTATTTTTTATCTTTTAAGTATTTGTTAATATTAACAAAACAAAATTCTTGCCTTGTGAAATGCACTTTTGCTTTCTTATGTAGAGCAGTGTGTGAGTGAAGATTCTTGGGTATTTCCTACTTTTCTTCTTGATAATAAAATAAAAATGTCTTCCCCAACCCTTTTCTTATGGTAACTGTTATTTGAAGCTATGAAAATGACAGCAGGTGGCTTCTTTGTAGTTGGATATAATGCAGCATAAATAGTCTTTTCCTTCATATAAAGCAGTTAAATCAAAGTAGGTTTTCTTCCTATATCTAAAGGTTAAAGGTCAAGTGATAAAATGTGCATAATAAATTACTTGTGCTATGAATGCTTTAAAATTTATGGGGATAAGACATAGGTTAGTTTTTTAATAATTTGTTATTGTAATGAACTAATATTTTTAGGGATATTGGAATCCTTATATTCTGAGTAATTTTATTAATAAGATGCAGAAAACTAGTTACAGGAAAATATATTTAACATTTGATTTAAATCTCGAATATAAAACATATTATGAAAAACAATCTCTAAATAGATAAAATAAACTGTTTTACATGTAGACAATGGAATATTTATTCAGTACTAAAAAGAATGAACTATAAGTCATGAAAAACATGAAGTATAAATACATATGACTAGAAGAAGCCCATCTGAAAAGGCTACATACTATACGATTCGAACTATATGACATCCCAGAAAAGGTATGGAAACAGTAAAAAGATCAGCGGTTGCCAGAGTTTGAGGGGAAGGGAGAGGGAGAAGTAGGTGGAGCACAGAGGATTTTTATGGCAATAAATATACTCTGTGTGACAACATAAGGATGGATGCATGTCATTATGACTTTGTCCAAACCCACAGAATGTACAATACCATGAGTGAACCCTAATGAAGGCTACGGACTTTGGGTGATCATATGTCAATGTAGGCTCATCAGTTTTAACAGCGACACTCTGGTGGGGGATGTTGATGATAGGGGAGGCTGTACATATTCGGGAGCAAGGAGTATAAAGGAAGTCTTTTTGCCTTTCTCTCAATTTTGCTGTGAACCTAAAAATATCCCACAATATCTTATTATTTTTTCTTTAAAAATTCAACAAAGGAAAATATTTTAAGTATAGATATTTATATTTTTAATTTTAAAAAACAGCAGAGAAATATAATTCAAGAATTTCTTGTTGGGGAGAGGGGAGATGTTTGCCACACTCCACTCTACTACTGCCTCTGAGGTCTCCTTGCCTCTCTTTTCCCTCCTCTTTACCATCAAATGTAGAGACATCGGTAGTCTGGCCAGTGACGGTTTGGGGAGATTAGGGAGAAATGCTGCATGCTAGAAGGCAGGCACCATGCCCTGTTCCCCATCTTCTTCCTCATTCACAGATTGAATAGATTAAGTCTAGATGAGGGCAATGCCCTTCAATTGTCATTCCCCCTAATCAAGCCTAAGACTAATAGCTAAATCCCCAGATTTTAGATTTGAGGTTGCTGATCAGAACCCAGCCAGTCTTTCTTTTAATAACAGACCCAAATTTCTTTTGAAAGCCAACCCTCTTCTGTTACCATTGGTTGACAAGGGGCCAGAAAGAGCTCTTATTGGCTTGATCCAATGAGCGTAGTCTGTCTGTCTGGTCCTGGGACTGGTTCACAGATGAGCATGTAATCCAGTGAGAACTATAAGATATAAAAGAATATTTTGGGGGCTTCTAGACAGTACTAGCTGGGGTCTTCCTTCTACTGAATGTGTGAATGTGAAGACACAAGAGTTAGAGCTGTGCAGCATTTTTGGTAGCAAGCAGCTACCATGAGGATAAAAGCTTACTCTTTGAGGAAAGTACAGCTGAGATGCACTGAGAAATAAAATCTAGATGATGTTATTTCAAATGCTGGATCAAATCATAGCTGAAGGGAAGCACTAGCTTTGAATCTTTATTGTATGCATCTGTATACTTCCTATTTTTCTTTAAGTCAGTTGAGCCCAGGTTCTGTCACTTGTAACACACAGGATGTACATTGCCCACTGAGCCCTCACAGCTAATAGACGAATCTCTGGTGTGTGCAATATGCTTTGTTCCTTCCAGTCCACCAGTGTGCTTGCCAAGAATCTTTATGCTTCTTCACAACTTGTTTAAACCAGTTGTACTTTATATAGCAATTATACATGTTAATGTAATAGTAAATAAACTAATAAAATATGAATATTAAAATAAATTGTGTATACAAAAACTAAGTTTAATATTAAAAAGACTCATGAAAAGTCTTACAAAAAAGTGTCTAAAATAGGCAAGACAGGAAAAAGAGTTTGGAAGAAAATTTAAAACAAATGATTTTGAGCTTAGTGTGCTTTGCAGATGTCTTAAATTCTCATTCTACTTTAAGAAAGTAAAAGTGAAAATCATGGAGGCATTTAGGATGTGGTTTATACTAGGAAAGTGAATTGAAATCCCAATCAGCAGACTCATTCATAAAGAAAAAGCTTTACTCATGTATCAAATAATTGGCAAATGAATGCTTTTTTTTTTTTTAACAAATGTCAAGTTGTCAAAAAGCTTTTAATCATTATTTCATGCTTTCCTGCTTTAACCAATATTTTTGGCTAACTGACAACTACAGATTTCAAAAATCTAGTGAGATCTGAGGGCTTTTGTTCTTCTTGGATAAAAGGTGCAACTATGGATTGGAAAGTGGCATTGAGGAAGTAAGGCTCAAACTGTCTCAGGAGATCTCGGGTGTGCACCTGTTCCAGGAGATGCTCTTGATATGGTGGGGAGGAAGAGGTGTGAGTTAAGGCATCAAGGTATGAGGTATCCTCATGCGTCTTTGACACATGTAACTCTTGGATAGTAGTCAGTAGCTAATTATTGATGCATTTGAGGCAGATTTATGTTTTAGGAACATTACTCTGGCGGTGGGTTGGAAGATAGATGGGAATGAATGGGAAAGATGTTAAAGAAGAGAGAATCAGTGGATATAGTCACTAACTAAATAACAAGAGGGAGGAAGAAGGAGGAGCAAAAAATGACTTAGTAGTAGCTGTCAGTGAATGTAGACTAAGGGGACTAAGAAATAGGCTCTCTGATCTAAAGAGTTTAAAGTTGAGGCCTGACTGGTGTGGCTCAGTGGATTGGGCATTGCCCCCAAAACAGGAAAGACGCTGGTTCGATTTCCAGTCAGGGCACATGCCTGGGTTGCAGGCCAGGTTCGACCGTTAAGGGTGTGTGAGAAGCAACCAATCAATGTATCTCTCTCACACTGATGTTTCTCTCCCTCTCTTTCTCTCTTCCTTTCCCTCTCTCTAAAAAGTAAATAAATAAAATCTTTTTTTTAAAAGAGAGTTTAAAGTTGAGTAATTTGCTGACACCAACAAAGTATTTATTGCGCTCTTTTTGTGCCAGGTATGGTACTAGACACAATGGAAAGGATTATTATTCTCTAAAAGCTCATAGTTTTGAGGGGAAAAAATACATGCTACAGTGAGTATTTGCTAGATTTAAAACATTTTTATTTTTGTCTGCTCATATTCCACCCCTTTTATGGGCTCCCCATAGAATGTTAAAAGAGTTGTACCTCCCATTAAAGAAGCCAAAGGTGACCAGACAGTCCCTCTCCCTTCTCTCTGAAAGCTATCGATTCGTTAGGAACCCAAGATCAGCCAAATAGATGGTCTTGACCAAGTTCAGAATTTGGAATTACTCATGCAAAGGCATAGGTTAGTTAGAGATCACCTGTAGGGCTAGAGTGCAGCTACCCAATATCCTTCCAGTAAATTCCCTTTCTGACCAAGTTTGACCTGACAGGTATGTACACAGGTATTACAATTAAAATACAAATTGTGATTTGGGGGAAAAGGAAAGGAAGAGATCTTTAAAGTGTGCCATTAGCATTGAAGGACATTCTCATGTTCCATCTTTCTTCTAAGGTTACAGAGGAGCTCTGAACTTAGAAGATGTAAGGATTTAGCAATAGTAAAGGGACTTCTGCCTTTGACATTTGTATATCAAACTTTCATTAACTATCTTGATAGTTTACATAGGGAACCTCTACATACTTGTTGGGGTTAATTTACCAGCAAAAATATGTAAAATAAGCTGGACAGTGAAAGACAAATACCTCAGGGTATCACTCATATGTAGAACCTAAAAAAAAAGGAAGTCAAATTCATAGAAACAGAGTAGAAAAATGGTTGCCCAAAGCTAGAGGATGGGGGAAATAGGGAGAGGTTAGTAGAATGATACAAACTTTTAGTTGTAAAATGAATATGGTGTAAGGATCAAATATATAACAGTGACTACAGTGGATAACACTAGATAGTATAATTAAAATTTTCAAATAGAGGAAAATGTAATTGTTTTCATAAAAATAGGTAACAATGTGAGGAGATGGATATGTTCATTAACTTGATAGGAGGAATGCTTTTACCATGTGTACATATATCAAATCATCATATTGAACACTGCAAATTATTTATAATTTTTGGTCAATCATACTTCAATAAAGCTGGAAAAATAACTCGAGAGCAAATAACAGGTATATATATTGCTCATTTTAAGGATGAAAGAAAATGCACAATTTTTATTTTGTATTAATAACATAAAAGGTTTAACGAGCTCAGGGAACAAATGCAAATGTATTTATTATGTTTATTTAAAGTGTTTTTAAACTCTATCATATAAAAATAAAAATAGAGAAAGAGAAGATGTTAAGCGTAAAGAGTGATCTTTAGAAAATTATAGCTCAGCATTTGGGCCAGTCATGAACAGAACAGTGGACTGGCACAGTTATCTGTGCAGTGAGAGCACTTAGCGTCATTTTAATTAGTGCAAATTTATGACGGCTCGGTTATTTTTGCTCTCTAGTGTTTTTACAAGTGGTTGCCTACACATTAGTTCTGGCTTCTCCCATGTTTTGTTCTGTTAAGAAAGGCTCTTCAAACAAGCATAATTTCTGCTGATCAGAATCGGATGGTATAATAAGAGAAGTACAAGACTGAGTTGGAAATTCCAAGACTTAGTCCTGAATCAGCTAGTACCCATTATTCTCTGTAAGCCTTAGTTTTCTCATTTTAATAGAAGACTCAAATGAACATTCTTATTTACTTCAGAGTGTTATTGTGAAGATTAAATTAATATCAGATATAAACCACCACTCCATCGCCCTCTATCCACTTACACTGCTTGTTTATTCCCATAGTTTTTATTACACCTTTCATGTTTGTTTACTATACTGTTTTCTTCCTGAGCTAGAATGGAAGCTCCATGAACACAGGGACTTTATAACTTTTATTCCAGAAGCACAGAGAATTTCCTGACACCAAGTCGGCATTGAATAAAATTTGGTTGACTAAATAAGTGAATAAAGGTTATTGTTTTGCCCTAGACAGTGTGGCTTGGTTGGTTGGAGCATCATCCCATAAACTGAAAGGTTACAGATTCAATTCCTGGTCAGGACACATGCCTGGGTTGCAGGTTCAGTTCCTAGTCAGGGCGTGTGAAAGTGGCAACCCATTGATCTTTTTCTCTTATATCAATGTTTCTCTCCCTCTCTCTCTCCCTCCCTTCCCCTCTCTCTAAAATGAATAAGGATAACCTCAGGTGAGGATTAAAAAAAGAATTTTTGTTTTTAACTATGAAAATCTTTCTTGGAAAGCTGGTCTCTGGCTGGGGATTAATCCAAAGTTTTTGAGTCAAGGAATTCTTTTCATATTTGATAATCTTTTCTGTTTGTTTCTCATTGTGTGACTATTATTCCATATTATCTAAAGATGAGAGCAACTGCATTATCCTGAAGTTTTCATGCCAGTCATTTACTGTAACTTCTTAAAAAATTAATATTTCAATATTACTATTCCTGGGTTGTATACATTTGCTAATATTGATGCCTTATAGATTCCTTTATTCGTTGAGAAATGTGTGGGTATTTTGGTTTGAACCTGACAGAACCTAAAATTTACTTTGCCTAACACAAGTCACAAACAATTTTTTAAAATACAAGTGATTACCATTTTAACACTCTGTTTCATCCCCAACCAAAGGTTGGATTTGGCCAAATTATGCTACATGGAAACACTTGGACAAGGAAATAGAATTTTATGAATAGAATATGCCTCTCTCTGTATTTCATTTTCTGTAAGGTCTTCTTTTTAAATTCAAAGAATAAATGTTTCCATCATACAGTGGGTTCTAATGAGACAAATTAAAAGACCAAAATTTTAGGTGTAAAATTGTGTCTGTAACATATGTAAATACAAGATAGACATGAAAACATGCATAGAATAGCACACACAGATAACATGTCTGAGTTTACAAGTGACTTTATTTTCCTTATCTTTTTTAAACCTCATAACTATCCTGTGAAATAGGGAGAGCTTATTACCTTCGTTTTATAGATGACAAAACTAAGATGCCCATATTTACATACGAAGGGTGAGGCCTAGATCGGAATCTAAGGTTTCTAAGAATCTTAGTCCAATTTTCTACTATTAACAAATAGAAGAAATCTTCATAATATGCTTAAATGGAAAATCTTTATAATATGATTAAATGGAAGGAAAATTTTCAACTAGTGAATTATGCTAAAAATAAATGAGAGAACAAAAACACTTCAAAGTCTAAATATTTAAATTATACCTTATATTCTGTGGTGAACAAGCGGGTGTTTTGGGTGTAATCACAAATCCATTTTATTATTTTGTTACTGGTTCCATGAGGTTAATTTTTTCTGACTCTCAGTTAAAAACTTGAGCAGTAATTATCATTTCTTTGGTGCATTGAGAAAAACATCCCCCTTCCTCCTATGTTTTTGTTCTACTCTCACACTACTTCCATACTCACAACACTTCTGATACCAGATGTGTGAAAGTTGTATCCACACCATGCAATTTTGGGACTCCAGCTGGGTGTCCTATAACAGTTCAATTCTGACACTTTCTACCTGGGCACAGCACAGGTTAAGAGCTCAGTCTCACAAGACGGCTCCTGTTCCCACCTTCAGGCCCACTGCAAGTCCGGGTTGTCACCTGTGCTTTTGGCAGATTCGCTATAAATATGTTTCTTCTGACCTCCTTGGGTTGGATTAATTAACTAGAGCAGTTCATAAAGCTCAAATAAACACTACTTACATTTCCAAGTTTGTTAAAGAATATGATAAAGGGTGTGGATGAACAGCCAGATGAACAGATAGGGTGAGGTCTGGGAGGGTCCCAAGCACAGGGGACTTCTGTCTTTGTAAAGTTGTGCTACCTCACCCTCCTGGTACATGGATATGTTCGCCAACCTGAAAGCTCTTTGAATCCCATACTATTGGAATTTTATGGAGGCTTCCTCGCTAAGCATGATCAACTATTAACTCCATTTCTAGCCCCTCTCCTGTCTTTGAAGAAATGAGAGAGGTAGGGGGCTGATAATTCCAAGCTTCTAAACATAGCTTGGACTTCCTAGTGACCATCCCCCATCCAGAAGCCAACTAGTACTTCTAATATCTTTTCCCTCATTGATAAGACTGTTTGATACCTTATGGGACTGAAAATGGGTGTCGGGGAGAAGAGCAGGAAAGGTACTATTTCTTTGTCCTGGTTCTACTATTGCGATCGAGCACTGTTTTGGCACTTTGACAGATGCTGATGGAGCATATTTGAGGGCTGTTCACACCCTGCCTCAGTGCAAGGGGTTGGGTGAGCCTCCGCTGGCCAGCGACTGCTCCTGCAGCACCGAGGCATGAAGAGGTCCCCACTGCCTTGCTGCTGAGGTTTTCCACACTTCATGCGCTCTCTTTGGTAGAATCTAAGACAATCCCAAAGCAATCCATTCTCTTCCAGGCCTCGCATTTAGTCTGTGGGGAACCCGCATGAATTCTCTCCTACCAGCACCCCTGTGAGCGCAGGCAGCCCCCAGTGCAGCAATCTTTCTTTGCTTAAGTGTCTGGAAGTCTTTTGTCCGTTAGACCTCTCGTGGGTGAGTCGTAGGTCAGGCCATGGTGTGCCCTGCATTTCAGAAGATACCTATCAATCATTCCAAGTGGTCCAACTAAAGCCTTTTTCCCCTAGTTGGCGGGGGAAGGGGGAAAGCAATGCTGCCCCTTCTCCCCATTGAGAGAAGTCTGTTCCAGTTACATTTCCTCTGGCCTCTCAATTCCTGTTCATGAAAATGGGTAATGAGCGTTGGGGTCACAAACTGGCTCTCAAACTCTTCCTTTGAAAGTCCTGTTTTGATGGGTCTGCAACTCACTTCCAATCTAAGACTGGGTGTCACCTTTTTTTCCTTGGGACTTCAGTAGAAACTGAGATGGGAAATGCATCATTTTAACATTCTATTTGAGTAAAATATAATCGCTTGTTTCACTCACCATAAAAGAGGTTTTTGTTGTTGATTGGTGGTGACAATAGAATTAATGTTGCCAGAAGTTAGAATGAAAAAATCATAAAAAAACAAAACAAAACTTCAAGAACGTAGGCGAAAGAGGCAGACATTTGCTCTTTGTAAGGGCAGAATATGGCTCTCTTTTTTACTGTTATATAACGAGGGACCAGCAGAGATTCTTGGTCTCAGTTTGCAGTGAATGTTGAATGAGAAAAGGGAGGTACTTGGAGAAAAGCAGTACAGAGCAGGAGAAAGAGTAAGAAGGACCAAGCAATGAAAAAGGCAGGGGAGAGTGAATATTCCGCATGTGGTAAAAAAGAGAGGTGGCTCTGGCTGGCAGTAGAGATAGCAGCACCGCATGACTGTGAGCATCCTCAGGTTATGCTCGGTCTTGGCCTCTGTTCTTTGTATCATCGAGAGTTCAAGCAGCTAGGGGACAGGCTGTGCCCTGTGTGAATTCTCACTGATATGAGACTTCAGGTCCCTGACCAGGGCTTGAAAGAAGAGCAGAATCCCTACTGGTTAATACTTCCTTTTGTGGGTTCAAGAATGTATAATACATTTCAGAATGATTTTTATTTAAAAAAAATTGTTAAACATTTTTCAAAGCCCTAACGAATCAAGCCTTGGCTTCTTAATTAAATATGGTAGGTACAGTATTCTCTAAGGGTACCAGTTAATAAGGGAAATATGTTTAAAGAGAATGTGTATTTATGCCTTTTCAAATATTAAATATATATATATTAATATTACTACATATTTATATATTTAATTCATTTTTATAAAAGGAAAAATATCTTTTAAATACATATTTATAAAGCATTGGTCGTTTAAATGTGATTAGGAACTCAACTCCAATGAGAATTACGAATATGGACATAAATTATTTGTAAATTAAATTTGTCAGAGGAAAAGCACCTGTCTATAATGATTCACATACTTTTGACATTCCCTTGTTTTCAGGAACTGGTACACCAAAGTGCCAGCTGTAGCCATCTATTTTTCCCCGTCTTGAAGTTAAGATATATGACTTTTTGTAAATGTGAGCAAGTCTTAGTTTTTATACTTTGCATCTTGTTATACATAGTGCAAAGCTAGCACTTCACACACTGTAATCTTAATGTAACATCTCCCTGATGAATAAATTATAATTTCTAAAGTCTGGCTCCTTGGAAATTTGAAAAACAAAACAAAAGCATTAGAAGCAATGAGCCTGACTTAATCTTAACCAGGTTTTGATTTAATCAAACTGCAGGAGATTTTCATTTCCCCAGTAATGTTGTTTATTTTATTAAAAATATTTTTGAGATCTAGCTTGCTGTTATTGGTATATAGTTTTTTGTCATGAACCAGTCAATTCGGTTTCATGGGTAAATGCTTAGTTTATGACCCCTAGGCTAACAGATGCACATGAACTGAGGGTGGAGCCATAAATTAGTCAGACCTGAATTCTCCTCAGGGAAGATTTCATGGTTTGTTTCTCCAACGGGAGGCTTTCTGGCTCAGCTTGGCACTTTGTGTCTCCATTTATCTATTTTTTTCCTTTGTCCATTCCATTATCCTCGCCAGTTAATAAGTTTTTGTGGGTGCCACAGTCTTTTGAAGACATAATATTTGCTTGAGGAGGTTTTAATTTCCTTTGATGAGGACAAAGAGAAGACAGTTGGCAGTAGGAGTAATTAAAGATAATGACAATGATATTAATGATGATGATAATTAAAAGGTTAGTATTATTGAGCTCTTAGCATGTGCCAGGCACAGTGTTCAAAAACTTGTGTGTTTATATTATCTTACTTAATTTTGACAACAGGGTTTAAAGTAAATAAATAATTTTAGCTAACATAGTTTATGTGGTAGTCAGTATTTAAATGTTTTACATGATTCATCTGAAGTCTAAACATTTTTTTACAATTTAAATACTACACATATTCTTAGTTGTCAAAATCTATTGTGAGTCTATTTAATTTTGGGGCAATTTTATAAAAGAATTACTATTATCAAGTCTATTACATAAAAATGGAAACTGAGGTACAAAGATAAGAGAATTATTCAAGGTCAAATAACTGGTAAGGGGCAAGGCCAACATTTACACCAGATCTTTTGCATCAGATATTATAAATATTTGCACTTTAGATTTCACTCAATAATAGAAATGAAGATGAAAATGCCAAAGAGTGAGTGTTGAGTGCCTCTCAGTTAATGTGGGAAAAAAGCCTGTATGAAATAAAGATCAGACAGATACACTTTATCCTTTCAACTAAAATTGCTGTTGACAATATCTAAATATCAACAATCCTCTATTGCTGAAAGGAATAAGGTAGAAAGGAATGAGGAGAAGGAGGGTTTTTTCCCTCTATTCTTTCCACAGTTAATGGTATTGAATAAATTTTTGACTGAGGTTTTACTTTTTTCCTTTGGTAAAGCTAAATTGATGATCTTTTCATTTGCCTTCTTTTTGGAGGGGAGGTGGGAGTATGTATTTCCTGGCTCAGCCTACATATTTGACAGGGATATTTCCACATTTTGGTATGTTGTAATTTTGTAAAAGTTTCATTTACAGGATTATTACAAGGCCTGACAGACTAGTATCCTAAGAAGATCTTGAGGGATCCCTAATGTGTGTGTGTGTATGTGTGTGTTGTGTGTTCCTAGAGATAGTACAATTCTATCAATCTCCAATGGTTATTGATTTTAAATTTAAAATTATATTTGAAAATACAGAGAATAATTAACTTCAAATCTGTGGATTAGAGAAAAAGGACACTGCTTTAGTATATCTTGTGTCCTCAGTTTCCCCAGAGGAAAATAAAGAGTTTGAACTAGATGATCTCTAAAGTACCTTTCCATACTCTCACCATAGTTCTTGTCTGTACCTGCCATCGAATGGAATCAGGATTATGACAATTGTGTAGTATATACAACTTTTAATTAAGAAAATCATTTAGATGTCAACCAGTAAACCACCATGAAATTAAACTAACTTAGAATTCTGCTGAAAGAAGCTGTAAGTGAATTCATTTGTTGGTAGATGAAAATTGGCTGGCGTGCACAGCCATTAGCAGTGGGTGATAGTTTTTTTGGATGTAGTGTGGAAAGAATAGAGAGCTGTTTTGGAATGCTTTTGAAGTTTTTTCTTTCAGTTCTAAACATCTGAGATTCTTTAGAATTTTTATAATGGAATGGTCCATAATTTTTGCTAGCTGTTAAGTCATATATGCTTAATAATTACGGAATTTCAGGGTACCTATAAATCAGACTTCAATAAGAGAAAATTGTTAAGTTGAAAAGAATAATTTACAGGTAACTCTAAATTCTCTTTCAAGGCTGCTTTCAATATGAGAGAAAGAAAATGGTCTAGATGATGAAATTACACAAATCACATGGTTTTTGAATTTTTTGTTTGAAACTTATGCTCCAACATGATTCCGCTGGTTTAAAATAAGAAAGGAAGGAAGAAAATCTCCATGTGCCAAGCATGAGTGTCAGGAGCTTGAAATGTTAGGAAAGCCAAGGATTTGTATAATTAGAAGAAGACTCACTGAGCTCAAAATGTAGTGCTAAAATACTAAAGTGTAGCTTCAGGTCTTATGATGTGCCTTTGGATCTGGGAAAACTTGGCAGTGACACCTCAGGCTTTGGAGCAAGAGCTTCACAGTCTGGGAGATAAAGCCAGAGCTCCAAGAAAAGCTTGTGTCCTAGCCCCATAATGTCAACAAGTTGTCCAAGGTCAATGCTCATCAGCAAACACCCTTCTAACAGAATATGAACCGAACTCTGAAGCACAAGGTTGTCTAAACAGTTTAGATACAATTTAAAGAATGAAAGTTGATATTCATTCATTCATCCATTACAAACACTGTATAAAAGCATAGTAGGGAAGATATCATGGCCATAAGAAAGTGCAGGTAAAATCTGTAGTTCTTGAAAGAGAGAGAGTAGGGAGCTTATATCATAGGAGAGGGAGGGAGGGCTGCACATACATATATGTATGTGAAAACCATGGTTTAGGTACTTAGGTACTGTGATATAATAAAAAATCCTCTAGGTAAATATTTTTTCCAAAGGTTGACCTCCTAAACTTAACCAAATTTTAAGTGTAATTATAATTTTGAATATATTAAAATAAAAAATAAAGCATTTTGTGCAGGCTGACCATGTATCAGACTTTAAGTGTTCTATATATATTATTTCATTTAAAAAAAAAAGCACCAAAATCCCATGAGATGATCACAAGTATTATCACTTCTTTGCAGCTGAGCAAACAGAAGCTTAAATATTTTCAATAACTCTTCAAAAAATCACATATCTTGCTGGAAGAAAAGCTGGTTCTAATCAACATAGGCCATTTCAGAGATTTCATGCTCTTTGTGCCAGAGAAGGTATCATTTAATGGCACATAATAGTGATATTTAATCATTTGAACTAAACATTTCATATGCAATGCAGGTAAGCATTTTAAGATACAAGACACTCCAGAGAAACCATTGCTAACCATTTTACTTTTTAATTAATTTATTTATGCTTCTATATTAAAATATTGATATAATGATACAAGCTAAGATGAAATAAACATGATGCCATGACTACCATTTACACTTAAATGAATCGAAAAACATACTTATATGATTTTTATCTGGAATATTTGCATTTTAAGTAGGATCACACTTGAACTTTTATCTTGCACATTAACATTTTAAATAGTGATAAATATTGAATATTCATGGCCCAGCATGCTATCATTTCTATCCTAACTAATTGCCTAATAAGATTAGATGGAAATTTTGTTTTGATGCTAAAGGCCCTTGACCATATTGAAAATTTTAAAATATCAAGCCATGATTGAACGTTTAAGAAAATTCTCTTAAGAGTCAAGTGAAATTTTATGCCAACACACTAATCTTTAAAACAGCCCAAGTATTTTTAAGCTGCAATAATGGAAAAAACAATATTGGGCAGGAATGAAACAGGAAATGTTATTGCCCTAGGCAGAAACTGACCTAAGTAATGATATTAAAAGCTATACAGTATTTTGGCTCTTAATATTGCCTAAACAGTTGAAATATATTCCTGTGCTATGGATTTTCCTCTTTTGTATAGTTTTTATATTGAAGCTAATTTGATTTTTTTATTTACACAAAATACTTTCCTTTAAACTCCCAGATCAGATCCCTAAAACAATATTTGTAGGTTACAACTCTCCTGGAGGGAGTCACCAACATGCATGGACCCTAGAAAAAATAATCTTGTTTAGAAACAAAACAATGTCATTTGATTCTATGTCAGATGGGTATTGGAATGTTTATTTTGAAGAGATAGCTCAAGGCATAAACTATTTATTCTAAGTGATTTGTTTAACTGTTGTTTTTATACCAATAAAAAGCAGTTTTAAGCCCTGGCTGGTGTGGCTCAGTGGATTGAGAGCCGGCCTGTAAACTAAAAAGCTGTTTTAGGTCATTCTATCAACTCTGTTGAGATCTTATATTTAGAAGGAAATTCCTTTATATTTCTTCATTGTCATTTGCAAGTATTCGTAGTTCTATATCTTCAGTAAATGGTTTTAAGAAGTTAAACTCCACTGCTTTAGGCCTGCATTAGCCTTAAGAGCTGAGAAAAATACGATCACTTTCCAGCATATATAAACTCATGTAATCACACTCAGCGCCACATTATGCATTTTCAAACACAGTTATAGTATGGCCCAACATAGTCTCAAATTCCATTTTCCACAGCCAATAAAAGCAGTTTTTGGCTGAAATCCAAAATATACCAAGTTTAACTTGTGTATTTCAGGACTGTTTTAGCTTACTAAACCCCAAAGGGTTAGCCATCTTTTCCATTCTTTTTTCTCCTTGTTTTATTCAATAAAGAGAGTAAGAGTGCTGAATTCAGTACTGAAGACATTGTCTAGGAAAGAAATAGTTACATAATTACATATGTATGCATGTATATGTGGATAGATGATAAACTTTTTAAAAAATTATTTTTTTTAAGTATAGAATGGTATATAGAAGCCAAGATCTTGGTGCTAAGTATGGCCATTTCTATTGAACCGTCTTGGCTTGCAGGCCTTCTCAGTGAACAGGACAAGGGAATTTGCCTCAATATTCCTAGGTTGCATTTTGCAGAAGTATGATATAGATATGAATTTAATCATTGGTTCCCAGAAAAGGCTTTCCAAAGCAAGAGAGATATCCACCCTGAGGGTTAAATGCTAAGCAGGAAATAGCTGGGGAAAGAATTTGGAGAAAGTATGTTTAGAAACTAAATTTCTAAAGAAAAAACCTTATGATTTAGGTGAACTGAAAGAAATACAATATGGCTGAATTCTGGAATGTGTGTCTGCATGGTAGATGAGTGGGTGGGAAGATTTTGAGAGATGTAGCTAAAATATATATTATATATGATGCATGAAATTTAAATATAATATTACATATCTTTATATAAAATTTTAATTAAAGAGTTTGATCATCTTGAAGCCATTTGGGGATCCACTGCAAGTGTTTAAGCAAATGGGAATTTTGCCTTTACAGAGTGTTATTTAGCCCATTATTAGAGATAAAGTGTATATAAATAATTATTATTCAAAACAGAAGTTTTTAAATGTCCCAGGAAAGTCAGAGATACAATGTTATGTGAGTTAAGAATTACAAGATTGTTTCCACTTGAATAGCTTAGAGAAACCTCTGCAAAGAGAAAACGTTTTGGTTGGGCTTCACACTCAGCCAGGGTTGTAGATTACTCTTTTTATTTTCAGCTGATTGTTTTGTCTTGAAATCATTGTGAACATAAGCAGTGCACAGATGTCATCTCCCGAAGTTTTTAACCTTGATTCTGAAAAATGGTATCATGAAGTTTTGGTGTAACAAATTTTATTATAAAATTTATTGCAAGGTACACAACTTAAAGATAATGCCGATTTATGTATTACAATTAAAAGTCAATTATTCATTGGCTTTTCAATGTCTAAGATTACAATACAATTTAAAAATTAAAGTTGTAACATGCTTTTAAAAACAATTTTTTATATTTCAATATCATTTTAAAGAAAAGTTGCAAGTATAGTAAAAGGAACTCCAAGCACAATTTTTTTTTAAAATTTCTTTTTAGAGAGAAGGAAAGGGAGGAGAAAGAGAGGGAGAGAAACATTGATGTGTGAGATATACATTGGTGTGTGAGAGATACAGACTCTTGTATGCCCCCAACTGGGGACTTAGCCTGAAACCCAGGCATGTGCCCTGACGGGGAATCGAACTGGTGACCTGTCAATTCTCAGGCCAGCACTCAATCCACTGAGCCACACCAGCCAGGGCCACGCACAATTGTTTGTATTTAGTTCCATTTATCATTCTCTTTCTCTCACTTTCTTTATATATATATCTGTAATTAAGTATGCACACAGATATTGGTATTATATAAGTACAATAAAGTTAAATGTGCTTTATATAATACTTATTTTTAAATCAATCATTTGTACATCTATAGTACAAAAATCAAGAAATTTAATTCTGATAAAATACTATCTAATCTGCAGTTCATATTCAAATTTTGTCCTTGTTCTAATAATATCTTTTATAGCTATGTTATTTGTAACCCAGGATCAGATATAAGATGACATATTGTATTTTTTTAAAGACCCTATAATCTTTCTTTTCCATCTATCTATTATCTATCATCTTCTATCTATCTATCTAGCTAATCTATCATCTATATTTCCTTACCCAAGGACAGCTTTCTTTCCATTGCTTTTAGAGTGAGAGGAAGGAAGAAGGAGAGGGAGAGAGAGAGAAGCATCAATGTGTGAGAGAAACATTGATCAGTTGTCTCCATAAGCACCCTGACTGGGGATTAAAACCACAACTCAGGCATGTGCTGTGACTGGGGATAGAACCTTCTATGGGACAACACTCCAACCAACTGAGCCACACCAGCTAGGGCAAGATGACATACTGTTATTTAGTAGTTATATCTCCTTAGTCTTTTTCTGAAGTTACTTCTTCAATATTTCCTTGTGTTTTTTAGCCTTGATATCTTTAGACTGTAGGTCAATTATTTTGTAGATATGCCCTTAGTTTGGTATGTGCAATATTTTCTTATGAGCATATTTATACAGGAATACCACAAAAACGATATTGTATCAGGAAGAACATAATGGTTTGTCCTAACGTTAATGAAGTAACAGTGAATTCTTAGTTTTTATCTTTGAGTTAATAAGCAATTTGTGGAAAGATACTTTGAAACTATAACAATATCCTGTTTCTTTTTTTAAAAACAACTTTATTGAGGTATAATTTATATACAAAAACTGCATGTATTTAATGTATAAAATTTTATAAATTTGGACATATGCATACATCTATGAAACCATCAAACCTTTACAAATTTCTTTATGTACCTTTGTGTGTGTGTGTGTTAAAAAACATTTAACCTGAAATTTACCATTTTAACAAATTATTTAAGCAAACAACAGGAACTTTTAGATTGACAAATCCCAAATTTATTTTTTATATTGTTGCCAATGCTTTTGGTGTCATATCCAAAGAATCATTGACAAGATCAATGTCAAAGAATTTTCCCTATAATTTTTTTCTAGGAGTTTGACAATTTCAGTTCTTACACATAAGTCTTTATTCCATTTTAGTTGATTTAGTATATAAGTATCCAATTTTATTTCTATGCATGTAGATGTTCAGTTCTCCTAGCTCCATTTCATGAAAAGACTGTACTTTTCCCATTTTGCATTCTTGGAACCTTGCCAAAGATTAGTTGACTGAATATACATGGGTTTACTTTTGGATTCTCTCTTTTGTTCCATTGATCTATGTGTCTATCTTTAAGCCAATACCATACTGTTTTAATTACTGTAGCTTTATAAGACATTTTGAAATTAGAGCATTATGCTAAGTGAAATAAGCCAGAGGGCGAAAGACAAATACCATATGATCTCACCTATAAGTGGAACCTAACCAACAATACAAAGATGCAAGGAAAATAAGACCAGCAACACTGAAAGGGAAATAAATCAACAGAGACAAGAGGGAAGGGGGGAGGCGGGGCGGGGAAAAGGAAGGGAAGGAGAAAGTCAAGGAACATATAGCAAGGACTCATGGACAAAACCAAAGGGGAAGAGCTGAGGGAGGGAAGGAGGGAGGGGGCAAGGGAAAGTGGTGGGGGGTAGGCAGAGACAAATGTATTTGAAAAAATAAATTAAAATAAAATTAAAAAAAGAAAAAGAAAGTGTGGTGTCTCCAGCTTTGTTCTTCTGTTTCAAGATTGGTCTAGTTATTCAAATTCTCTTGTGGTTCAACATGAGTTTTATGATTTTTCTATAGTTTTGTGAAAAATGGTGTTGGGATTCTTAACTATAACACGTTGATGAAAAATTAAATAAAAAAATAAATTGAAAGACACTCTATATTTCAAGATTGGAAGACTTAATATTGTTAAAATATCCACACTACACAAAGTCATCTAGCTTCAATGCAATACATATCAATATCCTATTTCTTTATTTTTTAACTTTAACCCACTGGTTTTAATGTGTATTTATTTTCTAGGTCCATTGTTACTTTGGTGTTTATTAGTTGGCATTTACTGTAAGGAAGAGCTTTATTTCCAATTTATTCAGTCATTTATATAAATAATAATTCAGAGATTCCTATTTTATTCAATGGGCAACAATATATTACCATCTTTATTTGATTTCATGATTAAATTGTCCCATATTTAGACAATGGAGCTTCTTCAGGCTGGGTCCTGTGTTTCTTTGGTATGTCCCCATCATTCTTTGAGTGCTTGTTTACTTTCTAGCACAAGATTGTAAGTTCATCTCATATTAAATTCAGCTTATTTTATAAAAAATCCTGACTTCTTTTAGTAGTGAGTGGTATATAGAACCCAAAATTTGGGTGCTAGTTAAACTAATAGCTATTGGAGTCTCACTGCTCAGCCTTCTAATGGACATAGCTAGGATTATAGTATTATAAACATAACCAATAGCTTATACCAGAACCTCCAACTTCTATGCAGCACCACAGAATATATGGTGCCTTCCCCCTTTCCAAACGTGGAGTTTCCTTCTCTAGTCATTAAGAAACCTGGCTCCTGTACTCCTTTTCTCAGGTCAATAGGAACTTTTATATTTGATAAAATGATTATGTAGAAGAATACATTTTTACAGAAGAATAAACATGCATGTGTATTAAAACAAATTTTTGGGGGAGCGGAAAAACTGAGAGAAGGCTGGTATTACCCAGTGTTTAAGCATACTAAAAGCTACATTAATTAACTAAACCAGTGTGGTAGTGGTATACGTAAATCAACAGGATAAAAGAGAGGTCAAACCAAATAAACAAGAAAATTAAATATCTGATAAAAGTAGTATTTTAACGTAAAAGAGAAAATAAAAGAATTTTTAAGAAATAGTATTGAAATAATAGGTAATTTGGAAAACTCGAATTATATCACACCGAGAACATGCCTTAAATTTTAGATACTGTTAATTTATTTTCCCAAAGAGTACTATTTTTATCTGAATTATCTTTTTTAAATGGTGCAGAAAATATGTCAAGTATTTAGTATTTCTTTTGCATGGATAAAGACACAAATAGGCATTTCCCAGAATTGAATATGAATATAAAATGTGTACATATAGCTAGGAAGAATAGATAGCTGACTATATAGTATGATTTGTAAAGCACATAAAATTAAATAGTATCTAATCAAATTAACATAATTACTTAACTTTAGAGTTCTTGATAATTATGTCCTGAAATATAATAACATATATTTATCATCGGCTAATACATTAGAAGATTTGATTTCTTAGGTCATTTAGCTCATAGTATCATTTTAAAGTGATGAAGCAAAACAATTAAGTTTTTACTGACATCAAGATAAGAAGAAAATACATAGAACACAGACTCTAGATGGTTGCTGTAGTTTAAGATGTGAATATGCACAAATCAACATGGGAGATCTAGATCCTGAAAGTAAATCCTGAAAGAAAAATGAAGACACAAGAGATAGGCTATGACTACTTAAATAATATACCCAGGGCTAACAGAGAGTCACCTTTTCTATAAATAAAAATAACCACAAAGAAGATTATTCAGATGAATGCCAATCTGAAGAAGACATAGGGCAAATTTGTCCTGATCTTTTCTTGGATTCATATCTTTGTTGAGTTCCCACACATCTCCCAAAAGAAAACATTCCTTGGAAATTTGAAATCAAGGCATTAAAGTAGGAAAAAAAAGAAAAGAAAAGAAAACCCAAAATACTTTCCTGAGGCAAACTGTTGTCATGTAAACAGATGGTCATCTTTATTCTTTCTGTGACCCCAAATATTCATACAGTTAACCCGTATCTCCCCTTTATATTTATTTCCATAGACAACAGTAACTGAAGCAAGTTCGGCTTACCTAATCAGAAAAATTCCCTAATCTCCATGGTTTTCTTGGTTTCAGAACTTTTGTCTAATCAAATATAGGATTGTTTCAGCACAGAAATTGCTTCCATCTAGCCCACTGGTGGCTTCCATATTGCCAACTCTGATGAAAGCATTTCTGTTATTTTTCTTCTTAATTGTTCTTTCCCTTCGGTATGAGTGAAACCTTTCTGCTTATACTCCTTCCACTTTTGTTGTAGGACAAAATTCTCTCCTGACTCTCCAATCTCTCTGACATCCTCGCTAGATACTATCCCCTGCCCAACCAACTCTGAGCAATACCATCCACATTCATAGTTTCATATTTATGTAGTAATACCTCCCCCTCCCCTGACACACATATTTTATCCCTATAAATGATGTCTGCAATTTAAATATCTAATTTCCCATGACACATCTCCACTTGTGCCATCCTTTGGCATTGCAAACTCTCTCTGCCTTACCAGTGAAATTTTGATTATTCTTCATTTAAAAATTTTCTTATTGTTCTTTTTATTATCTGGTCTTCCCAGATGGTGGTGGTAGGCCATCCACCCAGAAAACAAACCAGAAATAAATGTATTGTCTCAATCCTTTTCTTTTCATTCAGTATATTTAATTATTCACTAATCTTATGCTTTATACTTATTAATATCTTAAATAGCTTCTCTTTTCCAATTAATGACTTTGCCTTGATTCAAGCCAATATAATCTCTCACCAAGATTGCTCTAATAGATCATTTACTGATATTCCTGTACCCAGACTTAATTCTTTTAAAAAATATATTCCACATTTCTATCAGTGAGATCTTCCAAAACTGCAAAGATGAAGATATCATTTCCCTGATTGTAGCCTAGCAGTGGCTATTCATTGACTATTGGATAGAGCCTAAGCTCACCATATGGCATATAGGATTTGACCTCTGCATAATTTTCCTGCTTTATCTCCTGCCATTCCCCTAATACTTTTACCCTCATTCATATCAAGATGAATTCCAGTTTGAAGACTGTGGTAGCTCATGCTTTTGTGTTATTTTCCATCTTCCTTTGACTGAACTTTCTCTTCTTATTTTTCTAGCAAACAATTTGCCCCAGTGAACTTCTAATCACTGGATAAAACTTGCTTAAACAGAATAATTTCCCCCATGAGCCTTCTTTTCTCTTCCTTCTGAGCTTCTTTTATTCTTTTTTATTTATTTTATAAATCCACTTATTGAATTGTATTAAAATTATTTTTAAAAGTAGATTTTTTTTTTCATTTTGTGTTTGAGCTTCTTCAGGAGACAGTCTGTGTTTTAATAATCTTTGTTCCTTAGCCCCTGGGATATCTTTTGTCACACTGACCAGTGAAATTAAGTCATGTTATTATTATTATTTTAAGCCTCACCTGAGGATATGTTTATTGATTTTTAGAGAGAAAGAAACAGAGAAGGAGAGAGAAACATTGATCAGTTGCCTCCTGTACATACCACAACTGGGGATCAAACCCGCAGCCTTTTTGTGTATGGGATGATGCTCCAACCAACTGAGCCACCTAACCAGGGCTAAGTTGTGGTATTTTTAAAGGTAGTATGTGTGGCAGAAATTGATCTAGAATCAAGCTTCACCTTTCAATAGGCACTAGCAATGGCTACCTTGGAGACTAAACATTACTCTTCAGTAAGCCCAACACAGCCAGTTTTCCTTGCACTGTTGGAACTGATTGTTGTTTCTTTGATTGTAGACCAGGTGAAGAAGTTAGTGTAAGAAAAGCTTCTATTGTTAAATATAGGTAGCATTGAATAAGATGAAATTCTCATGTTAAAAGAGATTCTTGGGGATGGAGATCAAGGGAACACCAGATTCACTTCCTCCAGGCTAGGGCACTTGGGAGTAAACCCTCTCTGAGAGGAAAAGCAAGAGGAATTCCGCAGCAGTTGGAAGGGTGAATAACTTGACCTTGAAGGTCTATGATTCTATTTATAACAAATAAGTCATTACCTCAAGGTCAAAAAAATAGATGTTTGTGAACTTCTATACTGAAACAATGTGTACACTCAAAACAGCAGAATTGTTCTGTATTTACAGGACAATTGAAGTGAAAGTGAGTTCGGAATCTCCACAAATTTAAGAAGTTTGGAACCAGTTAAAAATTATATTTGGAGCCCATTACTGTAAAATAAAATAGTTTATGAAATGGGAGCAAAAAAGGAAAATGGGGATAAAAATACAAAATGATTGTAAAGAACAGAGAAAGAGAATTGATGTGAATTATAGTAGATGGGCCTAGTCATGGGCAACAGTAGTAATTAAATGAATTGAGCTTTGGGGAAAACAGACTTGCGCTCAGATCCTTGCTTTGTCCCAGTTGTGCAATGTTAGCTATCTTTAAGATAAAAATACTGATTCCTACCCCATGTTGTTGTTGGGAGAATTCAAAGTAATAGGGTTTGCATCTGGGGCATAGTATGTGCTCAACAAATGGCAGCAGTTACCATATCATCCTTGCAGTGGACTATAGGGGCTCGGTAATCTCATAGGCAACTCTGAGCTTTACAAGTCTACAAATGGAGCCCATCCAGCCTTTTTGTGTGTGAGGGTGAAGTATCTCATGATGTGCTTTTGAAAGAGGGTAGATAATTTTAATTAATAAACTGAGTTTTTTTTTAATGCCATGGGTTTCTGTGGGCATGATTTTTAAGAGGGAGTTATAATACAGTCACACACCTTAGCACTGCAGAGCCATTCTCTATGGTGGAGATAGAGCCCCAGCTTCATTTATATGTTTACCCTCACTCGACTTTTTTTTTTCCCTGGAGTTTCCCAGTGATGTTTTAACCAAAAATTTTGTTTATCCACTTTGGTTTGGTGAAGATTATACAGCAAACAAGTGGTAAACTTTAAACTTCAGAGCCTCCATATGTAGTGTTGTGCTTTTGTTGTTGTTGTTGTTGTTTGCTGATCCAATAATGAGTGGGGCTTATATGGCGAGAATGACCCAAACCAAACTAATGTGTCTGTGCAATCAAGTCTGAATTGTTGCTACAATTCAGTCTAATTCAGATGATCAGAGGATTGTGTTTTTAAAGGTGTAGTCCACCTGGCTGCTTTTTTCTTCAAGGCTGCTATTAAAACTAAGACTGTGATCATAGAGAGGAAGTGGTGGTAAGAACACAGATGTTTGTATCAGAACTGAATTCAAATCCTATCACTGTGACCTACAAGTTGTATAAACTTTGGCAAATTATATAATTTTTCTCATCTGTTGTTTCATTTAGTGTGACTTTAAGGTATGAGAATGTACCTTCTACCTGTGTTATGTAGAATTAACTGAAATGAAAGTATTATGCCGACCACGTGGTAAATGACTGATAAACATTTGTCAACTCTCTTACTACCACTGGGCCAGGTGGAGAAAGGGGCAGATGAGGGACAATTGTCGTTTTCTAGGACCACAGAGAGGGGTGAAGTTTCATAATGTTAAAAAATGCAGATTTTCTAAAATAGAATTGATTTCCAATATTTTGCCAGGTATTGAGCCTTGCATCCGATGACTCAGTAGATAACATGCCTAGTGTTTGGGCTTGGGAAAATGTTCACTGATCAGTTTAAATCCTGCATGGAATTTAAATTTAGAGTTTAATTAAATGAATATACACATAAATTATGGTTACTATAGCATGGCATAGAACAGTTGTTAGGAATGACGTATTTACATGACAAATAAGATGAGACTGGCGAGGAAAGGTCATTTCAATGGATGAGGAGCGGGGAAAGTCAGTAGATCCAGAAAGAAAAACTAAAGCTGAAATGAGTTTTTCATGGTGTGAACAGATGTCAGAGTACAATTATATGGGGTCTGTATTGATTACTTATGCTAATAACTCATTTTTTTTTGTTTTAAAAAGGTAACAGGTAGTGACATTTCTATCCATTTGAGTTATTTATGCAGAAACGACCACACATACTATTAAAAGCTTGGCAAACTGAGTAGCTGCTTCTAGTCAAAGTCAGTGTGAGTCATGATTGTCTCTATTGCTGTCTAATTCTAAAAGTTTGGAGAGTCAATAGGTTAGCATTTAGGAATTTTCCATTTACTGACATTGATTCAGTACCATAGTTTTGCACATTTACTCATATGCATTACCAGAAGCTTAATAAAGACTTTTAAAAAATCCCCTACTAACTGAATATGGAGTCATTTTGAAACCAAGCTTAATATATGGAGGAAAGCTGGTAAGGATGACTTAATACTAAAACTGAGTTAATGATTTAGTTTCAGAACTGCAGAAACTGAATGGGTCTCAGTATGCAGCCAGCAGTGGTCTACACTCCACTGAGTAAAGAATTGTGGGTAAAAATATTTTTGGCATGTTTTGGGAGTAACGAAAACCACTGGATTACATTCTTTGAAACTGTGATATCATATTGATTATTTTTTCTCAGTACAACCCCTCTCCTTATGCGGGAGTGTGATCTTCCGGAACTCTGCAGGCTGCTGTGCCGGGTGGGACCCGCAGCACACTGCTTCAGCCAGTGTGCCCTCCGGATCATGTATTGCTGCCTGGTGCTTAGCGCTGAAGAGATACTCTGCTTGCCCTTCCTCTTAGGCTGCTTACTGAACATCTATCTACTCATCCTTCAAGTCCCTGTTCAACCATCTCTTTTTTAGTCCTCGACTCAAAGGGAATTTTATATTAGGAGGTCTTTTTGTAATGTTTATTTAACGATCCACTATTTAAAAGTCATTTCCTTTTATAGTAGATTCATATATTGCTCAATTACACATTGAGCAGCGGGGGAGGGGGGTGGAGGGTGGGGGGGAGGGAATGGGGTGCGGGGAGCAGGGGTGTTTTGCTATGAGTTCCTGTTTTAAATGATTTCCTTTGTTGTTGTTGTTGTTGATGATGATGTTTTCACAGAATGTCACACTCATTCCAAGGAAGTTGTTTGCCAGCATTAAAGGCTGTTAGAACTTGTAGGAGTGTTAATTGGAGCCAATCAAATTTTAACTGACCTGCTTCTACACTTCAATGACAAAGAGGAATTTTTCCTACTTTGTGAAGTAAGCAGGCTCAGCTCTGACACCTGGTTGGAGTCAGCCAATCTGGGAAACAGTTTTCCTTGCCACTTAAAGCTATAAACCCAAGCTTTTTTAATTACTTCATTTAAGAAAATAAAAATTATGATGTATTTTATTTTTGAATAGTTGGCCAATAAACCAAACCTGACACACAAGACAAGAGAATCTTGTTTAAAACTATTAACTGGGTAGAATCTGCTTTTTTGCCTGCAAAGTAGAAACAATTTTTGGTCAAACTGAAAACCATTTCCCAGGTGATTCTCAGTTGCTTTGTCAATTTTAATATTCCCATTGTATTTATTCTTAGATACATAGAATTCCTAATTTGAAGTATAAAGACAAATATTTCAAGATGAAACACATATGTTAAGTATTAGAAAATGTTTTGAAACATTGTAAAATATCTATGAGAGTCCATTTTTAGATTCTATAGACATACACGTGAGGAAAATATATTTTCAGTATAATTTGACTAGGTTTATATTTAAGGTAGTCAGGAAGAGTTAGATGTTCTGGTCTTTTCCTCAGTTACTGCATTCAGCAGGATGGGTCTATGCACTCAGTGAAGAAGTAAATTTGTACAGAAATTACACACATTATGAGACGCAGATCATGCTATTTGCTTTGAGGGAACCAACAGCAGCGCTGCAGGTATATCAAATTCAGAGTCGGTTGTCGGAGGAGTCACCTCTCTGAGGAGACGAACCTGCAGCTGAAATCTGAGCAATGAGCAAAAAGTAGAGCATTTTAGACTAGAGGAAACAGTATGTGCAGATGAGGCAGGAATGAATGTGAAGTGCTGGAGGAAAAAACGCCAGCATGGCTAGTGAGGAATGAGCCGAACAGTCAGGGTTTTGAGATGGGGGTGTAGGTTGGTGAGGGCCTGATCAGGTGGAGTGGTGTAGGTCAGGTGCTGCGGTATAGTTTACTCAGTGTGCAGCCACTGAAATAAATGAGTAAGAAAGCTTCATAAAATAATCGAAATAATGGGCTTTTTTCTCCTCCATTTTGGTGAACAGGACCTTACCTTCTCCCAGTCAGCCAGAGTCACCCATCTGCTACTTGCAAGGTGGGGAGTAAGATTAATATTGATGCAGATAAAGGTAAAAACATGGCTTTGAATACCTACATAAAACTTCTGAGTCCTTGGCAAGATGATAATTCTGAAGACCAGGCTTTGTGCACATGAAGAAGGGCTTCCCCAGGGTGGTGAACACACAATACAACATACAGATGATGTATCCTAGAATTGTACCCCTGAAACCTATATAATTTTATTAACCAATGTCACCCCAATAAATTCAGTAAGAAAGGGTTTCCCAAATCCCTACAATTCTACCTAATTTACATGGTCAAGGCTTGTAGATTTGAACATTGAGTTTATTATAAACCATAGACAAAGAGCACCTAGGAGATAAAGATTAGATGAGGAAAGGATACCTCTTCTGCCCTGGTGAAGTATAGAAAAGAGGACCCAGGTAAAAGCTGCTTTATGCAAAAAGTGGATGAAGTATTTTGACCTCTTACCTCGGAGCTGAAATTCCAAAGGTGGGGAGCATGTTTGGTTGAAAGTAAAAGCTTGAAGCAGAGGATTTTTCCAGTGACTTAGTGAGTTAGCTATTATAAGCAGAATAAAAATAATGGGATGGTGTGGCCAACCCCAAGACTTCCTCAGTGCCTGTGTGGGATGGAGGGCTCAGGAAGTCCTGCTTGCCTATTGGGGAATTTAGGGGTCAGCTGAGATGAGACCAGTATGCCTGCCATGAGCCTGCCATACCCATAGTAAGGACTAAGGGGATTCTACACAGAAGCCAAAGTTGGAGATCTAGATGAAAGATGCGACAGACTCAGACTCCTGTAGCCCAAGAGAAGGCAGGCAGCGGGCTCCGTCAGAGGGGAGGATCACACAGCTCCCAGGCTGAACTAACTGAATTTATCAGGCACAGATTTCAGCAGTAAATGTCTGCAGGGAGCCAAGTGACCAGAAAAAGAAGCACTGTTGTAGAGTCCAGAGAAAACCAAGAAGAAAAGGCACCTGCAGGTCTAGGTTTGAGGCCATCTCTTTTCTACCACTAGAGTCATAGGAGCCCACTGCCCTATAAACTTCAGATTCCTTCTTGAAGAAAAACAGTAGGTGGGAGGAAATATGGAAGACCAAACAGTTATCAGATATGACTGAGATTCTAGAAAAACAATCCTCAAGAAGATGAGGAGAGAGTATAGGGGAGGAAGAAATTCCATTCTACTCTTCTAGGTTCTTCGGCTGGTCGAATAATCAAATTAACGTAAAACGGATTAACAGGAGAAAAAACAAATTTAATTTTGTACATACAGGAGCTACATAAGAATATGAGGCCCACCGGCAGTCCGCCAATTGAAGCATATGTGCCAGTCCTGGTCTAAGGAGAAGCAGGGTAGGCATCTAGGACTTCAAAAAAGAGAAAAACAATTCACAGGAATACGGCAAGAGCAAATGTTTCATGAACAAATGTTTGCCATGCCATGTAGAGACAAAGGGACACAGCAAGGACTGTAAACAAGCAGACTCCCCAGTCCACTGCATTTGGCTCAAATTCTTTGTAGTTATCTCTGGTGATAGATCTCCTTTCAGAATGGGCTCTCTATGCATTCTTTTTAGGCAATTAAGGGGGAGGTGAAAAGAAAAGCTTCCGAGTCTTCTGCTTTTTAACAATAATCAACCTCAAATAACCCCCATGCCAAAGAGACACATCTTGGGATGGTAAATTTTGCTCCCCTACATTAGCATTATCAGCTCTTTGTTCATTTAGTCATTCATGCCATTAATAGTGAGGGATGTCTCCTATGTACCAGGCACAGGGAATACAAGAGACACCAATCCCTGTCCTGCTGCAGTTTACATTCCAATGAGGGTAGTTATAAATTGAGGCAATAGAGGGAAAATAGCTTAGTTAGCAAAAAAAGTTTCTACAATTTATTTTCACATTTGAATGGTAGAGTGTTATACTTTTAATTCCACACAGTGTGGATAAAAGTATTCTGGTGGTATGGATGACCCTGGTGTGGTAAAGAAAAGCTAAAATGATTACAGAATTTAAACTTGCTTGGGCACTAAATTTAAGTAACTTGACATTTTATCATGGGGCCAGCCGTAAAGTCATAAAAATCCGGAGATGGAAAGGATCTTCAAAGTCATCTGGCCCAACATCTTAAGTTTGATTGGTAAGGAAACAAGTGAGTAGAAAGTTGAAAATTGCTTCTAGAGCTGGAATTTATATGTTTGTTCCTTGACGTTAGTCCAGGATTCCTTTTAATAAAACAGAGTTTCCATTCAAATCTTAGTAGAACATATTCATTATTATTTCACCTCAGTGTAAGTGGGCCCTTTCTAGGGCTAACTCTTACAAGTATTGGGAACATAATTAACAATGCAATGATATTTAAATAGGGCGGAGGGTTAGAAGGAAAGACACTCATTAGAGTGGCGAGTTGCTTCTTTGCTTTCCTCATGGAATGGGACATATAGCCCAGAAAGAACCCAAGTGATCTCAGGTGCAGAAGACTGCTGACAATATGACGACCTATTCAGTAGGGGTAAAAGCTTGGGTTCAGGAACAAGACGCCAGGGTTCAAATTGCAGCCCCACCTTGTATTAACTAGCTTTGTAATAAATCAGGAAACATGTAGTAGAAAATTTGTTTAAAAATGGGGAAAATGCTGATGGTTGTGAATGACTAACCTTGACAGGATATATCAGATTTAAGTACCTTTAAATCAATGCCACTCTCACCCACTTATATGCAATAGTTTTTTGCCCTGTGATAAAAGGACAGAGTATGGTATGTCCATCAGAACTAGACCACACACGGCCATTCATCTCATGGTACAGTTGACCAAGTAATGTGTCACTTTACTGATGCAATATTTATAGCCACGTCAAATGAAAATTATGGCAATGACTGCATTTTACTTTTTTGGTTTTATCAAGATTTAGGTAATTTCTGGAAGAGTATCCTGTGTACATCATCTTTCATGTATGATATGTCGGAAAAAAAAAGATCGAGAACTACTGAAATGGAATTTAGGTATAGGAGACACTCTAATCCTACACAAATCTAGCTCTAACCTTGTGGAAGGTGGAGAAGCAAGAGACAAAGGAGCAGGCTTTCAATAAATGTACAATTATATCATATATAATGATAAAACCTAAATTCCCACATGAGCCTATTTTTCTTGCATTCCCTTGCACTTCTCTACCTAACTTAAAACTCACTTAAATATAGAACTTGTGGCATTGTATTTAATAAAGTAATGTTGGAACAAAAGAGGATACACTTTGTCTCAGACTTATATTTGACTAGACTTATGTGGTAAAGTGATAACTGTTATATTCATTTTCCAGTTCTTGGGCTGGCTTAAGATTACATGATTTTTCTATCTTTGCCTATGTTTTTGGCACTTATATATTATAAATAGAGCCAGAGAACAGACTATTACAATAAAAAAAGCCAAAGCTTTAAATGGGAATATAGTAATAAAGAGAAACCATGTGCCTTCCTATGCAAAAAACTATAAAGCTTACCTGTTTTCCAAGATGCTTAACACAAAATACCATGGCACATTTATGTCCACTTCATTGGAAAAGTCATGAGAATTGATCCATGATTTTGTCACACAAAATGATTTAGTTATGGTGGATAGGTTGGTGTGTTTCAGCTGAGCATTTTAACAAATTAAGAAAAATTTATTGAGCACCTATAATGCAGTCTCCATTAGTGTTGAGTTGGGGAGGGGTGTGTGTGTGTGTGTGTGTGTGTGTGTGTATGTGTGTGTTTGTGCATTAGAGGGAGGAAGGGAGGGAGGGAGCATGAGTGAGCATGCAAGCAAGGGTGGGGTGAAAATGTTAGGCAAGATCATACTGAATGAGAGTTTACCATAACTGGAAACTATAAACACCATTTCTGACCCCTACTCCCAGGAAAAAAAAACTGTAATAAACTATTTAGTTTATTTTATAGATGAGTTGCCCTCGTTATTTATACATAAATTTTTATATAAAAATGTATAAATAAATAAAAATTCAACAGTTGAAGTCAATATGGAAAATTAGGTGGTAAGTACAGTTGTGCTAATTTAAAGAATATGTTTTTATAACTTAAGCAACAATAGTGAGGATCTTTCATTTTATTGAACACTACATTAAAGATGAATAAGTTAATAAAACAATTTTTCTCAATATTAAATTTAAATGCTCTCTCTGAGAAAAAGATAATAGAAACATTTAGGAAATACATGTTTTTCTTGTGCCAAGTGAGTATTTAACTTATTGGTATTTTCCCATGGCTCCTCAGGTTCTAAGACTGGGTTTAAATACAGTGCTTGATGTAAATGGGAATTTAAATTTTCTACCTTTAGACTTAAGAGCACAAAGATTATAAACCTAATACAATTAAAGATGTGATGGATTTTCTTATAATTAATTTAACAATGTTCCGATTCTGCAGTTGATAATTAAGTCTCTGAGCCTCAAGTTGGACTGTATACTTTCTTGTCATTTGAACTTAACCTTGGCTAGATGTTTACTAGTATTTGTGTTGAATTCCTTCCATCATGCTAACGGATAACTCATCTCACTTTTCTAATTAAAAAGAAGGCAAAATCAAAGTTAATTTTTTCAATTTGATGGGCTTATTATTCCCTAGCATATCCCTCAGTGGTATTTATGCTAAATTAATAGTAATAGAGATAAACCATGAGTACAGAAATTGAATGCTAGTGATAAATGTAAAAATACTTTCAGAAGATCTGTTCAACATGTTATTACTTATGTAACTTCCTATACAAAGAGAGCCAAAGTATATGGTTATAACAAGGCGTCTGCCTTCAAGGTCTGCAAATCAGCTTGCATATAGATGGTCTCCAGCTTATCATCATTGTCCCACACCTAGCGATCTGTAAGTGGATGCTACTGATGGGGAGGGAAACATTAACTTAGACATCATTATATAAATATACAGTATCTATACAAATATACATAATATAAAATTGTCTTCCTTTTTATTTATGACTTACTCATTTATAACTTTATATAATAATTGTGGGGGAGTTTTTGGATTTTCAAGCATCATTACTTTCATGTTAGTTGCTTTGCAAGAAGCAAACTAATCATACTGAGAAATAGCACTAAGGTACCATTAAAATTTGAAAAGCACATAGAATTCAATTAATATTATTACTCATTTTACAAACAAGGAAATAGGGACTCAGATATGTCAAGAAGTTTTTCCACAGTGGCCCAGCATGTTCACATTAGAACTAAGACTAGAACTCATTTGTTTTATTTTTAGTTCAGGTCTCTCTCAGACTGATTTCATTAGAAAAATAAAAGGTGTCTGTTTATTAGAACTGCTCAATATAATCAATAAAGTGATTATTAGTGACTTTGTTTTTGTAATTTTTCTACTCCTTCTTTGTCTTTCTTCTGGGAGGAAAGTAAAAAGGTGTTCTTGTTCCTGTGGCTGTATCTGGGAGTGCTAAGACCCCCTACAGATTGAGACCATATTGATCATATCCCTACTTCGTGACATTTGATTCCTAATTTTTTGGATCATTTAACTAAAGGCATGTGTGTTTCTCAGGTTTTCTACCTTTTATTACATGTATAATTTAAAACACATTTTCATCATGCTTTGAGATGGTTTATTGTATTACATGCCAAACCTCTGGCCTGGAATCTCATGACACTATTAACTGAGTAAGAATTTTGTTTGTTATTCAGATACAGGAATGTCTCCAAAATAAGTTTATTAAAATATGACAACTTGCCTTATCTGTAATTAGAGTAAGAGTTCCCGCAGTGTGAGTCTAAGTCTTCCAAATAAAACAATTTTTAATGTCATTTATTTTCAGCTGTTCACAACTCTTTCACATCTACTTTTCTTCCTTTTTATTTTTATAAATTCAAGTTTGATCATATAATATAAAAACCTTATGTTTCCAGGGAGTTTTGGGGACTTTTTAGAAAGTGTGTGTACATGTGTTTGTGTTTACATATTTTTTGCAGAATCCCCTCTTAGTTGGAAAGCTACATTTGGGTACTATGTCACTGACGGAATTGAGCAATTTTTGTTTTTCTAACTTTTGTAGCTCTGGCCAGCTTCACATGGGCTTCTATCAGTTGAAATGGCATCTTCGACTTCAGCCAAGTGTAGGTTATTAGGTTATGAATGTCAAAAATGATGAGTCGTGGCCATGCTTTATTCAGTGTTAGTAAAAGCAAGATTGTTAAAAGAATTATCATCTCTTGAAGCAGAGCCAGCCACACAGCCTGAGCCCTTCTTTCTTCATTAATTTGTATACAGTTCTTATTTTAACAGAGCAAACCTTCAGAGGATACTCACATGGGACTGCTGAACCAGCTGTACAACTTTTATTTTGAAGAAAAAGTTGAGCCTCAGAGCAGCCTGTGTTAAAGACAGGGAGGGACTTAGCTTTTCCGAGCTTGACCAGCATGTGGAAGGAGTGCTCACATGGCTGCGATCACTTAGGGAGCTCCTACCTGGGTGCCATCGGGGCAGGAAGTTTTCTGTTTGTTTTGTTCTCTTTCCGAGAGTTCTGTGCACTTCTCTTGCCTGTGTCAAAGTGACTCTTGGTGGTTTTTGCACACCCTGCTCTGTGGGGGAGTGCCCCAACGTGCCTGTCTTATGTGGCCTCTATGGACAAACTGCTCAGCTGGCAGAGAGCAGGGAAATTTTCTCCCAGCACCCAAAAAGAGAAAGAGGAAACTACTTTTTCTTTCTGGGCTCCTTGCAGCACAATAGATCAGGATAAGCTTCTACATTCCCTCCCTGGATTTCTGGAGTGGTTTTCCAGGAAGAAATTAAACCTTCACCTTTAAATGGATGACCATGTCACAATCAGGAAGAAACATCTCCAAAGACCCATCTTTAGGTAAGTAATGCTACGTCCCAGGTGGCTCAGGGCTATCAGGAAAAATAGTTTTTCTCCTTCATTCTCTGCTTGGGAATTCTGGCACTAAGCTACAGCAGAGCGATAGAGTATGCCTAAAGTTTAACTTTATACATACCAAAGGATTCCTTCTATTTTCTATTTTCTGAGATTCTGTGCACAAGCTGTTATCAACTCAAAACATTATTTTAAAAACATATTAGCTATTCAAGATCATGAATGACATAGTACTGGAAAAACTTTTGAAACATTATGCAATCCCTCACTGTTTCTAATAGTTGCTCAGCCCTCTAAATGGGAAATATTGTGCTTGGTTCTTTCATCTGATGACACTCAGAGGCAGTGTTTTAATGCTGCCAATGCTACACCTCTTTGCAATAATGTGTGGGGAGACAAATTTGAACTCAATAGCTACTGCTCGAGAGTGTACATTTTACAGCTAGTTCAGGAGCATTTGTATAGCAGTTAAGAGAACAATAGAGCAATCAGGTAAATTTTACACTGTGGTGGAATCTATGGGTAGGATAGATACAACAGAATGGATTGAGCTAAGGTTTTATTTTGTGAGGAAGAATGCAGTCTAAGATTGCAGAAATCTCTTCATTGAGTGTTTAACTCTTACCTATAAAGTAGCTAGAAAATGAACATAAACAATTTCTGCCTCTTAAAACAGAATATGAAAAACAAGTTATTTATATATTGATTTTGTGCTATCCCTCAAATAATATTCTAAACATAGCAGAGATGCTACATGTTAATAGTACTAAATGTTAGAGTCAAGGTGCAGTCACTGGTTGTTGATCTGAAATTGACTATAGGATAATGGAAGTTTGTGGACGGAATTCCTAACATTCTGTGGTTTTTATGTAATGAATAAGAGTGGGCCCCAAAGAGTATGTATAATTATATAAAACGTGGCAATTTTTATGTGTGTATTAAGCATTATTAGGGTATCTTTAATAACAACAATATGCTTTAGTAATGCTTAAAACAAAATTCTAGCACAAATCCACTTACAACCTTCTCTTGAAGGTAAATTATATTTAAATCTATACATATGGATTTAATATCATAATCTGTGTTGACTTAAATATTCATTTGTTAAACAGGGATGGCAGTAAATAACCAAAAATCCAAAATGACCCCCCAAATTTGTAGCCATCTGCCATATTTCCTAAAAAGTTTGTCCCAGTTCTGTATTTTAATTTCTATTTTCTTCCAAGTGCATGTATGAATTCAAAAAGACATAGCAGTTGCACAGATGATTCTGAAGTCAGTCATGCTGAGGCACCACTCACAGAGGGCAACTGCAGAACTTCCAGAAGGCACATTGTGTTGGATAAAATAGACCCTCTTAACCAGCCTCTTTACTGTATTACCCCACTGGCGAGCTGTTGTGATGTTACAGGTGGTCCTTCTTCACTGGTGTTGGCTAAATCCTTACTAGCTCCTGATGAATTGTATGCTTAGGTGCCTCAACTGTGCTGCTGTTGTTTTTTTATATAAAGAACAGATCCTTTGTGGAAGCTGAGATTCTTTGCCCAGATAATTAGAATAAAATTTGGTAAATTTAAGTGATTGCTTTTGTGATCCTAGTGAGTTAGGAGAGAAAGAGTAGCTACGAAAGAGGACATACTTTCACCCTAGCAATTGTTTCAAGCAAGTGTAGAAACAGTCCCTGAGTGAAAACAGGCTAAGGCCAGATGTGGGGTCGACTGCTCTACTTCCATGTTGCTGGCTGGCTGGCTTTGTTTTCATCAGGATATGATTTGTGATGAAGACAAAGCGGGGTAAAGAGTGTATTAAAGGGTTCAAATGAGCAGGCATAATGTCTCAGAAAAAGTTTTGGGCTGTTCTTCAGTTAAAAACAGCCTGGGCTTTCTTGTAGCTAGTTTGGAAGTAGTTTAAGCATGCCTTTGGCATCTTTGGCCCTTATTCCATGCCCCCACTTCATTTTCTTCACCAGCTTTCTTTCCCAGGTCTCCTGTCTCCTTGGGCTACCACTGGACTGCCTAGCCTTTCACATTGAGGCATCTTTCTTAGACCTGCCTTCTGATCAGAAACCATGTCCAGACCTTTCCTTCTCACTGTGTCCTTGTTTGTATTCCACTTCCTAAGGGCTTTGCACACTAGTCCCAATCTACTTGGTAAGCAAATCTCTACTAGACTCTTTTGTATGTGACAGTTACAAGCTTAACAGAAATTTTGTGAAAATAATATCTTGGCTGTTTATATATGATTCATTTAAAATATCAGTCATTAAGAGAGATCAGTCGAGAAATTTTTTTGAAAATATCTAATATATTGACGTCATTCAAATTTCTAGATGTAGGCTTCTTTCTCCTGCAACTAAACCTGCAGCTTTAATTGAATTCACCTGGCCTTCTTTGATTGCCTACAAGTGGTGAGAATCTGGATTAGGATACTGGGGAGGTTAGACATGATAAAGAAAAACAAACTGTAGTTGCCCTCACATGACATCTGGTATATACCTAGATAAGAACGGCACAGGCAGACGATGGGTGCTGAACAGGAAGTAACAATATCCTGGGAAATAATAATGGAAGACACATATTTCAGTGATGACTAAGTGAGTTGAGAGAAATAAGAGCAAGATTTCTTAAAATTTAATTTTGAGGCTGAATTAACATTAACTTTTCATTAGCACAATTTCCCTAAATTTTACACAGTAAAAGTTGTCCATCAAGTGTTAAAACTTAGTTGTGAGGTTGTACACTACATGGTGAACATTCAGATCCCATGGCCAGATACGGTACTGGGAAGGTTGTGAGGAATTTTGTTTAGATTCGACCTCTAAAAATGTCTGTGCCTCTTACAATGGTGATTCCCAAATCATCTCACCTGTTAGGTTCCCAGATCTATAATTTAAAGTACTTTGTGGAAATTTTAGGTTAATATTTTTACACTAGTTCTGTGATGCAAGGAACAAAGTCAAGTTTCCTTTATGGCCAAGATGGGAGTTTATGTGATCTTTTTCTTGGATATTATGTGTAACTTTGGGATCACTGAGACCACTCTCAGCCCAGAGCATATATAATAGTACATCTCAAACATACTTGTGGTTCTGCCTGTAGACCGTCTTGCAGCTCAGACTGGTATAGAAAAAAGATGATCTTCCCTTTACTCAAGAGAAACACTTTAGGATTTATGATTTTCCAGGAAGGGACCACTATCACAAAATATATGTTAATGTTTCCAACAACACTGAGTTAGCTCCTCAACACTTAGAACATAAAATTATATAGATCTTTAAAATTAAAGATGTGAATCACACTTGATATTGAAGGCCTCTAATAAAGACACATTCCTTTAGACTTTTAAGTACCTCTTTTTCTGCATTACTGTGGAGTTTTATGTTTGGTAATCAAAATTTATCTCTTTATATAAATAGAGTAAATAATTTACAACACACTTCAAGTGAAGTACCTTTATGTAACTCTCATAAACAATTGTTGAAGACACTTTCATGTTACTACATACTCATTTTTCTTAGTGAACTTTCCATATTCCCATGGAATAGATCAATCTTACACTTGATAACAAGAAAAGTCTTTTTCTCCTATTAAGATTGCATCCGTGAAAATATCTCATCTTAATTGCATCACCATGAAGAATTTTAGTCTGGGTTTTTATTATAATTATCTTCTCCTACTTGATTTGATATTTCATGAAATTTTATTATATGAACATCATTTTCTGTTTGTTCCTTCAAATTCTTCATAAAGGTAGGTAGGGAAAAAGTGAACTTAAAAAATAAATTGAAACTTTTCTTACATGTTAAGCCTTATTTAGTGTTCTTTGGAACCAACAGATTTTTGAACCTCTTCAGAGTTCAAAAGTGGATGTTACCTTTGTGGTGACATTCCATCAGAAGTAGCGCTAAAAAGCTATAAATGAAATCATGCAAATAGTCCATCAGCCCTGGAATTGAGAACTGCCTGTGCATCCAGGATCTGAGACATTCAAGTGCGACTCAGATGTGGCTGCCAGGGCCCAAGACAAATAAAAATCACGTTGAGATCTTCACAGCCTTTAGAACGTGCTGTTTCATCTCTTTGTGCCTTTAAAGAAGTTTTATTTTTACAAGTATCTGTTAGCAGAGGAATTCTGAGTGTGTTCTTGGCAGGCATAATCTCTTCACATAGAGATGTAGAAAGCAGTAGGATGAAATAAAAAAAACTTAGGAAAAGAAGGGCAGATCCTAATTTTGTTTGTGGACCTCAGGGATGGTTAGTAACCTTATTGCTGTGTCTGTATTCTAATTTCGAGGTTGTGATCTATGCTTTACAGAGAAATATTATAAAATATTAGTTACATATTTAAAATCACACACCCTTTATGGAGTATAATCATTTTTCTTTATTAACATATTCAAGCTCAATGTATTAACATAGGTATCAAAGCTAAACCGGGAAGTTGCTAATATTCGGGGGCTATAAACCACATCTGAAATTTTCACATATTAATAAGGCAGAACACTTGACTGACTTTGCTAACTTATAGTAGTTTTCTTGGCAAGACGTTTAGATAGTACGCAATTATTCAGATGTTTCAGACCTTTTTCCTTCAGTGATTTGGGAACAATAAAAAACATAAACAAATATAAAATGTAAAGTACTTCAATATGTGAAGAAATTGTAATATATTATTAGACATTGATATTTTTGTCTCATAAATATTTAAGTATTTTTGACATACTCTGACTTAAACCTCTTTTTATCACCTTTTTTCACCAAAAATATGTACTTTAGACAGAAACTTATAAACTATGTAGTCGTCAGAGTAATTAATAATTACATAGAAAAAATTACATATGAAGTGATGAAGTACCTTAATATATTAAACATCTTTCCTTTTTTGAGGCAATGAGTTGTTCATAGGAAAAAAAGCCATATAAGTCAAATCTGAAATGTAACATCTCCTATATTTATAAAAATATTATGCCACCTTTTGACTCTAAGAGAAAAGGGCTTGTCAATTTGTTTATTAAAAAAAGAGAGGGAGCAAAAAAGACTATAAATTTATCTGCAATGGTCACATAGTTGCATACCAGAAATTTAATTTCAGTTTTTTTAAAGAAAATATAAATGAGTGATGCTTTTTATGTGACTATTAATTGATAAAAATTATTATATTTAATTCATTCCCTCTTGCTATCAAAGTGAAAGTACTTCTGGAAAATAGTGAAATAAATTTAAAGCTAATGACATTATCAGATACAATACTAATTAGAAGAAAAATGTATTTCATTACAGACATGTTTATTAAAATTAATCTTTTTGTTATCTAGGTCAGGATGTTATTGCTGTTGGTCAAATGTCATTCATTGCTTGACTTATAAAGCAAGGAGCAGACACAAATTGATCTTTAAAATAGATTACAAAGGTCAAAGCAAAACAACAAACACATATGAATGTAAGTCATGTGGTAATTAATGTTTAACATGAAAGAAATTATCAGGAATTATTATACATTTTTTTCCTCAGTTGTGCTAAAGTAGCCCTAATTTTTAAGTATTCATTACAAACAGATAAACTGTAATTTGATATACATTTTAAAGGTAGGCAGTAAATAATTTACTCCTGCTGGTATTATTTCAAACACAGCCAACACGAACTTAAATTATGCCCAATAAACTTGTCATCACCAGCAGCAGCAGCAGTTGGTATTAATATTAATACTAAGGGCTGCCATTCATCAAAATCTTAGTGTATTTTTAGTCAAGTTCCACACATATAATTTTAAGAGCAACTCCATCAGGAAGTAGTAAATCCACAGTTAATAATTTTTGCTATGGATCCAGGAACAAAGAATAGATTAGAATACAGGAAAGTGCCTCTAACTTGGTAGCTATGCAAATCTCGTTTTGTAAGCTAGGGAAGATTGGCGATAATTGCATTTATCTCAGACATTGGTATGAATTAGAAATGGCATTTCAAAGGTTTGTAATATTTGATATGAGGAAGACTCAAGACTGCAATTAAGATGATCTATCAGGGATAATTTACTGGTTTATATTATCTGGAAAATTTTATATTTGGAATAATCAGCATGTTACATAGAGTGTTTAGGTAAAAAACAATGTAAAATAATAAAAATAAGACTAAAGATGACCCATAAGTTCGTAGAGATGAAATAAGGTTAAAGACGTCTGCTGTATTTATAAACTCAATCTTTTCAGTTCTGTTACTGGACATGACATAATTTTGTTAGTTCTCATGGGAAAGCTTCAGTTTATTTATGTATTTGATTAAGGCCACTTGGACATGAGCTCTAATTGAGGGAAATCCAACATTTCCTGAATTGGAGCTGCTGGAAGTCTATAGGACAAGTCGCAGTGCATTTGAAAGAACAGATGGTCAAGCTTCTAGATTTGTTATCTTCAGAACATCTCAAGTCTGCTTCATTAAAGACTAATTTTTTATTATGGAGATACATTAATTCTTTGTTAAATTGGTGTCCGTTTTTAGTGTTTCAGTGTCTACAGACTTGAGGATCTTAGGGTGTTATTTTTAGAAGGATTGTTTATTAAGTAAAATAGGTATTTAAATATTAATTATATATTTATTAACTAATTATTATAGGCATCTAAAGTCATGGGCTTTTTAAATAAAAATCATCACTTCAGCTTTAAAAACATTAATATTTAATTTGACATATTTAAGAATCAAAGAGCTTGGAGCAAAGTATAGACCACTGAAAATAAACAGTAGAACTGTTTCTGTAACATACAAATGTAGCAATTTTTGAGTCCTAATTGAGGAAGGAAAGGAAAATCCCATTAAGTCATTTTAAAATTATATTATTAAATTAAAAATTGGATAAAAGTAGGAGCATGTGACAATGTGGGGCAATTGGGTTGTTAGATGTCTTCTCTAATGAAGATTCCAAATGATTATAACTATTCCAGTGGTTATGTCTTTGTGAAGCAACAAATAAATAGAAAAAAAGAGGCTCTTGCTAATTTCTGTGCCTACTAATGAAGCATTTGCGTCTTAGTCCAGCTACACCCAATTGTTTCTCATTCAGATATCCCAAGTCAGTTGCATGTATCCCTTCATTCTATTATAACTACTTGAGAAAGGCCAGCAATTCTCCTACATAACTGTAAGATTTCTGAGGCTAAAATAAATAATTGAATTCAGCATTATGCTTTCTGTAATTTTTGGTAGACCATGTGTCATGAGTATGCATTTATCCAGTCTTCAAATTTAAATACCCAAAGGGACCAGGTCAGCATTGTAAGTGTGTGAAATAGGAAGTATTGGGAATTAGAGTGCAGGAGCCCCAAACTGGGGAACTGCTTAAGTGTTCATGATATTCTGAGAAAACCACCTGGTGGACTAGAAGATGTGGACATGCTGTTTGTTAATCACGTTACCGGGGAGTGCACCAATGGCGGCCCATGGGTATGAGAGGAACTGCACCTCTTCCAGTCTAAGGCTTATGATAAGGGGGCCCCAGAGAAAGGGGGCATGTCTCCCATGCGTGACCCTAAACTATATCATCTCAGTGTGTATGTGCAGAAAGAAAGGTCAAGAAGCAGTCACAGGACCAGAAACCTCTCCCAAAAGGAGTTAATGAGGGAGTTACAATCTGCTCCCTAAACAATACGCATTCCCCCTGGCCAGGCCTCCCTGTGGAAGGGGCCATGTCTTGAGTTACCCCACAGGAACTTTGGTAGGTGAGAAACAAAAAGCATTTAATTTCACATTTTTAAAACCACCGAAAGACTAAATAAAATCCAGCTACAAGCTGCTAGCTCGTGTCCCTTGAAATAAATAAATGATAGAAGGAATAATTTGCCTAGTTAGGTCCGTGTACTGGTTGCTCTCCATTTTCATCATGATTGATGGCTGGTAAACCTGGACTGAAAATCCTGAAAGGAACATCCGAAGGATTACTACAGGGATGGGTATTTGGTTCTTGCTTTTAATGCTAAAGAATAAAATAAAAACAAAGAACAAACATATTTTATAACATACTTGCATTGATAATTTGTGTATAATTTTGTAGTGGTAAAGACATAGATGAAGAAATATGTAATTGTTGAATAAATAAAATGCAGTAATGTTAGCCTTGAACTGAATAATTCCAGAATCAAGGAATTTAGTGTCTCTAGCCTGTTCCACCTTTGCACAACTATGACTTGTTAGAAAGTACTTTATTAAATGGAAATCTGTCTTTTATTCAGTACAACTCCCTTTTATTTCTTAGTAGAGCTGGAATGAGAAGGATATAAACTCTCTTTTACAGAATAGCCTTTCAAACACTGAAGGGAATTGTATTAGCATTGCTGTTTATAAGTCTCCCTAAAACATAGTGGCTTAAAACAACAGGAGTCTACAGATCAGCTGAGTGGTTCTGTGGTCTGTACCAGACTTGGTTGAACTCAATGGGCTTTCTTATGCACCTGTGGTGAGATTGTGGATTTTCTGGGAGCTGGCTGACCTAAGAAGACCTTGGTTGCAGGACTTGGGTTTCCTCTATGTCTCTCATATCTGTCCAGGAGGCTAACTTGGACATATTTTCATGATAATAGCAGAAATCCCAGAGAGGGAGCAGAAACTCAAATTTTTTGAAGGCTCTGATTGAGTCTGAACGAGTCAAGTTGCTACTGTCTCATTGAAAAAATCAAAAAGTCACATGGTCAAGTCCAGGGTCGATGTGGAAGTTCATTACTAATGGGAAGCATCTGCAATATGGTCAATTGATGCAATTAATGCTCTCTGAAAGCTCTTACGCTTTTTCTGATTCTTCTTCCTTTAGTTCATCCCTAGTTTATTCAGCCATTGAAGAGATAACACATAATTTGAATTTTTATTTCATGTTAAAGATATCTGGGTGGCAGTGAGGATAGGAAAAAAATATTAATGAAATAGCAAAGTTCTGTTGACCTTCATGTGGTTGATGGGTCACATGTGACTCGCCTGACTCTAGGATTATGGCATGCCTGGGATTCCTGGTTTAAAAAGTTAAAAGTTAAAAAAAGACTGCACCTCATTGCCTAAAATGTGAGATATTACACCTATAATAATCTCCCACATTTTCTCAGTTCCTCTGGAGATTTGATGTATACCAAGTGTCATATTAAGAGACTTGAGAGAATTAGTTATTTTAATGGATGCTGAATATAATTATATAATTTTGTACGATTCAATTTCAATTCCACTAAGACTATGACATGGAAAGGAGGTCTAGAAAATAGTAAAGTGATGTTTCCTTATGCATCCAAATCATATTTGTATCTCATTCATAATGTGTATTCTCTCAAATCTATGATTACTATTTTTTTAAAAGGGGATAAATTTATGATATTGTTTTCTCTTACTAGACATCCCCAAACATCACTATAATGAGTAAATGTTTTCATAAAAGCCACAAATTACATAACTTCTCTTTTAAATCAGTGATTCACAAAAGGAATCTGTTTGCTATTGACATTAGAATTGCAGTTTACAAAACAAAAACAAAACCAAAACAAGCTTTGGAAGACCTAACCTCAGATATTCTGTTTGATAGGTCTAGGAGCAGAAAGTTTTGATATATTTCTACATGCTATACTTGATATATTTCTACATGCTAGGACTCACTAGCTGGATTTGGGGGCCACTTTCCTTAATGATGTAATTTATGTGAAATAAGAATGGAAGAGCAAAGTAATTTGGAAAACATTTTAACAAGACTAGCATCATTGTTGGAAATATAAGCCAAATTTTTTCCTTTATGTATTTCCTTCAAAAATATCTGTGGCTACAGGGGAACTATGAATAAGAAGATGATTAGATTTCCTCTCTAAAACATCTTAACGCCCCTTTTTGATGTAGGTTTAAAAAGTGTAGAGATAAACTATTATGAACTGCAAAACAAAGGCTGTCAACATTGTGTCTTGCAATCACTGGAGTTTTTAAAAACATTCTAATGAGGGATTGTATCCCAGACATATTATATCAAAATCACTGAATGAAATGCACAATTCAGTGGTTTTCTTTCTTTTTAAAAAATTCTCTGCATATTTAAAATTGTATAGCGAAGTTTGAGAACTGTTGCCCTAATTTGAAGCACATAGGAAGCATAGTGACAGATGAAGGAGAAACATTTGAGGGTCAACATTGAAGGGTGCAGATGATTTTGACAGGCAAATGGAATTAAGAAGAAAAGGACATCAAGAAGTATAATCTAAGCAGAAGCACAGGAATACAGAAGTGCATGGCGTGTACGGGAGGCTCTTGGGAAAGGGAGAATTCCTCACTGGCCAGTGCAGAGCTGAGCTTCTGTGCTCAGGAATACGGAGGGGTGTGTGGCTGAAAGTTTGGTCAGAGCTAGTGAGCCAATAGCCGTACTGCATTTATGTTGTGACTACGCACTGTCACCCATCTGGTCTGTTAACACTGACAAATCTGATAAACTGAACTCTTGATCTCAATGTTTCCAAAATACTATTTCATCACAGAACATCATTCCCCCTGAGATACTCTGAACAAAAGCATTAAATATGTTTGGGAAATACTGCCTGTCATATCCATTCTCCTTTTAGAGATTAGAAGGCGTATTAGAAATTTTACAGTAAAATTTAAGTTTGTTTACTCCCATATTTCCCAAAACATTTCATTTCTACATAATATTTATTAATACATCCGGGAATTAGTGTTTCAAGATACAGTTTTTGTTCCTCTAAATTTTCCCAAAAGATGTCTCTTTCAGTTTTCTGAAATTCATTTTGCTTCAGCTGTTCTTCTTTTTTTCATTTCTTTTCTTATTTATTGGGAGCATAGTCTGACCCCAAGAAATTTCTCCATAGTTTACACTTTTCATCTACACTTGGAGAAGCTTAGGAAAGTTGCATAATTGAGAGAATAGCTAAATGTTCTATTACATAACTGTAATGGTCTGAGGTTAAAAAGAGAAAAAAATATTTTGAAAATATTGAGAAATGATGAACAATGTCACATTATTGAAACAGCTGAGGTAAATTAAGAAAAAACAGATGGGAGTTATCTGTGTATTATCACACCCAGGTATCACTATACACACAAGTTTGGCAGCTTTTTACCTAGCTTCTGTGCCTTTGTCCTCATTTCATCCTGAAGAGATTTTTTTTTTAAAGCATTGCCTTTAAGTTTACACTGAGTAAAAAGCAGGCCATTCAAAATCTGCAAATAATGTCATTTTGAATAATGATGTCTTATATTTGTGTAGAATCTCATAGATAGGGTTTTGAAAAAATTTTTTACATCTCTTATACTTTTTGTTTACATCTCTTACACTTTTTGTTTACATGATATCCTTGTGAATAGAAAGGAAACCCATTTCACAGGTTAAGAAAATGGAAGCTCAAGGGGTCACAAGTCAGAGGAAGAAACATTGAAGAGTACTGACATTAAGAACAAGAAGATTAAGTGTGGCTTTTCATTACAGTTTGCATCTTCATAACAGACAGTGTTAGCAGACCTTCATGAGTATGCCAGGCCGGCCCTTACTATCCTTCCTTGAGGTATATAATCCATTCTCACTAGCCAAGGGAGTGATTTGCACCACCTTAAAAATACTTTTTTAGTTACTCAAAATTATTTTATACCTATGATATCCATAAAAGTTTTCTCTTCTGGAGGTGGAACAAGAGGGAAAAACTGACCAAGGTAAATAATTATCAAGTGTCTTCTGGGCCATATGATTCACTGTGATGACTATATATAGATTCATTGACATGTCACATATGAGTCACTTACTAGGAATTTTAGAATATAAAATACTGTCTCCAGAAAGAATAAAGAAAGAGGAGGGAAAAGAAAGATAAAGCAGTTGGTTTGAAAAGTGTTTCTAAACAGAAGAGATTTGTTGCTGCCACAATATAAATAGTGTTTTCCTAGGCAGCAGCTGAAGGAAGTGGCTTCTAGGTTGTGCAAGACTAGAACTAGATTTCATTATGACTTCATTATGATTTCATTAATAGAAATTATTAAAATATAATTTTACTGTAGCCATCCAGTTAATCTTTTTTAAAAGACTTTGTTTTCTGTAAGTTTCTAAATACTCAAAAATGCTTGAAATTTACCTTTTGAGGTGTTTTGTTTTATTCTTGAGTGCCGTAAAACTTTCATGTTTTGTTATTTTAAAATATTTTACTTTATTGTGATGTTTTTCTAAATTAACATACTAAGAATCTATTTTTAGAGGGAAAACAAATTCCATATTTTATTTTACAAACAATAGAATCTTGCAAAACTATGTTCTCTCTCTAGCATCAAATATTTATAAAACTTCCCCAATGGACATATAATTGTCGTGGTACAGGGTGGTAAAGATACAATTTATTTAAAATATATATCATTTGTAAAATAGATCCATTATTTCTTTTTTGTTTATTTTATTTTATTATTGTTCTATTCCAGTTGTCCTAATTATTCCCTTATTACTCTCCTCTACCCTACCCACCCCTGCTCCAACAGTCAATAATATTTGCTTATTTAAAAAATGAAAAAAAACCCCCAATTTTTGACTACATTCTGAGGAGCTAAACAGCTGTACCAAATGACCATGGACCTAAATTTTATATAAATATTCTTATTAATTCTGTATACCAGTTTTCAGATACACTCATATGGAAGGTGAGCCACTAAAGTTGAATAATTGTGATCAGTATATATAATTTGGAATATTCGTTTTGCTTTATCATTCTTCCTACCTATCAATCCATTGTTTCTCCTTCTTTCTATCAGCCCAGTAGGCTGTTCAGCCTCACTCATCCATTTAATGGACACGATGTCAACCTTGTGCTAGTGAAAGATCCTAGCTTGCATCTAGGTTTTAATGTGCATCTCTTCTAGATGTCTAGATAAAAATATGATTGTTGCTCTCTCTTTCATTCTCTGCTTTTTGTTTCCCTTTTCCCTCTTCTGCCAGACACCAGAATCTAGCATTTCCTGTGTGAGGACTACTTACTGTACACTCAGAAAATTAATGCTTATGTCAATTAATGTGTTATCCTAAGAAATTCTACCTGCAATTGTAAACGTTAGGACATTTAAGGCCACCTTAAGGCTATGAGTTTAAATCTGAGCAGACAAAGGCCTTAGGCCTTCCAGGTGGATTACTGGTTCTAGATTTTCCTATAAAGATTGGGTTGGAATTCAATGTCTGAGACTGTCCTAGACTAGACAGCTTAGGTGGTATGTCCATAACTTATTAAGTAACTCGAAGAGGTAATTCTAAAATAAGTTTTCCTTAATTTTTCTACCCCATCCAGTCACAATTCGATCTCTCTTCTTTCTATTCATTAAAGTGTAGGCTGGCTGCTGTTTCTACATCTTCCCATTTACTGCTCTAGTCCCTGGCAAAACCACTCCTTATATTCCCAACTATCTCCTCCGTTAGGAGATTCCTAAATTTACATTTGTAGATCTCAATTTTATCTTTAGTGACAATTAACATTCATTTCCATTTCTTAAGACATGTTCACCTGGAGGACCTTCTATACCTGATACTAAACTATCCCAAAGAAATTTGTAACACATACTTACTCTATAAAAGTAAGTTTAGGGGCATATGTGTGCATGTTTCTAAATTTTGTCCCTTGCAACACTACTTTTCCATAAGCTCTATTAGTTTTACACACACATGTACACATACCCCTTTACACAATTTCCGAGAACTTTATTATATTTATGTTAAATGTAAATATTTAAGAGGAAGATATGATATTTAGTGTTTCCTAAATTGTCAATGGAACCCTTGTTTTGTTGAATATCTGTAAACATACCAAAGTCTCCAGTAAATTGTTGCTAGAGAACTATTTCTTAGATGAACAGTCTTGCCTAACTGCTTTGAGCCTGTTTGTTGATACCTATTGAGGAAAGTACAAAATGTTTCCCTGCACTTCTACTCCTCTGGTTATTCAGACTTAAAATCTCAGTTGTTTTTGAAGGCTTTCTGCTTCTTCCATAACAAAACCAATATCATGTTCTTCTTAAAGAAGTACTTATTCTCTCCTTTTTAGAGCTGTGCCTCTCAACTTCAAAACCTTTTTTCCTTCTCATCTACAATTTTATGATATTTTTCAAATGAATCTTCTAATTTCCAGCCCCTGTTCACAGTTCCTTGTTTGTAGAGTTATCAGATTAGTCTTCACAGTTTTGTTATGGTTATGTACTCTCTTTTTCTATGACTGGCCATGTAATCTTCATTTTCAACCAAGTGAAATATTGATTCCTCTGACTTGCCAAACACTTTATACCTACTCTCTACTTGCCTTATCTTCTTCCTCCTTTCACAAATCCTATGCTATGGTCATTCTAGATGACTCATTTCCCCCTAGGACCTATATTATGCTTCCCTTCCTGAGCCTATATGATCACTCTACTCTCTGTTTTAAACTTCCATTGCATGTCTGAACTTCCTCTTTGTCCTCATCCATGCTTCAAGTTCTAATTTAAATGCTGTTGTCTTCATAAGGTGTTCCCTGATTCTTCCAGCAAAAATAAACTTCTCTTCTCTTGGGCGTTAATGGTGGTAACACTTTCTCTCTTCCCAGCTCTGTATTTCTGAGCATATTTGACAGAAATTGGTATGATTACTATTTTGTTTATTTTGTACGTATCATATATTCCTTTCTTATGACTTCATTGATAACTGAGTCTTTGTTATATTTATAGAATTACACAAAAATCAAGTTGGAAAACCTTTATATCTAGTACTGGGTTGGCCAAAAAGTTTGTTTGTTTTTTTTTCTGTAAGATGGCTCTAGTAGCTTAGTAGTTTTCAAATTCATTTGAAACAATTTTGTTAGATTATATTGTGAAAACTGTCATATCAGTGTGCATTTTTAAAAAAACATAAAAATTGGTGAATTTTTGTGTAGCCATTTTAATATTGAAGATGGAAGAAAATAAGCAAGTTTCAACATATTATGCTTTATTATTTCAAGAAAGATAAGGACTCAAATGCAAAAAAAAAAGTTTGTGCAGTGTATGGAGAAGGTGCTGTGACTGATCAAACAAGTCAAAAGTGGTTTATGAAGTTTCATGCTGGAGATTTCTTGCTGGACAATGTTCCTGGTCAGGTAGACTAGTTGAAGTTGATAGTGATCAGATCGAGAACAATCAACATTATATACCATGCAGGAGATAGCCGACATCCTCAAAATATCCAAATCAATAAAGTTATTGGTGAAAATGAAAAATGTGTCTTTTATTTTATGGAAAAAACCATATGGGCTTTTTGGCCAACCCAATACAACCCTCTTACTTCATAGATGAATAAATGAAAAACTTTAAGACATTAAATGTTTTGACCAAATTCTCACAGCTAGTTAGTGGCAGAGTCAGGATTAGGACACAGGCCTTAACTCTCTATCCAGCACCCCTCCTTGCCTAATCTATTTGCATCTCTTATACTTCTAGCCCATGTTAATAATACCTATTGAGAATCCTCTAGGTATCATAGGTCTTACCTATATTATATCTAATTGTAAAAGTAATACTAGAATATAGGCATCAGTATCCTTATATGACCTATAAAGAAACTGAAGTTCAGTGAGTTTAAATAATTTTCCTTGGTAGAAAAGTTTGGAATCAAAGCTAGGTCAACTGGACTCCAGAGCCTATGCTTTAGGGTCAAAGATTGAATGAATCAAGAGGGCTATTTAGATTAGAATGGGAGTTTGGAGTAGTTATCTTGGGAACCTAAATTAAGTTAATACCTATAGACCAAACTCTCAGACTTCAAGATGACTATAGTTATCAGGCATGCAAAATTAAACCTCAATGTCATGTCATTATGTGCTTTCTGAAAGGGATAAATGCAAAAAGCAAAAATCTACCCAGGGCTAGTGAGAGTTTAGAGCAAGGGACTGTCTTGTACATTGTAGGATGTCGAGTGGCATCCCTGTCCTCTATCCACATGAGTACTAACATCTTTTGAGCTGTCCTTACCAAATATGTTTCCACACATTGACAAATATTCCTTGGGTATAAGATTATGCCAAATTGAGAATATATTGAGTTAGAGGAAACAAAAACCTTCGGTGGGACTGAAAATAAGTACAAAGTATATAAAAGTACAACATACGTATTCCCAGAAATTTCACTCCTAGGTGTATGCCCAAGAGGAGTGCATGCATATCATTTACTCATCAAAGACCTGCACAATATTTTCTTAGAAGTGCTATTCATAATAACCTGAAAAAAAGATACACCAAAAAACCATCAACAGTAGAAGTGATAAATAATTGTGTGGAACACTATAAAGCAATGAGAAAGAATGAACTATAAATACACTTAACAATATAGGCAAATATCACCAATGGAATGAAAGAAGCCAGGCACGAAAGAATATATACTGTGTGATTCCATTTATTTATTAAGGTACAGCAGCAGGCAAAACTTATATATGTATTAAAATTCAGGGAAGTGGTCACCTTTGGAACCCTTTGAAGGGTGCACGAGGGAAGCTTCTGAGTGTTGGTAACCCCTTTTTTTTTTGTTTTGTTTTTTTAAATCTCCTTTCTGGTGTTCAAGTGTATTTAATTTGCAAAAACTCACCAAGCTAACACTTATGATTTGTATAAGTTTCACTATGAATGTTGTACTTCAATGAAAAGTCAGAAAAACACTAGTGCAGCTTCTATATGAGGAAAGACACTCAAGCATTCCATGTTAATTGACTGCAGGTAAAACTTCAGGAAAAACTGGATGGTGGTGAGGATGACTTTGTAAATGGTTCCAGTGTGGCTTGAGTAACCACGAACAGAATAAACAATAGTTCTCTTCTCAGCCCTCTCAGTGGAAACCTGTCCAGGAAATAACAGAAATAACAGAGGGCAATTAGAAGTTGCTGTGCATACAATTAATTTTTAAATCCTCTATGTTTATCCACATATCTTGCAAGTGTTATTATTCTAAATTGATAATAAAAGTGATTATACCGTCTTCATAAAATAGAGTTTGAGAAATGAAAATACTTTACACAGAATGACACAGACCATGTAAGGCCAGCTGTATTATTCTGTTACATAGCTATGTATAAATTGTATTGCAATTCTTCTTATGTCTACATTACAGAGATATTCCCACATTTATATTTAGATGGCTAATCATTATTGTTATAGTTAGGAACAATTCATATGAAAAGGATTGTTTTATTTAAAATAAACTATACTCAAATATTGACTTATAGTTTTGAACTGTGGATGCATGTGAAAATGGTAAATTAGTTGAACTGTTCATGATAAAATTTAGAGTTTCTTTACAAATTTATTCTTACAAAGTATAAATTTGGGAACCATTCATTAGAAGATACTTTGCAAAATATCTACTCTGAAGTTAGAAGAAAGCAGAAAAACATATTCTTATTTTGAACTCTATAATGAGAATTACTATTCTTACTATTGATTGTGATTTGGCTATTTGATGATCTGATTTAAAAGTTTATTATAAAGGAAGAAATATTTTTAATTCATTTTAGTATTTTTACTGATAGGCCACATGGCATCTGTAATTTTAATGATTCTGACCCCTGAGGTTAAATGACATCAAGAAGACTGGCGTTCCATCAATACAAAGGGATTCTGACTTCCTTCGCCCATACATGATATACCCAGTGATCCTCCTGCTAAGTCTGTTGTCATGAATAGGAAGGTACATGAAGATGCATCCACAGACCTCTCAGGAAACAAGAAAATGGTTATTTCATAGCACCTTTCAACTTCCATTGGAAGTATTTGTAGTTACACCTTTAGGTTTGTTATTTGCTTAGTGTCTGGGCCATGCACTTAAAAGGGAGACAGAGAGCCAAACAAAGACTCCAGGGATCCCTCTTTGCACAGAAAGGCAGCTGAAGGCAAGAACTGGAAAGGTTCAGATTTTGCCCCAGAGGATCTTGGGAAACCGAAGATTGGTACCCGCCCCCGGGGCTTGGCTTCTTTCCCTGGTGCCTCTGTGTGCCTGCCCAGGTCTGCAGCATATAAGCTCAGGATACATCTGTGAGCCAGGACATGTTGCCAGACTCCACCTCCCTCTTCTTGATGGCACTGCCCAAGGCCAGCACTTCTGCCGCCTTGGACATCTTGGGATCATAGTTCATGCTGGCCACAGCTATCACCTCATCACCCTTCGGTGTAAAAAGCATGGACTTCATGCCTTTGGTGGAAACCTTGTCTGTACCATCTGGGCTGGGCCGGCGGGTGGTGCCCAGTGGAGTGGGGGGGGCTTCACAGGATGGAACCATGCCCTCCTGACTCTGCCATTGACCTACCACCCTGGAGTGTGTGTTCTATGTGCAAATAATTGGGATTGAGTTTGAGATTGTATCTCTAGTATCAGTACTATGGCTCTTGCATAAGAGGTACTAGATAATATTTGTCAAATGAATAAATAATGTCAGTGAATTTTTTTACTGTAGAGACTCAGGGCTTATCTTGCCAGTCACCTAATAACATTTGAACTCAATACTTGAGATTAAACACTGACACCATTGCTCTATTCAGGTGAACATTTCTAGCAGATTATTCACAATCTGGGAATGGTGCTGGGTTCAGAGGGAGGAGACACTTGAAGAAAGATGTAGTTGAAGAAGGGGAAAATACTACTTCAAGAAAGAGAGGTTGTAAAGACAAGGGAAGAGGGTTAAAGAAAGAAAGGAGAAATGGCCAGTGTTTGGAGCACAGTTAGAGAAGAATGGAGGAAGTCAACAGATTCCAAAGGCAGCCCTTGTCCTATGATGAGGATGGAGCCAAGGGGCTTGTCCTGGAGGCAGGTCAGTCTCTGCCCAGCCTTTAGCTGGTAAGAGGAATCACTTCACCATTCTGAGCTTCAGTTTTCTTTCTGCAAAGGGCATGAATTAGCCTCTAGCAGATTTCACAACTCCTGAATTTTGTGAACAGGTTCTCCGGGAATGAGCAAAGGCCATAGAGTTGATGATCTTTGTTGATAACATTTGAGAACAGAAGAAAGCAGGAAGCTGTGCAGTAATAAAAAGGTGAGAGTGAGTTTAGATCACTTATAGAAACAGTTTTAAAGAGACAGTGTTGGTAGCAGAAAAAATATCTCCTATTAATTTTAAATGTATTTTAGGAAGAAAATATAAATTCTCTATTTAGTCCACTCCTTACCACAGGTAATTACCATGGTAAGGAGTGGACTAAATAGGAATCTGAAATACTTAGGGGTATGCAGCTTATGACAAGTCCAGGAACAAGGCTAAGTGATGATCATAATGGTTACATTAAATGGGTACCTAATATGCAACAGTACCTTTCATTTGTTATTTATGTAGGGCATGTGATGCTACTGAGTATTTTTCAGAGTTAAGAAATTAAAAGTGAAGCTCAGAGGGTTTAGCTAACTTGTTTAAGATTGCACAGCTAGTGGGCTATTCTTGTTGAACACTTGTGCCTAAATGCTTCAGTGCTAGAATGTCGTCTACTTTTAGTATACATGCTGTCAAAGCGAGCACAAATGTCATCTATTTTTCAAAATGGCCTTCCATACTTTTTTCAGTTCTTTTGTTCCGAAACTGCTATTAAAATTAACCTATATGGCATTAATTTTTAGTGTTGAACCTATATGACATAATAAAATGCACATGATAAATTGTAAAATTAAAAAAAGGTTGCACAACTAGTAAGTAGCAGAGCCAGGATTCAAGCTCACATCCACTAAACTATAAAATCCATACAAAGTTCAAGTACATTACATTGTTTCAAATAGTGAGGAGTAATAGTATGGAACAATAAAAGATGGGGGGGTTTAGGTAGCCACCATTTTCATATTGACAAGTAATTTTACAAATAATTATTTTTTACGTGAATTGACTGACTAAATCCCACTGGCTCAGTTCTCCCTGAGCAAAGTAGGCACGGCTGACATTTTCCATAGAGAATTTAAAAGCAATAATAGCCAGCTAAAAGTCAGTCTGCTTTTAATTATCATCATGTGCCAGCTACTCTAAACAATATCAGTGATAAAACACTCCCCAAAAGTTCTTTGTGGTCTATTCCTAAATAATTGCTATGGTACTATTGAGTTTTAATTATCTACATATTTATATACATTATATATGTATACATACATGCAAATATATCATGTGTGTATATATAGCACACATAATATGTGTCTGTGTGTATATGTATATATTATATATGTATATTACTTATTCTTTAATAAATATTGTGTTTTACAGAGGGGGTACTTTGGGAGAAATTCTGGCTATTCAGTACATGTGGACTCAGTCACATATATTTGTTTCAAGAGTAAGCAAATAGCCAAATTGTGTTTTTTGGTCACTATGCTATAATTTATTTCAAATATACTGTTTAAATGTGTTGGAAAGGCAAAAACTGTACTCAAACCAGACACAAATGTTTCTGAACAATTATAAACTTTGGAAAAGTTTGCCAAGTATAATACAAATTTATGCTGACTTTTCTGGTAAAGATATTTTAGAGGCATTTTTTCAACTGCAGAGACCTTTGGAAGTCAATAGAATCAATTCTGAAGAAATAAAGACATGAACAGCATTTTGTTATAAAATGGGATTTTCTAAATCTGCTAAATTTGTCTTTAATTTGTTTCCTATATATTTTTATATATCTGTTGCTTCACATGAAGGAAACATTTTGAAAATAAAATTAAATAAAATATGTCCTTTGAATTATTCTGAGGAAAGATGGATGGATAAGTCTAGTTTTACTGCCTCCTAATGATGAATATGTGAAGATCAATTTTGACAACATTGTTGAAAAACATGCAGAAGGTTCAAAAACAGACACTAATGTTATTGATTACTTTAACAGAATGCCATGCAGATACACTTTTGTTTCCTTTTTATAAACAAAATATGTTAATTAAAATCAATCCATTGATTTTTCATTTTCCTATAATACCTCTAATATTTATTTTATTATTTGTATTTTTGTACTGGCATGGAAGCTTAGGCTCAGCTAGACAAAATTTTTACTGTCTAAATTTCCTTTCTAGCCACTTGTCTTATTTCATGGTTATTTCTGAGAAATGATCCACTGTAGTGTTCAACACGCTACGTATGCCACAGGCTAAAATTAAGGTTTATTTTTCAAAATCTTCTTGGATGATTGTGGGAAATTGCTTTTTATTTCTTTGTCTCCACTAGAGTTTTGAGCATAGCTGTTAATACATACTTTTTGAATGAAAAGACAAATGATGAATGAATAATAAACAAATGCTTAAAATAAGCCATGTTTGGTCTGCTAGGATTACTGGAAGTCTACATTTTTACTGTGAGCCTAAAAAACCTAAAAATAATTTGACTGCTAATAAAAACTCCTTTAGGTTTATGCTGAAAATGAAAACTACTTAAATGAATGCAGTAAACTTTACTATGTTTAAAATATTGACCCTCTACAAATATCCTGTAAAATATTTTGAAACTCCAGGCCTGATTTGACATTTTGTTTTGTCACCTGTGAAATGGGGGTAATAAGAGTAGTGCCATACAGGGTTGAAATGAGAGTAAAATGAGATAATATGTATAGAGCACTTAGCATAGTACTCAAAATAATGTAAGCATTTGATAAATGATAGCACTCATAATTACATAGAAACCTAATTTTTTTTGGTAAAATTCTTTGACCTAAAATGAGTTCATGTACCCTTTCATTTGAGAAGGCAATTATTTGTAGGCCAATCTTTGATGTTTTAAAAATGGTATAGCATTAGATTTGGTGATTTTGACAGAAATAAATGAAAATGAGGAAATTATGAAAATTGGAAAGGAATGAAAACCATAGAAGGAGAAAGGACTTACATCTTTGAGAGGTGTATTCAGTTCCCTGCAAGCTGAGTTTATGTCAGGACTACTTGACAAAATCCTACCTAGAATTCAGGCTATGAAATGCAATGTTTTGCTGGCCCTGGTGGCATCATGCAGTGTTAGGCAGCGATATCACTATCAGGTGTGTAATTCTTGTTCTTCTTATATAAATGAAAATAGAGAAGTAGAATTGTAAGGATTTATTTACATCTTTCGTTTCCTGTTTATTCATCATTTTATTCTAGGGAAGGGCTGTAGGAGCTGTACTGATGCCATATCACACGATGTCATAGCCATGATGCTCAATGACTATCTCTAAGTGTACACCATTTTTGTGTAACATGGTCTGTTGTCATCTGGATGTTCTTGACCCGTAGTAGACTCTCTTTTTATTGTGGGGTTGTTTTGGTAAAAGCAATAGTCCCTTTTCCTATTTTCCCTTTGGCCCATTCCAGCAATCACTAACTTAACTACCTAGGGTATTTCTACAGTTCGTAAACATTTCTCTGGTATTGTTTTAAAATTAAATCTGTCATGAATCCTGGAAGAAGGGCAGCATTTGTTGTTATTCCTACACATGCTACCAATGAGATAACTCTTGGTTGGAAGACTGCAGTGAGTGCAGAGTCACTGGTCACATGTTGAGTAGTAAAGTCCAAAAGTCAATTCCTATTCAAAACACTTTCTATTACAATAAAATTTGGTGGTGAAAATGTTGTGCATAGCTAAAAAGAATTGAGAAGTTGCTATATTCAGTTGATAAAATTTAACCAGAAATTTGGATTTTATTTTGAAACCAAGGCTGAATTACCATATTTGCTTTTTCAAAATTTCTTTGAATAAATACGTTAAGGGAGTGGTTTTATTGTTATTGCAATCATAATTCCACAAGCGGTTAGTAAGCAGCTCTGAAAGAGTAATATTGTAGTTCTCATTTTCCACCCCAGCTGTAATTATGTGATTCTGGGAGCAGTGTAAGGCTATGCCACCAGTAAATCAGCAATCAGTAAAGATGTATGCCCAACTCTAAATCTTGACAACCAACCTTCTGTTGTTTCCTTTTATAAAAATTGTGAGGCTAACTAATTCATGTTCTCTTGACTTCTGTCAGTCTCTGCCCACTAAACTAAACTTCTCATAATGCCTCTTTATTATGCGGTGAACTGAAATGGAAACTCCCCTTCTGCTTGCTACTGATGAGACTTTGTTTATTTTCTTAAATAGAGGTGGAAGTGCTGGTAAACCTCCTTTATGAAAAGCAAGAAAAAAAAAAGAGCCCTGATTTGTAGCATTAACCAGTTTCCATGGTGTGAATATTCCCATCATGGATTTGGAGGTGAGAAAATGTGAGCACTGGGAACTCTCAAGAGTTGGGGGCTGCCTCCAGCACACCCTGCTTGGGCGGGGATCAGAGATCACTCCACTTTGACGCCTTGAGTCACACAGAATGAAACCAAGGCCAAGGAAAAGTGAATACTCACCTTTTCTACCTTTTTTCTTTAAGTGTGGGTACTAAATTTAATAGTTTACTATAAATTATCTGAGGAATGAGCAATTTATCCAAAAGAGGAGGGACAAGTGTTACTGTAACATCTTTATGAGAGATGAGATAAAGCAAACAAGTGTTGATAGCCAGAAGACAAAACTGACCAATGACAGCAAAATGTTTTTCCTATCTACAGAAGTTACTCTGTAACCAAAATAGGTTAGATCAACTATTTAAAAATCATTCTAAATTGCATTATCGTTTACGTTGGACTGGAGAGATAGCTGTAGCTTCAAAGAATCTGTTACAATTAGAGTTTTTATTTTCCTATCTCAGTGAATGGCTTGACTTTCTAGTGGTGGACTTATAGGCTGATCCAGAAATTTCTGGTTCAAAAATTTACTTTCCTAGAAGGAGACATAATGTATGGGGGAGAGTGTCTTCTAGGAATTGCTAATAAAGAATAATTTAATTGTCAGATTTTTTTCATCTCTTCATTTTCTCACTTTCTTTTAAAATTTGATCATGTAATTTATATACTCTGTTAATTGTAGCAATTAATTTTCTGGATTTGACTTTAACACCAGTCATCAGTTTTTATCTCCTAAAATTTAAATTTTCTAAATTAATTAGATTAGGATTATACAATGCTAATGTCAAGTTTTTGTCTGTGGAGAAAGTCAAAAAATGAAAAGTGCAAATTGTATTACAATCATATCTAAATCTAAAAATAAGAATGAGTAGTTGAGTAACTGAATGGTATTTGAAATTGTAATATATAATTAGATTTATGATCTTTTTAAGATTTAGAAAATATGTTAGGTATTTAATATTATTAAATCCCTTAATCATGTTACTCTTAATTAAATACTTTTGGTGGAGGGGGCTCAAATAAAATGTATAAAAAGAAAAGAAAATGATAAATAGTACGCAGCTTTATTTTGTAATATATTCTAACACCTAACAGTTTGCCAGTTTCCATGCATTATGTAGATGGTGTTGATTTCCTGTAATAAAGGATTATGCTGCCAGGCTCTTATAATACTAAGAATAATAAACCTGAATATTTAATTTTTCTAAAGATACTGTAGATACCAGATTAAGATAAATTAGAGGAGCTTTAAGAACAGAGTGGATAGACAACAAGTATACAAGTTTTCACATATTACTAGCTATAAATCAATTATACATAGTACATAAAAATAATTTGATTTCATAAATTGAGGCCAATTCTTTTGGTATTGTTTGCTCTTCATGTACGAGCTAAGCTGTCTGGCTGTGAATTTTGCACAATTTCATATTTCGTAATGCTCTTTGTGTTTGCAGACATAGATTTACAGACTTTGGAAAGGCTTTAGTTTATTATGTTAGCATAATAAATGAATTGCATAAAATCCAGGCACCCTATGAAGAAACCATTCACAAGCAGCATGAATATGCAGTGTCAAGGTTAGTCTAAAACATATCTAAATCTTTAAATAATAATACAAGATCTCAAAGCAGGAAACATCACAAATTTGTAGATTACTTTGCCAATAGGTGATACTGAAGAAATACTGTGAGGTTCCTGAGACGAGAGACCAATGACTGAACGGAAGAGTCAAGGAAGACTTTATGAAGAGGTAGAAGATCACCTGCAATTTGAAGGAGGATGGAAGCCACATAGTTTGAGAGAAAGGGGTTTGGGCTTTTTAGCGGGGAGAATATCACGGGAGCAGGCTCAGAGAACAGACGGAGCACATCATCAAATGTTTAGGGGATGGTGAGCTGGCTATTACTGAATTGAAAGATTAGTTTAATTAGATTATATATAGTGTTTCTCAAATCGTCCTGGGTATGCCGCTCACCCAGAGAGCCTGTTAAAGTGCAGATCTGAATCAGGAGGTCTGGGGTGAGGAGCAAGACCCTGCATTGCCCAGGACCTCTTCAGTGATGCCGATGCTGCTGCTGCTTCTGGGTCACACTTATGGTGCAGTGTTAAATTTCATCTTTATCTCTGACCCTCATTTTGTATTTTAGCTTGGAAAGTTAATTAGAATTTGTGCGCAGCTGAGACAATAAAGTTCATTGTCACTTGTAATTACTGGGCTGAAGTGCCTTTGAAGCAGATCATACCCCTGGAAGATTTCTCAAAGGCAATAATCATGTTCTGGTCCTAATTTCCATTGGCCTGCCTCTTCATGCAGTTTCTGACATCCGATAGTCTTGATTTTACCATCTTACTCACTGTTTCTTCCTCATTATGTTTCTTTGGTTCACTAGTAAGACGCGTCTTTGATTCCTGGGCATTGTCCACCTTCCAAGGCTGTCTTCCTTGATGCCTTCCAGAAATATTTAATGTTTAGCTTTTGTTTAGTTCCTTATCTGGAACCTCCTCACCTATCTCTCTTCACCATGCCCAGGTTTCTGCTCTGACACTATCAGGTGAAAGGTCAAAAACAGTAGGTTGAGATCAAGTTGTGGAGAAGGCTGAAGTTCATATTAAAGAATTTGAATTTTACCTTATAAAGAAAGACATTGACTTTTTTTGTTTAATATGTAATTTATTTGATTAGGACCATCCTCAAAAGGCTAATAATTTATAGTCAGTGAAGTTGAACAACAATAAAAACCGACCTGTTCCAGTTTATATTTGATTTTTTCCTAGCTATGGGTGCTTGAAAAATTGACTATTAAGTGAATTCTTTTGGAAAAAGATTACAATTATCAGCTGAGAGAAAAAATTGGTTTTCTGTTTTCATTTTTGATGAAGAAGAGTTTTCTTGGGATGTAACTTGCAAGCCGAAGAAGGAGTCATATCTTTTGGAACTTAGGTAATGAAATACACAGACTTTCACATGTCCCATAGTGATTTCCCCTCTGCTCTTCTCCTGGGCCAAAAGATATCCAGGAGAGAAAAAGTTGTAACTACTAGATTTGGTGCTTGCATGAATTTCCCGTTTATCTGCAGCATGAAACTTCATTTGGCTTTTTTCATATCTACTGAGGACATTTTCAAAGCATATTTTTTCTTTTAAACTATAAATTTAAAACAATTATTCTTATTGATATCAGTGAGACTGAAAATTAAAACTGGTTTTTGTCTTATTCTGTGGAGAAAAGCGTTGGAGGATGCGCAGGTTTTATTCTTGTACTTTTAAGATTCATAAGTAAGGACACAGAAAAAAATGAACACAGTAGAATAATAAAAACTCTCTCCTGGAACTACTAGTCATTAATGTTTTTCATTGGCCTTGAAGGTCAGAAATGCTCTGGCATTTTGGCAAAAATGGTATTCTATCCTAAGCTTTCTGGGGCTGGGGGCAGGGAGAAAAACCAAAAAACCTATGTGACAGGTTTAGATCAGGCCAAGTAAAATAGTGCCCACCATTATTCATCCCAGCAAGTGCTCCTTCTCTTGCCTGCCCTTTTGGCCTAAAGTTCTTAAACTTTTCCTGAACTTGTCCTTCCCTCTATTATATTGGACTCAAAAGGTATAATGTAACTTTCTTCTTTTACCTTAAGAGAATGATTCCTATGAATAAAAACACTGTTCTATTTAGTCCTTTTGTGGATTAACTGTAAAACTCCCCTGAGCATTGCCCTTGGGGTCATCTGGAAGGCTAAGTAGGACTACAGCATCTAATGAGACATTGAGACGCTCCTGTGAGCAAAGCTGGAAAGAGGTGGGAGAGAGCAAATATACGTGTGTGCTGAAAGCTCTTTCTGCTGCCATCAACAAAGGCATATCATATGGAAGCATTGTTCTTAGAGAACTTGTCTAGAAATTATTATAATATAGACACTGCGAATATTTCTCACCATATAGAAATATATTCTAAAATGTGAAAAATCTATTGTCACCGTGTCAGAGAGTTTGCTAACTTGAGACAATGCTTGGGAAAAGACAAGAAACCATTTAATTTAGTTTGCTCACTATCTGCTGTGTAGCAGTGACACTTAGTCTTTAATGATAGGAAAAAGACATATAGCCAATAGAAATGTGTTCAATGATATGGGCAAAAGATTAAAGGGAAAACATCAATAATCACTAATTATTATGGATCATATTACATTATAATCAAACTGTGGAACATTAGGCAGCTATTAAAAGAATGAAATAAATTTCTACATTAATCTGGAAATACTTCCAAAATAATTGAAAAAATAAATTGTAAAGCCTACATTTGAATGATTTAACTAAAAAAACAATGGGATTCTATAAATTTAGATAGATTTATAAATTAAGCATTGGGCAAGTTGTAGAAATGCATACCATACTATTAATGTTGATTAGCTTAGAGAAATGAGATTGGTAAGAAGAATGAGAACATACTAGCTTTTAAATTTACATAGTAATGTCTTTGTTTTTAATTTTATAGAATTGCTTTATTATTAAAATGTATAAAACTGATAGTATATCAGTAGATCCTAGGAATTAAGAGTAGAAGAAAGGGCTTGATTCAAAGGAACAACATAAGGAAACTTTTTGGCTGTTGAAACTATTCTGTATTCTGATTACGATGATAAATGAAGACTCATGAATCTATACATGTGCCAATATTTGTAGAATTTTATTGGTATAGACATTATAGTGTATATGAATTTCTAAGAAACTATTTTAAATACTGAGAAATGACTAACAAAAATAGTTCTCCAAATTCTACTTGAACTGAAAGATAGTTTTTTTCTAAGAGAAAACTATGCCATAATGTTGAAAACTTTGGAGTTTTTTTCCCAATTTGAGTCTACTTAGTAATGGAGACTGAACAGAATAAGCAGTGAGTCAACAGGCATTACTCACTCTGTTTCACAAACAACTAAACTAGAACTTAGGACAGTTTAGTAATTTACCGAGAACTACATACTTAATAGGACTTTAAATTGAAATCCAAACTTTGGAAAAACAGAGGCAAGATTTATGAAAGTTAAATATATGTAAGATACAAACTATTTGTATGAATTCACTATAAGGTAGCGATTAAAAAAAAAAACAACCATCAAGATTTGAGGTAGATAGGGATAACACTCCCTTACAGTTAGAGTAATAAAACAGGCTGTATACATAAGTAGTCATTATGACCTACATCTGACCAGGCACTTCTGAAAGCTCTGTAGATATAGTGATTACAAATTACCATAATCTTTTAATTTTAGAGTTTAATTCAGGATGGTGGAAATAAAATAATATAATATTTTTATAAAGAATCTTAAATCAACTGTGCAAAAGAACTTGACATACACACTTGTAAAGGAGCACTTAATGAAATAGTAGGGAGCAAAGAGTCAATGGTAAATGATTTAATATGGGTCATTGCAGTAAAAAAAAAGTATAATAAATTTGAAATCTGGTAGTGCTACATCTACATCTTAAGACAATGTTGAATTCTGTTTTTATGTCAATAGGAGTTCAGTGGCAAAAGAGATCAGAGTTGCATAGTTAAGGTTGACAGTTTGTATTGTAATTCATGGGTATGTTCATTTCCAGTAATAACAGTGAATATTAAATGTCATCTTTTTAAGTGATCATAATTCAAGGCAGCACATTTTAAATATAAACTGTTTTACAAGAGTAGAATAAGAATTTCCTCACTGAATTTAATCAATTCAAGTGTTTTCTTTTACATTTCCCTTTGTTTTTTCTTACTTTTCCAGTGTCAAATATATACTCTCATTTTTGCCTCATCTCTCTAAACCATGTCGGATCTTTTCTGAGCTCAGTTGAAATCCCATATTTTTCTTATAAACCTCTTGGAAAATAGTTTCTGAAATCTTACTATACTTAAAATATGATACCTTCTTCTGCGTGATTTAATTTCATCTCTCCAAACAAATGAGAAGTACCTTGAGTGCAGAGACTAACTATATCATGCGCCTTTGACATTTCCCTAACATCCATAAATTCAGTCAAGTAGATGCTGATCACCTTTTCTGTTCCAGACAACATGCTAGTTGGGGTGGAGGATAACAAAAAGACCTAAAACTTGCCCCTGATTTTAAAGAATTTTCCATTTAGTAGGAAAGATAAGACTTGTTATATGGTACAGGGTGATGAAAAAAGAGACAAAAAGACACTGACTGTTGGTGTGATGAGTGGAGTTCAATTTATTTTTTCAGATTTATTTTTGAAACGTCTAGTGAAACTACTCTCCTAATTTGGTTTCTTACCCCAGAAATTTTCCCTGATAACTGAAATTAACACTAAAAATTCTTTAAATTATATGTAGCGTCTATTCTATAAAGAGTCGATTACAAAATAACATTTTTTCTGGTTCACATTTTTTACGCCACATCACAGTGAAATCGGGTTCTGTCTCATATAAATGGTGGCTTACAATCAATCCTTTTTAAGGAGATATGAATGATGACACATTAGGGTAAATGACTTCAACTGTTTTTGACCGACAAGACAGAAATTTTATATGACATAATTGCTAGCCCATCTGTCAATTTTGTCATTTCTGTTCATCTTGTCATTATATCAGTTGTGTTAGGTGCATTATTGTTACTAAATATGTTGAGTTTGCTGCCTCTTAAAATGTCCTAAAAATTTAATATCATACTAGACATGACATTTAAATGAAAAGTAATTATGCATGGAAAAAGAAATGAAAACAGAGCTCTGGTCCTATATTTAACATTGAAGCAAATATTTGTTATGGGATAAATGACTTTATTTTTTTTGCAAAAGCATAACAAAGTCCTTGAAGGAAACTCAAAAGGGAGAAACTCAGGAATGATAAAGCTATACTATATCATTCTTTAGATGTATGCTTTTCATTCCCCAGTCAATACTAGTAGGGGTGGCAAGTCACGTGGACAGATGAAATATGCCAAAGTGATGATGTGACCTCTGTGTCATACAGAAATATCATAAAAGCATTTTATTATAGTTTAAATATAATGTTTGTTTTCTTTTAGAGATATAAAAATAAGTGTCTTACAATATTCATGTTTTAGATTCAGAGCAATAGAATAATTTAAATATTAGTTTTTTCTTGAAAAACTTTAAAAAATTTGTTCACATAAATTATGCTAGAAAAAAAACAGACTTTTCAAATGACCACAGACTTTTGGAGAACACTTCATCAACATATTTTCTTTTTCATCCAGTCATTTCTAACATGTGATTTCTTTTACTTCTCCTTTGTATTGTTCTAGACGTAAGTTCTAATTATTTAAAATGCTCTTTATACTTATAAAAATTCATATAAATTGTCATATGACAATAATTTCCTATGTTTATGATATGATTTATGCCTTCAATGAATCTAAAATTCATATAGAAAGATGATTTAAATAATAGTTCAACATGATAGAAGTAAATATAAGGGCAAAATTACTAGGACAAGCAAGAAATGCTTGAGAATTCAGAAAAGAAGTAGGTCTTGAGGGCAGGGGGACAATTTCAGGAAGGATTTAGTGTCGAAAGATGGCAGAAAAATCTTTCTGCAGGCCTTTTGCCCATTTTAAAATAGGATTATTTGCTTTTCAACTATTGAGTTATATAAGTTATTTATATAGTTTGAATATTAACCCCTTTGGATATTATTCCATTTGGATATTAATCTAATAGATACATGGTTTTCTTATATTTTCTCCCATTTCTTAGATTGTCTTTTTATTTTGTTGATGTTTCCTTTGCTGTGCAGAAGCTTTTTAGTTTAATGTAGTTCCAATTATTTACTTTTTCTTTCAATGGCCTGTACTCTTGGTGTCATATTTAAGAAATTATTGCCAACATAAATGTCAAGAAGTTTTTTCCCTATATTTTCATTTAGGAGTTTTATAATTTCAGATCTTACATTTAAATCATAATCCATTTCGAGTTGATTTTTGTGTATGGTATAAGATAAAGGTTGAATTTCATTTTTTGCATGTAGATATTTAGTTTCCCAACACTGGTGAGAAGACTGTCCTTTTATTGTGCATTGTATACTCAACACCCTTGTCAAAGATCAGTTGACTGTATTTTTGTGGTTATTTCTAGGCTTTTTATTCTGTTCTGCTAGTCGATGTGCCTGTTTTTATGATAGTACATACTGTTTTGATTACTATAACTTTGCAATATAATTTCAAACCATTTGAAATATAATTTGATGCCTTCAGCTTTGTTCTTTTACTCAAGATTGCTTTGGCTGTTCAAGATCTTTTGTGGTTCATACAAAATGATCAATAAGTATATCACTACCCATCATTAGATATTTGCTCAACATCACTAATCATCAGGGAAATGCAAATCAAAATCACAGTAAGATATCATTTCATCAGATAAAATGGCCAATATTAAAAAGACGAGATAAAAAATAAAAATGACATGAAAAATGAAAAATAAAAAAAACTAAATGTCTTTCAAGGGACAAATGGATAAAGAAAATACACACACACACACACACACAGAGGAATATTATTTAGCCATCGAAAAGGAGAAGATGCTGTTTGTGACAACATGAATGAAACTGGACAGCATTATGTTAAGTGAAATAAAATAGAGAATGACAAATACTGTATGACATCACTTATATGTAGAATTAAAAAAGAAATCAATTTCATGGAAAAGATTCAAATTGTGGTTGCTAGGGGCTGAGAGATGTGGGCCAAAAGGTACAAACATTCAGTTATATGAAGAATAAGTTCAACATACTTAAATATTTTTTCACAAATACTTTCCCAAAGTATTGATAATTTTTAGACTTTATTAACTAATGCAAAATGTTATATTATTTATTTTAGGAGATGTCCATTCAAATCTGCTATGACTAGCTATATGAGATTGTTAGAACAAAAAGCTAGATGTTAAATTTATACTAATGTGTTTTTTAAAATATTTTGTCCAAAACAATATCCCCAATATTTAGCTCTTATTTTTTTAGGTAGTAAACTAAGCTTCTGTGTCTCTTGGTTTTCAATGCTGTATTGGTTAACAAGTTATCACAAATTGTGGCTTAAAACAATTCCCATTTTTTACCTCCAAGTGCCATAGGTCAGAAATTGAAGCACACTAGACAGGGTTTTATGCTCAGAGTATCATGAAGGTGAAGTCAAGATATCTGCCAGGCTGGGTTCTCATATGAAGGATCTTGAAAAGAATCTGCTCCCAAGTTCATGCTTAATGTTGGCAGAATTTAGTTCTTCACAGCTGTGAGACTGAAGTTCCCATTTCCTTGCTGGCTGGTAGCCAGGAGCCAGGCTTCAGCTTCTAGGGGTGGTCTTGGTCCTCGCACATAGCCCTTCTATGTTCCAGCATCGTTCTCTTGCTTTGAATTTCTCAGTTTTCTTTTACCTTCCTCTTATGCCACCATCCAAGAAAATCTCTGTTTTTAAGGACTCTTGAGACTGCTTATGGACAACTGCATGAGCTCCTTACTTTAAGGTTAACTTTCTTATATAACATAACATAATCACAGCAGGGCTATTTCATCAGATTCATGGGTTCTGCCCATATTCAAAGAAGGAAGATTACAACAGGATAGGAGTCATTGGAAATTATTTTTAGAATTCTGCCGATGACAAATGTATATTTGAAATTGTTGAAACTTTTAATATTATACATGGAGAAAGTAGTGCAAATAATGTTATAGAAATAAATGACTAGGGACTAGTGAAAAAACATGGCCCATATGCCATGGTTATCTTTAAGCAAGAATAAAATAAAATTAAAGATTAAAATTATATGAAAGGTTATTCTTTGGTGGCAAAATTGAACTGTGGTAATACAGGTCTTACAAGCAACCCCGATTTTTATGTACAATGCATGCTCATAACATGACATATTCAATGAAGTCCTATGTGAAGTTTGCTAACATGCCAGAAGTTATATAAAGGGACTCTTCGTTGGCCCATCTGGCAACCATTCAAAATTCCATTTTGACCTGAGAAGACATCTTAATAACAAATTCTAAAGTTTTGTGTCTAGGCTAGAAAGGGAGTGATAGTGGAGTAGGAGGTGATAAAGACAGTTCCACTTCCTCCCAACATCCTAGATGAAATACAACTTTGTGTCAAAAATCTATCAGAATTTCAATAGTTCTATTTCTGCTGATAAATATAGGAAAAATAAGAACCAAAACCACACATAATTCATGAAGAAAGAGAAACCGTATCACAGTCACAGTGATGATGTAATTCGGTAACTATACTATCATGGCCACCTCCAGATCCCTAAATGCTCTGAGTTCATTACGACTTCTCCATGCAACCACTCAGATACAACGCCGACTGGCTGATTACCTTGACTGTGTAGTCTCTGGGCACCTCTTCCAGTTTCGTGGCAGCGTGTCCTGTGTCTGGCTTTTCCCTTCTAGGATTCTGGTACATCCTCAGGTGTTCTTGAGTGTACTCGAAGTAACTAGTCCTGGCCCTGCTGAGGTTTGTCTAGTGGTTTGATTATCACTTTACTCAATAACCAGGATTCTGGATTAGCTTGTGAATTGGATGTTTAAATTCCCATCAATGACATATTAAAGATAAAGAAATAATCTTCTCAATTAAAAAATCTATAAATGACTATTAAAATAATCATTTATTAACAATTAAAAAGAGAAAAATAAAGTCACTTGAAAGGTAAATTCCAATTTTTTTTCAAAATGGCCCTTTTAAAAATACCGTTTAAGATAAATTTTAAATAACTTATTTTGGTATAAAACTAGGACACATGCCATTGTTCTCAAAATGAATAAAGTGTATCACATTGACATGTAGGGATGGAGGGAATTGTCCATTCTGCCTGGACAGAAGGAAAAGAAAATTTGGAAAGTGAAAACAGGAGCTGAGTCTTCTCAGATGAATTGGTGATGAAAAGCGTGAATAAAAGCACAGGGGCATAATAGAGCAAGGGACTAGTGTGGAAGGCATAAAGGAGAATGTGCAGGAAGAGAAAAGAAAATAGAAAAAACAGAATAAGAATTTGGTGGATCTTATCTGCAATGCTTAGAAGTGTGTCATAATGACTGTGGTCCAGAATCCCTCATTTGCCTAGGGGTTCCTGCAAAAGAAGGTGCTTGTTCAAGTCCCTTGACTGGTATGAATGAATAGAATGGAAGAGATATTCATCATGATAGAATCTATACCTACTGCTTTAGACAAACTAAGATGATCCTGATAAATATCCATTTTTGAAAAGAAAAGATTTTTTAAATAATACATGGCTATCTTTGTCTCAAGGTAAGAATAGCCTTGTTAACACTTTACACTTTAACCCTTATTTTAAATTGTGTTACTGTACATTTCTTGCCACTTAACCTTTACAGATTAATGCACTTTTTAATCTCCTCCATTTGCAGGATTATTTAATCGTGCAAAATCCTTGCCTGTGAGCATTGCTTTATTCCTGTTTGTGCTGTTAAAGTTCAGCCAGATGGAACTCTTCCAAGCTCTTATTTCTGTCAGACATTTGAACAGCTGGGATTGTGTAGTTTCTGAGTTTGAAGGAAAAGATCTGTAGATCTCATGTCAGCAAGGGCCATGAGCTCTCATGCTCTCTCTCAGTTTTATATTCACACAGTTCACTTGGAAAAGACTAACATCTATATTTGTACCAGGATGAAAGAAATAGTGAGAAGGGATTGCATTAATATCTGGCTTTTAACATTTTAGGACATTTGTGGCTACTTTATTAAACTCATTTCAGAAAATTGTAACTATGTCGTTATTCTATCTTGTGAAGTCATTTGGCATGAAGCATGGATTTAAGTAGCTCTAGGAAGGAATTTTTTTTTTTTTTGGAAGGGGTTGAGATTCATCATGTTCAACTTAGACCACTAAGTGGAAGATAATTAAGACAAATTGATGTTGATGTAGCATGTAAGATATATCTCAAAGATTAAGTAGGTTTCAAAAAGTGTTCTTGATTATTAAAGAATTGAACTTGTTATTTTAAATTATGAAGGTAGTTATCAATGGGATTTAGACAAAACAATTCTTCCCTATTCTCATGTTTAATGGCTTAATATGCATGAAAACTAATTTTAAGTATTTTGTCAAAAATAAATTTCAACTTGGTGAACATTCTTTGTATGTTAAAAGTCTCAGCAAATTCTTTGTTGGACTACCCAGTTTTGACACAATTAAATCTTTGCTAAAATAGCAATGATCTTTAAAAATATGAAAATATTGGACAATAAAAAGTATTTCACAGTAGAGTTGTAATAACCAAAAAATGCAGGATTTTCATAGTAATGTCATTGTGATTAGAGATGAAGTGAGAAGGTTTGTAGTTTGAGAGTCTTTGAAGAATACAATGAACTACATCTGAGTCACATATAGTAGCATTTTATTTGGACTACTCATTAGTTGCAATTTGAAATTCATTAAAAAGTTATATAATGTAAGCTTTAAATATGTTAACAAGCAAATAGCTCCAAGTATAACATATAGAGTTCCTTCAATAATTACTTTTCTAGTAGCTATTTGGGAAATTATTATAGCCTTGACAAAAAAATTCAATAGAAAAGGACTTCTCAGTATCATTGGTTCTAGTTTCAATTCTTTTTTATTTATTGAGGTATAATTTATACAGAGTAGTAAAACACAGATTGTAAGTATTTTGTTCAATAAAAGTTGATAGTTGTTTACACATGTAACCGTAAATTCAAATAAAATATTTTTTCTCTCCAAGATGTTTCCTCACGGCCCAGTCAGTTTTGACTCCCTGTCTCCTACATACTCCTTCACCCAAAGGCAACCTCTGTTCTCATTTCTATTACCTTACTTTGGTTTGGTCTGCTCCTGTTCTAGAACTTCATAGAAATGAAATTGTTCATTATGTACTCTTTTGTACGTGGCTGCTTTAACATAGTATTTTTGCAGTTCATCCATGTTGTTTTGTGTATCAGTACCTGGTTCTCCTCCTCCCCCTCTTCCTCCTCTCTCTCCCTTGCCTCCTCCTCCTCCTCCTTTTTGTAAATTTCTAAGTAGAACTTTATTGTATAAAAATACCACAATTTGTTCATAAATTTTCCTGTTGTAAACATGTAGGTTGTTTCTGTTTGGGGAAATTATGAATAAAGCTAATGGGGACAGTTTTGTACAACTCTTTTTTCTGAACATATATTTTCATTCTTTTGGGTAAATACCAAGCAGTAGAATTGCCAGGTCACAAAGAGGTTTATATTTATCTTTATGGAAAACCTGCCACACCATTTTCAAAGTGGTACCACAATTTTTCACTTTCACCACAACACCGGAGGGTTCTATTTGCTTTACTTTCTTATCAACAGTTGGTAAGAAATTTTATCCTGTTCTAGTGGGTTCAAAGTAATAACTCATTAGATTTAATTTTTTTTTCCTGGTGATTATAATAACACTGAAAATCTTTTTATGTGCTTGTTAATCATCTGCACATCTTCTTTTTGAAGTGTTTAATCCAGTGTTTTGTCCATTTAAATTGGGTTGTTTTCTCTTTGTTAGGGATTTATAGGTCTTTATATATTCAGTGTGTGTCTTTTGCTGGGTAGATGTCTGACTAATATTTTTGTCTAGCCTGTGACTTGCCTTTTTATTTCTTTTATGGAATTTTAAAATGGTCCTTTTTCAAGAACAGATGTTTAATTTTGGTAAAGTTAACTTTTATCAATTTTTCTTTTATGATTTTGTTTTTTGTGCCCCAAGAAATTTTTCTCTACAATAGGTTACAAAGATATTTTTCTGTTTTCTTCTAAAAACCTTATAATTTTATCATTTATATGTAGGCCTTTGATTCATTATGAATTTTTTTTTTGTACATGATATGAGGTAGGGAATAAAGTTTGTTTTCCATGTAGCTATCCAGCTGTTCCTGATGATTTTCATCATAGAGCTATTTATTATGGCAGTCTTTGAGAGTTGTCTGTTTCAACTTGATGCATGAATAAATGTGCCTACAAATTTCAAAACATCACAGAGCGAAGATAATTTAAATATATGCTATAATGAACTGTTCACTAATCTTTTATATGGGTTTATATACCTACCTAAACTTAAAATTTTTGAACAAATTTATACTCTCTAATATTTTTCCACCATTCCCAAAATAGTAAAAATTTATTGATTGAATGATTGACTAATTAAGGTGGATGACCCATTAACGTTTACTAGTTTTTGTCCTTCTCTATTTACCAAGTATCTGTCTACTCCATTTAAATAGTTTCACATGATTGGTAATTCAAAGCAATCATTCCATGAACATGTAATTTCTTTTCCTATGCTTTTAACAATATTTCTTCTTGCTTTCTTATCCTACTTCTCCCTGAAATATTAGCTCTTACATGAATTTTTAAACTTAGTTTCTCCCTTAATTCCTTCTTTTCTGCTTTCAAACAAGTTCGAGAGTGAAGAAAAAAAATTACCCAGTTTTCAGCTTTGCTATTCATTCTTCTCCTGTGTTTCTTAGAAACAATGCTTTCTTATATTGCTAGGGGCCTGTGGATCCTTTTTGAAATGAAAAATTTGGATTTTCACTTTGAGGAAAATCTATGAAAGAGCCTTCTTATTATTTGGTCCAACTGGGTGTTTAAGATGTTAAAATCAAACCCTACACATTTCCAACTGTCCTTGGATCTTTATAATTTAGCCATGACCAAATGCTAACTTAATGATTAAGTTTGTTCAAGTCCACAAACATGGAGCATAGCTTTACTAATAGATTGTAGAGAAAGTAATTTACACTATTGATTTTTTTGGCCCTCTTCTTTCCTTCTGTTATCAATCCATTGTCATTTTGTTTTGCCTTCCCCCCTTTTATTAAAATCAGAAATTACTCTCTGGACAATAACCACATCAGAATAGACTACCCTTAGTCTTATCCCCCTAAAAGGCAGGCAGGATAGTAGTTGCTCCCTCTTAAATGTGGGATGCATGATGTAAGTAACCATCTGCTGTGATGTTTTTTCCTTCTAGTGTTTTTCCACAGGTGAGGACTGATTTCTGTGAGAGTATAAAAATGCCAAGCCACAGTGACACCTCCTTGTCGCTACGTGGTGTCTTAATCCATACGACTTGGGCATTTGTCTTAGTCCCCCTTCATTAGTAATGAGCAGATCACTCGCCTGTATGCTATTCCCACTCTCAGTCCCTGCCCTTATAAAATCCTGGCTTCTGAGCTGATATGTCCACTCCATCCTCTATCCAGGAAGTGGAGTTTTGTCTTATGTTTCATGTTATATTTTGAGCATTTTCTTTTTTCTGGGAATGCTCCCTAGCTGATGACCATTGATCTGCCTTACTCTTGATCATTCAGCACATTTCTGAATTCCTCTGTCTTGCACAGCTGCTCAGATTGGTTCTTCAGTATGAGCAGCTTCTGAATCTGGATCAGAAATTGTGGCATAGCGCCTTCTTAGACATCGTACCTTCTACTCTCCAGAGCCAGACTGTAGTGTGGACTGTATCCAATCCCTATCCTGCTTGGCTCTGGATTCCTCTCTAGGTCAGAAAGTTGTGACTCCTTTGTATTTAGGGAACTTCTATGATACTGGTGCATAAGAGTGTTATTTGTTTAATTCTTTGTCATCAGTATTTTTATATCATCACTATTGTAAATACTTTTTAAGACACTGTTGGGAAAGTTTGCCCTTCCTTTGATTTGCAGCTGTTGGCATCTTGTCTCTGTCCAGTCTTCTCCCTTTGCTCAGCTCCCTCAGTTCTGTCAATAATACACTTTTATCAGAATAAGTTTTTATCTCAAAAGACCTGATGGCTATATTTTAAAATAACATTTCAAATAAAATATTGCTTGGAGAAATTTCTTCTGGTTTTCTTCTCCTAACAAAATGAAATTTGGCAGAATCTTGATCTTCAATTGGAACTGATGCCTTGTATTAAAAGAATAATATGAAAGAAATTTATATTTAAGAAATGTTTATAACCACTTTTTCCATAATGCTTTTCGAGGAACTGTGGTTCTACTGTTCTATGGTTTTAGGACCAAGTGACAGTAAGTTATTATTCTACCTAGCTGCTACTTCAGATAGGCAAAGACCTAGTCTGTACCTCTGAGAAAATTTTTTCTCTTGCATTTCTCAGATGTGTTAATTTGTCCCATTTAATTCGCTATCCCTCTCTTCTGCAATTCATGGTAAACCTTACAGAGCTTTTGCATTTTTTCCCTCTTTCTTCTTTCCTTGGTCTTTGCTGGAAAATCTCTGAAGTTTCTTGAAAGATCCTATTTTCAGTGTCCTTGACAATGATTCATTTAACCAATTCTTTATCTGAAACCCATTGACTTCTTCACTATTTCAGCAGTACATTCCTGTGGTCCTGTCTTTGAGATCTTGAATTTTGAAAGTCTGTTTCTGACCACAATATTCTTTCTATCTTTCCATAGTGCCCTCTTGCTTGTTATAATTCTTCCTTCCAGTTTGTCACCCACACTGTGCTTTTAAAAAAATCTTTCTACCCTGTTTGAAGCTCATTTTAAATCTTTTTAAACAGCAGTCTCACCTGTCACAACAGTCTTGTCACATTCTTTGAGTTCAGCCTTCTCTACTCTCAGCTCAATCATCAGCTTCCACCGTGCTTGCTCCTGGCCCTCTTGGTGCACAAGAAAGATCGCCTGACATTGTTACCAGTCATCCTTAAGGTAAACTTCCAGTCACAGTCAGCTGTTCTCAATTCCTTATCAACCTCGTTCACAGTTCATATTTGCTCACCAACTCCTGGCAGTCTTTCCTTAAAAACTTGGCCTGGTACTCAACAAGCTGTCCATCATCATGGTTTCACAAAACTAGAGTCCATCAGGCATGGATTCTATTAATCTCATCTATCCTCTTCTGAAAGTTTATATAATTGATCAGCCGCTCTGCTGTCCTTTTATCTCAGAGGAAAAGCTGAACATCCTTTTCAAGGCTTCCTTTATACTTACCTTTATTTCGAGTAATGAAGCCACCTCTAGTCTTTCATTTGCCATCACAACTAAGGTTAATTCACTGGGTCTAACTTCCTCTGGATGACACTGCAATTTAGCTTAAGTCCTTACTATAGCAATGGAACTGCTCCAAGGTCCAGAGACATCACCTGAGTGCCAAAGTGTGGTTTCAGAGTCTCCTTTTCTTCTCATTTTCTTTGACCATGCTGCAAGGTTTAACCCTGCTGTTCATTTTTTCATCAAATGATCTGCTTCTTCTATTTTTATACCAATCCAGAGACCTGAAATTCACTTTATTTAATTCTAGTAAAGATTCGAGGCATCCCTTCCTTTTTCTCCCAATAAATATTTTATTAAACTGGAAAGGAATCACTTATATTATTACTGGAATTATATTTTGGTCAATTAAACAATTCTATTTTAAGTAGTCTAAACTTAATATTAGTTTACGTTCTCCAAATTTAAATAGATTTTAATGAAGTGCAACAATTACTAAACATGCATGATAAGAAGCAATTATATAAAGAAAAGTATATCAGAAGATTAACTTTAAAATGATGTACACTGTTCGAGTCGTGGAGGAAGAAAATGGAGTCATTGAGTTAGGCACACTCTTTAGGTGTCTTTGGGGATGCAGATTAGGGTAGAGCCAGACAGAAGGTAGAGTTAGAAAGGGATACTAAACAGCCTGCCAAGTCAGGCTTGCTAAAATAGATAAAATCTGGAATAGAAAGTTGGGGAAAGAATCAAAGTTTATAGGAAATGATTCCTGTTTGATTTGACATTGAAAAAGATTTCGGGACTACTTAAACAATTCTTCATCTGATCTGCCTCCTCATTCCCAGGCCTGTGGCAGAACCACAATATCCAACTTTTTTAAATTAAAAACAACACAATATTTTCCAAACAGACAAATAATATAGCTTGAAGTAATAATGTAAAAGCAGGCACCACTTAATTAGTGTTTTATGGGGGTGAGGAAGGGTTTCATTATCTTCATTTTTCAGATGTGGAAAATGAGGCTCAGAGAATTTAGGTAATAGGCCTAATGTCACTCAGCTGATGAAAAGACCTGTTCTCCTAGCCCACATTGCCGACTCCAAACTTCTTGCTCTTCTTCCTCATACTGGGTAAAGCTTTAGATTCAACAGAAGAGAATCTGATTCCAGCTCTATGCTTCTATTATTTAATCATGAAACAACAGATGAGCCATTTAATCTCTCTCAGCCCCAGTACAATTTTCTATATTTAAAAAAAATGGTATTAATACAAAGGAAAAAATTAGCCAAACTGAAATGTGGGGATTTAATAAAATAAATGACATGATTTCCTTAAAAAAAACCCGACGTAAATAATAAAGACTGGGGGTGGGGCATTGTTATAGATTAAAAGACTTTATAGACATATCAACCAAATGCAATGTCTGGGCTTTTTCTGGGGTGGAGGTTTGAGAGGGGCTGGTGCTATTCCTGATTTAAACTAGGTATTTGATGATATTAAGGAATTATTAGTAACATTGTAAAATGTGATAAAGGTATTAGGAAATTTTATAGAAAAAAATGTTACCAGTAAATAATACATTTAAAATATAAACTGGTAAAGTTGTATTAAGTATGAGATTTGCTTTAAAATACTCTTATAAATCCAAGTGAGGTAGAGTTAGATAGGAAAAGATCGGCAAACTTGATTATTGTTAAAGCTTAGTGGTGGCTGCATGGGAGTTCATTATACTAACTTCTACTTTTTATGTGTTTCAAATTTTCCACAATAAAATAATGAAAAAAAATGAGAGAAGAAATAAAAATAGTGAGACATATTTTCAAGTTTACTTTCCAATGTAAGACTGAATCGTGAAAGAATCAGATGTAACTCTTTTTAGTATGTAATGTGGTATTTGTGCATGACAAAGTACAATCTAACTGTTCAATAAATTAAGATATTAAAGAATAATTGAATTTTGAAAACTCATGCTGACCAACCCATAAATGCTACTATTTCTGCCACATGTAGTTTTGCATGTGAATCGGCTTTGCTAAATTAATTTGTCAGGGCTCTTCTATCAAGAAGTTAAGTACTGAGGATGCAAAGAAGTTCTTTAGTTACACTCACTGATTTTGCTGGGAAAACAATTTCTTGTCAGTATAATTTAAAATTTATTAGCAGTTTCTTTTCAATGTTTAATACAGATTCTGAAATTTTAACATGCACATTTGAACTAGAAATATAAGGAGATAAGAGGAGTACAGAAACCATGGTGAGCACATTTGTCAATTGTACCACAGGATACAATCGAACAGTTGAACAAAGGAGCAAATGATTTTACAGGTGATTCTAGCCATAAGGCACCAAATAGTTAAAAGTATTAATAATAAATCAATAAAGGATGGCTTATGCCTTAAAGAGCCTTAATATTTATATTCCCTGGTGTATATATTTTTTATCTTTTCCATGTGATTTCCACATCAAAGGAATCAATAAAACATGTTTGTTTATTTTTTTAACTTGCAAGTTTCATGAACCAATAAATAGCTTTGACTGAAAAAAACAGGCCATTTATTACCATAATGACTAATGATAAGTTGAAGAAAGATGGTCAACAAGTACTTGAAACTTGCTTTTATTGTTTGTGGTGTTTTGTCAAGTTTATGGTTACCTTGTCAAAGTGATAAAGCCTGTGCTGATTTAACATGTGGCTGCAACAATGATGCTTTACTCTGTTTATTTATGCATCACTCTGATTGCTCAAGGAGCTGATTACTTCATTCCCCATTAGCCACAACTGCCAAGTCTACTAGTCAAAACAATTTCACAATTGAACATTAATGGGCTCAAGAACATTAGCAGAAGCAAAAATAAGCAGGATGCCATAGTAACCCATGCAGTCTGGGGAAATGGTATTCTATTAGAGGGTAAGATATCAATATGATTTTAGATTCAGCACTAATAGAAATGTCATTTCACCCATTAAGACACATAGGAAACATATCTCTCATTTTCTTTGTTCTCATTTTTTTACTTATATTGGTCCCTCACCATTTGTGCAAATACACATTTAGTACAGTGGATTTCAACTTTCATATTTGAGGCAAACTCCTTAACACTAGAACTTTTGGAGTCACCCTTGAAGGGATTTTAAAAAGCCAAAATAGCACTAAACATAGGCAGAATGATTATATTTTCTAGAGGAATTTCTCTTAGTGTCTATTCCTTTAAAACTAACCACAATTTCACAGAATGCATGTCACCTTCAATAGTGTGTCACTGAATATAACTTTATTGTCAGGTCAACATGTTTTAATACTTGGGAGGCAAATTCCTGCACATCGCAGCCACTTTAGCACCTTACAACATTTGGCTACACATCTGAATATGGTAAATAGAAGAAGTGAGAACCCAAAGGATTTTGGGCCATTTTTAATGTTGAGGGACAAAGGCTCAAGAATTAACTCCAGGACATGCATTGCCATTAGTTTTATAATGTGTCCATTTTGTGAATGAGAATCTGATTTAGTTTAATTTGATTCTCCTTGCTTTGTAATACATATTTAATGTATTTATACTACGCTAAGTTAAATGTGTAGGGCTCAAAGTCATGCCAACTGAAGCATGGCCTAAAGAAATGTAGTTGTGTTTAATTTCATGAAGGCAGGAGAAAAACCTAGAATCAATCATCAGTTATTTTGAAGAATAGATTGTAAAGAAAGAATCAGGTATTTTCATCTTGATCCATACATAGGATAACTGTACGTATCTGTTTGGCATCATTCTGGTTTACACCTGATATCCTTCCATAATAACTAAGAATGTCCTATTTCACTCTCAAAAGTGCTCTGGTTTGCATGATAAAGAATGTAAACACCTTTCTCATAAACTTAGGTTATAGTGATATAGGCTTTTGTTCAAAATTCGAAAGAACTTTCTATGAGTTAAAATTTTCCAGTAATGTAAGTAATTGCATTAAGAGTCAACAGAAATATTAGAAGTCCTCAATTAGATGCTACAAATTATAGAGTATTTTAGGGGACCCCAAACCAATAATGTTTAGAGCAGGTGGTCTATTAATTAATTTAAATTATATAAAACAGCCAATATTTGACTGTTTTCAGACTTACATAAATGTCAGGATCATATGGTTCAGCCTAATACAATGTCTGCCAACATTCTAGCAGTCTATTTTGAGAGTACAAAGAAAGCCATATTGTACATTTGAAAAATAACCTGCAAGTTGTATTATTGTAAAATCTTAAAAGTTTAGTAGGAAGAATAAAAACTAAAATACCTTTTTATCTGATACAACCTTAATAGCATTGGAAACTGAGAGAAAAAGTGGGATTTTTTTGGTACCAAGCTTTTATGAAATGTCAGAGCTATATACTAGAACTTCCTGTAAGGGATAAGATTTCCAGAAAAGAATTTAGAGTACATTTTTAAAAACAAAGTGTTTTAATATAGTCTGGGAATGCTATAAAAGCCATGTTAAATTAACTGTGATTGATAACAGTTAAGATTAGTGAAAAACTTACAAGAGTAGACTACTATTTATTAATTTGTAAGGTTGCATTATAACCGTATTTTCTAAGCCATAACTGTCTTGGGGCCCCTGTCATGTGGAAAATTACGCTGAGACAGTGGCAGCTTCCAAGCATATTAACCAACACACATCCCCAGGCATCAAAGCACAGAAAGACTCTCAGACTCAAAGTAAGGTGCTTCAATCCCATGATTTATTGAACAAATAAAAAAACACAGCAAGGAGTCAGGGAAAAGAGTTGAGGACAGGTGAATATGCTTGGGATAGGGTATCAGAGAGTCAGAAGGACTAACCAATGTCAATCCTGTATTGCATGACATTTATATGTTCTGCCTCTCTTTCTGCCTCTTTGCCATATCAGCCTTTCTTATTGACGAGGGCTAAGGGAAGGACATTTTCTGGAGCCCACACATTCTTGTTTTGTTACAAGTATTTAGGGGTAGGACCTAGTCATTTGCTGTCATTTTCACATGACCTGCTAAATAGCCCTACCTTTTCTCTGCACATGTGGGGCAGAACATACACGGGACCAAAACAGAACCATGATGCATGTCACTAATGGGTGGCTGACTTACTAATGATGTCCCTTTCAATCTGGTGGTAGCATGATTTGTATATTGTGACTTGTTCTATTTTGATCTATAAATAATATTCCTGTCTACTCCATTCATTTTTATGATATATTCTATTAATTTTATCTATAGGATAGATAGATAGCCATATCTTATAAGTTACTAATTTACTTTCTATCATACTTCTTATGAATTTTACTATGTCTCACAAACCAATTGCTTGCTTACTGTCTATATTTAATACTCCTTCTGAGTTTCATCCATCCTGTTTCTTTGTCTTGTTTTCCATATAGCAGAATTGCGTATTCATAAATAATATGGCAAAGTCACATTGCAGATCCATAAGAGAAGGGCAGTAGAAAAAAATAAGGGTGAAATTCTGGGTGTCCCCATTTCAACTTCAACTTGAAGAGTTATGATTTATACTTTTACTATTTTATATATTTTATTTGAAATATTTGGTGACAAATGTCTTCCAGGACTGGTAATAAAAGAATCTGAAAGCCAGTGCTGCATAAGGTTATTTACTTTATTACTTAATACTTAGGTTTGATTAGTAATTCCATAATTATAAATGAAAATTTAAATGCATGATTGCAACATTTTGGGAAGTTCAAGAAAAATTGCGACAGAAATTGCAGATAATATATGATCCTACTATTTCAAACCCTGTAACATAGGCATCCACTCCTGATGAAAATGCTAGTGATGAAAATTTGCTGCAAATCAAATTGCATGTTTAAAGTGAATGATAGCTAAATAAAACATCTTCATATATTAAAAAATCAATGCTTTAAATAAATAAAGTTGCCCAAGATAATGTCCACTATTCATTCATTAAACTGTCTATTTTTTCCCCTTTCTAACAAGAATTACTTAGGTGCCAGACACAGCCCTAAGAGCTAGTGATACAAAGATGAATAGACCTTAGCTTCCATGCTCAAATAATTCATTCTGGTAGGAAAGACAGAGAAGTAAAGCATCTGTTAAAATTCAAGTGATAACTCTTCTGGAGGGGTACACTTTGGAAACCCAGAGAAGTGAGGTAGGGGGGCACAGTAAAAGAAAGCTTCATAGAGGAGTCCAAGACTGAGCAAGAATTAATGGAGGTGAGGAAATAATTGGAATGAGCACAGGAGAGAAACACTAATTGTAGACAGAAGAAATAGCATTGCTGAGGGCCTAAAACAGAAAACAGGTAGAGTCCACATGGAGAATTATCAGGAAATAAGACCTAGATATTATCTGTTTATAAATGGCTTTTATGCTACAAAATGAAGACTTGCATTTAATAGCAAGTTTAAGAAGGGTGCCTGAAGAATTTTAAGTAATAGAATTGTGTGTTCATGTGGTCATGTTTGCATGTGGTCATGTTTGCAATTGGGAAGATAACTTTGTTTCTGGCCTCTGCCCCAGGTTTCCTTTTTTAAAAAAAAATTAATCTTTATTGTATTGTTTTTCCATGACCATTTAGTCCCCTCATACTCCCTTCCTTTCCCTCCCCCAGCAATCACCACACTGTCGTCGATGTCCATAAATTCTTTTTCCTTTTTGCTCAATCCCTCCACCCCCTCACCTCGCTACAGCAACAGCTGCCATCCTGCTCTCTATCTATGGGTCTGTCCCCATTTTTCTTGTTAGTTCAGTTTGTTGATTAGATTCCACATATGAGAGAAATCATATGCAATTTGTCTTTGTCTGACTGGCTTATTTCACTTGGCATAATATTCTCTAGTGTAGAAAGATAACTTTGGAAGAGAGGAGTAGAGAGGGCCAGGCTAGAATGATTAATAGCTATGACAATAGTCCAAATAGGAAGGGGCATGGAGATTCTCAAGTTATTTAGAGAGCTACTAAGAATTCAAGTACACCTCCTGAATTCTAAATAGTACAGTACAATTTCTAGCTCTTCACACTGCCTCTGCCAAAGACAAAATACTGGCTAACACCATACACATCTGTTAATTATCTTTTGGCTTACACTTCATTTCTGGAACTTGTGTGTTGACTTATTAGCCATTCCACTTGTTACATCAGAAATGATTTTTTCCAAGCTTAGCTCTGTGTTATAAATTTTAAGACACATCTATGAAATATTATTCCTTTATTAATATCACTTTGCTTCTTATTAAGGTATAAAGCAAATTGTTAACAAACATAAAATCTTTTTCATGTTATATAGAATAGTTATTTTTCAAAGTCACTTACCTATGTTCATTTTTAAACATAAAAAGTAATAATTCTTTCTTCAATCTACAAAACTCATGAGAGTTTTCATATACTTTCATGCTGCAGCTAAATAGGCTTGGAGAGTTCGAGTTCCTTTCTGGCTTCCTCTCTTCCTACTCTGTCCACACCCCACACTAAACTTTCCCTTTTCCACAAAAAACAAAGCTTTCTTCCTGCTTAGACCCTTTGTCTGTGTTGTTTCTCCTACCAGGAACATGCTTCTCCCCAGAAGTTCATGTGGCTCAATCTTTTACCTCCCTCAAGTCCATGTTCAAGTGTCACCTTCTTAGTGAGACTTTCCCTGAACATCCTGGATCAATCTTATTTTTTTCAGTAACACTTAGAATTTTCCAACAGATTTTATACTGCATTTATATCTTGTTTTTATTTTTTAATCTCTCTTTCTTCCCCCATTAGAATATAATGTCTTTGAGGTAGGTTCTTTAAATCTTATTTTCTTTCCTGTGTTATATATAGGGATGTGTATGTATGTGTCTGCATGGTTATTAAATATTAATAACCACATTGTCTATAGACAAATGCGAAAATAAAAGGAAGGTAAAATATAAATTGAAAATTTAAACACACACACACACACACACACACACACACACACACACACACACACAATGCCTGTGTCATCTTGTTCTGGTTTGCCTGGGACTTTCTTAGTTTTAACACTAGGATTTTTGAAAATCCTGTGCCTTGGGAACCCTCTATACCATGTGCAAACTGGGACAGTGTGTCACTTTTATTTCCGTCTTCATGGGAGATGGCTATGCTACTGCTGACACTCCAATGTTTTCAGTTCTTAGTAAGATTATGTATCTTATTAAGAACCCACACAAAGTCCTGACAGCTTTCACCTTTAACTGATATTTATAAATCTGTCATTTCTTTGGTGTTCTGGTTTATTTGCAGAATAAATACATATGCCTCTTGCAAATACTTCTCCTGTTATTGTGAAGGAAGTACTAGACTAGCAAACTGATTCTGCTACTAATCTGCTCAGATCATTTCACCAGACCGGCCTCAGTTTTTTTCTTTTATAAAATGAGGAGAGAACAGATGTTCAACCACATCCTTTCTACCACTGACAGTCTGGAGCTCTATTCTATGGGATTTCTTCTGACCTGCCTTTGAAATTGTTCCTTTTGTTTGGAGATGGCTTGGTCACTGCGACCCTCTCGACTGCAGAATTTGGCCCTTGGGGAAAGCAGGAACCTTCTCCAACCACAAAAGACTGGAAAAATTTTAGTTCCTTTATCTTCTCTGTGTTAGGGCCTTGCTCTTTCCCAATTAAGATTTCCACAGGTAGAAAAGTGTTGTGGCTCTGAAAATTTTGCTTCTAAAGAGGCTGTGATTCTAGCTCAATTAATTTGTTTTTTAAAGGGCCCATAGCCTTTTGAACTATTTAAAACAATTTGAATTTAATAATTTAATAGCATTTTTTGTAATATATACATGTGTATGACTAAAATAATATATACACACATACATATATGAGACTGTGAACTGTGTATGTCTTTGTGTGCATAGATTAAAGAAAACCTGACAGTTCTACTTTCCTCATCCTCCAAATACTCAGGTTTATGGTATTTTCCATGAATTTGTAAAACCTAGGAGACAAGTCATTTTATCTGTATACAGATCTCGTATTTGGATCAAAAAAATGCTTTGAGGAAAAATGTTAGCAAAAGGAAATGTCATCATCTGTGATTAAATACTTTGCATTGAAATGATTCTTAGGTATTTAGAAATCCTTTCCTCAGACTACTGATCCTCACAGCGACTATGTAAAGAAAACAGGTGTTCATATCAGACTGGATTCAGATTTTTGCTCTGCCTCTCACTGATTGTGGATAATTGGGAGAGTCAGGCCAGCCCTCTGATCCTCCGTTTAGGCAGGTGTATAATGGTGATCGCAGGGCCTGCCTCATCTACCTCAAGCCTTTTCCAAGTTGTTGCAGGACTAAATGAGCTAATGGTTGTAATGTACCTAGAACAGTGCCAATCCAGAGACCATCATTGTGATGTTAAGGAGATAAAATTTCTCCTCTGCCCTCTGGGTTCTCCTGGCTGGTGTAAGAATTAAATTGACATGAGGCAGATTAACAGGAGAAAATCAAATCTAATTTCATATGCAGGGGTGGGGGGGCTCCCTAAAAATATGAGGCTCACAGGCAGTCAGTCAGGTAATCAAGTTTTACCTGCTATTATGAGCTAAGGAGAAGCAAGTCTGGGACTTCAGAGTGAGAAAAACAGTTTATGGGGAGATGAATAATCAAATGTTTGGTAAACAAAGGTTTGTTGTTCTATGCAGAGGCCATGGGACAGAGGGAGGACTTCGAACAAGCAGGGCTTGCTGAGTGTTCCCTCCACCCATTCTATTACACCGCACTTGTATTCTTTGTATTGTTCCTGGTGACAGTTTTCTTCCCAAATTAAGGCCTGTATCTAAATTCTTTTTTAGGCAGCTAAAGGGGAGGTAAAAGCTTATTTGGAGTCTTTTTGGGCCTCATTGTTTTCAGCTTCAAATAATCTGCAGGCCAAAATGGCCCAACCTGAGGAGACACATTCTGAACCCCTACAGTTATCACTCCTGTTTATAGATAAAGAAATGAGGTTAGAGACGGTTGAGTGATTTGCCCAGACAAAACTTGTAACTTGTGGACCCAGGACTTTCTTGAGCCAAGAGTCCTTTTGTTCTCTTTACCATAGAAAATAAATTAAAATAAACCTAGGTGAGATTCCTAATGACATATACCTTACTATTATATTCACTTTTCTTCATATTTTAAAGGAAATAAAAATTAGAACATTTTTGTGGGTCTCTGAATTTATCACAGGCCCTAGGAACTGTGCCCACTGTGCCTAATGGTTAAATCCACCATAAGTTAGTGCAAAAAAAAAAAAAGTGCTTCATACTGAGATAAACAATAAAAATAATGGAGACGTCCACCCCATGTTTGGTCTTGCAATTCAGAAAGTGTTCTAGTGAAATCTGTCAGCTGCCCCCGCAATGCCTCTCAAAGTGCACTGTAGTGAGCTTCTAAACCAAGTCAGATGAAACTGGGACACCTGCCAAATGCCATCACCTCATTCTCTGTGAGCGATGGATGGGATTGTACAAATTTAAAAGTTCATGATAAAAAATGTTAGTGTTTTACAATGTAAAATACACTCATTCTCCTACGTCATATAATGAGGTCTAAGATTAATCACAAACAAATGTGTACTAGGAAGTGTAGTAATTCATCATGTCTTCTCCAGAAGTGGTATCTATGTTTAGTGTTTCCAAACAGTGTCAAAGGCAGTGTCTGGAATAAATGTAATCAGGAAGGAAAAGGAGCCCAGAGGCTTGCATTTTTAAACCTGTAGACTTCATGTAATTCCTGTGAGAAAGAGGAATGCTCCATGATATTTCGGTTCCAATTCGAAGACTCTATAGGATATACGAATTCAAGGCTTGAACTGTATAAAATCGGACCATCCTCCAGAAACAAAGCTCAACATGCATGGCAATCTCAAGATAAGCCTATTCTTCTTTGCTGGGTACTTTTTGGTGTGGCGTGACCATCTGAGTTTCCTGAGACAGGAAGGTTTATGGATGCAGGGAGTAAAAGCTCATGGGAAAATGCCTTCTGTAACCTTTTGCCTGTTACTTTTTTTCTTGACCCCTGGGAGCTTTATTCTTAGCAGCATAAAGTGTGTCTACGACATAAAATCCGATACAGATTTAACTACTCAATTATACCGACATGGACGTCAAACAAAAAAAAAAATTACTTCATTAAAATGACATCAATAATCTTTCTGATGCATAAAAATGTTTCAAGCTGAGAGAAATGTATTAGTACATATGTTCACTTACTCATCTGAATCCTTAGACCCAGAAACTGATTTCAAATTGAGAAACTCATTTACATTAATTATTGATGTGTCAGCTCAAACTTTGTACATGCTAAAAAGTTGCTAAATAAAACCCTTCAAACATAGGATGGAGGAGTTTATTACTATTATTTATTACAAGTTTTTACATCCTCATTTGGGGTTTGCCTTTTTAAAAAATCAATTCAATGATTTAATGTGCTCAGAAGGAGTGTACTTAAATTTTGCTCCAAATGGATTCTGATTATTATCAGTTTCTAACTAAGAAAACAGAACTCTTTATTGTAACATAACAGATTTATTAAACTTTTTAAGACTTTGTTTGGGAAGACTGTGCCTACCTTTCTTCCAGGGTTCTCAGGCATGTTCGAACAAGTTAATTTGCTTAAGAAACATGCATAGCTACATGTTAGGAACTATAATAAGCATCGAACAGCTCTCCGCCCACCCCCTCCGTCCTCCCTCCCAAAAAACCCAGAAAGAAAGAAAGCAAAAAGAAAGAAAAGACAAAAGGCAGTGTAGGGAATTGGTTAAGAACAAAGGTTATGAATTCAAATGGCCCGAGTTTGAATACTGTCTCTTCTAATAACAAAACAAAGCTTTGAGGAAATGACTTAACTTCTCTCTTAGTTTGAGCCTTAAGATGAAACTAAGATGAGCCACAGTTTGCTCGCCTTAAACATTGAAATGATAATAGTCCAATCTCCTAAGGCAGTTAGGAAGATCAAATGAGTGTATTCATGTTAAGTGCTTAGAATCCTGCCTGGCACTTTCTAAGCCCTCCATAAATGTGTGCTATTTACTGAATATCCCTGCTGCCAAGAAATTCAGTGTATCAGGAAAACAGCAAACTACACATGCAGATACACTACCATACAGTGTAATAAATGTTATGATAGAAATCTGAGCAAAGTGCTGGAGAAGGCACAGAGCTGCTACCAGATGGAAAAATATCAAGGTGATTAGAAATGGTGATGATGAGGGATGAAAAACATAACCGCAGGATAAAACAAAGAGGGAGAGGTTAATCCTGATTAAGTAAGTCAGACTAAATTTCAAAGAGGTTACCTGGAAACACTTTAAAGTTTTAGAAAACACACAAATGAAAGAGCATGAGCAAAGGATTGGGTGTATGAAGATACAACAGAGATAAGACATGGTGACTGGGGAGGTGTCCTTGAGGGAGGGAGTGGCCGAGTTGAGGGAGAGGAGTCTGGAAAGGAAGGTTAGGATATGGCTGTCCATGTCTTCTCTCGAACATATGCTCCCTGGGAAGCCATTGAAGCATTTACATGAAAAGGTGACATTATTGCATCTGTTCTTGAAAAGATAACTCTGAATGGAGTCATGCACACCCAAAACACAGGAGATTCAAACAATTTTGAGGAAAAGGGGAGGTGGCTAAGAAATGGTTGAGAGTCAACTAACAAATTTCCATCCACTAGAAGTAAGATTTGCAATACTGCTCATCACAATGAGAGGGCCCACTGCCTACCCCACTTCCATCTCCTTTGATTTGAATTCTAGAGCTCAAACACAGGGGAGGGGTGAATGCTGCCTTGGGACAAACTGCTTAGAAATCTGAAATACGTTATATGATCTATTAATAGTCAATTTATTTCTTTGATGCATGTGCTTAACTCGATGGAGCTATCTTTGAAAAGCACAATGGAGCAATTTAAGTTAAAATCAAGTTGGGAACCTAACATTACTTAGAAAAAACAGTTACTTATAAAGCTAGTTTCTTCTAGGCTCCAAAACTATTTAGTAATTACAATATAAAATGGGTAGTATAATAATGCGCTCTGCACTCTTAGGGATTATATTTTGTTTAGACTTTTAAGAAAGCATTACTATGAAGTTCTATTGGAAAAAGTAATCTTCGTGGTCTATTTAAGTGTATATCATGTCTTCAAATGCCAAATGGAAGGTCATGGTATAGAAACATGTCTAAACAAGAGGGAAGGAGGGACGGGGGGCGGGCAAAAGGAAGGGAAGGGGAAAGTCAAGGAACATATAGCAAGGGCTCATGGACAAAACCAAAGGGGAAGAGCTGAGGGAGGGAAGGAGGGAGGGGGCAAGGGAAAGTGGTGGGGGGTTGGCAGAGACAAATGTATTTGAAAAAATAAATTAATTAATTAAAAAAAAGAAACATGTTTAAGATGCCTACAGCTTTTCTTTGGAGAGAATGTGTTGAGTGGTTATTGGGTGTTTAATATGAATTTGAAAGTAATATTTCTTACTTTTGTTATTTTAGTTTTAATTATTTCAATTTCAGAAAGCACTAAGAGCTACTAATACAAACATTCAAATTTCTCATAAGTCTTTTCACCAGGGTGAAAATATGTTAATTATTTCTGCTGTGATTTAATCTATATGAAGTGGTGAAATTCTCATTTAAGCCATAATCATCCTTATAGACAAAAGGGAAGAAAAGCTTCCTGCAATGCTCGAAAGCTTGTTTGTAGTATAATTCCTTAGTGTTTTAATATTGTAGGTTTACTTCCTATTCTAAAGAAAGGCTAGTGAGTTTGTAATGATTCATGTAATGTTATTTTTTAAGCTTTCCCTCTATGTACATTGAGATCATTTAAAGCAATGAACTGATTTCGGAGATGATTCGAAGAACTGGTGTTATCTAAGTGCTTAGACGCAAGTTCTGTTTTCTCTTATCTCTGGTCTTTCTTTTCTCATTTCTCTTTAAAAAGAAATTCCTCCTTTATCTCTTTTCTCAATAGCTCATTGAACTGTTGTTGTGTAAGAACTATTTATCATAAAAAGGATTAGATCATAGAAGAAAACAAGAAGTTTCTATTGTAGTATTAATAAATTAATTAATTGGTATTAATAAAAATCATCAAGATATTATTTTTCCTTTGCAAACAGATTCAAGAAGGTATTTAGCATATTATATGTTTCCAAGATAATGTAATCTCTTGTTTTTGCCCTGTGGCCTATTTTGCTACCAAAGTAATTCTTCCTTACTATTAAAGTCCGTTTCTGGAATTTCAGCAATTTTGTAAAATATCTTTTTTTTTTATGGTTCAATTGTTTCTTAATATCAACACAACAGGGTATTTTAAAAGCTCTTGTTACCATCAAACTGACCTTTTGTTGTTTTCAAATCGTGCAACTCCTGCATGTTAGATATTATCCGAATCAGATTTTACTGTCCTGGACTACCAACAACTCTTGTTACAGAACCCTGCCAATGCTATTCTGGAACAGTTGTGGGGTTCGATCGCCTGTTGCCAAGAAGCGTGATTCCCAATGCAAGAGTTTGGTGAAAAAAGGAAAGGGGTTGTTTATTTAAAGTTTATACAGATTTAGAATAATGGCAGATTTCTGCTGTTAAGTCCCACTCACTTTAAAACATCCCAAAACACATAATCCTGCCTCCCTTTACCAAACCACGCTGGTTTCAGAATATGCCAGTCAAAGGCATCATCTTTCAGAAAAGCAGAACTCAGCATTCCTGGTCACAGTTCAGCTCCAAGCATCCCTCACAAATCTGTGCTTCACTGGGTGGGTCCCTGCACAGCTCCATCTGCTCTGCTGCTGTCTTCTCCAGGCCAGCTTCCCAGCAGGCCTCCTCTTTCTTACTCCAGACCTTGCGGGGCACTCTTACTCCAAACCCCAGGACTTCTCCCTTGCATACCAGACCTCAAGGCAGAATCCCCAACCCCCTTAAACCTACCCTCATTTTAAATGCTCAGCCTGGAACTTCATATGTGACCTCATATCCGGCTCCTCCTATGATGTGCTAGCGTGTGCCATTTTTGCCAGTTCCCTCATATATTTTACCTTCTTTTGGCTGCCATCTTTAGTTAGGGCAAGAGTTTCCAGTGACATACAAGCATGGGGTGGGCATCTGCCTCCTCTGGCTATGTCGCCAGTCACTATACGGGCTCTTAAAGTCACAGGCACCTTTTGCCCTGGGCGGCAGTCCTCTTCCCTCAGGAAAGTCATGGCTATCAACTTGCCATTGATATGCAAAGCATTTTAAATGCCATATCATCTACTTCTCCCTTCTGGAATCAAGGTTGGGGGGATATGCTCTGCTATTTTCAGGGAACCCCTACTCTGCACCCTGTTAAACTCTATGAAATTATTGGTAAACTTAATTTATCCCTAAATGCCTGTAAAATATTGTAAACAAATCATTTTCAGGGGAGAGTCATTTGAAATCAAAAGTCTAAAATTTCATTAAATGTGTTCTCAAATTTTTCATTTTTAATATTACATTGATGTAACTTCACTGAAAGCATGAGTTGTCATAGAAACAGCATTGCTGCCAAAACTCTGCCTTAATTAAAATCTTTTTTAAAAAATGAATTATTTTTGAAAAATAAATGCCTTAAACAATTTGAATTTGATGGCAATGATTTTACTATCAATGGATACATGTAAAATTCAGATAAGAATAATAAAAGCCACATAAAATATGTAGAAGTGAAATCTAGTCAATCAGAAATAATTGAAATATTCTTTTGAATGCTTCTAAGTTTTATAATCTTATTTTAAGAGCTGGATTTATCTTATAAGAACAAGAAAAATTATAAGAAAATTTACTTATTAAAATGGCAATTATTTTGGCCTGAAGTTTTACAACATGCAATATATACTTCCAGTTATCATCTTACCTGTGCTATGAGTACAAAGACAAACTCAGAAATTGATTCATTTTTAACTGTTGATAGGGATATTCTGCTGTCTTAAAGATAGGAATAACTGTGTTTATGTTAGTATAATTCAGCTTAAATTATAACTAGCAATAGAATATTCACATATATACATTTGACTGGCACTAAATTATTTTTCTTGAATAAGAAAGATTGACTCCTGTATTAAAATATTCATGTGAGTTAAAACATAAGGCCTCTATTTATCCTTTTTGCTTTCCAAATTTGGTTTGTGTACTTATTTTACCAAGTGCATTAGCAAATTAGTAAACTGTATTTTTAATGTACGCTTCAGAAAAGCGAGAGTTAGAACATAGATATTTAGATATAGAGCAATCTGTAAGTAAGCCTGCATTTTCACTTCATAAGTATATTTGATTTATATAATATGCATTTCACACCTAATAATTCTGGATTTAGAAAATACAATTAGGCTGCTACCATTGATAAATGCTGACAGTGTAAATAATTAAGTGATTAATTTTTAGAAAACAAGTGAAATAAAAGCAAAACCTGAATATGCCTCCTACTATGGCCATTAGCTGGTGTTTGTTTTTTAACTTTCAGTGTAAGGTACATGTGACTTTTCTGTATGTGATTGTGATAGTTGTCAAGGTGCATTTTGTCTATTCAGATATTCATATTTAATTACCATCATTTTATAGCAATCTTACTGGAACTCTTAGTCCAAATAGAATGTTCTATCCAAGTATTGAATTTTAATTAATTTATACTTCACACATTTGAGATATACTAGGTTAAATTGCTGATTTTTAAAAACGATTTTAAAGTTCTCACTTAGAATTGGCTAATGGTTTCCTTGACTCAAGATTAAATGTATTTACTACTTAACTAAATGTAGCAGCTACATGTTGCTTACAAAATCTTATCTGAAATAAATGCTTTCTGCCATATATCAAGTCAACTCTTGGAGGCAACTCCCTCAGGCCAGCTGGCTATTGGGCAGAACACATACACAATTATAAGGAAAATTAACCATTTTAAGGGGGTGATTATTACTTTGATGTTCAACAGTAAGTTAAATGTCCTTGTCTTAATGTCTATGAAATAATTTCTTTTTGATCTTCCTTAGTTTATTTCCTTCTTTCCATTTTCCTTGGAAATGACACTTTCGGAAACACTAATTTTCCTTGCAAATGACTATTTGGGTATCTCAATTTTGTTTCAGTATTTTATATTTGAGTCCCTTTGTCTTGGAATTATAATCTAAAAAATTAGCCTATTACTGCTTCATAGATGCTGGCAGAGACATGGGTGCTGGTCAGAAGCACAAGCTTTATTGCGCACAGCATGAGTTCATCACAGGCACCTGCGCCCCTTGCCCCAAGTGCCATAGAAGCAAAACAATATGGTCTCAGTGGACACTATCCATACAGTGACTTTGCATCACAGCTGAGGAACACTGCCTTGGGGAACCCGCATTTTGGGGGCAAATAGCAGACTAGCTAGCTTTTTGTCCCAAACAGAGACATTACCTCATCTCTCAAGATTTCTTACTTCAAATACTACCCGAGAAATGGCCTAGGTAAAAAACAGCCTAGGTCCTGCAGTCTTGACTTACTCAGCAGGATATGTGGGAGCGCTAGAATCTTGGCGGGGGGTGCGGGGGGTCCGGGGGGGGCGGGCACGGGTAGGGAGAGAGGCAGGGTCCTCTATCACATAGAACAATCATGTGTGAATATTTTGAATATTTTGACATGCACAACCCTATTTTAGTTAGGTATGTGTGCATATTTCTTGTATTTGGGGGCATATGACTAAGTGAATGTGCGTATAATAAACTGCATTTATCAGTTCACTTTCTTAATTCAGATTATTTCCTAGAGTATTAGCATTATTAACACTAACTGATTACAGTTCAGATTCATGACTTAAAAATAAATTCATAAGGCTCGATAAAATTTATATGCATGGCTGTGATTTTACGTTTAGAAGTGAGAGGAGACAGCTGTGACTGATTGTTAAATGTCAGTGTAAGGTGCTAGCACTGACACTTGACACACCTCAAATGAAATGACTCATTTGTACCATATGTGCTTGGAAAAGCACACCAATCTTGCAAAGAAAAATGACCTATTCTTTGATATCACCCTGTCAGGTATTTTCATCTCTTCTTCACTGTTCTTTGTAGTTTTCATAATCTCAGTAGGTACTGATTTTTCCTCCACTTGGTAATCAGGTCCTGAGAGATGGCTTCCAAATGTGGCCAATCACTCAACAACTTTTAAAGTTATTATCGAAGAAATTGGATTTCCTCATTTTGAGACAATTAGAGAAAAACAAACATCTAGAAACTAACCCTAACTGTGGCCATTGTAAATGTATTAGAAGGTTTAGGCACTTATCTCCATTTACAGATATTGAAAGAAATGGAAATTTTGATGATCACTGTGAGAAACAGCAGGTGAAATTGTAGAAGCAATAAAGTAAGAGGGAAAAATTGTCTATAGTACTCAAGTGGTGCTGAGAGATGTCAGAGTTTAATGGAGTCATTTCTAGAGTCCCTAGAATACTGGGTCTACTTATTTCAAATGCATTTTCCCCCCTCAGATTATCCCAGGAAGAACATGTTATGTGGTTCAGTGTACTGTTTTTATTAATATTGCTGAAACAAGAAAAAGCAAAATGGTATCCTTCATTATAAGCCAACCTTGAACTTGTCATGATTTATAAAAACAAAAAGAAGCTATACAAGTTATGGAGTGATAACAACCAGAGCCATTACCTGGATAAGGAAAATCAGGATCACATTATTATAGGGCAGGGAGTAAACACAAGTGGGTGCATCAGCTGGTGATGGTAATATCGGTGGTAGCGCGGGCGGGGTGAGTGCTGGGGGCCTCTACCCTGGTCTCTGGTCTGGCCTTTCTTTGCCCATACCCATTTCTCAGATTGAGGAGTCCACAGAGAAAACTGGAAATGTCCTCTTAGAATCTGTACCTGCCTCTCTTCTTGACCACATTTGAGAAGTCTAGAATGCCAGAATTCCATGACCAAAAGAATTAGAATCTGCTTTTAGACCCTGCACAAGCTTTTTTTTTTTTTTTTTTTTTTTTTGCCAGGTCTGTCTTCCTGAAGGTTGACTCGACTGTTGGTCATAATAGTTACTATTTACTTCCTATGCCATAATATGTCTTCCTTCTCATATATTTTACTTCAGCTGATACTCAGTGTGATCTCAGAACTTCTCTCAGGAAGAGGCAGCTTTTACCTAAATGTCTTAAAACTTTGTAGCTGTAGTTAATATCTGAAGGCCAAACTTTGCCTACCTCCTATCTTCAAGCACTATACATAGTTATACCGCAAGTGGCCTCAAGTGAGAACTCACCAATCTTATTTTGGGGTGTTTTTCTTGGCTGAATCTCTGACTTGTAGAACTCTAATTTACAATCATGGATTTTGTATTTTCTAAGGACATGCTTGACTTCCAAGAGCTCTGGAACCTTCCTGCCCCTTTTATCTAAGCAGCTCTCCTTGAGCTTGACTTCTTGCCGGCTTTTACTTTTTAAAGAAGTTCCTGTCCTAGTTAGTCTCTTTATGGTCAAGACATGGTACTTTCTCTTTCCTTTCACTATGTTTTAATTCCCTCTGGATATTGTTTTTTACAATGGCTTCTCCTTTTTCACCTCAAAGATGCTTTTGTTTCTGATTTTAGTATTTGAATATAAGTGTTGCTGGGGCATATAAAAAGATAAGAGGGATCCACCACAAGCATTCTCTTTTATAGGTGTCCCCTTCTGGTCAATTGCCATTTTTGTACGGGCCTAGTGACAGCGTCGTGGGTGCGCAGCCTGTATAGCCACAGAGTCTCTGGGATCCAAAGGACCTCATACTTGATTTAAAACTATGCTGTTGACATCTTAACAGTCTTACAAAATACAATTCCTATTTCATATATGAAACGCCATGGGACAATGGCACATGTGCCAGGGGTGTGGAGCCTGGGTTCATTCATGATAATGCCTAGTGCCACCCTCCCAGTCACCTCTCTTTCATTCTCTGGGGTTCAAGTCCTACCTGGCCTTCCCCGTCCCTCTCCCTGCCCTGCTCCATGACACTGCTGCCTTCTGGAGGGTGGAGGGAGATAATCTGTTGTGTTTTCTTAGTGGGGATAGGAAGAAAGAGAGTCCGGAGTTCAGCTGATTGCCCCCAACAATGTCAGAGATCTGGACACAGGCATAGGGGTGAGGAGGGCTGGCGACTGGGTGCCAGGGAAGTTTTAGAGCAGTTTGTAGTATGGACTATCTGCCATGGGTTGGCAGCAATATAGACTATTTTTAAAGACCTCTTTTCTGCAGGTTGGGGTAGTGGGCTCATGGAAAGGGAAATATCTGCTTCACTTGCCCCATAGTCTACCTCTAGTCGGGGCGTGCAAGGTCGCTCCCTTAGCTAGTGGGAGGAGGAACCTGGTGTTCTTCAGACGTGAGTGCACAACTGACCTAGCTGCGGGGTCGTGCCCTGCTTGCTTGTGAGGGCCTGAAGGCAGCTGAGAGTCTTGTGCTCCAGAGAGTTTCCTTAGCCAGCTCTGTGCCTGGGGGGGGCCCTCTCTTCCTTTTTCGACTTTCTTTAGCCAGGCTCGTGTTGATTCTGGCCAGCTCAAGAAACCCTCTAAAATAAGAATTATGCAATTTTGGTGATTCTGTATATGAACTGAATGATCTTACACTTTCTTTTAAAACTGACATTGCACAACATAGACATACACAGTAAAATTCATGCTAAAATTTTTATCTCTTTAACTTTTCTTTTCTTAGAAGTCAATTATATAGCAAATAAAAATGATCACAACAAGTCAAGAAAGGAAAAAAAGAAAAAAATCTCATACCTATAACTGCACTTTCTAAAAAAAGAGCCCTGTGTTTTTTATTTTGTACTTTGTCCTGTAACTGATGTAGCAGGCCCTGTAAGTAGCCATTCTTTGTTAGAAACCATTTCTGCTTACCTTCAAAAAAAGATACAGTAGCCTGAATACATAAGTTGAAACCTAAACATCCTGTCTAACAAAGCAATTCAACTCCTGGGTAAATAACTAATAGGAATGCACACATATATTCATCTAAAAACATGTATAAGAATGATCATATAAGTACTATTTCTCATAGCCCTAAGCTGAAAACTATCCAAATGCCAAACAAAATTATAGAAATGGATTACATTCCAAGCAACAATATAAATGAATCTCACAAAGATCATGCTGAATGAAAGAAGCCAAACACAGAAGAGTACATACAATGTAATTCCACACATAAAAATGAAAAAACAGGCAAGACTAATTTATGATATTAGAAGTCACATAATGGTTACTCTTGTGGGCGTTGAGTAAATAGTGAGAGAAGACCTAATTGGAGCTTTGGAGGTTCTGATAATATTCTATTTCTTGATCTTGTTGGGGTGTCCATGATGTGTTTCATTTATGAAAATTTATCAAGTTGTAACTTAATGTTTGTGAACTTTTCTGCATGCATGTTATACTTCAATAAAAAGTTGAAAAAAATACTAGCATGAAAAATCCTCTATTCTTCTTTTCACCGCTACTGTCAAGTAAGACTTGATTCTGTTATTGTGAAATTCAGTGGAAGAAATAATATAGGACAATACATTTCTATTCTTTTTTTATGCCAGAGTTATGAACTATGCAGTTAAAGAAGAAGAAACCATTGTTTTGACCCAAACTTTTAAAATGTAGTAAGGATAAGAAGAGATTAAATATAGTACTATTACAAAAGTCCTTCTAGACAGTGGCAAATTCTTGGAAGGGGTAACATTTTAAGAGATTAGACCATCCTTGGTAAGCTTTATGCAATGTGTTTTTGTAGTTAAAATTTCATTGGGTGTGCAAGCAAGATGGACTTCTGTTGATTTAGTCTAGTTATATTTTTCCTCCTTTTTTTAGTTGTCAATATTGACTTACAGGCAATCGGTTGGAACAGTTTTCAAAAATCCTCAAACAGCTTCCTTATGGGAGCAATATAACCTTTGCATAAGCTTTGAAAAGTGGAGAGAGCCAGCCAAATGCAAATTGCTGCAAATCATAATAATTATAGAATATTTAAATTAAAATATTCTGTACATTCCCATCATTTGTGAAATAAATTCAAATCTACACAGTATAAAAAAACTAGAAAAAGTAAATGTTCAATGATAGACTATTTAGCTAACTTATAGCTATCCCAAATATATTAACAGACTCCTATATGGATTCTCTGCCAATAGCTTCTTTGGATTAGTTCTGCTTTATTTCTATCATGAGATAATTTTCTCAAAATCAAATATGATACTATATTACTGTACTTAAACACTTCAGTTCACTCCCTATTTCCTATTGAATAAGACTCCTATTGAATTAGGCTCCTAATCTGGTCTGAGCCTATTCCTCTCATCTTGTCTTCTGCCATTTCTCTCTGTCTTTACTTAACTTCGTTACTCTGGACCGTGCATGGTTTCAGGACTATTTATGACTTCACATATGCCTACTGCTCTACATTGTTTAGAAGATCTTTACTTCCTTTTTAATTATATCCTCATCAAGAGTTAATTATCCCCCCTTGGTTATTTTTAAAAAAATTTTATTCATACCTATGTAATACCTCTTTACTCAAAATATTACCATAAACTATGAGAACGCAAAGTGAATTCACCCTCATATATTCAAGGGCATAGATCAGTGACTGGTTCACAGTTGGTCTTCAACAATGTTGCTTAAATAAGTCATTATTATAAAAAAGTGAAACCAGCAGAAACCCAGTGAACTAAAACTATCAAAAGGAATTTCTACTGTACCATACTTTTAGAAAAAAGATTTTTTATCCTCCTACAAAGTTTCAGTTATGCAAGATGAACAAGTCCTAGGGATCTACTGTAAAGCATGATACCTATAATGTATACTTTAAAAGGTGCTAAGAGGGAAGATCTTATGTTAAGTGTTCTCCACCTAAAAGTGATAATAATAATAAATAAAGAGGGCAGGAAGGGAACTTTTGGAGGGGAAGGATATGTTTATGGCAGAGATGGTCATGATGGTTTCACAGAAGTATACTTACCTCTAAAGCCATCAAGCTGTATATTGCAAATTTGGATGTTGTTTTACATATCAATCATATTACTATAAAATGGTTTTAAAATTATGTTGTGTTGACCCTGAACAGTGGTTTGAGCATTCCCTCAGCATTTTGCATAAGTGAGGCAGTGCTGGAATGAAGAAATTAACTGTTTAAAATTCCAGTCTGCTATCATTATATAACCACAGCATAACAAAATGTCCCCCTACTGCTATCCTCCAGAACTTGAAATACCTTTCTTTTAAGTGTGTGTGTGTGTGTGTGTGCATTTAAATTTTTGAATTAAGCACCATGTCTAGAAGTCTATGGCTTTGGAAAGGAATGCAGTTTGACAAATCGTAATCTTCCTGATCAGAAGATTGATGGTTTGCAGAAATTTCAAGTGCCTTTCAATGTCATAAATACTACTAAAAATTCCACCAACCTGGTCTCTGACCAAGAATAACAAAAAACATGACAGAAAATCTAAACATAAATTCCGTTCAACTTGTTGTAGTTTGATACCAAGGACTCAATAGCCATATTACTTTACTGACCTATACTGATTTAGTTGGAGGTCAGTATGTTTTTTTGGCAAAGAATAATGGAAAGTGTGTCTTTTTCAGGCAGATTCTATGTTTATCCTGTTTTCTTACGATATTTAAAAAAATTAAATTGTTCACCCTCAGAGGCTTCCCTTTACCTCAGTGAACTCCATTTTTTAATCTGGATTTCAGTATATTGAAATACTGCTCCTGGCATCCACAGCAAAGAACTTTCTGACTAAATAAACCTAGCAGTCAAAGGTCTGGTCTGTACACTCACTCAGGTTATTTTCAATTCTCCTGAGACTGAAATCACCATAGCAATGACATTTTATTCTACCTAGTTCCTTATTGGAGATGCCTATAAATATACCATTTATCAGAACAGGTTAGTTTATTTTGGTATTACAATAACACTTTTTACAGATATTCAAATTATCCCACCTCCTTTGCACAGCTCTTTCTGCCTTGAATTCTCTTCTCTTTTCACAGACAAAAAAAATCATTTAGTTCAATCCAATTTAGGAGGGGAAATATAGAACAATTTGAACTCACAATTGAGAATAAGGTTTAATCACCCTCCCAGGCATGTAGTAGCCCAAAGCTCTGCAACGGCTTAGATTTTGAGATCAGGCTACAATTTAAGTGTAGCTAGACACAGAGCTAAGCTGAAGGACTAAGAGCTAAGATAAAGACTGCTTGTTGGATGAAAAAATGAAGTGGAATGGACAGAATAATGTGGAGTCCCAAGAGTCAGTTGGATATGTGTCTGCACACCTCTATAAAATGTGCAAAAGACATGAATAAAGGCTGCAACGTATGAGAAGAATGAGGAGACACTTCCTGAGCCATGTGAGAACACAGGAGGAAATCTTTTCTAGGGAATCTGTGGTCCTACTGTTAGGTGCCTGAGCCAATTCAGACAGGTAAGGTAGACCCCGCAAAGCCAGAGGCCATGGAATGCTGATGTGTTCTGCACCTGTTCATTGGCCTCACTCACCTTTCCTTTTCTCTGCTTTTTTCCTTTTGATTCTGATCATTTCCTCTCCTCACTAAAAGGGCCTAACAATCTGCCCAAGTTCCTGAAGAGTCCTATGAACATACGCAAAATGAAGAAATGATCTTTTCCAGCCTTTGTAGATTTCCTTTGTCTACACTGGCCTCTTCAAGGTTATTTCTACAAAGTCAGTTTATAACTTAACAGGTACACTATTTTTCTTAAAGATTTTGAGAAGTAGATCCCAAATGACAAACATCCTGGCTGGCTTCACATCAGCATAGCATGGGGTCATTTATGTTTAATAATAGCTTCAAATTTCCAGGAGTGTCAATGAACTTAAATGTACCCTTTCATTTGTGGCTGGCATCAGATTGTTTTTTCCATAAACATACTTGTTGTTTCCTTTAAAGATGACCATGCACCACCATAGCTCTGTGTCTTTTTCTTATACTTTTCCCCTCATCTAGCAAAAAACATTTTTTAATTTTCAGCTTTCATGCACCTCCTTCATTTCAGATCCTGTCTGTTAAAATCAGTACTCTTTCCTTTGTGCTTTCATTGTGCTTTGTTTATATCTCTTTGTTAATGAACTTGCACTATAATTACTTATGTGCACCCCTGTCTTTCCACCAGATGGTAATCTCTATAAGAATGGAGAAAATACACTATTTGTTCTTATTTCACAGTATCTAACATGGCACCTGTCTTAACATAGGCTCTTGATATGTATTGGATAAAGAGTTTCACTACATTGTAGAAAAAAAGCAATTTGCCAAGGGCTGAATTCATGATACAGTTAACAAGTTTTCAATCCATGATTGTACCAGAGGCAAAGGAATTAATAAGTTATTAATGGAAACCATGAGGGAAATATAATTTTAACAAAATGAAATGGATACCCAAGTGCATTAATATTGAAACTGAATATATGAATTATACAGAAGCATAGCATAAAAGAGCTACTAGATTACAGATTCCAAAGGTTTTAGAATAATTTTTGAGTTTACAACTTTAAATTAGATTAATAGTTGAAGTTACTGAAATTGCTTTCTTTGTGGCAAAGTCTGTGTATACTTCATCCCCCTTAAATTATTAACACGAGATAGGGCCAATTATTTAACTAAAAGATATCTGGACCTTTAAACAAATTAAAAGTCAAAAATTCCTTATCAGGATTTAAATCAAGGATTTACATTTAGTAAAAGCCATTACAGATTATACACCTTTATACACAGGAACAGATTATAGAAAAGCAAGAGAGAAAGTAAGAGATTGTGTTTATCAGTGTTGTATAGGCAAGAAACTGTGTCCGGAGTGGTAGCACTGGGTTTGATAGGGGATGTGGGTGAAGGAAAAAGCCAAGGATAATTTGAAGCTGCATGGAAGGAAAAGCAAAACTCAGTTTCCTGCTTTCTCTTTTTCTTTCTCACATGAATGACAACTTAACCATCAACAGTAAGACCTGACTTCACAAAACTTTATCTTAGATTTTGTTTCAAAAAAATTTCCTGGAAAAGAACAGAGGGTCTTAATCCATTTTTAACTAGCTTCAAAATGTAGGAAAAGTGTTTCTGCAGAGAACAAGTCAATTGTTTTCAGCAGTCTTGGGTGAAATACTTGATATTTTTCTGGTGTGGGCTTTAGAGTCAGACAGGAGCTCAAATGACAGCTCTGCCATTTATTCTCTGAGTGATCATGAGATTGTCATTTAAAGTCTCAGTTGATTTTCTAATTTTGAAAACAGGGCTGTCCTTACTATAATCACTGTAAAGATATGTCAAAAAGCATTTATGTGCATAGATCACTTTTGGAAACAGTTACAATCTTTCCCTCCAGGTAGAAGTGGTGCCTTCTAGCTATCAGGGATGGAAGACACACTTTTTATGGTATACTCAGTTACACCTTTAAAACATTGTACCATTATATGTATTACTCTTTAAAAAGTAATTTACTTAATGAAAAAATAAACACCATAAAATATTAAATAAAATTTCCAACACAGTTCCTGACATATATTCAATAAATACTGTTGTCTGGATTGAGTGCTGGCCTACATTCTCTATTTTATTTTCTAACTGCTCTCTCTGATATGGTATCCACAGGAAAATATACCTACTCTTTTATGAAAATTTTAATTCTACTATTTTTTTTTAAATCTCAATCCATCCTTGCATTTCACTAGAGAAAGTTTCAGGTTTTACTTTTTCAAATGTTTGTGACCATAGAGTAAGTTGAAATTAATGATTAATTTGAAAAAGTTTAATTTTTATTTGTTTTGTTTTTTACTTCTTGTGTGTAGGGCTAATATATTTTAGAATTTTAGAAAGTTAAATCTTTTACATTATTAACAATTAACATGGATAAATGCTAAAGATATTGATGTTTTTAGAAAATCCAAACTTTAATGACTTAGTTTGTGTAAGACATATGTATTTCAAAACCTAATGATAGCTCATTCATTCCTCTAAGAAATATTTATATTGTCTGTTGTGAGTATGTCAGACACTTCAGACACCATTCCAGACCCTTGAACAAGGAAGACAAATATTCTTGTTCTTGCAGAGGATACATTGCAGGAGACACATAATAAACGATAAACATAATGAGTGAGTAAATTATTTGTCAGAAGGTGGAGTAGGCCATGGAAATAAGACAAGGAAGATCATGATAAGGAGAAATAAGAGGCTGGGATGGTGGTGACTTTAACTATGGAGGTCAGAGTGGCCTCACTGAGAGAGACTTGAGCCAAGACTTGAAGTGGATGAGAGTTTAAAACCACACAGGCATCTGGGGCAAGAGCATTCTAGGCGGTGGGAACAACTATTTCAGACTCTAACCAAAAGCTTGCCTGTGCATTCAAGGAGGAGCAAAGGGAGTGGATACAGGAGGTGTGAGCAAGAGAACACATACGAGCAGAGACCTGGGGGTCAATAGGTTGAGGTTCATTCAGAGTCTTGTCAGCTTATTAAAGAGGCCAGCTTTTACCTTGAGTGAGATGGGGAGGCATGAAGAGTTTGGGGCAGAGAAATGACATGCTCTGACTTTTCTTTAAAAGGATCACTCTGGCTGCTGTATTCAGAACAGATTATAGAAAAGCAAGAAAGTAAGAGATTGTGTTTATCAGTGTTGCATAGGCAAGAAACTGTGTCCGAAGTGGTAGCACTGGGTTTGATAGGGGATGTGGGTGAAGGAAAAAGCCAAGGATAATTTGAAGCTGCATGGATTGAGCACCTGGAAGAATGCCATCTCCATGAACTGAGATGGGGACCCTAAGAGAGAATCAGAAATAGAAGGAGAAATCCTGGCTGCTCGTTTTTGAACATATTAAGTGTGAGATGTCTATTAAATATTTAAGTGAACATGGTGATAAGGCAGAGAGGTCCAGGCTGAAGATATAAATGTGTGATCATCGGTCTAAATAAAGATTTTGAAATTAGTCATTAACTTTCAGTCTAGGAAAGAAGCACAGGGATCTATTAACCTGTAAGGGATACTCTGCTTGATCCCAAGAACAGAGAGTGCAGACCTAGTATAAAGCTGAGGGAAAAGGCAGTGAGCACTGAATTGGGATGCAGAGCATATATTTTTCTCTATGGTCACTATGGAATGAAGTGCCCATTTCTGTATCTTGTGGTTGGGACAGACTCATTTTTCCTTAAGAGGCTTTGTCAAGGAAGGCAAGTAAGTAACCTGCACTTTGAACCAGAGCTCTGGGTAAAATGTCCTCTTAAGATCTTTGAAATATCTGTGTGTGTGTGTGTGTGAGAGAGAGAGAGAGAGAGAGAGAGAGAGAAGAAATGAGAAAATCAAAGAGCTGCCCCACCCCCTGCCCCAAACACACTACTACTTTGAAGATGCAAGCAGTTTTCTCTTTTGCAAAGGTGGAGATACCCTTCTCGTTAAATATTTCTTTGTCTAGAGAAAAGCACAAACTGATGACATCATTGTGAAGCAGAAGCCATGGCTGGAAGTAGAGGTGTTAAAGAAGATGAGGCAGCAATAAGCTGAATATTCTAAGTGATTGTATATACAATGGTGTGAATTTGAGGATACTTGTATTGCTATAAACCATGTTTTCTTTATAGAGAAGCTAGTTGTAATTTATTTATTTATTTATTTATTTATGGTCTTTAGCAGTGGTTGGTTTACTATTAAAACATGAACTCAGTTGTGTTGTGGGACTTACATGGGAAAGTTTGCTGTCCACATTTTGGCTATTGGGGTCACTGTATGAGAGGAGTGGGCACCCAGGTGATTATCAGAGGACCAGAACAATAGCAAGTGAGTTGCAATGGGTAGCCTGAAGCAAGCAATAAGACAATGTTCATTCAGAACTAGGAAGATAACATATTTACAGCTTGGGCTTCTAGACACACTTAAGGATGGAGGGAACACCAAAAGGAGACTGGAGATAACCAGATCTCTTTATGTAGAGGCTGAAACTAGTAGAATTGGGCATACATATGAATATGATTTCATTCATACACTCAGGGTGGTGAAACCTGAACACAATTAGAGTACATATAATTAAGTTAAAATAGCTAGGAATATTGAAGTCTATTTGCAGTCTTTGCTAAGAATAGTAAAAGTAAAGACTTCTGGTCAAGATGGCAGCAAAGGCAGACATTAGGCCACACTAACAAGGCACGGAGTCAAAGCAGCTCTACCTAATGCATTGAAACAAACACAAGGAGGCTGCCAAAATGAGGAGACAAAGAAACATGGCCCATGTGAAAGAACAGATCAAAAAAACAGAAAGAGCTAAACAAACTGAAGATAAGCAATCTGTCAGATACAGAGTTCAAAACACTGGTTATTAGGATGCTCAAGGAATTTAGTGAGGACCTCAGCAGCTTAAAAAAGATGAAGTCAGAAACAAAGGATACGCTAATTGAAATAAAGAAAATTTACAGGGAAACAACAGTAGAGTGGGTGAAACTGAGAATCAAATCAATGATTTGGAACATAGGAACCAAAAAACAACCAATCAGAACAAGAAAAAAAAAAGAATCTGAAGTAAAGAGAATAGTATAAGCAGCCTCTGGGACAACTTTAAGAGGTCCAACATTCACATTATAAGGGTGCCAGAAGGAGAAGAGAAAGAACAAGAAATTAAAAATCTATTTGAAAAAATAATGAAAGAAAATGTCCCTAATTTGGTGATGAGAATGGACATGCAAGTTCATGAAGAACAGAGAGTCCCAAACAAGATGGATGCAAAGAGGCCCACTCTAAGACAAATCATAATTAAAATGCCAAAGGTTGAAAGAATTAAAGATAAAGAGAGAATATTAAAAACAGCAAGACAAAAACAGTTATCTACATGGGAGTTCCCATAAGACTATCAGCTGATTTCTCAAAAGAAGCTTTATAGGCTAGAAGGGATTAGCAAGACATATTAAAAGTTATGAAAAGCAGGGACCTACAGCCAAGATTGTTCTACCCAGCAAAGCTATCATTTAGAATCAAAGGTCTGATAAAGAGCTTCCCAGACAAAAAACTAAAGGAGTTCATCATCACCAAATCATTATTTTATGAAATGTTAAAGGGATTTATTTAAGAAAAAGAAGACCAAAAATATGAACAATATAATGGCAAAAAATACATATTTATCAACAATTGAATCTGAAAAACAAACTAAGCAAACAAGAAGAACAGAGACAGAATCATGGATACAGACAGTGTTTTGATGGTTGCCAGGTGGGAGAGAGGTGTGAGGGAATGGGTGAAGGTAAGGAGATTATGTCGTGGGGGATGGGTGGAGGGGGGTAAAGGAGGAAAAACTGAGACAACTGTAATAGAATAAACATGATTTATAAATTAAAAAACTATAAAAAATAAAAAAATAAAGAATGACAACAACAACAACAAGAAACTGAGTAGAGATAAAAAAAAAGAAAAGAAGTACAAAAGGATAGTTAAAGAACAGGCATGGGGATATAAATTTCAACATAGGAAATGGAGTAGCCAAAGAACTTATATGCATGACCCACAGACATGAGCAATGATGGGGTTGTTACCTGAGGTAGTGAGGGTGCTGGGTGGAGAAGGCAAAGGGAGAATAATCAGGACAACTGTAATAGTGTAATCAATAAAATATAATTAAAAATAAAAAATATTAGTAAAGGTTAGCATGAAATGAATGCATTTGTATATGCTGATCTTGTTTTTTTTTAACATTTGTTCTTTTTGTTTTTGTAAATAGTTTATTGTATATTTAAAGGCTTCCTGTATTCATGTTTTTATTGCATGATTCAAAGTATAAATAACACTTTCTATTAAATTTTAATAATGGCATCAAAAACATTAAGTGGCTTCTATGCCTTGCATGTTGTAATATAATTCAGGGAAGTATTAAATAGTGTGTATATTCTTGTCAAAGATTACATTTAATATTTTAACTTCTAAAAATGAGAAGTCATAAGTAGCAATATACTAATTTTCCCAATGCGGTACCCAATTTAATCATGGTGATTTTCATAAGTGTATTATGGGAACACTTTGATAGTCTGAAGACATAGATCTGTGCAAAATGTAAAATGTCAGCTTTGTAGTTAGACTGCAAAGATTTTTAAAAGTAATAATTTTTAAAGGTCGGGGTAACTTTAATGACAAATTTTCTAGTTTTTTCTGTAAGAATAAACATTTTGCACTACATTTTCTGTAAGGATAAAATTAAAAAAATCCCTTAGGTCTGCTGCCTATAGCATTAAATTGAAAAAAACTCCCAGCAGAAAACTGGTGATGGTGCTCATGTAACTTACTGGGACCTCAGCCTTAACAGACTTGGGATTTTAACTTCTGTTTTCTAACCCATGTGAAGTTCAACTTCTTAGCTCCTTTTCGTACGTGTCGGAAAATGCTTGTGAAGTAAAAGTGGCATTTTATGAGAATCAGCCCACGTCTCTGAATTCCATCCTATCCCAGATCTTCGTCCTATAATTTTTTTTTTTTTTTACTATTTTGTATTTATGTTGATTTTAAGGAGGATTTGAAATTTTCCTCAGGAGCAGTATTAATCTAAATTACCTAGTCTTTCGTTATAAGAAGCAGAAGTGATAAACAGCAGTTAATATATTCACAGTTAAATACTCACTGCTATACTCAATCGGAAAAATTTGAAGCTATAGATAACCTTATTCTCTTTGGCAACATTTATATTTAGTTACAGCAAAATGTTAGGCCCAGGAGGGTCTCGCGTCCTGCTCTCACTTCTGTCCCGCACACACCTCCGCCAGCCGTCTCACTGCTCATTTCTGAATTCCGTACCCTGCTGCCTTTTAATTCACTACACATGTGATCATTCACTCAAAAATAAATTAAATGTCTTTAATATGCAGAGCATTCTAATGTTCAGTCCTTGAGGCTTAAGGTCTACTTTGACAAAATCAAAATATACTTACAAACATGAGCACTAAGTGTTTATTGGCTGCATGATTGATAGTTCAACACCACTTAGAGTGCCAAAGGAGAGAGCAGGGTTGCTTCTAAGTATTAGATTGTATTTGATACAAGGCTGAGAATTAAGAGTGCCAAGGATTGTGATTTAAATAAATTGTTTACGTCAGTCAAGGTTGCAAGCTGACCAGGGAACATACAGGTAAGTGTTAACTCTATAGTAAATAGGCAGAAGTTAGAGCTGCCTCTTTAATGTGAACTGCCTACCAAAACACCAGGACAAAACAGCACCGAACTGTGACTATCCCTCAGTTCACTGTGTCTCAGCAGGGAGCGCCATTGTAAATAAGCATTGTGGGCCTGTTTGTGTCTAAAACCATGGGTCAACCTCATAGCTTAATTATAAAGAATAAATTTAGTTGCATTTATTCTTTTTATGTAATTTGTATGTGTATACACACAAACATATACAGATGATATATATTCACCTTATCCTGTGTAAACTTCTAAAGAAAAAAGAATATGTCATTTTTCTGGAGTGGATGGGAGTGTCTAGTTATAGGTACTAAGAAGTCTATTGATTTTATACTAATGCAAGAGTATTTTATACAAATTAATGCCACATAATATGGTCCCGTTTCCATAATAATTACTCATACATGTTACACGGACAACTCAGTATAAATCCATATAGGGTTTAAGTGATCTTTTTACTCCTGAATCTTTGACAAATGTTTCTACTTTGGCTACCCAGTCTGGTCCGCATGTAGTAAGAGAGAAGTGAAATGTTCTCAGCCAAATCATAAAAGCTTATTTAATAGTTATAAAATGAATGATAAATGCTGAATTCCCAGCAGCAAACTTAAGCAAATTCTGCAAGTGTATTTCAGATAATGAAAGAAAAGACTATACCAAATTTGTAGTTTCATCAAAGAAAATGTCTCATAAAAACACAGTAAAAAACTATAATAAGAATAACTTCTTTCTATTAGTTTTTCATTTAGTAAAGTTACCAAAATTTTTTTCATAAGTAGGGATTTATGCTATGTCTGGAAGATAAAACTGCAGCTTATACTTGTACATTGAAATACCTGAGTAGGTCAGAGTGGAGTTTCTAGAGCTGCTGAATCTCCAGGGAAGGGAACTAGAAGGTAGATTGTGGGGACCCCATATGAGGGCACCATATGAATACACACTGTTGATTAGAAATGGGTACATCTACAAAATGTCACTAAAATATTGACATATGCAAGAGTTATGGCAGAAATATTTTTACATCTACCAAAGTTAGAAATTTGTTTACTATTTATTTATTCATTTATTTATGGTTGAGTTCTTTATTGTATAGAATTGACATTTTTTTAAAGTAAGTGCACCACCAACTAGCACATAAAAACCTTTTTTTTAAAAAAAAAAACCGTTTTTGTTTCCACAGTCTTTTTTTTTTTTTTTTTTTTGTGGTTGCCTAATTTGTCTTTTAATTTTTTTAATTTAAATTTATCAGGGTGACATTAGTTAATAGCTTTCAAGTGTTGAATTCTGTAATACATCACCTGTGTATTGCGTATTTACCACCCAAAGTGAATTCTCCTTTTGTTACCATATATAATCCCCTTCACTTTTTACTACCTCCTTCCCATACCTTTTCCCTTTGGTAACCAGCATACCGTTGTCTGTGTACATGAGTTTTTGTTTGTTTTTCTTGTTTGTTCATTTATTGCTTTAAGTTTTATATCCCACATATGAGTGAAATCATATGGTTCTTGAATTTTTCCATCAGAAATTTAGAAAAATAGTTCTACATACACACATGACTCAGAAATAACTTCATTACAAGGATGCCCTGGAGGAGGGATCAGAAAACTTGAGTTCTTGGACTGTATTAAGTACTTCTTGGCCTTGCAATGAAATTAAGACCCTAATCCTGTTAAATTTAGTTCTTTCCTTTATAAAATGGAGAGACTTAGTCTTGCTCCTTCTCTCTATAGTTTACGAAAATTGGAGAAATATAATGGTGTTTGTAAAAGGCCTTTTAGGTTATAAAGTGCTATTAAAATTTAGGTTTTATTATTAGTGAATAGAAAATTCCTATGTTCTTAGCATTCCATTAAGCAATGCCAAATACACACACACACACACACACACACTTTGGAAGTATGTATATATATAAAATACAAATTATACTTTGCAAGATGATATATATATACATATATATAAATTATACTTTGGAAGATGATAGAGAAAAAAATCTCAATTTTACATATGCTATGATTCTGAGAACTAGAAAGATCTATATAACTTGCCCATGGGTCACCAACTACTAAATCATGTATAACAAGCTCTATGACTCTAAGGTAGTCCTTACACTGGTTATAGTAAGGAGGGGAAGATACTGCATCAATATATCTTATTTCTTCTGTGATATTCTAGCTATTCATGTTAAAGCAGAACATTGCATCAACCTAATATATGTAAATATATAATGAAAATTTCATTTAGAATTTGAATTGAATTACTTAAAATTGGGGTATGGATTCATTATATAATATATGTATTTATATTTCAAAAACTTCATAATCTGTATGCTATGTGCAATGGGATGATTTTTCTTGTTAAAAGGGAGTTACCTGTTACATTTTAGAGTCCTGTTAGCCACTTCTATTCATTTAAAAATGATATTTTAGTGTGTCAATAGAGAGAAAACTTATCTTTTAAAAATCGTTCTTTCTGTGTTTCTCACAAAGATCTGTAGACTATAAATGTTTGCATCCTTTTCTTTAAAAGAAAGTTCACTTCCTGTCATGTGTTATTTCTGCTCCAAAAAATATGATCTTTGTGCTATTCCAAAAGATTTCTAAATTAGAAGTAAAAATATTCTCTACAATTAACCCATATGATGTATGAAAATATTCATTATCATGAAATTTTCAATACCCAGATTTTAGCTAATTTCCTGCTGTTTTAACATCACGACTATAAAAAAGCTAGTTATTGTCTTTGGCATTCTAGCTGTTTTAATAACAAGTAACATAATCATACAATTTTTAGGATAAGCTCATCCTTAACCACTTTTTTCTGATTGAAAATCTGAAGATGCTAAATCTATTTAAAGGGTAGCTTTTTTCTTTTTGGTATTCTGATTCTGATTTTGACATTTCCATTTTTTGCTATTTTACAAGAGGTATTTTATGAAGTAAATTTTATGAGATAAGGTGCTTATTGCTTAGATTAATAACCAAAAGAGAAAGGTGGGGGAAGGGGTGTACCAAAATATGCTTTAGAAATCTTGTTCTTCAGAATTTATTCCACTTCAGGGATCTTTGGAAGTTTTGACAGCAAGCTACTCTTCAATAATGAGAGCAGACATTAGCTATGCAGAAGTTATGGTGGTTCATTTTTATTAGACAAAATTCCAGAAGAATAACATTTAAACTTGATGTAATTTGCCTGAAGCAAATGGAAACACAAGTTGCTTATGTTACAAATGACATCAATAGCAGCCATTTGCTTATTTTGAAAGTCCTTTTGACAATTCAATAAATCCTGTAGACTGCATATGCTTCCTTTTGCTGTTTGCCTCAGCCTTGTCAGAATTCAATCATCCCCATACATTTTTATTCAATAAAAGTTGTAATTTATAGTATAACGTCAGTGATCTATGCCCAAACAGGAGGTTGCTTTACATGGAGGTAGATTTATAGCTCCACAAATAAAGTAGGATAATGAATGAATGGTTATCACCCCCTCTAAGGGGTTTTCATCCTGCAGGTAATTATGATTCGATTGTTTTGGGAACCTCAGCCATAAATGGAAGTAGAATATTTACTTTTTTCTGGGGAGGGGCTAGCTTACAATTCCCAGTTGTTCAAGATTTAAAAATGTATGAGGTCTGCTCCCAGAGACCTCATATTCAAAGAGAATATGTACAACTCAGGGCATTTTGATATGAGCACTCTGACCCAAAATTGGATTGAGTCCCTTTCCAAAGCATTTACATTCTGATGATTATTCAAGATTACACATTTTTAATGAAAAGATGTTATTCAAATTAAACTTAATTTTTATTGAAACTAGATTGTGTTTCAATTTTACAGCTCTCTTAAAAGGGCTTTTAAGGGCTAGATTTTTACTGCCATACTTTCATTTATAATACGGAATTCATGGATAGTTCATGGATAAAAGCATTTAGTTTATATTAAATATTTACTTAAGTGACTTGAAAAATGAAAAGCTAATATGAAATGGGCACAGTTAAGATAAACGTATTGTTGAGACATAAAAATTACATAGAAAAATTTCACAACCTATTAAGTAAGTAAAAGAGGCTTTCTTTCTTGTGTCTCTTTTAGTCTATTTAAAAAGCCTTCCTTACACACCTTATAAAATTTTCATTTATGTAAAAAGGAAATATGCCTTTGAGGTTAGAGCAAGGTTACACTTTCATAGGCATGTGGAAAATAATCATGCTCAGCACCAATCCATGAGGAAAACTTTAATTAAAACTCATGTTCTTCAGCAAGGCACTAATAAGCAAGTAAAAGCAGAGCTAAGGAGTTTCAAACAGCTCATTAAATGCAGCCTAGTTACCATTGAAATATCAGTTACTGCCATCGGTGTAGTCATGCACGAGAAAACCGAGGACTTAACTGCCTGTCATCACAGACTCTTGCTTCCTGGTTACAAATAAAACCTTGTGCTTAGCAGAGGAGTGGGACTGATGACAAGGATGGTTGTGATTAGTGACGTGGTTTTGACTGCGTAGGTGCTTATGCAGGTTAACATTCTACATGCTAAATCACCGGGAAAGGGAGTCCCATGTTAGTTTAAGTAAATGAACTAACATTTATTGAAAGTATTTTACATGCTAATTTTATCAATCTTTGTAAGGTAAGTGGTGTTATCCCCACTTTACAGATGAGGAAACTGAGGTCCTGGGAGCCCTAGAGTTACCTCACTTCAAATAGTGGGTCATAGAGTTAGGATTTCAAGTGCCAATGTTTCTGGGTCCAGCACCCTCGCCTCTAGATTGTCCCCATCAAGACACAAAGAAAGTGACCTCACTGAATCTAGATTATTATTCATTTTTCAATGACTGTCTCCTATCTGCAGCCTTATTTATGAAATTATGGCGCTAGAATACTTCAGTCAGTTCAAACTCTGCTGACAGGGTATAGGCACTACTGAAAGACATAAAGTAGAGGATCCAGTAGGAAAAATATAACTAAAAGTCAAATATGATATAGATATATAGGCTCTTTACTTTAAATAAATAGGTAATAAATAAATAAATAAATAAATAAATAGGTAGCTCTTTGAGGACCAGAATTGACAAGGAAGGTTTTAATTAGCATGTGATATTTTATCATAGACATTACCAATGATAGTGGGATATCACATTTCCTTTTCTTTGAGTAAAATCCTGTATTTATCTTCAGCACATTGAAATATATTGTCCTTCTTTTTGTCCAAAAGGCAGCAGCATGCATTTAGTCCAGTTTGAAAAAAATCTGTCATTATGATTATTAGAAAAGGTGACCTTTATAGATTAGGAATCAAAGCTCATTGACCATGTATGGTCAAAATAAATCAATAGTTCTTGATTAGATATTTACTCCTGAGTGCCTGGACATCTGAGAGTAATAAACAATTCCTCACTATATGTGGAAATATTGGTGAAAGCTAATTTCCAGACTCCAGGGACTAATTTTTAAAGTTGGAGAGATAAAGTTACATGTTATTTACCAAAAACTTTAGGTAATTAATACTTTTATGACTTTGAAATGACAATTATTCATTAGTATGTCAAAGAATCCACACATACTCTCGCATTTAGATAGTAAATTTAATGTAACTTGGTATTATGATGTGGTAAACTAAATATATTTCAAATACTGCTTAAAATTAATTGTGAAACTCTTAATATATAAGAGGTTTTCTTTCCATTTAGTATACTATTCTTTTTTCTTTTTCATGTCTTTCATGTAGACATTCACAATCTTTCTTTCTATCTTCCTTTGCTCAAATCTTCCCCCTGCCTTAGGGGCTTGCACTTTATAACATATAATGTAAATGGAACAGATACAAGCCCCACGTAGGAAAAATAACACCTAATACCTAACATGTACTTACTACTTTCTATGTGCCAGGTACTTTGTCCATGTATTTTCTACTTTTATTTCATTTTAATTCTCACAGACAGCCTGTGACATAGAGACTATTTTTTATCCCTTCTTGTAGATGAGGGAACTAAGGCACAGAAAAACAATAATTTACCCAGTGCCAAGACTCACATGCAGAACTCTGATTTCAAAACCATGAGATCTCAACTAAGGTACTAAGCCTCCCTGTGCCTCCATCTGCTCATCTGTAAAGGAGTGCAGTGGGGGTACAAAAGAAATAGATACACTTCAAGGAGTTGATAGTCCCCTTGGTAGAGATGTTCAGTGAGCAGATAAAAATGTGACTCTGGAATTCAAGAGACAAGGTAGACCTAAGTCTAGAGACCCATTATGTATAGCACCCAGGGAAGCCCTGAGGGTGGATGGGAGCTCCAGGCAGAACACACTGTGTGAGAAGATTGCCAAGGCCAGGGCCCTATGGGCAGGGGAAAGAGGCAGCCTGGCTGGAGTGTGAAGACCTGAAAAGGAGAGTGTGGGGGAGGTTACAGAGGCTGGAGCAGCCCTGTGGGAGTGAGGCTAGAGAAGCCAAGAAACTGACCAACAAGGGCAACATAACTCCTTATATTTTGAGGACTAAAGCCATGTCATTATGTTTGGTAATGAGGCCATTACTGACCTTTGAGAAAAACCTTCCTAGAGCTGCCTCTGTAGGAGTGAGGTTGTAGTAGATTCCTGGGCGGGAAGGCGAGAGGTGGAGGTGGGGTGGAGAGTGACTGTCCTAGCGGTTTGGCAGGAAGAGAATGCAGCCAGAGAGAAAGCAGTGTCGAGAGAAGGGTTGTGGATGGTAGACCTCTAAGTGCGTTTCTACATGATATTTAAGGATCAGAAAAGAACAGGGAGAGGTGGAGAGGAGGAGGAGAGACAAAGTAAAATATAGAAGAGAGAAATAGGCCTATAGCCCTTTTAAAACATTTGCACCTTAATGGTTTCTTCAGTGCTGCTACCAAAGAAATAACTGATGATAATTTAAAATTTATTCAATAACTAATATTTATTAAGTGGTCACTGTGTATTAGATACCATTCTAAGTGTTAGGAATACAACAATAGCAAAAATAAGACAGGCAAAATTCCTGCTCTTATAGCACTTTCATTGTAAACTCTGTCTAAAATAAACAACAATTATGCAAATAAGTGCATAGAAAATATGTCATTTGGAGACAACTGGTATGAAGAAAACCCAACTGGATTAAGGAGATTGGGGTGGCAGCTTGCAGGGTGGCTGAGCTGTTGTAGATGCGGGATGGGAAGTCTTATTTGATAAAGAGACCAAGTGGACATCTGAAGCAATGAGAGGCTGAATTTTATGAATAGTTGGTGAGAAGATGTTTTAGGCAGATGAACAATGGATGAAACAGCTTACAAGTGCAAAGATTTTGGAAGATTCAAGGAAAAGCTAAGAGGCCACTGTGTCTGCAGTAGGATGAGTGAGGAAGAAGTATGGGAGCTTGGCAACTTAAATTGTACAACCATATAAACAGTAATCTGCTGTTTATGAGTAAAGACAACTCTAGGAATGCATTGCATTTGAATTGCTATTTTTATTATGTATAGTTTTTCATGCCTTAGTAATAATTTTTATATTTTGGGATATTAGGCCACTTTGAGAACCTGATAAAAGCCACGGATTCTCTTCTTAGAAAAAAGGTACATATTTACCCAAAGAAAAGAAGTTGCTTATTTCAGTGTGTTCTGGGAACTCTATAATTTCTCCCATAGACCCCAGGTTAAAAATTCTTGCTACAAAGAATGAGATGCTTTCCAACATTTTTCTTTAAGGTTAACCTTGACTCTAAATAATGCAGAGACTCACCTGTCCCTGAAAAATTAATCATCTAGCACATTCTCTCCAGTCATATTTCATAGTGGTTCCACATAGAACCCTGGCATCTCAGCTCTTTGGTCTCATTTCAGTCATTTCCCTTGATCTCTTAATTGCTTGCTCCCATGTCCTAAAAATTATACCATTTATACAATCTCAGTCTCTAACCACTATTTCTTGTCTTTCCATTTCCTTCCTGCCAGTGTCCCAACTCCAAAAATTCTTGGTCCAAATGGAACGAACCTACAATCCAATAATTCTACCACCTTTACCATGCCCCTGTCCCTGAACTGTGTCCTTATTTCTCTCCCCACACAGCTCACATTTAATGATCCATCGCTGCTCTTGTTACAGTCTCAATATCCTTGTTACATTACTTTCCGTACTATTCTGGCAAAACCCTTAATTATTAAATTCAACTTTTGAACTATTTGTACCACCACTTGGGCAACATGACTAAATAAAAACAGAGCCATGCTTAATATTCTCTGTTTAAATTCATGATCAAAAACCTCAAATAATCCTTAATGCTACCTGGCAGTCACACCCTTTCGCTACTGCTTCAAGTTTAAACACATGCCAAGGGAACTATTTCACACCTTGGTCTCTCTCCTCCTCTCACATCACCTGCCCCCTCATTCTCAGATGGAGTCTTTGTGAGTTTGTTCCCTATTTCACTGAGAAAATAAAAGAAGACAGAGGAGAACTTGCCACATTGCTAGCACACCCGCCCACCTAACTGCACCCATGTTGACATAGTCTTCTCCACTCCTATAAGAACAGATGAGCCTGCCGATCAAAGCCATCACTTCTACTAAATCCCTCTCATCTCAAAGATTTTGGTCATTGCTTCCTTTACCCATTACATAAGTTTGACCTATTGGGTCAATGTGTTTGGTATAAAAATATCCTTTTATTTTTTCTGTTTAGGAAAAAACCTTCCTCAACCCACATTCCTCTCCAGTTTTCTCCCTATTCTTCTTTATCGTTTATGGTAAACTCTTAATGTGTTATTTGTATATCATTGTCTACTTCTTCTTCTTTCATATCTCTTAAACCTACTTGAATCAGAATTTGTCCCCACGTCTCCACTAAAACAGTTCTTTGCAATTTTCACTCACCTTGTGTTGCCACACCCAATGGTCATATCTCAGCCTGCTTATGGGGAACTATCAGTAGCATTTCAGACAACTATATGCTCCTTCCTTCTTGAGATAATTTCTCTACTTGGTTGTACCCCCATCTCATTGGCCACTCCAACTCAGTGATCTTTGTTCTTTCTCATCTTCTTACCTGTAAAATGTAAAGTATTTTTTTAAACAATCCTCTGCTCCATTTAAACTGACCTCCACACTCTTTCTTAAACACCTATTCTGTGAGTTGCCTTTTGAATCTGTTAATAGTGTTCTATGATGTATAAACATTTAAATTTTGATAAAGTCAATTTTTTTTTGTTTTTTCTTGTTGCCTATACTTTTGGTGTCATTTCTAAGGAATTATTGACAATTCAAGCCATGAAGCATTTCCCTAAGTTTTCTTCTAAATTGTTATAGTTTTAGCTATTACATTAGGTCTTTGAACCATTTTGAGTTAGTTTTTGTATATACTATAAGGAAAAAGCACACATATACTTTCTAATCATATATGGTGTCATAGGTTGGCACAATATCTATGCATCACTAGATCAGTTACTAAATGAAGAGTCTAAATTTGGCATTTACTACTATACTCAAGGCATATCTTTCTATTTCTAATTGCTCAGCATGACTTTCATTTATTATGCTTTTTGTTCCAGTTGACTTATCAAGTGCTCACTCATACCCTGAGATTTTAACTAGGACGTTTTGTTGGTGTAGGAAAAAGAGCATTGACTTCAAAGTCCAAAGCTTGGATTGAATTCCAGCAATAGTTCTATGGGTTTAAGCAAGTATTAAATATTTCAGAGCAGCGGAAGTAATAATACCTACCTCAGAGTTTGTTGTGATAACCTCAGTGGAAGCATCTAGCACATAATTAACACTTAAATGTGTGCCGAATCTATTGCCCAAGACTGAACCGCTGATGATTTCTGAATGACTAATCTTTGCTGACTTGGTCTTGTATCGAGTGCAGTCAACCATTCAGTAGGTGAAGGGAAAAACAGGTGCTCCATCCATGCTAGAAAAAAAGGGGCAGCACAGAGGAGCACAGATGTAGAGTGACAGGCATCCAGAGAACTGTGAATTTTTTTCCTTGTAGATTTGGGGCAAAATATATCACTTCAAGCAAAAAATTATGGCAGTAACAAAATTGACCTCTAAAATACAGTATGTTTGATATTAGGTAGAAAGGTTAAAATGCTTGGAAATTAAGAAGAAAGTTTGATCTTTTAAGATTACATAGGAACCCTCTAATTTCCATCTGTTTATAATTTTCCCACATACATCTAATTATGACAAGTTGCCTTATTTTTAAAACTTGAAAACTCCTAAATTTAGGCATTACAATTATCTTATGCATATCGTTTTTATATTTAGCATAATTATAATGTGAAAATATGACTAAAATGGTATACATTGAGTATCTTATATGCATGATCCCAAAATGGGAGTTTCAGTGAATTAATGTGACAGAGTCAAGATTCTGGCAAAAGAATTATGGTGGATTAGATATTGCTCCCTGTCCCCTAAGCACTGAAAAAAGAACTTTTAGTATTGTTCCCTCCCCAATAAACTAAAATAGTATTTATAACCCTGTCTCCCTCACAGTAATATTATAAGGTTCAAATAAAATGAGGCATATAAACTTTTAATGAGTATTTTCTCCAAGCCCCAGGCTAGAGAATGGCGAATAAAAATTAATAACATCACCCAAATTTATGGCTCTGTCTTCTACTCTTCTACAGTGTCTCAGAACAGGGGTATCTTCTCTCCTGGGTACCTGAGAAAAAACTGGTTTACTGCTCAAAAACTCTGCAGTGCATCACTGCCATGCCGTAAGTAGGATGGTGCGGCTAACCCCTGGCCTACTCCACCAGGATGGAGAAGTCCCTGGAAACTGGTAGCCTCTTGCTTCTGGAAGAAATAGGGTGCCTCAGACAAATGCCCCAAGAGCTCCTGTGTTATTATTGTGATATTATCCTCCTTGTGAGCTCTGGGGGCTACCTGGCCCTGTTAACTGATAACTGTTTGACCTACCTCCCAAAAATCCTAGGCAAGGACCCTCTAAGGAATACTCACATTGGAGGTGGGATTTTCTAGTGCTCCTGTGACAGGCATTATGTCTTTCAAAGAATTCCCCTTCCCTTCATAGAATCAAATACTTGACTGCAATTACTAGACATTGGGACAGTGGTAGAGATGTTCTAAAAAAAAAATTTTGGCCTGGTTCCAGCCGGCATTCAACTTTTAACTTCCTAATTATTTATATCTTCCTTCTAAGAGATATACTCATATTAGTTACTGCTTCAATAGTAGAGGACTTCTTTTTTATAAGTTTTGTGACTTTTCTACCAAAGAGAGAAATAGCTAATGTCTTTCTTGGGGAGGAAAAATGGGAATCCCCCCTCCCTAAAATTGTATGATGTGCTAACAAGCATTGACAATGAATGAATATTTTTAAATGGTCCAAAAGAAGGGAGAAACCAGGTGTGTTTTTTTTTCCTTTACTTATATGGCTTTCTTTGAATATCCCTATTTCCCATTGCTTTAACATTTTTTTAATTTAAAATAAATTTGAAGGCTTTTGCAAAGCTGTTTGTTTTCAATTTGTTGAAACTCATCAGGTTAACGTAATATTTGTTTGATTTTATAATAAACTGGAAATGACTCAAGTTTTTGTAGGCCTGGTTCTTAAAAAATGTATAAGTAGTATCATACGTAACATTCAGAATATTGAGTGTTCTTGGGCATTCAACTAGAATGCATTTTAGGAAAACTAAGTGTAGTTAGAAGTTTTCTAGCTTCTGTTGTTATATGTTCATAGAACATAGTGTCTGATTTGATTTCTGGGTCTAAAAATAATTATTGATTGATTTCTGAGAAGCCATTTAATTTATCTACTTTATTATTTATCTTCTAAAATAAAAAAGAGCAAAAAAATTACACGTTCATGTATTTACTAAACTGGGGTGTTTTGCAAATGTTTTCACTAAACATTACAAAATATTCTGAGTGGCTCAAGTGAAAATTCCATCAAATTAAAAATGAAAATTTTTGGTGAATCTCATAGATTTTTAACTAGTGTAGCAGAAATTCTGCATCATGATAAATGAATTCAGCTTCTAATAACCAGGAAACTGTGAGACCGAGGATGGATTCTGTGATTTACTGTGTGCCCAACGCCACACTTAGAAATCTCCACACAGTATTGAATTTAATCCTAGCAATATAGATTTTACTCTTGGCCCTTTTTATAAAAGAGAAGACTGAAGTTTAGGAAGAAAACCTAACCTGCTCAAGATCACACAGCTTGTAAGTGGCAGGGAGAGAGTCAAAGTGCAATGTAACTTGGGAGCTCTCATTTCCAATGATTATGGACAGCTCAGGAAACTTTTCTTCTAAAAATAATACTTTGAGATTATAAAACCAGAGTAAAACAACATTTCCTAGAATCCTTGAATGGTGTAACTGGAAGAGAACTTAAAAGATTACTTAACCTAGTGGTTTATAAATTGGTTCTTATCCTTGAGACATTTTTCAACTAAAAATATTTTTGTTTGTTTATTTTTATTTTTTATTGAATTTATCTGGGTTACATTGTTAATAAAACTAGATAGTGCTCAAGCGTACAATTCATTAATACACCATCTGTACACTGTATTGTGTGCTCACTCTCCATAGCCTCGTCTTCTTCCATTATCGTTTGCTGCTTGAATATCTATATCATACAAGTTTGGTGAGTTTTATTGAAGAGAATAGGGGCAGAGGGTAACCTAGAACAATTCTCAGTTTGAGGTGCTTTCTGATGGATTCCCAAAGTATCTTCCCAGAATCAGTCCTAACGGAGTAATTTGAAAAAACCCATGTAAAGTACATCTTCATTCTATAAATGAAAAAAAGACAGATTCCAGTAATGTAGCTTAAAAGAAACACTGTCAAAGTAATAATGACTCCTTTCTTTATGCCTTTTCTCACTCACTGTAGATCCATTCAATAGGACACTGACTTTTTTTTCTTTCTACTTTTAGTCACTGAGACCCATTATTAGCACCATGCCTGGCACCTAATAGACACTCAACCCTTTTTGTATAAATGAATTAAAGAATTAAAGTGCTAGCTAACTTTCTTTAAAATACGTGTGTGTGTGTGTGTGTGTGTGTGTGTGTGTGTGTGTGTCTGTGTGTGTGTGTACACTAAGATTTGGGAAGGAAAGGTAATTTTTATAGCCACATGTTGATTTGTAACTAAAATCTTCAGGCTCACTCCAACACACTGCCTTAGGGAGAGTTTGTGAACTATTAAAAAATGGGACACCGTGTCCCTTCACAGAGAAATGAGCAAGAAGTGAAGTATGCCAGTTAAGACTACAGGAGAGCTTGGAAATTCTGGCGGAGATCTCATGGATTGGACTCCAGTCAGGGGGCATTCATAAATGCTCTTACTGGAACGCGCATTGCTGCTGTTTTTATGACCAGCTTGGTTTTATATCTCATTCAACATGCAAAACATCTCTCTGCTTTAAATCAATAGTCATACAGAAGTCATTAGCAATAATTTTCCCTAAATACTAGTTTTTCCGTCTCATTGAAACAGGATTTATTTTATTCAAAGCACTTCATCACAACCTATTTCAAGGGATGAAGTGTACAAAGTTTAATTAATGATTAATAGATAGCATGCCTGCTGGTGATGTAGAACAAAATAGTTTGCAGATATGTAATAATTTACACGTGGGCTATATTTGGTTCAGGGCAGTACTTTGAAATCCATGGAGAACAGAAGAGTCCCAAAGTCATTAACAGTAAATCTGCTTGTGTAAACAGTCAATTGATATGTATAACATTATGTTTAACAGAAGCCTTTTGTAAAAAGTAGTCCACTTACAAATTGTTCAGTTAAAGTTAGCTAAGAACATAGAAAAGGTGATTTGATACTAAAAATAAGTCAAATTTTTAAAAACTAGTTTTATTGAGTTCCCAAAGTAGTGAATTCAATGCAAATTTCTAGTTATGATTAATAATATATACTTATTGATGTAATATGACAAGTTTAAAAACTATTTCTTTGATTCCAGAAAATATGGTTCTGTTGTTCTTGTTTAGATCTATAATACAGTTTTAAAACATAATAGTTACTTAAAATACTCTTTGGCAAGAGTAGAGATGTATTTTTCTTTCAAGTTTCCTCTTGCCAGTTTCTCCAGTCAATTGTGGCCTGCATGAAGACAATCTTGTATCACTGCACCTCACAGAGGATCTGGAAAGTTCCAGTTGCTACCTTCTGCACAAGCACTACAGGCTGTGGTTTGCACACTTTATCCATTCAGACAACCAGCTAAACCAACCAAGGATGTTCTTGATTCTCAGGATATAGCAAAGAAAACAAAAGCCTCCCATACTGAGCTTATGTTGTCACTAATATCAGTATAATTCCTGACTTTGAATATTAATTAATTAAACAATTACTATATTTGTCTTCACCATGAGCCAACACAACCTGCATATCTTCCAGCTGGCCCTTAGTTTACAAACTTTGGTGAATGACAGGCACAGAGCGTAGGCAATATAGAGCCTACCACTTGTTAAGTTCACCAAGAGAATGCTGACCAATGACGTAATGTATATCCTTCATGGAAAAAGAAATTTGAAAGTGGGAAGCTGCTCCTGGATTTGACATAGCCTCAGAATCCAGTAGAGACTGAATAAATATCCAGAATTGCAAGATCTAACACCGAAGAAAATAATCTTATTGCATGCCACAGAGACAATATGCGTCACACTTCTTTGCTTGGTCGTGCCAGTTTTTGGAGGAACTACTTCCTTTTGTGTTACTTGGTGGGTTGTTGTGGTTGTCAGCAGGAACTGAAGTCATTCAGGCAGACTCTAAAGAACAGCTGTACAGATATGGATGACTCAGCTAGGAAAAAAAGGAGAGGGTTTATGCAATACTTCTCACTTCTCACGTTATCTCTTTGAACCATCAGAAAATCTGTTTAGGGAGAATTACCCCTTAGGTTGCTTGTCAATAGAATAAATGAACTTGGTTATGTTATCACACTTTTAATGCATTTTATGCTGAGTTTAGGCAAAGTAGTTTTGATACAGATATGTAAGAATAAATAAAGATACAACTACTAGCAATTATGAATAGATTTAAAATGCAAAGTTAAGGGCAGGATCATAGTATTTTTAAATTTCTTTATTCATTTAAGCCTAACAAAGAAAAGGTGAAGTTAGGAGCCGTGATTAATGTATTGTAGAAACTTTTAAAAACTTCTTTGATAACTGGTACTTTTATCATCAATGTCATAAAATGTCTGCTTAGCATTATCAATAAGTTCTTGGTACAATATGTTTAGATTATTCAAAGATTAGGTGTTGTCAGTTTTTTTTTTCTAACTTCATATAATTCTGTTGAGATTTTGAGTCAGCAGATCCCCTTACAGAAACTAAAAAGGATAATTTTGTCCTGGGGTAACAGACATATTGCATAATTATTTTTTTATATGCACAAACCTGAGAATTATCAAAGTAGGAGTATCAATACGTGGTAAACAATAATCTTGCACTTTCAGGGCATAAAGGCACAAAGTGTAAAATAAAAGAGGGGGTGATGGAGTGAATAAATATTCATTTTCAAAGGCACTTCTCTCTTTTTTTTTTTTGGTAAGCTTCTTTATTAGATAACAAAATTAAGCATGGTGAGAGCAAAACTTGCAAATGTTACAAGGCACATAATGAAAGCTCATCTTCCCTCCCTTCTCCTGATTCTTCTCTGCAGACGCAGTCATTGTGAGGTTTATTAGGTGTTCTATGAATTTTCTATCTAAATATCATGTGTCTTTGTGATATGTGTGGGTTTTTTCCCCCCACAAAATGATAGAACTTGTCCTGTTCTGTATCCTGCTTTTCCTACTAATCATTTGTCTTTGAGGTTGTTCCATGTGAGCACATATAGTTTTATCTCATATTTCACTGTAACTAATTTTTAGTTAAAAAAATAACATGTGCCTTTGGTGAAAATTCATATAGTACCAAAGAATATAAATAATGAAGTTTCCCTTTTCCACTCATACATAGGTTACCAATGTTCATAGATACATATGTATCCTTCCAAAAATCTATACATAAATAAAAGTAAGCACACCTTGCATGTGTGTGCTCACATTCGTGTGTGCATACACATACACACAGAAATAAACTGTACAATGATCAAGGGCAGTTAACGTATTTTTATATACATGGGAAGAATGACTGAGAAAATGGGATAATGAATCATTCATGCTGAGTATGCTTAACCATATTGCAATAAATGTTGCTGAACAGAGTTTTCTTAAAGGTTATAAAAATGAAGAGCCTATGGAATAGCCTGTGGAACTGGAGGTAGCTCCAGAGAAAATTAGAACCACTTAGTGTTCTACAAAATTTCAGAAGCCACAGAGAATCATCATGTTGCTATAACTGAGCAAAGCAGGACCCATGCACCTGGCGCCTTGATGCACGACCCGACAATTAGTGTTGGAAGAGATAGGTTTTTACTTACAGGAGTGAAACCTTGGGGTGTGGGGGGACACAGAGCTGAGAGCACTTCCTCTCAGAGCCCTGTTCCCCCATCAGACGCAGCACTTCCCTTGCTCCCCACCAGGCTATAAGCCAAAAGCAAGCACAATAGTCCCCCATTTCCTTATCTGTTCTGAAGCTGGCCACACAAACGGTTCTCCATCCCTTCTGGAAAGTACACTCATGGGTTTCAAAGTGGCCATCCTCTCGCAGAAACTTTCTTCTTCAGGACCTGGGGTATGTTGTCCTCAACCTCCATGTAATAGTCCGGGAAAATATGTGCCACGTTGCAGTGAATCATGCTGAAGTCTGAGAAGACACAAGTCCTAAGAAAGTGGCCTCTCCGTATGTCCTGAGTCCCAAGAGTCCAGATAGAGTCTGGGTCTGCGACGCACAGGTCAGCGTCTTGCAAGGCAGAGTCCTTGATGGCTTCAGAGTCCACTAAAGCAGTCATGATTAGAGCAGGAGCATGCTGTTCTCTTTCTCTACTCGCTGCTGCTTCCTTGCTACACCAGGCCGCATGGCTGAATCCCGATTACAAACTGCATAGCTGGTTGCTGCTTCCTTACTCAGACCTCATAGCCGAATCATTAGTGGAACAGAGGTAGCTCCTCCCTCACAACAGAAAGCATGGCTGAATCTCACTCACATGGTTGCCTTCTTCACTACAGACAAGCACAGCAGCTACCTACTCTCTCAGACCTCATGGCAGACCAGCCTCTTCTCTCTGTCCGCCCTTAGTTTAAATCCTGACCCAGAGCTTCCTGTGTGACCTCCTATCTTGTTCCTCCCACAATGTGCTACTTTTGCCAGTCTTCCCATATTGTTTACGTTCTCTTGGCCGCCATCTTAAGTCAGGGCAAGAATTCCGGTGACACAGGGACTTCCTGGGAGAGCATTCATCTCCCCTGGCTACTTCTTGAGCACCTGAATGCTCTCAGAGTCATGTGGACACCTTTCACCTGGGGCACAGGGTGGTAGCACCGCTATTAGCTTGCCTTTTTGTTATGCAAAGTATCTTAAGCCATATCATGCACTTTCCCCATCCCCCAATCGAGGTTTGTAGGGGGTTTTCTCTTATTTTTCTGGTGACCCCAGCTTTGCACACCATTACAATTCTATAAAGATATTACTTTCTCCCTGGAGTATTTATAGTATTGAAGTGATCATTTGGCAGTAGCCTCAGGCCACTGGCTCACTCCACTGGGTGAAGTTTTCATTTCCTACCTTCCTTCCTTCCTTCCTTCCTTCTTTCCTTCCTTCCTTCCTCCCCTTCCTTCCTTCTTTCCTTCCTTCCTTGCGTTCCTTCTCTTTCTGTCTAATCTTTATTGCATTTTTTTTCCATTACCATTTAGTCCCCTGATACCCCCTTCCCCCAGTGGACAACAGTGTGGTGATTGCTGAAGTTCTTTTCATTCACATTTTTGTCATGCGGGCATCGACATCAGAGCACCAGGGAGAATGTGAAACCAACACACTGCTACTGCAGCATTCAATTTTCTGAAACAGGGCCTTCCTACACCTTATCAGTGCCTTCTTTGAAATATGTTTCTTGATTGCATCGATTTATATTTAACATTATCAATCTTTGAAATGGAGGCTATGAAAACTGGCAAATGGCAGGGATCATTTCTCCGTGTGAAGCAACATTAGGACAGGTTAGGCCAGTGGTGTGATGTGATGTGGTGTAGCGATTTTCAGTAGGGGACTACTGGCATTGGGGAGGGTGTGTAGGTTGAAAACACACAGTTGGCATTAAATTTTATATTTGGAAATAAAAAATGATTCAGTTTATATTACAAATATAGGGATTTAATATCCTTGGCTATTGAGAGTATACAGATTATGGTGATTTATCTTGAGAGGGGCATATTAGATCAGCTGGGGGTGAGATTCTTCGTATTTGTGAAAGGCATAAAAAGGTTTTAAAAGTTTGAAAAACTGGTGTGATTAGAAGGAAATGCATATTATAGCCAGAAATCCTATATTTGACTCTTATACATACTTGTTGCATGGCCTGGAGCATCTGACTTACACTCTCTTAATTTTATTTCTTCAATCCACAAATTGGAGATAATAATATCTACACATAAAGTCAGACAATCATATCTATGCATTAATATTTAAAAAATACATGTTATAACATTTAAGGTGACTGGCACATGAACTTACCAAATGGTAATGCAAGCTCTCTCCCTCTCTATTTTTCTCCTCCTCTCATTTCCAGTTTCCCCATCTCTATTTTTCTCCCATCCAGCATATAAGAATACTCAACAATTAATTAAAAACTAGAAAGAAAACCACCTTTATTATTCTTAGGTTCCCACCTCGTTACTATAGTGGCCCTCTTCTTCCCTTCTAGGTCCACATTTACTGTCTCCACCTTCCTGTTGTCCAATCAAGCCTCCACCCTTTGCAGCTGGCTTTGATCTCCATAGGTCCGCTGTAACTGGTCTCACTGACGTCCCCCATTTCCTCAGTTACCAAAGTTGATCAGTAGTTTTCAGGGTTTTCTTCCTGAACCTGACCTTTGGGAACGCTGGTGTTATAATTATTGATGTATCCTTCCTTGGTGGTTCTCCCTCAGCTTCCTCACTGCTGGAGCTTTCCCTCTCTCATTACAGTGTACATTTAATTGTGCCTGTCATTTATATATTGTCACTTTCATGGTTTCATCTTTAATGCCCTTTCCTTCTCTTTAAAAAGTACTCTGGAGATACTTACCCGTGTCAGTAGCTTCAATTATTCTTTATCACTGCATATGGGGTCTCCTGTCGTTGCCCATGGCCCACCCTGCCATGCCCACTATCACGCTGATGCTCACTAATCTCCCCCACTTTCCTCAATCCAAGCACCTCCTTCTCTTTCCCCACCACATCCCATCAGTCATCAAGCCCCTCCTTTCTACCCTCGCTTAATTCCCGTGTTCTTCACTTTGGGTAACAAAATAACCTCAATTCCTGCTGTAGTGCTATCACCCTTATCCGTCCTCCACCATCCTGCACTACTGCAGGAGTGGTATTTCCTGGTTTACATCAGCTGCTGGCTCCCCGACAGCCTCTGAATAAATTTCAAACACCTTAATGGTGCATATGGGCCTTGCCTGCCTTCCAGATCATCAGCTGCCATACTTGTCCCTAATGACTGGCAATGTACTTCAGGCTTCCAGCTCTGGCCTGCCTCCAGCCCTTCAGACATGTGGTTCTTTATGCTTGGGATTCCTTCTGTACCTGGCTAACTCCTGTTGTAGCTTTAGTACTTATTTCAAGGGTAACCTACATAAGTTTCCTCAGGAAACTCTACACCTCAAGTGGATGAACAGATCCACGTTTGCTTTTGTTTGTTTGTTTGTTTTGTATAGCAATCTGTGTTTTCCTTTGTCATAGTACTTATACATCATCTTATATGGTGTCAGAGCACTTGTCTGTCTGCACTTGTAGTCTGTGAGAATGAGAACCACACCTTTCATTTTAAAATCTGCCACAACTTGCACAGTACCTAGCACATAATCAATATTCAGTATACATTTGTTAATGTACAGCTTGTGCACTAATAGTTCTTTCAGGTAGATAATGATAGCATTGTAAGTGGAGAGAAAGATACTATTCAAAATGTCTTAGTTCAATGAATCATGGTTTTATCAACTAATACTCTTATTTTTTAAAATAATGTTTGTGGGAAATGTTTTAAGAGCATCTGTTTTCTTAAAGAAATCATAAATATTTAAAACTTAACTCTGGAGAAACATATCACTGGAAGTGTCATAAGGCATAAATGCATGAGAGTATTAACATCTGGTTAGCCTAGAAATATGTTTAAGTATGGGTATTAAGATGCATTGCATAACTAAACTTGTCTAAACTCCAAACCAGAAATTTATTATTCAGAGACAGGATGAAACCAAAACACAGGCCTTTTAAGTCTAAACACATGGTGGCCAAAGGAAGAACAATGAAAACATGTCCATCCTTTATGTCTTGCAAAAAGATAGAAGCAATTTTTCACATTTTTAAAATAAGTGCCTCAATCCAACAGCAATTTGGCAGATTTTGTTCACTTAATACTAAGCCAACATATATCAGAAATGAAAGAAACGTATATGTTTTCACCTCTGATTTTAAACAATTAATAATAATCAATTCAGATAACTTTGAAATGTTTTAATATATTTTGAGTGTTCATTCTATATAATATTTGAAAATAAAAGGATAACATATAATGACTTGTTGAAATAAATACAGTTTAAAATGAGAATGAGAATTAAAAATAAACACTGCATTTCTGAGTCTCTGAATATTCTCTTTTCAATCCCTAACCCAAAGTGAAGACTCCAGGAATCTTTATAAAAATATATTAGCTATTTGAAAAACTAGTATTGCAAATCCATTCTTTATGTGATGAGCTTAATAGAATGGAAAGAATTTTAAATTAGAATTTCAAAGACCCAGTCTTGTTGGGGCCACTTACCAAATGTGTGGTTTGGACAAATCACTTATTCCCTTTGAATCTCAGTTCACTCCTTTGTGCAATAAAAATAATTCATTTGTTTACTTAATAGTTATTTATTCAATAGAATGTAAAAATATATGAACATTCTTTGTGAAACTTTACATGTACATAAGCTAAATCATCAGTGTATGTAATGCATGGCAACTTTACAAAACATTATATTTTTTCAAGGTTTGACCACATGTATTACCTCATTTTTATATGAGGGTCATCTATTACCCTATTCTTCTTGAAGATGAATTAGGACAATCTGACATTTTATCTTCATGTCTTAATAACCTGTGTATAATATCACCGACTCTTAGATGCACATGCCTAGCATAGGTTCTCCAGTTACATTTAGAGCCTCATTCAGTTAATGCCGGGAAACACCGCAATGCCTGCTCTCTGCTCACAAGTAACTTTCAAATTCTCTTGGTCCTTGACTACTTAGTCAGTTTTGCTGCTTGTGAAGTCACTTGTGAGCAGAGCTTTGCCAGGCCCCTATTGCCAGTGTCCCCGATAGAGACAGTGATGTGCTTGCTGGGAGGTGCTCTCTCGGTGACCCCAGCACTGAATTTCTCAGAATCCTCTCTTCTGGAACGACACGGTAGTCCTTGAAGTTGTGGGGAGAATACTTTTTCTCCCTGTGCCATTCTTAATTGTCTCATCATGAAGTTCCCTGCCGGTGCCCCAGAGTTTGTCCCAAAAGGTCCTGCATGAAAATAATTTCCCAGCTGTGTGATCTTTTTCTCTAATAGGGTCAGTCCTTGAAGTTGACACAGGGAGCACTTCGTCATAAGTGCCGAAATCTTTTCCATAGTGACCACCATTTTGAAGTCCTATAATATATGTGTTTTAAGTTGCCCCACCTCATTGCCTGCACTAGGTAGTCTCAGTCTTTTTAGATAAGTTAGTCTTTAATATTTGATTAATTAAATAGTTATATAATTACTAATTTCTTAAGAAGATGGCCTTATAATATTTCCTTTTAACAACCTACTAATCTTTCATTTTATATGTAAAAAAACATCTGTAGTCAGTAAACTAATAAACAAAATAGTATTCACAATTAGAAATTCATAGCAATAGAAGCCACATGCTTTCTACCAATTCTCAGTATGCCCATCAGTAAAAATCAATACAGGTGAAATATAAAAGTGTTCACAAAGAAGTCAAATAGAGAAAGAAAACTGCCAACTAGAACAATATAAAAGTGCTTGCTCTGCTTCTATTCAATGCAGCACTGGGAATTCTGGCAAAGGCAATAAGAAAAGAAAAAGACATAAAAAATAGCTAGATTTCAAAGAGAAGTAAATCTGTGAAGAAATTCTGATGGAATTTATTTTAAAAGACTCCTAGAACTAATAAATGAGTTTAGTAAGGTGGTAGGATAAATAATATTTATAACAGCAACAAAAAAATTATAAAATACTTAGGATAAATCTGATAGGTAATGTGCAAGGTCTATACATTAAAAACTGTAAAACATAGCAAAAAGAAATTTTAAAAATCATCAATAAATGGAAAGGTATACAGTGTTTATCAGTATAATATGTATATGAGTCAGAAGACTGTTAAGATGTCAGTTCACCCAAAATTATTCTATAATTAAATACAATCCCAATACAATTCCAGCAGGGTTGTTTTTTTTTTTAATTGTAGAATATAAAGAGTTCATTCTAAAAGACGTGACAATGCAAAGGACCTACAATAGCCAAAATAACTCCCAAAAGAAGAATAAATTTGGATAACTAATACTACCTGGTTTCAGGACTCATTAAAAGCTATAGTAATCAAGAGAGTATGGTATTGGTGTTAGGTAGAAAATTTTTAAAAAATGAAATGAAATGTAGTCCATAAGTTGACCCATACATGTATGGAAAGTTGACTTTTGACACAAAGGTAATTCAGTGGAGAGATGATAGCTTTTTCAACAAATGATGCTCCCCAAAGTTAGATATTTAGATACAAAAATAAACTCTCATTAGTACCTCATATCACATATGAAAGAACAACTCAGAATGAAACATAGGCTCAAATGTAAAACTTAAAACGATAAAATGTCTCAAAGAAATCATAGCAGAAGAACTTAGTGATCTTGAAGTAGGCAAATATTTCTTAGATAGATATGACAAAAAATGTTCAATTCACAAAATAAAAAGTTGATAAATTGAATATCATCAAAGCTTAAAAAATAACCAGAACTTCTGCTTTTTGAAAGACACTGTTAAGAGAATAAAAAATATCATGAACAGGGAGAAAATATTTTGTAATCATCAGTGTGAAAGAGGACTTATATTAAGAGTATATAAAACTCTCAAAACTCAACTTAAAAAGGAAAAAACACAATTAAAAAATGGGAAAAAAATTTGAAGACACTTCACCAGAGAAGATATATAAATGGCAAATAAGCACATGAAAAGATACTCATAGCAGTGAAATATTAATTTTGAGCAAAATTTCAATTAAAACCACAATGAGTTATCACTATTCAATTATTAGAATGGCTAAAATTAAGAGCAATGACTATATTAATTGCTGATAATTAGTTGATGATAATGTAGAGGTACTAGAACTCATGCACTGCTGTTGAAAATGCAAAATCATGCAATCACTTTGGGGAAAAATGTTAAGCAGGTTATTAAAAAGTTAAACTTATTCTTATATGAAAACAATCATTTCTTTCCTAGACTATTACAGGAGAGAAACAAAGTCATACATTCATATGTAGATTTGTATTTGTATGTCCATCACCTGTGGGATAGATAAGTTGTGGTTCATCTTACACAATGGCCATTATTCAACCATAAAAAGAAACAAATTTCTGTTACATGCAATGATATAAGTGAATCTTAAAAGCATTGAGCTTCTTAAAAAAAGACCCTCACCCCCCACAAAAGCTATAGTGTTTATGTTTCCATTTACATAATACTTTTTAAAAAACAAAGCTATTAGACAAAACACATCAGTGGTTGCCAAGAACTAGCAATATAGAGAGAATTGATGGGAAAGTACAATGATGAAACTATTAGAGGTAATAGAAATATTCTAGATCTTGCCCTGACTGTCCTTGCTCAACTGGTTGAAGTTGTCTTGCAAAGTGAAAAGTCACTGGTTCAATTCCTGGTCAGGGCACCTGCCTGGGTCCTGGGCGTGGGCTTGGTCCCTGGACGGGGTGCATACGAGAGGCAATCCACTGATGTTTTCCTCACACATTGATGTTTCTCTCCTCTTTCTCCCTTCCTCCCACTATCTCTAAGTGTAAATAAATAAAATCTTAAAAAATATTCTAGATCTTTATTGTAATGATCGTTACACGATGGTGTGCACTTGTTAAAATTCATTGCTCTGTACATTTAAGAATTATTTTTTAAATTATATATTATATATCAATAAACCTGACTTGTAAAAAATAGAGTTACACCCACTAAACAATAAACAGAACTGATGAATTGTAGAGAAAATTGGAAAGTACTGCTATGACCGAGAAAGTTTTCCTGGAGCATAACTTGAACGTGGTTGAAAAACAGAGTTCCTACTTGAATAGACAAAGAAAAAAATAAAGTTAAAATATCAGGGCCAACTTTCTGTAGCAATAACCTCAAATCTTAGTGGCTTAGCATAGTAATGTACTTCTTGCTCATGTGGTAGTGTTTATTATCTGACATCTATGTACCCTGAAAACATCACTCCTTAATGGTATTTAAGGTCCCTTGGTATCCAACACACTTCAAAAGATGTATTTTTCCCAGAATACAGAGATCCTGGCAATTGCTCTTCAATATATTTGCTATGCTGTTGCCATGGTTTTAGATCTAGAACTGGTGCTGCTCTGGAAAGTGGCTGATTTTAAATTTTCATTATGGTAGCAATTATCAGCCTTCTGCTCATCTGATCATGATCTTTATTTGTGTATCCAACTTAATATTCCACTCCTTATATTTCATCCCTTATGTTCTAGTTTCCTCAAGACAAATTCTCAGGCATGTTCTCTCAGTGTCTGCTCCTGCAGCATCAATGAGTAATCCCCTCCCTCTTACAGAGGGAGGGCCAAGACTGGAACTTAGTTTTTGTCTGAAAGTAGGGAGGTAAAGTTGCGGGGAGATCGGCTTGTGAGACATCTGCTTTAGGTAAGGCCTTTGCATAGTTTCCAGGGAAGGAATGGCTGCTATTCTTTAACAGGGGGAGGGAGTCACCTCTCTGTTAGTATTCAAGGGAATTTGGGAGTTCAGTGTTACCAAGTATGTCCACCCACATGTTCCCCATCCCACATCTCATGGTCACATGTCTTTCTTAACAGGGCCTTATTTTAGTGTAAGGGACTTTTCTGTTCTGTATTTTACACAGTAAGATCCTGGGACTGATTTACAACATATTCCCCTAGTTATAGGAGATATATCCCTCTTTAAACTTTTCTATGAAAACTTTCTGTCCCTAATACCCTTCCAAGTTGAGAGTGGGCTCAACTGACACTGTCATTTCTTTCTTTAAGCATTGCAGTGGCACTTAATTACCATCCAACTCAAGAGTTTCCATAATTGGCATTGCTCCCATACCTCTTAAATGGTACGCATGAGTACCTCCTTCCATCTCTATTTTATCCTAGCTCCTTACAAGTAAGCTAGTAATTGTGGGGCTGGGGCACACCAGGGATTATCACCACGGCAGTGACAGCCAGCAAGGGGGTCCTTCTCTCCATCTGACTATTTTATGTATAGTTACCCAATTCTACTAGTTTATGTATCTGCTTTTTAACATTGCAAAATACTCTCTTTGTTTATACGCTCCCAAAAGCAGACCAGCGGTCTCTGGAAATGTTGGCATGGAAGTGGAGTAGTGATACAGAGAAGAATGTGTTATCAAGCAAATTATCAGTGTGGGAAACTGGAACTTCCTGGGGAACTCTAGGAAATAATGTAGGGCACGTGCCTGAGAGTGTCATGCAATGAGCGAGGAGATAGGGTACAATTATGGCGAGCACTATTCTTGTCACTTACTTGTTGAGGCCGATTCCAGAGTCAGGCATGACACAGAGTGGGCCTTGGCATCCAGGGTGAGTTCCAGGTGCAGAAGTAGGTGCTGGACATTAAAGTGGAGGAGGCATAGACTAAAGCGGTAAAGTCTGAGGAGACAGGAGCAAGGCACTGACAAGCATCTGCTGTAAGTGACTGGCCTCACACCCCAGAGTCTAAAATGGTAGAATTGAAAGAAGAGTGTGGGCTTTCTGACTCCTGTTCTGGGGGCTCTACCCCAAGCTGTTTCTGTCACATGGTGACAAGTCTATACTTGAGAGCGGCATGTATATAAATAACTCCCAATCCAATTCAATGAACAGACCCCCTCCTTGTTTCCAGACCAAAGGAAAAAGAAAAATAGCTCTTATCTTCTCTACTTTGAGCTCAGGAAATGGATTTTATTAAGTGAGGACAATAGGATTTTTTCCCCACTTAATAGAATAAATCAAAAGAAACCAAAAAAAAAAAAAAAAAAAAAAAAAGACAGTGGAAGCTTTATGCAATAGGTAGTAGTTTTTGTAACCTCAGGAAGAGCCAAAGGTTAGTTTGCAGTTAACTAAGTCTGTGGCAGAATATAAAGGTTAATCTACCCACTGGCTTGCAGGTTAGATTTTAGAGCTTCCAAAGGCAATGTTGCCAGGTACCTCTTACTTGAAGAGAAGTGTCTGATTCAGGACTTAGCCCCATTTCTTGTGGGCCGGTGGTCCTGGGCCGCTCACTGTCCTGCCTTTAGGGAAAGGCTAAATAGGTATGGGAAACTTTTTCCAGGATCAGCCACACATATACACTGACACACCCACAGGCTTGAAAAACCAAGCCTGCTTGCTTTCTTCCGTGAACCCTTGTGGATAAAACAAGCACATGTGTACCTTGATTTCACCTCCATCCCCTTATGTGTATGACAGTGGGGGGAATTATCAAGAATAAGAGAAAAACAATGAAAATCTATATGGCGAGAGATTGGGCACAGCAGCCCAGAACCCTGTATGTGCGTTCTAAAGCAATCCCAAAGCTCAAGTGAAGGCAATTTACTTTTAGTGAGTGATCTTTGGCCTCATTCCATGAACTTGACTGCGTCATATATAGTTTTATTTCAGTTCACCATGGATACATTTTTAGTTTCTGTACACTGACTGGTTGAAATTGAAACATTAGAAGTATTACTTTGCTTAAAATATTCAGTTGGTTGTGAACTGAGTATGTCTTGTCTGATCCCAAATTTAAGTTAATTAACTGATAAAACAATTCTGTTAACTACACTATAGTCAATTTCTTGCTAATGCACAGCACATTGCATAAATGGGACCCCAAAGTCCCAATTAATCCCAATTTCTTTTCCTTATAAGGAGTCATTATTTAGCAACATCCAGGATTCTGCATTTTTGCAGTACTTACTTAATAAAGTTAAATGATACAGTTCTCGTTCTCTCTCTCTCGCTCTCTCTCTAAGCTAATTTTAAATGAGGACAAATACGAACAGTCTTAAATTCCTAACCCAAATGACCATCAGAGCATCAGGGTAACATTGGGGAACTTACTGAAAATTCTGAAACTAAGCCATGGCTGTATCCCTAGAGATTATGATTCAGCAGGTCACAGACAGGGCCTGGAAATATGCATTTTGTAAAGCTCCCAGATGATTTTGATGATCCTCCAGGTTTAATGAAACAATGATGGAGAAGTCACTCTATTTGGCTTTAAAAAGTTTGGTTTCCATCTCCTAATAAAATGCTTTATTACCATGTGATAGTAGATATGTGATTTCAATTCTCTTGAACTTTTGTTCTCAGTTTATAAAGTAGAAATGCATTTACCTATTATTTTGATTGGTTTCTTTAATTTCAATAAACAGACTCACCCAAGTTACCTGAAGAAAACTGAGCAGCTCTAGGGACCGACCACCTGTGTTCTCTTTTTCTCATGGGCCAGAGGTTCTTCTTGCATTGCATTTCTGTTTCCCTCTACTCCCTCTTCACTTTGATTTGCCCTGACTCCTTATGATCTTGATTGCACCTCATGGCTCATCTCTCTAAATGCCCTTTTATCTTTATCTCCCATTATTAACTGCTAGATTCTTGCTCTTTCCCAATCACACTGTCAAGAAAGAGAATCTATTGGCCCCAGCTTACCTTTTTGGGCCAGGCTACATCATATAGTGCTAGACACTCTACAAACTGCCTGTTCTTGGATTGGAGCTCACCTTTTACCCAATTTGTTCATGTCAAAAGTCACGGGGTCCTGTGATATTAAATATCATGGCCTGAAGTGTATCCCGTAAAAGAGACTTAGACTTACCCTTAAAACAGGATGTATGAGCAACATTCTTAATGTCTACCTGTTACCCATACTTCACAAGGATGTTCTCATGCTTAAATGTGATTATGTATATGAAGGCACCTTGTAAATTATAAAATTATATTCACATATGAGTTACTAATTTCAATATTTTTAAAAGCATAATGATGGCATGGGAAACAAGGTTAGAAATACATCCAAGAATATGTGAGAATTAAATGATTACTAAATCTAAATGTGAGCTTTAAACCAGTGGGGAAAGTATGGTTTACTATATAAATGGCATAGGAATACTAGTGATCATTTTTGCAATAAAAGTAACATGCCATATATCACACCATATTAAAAATAAATGTCAGAGGCAATAAAAATCTAAAGATTAAGTACATACACTTATGGAAGTAATTTTAAACAAAAAAAATGAAATAGCCTACAAATCCATTATCATGAGAATAAATGTTTTTGAAATGAGGTATGGTACTATATGATTACAATTATATGAAATTCTATAAGAGATAAAAATTAACCTATAGTGAAAGGAATCAGAACACTGGCAGCCTGAGGTAGGGATGGATGGTACAGTGATTCATGGGAAGGAATGCAAAAGATCTTTCTGAAGAGAGTGAAATGTTCTACATCTTGAGAGGGGCATGTGTTTACACTATTGCATATATTTGTTGAAATTCACTGAGCTGTGCGCTTAAGGCGTGTGTCTTTCACTATAAGTAAATTACACCTTTAAAAATATTAGGGGAGTTATATGTTATGTATGATATACTGAGTTAAAAACTCGGTGATGAAACAGGAATAAAAATGTTTAAAAAGATCGTAGAATAGTGTGTATATTATGATATTTTATAACACAAATTGTGTTATTTTATATATGGGTATTTGTATGCATATTATTAATACCATTGGAAATTTTTAGAATGAGAACCATCAAGCATTTAATTTGAGAGGATGCCCAGCACTGTCTTTATTTAAGGCTTTGTATGACCACCTTCCTACTTGTTTGCTGGTTACTGTTTTCTACCCACTCCAATGTATGCTGTAAATTGTTGTTGGGTTATATTCCAAATTAAATAAATCTATTATTATCCAGTGTTCCCAAGGGAAATTGGTATATTTTTCAGCTGAAAATTTATGTTTGCTCTTCTCAAAGATAAATAGCTATAATCCAAGGCCTCAAAGAGTTTACAATCCAGAGGCAGTACAGAGGGAGTACCTAATCATTTATACTAAAGTATGGTTAATACTAAAACAGAGATACATAGTACATGCAGCAATGTTACCAGATGAGGAGGAGGTTAATTCTGCTTCAGTAGGTCAAGAAGAATCTCATGAAGGAGAAAACATTTGATCTAGTTCTTGAAGGTTGACTAGTAGTTTATCAGAGTCTCACAAGCATAAGTATGATGTGGAAATTCTTTCTGGAATATTTGAAGGCAGAAGAGATCCTAAAGAATTCTACCTTTCTTGAATATGTGCTTTATTAAGATCATCAAGCAGTAGTGTAAATGAAGAATTACCTAGGCAGGGCAAGAGGGTGGGAAAATCTAAGGATAGGCAGAACACTTAGTAGGCAGAATTGATAGTCTAAGCAAGAGATGATTAGGACCTGTACTAAAGTTGTAGCTGGAGAAAAGAAGTTCTATATATGAGGGATAATGGAGAATCAGTGACATTTAATGAGTATGCTGGGTTAACTGACTATGGTGGGTTAGTATTAAGCATGAAGTCTGAGATAAGACTAATAGCCACACTTGTTGCTTATAGGACAGGGTAAGTAACAGTACCATAATCTAAAATACAAGGTAGGGAAGAAAGAGTAGGTTTAGGGGAAGGTTGTTGAGCTTCATTCTGGGTTATGAAGGTCAAGGCTGTTGGAGACATCTAAATAGAACACACAAGGAGAAAGCACTGTAATTAGGTTGGAATCTTAAGGAGGGACTAGAAATGCAGATTTATTCATATGGGTGGCTGTAGAATTTAAAGGCCTATGGACATAAGAGAAGCAAGGACATAAGAGAAGCAAGGATAGGACTGAGGGTAGCACCAATATTTAAGCAACAGGATGAGAAAGGAAATAGTAAAAGGCTGCAAGGAGGAACCAGATTGGAGCAAAAGGAGAAGTTAATGAATGTCACAGAAGGCATAGGAATACAGAATTTTAAAGAGGAGACCACGATGAGGATCTTTAAGGCAGGCAAGGAAGGCTAGACTCTTTACTCTGTTTATAGGATAGAGACTCATCTGGCAGAGTTTTTCCATGTTTTAAGATTGGACTAAAGTTATTACTAATGCTACCTAACACTACCCTTGTTTCTCTCATTTAATCCCTAGTTAGTGTTGCTAGACAGTAATCTTAAACTTTGGGGAAATTAGTAAATGCCCAGATAAACATTTTTAATTTGTGGCTATAAATTAAGCTAATCTTTCCACCAAGAGATTTAGAGATTATGAAACATTTTATTTTGTTTTTAATATTGAATATACTGGATACTCATTCTATAAAAAAGAAAAAGAAAAGCTTACCTACAGGATGCACACAAATGTACTACAGAGTAGTACATACATATTCTATATATTTTTTTCCCTAGAGTTTTGGCATTAATGTAGATTAAAAGTAATAATAAAATAAAAAGTAAATATTAGAATTTTAGAGTTAAGAATATTTTTCTTTAGTAGACATAAGGCAGTACTAAATTTTAAGTCAGGAAATCCAGTCAGGAAACTGAACAAACTGTTACATTTGAAAAGAATAACTGTAGAAAAATGTCCTTATTTTTAAATGTTAAAATGGCTCCTCTTGAAATCTGCTTTCTCTTGAAATTGGAAAACTAAACAAAGAATAATTATAATTATAGAAAATAGATGAATATTAAAACACAGGGAGTGATGTCTATCTCTAGTTTAAACATTGTAAACGTGTTTATTTAGCTTGTTCTGGCTGTTAGGTTACCACTGCTTCTTTGTCCCTGTGTCCTTCCATATGAAGCTGGCTATGTGCACCTAAGTGGTTTGAGGGGCTTTGAAAAATAACCACCCCAACTATCCTTCCTCTATTATATTCCCTAAATTCCCAATAACTGGAAACTTCAAAAGGTGTGCTTCTAAATAAATAAAAATTTTAAGAGAAAGAAGTAGTTTAGGTTTCAGTCTCCATTAATGTATGTACTAGAAGTTATCTACTTTTATTATATCTAAGCAAGCAGAAAGGGAGCACTAAGAATAAGGGTAAAAAGATAGGTAAATACTGATGTAATAGGGGTGAGAGAGTAATAAAGTAGCAAAATCAGAGAAGTTAACAGGCACAGAGAGCTTGGGCATGACCTAGGGGGAAATAATACCTTTGGGAATTAGCTAAATCCAAAGACTACTAAGGAGTAATGGAAAAATCAGAAAAGTAAGATGCGAAAGTGTGGTATGGCAGAAAGACCATGATTCCAGGAGCAGAAGTTGGAGTTCTAGTTTTTATTGCCCCTAATGGCAAACTTCTCTGAACTGATTTGATTCATGGACAAGAGAGAGACCTTAAGCTAGATTACTGTAAAAAATCCTTCAAAATATGAAATTCTGAAACCTGATGATTTTGTAAGTTCTAATGTAACATCTAGTTCTAATATTTTATTATCTGTAAGCAGTAATAGGTTTGGGAAGTGATGAAGCAGCAAAGTCAGAAAGGGAAGCTAGCACAGTAGTTAAGAGAAATGTCAGAAGCAAAATTTAGCAACTGCTCACAAACAACAGGTCTGGCACTTATAGCATATTGGTGCTATCTATTTTAGAGTTTGTGTTTCCTGCAAACTAGGTGCACATACCCACTCTGTCTCACACATGCAGAAATGATCACTATAGGTAGTTCTTGGGACACATATTGACTTGCTGGCCACGATAGTAATCTGGATAGCTTTGTCAGAATCTGTTATACCTTACATCCAGGGACGATGACTTGCATGGTAGTTATAGAACGAACATAAAGGATACCTCAGTAAAATGCTAGTAGGTATTCAGAGGTAGCATGACTGTTAAGAGACAAAGCACATTGGATTCAGTTTCTCAGTAGTCCAGGATGTAGCCACGATATCGTAGTGTGAAAATCATAGTAGCATTGTGTACAGGGTTACCCTTGATAGCTTTCTGATTTGGGAAGATAACCTTTTTAGGCCTCAGCTCTTGAGCTCATACAGTTCTTTTAGAGTACACACACACTGTCTGGCACATCAGAAGTCCTCAGCAGCTGTTAACTAACTGCTATGATTTTATTAGTACCCTCATTCTATTGAAGAGGAAACAAAATTAAAGTCTCCATTCTAATTTAGTTAATCAAACTAAATTATATTATTAAAAAGTATTAAATAGTAAAAAATGTCTTTTATTATTCTGTTAGGAATTTGGCTCTCTTTTACTACTGTGTTTTTTAACTTTTAAATACCACATTATAAGTTTTAATAATTTAATTAATTAAATTAAAGATTATATTGTGTTTTAGACTTAAAAATTTAGTGCTTTCACTTCATGTAAAAATAAAATTTGTTTAAAAAATGTCCTATGTGGAGAAAAACATGTGTTCTCCCCTCAGACATTTCATTCAGATTTTTAAACTAAGTGGAAAGAGAAGAGGACACAATTAACTTCATTAACTAAGCAGTCTTCAGGCATAATTTGATCAGTATTTTTTTTTTAGTAAGTCTGGCTTTCATCCACAGGTATCTTTTGTGTTGTTAATGCAAGAAACAAACTTGCTTTGTCTTTTCTAGCTCAGAGGAGTTGGTTGGAGGACTGAAAGTGTGCCTACATTCATGTAGAGAGTTCAACACACTTCATTTATGTGTTAAACAGTGCTAGCATTCTAGATAGGAGTCAGTGGTGAATAAAATTTGCAAGGATCTTTGTCTACATATATTATACTATGGAAAGAATAGATAAGTGAACAGCATAGATAGATAGATAGATGATGATTGATAAATAAACATAAGTAAATTCATGATAGAAAGACACATATGAAATTGTCATAAGTTCTCTGCAGGATATTAAATTTGATTGGTGTGTTAGAAAGTGACCGGGTGACTATTATAGATTGGGTTATCATGGAGGGCCTCTCTGAAGACATGGCACTTAAACTGAAGTTTTAGTGGGAAGAAGGTACCAACTATATAAAGATTATAGATGAATGTTCTAGGAAGAAAGAAGAGATCATACAGTGACTCTAGGAAAACATTTTTGGGAGTTGTCAAGAAACAGAAGGTAAAGTAATGTGAGTGGACCATAGCACATAAGACAAGTTCAGAATGGTAAAGCAAGGACAAGATTATAAAGGAGTCAATGTAAGCATGTTGGGTTTTAGCCAGTGTAAGCTACTACTTCTAGTACTCCAATACAAGAAGACATTGGAGAATTTAAGATTAAGAGTAAAATGATCCAATTTATGTTACACAATATGCCCCTCTGACTCCTGCCAAGAATCAGATTGTAGGGGGACCAGGGCTGGAAGCGTGGAGGCTAGAAAGGGGAAGTGAGGCGATGTATGGTTAGCTGCTCACCATACCCATTACCTGTTTCCTTGGCACATGGTTGAATAGGTTTTCTCAGCCTCTTTTAAAGTAAAATGTAACCATATGCCTGATTTTACCTCAATGTAAGATGAGTAGAAATTATGAGCACCCCTTTTATTTCTCACCCATAAAGCCTTCTATGTGCAACAATCTATGCCATTTTTCACTCTACCAGCTTGATATGAGTGAATCCAGTGTTCATGAAAGCTGCCTATCAAAAATAGTGGCAACATATGAAGGAAATAACTTAGATCCTAAATTATTTCCTAACCAGGAACTCACAACTTGGCGTTTTTATGAATAAAAAATAACCTTTGATTGTATTAAACAAATTAAACTCTTGGGTTTAGAGTTTCATCTGTTGTAATGGTCTAAGTACCTTAACTAAAATAGGAAATAACACAGTAAAACAAGTGAATTAAGATAGTAGCAGAAGGAGAGAAGGTGGTAGATAAATGGCATAAATAGAATTAGAAAAACAAACCTACCAAAAAGTACTCTCATTATGACCATTTCCTAAAATCCCTCATGTAGTATAAGGCCTAGGGTCCTCAAACTAGAATTTAAAATCATAGACAATGGGGCTCTAATGGTATCTCAACACTTCTTACCCCTACTACTTCCCTGTGTTCTTTCAAATAAGCCATCTCCTAAGCTTACTTACTCCTAGACTTACAGGCTTTCCCGCAATTGGATAGGTTGTGGCTCTCAGATCACTAGCTGTTTGAAAGGCGGGACAGAATTCAGTTGTACAACAGAGAAAAACAGGGTGTTTGTGCTTAATCATAGTAACTTTTATTATTGCAGAAACACCTCCTTGAGCTTCTAATCCCCCAGTAATCCTAAGTAACAACTAGGTCTCAGATGTCATTAACATGTTGCACCATCCTTAGGACAAGATGTTAAAATGGTGTTTGATAAAGCACAATCTTTTAAGAGATGATGCTTTTCACAAGTGTGTTGCCATGGAGTTCTAGCTAACCACTACCTTCATTAAAATCAATCTCCCTTGTCTGACTTTCACTTTATAATCTTTGTAATTTTGTCAGAAAATGACAAGCTCTTTGTGTCTTTTGTTTTGGGGTTAGGACTTTGGTTCCTAAGAATGATTTTTTTTTCAGGATGGAAGTGTTGTTTGTTTCCTTCTATAAAAACTTCAGATCTGTATTTGTCCTTGATAAATTAACGGCCACTTAAAATTTGTTTTGGGTTAACACTGAAATGTTTCAAAAAAGAGAACAGTTTCAGAAATAAAATCAAAAGCCCATACTTAGCCCCGTATCACTTTTATCAAATCTAAGAGTTTGTGTTGTTTAGCATTGAACAAAGGCCACCACTTAGTTATAAAGTGTGTGTGTGTGTGTGTGTGTGTGTGTGTGTGTATGTGTGTTTAAAACTCAGGTATCCTACATATCAAATTCATGGTCTTGTATTGATAAGATAGTGTCCTCAAAAGGTAAGACATAAACAATGTGTTGTATTATGCTTGAAAAGATTTGGTGGTTGAAAAATTCCATCAGAATCACTGAAAGCATAGGTGAGCATTTATTGCTAGTGTAGGATTTACCTGGCTGTACCTATGTGGATACTCAATAGATGTTCAAGGTTATTTACTTTGCTATTATTTTTACTAATCCTTAGGAATGGTTACATATAAAGTTGAGAGTTTAAAAATTTGAGAGGAAAAGGCATGGATTTCTGAGAAATACAGACCTGTTTCACATATGCCTTTTCTACTATTCAACAGTATATACGTAGAGAGGTTAGTTAAAACTCAAAGACTTAGTGTCTTCATTTTTAAATTGAGAATATTTTATTAGAGGTTTTTGAGGAATAAAAAGTTTTATGATCTTCAGATAGATCTTAAATAGTTTATTGAATGAATGGCGCTGTCAATGATAATTTAAGACTAAGAGATTATGCTGTAAGACATGTATTTGGACTACTTATTCATTTTTTTGGTTCATCATTTATAAATCACAAAAAATTCAATAAAATTCTAGGTATATTGGAAGGAAATAAGGCCAATTTTTGGACTTATATATGTTTACTATACACATGCACACCTAACACAAAACTTCAAATGATATAATATGGGTATATAGTGACATCAATATTAGGATCCTTGAGTATGTTGTAGGTAATGGAACTGAGTTAAAATTTAGTGAGAATTGATGCTTTTGTGCTCAGTTTTTTGTAATCTTCAATTAAAGTTTCTGCAAGCTGGATATAACAGTAACAAGGACACCTATGAACATAACTAGTTCAATAGGTGAGTTTCATCCACCCTGTTCCATTAGATGATTGATCGCTGATGTCAAGGCAGGAGATTGGAGGAAAGGTTACTAACTTGACAAGTATGTGTATAGCAAGTCAGCAGTGAACAATACTACATTGTATACTTAAAATTGGCTAAAAAGATATATCTTAAAATAAATCTCGCCCCCCCACACACAAATGGTAACTATGTAGAAGTAATGGATAAACTATTTAGCTTAATTGTGATGACGTTTTCACAATGCATATAAGTATCAAAACTTTGAGTTGCAAGCCTTAAATATATAAAGTTTTATATGTAAAAGATATCTCAATAAAGTTGTTTTTTAAAAAATGTGCAGTGACTTGCTTTGACAGTAATTATCTCCCTTTGGAGCAGAGGCATAGCCTAGTAAGCCTGGGTAGTGGAGGAGGATTTGTACAGCAGGGAATGATTGGAAGAAGGAGCTCAAGAGCAAGAGAACAATGAGGGCAAGTAGGAGAAGCGGGGTAGAGAGGCTAAGGTTATAGTTAAAAATCTCTATGAGGTGAATGAGTTGAATCACTAAAATTAACTGGATAACACTACTCCAATTTTGCAGTTAAGCTATGGGTACTAACATCCTGTTTGCAGTAACAGCATCATTGTATTGAGTGTGACGTTGTGCCAGATGACAGAAAGTCACAGCTACTAGGAAAATGATCTAAGTGGTCAATAATAAACATACAGAATTATTTCAATAATGTATTGGTTTCTTCTTTCAACATTTTAATCTAAGGTTTATTTCCCTAAATTTTCTTAACTGCAGTTAATGTTAAATTCAAAAACATTTGGCTGTAGAGTTAGAAGCTGTAGTATTAGACCATTTATTTGTTCACTGCATTAAAAATATTTTCCCTTTTTAGTCAATACTTACTCACTAAATCAGATTTAGTGTATAAGTCCAAGCAGCCATTGAGAGAGGTACTAAAAAAATTTTTTTCACAACCTCATTTCTTTGGACACACTGAAATTTGACAAACTCCACTTCTTCCTTTAGTTCCTTTCTAGCTATAAAAACACATGGTGACTATAAAGTACATTGAGTGTGCATAGTTATTTCCTCTTTCTTAGCAGCAGTAGCAGCAGCAGCAGCATCTGCTCATCTGACTTTTTCCTGGGGCAGTTGCTTACTGGAGTTCAGATCAAGTCTTCTAGTTTATATAGTTAACATTGAGATAGGTTTCTTAATACTACTTTGTTTTTTCATTGGTATTTTAAAGTTGCATAATCATTTGTTCCACAGGCTTGTTTCAAGTAGTTTCCTTGAAAAAACATTTCTTTAAAAACAATGTTCTTTTAAAGACAAAACACTTATTATAACATTCTTCACAGTGATTTTTTCATGGGACATTTATTTTAAAACTAAATTGCAGTGGAAAGCCAGCATCTGTGTCATAGAACTTGAGAGAGTATCACACCTTCAAATGAAAATGCTAAAGTGATGAAGACAGAAAATCAGTGCTAAAATTAACACATGAAAATGACTCATGCATTTTAGAGTTCACAGATTCCATTAGAATATGTCTCTCTGAGCCTTTGTAGTTATAGTCACGGGGGTGGATAGGGGTAATGAAATGGAAAAACTATAGAATTGCATAAAAATCAAGAAACAGTTTCTCGTTTCAGTTCCAGCAAGAAAATAAAATTCATATTTTGAATAAATACTTTGGATTGTCACATATATTTATTTTTTTCCACTTGAGACCACTCCTGAAATGATAGAAGAATAAAATTTTATAAACTCACCGAAACAGAGAAAAAACAAGAAGGCAATAAAGATACTTTAATGAATTTTTGAAATGTGTAAATATGAAGAATAGTGGGAATTGTCGTAGCAGAAGAGTGACCAAGCCCATGAGTCCCCTTAAAGAAGAAATGAAGCCAAGTTTTCAAATTTTGAGAGAAAATGCTTTTCAGCTTAGAATACTCTGTCAAACTATTAATCAAATGGGATAAAACAACAAATATTTTTAGTGTTTGGAGACTCAGAGATTTATGTCACATGCATCCTTGCTTGGAAATTACTGGGGAACATGGGATTTTGTTTTTTCAGCAAAGTGGGAAAATTCAGAAAAGAGGAAGTTGTAGAATGCCATAAGGGCATGTGTAGCGAAGGAGGTCTCAGGATGACAAGTGTGGTTCGGATTTGAAGAGCAACTCATCCAGAACTGAGCCAGAAGATAAAAAGCTCTAAGACAGTGGTCTCCAGAGTAAAAATAAATTGATATTAGGCAGATATATGGGATTTGGGGGGGAAATATAAAATAGGCAGAAAATATGGTAGAAAAAATTAGATAATAACTTAAGGAAATTTTTTAAAATCTAGAAATGAAAATGTAATAGTCATACACTGTTTGGCTATGTAATGAATATTACATACATAATCATGAAAAATGTAAACATTGTTGATTAAGTTATGAGTAGGATAGAACGCTATTGATAATTTGGGGTAAGGCAAAATGGTTAATCAAACATGTAAAATGCATAAATCCTCATCTACAATAATAGAAAACCAATAGGTAATATCCAATATCATTAAATCAAAAAATAGCAGAATAAGCATAGCATTTCAACATATGGAGCAAAAAATCTCAGAAGACAATGCCTAAAAGTAGATGTATTCCATTTCTCTCTGAAATACTTTGGGTCAGGAGTAGAATTAAATTCTGTTTATTGACTTAGGAAAATGAATAAATTGTCTTTACATTGTTTATCTATAGTATACAGAGTACGAAATATTTTTCTTTTCCTGCCTAGTATAGAGCAATATCTTCAGAAACACTTGAGTTTATAACTAATGCATAGTTTCTGAAAGTGTTAGAAACTTTTTGAGGTCATTTGTGTTACCTTCATCTATGAGGTATCTATTGATGTGTAAAAAATTATCCCCAAAATTTAGTGGCTTAAAACAATAACATTAGTTATCTCAAAGTTTCTGTGAGTCAGGAATCCAGAAACCCAGACATGCTTAGCTGATCCCTATGTCTTAAAACTCCTCCGAGAGTTGGAACATACCACCCCATAGACAAAATCAAGAGAAAATAGATTATAGATTTTTCTCAGGTAGAAAAACATTGCAGTAAAGAAACTAAGCATAAACACCATATTTTGCCATGTATTATGTGCTCCCATATACAATGTGCATCCACTTTTTTGGCCCAAACTTTCAGGAAAAAAAACCTTCTCATTTTAATTCAGTTTTTTATTTAGTTATATTTAGAAATAAAACTGATTATTGTATTCCAGGGTATTATTTTCATATGAATATCATTATTGCTCTCTAGAATTACACTTTTAATGCATAAGCATAAATAAAAGAATTAAAAACATTTATATAGATACAGAATTAGTACTACCCATGTATAATGTGCACCCGTATTTTTTCCTTAAAAATTTGGGCAAAAAAGTGCACATTACACATGGCAAATTGTGATACATGTATATTTTTCTTGCCTTGATTATATTTATTTGGGACTTTTGCCTTTCTTTTTTATTTTTATTGCTATATACAGTGAATAATTTCTATAGTAGTGGTCAAAAGAGTTTTGCACTAAATATTCTCTTAGTGCAAACTCTGAAGAAGCAGAAGAGCCATAGAATAAATTCTAGTGTTAGAAATATACTTTTATGAAAGTATCTATGTTGTCTCAAATTTTCAGAAAGACTATCCTTGAAATATAATACCTAAACCAGCAACCTACATCCCTAATATTCTTGAGAAGTGACTAGAATTTCTCATAGTTGTTTAAGTGATAAAGATTGATCCTAACTATATCCAAAATATCTCTGAAAAAATATTTCTTTTTGATGACTTAGAAAGATACGTAAAAAGTTTTATTCCATTTGTGTATTTAATATTAGACTATTTTCCACATAGTTATAACCTCTCTCCCTCTCTCTTTCTCTCTACTTTTGGAAACAGACTAAGATGCTTAGTGAAGCAGCTGGAAAAAGGTGATGTTAACATCGTAGACTTAAAGAAGAATATTGAATATGCAGCATCTGTGTTGGAGGCAGTTTATATTGATGAAACGAGGTGAGTTTTAACCTCTCCCCCCTCATATCTTCTGTGCTTCTCTTCCTTTTTCTTTTTCTTGATATCCCTTTATCTCAAACATGAATTTAGCATAACTTAATCATGAAGTTAAAATCAAATCTTATTTAAATTGAAGAAGTTCTTTGTGTAGCTACTTAACTGAGCTATGATGTTTTCTTTTAAAAATGTACATTTTAATCCAAATGTTTGAATATCAAAAGTAATCAAACAATAAAATCATAAAATAAGAAAATTAAAGTCTCTTTTCTCCCTACCCTTACTGACTTTAAGTCCAGGTTTTTAAATGCCAGACACAGATATAAGCTTGTACTTATTTCACTGATGTAAGGATTTTCCTATTTTCTCAAGATTTCAGAGTTTGTTCTGAGGAAGTGGGTGTCACAAGGGCACACATTCCATGACATGTATCTGTCAGAGACTGTGGAGGGTTTACTATGGGCCTTCCCAAATGTGTATTTGATCATCACCTAAACCTTGTCAACTAGCCTCATAATTATCATATTGGAAAAGAGATTAGAAAATAGGGATTTTTATTTGAAAGCTGTGGCTTTCAACCAGGCTATTTGTCTTCCAGAGGTTATTTGGCAATGTCTGAAGACATTGGCTTGGTTGATGGGGGTGTGCTACTGTATGTGATTGGTAGAGGCCAGTGATGCTCCTAAACAGCCTACAATGCACAGGCAAATCCTCCAAAGCAAACAAGTATCCAGTTAATAGTATAGTTACTAAGAAACCCTACCCTAAAAGGAGAACTGTACATTTTCTCTTCCTTCTCTAAGAGGGAACTTACCCTTGACTTCGAGTCATGGGAGGGAGTACTGGGGCCCTGGTGCTAACAGAAGACTCAGTAAAATAGAACATGACAATTTTTGAGAGATTTTCTCAGTGTCTTTTGGAGTTTGGGGAGTTCTGAGATTGGTTCCTGACTCACATCTCAAAAAAAGATAAAGGTGTCAGGCTTATTAAGACTACAGTGAATTCACAGTAACGAGGGACTCTGTTGCGGGAGAGACATGCACTTCCAGAGTTGAGCAAAGAAAAGGCACTCAGTTCTTCTTTGTCATGAGGCAAGTGGACTAGAGGTCTTTTGAAAGGGGTAACCGAAGAAACTGGCTTAAGAAAGTGAAAAAGAGGCTGCATGAGGTGGTTGTTGATTTAAGAGCCAGGGTAGAAATCACAAAAATTTAGCCCAAATGTTAGAGAATATATAATGTTCAAGGTACCCTCTTGGTGTGGTGAGTTGTCTCTGAAGGACCCACAGAATCTCCTCAGGAGAAAAAAATAAGCATTTGGGCACTTGTCACATAGGTGAGAACAAACACAAAAGTTTTGTAAGACCTTGAACTCCTATACTTTTGGGGGCTCCCCCACCGCATTTTGAACAATGAGAAACAGGAGAGTGAATGGGGCAGGAGGCGGAACATGGAGAGCTGAGACATCTGTCAGACCCCTCCCCTTCTGCAGTGCCCCTGCAGAGGCGGGCATGAGCTTGGGAAGGCAAGAAACGCTAAGCCAGAAGGGAGATTGAAGCTTTTCTATATTGATGTGTAATGGATTTAAACACGTGCGCGCGCGCACACACACACACACACACACACATACACACAATGTTGTTTAGAAGGTAATAAATTCACATGATTAAAAAAATCAAAATAATGTTAGAAGGTGCCTCCTGACACTCTTGCCTCCGCCCTTGACCCAATCTATTCAAATTCCCAACTCATAAATATACATATACTTCCATTAATTTATCACAAATTTTTACTTCTTATTTTTCTCTTCTCCTTTTGTAGAAGATAACATACTAAGCACACAGTTTTTAATCCCCCTACTCCCCACCAAATAAGGATCTTGAGGTCTTCATATATCACATACTGAACTTTTCAATATCAATGTGAATTTTCACTAAATAACTGACAGAAAATAGCATTTATTTATTTAGAAAATCACAGGTCATATTTTTCCTTTGTCCACAGATAGGAGCTCCTCTGTTAAAGCATGCTTTGTAGTCATAAATTAAGAAAAATATCATAGGCACTCTTTTAGGTTGTAAACTCTATGCAGAATTGTTTTCTTGGTTAACTTTCACTGAATACATATCTATATATATGATTTCTCAGAGTAAACAGAGATTCAAAGTGTAAATTTTAAAAATCTGGTGTTACTCCTGTAACTTCCTTGCTCCTTCATTTTCATGTGAGCTCTTTATTGTTCACAGCTTGACTGAGCTTAACAGAACAAGTTTAAGATTTCTTAAATCTGTCCTTGACATTTTTAAAAAATATTTATTTATACAACTTTTTCCTAGAAGAAGTATCTGGATATTTACTTTATTCATCTTATAATGGCATAATGCAAATCATCTGATACACCTGAATGTTTCATCTTTCATTCGATATATCTAATATTTATTAATTTTCTGTTGTATTTGCTGTTTTAGAAAGTAATAATTTCAGAGATAGCCTGTTATCTTAGTTCCCCATGGTCCTTAATTCATTTAAACATGTGTTACATTCCAGAATACAGTTTCATTTATTGAAAATTTTTTTTTGTGGGAACAAAAATGCTTAACTGCTTCATGGTAAAGTTGTGGTTTGTTTGTTTGGTTTTTTTTACTCAAATGCCACAAGACTTTTTCACTGTTTATTTTAATGCTTCCATGCTTCCATGGCATCCCGATTTCTAAACTGGACTAATAATATCATCATACCCCTCCTTTGTATTGTCTTCCAAAGACTCTCAGTTTCATGGTCTCGTCTGAGTCCTGCCACAATCCTATGTGATTGACAGGGTGATCATTACTTTCCACACTTTGCTAATAAAAAAACTGAAGCTCTTGGAAGTGATATTGTTTGCCAAAGGTTGCAGACAGAGGCATCGCCCTGGGCTAGGAACTAAGGGACCATTTCTTATCTGCCACTCATCTCTGTCTAACTGGCTCCTCTCAGGGCAGTCCTATGAAACTGGATAGTTTTTAAGGATTTCTGAAAGATTTAGGTGACAAAGTGTAAAACTTTATGATTACTGGAATTGTAAATTCTGGGGAAACAATACCTAACATTTATTAGTAATAGCCTGTTATTTTGTCTTGGTATGTGCCAAGAACACTTTTAAGAATTTTAATGCGCTGTTTCATTTAATCATCACAACAATCTTATGAGATAGAAACTTTGTTCATGACTATTTAACATATGAGTTAATAGTGTCCCAGAAAAGTTATGCATCTTACCCAAAAACACACAGCGAGTAACTTAAGAGAGTTAGGACCTCAGCAGCCCAGCTCTAGGGCTTGAGTTATTCAGCACAATTCTCGTCTGCATCCCTTTAGTAATTCTGGCCGAAAGGTGATTTCAGAGAAGGTTGCATCTCTTGCCTGTGTTAAACACTTACCATCATACCACTGGTTAGACCTCGGTTACCTCAAATATATCTCCTAAGGCTGTGACCTCAAGATTAAAATATCACCTCAGGACATTTTGGGGCAACTATACTTGATGTGGTTTGATTTCCTATAAACTTAATGAGACATACAGCAGTAATTTTTGTTAAGATGTGCATACAATTATTAAAATTTCATTTGCCTTAAAAATATTTGTAAAACAGATAATTTAGAAAGGAGGAGGACTGAGAAGCATTTAGTTGTATTTAAACTTTAAATTAAAACCCTGCTAACTTCTGAAATGTTTTTAATGGAAAATTCTCTTTCTAGAAAAAAATGTTTCAGTGAGTATTCCAGAGAGGGATTAAAAAAAAAATTTGGGCTGGGCTGCACTGAAAGGTCAACACCTAATAAAGCAGGATGAAACAGAAATTATGAATCGCTTTAAAAGTCATAACACACACATACACACATATACCTCTTTTCCTTGGTGACTTGCTGACTGTAGCGTTTCAGTTAAATAAATAAACCAAAACAAAATGAAAAATGATCCTTCTTGAAAAATGATTTCAGTGAAGAAAAAAAAAACAGTTTCTGACAGAGTTTGAATCCTGACCTTCTCTGAGGGGTTATAGCGCGACTCCCTTATGAATTTGATTGTGTGTTGATTTTTTAACAAGACATTTCAAATGCAAATGCTACTATTTAATGAGCACTGCTTTCGGATGTGTCCCTAGAGGCTATTGTTTTTCAACGCAGCTCAGTTTTAATCCTGAAACAAGTGGCACCAAAAAAAAAAAAAATAGTGTCCTTTTTTGGATTGAGATTCTGAAAGACAAAGTAGTAGACTCCTTAGTCTCATGAATTTTTAATTTCTGAGAGTAGGCAGCTGATTGGGAGGTATACTTTTAGCAATAGATATTATGCTTACGAATACCCCTTAACAACACAATGTATAACTTCACTTTCTTAACATGAAGCAATTGAAGTCTTATGACTACCACAGTTAGAGCATAGATTATGGATTCAGTTGATTGTTCAAAGCCTGGATCTTTGACTCAGTACTCTTTCTCTTTAAGCAAGTTACTTAACTTCTATATTTCCTAGCTTCAGATGGGTAGCTCCCCATACCCATTCTTAAACACATGGCTTCTAACAAAAGGACATATGATTTAAAAAAAATTCTGAAACATGCTAGATATATGGATACTAGCGCTCAGAAATATGGTGTCAGAGATGTGAATTTGGGGATGGATGCTTTATTTTTATCTAAATAGTCAGAGCTCCTTTGCTATTTTACTATGTTTCCCATCCTAAAGTTGTTGAGAAAGCTCAGCAAATGTTTACTTATTTTACCAATCTGTCCTGCCTGACCCTTTCCTCTGCAGCCAGCTCTCTGGCTTCAAATTGCCCAATTGTTACCCTGCAGGTCACCTATTTTCTCCTGAAGTCCAGCAATCCACACACTGGTACTGCTCCCATGCATGAGCTCAATTCCTTCCGCCAGGTCCCCAGACTGAAGCTAGAATCAGCTGAACTGCTCTAAGACCTTACTGGTGGTTGCTCAGAGAACCCACAACTCAACTCCTTCCACAGAGGTCCCCTACCAAATATTTCTCTAAGATCTAAGCCCATTTTGAAGAAAGAAGCCAACTTAACATCCTCTATGAAAGTAACTTTCAGTACGTTTTCTTATTCTGAGTTCAGGATCTCAAGCTCTGAGACCAAAATAAAAAAGGGCTATCAAAGGTAATGTCAAGTTGTGTATTCATCTCCAGACTCAACACCTATGCTCAAAGACTATGCAGTGTAAGTCTATATTTAGAAAAAAATGACATTTTTCTGAAGGACACATAATCTGCATTGACACAGCTGTGCTCATAATTAAGATGACCATGTACATTACTGTTCAGAGATGTTTAGCCTCTTGTAGATACATTGTCTCAATTATCTATAAGCCAGGGTAGGGCCTTCATTTTATATTTGTGTAACTTAAAGAACTATTCATAAGATTTTTTCATAAAACAATAGAGCAATCTGCTTTCAAAGGTAAAATAAAACTTCTGTAGAATAAAACAAATTATTTTTTACATTTTGAAATGTCAGTTTTTCTTCCTTCCAACCATTAAGGGTTCAAAAATTCTTGCAATTCCATCTCAATGTGGTTCACTATGTTAGCCTAGTAACTAAATTCAAGGGAGATGATTAGATGCCAAGTAGAAGGGTGTAGTGAGAGGGTAGTTAGGACAGATATAAGAGACACAAGCATTTGAAGTTAGCATGGAGCTACTGAAAAAGGAGATTTAGAGGAATGGATATAGAAGCAGGAGGCATATCTGAAGAATGGGGAGTAGTGAAAGCTAGCAGAGAGCAGGGTGACTAAACAGGGTAAAACAAGTGCCGCAGGGAGAACCACCAGAAACAGTTAGGAGACTCCTAATGCTTCTAAAGTAGAGTCCTAGTAAAGAGAGAAATCTACCAGCCAGATTATGGTAGCATGAGGAATTAATGTGGAAGAAAGTAGTGAAGACTATTTTTCAAGAATTGTCTAGTATAGGAAAAGGAAAAGATAGAACAATCTATTAATGGGGACATACACTTGTTTGTTTTTTTTAAATACTATTTTTAGAATGGAAGGCTAGCCCCTGTAGCCTAGATATAAAGAGTTTAAAAAATATTTGGAATAAATAGAAACAATATTTAAAGCAAGATCAGGTTGAGAAGTCTTCCTTGGGAGGTTATCTTGGAAGAAAGAATAATAGCCAAGCACAGATAGAAAATATAGATGAATATAGACAGCGCCAACTAGTGCACAGCCACAGGTCTTCAAAGGAGCAAAATGTGAGTGTAGCCCTGTGAAATCAGAACAGTTAGTTCGCATTTACAATATTTTAAACTTAGTTGCTCAGTGTGTGTAAGAGTACTGCAATAATTAGCACCAAATTAGAGACAGTGGGCTATAAAACTAGGGGATCAATGAGGCAGGGAGAAGAAACCCTTTGTGGTTAGTCACCACAACCTGTATATCGAGGTGGCATTGACTTAGGTATTTCTGGAGCTGGAGCAGGGAGGAAGAAAAAAAGAATAGAGCTAATGAACACCTTTCATAATTATTTCAATTGTGTGAGGGGAAATCCACCCAAAGCAGCTTAAACAAACTGACAAAATACTGATGGCTACTGTTGCCTATAAGCATAGGTGATCCAGAGCAAACATGATGTCAACGGATCAACCTCTGCATTTTGCTTCTGTCGAATGGCCTCCTTCTGATGCTTTGAGTGGTGGTAAGGCAAGACAGTGGCAGTATTTCCAAGCTTTATATCTTCACACCCTCAAAATCCAGCAGGAATGAGAAAAGGTTCCTTTCCCAGAGGCTCCAACAAGATAATCTTTCTGTTTCATTGGCTCTAGTTTGGTAATATGATTATCCCTCAAACAATCATGTCCAGGGGAACTGGATATACAACTTGGTGGTCAAGCACCTCATCAGGAAGGTAGAAGGTGAATTTTATTTAGATCACATGCCTGAGAATTGAGAATGGAAGAGCGTGCTTTTCAAACTAAATAACAATACCACCTTTCCCTAGAGAGTGAAAACTAAAATGTGCGTGTTAGTACTGCATGCAAGGGGATCTGAATCATGTTATGCGTGGGGTGCTGAGCAACTCTTACCCTGGCTTTGCTCCTACTAATGATAAACCTATGGGCAAGAGTTCTTTGTTTTGCTCTCTAGTCATTGGTTTCCTTACATGAAGATGAAGTCTCCAGTTCCTTTCTATTCTGGAATTCTGTGCTGTGGTTTCATCTACAGCTCCCAAGTTCCTCACAAAGATCTGCTCATGCCTAACTCACCCTGGCAACTGGGAGGGTGACGAGAGGAAGATGGTTAGCAAATGGTAGTGGGGGAGCATTAATAAATATGGGCACTTGTGTTTTTTAGGGTGTTACCATTTGGAGGAGTCCCTGGGGAAATTAATTTCAGGGGTATGTGCTAAGACAATTCTGGAGCTTAGTGAATCATTCAACAGCAAATTATGATTTTTATGAATTCCATTTTCACATTGTAAGTTAGAGGGAGGGGTGTGTTTTTAGGCTGTTCTCACCCTGTGGATGGAGTGTGAAAACCAGGCTTAGAAAAAGTTGCAATACATTTTGGTTGATTTTCATGTTTCCTGTGCATCTGTGGTGTATTACTTTCTACAAACTTTCAAAAACAGCCTCACCAGTGAAAAAGAAAAGAAAATCAGATCTTTTGAGAGGTAATTGACAAAAAAAATCCACATATTAAGTAATCTCTCACTGTTGTGATATATTGGGTCAATAAAATATGAACAAATACTTCTTGAATTTTAAAAATATATAGTTTAAAATATGTTTTTCTAATAATGACACTAATAACAATTAAGATTGTGTGCCAATTAATTATATCCAAGGCAACATATTATGCAATTTACATAGGTGAGTCCATATAATTCTCAAAAAACTGTATGACTTAGATACTTACATTATTTTCACTATAAAGTTAAAAAATGTGAGGCATAAAGAAAGTAATGTACTTGCTTAGGATCATAACGAGTGTCACAGACAGGTTCAACCTTAAATGGAGCATACCCAACATACATTCTTCTTTCTTGATAATAGAACTCCCATTTTTTCAATTACTTAATCTCTCTGCAGAGCCAGGTGACTCAGGGGAGACCAAATCCACCCATCAAGATGGGTGAATCCTAGTTGATTTAAACCAGTGTCAGTACCCAATTTCCTAACAGGTGAGCTTGGACATGGACATGTGATATAAGTCTGGCCAATTAGACTGATTAGGGTGTTACCAAAGATTTCCTCTTCATAGAAAAAGAGTCCTGTGCCTCTGGGTATTGGATCTTGGTACAATGCTTGAAATTTATACAACCTTCTGCTATAAGCATAGAGCTAATCCTGATACAAGCTGGCAGTATAGAAATATGGAGGAAACCTGAGTTCTTAATGATATTGTTGACCTGCTAATTTTCTTTCTTTCTCTTTCTCTTTCTTTCTATCTATCTTTCCTTCTTTCTTTCCTTTTCTTTCTTTCTTTCCTTTTCTTTCTTTCTTTCTTTCTTTCTTTCTTTCTTTCTTTCTTTCTTTCTTTCTTTCTTTCTTTCTTTCTTTCTTTATCATCTATTGTATTTTTTCTATTACCATTTAGTCCTCTTATACACCCTTCCCCGCTACAATCACCACACCTGTTCATGTCCATCAGCCATTTTTATTTCTTGCTCTACCCCTCCACCTTCTAACCTCCCCACCAATAGCTGTCAGCCTGCTCTCTATCTATGAGCCTGTCTCCATTTTGCTTGTTAGTTCAGTTTGTTCATTAGATTCCACATATGAGTAAAATCATATGGTACTTGTCTTTCTCTGACTGGCTTATTTCACTTAGCATAATATTCTCCATATCTATCTATGCTATCACAAAGGGTAAAAGGTAAATTTCTTTCTTTCTTTCTTTCTTTCTTTCTTTCTTTCTTTCTTTCTTTCTTTCTTTCTTTCTCTTTCTTTCTTTCTTTCTTTCTTTTTCTCTTTCTCTTTCTTTCTTTCTTTCTTTTTCTCTTTCCCTTCCTTCCTTCCTTCCTTCCTTCCTTCCTTCCTTCCTTCCTTCCTTCCTTTCTTTCTTTCTTTCTTTCTTTCTTTCTTTCTTTCTTTCTTTCTTTCTTTCTTTCTTTCTTTCTTTCTTTCTTTCTTCTTTCCTTTTTTCACTACCAAGTAGTATTCCATTGTATAAATGTCTCATAGTTTTTTTTTACCCGCTTATCTACTGATGGACACTTGGGCTACTTCCATATCTTGGTGATTGGAAATAACACTGCAGTGAACATAGGGATGCTTATGTTCTTTCAAATTAGAGTTTTGGGGTTCTTTGGATATATGCCCAGGAGTAAGACCCCTACTGGAGCCAACCTACCTGTAGCTTTGTTGTTAAGGAAAATAATAAATTTCCCTATTGTTTAAGCCACTGTGGGTTATATTTGATGTCACTTCCTCCTTATAGCCACATAGGTCTGCCTTGCTTCAAAGTCCATGTCCTTAATCTCTAAACCTTCCAACCTTATCCTAATAATAAGTCTTACTGCAAATGTTGATTTCTAAGTTAACTGCTTAGAAATCTCATCTATTTGCCATAAAACATGGAAATAGGGTGATTGTTTCCAAGGTAGTCAATAAACTGTATTGATCTCATGATAGAGCTAAACAACATAGGTGGTTTTGGGACAAGTATCAGGTACTGAAAATCAGAAACTTAGGTTTGTTTTTACTCATTAAATAAAAAAGCATTTCCTCAATCTTTTCTATATTCCATCAGCCAGTATACTGCCCAAATTTATTTTGTCTCTTTCTATTCTCCATCTGTATTCTCTCATTGCCTCTTACATTAGTCTGGCCTGAGTCACCATTATCTTTGATGCTGTCTTTGTAGATATACATCAACCATTTCTGCACTGGGATCTTGCTGTCTATCAGGTTCTACCCAGGAAGGGTAGTTGGGGGGTGGGGTGAGGTATCCAGTTTGCTTCTGCTCCAGGATCACAGACTTATTGAGGTATACGGTCTACCTACTCCCTCAGGATGTCTTGATTTGGAGAATTTCAGGCAGGATTCAGTGGCCTGGCTCAAGATTTTCTATTGCCTTCTTTTGTTACTCCTCTTGATTAATCTAGGCCATCTTTGAATGATTATAGGAATGGAACGCATCACCTACTTTTCTATTAAATTCTTTCCTGGCCTTTCCTTTTTGTTTTTTTGTGTGTGTGTGTGTTTATGGGACACAGATTTTGAAACTCAAAGCCAGGAATAGGAGTTATTCAGGTTACTGTGTGTCATCAATAACTTGAGTCAATGAATGAAGCCATGGCTGAGAATATGGAAAAAAGGCCAAAGGGTAACAGAAAATATCTTTTTAATGTGATATCATATTTTTATACATGAAGCAGGACCTGACTGAAAATGTTAATATATATAACATATACATCAAAACAAAGATTACGTTATTCCTTACTGAACCACTGAAAAGTTCCTGAATATTTTAACAGCCTCTAAGACCAGAGACTCTCAGACTGTTTTTATATACTTATTCAACAAATATTTATGAAGAACACTCTGTATACATTTATAACTATTGTGCTATTCTGTTTGGCTATTGTTAACTTCCTCTTGTCATTGTTCCTTCTATTTTGACCTTACAGGTATAGAAATAAATATATTCTTTGTCTTTCCTCACACTCCGGCCCTTAAAATATACCCCAGGTCTTTTTAGCATGCATTCTCTACCCCTGAGAATTTGACTTTTCTGCACAGCATGGTGACTAGAGTTAATAATACAGTATTGCTTGTGTGAAAGCTGCTAAGAAATTAGATTTTAAATGCTCAAAAATGGACTCTTTTTCAGTCAATATACAGACAATTTTCATATATAATGTCATGTAAAAGATTCATTAAAAAGATACCTTTATGGAGATTGTTCTGTCCGTCCCTCCCTGTGTAGTTCCCCTGCACTCTGCATAATTGACAGTGAAGTAATTGGCATATGGAAATAAGCAGTGCTGCTAAGTCCGCATTATAGAAGAGGATTATATTTCACTCTTTTTGGCAGCGACCTTCCATTGGTTGGCAAGCTATGAATGGGTGAGAGCAGTTCATCAGAATCACCTGGAGGGCTTGTTAACACATAGCTCTGGATCCCACTCTGATAGTGTCTAATTCAGCTAGACTGGATGAGAGCCCTTGAAGCTCCCATTCTAACAAGCTCCTAGCTGCTGCTGATTCTGCTGGTCCATGGACGATGCTTTGAGAACTATGGGATTAGAAGATGTCAAAAGGAGGCTACATAAAAGAGATACAGAGAGAATGCTAGAAATTTAATGGTTAGAATTTTAAAGTCTTAACAAAAGAGTATGGGCCAAATATTGCCCCAAGTTGTATGTGAGATGACCTTGTGCTGAAATGTCTCCACCGACCAGGAACTTTCATCATGGAATAGAGGCAGGAAACAAGGGATGTGAATTGGAAATTAACAGTGCCTCACAGCGCTGTGTTGGGCAAAAGGGAGGCAGGCCTGTCAGTCTGTGGTGTGGTCACCTCTTTCAGATCTGAGAAGCATAAGCTCTCGGGCTTCACCTCCCAACTGCACCCTTTTGTCCACCCCACTACTATTAGTTGCCTGTGTGGGATGGGGCATGGAGTGCCCTGCTCCATGTCTCATTTCCCTAAGTATCATTGCCTAGAGAGTGAGGCCCGACAAGAGCAATCCTAGGTAGATATTGTTGTATTGTGGTAAAATACACTTAACATTAAATTCACCATGTCAACCATTATTAAGCATACAATTCAGTGGCGCTAAGGACATTTAAAATGTTTTGAAACCATCACCACTCTCCGTTACCAGAACTTTTCATTACCCTGAATAGAAACTCCATGTCCATTAAACAAAAATTCCTCATCTCCCCTCCTCTCAGTACCTGGTAACCTCTATTCTACTTTCTCTTTGAAGTTACCTCTTCTACTGGCAAAATATTAAAGTAGGTAAAAATATTTTTGGAGAATCCTTATACTGCCCCTTCACAACCCATTGCATCCTTATGCTGCTGTTTGGCTCCCCAAAGTTCACTTTGACTAACTTTTTCCCATGATGTTTTCCATCCCCATGAAACTCTCCTTTCCTGTATGTCAGACATAGGAAATCTGCTTAGACTAATCCATGCAAATGTATGGATAGCTGGGAGTTTACTTTGCGATGGGCACTGCTCTAAGTTCTTTCTGTGCATTTACCCAATTCATCCTCACAACCCCACCACTAGGGATAATGTTATGATCATCCCTATTTTATTATTTTATTATCTCTGTTTTATTGACAAAGAAACTGAGACTCAGACAGATGGAGTATTTTTTTCAAGACCATGCAGCTAATAGGGGGTGAAGCCAGGACTCTGCCTCCAGAGGCAGTTCTCCTAATCACAAAAGACACTTATTGATTTAAAAAAGTAGTAATTAGTGGAATGTCAGGCTTTGTGCCCAAGGGAATATTTTTGAAGATATTTTTGAACCAAGAGGACTGCGTGGTAGGAAGTTGAGAGTCATCGGCAAGGCCTAGGGCAGTTTTCTGCTTTACCCATTCCTTCATCGCACGACTGACTCCAAAAATAGACTCTTGGTCCTAACGTTCCAAGCAACTTGATTCCTTCTCAGAGTCCTCCTCTCCATTTCTGCCAGCTCTTCCTGCCTGCCTTGAGGGATCGGTGCTCCTCTGCCTGGGCCTCTGCTTCCTCTGGTGGGTACAGAGGAGGCACAGGGTCCCCCTTGGGCCTTAACCTGGAGAGAGCCACGCCTAGCGCTCTCTCTTTAGCTGACCTTGTTTGAACAAAGATTTGCCTCTTGAGAATTGAGCTAAGGTCAGCATAACTGACTTGTCTGCCCAAATGTTCAGTCTTTATAGTCACTCAGATATAATTGTCTTCTCACAGTTTGAAGAAAAAAAAAAGATCAATAAAACCAAAAGAAACATTGAAGAAAGCTACCAGGTAGACAGAAAAAGGAAAGAAAATTGCTGAAAACAAAACAAAATGCTAAAATATGTTTGTGAGCCATCTGTTACCCATGGAACAAGACAAGGAATAAATAATAATAAGAAGAAAAGTCCTTAGGTGCTGGTCTGGAAAAATTAACTCAAATGTATTTAGCACTGAGGAAATAGGTTACTCAGATTCAACATGGCATTTCAAATGTTTACGTTTTTCTATCCTTGCATTTAACTTCTTGTCCTTCAAAGTACTCTGAAATTCTACCACCCAGATATATTTCTCTATGAGAAAATGATTCAACATACCAGCCTTAGAAAATAAATTTAAGCTTCCTCCATCTGAAAGTCTCTGGTGGACCAAACACATTTAAGACTTTTTTTTAAGATCAATTTTTTTAAATCCTGAATTTCAAGGTATGGATGGGATAGAGAATAATGATTACTGATATTTTTATTGTCTCAGAGTGAAGGTAGTCTGCATACTAAATAGGGAAAACAAGCATTTAAGGTGAAAGATAGCTTAGCAGTTAAAAACTCAGACTCTGAAAATCGAGAGACTTGAGCTCAAAAGGTGACATGGCCACTCCTGCTGTATGATTGTCAGCAAATCACTTAAGGTGTCTGTGCCTCAATTTATTCATCAGCAAAATAGGGGGATAGTGATAATAATTGTGTACTCCTTATGGTGATATTGTGAGGATTAAAAGAGGGAAAAACTTGGCTCCCAGCCTGGTTCATAGCAAGTAAGGAATAAAATTAGCTGGCATTATCATCTATATATACTTTCAGATAGTTCCTAAATCTGAGTGAAGTTTTATGATTACCCTTAGGGTTTATTTGGGGGAGGGGCAGAATAAAGGCAGCTCAGGGCATGGATATGTGTTAATCAAAGAAATAATACTAATAACTTTGCCTGATGGAACCACTTATCCTAAAAGAATAACCATACAGTGAAAAGATCAACTGTTCTTAATTCCCCCAGCCATCCTGGAACGACTTACTTGAAGATGCCTAGCACATTGAATTCAGTACCGGTCTTGGCCGAGGTGCTGTGGAACTGCTTACCTGGGCACCGCCCGCACTTTAGGGTGCTCAGCAATGGCCCTGTTTCAGTGCACCCCTCCCCAGGTCTCCGAAGCCAGAACAGCCTGGAGCCCATGGCCTTCTCCCTCTTCCACCTACTTGCACCCTGGAATTCCCCACCCTGCCCGGTGTGCCCTCTACCGTATTCTAGACTTTCACACCCTAAAATTCTCTGCTCAAAGGTCCCCTAGACTGTCTCTTAAGTCTTTATGGGATTCCTCCTTTGGTCTTTTCTCCTGAAGGGACACAGGACGCTTTTGGTGTGTGTACCCCTCCCCCTCTGAAGAGTGGCCAAAAAGCAGCTCCTTTCAAGGCTTGGCAGGTTGATGTAGATTTTACTGAGGCTGCGGTGTCCACCTGCTTCTACAGTGAGGACCTGAGCAGAAGGTTAGGGAGACACAGAGGGAAGGGGAGCCACAGCCAGCTGGCCCGGCGCGGTCATGCAGGAGTTGAGAATTCTCATTTCCAATTTAACTTGGCAGGCTTCTATGAAAATTATTAAAAGATAGGAGGATAGAACATATTGAACAATATATTCACTTGATATATAACTTTATTTAATTATATAGTATTTGGGAGAAATAAGCTCCTGTCCTGGGCCCAGAAAATGTTAGGAGTAGAATTAAATAACTTAGTTGCTTGTTGAAATGCATTCTTTATAATAATAGTAAAACAGGAAGAAGGAAATTTCAAACTTGAGAGGCCAGTTTCTCCTAATTGCACTCAGCACTTGAATTTTAATACTTAATAGGTGTAAATGTGTGCACCAACTGCCTAGAAATAACCGTGCGGATGCATGGGTGGAATCATTTTCCAAGAGTCCACTGTGCGAAGAAATACTTGCACTGATATAACTGTAAAAGTCAAAATCCCATGACCTCTCCTTCCGTGGCTGCCTCCTCTATTCCCCTCCCCTACAAACTTTCTAGTTCAAAATATAAGCCCTTTGGGAGCTGTGTCATCTGATTTCAAGAGAAAATTCAGGATATAAATATCTCCTAAGGAGCAGCTGAGCGCTGATTGGATGCAGGATCCGTTTTCACAGCTTGCTAGCCCCCTGTAAACACACCACTCATATTTAGAGACTCCTCACTTTCTGTTTTATTGACTCCATTGGGACTAAAGAAAAAAAGTTGCATCAAACATCAGTGGAAGCATTTTTTCAAGGTCAACAGTGATAAGATTTTAAATATATATTCCTTATCGTTCTTTTCTATGCAGTGATTGTAAGAATTCCCAAGGAAAATGCACCAATGATTCTTTTATGTTGTTAATTTTTTTAAAATACAAAGTCTTCATTTTTTTAAGAGCACTGCACTATAAAGAATTATGCTTACTCTGTCATCTAACACTGGGATATAAGATAACGGCAATAAAGCTGCTGGGTATTTTTAAAAGCAAAATTCATTATACTATTTGGTGTCCCATTTAATCAGCCTACTTTCACAGACTTATTTCAAAAATAAAATGAGGGCAGGCTGTAGTCTTACATGTTTTACATGTGACATAATCTTACATAAGTATTCAGATATTTTCAAATGTCTTAGATAAACATATAGGAAAATGCTTATGATAGGCTCTAGCAGAAGTCCCGGATTACTATTTTATATCATACTGTAGACTTTGCTCTTGCCTTATCTGGCATGGTCAAATGAAACCTGAAGAGTTCTTTGTGATGCTCAGAGGAAGGAAGAGAGAATCTACAAAGCAGGAGCCAGGGCAAAGGAAAACAAATAAGGAAGAAGAAAGAGATGGAGGAGAAATGTGTACCACTAGGTGTACTGGTTTCTTTTTTAATTTGTTTAAATTTATGTTTTATCTATTTGTCTTTCAACTTTCTTCCTGCCAAACTGGAATAATTATTTTAATAAATCTGCTACAACTTATTTATGTCTTCATTAGAAATTTCTTACCATGCTTAATACATGAGCATAAAAGAGCTCGTATTTAACAGGTACTGAGGTCCCTGGCTAAAGGCACTTAAGCAGTGCATACAATTTTTAAAATTCCTGTACCTTTAATTCAAAATGCTATAAAAACGTTTAATATCTTTTCCATGCCAAATATATGTCTCCCCATAATTTGCTTCAAAAATTATAAAAGGATTGTTCAAGGGCACATTAACAGAAAGACAATGAAGAGATGATTGCCAACAGTGAGTTACTCTCAGGGTGTCACTGCTGCTGATCAATCACATAACACAGGACCTGAGGGGGCGCGGGGCTCTGGATCTAAGGACCCCACATTGGGCACCTGCTGAGGCAGAAGGTGGACTCTGTCCTGCAGAGGCTGCTCTGGGTTGTCACAGATGGGGAAATAAAATTAAGCTGTCCCAGACATTTCTCTGTCTGCCAGGGAAAGGGGTGGCGATTCCCTCTAGTGGGGAATGCCCCAAGCCCTTCTCTTGAAGTGGCTTTTAATGAGAAGCATATGCGCAGGGATATGGAGGCAAAGCTCATCAATCAATGTCAAAAGGCTATGTTTACAGAAAACAAATAGAGATCATAGATAACAATTGAAGGAACACAAGAGATTTGCTTCAGGTCGAGGTCTGTGAATGATGTAAATCTCCTTCCCAGTATGAGCTGATTATCATAGCTTTTGAGGGAAGAGCAAAGCATGCTCCAAGGAACTTACTTCTATGCCTGATTCCTGTCCCCCGCGGCGCCCCCCCCCCCCCCCCGGGAACTGCCCAATCCATTTTAGAGCTATACCTGCCTTTAGTATTGTTTCAAGCCTGAGCCAGATGGGCAGGGCAGAGTCACCAAGAGATGAGGAGACTTCTTTCAGATAGAATGCAGTCTCTGCCATATCAAAGCCAAGGTGTAAGGGTCTTTTTCCCATTCTCCATGTCCCCCAAGTCCTTCCCTGATAGCCCTTATGTGACTGTGCCTGTCTTAGGTTGCCCCTGCCATTGAGGGGTCTTCCGCATCATTGACTAACCAGCCATCCTCTGGGGCCAAGCAGGGTGATGTGAGGGAGGCAGGGACTGCGCCCCGCCAGAGGGACAGGTTTTGTCTCCTCAGTGGCCTGTTTTTCCAAAGCCTCCTTGCTTAGCTCCAACCTCGGGGCCCTCTCATCTGTCGGTGAGGCTATAGTTCCTGAAACCAGGCGGGACGGTTCCCAAGGACCCTAAAAACTAAAACTTCTTCTACCACCTCAAATGTCACTCCTCTCCCCAAAGATAATCATTTATAATAGTTTAGTATAAATATGTCCAGACATTTACTAGTCATTTACCAGGCATATGTTGATCCCCCAGTCTATCCCATGCACTGTTACAGATGCTGCTGATACAACAATGCACAAAAATGGAACAACTCTCTGTTCTTAAGGTTTTTACTGTCAGTGGATGAAACAAAATGAATAAACAAAATAATAAGCATATGGCATGGCGTCAAGTAGTGGTAAGTGCAAAAAAGAAGTCTATAGCAGGTTAAAAAGACAGAATAAAGGTGTTTACTATTTGAGCAGGGGGATCAGAGAAGCCCTCTCTACCTGAATGCAGTGAGGAAATGATCCCCACAAATATTGTAAGAGATTCTAAGCAAAAGAAGCAGTAAGTGCAGAACCCCCAAAGCAGAAGCCAACTTGGCAGGTTTGAACGCAGCAAGGAGGCCATTGTTGCTCAGGTAAAATGACTTTGAAGGACTGGCTAAGAGATGAAGATGGGAACGGAGCTTATGATGAGCCACGTAGGATTTCATGGATTAGGCATTGGAATGGTCTGATTTATACTTTAAGAAAGTATACTGGCTGCAGAGGAAAGAATAAACTGAAGGAGGGCAGGATGAGAGCTGAGGGGCCAGATGGGAGGCCACTGCAGTAGGCCAAGCAAGAGATGGTGATGGCCTGGCCTCTCGCTCATTCATTGCTGGTAGAAATGCAAAATGGGAGACAGTTTGGAAGTTTCTTAAAAAATTAAACACATTCTTACTATAAGATCTAACCATTGTGCTCCTTGGTACTGACTCAAATGAGTTGAAAAACTGCACACAAATATTTATAACAGCTTTATTCATAATTACCAAAACTTGAAAACAACCGGAATGTCCTTCAATAGTAGCATATATAAATAAACTATAGTACATCCATGCAATAGAATATTAAGAAATGAACTGTTAAACTATAAAAAGATAGTATGATGTTTAGGTCCACCATGGCTAAATAAGCATTTTAGTCTCTTGCAAATGGCATTTTTAGAGTTTAAAACCAGAAATTTTAGGATTGGTATGCTCTATTAAATGAATATTAATATAGTACAGAATTGTGCCTTTATCTGACTTATAACCCTGCTGGTAGTTGCCATATAATGTTCATGAATGATGAAAATATTCTTTCTTTAGATAGATGATAGATAGATAAATAGATTGACCGATCAAATGATTCTTGGTCTTTTAAATTATATGTAAATTATATTAATCTAAAGGCAATGAAGGGAGAGAGAGATTTGTTTCAAGGAAACTGACTGACATGATTGCAGGCGGCTGGCAAAGTGGGAATCTGCAGAGCAGGTTGATGCTGGCTAGGAATTATAGCAGGATCGATGTTACAATATTGAGCCTGAAGGCAGTCTGGAGCCAGAATATTTTCCTCTTTGGGAGACTTCCATCTTATCTCTTCCATCTTATTAAATTTATGTGATTGAATAAGGCCCACTGACTTTGTGGCGGTAATCTGCTTTACTCCAAGTGCAGTGATCAAAATGTTAATCACATCTAAATTATACCTCACAGCAATATCTTGACTGCCCTATGACCAAATAACTTGGAACTATAACCTAGCCATGTTAACATATAAAACTAGCTATCACAAAGGTATTTGTTGCTTTTTCAAGATTTGCATTTTAGGTATAAAATAGCATATTCCATGCTTTTCTCTTTGCACATAATCTTCCCTTATTCCTATATCCACTAATTAATACATACTACTCTTTCTCCCCAAGATATATGCTCTTTCCTTCTCAGTAGGTGACATCATGCCTCATGACTAAGGATTGCCAGGTCCCTGAGCACCAACACATCTCTATGTGAACTCTTATTTCCATATGCTGATTTTTGTCATGTTTGATAACCTAGGTGGGATAATTTATGAATTTAGGACATATAGCCATAAACTCATCAACCTCAAAGGAGTTATTGTCTGTCATTCTACTTGGATTAATTGATGACATAAGGCAGCAGTAGAATTCTTGGGGTGTGGTGACATCATCGTATTACACCACAATGGTCCCCACTCCACATGTTCTGCTCTGTGGTCTTATTTAATGACTACATAAGAAATAATAGAAATGGCATAAGCTCTGAAATTTCCAAACCATGAAGTGTACTATCTTGCTGCAACTGGCTAAGGAATCTAATTTAAAATGGACAGAAGGGGGAAAAAAATATTTTGCTTTGAGGTACAATGTCAGTGTAGGAAGAGTAAATCAAAATCACCCAAACCTAAGACCAAAAAGAAAGTTAAAAATGTTATAAAGTAAGTATTAATCAGTATTAACTTCCAACTATTTAAGTCTTTCTTGTCTTCATATGTATATTTGTAGCTTTATAACTCTAGTACTTTAGTTGGTATATTTTTTCATAAGTTATTTCATAAATGCATTCATGATTAATTCCATGAGAAATAAATATTGGCAAATGATGGTCCTCTGAAAGTTTTTAGAAAATGGTAACATGTAGAGGAGGTGATATTATCTTTTGAGCCTCTTTTTGGTAGTATTGGGTGCTTTGGGTAGGCTCCCTACTTTTTTGCCCTTTCCTTGGTCCCTGTCCTTTCGAGGTGGTACGCGATTTGTTCTGGACAATTTAACACACGCTGCCTATCATCTCTGGCTACCTTTCTTCCATCTGCTCATAATCTTTAGGCGTCACTCAGTGCAAAGAGATTTACCAAAGCAAATGGAACCCACAGGTCAAATCTGAAATGTGCCAAAAATAGCTAAGTTATTAAATTGGTGCACTAACAAGGAAATAACCAAATCAAGCGACAGGCAGAGCTGGCCTGCGTTTTTCCTGGAGGCAAAGCTGGATTGCTCCATAAAGCTGTTTTTGTATTTTGTGGGGAGCCTTTCACACTATCTTGCCAGGTTAGACACTTAGGAAGTTCTGGATTACTGCAGCTGACCAACCTTAACGACAGCTGTTATAAGTTTAGGACATAACAGCAATAAAGTCATCAACGTTGTCCATTGGGAGCTTATACAGGAGAGTGGCAGTGCAATGGTTTCAGCTCCTGTTAACTTCCTCCCTCCCTCAGTTGTTTTTTTGAGTCAGTAGTTCTAAAGCGCCCCCCACCCTGGCTCTGCACCAGGAAGACGGATGCGTCTCTTAACTGGAGGTGTTTCCCTTCCATGTACTCTGGTGTGGTCACCTAAAATGAGTTTTCAAAATACTCCATTGGTTTTTCTCTTTATTTTTTTCATTTTTTAAATCTGTGATATATCAGTATAAATATCTCTTAGAGTTCTTGCTATAATTTTCCTAAAATTTAGCGATACCAATGAAATAATACACATAAATGACTTTTATAAACCCCAAGGCCTTATTGAGACAGTATGTACACAAGATTATTAAATATAAGACAACTGTGATGGCTCCTAACCCCTTTTTTTCCTTTCCATTCCAGTTGCTTCTTTTAATAGTAGACGTCTGTTAATGGCCTTCTTCCCAATCTCATCTTAGTTTTGCTCATCATTACAGTAGTTTATTAATGATAGAACAATTGATGTCTCCAGACTGGTTATCATCGTGCTTAAATGATTGGGAAACTGTAAATGCTCAACCCGTAAGTGCTTACCTTGAGAAGAAGACCAACTTGAGAAATGTAGAGCTTTCCAAATGTTAACCCGATCATTTTTCTTTTTTTAAATAGTTTATATCAAAGGATGATCGGAAAGTGATTTGTATGTTTTAAATCCTATTGAATGCTTATTTTATTTATATTTTCTTAACTTTTTCCTAAAGTTTTAAATTTCATATAAATTTTTGTAGAAGACTGCTGGATACCGATGATGAGCTCAGTGACATTCAGTCAGATTCGGTCCCATTGGAAGTCCGGGACTGGTTGGCCTCTACCTTTACGCGAAAAATGGGGATGATGAAAAAGAAATCTGAGGAAAAACCAAAATTTCGGAGCATTGTGCATGCTGTTCAAGCTGGAATTTTTGTGGAAAGGTATGTGAAATTTCTGGTATCTCAAGACAAAATTTGAAAGGCAGATAACTTATTATATCAAAGTTATGGGAGCCTATATCTCACTTACTGAGGAAAACTGTAATGATAAATATACCTAGAATGAACAGATTTAGGACTTTATGATTAACTTACCTCTACAAAAATTTCCTATCTTGGATTATTATTTTTATTTATTTTAAATTGACATAAAGACCAAAGGCAAAGGCTTTTGGCTTTTGAAGGATCATTTACCTCAAATGAACTTTTGTGAGTAACTGTTTAAAAACCATTAAAACACATTCATGTGTTACACAACTAATTTTATCTGAATGAATTGTAACACCTTATAAAATAAATTCTATTCTACACTCCAAACCAAAATCAAGCAGGCCTTCCTCTGCACTAAAGACCGTTCTCTCTTCATCATAGGAGGAAAACTGTCTTATGTCCACTTTTGAAGGATTTTGTTTTAACATCTCTGTCACTGGTGCAAGGGACTCTTGATGGCTCCTGGAAGCACTGAATCAAAGCACCAGAGTTTCTCCTGTGGAACGCACGTTAACATGACCCAGCTTCGCGTTCTGCTATGCCTCAAAAGCACAACTTCTTTTTCTGTCTAGGAAATAAGATGTTCCAAAACTATAACTACAAAAAGACTTGAAATAAACATGTTACATCTGACAATTAAAGCTAGTTATTCTTTAGATTAAAAAACAATTACATATAGAAAAAGATTATTTAAAAATTTTTGAGACTAATAAAACTGAGGAACAGAGAAATTTTTTGTGAATGTACTTTAAATTTGAGAAGAACTATATCATTTTTAAAAATTTTCTGATATCTCCAGTCATTACCTTTAATAAATATTATACACTTTAATTGTCTTCTGTTAAGGGAAGAATGGGAAGCAGACTTAGGCTTCCAAAAATGAAAACGAGAATGCATTGCAAGAAGTATTCAATGTGTCATCTGAAACTAATACAAAATAATATTGTATATAAACTATAATTGAAAAATAAAAACTTTTTTAAAAAAGTATTCGATGTGATTTAAAGATATGTTATAACCACAGCACATAAAGTTTCTAGGATTTTGGCTTGTGCCTGTTACCCAAAATAACAGCCAATGGCTATTCAAATTATTTTGAGTATTTATGAGTCATATCTAATTGGTTTTCATAGAAGAACTTTCATAATAAGAGATTTGATTAGTTTGGTGAAGTGACATGCCCTTATTGCATGAACTGCTCGCAGCTCTGCCAGAGGGCACTGGCAGTCTGAAACCAAGGAGGTGGGGCTGGAGAGAGAGAATTCCTACGACCATATTCCAACATTTAAAAACAACTTCGGCAGGAGGGTGATAGTTACTAATTTTTTTCATAATATCAGGTTGAAAATATATAAGTAGTAGTTCAAAAGCCATTGAGAAAATCACAGGGAGAGTATTTGTTTTACTGAAGCAATGTATATTTTGTCCTTTTTGTTTCAGAAAATACTACAGAAATTGGCAAATTGAAAAGAAATGCAAACTGTGGAAGTAAATCAAATAAATTTCTGTTTCCATTCATTAAAAGATTAAGAGGAACTCTATTAAATATACCGACATGCTGTATTTTTTATGTGCCACCCAAAATATTTTATTTGCTAGCCTATAGAAATACCAAAATGTATGTAAGGTAACTAAATTAGTAAGCAGCCCTGAAGAAATCAATGTGCTACAAACATTTGGGAAAGAAATCTTAGTATCTTTGAATCCCCATTAGTAAGTTCATAAAAACTGTAAGTTCATAAGATATGTTTATCTTGAGTTTTCAAAAATAATCATTCTAATCTTAAAAGTTAGAAAGTCTTCTTGAGGCTTCTCTTAAGCATCTTCCTCAAGATTCAGTACCTCAGCAAGCCTGGCAGTTCACTTACCCAAATGCAGCCTGAATCTGTTCACTCTCTCATCTCCACTCCTGCAACTCCAATGTAAGCCTTCATTATCTGCCGTCAGAAGTAGGACGATAATGTGCTTTCTCCAAACATGTCATTCTACCATTCTGTTCTAAATATAAATTAGTTCCTGGAAATCTGAAGCTTAAAATTATCTGATGGTTTTGCCTTTCCCTTGGTATTAAAGGCAATTTCTGTATCATGGCTTTACAGGATTAGCACCCGCCCCCCTTTTTACCTTCTCAACTGAGTATCTATACCAGTCTGACTTCAACTCCGTGAACACTCCCAAACTCCTTACTACGTCGAGGCCCTTAATCCTGCTTTGGCCTCTACGTGAGTGATTTTCTCCACCCTTTCTCCTGACTGGCCCTTGTTACCTTTCCAGAGGCCTTTCCGTGTCTCTCTGTATACTAGTCATCACTTTCTTATTCATTGTTCCCCTTCGCCACTGACTAAAACCCATGAAAGTAGCAACTATATTTTTCTTGTTCTCCACTATATAATCTGTACCCTAGCACAGTGTCTGGCATAAATAGTTTTTATTTTTAAGCGTTCAATTATATTTTGTAACAACAGACAAAATTTTCAAAAATAATCCGCCCTATTTCCAGCTGGACTTTTACCACCTGTAAGAGCCCAGGAAATTCATTACTGTGCTTCAGCAATTTGTAATATATCAACTATTCCAGTGTGAGACAACTGTATTAATTTTTCCCATCATTCTGATTCCAGGATGACTCATCTGAATTTCCTATTTCTAATTTTTTATCTCAATATTTTATGTCCAATTATAAGATTAGAAAATGATAATGGGAAAATTTCTCTATCAATTTGGAAAGAGAATCCTTTTTTTTTTTTGTCATTCTTTACATTCCATGTAATGAGAATATATGCTGACATTTATTTCTTAACCTGCTGCAAGTCTAAGAAACTCAATAGCACCAGAGTTCCCATTGCACCCAGGGAGCCCGGTGAAATGTTGAGAATTGGAGCCAGCGGCATTGGCTGCAGAGTAATGAGAATAGTAATATTAATAATAATAATGACTTTGTTGTATTGAGTACTAGTTATACTGTGCTAGGCATTTATATCATGTACTCTCCACAAAAATCTTATAATTATTCTGATTTCACAGGTGAGTGACATTAAATACTTTTCCAAAGGTCACACACAGCTGAAGAGTGGCTAACCTATTATTCAAAGCACATATTTTCTTGGCTACATCGTACTGCCTTTTGCATCACTAAATCAAACTCATGTAATGTTAATTTTTAAAACTTCTTATTCCTATTGATTTTATATTGACCTTTTTTCCTTTGTCTATCATCCTTCTGTTTCCCCTGTACTTCCACTTTTTTTAGTAATAATTATTAGAGACATGGATAGAAAAGACTACTTGTTTCCTCAAATAAATAAAAGAAATCCTAATAAATATGGCTGACAATAATTATTTTCTGGTGTGATTGATAATTTTCTTGCTTTGAAAGATTAGAATAATTATTCCTATTTCAATGGAGTAATGAGTATAATATTTTTATTTATAAACTGCTCTGAAATTTTCCAACAGAGTAAATAATTTGGGTAATTTTGTTATTATAACTGATCACCCACATCCAAAAATTACTTAAATTCATTTCAAATAAACATAACACGAAAGTAATGTCTGTCATAAAATGGGGAGATGCTTTATCAAAAAACCTAGGGTAAGGGTATACATAAATAATATTTTAATTCTGATATCCCAAGAAGTCAAGGTTTAAAAGGAAACCATGATGAATTACTTGGCTTTTATTATCTTTTTTAAAAGATAGCTTTTATATAAAAATTGAGTAATGTGTCATAAATTTTCAACATAATATAAATTAATCAAAAGGTTAATATCTTCCAAAGTGATTTTATAGAAGATGCAAAATATATTCCAAATGGCTATTTTTTATATTGAAACCTAATATAAATTAATGATATAATCATATTTTTTTCTAGGCACTTTGGGGGGAGAATTTATAGTTGATATAGTCTAGGAATGCAGTTTGCTTATGCATTGATATAAAAATTAATGTACATAATTAATAAACAGTTAAATTATTTATTTCCAGGATTTTGTGGAGGAACCATGCATAGAATAGAAGTTTATTGCTATTTCTACACATTATGGCATCACATTGATTCTATTCTCATATGATTCGATGGGAGAATTTATTATATTTGTTCTTTGATGGACATCTTGGTTGCCCATCAAAAGATGGGAAAATCCAACAAATTCCTGATTAAAAAATATATTTGTTATTTATGCTATTATTGGAATAGAAATAATTTTGTATTTCTGTATAATTTTTCTTAAATGATGTTAAATGACGATTTGAACAAACAAGCAATTTTTGTTAATACTGTTTCCCCAATATTTTTAACTTAAAAAAACCCCTGAAAATTCTCATTATGCTATGTATTCCCTCCTATAGTTTCTATTTTGTAGGAAAAACCTGTAAGAGAAATATTTTAATGACTTTCAAATTCCAGACTGAAAATCCTGTTGTATAAATGGACACCAAACAAGAATATTCTGCTGCCAGCAATATGGTGACATGCTGGGAAATGCTGTTGTTGCATATCCAGAGGACAGCCCCCTTTAATAAGATGAAGTTAATGCAGAGATGTCTTTACCTAAAACTACAATCACAGCGACTTTATAGGGTGGTCATGAGTAAACAGAATAATTTTATCATCTGTTACATAAAGATGCTTTATGAATGGTGGCTATAGTTACTGTCACAAAGGCAGCATGTAATTAATGATAAAAGGTGAACTAATCAAAAGTTATTTTTCCCTTATATTTAAGAAATAGTTGAAAACTTTGAGTACTGTTACATATTATATATATTTATTTTTGTTTTTTAGGATGTACAGAAAGTCCTATCACATGGTTGGTTTGGCATATCCAGAAGCTGTCATAGTAACATTAAAGGTGAAATAATTTCAATTATTTTAGTTTTTCAAATAGTCATTAAAAGAAAAATCTTCTTAAAATGGCCAGGAGAAAATGAGAATAGGTCTTTGCTACAGCTTACATATTGGTATGTAAAAAATATTTTAACCATTTTACAAAATGTTATGTGTTCCAAATTATGACTCATTGTAGATGTAATTGAGGATTGATTTACTCTAAAAAAATCTGTATCAATGCACATGCATGTGTGCGCACGCATGTGATTTTTTCTTCTTTATGCTTTATTTGTCTTGAATTCAGTTTTAAGACAGAAGCACAACTTGTCAGAATGTGCATATTTTTCTTTTGTACATATTATGGAAAATTAAAATATATTATAAAAAGATGTTTCCATCAAATATAGTTAAAAAACAAAACTTACATGGAAGAAATTGTCTAGAATTTTAGGTTTGAAAAATAGAAAAAGTAAGATAAAATTAAGAAAGAAAACAAAAATATCTATCTTTCTTGTCTCTGCTTTTCCTATGGCTGCTCTAGTCTGATGCCCATTTGTAATATTAAAGTACTTAATGAGTTAGAAATAACTACAGTCAAAACCGAAGAGGAAAGTTTATGGCTTGCTTGGTTACTTCACTCCACTGTGTGTGTGTTTGTGTGTGCACGTGTGTGTGTTCATAGCTGTTATTTCTACAGAAGCATGTTGAAGGCTCATCATTCAACATTCCTTATTTCTTTCTATGACTTACTTCAGGTGGAGGAATTTCACCTTTGTCTTTAAGTTTCATGGTGGTTTACTTGTACTAAGAATTTAAATGTATTAAATTACTTTGCTAGCTTAAATTTATATTTCTTTCTTTTGTCCTTTTCTTTTTTGTATCCCCTTTGATTTGGTTTTTCTCTGCTGCATATTAGATTTTAATCTTATTAACTTAAAAAGGTAGTTCATTTTTCTTAGGTGCTTTTTATATTTATGTTTCTAAAGCTAATATAACAATTATCATATAACTGAAATGTCACATTATAGGATATTAATTACTCTTCAGCTCTTGGGATATTTTGATTTCATCAACTATGGGAAAATATACAAGAATTACTTATTTTATTTAAGAACTTTTGCTTAGGAACCATCTAACAAAATATTTAGGTATGAGAGAATGTGAATGTTTTTTCTGAAATTTAATATAGATAAGACAAATGAACTAAAAGGTTGAGGGAAGAACTACTAAGGAATATTTTTATTTAAATAATTATTATTTCCTGAGATGCCTCCTTATCTTTTTTGTTCTCAATCTGACAATGTAAAAGCCAAGCATCTGCACTAGTTTACAAATATAATCATCATTGTTGATGAAAATCCCCAAGAAATGGAAAACTAACCTTTTACCCAGTGGGAAACCCCTAGTGGGAACTGTAAATAGCAGTCTGTAACAATTTGAACCAATTTTTCCTTGTTAACATTGGAATTTGATAAAAGATTTGTTGGCATCCTTTGAGCTTTACTGATGGTAAAAGCCTTCTAACAGAAATTTTAGACATTTTCAGTTGACAGAAAAAGCAAGTTTCAGGGATCAAATTAGGGCAAAGTGCAAGGAATTTAACAAAGGGTTTACAAGTAATTCAATAAATATTTCATTGGTGTTCCCAAGTGATTAAAAAGACCATTTAAAGTTATTATTACTATTTTTCAAAAGAAATATTTTAAAAAGAGACTGTTTGAATGTTTTTTTAATCAGATTTTCAGTTTAGTTTCAGCATGTTGCAGCACAGGCAATTGACCTCCATATAAATGTGTTATATGAGTGAAGCTCTAAACATTGCCTTCTCAAATTCAAAATTAATGCATAGCTTTAAAGTTGTACACTTACTGTTCAATATTAAACCTGCAATGTATGTAATCAGACCTTCTTTGCTAATAGGTTCTGATAATCAATTAGAACCGGCTCTGCTGTATTTCTTTAAGTTTGCTTTTTATTTATTTCAGTGATTTATTTAGTGTTGGAGCTCAAACTTTACATTAAAACCTCCCTGAGGATGTATGGAACCGGTATCACTTGCTACAAGTCCATTTTATGGACTGACTCCTCTGCAAGATTTTGCCCTGGATTTTCCTTAAGCAAAATCAGGCAGGACCAAGGGGCACTTTCTAGAGCACCTCTTCTCCTACAGGCCTGACCACTTCCCCAAGGATATACCAAAGTTACTATCATCCTCCTCAATCAAGAGACTTATTTCCTTTCTCTTACCTTCTTTCCCTGCAGGAAATGAATCAGCCAAGGTTAGAGTGAGTAATAAGGTAGTATATACTCTCTCTAGGGTATTTGCATTTTAAAAGAAGATATAAAGATATCAAAAATTTAAACCAAATTACTAACTCCTATGGTGGAATTTCAAGCAATGTAACAAGTGGGTGGGTGGGAAAGAGAAATTGGGGCTGTTTTCTTTTTATCCCTCAATGAATATCACCTACATAACCGGCATTTCTACTCTAAAATGAGGCTGACTCTTGGAAAATAATTTGGGGTATAAATTTGGAAAGCGATTTAGGAAGTATGAAAGTGTTATCAGGTTTATTAAATCATTTGTTAACCTTGGAATTAAGGGGGAGATCTAAGCCTTACAACAGGCCTTGTGACCTCACTTTTGTGGACCCACGGATCATAGCAGCGCTGTCGCTACACACGCTGCATAGTCTAATGCGCTGAACTGAAATTTGGCCTCCCGGAAGCAGGATGCCTCGTCTTTCCAAGAATTTTTCATAGAAAGAAACAAAACCATATGAATTTGCTACCTAAAGTATTTACTCTTTTTTTTTCTACAGGAAGTTGATAAATGGTCTTTTGATGTATTTGCCTTAAATGAAGCAAGTGGAGAACATAGTCTGAAGTTTATGATTTATGAACTGTTTACCAGATACGATCTTATCAACCGTTTCAAGGTCAGAAACCGGAAATAAAAGTGAAATGCTCTTAGAATTTGTTATCTGAATGACAATGAAAATGCATAACATCAAGCCATTAATCTATGCATTTTATAATGTTTCTAGTTGACAGGTGACAGAAGTAGAGGGATGAGTTTATCACATGATACAGCCATCCTCCCCAACTCCCTGACATAACTAGGTGTCCACGTGGATATCATGAACCATTATAACTTCATTCACATGAGATACCAACATCCCCCTGAATTACAGAATAGCCAGGCAGAGATTGAAAGCTATGTTTTAAAGCAATATGATCTTCTGTGTTCCTGACACAGAATGAACCTTTACTGGCAGCTTTACTTCAACAAAAATGGAAAGGTTTCCAATTTACTTCATTTAGAGCCATTTAAACAACAGATTTGATCCAGATTTCTGAGCTCTCTGCAGCTGTACCTTTCATCATTACCTATGGAATCATGACATTTTTAGAGCTGTAGATACTGGGAGGTCATTTATTTTAATGCCTTGTATTACAGATAGAAAAACTAGACTTCACCAATTGTAATTGGGAAATTTTACCCTGTTAAGAACTAGCCTTCTGACTTGACTCTGGAAGATATAAACATTTAAAGTATGGGTAAGACTATTATTTCATCTACCTTAGCTAAACACTTAGGGGTTATCATCCTTCTCAGGACTGAAAGCTAACAGGTTGATGAAGTGGTTTTTCAGAACAGTCCACGTTGAACTTTAAGAAACTACTGACTGCATCTGACTCGCTGTATCTTCTCCCCAAAATTGTTGCGTTCATGTTGATTTAGAGCTATTCTTTTGGTAAAATATAATTATAATTATTACTTTCTGCAGATTCCTGTTTCTTGCCTAATTGCCTTTGCAGAAGCTTTAGAAGTTGGCTACAGCAAGTACAAAAACCCTTATCACAACCTGATCCACGCAGCTGATGTCACTCAAACGGTGCATTACATAATGCTTCATACAGGTATCATGGTAAGAAAGGCTTTGTAACTGAAGTTTGTTTGGAACATCAAATTCTGTTCCTCTGAGTTCTTATTATCTCTTTAATGCTGGTAGAAGTATTATAAATAATAATCTTTTGGATTTTTGAGGGTTAATGAGTTATCCATAATGTATATTTTTCAAAAAGTATTTTAACTCAGTAAAAGAAAAAAGATATGCAGAGGCAAATGAAAATATACTGTAACTTTTCCAAAATTTAGACTATAGAATATTTTTGTCTGTAAATTCCTTTTCCCAAAGCAATCAACCAAAAAAAATAAAAATAAAAATAAGGGACCTAGAGAAAAAGTGTTTGGAATAAATGTTAGTTACAGTGCTCTCCCCTCAAATTATCACATTCTTCCAAGATGACCTCTTCTCGTTTACATACATTGCAAATCACAATCAAATCCTGAAAGTATTCATGTGAATTTTTTCCAAATGCTTCTTCCTCTTCTTTGCATTTGAGTGAATCAATGAATAAATAAATACATGATTTAACAAGGCAAATTTTGGGGCAAGAAGGAGTAGAGGACAGGAACCATGGGCCTGCCTGGAGTTTCTGTAATGTCTCCGAACTCAGGCGGACTCCCAGAAGGTGAAGAGAGAGAGGCAGCTCTTCTGAAGGTTCCAGACTGAGGTGGGTTCAAAGGGGGCATAGGCCATATGAGATCCCCAAATCTTAGTACCTTCTTGATCCCTCATAGGTCAGCCTAGGCTAAAGCAGTGTCATAAAGCAAATGTAAGGAGAATGTTCCACCAAACACCATGATATGTGTTGCCTTCCTGTTTAGAATTCAGAAGTCGCATTCTTTCTATTAGCAGGGTTTCTGGTACTCACACCTATGTAACTGACACTCTTTGGGGGCCCAGAGATCCTCAATAAGCATCTTTCTAAACCAGCGACTGTGTTCCTAACCTGGTGCCAAGCAAAGCCCCTAGAGCCACACACAGTAGGTTGCCCTGAAGATCTTGAAAACCTATAACCGGTACCTAATTCACCACGTTTATTGTATACTGAAAATTTTCATCATTATTTATTTTTCCCCAAGAAACTGTAGTGTGTTGTTTCCTACTCATTTGCTATGATTCATCCAGTAGTGTCTTGTGATAACTAAAGAAATTACTTTTTTCTCCATATTTCTTTGTCTTCAAAATGGTGCAGCTCCATCAGTGCCTTAGGCTCAGATCCCACTCCTGCCCCATGTTCCAGTTACCTTTTGCTCCATAACAAACTGCTTCAAAACTTAGTGGCTTAAAATGATAATTTATTCATATCTCTCAAGGGCCTTGGTTAGAAGGGTCCCAACTAGAAACTTCTCCCTTGGGGGTATTTCCTGTGATTCCATCAGCTAGTAACCATGGCTGAAGACATCTGAGGACATCAGTAGGCAAGACAGCCACAGTGGTTCACTCACACAGCTGACAGTTGACAATGGCTAATGGCTGGGAGCTCAGCTACACTTTCATTAAAGGATTTCGTTGGCATTTCACCACCAATTCAATAGAAATGTGCCTTTTTATGACAAGATTACAAAGTAATATAACCTGATTTAGAGTTAAGCCCTGTTTGGAGCGAGGCAAAAATCTCAAAAACCTTCATTCATGCAGTGGCATGAATCTCTTGTGACCTTCTAGATGCCTGAACTGTATGTGTTTTTAACCTTGTACATTGTGTTTTCCTGTTTTAAGTTGTATGTGCAAGAATCACTCAACTAAGATGTAAATGTGCCCATTGGGTTAGAACAAATGTAGCCATAGCCAGACTTGGTCCTTGGTTGAGTTTATTCACCATTCATTCCAAGATTCTTATTTGACATTTAAAGGGAGGGAATAGAGCTTACCAATAATAAGAAACTGAAACATTAAAAAATATAACTTTCAAAAAGTGTGTTTTTCATTGTAGTAAACGTAACCTTCTTTATACCTGTTTCTCTTTCTAGTAAGTGTGCATGTGCACACACACAAATGCTCACACACAGAAATTCTTTTAAAGGCCTTTTGGTTGAAAGGGCTTTATTGTCACAGCTGTTTCTTGAACTATTTGCTTTCACTTGGTTTGACGTTCATGGCATTTAATGTGGTAAACAGAGCGCCCCCTGACAGCTGCAAATGTTGTTAGACTTGCAAAAGTTGCTTTAACATCTTCCTGGTTAGAGCTGCTTACTTTCTTCTTTCTAAGGCCTTAGTTTTGAATCTGGTCTTGAGGTGGTATACATATCACGTACTTGGCATTTCCTTCTACCAATATTCTGTGGTTTTGAAAAAGCTAACTGAAAAATGAAACATTTAAGAGTCACTCTTTAATGAAAACTGAACTAAGTTTCCTCAGAACAAGATGGAATAGAAAAGTAATGCATACTTTGGTATTAAAGAAATCTGCCTAAATTTTGAAGTGCTGCCCTGGCTGGTGTGGTTCAGTGGATTGATCGTGGGCCTGCAAAAGAGGGTCGCCAGTTAGATTCCCAGGCAGGGCACATGCCTTGGCTGCGGGCCAGGTCCCCAGTAGGGAGCACGTGAGAGGCAAGTGCACATTGATGTGTCTCTCCCACTTTTTCTCCCTCTTTTCCTCTCTCTAAAAATAAATAAATAAAATCTTTTTTGAAAAGTTGAGGTGCGATGAGAAGACATCTATCATTTCAGCTAGGTGGGGGGAAGCCAGGATTTTTAAAGTATGTTTCTACTTAAGTGCATTTTTTTTTTGGTCACAAATGTAAAGAGTTAAATAAAAGTGTTCTATTTCAGCTTCAGAACCTCTGTTCCGAAGGTGACATTGAAGAGACGAAGGATGTTATATTAGTGGGTAAATAGAGAAATTCAAATACACAATGTGAATTTACCCTCAAACTTGTGAGGAAGATTTGTTCCAGGTTATAACAAGCCATGCCAACTTCTGTGGGAGACTAAGGCAATCTGACTCAGTCTCGCATGAGTCCTAGAATGTTGAAGTTATTAGCAAAGATTACACAGTCATTTTTTGAGAGGACAGTGACTTACTAATTGTAAATATAACTTTACTTCAGCAAGTTTGATTTGAAAGCTTGTTTATGATTTTACTATCCTTCAGCAAAACAGTATCAGAGGGCTCTTTGCTTATCTCTGACTTTGGCCATTATAAAAAAACAAAATAGTCTTGGTGGGAGACTCAGTGTTGCCCTAGATCTGGAAAATACATTTAAACTAAAGGAAGTAATAAGAAATGTTATGGTAGATGGTGAAAGAAAATGCAAAATAAATGTACAGATTTATTGACTATTTTGTCATAACTAGGTCATAGTGCCAGCTTACAGGTTTTTGGAAAGTTATTTTTAAAAAACTTGTGTTTAGCTGAAAAAAGTGATGGGATGTAAGTATTAATTCTCATACACATAAGTGTGTTTGTTTTTTACAATAAAAAGCATTATAAAATATCACTTTAGTGTTCTAGCTGATGCCCTGCCGTTTCAGAATGGTCTTATCAGTGTGACATTTATGGAGCCCTCCAGAGGCAGCCCAACACTGCCAGGTGGACTAATGCAGCCTGTCACTTGCAAAATGTTCAGAGGACTATTGCCTAAAAGGGACTGTGATGAAGCTATTGTCCTTCAGTTTGTTAATGTCATGCAGACATCCTGCGGTCTGGGAGTAGGCAAAGCAGAAGACTGATGCTATGACACCCTTTGTCTCCCACACTCTTTTGTCCCTGAATTAATTTGTAACCCTTTGCCACAGTGGCAATGGTATGGGTAGCTTAGTCCATTTGCTAAAGAGCAAATGCTTCACTGAGTGCTCCGGAACCGCCTCCAGATGCCTCCTTGAATAAGAAATCACCGGGGCCCTGGCAAGGGAACACTTGCCTTTGATGACCCCTGGCATTGTGTTCTCAGTAACACTAAGAGTAGAAGAAAAAGATATGACTTGAATTCTATTTTCCTTTGGAATTTGTAGTCGACTTGCTATAGTCAGAAATAGCCTCCCATACACTGAAATGACTCAATGTTTCTTCAATCTACAGAAAACTTGCCATTATGTCTCTATTCCACAAACTATGTGGCAATTCCGTTCTTATAAATGGCTTCGCAGACAATATTGCAAGAACACAAAGAGTGTGGGCTTTCAAAGCAATCATACATTGGTTTGAAACCCTGTCCCCCTACTTCCTAGCTTGTTCAGTTTCTACTTTGGTTCTCTTGTCACTAAAATGTGGTTAACACCGAACACCTTCTAGAATGACAATGAGAAGTCAATGGTATCATATATGTAAAGTACCTCACCTTGTTCCTGAAATATAATAGCTATTAGCACATATGCTAATATTAGTAAAATTATTCATTATATTATGTATATTAAATTATATGTATTATGTATTAATTTTATTGTATTAATATTTGCTTATAATATATTTACTTTCTATACTAAATAAGTTATAGCAAACTATCTCAGCCCACTCAAAAGCATAGAGAAAAAAAATAGTGTCCAGCCCTATAATTCAGGATAAAAGAGTTGTTAATTACTGTCTTTTGGATGCACTAGGAGTTTCAGGTCAATGTGATTTCCTGACCTGAAATTATCCCAGACCTAGATATACATACTTTATCTCTCTCATACAAACACACACACACACACACACACACACACACACACACACACACACAGACTGAATAATTCAGCTACAAAAATAGCATCATAACATCTTAAATCAAAGCTCTATCAACTTTTACTCATCAATATATCCGGTTAAATTTCTAGAAATTCTGCTTTTGAAACTTTAGAAGAATGTATTCAGCATATTGTTTCTTGAGTAATGAACGTTATTGTCATCCATAGAGAAATACTGTGATCTGTGGAAGGAGCAAGAACTTTGGAGTTGGAAAGATTTTGTTTTGAATCACTGCTCTGTCACTTGGGAACTGGGTGACCTTTAGCAAATTGATGTACTTCTTTAGGACTCAGCTTTATTATCTGCCAAATAGGGATAAATATACTTAGCTAGTAAATGGTGTATAGGATGGGTAAAAAAATTAAATGACACCCTCTAATTAAGATTTTCAGTTAATGTTAGTTCTTTTTCCATCCCATCTGTCATCATCACACATGCTATTAATGGCACCCATAGTTCACTATAACATAATTTGACGACTTCCCATTTTAGGGTAAGACCATCTGAGCATTTCTTTAGGCAAAATACAACATGTGGTATAGATGAAGCATGGTGTTGTATTGCTTATTACTCATCATTTTAACCCTTTATCATCAGAAATCAGAAGAACCTAGAATGTACTGATCACCATTGAGGTTGGGAAGAGTGATATGATTCAACCACATTTTCTCTGGCTTGTCCTCATGAATCATTTACAAAATCCATTAATTTAAACATCCATTTTCTAAGTTAGAATTCTCATTTGATACCAGCATAAAATGAATTGGCAACTAAGAAGCTAAAAATAAGCTCAAAATTCTACTCTCACTAATACAAAATAGAAGTATTTTTTAATTAAATGTTAAAGCTCAGTGTTTCTTTGTTCCCAAATTATTTTATAATGTAAACTTTATTATTAAGACTAATAATAATGTGACATATAATAATAGTGTGGCATATAGTGTGGCAATAAATAGGAGGATTCATGGAGGAAATACTATAAATGAGAGACAGAGATTAGTGAGACCAAAAGCAGGAACACATTTTGACAGTTAATAAGGTAATAAGTTTAAATACTTATAAGATAATCTGTAATTAACATACATTTCAGATGTTCTATTTTTAAAAGAATTTCAGCTTCATAGTCTATATTATTATAGTAAATAAAAGATTGGATATTGCTTTTTAAAAAGCTCACAGTTAAATCTGTAGATATTAAATATAACCAATAAGAAATACTTAAGAAAATTTGTGATTTTTTTCTAGGAACAATGTCTTTTAATAAAACAGTGGGTTTTGGGAGTAAAAAAAACTGGTTTAATTTCAAATGCTATTCATTTCACGGTGCTTAATTCCACAGTCTCACTAGGGACATTGGAGGCTCAGTCCCAGTTCAGCCTGTAATACAATGCTTTAATAAGGTCATTTTCTTCCTTTTAATGATTCATAATAAAATGCACCTATAAACACAGAACAGCTAGTTGTCTATATCAAACCCCTTTGGTTCTGAACACTTTTTTTCAGTCATCTACCTGTGAGGCATTTATTCTTGAACTGTAGTCACTGAAGATGTTAGCTCACTATTATTTTCCAGACTGATGACTTAAACAGTGTAGTTAAGGTAGTAAGTTTAGTAAAATGCCACTTATTCTGTATTTTACTATATAACAAGATATGATGGCACAGTGTATACATTAACTGTAAATTTTAAAAGTCACAGGGGAATGATCGCTAATTCTATTTTCATGGAAACTGTGGCTGAGAGGGAAAATAACTAATTTACCTTAGGATTAACAAAGATTTAAAACCAGGATTATCTGATTTTGCATCTTTACCCACTACTCCTTGCTACTTCCTCTTAATGCAATACTGGCATAATTCAATTCAACAGGGAAATATTAAGTTTCTACTATATGCCAATGCTATGGCAGATTATGCGAAAGGAGCCAAGATTAATAAGGGTATGCCTGTGGCAACTATGAGACTCAACAGTCATCACCTCCCTCATTTTTGGCCTCATGGACCTACAAGGATTCCCTCTTACCTTATGTACAAAAATCAAATTCATCGGTTCTAATCAAGGCAGTCTGTCAACTCTTTCCCATGCTCCGCATGGTTTTCAATCCCATGTCACTGACTCTCCAACACAGCTCTACTACCGGCAATTCAATTTTCACTCCGGTGTCATTCTACATTTGACCTTTCTATTTAAAATCTCTCTGCTCTGAACCTGCCATTTAGCTACCCATCTTGGTCCATCCCAATTCCAAAATCCACTTCCACAAAATAGATGTTTTAGCTGCCCTTCCATTGCACCTTTATTTTGTGAGCTTTTATCAAGTATGCATATAGTTTATTGTATTTTTCTGTTGCTTTGCACAAGTTCTTTAATTATTCCAAGAATATGGAATAAGACCACTAAGAGCAAGTTTCATGTCATTGTGGATCCTCCATTCCTATCCCCGAATTACAGTGGTGTCTGATAGGACTTTCTGTGAAGATGAAAATGCTTTGTATCTGCACTGCTTTATATGGTAACCACTTGTCACATGTGACTATTGAGCAGTTGAAATGTGGTGGCTACTATGGTTATAAAAGGGGGCTTATGTTCATTTAATTTTTTTTATTTTTTAATTAAGTATCACATTTGGTTATATTGGACAGTGCAAGAAAAGTGCTATGCAAAATATGAGTGATAAACTATTGAATTATCTGAATGGACTTATAACAGTAGTGGAATTTTGCTAAACCATCCAATTGATAACAAAAAGGTCAATACATATAAAATGGTCAATGCATATGAAAAAGTCGGTGTACATGAAGGTGGTCTGGATGTTATGTGAAAGCATTTGTTTTTTCATTGTTATTAAGTTTAACTGGACAGCCTTAGAATATATGTGTTACAAAGAACAAATTTGCTAAGTCCTTGGAAACTCTTTAAATCCTTATTTAAATATAAAAACTAAGTTCAGTTCCTCTAATGAACAAAGTGAATATTTTTAACTCTTAGATGGAAAACTTTCTCATAGTAAGGTCTTCTACAAACATTGAGCTAAAAGACATTTTATTTATGTATGAGTTGTATGTTAAAATTCACTTAATTGTGGTTAATTTCATGGAAACCCAAATTGGTAAGGCTATGAATTTAAAAATCCAATTAGGATTCACCTTTTAAATCATAGAAAGTAACTTATTGTTCAATTAGCAAAGAAAATTACAATGTCTGGAATTTGGACTTACAGGACTTGAAACAATCATTGATGTTATGAAGCAGTCATTATTATACACAATTAATGGAGGTGAAATAGAAAAACGTTATTTAAAATCAGTAAAACAATTCTTTACAATTAATTATACTGGGTGCACTGAAAATCTTTTCTGTAGAAAGACAACATGGTCTCTGCTTTCTAAAGATGTTGGGATCTTTCTTTAATTCACTAGCACTGGCTCACTGAACTGGAAATTTTAGCAATGGTCTTTGCCGCTGCCATTCATGACTATGAGCACACAGGAACCACAAACAACTTTCATATTCAGACAAGGTAAGCTAAATAAAAGATTAAGTTTTCTAAGTTAAAACTTGAAATTTATTTTCAGCATATTACTTATTTTAAAAGGATTTAAAAATAATAATGAAAATGTCTAATAATGACAGATTTAATCAATTTTAGCCAAATTCCTTAAGCTGTAAACACTGCCATCAATCAGCTATTATTTATCAAGAATTTTGTATATATTTTGTGGCATATTTAGCAATTTAAAGAACATGAAGATGTGTAATATAGTTTATCTATGGCCAGGATTTACATCTTGAACTGTCACAAAAGACAGGCATTTGTTTATTGAGATAAATCTTGCAATTTATTGTCTATGGCACTAGTTTGTTATCATTATGTATTTGAAAATACATAATAACATTGCATTTCTGAAAAAAATCTAAGAAATCAAAATCATACTTCCAGGTGAGTGTGAAATGTTAAATTTAAAATAATTTGAAAATGCAATTTTTAAAGTAATGGTGATAGTGGCAGTCATTGGATTCAAAATACTAGAGCGGAAGTGTATTAGTCTGTTAGGACTGCTTTCTCCGTATACCACAAATTGGATGGTTTAGGTAACAAAACTGTTCTCACATTTCTGGAGACTGGCTACCTGAGATCATAGAGTCAGTGCGTTTTGTTTCTTCTGAGGCCTCTCTCCCGGGTTTGTAAATGGCCACCCCTTGCTCAGCCCTCACATGGCCATTTCTGTGGGAACTTCCCCGGTGCCTCTTCCTTTCAGAGGAACACTACTGATATTGGATTAGGGTCCTACCCTTAAAACCTCATTTAACTTCAATTTTCTCTTTTAAGGCCTTATTTCCACATACAATCATATTCTAAGTACTGGGTGTTAGGATTTCCGCATGTTAATTTTCAGGGAATGCAAGTCAGTCCATAACAGGCAAGTGCTCTAAATTGTTTTGGTTGCACAGAGATCTGGCCTCCTGGGAGGCAGAATTTGGTTGAGGGCTCATCACAATCCAACCCACTTCATGTGCATAGGGTCCTGAAATTTCTCTTTCACTAGTCAGAGATGCCTAAGAGGGAGATGTAAATTGAAAGAGTGATGTCTTTGTGGAACCACTGTAAAACTCTCTATTTTTGTAGAGGGGGAATACGAAGCCTAGTTATTTTTTTATTTGTCCATTTTTTAACCAATAGAATTTATTTTATAGAGCAGATTTAGGTTGATAGGAAAACTGAACAGGAAGCACAGAGTTCCCGTAGACTCCTGCCCCACACCCTACACACTCTCCTATCGTTAACATCTTGCACTGGTGGCGTGGTGCCTTTATTACAATCAATAAACCATTGTTGATGCATTGTTAGTAACTAAAGTCCACGGTTTACATTCGGGTTTACTTTTTATGTTACATATTGTAAAGGTTTTACGATGTATAATGCCATGTATCCATCATTGCAGTAACAGACATTCATTTCACTGCCCAGAAAGTCTCCTTGCTTCACCTTTTAATTTTGCCCTCTTTGCCTCCTCTTTTACCAGTGGCAACTACTGGTCTTGTCAATGTCCCTCTAGTTTTGCCTTTTCCAAAATGTCATATAGTTGAAACCATGCACTGTCAAGCTTTTTCAGACTGGCTTCTTTCACTTAGCAATATGCAATTAAGGCTCCTATATGTGTGTTTATGGTTTGACAGCTCATTTCTTTTCATTACTGAATAATATTTCATTGTCTGCACGTACCAGAATTTATTTACTTATTTACTTATTGAAAGCTATCTTGATCGCTTCCAAATCTTTGCACTTAGGAATAAAACTGCTATAAACATCCATGTGCAGGTTTTATGTGGTCTGTTCATTTATTTTTTAATAGAAATTTCTAAAACCAGGTTTTCTAGTTATAGGAAGTTGCTGTTTTGATGTATGAAGAACATACAAACTTTTTATACAATATTCAACATTTTAGAACTTGAAGGACCCCTAAAGGGGCTGATATTCACATTATGGATAGCCTAGTCTAAACCTCACAGTCTTAGAAGAAAATGAAAATATCTAAATAGGCAAAATGACCTATTTATATGCACAGTCAACTGTTGGCAGTAGCACAGCTGAGAAGCTCAGAGGGATGCTCACTCTTAAACCAGTTTACTTACACGACTCTTCTCCCAAGGCCACAGACAGGCATGTGGTTGTCACGATCTGTTATAGGCTGACATGGATGGGCTTAGAAATTCATGGCCCCTTGATGGAGACAGAAGAAGAGATGAAATTTAAACAATTAAATATTGAGGAAGGTATTCTGTTTGTTTTCAGAGTCTCCCAGATCAAAAGAGCATGAAGGGAAGGGGGAGACCCTGAAGCTGGTGCAGCAAGGAATGTTTACAGAGCATAAAGAGTTGTTTTGTTTTATTTGTGGTAAACATCAAAGGAAAGGTAGCCCATGCAGATAATATTTTTGCTTATCAAAGACTCTTCTACATCCACCAAAATCATAATGAGTGGGATTTTAATTAAAGACAGCTCATTACTGAGCTGGGCCCTGTATAGAACAATAATTTTGGGAGTTAGAGAAGGGAGCAAGTGATTGACTTGGTGCCAATGAACACTTCTTGCTCTTTCTACTGTGAAGAGTGAAGGCAATGACTGGCCTTCTCCAGCAGAGGCATTAGAGGCTTCTAGCTGTCCTCTTTTACCACTGACTTACAACTGAATGGAGAGTCCTAATTCACTTACACCTTGAACCACAAAGAAGGAGACAGAGATGGGAAAAAGAAGGAAGAGGAAGACAAGGAAGAAGAATCCATTTTTGCTTATTTTTTATAGTTAAGAAACTGTATAAAAGGGGAGAGTTTCTAGTATTTTATTTTTTTCTTATAAATTATCTACTGGATCAATTATTTAATGGGTTAATTTTACAAGAACTTGAAAATTCTATGAACAAAAATATTATAGTGACCACAAATGCAATAAAATAACATGTTTTTTTAAACTCTGCCACCCTCACATTTTGTCTAAAGAGAAGCAGGTGTGTATGTCACTGATATCAGTGATTCTACTGTATTTATATTATTCACTGTTATTTGGATTTAGAGTGCTTTCTGAATATGAAAACCTATTTACTGGATAATGAAAAATGATTGAAAAATAATGTAAAACACAGTGCTAGGCTAGTTTTAAGTTTAACAGAGACATTGTAAATCATGAAATCCTTACAAATGTAAATAAATAAAAATAATTTCTTTCTTTGGAAAAGAAAATGCTGAGCTTCATGTTACCATGGATACTGGATGTTGCTTAGAGTCTTGTTCTTTTTTTTAACAAAGACCATCTCAAACATTAAAACTATGCTGTATTTGCAACATCCTGTTCAATTTATGAGACAAAATTATACATACTTTGCTACAATTAAAACTAGTTCAAAAACACATTATTTTCTTGTTGGTGAACGGTAAAAACAGTGATATTTGGAGCCACATGTTTTAATAACCCTGGCAAAACTGCCATGACTACATTTGAGGCCATATAAATGATATTTGATTGGCAAATTACAGTTTTTCCCATGATCTCAGCAAACTTCTGGAGATATTTGGGCAATATCTATTTCATCCTCTCTTAAATAAGGATTACATGTAAGCTTTGCTAGTTCAGTTTTCTTTGTACTGAGCTTTGATTATTGGCTAAGCAATTTTTAGACCATAACTGAAATTATTAAAAGAAAATGTATTTTGGTGGTATGTACAATTGGCTAACTACATGTTAGTCTACTTTTATGAAGTTCTAAAAACAAAAGAGGAGGTAATTATTCTACTGACTTATAGGTTATTTCCCATATGTTGGAGTAATTATAAAGCATGGTTTATCTCAAATAGGAACAGGTTCCTTTCATTCTTTGTTTTATTTGTTCTTGCCTACTCTTTGGTAAACATTCAGTGGCAGGGTCAGTAATAGGTAACAAGAGAGACTCTACTCACTGGAAAGCCTAAAATACTAAGTCTTAATGAAACAATTTTAGCGCTGAGGGAGGATGGATCTACCAGGAGGAAGGAAAAGCTAGAGGAGCCTGATGTTGGGGAAAATGGTAACAAAGTTGCTATAGGTTTCACCTTGACTTTCCTTTTGTTATTTTTGCTGCCTTCCTCCAACTTACCAACTTGTATGAATAAGTACAGCATTTTAGTACATTGAGCACAGTGGCTCTGCTTCCATTCCACATTTTCAGAATGATTTGGCAACCTAAGTGGGTAAGAACAAAGAAGCACGGGCTCCATTATACAGAGATGAGAATGCTTAGAATATGAAGCCTGTCCGGAATGTACCCAGCCATGTACTATGAAAAATAGAGACATTAACTGAAGAAGATACAATATAAAAGAAACATTGTACATAGGGCAGTGACACCTTAGTCCCCTTCAAAGTATGCACCTTGGGACTTCCTCATAGGTAAGTCCTCTAGATAGGTAGATGTTCATAGACAAGAAGACTCAATATTGTCAACATGTCTGTTCCCAAGTTGACTTACAACTTTAGTGCGATCTCAGACTCCTAGTGAGTTAGTTTGTGGGTATCATAAGCAGATTTAAATTTTATATGGAGTGGCAAAAGACCCAGAATGGCCAACACAGCATTGAAGGAAAAGAACAAAGTTGAAAAATTAACACTATCCAACTTTAAGACTTACAATGAAGCTATAGTAATAAATACAGTGTGGTATTAGCCAAGATAGACAAACAGGTCAACAGAACAGAATAGAGAACCCAGAAATAACAGAAATACACAACTGCTTTTCAACATCATACTGGGAGGCCTAATGATCTTTGACAAAGGAGCAAAGGCAACACAGTGGAGCAAAGAGAGTCTCTTCAACTAATTGTGTTGGAGCAACTGGACATCCACATGCAAAAATAAATAAATAAATAAAATGAATCTAAACACAGACCTTACACCTCTTCACAAAAATAAACTCATAATAGATCATCAACTTAAATATAAAACAAAAAACTAAAAAACTCCTGGAAGATAATAGAGGAAAACCTACATGATCTTAGGTGTGGCAAAGACTTTTTAAATTAAAAAGGCAGAGTTCATGAAAAAAATAATAAACCGAACTTCCTTAAAATTAAGAACTTATGCTCTGTGAAAGATAGTATCAAAACATTAGAAGACAAGCCACAGACTGGAAGAAAATGCTTACAAAAGATATTTCCAAGTGGTTTCCGTAGTATAGTGGTTATCACATTTGCCTCACAAAAGATATTTTTGATAATGGACTGCTATTCAAAATATACAAAGAATTTTTAAAACACACAGTTGAATAAGAAGACATTCTGATAAAAATAAATGGACCATAATGGATATCTCACCAAAGAATATGTACAGATGACAGATAAGTATATGAAAAGAAGCTCCACGGCATTTTTGTCCTCAGTGGTATGCAAGTTAAAATAACAATGAGACACTGTAATGCACCTATTAGAACCACCAAAATCCAGAATACTGATGAATACCAATGCGCGAAAGGAAATAGAGCAACAGAAACTCTTATACATTGCCAGTGGGAATGCAAAATGCTACAGCCACTTTGGAAGACAGTCTGATGGTTTCTTATAAAACTAAACATACTCTTACCATATGATCCAACAATCATGCTACTTTGCATTTACCCAAAGGGTTTGAATACTTAGGTCCACAAAAATCATGCACACAGATAGTTATAGCAGCTTTATTCATAATTGCCAAAACTTGAAAGCAACCAGGACATCATTCAGTAGGTGAATGGATAAATAAACTCCAATATATCTAGTCAATGAAACACTGTTCAGTACCAAAAAAAATTGAGCTATCAAGCCATGGAAATACGTAGAGAAAACTTAAATGCATATTACTAAGTGAAAGAAACAACATGAAAAGGCTACATATGATATGATTCCACTATCATATGGTATTATGGAAAGGCAAAACTATGGAGACAGTAAAAAGACCAGTGGTTGCTAAAGGTTAAGGAGGTGGGAAAGATGTATTGGCAAATTATGGATAATTTCTAAGGTAGTGAAAATACTCTATATGATACTATAATGATGGATACATGTCATAATACATTTGTACATACCCATAGAATGTACAACACCAAGAGTGAACCCTAATGCAAACTATGGACTCTGGGTGACAAAGATGTGTCATTGCAGATTCATCGATTATAACAAATGTTCCACTCTAGTGGGGAATGTTGAAAACAGGTGTGGCTATGCATATTTGGGACCAGGGAGTATATCGCAGATCTCTGTACCTTCTGCTCCATTTTGCTGTGGACATAAAAATGCTCTAAAAATAAAGTGTATTTTTTTAAGTCATATGGTAAAATAAAAGAGGAAATATTACTGATGAGATGTACTGTGACTTGAGTATTTTATTAAACACTCATGAAGTCTAAAGAAATCCTCTACTAGGCATTTTCTTTTTAATTCTTAGGTCAGATGTTGCCATTTTGTATAATGATCGATCTGTCCTTGAAAATCACCATGTGAGTGCAGCTTATCGACTTATGCAAGAAGAAGAAATGAATGTCTTGATAAATTTATCCAAAGATGACTGGAGGTGAGTTTGAGAGGAAACAGAGAGGAAATTGAATTTCAGGGAAAAGTTAAATTATGTGACAAGGTGAAGAAAACAGATGAAAGTTAATCCCTTAATCATACTGTTGTGAGTGGAAATCAGGTTTTTTCACGGGATCACAAGGAAAGCATTCCAGGGACCCATACGGGAGGCATGGTCTTGAGGTACTGTTCATTCAGGTGGAAATAGAAGCTGCTCCCTGAGTTTCCAATGTCCCATCAATGTCTATTTCATCATGGAAAAAATTTAATCTTGTCTTCAGCAAGGCCAAAACAAAGGCCAGTGTCCAGAGTTTCTGTTTTATACTAAACCTTAGTCCTTTGGAGCCTGTGCAGTCTACTGCTGGCCTACACAGCTGATAGACCCACATAGTTGTGTGTGTGTTCCTGAGAGAGAGAGACAATGCATGGACAAACAGGTGAGTGCAGGACACCAATTGAGAGAGAGCACTTCTTTGTTCTCCTGGGGTTGTAACTCGGAGCTTTTTCAAAATAACCAATCAACTTTCCAAGTTTTCACTGGCGTATAATGGGTATGCCCCCTCAATTAACATGTTTCTATGGTCAAGCACCTTCCCCAGCACCCCCTAACAATGCGGTACCAGAGAGGGGAAGGGAGGAGTGTTAATTCCCTTGGTGGAGAAACACTATAATCCCCTGGAGTGTGAAGCTGTAGCTTCCTGGCTAAGCAAACAGCCTTGTGCTCCCTAGTTTATTAAACACAATGTCTAAGTCCCTTTACTCTCTTTATTAACATCTAGATAACTATCTACAGTAGAAAAAAAATACTACAAACTTATTTCCTCTTGACTGGATGACTCTGAGGAGATACGTACTTAGAAGACTTTGTTCAGGAGCCAAGCTCTGTTAGATGGATTACTTCCACACCAATTCAACATCTACATGCATCATAGTCTATCCAGAAGATGAAAATATCTCTGCTCAATTCTACCCATATGTGGTCCTACATAAATTCAAACTATTAATATCATAATTCTTTCATATGTTACTTTTCTCTATGTGGAGGTTAGCTTTTTTAAAAATCAAAGAATTCACTACTTGGGGAAAAATATTACAAACAAAATATACTAAAATGGCCCATGTACAGAAGTAAATTTTTCATGTTTCTCCAAAGCATGGTTGCTTGCAAAGCATAATTACTGGGTTATCATTATTCCCTTTATTTGACCATAGAGTTGCCAGTTTTAGCAAATAAAGATAAAGGACATCCAGTTAAATATAATTTCAGATAAACATAGGAATTTTTTAGTGGTGGTAGATCCGTAATATTCTATGGGAACTACTTATATGACAGAAAGAAAGAAAGGAAGGAAGGAAGGAAGGAAGGAAGGAAGGAAGGAAAGAAGGAAAGAAGAAAGGAAGGAAGGAAGGAAGAAAGGAAGGAAGGAAGGAAGGGAGGAAGGAAGGAAGGAAGGAAGGGGAAGCCTTTCTTGTTAAGTTAGTTTATGGGTTGAAAAGCTTCACATTCAAATGCAAAATATCCAAGGTTTGTTTGTTTGTTTGTTTGTTTTAATGTTTAAATCAAGGTACAAAGAAGTGTCCCCCCCCAATAAAATGACCTGTGATAAAGAAATGCTTTTAAATAAATAAATAAATAAATTGATTGATTGATTGATTAATGAAAGATTACTTTATTGTTTAAAACAGCCTTAATTTCCCATGGCTGCTTTTTCCAAATGCTGATGTTCCTGGGTATTCAAGGCTACTTTGCAACTTATAAACAACTATAAGATGGGGGGGTGGAGTAGGGGAGGTAGAAAGGAAGGAGGCATTTTGTTTGGGGAACCCAGTTCAGGCTATTTCATTCCGCGGGAAGCAATAGCCCATGAGGGTTTCCAGCCTAGGAAGGCTAGGATCTAACTGTAAAAAGATTTTAGAAAGTGACTGTTGCTGGGCTACCTGGAGAACAGAAGTGCAAAGGTAGAATCAGGGAGACAAGTTTGGAGGTATTTCCTAAGGTTGGAAAGATTGACTTGACTATTTACATAGAGAGCATTTACTTCTTCAACAGTGATTTTCAATTCACAGAGGTAACATTTATATTATTATTATTTTTATTATTCCTTTAAAGTTTGAATTAAACTTTTCCCTTCTCCAAGTTGATTCTGTTTCTCTTACACAATGTTCTTTAACATCTTTAATATTTTACTCTAATAATTTATTCCTGTATTTTTTGTAAATGTCCATACAGTAACTTCTCAGTCATTCTAATTGTATATTTTTATAGAATTGTTTTTTTAACAATTACTATTCATGTCATATTGATTATAGAATTTAACCAATCCAACATTGCTTCCAAAAAGCTATAATTTTGCTGGTATAAACTTAACATTTTACCAAAAACTAAAATATGGATAGGTTTTTAATGACCTGTATGTTTTCTGTTTGCATATCTGTTTATTTCTTAAAGTAACTTCAGTAACCACAAATGCAACAATATTAACATTTTAGCAACAATAATTCATAAAGTAACATTCCCCTTGTGCACTATTTTTTCTTATTTATTGACATGTTTTAGTTGATTATTGATAATATCTAGCATTTACTGATAAGTTATCTACAAAGCACAATGTATTTATTAATTTGTAGACTTTTTAAAACTTTAGTCTCATTTTTCCTTAATGTAAATATGTTGGGTCAGTAGCTACTGTACTATGGGTATCTTCAGAATTTCAGAGGAAGAAATGTAATTTAGAATAATTTTATTATCTTTAATAATGTCCCTTCAGTTAGTATTTAGCCAAAGGTATTCTAAACTAGCATGGCTCCCATCTAAAAATACAGTCGAATTGAGCACCCATGTTTTTCAACAAGAACTTCCTATATGTGATTGTTTTTAAAAACAAGTAGTTTGATCATGCTGTCTTCAGGTAGTTTATTCTGCAGGTCACACCACACAATTAAAATAAAATATAGTTTTCCATATGAGTGACTACAAGGTGGGACAAAAATATGTTTATGAGTACAGTTGTATGTATGTAAAATATTACAATACTTAATAAATAATAATACAAGAATAAATTCTGTGTTTCACATACAACTGTAAACCTACTTTTGCCATGCCCTGTATTTTAACTGTCTGTACTAATCAAGCCATGAATTGTGGAAGATGCAAGCTAGCTGGGACAACTTACTTTGGCCTTAGTTTGAGAATGATGTATTTATGTATAGGTTTGTGATCATGGTCACCATATTTACAGTGTCTTGGTTAAAATTTTTCAAGAGTACTGAAAGCTCTGTTTATGACATGTAGGGTCTGGGTCTCGAAAGCTTAAGCAAAAAACTCCAGTTGCTTTAGCGTCTGTGTTTCTGGGGTTCTAAGGTGGAAGTTTGGCACAGTGGAGTGAGAGCTCCAAGCATCAGCTTTGGACGTGGGACTCTTGGTGTGAACCTTCTCTCTGCTCTGTACCACCCGTGTGACTGGGCAAAAGACTCAATCTTCTTTGGTAGAAAAGAATACAACCTCCACACAGCATTGTTATGAAGATTGAATGTCTTTACATAGTACTTTACACAAAGCACCGAAAACACTGCTGCACTGAGTACATACTGTATAAACGTTATGGGAGGAGGACTGGGACTGGGACTGTGGCAGACAGAGGCCCAAGCAGGTCTCCTCGAGTCCGGTCTGCAAATGGGGTTCTTCCGAGGTGTTGCAAGAAAGGAATTTCAGGGACACGGTGTAGGAAGATTTTAAAAGATAGTGGCAAGTTTTATTAGAGTGAAAAGCGATAATAGGCTGTTGGAGAAGCAGAGAGTGGGCGGCTATAATCGCGACTGTGTCCAGGTCCCTGCTAAGTCTCCATTTATTTTCTTGGGTTCAAAAAAGTGGAGGCTTTCTTTCAAACCATTCAGCCTCTTTCCTAGCTTTTCCTGGCCTGTGCCGGGGCCTTCCCCTATCCAGGCCCTTTCCTAGGTCTTCTGGGGTGTTGTGCCCTTATCCTACGGGATCTTTTCCCGGATTTTCCTAGGCTAGACTCCTCCCCAGTATGGTCACATTTGGCTTCTCCTGCACATGCCTCATAGTTCTGTTCTGTCATTCAGTTCCCACTGCTCATGTGCTTAGTCAAAGGAACTTCTTTCCCATTTTCTCGCTCCCACTGTGAATCCAGTGGAATGGTGCCGGCCGCTCCCTCGGGTGACGGAAAAGCCTCTCTCCTGGCTACTCTGATGCCCAGAGTGACTGTGAAACTATCCGTTCCTAGTTGATCTGTCCGAATCAGGTGTCTAGCTCCCTTCTCTTTCATTAATAACTATCTGCCTACTGTAACATTAAATAGTGGTGATTTTATTAACAGCACCTTCTGCATGTGTCATAGTTTCTCTTTAAAATTGGTTAGGATCCTTTTAGACAGAAAAACAATACTTAGGGTTTATGAGTGGGGATGGTTGCAGGTGTGGGAGGAGAAAGCATCAGCTCCTTAAGGGGAGATGTTCAACAGCATCGTTCATAGGTCCCTCTCCAAGCAACTTCCTAAATCCTTACATGTCAAAAGATAAAATAATGTAAACTTTTTAAAGTGCTATTTCATTTAAAAAGTAGCCTCTTCTGTGTTCATATCTATTAAGAAAAATGAAATGTAACCCGTGATGTTTAAGGAAATGTTCCTCTTGAGATCATTAAAAGGCTAAATGAACCCTTTTCCTCTTGATGCCTCCACAGGGATCTTCGGAACTTAGTGATTGAAATGGTTTTGTCTACAGACATGTCTGGTCACTTCCAGCAAATTAAAAATATAAGAAACAGTTTGCAACAGCCAGAAGGGTAGGTGATTGTCTTTTGTGACGTTAGAGTTCCATGAGTTTGAACTAAGAATGAACTGTAACTGGTTACTTTGTTCTGCTAATTTGAGTATGTCCCTGGTTTTACAGGATTGACAGGGCCAAAACCATGTCCCTGATTCTTCATGCAGCCGACATCAGCCACCCAGCCAAATGCTGGCAGCTGCACCACCGGTGGACCATGGCCTTGATGGAGGAGTTTTTCCGACAGGTGCATCTTTCATACTCTGTGCAATGTTTTTGGAAACAGTGACCGTGCATATTGATGTACACATTTCTGTACAGAATGGTCTTAATATATTCTTGGACTTTAGGCAAAATTCATTAATATTTCAGGTAAATGTATTTAAAAACTCTACATGGTACCATATACATGTTAAAAAGAGTCAAGCCTTCAATCTCAGACATCACTTGAAAGAAAGGAAGGAAGGAAGAGAAAGAGAGTGAGAGAGAGAATTAGAGTTGTTTTCTGCTATTAAGAGGTAAAGGCTAGAGCAGACACACATAAAGTACTACATATTAAAAAATGGTAAAGTGGACAAAAGCAAAATTTAAAACTTCTGCTCTTATAAATATACTATTAAGAAATAGCAAGCCATGGAGCTAGAGAAAATTATCTTGTACTACAAATAGCTGTCCAAGAGCTTATTCCCTGAATGTATAAAGAACACCTACAAATCAATAATAAAAAGAAAATCAGCCCTATTTGATCAGACACCTCATAAAATACATAAATGGGTAATACGTATATAAAAGTATGATCATTATCATTACTTTTCAAAGGATTGATAACCGCAATGAGATACAGTACATCCTCACCAGAATGGCTAGAATGAAAAGATGGACAATACTAAGTATTACTTAAGTGGAACAACTGCAAGTGTCAGGCATTGCTGGTAGGAGTATAAATCATGACAACCCATTTGGGAAACTACTGGTTAGTATCTACTAAGGTTAAACTTAATATCCCCTATGACCAAACATGTTCATCCGTAGGTGTATAACCCAGAAAAATTAGTGCTATGCCCACTGAATGTCTTATTTGGAGTAGTCATACAGTAGTAGTTATGTAGCCCAATACTATAAACTGTCCAAATGCACATCAAAGATAGAAATGGGTAAATAAATCATGGTATAGTCATATTATGGAATATCATACAACAATAAAAAATGGACTAACTATAAACAACAATAAATGTCAAAAAATGCATACTGTATGGATTCCATTTGTATGAAGTTAAAAAACTCGCAAAATTGATCTATGCTGATTGAAGTCTGAACAACAGGTGCCTGTATGGAGTGGGATTCACTGGAAGACGTTAAGGAAACATTCTTTTGGGGCGGGTAAGGGAATGAAAATGTTTTATATCTTCACTGACTGTTATTTACACAAGTGTGTTCATAATTAACACAGGTAAGATTTGAACATAAATTTTTCCTTGGTTTAGAAAATAATGCATTAGAATAAAGGTGCTTCATTAATGCCTTAAGAACTCTAAAAAGAAAAATCACTGTGTTAAAAAAATAGCTCTTCTGAATCCCAGAGACTCTTGAAAATTACTGCTAGATCTCCAAATAATACCATGACTTGTATTATTTCTGTTTTTTATTGATCTCAAACTAGACAAAGAATAATGGACAGAATTGTGAGAGTAATGAATTCCATGGAATTGAGTGCAGATGTTTTTGAAGTTCATCTTATTCTTGAATTTTCTGGAAGGATGACTGAGATACCAATAATGAAGCTTCCAACATGCAGTGATTTTTGATATCTGAATTTCAGGGTAGAAGGGTGTTGTTCCGTAAGGCTGCTTAGCTCCTTTGTCACTCCCAGGGCTTAGTAAACGGTGACTCAGATATCTGAATATTAATGTTTAAGATATACCCAACACAAAAGGTCAAGTCTTAGAAGAGGTATAACATTATGCTTGGTTTTGTGATCTGCATTTTTCAGATTGTGTTACTTAGAGGAAGGAGGTATCAGATTTTTGTTTTGTTTTGTTTTGATAAGACTCTCGCTGGACAATGATAGGTATTTGTGTAGCCCTAAAATGTTAAGAAATGACAGTCTTTGCTTTGATATCGTTAATGTAGAAGGCAATATATCTATATCTTTAAGGAGAGTAAAGTGTGTATGTTACTATGGGTTATTAGAAAATCAAACTAGCTCTGCTAACATTGCCTCTTTTCTTCAACTACTAAAATCCTCTCAGACCCTAATAAGTTGATTTAGGATTTTAGTTTTTAGTACTAGAATCTCATAGCTCTCTGTCTTTGGATTTTTAAAAGTAAATGACATTCAAATCCCCTTCAGAAATATACGTACAGCAAAACACGAGAATGTGGAGTTAAAGGTCAAAGTGAGTGAGTTTATCCTGCCAACAAACATGTTTTACAAGCAAAACAAGTTTATGAGACTTCTGCTAGAATATGACCTTGACTCGCACAGGTAAAATGCTTTCATGCATTCAGTTAACTAGTGAGTCTTCCAGTCCCCTTACATATTTTTAGACATTCCACATATTGTAGCCCTTTGGAAGTGGATACAGCGATGAACCTGAAACTCCTTGGTGTATGCTTTGCTCTGAGTGTATTTGACATAAGCTATTTAACTGAATCTGTGGATCTATGCAGAGGTGCTAGACATTGGCAGTGCTGCAGGTTCTTCTATATTTTTTTCTTATTCTTGCTCATCCTTATGTCACCACCTGTGAAACTCACTTTGTGGAATCCACTGTGTTGAGAGATCCCTTCTCATACGTAGCCAAGTGACTCGGGGTTTTTTTTTTATCTCAGTCAAAATAACACTTTTGCAAATCCATTTGAATATATATTCCTTCATTCCTTTGGAATGTACTAAAGATTGAAATACTGTGGCATGTGATCCACTATGTATACTACAGAATTTGAGGCAAATCAGACCAGATCTGCCCAGGACTCATCACTGCCCTCAGCTGCTGTATAAATGTAAACATTTTGTGTTTCTTGTTAAAGAAAATATTTTATGTATATTGAGCAAGCATAAGAAGGCTGATAATGCCAAAGTAAGAGATAATTTGACTCAGCTTCAGAAAACGCACATGTACAAGCCCTAGGTTTCCATTTTTCCAGCAGAGGGAATGTGATTCTTCACCTTCTTACCTATAAGATGGTACTAATTCCACTTTGCCTCAACCCAGAATAGCTTTGAGGAACAAAATGATAGAATAATTGTGAGAGATCTTAGAGACATAATACAAATATAAGGAATTGGTATTATTTGTATTTCTCCCAATCTGTTTTAAGCTTTATATTTTTCCGAGGCAAAGTATTAGTGAGACATTGATATTTTGTTATTTGATACTTACTTCAAGCCAAACTTTGGAGGATCTGCCCATAATTTAAAAACACATTCCCAACACCATGATTTAAAAATTAGCCAATAAAGAGAAGGGTTTTTTTTTTCTTTTCCTCTGTGGAATATACCACTAGACTTGAAATTTATTCAGTAGGTTTTAAACAAAATTAGAGACTGGATATTAATTCAAAAATAAAAAAAAACTAGTGAGAGAAAGGACTCATTTTTAGAATCATTTTAGAGCAACAAGAAAATTTATGTGTGCATGTGTGTGTGCACATATAAAATCACACATATGTATACATATAAGTTAATGTTTAAGAAATATCCAGAGGAATTTTGGGATGTGTTGACTTCTAAATCAGTTTATGAGTTTATCTACCAGGTTTATTTTATCTAACAAAAGGGCTTTTAAAATAACGTAAAAATTAACAATTTTTTAACACCATGAATTTTTGAAAGACAAGCCACTGTGGACCAAGCTATTTGTATCATCCTTTAAAATCCCATCAGTGTTACCCTAATCCTTGGTATAACTATTTTAGGTGGACTTTCTAAAGTCATGACAAATTGTAGCAAGAAGAGACCAGAATTGTATCCAGAATTTGCAATCTTGAGAAACTCTTATTTTTGACTCTTGAGTAAGCAGCTGATGGTAAAGAAGATAAAGCAGATCCTTATCTCCAAGGCATTTCTCATTGAACACCTGTATTATCATCAACACAGTTAATGTTCTCTCTGAGCATTCATGCACGTCAATACCGCTACTTCTGCCCTCTGGCTGGAATGGGTGCATTTGCAAAAAGCTCCATTTGGTTCAACTATGACTGAAATTATTGAGAGATCAGAGATGTAGGTACCAGCCAAGAAAACAACCATTAGTAAAGGAAGATAGGTTTTTACTTCTTAGTCTCTTCTTGAACAGACATAATAGGTTGGCAAGATAACAAAAAGTTAATATATTCAAAGTTAAAAAAAATAGTCACTGCCATTAGAATTTGTTCATACTTCATACAAAATGAACCCAGTAACTAAGTGACATTTTCCCTTTTTCAAATAGTTGCTTTGTACACATGGAAAAAAAAATAAATGCATGTATAAAATCAACATTTACCAATAGACATTACCTTTTCAGCCAAGGAAAAACAAAAAACTGGAAATGCAAGTTATTTAGAAGGGGTCAAAATGATAGTTTTATCCTAAATTATATATAGTCAGGCCCCTTTATTTTATTCAATGTTGCTAGAAATTATATAAAGCGTGTCAGTTAAAAATAAATTGTATTTCCCATAGTAATAAAAATGTAGTTAGTGTATTCTCAGCTAAGGATCTGGTATCACAAACTTAGAGACACAACCAAAACATTTTCATAAATTTAAAGAACTGTAGCTATGATCCAGGATAATAACTTAAAATTTAAAAATCTAAGCTTATAGTTTGAAGAAGAATAAAAATGTAAACATCAATTATACAAGGCATATTAATGTTCTGTAAAATATTTATAACACAAAAATAGAATTATATCATATAAATTCTGCTGAAACTTAATGTTAGTTATAATAATCATTAAATATTTGAACAGTCTTGGTGACTTTCTTAGAATCTACAAGGGCCATTTTTAGGAGGAATGTAGGAAGGTAATTAGGCAGCCTAAATTCCTTAACTAAGTTGTTCCAGAAGACTAAACGGTTGCGCATGCCTTTCTTTTTAAATCGCAGTTCAATTCCTCTATGGAAATAGAGGTCCCTCAAATACAGATTCGGCCTTACATGGCCCCTAAGACTGGCCAGGGGCTTGCCACCTGTGTGCGCTGGTGTTGCTTCTGTGATTAAAGCTTAGGTTTCAGTTCAAAGAGATTTCTCAAGATTTTATACTTTACTTTTTTCTACCTTCTGCATTTCTTTAAAATTATAGAAACTGTTTGACTTCAGAGAAAAATGCAAAACAGAAAAAATGTGCCATTAAGTCACTGGATTTGACAGCTTGTTGACAGCTATCAGAGCATTTCACAATGTTAGGAAAGCATAAAAACAATTATTAGGATGTTGTCACAGCCTTTCAGAGAAGAAATCTCAGCAGCCTCCAAGGGAATCGCAGAGACAGGCATGAGCTGTCAGGCCTGAGCACACCCAGCCTCCTTTCTTTCCGGGCGGACGGGGCCTCTTCCTCCGTGTGCACACCTGCCGGCTCACCCCCAAGGGCAGAGGCAGAGCTCCAGGGGTGTAACTGAGTGGCATTGCTTAATTAGTTGAGTTTAGTGACTTGAGGGCCCTGTAATTTTGCTCCGATCACTTATAGAAGTCAATACCTCAGAACAGATGTGTGTTCAGTAAGCTCTTGATCTTTAAAAGTATATATTTGGCCTCCTGAAGGCAGCACAGTCAAATGACAGCAAGACCTCCATGAAGAGCTAGCTGACATGAACATTAGCTTAGGTAAGCCCAGGATGATTCTAGTTGGTAGATACTAGTATGTCTTTATTCCTAAAATGAGTAAACCAAAATTACCAAGTAACAGATGAGGAGAATCGATTTTAGCCAAGGCTATGGTGTATCGGAAGTAACAGAGATACCGCATTTTGCTGTGTGTAATGTGCACCCATGTTTTGTGCACATTATACACAAGATCATGCAATCATTATATCCATGTATAATGCGCACCCTTATTTTTCCCTCAAAAATTTGGGCAAAAAATGAGCATTATACATGGCAAAATACGGTAGCCGGCTGAACAACAGTGATTCAATACTGTGTCTTGTGACTTCAAGGCTAATGGTCCTAATAATTCCTTTTCATCTGTCCATTAAGCTGGGTATAAACATTAATTCCAAGTGGAATGGATGTTGTTATTCTCTAGGGGAATGAGGATAGTTGTTGGGAGAGAACACAAAAATTCTAATCCCTGTTTGCTTTAAGTCCTGGCGTGGTAAAATGTTCCTGTGTGTAGCTATTTCCATCTAGATTTTCCCAAACAATTCTGATATCAAATTTTCCACTCCTCATAATCAGAGACATGGTTTAGAGGAAATGCACCAGAAAACATAGTCAATAAAACATGAAAGCCAATAAAATATATTGACATGATGTTGTAAATCTTGATGAAAGATGTTAAAGGAGCAGAATGAGTGGAAACCCTAAGTCCTCAGAGAGTTGTTGCACAGTTACATGGGCTTCATAACAAAGTGAAAGTGAAGACCCCCTGCCTTTTGTCTCCTGATCTCAGAACCTGACTATATGTCTCAAATGGTGGGCTTATACAAGGCCAGTGTACCCCTCAAAGGTATGCAACCAGTAGCTCAGGAGAAAATAGACCCCCAAAGCATTCCTTCAAATGGTCAATTGAAGTGAACAGGCGCAAGTAACATATTCTCTCTGTTTCTTTGGAAAGCACATCCCCTTTAAATGCAAAGGAAAGAATGAATAAACCTTACTAAAATGAAGTTTTACCCAGAGCAATCATCTTTATTTTAGGAGATGAAAGTCTAATTAGCTCTTCTGATGTTAAACCCAAACATTTAAATAGAATTCTTTAACATATGTGCTCGGTAAGACCAAATAATTAAAAAATCACTGATATTTAAATTTCTCTGAGAAAATAGTAAATAAGATTATGCATGTAGAATTTAAGAATGTTAAAGATATTCTTCGTTGCTTCCTGTGGGACATTCAAATAAAATTGGTTAATAAATAGCAAGATGTTTCAAAATGCTCATATAATTTGAATTTCAAAAAGCAGTGTAATTAAGAATTCTTGATACTGAAGATCTGCTGGTGTGTTTGGCGCAGGACAAAATAAAGCAGAAAAATTTGTGAGCTGGACTGTTAATTAAATGTGAAATAACACACTGAGATCATGCAATCATTACACCCATGTATAATGCAGATCCTTTCCTATTTTACGGTGACTTCAGAAAATTCTAAAGAGCAAGGTGTGTCTACAGTTGAGAGGCTGTAATACCAAGGCAGAGTCTCCACATGTTGAAATTGTTCATTTCTTTTTTCCTTTGGAATATGTCCCCAAAGCAGGCCTTCTGAGTAGAATTACATAAACCGAGACTACAGTGTTTGGTATTATCAAAATAAATAAATACACAGTGTCAATGAAGAAATGAAAGTTGTGGCATTTGGCTTTGTATCTAGGCTGCTTGTAATCTGAGCTTCTCCAAACCAAGTCTGTATACTAATGAGCTTTCCTTTCTGCAGGGAGATAAAGAAGCTGAGTTAGGGCTTCCATTTTCCCCACTTTGTGATCGGAAGTCGACGATGGTGGCCCAGTCACAAATAGGTAATGGGAGATGGGTGGTCGCAGAGAGTGGGTGTGCTTGTCAGTTTTCAAATGGATACACTGTGCTTTTCAAAAGGGCAACATCCATGAGAACCTCACTCCATAGTCATGATAAATTAGTTCTTTAGACACACCTATGTGGTGCTAAATCATAGGCTTTATTAAAACATTCTCATAAAGGCAATTCGATAAAGCAGCATGAATAAATGTAATTATTATTCTGTTTGTAATCCTTTTATAAAAAAGATTTTAATCTTGTGAAAGAGACAGTATTTTTTGCTGTTTTTGTGGCTGATTATTGTTTTCTGTAATTTAATATTTTGACTATAGAACAATTTAATAAAAATATCAATATCTGTTCTGTTATCACTGAGTTTACATAATATATTTAATATACTAACTCATATTCTTTTGGAAAAAATCTTATGATATGAATAGATAAGCCAACAATACGAAATTTATAAAATGATACTGCTTTCAGCCATATTCATTCTTTATTTGTATTTGTGTTGGAGACTTCAAGTTCAGCCCACTGTTAAAATGTATTATCACTATACCGTACAGTTCAAATATCTGTAATAGTCATTCCCTGGGCCAGCATCTTTATTACTTCATAACTATTAGATGGCTTCCTCACCTCTGTAGCTGTTCCAGCTCCACCTCCTACACATGCAGTCAGCTGTAAGAAAGCTTCTTGCTCTGACCTTTTCCCCTTCCCACCCAAGTTCCAAATGCTGTTTTTCTAGACACCATAACACAGGTGTCTATCATGCAGGCGTGAGTGTAGCAGGCTAAGGACCTTCTCGGGCAACCTGGGAGGAATAGAAGTCTCTGAGACTTGTGGCTGTAATAGAAATTGCTCATATGTTTGTACAGATGACCTCTTATTTGACAGGTCATATCCCGGGCATTTAAAACCGTAGCCAGAACTTTAAGTAACACCCTGGGTAGCCAGCTAACATTGTTCTGACCGCAAGGCACTAATTAATATACAAAACTATCATTAAAGTTCTTTTAAATTAAAAATGTAGCTTAATGTATTCTATGACGAACCCAGTTATCTGAACTGTGAATTAATTTTACCTGAATATCTGGCAGATGAGCTACTCTTCAAATGTGAATATTGCTCTGGACACTAGCTAGTACCTAAAAAGCTGCCCTCTAGCTGTTCTCCTGTGTTCGGATGGTAGTCCACTGCTCCCAGGTGTGTTTCAGGCCATGCGCGCTGGACTTCGGCACCCCACCTCTCCTGGGGCCTTGGGGGGGTAAATGTACACAGTGCTTAGAGTAGGTTGCATTCTCCTTCACCTAGACACTGGGTGGTAAGTGCCCTTATTCTCTCCGTGTGTCATTTTCTGTCTTGATGAGCACTATAAATGTAAAAGTCTTTATTCATTCTGACACCTGCAAGTGGTGAAATTAATGCTGTCTCTCAGTGATGGTAGTGCTCTTTGCTGATTTGACAGAAGACGCCCACACGCTGTGAACTAACACTTCACATCCAGAGAATAACAAACAGCAATATGAAATATTAACATACTGGCAGAAAGCTCTGACTAATAAAATCAGAATGGAAAAAAAGTGGTTGATTTCCTATTACCTGAGAAAAAAACTTCAATTTCATTTCTTTGAAGCTTAGATGTTTTTTCTTGTTGGTCAATAACAAAATTCAACAGTCAAGTGAAGATCTTTCAGGAAGGGTTATGATCTCTCTCATTGAGAAAGCCAAATATATTAATTCTGGTTAGATGTAAATTTATTGTTAACAATAAATAGTATGATGCTGAATAGTAAGTAGGAAAGCCAATATACTTGAGTTAGCAAGCTTACATTGAATCACTTCCACTGTTTGAAATAATATGTTCTACAGAAATAATGTGTTAGACCATCCCTACAGATTGGATAAAAATCCATGTTATTGGATAAAAATCATTGTAAGGGGTAAATAATTCAGTATTATTGTTGATACTTGCTATCAGGAGCATCCGAGACTCTTCATTGTTACTTATTTTGGAATTCAGTAAATTGTAACATTTGAATTTATCTTTTTTTGCTTTTGTAGGTTTTATTGATTTCATAGTAGAGCCAACATTTTCTCTTCTGACAGACTCAACAGAGAAAATCATTATTCCTCTTATAGAGGAAGACTCAAAAACAGAAAATTCTTATGGAGCAAGCAGGTTTGATATTTTCTTTTTTGCATCATTCTTCATCTTTGTGATGTTTCATAACCTTTCACTTATGAAAATCTTTATTACTTCTTACATGTAGACCGAAAATTCTTCAAGAATTTTTAAGTAGTATTGCCACCTAATGGCCATGTATTATATTGCATATGCCTTTGAAATAAACTTGGTTACAAAAGTATCATAGTACTAAGGCATATACCAGATAGTATTCACTACCAAGGAGAATAAAATTATTTGAATTTTTATTGAAGGTGTATGTATTATTTCCTGGATATAGAAGCATATCTGGTTGTGTTATTTTGCTTACAAACAAATCAATCACAACCTTTTGTGTATCTAGGAAGATGCCTTTATCAGTTAGCCTGTTAAAAGGCATGAATACAAGCAATCTATAAAATGTCCATCATATATGCAACTTACATTATTTTAAACTAGATTTTATCATCAATAAATTTGCTAAGGGGTATTACTTAAAACTTCCATTTGCAGAAAAATCATGCTAAATTCTTACCCATCTGAACACACAACTTTTCCTAATAGCACATCAACAGGGGCCCTAAATGTTGCCCTAATGAGGAAACTGGGGAAGTGTTCTACCTGAGAGAGATTCAGGTTACCCTGGTGATTAAATGGTGGAGGAAGGAGCAGTTGCCACCGCCCGCTTCAGGCTCTAGAATTATGGTGCCCGTTGATGATGTTCATTAATAGACTCACTAGTAAGGCAGCTCACCCCAAGGTTCTCAGCTCTTCTAAGGCCTCCCCACTCTCTAAAAGCATCCCAACCTGCTGCTCTGGGAGTCCCCGACAGACCCAGGGCACCCCTGACAGAATCCCTGGCTCTCTCTGTGAAGTTAGGAAAGGAAGCAGCTGAGCAGCATTAACATGTGCTCAAAACTAGGCCTGAGCACCTGCCATCTGGCTTCTCCAGTTGGTTTTGTAAAGCATTTCAGGTTTTGCTCCCTCCATCCCAATAACATGACTTTGGTGTTTTCTGGTTTGTTTGGTTGTTACTGTTAGCTCACATACCTTTATGGGTTTATACTGCTGATTTGTTTAGACGATCAAATGTGAAAGGCACCGTGAATGACGGAACCTACAGCCCAGACTACTCCCTTGCAAGCGTGGACCTGAAGAGCTTCAAGAACAACCTGGTAGACATCATCCAGCAGAACAAGGAGAGATGGAAAGAGCTGGCTGCACAAGGTAGAGCTCTTTACGTAGCCTTACTGCCGTCCCCGTCTCTGTCTTAGCTCTTCTGAGATTCTGGACTTTTTCCTCCTCGATTTATCTTATAGAAAATATGCAGGCCCTTGGTAGTATTTGGAATTTAGCTACCCTTTGATTATTCATTTAAAAAAATGGGTTTATCTCTTAAAGAAAAGGAGATTCTGTTCTGTTTCTGCCACATGGACTCCAGCATTATGTCTCCGTGGGTGTTGGTGGAGGGGATATAAGGCTGGGACAGTAAACTGGTGACAAACTTTACATGGCACATTAGTTTCCTGTTCATTTCCAGAGGTACTTCTGAGCTTGTGTTTTAGGGTTTGCAAGTGGCTTTTGTGTTGCCTAAGGAATGTAACACCTAGCGTCAGAGATTTGGGTGCCCAGTTTTTGGGTTTTTTCTTCTATCAATTTAACTAAGTTACTTTCTTGGCTGACAGTTTCACTCATGAGTTGGAAAAGGCACCTGTAATTTACAACCAGAGAGAACACAGGTGAAGCTAGCTCTAGTTATTTCTGACGTATTTTCTGATTCAAGTAAATTAGTCTGTTTCATTTAGAGGACATGTGAGTTAGTATATCCATCATTAACTTTCATGCACGAACTTCGCCTTCGCATCCGGGTCTGGCCCCTGCCTTCTCACACTCCCTCCTGCAGCGCAGTCTCACCCAGGCTCTGTACTCCCTGCACGGAGGGCGTCTGGCTTCTTAAAATACCCAGGGCCTTTGTAGGGATCATTTTTCTCAGCCAGGAATTCTCTTGGGTCTCTGCAAGGTTGATTTCCCTCTTGGCTGGCGGGCCTGTTTTAATTTTTAATTTGAAAAACACAGCATTCAATAACTCATTTAATTCTCACATGGACCTTACAAGTTATATGCTATTACTATTCCCATTTTACAGATAAGGAAATCAAAGCAGAGGACAGTTGTGTGACTTGCCCCAAATCTCATAATCAGTAAGTGAAAGAGCTAGAATTGGTTCTTTCTTTTCAGACGCAGTGCCCTAAAACCCCAGGCTAGGCTGCCCCCAAAAGAAACCCTCCTTGAAGGTTAGAGACCTGTACTCAGAAAACTACACAACACTGAAGAAAGCAATTAAGGAAGACACAAATAAATGAAAGCATATACCGTGCTCATGGATTGGAAGAATTAACATCATCAAAATGTCCATACTAACCAAAGCAATTTATAGATTCAATGCAATCCCTATTAAAATACCAATGACATCTCACAGATATAGAACAAATGTTTCAAAAATGTATATGGAACCATAAACAGCCCCAAATAACCACAGCCATTTTGAGAAAGAAGAACAGTAGGAGGGATCACAATACCTGACTTCAAACTATATTATAAGATTGCTGTAATCAAAACAATCTGGTACTCTCATAAGAACAGACACATAAATCAATGGAATGGAATAGAGAGTCCATAAATAAACCGATGTGTCTATGGTCAGTTAATATTTGACAAAGGGAGAAGAAGCATAAAATGGAGTAAAAATAGCCTCTTCAACAAATGGTGTTGGGAGATCTGGACAGCAACATGCGAAAAAATGAAACTTGACCACTGATTTACATCACACACAAAAATGACCTCAAGATGGATAAAAGACTTAAATATAAGTTTGCAACACCATAAAAGTCCTAGAGGAGAACATAGGCAGGAAAATCTCAGATATTCCACATAGCAATATTTTCATCAATATCTCCCCTAGAGCAGGGGACATAAAGGAAAGAATAAACAAATGGGGCTTCATCAAAATAAGAAGTTTCTGCACGGCTAAAGAAAATGTCAGCAAAATGAAGAGGGAACCAACTGTATGGGAAAACATATTTGCCAGTGATACCATAGACATTGGTTTGATCTCCAAAATATGTAAAGAACTAACCCGACTCCACTCCAGGAAGACAAACGATCCAATTAAAAAGTGGGCAAAGGACCTGAACAGACTTTTCTCCAAGGAGGACATACAGAGAGCCCAGAGACATATGAAAGGATGCTCAGCATCACTAGCCATCAAAGAGACGCAAATTAAAACCACAGTGAGATACCACCTCACACCGGTCAGAATGGCCATCATAAACAAATCAACGAACAGGTGCTGGTGAGGTTGTGGAGAAAAAGGAACCCTAGTGCACTGTTGGTGGGAATGCAGACTGGTGCAGGCACTGTGGAAAACAGTTTGGAGTTTCCTCAGAAAACTAAAAATGGAACTTCCCTTTGAGCCAGCAATTCCATTATATCCTAAGAATTAGGATATAATGCTGTGATTATATCCTAAGAATCCCAAAACATCAATTCAAAAGAACTTATGCACACCAATATTCATAGCAGCACAATTTACAATAGCCAAGTGCTGGAAGAAACCTAAGTGCCCAACAGTAAATGAGTGTATCAAAAAGCTATGGTACATTTACACAGTGGAATACTATGCAACAGAAAGAAAGAAAGAAAGAAAGAAAGAAAGAAAGAGCTACTGCCTTTTGAGACAGCATGGATGGAACTGGAGAGCATTATGCTAAATGAATTAAGCCAGGGGGTGAAAGACAAATACCTTATGATCTCACCTGTAAGTGGAAACTAATCAACAACACAAACAAGCAAGCTAAATACAACCAGCGACACTGAAGTAAAGAACAAACTGACAGTAACCAGAGGGGAGGGGTGAGGGGGATAACATGGGAATAGAAGGGGAAGGGTCATCAAAGAATGTGTGTAAAGGACCCATGGACAAACCCTAAGCAAGGAAGGATTGAGGGTGGGACAGGAGAAAGTGGTGCTGGGAAAACAGAAACAACTGTACTTGAACAAAAATTTTAAAAAGTAATTGACAAAAGTAAAAAATAAAAAAAGAAAGAAAAGTTTGCCTTAAAAAAAAAGAATAGCTCATGACAGTGTGTGAGAAATGATATAGAGGAGCCCTTGCTGGTGTGGCTCAGTGGATTGAATGCCAGCCTGGAAACCAAAGAGTCGGCAGTTTGATTCCCAGTCAGGGCACATGACTGGGTTACAGGCTGGGTCCCCAGTGAGGAGCACACAAGAGACAACCACATATTGATGGTTCTCTCCTTCTCTTTCTCCTTCCTTTCCCTTCTCTCTAAAAATAAATAAATAAAATCTTTATAAAAGAAAAAAAGAAATGATATAGAGCAGCACAAAAAGGAACAGGCTTATCTCAGGCCTCATGCAGAATTTTTGCATAAAGCTAGTTTGCAGTAAAAAAAAAAAAGAAAAAAACAAAAAAAAAACCGCACACACAAGAAAGAAAAAGAAAAAAGAAGAAAAAACCTCCTTGACCACTAAAAGTGTCGTATGATCTCTGACCTATTTTTCTCCATTAGGGTTCAGTTTAGCCGCTTCAAAGTGATACTGCTAATCAATAATCAGTGATATTTGCTGATTTTTTCCCCTTATTTATTGTATCTTCCACATGGTAATATGTGGTCCACAAAAGTTGGACATAGTCTACTGTGTTTTCCAGTGTATTCTCAGCAAATAACACAGTGCTAAGCACATAAGAGGGACTCAGCAAGTATTTGCTTAATTAAATAGTTAATTAATCCTGCATGATGTCATATTATGCCTCCACTTCTGCTATTAAAAAATAAAAGAAATACTGATGTAATGTCTTTATCTGAATTTGTAAATCATGTTTTTCCAGCCCCATAAGTTTTGAAGGCATATTTAACAGTAGATAATACTAAAATTAATCAGTAGCTTTACCTTTTTACTGAATAACACACAAAAAACTGTCTTTGATATTAAAGAGTTTAAAAATAAGGACTTTGCATTGAATAGAACTTGAAATACGTCCCTGAAACTCAAGAATTTAAGAATGACTTCCGTTTTTGACACCGTTTTGCAAAATCAAGCTAGTGCAGGCAGACTCTTTCAAGGTGTTTCCCATGCACACACAGCTCCTCAGGCAGCCAGGGGTGCGTGGAAGGTTTTCAGTCCTCTGTGGCCTCTGAATGCTAGGATTTTTCTGTTGAATCCTGCTGTTCTATCACTGACCCGAAATTTGGACCACAGCCCCAGGCTCCAGGAGCTGTGGTTTTTCCCTACTTTTCTAAACTTAATTTCCCACTTCCTGTGGGAGAAACCAGGAATCATTGCCCTCTCTTCTTGTTCCAAATTGAGCCTTCCACCTATGTCAGCCAAGCTGGTTTCTGCAGCTGTTCCCCAGCCAGGGTTGGCAGAAAGGCCCTCGGGACCACCTGGCTCCAGGCGAGGCCCTAGCTTCCTGATGTTCTTACTGGAATCTCCAGTAGTTTTTTGTGAATTAATGCTTCTCAAATTGTTGTGTTGCCTTGATTGATTTCCACTGTGATGGGATAGTTGTTTTTGTTAATATTTTCTAATTTTTATACTTGTTTTTTATGGAGAAGAAATACTCAAACTCTTTACATTGCTGGAGTAGAAAGTCCTCCTTCTCCACATTGCTTTCTGAGAGAATTAAATGAGTTGATTTATGCAGTCTGCTTAGAAGTACCTAAAATAGTAACACTACATGAGTTGCCATTATTACTGTAGTTATTTACATTCTTTCTGTTATGTGTTGTAGGAATTAGGAATATGGTAGAAAACAAAGAGACTATAATTCCTATCCTCATGACAGAGCGAGTGGAAGTTAGAAGTAGGATGGCAAATTTAAATAGGGAGGTCAGAAAAGGCTTTACTGAGAAACTGGTAATTTAAACAAGTACATGAAGGATGTTAGGAAAGAGCTATGGGGAGGTCTGGGTCAGGAGTGGGAAATAAATTTTCAGACAGAGGACATAACCAGCAAAATGTCTGGGAGGTCAAGCTTGCTTGACATGCAAAAATAACAGGAGGCACGTGAAGCTGAGGGATACTGAGCAAGCGGGAGTAGTGTAGGCAGTGCAGTAGATGGGCAATGTGCCGCACCGCCAGGCTGGGCTAGGACAGATAGGTAGCCAAATTTGTAGAATTTTGAAAAAGAAAATAAAGTGATCTGAATTGAAGTTTTTAAAGGGTATCTCTAGCAGCAGAATGGAAAATATTCTTCTCTTTGGGAGGCAAAAATGGAAACAAGGAAACCAAAACAGAGGACGTTGCTCCTAACTCAGGAGAAAGAAGGGAGTTAAACCAGGTGGTAGTGGCGGGAGGGAGGTGAGCAAAGTGTCTCAACTCCAGATGCAGAAAGACTGTGGCTAAAGCCAGCATGAGTGAGTAGGGTTCGAGAAGAGACTAGATTCTGGATATATTTTGAAAGCAGAACTGATAAGATTTGTTAACAGATTAGATGTGCATTATGAAATCAAGAGTCAAAATTATGCCAGGACTTTTGGTTTTATTACACATTAACTGTGTATATGTAAATCTATATAATTATTTTCCTATACAAATTAGCATCTCCAGCAAAACTGAAGATATTCATGCTAAGTTTTCAATACTTTCACCCTAGAGAAACTTTTGCTCATGTGTATCAGAGACATGAGCAAAATGTTCATAGCAGCATTGTTTATAAATACAAAATACCTGAAAATGTAGTAAAATGAATTCATAAGCTGTCGTATACTCATATTATGGAAGAGCGTACTACTGTTGGGATACATGAACTTTAGTTGTGAGCAACAAGAGGGATAAATGGCACAAACAATATTGAACAGAATATGCAAACTGCTGAAACATAGCAAGATACCATTTCTAGAACTTTAAAAACTTCTAAGAGACAACAGGTTTTGTAATACACATCATAAAACTAAAGAGTGAAGGGGGAAATATTCAGAATCACGGGGGAAGTTTGGGATTTATTTAGAAATTAGTAATATTTTATTTCTTAGGTTAGGTGCTAGACACACAAATGGTTTTACCTAACATATATGTTTTATATATGTACCTATAAATCTGTATTAATAGGATATTATATAATAAAAATGAAAATATGATGTTACATACAAATATATGTATGTACTTAGTCCTAAATGCACTGAAGATGAAATTTTATGATAATTGCATTATTATATGATGCATAGAGCTTTGCTTTATTAATTAAATTTTGAGGCTCTGAACAGAATCCCAAATATTTGGTCATCATGATATTAGCTTTGAAGCTAAATTTCAGCATATCTAAAAAACGTCCCACTAATCCTGGAGCAGTGGTAGGTGTGGCTGCTTAGGCTCCAAAGAATGAAGCTTCTGTGTTGTCAGTCTTAACAATGACGACGACAACAACAACAACAACAAAAAGCCTACTTTTTAAAGAGCAATTTCATTCACCAAGGCTTCTATTAAGAGTTTGGAGACATCCGTCTAAGAATGTTGCATGTAAAACACATTCCATTTTGACATGAGGCCTTTTCAAAAAATAAAAAATGCTTTTCACCATCCCAAATGGTTTACTATTTTGGTTAAATCTTGTCCATTTAGAGTAAATAAAATGCTTTCATAATCTACTCAGTATTCCTCAGCATCTTAAGTTTTTCCCCAAGAGCAGACAGGAAATTTTAAGAAGTTGTGTGTGGCCCTTGCCAGGTAGTTTGGTTAGTTAGTGTCATCCCGATACACCGAGTTTGTAGGTTTGATCCCTAGTCAGGGCATGTACAAGAATCAACCAATGAATGAATGCATAAGTAAGTGAAACAACAAGTCTCTCTTTCTCTCTTTCCTCTTTCTCCTCCTCTCTCTCTCAAAAATAAATTTAACATTTTTTTTAAAGAATATGTTTGTATATATCTAGTGAGACAGGTGGAGAGAAATGGTGAGAAGAGTCACTCTTCTATTTCTACTTATAAAGTTTCAGGATTTTCATGTAACTTTTCTTAGCCTCAAAAAAATGGCTATAAATAATATCCACCGTAGTGAAGGAGAAGACATTCCCACAAATCCTTGCCCAATCTCCAGTCATCTCCAATCTATGATACAGATTTGAGAACAAAGAACCTAAGGAAGTAAGAAAAAAAATAAAAGCACATCTGCTTATGCTGGTGGTGAATGGGTGATAGATGCCTAATTAACAACCAGGGAAATCATATACAGGAAAGAAAATTAGTTATGTCCCAGAACGGAATCTGGGGGTGAGGGTGGGGGGCAGTCAGGCTGGAATGGAATGCAATATGTTTCTTACTGTACTGAGTAATTCTATGATTTATTTGATATTAATTCAAATCCTAAAATACTAGGCTCAAAGAAGATTAAGAAGTGAAAAAAGGAGGCAGCGTGGGAACTGAGATGCTACCGGATTTGCATTGTGCATGAATCACAGCTGTTTAGAACCAGAAGGAAACCTAGAGCTAGCTTAAGGCAAGCTTGACATTTTAGAGTATGCATTAAAATTTTCAAACACGCAAGCATTTTCTAGTTTCTTTTTGTAATTTATTTCCTCCATGGTTGCTTTAGAGTCATAGAATATGTTCAGTATGATATGCATTTGAACTTTTTGAGATCTAATTTAGGCTTAAGTGGCTCAGGTATGCCACTCAAAATAATTAGTATTTTTCTAAATTACATTTGTTGGGGTGACATTGGTTCACAGGAAGATTATTTGACTTGGGGTGGTAGACACACAGTGCAATATACAGATCATGTATCATAGAACCAATGTCACCCCAATTTAAAAAATTAGTATTTTGATTAGGATTACTTTGATATCAATTTGGGAAGAATTGTCATCTTTGGGAGATTATCTTCCTATTCATATATACTATACCATTCATAGGGTCTTTTTATTGTTTCTCAGAAAGTTTATTTTTCTCTTAATAATAATAAAATAATAATGATAAAAATTCTTATTAGTGTTATTAGATGTTAGCCATTATAGTAAGCATATACAGGGTGGGGCAAAAGTAGGTATACAGTGGTAAGTACATGAAACACAGAGTTTGTTTTTGTATTTTATTATGGTTTATTTTCCATACAAACAACTGTAAATCTACATTTGCCCTGTCCTGCACTATATTATATGTAATCACTTAATATTTAAATTTTGAATATACTTTGTTGGATTTTCTTTCAGTATTTTATATACTTTTTTGCTTCTTCTATGGCTATTTCTTGCAGGTATATAGAAATACATTTATTTTTGAATACTGATCTTCGGCAAATAATGACAGCTTTTTTTCTTTTCCAAATGAATACCTTTTATGATTGTTTTCCTTGAGCCCATTTAACTAGCAAGTTTATCCAGAACACTCTGAAATGGAAGCAGTGATGACATTGGGCTTGTCTCTGAATTTAAACAGAATGTGTTTAATGTTTCAGCATTAAGTGTGATATTTATCAATTTCTTTGATCTTTTTATGAGGTTAATTATATTCCCATCAATAAATAATTTGCTAAAAAATGTATTTTAAATGAAACATTTAGTTTAATCAAATATCTTTTCTGTAGCTTTTGAAATAATTTATAAGTTTTTCTTTAATTGGTTCATCTAGTGAATTATATTAATAGATTTTCTAATGTTGAACCACTATGTATTCCTCAAATAACCCAATTTAATCATGATGTTTTTAAAATCATTTTTGCTGACTTTAAAAAATAGATATTTTTGCATGAGATTAACCTATCATTTTTGTTTGTCATACCAGCCTTGTCTTGTTTTGCTGCTGAAGTTACACTAACCTCATAAAATGAGTTGAAATTTTTAAATTCTGCCACCTCTCAGAATTCTAGATAAGAGAAGATGACAAAAGTCTCTTCTATTTCTGAATCCCTGAGTTATTTCCAAAATCTTTCACACTTTTTGCAACAGTGGAGAATTGTGACAGTGAGGAATTATAACTCACCCCACCATTGTTTGTGTAAGTGCTGACGCTGACTAATATGCAGCTTATAGATAACACGTTTGTATAAGAATTCTAGGAACTAACTTCAAAAGGTACAGACTTCGACCTTCAGGCATCCCAGCTCTGGGAGGTTTGCTGACCTTCAACCGTGGAGCCAGGATGACATAAGTCAGGATGATGTGAAGCCAAGATGACTAACAGGATAATGTGCCCTGGACCATCACTTGCCTTATCAGAAGGGACTGTGCTGGTCTGCACCTAGAGAGATTTTCAACCCCCTCCCTTGATCTCTTTGTTCTGCTTCCCCTCTCCTCCCTTATAAAAACCTCTGCCGGCACTGCAATGTGAAGATGGGCTCTGGAATGGGAGTTCCCCATCTTCTCAGGTGACCAGCGCTTGAATAAATGACTTTCCTTCTCCCCAGGACTTGCCTCATGAGTTTGGCTCTCATTGCGGCAGCAGCTGAACCTGGGTTCAGTCATTTTCACACTCAGAATGTGATAGGACTGGCAAAACCCAGGGCCCTGCATCAGAGGCTCTAAGTATTTAGCTTTCTTGTATCTTCCATCTCTTTTCTCTCCTCTTTCTTTTGGTTCCATAGATTGTAAAAAAAATGTCACTGGAACCATAAGAAGTTAAACCTCTCTCACTAGCAACCTGAATTCTCTCCTTACCTTTATTGATTCTCTTGGAGAAAACCTCAATCCACATCCAATGAATGAGACGCCTATATACCTTCTGCAGGTGTGGGTGGGAAGATAGAGTTTGACTACGCATTTTCCAAGAAACTTTGTTCCAAACACAGACATGACTTTTGAATCCAATGATTAAGAACATATGTTTTTGTTTCTGGGTACTTCTGTAACAATACTTACATCTACTTGTTCAAATAGGTGAGGACTATGGTAACAAACAGTTGGAACAAAAACAGACTAGTTAAGAGTTCACAGTATCAACTCATCAACAAGGCATACAACTTTTGTAGTTCTTTTAGAAGAGGAATTAAAAAGATAATAGTTCAATGAACTTTATTTAAAACAATATTACTATATTAATATTTATTAAGTATTTTTTACCACTTTGAAGAAAAAAGCTAGAGCTTAATTTTTCTTTTAATTTGAATGATTAAAAACTATCTGACTGAGGTGATGCAAATTAATACATAATTTTAAATTTTTTGAGTTTTTTAGTGTGATTGAGAGTTTTAAAGAATGTTTCAGAAGTAAACTGAAACAGAGACACTTTTAATTTTAGGAAAATCTGACTTAAAAAAAATAAGACAGCATTCTCTGTTTTGTGGCACAGTCTCAGACAATCTTAAGGCATGTTAAGTACATTAATTCAGTTACTTAAATTATTTTTTCCTAGAAAGTATTGACAGGGTCATAAGAGCCGGTTTAAAAAATGAGCACTATAACATAGCGTAAATAACCAATTTGCTCTTATTTCTACTCAGTTTCTAACTTAGTTTTAATTGAATGCAGGTCGAGCTGCCTGCTGCAATGAAAGCCAGACTCGTGAGACAGGTGCTGGGGAGAACGGAAAAGGTTTATTCTGATCCAGCAGTTGAAGAGGATGGAGGACTCTTGTTCCAAAGCCCATCTCCTCCTCTCAGTGCAGGCAGAGGTTTTATAAGGGGGGAGAGGGGAACAAACAGAGATCAAGGGGGTGGTTTGAAAAGTTCTCCACATGAAGAGGAGCACCATCCATCCTGATGAGGACCCCAAAAGTAGTCAAGCAACAGCTAGGTGTGCGTCATCCTGGCTCCGTGTCATCCTGGCTCCGTGGTTGAAGGTCGGTCAGCAAGTCTCCCAGAGCTGGAATGACTGAAGGTCAGAGTCTATATCTTTTGAAGTTCCTAGAATGCTTATACAAATGTGCTGTTTATCCATAAGCTACATATTAGAGTCAACATTTACAGAAACAATGTCAAAAGAATGATGGGATGGGCTATAGTGTCCCACTGTTACAAGGGAACTTTAGGAATAATTACAAGAAACTAGTATGCCATGCTTCCCACATTTGACCTCCATAGTTTCTTGTGTCCCCTTTGAAAAGTTCCACAGATGGAAACAAGCTGATTCTTCCCTGTGGTTTCACAGGGTGTGAAAAAGTTGCCATTGGAGCAACAAAGTGTAATTCCACCTGAATGTTACTTTATCCTCCTCATTTGCTTCTTTGGGGGAAAACCCAGGAGTCATCAGGAAACAAGGGCGAATGGCTTCAGTCTCTATTCCTGAGCTTTGACTCCCATGACACTTAATTTTCATAAGTGAAAATTTGAAAACCACCTTGAGGACTGATAGGTAAGCTGCTCAGGAATAATAAATGTGATTGTTAGCCTAAACATCACTTCCAAACCTGTTATATAGCAGGAGTTTAACTTCAAAGATCTACATTACGGTGATATCACTCTGTTCTTTTATGTCAGAGATCTCTGCTGAAGTTCTGCATGCATTCTTTTTCTAACTTGCCAGCAATATCTATTAGTTCCTAAAAGTTCTCCTCACTCTTCTGTATCTATTGGTTACAGAAAATAAAAAGATTTTTTTGAACAGAACAAAAACACGTCCATGCTACTTTGTGTTGAATTACTTTAAAAAACTATGTTTATAAATATTTGTTTGTAAAATATTATAATTATACCTTTCCATTACCTTTTTATCAATCAAAACTCTTCATGTAAAACATAATGAATTTTATGTTATAATCCCTAAACTACCAGGACTATGAATTCTAAGCATCATTTTGGGAAAATATATGTGTGCTTTTTAGATTTTAGAAGGGACAAGTTATTGGAGAAAAACAAAGTCTTTCAGAGATAAAAACTAGAACTTGCTCTCATTTTCTCTCTAATCATGGTTCAAAGCATTATTAACAGTTTAAATGAAATATTTCTAGTAATTTTAAAATAATATTTAAATTGTTATTAAATTAAATATTATGCATTTATTTTATTGTTTATATTTCTAATTTAATCTCTTCAGCTACCATTCTATGTTTTATTATCAGTTAAATAGAGCAGGAGTGTGCATTCGATAGAATGGAGCATCTGGAACATCAAAATTATAAAGTCCTAAAGGATGATATTCACCAAAGTGACTTAACCCTAGAAAGGCTTAAATACAGTTTGAATTGTGAGTGCGTACTTCTGTGTCATTTATTCATTTGATCATTCATTTATTGTAAAGACAAACTCAATAGTTTTCAACCCTGGTAACATATTAGCATGATCCACACGACTTTATTTTTTAAAAGTTAAACACAGTTTATCTGCAGCTCACAGAGGCAGGTCAAAATGAACACTTGTGCATTTAAATGAATGGACCTGGAGCAAGGGGATCAGTAAATTTCATCAACTCATGGTCAAGCACAGACCAGAATCTGAGCCAGTGCCACCCAGGCAAGCTGTTCACAAGTGTATCTTGTTGATGATATTCCTTAAATATCTGTCTTTGGTCACAGATTTCCATCCTTAAATGTTTGCCTTCTACTCTTGGGAAGTCAGTGAACTTTCTTCATACCTTTATCCTGTTCTTTCTGCCTCATTTAATGTAATTTGTGGGGAATCCTCCACTATAGGATTCATTAAAATGCTACCTATCTTCCAAAACTCCATTAAAACACCTTTTCTAAGAAGCCTATCATTTTTTCATATAAGCATAGATATATTTTCATATTACAGTGGGAATACTTCATGAATACTTGTATATTCTGCCTTGCATTCTCAAAGTGGGTAAAAAAGTGCTTTAAACAGTGATTTATGAGCAATCAGTGTTGAAACTGAAGTAAGAGTGGAGAGGAGATTCAGGATATATTTCCAACTTCACATGCGTGACAGAGATTCTGACGTTCCCCTTTGGAGGCCTATACCATCTCTCCACCCAGTCACTGCATATTATGAAATATTTGATTGGAGTGTGTTATGCATATTAACTATGGAGCCTGACAAAAAGTTAAGAACTACTAATGAGGTTATTTCAAAACTATTTACAGAGGCCTACTATGTGCAAAACAAACACCTGTAGTTTTTTTGTTTATTTGTTTGTTTGGGCGTTGTTGTTTTCTTTTTTTGAGATTGGAACTCACCAATGTTCAGCTTTAAATCTTCAGTGGCTCCTGATTGGGGCCAGATAAAAGCTCAGTAAGTGTTAAGTAGATGATAATTAATTCTGTGCTATGGGAATCTGATTTTTACTGTGAGCCCATATAAATGAAATGGTATTACCCACTATGTTGTACAATATTTTTCTTTAGTAGCCAAAAAATCTAAAAAAGAAAAAGCTACTGATAAATGCCTCATGGAAAAACTAAAGGTAAGGGTTATCCCCTCAAATCCTCCTTTTGCTTAATGTCTGTACTTGCTATGTTTTCTGACTCTCCAAACCTAGTCTCCTCTTCTAATTTTATTTTGTATTTTGAGTAATACTTGCGATAGTTTACAGGAGATTCATAGTCTCTGAAAACTGTGGAGGAAAAACGTGACAATGGGAATTTGGGGAGCAGGGAAGGTGGGGACGGAGAAGACGGTGGTGAATGGGAGGTTGCGCGGCTGAGCAGAGGTGGTGGGGGCAGGTAAGCCTGCAGACTTGGGGCACTAGCTAAGGAAGAGCACGCTGAAAAGGTTCTGTCTTTTAGGCGGTGCCCACCTATAATAAGTATAACTGGAATTTGCAATCAGAATTTGATTACATTCTCCACACTGCTCACACTAATCTCAAGATTTTGTCATACTCATAATTAGTCCAGGGCAAAGTACATTGGAAACTTTGTCTTGGCATTACACTGCAGAACAAAGTATCAGTCCCTTCATTTGTCAACATTTGCTTTTGTTCTTTCTCCAAAACGTCTAGTCTTATATTCCTCTTAATTCCAGATCTCTCATCCTCTCTTTCCCCATTTTACCTCTAGAATCCACCTCAGTTATTCAGAACAATTTAGTTCTGGCTCCAATGTAACCCATTTAACAAATCAAAAGCCTGACAATTGGCTAAAATGACACCTATAGTTCTTCAAGAATGCCTGAGAGTGTCAGAGATAGTCACCCCAAATTGTCCTTCTATACTATACCATACTGACCAAATGCTTATGAGTTATAGAAATTACTTATTATAGTTACATTAAATTATAAAAAGGAGGAATATATTGGGCATGATTATAACTTGTGGGACACACACAAACAAGAAAAGAATAATGATTTTCTTTATGCTTTCTCAGGAGATTAAGAAGTCCCTTAATAGATTCAAAGAGTGTCTACTCTAGATTAAATCACCTAGAACTGAGCTCCCTAGATATCCAGGCTATTATTTTGAATGGTTTTTGGCAACAAAACAAGTGGATAAAAAATAAGTTGAATTAGAAAAATGAAAATATACCTCTTCACCCATTTCCCTCAACCCTCATCCCATCTGACAACCATCAAAACATTCTTCTCATCCATGATTTGTCTCTGTTCTTGTTTGTTTAGTGTGTTTTTTAGATTCAGTTATTGATAGGTATGTATTTATTACCATATTATTATTCATCTTTTTCTTAAATAAGTCTCTTTAATATTCCATATAATAATAGTTTGGTGGTGATAACTCCTTTAGTTTTTTCTTATCTGGGAAGCTCTTTCTTTGCCCCCTAATTCTAAATGACAGCTTTGCTGGGAAGAGCAATCTTGGCTGTAGGTCCTTGCTCTTCATGACTTGAAATATTTCTTGCCAATCCCTTCTAGCCTACAAAGTTTCTTTTAAGAAATAAGCCAACAGTCTTATGGGAGCTCCTCTGTGGGTGACTAATTGCTTTCCTCTTGTTGCTTTTAAGATTCTCTTTTTATCTTTAACCTTTGGCATTTTAATTATGATGTGTTTTAGAGTGGGTCTCATTGTATCTATCTTGTTTGGGACTCTCTTTGTTAAGGGAAGAAGCTGTAACACCTTTTTGACCTAGTCTCTGAAGTCAAACACCATCACTTCTGCTATATTCTATTTATTAAAAGTAAGCCATTAAGTCCAGCTTACACTTAAGGAGAATGGTTTTAAGAGCAATCTCTGAAAGAAAGCACTATTGAAGATTTTGAGGATATAAACACATATACATAGTTCAAGTACACAAAGAGTGTCATGAAGGCCAGGGGAGGAAAGGGTGAGGGCTGAGTAGAAGTAAACAAAGAGGAGCAAGAATGGAGGACATCTATAATAGTGTCAACAATAAAGAAGAGTGAAAGAAAAAAGAAAAACAAGAAATTACTTCAAGATCATCATTGATGAGTACATGAATCACAAAAGGTTTCAGGAGCAAAAGTAAAAATATTAAACATTAAACATAAATACACTGATTATATTTATTTTATAATTTACCACAATGATTCCTACAAACATAGCTAATTATAAATGTTAAGTAAAATTTATTTTTCACAATTTCTTCACAACATTTTCTTTAGATTGTTAAAGTAACTTTTTTTTTCCAGAAGCAAGATCCTGTTCTCAGAAGTGTAAGTTTTCCTGATTAGTAAAAATCTTTAAGTAAAAAATGTATGGTGGCAGCTCTAATTTGACCAAAAGTCTTGGAGATTTCAATCTACTTGCTGGAAATCTACCTGGCTGAGTGAGAGAAAGGGAACCCATTTTACAGATTGCTCAATTGGAGTATGAACCACATTAATAACAACTAAAGATTCCTTGGCTGACCTGGCCCAATGAGAACAGATTTAGCTGATGGTTACATCAGCATCTTTATGCTTTCAAATGTTTGTTAAAATGGCATTTGTATCAATTCTCTTTACTAAGACAATATGAATGTCAATAAATGTTTTTTGAACAGATAATCACTAATTTCATCATTTCTGCAATGAAGTTTATCCATCTATTTCATTTTGGCTGTCCATTTTCTAAAAGATGAAAAAGGTAGTGTTATTTTCATAAACTATTATTTATATTAATTCCACCATGAGTCTTTCTGAACAAATACTATAATAGTTCTCTGCCATTTAAAAATGGTTCATAGAAAATAAATAATGATTCATAAAATTTTAAGGGATTGATATCATTGAAAAAATGTTTATTATAGAAGGAGTGAACAGCAGGGTAAATGCCTTAATATACTCTTTTTCTCTTTGGTGAGATTTATGAATTTCTTGTCCAATATATAATTCAGCGTAAGTTTAGCCAATTATTTTCCTCCTGGAAAGCCTATTTTTTTGTGTGGCTCTTCAATACCTTCTTTTCTGTGATCCTCTGACAGTTGACATAATAATTAATTATATTAGACTAGTAGGAGCACCCTAGTAATTAGTTAGCTGAGACTGACTGGTGTCCAATGTCGAATAATGTATTTTCACAAATAAGTATATTTATTCTTGCTCTCTGGCTCTGCCCTCGGAATGAAGGGAAAGGATATCATTTACTAGCAAGTTTAATTTCAAAAACACATTGTACACTCAAAATAGGAAAAGACAAAAAACACAACAGTTATCAAATTATATCCTGCATGGTACTGAGTTACAATCTACAACTCTGGAACTAGACTATCTTGTTCAGTCCTGGTTTCATCACTTATTAGCTATGTAACTTTGAGCAAGTCTTTTAATATCTGTTTCAGTTTGTTCATTTGTAAAGCAAGGATCATAAAAACAGTGTCTATCTCAAGAGCTTTTGTGAGGATTAAGTGTATCAATACATGTAAAGAAAGTGTTTAGAATTTAGTGTTTACTGAAATAATTCTTATCATTCTTGTTGGTTCACATGTGCACTTCTAAACTATATGGAGAGCTTATACAAGGCTTCCTTAAATATGTATGTTATGGAAAAACACTACTTGCTCATGACAATTCTGACATGAGATTATGCTGAATTAATGACAAAAACTTGTAATTGATCAATTCCATCAATGGAGTGAATTGTTGCATGGTGAATTGATGTTGATTCTTCTATAACCTTTCCATTTTTAATCAATCCATCATGATAGCATATTGAGTTTATCTCTCAAATCCATCCTGTTTCCTGCACGAGTGAATAAAGGAATGGAATTGTCTTATTCTGAATAGTTCATATAGCTGCTTAATTTGTATAGCTGAAAGTGAACAACCTTTATTACATTTTTGTTGAGGATTCTGCCACTGAAGATACCTGCCTTTATTTTTTCTTGGCACAGAATCCTTTAGGAAAACAAAATGTTCTCAAAAGAAGATATTTTAGTTAATCCAGCAAACTTGGTTCATGGCAATTTACTTCTTTCCCCAAAGAGTTTTTACCACCTTAGTTTTTATCCCTTAAAATATGCCTAGATTTAGACTTTTTATAGTCAAAACTGTTCTTTTGTCCTGAGTTTGCTTTTTCTAGGACTGTAGTTCATGCTTTGGTTAAGATAATTTTTTCATTGTTAACTACAGAAATCTAAAAGATTTCCAGAAATCACACACAAAAAAAGATTTATAGCTGAAGTCTTTGATTTTTGTTATACATGTTTAATGTCCATGTTTTCCTGCTTCTCCAAAAATATTATGAAAAATGTAGGGGAAAGGATCTAAGAGATCTCTTCAGGTGGGATTTTGTATATAAGTTTTATGATGTAAACCTTCACTTATCAGTTGCTCAAACTTTATTTTCATATCATCTGCAAAACACAACCTAGGTTCATTCTTCAGCAAGAGAACTGGTAGTGAGTAATCTTAGAAGTTTGCACTAACTTTAATTTTCATCAGGAAACCTTTGTGGAGGTCAGAAGAAAAATTCATGTATGGACCCCCTCAATAATCTTAATTTATCACTCTGGTTTCATTCAGAATGAGGTTCATTCAGAAGATTCCTTTGTCCCTATATCACCTTTCCATCTTGGGTTAGACTCCTCTAAAATATGCTGAGCAAGTTCTCTGATCAAAGGAAACCCAGAGACACTAGTAAGAAATAGAAATCTAATCAAATAAAGTCAGTTCAACAAGAGTGACAGAATAGTTTTGATGTCAGTTTAATGAAGAGATCATAGAACACCCACAATTTATTTTAAATAAGATCATTCCCAGCATGAGAATAATCCTGTTATATAAATCTTTATAGAGATTGCACCACTCCCCACAATCCTGTCTGGATGTTGTAGATCAATACTGTGCTTTGTGACTAACTGCTTAAAGTGCTTTTATTTTAAAGCATGAGTTTAAAATTAGTAAGTTTCCTTCAATAGGAGCAACTTGGATTTATGTCCAAGACAATCAATTTATTTCACTGCCACTTTCAAAAACTGTAAGTAGATGAGGCTAGCTCTCTCCATATAACTCTTCAAATTGTTCTTTACCATAAACAGCATAGGTTAAACAGGAAAATGTACACAGGAGAGAGAGAAAGAATGTGGAAAACATTTTGTAAGAATGCTAGTCTCTCATCCAAGTTAAAGTATACCTGGTTATGTGAGATTGATTTCTATTTTGATTGATTCTTGGGCCTTTATCAATGTACTTACCAAATCAGCCCTCTAAAATTCAATGACTTATGGCTAAATAAAATGGAAAAACAATGGTCTGTTTGGGTATTTAGTATCCTTGATTCAACTTATTCTAAAAATTGATCAAAAGATACTTATAGAATATCATTAAAAAACATCTAAAGATCACTACAATTTTGATTATGCATACCACCAGTATTTGATGAATCTTTCTTCTGTAGTAGGTATTAATTCATTGAAAATTATGATGATGAAGCTTGATTAACATTCTAAGTGGTTTTAATCTCTATTGGAAAATGAAAGGAAACATACTTTGCTGACTCTTCTCTCATTTTCTCAAGATGAAAACACACAAAAAAACACACAAAAAACTGCTTTCTCCGCTGATAAATGGTGAAAGTGATATGCAGGTGATTGCAGTTTGAGAAACTGTAGAACTAGAGGTTAGGCTTCTCGTTGCACTTTGTGAGAGGGATCTAGCCACTTGATAGTCTCAAAACCTTGGGCAGATGACTCAGCCTACATCTCAGTTTCCACAGTTGTTAAACCCCACTTCATAGGTTTGCTGTGAGGATTCAGGGAATTAAGATGAGTGAAGCATTTAAAGTAGTGCCCAGCACCTAGCAGTCATTCACAGAGTGTTATTATTTTTATATTTTAAATTGTGTAATAATTTATCCTAAAAGATTATTTTTCAAATAATAGTTCAGCAAGACCATAACTAGAGAACTGGAAACTCTAATACCTACTTGATAGTGTGTCTTATATTATTCCTTGCAAGCATTACTCATATCATCTGCTAAACTAGCATACTGTGATTCTAATATAATAATAGCTAGCTCACACTGCAGACTAGGAGCTTAGATTGTGTAATTTTACAGGATTTCTCTTTGTTCTGGTAGGCCTGTTCCTCCTATGACCACTATATCCTCCCTTCCCCCTGCTGAATTCAGAACCTGTTTATAAAGCAACATTTCCATCACTTTACAGCTTACCTTTTTTCAGGTTTTAATATTTGAAGCTGGATTAGATGAGCAGGTAAAAGCTCTTTGAGATGATCAGAATTATCCGAGGTTACTTACTCTCATTACCTTTCTCCTGGCTGTCAGACAAACTTCTACACACTTGTTTTGAACGTGTTCATTGTATTCATTCCAAAGAAGTAGCTTCCTATGTATGTGAGTTTGCAAATATCTTCAGTAAAAAGAAATTCCAAGGTCACTTTATTGCTCTTGTTGAAATAGCAGTAAGTTAAACTCCACTAGTTTTAACTTCAAGTTATCTATTTTTGGTCTGTGCTGGAGAAAATCACTTAATCATTCTGATCCTGTTTCTTATCTGTGAAGTTATGTTCTATGCAAAATTTTATTTTATTTTTATTTTCTATTTATTTATTTTTTTACTTTTTTAAATTGTTGTTCAAATACTGTTGTTTCCATTATCCCACCGCCACTTTCTCCTGCCCCGCCCACCCCAACCTCTCACCCTCAATCCTTCCCCCGTTTGGCTTTCTCCATGGGTCCTTGTACACTTCCTTGATGACCCTGCCCCAGCTTTTCCCCATTATTCCCCTCCCTGCTCCTCTCTGGTTACTGTCAGTTTGTTCTTTATTTCAGTATCTCTGGTTATATTAAGCTTACTTGTTTGTTTTGTTGATTAGTTTCGCATTATAGGTTCAGATCTTATGGTATTTGTCTTTCACCCCCTGGCTTAATTCATTTAGCATAATGCTTCCCAGTTCCATCCATGCTGTCTCAAAAGGCAGTAGCTCTTTCTTTCTTTCTTTCTTTCTGTTGCATAGTATTCCACTGTGTAAATGTACCATAGCTTTTTGATCCACTCATTTACTGTTGGGCACTTAGGTTTCTTCCAGCACTTGGCTATTGTAAATTGTGCTGCTATGAATATTGGGGTGCATAAGTTCTTTTGAATTGATGTTTTGGGATTCTTAGGGTATAATCACAGCAGTGGAATTGCTGGCTCAAAGGGAAGTTCCATTTTTAGTTTTCTGAGGAAACTCCAAACTGTTTTCCACAGTGCCTGCACCAGTCTGCATTCCCACCAACAGTGCACTAGGGTTCCTTTTTCTCCACAACCTCACCAGCACCTGTTCGTTGATTTGTTTATGATGGCCATTCTGACTGGTGTGAGGTGGTATCTCACTGTGGTTTTAATTTGCGTCTCTTTGATGGCTAGTGATGCTGAGCATCCTTTCATATGTCTCTGGGCCCTCTGTATGTCCTCCATGGAGAAAAGTCTGTTCAGGTCCTTTGTCCATTTTTAATTGGATCGTTTGTCTTCCTGGAGTGGAGTCGTGTGAGTTCTTTGTATATTTTGGAGATCACACCCCTGTCCAAGGTATCATTGGCAAATATGTTTTCCCATACAGTTGGTTCCCTTTTCATTTTGCTGATGTTTCCTTTAGCTGTGCAGAAGCTTGTTATTTTGATGAAGTGCTGTTTGTTTATTCTTTCCTTTATGTCCCCTGCTCTAGGGGAGATATTGGTGAAAATATTGTTGTGTGGAATATATGAGTTTCATGCCTATCTTTCCCTCTAGGACTTTTTTGAGGTCGTGACTTCTGTTTAAGTCTTTTATCCATCTTGAGTTCATTTTTGCATGTGATGTAAATTGGTGGTCAAGTTTCATTTTTTCTCATGTAGCTGTCCAGATCTCCCAACACCATTTATTGAAGAGGCTATTTTTACTCCATTTTATGCTTCTTCTCCTTTGTTAAATATTAACTGACCATAGACACATGGGTTTATATCTGGGCCCTCTATTCTATTCCATTGATCTATGTGTCTGTTCTTATGACAGTACTAGATTGTTTTGATTACAGTGATCTTATAATATGGTTTGAAGTCAGGTATTATGATCCCTCCTACTTTGTTCTTCTTTCTTAAAATTGTGGTGGCTATTCGGGGTTGTTTATGATTCCATATAAGTTTTTGAAATGTTTGTTCTATATCTGTAAAATATGTCATTGGTATTTTAATAGGGATTGTGTTGAATCTATAAATTGCTTTGGTTAGTATGGACATTTTGATGATGTTAATTCTTTCAATCCATGAACACAGTATATGCTTCCATTTATTTGTATCTTCCTTAATTTCTTTCTTCAGTGTTGTGTAGTTTTATGAATAAAGGTCTTTTACTTCCTTGGTTAGGTTTATTCCTAGGTATTTTATTTTTCTTGTTACTATAGCAGATGGGATTTTTTTCTTAATTTCTGATTCTGATGTTTCATTGCTGGTGTACAAAATGCCTTTGATTTCTGAATATTGACTTTGTATCCTGCTGTTTTGCCAAATTTACTTATTATGTCAAGTAGTTTTTTTGATGGGGTCTATAGGGTTTTCTATGTACACTGCCATGCCATCTGCAAACAATGACAGTTTTACTTCCTCCTTTCCAATTTGGGTGCCTTTTATTTCTTTTTCTTGTCTAATCACTGTGGCTAGGACTTCCAATACTATGTTGAATAAAAGTGGTCATCCTTGTCATGTTCCCAATCTTAGTGGGAACACTTTTAGTTTTTGCCTGTTGAGTATAATGTTGGCTGTAGGTTTTTCATATATGGTCTTTATTATGTTGAGGTATGCCCCTTTTACTCCCACTTTGCTGCGCGTTTTTTATCATAAATGGGTACTGTACTTTATCAAATGCTTTTTCCACATCTACCGATATGATCATGTAATTTCTGTCTTTCTTTTTGTTTATGTGATGTATTACATTATTTGATTTGCAAATATTGTACTATCCTTTCAACACTGGATGAATCCCACTTGATCATGGTGGATGATCTTTTTAATGTATTGCCAAATGTGGTTTGCCAACATTTTGTTGAGGATTTTAGCGTCTATGTTCATCAGCAATATTGGCCTGTAGTTTTCTTTCTTTGTTCTGTCTTTATCTGGTTTTGGGATTAGGTTGATTGTGGCCTCAAAAAAATAAATAAATAAATAAAGGAGAGAGAGAGAGAGAGAGAGTTTGGGAGTCTTCCCTCTTCTTGGATTTTTTGGAATAGTCTGAGAAGGATAAGGATTAGCTCTTCCTTAAATGTTTTGTAAAATTATCCTGCCCAGTCCAGGGCTTTTGTGTGCCAGGAGTTTTTTGATTAGTACTTTAATTTCACCAGCTGTTATCAGTATGTTCAGGCTTTCTACTTCTTAATTCAGTTTTGGAAGATTGTATTTTTCTAGAAGTTTGTCCATTTCACCCAGGTTTTCAAATTTCTTGGCATATAGTTGTTTGTAGTAATTTTTCACAATCCTTTCTATTTCTATGCTATCAGTTTTTATTTATCCTCTTTCATTTCTGATTTTATTTATTTGGGTCCTCTCCCTTTCTTGATGAGTCTGCTTAAAGGCTTGTTGATTTTGGTTTATCTTTTCAAAGAACCAGCTCCTGGGTTTATCAATCCTTTAATTGTTCTTTTAGTCTCTATGTCATTCAGTTCTGCTCTGATCTTGATTATTTCCTTCCTTCTACTTGCTCTGGGCTTTGTTGTTGTTTCTTCAGTTCTTGTAGATTGGGTTACAAGGCTTAGGTAGTTTATTTGAAATATTTCTATCTTTTTAGGTAGGCCTGTATTGCTATGAACTTCCCTCTCAAGTCTGCCTTTGCTGTGTCCCATAGGTTTTGGACTGTTGCGTGTTCATTTTTGTTTGTTTCCAGAAACTTTGTGATTTCATCTTTTGATCTCATTATTGGCTAATTCACAGTTTAATAACATGTTATTCAGTCTCCGTGAGTTTCAATGTTTTTGAGTTTTTTCCTTGAGGGTGACTTCTATTTTCAAGCCCTTGTGGTCTGTGAAAATGTTTGATGTGATTTCAGTTTTCCTGAATTTGTTGAGGCTTTTTTTTTTTGTTTCCTATAATGTGGTTTATCTTTTTGAAAATATTCTATGTGCATTTGAAAAGAATGTGTATTTTGCTTCTTTGGGATGATAGGTTCTATATATGCCAGTTAAGTCCATTTGATCTAATTCATCATTCAGTTCCACAATATCCTTTTTGATATTATGTTTGGAAGATCTATCTGTTGTTGACAGTGGGGTGTTAAAATCCCCTACTATCAGTGTGTTATTGTCTATATCTTTCTTGAAGTCCTCCAAGATTTTCCTTATATATTTGGGTGCTCCTATGTTGGGTGCATATAGGTTTACAATGTTTATGTCTTCTTGATGGATTCTTCCTTTGAGTATTATGAAGTGTCTCTGTGTCTTTTTTTATGGTCTTTGTTTTGAAGTCTCTTTTGTCTGATGTAAGTATTGCTACCCTGGCTTTTTTTTCTTGGAAAAAACCATTTTCATGACTATTTTCATGACCATTTTCTTGGAACATTCATTTTTTCTCAACCCTTTACTTTCAGTCTGTGTAGGTCTTTGGTTCTGAGGTGGGTCTCTGGTAGGCAGCATGTGTGCAGGTCATGTTTTCTTAACCATTCAGCTACCCTATGTCTTTTGATTGCAGCATTTAATCCATTTACATTTAAGGTTATTATTGATAGGTATTATTCATTTTTTTCCCTTTGGACCTGTGTTCCTCTCTCTCTCACTCTTCATCTTCTTAAAACAGTCCCTGTAGCATATGCTGTTTTGGAGGAGGTATATCCTTTAGGCCTTCTTTTGCCTGGGAAACTCCTTATTTCACCTTCCATTTTCATTGAGATCCTTCCTGGGTAGAGTAGTCTTGGGTGCAGGTCTTTGCTTTTCATTACTTGGAATATATCTTGCCATTCCCTTCTGGCTTGCAGGGTTTCTGCTGAGAAGTCAGCTGCTAGCCATATCCAGGCTCCTTTACATGTTACTACCTCTTTCTCCCTTGCTTGCTTTAAGATTCTCTGCTTGTCTTTGATATTTACCATTTTAATGATGATGTGTCTTGGAGTGGGTCTCATTGGGTTCCTCTTGGTTGGGACCCTCTGTGTTTCCTGGGCTTGTGTCACTTTTTCTCTCTTCCAATTAGGGAAGTTTTCCAACATTACTTTTTCAAACACTTTCTCTATCCTTCCTCCTCTTCTCCTTCTGGTATTCATATTATATGGATATTATAATGTTTCATGTTGTCCTGCATTTCCCTTAACCCCTCTTCATTCTTTTTGTGTCTTTTTTCATTTTCTTGCTCTTTCTGGGAGCTTTTTTCTACCTTGTCCTCCAGGTCACTGATTCGATACCGTACTTCATCTAGCCTGCTTTTGATTCCTTCTACTGTGTTCTTCAATTCAGAAATTGTATTCTTCATTTATTCTTGGTTCTTGTTGATTGTGTCTATGTCCTTTTTCTTGCTGGTGGAGTTTGTAGTAAGTTCCTCATAGTTTCCCTACAGTTTTTGGTAATTCTCACTGAACTCATTGAGCTTTCTAATAACCACTGTTTTGAACTCAATATCTGATAGTTGACTTGCCTCTATTTCATTTTGTACGCTTTCTGAAGATTCCTCCTTTCCTTTCAATTGGGAGTTGCTTCTTTGTCTTCCCATTGTTTGTGAGACTCTTATTTTTTGCTTCTGCTTCTTAAATTGATCTGTTTTGACTCCCTGACTTTGTGGTGTGAACTTCTATGGTAGGAGACCTGTGAGATGCAGTGGTGCAGTCTCCTTGATCTCCTGAACTTAATGCTCTTGGGATGCCTCACATGCTGTTTATGTTGGATCTCTGGACGTGATTGGGTTCTGATTGTTTTGGTCATTCTTTGATCATGGCCTTCCCTCCAGCTGGTCAACAGGGTCACTCTGCCCACCATGTCTTGTGTGTTGTTGTGCAGGTGCTGCCAGAACCAAACTGCAAAGCCCGGGAAACAAACCAACATCCACAAAAATAACCACCCCCCTGCAATCCTACTATTAAAAGCAAATGAACCAGTGTTATTAAGGCTGTAAAGAGATTAAGGCTTGTATAAGAAAGGAGAGAAATAACCTATAGTATAAAATCTAGTGACTTAATATGCACAGACTTGATGGACAAGAAATGAATGTTAAAAAGCTATCTAGTATAGAAAATATTGCAAATCATGGAGAAGACCAAAGTGGATTTTGTCTTGGTAGCCTGTAGTATTTACCGCTGATTCTTCTGTCTGTCAGAGGCTATAGGGCTTCTCTCTTGCTATTGTTCAATTGTTCATTCTGGGTGATTTCTCCACAATTTTGTTGTAATTTGAGACTGGTCCAGGGAGGAGGTCAGTATGACTTCCATTCACTCTACCATCTTGCCGATCAGGTTCTATCAAAAATTTTAACCCATAATTATACCGATAAGGTCTGTATCCTTAGAGAGTAATTTTTTATTAACCTTTAACTGAAATTTAGAATTTCCTTTATTTGTAGGCAACAATACACAGAGTAACATTTGTGGTATTTGTCACCAGTAGAAATCATAGACATTTTCATAACATTAAATTCATGAAGGTACCTTGAGATATTACTGGATATTGTTATAACTTTAAAATGACATAGATGAGGGACCTGCAGCCACACCTTGTGATTTGATGCATTAATAAAGAAGCATATATATTACTATGTCACACCACTAGGATAATAACCAAAATATTTTGGTAATTATATTTTAATGTAAGTGGAATCCTTGTAATCCTATGTATTTTATTTGTTTATAAATTTTATTTTGAGAAGGCCATAATTTCACCAAACTAAAAGAGGGGACCATGATTCAAAAACCTGATTTGGAACCTGGGACTGCATGGATCTTTCTCAAGACCTTTTACAGAGGTCACTCGAGTCAAGATGATCTTTAATGGATTGAACAAAGAAAATAATTTCTTCTCTGGCAGAAGAATAGGTCAAAATGATATGATTCTCTTTTTTATGAAAGACTAATGGTTACTTCCGAGTGGTATTATCCGAGTTATTGTAAGATTCTGCAACTAAAGAGTTATTAAGTAAAAGTAATATGATTTGAATTTGCTGAGGGCGCTAGCATTTTACTAAGCAATCTGTCTGCCATGCAATTGCTTGGCAATGTTGTGTTTGCATTCTTGAAAACATCTGAAATTTTTACAGTTTTTCAAGGAAAACACTTTGTTTTCAGTGTAGCAAAATTTTTGTCTTGAATTGGTCATAATTTTTAATTGCTGCTTTTCTAATTACATGTATTGAATTACTCATGGATGTAATGTGTATCCTTTTGTTACTTATTTTTTGTAATTATGGCATTGATACCATTTGATGATTTTATTCCTTGCCCATTCTTTTGTTACTGGGGAGTTTTTAGCCACTAGCTATAAGGACTTCAGTGTCCTTTGTTCATTGTAAAAGGGGCTCTGAAAGTTTTTGAGAGCCAGATAATTAATTACTTGTATTCCTTTCTTTTAATTCAGTATGTTCTTTTCACTCTGTTCTGTTCTTTCTAGTCTGTTTTGTTGTTTTCTGATCTAGTTACAAGAAATAGGATATTAAAGCAGACGTTTAAGCCAAGGCTCTTAGATAATAAATGTCTGAAACAAACTGACTTATTTTGGTTATAATATGCTTATAACCCTCACCCCACTCAAACAAGTGAAGGGGTCAGATTGTTGACAGTTGAAAAAGGATTTGTAAGGAAGATTTCTCTTCTCTTCTCTTCTCTTTTCCTTCCTTCCTCCCTTCCTTCCTCCCTTCCTTCCTTCCTACCTCTCTTCCTTCCTTCCTTCCTCCCTTCCTTCCTTTCTTCCTCCCTCCCTTCCTTCCTTCTCCTCATCAGAAGACATGCTTAGAGAGGGGAAGGGAGAAAGGGGGTGGGGAGAGAAACATAGAAACATCATTATGGAAGAGAAACATCTATCGGTTCCCTCTCTCATGCACCCTGACAGGGGACCGAACCTGCAACCTGAGTATGTGGAAATTGAACCCACAACATTTCTGCCTATGGGATGATACTCATCCAACTAAGGCACACTGGCCAGTGCAGACATTTCTTTAATGAGCTCTCTGCTATCAGGAAAAGATGTGACTTCTCTCTTTGTCTCAAATCAAGGGAAAACAGCTTCATCAGAACCCTTGGGGAGCTTGAAGTTAAGGGAATTTGGGGAAAGGAGGAGTCTAGTTCTTACATGAGAAATATAAAGGGTTATATGGTGACAGATGAACCAAACTAGACTTCAGTCTTTCCTCAAGTAATTAACGGAAACACTTGCCTCACAAGTGTTTCCTGTGAACCAAATATGTCCCACCCATATTTGAAAGGGGGATAGTCCCTCAGCAGACAGAAGCTGGAAAGGTACCAACAAATTTCCAGAGGCTGTGAACATTGCAAAGGAACCAGAGTTTCATGTACCCATACCAAGCTAGTCTCTAGCCATTTTCCTTCCCAAAAAGTCCCTGAATATGTTCTCAGAAGACTCAGCTCTAACCGCCTGACAATAGTAATAGGTAAGGAGAAACTCTGCTGCTCCTCTTAGCCCTCTTCTCTCCTTTCTTCAGCTCAGGAGGCCAAAGTAGACAATTTGGGGGAGGGGGACAAAAATGAAAGAAACATCAACAATGCCCCGCCCCCACACCATTTCTAGGCTCTGTAACAAACCCATTGTTGGATAGTAAGTTTTTCTTTGTTTTAAGATTGATGTGTATGATATGTGATTAGACCTGCTAATGTCTGAGTTGAGACTTGGGCAACTTAATGTGAACACATGATTTTTATTATCTAAGAATGATTGTAAAAGTCATGATACTACCTGAAATTTTGATTCTGGTATAAAAGATAAGTTTTCCCCATTGAATATACTTTAAACATAAAGTGAGAGATAAAATAGATTTGCTTTGTGATAATGCCTCATAAATTCTATATGTTCACTAATTTTATAACCTCAGTAGAAAATCTGTTGCAACTGAGATAGTGCAATCTTACAATATATATGAAGAAATTGTCTCAAAGTTAATTGGTGTAGAGTTTAACTGTTAATATATTTTCAAATAAATTTCAGACAGAAAGAGCATTTCATCATATATGACTATTTACTGAAATATCAAGATACTTTGAGTAATTGACTCAGAAATTAATTTCTATGACTTTTGTTTACTTTCTCATATAATAAGACTCTTTTAACTGTACATTTTGCTTTCAAAATATATTTCTATTTTGATAGATTCCCTGCAACTTCCCTAGAAATGTTGGAACATTTTCCATGCAAATGTTTTTCTTTTTTTATTCTTCTTCAAGGTTTATATGAAAGCCAAGTGATTCTAAGATTATAAATTCCATTAGTTTGTTTTGGCAGATTATGTTTTATCTTAAACATCAGTGTTCTCTTATACTCATTTGTTTTAAATTCATAGTAACTAAGCAATGTATGGTAAAAGACACTGATCATTAGAGGGTTTGTTTAAAAGAATTCATTTCAGTTAAAAATATTCAGGAAAAATATGCACAATTTTTACATTTGATTTAATAGATGTTTAAACATGTCTCATCTGCTTTGTTTCTGTATTCCCAGATTAAATTGCAACTTCACAAAGTTGTAAAATGGCCAGAAGATGATTTGTTATACTCTACAAATCCACAGTTTGAAAAGAAAGTGTTTGCTATCTTTGGAGAAACATGCCACAAAAATCCATTGTGAAAGAGTATTCAACATTTGTCCAATTGCTGCAGTTTCCTGACCTTTCCTGTTCTTTTCATGGACCTACTTTGTTCTTGTTTTCTCATTTTCTAGGTGAACCTGATCTTCATAAGAACACAGAAGATCAAGGAAATGCTGAAGAAAAACATGCTGATACACACTCATAGGTTTGAAACACCATAAAGGCTTCTGTCATGTTAAACATGAGAGGTAATTATTATTGTTTTAGATGAGAAACCTAATTTCTGAAATGAATTGTTTATAGAATATCACTAGAGACAAAGTTGTCTTAAATATCTCCCAGATTCTTATTTTTTTTAAATCTCTGTTTTCCACCTTCTGAGGCATAATCTTAAATATTTACCTTTCCAAAAAGTTCTTAATTTTCTTATAAATAAAAATTATACTTACCAAGACATTCCAGTTCTTCAAAAATAATAGGCTATAGTCAATAGGGAGGTTTAATCCTGACTTCTTTTTCCACTTCCGGTAGGAATTGTGAAGTTTACAATAGATGGTTATAACAAAACAAGTCCATATTATGATGAAAACATCAATATTTACTAAAAATCCATGGATGTGTGCCTCAATGGTTCTCTTTTAAAAATTCAGCTTCTAGGGCTTGCCTTTGATCTACCAAATTATTAACTCTGGAAGTGATGCCTTAGGAATCTGAATTTTTAACTACCCTATCTGTTGATATTATAATTCTATATGTTAAAGTTGAGAAACACTGTATTGGGCCTTCAGAGGACGTGCAGGTAGTTAGCAGGGAGGGATGTGTATTTATAGTGGAGATGTCTGAGTGTCTCCTTAAAAAAGCAAGGCGCAAAACCCAGTGTCATAATGTATCCTGTTGCTGGGGTGCTGGTGGGAACAAAAGAAAATGCTGAGGGTACCACAGCAAGAGTTTGGGATGTTATCATTAGCTCCTCAAATGTTGCTTTAGATATGAAAGAGTTAAAGTGTAATTAGTTATCATTCATTGCTCAGTATTCTCATGATTATAAGACGTATTGATAATAATAGTTTCATTAATAGCAACTTTCAAGTATGAGGCACTGTGGTGAACATCTTACATGTATTATATCACTCAGCAATTCCAGAGGTAGTCATTGTGAGTCCTATTTTACATGTGAAGCTTGGGTAGAAATCAAGCCACAAAGTGGCTGTACAGCAACTAAAGTCCATCTCTATATTTAACCATTTTAATACATTGTCCTATGTTAGCGATACCAGTTTCTTTCCTTTCCCTTCATCCAAACTATAAATTATTACCTTTAGAGCTCATAGCTATTTTCAGGAGGCCTTGGGTCCTGATGGTGTATGCTAGAGTCCTCAAAGTATATCTTAGAGAAAACCAATCCAGTGGAGTATTTATATATGTTTAAGTACAAAAGGTTTTATTGCCAAGTAAATACCATTAGACAACTAAGTTAAACAAAATTAAACAATATTCTTTCCTCTCGAATGCCTCTAAGCCAGTGTACATTATATGGCTTCAAAAGAAAAAGTTTAAGATCAGCATTTCCTATGCATTTATAATATCAAGCTGGAATATTTATGAACATTTTCCAAAAATTGTGTGTAGGAATCACAGGTTACCAGTACATTTGTAAAAATGATTAAGTATGAAAATATCTAAGACAAAAAAATTATCTGTAAGATTCTGGCATCTCATCAGTAAAAGATTTTGATGAGATTCAGATGGCAGTTAATAAAGTCTCTTTCTCTTTCTTTTTTTAACTAAAAAACCTCCAAAGCTGGAAATGTTTGAGGCCCACTAAAACTAAACAGTGATACTCAAACCCCAGCAGCTAGCAGACCATTAGACAATTGGTTTTCTTTTTTTCATCAGGATGTACTAAGTTCATTAACTTCCTTCTCAGTTTGAGAAAGCCTTGCCCACAGTGCACAATCTTCCAAGAACCAAGTAGGTGAAATTCACATGCCATCAAGAAATAGGAAGGTCTCTTAAATGATGGAAGTAGGGGAAAACAGAAAGTAACAAGAGTGGTGACAGTTGGCAGTTGTGACTCAAGTATAGTGTCTGGAAGAAGAAAGGACTGGTCAGCCTTGGACACAGAGGGGGCTCTACACACCTGTCCTGCAGGCTGGCCGCCCTTTCATTCTGGCGGATTTTCACCACGTAAGGGTGAAGGCCCCGTGTTTCCATGTGTTCCTATACATTACAATTTTTTTGGTAAAGTCTTCCAATTTTTAATGTTGGCTCAAAGCTTTTTGAAACATTATATAGAACAAACAAAATGTGTTTGAAGTTCAGATTTGGCCTGCAGGCCCTTTTGTGTTGAGTGTACTTCCAAGAAGAGGTTAAGAACTGATGGTTTGTGGGTTGGATTTAGCCTGTGTGTTTGCATTGTTTGACTTCCACAGTGATTTAAAATATTTTTTGTGAATATCTTTACTCACTGCAGTCCTTGTGATTATAGTTGTTTTACACTTACACAGGCCCACTTAATTCATTTCTGTTACCTTCCAGTTCTGTATAGCTGTTCAAATGCATGACTTCTGATCAAAAGGGTCAAAACTTTTACTGATATAAGAACACACACACATGTACACATGCACACAAAGAGAAGAAATAGAAAGAGGGATTCTAGCTTACATAAAATCGTTATCTATTATATACTGACAAACCATGTATTTTTGCAAAGTATATAAAGTCCAATGGGAAATTGCAACACAGTAATTCTTGTCTGTTTATGACTAAAACATGATCTTCATATTCATTTGCATTTTATTTCAGGATAATGAGAACAGTACTAAAATATTCTAATTCCTCAACTTTCTACAGAACTATATCCTCCTCTTTCAACACACACTTGGATCTGGCTATTTTTATGGGCTTCTATATAAGAAATCAATAGGAAGAATATAAATTCTGTGCTAAGAACTCTGGCCAAATAAATACAGTCAAATTTGCCACCAGAGTTTTTAGCCAGTGCTTCTGCCATCATTTTTCCTCCACAATTTGGCCTTCTTCAATCAATCCAGAGACATTTCTAAGACAAAAGTAGGGCAGATTTAAATTGTCATTATTTTGAACCCAGTTTTAGCCTAGATGACTGTGCAATACATGTGCAGAAGAGGTGTTTTTAAAATTCACTTTCTTGCACTGTTTTACACATAGCGCTGCAACTACAAATTTTTTTTGTGGTATTAAGTGAAAGGAAAGCAAAAACAAAATTAAGGAAAATATTTTTTACAGCTCTGAGGAACAGGCCATTTAGATCGTCCTTGCTCTTTTAAATACATGGGAACAAAATGAGAGACAGGACTGCTCAGAAGCTGTGGCTGAAGTCCTAAAACAATGGAGTATCATAACCTTGGCTCTGTGACCTGGCCGGTGAACACAGCATTGTCACTTTCGATCTGGGACTCAGTAGTGAACCGTGTCCTGGAAACCAGTAGACCAGCCTGCACCCATCCCTGTGGCTTCACAGCACCAATGCATCACCTACAAGAGCACCATCGCCACAGAAGTCTCACGTTACCTACAATGCAAGATGACAAGAACCTCCAGCTGCCGTTGGAGACAGGCACGGGAACTGAGAATGCAATTTGCCTTCTGGGGTGTTGATCCCATTAGGATGTAACAGAACATTTAACAAGCCAAGGGATAAGTGACAAGAAGCGTGTGTGTGCTTGTGTGTGTGTGGTGTATATTCAAAAATACCTATGAGAATGGAAGCCCGCACTTTTCTGTAACATAACAGTACTTGATGTGACTTTACATTTTCCTACACAGAGACAAACTACCACCCTTGGAGACTCTGCTTCCTTGTCATGTTTGCCTGAGCATGTGCAGAGCCTTTCCTTTGCTCCAACCTGAAGAACTACCTTTATTTGTTATTAGCTGACAAGAAAAGTTAAGCACAGTTAGGTGGTATAACTTTTCACTGTATAAACACTTCAATGATTGTGAGAGTAAATGGCTTTTTTATGAAAGGCAGAATTGAATGGAAAAAATCAAGAGTAGCCATCAATTAAAGGGAAGAAGAACGTATCCATCCTAAAAAGTTTTCTGTTGCACCGGCTTCTTTTCTGGGTTCCACAATGCTAAGCAATATTTTAGAAATGGATACAACCAGAAGCTTTTAAGTCTAAAGAGCGGGATTTTATAACTCACAACTCAGATCTCTTTTAATGTGTAAGCCATATTCTACATGCATATTAGGTATGCATCATTCTAACTTAAGATATATTTGTGCATAAACTGTGTATAAAGCGCTTTTCAATGTTCTGTGAATAAGGTTCTTAGCTTTTGTTTCACCAGAATCTTGTGTAGAAGACAGCTACATAATTGAATTGTATCATAGACATTATAATGCAATTGATATTTTAAATGTAAGCAGTAGAGATTGATCTATAATGATGTGTTGGGGAAATTTATATATGTACATCATGGTGACTTTTTGTCCTTTAAAAAAGGTCTTTTTATTTCTATTTATGGAGAAACTGTAACTACTGCTTTACATGCCTTTAAGTAGCTATTTACCAGCTAGTAAACATTCTGCATTTAAAATAGAATCTGACTCTGGCAAGTCTCATTATTATTGTTCCTCTTTGAGCCAGTTGTCTTTCAGTAAAGCTATAGGACCTCTCAAGGGAGTAGTAGTACATTGAAACACTCCTTCTCCATGGTCATAGGAAACATGTCCCTTTTGATCCTATTAATGCTTTAAGATCTACAGACTTTGTTACTTAAAAAAATAGAGGAACATAATGAATTTATCAATATCTCTATGAAGGCTTAACCTAATTTTCCAGGTTACATGACTTAGAGGACTGTGACTCAACTTCCAGAAGGAGTGGACAAAACATGTTCCATATTTTCAGAAGAGTTGTCACTCTGTTGATGCACTTTTTCTTTTCCTAATCTCCCTCCCCCTCTTTCCCTTTTTCCCTTCTTTTCCTTGCCTCCCTGCTTCTTTCTTTTTCACTTTCTTATTTCTTCCTCCCTTCTCTCTCTCTAGGACAGCTACTACCTAGTGCTAATTAGGGAAGTCAGGGCAGGGGTTATAAGCGCTCATCCCTCCTGCAAACGTCAGCATTGAGTCATCCTGAAGAAAGAGACTGATGAGTTAGGCTGCTGCACCTTGAATGTCCTGCTTTGCATTTTTATCCCCAGCTACCCTACATATATCTAACATTGCCATATGCCTTTTCATTTAATCAGTACCTCTTTTATTTAATTTTTAACAAGACAAGCTATACAATTCTTGTGTTTTTTATTCTGCTGTAATTCTCTGTATTTCTAATTATATATGATTTAAATAAATTGTACTCAAGGGAAAATATTGTGAAACACTTGGTGTCTGATGTAATTCATTTTGGTGGGTCTTTGACAAGTTGGAGAAATCAGGAGAAACCAGAAGCACACCAACTTCAACACTGATGTGAATCCTGTCAGAAAGTGATTTTTGCTGTATTACAGAAATATTCATTGAATAATCATTATTGCATCATTATCTGCAAGCTCCTACCTGGATGCATGGTGCACATAGGAATCTGGAGACCTCAATCTTTCGTCTAGAGATTCCATACATATAGAAGACATAAGCTACACATCAAATAATTGAAATGCCACACATAAAAGTAACCAGATGCAAACACAGTGCACCTCTGGATATTAAAGAAGGTACAAATTGCTTCCCTCTTCAGGGCTTCTGAGAATACTTAGAATAGGTGTCACGTGAAGTAACACTTAAATAATAAATAAGAAAAACCCACATTCATTGCTTATTTTCTATGTATAGCTTCAACGTAGACACTTAACAAACATTACCCCTAATCCTCAATAATCCACCAAAGTGGGTAACGATATGAGTGAGGGAACCGAGTCTCAGAAAAAGGGCCTTATCTAAGGCCATGCAGATATCAAGTAGCAGAGGCTGTACTCGATTCGGTCCCAGGCTTCTCTGGCACTGAAGACCTGTTTTTCTTTCTGCTCCATCTCTGTAGGGTGGGGCAGAGGCACAGTAGAAAGAAAGGTCTGTGAAGGACAATGTAAAGAAACACCAGAAAATAATAAAGAAGCAGAGAGCTTCGAGACCTAGGGAGTTTTAATCAATTGAACTAAGAGTAATTGGCACAACTTAATGTACCCTTTCAGGCTGTGTCTCCAAGATGCTAAAGCATTCCTGAGGAAAATGTAAAAACATACCTGGTCATCAGATACATGACACTTTTTATTTTAAGTCTGATTCCATGATAAATTTCCACCTAATATCAAAAAGTTCTCAAAGGCCTTATTTTAATTTAGAGGTATAATTTAGATATAAAACACATATTTCCTTTGACAACTATTTAAACTTTATGTCCTCTAATTGCTTTTCTAAATAAGGCAGTGCATATACACCATTTAGTGCAAGCCTTAAACAATAAAAGCAACATACATTTTAGAGTCAAAAAGCAAACTAATAATGTCTCACATTATATACATGTCATTTCTTGGAGGGAATCCCAAATATTTAATATAAAAATCCTATATATGGGCCAACATGTATATTTAAAGATTTATTTAGGGTTATTCATACTTTAGTAACATTAATAAATTTCTGGGTCATTTGTTCAATACTTGTGATGGTTGGAGAGCTTGCTTTGCACCGGAAGCTGATACATTTTACCATTTATAATTAAAGATTACAATTATTTACTGTTTGTCATAGTTTACTATATTCTCACTACTGCATTACATTATTTTCTGACTTTCTCTCTCTTACTCCTTATAACTACTCTTTGAGGAACTGATATATCCCCATCTATGAAGGAAGAACCATGGCAAAAAAAAAAAAGTAAAATAACCTGTGTAAGATCATGCATTTAGGAAGCAGAACAACCTGGGTTTGAATTCTTAGGGAGTGTTACTCCCCAAACCATCACGCAAGACTGGCTGAGGCCTCTGTGGGAGGATCTGCCCTATCTCCTCCACCCCCGAAATCCATTATTTTCTTTCCTGCCCTTTGTTCCATTCTAATCTTTTTTCCATATTCAAGCACTTTTTCCTGAAAACCACCCCTCTGAGAGGGCAGAATTTCCAGTGACCAATAGCAGGGGCAAGGGTGCTTTGGTGACCAGTTCCATCATATGTTACAGCAGATGTCTGTGGTTGGAGGGATTATTTCCCATGCCTGCTATGTAACCTTACAATTACAATTTTGCTTTTCAAATAGCCATTGGTGCTCAGTCTAGACCTTTGCTACGAAGTGCAGTCCCCACCTGGGAACTTCTTAGAAATGAAGTCTCAGGTGCATCCAGACCAACTAAACTGGAAATGGCATTTTAAGAAGATAACTGGGATATTTATGTGCATATCACTTCTATACAATAATTAAATATTATGGAGGTAATTCCAAACACCCACTATGCACTTAAACAGGAGCTTGTTTTTTTTCCTACACTAAATAAGAGGATTTTATGCTCTCAAAATTGTACTATTTTCTCAAAACTAGAGCAAACCAAATCCCAAGAATTGCTGAACTGGATATAATCTGTAATTTCTTCAGTTGTTGAGAATCTTAACTATGGCATAGCATTTGGGTCAATTTAAGGTTAAATCATATTATTTCTATAAATGTTACCGATCTATTTCTTCTTTCTACTCATAGAATGTTGCATTGTTTAGACCTTTACCATCTCACTTGTGTTCGTTATTTGGCTTCTTGGCTTTCCGCTCCTTTCACTTTTTCTTTTCTGTACACAGTTACTACATTAAATGGTCTTAATTTGTTCTGTGGACCTATTGCTCTTCTCAAAAACAGTTCCTCCTGTTTTCCACCAGAGGTCAGCAAACTTTTCCCAGAAAGCATCAGATGGTAACTATTTTAGGCTTTGCAGGCTGCATTCCATCACACTGTCTGTCCCCTCACCTCCTTCTTTCTTCTTCTCTTCTTCCTTCTTCCTCATCTTTTTCTTTTTCTCCCTTTTCTTCTTTAACAATCCCTTAAAATGTAGAAGCCATTCTTAGATTAGAGGGATAAAGGTTGCATGCATAAACAGCCCACATGGCAGGTTTGGCCCAAGCCACCCAAGGGACCTGGGAGGGCAGTGTCTCTAGCGCACCTGTTACCCATTCCCAGCACACAGAGTGGTTTGGAAGGGGTGGCTTCAACACTGGTTCTCAGCCTCTCACAAGCATCAGCGTCACCTGGAGGGCCTGTTACACTACGGATTGTTAAACCAGCCTCCCAACCTTAAATTCCAATTCAATATGCCAGGGGTAGGGCCTGAGGTGATGCTGATACTCTTGGACTAGAGATCTCACTTTGAGAACCACCGGCATACAGGTAAAACAAACTCCTTAGCATAGCACTCAAAGCCCTTCCCAGCCTAATCCCAGCCTATGTTTTTAGCCATAGCTCTCACTACACCGTTCACTGTTCCTGGATTTCTGCCATGCCTTTGACCCAAGTGGATCTTGCTGTTCATTTTGCCATATTAATCTGTCACTGCTCCTCCTTCCTCCAAGGATCTGTGCGTATGCCAGCTCTCCCAGAAAGCCTCTTCTCATTACTCTGGTCAGAACTTTTAGACTCATTTCTCTGGATGAACCCTGGTCTTTATCTCTCTGTGCTAGAAAATTGTAGCTCTCCTTGTCATCTGCCTGCTGCCAGATTTTGAGGTAAAGAAACTCTGATCATTACACATAGTAGGTACTCAGTAAATATGTGTTTAATAAATGAATATGAATAAATGAACAACAGAAAGAAAAGTTTATCTTGTTTGTTCTAAGTGTTTGCTATATGATTGAGTTAATCCTTTTCTGACACCATCCCTAGCTAATTGAATCAAAATGAGACTCACTTTTCAGGCACTTTAGATCTAAGCAATCTCAAAAAGCCATTTGTGTTTTTTCTCAGAGCAGGCAAATGGAAGGTACATTAATTCTTAATAAATTCTTAATAGCACACTAAAAGCAAACCTGAATTATACAAGAGAAACATTCAGATCTTCCCATCTGTCTCTTGTCTACCTTTGGGGAGATGGGCCCGCTGGTGCAGTGATATATTAATTGTAGCTAATCTTACCAACTTTGCTGAGGAGAAAAGCTCACATTTCCTGGGTGATTTCCTATAGTCTTGGTGAGTAATAGTGGGAACCGTACAAACTTAGGGGCAAGAGTGAACTCCACTCATAGTATATCTTTGGTGTGTGGTAGCTGGAGACCTCAGCGTTTCCTCATCTCTCACCCTGAAGGCTTTGACAGAGTGGGAATGCTGCCCGACACGGACTGGCTCAGAAGGGTCTGCCTCAGGCCGGCCTCTACTGTGCGGGTCCTTGACTTTGAGTAGAAAAGATTTCATAACGCAAGTCTAGGTGATTTTGAAAGTACATTTATTAAAGCTGGGGACAATATAAGAAAGGAAGGACTTAGGGTAGAAGAAGTAACAGGAGAGTGACAGGAGAGAGCCCAGGCAGTGCTCGGTTTTGGTTCCCTAGAAAGGTTATAAGAAAGGAGAGAGCCAAGGCGGGGCTGCTGTTAGCTCACTGGGAAGTCAGAGAAGAAGGGCCTTGGAGACAGGATGGGGAGTGGTGCAAGCCCAGGTCAAGCTGCTGCTGCCCACTGCTCCTCTGGCTGCAAGTCTCCTGGGGCCTTTAGAGTTCAGGAAGAAATAAAAGGTTCACGGCCTGGCAGGGGTTTGAGCGTGCTCTAGAGAGAGCCTGCACTGAGGCTTCGTCCTGAGTTGAATAAGCATCAGCTTTCCAGGTGCCTTTTTTATATGATGATGTGTTAAACTGAGCACTTGGGGAGGTTGGGGATATTATTTAGTCTGCAATACTGTTTTTTCTTGGGTCTGTCTGGGTTTTAATGGGGTTTTGTTATTTGTTTCTCTGACTTCATCTGTCCTTCGGTTTACCTGGCACATATGACATTAAGTGGGTCTCTGTTCTCTATTTCCTCCACCAGGGAGATTTAAGTTACGTATCCTTTGGTTAGAGGGGAGAGACATAAACCATTTGCTCTTGAGTGTTCTTGGTCAGGGCAGGTAAGGTCATGCAATTCACCAGCTGGCTGTACATTGCTCAGACTCTTTGGCCTCCCTTCTTTTCTTGTCTCAGTTTCCCCACTCCACCTGCCCAGGAATTTTCCTAGCTTTTTAATATCCTGTCACAATAAAAGGATAATGAAGAATATTTAAGGGAACTAGAGGGTACCTAACATAGTGTTGGTTCTCAGTTAACATAAATTAATATTATTTTTTATTTATCCGGATTCTGTTATTTTCTGTTGAATTTTATGGAAGAGCTAAGGCAAGAAATATCTCATCCAAGGATCGAGTTTGGTTCTCCATCCAATTTTAGACTTTGATGTGTATGGTCTCTGTAATCCGACACAATCTCAATTTCCTCATCTATGAAATGGAGATAGTAAGAGTATTTATTTTATAGGATTGTTGGAATGATTAAATGAAATGGCTCATGTAAGGTGCTGAGACTATTTAATGACACATAAGAAAAAGTGAAATAGTACAAGTTATAAAAATAAGAACCTACCAGGAGCTCCATTCTTTTCCCTTAAAATCAATTCAGGTTCATTGTTTCAGGAACACTGCATGGCTTTAACTTCTGTAGCAATATCCTAAAAGTCCACATGATGGAGAGGTCGTTTTCCATTAAAGAAGAAGCCAGTCATTCTATAATAAAGATCATGTTATCATTGACTTCAGCTTTTATGTTCTTGCTTGAGAAGTGGAAAGGCAAAATTACATATATAGATATAGATAGATTGATACATAGATTGATATATAATATGTATAGCTGTATTGTATATGTCAATATAGATCATGTAGACATTGGATTTTGAGACAATTTTTATGCAAATATTGAAGAGAAAAATATCAGCATAAAAATTTAGACTTCCTAAAATGTTTTTTAAATAAAACACATTATTAGACATCCAGCTGCTCTGTAAGCAACAGCAGTTTCTCAAAAAACAAAACAAAACAAAACAAAAAACTACAGGTACACACCCCAGGCAACTCCACCAATTTCACAGAATCTTTAACAGCTAAATAAGAAAGGTTTTCTTTGAAGAAAACAATAAAAGAAGAGGATCTTCCATAATGTGGAAATTGCCCTTGTGAGAACTGACTTGTCCCCTAAACACAGTAAGTCAAATGCAATCTAAAAGCCAAATGGGTCAACGTTGAAACCACAGTCTTCAAACCCACCAGAAAAAAAAAGGGGGGAGAGCTGCTAGAAATAGCCACAGCGCAAGAGACACGTTCAGATGAAGATTTGACCTGTGAGCAGGAACTTATTAAAAGCAAGTGTGTGTCCAGGGACAGGGAGGAGCAGGGCCTGGCCTTGCCTCTCCCTCAGGCTCTCTGCCTCTGGCTGCCTTTCTCTTTCTGTCTCCCACTGTGCCACTGCTCTTCCCTGTTCGTGGGACATCCTCACTTTCTTCCCTTTGTCTAGTTTATTCTGGACATCTCTCTCCATTTTTATCTAGCTTTGCCTTAATAGAAGATACTATGGAAGTGATGACTTACAAAAGTATTTATTTAACCAAGTTTTAATTCTTTGTGTTTAACTAAATAGCAAATGGGTTAAATTTCATCTCTCGCTCTCCAAAGAAGTTTTCTTTTATATTTCAGCAAAAGTTTTATACACACACACACACACACACACACACACACACACACACACACATATCGGTCTGGCAAAAGTCCAGCCATTGTTAATATAATGAGAACAGTTTGTACAACATCAATGTAACCGGGCAGCCAAGGAGAATGGACTGGAATGCACATGTGTGAACAATGATGACTTCAATGTACTAGTCAGTGGGGGTGGTAGACGCTGATGAGTGAGCATGTGCACTGTGTGGCCATTTCATTCAAAATGACTGAGCAAGTAGAGCAATGAATCTGCATCAAATTTTGTATTAAACTTTAAAATTCCTCTGCAGAAACTATTTGGATGATTCAGAAGGCTTTTGGGGACAATGCAATGAGTGCAGCACAAATAAATGTGTGGCACAAATGCTTCAATTATGGTTGAGAATCTGTTGAAAGTGATTCGCATTCTGAAAGGCCTTCAACAAGCAGAACACCTGAGAACGTTGAACGTGTGCAGGCTGCGATCAACAAAGACTGGCGACTGACAGTGCAAGGACTAGAAGCTGACCTGGGGATTCTAAAAACTACTGCATCCAAGACTTTGACCTAGGATCTTGGCATGAAACATGTTGTGGCAAAATTTGTTCAGCGGCTTCTGCTACCAGGGCAGAAGGAACATCGTCCTGCAGTTGCTAATGACATGATTCAAACCACTACCAGTAAACCAGATCTGGCACCCTGTAACCTCTGGCTTTTTCCAAAATTAAAATCACCTTTGAAAGCAAAGAGATTTCAGACTGTCAATGAGATTTAGGAAAATATGATGGGGCAGCTAAAGGCAGTTGGTAGAACTATGTGAGGTCCCAAGATATTTACCTTAAAGGGGGCTGAGGTATCATTGTCCTATGTACAATGTTTCTTGTATCTTGTATTTTCTTCAAGAAATGTCTCCATTTTCCCATAGCACATGGCTGTATACTTTCTGGACAGATGCTCATATGTACATTTGTACACATATACATATTTTCTACATATATATGTATATATACATTTATATACATACATAAAAAATTTACATACATATATTTCTCAATAGAATATATAGAAATATATAGAGTATATTTCTACATACATATGTACATACTGTAAATGTATATATATTTGCATATATATAAAATATATACATAAAATTTTTATGTACATACTGTATAATGTATATACATACAAAATATATACATAACATTTTTATGTATAGATAAATGTATATATACATATGCATGTAGAAAATATGTACATGCATATGTATATATACATTTATCTATACATAAAAATTTTACACACATATATATTTCTCAATAGAATATATAGAAAATTTCAGCTCCACACTACAATAAAAAAATTTTTTTAATTAATAGATTAATAGAAAAATACAAATTTACTCATAATTTAAATCAAAATTTATTAATTTTGACTATTGTATTTTCCCCAAAATATTGCATTAAATTATTTTAAATCATTACAGCTTTTCATAGTTTAAGTCAACAATGACTAATTTTTAATATTATTCTGCCCATACTATAAAATTATTATTTTTAAAATTTCTATTTAGGTATCAACCAGTCCCAAAAAACTACTTCCTATGAAAGCTTAATTTATATTGACAATGTAAATATGTAGTTTAAGCTTGTTATCATATAACCTGGGACTTAATAGTATAATTCCTATCTTAGTCATCATTGACTTTTATGTCAAATTTGAATTTTTAGCCTACTGAGTGTTCTCAAAAGCAAACAAAGGACCCATATAATGTTTAAAACATTTGACAAATATAACAAGTAAGTAAAATTTTCAAAATGGGGAAAATATGTCCTATTAGGGCAGAAGAAAAAAGATCAAAAAGAAAGAAGAAAAAAGTGATTAGGGAAACACCCACAGGACTTACACTGCAAGGGTGATGGCCATCTCATCTGTCGGTGGGTCCAACTGTCTGCGAGCTATTTGGCTTTCTTTGAAGTTCTTATGACTTCATTGCTTTGATTTATAGAAAACCACATTATATACTTTTGCTACGATAGGGGAGGAGTTTTCCTCAACCCTCTTGGGGTTCCTGGCTGGGTCTGAAAATTAAGTAGACAAAGACAGATTAATAGAAAAAAACATGCAAATTTAGTTAATGTAAGTTTTACATTACACAGGCACCTTCAAAAAAAAATGAAGATTTGAAGAGACAGTTATACCTGAGTATTTTTATGGGGGCATTGATAAAGAATGGACAGTCATGGAGGAATATGATAGTTTAAGGAGTATGAGGTGAGTATAGCCAACTGGAGGAACTTAACAAGGCCTCTTTGCTCAGATTCTTCTCAGAGTCTGTCTTCAGAGACAAGGATGCTGCTTTCCTCCCACTATAGGGAGGGACCTCTCTGGTGAGGGTTTTATGGATTGTTTCGGGGGACAAATTGGGCACAGCTCAGAGTGACCTTCTGATTTCTACCATTTTCTCAAAATCCTTCAGCCTAAAATATTCAGTATGCTGTGGTGCCATATTTTTAAGTAGTTTGTCCTGAACCCCATCACTACTTTTAAGAAAAATGGAGTTTTGAAATTCCAGTGAAAATCAGAGCAGTTAGAACATTCTCCTTGGTTTCTTATTACATAACATGTTGGCTTTTTTTAAATATCATATTTTTATTGCCATAATTCCTATAGTATATTTCACAATTATGTATGTAGGTCTAGGGTAATTATCTGTGTTCATATAATTTTTTTTATATTTTAAAAAATTGTTTAGCATACAAAGTCTGAGTAAAAATGATCATTCTTCAAATACTGAGGCCAAAGGGGCAAGGAGAAGGGAAAATATAATAAAAAATAACAATGTGAAATTATTTTCATTTTTAATTTTATAATTTATTATAAATTAAGAAAATGAAAATACTTAAAAAGATTAATGTCTTGTTTTTAAGTAAAGATTGTACTTAAGATTGTTATAAACTCAACAATTCTCTACTTTTCTACAATATCAAATGTTTTTGTTTTTGTTTTTGTTTTTTGAAGTATAGGTTTAAACATAGAAATTACTTTTAAATAACCCAAATACTTTTAAAACAGTTTCAATTTGCTTCTTTTACTGGTCTAGGTTATTTCAGTCTGAAGTCCACGTCAAAGAGTTAGTGTAGAACTCAGGTTCTTCTTCCCACACCAGTCTCTTTAGCAAAACTGTCCCTTATGCTTTATTTCTGAAACATAGAAAGTTTAGTTCCAGGTCAATCTGTAAGATGCTATAAGAAAACACAAAACATATGGTTCCTAGGGAGGATGGGCTTTTCCATCCTAAAAATTATCACAACTTCTCAAACAGATCATAAGCTAGTAAGGGGTTTCTTATTATTGGTTCATGTAGGGCCACTAATTATGTGTAGACTCTAGTTTCTTGATCTATAAAATAAATGCTACCTGTCATTCACATTTAATGTAATTATTAACTAAGAAATATAGGTGAGGCCACTTTATTAATTACAAAGAATCGAACAAATATTTATTAGCAGGAAGGCAGCAACGATAATAGCTTTTTCATTTCATAACTCTGATGCTTAAATTACTAGTTGGCATATAGTCAACTATCAGCTATCATGTACAAGGTCTGTCCAGAAGGTATCTAGCCATGTAATAAGAAAAATAGAGACATTTATTAAAGAAGATACAAGATACAAGAAACATCCATAAGACAAGACACCTCAGTCTCTTTTGAAGTAGGCACCTTGGGACCTCACATAGTTCTCCCAATTGCCATTAGTGGCCCCGTCATATTTTCCTGAATATCATCGATAGTGTGAAATCTCTTTCCTTTTAAAGGTGATGTTAATTCTGGGAAAAGCCAGAAGTCATAGGATGCCAAATCTGGGCTATGCGGGTGCTGAGTCACCTGGGTGATTTGGTGTTTCACCGAAACACTCTGCATGAGACTTGGTGTATGAGCAGGTGCATTGTAGTGATGAAGCTGCCGATCACCAGCTGCCCATAGCTGTGGCCTTCTGAATCATCCCAATAGTTTCTGCAGAGGAATGTTCAAAGTTTAATGCAAAATTTGATGCTGATTTGTTGCTCTACTCGCTCAGTTATTTTGAATGTGATGGTCACACAGTACACGTCCTCACTCAATAGAATCTACCCGCCCCTCCCCCCGCCGCCACTGACTAGTACAGTGAAGTCATCATTGTTCACACATGTGCATTCCAGTCCATTCTCCTTGGCTGTCAGGTTACATCAATGTTACACAAACTGTTCTTGTTATATAAGCAATCGTTGGACTTTTTCTGGAAAGACCTTGTATATCTATGAAATTAAACTAAACCAAGACCAATGAAATTTGAAAAAGAAACAAAGGAATAAATAAATACAACAAATTTTTTAAAACAAAAGAAATATATTTGAAAGACTCTCTGTTGTAAGAAAAGGCTCAATTCCAAATTTAGGAAACTAAAAATAAATTACTCAGAATTTCCCCAAATTCAAGATCTTCCTTTTAGCCATGGAGAGAAATAAATCCAAAAGGAGGTACTTGGCAAATAGTGTAGTATAAATGCTTAAAAATATATACAAAATAGAGGAACATTTCTGCAAAACATGTCAATATTTATGTATAAAGTATCTAAAGCACTTCAGAAAGCAATCCAGGAGGGAGAAAATAACACATCAGATGGAGACGGAGGTGATGGTGCAGGTGTTTGTTTTGTGTTGGTATTTTTCCAAGCTCAAGTAGGAGCACAGTGCTGACAAGCCAGGTTCTGGTTGTTATCAACCCATTTTGCACCTGGAGGAGAAAAAAGAAAATAACTAACTACTCCAAAACACAGTGGAAATGTTCCAGAGAGTGTAGCATCGTGTCACGTAAATCTCCGTAAAGGGAAAAATCTGGTATGCAGCACTTAATAACAACAAAGCTTGTGTGCAAGGACAGAGTAAATTATCCAATTAGTGATTAGTAGGAGGAAATTTTTTCTGGAAGGACTTTTAAATCTTTAAAAACAAAGAAAAAACTGATCATTCTTAGATCATTTTCTAAGAAGTTTTAAAAGACAGAAAACAGTTGTTTACAATGCTATTGTTACTACATGCACACATACAAATGTGCGTGTATTTCAAATGCAAACAACTCCGTTCTGTTGGCTGTCATACAAGTACACTATGTACCCCCTTTCTCTTCAGATACCAACTTCTCTTACTACTGCTGTTTCTTTTCTATTCCTGTCTTTTTTTTTTCCTTTGCTTCTCGCCTGCAGCTCTGAAAGAGAATCAGAGGAGAGAAACAGATCTCAGAGTTGAAAGGAGCCTCACAGGACTAGCTGTTCACAACTCTCCCCTCCCATATTATTCTCCACATTTTACTGATCAGAAGACTGAGTCCCAGAGTGATTAAAGGGCTTGCCCAATGTCACACAGCTATGAAACATCAGATGCCACCCTCTGTCACATCACCTTGTTTTATTTTCTTCTAGGAATTTATCACTACCTGAATTGATCTCACTTATTTGTTAATTTGTATATATATTGATAGTCTTCAAACTCTATATTCTCCATGGATTTGAGGGCCTTAACTGCCTTTTTAGTACCTGAATCCTCAGCATTTAAACAATGTCTAGCATGCCATAAGATGTCATTCATATTTATTGAATAATGAACTATAATATTGATCTCTTGTTTTTAATATAGACTTCTAAGAACTATACCAAGCTACACTACTAAAAATAGTGTAAATAATTAATGATATCTGAATTGTTCTATCTAGCTTCAGGTCTGTCTGGATAATAATGAAAAATCACATGCTTAATAAACTCTAATATTCTGTTGCATTTAGGATTGTTATGTGGTAGTATAATATACTCCTGGGGTTCACTGTGCTCATTCCTCAAATTAACCTCCTTGTTACTAAAAGAGAAAAGGCTAAGTCAAGTTTGTTGAGGGAAAAACAAAAAATGAAGATGAATTCATATCAATTTAATATTACTTCAGTTTCTTCATCAAGTTTCTAGAATTCTTTTCATTCTCTCTTTCACCTACTTTTCTGTCTAATCCACTCATATATATCTTCACTCTGTAGACCAAGCTCCATTATCTGCATTAACTAAGTATGAAATGTGATGAGGAAAGTGGCTGAACCAATGTCTGTCCGCAGAGTGAAGGGGCCTTACAATATAAATGTCAAGGAAAGAGCTATAGTTGAATGGTATAGCCTCTGTACAAAATGCAATCAGGCACCTGTGCACTCATGTAGATTATTTCATTTAATTTGTAGAGCATTACAAAGGAGAAATCTTAACCCCTTTCTGGATAACTTAAGTGGGATATTTGCAAAATTTTGGACTGTAAGTACTTACAATGTCATCTAAAACCACGATGTGATCCATCATTTTTTGAAGCACTTCTTCTTCTGATTTTAGTTCTTCAGAATGTTATGATGATATAAAATCTAATAATGTAATTTCTTAAACAGATTTCACATTTCAGCAACATAAAAATTGTTAATAATTAATATAACTGCTGAAGGTTTGAAGACTGGTTTGTGAAATCAAGGACTTGAAAAAGCAAAGACATTTCTTCCCCCATCCTCCTTCTTCAGAGAAAGCAAGAACTCAAAATTATATATGAGCATGTACATTCAAAGTAGTTAAACACACTTTTTCTATTCAGTTTGCACTTGTGCTGTTAATAGCTATTATTTTTATTATTAGAGTGAGGCTATCAAAACATCATCCAGCCAAATTTTACACTACTTTTAGATGCAAGAAAAGAAACAGAATGTTTCAATTAATGCCATATATGTTGTTTATTTATGAATTCATAAATTCATATTACAATTAAATGAACTCTCAAATACTTACACTTAAGTTGTTTGCTATGATGATACCCAAAACCAGTGTTTCTGAAATTTTATTTAATTGTATATCATTTTTGTGATTTTAAGGTACCACCTCTACTGTAGTTATTTAATATTTTTCTTTAAATTGATTTAAAATATACTCACACTTTAAGTTTGTCTCATACTAAGCAACATTAGCTACAAAGTTATAAATTTGGGGTTGCTGATTATATATCTTTGGTAACATATATTATAATAGTATTTATAAATAGAAAAATAAAAATATTTTGTCCCTGGCCAACCTAAAATAATCTGTTTCCATAATGTAAAAAATATTGGCATAATTGAATTACAAGTAAGAATGGATGGTGTAAACTTTTTTGAGAACAGAAAACAGGCTGAGAACTTTGATTTTTATGAAGACCCTTACCCTGGACAACTCTGGGAAGAAAAAACGGTTACCAAATTATTGTCTAATAGAAAGAAATCTGGCCTAGAATCCTCTGCCACACATTATGCCTCAGTTTCTCACGTTTGAGGGGATAAAAAAATAATCCTCAACTTACCCACCCAAACATAACCTTTCTTAGAGTCTGTATACACAACTGAAGAGGACCCAAAAGCAGGTAGCCAAGAACTGGTGATGTTTTATCACAGAGATGAGCTCACTTAGGAGATGACATCAGTATCTGAATGGCTGTGATAGAGGAGAGGAGGTAAATTGTAGGAGAAAGGGAACTGAACACACAAAAGGAAAATTAGAGCTCTTTGGCTGGGCTTGGGTTCAGCTGGAGTTATTCAAAAATAAGTGAGGCGATCCATCACCTGTCTGTGATGTTGAAGAGGATTATGTATTAGATAAGGTTTGGCTAGATAGCCTCAGGTCCTTTATCATCATCATAGTAATAATATGCACCAATTATTAAATGCTCACTAAGCTGAGCAAAGCATTTTACAGGTCTTATTTAATTTTCATATACACACACACAAAAAAACCCCAATAGGGGTAAGAATTATTGTATCCATTTTGAAAAGAGAGAAGCTGAGTCTAAAAATTGGCAAAGGTTTTAATTTGAACACAAGTCAGATTGACTCAAAGCCCATCTACTAACCATCATGTTTTATTATAAATGTGGTCTGGGAAAGATAAAGTTTTTGTTTTGTTTTGTTTTGTTTTGTTTTGGTCAGAAAGTTTCTTTGCCTATTCAGCCAAACTGAAGCCAAGTTATCTTCTTGAAAAAATTTTGTTGTAAACTCTAAGTACTGTGTGAAAAGGAAACTGAAGAGCCATTATCTCATCTGGTTTCCTTCAAATTTCTGAGAAAACCAACACATTTCCCAAGGACAACTTATGCTTTTAATTGTGATCCCTGTGTTTTGAGAATGGAGAACAGACTAGAATAAACCAACATTTTCTAAGGAAAGTTTATGTTTTTAATTTTGATCTCTGTGTGTTTTTTTAAGAATGGAGAACAGAAGAATCCAGAAGCCATACTGTTTATTTCCCAGATATGATGTTACAAAATCAACAAAAACTTTGATTTATTTTGTTTGTCTCAATCTTTAAAAACCAACAAACAAACAAACATCTATGAAAGTGTTCAAGGAAAGCAAAGGGCAGTTTTATATTTTAGCCCCTCATGGTGCTCAATCACTCTCAAGGGGTATCAGGATGTTTTCCAAACACAAATAATTTCAATATTGCTTAAAGCAAATATGTGCCTTAATCAGGTTTTAAGTAGAGTAAAACTTAAGAACCAAACAGTCATAGCAGGTGGTCTAGAAACTCCAGAAAGTTTTGGGTGAAATTGGCTTAAAAAGGAAAACAAAACAAAAAAGGCCAGGGGGAGGGGAGAAGGAGAGGGAAGAAGGGAAGAAAGGAAGAAAGGAAGGGAGGGTGTGGAGAAGGAGGGAGGAAGGAGAAACTTGGAAACAGAGTACTCATTCATACTTGAGATACTATTTATCAGTGTGTTTTGCATTTATTTTCTTGTGGAAATACATGAAGGAAAATGATCATCTCTACTATATTGTCTTATAAATTCACATACACATTTTCTCTTAATCTCTGTATTATAAATATCACATTCAAAATTAAAAACAATAGTTTTATTTCTTTGAATCTGGATATTAAGATCGCACAGTGGAATTCACATTTGATTTTTTTTCTCCCCATCTTCATTTCTCTTTTTACTGACTTTTGAGAAATCTTTTCATTTGTTTTTTAATCCATGAAACATTTTAACCTCACTAATATCATCAGTGTGGGAACCAAACTGAGCATTCCTCCATCCCCACTAAATTTTTACAATGAAATGCCGTAAATAGTTAGCAGTGTTTAGGAGACTAGAATTTCGAATTATCAAAAGCCATATTTAATAAATGTATACTGTCTTAGAAAACCTTGCTTTATACTAATGCTTTATCTTCTCTGCCAGTTCTATAGGAAAGAAATTATATTTCTTTATTTTCATAACCCTCAACAAAGTGCCTTTCCAGAGATAAACTCATAAAAAATTGTTGTTGAATTAATGAATGACTACAGGCATGAATTAATAGAATTTCTTATTTTATGATAATAGAAGATTTATAAAAGCCAATGATTCATTAAAATGCAATAGGAAAGAGCTCATATTTCAAACAATAACCAAAAAATGTGGGAAGGCAGACTTTGCATATTGCATTTTAGATTTACCATTTTTCTTTAATAATGTCTATTCTAAATGTTAATATATAGTGGTCTTTGAATGAAGAAATCTGGCATTTATTCACCATTTTGAAATAAGTACCAAGTACAGATATTAACTTAAAAGTTAACAAGAAGTATTAAATTTTAATATTTATTAAATATTCCTCTGTAAGTTAAACCCAGACACATAGTCATGTCTAAATGTATTTAATATTTATCTTTTACTCTTAAATTGATGCTATTTACATTTGACCTTAGAAGGCAAACTATATCAGTAGAGTATCGGGGATTAAGCTCAGCAATATTAAAGTCAGAACACTCACATGTTTGCAAATGCCAATCTAATTAAGAAAGAAAAATCATTCTAAAATAAACGCTTGCTTTTTACTGTCCTAAGTAACAATCTGCACTTAGTTCTAAACTCCAGTCAAGGAGGGCTTCTGAAGAGGGGTGCTACTGCCGTACGAGTGTGGAGCGGAGAGGGGGAGGGCTCCTCTGGAGGTCAGGCAGTGGTGTCCCAAGGGTTGTTCAGAAAAGTTAATAGTTCAATTATTCCCAAGAAGCCTTCTTGCTGCAGACCCCCAATTAATGGTCCCATTGCTCTTCTCTCTCATTGACGCCTTCTTCTTCCTCAGGGAATGCTGATTCACTCTGGCCTTTCAGGTGCTTAACCCCTGAAATTATAAAAATTTATGCTCAATTTAAGTGAAATTTATCTGACAGATTCACTGCTTTGCTGCTAAAGATAAAGAAAATGAATGGAAAGTTTGCACTGTTGTACATACATTTTCTCCAAGAAGCTCAACAATCTAATCCTATATAAACCTTTTAATTTACCGAGGAGTGAAAACATACCCAGCCAAATTTCCATTAGAAGCAGGCTATCTTTTATAGCTTAATCTTCTCCATTAAGAATTGCATCACAGCCTGTTAAAAACCTGTTAACAAAAAATCTGCTCACAGGCTCTTATTGTAATTCTGATATATCATTTTAGTTCAAATATTTCTTTTGGCATCCCTGAACTCTATTACAACAAGAACCATTGAAACTCCTGGGAACAAAGGGGTTGGTGTTTGCCATTTCTGTAACTTGTAAACAACAAAAGAATCATAATATTGTTATTGGGAATAGGAACATACCAATATAATTATGAAACTTCTGTACTCAAAAGTCTTCAATAACTTCCCCCACCACCTACAGAGAGAAAAAATATTGGCATACCTCTGCCTGCTCTACAGGCTTGTATGATCTGGCCTCTCCCTACCTATTTGGCCTCATTTCTCACCAGCCCTTCCTGCTTCCGCCTTTCTCAGTAATTTACTCTTTAACAATACAAGCTACTCTTCCATAGTCCCTGATCACCCTAGGCTCCCTCAAGCTTCTGTGCTTTTCTTGTACTATTCTCTGACAAATAGCTTCTTCCCACTCACCCACCTGGTAATCTCCCACTCATCCTTCTGGTCCCAGCATGCCTCCTCTGTGAAGCCTCCCTAATTCCCCAAGTAGAGGGACCTAGATCTTTCTCATATTCCCCCCCTCCTCCTGGATCACTTTCTCTTGTATCAGTCACCTTATAGAACTGTATTTGTTCATGTATCTTTCTCATTAGGGCAAACTTCTTGATGTCAGGATTACGTAGTCTTACTTTGTGGTCCCAGACACTGCCTGGCAAACAGTAGGTACTCATTAATATTTATTGAATAAGTGGTTGATGGAATTGATGAAGTAACAAACAATTTGGTACACATTTTTAGCCATTCCACAATAATGTATATTCATATTTTTTTCAAAATTAATTCAAATTTAGAACATACTCATAAGTCAGAAGACAACTACTACAAAATTATCTTCAAGTTCATTTGGGTCTATTCTGTTGAAACATCATACTATAGCTGAAACTCTGGGCATATGGGAAATTTTATACATATTTTATATTTTGGAAAATGGGCTGATGAGATTTTTATATGTATGACTGAAAAACATACCAGTGAGAACTGATAAATGAAAGGACATCACTGTTCATGTTTGCTATGAAACAAAAAGAAAAAGAAAAAGAAAAAAAAGTGTGGATTTTCATGTACTGCAATTAGCAAGCCTCAGAGTGCTGTTTGGCAACGAATGACATCCTTGGGCTTGGTGAATTATCTTGCAAAAATATTTGATCAGTTGTAATAATATTTAAATACTTTAATTTGATCTGAAAACACAGATCACTCACAATTCCTGTTGACCCAAGACTCTAGAGAGACATTTGTTATTAACAAATGGAACTTACTTCACGTTAGTACAAATTACATGGGTAAAAAAAGAAGTCTAAATGCTAAGGAGAAGGGAAGAGAGTTCAAAGAGCATCTAATTAATTACTGGTAGAGTCTTATATACCTGAGTCACTAACCTCACAACTCCATGAGATAAATACTTGGGTGGTGAAATTTAGACTCCAAGAAGATAAAATTAGTTCAAGGTTATATGGATAGTGTGGTTATAAGAGAAGGTCTGACACATGGTAGTCCCTCAATATAGACTGATGGAGGCATAGAAATTCCACTGTCAGGAGATACCAACTTATTTTCACCTTTAGCTTTTTGGATGCTGACTAGATTCTGCTAACATTCTCTAGGATTTATCGGAGGTTTACAGTACCTGTTAACATGGCTCAGATGATCTCAGGATTCCCTCTGAACTACTAAAGCAGAGTAATCATTCATCTGTCATCCGCTCTCTTTCCTGAGCTGAAAATGTCTGTACTCTCTGGGTTTGCAAAGGTTCTATGGCCTCCAGAGCCAATCCCTTTTGCCCACAAGCTAACTGGCTTCAGAATAATAAAGTTGAATTCAAAAGAATTTTCTTTAAGTTAGGGTTTATAACTTAATGTCAACATTAATTTGTCTATATTAGAGGATTACATTTTTTAAAAATTAGTAATCAAAATATCCAACTTATTAAACCATTATAAACTGTTAATCAACTTTCCATACTTGAGTATGGGTCTACATGCTTACTCTGATCCACATTTATTTTGGAATACTAATGGTCACAAAGTTTCATAAGTAAGCCTTGTCAAAAGTTAAATCCCTCACTTGGGCAAACTCTGGAAGGTGTCTTTCTTATTCGAACGTGACATTAACTTTCCAGGTGAAAGGTTTTGATGAGGCAAGAGTTAGTGACATATTACAGAGCTGTTCTATAGAACACTTCTACAAAACAATAAATTTTTTGGCTCCCAATGCAGTTTACACTAATGTCATCTTTCCATGGAATAATTGATGGTTGGAAAATTTGTGTTTTAAATGTTTTTTTCCATCAGCAATATTTATTTGGTTATAGGTACAACAAAGCTGAGATTAAAGTGTAAAGGCTGTGGGGACTAATAATTTTTCTTCCCACCCACCTCCTCCCATCTCCAAACAAGCAAATACTTTGTTTTAAAATTTTCTTTAAACCCTCATTTGCTATTTGAGTCATTCTGGAGGAGAAGGAAAATAACTTGGTCTGGTGGCGGTGATGAAATTCTCAGATCCGCCTCCTCTTCCAAGCACTACTGAGGACGTAGGAAATGCCTCACCTGCGCAGGTGAAGACTCTCCGCATGCGCAAAGGGCCTCCTGGAGCCAGCGCAGACTCAGGTAGCTCTGCACCTTGGTGGAAGACAAAGAGCTCCCAAATACACAACGGGGGTTCATTTCTCCACAGCAAAATGAACCCACAGAAAAGGGGACCATATATAAGAGTGGGCTCTGCAGTATGGATACATAAGGAATGAAAAAATAGAGTTTGAGAAAAGGAAGTAGACTGAGTAAAAGAAGAAAGAAAAAGAAATAAGCGTTGCCTCCCAAACAGAAACATAATACTCATGTTCTTCTCCATTCTGTAGATGAGGTGGTTAAATAGTTGGATGAAGTTGTGAAGAAGTAACTGAGTGAAGAATTATGAATAATGAATCTGTAGAAGGAAGCCTCTGTTCAGCAAACTAAAGATCAATATGTTTACCAATACATTTGGAGGGAAAAAAGACAGGGTTACTACACTTGTAGATGAAATAAGAGTTGGAAGAAACTCGGAAAAAAAAAAGACATAATGAATGGCAATACTATTCCAAAAGGTTTCTTTGAGCTGGAAAGGTGGCCTAAGCAATTATGGTAGAGGTCAACATGGACTTTTGTTTTTAGAGAGATTATTTTCATTCTAAAATATAGAGAATGAGGACAAGCCTAATTGATTATAGTTAAGGGTTTCAGGTGACCACAATATCAAAATGACCCAGTAGAGTCACCTGTTTTTAGGGACAGAGCTCTTGTTGGTGTTGGTGGCATTCCTAAGAGCAGAGTCAGCAGTTTCGGCATGGGGAATATCTCTAGCCATGTGCTGATCAGAGCTTTTCTGGATCATGAGCCTAATTCTGGGCTCTCAGTTTCAAGACTTCCACTGAGGAAGGTAATTGAGATTAAAAGTAATCTTATGAAATCACTTTTCTGAAAGAATTATATATGAAACTGGAATATTTGTCATAGAGAGCATTAACAGAGGGTAAAAGAGGCTGCCTCTAAATTCTTGAAAGTCTGAAGAAAGAAATAAAATTTATTTATGTAGTTCCTGAGAGCAGAAATATGTCAATGGCTGAAATTTATGTGGTGAGGACCAGTTACAGCTCAATATAAAGAAGAAAACTCCTAAACTATGTTTGCCCAGCAATAAACATATGAGTGAATGCCATATCACTGCATGTGTTCAAGTCAAAGCTTAATGTTGATCTGTGAGGCGAGTTCTAGAAGGAACACTGCATTGAGTATCAGAGTAGACTAACAATTTCACTGACCCTGAGATGTTATTAATGCCCCACATAAATTTTTTTAAACTACAAAATTTGCTTTGCTGTGAGTACTCTAAGTTATAAAAAGTAATTATAACTTCAAACGACATGAGTGGCCCAAATCTACATTTTAAGACTAGTTCACATAGGGAGTAGCAAATGTTAATGGATTCATTATTTTTTTTTAACCACATACTTTAGACCTTAGAAATCATCTTAAAGCTCTCTGAGGAATCTGTGGGTGGACTATAGAGAACCTCTGAGCCCTCTTGAAATTCTATTTATAGTTGTATTTGTGCCTTTTCGGGGAAGAAGGTCCATAGTTTTCAGCAGAATCTTAGAGAGGTCTCTGACCCACAAATAATTGTGAATATGAATCTTCATCTAATCTCTTCAGTTTAAAGATGAAGGAACAGTATCAGATAACAAAATGACTTGCTTAAATTCACAGAGCAATCACTGGCTAAGCTGGGACACATAAGGAACCAGAGTCATTAATTCCTTTTGGGGGCTGTTCATCTGAGTCACCAGAACTCAATCTTCCACTGTCATGGCTCTTTTTAAAATTTAAAACCTGAAGGAAAGTTTGCTGACAAAATCACAAGGCCCTTTTTATTATCAAATTCATTCCAAGGACTTTATACAAAGTATACACAGCACAGTTAATCTCTCTTTTAATATGGTGACTAGTCAGTTAAGATAAACTGTAAATAAACACATACTCACTTCACTGAACTCCCTGTTACTTAGGGAAGCATTTCTCCACAGAACAATCAATGTGTAATTTTCTTCTTTATTCATAATACACAGGAATAAGGGCAGCATGTTTATTTTCTCTTCATAAGTATTATATATATTTAAGTATATTTTTATACCCATCATATATTTTACCAAAGCTGGCGCCCAAGAGTAAAAAGCCTTAGTGAAAGATTTAGCAGGAAACACTGAGGAGAAGGTAGGGGAGGAGATGCACTTACACAAAAGTGTTAGAAGTATAGATTCAAATAAAATCTTTGGAGTGTAATCTAGTTATCTAGTTTCACTTATCAAAATGTAAAGTGTCCACATCTTTGTCAGTAAGTCTGACGTTGGAACCAGGCAAGGAAAAAAAAAAAAATATAGATATATATATATATATATATATATATATATATATATAAATTTTGTGAGAATCATGCTACTCGACCTAGGATGAGAATCACTTTGATAGACTGAATGTCTCTTTTGTCCTCTACAGTCAAGTGCCTTTCTAATACCCCCCTTTTTTCTCTAAGCTAATGCATTCTCCATGGACTCAGAAGTAGAGTTAAATTTTTAAGCCTACGCATAATGGAGCTAAAGTGTGTTGGGCAATTTCACTTTAGAAGGAGAAAGAATGGCTTCCTAGCCCGCAAGACTTGACTGCCATTGATTTGAACACAACAGCATATCTAAAATAAAGAATGCATCAATCAGCAAACGTCAGTGGTTAGCCTTGAAAACACTAAAAATAAAATAATAAAGGGAGCGTTGCATTTACAGCCACGGAAGCAAATGCTGCCTGTGTTTTTCAAGGGTGTCCACAGGAAGGATGTCCTGTGCTGGTATTTCTCAAGGCTGTTTTCCAGGCAGGGTAGTTTCCTATTGAAGCAGTGGTCACTACAGGGTACACAGCCTGATTCCATATATGCCCAATCACATAACCAAATAATTCTAAATTCATGGTGAAACCTTTAGATAACAACAGCGCTTGCTCCCAAGGCATTCTGACTAGACTAAAAGATAGCTCATGGATCTATCTGAGAAAAGACAGTCCCAGGAGGATGGAACAAGATTTGCAAAGGCTTTATGTTTAGAGCATGCCTGACATGGCCAAAGAATAGCCAAGGGCCTGGAGTGTCAGGAATGATATGAATGATTGGGCGTAGAAGAAGGTAAGCTTAGAGAGATGAATGCAAGGAGGGAGGAAGGAGGAGTCTGACCATGTAGGGTCTTGTGCGACATTATAAGAGTTTTGGCCGTTATTCTGGGGAGCTACTGGCAGATTTTTTTTTTTGTAAGGGGGCAAAATGATTGGATCTACATTTCCAAAGAATCAGTCTAGGGTCCCAGATGTAAGGAACTTAGAAGTCCCCACTCTGTTCTAATAATAAGTAAAAAGCGGAACAAACTGATAAAAAATAACAACCATTAGATCCGTTACAGAAGTAAGGTTACAGGGCAAATCACTGACAAGGCATGCCAAAATATGGGGAGACAGGCGAATACGGACAAACACAACTTACTGGAGCAGAAACCTCTGCAGGAACTAATGCCGGCGTAGGAAAACCTAACCTGTAATTGGTGAATGGCTGGAAGCTCGGTGTGGACAAGGCTGAGAGATCAAAAGCTCTGGGTGGGGAAAAAAGGCACGCTCTCCCTCTCAAGAGAATGCCCACACCTTTCCTGTCCCCTCTCCCTTCCCCTAGGTGTGTTGCCTCTGCTCTTCTCTCTCCTAAGCTCCAAAGGCCCTTCTTTTGCTTCTGTAACTTGTTTCCTGAGCCTATGCAGCCCAGCTGGCTTATTTCTACTACCTCTGTAACTTTCTAAATAAGCTTTCTTTTATTCAGGGGAGAAAAAAACCCCACAAAAACCTCTGGTTGGGGCACGGGCTGGTCATTCATAGGGGGACCTTACATTCTTGTAAATTTTACCTCCTGGAGCTCTATTAGTTGCTCACTATAAAAATTATAGAAAAAAAATCTCATCCTTCTGACAGAGAATGGGAATAGAGGCCGTTTTCAAAAACAGAGCACTCTGTTCTTCTTAACAAGGTCTGCTCCCAGGAGAAACGATTTTACTACAGCCTAAATCGCTGAGGTTTTATCAAAGACAAACCTACCTGGGGGAAGGAAATAGCAATTCCTCTCCCTTCTAGTCATTTTGTGTCAGCTAATGGGGGAAGAGGAGGCTGAGGAGCACTAGGGAAGCCCACAGTCCCAAGCACAGACTCCCTAAAAGATTTGAGACCTGATTCTAGACTTCTTCCTTACACCTTACCACTACATAACTAAAGATCTATTAACCACAGTTCCTTTTACCCAGTCCATTATGTTCACCTTTCCACAAAAATTACAAGGTATACTATAGGCAAGATACACAGTTTGAAGAGACTGAAGAAGCTTCAGAACCAGTCAGTTATGGCAGGAATGTTGGAATTATCAGACCAGGATTTTTGTTTAACTATGATTTATAGGCTAAGGACTTTAATGAAAAGAATAGACAATATTCAAGAATAGATGGATAGTATAAGCATATAAATGGAAATTTTGAGGAAGAATAAAAAAGAAACACTAGATATCAAAAACACTGTAATACAAATGAAAAACGTCTTTGATAGGCTCTTTAGTATACTGTGATGAAAAAATATTTGAGCTTGAAAATATGACAATAGAAACTTCCAATACTAAAAAGCAAAGAGTTAAAGTACAAAAATACAAAACAGAATATGTAAGAACTGTGGGACAACTACAAAAGGTGTAACATAATTGTAATGGGAATAACAAAGGGATAAGAAAGAGAAAGAAACAGAGGTAATGTTTGAAGCCTTAATGAATGACAATTTCTCTCTAATTAATGCCAGAGACCAAACCACAAAGCCAGGAAGCTCAGAGAACATCAAGCAGGATAACTGCCAAAAGAACTACAGCTAGGCATATTATATTCAAACTACAGAAAATCAAAGATAAGTGGAAAAAATCTTGAAATAAAGCAAAAAGAAAAATTTTACCTTTAGAAGAGCAAAGTCAAGAATTATACCCAACTTCTCAGAAACCATGCAAGTAAGGAGAGCATGAACAGAAGTATTTAAAATGTTGAAGAGAAACCAGGATTCAGTAACCTCTGAATTTATCCATCAAAGGTCAAGAAGAAATAAAGACTTTCACAGACAAATAAAAATGAAGGAAATTTGTTACTAGTAGACCTGCCCTTCAAGGCATGGTGAAAGAATTTCTTTAGTTAGAAGGAAAATTATGTAGGTCAGAAACATAGATCTACATAAAGAAAGGAAGAGCATCAATGAAGGAATAAGTAGATGTAAAATTAAAACTTTAACTTATTGATCTAACAAATAGCAACAATGTATTCAATTATGTATGCTAATGAATATGTTTTATGTGTATATATGCATATGTATGTTTACATATGAGTAAAATAAATTACAGTAATGATGTTAGGGACAAGAGAAAGGAATACAATTAATTTGTTATTTTAAGATACTCACATTACCTGGGAAGTGATAAAGTGTTATTTGAAAGTAAAGTTGGATTAGTTGTAAAATACATTGCAATTTCTAGGACAATCACTAAAATAAAGTTTAAAAAAGTGTAATAGATATGGTAAGAGAGAAAATGAAAAGGCAAGAAAAGGAGTGGGAGGCAAAAATAGGAGTAAAGAACAAGGGCAAGAAATAGAAAATATGGTATTAATCCAACTATATCAATAATCACTTTAAATGTCAGTGGTCTAAATGTACCAATTAAGAGACAGATTGTGAGAGTGGATTAAAAAAAAACAACAAAAGCCAACTATAAAATGCCTATAAGAAATTTACTTTAAATATTAAGACCTATAGATTAATAGTGAATGAGTGGAGAAAGATTTACTTTGCTAATGTTAATTTTAAAAAGCAGGATCGCTATATTACTTTCAGACAGAACAAACTTCAAAGAAAGGAAAGGTATTTGAGATGAAGGAACTCATCACACCTGACAAAACTACAGTTGCTATGAAACCCAATTCCCTATAATTATAATGCCTGAACCTAGAGTTGAAGCATTGTATGGGGGGAAAAAAAAAAACTTTAAACCATGGTGACTGCTTTCACATAAAATTTTTAACTATATATTCAAGTGGGCTTCAACATTTCCTGAAAGATCTACTTTATTTTTCTAAGCCATTTTAAATTATTTTACTCCTCAAATCTCCACATACCCCAATACCCTCCTCACCCGCAACGTATTTTACAGAGGAAATCGAAGCAATCATTAATGATCTGACATCAGCATGACCAAATCTACCAGTATATCTGTATCTGTATCTGTACCTATCTTAGCCTTCTCTCATTGGATTCACTCCTTATTTTTTTCAACCCTCATTTTTCACAATATCCCCTTCCCTTTTCAAGGAATCCTCCAAAAATTATAACTTTTCTCTCATCAATTTCTTCCATTCCACAAAAATATTCCCACAACCACAAAAAGATGTTTTAGTATCTCCTATTTCCAGAACCCCTTTAGCCACTGTCCCACCCTCTCCTCCCCTTTATAGCAAAACTCCTCATAGTACACTGAAGAGACTACATCACTTTATCATCCTTTTTTAACACACTTCAATTAGACTTTTATGCTCATCAATCTTTTTAAAAGTTCTTATCAAATTTCCCAACAGACTTCATCTGGGTAAATACAGTGGTCAGTTCCATACTCATTTTAGATAAAATCTTGTCAATATTCAGCACAATTGCTCACCTCTTGTTGTTGAATCACTAATTTGACCTCAAGATGGTAACACTCCTGTTTTCCTACCTACCTTCTTCTTGGTCTATTCTGCTAGCCAATTCTATTCATTCGTAACCCAACATGACATTCAGTTCCAGGAGTTGGTTATTGAATGTCTTCCCTATTTACACTCACTCTCTAAGTAATCTCATTCAGTACCATTGCTTTAAAAATAATCTATAAATTGATGACTCCCAAGTACATATCATCAGTCCTGATCCCTCATCTGAGCTGATTCATATAACCAACAGCCTATGTTCTGAATTTTGAATGGTTAACAGGCATTCCAAGCTTAAGATATCTACAAGCCAGTCTTAATTCTGCTCCCAGTCTTCCAACAAACAAATATAAGCAAGCATCTGCCCCCACCAACCTATTCTTTTCCAAATCTTTTCCAAATCAGAAGGATGAGCTGATTAATAGAATTGTATCAGGCCAAGTATAGTTTTTTGCCTCCTCTTGTTCCTTTCATACTCTGTCTCAATGCATGGACAAATTTTAAAGATTCTACATTCAAAATGATACCCCAAATCTAATCATTTTCCATCAATTATAGCACTATCACCTTAACCCAATCCATCACTAATCTCTACCTAGATGACCTCGATAGCATTCTAACTGGTGTTCTCACTTTCTCTCCTTTCATGCTATAGTTAATTCCCCAAACAATTTATAGACTACTCTTTTTAAAAACAGTCAAATTACATCACTCCTCTGATGAAAACCTTTGATGACTTCCATTATCTTAAGAATGAACTTCCAACTCCTCATGATCATAGGATTCTTTATGATTAAGTCCTGCCTCCTAACTTTATCTCCTTCCAATCCTCTTCTCACTTGCTTAGTCACATTGGTCATTTACACACGGACATGATACAGCCTCAGGGCCTAGTCCTCCTCCCTCTTTTCACTGGATTCTTCTTCCTCTGAGAGACTCACAGTGCCTTTTTCTTTCACCTCATTTGGACCGTCAGGTCTCTGTTCAGATGGCATCGTTTTAGAGAATCCTTTGTAAGGGTATCCCACATTTCATTCCCTTACCTTATATCTGCTGACCATGCTTTATCTTATTTTTTCCTTCCTTTAGAGCAGCAATTTTTAACCTTTACATCTCATGGAACACATAAACTAATTACTAAATTTCTGTGGCACACCAAAAATATATTTTTGCTGAAAATTATATAGGTATAATTTTGATTCACATCAGATGGCTATTGTTATGTTGGCTGTTGTCATTTCTTTCTTTCTTTCTTTCTTGACAACCTAAGGAAAAAGAGCTCAGTGTCCATGACTAAAAAGTCAGATATTGCATGTTTTAAAAATTCTTGCAGCATGCCAGTTGAAAATTTGCTGCTTTAGAGTATTTATTACTCCCTGGTGTCATATTTATTTATGGACTCGTGGTATGTCCCTCCCACTATAATGCTAGCTTCATGAAATCAGAGCCAATATACTGTTTTATTCACTGATCAGCAGAGCCTAGAACAATGCATGAATGTCACAGATGCTCAATGTATTTTAAGTAAAAAAAAAAAGACTGGTTTCAATTTCACTTTCTTGTTCAAAGTATAAATAGATTTTCAATCTAGCTGATTTTTTTTCAGATGAAAGAACTCTGCCCAATTTGTCACATCTTCTATGATACATAGAAAAGGGTTTGGTGTTTTTCATACGGAGTTAGTTTCTTCTTCCCAGTCTCTTATACTATTTTAGATGACCAATCTAGACTCACTTAGCAATGACAATTTTGACATTTCACCTAGTTCAAGAAAATGTAAAGTAAACCTTAAAGAAATGGTACTTTCTGCACTACATCATTTTGCTCTGATCACCAAACAATTAATCCCATTTGGGTCTATGGCTTTTACAACGTAAGTAATGTAAATGAATTTGATCAAGTATGTTGGTCCTCTCAGTGATTCTCTTTTTACTTATTTTTTTAATTGAAAATTGCTAATCCTGTTGAGTTGATAGTTACACCCTCTCACGGAATCTGCTCATCTCTTTTTATACCCTGACGCTGTTTTCCTCTACTTTCTCTGAGGAGGGCCTCGGCTCCGTTGGCTTCTCATTGCCAGCTTGCTGGTTGCCAGGAAGCTTCTGAAAAACAAAATTGTTCTGTGCTTCATCCCCTGCCCGACCCAAGAACATGGAGGTCACATTCTGTGCCTTCCAACTGTTTTGCTCTGATCCTGCGTTCTGTTCAATTTACCATTGTTCTTGCAGGCATTCTTGTTCACAGGCAGTTTTACTCTCTGACCACCCTTTCAAATAATAGTAATTCATTTCATTAGCATGAGGCTCACTGACCTACTTTCTTTGATTTGCTGCCCAACAGTTGGTCTACTTATCGTCCACATGTAAAAATCACGATCTCTCTTATTATATAGAAATTTAACAAACTTCTTGACTGAGCTGATACCATTTCTTTTATTTCTGGTTATTTCCTTTTAAATCTTGATTCTACTAATAATACTTGATGCAAAAAAGCAATTATGTACTTAAATACTACAAGGAATAGCAATTTTATATAGTTTATATTAAGGAGAAAAAATATGAACATAAATTTTTGCTTAAAATGATATTTTTCTATTGTTTTCACTCTACAGTATTCATAACTAGGGGGAAAAGTATTTACTTACCTAATTTACTTAGTGTCTCAACACATGAGTATCACTTACCTGGAAAATTATTTTTTAATATCAAAGTTGAACCCCTTCTGACCCTCTCAGACATTATAAATTAATTGCTTCAAAATCATGGCTTTTAAATTTACGTATTTTTCTCTTGAAAGAGAAATAATCTTTCTTTCAGTGTATATAAACTGCATTCAATTTACAAAAATTTACAACCATTTTTGTATTAGAAATTTCCTAAAATTATTAATTAAAATTAATGTAAGGATTTTTAAAAACCCATGTTGAATTTTATTTAAACCCATATTTTGAAGGGAAGAATTCTCTTAAAGTATATTTATAGCTTATCAAGGATTTTAAATGATTTCAACTTCTTCCCCCAGACTTCCTGTGTATCTACTTTATTTACCTTTTCTTAGATATTTACTCTATTTCTCCCTCAAATAATAGAAACTACTTTGAGAAAAATACACACTACTCTGAGAAAAATATACACTTTATATACATATCTAATAAGATAACCAGTCAGGTCCTTAGGGGTAAAATGAAACCATTGAAAATGAACAACACTGTTATTTTGGTTTCATACACTAAGAATTTTTAATTTACTAAATAGTAACAGTCTCCAATTTACTTAAAGGAGTAGCGCTCACAGAGAAGATGCAAGAAGGGTCATTTGGTTATGGCCTCTTACTGCAAAACTGGCCATGAATTAGACTTTTGATATAACCACCAAATGAGTTCATATATACAATAACTGATTGTATGCATTTATTGACAAGTTTATTGACAACATTTTCTTAAAGTGTTTCTTATAAAGCTTCATGCATACATCTGATTGCTGGACCAAACTACCTGGATTGTGCCATGAATGATTCATATATATATGATTGTGAATAGCTTAATGATGTCACATTTTAAAGTCTGTTTTGTTAAATGAAAGTACTGACAATTTCATCATTTTTGCAATCCTGTTTTGGGATTCTTTCATTTGTTAATATAGGGAACCTCAGAAAAGGAGGGTAGCCAGAGCCCGCTTGACCTCCAGAGGACCTTAGTGAGTAAGTTACATAAGCCAATGGACATGGAAGGGGTAAAGCCTGTGTTCCTGCTCCCTCCCTTCTAGTTTCCTTGGCCCCTAACTATTAACCTAGAGAGCTTCCTCCCCTTAAGCAGCTATAGTGCTATGGAAATGTGCTGTTTCTCAATCATAGAAGCACAACCTTTTATAGTTGAAAGAGCTTTTAAAGGTAGCATTGAATTTAAATAACAGACCCACTGCCTCCACCACACATCACACATGAATGCACACACCACCACCGCCGCTGCCGCTATTATATTAAGAGGTGAAAACCAACGCCTCTTTTCTAAAGTCCCACAGCAAGTAGCAGTCACTCAACGTAGAACATTATTTGTCAGACCTTTATTCCATATTCTTTGCATTGTACCACAGCAGGTAGAGAGTGAATAAACTGCTGGTTCCTGGAGTCCCAGCCGAGTTCTCTTTCTTGCCTTCTCTTACCAACCATGACCTGGTTGCCCAATGCCAGTGTTAAACCACTAAGAGGTAAAATGTGGAAGCTGTGTTCTTTAGAAAAATACTCTATTGGATGTTTTGTAGCATTCAAACGGACTGTTAGTATAATAATTTAGGCATAGTATGGATTCCCCTTCTATAAACTGAACTGGAAAAAAATAACCACTAGTGGTATTGATTCTATGTATCCTCAGATCCAAGTCCCTTACAAGTCAATTTTCATAACACAATCTATTGTTATACTCAGAGGCTGCATGTTTTGAAATTCACCAAAAGGGCTACCAGAATATAATTAGAAGGGGACAGAAATAAGAGGTATACATTTCTGAGGGAGATGTGTTACTCAACAAATAACATTAGCGCCCAGACATTTCTAATTCCCGATTTGCTCTTTACAAGTATCTATTGCTGAGCCTTTTTGGCAATACTATCTTACCTGTCCCTTCTTGTAGTGAATGGCTATCGTCCCCACTCACCTTCCTTCAGGAACCAGTCTTCTCCACACTCCAACATGGGATAACAGTGAGTACTGCCTAGTTCTTATATCACTCTGCCCTCTGGCCATTGCTCCAAGGCCAGGTGCACCCACCGCAAGCTGGGCCAGTCATAATCCTTCCCCCATGATGTTGCTGTCTGAAACCAAGTCATCATGAGAGAGTTTTAAAATTATAGATGGTATAGAAAATTAAACTTGTTTGCTCTTGATAACTACATTTACTACTTAAGGAGACAGTTAGTCTGCAGGGGACTGTAGGGAGGAGGGAGTTGACAGGCAAAAGGAATAAAATGGAAGAGATGGTAGCCTCATTTCATTCCCTTTGTTTCCTGAAGCTCGCTACTTTCCAAGTGGTTTGTTTTCCCTTAATAACATGAAGTAACTAAGTAATCTTTCAACAAATTTCCCTTTGCCTAAGCTAATTAGGTATAGTTTTTGACAGGTGAAACCCAAAGTGTCCTGAATAGCCTATTCTCTCTGTCTTATATCTTCCCTGGAATCTTTTGGGATGGAAGACAAATGGGGAAATGAAAAACAGCTGGAGTATTCCTTTTTCTTTTTCTTCTTTTTGTTGTTGTTGTTTGTTGTCTATACCTCCACCTTTGAATGAAGCTTATGCTGAGCCAAGAACCAGAGGAAGATGGGAAATGTTTCATTGAGTCTCAGGAATATCTTTCGAGATACATCTAAATCTTAGACTCATTACTGAAATTAGAGTAATGAGAAAATTTTGGATTTTTTTTTCACAAAATCATTAATTGTCTCCCTATAGACAAGATACCTTTTGGAGAATAAATATCATACACTTACAGACCAGAGGTCAGAATTATAACCACTGATTCCCTGCTTTCCTTGGTCCTGAGGTAATAACTTTATTACTACAAATTACTACACAGCCCCAACATTTATGGTTAGTTCTCATTGTGCAGATTTTTACACAATCAGATAAAGGAATTTGAGTAATTGTAAAAGATGTGTTTTATATAGAAGCATCTCAACTAGGTTTATAATTTGTCAGTTTTCTCAGATTAAACATTTATTTCAATAAATTATTGAAAACAACATACCAGATATTGACACTAAAGATTCCAGGAAAGCATAACAAAAAACTTTTTAAAAGCCTCTAAAATATTAGGTCTTGTGCTTCTACCTTATCATTATTTCAGTTTGGCTTTGAAAAACAAGTAAACAGGATCTATATTCTTGATGCCATATTGTTTTTTGTTTGTATATATATTTTTCCACTCACTCAGTTTATATTTAAGTTATGATCACAGCCAATTCTGGGTAAAAGTGAAGTTCAGTTTAAGCACGGTATACTCCAACTTCCCCATGGGGCATCCTATCCAATTTAGAGTGTACAATTGTTTTTGAAGTTTTGTCCTCTTTCCTTCCTTGGCACCTTTATTCTATATCATCAATATTTATAGTTATCACTAGCTAACCGGAAATGAGGCTCCCTCTGCTGTCCATATTATTTTCCTGATCTTAATTCTATCATCCTGTTTAATAATAGCAGTACTTTATATCATTAGAGCACTTTTCAAGTTTGTAAAGGAAAAAAATTCAAATCATTCTCTCCTCAGCATAATTCTGTAAAATAGGAAGGGTTACTTCTACGACCCCCATTTCACAGTGGGAGAAATTGTGTCTGACAATAATGAAATGAGTCACCCAAGATGACTTGTCAAATCAGTATCAAGTAGCACCAGAACTGAAAATTCCTAAATTCTAATCTAGTTCTTTTTCCATTATGGAATTTAATTTCTCATGGCCTTTGGACCAAGATATCATTCTTCTAGTAACAAACCATTCTTAATTAAGGATCTTTCTTCATTCCCTTGCAATATAAGATAATGAACATTTTAACAATCTTTTTCCTGAAGAATATACATTTCTTTATCATATCTCCAGAGGTTGAAGTAATGTCAACTTTAATCCAGGATCAAGAAAAACCATGTGAGGCAGCGATGTTTCAGGAAATTAGGACGTTGTACTGCTCCTTACAGCATAATATTTAAAAAGACCCCTGCTCTCTGCCTATTTAGGACTGATGCCGCTTAGAAATAAGGCAGGTAGTAATTTTAAATATTCTGAATTGCTTTTACCATAAATTATGGAAATGTCCTAGGAATTCCAGCATCTCCTAAACTACTTCCTGCACCAATATTATTGCAACATTGCAAAAGAACTTTGTCCTGATTTTTTTTCCTAGAAATTATGATCACCAAAAGAATGTAGAGAGACAGATTACATCTGTTCAAGAGTCGATTACTAGAATCAGATTTTTCATGTTTTTTTCCCAACAAAGTTATTTTAAGAAGCTTGATATGATCTCCCAATTATTTTTAGATATTTGTTCTTAGGTTAACACTCTGTATACAAATAACTGTAGCTTAGTGTGTGTTGAGACAGTACAGCTTGTACCTTTTGTTACATACCAGATATCATTGTAAGAAGCTACATCCATCATATTTGACAAAAACCCAAATTTTTTTGTGATTATGCAAGAATACTTTATTATTTATTTTATAAATATAATATGCAACTTTTGTTGGAAACCCAGTAAAGTACAAAGCAGTCAGTAGATCATTCATAACCCCTCTACTTAGTGAAAAATACTATTAACCTTTTACCATGTCCCCTCAGCTTTTTTCCATGTGTTTTTATTATGTTAGATCAAAATACAATTATCTTTCTTACTTTTTGCTTTTAATATTATATCATAAAAATTTCACCTTGCTGTAATATAATGAGTCATTAAGAACTCTTTGTTAATAAATACATTTTAATGGCTTTGTAAAATATTCTTATTAGAATGTACTGTGTGGTGTTTTTATTTTTTTGAGGTTCTTTGAAAAAATCAATTAATTTAAATTATTTTAATTGAACTTATTGGCATGACATTGGTTAATAAAATTATGTAGGTTTTAGATGTACACCTCCATAGCACATCATCTGTATATTGTATTGTGTGTTCACCACCCCCAGTCAAGTCTCCTTCCATCTCCATTAACCCCGCCTTTGCCCTCTTCTATCCCCGCCCCGTCATCTCCATTTTGTTGTCTTTGTCTCGGAAGTTTATTTTCTTTTGTTTAATTCCTTCACCTTTTTCACCCAGTGCCCCTACCCTCGCACCCCTCTCTGACAGCTCTCAGTCTGTTCTCTGTAATTATGAGTCTGTTTTGATTTTGTTTGTTAGTTTATTTTGTTCATTAGATTCCAGGTATATGTGAAATCATATGGCACTTGTCTTTGTATGACTGGCTTATTTAACTTAGCATAATAATCTCCAGGCCCATCCATGCTGTCCCAAATGGTAAGTTTTCTGGTTTTCTGTTGTTGTTTTTTTTACTGCCAAGTAGTATCCCATTGTGTAAATATACCACAGCTTTTTTAATCCACTCATCTACTAATAGACACTTGAGCTGCTACCAAATTTTGGCTATTGAAAATAAGCTATAATGAACATAAGGGTACATATATTCCTTCGTATTAGTATTTCTGGTTTCTTTGGATATATTCTCAGAAGTAGAATCACTGGGTCATAAGGCAGTTCCATTTTTAATTTTTTGAGGTAACTCCATCCTGCTTTCCACAGTGGCTGCACCAGTCTGCATTCCCACCTATAGTGCATGAGGGTTCCCTTTTCTCCCCATCCTTCACAACACTGGATGTTTGTTGATTTATTGATGATAGCCATTCTGATAAATATGAGGTGATATCTCATTGTGGTTTTAATTTGCCTTTCTCTGATGATTAGTGACATTGAGTACTTTTTCTTATGTTTATTGGCCATCTGTATGTCCTCTTTGAGAAGTGTCTATTCAGGTCTTTTGCACACTTTTTAATTGGATTGTTTGTTTTTTTGGTGTTGTTTTGTAAGTTCTTTATAAATTTTTAATATTAACCACTTATCAGATATATCTTTGGAGAACATGTTCCCCCATTCAGAAGATTGTCTTTTTATTTTGTTAATTATTTGCTTTGTTGTATAAAAACTTTTTAGTTTGATGTAGTCTCATTTGTTTATTTTTCTTTTGTTTCCCTTGTCCAAGGAGATACATCAGAAAAATATTGCTACGAGAAAGATCCAAGATTTTACTGCTTGTTTTCTTCTAGGCCTTTTATGGTTTTGAGTCTAACATTTAAGTCTTTAATTCACTTTGAGTGTATTTCTGTTTATCATCATAAGGAGCCCCATCCGTCACATTTGACAAAAATCTAAAATTAATGAGCATGTTTCCCTATTTTCATTACTCAAGAACTCTCCAAATTATGGTGTCCCAAAAATATATTTGTAAGGTGTTTGGAACTCCATCTATTTTTCTTTAAGAACAGATGTAACAATGTGGGAAATTTAGTTTTATTTTTCTAGGCTGCTGACATACAAATTCTCCAAAAGAAAAGACCTACATTTGCTGTTTTGATGAACTCATTCATAGTTAAAGCTGGGGCTTTGGCATCTGTGCTACCAATTGGTATCTAGGATTCAGAGTAAATGGTAGGGTTATTATGCATGTAAAAAAAAGTAACACTTATGCTTTTGGAAGAGAAGTAGGGATGGAATCAATGAGAGGTGGGCAGCCTTGTGTTAATTCACTGAAAAGTGGTAGGGGATACGCAGTGAGGACAAGACTTGTTGTCATTTTTTTCTCTGTATGAGCGATTCCCTAACTGTTTTGTTTTCTTATGATTTTCTCTACAACATACTATAATTGAGAATATGATATATGTGAGTATATGAGTATAGGAGTGTGTGTTAATTTTATCTACCTCTTAGGGATGGTTGATTAATATTTCAAGTACACTAATAAGGACTAACACTCCAAGGATAGTTTGTTGGCACTTAAAGGACTCTAACATAAAATCTATGTCAGAGGAATCCCATTTGTGACTTCAATCAATACCAGAAAGTTTATTAATTAGCATATAATATACTAGAAATAATTTTTCTTCAGGAAAATGAGTGGTGTTCAAGATATGTGTATTGGCCAGATACATGAGTGAGCAACCTTGCATCTGCATGAATAGGGTTTTAAAATCTTACCAAATAGCATACATTCTTCAAAGTGAAGTATAGTCTTGTGATTCCAATCTGTCCTGTGTACAGTTTTTGTCACCTGATTCTGACTAGGAGTTTAAATTAATTCTACCATTAGGAAATTATCTCCTTTGCGTTGAGTAAACCTTCATGGAAGATCTTTGCTGGAGAACTGGAAAGGACAGAGAACTGAAATGCATTGAGATTTCAGAACATCTTGTATGGCTTTGAGAGAAGGAGCTGCTTTTTAATAAATGTTAGCATGTGTGGCAAAATTAGGAGCCAATTATGCTCATTATAAAAAAGAAATTGCAGTAAAGGAAACTGAAAATATAGTCATACCTTGGTACTCACCAACTTCACAGCTCTGCAATGTGACGAGTACAGTCAAACCCTGTACTCATCACATTTTGACAAGAAAAAAATGTTTCAGCATTCAGTGCTTGCTTGGGACTCTTCGAACTTGCTAGAACTTGTACGAGTCATGATGCTACCCCATAAGAGAAAATGCTTCATCTCTCGTTGCTAGCCTGGTACTCATCAGTTTTGGCACTCGTCATGATTATCGGAACAAATTAACAACAAGTACCGAGGTATCACTGCATAAAAGCATACAGGCTGGTAGGAGCTTGACATACTTAAGAAAAAGGAAGAGGGCATTGAAGATTGGAAATAAGAGCACATTTAAAGCCAAATGGAAAGTTGTGAAGAGGAGGGGCGGTCAGAAGATAGGAGCAGACAGGTTTATAGGACCTGATTAGCCATGGTGAGGAGTTTAATCAACAGGTGAACCTCAGAAATATGGCAGATTCAGTTCCAGACCACTGCCATAAAGTGAGTATGATAATAGAGTTGTAATCTTTTTGCTGCCTTTGATTGCAAAAATTTAACATCTGTGAAGCACAATGAAGTGAAGTGCAATAAAACAAGGTATGTCTGCATTTCCAAGGACATCAGCAAACCTCATTGGAACACAAATTATTTGTTCATTGAATAATATCAGTATCATGGATTGCAATCACATCTGACTAAAGAAGCCAAGCAGGTAATGTAAATGTATAAAGCAGCTGTACTATGTAAAGTAATGACTCAAGTTCAATGATAAATGACAACTGACAATAGACTTAAGAGTTACGGCTGATATAGTGAATGGTGAGGACTTTGGAAATAAAGGTCACATATTTTATCTTGTGAGCCTATGTGCTGGGGGGAGGCAGTGAGGGGAAGCCTCAAATCAGATACAGACAATTGTTGCGATGCAGAAATGTGAGTCAAATATTGCCCCATCCTTGTGCTTTCCAAGACAAGACATACATCTGAACCTTTGCATTAAATCTGTGTTTAAATGATGACAGCTAATAATAAAGAAAAACTATTATATGGAATAAGCAAAGCATAAACTTAAATGGGGTTCATGGGCTTCCACAAATAGCCTCTAATCTATATAGTAAAAGTTCACCTTTCAGTATGAATGAAATCTCTCTTCCGCCTACCTTTCTTATAAATTGCAGATAATTAATTATTGCTACTTTTCTTGTAAGAAATTAAATCTTTCGAGCTATCGCAACATTTTTATTTTACATTCCAATATTTGTACATTCAACAAGTATTTATTATTAAGTGCCCACCATGTTATAGATAATTTAAATATATGCATGAGCAAAAGAAAAAGATCTCTGCCCATGTGAACTTTATAAAGTTGTAGGAGCACACTTACATTTAAAGGGTAAGAGAGAACAGTAGGAAATAAAAAGATCACAGAAGAGATTAAGGAGAGAGGGGTGGAGAAGACAAGTGATAGATGTAATAAATACATGAATTGTATAGTATCATAGAAGGTAATCAATGCTGTAGAGAAAGATATACAGAGCAGGTTAGGGGGATTTGGAAAACTGATGATCTTGGAAGGATTTTCACACCCATCCCCAACTCCAGTCTCCTTTGGGATCTGCTCTGCCCTCAATCTAGAGCTTCATTCTATCCTCTCTCTACTGCCTTTTCCCCTTAATTTATAAAATATACTCCTGCATCTTCTATCTTAAATATAAGCAAGCAAAAAAAAAAACCCCTACTTCGACTATGCATAGTCTTCTTGCTATGTTTCATCCTTTAGGAAAGGAGCTGTCTACACTGCTGGTCCCACTTTCTCACCTCCTGTTCATTCAACCACCAACCCCAATATGACTTATACTCCAATCTCTTTACCAAAACTGTTTATAGATGACCTTTGATTGGCCCAACCCAGCTGGCTTTTATTAGGCTTTGATCTTATTTCCTTATTCCTCAGGCTTTGTTAAATGTTCACTCTTTCTTAAGGATTCAATTTCTCTTGCCTTCTGATATATAATTCTACTGGTGGTCCTCCTACTGCATTTAATTAATCCTCTTATGTCTCCTTTATGTTCTACTTCTTTTACTATCTTCTTAAATGTTAGTATTCCCTCAGGGTAATTTATTACTTAAGATTAGAAAAAGTCCACGAATACAGGTACCATAAACTTGATATATCCAAAACCATACACTCGTTTATTCTCTTGTAATCCTGATTTTGGTTAACTGTTTTGAGTATTTGTTTATGGGAAAGGAAGGTAATACTTTTGGACAATTTCATCTACCCTGGGAGACAGATTGCTTATTATTATTATTATTATTATTATTTTCAAATTTTAAAGTTTTTATGTTTTAAATAATGGTTTATATTTTCATGTAACTATGAGGACAACACATGTGTGAATAGAGAATTTAGGTATTAAAAATTTAGTTTGCAATTTATGTGTTATGGGAAACTTACTAGTTATCATCTAAACGCATTTGACTTTCAAAACCTGGCATATTGCCTAAATTTATTCTTTAAGAAATTAAGATTATATTGCTATTTCTGGAAGACCACACTGAAATGTTTTTTTTTAATTCATCCTAGACCATCTTTTCAAATAAGATCCAGTTTAAATATTAAGAATGCATATAAAGAAACTGAGTTTATCTAGTTATCAGAGGTTAGAGCAGAAAGAAATTCTCGTCTGGTTTTTATCTACTATAAATAGGAAATGTCACACAATTTACCACTTGTTCAAGGTTGAAAAAAAATCCTTTACCAATTAACTCTCTGTAGCCTTATTTTAAGAAGATATATTCAACTACACAGCTTCATCTCACACACATGCACAAACACAAATTTATGGTTCAAGAGAACTGTTTTACAGTAATATAACTTAGTATCAGGTAGAAAAATGAATTTTGGCTACAGTTTCAAACTTTTACCCAATCAATATTAGCATATACCTTTATACAAAATATTATTATTGGATAGGTTTGTTAAGGTTCCATAGATAGGAATGTCTAAATGAAACGTACAGCACACAGACTAAGGAAAATAAATCCTTTTTTCTTGAGAAACTAAATATTTATACTTGAAATGATTTGCTGTTGGTCAGGTGTTCAAACAAAAATGAAATTCAAATGTATAATTTATGACTATATGAGGATTGAGATAATATGTTACAAGTATGTGCAAAAATTGCGGTGTGATTTATATTAATTTTATATTTGTTAATTTATATTAACTAAACATAAATTGTTTTAAAATATTTTTCCTATCAAAAAATTCCAGACACAAAGTAAAACTAAGGAGACTTATCTACCTAGAGAACAAAATTATTCGATCTTATTTTCAGAGATTAATATTTACTATTCTTCATTTTAGTAGTAGTAAAGCATTGGGTTGGTCAAAAAGTCCTTTTTTTGTAAAATAAAAAACACATTTTTTATTTTCACCAATAACCTTATTGATTTGGATATTTTGAGTATGTTGACTCCTTCCTGTGTGTGGTAGGTATAACATTGATTGTTCTCAGTTAATGTCTCATTTGATCGCTATCAACTTCAACTGGTCTACCCAACTGTGGAGCATTGTACAGGAAAAAAATCTCCAGCACGAAACTTCTCAAACCACTTTTGACACATCTGATCAATCACAGTACCTTCTTCATATGCCAAACATATCTTTTTTTAAGTTTCAGTTGCATTTTTACCTTTATTGAAATAACAAAGCATAATATGCTGAAAATGTTGTGTATTTTCTTCTATCTTCAGTATTAAAATGGCTGCATAAAAATTTTTATTTTTTAAATGCATACTGACATGAGAGCTTCCACAATACAATCTAGCAGAATTGTTTTAAATGAAGTTAAAGACAGCTAAGTGCTACTAGAGCCATCTTACAGAAAAAAAACAAATGAAATTTTTTGCAAGTCTAATATATAATGACTAAGACAGGTTACTACCATATTACAGAGGAATATAGTGATGACTAATGTTGTCAAAAGAAATTACCATCTGGTTATCTACCATGTTATTTTTTGAATACTTTTGTATGCTTTAAATAATACATGCTTTATGTTGTGTAATGAAAATGAGACTTTATATTATAGAAATGTCTATACCTTCTTGCATTTATAAAAAGGCAAAAAAGCTAAATGTGGACAAAATACACAATCCACAAACAATTATGATACACAAGGCATTTATCTCAAAATAGGCAAAATTTACATTTTCTGGAAAAAGACTAGCTTTCCAACTTGGAAATACACACATCTAGCAAATGCTTGGGCTTATGTTTGGAACAATTTAGGATACCAAGAGACCTGTAGTAGTTGGGCCAGTTAAAGCACAAGCGAGAATTAATCTCTTCCTCTTACTACTTTCCAAGCTACTGCAGAGTGGGAGTGGTCTTTACGGATTTGGCTTTCTACCTAATACTTCAAACTAGAATTTACAACTGATAGCCCTTTTCATGGCAGTATTTAGTTGTTCTTGGGTTGAGATAATCTAAACAGCTGGGATCTATTTCCAGAGTTGTCTGGCTCCAGCTGGACATGCCTTTGAAAAGAGAGAAAAAAAAAAAAGACCTCTTGTTCAGAGCTGGATTTTCACTGTAGTCACAGAATTTAGTTTACAAAACTAAGACATAAATGGTATTTCTACACAGGACTGGTTTGACATGGTTGTCTGGATAGAAGAAAGCCCAATTGCTTATTCCTTTTTTTCAGTATTTAAGATTGTCTCACTTTATTAAAAAGGCCTAGATATCTACTTCTTATTGGTGTTTTGCAAAGATAGGGTAAATTAATTTAAATAAGTGTTGTATGTACCAAGGAATAATTGTGATTCATATAAATACAGCATGTTTATAGCATGCTTGCTAGTAGCAACTCTATTAGCAAATTTGCTTGTCTTAGTCTTTATTACATTAAACCAACCATGTAAAGTTAAGAAAAGAAAACATTATTAAGAAGTAGAGACAAAATAATAATTAATAGTAATAATAGTAATAAATGTAGTTTAAAAAAATCCACATAACTTTTCAGGCAAGAGGAACAGAGTGGTAAGAAAATTGCCAGACCCTCAATCAGCCATGGCCAGATTGTCAGCCTCAGCCTATTCATGGGAAATCACATACATTCCTTGGTTAGAACCTCATTCATTGTTCTCATCACTTTGACTGTTACCTATAAACTCTGATGACCAAGTAGGCAGATAAATACCACTTAAGGGGCTGGTATAGATGAACATCAATAACCCTCCTCCAAACTTTATCAGGCTGTTGTTTCCAGTTCTATGACAGTTTAGAAGTTTCTTAAAACGTAAGTGTGGACTAGAAAATTTTTATAGGAGGTGTCCCAAAAACATGCATGAAGTATTTGTTTTTAATAGTCTAAGTCATGGTGGTCAGAATCTACTGAAAGTAAAGTTCCTGAGTGAGTAATGAATGGGGAGTTGTGGCAAGGTTTGCCTCCATTCTTTCATTCTTACTGGTTACCCCAGGGAACCACAGAAAAAAAAAATGTTCAAGGCAGTGGTCTAAGAGGTCTACTGATAAAGCTTTTTAAATCTTCCATGTGATGTCTGTTTACAATTAGGGAATGCATGTAGATTTTTAAATTTTCAAAATAAAAGTTAGTGGAGAAACCCCCACAAAAAATCAAAAGCAACAAGAACTACTAGAAAAAAAATTGTAACATAAAAAATAGCAACTAAGAGCCCACTCTAGTCCTTGAGGATGGTGTTTGCATTTGGACCAGCTCATTTTAATGGCATCATTTACAGCCATGTGATTACCACAGCTCCATTTCCTAGCCTATGGTTATCATGACTGATAAACCCACTTCTCCTTCTCATTCATCCAGCAAATCTTTATATAGCATACTAAGTGCTACACAGCATTCTAAGCTCTGGGGATCCAGCAGTGATCAACAGAGGCATGATCACTGCTTCATGGAGCTTATAGTCAGCCAGACTCCATTAATCACTCAATAAATACTTCTTGAGTTTCTATTATATGCCAGGCATTCCTCTATGTACTGCAAAAGCCAAGTAAACAACAAAGAAGAATTCCCGACCTCGTGGAGCTTATTTTTTGTGAGAAAGTCCAGATAATAAGGCCAAAACATTATAAATCAATAAATGATAAAAATATGCTAGAAAGGTAAAAGTATTGTGGATATTGTAAATAACAGTGCTATGAACATAAGGGTGCATAAATTTTTTTTGAATTGGGGGTTTTGGATTTTTAGGATATATTCCCAGAAGTGAAATCACTGGGTCAAAAGGCAGTTCAATTTTAATCTTTTTGGGAAAATCCATACTGTTTTCCACAGTGACTGCACCAGCCTGCATTCCCACCAACAGCGCACCAGGATTCCCTTTTTTACACCTCCTCGCCAGCACCTGGAGATTATTATGCTAAGTAAAATAAGCCAGTTAGTGAAACCCAAGTACCATATGATCTCACTTATATGTGAAATCTAATAAACAAAATAAGCTGACGAACAAAATAGAAGCAGAGGCAGTGATACATGGAACAGACTGACAGCTCTCAGAGGGGATGGAGGAGGGGGAACTGGATGAAGAAGGTGAAGAGATCAGCCAAAGAACATACGTGCCTGACCCATAGACACAGACAACAGCGTGGTGATGGCCAGAGGGAAGGGGGGCCAGGGACTGGGTAGAGGTGCACAAAGAAGGAGAATGGGGACATTTGTAATAGTGTAAACAATAAAAATAAAGTTAAAAATAATAAATAAATAAAATAACTAAAATTTTTAAAAAATATTGTGGGAAAATATAAAACAGGTTCAGTTCAATGGCTGTAATTTTAAATAGGGTGATCCATGTAACTTTCATCAAGAAGGTGACATATTTGAGAAAAGTCTTGATGGAACCTAGGGAACTGGTCATAAAGCTATCTAGAGGGAGAATGTACTAGGGTAGGGGTAACAGACAGTGCCAAGACCCCAAAGCAAGGGAATGACTGGCATTTTCAAAGAACAGAAAAGAAGTTTGAATGCTCCCGCAGGATGACCTAGTGAGGGAGTAGCAGGCAGAAAGGTCAGAAAGGCAGCAGTGATCCAGATCCCAGGCCCTGTAGGCCTTTTAAGGACCATAAAGAATCACTGTGGTTGATATATTAAGAGTAGACTGTGGTGTACAAAGGTAAAAACAGACCCATTAAGAGATCATTGCATTATTCCAGGTGAAGGATATTGATAGCTCAAACAAGAGTGATAACAATAGGGCCTGGGGGAAGTGGTTAAGTATCTTTCCTGAGAAGAGCTGATGGGATTCCCTGACATTGGATGTGAAATGTAATAATAAAAAGGAAGACAAGGAGACTCCGGATTTTGGTCTGAACAACCAGAGAAATGGAGATGTTATTAAATGGGAGGAAGACGACTGCAGGAGAAGCAAGTTTCCTTTGTTTGTTTTTGCTGGTTTTTCCTTGGTGAGGGAGCTGATAGGAATAGGAGAAGGTCATGGTTTCTGTTAAGGACGTGTTAAGTTTGAGATATTTGTTACCTAACCATGTTAATATTCTTGATATTTCTAAGATAGTTTGATATGTGAATAGGGAATTTAAAGGATATAAATGTGGGAATCATCTGCACGGAAAGGTGTAGGGAGCCGCTAGAATGGATGAGATTACCCAGGGGTGAACATGGATAGAGCTGAGGATGCAGACTGATCTGTGGGTCACACCACCTTGGAGAGGTCTCAGAGAAGAGGATGAAAAGAAGAAGAAACAGAAGAAGTAACCAGTGAGGTGAGAGGAAAATCTGGTAGATGCAGTGCCTAGAATCCAAGGAGACAAAATACATTATGGAGGAGGAAGTGATCAATTGTGTCAAATCCTGCCAAGTACATCTTGTGGTAACAATTCTTGTGGTAAGCACAGTAAGAAAAAGACCAGAAAAATCATGAAAAGTTTGATTAAAGTCACAAGAGATCATTTTTTAATAGGTCTTCTCAGTGATATGCAGGGGCTGATAACCTGCTAGTAAGAAAGTTTCTTCTAATTCTACAAATCTTAACTTGTGTGGTATTCACCATTTCTCTCATTGATTTAGATATAAACTTTAACAGCCTAATCTTAATTCAGAATATATACTGTTAAATATAGTAATATCTAAGTTCATGCTATCTAAACTCACCTCAATAGAGGGAGAGAGAAAAAGATTCTTTAGATTATTTTTGTATTACTATATACCAACCGATTTGTTTAAAGAAGACTATATTCTTTACCTGACAACAAAAATAGAAAAATTTACTTTCTAAGATCACCATCATAAGTTATATTAGTCATACAAAAGGTCTTACACAGGTAGTTACTGTGTTAATCAATGAAGTTATGTTTGTAAACTATCATGGAAATATATATAGATAGATAAACATAAATCTATTCATTAATATAGTATACATATCTAGAATCTTATTGTTTTACTCCTTCAGATCCTGTCTTGATTTAAAATAGTCTTTCATCTGGTAACCATTGTTAATATTGTATTTTCTCCCATTTTCATTACAAAATTGAAATTGTATGAGGGATAAAACAAATATCATTATAAATCCAGCTTCTTTTATTTAATGTTTTATGGTGGTTATTTTGCCCGTGTCATGTTTATAACAGATTCATAAGGGCATAATCTTGTAACAAGAGATTTGAGCATTTTTCTGTTTCTTGGAAAAGTGATACCAATTTATATTCCAGTAACAGTGTATGAATATATGTTCCTTTTTCCGTACTCTCACAAATTTTGAATATTATCTTTTTAAAAAAATTCTAAATGTATAGATTGTTTAATTTTTATTTCTTCAATTAAAAAGAGATTTAACTTTTTTGTTTGTTACATAAAGTGTTCACATCCTTAATTCAATTTTTAAAAAGTATTAGCATGTTTTCTCCTTGATTTATGAGAACTTTTTAAAAAAAGTTTTATTTATGTATTTTTAGAGAGAGGGGAAAGTAGGGAGAAAGAAAGGGAGACAAACATCAATGTGTGGTTGCCTCTCACTCGCCCCCGACCAGAGAACTGGCCTGCAACCCAGGCATGTGTCTTAACCAGGAATCAAACCAGCGACCCTTCATTTTACTGGCTAGCACTTAACCCACTGCCTGCCATGTTTTCCAGTTATTTTTCAATGATGTTTTGGATTTCTGAATTTTTTTCTATTCATTTTTATAGTCTTCTTTTTCACTTTTTTTTTTGTAATTTCTTAACCTGTCATTTATGTCTTAAATATATTGCACATGTATCCCATTGTCTTCTAGGTTATTTTATACCATCATTTATTTTTTCTTATTCTATGATCTGAGCTTATTTTTTATGTATTCATCAATACATTTCATTTGCTCAAAACACTCAAATATACTAGAGGAAAAAGTAGACCAAACATGCATGTTATGCGATCAGCTTCCTTTTCTGTCTCTTTTATTTTAAAACAGTTTTCCTTGTGGCATGTTGCAGTGTACTTTATTCATTTAAAAAAAATACCAAACATTTGAACTTCAACAAGTATAACTGAGGTCAACTCTGTTACAGAGTCAGAGAAGATTGTTGCCTTGGGCAGCAAAAACATTCCACGCAGCAAATTCTTTAGGGACTGTTTTTAGTGCGAGAAGCTAGAGGCAATAAAGTACAAGGCATTTCCCATTTTGTCTAAAGTGAATTGAAGCAGAATTGAATTATCTCTTCGAAGTATCATGTTTGGCACCCACGTTCATGTTTATATTCCTTTGGGAGCTGGAGGGTAAAGCTGCATAAGTTTTTTGTAACTACCTGTTTCCTACAATTAAGGACTAATAGTCACAATATTTTACTTTTATTGGACAGAAATGCATGTATTTATGTGCATGGACATGAGTGCATATAAGAGAGAAAACTTGCAAAATAAAACATATAAAGAAAAATTAATTTTATCTTTAATCTAGTTATTCAACTCTATCAATTGGAAGACTCAAGCCAGAACATATAAACAACTGAAAATATAAAAATTTAATTTTGATTTTTCCTAAACATTAGCAGCCTGAGAAACTACTGGGATCTTAAAATCATTAGTACTTCCAATCTCTTTGACTCTTGAAACCCCCTAGGACCTTTAAAGATCCACCCTGCCCTTGTCCTGTCCCAAGGTGTTCAGGACTTCTCAGGGAGTAAGGATGTAACCGTGTCCACACCTAAGTGGATTCCAGTGGAACTGCATTGCTTTTGTCCTACCAGGTACCATGGTCTCCCACTGGGTGTCACCAGACTCCACTCAGTGATACAACGTCCCATCAGGTACATCTTTGCTTCATAAATTATTGTCAACTAAAGTGCTCCTGACACCAAGGCAGACAGAATCGTTGGGGGCAAAAAAGGAAAGAATGGCCTTCCTCCCCTCGTTACAGTTGGTTAGAGGGCCCCCTGGTAAGATTGCTTTGACTTTCAATGTCCAATAGTGCCTTTATTTAAACAATTCTTAGTTCCTCTTTTATTTGTCTTAGTTTCTTATACTATTTCAAATGCAGCAGAGTCAACATATATTTAGCACTAATGTTCTTCTAGCCCATATCCTTCTAGGACTCAGACAGAAGGACAATAAAAAGAGCAAGAAACAGTGTGAGTGGCAGAATTGGGCCATGCGCTCAGAATCAGCTCCTCAGTGACTAAGGCTCTCTTACCAGGTCAAATAGAAACTCAGGGAGCCTGGTCCTTTTATCCTTCAGAGTAACTTTCCAGTGTGTTTTGTATGCTGAACACGTGCAAATATTCTTCAGAGACAATGCATCATGATTTTGTTAGATATAATCTGAATCATTCTTAAAAACCTGATGAGAACTTTGCTATAAAATACTTCCATAACTGTACTCACTCTGACCATCCCTCTAAGAACTATCACATTAAATGAAAATGACTACCAGTATCACAGGCATGTATTCATCTGTTGCTTTATGAGTATATATCTGTCCTTTTTATGGGTGCAGTGAGAATTCATAACCAGCTCATAAGCTTATTAAAAGCAAAAAATGTCAGAGTGGTAGTTAAAGGGCAATACGTAACCCTATACAAATATCAGTATGTTTGTATCTGCTTTGTCAAAGTAATGGTTCTCTATTTCTTCAAGCTGCTAAAAAGTGCATTTTAAAAAGGATGTGTGTATGTAGTTAGAACTTTTTTCGTATTTATTTTCCCATTAACTACATAGTTTCTGCACATGAGGCTTCTCTCCTGGACATGTATGACAATATGTGAGATATTGGTAATATGAATAATAAAATATGCAGTTATATTAAGATGAGTATGGCCTTACACAGTGTGTATGTGAAGAGTTGTCAGAATGGCTTTTCAACCGCACACATTAGGCTCAGTTAATGTAATTGCTGCTAAGTACAGTTTTTATTGATCACACGATATTTTAATAAGAAGCCATCTGTATGGCTTTTAAAATAAGCCATATGAAAGCTCACCTCTATTTTAACCCTGCTAATTGTTTCTCAGAATTAATGTACTTTCATTCACTTTATTGAATGATCACTTTCATCTGACCCAACATTCTTCAGTACCTCAACTTACAGTAGGTGCTAAATGTACATGGATTATTCTAGCATTAGAAATATAAGTATTTCAAGACTCTCTATCACAATGCTCAAATCTTTTCTGTCAAGATACCTCATATAGCATCTATATGATAGTGGATCGCACACATTGATATTCACATAGGATATGAGACCAGAAAAAAAATAATACAAATAACCACATTTTATTGAGTGCTTACAGTGTGCATTTAGTTCTCATAATTCATCTTACCCACCTGTTATAGATAAGGATACCAGAGAACACTAAGCTCTAAAAAGTACACCTCTTGCCTAAGGAGTTGTCTAACAGCAACTGATGACTCAGAAGCCAAATTCTTCCTAACCATTGTATGCACTGCACCCAAACCACACTGACTTGCAAAAATGCAGCAGAACCTGCAAATATACTGTAAATGCAAATGAAGCAGCAAACATATGCAAGAATTTTAGAGAATTAACATCTACATGATTCTAAAATTATATCTAACAGCTAATGTTTACTAAGCATGTATTAGGGGCATACTACTATTCTGAAGCATTTTATGTATAGTTTCCTCATTTAATTTTTATAACAACCTTATGTTTAAGTATAACCTCAATTTACAGATAATAAAACATCATCTATAGAATTAGGAAATTTAAGTAGCTTTTTCAAGGTCACATTTTACTGATAAGCCAACTGAGGCCAGAACTGTAAAACGTCTAGACAAAATCTGTCCCAGATCTCTATGCCTTTGTTTACATTTTACAGATTAGAAGTATGGTAAATATTTTCCTTTTTTCCTTGCAACCTGCTCTTTATAACAGAGTCAGTTCATAAGGACAGACACTAAATGAGGTCACTTTATTGTAGTAAATTATAATCTACATTTTTATCAAATCATAAAATAGATGAATTCTCTGAATTTAAGGAAATTTCATTGTTTTTCTGTTTCCTGAAACATGCGTGTATGTGTACATTTGTGTGTATATATTCATTGTGATTTATGGTGTGACCATATTATGCTATTTCTCTGCTGAGTGAATGCTAAATAAGGTCTGACCTTGAAAAGGAAAAGTGAGAATATAACAAGTCAGTTGCTCTTAAGGTACACTTTGAGATCAAGTGGTTGATTAGATAAGACAACAAAGGAGGAGGAGTTATAAATGTTGTTGAGGCTTTGAATCTTGGGAAATGAGAGATGGGTAAGAGGGTTAATGATACCACTTATAAGAGTTGGGGAACTCGGGGGTTTTTCACTGGAAGTGAAAATGTAGACAATTTTAAATGGCTTGAATTTAAAGCGCAGTGGGCCATGGAGGGAAGCTATCTAGCAGATATTCACAATTGGACAACTGTAACTTTGGTAAAACTGCCTGAACTATACAAAATTTTTGAAGTCACCTTAGCTAAAACATCTGTGACAGGCATTGTCCTGTGCTTTAATTCTAGTAACTCATTTTTCCTCAAAAATACCCTATGAGGTATATAGTAGGTTGCATATTGACCCTGAAACATTCATGTCTACTTGGAGCCTTCAAATGTGGCCTTATGTTACAAATAAATAGAGTCTTTGCAGTTATAATTAATATGAAGTCATACTGGATTGGGTATCCGATATCCTCAATCCAGTGATCAGTCCTTACAAAAAGAGGAGAGGGCACAAAGTCACAGTGGGCAGGCCACATGAAGATGGAGGCAGAGATCAGAGTCATGCAGCCACAGATCAAGGAACATCCCAGCCACCAAAGCTGGGAGAGACACACAAGGCTTGTCGCTAGAGCTTTTGATGAGAGCGTGGCCCTACTGGTAACTTGATTTCAGATTTCTGGCCTCCCAAATGAGGACAAAATAAATCTGTCATTTTAAGCCATGGAATTTGTGGCAATTTTTTACAGCAGCCCTAGGAAGCTGATACAAGGTGTACACTTTTATAACATCATTTTATAAGTGAAGAAAGTGAAGCATAGATGTGGCAGATCCATATACTCTTCCAAGGTCAGACAGCTAAGAAAGAGAACAAGAATTCAAACCCAGATTTTCTGGCTTCATATTTTTGCACATAACCACTATCTATCTATACTGTCTTTTTTTTTTTTTTATTACCTGATAATAAAGAGTGATCTAGACTGTGTACATAGAAGTAGAGACAGCACAACATTCCCTGGAGGCAAGCTGTCACTCAGAATATATAAACACTAGGCTCCAGCCACTTTCCCTATCTGGCTATGTGCTTATAAAACCATTGTTTAATATGTTATGAAGACCTAATATACTAAAATAAACACATTTACTATATGCACAGCAAAAGAGCTATCAACAACATAATTGGATTTGCAATAATCTATAGCAACCTTTTCAACTCACTATCTAAATCCCGCTCATCAGAATATGCCGTTAACTTCTTCATAGTTTAAATTAACAGGTTTTTGGGACCTACAATTCTGTAAGGTCAACTACATTTATGGTCTTGTCTCCATATCAAAAAAATAAATATGTTGACATCTAAAGGTCCTATTAACCAATGTCATCCCAAATAGATAAATAAATACATAAGTGCAAAAACAAATAAACAATAAATATGATTGGATTATAGATGGAATAAGTATGGTGAAGTCAAATGACAGTAATTTCTTTCAATAAAAAGTATATGTTTTATATGGTTGAACACGTGTTACACTTTCAGAATTTTGGGGAGGGAAGTTATTTCTCCTTGATACTCATTGCTCATTTGGATGGTTGGAACAGAAACCCAGATTTCTGAGGAATTGTGTTAACTACAATTAATATCCAACTGCCACATGCCTAGCATTACACATACATTATTGGATTTAACCTTCACAAGTCTGAGAACTTCCTCTCCAAATTATAGATGTGAACAAGAAAGAGCAGAGAAGATAAGTAACTTGAAGAAGATTACACAGGTTTTGTCAGGGACGGAATTCCAGGTCATGCTTCTCTGAATTTTCCCCTCTCTTTTTTGGCTGCTTTGGCTATTGCAAATGAAGATGGTCGACAATGCCATAAAAATGAGATGTGCAGGATTTTAATTGGCCAGTTTGCAAAAGAAATTTACTTCTTTACACCTTTCATTTGCCACTCTTGTAGATGGAGTAAAGGTAACCTGATGCTTTTATGAATAACCTCCTGCCTTTTGGAGGAATGGCTATTCAAGGGGAGCTGAGAGACTCACGAAGCTTTCCGTTTGAAGTTCAGAAAAATTGCCTGCCAGTTGTTCTGGAGCCTACTTTTTGTTGCAAAAAAGTAAGACAATACAGGTATTTGTAATGGTAAAATGATTGAAGACAACGAGTAAGATGCCTCACAATTTAAGAAACATTAACATGAGAAGCCTCTTTGTTGCTTATTTCTTTATTTTAATCTCACTGCATACTGAAAAGTGATATATTTTTCTCCAAAGAGGCCCTAGTTCATAAATATTATTTCTTCATAAACATTATTTCTATTTGCATTTTTTAAACTTTGTGAAACAGCAGAGGGAGCTATATGGTCACAAGCAATTTGCTTGTTTTAAAATAATCTTAAAGCACTGATTGTGAAGCTCTTCTTCCTGGTTTCATTGCCAATAAAGAAAATACAACACCTGCCCCCCTCCCTTTGCCCAAATAGTGTTTACTTAAAGGATCAAAACACTCCTGGGGGATCTACCGGCCAATTACCAGGGGTGGAACACAACATGTTTACACAGCACACAGTGGAGTGGCTCCACAGGATCTGTTCTGGTCTATTGACTAATCATATAATTACATGAAAAAATATATTTATCTCACAGATTGGAAGAGATTAAAATGCCGTCTGGGAAAGGAGGGATGCTGATATATATACAAAGAATTAATTTGTTTGGTCTTTCAAGTAAAACATGGGACCTGTGGTGATTCAATGATTAATAAGACGAAAGAAAGGTTTGATGTCGGCAACGAGGTCCTGTGATGTTTACTTTTGGAATATTTTTATTGCTAATTAATATATCTATTTGCATTAAAATAAAGACTATGTCTCTCTGAGTTATCTTGGTTCAGCTCTTAGGAAAAAACATTTAAATCCCTTGACATTTCCAGTTATTCCAAAACAAACATCTTATGGTAGCAATATATAAGTTATGTCTGGGGCTCTTTAAGGTCATAAAGGAGAGTTTTAGTTTTCATTTGTCAAGTACATATTGATGTTTGTACTTGTTTTTAAATTTGAAATCAGATTCAATTTTTAAAAAAAAATTCATTACTTCTAGAATGCATTATAGAAGATTAAATACAGAAGTAGTTATAGATTAATTATAAAAAATTAAATAATAATTAAATGACACTCTGCCTACTATCTTTTAAGAAAGCCCAAAGTAAAAGTAATTCTATAATTATAGTTTTTCACAATATTTAGGATGAGTAAGACTGGTACAAAAGAGTATGCAAAGATCAACCATATCAAGTAAGCTACAGAATCTCTCTCCCATACTTCTTCAAGTTTGGATTTACAGGTGTTTTATTCAAAATCCAGTTGAATTATTAATACTCAATATTAGATAAATGTAACATTGAAGAAAGTAACATAAGCAAAATACTACAGGCATGCATAATTGGGGAATATCAATAGAAAACTATTTTGGAAAAAGTTATTGCACAAGAGCTCATTAATCCATCGTTGAGAGGAGAAATCCTGTCAGGCAGGAGCGGCAGGGTTAGAAGATGTGGGAGAACTCTGATCAATGTCACCAACCAGCAAGGCTTAAAGCATGAAAGGGCAACAGAGTAGAAAATCTCAGATCCAATACTTCTTCCCTCCATTCCCCTGACCTAATTTTACATATACTATTACTTCTGTAACATTAATGGTAAGGACTAGTACCTTTTGATTATGACTATTTTTAAAAAAAATTAACAGATGGAATAAGAGTGCTTCTTGCTCTGTTCTTCTAGAAGTTCAAAATGATTGATTTCTAGTTACCTATAGAGACACTACACACTGTCTCAAAAGATCTAGAGTAATCCCCGCAGTAATAGAATAAAGCTTTTTGGCAAACATCAAAATATGAAATAGTGGAACTAAATTTAAAACCTAAAAATAAAATAACACTCATTATATACTCATTCTTAAAAGTAAAATACATTTTAATCACTTTTTAATTTTTTTTTTTGCCACACAAAAATCCATATTGAGACCTACTATAACACAAGGTAGGCATAATCATCCAGTGGTAATTTCCAATACATGAAATATATTTATTTTTCACTGAACCACTGTGAGAGGCAAAACTAACAATATGGCGATCAAATAAATACATCAAATTTGAACAAGGATGCTTAAACTACATAATTTTACATGAAACAGACATAGTCTTACATAGGGTCAACACTGTACAAGATTTTAAAATTAGGTGAACTATTTCTCCAAGTAGCATAGTATGGAAGAATGGCTTATTATTATTCTCATTATTAATTATATTTTGAACTAGTACTTTTTTAAAAAGCATTTCAATGTCGTTACCTATGACAATGAACCACTGTGGCATTGGTAATTTGGCTCGAGAGTTCACAACTCCAAAAGGAAAAATAAAAACAGCCTCTGTTGTCTCAAGGTGACACTTTGCACTTTACAAATGAAATGCTCTGTAGGGAAGGGAAGAAATCTTGGAAGTTGATCTTCAGCTTTTTGTTCCTGAGAAAGATTTTAACCAAAATTTGTGTTGCATTTAGGAGGTAAGGTGTTGACCTAGGCAAAACTGCTAGGTAGGCAAGTTTGATTTCATAGCCTAGAATGACTTTAGCTACTGAGTTCAAGATCTCTCCCTGTTTCCTGTTGTTTCGCACACCCACTAACTGAGTGGCCACTGTAGATCATGAGAGTGGGCATCAAGGCTTCACAAAAAGAAAGAATGAGAAAGCATCGTAACTTGTATTCTCATTGAATGTGCAGTACGTACCACACAGAGTAGAAACTCTAAAATAAAAAGAGGATTTTAAATCTTTCATTGTATACTCTCACTTTCCTGCCTTTTTAAATACATATTATAATAAAAATAGTGGTACAATTTTTTTCCTGAGTGACTCAAGCTCATTGTTTTGATTCTCTTTTGTTTAAATGGTGATGTAGTAGAAATTCATGGCGTTTCTGCTTCTTCCCTGAGACAACCAGCTCTCACTCCTCTTACGGCCATTTTACTGGTTACTTACACTGCTTATTCCTTTTCTCCTTTACCACTGGACTGCCAGGGTCTAAGAGGACCAATAAGGTTTTAAGAATTAAATATTCAGTAATAGACCGAGCAATGGCCTCAGATTCAGAAAAGGAAAGGTGATGCCATTTCCAACTCTCAAAGTCCTTTATCAATTTTAGTCGAGCTGTATTTAAAGCTGAGATAGTCTTTTGGTTTTTATAGTGATGGAAACATGTGAAAATCTTGCTCTAAGATAGCTTGTTGGAAGTCACTAAGATAATTTTAAGTTTCCTTTTGAGAATAGCATTTTAGAAAGTTAAAGTGTGCAATGAATAAAATTTCTGTTAAAAAAAAGAGACAGCTTCAGCATACCTATGAGATGTGAGAGAAGCACAGGTTGGCTCCCATTGGTATTACAACAAAAAGAAAGGGATGTAGAATACAGGCCATAAATGCAACGTTTATCATGTGATTTTTACCTTGGGGGCCTAGTAATATCCTGAAATGAACCTTTGGACATTTTTACTTCTACTTGGTATTTTGTTTTATAAAAATCCCAAAATTTTGTACCTTCCTCAAATTTGACCTAGAGTATTTTAGAACTTGATAGTTCATTGTTTAAAATAATAATAGCTCAGAGCTTTGCACAGAGTTCGAATTTAATAAATATTTGTACATTGATTGACAGCATGCTGATACCTTTATTATCCCATAATAAACGGTCCTCAGAAAGAGGGCAGCCTGCTCTAGGAACTGGAATGTGGGGTGTTTTGTCACGAGGACCTACTGAGAAAGGAATTAGTGAAACTGTTCTTAAAATTATCTTGCATATTAGATGATATTTTGAGGTTCAGTCAAGAAGATAAATTCTTAAAAGTGAAAATATTTAGAAAAGTTTTATAGTCCAACACAAGTTTGTAAAGAATGTAATCCTATCTTAAATGTGCCCCATTAAAAAACAATTTCTCAATTTATCTTGACATTTATATATTATAACACATTTCTAATTGAATTTCCTTTCATTTATTCTGGAAGATAATATGAGTATTTCAACTTCTCACAAGTCATAAATATTATTTAGAAAGTCTAAATGCATTAAAGGGAAAAAGACGAGGTTGGCACTAGCAGTTAGTCAGTCTTATACAAACAAGGACACCGGAAAGGGGCAGATGAGATGACACAAATAAAATCTAAGGTAGAGTAATCTTTAAAAATTAACTTTGTGGATCAACTTCTTTGTCCTTTTCCCCTTCCCCTGTATTTTCAAAGCAGTCAAGAGAGCACTGTAACATATCAAGTAATCTTAAGAAGTGTCCAAAAGTGCCCTGGGTAAAATCCCAACTCCTGAGAACAGGACACACAGGACCTTTGACAAGCCCCAGGCGTCTGCCCAGGGTTCTCTCCTCCACAGGCTCTCCCCCTTGCCTCTCCATGTGCTGGATTCACATGCCCCTTCACATTCTGTGCCTCTGCATCTGCTCAACCCTGCACTGGGAATCCACCCCTCAGCCTTCTCTGAAAATCTTACCCGTCCCTCAACTGACAGATGTTTACTTCTTCTGTTATGTCTTCACTATCTGTAACAAGTCAAGCTAGTGATTTCCATTTCTGTGTTCAAATATCCTTGTCCATATCAATCTTATAGAACCTATTTTTTTTTTTACACAACTTTCTTTTCCATTTGACTACACTTTTCCTAAGGACAAAGACTGCATTTTATCTCATCTTAACCTAAAAGAGCCAAATATATGACCTGGCAGATAGTGAGCATTTTATAAATGTTTATAGATCAGCAAGTGAACAAATAAGTGAGAGGATAAAATTAAATATTTTTTCAATATGGCTAAAATTAAGCCATTAAATTCACACTTTTAAATCCGAAAGAGTATTCACTCATTATGTACTAAAAGCCTTCTGCAATACAAATGGAAGACAAGTAGGGATCGTCATGGAAGACAAACAAGACATTGGCCCTGACCTCTGGGAATTCAGTCTACCGGAGGAGATTACAGACATACATGGGGGAGAGAGAGGGGGGTAGGCAGGGGACAAGGATGGGAGGAGGGGACAGGGGGAAGAAGAGGAAAAGCAGAGTGGGCCACCCCAAAATATGACTTTTAGGATGTTGGTTATTTTAAGCAAGCTATTTTTAAGACATGAGAGACTCAGGAAAAAACTTCGATCTTTCCCCTAACTGCCTGAAAGAAGTTAGATAGAGGACCTGTTCCAGGAAGGGAAATACCATCATAGATGACCATAGTTTAATATGAATTTGAGTGTGACTGATAGAGAGGAACCTAGCAAGGCCCATTTGATCAAGGACCTGTCTGTGTCCCATAGTTAAGATGGGCCAGAAAAGTCCTTTATTAAACATTTGCTTTTCCATCTCCACATGAGATGCCTTCCTGCTTTTGAAGTCCCTAACCACAACCCCTCTACCCCCTTCTCCTTAGCTAAAGGTGGCATATAAGCCTCCAAGTGCCAGATTTGTTCTAGGGTGCTGTATTCTTATGGAACCACCATATGTACATATGTAATAAACTTAGCTATTTTCTCCTGTTAATCTGTCTCATGTTAATTTAATTAAGTTAGACCAGCCAGAAGAATTCAGAAGGGTAGAAGGAAAACTCTCTCTCCCACAACACACATAGGTGTGCATAACACATTCCGAGTCTCACAGTAGCACAGCTCAAAGGATTTAGAATTAGGATAGACAAAAAAAGGAATTCTGTGTAAATAAAGCTGTGAAACAAGTGTGCGGGCTAGAAAATGAGTGTTATTTTCAAGGAACTAAATACAGTTCAGCATCGCCACATCAGGAAATAAAGGGAGGCTCTGGCAGGAGGTGGGCGGGGCTAGACAGGCATAAGGGGCCAAACTGTAAACAGCGTTGCGCATTATTCTGGGGGCTTTATTCAGAAGGAATTGGCACCCATTTGAAGGGCTGTAAAGCAAAAAGACACCAGGTTGATTTATATGGTCAGGTGGCAGGCTAGTAAGGAGGTTGATTAGAGAAAGAAAAGATTAACGGCAAGCTTGGTTTGAGTACAAAATTGTTATTACATATGGATCTACAATATTAGTTTAATATACCAAAATGATTAAAAACAGAAGTACTAAGCATTTTGCAGGAACTTTGGTATAAAATATCTTGTAAAAACTTTCCATTGAATTATAAAGTTGAAGGATCTCTGGATTTTTGGAGGGCAAGCAGCATACAATGGTAAAAAGAAAAAATTGAGGCCTATTGCTATTCCAATAGAAAAGCAAAAAAAGGCTCATGTGACAATTTAGCTTTGTAAAGGAGAGTGACATATAACATGGGAAATTGCTCTTCTGTGAGCCTCAATGTCCTCTAAAAAAAAATCTTATTTAACTTCAGATGGTTTTCTGTTAAAAAAAATAAATTACACAGAACACATTGCATATGTTGAAACATGACACAAATATAAGGTCTTGTAAATGTTACTTTTTTAAATCTCTGATTAAAGTAAAGCAAACAGCCAATTTTCAAGAAGGCCTGCATACATTTTTTTTTTTGAGTTTTACACCTATAAAGGAGCATACAAATCTCATCCCAGAAATCATCAGGGAACACTGTATTAAAGGTAGGAAGGTAAGCCCATAAAGACAACATCTGCTTATTCAGCTACTAGGCATTGTTTTTTGTTGTTTTTTTTTTCTCTTCCTGGAACTACCATTAGCATTAATAAGAGTGGAGTATGTAGACCTTAGCATGCTACCAGTGTAACATTAGCCCTCCTAAGCACTAATGGATGTGATGCACATACATTTCTGCAGAGCAAGAAAAAGATTTTTCCATTTTTAGTAACTATATACTGATGCAAACATATATTTCACAGTATATTGATTCAAATAGAAATTAGAATTGTAATTTGAAGGCTCCTTGAAGAAATGGCTGATTCTAAGACTGGGACAGGAAATATGCAAATGAGACTTAAGTATCTTTTAGTACCATAAAGCAAGGATATGCTAAAACAAACAAACAAACAAAACACACACACAATAATGGGTATGTCAAAGAGATGGAGGAGTCAACTGAAAAAGCTCCCAGTGGCCAAAGGTACAATTATTTGAGCAATAAAATACAGTATTAAGTTAAAACTCTAAGTTTAAAAAAAGCCCATGAGTTAATACTAATAAAAATTAATAAATTGAATAAATAAACGGGAGAGAAGAGAGGACTCTCCTGTGCAGAATTCCAAATAATTTCTGTAGATACATATCCTTCAAGGAGGTGGAACATAACTTCCCACTCCTTAAGTGTAAGCTGCACATGGTGACTTCCTCCCAAAGACTACAATATAGAAAGGAGGTAAACAAGAGTAACTTTATTGTAGAGAATATGATAAACACTACCTCAGCCAGGTGACAGAGGTCAACATCAATAGTAATAAGTCGGATTGATATCCGTGCCCTTCATATCATATGATGGAAAGGTCACTTTATAAATACAGTCTTTCTCCCCCAAAACCCATAACCTCAGTCTCATCATGAGAAAAACATCAGACAAATTCCAGTAGAAGAAAACTATAGAAAATTCCTGCCCAGCATTACTCAAAACTGTCAAGTTCATTAAAAATAAGGAAAGATGAAAAAATGTCACAACCAAGAGAAGCCTAAGGAGACATGATACTAAATGTAATGTAGTATGCTGGATGAGTTCCTAAAGCATAAAAAGATAACAACTAAATGAATGCAAATAAAATATGGATCAGTTCATCATAATGAATCAGTATTGGTTTATTAATTGTAACAAATGCACCATACTTATATAATTACAGAAGAAACTGGCTACATGGTATTGAGAACTCTCTATACTCTCATCATTATTGTTTTATAAATCTAAAACTGTTCTAAAATATAAAGTTTATTTTTTTAATATACAATTTTTATTATATATTTTTCCATTAGCATTTAGTCTGCTTATGTCCCCTGCCTCCAGCAATCACCACCTTGTTGTCCATGTCCGTGAGTCCTTTTTTCTTTTTTGATCAATTCCTCTACCCTTAACCTCCTCCACACCCTTCCCCACTAACTGTCATCTGTTCATCTATGAGTCTGTTTCTGTTTTTCTTGTTAGTTCAGATTGTTCATTAGATTCTACAAATGAACGAAATCATATGGTATTTGTCTTTCTCTGACTGGCTTATTTTATTTAGCATAATGTTCTCCAAGTCCATCCATACTGCTGCAAAGGGTAACTTTTTCTTCTTTTTTATAGCAAAGTAGATTCCACCATGTGAATGTCCCATAGTTGTTTTATCCATTCATCTACTGATGGACACTTGGGCAGCTTCCATATATTAGTGATTATAAATAATGGTGCTTATGTTCTTTCAAATTAGTGTTTTTGGTTCCTTCAGATATATTTCCAGAAGTGGCATTGCTGGGTCAAAAAGCAGAACCATCTTTAATTTTTTAAGATATCTCCATGCAGATTTCCACAGTGGCTGCACTAGTCCTCATTCCCACCAACAATGCAAAAGGGTTCCCCTTTCTTCACGTCCTCACCAGCACTTGTTTGTTGATTTATTGATGATGGCCATTCTGACAGGTGTAAGATGGTGTCTCACTGTGGTTTTAATTTGCATCTCTCTGATGATTAGTGACATTGGAAATTTTGTCATATGTCTATTGGCCATCTGCATGTCCTCTTTGGAGAAATGTCTTTTCAGTTCCTTAGCCTACTTTTTAATTGGGTTGTCTGTTGTTTTGGTGTTGAACTTTGAAAGTTCTTTAATTTTTGGACATTAACTCCTTATCAGATGTATTGGCGAATATGTTCTCCCATTCTGTGGGTTGTCTTTTTATTTTGTTGATGATCTCTTTTGCTGTGCAATAACTTTTTAGTTTGATGAAGTCATGTTTATTTATTTATTTTGTTTGTTCGTTTCCCTTGCCTGGAGAGATATATCCGATAAAAAATTTCTACAAGCAATGTCTGAGATTTTGCTGCCTATGTTTTCTTCTAAGATTTTTGTATTTTCAGGTCTAACATTAAAGTATTTGATCCATTTTGGATTTATTCTTGTGTGTGGTGTAAGAAGGTGGTCTAGTTTAATTTTTCTGCATGTATCTGTCCAATTTTCCTAACACTTCTTCACTGAATAAACTATCTTTAGCACACTGTATGTGTTTGCTCCCTCTGTCAGACATTAATTAACTATAAAGGTATAGGTCTATTTCTGGACTCTCTATTCTGTTCCATTGACTATGTGTCTGTTTTTATGTCAGTACCAGGCTGTTTTGATTACTATGGCCTTGTAGTATAGTGTGATGTTAGGTAGCATGATTCCTTCATCTCTGTTCCTTATCAGGATCACTGTTGCTTTGCAGGGCCCTTTGTGGTTCCATATAAATTTTTGAAATATTTGTTCTATTTCTGTAAAATATGTCATTGGAATCTTGATAGGAATTGCATAGAATCTATAGATTGCTTTGGGTAGTATGGACATTATAAAGCTGTTAATTCATCCTATCCATGAATATGGTATGTGTTTCCCCTTATTTGTATCTTCTTCAATTTCTTTCTTCAGTGTCTTATAATTTTTTGGGTACAGGTCTTTTATACCCTTGGTTAGATTTATTCATAGGTATTTTATTCTTTTTGTAGCAATTGTGAAGGGGATTGTTTTCTTAATTTCTTTTTCTGTTAGTTCATTATTGGCATATGAAATTGCAACTGATTTCTGAATTTTAATTTTGTGTCCTGTTACTTTGCTGAATTCATTTATCAGTTGTAGTAGTTTCTTGGTGGAATCTTTGGGGTTCTCTACATACAGTATCATGTCATCTGCAAATAAAGACAGTTTTACTTCTTCCTTCCCAATCTGGATGTCTTTTATTTCTTCTTCTTGTTGTGGCTAGGTTGAATAAGAGAGATGAAAGTAGACACCCCAGTCTTGTTTCCAATCTTAAGGGGAATACTTGTAGTTTTTGCCTGTTAAGTATGATGCTGGCAGTGGGTTTGTCATATGTTGCCTTTATTATATTTAGGTATGTCTCCTCTATTCCCACTTGGCTGAGACTTTTTATCATAAGTGAGTGCTGGATTTTATAAAAATCTTTTTCTGCATCTATTGATACAAATCATGTGGTTTCTATCCTTCATTTTGTTTATGTGGTGAATCACATTTATTGACTTGTGAATGTTGTACCATCCTTGCATTCCCAGGATAAATCTCACTTGATCATGGTGTATGATGCATTGCTGTATTCAATTTGCTAATATTTTGTTGAGGATTTTTGCATCTATGTTCATCAGTGATATTGGCCTATAATTTTCTTTCTTTGTAGTGCTTTTTTTTTTATTTTGGAATTAAGATAATGTTGGCCTCATAAAATGAGTTTAGGAGCCTTCCCTCCTCTTGAATTTTATAAAGTTTATTTTTAAAAAGTATAACTTGAGCTGTTTTAAAAAGTAGTATTATTAAGAGTAAAGACAAAGCTGTAAACCAGAACTTTTAAAATGTAATCAAATACACAAGGATTTCTAAATGTTTCAAAAAGTGATGTCTACATAGTCCATTAGTGAGACCTATTTAGACTTTGCACAGCAGCAAAAGTCCTTGTGATGATTCACTCAGGATTTAACTGTCTACATTATGGTGTCAGCTTAAATGTTTTGCAAGTTATTATGAGCAGGAGGATTGAAAATAGTGAGCCATATATTACATTTTTCCATGACTTGGTTTATTGCACTCTGCAGACACATGTGTAAACACGACTGTTCCTTCTGAGATTTGAAAGGGGTTTCACCCTCCCTTGCCCTAGGGCTAACATGTCTCCTCACATCCCCTGATAACTCTGTCAAGTCCTTATTCAAGGATTTATGGTCAGCTCTACTTGTCTGCTTGTGCATTGCTTCTAGATGGGTCTCCCAGAAGGCAGGGACTTCATTCTACATCTCTGCAACTATACCACTTTAATGTAGCACTTGACATACAGTGGAGGTTCATATGTAACTTGTGGCAGTATGTTATTAGTGCTTAGACAATTGAATTTTATTATTTGTATATCTGGGAAAGACCTCAAAACACTGTTTAGACCAAATCTAGTTCATCTCTCTCCCTGCTTCTAAAATAGAAAGTAATTGTTTTTGATCCTCACCTGAAGATATGTTCATTGATTTCAGAGATAAAAGAAGGAGGGAGAAAGAGAAAAAAATATCAATATGAGAGAAAAACATTGATTGGTTGCATCTCCTACATGTCCTAACCAGGAATCAAACCAGGGATCTAGGTATATGCCCTGTCTGGGGATTGAACTCACATTTTGATGCACAGGACAACGCTCAATGAACTGGGCCACCCAGCCAGGTCAGTAGAAAGCAATTTTAAAAACTGTGTATTATTTATACAGAGTGATGCAAATTTGAAAGATTAATTTTGTAATAGGTAAATATATATAGATGCATAAATGGAACTATATTAACAAATAGTGGTCTCCTTTTCAAAATGTAAGTGGCACTACATGCGATTAAGCTTTTTGTCCCAAGTTTCAAATTTGCAACTTAATTCACCTTTAGACCTTTTAGCCTAATAATCCATGAATACTACATAAAATATGAAGTCCATTCATACTTGCTGTCATTTTTCTCTTGCTTCACTCTCAGTGCTGATCTCAGAGTAAAAGGACATCTTACTGACATTCAAGAAAGTATATTCTCAGATCAGGTCCCAAAGCTGACCCTACTTCTGCATTCAAAGATAGGGGGAAAATGAACATAAAACTTAATGGAAGAAATTAAACAGAATTGAAGGAAGTGGATCTGAAAATAGAAGCAAATTTTTGTGTTTTTTAAAAATACACAAGATTGTATATATGTTTAGAATGTTCCTTGTTATCTAGAAATTTGTGAAAATGTGTCTCCATTTGCATAAATAAGCCCCACCCTACACAGCAAATAAACTTAGCCAACACAAACAAACAAACAAAAATAGCCATGATTTAGAAAAGCAAATGTGATGAATACCTAGAGAACACCCACAGAGGGACAGAAATGTTTAAAAAAAGAACGCAGTGTGGGGTTATGGGCCAGGTCTCCGGCTGGGGGCGTGCGAGGAGCGACAAAATATAACATTGAGTATTGATTGCTGTTTCTCTCCTCACCCTTTTCTCCCTTACCCTTTCTCAAAAAAAAAAAAAAAAAAAAAAAGAGAGAGAGAGATGCAGTGTGAAGAAGATGGCCTGATGAAAAGATAAAAAATCTTGCTACCTTCTCCCCCTGCCCTTGATTTTCAGCATACAGAGAGTGATGAGATCAGGCTGGTCTATTCCTTTTAAATATTTTTTGTCACAATTGTAGGAGGCTTGAAATCAGGAAGAGTGAAATAGACACAATGCAATATAATTACCATCAACCTACCTACATTAATTACAGGCTGAATTTTTATGATGTGATTTCCTGCTCACCCCTCTGGCTAGAAATATTTATTGCATAATCTTTAGCAACCCCATATTCATCATTAACCATCACTTTGTTCTTAAGCACTTTTTTCCCCTTGCAATACAAGATTGATTAATTTAAATTTCAACACCTCTTTGAGAGAGCTTACTTAGCGGGAAAGTAAGAGATACTGTTTGAGGAGAGAATCTAGGTGAATTGAAACAAAAGCCAGATTTTGTTTAAAGGGAAGTGAAAGGTAAAAAAATTAAATCCACAAACGCACCTGAGACTAGTGCAAATAAAAAGTGGAGCGAATGTTGCCAGGCTTGGTAATCCGCATGCTTATTAGGGCCAGGCACCTTTAAACCTGACTTCTCCATTCCCCCTGGGAGGAGAGCACAGCTCCATCAGGTATTTCATTCTCTTCCAAGTCCTTTCATCATCCCTCCTTGATCTCTTCCCCAGGCTCCTTCCTCCATTGTGCCAGGCTCAGTGGAAATGGAGGAGGGGTGTGCATAACTCAATCCAGGGTTCAAATAAGTTATTTGAATTATTTCTCACATAACGCATGCCCGTTCTAAGTATTCTCTTTACATATGTTGTTTCATTTTGTCCCTACAGCAATCCTAGGTGTTGGCTATTATCTCCTTTCCACTGGTGACAGCAGAGACAGGTTAAACTCGCTGACTTGCTAAAGCAGAACAGTTAGTAAGTGGCGGTCCTGAAGTTTGAACACTGATCACTTGCCCCCAAAGTCCATGTCCTTTTATGTTGGGTCTGATGAAATTGTTATGATCAACAACCTTCCCTGATTTGAAGATTATCCTTCAGTTACTATCACAGGTCACATCCTTGCCACTGTCAACCACTTACTGGGTCAGTTTGACTCTTTTTGCTCCCTGGGTGATTCCTTCTTGGCATCTGCTGCTTTATTATGGAAAGAGGTTAAATGAAGATAAAATATCAAGATCACAACCATCTTGAAAAAAAATGTATGAGTTACCATGTCACAAACATTCAAAGAACAACGTCTGGACACTAATGGAGCTGAATACTGCATTAAAGCAATTACGAAGAATGAGAGGAAGAAAATGTTTTTCAGAAGAGCAAAAAAAAAAAAAAAGAAAACAAAAAGGCCTGGTATGCATTAAGAATGGTAATGTAATACAAAGAGGACCTGCCATACAAAGTCATTTTTCAGTCAGCTGTTTTATGTTCAGATTTTCTTTTAAGTCAATAGCACTTGCTCTGCTCTCCTCAATTTGAAGGCAATTGCATTCCAGTAAAACACACATAAACATGAAATGGGGGTGGAAATGAGTCAGTCGTTTCCTGTCCCAAGAATGAAACCTATTTGGCTTTTCTGAAAACATGATTCAAGCTATCCAACAATAATTTAATTGGCTGTTCTGTAAATTACAGAGATGACCACCATATAAACACCAGAGAAATGCACATGGGCACTCCTTAGTCAGCTATCACTTTTCTGATAATCTTCAGAACTGTCTACTTACATAATTATAAAGCACTATAATGGAAAAATGAGTAATGGAGAAGCAAGTCTGTTTTCTCTGCAAACTTCAACTTTTGTCATTTTATACATAATATACATTATAAATTTATGACTCATCTGTATAGATGACAAATGTGGTCAGCACAAGATATCTGAAATACAACAATGTATCTAACAAGAGTGTTCATAATATCATCTGGTTTCAAAGGATGGACTCTGTGTAAGAAGTTCTGTTTGATAACTGGTTAACTGGTAACATTTAGAGGGCAGTCAATATCAATCAGAGGGAGATGTGTGCTTTAGGACCCTCTCTTTGCCTTTTTCTGTTTGTTAAGTTTATTACAGATGTGGATGAAAAATACCAAAGATAAGTTATCTTGTCCATAGATGACACACAGTTGAGATAATAAAAAATAGAAGGGATGATAGAAACATGATATGAAATATGACATATTCATGTGACAAGCCTCACTCTAACAGGAGGAAAAAAAATTGCTTTTTTGGTAAAGGACATAATTTTAAAAGGGAAAATGTCTGGTGAATAATATTGTTTAATAACAATGCATGAAAAAGGCTTGAAAGTTTCAAATTTACACTAAGCTATCATTTGTCACCATTGTATATGACTACCAGGAAAAGATAATAAGGTTTTTGGTTGCATAAATAGAATTAAATTATCTGGGATGAAGAAGGTGACAAGCCTAATTGAAGTCTACACTCTGGTCTGGTCAGACCACACCTTAAATATTAGGTTAACTTTGAATGATACACTTCTAGAATGACGCAGGCAAAGTCAGGCTTATTAGAAGATCAAGAATGAAATGAGAGAATAAATGGCAAGTGTAACTGACTTTTGGATAATTAACCTAGAAAAAAGAAAATTAAAGATAAGGCAACAATTTGATAGATGTCTTGAAATACTTATATAGTTCTCACTTTAAAATGTGCCACAAATAATAACATGATATAGAACAAAGGTCCATGAATACAAATTTCTAGGGAACTTGAGAGAGAAAAGATCTTTCTAACAAACAGATTAGAGAGAAAGTGGGTTTCCTAAAGAAATGATTCATTCATCAACAGGAATGTTGAGTATATTTTTAAAACTTACTTAAAAGTGTATTTGCAGTAATGTCCCAAACATCATGTTCAGTCCTGCAAATGTGATAGTGGACAAAATAGACATTGTCACTACTGCCACATACATCATTCAAATAGATCACTTCTGGTCTAGCCAGAGAGACAGACACTACATAAAAAATTGGAAATTGTGGTTATTTGCAATGAAATAACTATAGGGAATTTGTAACTATCAGTAGAGAAGTGTAGCTACAGGGAATTTAGAATGGAGAGTTAGGGAAAGCACCTTTTGGACACTGATTTTAAAGACAGGGCTTGAATAATCAGAAGGAGTGAGTCAAATGAAGAACGATGACAAGAAGTAGACAAGGGAAAACATTCTAGGTGAAGGGGGAAACGTGCAAGTTCTTCCCTGAATCAGCAGTGTTTGGTGTACCCACCAAATGACTCAGCTTAGGACAAAAAGCCAAAATAGCTGTGACCTAGTGGGTGTGAGAGGGTAGGGGGTAGTCAGTAAGCTTTAAAAACTTCACTCTGGAACAAATTTTTATCTAATGGCAATATGAAGCTATGGAACGTTTTAACTGGAAAGCAGCATAAACTTTTTTTGTGTGTTAAAAGTTTGCTTGACCAAATAGGAAAAAAAGGGAGAAAGGATTCATGGACACAGACAACAGTGTGGGGATTGCTCGGGGGAGGTGGCTGGGGGGGAGGTGGAAGAGGGTAGGGGGAGATAAATTATAGTGGAAAAAATACAATTAAAAAAGTTCATTTTGGCTTCAGTGTAGAAAATGAATGGGAAGCAAAAAGAGAAGGACTAGGGTGGAGAGTAAGAAATGACATCCTGGCAAAGAGTTGATTGTGACTTGAAATTTGGTGGTGGCCCTGGAGATAAAAGAAGAGGAAAGATACTAATGAGATGCAATATACAAGACCTTGGAGTGGGTCACTGGAGGTTCCCAGAACCTGGGAATATACCTAGGAAGATGAAAATTCCACTTCCTGAGAAAAGGAAACTTCAAGGACAAATCAGATTGTTGTGGAGAAGATCAAAAGGTAAACTTTGAACATGTTAAGTTTGATCTTATGATCTGTTTTGTGTCCATGAGATATCTACCTACAACTCATGAAAGACATGTTTGGTAGGTGATTGGATAGATATGAGTCTGGTCAATCTTTAGATTAGTTGCTGCAGAATCGCTTTAAATGTTTGATTATCTGGCTCCACCCCAGGCCTAATATATTAGAATTTTTGAGAGAACATAGCCAATTTAATACCCTGAGGTTAAATGCAGTGAAAGTATTCAGTCGTCACTGGATAGTTGCATTAGTCAAACTTTAAGCTCCCTGACAACTTTGAGTGCCTACAAATTTATGAATAAGAAGCCAGACTGAGCATTAAACCTGCTATTTCTTTCTAGGAGTAAATGTGCTACACAAGCCATGAGACAACCTGGAAAAGGGAAGCCATATTTAGATGTTTCTATTCACATTTCCATGTTTCTGTCATTTGATGCTGCCACTTTGGCCATGAACTAATTGATTCAGGAAATAGACGCTAGCCAAAGACAACACCGTAACTGTTCCAGTGGTCTGCGATGACCTTTCTTAAGAATCAAGCCCAATGTTGCATCATTTTGGATAGTAACTAATTTACCAAATCAGATTTTATCTTTGGCCAGAGGAGAGGGAAGTGGTAAAAAGTATACCTGAAAAACAAAAACATATGGATAAGTAGGAATCCAAACATTAAGGGAGAATCAGGTAAGGGAGAGAAGTAAAGAGAAACAGAAGCAAAGTCACAGGTATGACAATTAGTAGGACAAAGCTCAGGAGAGATACCCGCTTCTGATCAGATGACAATGTGGCTGAAGTCCTCACTTCATTACAGTTTATTTATTCAACAAGTATTTATTAAGCCCCTACTATGGGTGTGTCAGAGACACCTCATTCTAGGTACATTTTATTGAGTGTTATGGAAAAAAATAAGGCAGTGTGTAAGGACATAGATAGTAATGGTAGAAGGAGCAATTACCAGGGAAAAAAAGCCTGTCAGGTAACATGAATGGAGCCACATCTAAGGGCACTGGGTAAAGAGCATTCCAGAAAGAAAAAATGGAAAGTATAAATGCCTGGAAATACAAGTCGGTTCAGCATGTTTAACAACAACAACAACAACAACAACAAAAGTCCATAATGTTGGACGTCAATGAACAAAGGGCAGAGTGAAAAAAGATGAGATCAAAGAAAGAGCCAAATGCAACTCCTTCAGGCGTAGAAGCCATGGCTGAAGTTGTCATTTTATTCTGAATGTAACAGGAAGCCACTGAGGATTTTAATCAAGGGAATGGCATGATCACATTTGTGCGTTAGAGAAATTACTCTGGCTTCTATGTGGAGATTGTAGAGGGGCAAGAGCAAAATCTGAGAGACCAGTAAGAAGGCTACTCCAGAAGCCCAGGCAGGAAAGAACGGAGGTTTGCACAAAGCAGTAGCAGTGGAAAATATAAAAAGTAGTCAGGTAAAGACTGCATTTTGAAATTACAGCTAACAAGTGTAGGTAGGAGGCTGGATAAGGAAGAGATGGCAAAGATTTCACAAAGGTTTTTTTCTCAACAGCTGAATACAATGTACAGAAATGGGAAAAAACAAACACAAAAAGCCAAAGAGTTTGGTTTTAGACATATTAATTTTCACAAACCTAATAACAGTGAATGAAGAATTTTGGTAGCTAGTTCGAAATGGGTCTCTGATGTTCAGGAGATAAGATGAGGACCGCAGATAGAAATTTGAGTCATTGGCGTGTAAGTCCGGACAGTGTGCCTATTAAAATGGTTTCCTCTGCTCTATTTCTTCCCCCGTACTTTCATATAAAACTCACATTGTAAGAGATAACCTAGACATGTCTGTTTCCTGAAACCTGGTGGAGTCATTAGTACCATAGCAAGAGAGAGAGGGGAAAAATAAATGAATCTCAAGAGACAGGAGACTAGCCTGACTAGTGTTACTTGAAATGGCTAGTTGGGATGTAGCATCTCTCTTCTCCTGCCACTTTGGCATCTGTACCCAGTAACTTTTCGTAGCCTAATAAGAGAGGAGAATAAAGGAGTCCTGCTACTTTGTTTTTATTTTGTTAAAGCAGTCACTCTCTGAGTCCTTCATGAAGCTCTAGCTGGCCTTTTTTGTCAGTGATTTTTTTCCAAAACTGTTAGCCATATCTGTTGCTACTTTGCTCGCCCAGCAAATGTTTTTTACACTCAACAATTGCATGTTCCAATGCAATCTGAAGAATTATACATTTCAGAGAAACTGTATTGTTGTATTTAGCATCTCAATAACATTCCCTTTGTTAATCTTCCTTATGATTGAAACTTCGTAACATGCTCACAATGTACCATATGTTACCATTGCTTAATTTTGTCTTGAAATATTTATTTCTAGTTCTTAGGGACAGGTAGACTGAATAGAACATGTTAATTTAGATTTCTCTTTTCTTTTATCAGAAGCAGGAGACTTACCTAAGTACTTACTGGTTATAAATGAGAATCTAAGTGGCTTGTAATAACACCCTGATAGTCAGTAGTAAGATTATATGTAAAAATGTGCAATATGACTAAATTCCCTAAATGTTAAGATCCCACATTCTTATTATATTTGAGAACTAAATATAATGAAAACCATGAGCCCCTGGGGCCTTAGTTTTAAGATTTCCTTTTAAAAATAATACGTTTATTCTCTGAGAACATGAGAACAGTATTACTTTATTTAGTTAAGCTAACCAAAATAGAACAGAGGAAATCATTAAATGAGTGAACATACATCTTTTATTGTTGCCCATTTATGCCAAAACTGATATGTCTTGAAAGTATATGGTGACTTACAATAGGGAAAATAGGTTCAAAATGATGCCTTTATCTTCGGAGAAGAATGCCTGATAGTTTCAATAATTACCCTGGCATAAACTACAATGCTGATGATTAGGTTATTCACTGCAGTTCTATGAATAAGCAAGCATGTTTTATGGCTGCCCAGGACGGAAGTTTACTGAAAGTAGCTCTTAATGTGTCCATTTATATCCCACCTCCCTGAAAAGGCCCCAAATCTAGAGAGAATACAGAGTGGAAATTTGCACTCTCAATTTAGACATCTCTCCAGACTCCAGAGGAAGACACTCAGCTGGCCTCCCCTGCAGCTGAAACCGAGCGGGATGACTGCACAATGAACCACCGGGCCAACGGCCTCAGTGCCAGGCTGGCGCAGGAGCTACTGGACTAGACACACTCTGCCTTATGTCAGGCACGCTTGGGTGTGAGAAATAAAAGAAGCCTTTCCTGGAATTGATGTTGGTCAAATTTCTGATGCACTCAGATGTTCTTTCAGCAGTTCCAATTTGAGGGGGAAATTCTGAGGTAATGCCAGAGTCTGAGTTAGCATTCTTAGTTGTCATTCCAACAGCTGTTATACGTACAGCTAATGGATGTTTGGGTTTCTGAGAGCTGCTCCCAACACAAGGCAAGGAGGCAATGCTTTACGTGAAATCTGCCCAAAATTCTACTTTGTTGAAGCCAAGAAACTAGTCACAATCATCTGCCCATATTGGCAAGAGTAATTAGGGATTCTGGAAAAATATCTTCAAAGAAAACATGGAAGGAAGAGTTAAAAAAAAGCCTTTGTCATTTGGAATATCTGAATCTAGTTATTCCTCCTTCTTCAACCACCTATTTTACTCTTGATGAAACCAAGTTTTAAATAGAGTATCTTATTAAAGTTCACATTACTAAGCTGTAGCACTGAAACTAGATCTAAGTTATTATCAAGCATATGGTCCTTGAGAACAGGCAGCCTGCCAGCTATGAACTTAACACTCACGACACCCCAGAACAGTACCTGAACAGTACCTTTCATGGCGGGTGGTGTGTACACGCTCTGCTTCCTTTGCTTAGGGGATGCGTTCTGTGACTGTGGACAAGAAGAAAAAGTAAAAGTCTTATATTTCCATAAAAAAACAATGTCTTCAGTCATCTGAGGGAAATAAACACTGCCCTGTATTTCAAAAAGCTTTCTGATGTCCCCCTCCTGAAATAGAACTCAAACCAATGAGAAATTATATATGCTCACTGGTAATACAGTGTTAAAAATATATGAAGCTATGGAGTATATTTTATCACAGAATTCTTTATCCATTGCAGTATTAAAATTGCTTTTTTATTTTCTCATCTAATAACACTATTTCATTTTTAAAAGAAAGAGAAAAAAACAGATACTAATCCTTTCCATTTAAAAAGAAAGCATAAGTGACAAGACAAAGTATACTCCAAAAGCTGTGCCCATGAGATAATTATCCTGTTCATAGGATTGTCAAATGGTTCTGGTGGAATAATGAGGGTCCTTGGTCAGTAATACCAATCTATAATCCCCTGTAATTGATAGGTTCAATCTAACATCTTCATTTACTTAGAATTGCAATGTTAATATTTTTCTATGTTCAAAAGAGAAATCTTTTTCTAGCAAAACTGCTGTTTAACACTCTTACCGAAGCACACTGGATCAGAATTTCTTTCTCTCAGATGACCCTTGAACAATGCAGGCGTTATGAACATTGAAGCCCCAGCCAGTTGACTTGATTCCCCCAAAACTTGACTACAGACAGTCCTTCACATGAGCAGATTCAATCAACCACTTAAGGAAAAAAGTATTTTCAAACCACAGTGGCGAATCTGAAGTTGGGAAACTGAGATTGGGAATGAGAAAATACTGTTTTCAATCTGCAGTTGGCTGAATCTGTGTATGTAAAACCCACAGATAGAAAAGGCCTTCTGTATTTATTCAAGAAAATCTGCATATAACTGGACCTGCCTAGTTTATACCTATGTTGTGTATATTATTTATTATTATAATATATGTGTAGTCTATACTCAAATCAGATTTTGTCAAATACTCCCTTTCATTAGTGTCAATTTTTATTTCAATATGTCAAAGGTAGGAGTTTTAGTATCTGGGCAATTACTTTTGCTTTGAAAAGTTCAAGCATAAAATAGCTACAAGATACTTTTGGGAAATTATTCTAGACTTGTCATGTATATTAGAAAGAATATAATGTACACAGTCAAAAAAAATCCCTAGAAACTATTTCACAAAGTTGTACATGGATATTGAGACATCTTTCCTGGTTCATACTAAAGCTTAATTGTCCTCAAAGTATCATCAAGATGTTGGTCTTTATCTGATGTAAAAACACTCGATTAAAAAGGAAAATAATTGGTTTATAAAATTACGTGTGTCAATAAATTTAATTTAATAAATTCTATTTTGTCACTGCAAGATATATTTGAATAGAAATATAGAACATAAAAATATACTAAACCATTGAAAATGAAGTAAAACAGGATTGAGGAATAATGATGTTTTAACATAATAGTTTATCTAGTAAATCAGTGAATCTTAAGTAAATACTAGTATTATTTTTAAAAAGTAAAAAGAAAATATAATAAAACAATTGCAAATTTATATCAACCAAACAAATGGTACAAGCAAATTTCTCCAGAATATACTGTTTTGGTACCAGTCCATTATGCACAGGTGCATGCAGGGTGACCCTACATTAGTGTAAACACATGGACGCTTGGTATTTCTGCTTTACCTCTACTATACTCAGTCAGATCTGGTTGATTTTGAAAAGCAATTGCTTTCAGGATTTCTTATATATTTTATTTGTACAGATATTCAAATATTAAGTAGGAAATTAACTTTAGAAAAACTGTTATGTAACAGTAATAAAACTGAAGTAATAAAAACTATATTTATGTGAAGGTTTAGTTTCTAAAACATTTTCACACCCACAATATCATTAAATTTCTAGTATTTTATATTTTGTTCTTTCTGCATTTTTGTGCATATTTACTATATGCCTATTTATGCAATAATGGAAATTTACTATGTTGGATTGCAACTTACTAAATGTTTGTTCCATTTCTGGATGCAAGTTTCCTCACTTCCTTGTAATCTATTTATTCTATATCATCAGCTCCCCTAGCTTCCCCTGGTTCCTATTCTCTATCTGAACTCCTACAAGTGTATTTGGAGACTCTGGCTTCATGATCTGCTCTTGCTTCCACACAGCAGAGCCCTTTGAATGGTGCCTGCCCCCTGTCTTTTGCTCCAGAATCCCAGCGTTGGCTGTCCTCAGCCAGTGGTGGTCACATACCAACTAAATTGAAATTATCAATACCATATTTTACCATTGAAAGCAATGGATTATTTTAGAACTTTTCCCAAGGGTTAGATTTCATTGTTAGAGAATTAAGGTACCCTAAAAGCAGAGATTTAATGGCAAATTTTACTGTATGTTCAGTCATGAAGAGCAAACTAAACACTTTTTACATCACAATTATGTTGATACCATATTTTATATCACAAAAAATCAAATAGTGTTTTTGATCGATTTGAACTCCTATTTATACAAATTATAAGAAAACTTACTTCTGCTTGTGTGTTGGTCACCCTCTTGTCATCTATTTCTGCAAGAGAAGTAGGTGTAATTTATTAGAAAGGTGATATTCTTTCTTGTGATATCATTAATATTTTCAACAACACAGATTTAATAATTACCTATGCTTCTATAACTTTTGTGGCTTAGTCTAATGGCTGAGAAGGAAAGGGGAGAAGAAACAGTTGGTTTCCTTCTGAGATAATCTTCTTCCGAAGCTTTTTAAAAAGACAGTAAAAAAAAAAATCGTGCCTGAAATTCCAAATTGACTGCCTTCTAGCCGTCTAGAAAGGAGACCAGGAAAATGACTCTTAGAACAACTATTGGTATTGTCAACCTGAGAGTGCTAAGGCACAAACAACGTCGTCTTCTTGTAGATTTTGTTGCCATTGTCTTCGGACTGTAGCCTCTGTCAAATTTCCTCAAGTTTGCCATTATGCAGAACAAACTTCCTTTTTCATTCAGCACAATAACTCCACCCTAAGAGAGTCAGAACTCTTTTTCTATATACCACTGGAAAGAATAAATTACTTTGTCAGAAATATTTCTTATGATAGTGCTAGGGCAACTTCTACGTAGCCTGTGCAAAAAAGTTATGAGGAAGGGGAGAGAGGAGAAAGAGGTGCTTACATACTCCTTTTCCTGATGGGAGGGCATTCCAGGCTGGGCTTCTTTCCTATCTCCTCACTTGGTTTGGAAGGATTCAGCCTCTAGGCTTCTTGACCAAATTTCCCTTTTCTGACTCTTAGGTTAGTCATGATGACAAGAGACTGATCCAAAAACTGAATGAGTTCATTGAAGACTATCTGCTTAAAGATATAGATCTGTATTTATTGACATGAAGACATACCATATAGATGAAAAAGATTTGGAAGCCAAAATAGCCAAGCAACTAGAATGAATAGTGTAACTATTGTTTATTCTAATGTTATTATCTTTGTTACTAGATTTTAAAAATTTATAGAACCTGACAATGAATTTTACTTTTCTTATATGGGGGAAGGAAGGCAGAAAGGAAACTATTGGTTGAGGACAGCAATCACAGTTGTTCAATGTAATCACTAGAAGTGCCTGGCTCATTATCAAGCAGCTGTTAATATACTGAATTGAACAGTTCTGTCTAGTAGTGTGAAGCTTTTTGCTATCATCTTTTAAGTAAATAGCAAATGGGACCCATGTAGTAATATATGTATTGTGACCTATTTGGTTTGAGAGAAGAAATTCCTCACATTGTGAGACAAATGCAAAAGTCAACTAAGCATAATGTTTCAAAGAATATTGTCACCACTGAAGACAGAGATGGAGATAGAAATGGTCTGGAAAGGTTTGAGTATTGATTAGTTAGAATGCTTTTGAGACATTAAAATTCATGAAAGGACTAGGACTAACTCAAGTTAAAACAACTCAGACAAAAGTTCAAAGCAAGCCAAGAATAGACCAAGGATTTTTTGAGATCCACTGATGTAAGTACATTTCCATTTACTTTAATAGATTATTATTAAACTGGGAATGTTATGTGGATGCACATAAACTGTGAACACAATTGTCTGAATATTTTTAAAATATCAATGCAATTTCATCAGATTATAGGAAAACTAGTTGTGATTTAAAAAAGTGCATTAAAAATATAGTCTAAAAGAGAAGGACAAGACTATGATCAAAGAAAAAAGCAAAGTTTCTGGACTACAACAGAGAACTACAGAAACCGAGAAGTAGACAAAATATAAAGTGATAGAAAACTACGGAAAGCCTAGAGAGTCTTGGCTGTAGCTGGCTGAGAAATTTGTGTCTTGAAGAAGTGACTAGAGTGCATATATAATTCCTAATATGATTCTTTTAATTTTTAGTTATGACCATAGACAAGTCTCTTAATATTCATGAACTTCAGGGTTTTTCCTATCTCTGCCTTCCTCATTTCATCCTAAACTTATTTTTAGGAATGAAAAAATGAGAGCTTAACTCCTTACTCCTTAAGTATGGGATGCACATAGTAAATTTCTATTTATTTATTTATTTAGATTGTTCAATTACAGATTACATACATTTATATTAGTTTTAGGTTATAACACAGTAATTAGACATTTATGTAACTTACAAAATGAGTGCCCTAATAAGTCTAGTACCTATCTGACATCACAGTGAATTCCTTTTAAAGAATACAGTTTGAAAAGGGGGAGGGTGGATATGAATACTTTGCAGTGGAGAAACCTGGCAAGCATTACCTCAGCCAGATGATCAAGGTCAACACCAACAGTCAGAAATTGTGTTAATCATATGAACTCTTGATGCAATGTGATGAAGATGGCACTTTATCTCAGTGATCTGCCTCCCAAAAACCCATAACCTCAATCTACTCATGAGGAAAACATCAGACAAATCTCAATAGAGGTGTGACGCTGGAAAGATAGTGGACCAGGAAGCACCAGGAATACGTATATCTAGACAATAATTGTATTGGAAAAATGTGTTGGTGTAACTATTTTGGAACTCTGGAGACTACTGAAGAATTGCAACTTCCAGGGGAAGACTTGGAGGGTAAATTTTGATTAATTTTAGTCAATTTACCCTTCCCCCACTCCCCAACCCCATGGCAGGCAGCCAGGCACATAGTACAGACATTTGCACACAGTTTGTGGGCATCAGGGCAAGTAAAGAGGAGGCTGTCTTCTAAATAGGAGAGATCTGTGCTCTGATCACTGATTGCTGCTTCTGATCTCAGATGTGTAGACATACAGAAGAGCAGCGATTGCTGTTACACCTCCCCCCATGGTTACAAGTTCCTCAACCTCAGGCTGAAGTGACTTCTGGAGGATTTGAAGACTTAGTGCCTTTTTCCCCCTTTCTTTACTTTTTTCGTTTTCCCCTTTTGTGAGCCAGATATTAAAGTCTATGAAATTCAAAAGCCACTGAATATCAGGAGAAATTGGAAAGTAACTATGTCAACAAACAAGCGCTGGCAAGGTTGGGAGGAAAAGGGAACCCTAGTACACTGTTGGTGGGAATGCAGACTGGTGCAGCCACTGTGGTAAACAGTATGGAATTTCCTCAAAAAGCTAAAAATGGACCTGCCTTTTGACCCAGCAATTCCAAGTACAATTTCTGGGATTATACCCTTAAGAATCCCAAAACACCAATTCAAAAGAACCTATGCACCCCAATGTTCATAGCGGCACAATTTACAATAGCCAAGTGCTGGAAGCAACCTAAGTGCCCATCAATAAATGAGTGGGTAAATATATATATATATTGCATTGATTTTTAGATAGTGGGAAGATACCTAGATCAAGAACAATATATGATGTCCACCTGGAAAGTCCAGCCATTGTTAATATAATGAGAAGTTTGCACGACATCAATGTAACCTGGCAGCCAAGGAGAGTAGACTGGAATGCACATCTATGAGCAATGATGACTTCACTGTAGTCAGTGGGGGTGGTAGACACCATTGAGTGAGCATATGTACAATGTGGCCATCACATTCAAAATGCCTGAGCAAGTAGAGCAACGAATCTGCGTCAAATTTGGCATTAAGCTTGCACATTCCTCCACAAAAACTATTCAGGTGATTCAGAAGACTGCAGCTATGGGCAACTGGTGATTAGCAGCTTCATCACGACAACGCACCCACTACACATCACGTCTCATGCAACATTTTTTGGCAAAACATCAAGTCACCCAGGTGATTCAGCCCTCCTACCGCCTAGATTTGGTGCCCTGCAACTTCTGGTTTTCCCAAAACTAAAATCACCTCTGAAAGGGAAGAGATTTCAGACTGTTGATGAAATTCAGGAAAGTACGACCAGGTAGCTGATGATTAGGAGAACTGTGGGAGGTCCCAAAGCATCTACTTTGAAGGGAACTGAGGCATCATTGTCCTGTGTACAATGTTTCTTGTATCTTGTATCTTCTTCAATAAATGTCTCTATTTTTCATATTACATGGCTGGATGCCTTCTGGACAGACCTCGTATATCATAGGAGAACTTAAAAATAAATAGTGATAAAGTCAAATATAATATATTATTTTATCAGTATCAGCCTCAGACAATAACTATTTTTTATTCAGAATATTGGCTGCAGAAGAGTGCTGATCCATATACTGAATGCCTTTGTAAGCGATGAGCTAGTTTCTTAGCATAAAACAAAAGATACAGACTTTTGATGAATTTAGATAACAGAAAGCCATTTGAATCTTTATTTTAGGCAGTTATTTTGGAATGTGAGGGGAAAAGTCAGTTTAGAGGAAACTGGAGTACTTCCAATAAAATGAGTGTCATAAGTTTATGCTTTGAAGATTTGTCTGCTCAAAGGCAATAATAATGACAGATTAAATATAGAAAGAGATGACTAAAGTGATACAACCAAAGTCAAAGTTTAGGCAACTATCTTATTAGATCATAAACATAAAAGAGCAAAATGCAATAATCAGGTAAAAAATCATTGGCCTGAAAGACTTTAGCTGTAGAAGCAGGCAGAGACAGCTGGGGCCTCTTTTCCTGAGTAAAGAGATTAACCTCTTGAGAAGGAAGGGACAGAAGGCAGTGCTGCTGACTGAAACTAGAAGCAGGGCTCCATTATCTATACTGAGAAAAGGCACTGATCTCTGAATCCAGGAAGACAGGAAAGAGGAGACAACTTGGAATAAGGCACCGTGGGCTCAGTCACTACACCTGCTCTATTTCTAAAGTCACCATGGAATAGGAGACCTGAGATCCAAACTAAGATCTGATTCTAGATTAAAAGTCTGTGGAATTGAATGGAGAAAAACTCAAGAACATTAATAAGGAAAGGTGAGCACAAGTGGTGAGGGATGGGATTCGCACTCATAATGAGTTGAATATTAAAATTGCCAAACATAAGAAGAAAAGAAACATGTAAGGATGACTGCCAGAAAAGCAACTCTAAGATGAATTTCCTCCAGATGAAATGAAAACAGAGCAGCATAAAAATGTCTTTATAATGAGCATATTTGGCACCTACCAAGAGATAAAGAAGAAAGTATATCCATTTTTTTAAAACTAACAAAAACGTTAGAACAAAATTTGGCCAAAGTCAAAAAAAGAACAGATTAGTATAAAAAGAAACAGAAATACAAAGTTTAATCATGGAAATAAAAAACTAAAAGTGAAAATCTCTAGATTGGTCTAAGTATGGCTTTAAAACTTTGGGTATTATATATAAATGTATAATCGTTATGTATGTAATCATTTATTTATATTTATAATCACATATATGATTATAAAGTTATGCCTAACAAACATAAGGAAACTAAAAGACATAGGGAAAATGTCTATGTCTTTGGGACTCCTATTCTAGGCTTTCTTTGGCTCATGTTCTGGACTGAATGCTGGAAGAGCTGAGGATCCAGAAATGCTACAAGAAATGAGCAAAAAAGACATTTCAAAAAAAGCCTAATTTTCTCTAACTAAAGGACTAGGAAAGGGACACCTACTTTCTAAAAGACAGAAAACTTCTAGATGTTCCCTTCTCTTTTTCCTTTCCACTCAAGGAAGCCAAATCGAACTGTGGCATTTTCACAGCCATCTAGCGGTACTGAAGCAGTATAAGAAAATGGCATCTTATCAAAAGGGAAGAACAATTTGTATAACAGCAATTTTTCATCAGAAACCATGGTTTCAGAAAGAAACAGCACAACATTTTCCTAGTGCTGAACAAAACTGTTAACTCTGCATACCATATCCAGTGAAGTTATGCTTCGAGAATGAAGGGGAAATAAAAACAACCTCAGATGAAGGAAAACTAATTTTCACCAGCAGGCCCGCACTAAAACAATTGACTAAAGGGATGTCTCTAATCAAAAGGAAGAAATAATGATGGAAAAAGCACGAATATGGGTAAAAATCATAGATTTTTCTTTCCTCTTGAGTTTTCTACATTACGTTTGACAGTTGAAACAAAAATGAGCATTGTCTGGCATGCTTCCCAGTGACTATAGAGGAAATATTTAAGAAAACCATATTACAAATGAAAGAAAGTGTAGAGTCTTAAAGAAAGATAAAGTTGACATATTTCATTCAAACTGTTAAAATGCTGGCACCAGGAGACTTTGATAAGCTATGTATACATAATAGAACAATCACTAAAAAAAAAACCTATACAAATAGAAAACATTCATAAAAACTGTAAATAAATAAATATATAATTATAAAAATGTTTAAATAACATACAGGAGGGTAGGAAAAGAAAAAGAAACAAAGAGTAAAACCAGAACACAAAAAAACAAAGTGGGAGATTTAAGACCTAATATATAAGTAATTACGTTAACTGCAATTGGTGTAAACACATTAATCAAAAGAGATTGACACACTGGACAAAAAATTAAATGGATCTAATTATATACAAAATACTAAGTGAAAAAATGTCAACTTGAAAAAGTTTCAAACTATATCGTTCAACTTCTATAACAATCTTGAATGAAAACATTATAGAAATGGAGAACAGCTCAGTGGTTGTCAGAGATTAGGCATGGTGGGAGAGAAAGGGATGGGTATCACTGCAAAGAAACAATTAGCAACCAGCTTGCCACAAGAATTTTTTCAGTAGAAAATACCTGACTATTTTTCCTTAGATGGTGAAATAAAAAAAATGACAAGAGCCAACACAAAAATAGATGTCTGGTGTGAGTAGCCAGTCTTGAACCATAAATATCTAGGCCATGTAATAGAGTTGCATCTTACTGGTTATGTCACATTATAAGGTTGCATTTGACTGACTAATCTTAGTACCAGAAATCCTTATATACAAGTATAGGCACCTGATTTTTTTAAAAGTCAGTTTGGAACAAAAAGAGTAGGTAATTACTATTACTATTACTATTGTAAATCAATAAAAAAATTTGGCAAGATTGGCAAAAAGTTATTTACCATGGGAAAATATCTCATCTACAATAAGAAATGTCAAAAGACAAAAGGATGGCAAGCAAAACTATTTTTCTACCTACAAAACTGTATTCTGAAAGGACAAACTACAGGCATTTTCAGATGTTGAAATAAGATCCATAATTATACTTTATTATGTTTATGAGTAACATCAACTATATACATTCCTGAGTATATAGAAATAAAAGCAAAGATACAACATTTATACAAACAAAATTAAGGTGGATATTCTTACACTTATAAGTATTTTAGTTGAAAGTGTGTTTTATCACAAATTACATTACACATCACAAAGCAGAGTGAAATGTTGTGGAAAGTGCAGACAATTGTTTCCAAAGCTCTAATTTTTATTCAACTCAGAGAGATTGGTTAGTTTTCCTTATGAATGTCTGTCTTGAATTTATTAGATTACCCAGATGAAAGTCCTTTTTATATAAAATAAAATATAAAAGTATATTATTTTGTTTTATCTTATAAGCCTGTTTTGCATGATTTCAAAATAACTTCTATTTCTTCCCTACTCTGAATTTTTGGGGAATATCAAAAAACAGATACATAATATAACATTTTATCTAGTATTCAAACATATGGCTTTTTCCTAGTTTGCTCATTTGAGAGCTGTTGTAATTATTTGACAGAAATTTAGGCAATTTTTGTCACTTGTCAACAAATTACAATTATAGTCTGCTATATAATCACATTATTTTATTTTATTAAAAATATAACACATTATGAGTGACCGCGTATTTTCTGATTTCAGTTAATTTCACACCCAGAATACAAGACAGAAATAAAAATAATTTCAAAATGCAAATGGATAATTTCCTTTCCTTTATTTATGAAATGGCAGGTTGAAGCAGCAAAGTGACATTTTTCTGTGCTGTAGCAATGGTTCCACGTTTGTCTTACTGATGTGAGAGGAGTGGCAGAAAAGAAAGCAGTGCGACCAACCGTAAACCAGTCTGGGAGAATTCACTACCATAGCACTAAATTGTACAAAACCACCATCATTCTGTGTGGTAACAAGTCACACGAAAGAAACCAGCCTGATTATTTCATTTAGCAAAGCATTCCTTTGCCATTTTCTAAACATAACTATTAACTGATAAGGTTAGAGCCAGGAACGCCTGCGCTAACAGCAGGAAGAAAATTGAGATTTTTTTCAATATTCTTCCATGGCAGAGGACAGGTTTGTTTTCATTCACACTTGTTTCATCTGACACTTCAGCATGGAGCCAAGAACCTGGCCACCAAAACACATGCAAAACTTTATTATAAATGTATTTCAATCACTTTTGTGGTCAATGGCACTGATTTGAACCAACTTGCTCACCGTTATCATTTAGCTGCACCATGACAAATTCAGTTTACATAGATTTTCCTCCTTGCAATTGTCATGAAAACTAAGATTTCATTTGTTAGTTCACTCTTGGCTTTGTTTGCAATAATAGATTAGGAAATATCAGACCCTCTCATCTCTACTATCAGTCCCAAGGGAAAGTTCAGGAATGAACATTGCAATGGATTCTTACAAATGTCTCTGTGTCATTCACATCCAGGTCTCCACTGGATGATCTCTTTGGAGATTCACTTGAGACTCTCACCCACTTTCTTCATGCTCTAACTAGGACATGTTAAAGCCTACTTAGGGAAATGGTTATAAGGCAAGTAAAAAAATTCTGAAATTTAGGAAAATACAGAATACCTACCTGACCAAAACACTACCAAGGTGTCTGCTGTGTAGGCTCATTTCACATGATTAATGGACTCTTTATGTCACATAAACAAAAAGCTGAGTGAAAACTGATCGAAGCCTTCTTAATTTTTTGCCAATTAAATTTTATTGTATATGGAATTTAGCACGAAGTCCATTAACTTACAGAATTTTCCATATTTATCTTTTCACTAATAACTAAAAAAGCCATTGCCTCCATATCACGTTGGGAATCCAAGACAGGACGCTGCAGGCAGACCCTTCTCCCGGCCGCGCCGGTGACAGCGGAGCTCACTGAGACTAACTCGCAATGATGCAACTCCAGCCCTTAAAACAAATCTTGGAAAAGAGATCAGACTAATCTCCTGAATTATCTTGAACTATAAAGAAAAAAACTAAAATTTTTATTTATATTGCTAACACTTTTGTTAGATACAGTGTTATTTAATATGTTTTCTATAAAATTTGTCATTATCAAAAGTTAATGGCATTATACGTTTTTCAAAAATAAAACAAAATAGTTTGTTTTAAAAAGTTTTATAAAATATTAACCATTCAGCTCAACTAAAATTAAAACATCTCATATACATCTTAAATTTTTTAAAAAATGGCTTAAATATACTTGACGAGTGGGAATAAATGTGTAGAGGTCATTTCATTATTTACTTATCAACATTCAATCCTATATGCTCGTCAAAGTTTTTATTAAAAAAAATATTTTCTAAGTGTTTTCTTAGGCAGTGAGAATCATCTAGTATAGCTGTTAGAATTCCACATGCTTTCACACCAAAGCTTGAATTGAAAAACTGAGGACATGTAAGTTTACGAAGTGTGGTGACAAAATAATTTCTTGACTGTTTTTATTTTTTTTGTAAATGTCCATCAGTGGAAATACTGAAACTAATGTCGTGGTGATATTTAGTTACCAAGAAAAACTATGACTAACTCTTATGAATAGAACCACTTTCCCCTATATAGCTCTGGACTTCAAAAGTCCCTCATTAAACCACAATATTCCTGCTGCCACAGTGTTACTTACTAGAGTTTGATTCTTCACCTCTTCACTTCTTTTAACCTACTAACAGGAGAGTAAACACTACAGCTTCACAGACTTTATACAGTAGCCAGTGTATAAATTATTTTTCCTTCCTTTGGGAGACTTTAATAACATATTTTGCATGGAAAATAAAGTTGCAGAATACAAGAGAGGATTAAAAAAAACTGGAATTATCTCCTGGAGGGCAGGCCCCTTCTAGTACAGACTTCCCCGCTAGGTGAGTGTTCTAGGAACCTATCTGTGTCAGTGTCCCAGCTGATGTTGTTGTGAGAGGCTGCATTCAGCTTCAGTGAATTTTTTTGAGACTCTTTCAACATGTTTGCCCATTTTATGATGGGCGATTTGCATGCACACCTGTCTATATCATGCTGAGTTTTCGGCAGTTTTTGACCAATAAATGGCATGAGCCCCATGCCTCACCTCCCCTATTCACATGATCTCATCCCAAGTGACTTTTTTTGTGTTTCCCCAATGAAAAAAATCCTCAAAGGGAAACATTTTGCTGATCTGGAGAGGTGAAACAAAAAGTGACAGAAGCACTCAAAGGCATCAAAATGGACGAGTTCAAAAACTGTTTTGAGCAGTGGAAAAAATTGTCTCAATAGCTGTATTGCATCAAATGGAAAATATTTTGAAGGTAACTGAAGCTGAAACATGTAAGAATAAATACGCAATTTTTTTACAAATAAATTCTGGGTTTTTTGCGGTCCTTCTCTGTAAGTCTCAATCATGCAAATATTCTTTCTCCATTTCTTTTCCTATCCTGTTCAGCTAGTGCTTGAGACAAAAGCTGCATCGTTTCCTATCTGTTTTCTCAGTAAAATTCAAAATACTCAGGGAAGGTAGGTTATTCTTCCATCCAACCTATGTGTTTTGCTCGATCATGTTGGGCATAGCTGTGGTCTTGTTTTTCTTTAAAAGCAGTATATGCTCTGTCTCAATGGGCAGCTTCTCTGAAACATTTCAGAGAAAATGTCTTAGATTTCCTTCTTTCTAAATTTAGTCAAGAGAAAAATTTGTGACTGCTCTAATGCAATTTGGTTAAAATTGCAGTCAAATGTGTTCTGGGACTCACACTCTAAGAAATATATGCAAAACACATCCAAATTAATAAGTGAAGTGGAAAAAATCTACATTAAAATGTTTTTATTTTAAAATTTCTTCTCAGTTTTACATTTGTTTTATAATCCACTTTATTGTAAAAATAAGTACTGGTTTCTGGGTGACAGGCAGGCAGACATAACTAAGTGAAACTAGATTAGTGTTTATGTTGGTAAAGGTCTGGAAGAATAAGATAAGTAAGTAAGGCTGTGCAGAACCTACGTCAATTGTGGCGCTACGATCAGAGAACAGGTAAGGGTGGCTCCGAGCCCGCGGTCCCAAGGGACTGTTCAGAGTTAACACAGGTGCAAGCAGAGGCTTGCGGGGTAACAAAACTGAAGACTTGCGGGGCTTCAAACATACAACTTGTTCCCCTAACAAAGACATTTGAGAGATTTTGAAGGGTTGGTGAATAAAGAATTCAAAAGCCTTTTAAAAACAGAACATAAATTTCAAAGAGACGAAGACCTACAGATTCCTAATTGAAAGACTAGAGCCAATACAAAACATAGGAAACTGAGACACAGCAAAACTGAAATCCAACCTCACCCTGGCGTAGTCTGTGACTGGATTAAGTAATCAGTCCCATACTCTGTCTTGCAGATAAAAAAGGTAAATGCTTTAAACACTTGAAAAAATTGTTTAGCATTTTGGAGCCTCTGAAGTTCCTTACAAGATTTCCAGCGTTCAATGAAAATTATGAGGTACACAGAGACAGGACTGACAACTAAGAGAAAGGAGAAAGTAGAAGCAGGCAGGAAATTCAGCTATTAAAAGTAGCTATCAAAGACTCTCATCAATATGTTTAATAAAAAGACAGGGAAACATTAACAAAGTAAACTTACAAATAAATACTTTTAACAGAGAAATATAATTCATGCAAAGAAACAGCTTCATAAATTTCAACAGACAAGATCTTAATTTAAGAATTTAATGAATCGTTTAGAGACATATTGGAACTAGTTGAAGATACAAATAAGGTAGTGAACTAAAACACAGGTCTGTAGAATTATCCAAACTGAAGTACAGAGAGAAAAAGAATGAATGGAAAAATCAGAATAGAACAGATATCTGAAACACAGACAAGAGGTATAA